>NW_026988435.1:15255000-17755000 GCF_030222135.1 Aotus nancymaae
TTAAGGGAGGCTATGAACAACCTATCTAACATACCTCAGAAAAACCGTGATAGATTTTAGCTGATTGCTGGTTGAAACTCATTGCTGATGTCCACGGTATCCTTCCTAACTAAACACATCCTAGCAAGTCTTCAAAACTTTTGATGCTGAAAGACTAAGCTACTACCCTTTTCCATGAAAGACAGAGATTTTTAATAGGGATAAATTCCTAGTAGGATATCTCTGACTTCCATATGGACTTCCAGACTTTTACTTCTGAGAACCTTTATGTAAGCTTAACAACCCCATCTTTTAAAATATCATTTTCAATTTCACTTTACTAAGTTTTATATCCTTCAGTTTCTTTCTTTCTGAAATAATTTTAGAATAGGAAAATCCATAACTGAAAAGCTGCAAATGTTTTTAAAGAGCAGTTTTGGAGCAACAGGTATTCTAGAATGATGAAAATATTTAATGCAGATTACAGAAAGAAATATTAAAATTACATAGAAAAACTGTATTAGATACGTGACAAAGGTCAGAATATTCAGTTATGCTCTTCTGTACCTGCTGTGGTTAGAATGTTTGTTTTTCCTTCCAAAATCCATGTTGAAATTTAATACCCAGTGAATAGTATTAAGAGATGAGGTCTTTAGAAGATGATAAGGCCATGAGGCCTCTGCCCCCATGAATGAATGAGTGCCTCTTAAGAGGGCTTGAGAGGGTAAGTTTGCCCCTTTTGTCCCTTTGGCACGTGAGAACACAGCATTTTCCCCTCTGGAATATACAGCCTCAAGGCTCCATCTTGAAGCAGAGAGAGCAGCCCTTACCAAGCACTGAATCCTCTGCCACATTCACCTTGGACTTCCCGGGTTCCAGAACAGAAAGAAGCAAATTTTTATTATTTAGAAATGACCCAGTCTTACCTATTTTGCTATAGCAGCACAAATGAACTAAAACAATATCTCGACCATTGAGTTTTATGAAGTTACGTGAACATGCTTCTATTTTATTTTTAGACATTATATACTTGTAAGTTTACTGTTTTTTTCTGGAATACAGATTTAAGCCCCCAAAGCCTTATATTAGTATTATTTATTATTTGTAATCCTATACAAGAGGGATAATGAACTCGGCAATATAAAATACATATCTGTGTTACAGAAAAATATGAAACAACACGATTATCTCTCATTTTGTTTTCTCTTGGACAAACAAGTAATATATCAATGACCCAACTAATTTTGTTGCCTTAAAAATAATATGAGTGATAGTTTGGGCTTGCACAATGCCATAGAAAGGGCATTGTGTGAACTCTCATTGCTCTCTACTTCCTGCCAGGTTTTGTTTTTTTGTTTTTTGTTTTTTTTTTTTTTGAAACTGCAGACATACAATTTGAGATATTGATGAGGAGGCATACATTTAGGAAACAGCACTTTGCCTGTCTCACCTCCTTAAATGTTGTTTTATCATCAAGTTGAGCAGTAGATTTTAAGGGCTTTTATGTCATCTTTCAGCATCTCAACTTTATCTTCCTGTTTCCATTTGCATAGCAGTGGACAGTCACAATTTATTTTTCATCACAGTTTTATGGTCCTTGTAGTTATAATGAATTTCTATTTTCCATAAGATCCTGTTTGTTGAGTAACTACAGAATGTGCATAATAGATAGTAGAATAAGTAAGTTTTATTAATCAAACTGCACATATCTATTGAAAGGAAACTTCAATTTCTCATACTTATTTATTTGGCTTTGTTCTTAAAGGGTTTGAGGCTGCTGTTTTCAAGTCCTGATTTTATTTTTAAAAGAGTCACTTAATTAAAATTTATAAGAAGTTAAACTGATATATTTTTAAATGTTGAGCATCATTGTATTCCCATAATTCCAAAAATATTAAAACAATTTTTAAAAATTAACAGTTTTTTCTACTTTAAAGGCTAATTAAATTATATATTTGGCTTAATATCTTATTAAAACGTTTAATTATAAAAACCTGTTAATTGCATTATAGCTGCATGAAATATAAAGATATGCTAATTTACATTGGCTGTATTTGCTCTCAATAGTGAGAATTTAGAGAAGGTTAAAATTGTATTAAGTATTTTAGCCAGGTATGGTGGCTCATGCCTATAATCCCAGAATTTTTGGAGATCAAGGCAGGCAGATTGCTCGAGGGCAGGAATTGGAGGCCAGCCTGGGCAGCATAACAAGACTTTGTCTCTACAAAAAATAAAATAAAATTTTCACTGGGTATGATAGCATGCACCTGTAACCTCATCTACTTGGGAAGTTGAGAAGAGGGAATGGCTTGAGCCCAGAAGCTGGAGGCTGCAGTGAGCAATGATCACACCACTCCAGCCTGGTCAGGAGAACAAGATCTCATCTCTAGACAATAAAAGTAACATAAAGTTTCCAAAGATATAGGGAAGGTTTTCATAATATTGTCTTTTTATTATACAGTCTTATACATATCATAAAAATTTAAATATGAAGAAAGGAATTAATATCGTTATTCTATCTTCCTGATCATTCTCTCTCCCCAACAAAAATGTACATGCAGAGACACACATGTATGTACATACACACACACACTCACACGTACACACAAGAAGAAACAGATGCTATTTTATTGATGCATATATTGGTAGACTGTCATATATGGTGTGATGTGTTAATTAGACCGTTAATTTGGAAAACTGCCATAATACTATGTATCCATGTTTACAATTTTAGAAATATCTTTTATGAACTAGATTAAAAAACAGCAATCCACTTGTAATATAGAACATTGGGAGTCTAGATTTATGCACATACAACAAAATGTAAATGAAACACTATATTCAAGATGATTGTTAATCCTTTACCAAATATTTTCCCATTAAAAAGTGCAAATAGGAAAATTTAACTAAAAGAAGACAAATTGTCATAAAGTAAAATAAATTGAGCATGTGGTTTGAGGTAAATTGTGCCAATGGGATTAATATGACAAGTTTATTTCTATCAATTTCTGCTTCAATTACTCAAGCCACATTTCTAATATAGGTCAAATAATGTGCCAGTAACTTATGATATTTATATTAAATATCAAGTGAATATTTAATGGTAGATAAAACATAACATATTTCTACTGAGGTGGATCAAAAACTTTCTTATCTAACTGTTCAAATATATAGAAATTATTTACAAAGAGGTCAATATAATAGAAATTGTGCATAAAGTCATTGGTTACTCTATAACTATGCTATTTAGCTCACTATTGTCCACATCACTAATGCTACAATGCAAAGGTATTATATAAGCCAGGGCTGTTACACACCAGAAACAAACACCACTCTATCTACTTCAGGGAGAAAACATTTTTTATTTGTTTGGTTTTGGTTTTTTTGGTTTTGTTTTTTAACATGCAACACAAAGATTCTCCAAAAGTCCTTAAAAACATTGCCCAAACTTGTCTAAGGCTGTCTATAACCTGCTATCACTAGCTCAGCACAAAACTTGAGTTACTAAAGCCTCTATCACTTAGGTAGTAAATTTCGTGTGGTCCCAGGTTCTTTACATTACTCTGTTCTGAATCAAAACTCCATTCGGTTGTATCTGACTGGGTGACCTAAATTACTTATCTGTGTCCTACCTTCAAAGGGTCTATAAAAGAATAACATTGGCTTATAAAGAGGGTAGGGCCATCCTCCATATTACAGGGTGCTCAAGAGCTATCACGGGACTCTATGCATAGCAAATGTCTACCAGAGCCCATCTTTTAGCCATCCAACCTGGTTTTACACCTGTCTTCCATACTTCAACTTCCAAACAATTATAATACCCAGAGCAACCACAAAAATATGTTTCTTCCTTACATATTTTAAGTATCATTTTAAAACTGGAAATAAAATATGTGTTGATGTTTTAGGCCACTGTATTAGACATGACTTAAACAGAGGGCTCTCAGTTAATTCTATGTGGCACCATTTGGGTACATTCTATGTGGCAGAGAAAATAAAATATGAAGGGTAACATTAATGAAATGGTCTTGATAACTCACATCTTGTAAAAGTCTTGATGATTTATTTTTCAGGATTTCTAAGCAATATCCATTTTCTTCTTATGTCATCCTAATTCTGTCTTTATACCACTTCACACGCAAATTTTAAAGTTTAACACTGCTAAATAAGTATATAACATAGTTACAGAAGTCAACGGAGGAAAAGGGAAATTATTTCAGATATATACATAAGTATGTTACTGTGAAGAAACTATGTAAGTTTAAATATGAAGAAAAGGATTAATATTTCTATCAATCTAATACTTTGCTTTACATTTTGTCACAAAGCTATACAATTGGTGTTAAATTCCTTCCTTCTCCACTAGTCCGTCCATATGTTCTTTCTTGGTATCCACCACCTCAGTTGATCTAAGTGTTCTATTGAATGAGGTGATCCAAATCTTCCTTCCTGAAAAAGATGATTTTATCCCAGTCTTGCCATAGGAATTTACACTGTCTTTCTTCGTTGCGTAGCAGCAAATATATTTGTCATTATAATCTGTGTAATTAACCAGTCCAACACTGGAAACCCTCATTTTACCGGTTCAAATAGTGGCATCAAGAACCCCATATTGGAAAATGATACCATAGCTTTTATTTCAAAGAAGCCATTGTTACCTTCCTTGGTGAACACTTTCAGTGCATTACCACCATAGATTGCTATGAAATTTAAATCAGAAGTAGGCAAACTATTTCTGTAAAGGTCCAGATAGTAAATATTGTATGTTTTCCAAGCCATATGTTCCCTTTTACAACTACTCAATTATACTGTTATTACATGAAATCAGCCATAGACAACATATAAATAAATAGATTTGGCTGTGTTCCAATAAAATTTTTAAAAATAAAAATAAAAACAAAAACAGGTGGTAGACCACGTTTGGCCTATAGGCCATACATAACAGACCCCTTTCTCTAAACCAACAAAACCAAAAGTCATGGAAACAATAAGCAAATAAATCTTCAAATGAAATATTAAAACGTTAAACTTCTGGTGAAAAATTTCACTAACAATTCCATGGTCTTCCATACCAAACCTGTATATTCCAGCTATGAGAAAAAATCACAGTGTATTGGTATATTAGTTCATTCTCACACTGCCATAAAGAGCTGCCTGATACTGGATAAATTACAAAGAAAAGAACTTTAATTGACTCAAAGTTCAGCATGGCTGGGGAAGCCTCAGGAAACTTACGATCGTGGCGGAAGGGAAAGCAAACATATCCTCCTCCACATGGTAGCAAAAAGAAGAAGAATGAGAGCCAGGCAAAGAGAGACGCCCCTTATAAAACCATCAGATCTTGTAAGAACTCACTCGCTATCATAAGAACATGTGGGTATTGTGGGAACTACAATTTAAGATGAGATACGGTTGACGACACAGCCAAACCACACCGACTGGTTTCTGGTTCAAAGCATTTGCATATTTGGTAAAATGACAACCCAACATTGCAAATTGCCATCTTGGACTGAATATTAGCAAAGGTTTTAAAAGGGTGTCTTCTGGTGAGTGAGTTGTACAATAATCAAAGACTTTACTAGGTTCATTCAATGGCTTTAATCTTGTGCATGATAAGAAGCAATGCTTTATAGGACTCACAGTGATTAAGATAGTCATTAATTCCACAGATAGTTTTACTGGAAGAGATTTAAGGAAGTCAAGTAAACCCCAAAATATTGCTTTAATGACTTAAACTACTGGCCTTCAATGATTGAAAGCACATAATAATGTTTTCAATCTGCTACCTGTGGTTTGCTGATCCCCTGTGTGTATTGTAACTTGTGGAAAGTTGGTGTTGGACTTTTTGCAAATTAGGCACTTAGTAATGGCAAGAGCAAGGTCAGCCTTGGTGATAGGAAGTCCGTATTATTGTTCCTATCTGCAGTCCCAATATTTGTCAACATGGAACCATGGCAATACTTTTCTTAATCCATTAAGTGTTCATTGGGATGAGTGGAGAAAAGGGGCTAAACTTACCTATGTGATTATTAAAATGTATATTACCCTTCTCCTAATACAGTCTCTATGGTAAATAAGCTCGTATTCCTTTGGGAAAAATATAAGAAAATGTTACCACACAGAGTCTATTCTCAAAGTTCCAATTGTAACCTTTATTTAAGAGGCCCTAGCTCTGTGATACAAGAACACAGGTTTAAGAATTATGAGGATATGTTTATACTTTGAGGCTCAGGTCAAGTTTTTCTATGCAGATATAATATTTAGTTATACATATCAAGTGATACCTTAGAGGGATCTGATGTATTTGGTGTTAAACGATACTGGGATATTTTTTGCTACCATCAAATGTACAAACCAATCAGGGTGTTCAGATTGTAATCTGTCCTTGATGAATATTACAATACAAATCCCCTTGTCTCTGGTAGGTAAGTGAAGCTAATTAGTTTCTGCCAGCCAGTGTCCACTACCCATATGTATCAGTTTACTAGGGCTGTCATCACAAAATACCATGGACTGAATTACTTAAACAACATAAACTAATTCTTTCATAGTTCTGAAGGCTACAAGTCCAGAATCAGGGTATCAGAAAATATGGTGTCTTCTGAAGTTTTACTAGGCTTGTAGATGGTTACATTCTTGCTGTGTACTTACGTGATCATCCTTTAGACTGCATGTGTCTGTATTCGAATCTCTTTTTATTAGAATGACAGTCATATTGGATTAGAAACTGTTACCAGTGGCAAAGCCATGCAGGTCTGTGGCAAACTCAATTCTTGGCTCCTCAGAGGAAAAAATGTGGCTGAAGAGCAGAAGTAGTTTTAAGGCAGAGGGGGAAAGAGAGCCAAGTTTTAAAACAGGAGTTGAGAGTTTATTAAAAAGTTTTAGAACAGGAATGAAAAGGAGCAAAGTGCACTTGGAAAAGGGCCAAGCAGGCGACTTGAGAGATTCAAGTACCCCAGTCAGCCCTAGATGTGGGGTTTCATACATTGGCATGGTTCCAAGGTTTGCATTTCTCCTCCCTTGGTTTTTCCATTGGGGTGGGCTATCCACATGCCCAGTGGCCTGCCAGCCCTTAAAAAGGGCCACATGCACAGTGTGTTTACTGAATTTGTGTGCGTGCTCACGTGAGGCATTTTTCCTTACCAGTTGCACATTTCCAGAAGAAGATTATACACTGGTTGAACTCCACAATTCTGGCTCTTAGTGTACACGCTGAGGCCACTCACCTAGCTCCTGAGATCTTACTAGGAATATGCTGATCACCAGCTTCAGGTGTTTTCTATCTATGGGGAGACTGTCTTTCCCTGGCACCAGCTACAACCACAAATAGTATTTTAGAAAGATAGTTTAACATCTGCCTGACCATCACCTATGGTCACCTGACATTCTTTGTGGGGGCCCTCTCCTACCCTGCTCATGTCTGCCTAACTGCCTACTTTAACAGAACTACTCCTAGTTTTTCAAATTGGCACATGGCATCCAGAATTTCTGATCATTTCATTCACATAAATACATTTGATTTTATATAAAAGTATGTTCCTCCCTTTGTGTTCTAACATCATCAGTTATTTTCAGTTTTGGTTTATATGAAATAGCCAAATCTTCCAATTCTTTGACCATTTATAATCTGGATTGATACTTTGTATCTCAGATGGAGACAATACTAGAATCAAACTCTATTTATCTTTGTGAACCATAACTGGCATTGGTTGTGGGTCCTGAGGAGAATGAATTTACTCTTGGCAAGATTGTTTTATTGTTTTTCAGTAAAACGAAAAAACAAAGAGAGCATTGTGACATGGGAATAAAAGGTTGTTTACTATGGAAATGGGGCACAGCAAGATTCAGATAGTTAAGGTGCTTATCCATTCAGTCTTTTCAGTTCTGAAGAATATTCAGTTTTCAGTTCTCAGAGTCCTGTTTTCTATAACAACGTCCTAAATGTCACATCAGAAACCCAGTGAACTATAAATTAAATGTATTTTTAGTTTGATATTTGATATTTATTTGCATCTAATATGCTGTTTCTTTAATCCACTAGATCTTTAATTTGCTTGTTATTTCTTTCATTATATATAAAATCTATTTGACTCTTCTACAAGGCTATATATTTTATAAAATTTAAAATATATATTCTCAATAATTCATCATGTTTTCAATCTTCTCTTATACTCATTAAGGTCTTTTAAATATACCTAATATTATGTCTTATGGATATCTGAACTCTTCATGTCTGTTTCTAATGTCTGTCCTTTCTTTCTGCTAACTCTCATCATTGCTTCTTTAATCAAGTGTTGCATGAATATTGGCTCCAAAATATCTTGGAACTTCATCTGTGATGATTAAAGTCAATGTGAAGTTGTTTTCTTCCTGAAATGGATTTCGTAGTCTTGTACTGGTTGCAGGAAATCAATGTCAAATGAAGATTACTTTAAATGAAATTATTCATGTGTTTTAAAATCATATAAACATTGTAAATATACTAGGACTCAACATAACTGCTGGCTTGTGAATCTTTTATTTTCAATCAACATTGCTCTTCTCTTTTCTTCATTTACTCAATTTCTAGTAAAGAGAGGATGTTTTACTTTCTGCTTATTTCTGCTTTGCAAGTTTATTTCTTGTCCAATGTTGCATTGAGCTGTGATACCTGGGAATCTTAGTTTTATGTACATTGTTACACTTTCTATACTGAGTGGGCAATATGCTTTATTTTTGTTATCTCTCATCTTATGCAACCATTAAAACAAAGGTCAAATTTATTGTTTTGAAATAGATATTCACAGCAAAAGCTAACTATATTACCTTAGCACACAAGGTTTTTCACTTTTGTTATTTCTGTTTAAATCTTTTACTTCTTGTAACTCAGGGATGCATTTTTAAACATTAAAATGTTACCCAGATTTTAAAGGTATATTTATCAGAAAGCTCATTCATGAAATATACTACACACATTGCTTAATATTTTATAGGAGAAGAACATCTAGGAGAAGAATTTTCTTGTTAGCGAAAGGTAATAAAAAGCCTGTTTGTGCTTGATAAACAGATTTTGCACTGAAGGTTTGTAATGACTTCTTATTTTAAAGCCTACATGTTACTTTTTATTTATTAAAGAATTAACATTATTTGCATGTGTTGTGAATCTTAAACCTTCAAGAATATTAACCAAGATGTCTTAGCCCTTAGAAGGCATGAGAGATTTATATAACTCCCACTTCCCATTAATTTGTTACAAGTAATAGGCCAATATAAATTATTTCATTTTTTTCAAAATCCATTCTAATACTAATAACACGCATTCTATCACAGTTACACATCAGAATAGTGAATATCCAGCGACACATTATTCCTTACATATCTATGAAAAATGCTTCTTTTAAGGAAACTAACTGTTGACAGTAATTGTGTATTCACTAAAAAATATTACTACTAAGTACAGCTGTATTAGTCACAATATTAAAAAGGTTGAGTTCGATATTATTATTTAATATAGAATTTATTTGGGACAAAATTTGTTTCATTACATCTCGCATTGACTAACTTTTCATTGACTAATTTTTCTTTCACAAGACTAAGAAAAAGCAGTAACATTAAAATGACAAAAAACAGCTGTTTACCCTTTTGCTAGGTTGAGGATTTATTTTTGGCAGTCTTATAATATAAAAATACATTGTATTAAAGAGAAGTAGAGGTAATACATTTGGTTTATTTAATAATTGGGGGATGAGGTTTTTATATAGAAGACTTTTACATATTGAAAAGGCCGGGAGCGGTGGCTCACGCCTGTAATCCCAGCACTTCGGGAGGCTGAGGCGGGCGGATCACGAGATAAAGCGATGGAGACCATCCTGGCCAACATGATGAAACCCCGTCTCAACTAAAAAAATTCAAAAATTAGCTGGACATTGTGGCGCGTGCCTGTAGTCCCAGCTACCCGGGAGGCTGAGGCAGGAGAATTGCTTGAACCCGGGAGGTGGAGGTTGCAGTGAGCCGAGGTTGCGCCATTGCACTCCTGCGTGGTGCCTGGTGACAGAGCGAGACTGTCTCAAAAAAAAAAAAAAAGAAAGAAAAGAAAAGAAAAACAAAAAGAATAAAATGATATTAGAAACTATTCTAAAATATAAGTTATTTGCAGTCGAAACACAAAAAAAGTGAATTTTATTTAAATTAGTCATACATATGTATATTGAAATGGTTCAGTGTATTTCAAACTATATTACTCTAGAGAGAATCTTAATTAATATCCATTTCAGTGATTATTAAAACTGAAAATTCCCAATTCTACAACACAGTGAAAAGTTCTCATTAATTTAGGATAATAAGTATTTCACATTTTCAAACATTTCCATTCTGGTAACGATTTAAGATTACTAAGTACTGTATTATGTTTTAGAGAGCTTTATTATGGAATTGTTGTGACCTTTCAGGTAAACTAACACAATATCTATGTAGGCATTCCACATTTCTCATGCTATCTTATAGTTGTATACAATGATTAGGGATGTGAGTAACGACGACTATAAGGATTAAAAACTCGGCAGTTTATTCTTTCACATAACAATTCTCTGGTGAGCAGTGTAGGGCTGGTTCAGTGGTTTACAAAGTTGCAGGGACTTAGGTTTTTTTTCCTGCTCTTCTTGAGGTAACTTCTGTGCTTGAGATGACAGTCTTCATAAGAGAACTTCAGTTTTATTTATATATCTGTGCTCATCTGCACATCCATGACTTACCAGAAAACGTTCCCAGTACCAGAGAGTTTATCGGAATGTGCTGAAATCACACTTTTCCCTCACTAGTTATTGGCTGAGACATGAATATGCAAGACAGTTCTGGCCAATAACTTAGCAGGAGAAGACTGGCAAGCAGTCTTCTATGAAATGGGTGCTTCCGTTTTAATAAGATAAGAACGTTTAATTTTGCCTCTGAACATCCCCATGTATATTTGTGTTCTGAATCTGTTATTGTTATCTTGAATCCATAAATGAAGCTCACCTGTGGAGAAAGCTCACACGTTGCCGATGGCAGAAGACAGTAATGGAAAATGTTACCATCCTGAGGAAATCTTGGACCATGAATAAAATCATGAAGTTTCCTCCAGATCTCTCATGTGCATAGTGAAAACATTCAGATTGGTAAAGTGAGCATGTAAATTTATTTTAAACAGTTTGCTTTTATACGTGTGACAAATAGTATGACGTTATAATAGCATTCCTACAGAGTAGTAGAGGATATATATTCAAATATCTGGGCTTAAAGCCTGGCTCAGTAAGGTATTTTGGCCATAGGTAAACATCATACTTTATCATTAAACAGAACTTCCACAAATGAAAATGTGGATGCTTTATTTGGGTGTTCACACCCAGAATTGAGAGACTGAAGAAAAGGAGAAGAGAATAAAAGGAAGATAGAACAAAGGAGAATAATGTTAGTGCCCTAATGTTAGTTTACTAGTTCACAAAGAACCAGGAAGGGATGCAATTAGTCCCTCAGCAGATGAGTCTTCTTCACAATGAGATTCCTTCACACAAACTGCATCTTGAAGAAGTCTATGGGAGAAAAGAAGGAAAAGGAATTTAACTGTCTGGCTTTTTTATGTCTCCTTTATTTCCCTTTGATTAAAATTCATCCTCACTGGAGTTAACTTCCCCGTATTTCTGGGTTTACCATTTGTCCCATTTCACTGACTCTCGGGATGTTAGATCCAAGCCCCATGCTGTTATATTTCATTTGAAACTGGTGGGAGTGGCCATCACCCAAGGCTCGTGGCTGTAGGTCAGCTATACTACAGTGTACATCAGAGAGCTTAGCATGCTAAGGCAAATGATGCTGCCATGCCCTTTAGAGGAAGGGCAACCCAAAGCAAATGCTGGCGTGAGACACTATGTGTAACATGTCTATGTAGCAAGTTCTTTTATCACTCTGATTCAGTTTCCTCATTTGTAAGATATGTGGAATAATAGTACTTATATCAAAGGGTCATTATGAGCATTACCCTCTTAAAATTTAAAATTTCTTAGAACAAAACATGTCACATAAGGCTCATGCCTTTTTAGATTAGGTTATCCTATGAATAGAAACAAAAATTAAGATACAGGTCATCAGTTTTCTAAGAGAGAAATCCACCTTATTACAGTGCTAAAAATCACCTGGCATCTACTTTTATTTGTTACTCTTTGTTAATCGTTCCTACCATGGCATTTTTTATAAATGACATTTCTAAGCAGCCTCGGAAGTTTTCTCAACACACATATCCAGCACTTAGTTTTAGAAACATTGGAATGACAATCTGTGCCCTTCATCTGTAAAGAACAAATGCTATCCAAATTAGATAATTTTATAAATAATATTTTATCACAGAAGCCAACATTTTTTAAAAATACTAAAATGAAAATAATCAGAAGTAGAATTATCAAGTGTATGGTCATCAAAAACCAGCTATTTGCTCTTTGCAATGGAACTTACTAAAATATTTTATCTTAATTGACATGTGATCAATCTTCAGGTAAACACTTTGCTCTATGTCAAGTTTCTATGTTTTCTTTTCTTTTTTTTGAGGCAGGATTTCCAAATAAAATTCCCACCTCCCCCCACCAACCCCCAATTCCCATCCCAGTCTCTTCTAACTATCCTTCTACTCTCTATGTTCATGAGTTCATTGTTTTGATTTTTAGATCCCACAAATAAGTGAGAACATGTGATGTTAGTTTTTCCTTCCTGGCTTGTTTCACTTAACACAAAGATCTCTGGTTCCATCCGTGAACTCCAGGCTGGAGTTCAGTGGCACAGCCATAGCTCACTGCAGCATGGAACTCACAGGCTCAAGTAATTATCTCACTTTGGCCTTCCAAAGTGCTGGGATTACAGGCATAAGCAACTGTGCTCAACTCAAGTATTCAGGAGAAAAAAAATAAAAATGTGAAAAACAAAATTAAAATAAAAGAAATATGAAACTTTCCGAAATAGGAATTATAGGTATAACAGGTATAACATGCCTATTTGTATTATTAGAGATTGAAATAAATAATATTCTGTGTCTTAGTTGGTTTCGAAAATAAGCATAATGCTTTAAAATATGAAAAAGAGATTCTGTGTTACAAACTAAAATTTTATATTGATGTTAATTGAATGTGTATATTCCCCCCAAAATTTAACATGTTGAAATTTTTAACTCCCAAGGTGATGGTACTAGAAGACAGTTCCTTTGGGAGATAATTAGGTTAAGAGACTGAAGCCCTCATGAATGGGACTAGTGCCCTTATAAAATAGATCTAAGGGCTGAGTATGGTGGTTCACACCTGTAATCCCAGCATTTTGGGAGGCTGAGGTGTGTAGATTACCTGAGGTCACGAGTTCGAGATGAGCCTGGCCAACGAGGTAAAACCGCATTTCTACTAAAACTACAAAACTTAGCTGGGCATGGTGGTGTTGCCTGTAATACCAGCTACTCAGGACGCTGAGGTGGGAAAATTGCTTGAACTTGGGAGGTGGAGGTTGCAGTGAGCCGAGATTGTGCCACGACACTCGAGTCTGGCAACACAGGGAGATTTCATCTCAAATAAATAAATAAATAGACCCGAAGAAGTTTCCTTGCTTCTTCAACATGTGAGGACACAGTGAGAAAAAGGCCTTCTCTAAACTAGAAAGCCAACTCTCACCCGTCAAGAAATCTGCTGGTTGTCTTCATCTTGGGCTTCCCAGCTTCTCTGGAACTGTGAAATAAATGTTTCTTGTTTAAGCTATAGTCAGTGTGTACGTATATACATATACATAGCTTTGGACATTGAAATACTGAATACATTTATACCCTGCTATCATGGTTAGACTCTGAGTTCAGAAGAGACCGACAAAAAGATTCTATAATTTTCAAAGAAACAAAGATTGACAGGAACAGAAATTCAACATTTTCTCCCAATTCTATAGAAAGACCACAAAGCAAATATCTTATTCCCTTTTACAGCCTAACTATGAATGCCGTCAAAAGACCTGTAAAAATCCTGGGGAAATATCCCAATGCAAGTGTGGCATTCACCTTATTCCCACGACCATGAGAAATTGAAAGAAAATTTTGCACAGCTTTGTTTTCCTAGTTACTCTGGATATGTTTTGTTTGTTAAAAACAAACAAACAAACAAACAAAAACAGGTTCTTCTGTCTTATATTGATGGTGATTATTTGATTCGATGCCTTTTGCATAATTTTTCATTTTCTGTAATGAGGTATTTCTTTGTTAACCTACAAGTTTCATCATGGCACTTAAGGCAAAGCTAATAACAGAACTGTAAAATAAATAGAAATGTTGAAAGAGTAAGAATCTCTTGTTAGAACTGTATTCAAAGTTTTCCCCATTTAAGAATGTATGTATCTTGAATGGCAAGAGTATCTTTACTTGGTAGAATCTAATTGAAGGTAAGCATTAATTCCACATTGTTAAACTTGCCTTCTGAGGAAAAATGTAAATCATCTATAAAGAAAAGAAACAGAAACCTTTACTAAAAGACTGTTAAAAAATAAGCAATGAGCATTCATGAACAAGTAACAGAATTGATCTTCTGTGTAAAACTGAAATTTGGCCTCTTAAGAATTAACGGATGGCAGCAGTTATTACATGAAGATAAATGCATAATTACCAGGATTTCCAATGAGTCTTTATCACAGCAACCTGGACAAATTATGAATTATGGGTTAAAGATAAACTAGTTGACAGAGCACAACGCACATGTGTGTTTTTGCCTCATTATTGAATGATTAATTACAAAAAGGCAAAAATCAAATCCCTATACATAGAAAAGAAAGTCACCATACCTCACTGCAGATGGGCTTGAACTAAAATATGTAAAGGTGAAATTGGTATAATCCTAAAATAAATTAAAAGGAAAAGTACCAAATTAAAAGGAAAAAAAATGCTTTCTTAAAATATTTAGATAAAAAAGATTTAAGCATACAAAGCAAACTTCTAGTGCCAAATGACCAAGTGGTTTGGTAGTTAAGTGCAGGCATTCTAGACCTTAGGCCAAGGTTTTATTCCTTGCATCAGGTTATAATCCCACCACTTCCAATTACTAGAAAGGGAATGAATAAGTTATTTCACCTCTTTTATTCTCATTTTCTTCTGTAAAATTATATAAATAGAACCTATGGTGGTATTGTCATGTCCAGATGCCACATCAAGTTCACCTGTTCGTGTTATGTCATGCAGTGATGTGCAAAGTGCTTAGAACTGCCCAGTCTGTGGTAAGCACACATTATTTGTGATTACTTGATGATTATTTGGTATTTATTTTTTCTGAGTAACATAATTGTGCATTTTGCATAAGAGAAGCCAAGATTCTTTAATGAGAATAAGCAGATTAATTGTCAATATTTACTATTATAGGTTCAATACGTTTAACTCTATCGGGTCATGCTTGAATATGAAGCAAATGAAAAAATAATTTGTTATATAGTATGAATTACATCATATGGCTGCATGCTCTTGTTTTTACAATCACAAAATTAGTAAAAGTACCCCAAACATCTCCCATTAGGTGTTCAACACTAGCACTGGCTGCAAATTCAACATGAGCTTTCAGGAAAAGAGCCTCCAAAGTATAGCAATGTAAGACACTGAATTATTAATGGATACCACATACATATTCTTGTTAACCTTCTGGGAATCATTTCTGATTCTCAGTATTAAAACAAAATCACCAATGTGAAATAGAACAGGCAATGCAGGAGCAATTTAGTACAATATTAGGTTGAAAAAATTAAAAAAATGAAGCATTTTTTGTGAGGAACTTCAAATGGAAACCTTCTAATTATGAAGAAGGAAAGACAGCAGAAAGATTTGTTGGCCCTATCACTAAATGTGCATTGAAACTTCTTGTAACTGTGTTTACTGTGCATTATATTACAAGTTCCCTTGCTTATATGACAAGTTCCTAATAAGCAAGGATCCCATTTTGTTTATATTTATAGTTCACTGGTCTCTTTCTATAATGTCCAGAATACATTCTATTCACAACGAGTATTTGCCAAACCTAGAACATATAGGTGACCTTTGAACAACATGCATTTGAACTGTCCAGGTCCCCTTACAGGAGAATATTCTTTCACCTCTGCAACCTCTAAGACAACATGAATAATCTCTCTTTTTCCTCCTTAGCCTACTCCAGAAGATGACAAGGATGAAGACCTTTATGATGACCCACTTCCACTTACTGCATAGTAAAAATATTTTACTGAATAGTAAATATATTTTATCTTCTTTATGATTTTTCTCAGTAACATTTTTGTTATCTAGCTTACTTTTTTGACTTTGTATTATTTTTGTTTTTTATTAATCTTTACTTTTTGATTTTATTTTTCCATAAGTTATTGGGATACAGGTAGTATTTGTTTACACGAGTAAGTTCATTAGTGGTGATTTGTGAGATCGTGGTGCACCCATCACTGGAGCAGTATACACTGAATCATGTTTGTAGTCTTTTATCCTCAACCCCTACCACTCTTTCCCCCCAAACCCCAAAGTCCATTGTTTCATTCTTATGCATTTGCATTCTCATAACTTAGCTCCCACATATCAGTGAGAACATACAATATTTGGTTTTCCATTCCTGAATTACCTGACCTAGATTAACAGTCTCCAATCTCGTCCAGGTCACTGCAAATGCTGTTAATTCATTCCTTTTATGGATGAGTAGTATTCCATTGTATATTTCTGTATCTACTCATTGACTGATGGGCATTTGGGTTAGTTTCACAATTTTGTAGTTGTGGACTGCGCTACTATAAACATGCATGTGCAAGTATCCTTTTCGAATAATTACTTCTTTTCCTCTAGATAGATACCCAGTAGTGAGATTGCTGGATCAAATGATATAGTTCTACTTTTAGTTCTTTAAGGAATCTCCCCACTGTTTTCCATAGCAGCTGTACTAGTTTACATTCCCAACAGCAGTGTAGAAGTGTGCCCTGATTGCTGCATACATGTCAACATCTACTGTTTTTTGATTGATTATGGCCATTCTTAAAGGAGTAATTTGGTATCACATTGTGGTTTTAATGTTCCTTTCCCCGATCATTAGTGATGTCGAGCATTTATTCATATGTTTTTTGGCCATTCATATATCTTCTTTTGAGTATTTTCTATTCATGTCCTTAGCCTACTTTTTGATGGAATTTTTTTTTCTTACTGATTTGTTTGAGGTCATTGTAGATTTTGCCTATTAGTCCTTTGTCAGGTGTGTAGATTGTGAAGATTTTCTCCCACTCTGTGGGTTCTCTGTTTAACCTTCTGACTGTTCCTTTTGGCATGCAAAAGTTTTTTAGTTTGATAAAGTCTCAGCTATTTATTTTTGTTTTTATTGCATTTGCCTTTGGGTTCTAGGTCATGAAATCCTTGCCTAAGGCAATGTCAAAAAGGGTTTTTCCAACATTATATTCTAGAATTTCTATAGTTTCAGGTCTTAGATTTAAGTCCTTAATCCATCTTGAGTTGATTTTTGTATAAGGTGAGAGATGAGGATCCAATTTCATTCTCCTTCATATGGCTAGTCAATTATCCCAGCACCACATTTGTTGAAAAGGGTGTCTTTTTCCCACTTTATGTTTTTGTTTGCTTTATCAAAGATCAGTTAGCTATAAGTATTTGGGCTTATTTCTGGGGTCTCTATTCTGTTCCATTGATTTATGTGCCTATTATTATGACAGTACCATGCTGTCCTGGTGACTATGGCCTTATAGTATAGTTTAAAATAAGGTAGTGTGATGTCTCCAGATTTGTTCTTTTTGCTTAGTCTTGCTTTGGCTATGTAGGCTCTTTTTTTGCTCCATATGAATTTTAGAATTTTTTTTCTAACTCTGTGAAGAATGACAGTGGTATTTTTGTTGGGGATTGTGTTGAATTTGTAGATGTCTCTTGGCAGTATGGTCATTTTCACAATATTGATTCTACCAATCACTGAGCATGCGATATGCTTCCTTCCATTTGTTTGTGTCATCTATGATTTCTTTCAGCAACATTTTGTAGTTTTCCTTGTAGAGGACGTTCTTCTCCTCTGTTAGGTATATTACTAAGTATTATTTTTTTGTTTGTTTGTTTGTTTGTTTTTGGTAGCTATTGTAAAAAGTTGAGTTCTTGATTTGATTCTCTGTTTGGCCACTGTTGGTATATAGATGACCTACTGATTTGTGTACATTCATCTTGTATCCAGAAACTTTACTGAATTATTTTATCAGTGCTAGGAGCTTTCTGGAGGAGTCCTTAGGGTTTCAAGGTAAATGATCATACCATCAGCAAACAGGGACAATTTGACTTCCTTTTTACTGATTTAGGTGCTCTTTCTATCTTTCTCTTGTGTGATTGCTCTGGCTAGAACTACCAGTACTACCTTGAAGAGGAGTGGTGAGACTAAGCCTCCTTGTCTTGTTTCCATTCTCACAGGGAATGCTTTCAACTTTTCCCCATTCAGTATTATGTTGACTGTGGCTTTGTCATAGATGGCTTTTATTACATTAAGTTATATCCCTTTTATACTGATTTTGCTAAGAGTTTCAATAATAAATGCTTAAATGGATGCTGGATTTTGTGGATAGGGAACGGCAGTGGGTGGGGCCCTAGAACTCCCAAGATTATAAGCCCTTTGTCTTCTACCACTGGGGTAGGTAGGAAAGGACCATAAGATGTGGGAGGGGCCAGGTGTGTCTCAGCTCAGACTCTCACTGGGCGGGTGTTGCTGTGGGGGATATGGTTGATATTCCTAGGACACTGGAGTTGTATATCTAGAAGGATTATGGCTGCCTCTGCTGAGTCATGCAGGTTGTCAGGGAAGTGGGGGAAAGCCAGCAGTCACAGGCCTCACCCAGCTCCCACACGAACCAAAGAGTTGGTCTCACACCCACTGTACCCCCCGTAACAGCCCCCAGTCTGTTTCTAGGTGGAGAGCTAGATGGACTTGAAAAGTTGCCCAAAGCTTTCCACCTCGCAGCTGTGAAAGAGAAGGGCTTTAGTTCCTGCCCAGCCTGTGAAATCTGCAAGCTGAATTTGTGCCCTCCCCTGAATTCTGGCCAGGAGGCCCTCCCCTGATTTCTGGCCAGGTCCTGCAGGAGCTATCTCTTTCCTTCAGAGGATCTGTGGGTCCTCTCAAGATTCATGGTTTGTTTTTGCAGTGCATCTGGAGCTAAAATTCACAATGCAAACATCTGCGTGCTGCTGTGTCCGAAGCTGCAATGTAGTCCTGCCTCCCATCCACCATGATCTCTAGCTTACTTTAAGAATACAGTCTATAATATATATAACATACTGAATATGTGTTAATAGACTGTTATAGTATTGGTAAGGCATCTAGATAATAGTAGGCTATCAGTAGTTAAGTGATGGTAGAATCAACAGTTACACATGGATTTTCAACTTTGCAGAGATCTACAACCCAACCCCTGCAGTTGTTCAAGGGTCAACCGTGCTTTAATACCAAAAACTGCTGCTTCTTCCATGTTCTTCAAACCCTTGAACCCAGTACAACTGTGGAACTGTTTGCACATTGTCAGTCTGTGAAAACTAACACGGAATTGTTTTTCCATGCACTTTTCCCTGTCATTGCCAGGTTTAGATATAAAGATTTTTATAACATCAAATAAGGTTAATATCATATCCATAAAACAATAGTACAGTTCAATACATGTAATTCTGTGACAGGTTAACCTGATATGGTTTAAATATGCTGTTTTCCTAGGATTTGATTAAATATGGACTACTGAGAGAACACAAGTGACTACATATCTTTTAGGCAATTCTCAAAAAATATTCCAATAAACTCAGCATAATTTATCAAAAGGTTACACTCTTCTGACAAGGCCTTATTGTATCAACATTTGGATGTGAAGTGCAGGAGTTATATTGTATGAATTCCAGGAACTGCAGTTGATATCCTCCTAAAAACATTCAGCACAACTTAATATAAGGGCATCTTACTTTAGCCTGTACGTTTTCCTTAAGAAATTACTTCAAATTTGCTCTAACACAAAAGTCAGTGAATTCAAATGGCCCAAGGATTATGTTGATATACTTCTGTTCATTCATGAGTTTATTAATTCATTATTCAATTATGTAGCATATATTTATATGAATATGGATTTTATACAAATTAGTTATTATTTTGTAATTGACACTATATGCAATAGTCTACGATTTTACCTCAATGAGAATTTAAAGGAGCTTTTACCAACTTTCTACCATGGGTATTAAAATATCACAAATATTACACATAAAAGATCTCTAAAGGCAAGCATGATAATACTCTATCAATGAGACTTCTAGATAAATAAATAAATCAACACTTCAAACATGGAGAAATCATTTAGAGCAATGGAAACATTTATCAAAGATAATTATTTTAATTTTAGAATGGTTTGCCTAAATTAGTCTTTCTGAAATCAACTTTATAACAAGTTCCGTTAGCATTGTTGACATTAGGAAATTTCTTATCTTTAGAGAACTAATTAAAGTGATCAGATAGTCACATAAGTGCTACATTACTTAATTCAATAATTTGATATTTCTTTTATCTTTCATTTGTAACTCTTAAAAACAACAGAAAAAATTAACATATCTATTATAAATAAACAATTGCTACTCGATAGACAATAACAAAGTAAACTGTGAATGCTCTGAATATTTCCTGTAAATTTGACTCACTTGACTCACTTAATTTTCCATTTTCACCTTTAATAATAATGTGAGTTTTTTTATTATCACATGGATGTTTCATGTAATTACATAATTACATGCACATACTAATTATGTATCATAATTAGAACAAGTAATTACTATGTTAGCATTTATAAGTAAATAGTTGAATGCTCAGTGCCTGCAAATGCGCTTTGCACTCAGAGTAATGTATACTACACAATGAGTACTTTTCCTTAACTCTTATCAAATCCAGCACTGAGAAATTAATCAAATAGTACAAATAAATTTAGATTTTTATAAGCCTGATTTGGAATCAAATTTAGAAAGAACGCATTGTCTTCTTAATTAATAGAGTATTAAGTGGAATTTAACTTAAAATCCCCAATCTATGAAGACATATAATATGCAGAATGTGAAGCTTAAAAGTTTTAAGTTATTTCTTAGTAGTTTTGGAATTTGATCTTTTTGATATAAAAAAATAAAAGCTTTTCTATATCTGTGTTCTCTGTCAAGTCAGAACATATCAAAATATTCAAATTCAGACTTGGAATTTTTTGCCTGTGAAGATAAGCTAATGAAGAACAATCATTGGAAACTTTTATTATAAAAAGATAAGATAACCACATATATTTTCCGATAAATGTATGTCCAAATTTATATAAATCAATTAACCTAATTGATAAAGAAGACCTAATTGTTCCTCTTTGTTTTTGACAAAATTCTCAAACTTGTTCCTATTCCAGAATAAACAACCTGGAAAGGTAGGAATTAAGAAAGTGTATCATATGTCCATTATTTCCACCTACTGGACATATAATGTTTCTGATGTTTCTTAAATCTGGATTCAGTTCAAATTATCCAAGAAAATTTTACATTAATGATTGCAAATTACTTCTTACTCCATACATTTAGTAAACTTTTTAATCCTCTTATTACATAAACTTTCTAGTATATTTTGTTTTTTAAAAATATTTTTAAAACTTTCCAACTTCTTCTATAGGATCTTTCCTCTTGGATCCAAAAATTATAGATGATTTGACAGGCAATATCAATGGACATTGAAGACTAAAAGAAATGTAGTAAAAGAATGATGATACCTATTTAATAGCTCTGCATGTAGTTGTGTTTTTAATCCTTAGTTTACCTAAGTCTGTAAATGTATAATTTATGTAAAATGTGCAAAACGTAGATAATAATAATACCTACAAATAAGATTATTGCCTTCATTTTTTACTAAAATACTCGTGAATTGTCAGAGGTTTCAATACATAGAATATATGGAAATATAATATCTAACAGGTATGAAACACCTACCTGACATTTTTTGAGAAGTAAATTAATTCATCTAATTCTTATAACAATCCCATGGTGGGGGGAGGGTAGATTTAATTGTTATTCCCATTTTAAAGAAGACAAAATGTAATACAGTGTTTTTCTTTTAGTAATAAGAGATTAGTGACACAATGTCTTAGCAATGCAAAATGTAATTGTAAGTGATACACGTTAACAGAACAAAATACTCAATTTTATAAAATGGACTATTTAAAAGGATTTTAATTTCTTATCATTTACTTATCTTTGTTCAATGGAGTAGCACTTACAATTTTCTTTAAAATTTTTTCATTGCATTCACAACTTGGCTCACTTTTTGGAGCAGGTACCTTAGCTTGTGACCTAGCTATGAGCCTATCTTAGCTTTTAATATGCCTTGTTCTTTAAGCTTAATTATCTAGCACTTGATTGAAAGTGAGAACTTTGGGAAGCTGAGGCAGGAGGATTGCTTGAGCCTAAAAGTTTGAGACCAGCTTGGGCTACATGGTGAGACCCCATATCTGCGATAAATTTAAAAAAATAGCCAGGTGTGGTGCCATGCAACTGTGTCCCAGCTACTTGGGAGGCTGAGGTGTGAGGAAAACTTGAGCCCAGGAGGTTAAGGCTGTGTGAGTCATATTCATCACACCACTGCATCCAGTCTGGGTAAGAGAGTGAGAGCCTGCCTTAAAATAAACAAATAAATAAAGGAAGGAAGAGATGTGTGATGCTTCCTTTGTCTTCAACATATACAGGCCATTGTAGGGCTATTAATTGGTCTACTTTTAATATTGTTGTATTGCAGAGAATAAGGAGACCCAAGGAAAGGAAGAGACAGGAATGGCCAGACGGTGGACAGCGTCGGAGTAGTCAGAAAATACACAACACTTACCAATTAGGTTTCCTGTCTCCTATGGGCACAGATTGTGGCACCCCAAAACAATCCAGTAGAAACATCAAAGATCACTGATTACAGATCACTATAACAGATGTGATCAAAAAGGAAAAAGTTTGAAATAATACAAGAATTATATGAAAATGTGCCATAGAGACACAAAGTGAGCACATGCTATTGGAAATATGACGCTGATAAAAGTTTTCCTTATAGACTTGCCACAAACTTAATTTGTAAAAAAGCACCTGTGAAGTGCAACAAATTGAAGCGCAGTGCAACAAGATATGCCTGTAGTAATAGTAATCACTAATAAATGTTAAGGACGATCATAATAAATTCATGTCTGATACACTTAATTCAGTCCAATCTAAAACTGACAGTTATGATTTCTAAGAAGGAACTTGCCATATTCTTTCTGAACTAAGACCTGGGGAGGACAATAAAATAGAAATATCAATCTTCCTTCAACTAATCATAAGGGAATTAAACATAGACATCTCTTAACCAACATTTTCCATTTGGTAGTAGAACTACTCAGATGATGCTTTTATTTCCACTTTCTTAAAACTTCTGCTGTCCAGATAACTAATGACTTTTTCATGACAAATTTAATGATAACCACTGTATTCTCCTGTCAACACCACGCAACACACATAGCCCCATGCATATTCTTGGAAAACTTTCTTTACTTAGCTAAAAAGACACCAACCACACTATCTTGGTTATAGTCACTTTACTTTGGTTATTCTTTCAAAATTTTCTTGGCTTTTTTCATTCTGTTGTTAAAATTCTTATTATGTGCACACAGAAAAATTGTAAAAACTGGTAATTTATTAGTTCTTACAGCAAGTTATCACAAATTTCAAAGTAATAAAATCTCATGGAGAATTTTGATATTTACAGTGAAATTAAATTAAAAATTAAGTACAAAAAATTAATAGATAAATCATGTAGAGTTCTTCAAACTTATGGAGATATATTTGTCAGCCAAAAATTGTATGTACTTCAGGTGTACAATTTGATGATTTAATATATGCATATATTATAAAATATTCACCAGAAGAAAGCTAATTAACACATCCATAACCTCACATAGTTACCTATTTTATGTGTATGGCAAGAATTCTAAGCTCTAATCTCTTAGCTGTTCTCAAATACCAATATATTATTAACTATAGTCACATTATTTTTATTACATCTCCTGAATTTACTTATTTCATATAATTTAAACTTTGTAAGTCTTCATCAAAATTTCCCTACACCCTCCTTCTCTAGCTTCTGGTAATCTCAATTCTATTCTCTGTGTCTATGAGTTTGACATTTTTAGATTCCACATGTAAGTGGAATAATGCAGTGCTTTTCTTTCTGTGCCTTTCTTATTTCACTAAGCAGAGTAATGTCTTACAGGTTTATTTAGACTATCTTTAAAAAATTTCATTTTTAAAAAATGTCTGAATATTATCACACATTGTTTATATACACCACATTTTATTTATCCATTCATCCATTTTATGGACACTTGGGATGATTCCATATCTTGGCTAGTGTGAATAATGCTGCAATGAATAGTGAGTACAGATATCTCTTCAACACTGATTCCATTTCCTACAAAAATATTCCACTAGTAAGATTACTAGATCATAAGGTAGTTTTCTTTTTAACGCTTTGAGGACACTCAATACCGTTTTCCATAATGGCTGTACCAATTCACATTTACACTAAGAGTGTATGAATATTTCTTTTCTTCTACATCTTCACAAACACTTATTACCTCTTATCTTTTTAGTAATAGCCATGTTAACAGATGCAAAGTGATGTCTCATTGTGGTGTTGATTTGCATTTCCTGGATTATTAATTAAGATGAGCACATGTTCAAATATCTGTTGAACATTGTTATGTCTTCTTTTGAAAACTGTCTATTCATATATATTGACTCTTTTTAAATCAATTTATTGATTTTTATCAATTTCTTTATTAATAAATCATGGATTGAGTTTCATGTTAATTATTTAAAAATTGTGCATGTGACAACATTTGAACAAAATTAAAATGTAAATATCAGGCTGAATTTTGTATTTAAAAATTGCAAGAATAATAATGCTTAAAGAAAAATTATTTACAAATATGTTACACCAGAATGTCTCCAATATATCTTCTTACCGACAAAGGTCAATACCAAATAAAAATGGGTAAAATAGTAAATAGAAAATGCATGACTATGAAATAATAAAGATGGCCAATGAGTGTATACATGAAATCATATCAAAAGTACTATCTCCCTTGTTTACTTATCAGATTGAAAAATACTGACAATATTGACTGAACTTCCTTGATGACAATAATATGATTGTGATATTATGAGCTGTATTTGGAATAGTAATTTATCAATGTATCTTAAAATCTAAATACTGCATTTTTTGAACTATCAACTTGTATTCTAGAGATTTATTCTTGCTATATAAATAAGAAATGGGAATGCAAAAAAAAAAAATTCATAGTGAGACATACTATATAAACTAAAATTCCATAAATACAGAATTAACTAAATAATGTTAGAATAAATACCTGTACTTTGGATGTATTAAGTAGACATTAAAAACATCTGACAACATTAGACAAAGAAAAATTATAACTGTATGACATGAAAAAGTTTCTGAAACTAAGATAGGTATCTTTATGTATAAAATGGAGATAATTATTACTAATGTATATAATTCTAATAAAGATTAGGTGATAGAATGGTAAGAACTAATATTTAGCATCTATTGCATGTTGCTTACATCTGTGTTTACTGTGTCTGGCACAGAGTATATGCTCACTATATGGTAACACTTCATATAAAAGAGGCAAATATTTATTGAAGAGAAAGTTGTCATGTAATATTGTTTAGCCAGGAAACATTTATAAATGTTTTTCTATTGTTATCTAAAGTCACTTGCATGTATTATAATATGTGTAATTAATTATGTTTGTATGTAACATACAAACATAGAGTAATATGTAACACACAGTTACATAATTTCTGAATGGTTTTCCCCAAAATGCTATCAATATTTATGTCTGGATAATGGGTCTTACAATTATTTTTACTTCACTGTGTGTATTTCCAAGTGTTTGAGAATTTTAAGATGAGTAGGTTGTTTTAAAACTGAAAGAAAACAAATAATAAAGTTGTTTTAATTTTGGAAAACTAGTAACACTGCATCCAAAATTTTGCTTTCAAGTACATTAAGAGTTTAGGAAATTTTGGATGCTAAACTTAGACAATTTATTTGGAAAATATGGTTGCAAAGTAGAAATAATGATGACATAATTAGATAAAAATTTTAATAAAATATGTTTTCTATCCAAAATATATTTTCTGTATGACTTTAAAAATCATGATCTGCACATTCTTAGATTAAAACTAACAATAAAAATTAAATATTAATCAAAATTTCCAATTAATATTTTTATTGTGCTATATCAAATTAAGTGTTCAAAGGCATAAGACTTGTCTAATATGCTTGCCTCTAAGGACTTTTAAAATTTACTATCTTTTCTTCCTTTGATTTCACCATGAATCAAACAAATAATCTTTATGGGTTTCCAGCTACGAATACGAATTTCCTATCCTCCTTCTTTCACAAGGGCACGTTCCATTCTATTTATCATTCTAGGAGGATCTGGACGTTTTCTTCTTCCTAGCTCAAGACGCTGTTTGGTTTTGTGTGTTTGTCTGGTTTTTTTTCTTCTTCTTCTATGATACCATCTGTCTAGTAGGCTTTACTTTTTTAGATTACCATTGTAGATTCTTCTGTACATCCCTAGAGACCACGGTTCATGTTTTCTCATCATTAATGAAAATCCTTCTTATTTAAAGCAGATTTTAGCCAGGCAGTTTTCTGCATGCACTTAAAAATTTACATAAAAACCAGTCTGATAATTTTCTATCCCTCTGGCATTAACATATATTGAGCAGGCAAGATTCTCCTTTCCCCACCCAATTCACACTTGTAGCTCTCTATAGGACTAAAAGGAGATTAGTATGTATTAGCATAAACTCTGAGAAAACAAGATGTTGAGGCCTGTGTGGATATTAATCAAATAAAAAGTCCTTAATCTCATGGTTGTATCAGTAATTTTCCTTAAAAGTGTATTCCGTGTTAAAGAAAAAATGTTTTAATGATACACAATGACTTAATTAGAGTCATGAAACTATTATTTTAAATAGAGTTGGAAAGAAATTACATTTTAGCACTGAAGTCAAATTTAATAGTAATTGACACTGGTATATTCTTATGACATGTGAAGGAACCAGGCATTTTGCATCCATTAATGGTCCTTGATTGCATTTAGGAATGAGTCCCCAAATTCTGCAATAACAAGCAAATCTTTTTTATTCCACAGTTCCCTTTACCAGAAAATCTAATACATGGGGATTTACTTCATGTAACTTTCCAGTCTTTTGTACAATAAGAGAGACTAACATTTAGAGATCTGATAGAGAAATGATTAGGAGGAAAACTTCATATGTAACCCCTTAAGCTGGTGTTTTGATCAAAAGTTGTATTAAAGCGCTATACTATTTTGGCAAAAATATTCTATACAGAGGAATTTTAATTCTGGTTCTGGCAGTAATGGTGGCTAGTTTGTAAGAATCTTCATATTCTCTTTTGTTAAGTGTGGGCAGTATACAGGATAATTTTGAAGGTTCCATAGAGCTGTTTTAAAAACCAGTCTTTCTTTGTTATATAAAATTATATTATAATATACTCTGTACGATTTTAAAAGTGTTGGAAATAAGAAATTGATTTTCAAATCTATGACTCTATTAAATTTACTTTTAAAATTATTACAATTCTCTTTGATGATTCCAACAACCAGTTTTTTTTTCACATTTCCCATATTATATCTGAGAATGTGAAGCTATAATTCTCATAAGAAAAATACAACAATGGAGGCCTTCTACCGTAGCCAAGATGGTGATTTCATACAGTCTCACTAAATGACTTAGAAATTTTAATACTATATTTGATATTCCTTATGTATATAATTTTATTTCTGTTTCACCCAGCCTTGACTATTAAGGTAGAAAATAGTCCTTAATAATATTCAGATAAAAATCTCAATTTAGAAATGTGTCAGTTCTAGTCCTCTTGGAAGCAGAAGCCAAGACAAAAATAGAATTGCCAAAAATTCATTGAGTAAAGTGTCTGTAAAAAATAAAGAGGACAAGGAGCAGAGGAAGGCAAGGAGAGCATTGAGACCCCTATCCATTTCTGACACTTAGGATACAACTGAGGTCTGGGAGGACATGGGGTAGGAGGAACCTCATACTCCAGTGCAGCTCTGAGAAAGGCTCAATCAAGTCATAGCAAACTCCATGGCAAGTATTCCCTCTTAGAAGTAATGGGAAGAAATGGCTCAAGTCTAATGTCCCTCCTCTGCTCCACTCCTTGACTTAGGGCCGTCAGAAGAAAGTCTGACCTTGGCATGGATAGATACGTCAGTGAAACCTGAAGACACAGCAGGTGGAGGCTGTCAGCTTTCTAGACCTCCTGCAGCAGATCTGAGTGACACATCTCCATGGCTGTCACAGTTAGAGTTATTTTCATCTTTACAATTTTATGTGTTTTAATAATTGGACATAATACATATGAAATAGTTGACTTTCAGGAAAAATAATGAAAGTACTTGAAACAAAATGTTTTCCTTGTTAAATTCAAAGTAGATGATTCTTTGAGAAAGATTATGTCCTGGGCAGTTTCCTATTGAGTAAATATATTCCTATTAATATTTGATAAGACTGAGTGACTGGATATTTTCCTTACAAACTAAGAAAATTGATTTGAAGATAGAAGCATTTACTGAATAGAAACTATGCTAATTTCTTTAAATTTTACATAAATTATTTGATTTAATCCTTATAATAGCCTTGTGACATTTCAGCTCAATAACGGAAAACTAGGTTATTTTGGTAGCAACATAGCAGACTAATTGACCTAGCAGCCCATTAATGCACACCTGTGGAGCACCTCAAAGAAAACTGTGTTTGATTGTATGGACTGAAGTAACTACATATTATCTTTCATCAGGATAAAATGACATCAATTCAATCTTATCATAGAAATTGGAAGGAAATACAGCCTTAAAGTCAAGTGCACGGCTTGGATAGTGCCATGCATAAATGTGCATGCAAAATTAACCTTGAAAGAATTTCTAATCAAATTACTTGTCATGGTATCTGTTGAGTTTATTATCATTACTATCTACCAGAATATGAATAAATATACCTATTACTGAGAGATGTAAGAATGCAGATGAGGAACAGATACTGGCAAAAAATGTTTGCAACAGCATGTGAAGACCACAAAGTAAGAATATGAAAATCGAAAAGCGAGTAAGAGATGACATCAATAAGACAGACCAGATGATTGGAAAATATTGAGGAATGTAAATAGAAAGAAAATTATAGGACAGAAATGGAAAACTGAGATGTAATTAAATAATTTTTAAAATATAATCAAATGTCTCCAAAATAACAACATGGTCTACCAAATTACAGATTTGAAATATAGTTGATCGTCGAACAGCACAGGTTTATACTGCAGCAACCCATTTATCTAATGGAATCCTTGGGGATGTTACTTTTCAGGCCAGAAACTTCTGTGGCTGCTCATTTCTTTGCCCCACTTTGCTTGGGTCCATTGGGTCCACTCATCCTGGTAGGCTGCATTCATCTCACACTACCAGCTTGGATCCCACAACTCTGAAGATACTGGATTATAGCAGCAAGGGGTGTGTGAAGGTAAATTTGGCAATTTACCTTCTAACTTGCTTTATATGCACCAATGTGTTCAGATACTGAACTATCAGTAAAGGCTGAACTGTCAAACAGACTCAGAACATTTATAGATTTTTACCCAATGTGACCTTTACTAATAATTAGTAGAGACTATAAGAAAGAAGTAATGTTACCAGTATAGCATCTGTACCTAGGAAGACCCAAACCATTGTTTCCTTTCCACACTGGGAGACATTTTGGTTCCAGAATGACAATCAAGTTTTGTCTGCAGTACAAGTGAATGTGATGAAGTGGCTTGTTTTCAGAAAATAGCATGCGTATTCCACTAAAAGATTGCACCGATAAAAACTGAGAGTATTCTAACAGTCTTGAGATTATTTCCAATTTGGAAAATCCTGTCAGTATACAAAGCAGGAAGGCGGGGGAGGTCAAAACTGCCTAAGGCATTCCTAGGAAGGAAGAACCTCACAGAAATGCTTTCACTCAGTCTTTCCAGTGTGTCTTCACAAATCAACACCCCAAAATCTTCCTCAACCTTTGTAAATGCGTGGTTGTCTACTACTAAATAGATGTTCCATTTCTTTTTCTTTTTATTATTTTTACAAGAACTCTATCGTTGAGCTTTATACTTATCTCAAATTCTCTTTCATAATAAATGATGTTACCTGCAATTGCAACTCAATGTTTTTGTAGTAGCCTCCCTTACTCTTTTTGTGGTCATTTGACTAAAGATCTAGAAAATGATATAGAATGCTCCCTGCCTATCTGTCATTTTGTTTTCTGTGGTTTCAGTTTTCAGTTACCAGTGGTACAGTACCACAACATATTTTGAGAAAAAACAGAGATTACATTGACATAATTTTTTTTATAATTTATTGTTGTAATTATGTTATGTTATTATTAGTTGTTAATTTCTTGCTAAGCATAATTTATAAATTAAACTTTTTCATTGATATGGATTTATTGGAAAAATTTCTATATTTAGAATTATTTACTATCCATAATTTCAGACACTGACAAAGTGTGTTGGAACATATCCCCCACAGAAAGGAGAAGAATACTGTGTCAGCAGAAGTGTTGCCATGGCATCCAGAAAGTCTCCTTAGAAGAGATTTCTAAAGTCCTTATAAAGATATCTACCTCTGGGACAAAGGATACATATTTTTTTAATTTGTAGAAATGACACCAAGTATTTTTCAAAGAATTTTTACCAATTTACATTTACCACATCATTAATAATGTATGATTGCCTGTTTTTCCACACCCTGACAAAAATAGTCTCAACCTTTTTTACCTTTGCTAAACCAAACTAAATATCATGTATTTGTGAATTAATTTTATGTATAGAATATGGTTTGTGTTCATAAAATAGTTAAAATAATAGGAACTGATACTACACAATGTTGCATTTCTCTGCCATTAAAAAATGAAACTGAAGGGTGGGCATGGTGGCTCTCACCTGTAATCCCTACACTTTGGGAGGCTGAAGTGGATGGATCACTTGAGGTCAGGAGTTTTTGATCAACCTGGTCAACATGATGAAACCTGTCTCTACTAGAAATACAAAATAGCTGGGAGTGGTGGCAGGTACCTGTAATTCCAGCTACTCAGAAGGCTGAGGTAGGAGAATTGGGAGGTGAAGTTTGCAGTTAACCTAAATCACGCCACTGCACTACAGCCTGGGTGACAGAGCGAGACTCTGTCTCAATCAATCAATCAATCAATCAATCAAATAAAGCAAAATAAATAAATTTAAGTAATAAAACTGAATACGAGAATAGGGTAACTCAGGGCTGATAATGGAAGCACCACAAATTTGCTTGTGATTCAGGAACAAGACTGCAGTTTCAGGTTCATCTTCCTAACAACTGCTGGAGACTTAACTATCACAATTATATTCAAAAAAGAAATAGAAAAATAAAAAGTAGGCTGTTGAAAGAAGTGGTTTTCTCTCTTAAAGAGACATCCTAGATGTCTACTCAACAGTTGCACTTACCTCTAGCTACATGATCATACATATCTGCAAGGGAAGCAACTATGACACATATTTTTAATATTAATTTTTACTAAAATAAAAGAAGAATGGATACTAAGAGACAATTAGAAGCCTCTAAGTTTGAATATTTACTCATGGATTTGAAAACTATATGCATATCATTTTTCTTTGTAATTCAAATTCATCTTAATGACATTTTTCCTGTTTTTTTAAAATTATTTTGGCTTTATTTTTATTATTATGACTTTTTTTTGAGAAAGGTTATCACTCTGTCACCCAGATTAGAGAGCAGTAGCAGGATCTCAGCTCACCAGAACTTCTGCTTCTCAGGCCCAAGCGATTCTCCTGCCTCACCCTCCCGAGTAGCTGGGATTACAGGTGCATGCCACTACTGTCCGGCTGGTCTCCAACTCCTAACCTCAGGTGATCCACCTGCCTTGGCCTCCCAAAGTGCTGGGATTACAGGTGTGAGCCTCACACTCAGTCTTGATTATTATTATTTTTATTATTATTATTATTATGTTGGGTTTTAAAAGCCTTTGCTATTTTCAGGTATTAAGATCCTTGTCAGATGTTTGGGTCATCACCATTAAATTTTTTCCTAGTTTTTCATTTTTATTTTGATCCAATTTATGGCTCAATATGCTTTTAGTGTCTATATCATTGAACTTTTGTTGCTCTTAATTTGAAAGTCTCAAGGATAAGAGATTTGTTAAAGTTTTTCTAATTTTGAAAAATAGATATAGACACTGCTTTAAACGTGTCCCAGAAATTCTAGTACACTGTGCCTTCATTCTCATTGGTTTCAAAGAGCATCTTTATTTCTGCTTTCATTTCATTATTTATCCGGTAGTCATTCAGGAGCAAGTTGTTCAGTTTCCATGTAGTTGTGAGGTTGTGAGTGAGTTTCTTAATCCTGAGTTCTAATTTGATTGCATTGTGACCTGAGAGACCGTTATAATTTCTGGTCTTTTGCATTTGCTGAGGAGTGATTTACTTCCAATTATGTGGTCAATTGTAGAGTAAGTGTGATGTGGTGCTAAGAATAATGCATATTCTGTGGATTTGGGGTGGAGAGCTATAGATGTCTGTTAGGTCCGCTTGGTCAAGATCTGAGTTCAAGTCCCAGATATTCTTGTTAATTTTCTGTCTCATTTATCTGTCTAATATTGACAGTGGAGAGTTTAAGTCTCTTCATAGATAATTAAGAACCTGCTTTATGTATCTGGGTGCTTCTGTATTGGGTGCATATATATTTAGAATAGTTACCTCTTCTTGTGGCATTGATCCCTTTACCGTTATGTAATGCCCTTCTTTGTCTCTTGATTTTGTTGGTTTAAATTCTGTTTTATCACAGACTAGGATTGCAACCCCTGCTTTTTTTTGACCCCCATTTACTTGGCAAATCTTCCTCCATCCCTTTATTTTGAGCCTATGTGTGTCTTTGCACGTGAGATGGGTCTCCTGAATACATCACACCAATGGCTCTTGACTCTTTATCCAGTTTATCTTTTGATTGGGGCATTAAGACCATTTACATTGAAGGTTAATATTGTTATTTGTGAATTTGATCCTGCCATTTTGATGGAGCTGAATGTTTTGCCTGTTAGTTGATGAATTTTCTTAATTGTGTCGATGGTCGTTACCATTTGGTATGTTTTTGCAGTGGCTGGTACTGGTTATTCCTTTCCATGTCTACTGCTTCTTTCAGGAGTTCTTGTAAAGCAGGCCTGGTGGTGACAAAATCTCTCAGCAATTGCTTGTCCATAAAGGATTTTATTTCTCCTTCACTTATGAAGGTTAGTTTGGCTGTATAAAAATTCTGGATTGAAAATTATTTTCTTTAAGAATGTTGAATATTAAGAAAGCCACTCTCTTCTGGCTTGTAGAGTTTCTGCCGAGAGATCTGCTGTGAGTATGATGGGCTACCCTTTGTGGGTAACCTGACCTTTCTCTCTGGCTGTGCTTAGCATTTTTTCCTTCATTTCAAACTGGGTGGATCTGAGGATTATGTGCCTTAGGGTTGCTCTTCTTGAGGAATATCTTTGTGGTGTTATCTGCATTTCCCAATCTAAATATTGAAATTTACAATACTAAATGCCCACATGAGATGCGAGGAAAGATCTAAAATCAACACCCTAATGTCACAATAAAAAGAACTAAAGAAGCAAGATCAAACAAATTCAAAAGCCAGCAGAAGACAAGAAATAATTTAGATCAGAGTAGAACTGAAGAAGATAGAGACACAAGAAAAACCCTCAAAAAATCAATAAATCCAGGAGCTGGTATTTTGAAAAGATCAACAAAATAGATAGACCACTATCCAGACTAACAAAGAAGAAAAAGAGAGAATAATTGAATAAATGCAATCAAAAATGATAAAGGGCATATAACCACCAATTCCACATAAATACAAATTAACATCAGAGACAATTACAAACACCTCTATATACATAAACCAGTAAATTTAGAAGAAATGGATAAAACCTGGACACAAACGCCCTCCCAAGACTAAACCAGGAAGAAGTTGAATCCCTGAATAGACCAATAACAAGATCTTAAATTGAGGCAGCAATAGTAGATGTTCAGCAAATGTCCATCCCATGAATAAATTAACAGGTGTTGTCATTCTGAGGTTGGAGAAAAACGTTAATATTTTCTTTGTGGAAGCAACCTAAAAGCAACTATCAAAGATTTAAATCAGCCCTAAGGCCAAATCCATGATCTATGTGTTGAATAAAGTTGGCATAAGATATATTTTCTATTCTAATGGACTGTATAATTTAATTCATCAGACAGGACCTTGGCTCCGACAAATGAAAACTCTTTTATTTAACCTTATCAGATGGTTGGAAAAGAGGTTTCTTTGTTTACTGAGTGAGTTCAGCTTGATTTTCTCCTGAATGCAGCCAACTTTGAAAGAATGGCAGAGAGATGAATGCAAATGTGAGCATATACAAAATAATTATGAATTCACTGAAGGGCTATTGAGTACTAGATACTATTGGGAAACAGTCTTGTAATGCCATCTAAAATGAAACCTGGCACATATTTCAAAAATCAATGCATTTCTCAAATTTCGAAAATACCTGCTTTAACATAAGCCTTATCAAGGATATATTTCATTGGTGGCTCTTGACTGTTAAAATCATTTTTATAAATCATTTTTATGCATCCACTTACTAATAAGCTCATACAACATATTCTGAGCTCTTTTTGTGTGCCAAGATACTGAGGATTCAAAGAAAATTAATACAGAAAATTTTCCATTGAGGCCATCTGATTTATCTTGCTAGGTTGGTTGTTATAGGAAGTATGGTAAGTATGGGTTTATATATTGTCCAAGCATAGCATTAAGTTCAAATAATGACATAATGCTGGCACCACCGAACATATGCTATTTAGAAGGTAGGTAGCAAAATGCTTTCTCTGAACTAAAAATGCAGCAAACCATTTAAATTATATTATTTTAGAGGAAAGATCTTTGAAAGGAAATATAATTATTTTTAGTAATTTTCAATTACTATTAATGTTAAAGATGACATATCAAAAATATTGTACTCTGTTTTCTCATTAAAAAACTATTGACTGTGTATTTTGTGCAAAGCCCTTGGGTATAAAATAGGCAAATATAATTTGAGCTGTAAGTAAGTTGATATTTTAATGATTTTTTCTGATATATGCAAAAATACAAACAAATAAAATGCTTAATTCATCCTGAAGGGTTCAAAGCAGTCTTAGCTCAAGATTAGAGGAGCTGGAATAAGAATGGAAAAAAAAGAATCTCAATAAAAAGACAGGAAGATAAAGGTATTACATGAAACAGTTCATGACATGTTAGTTAACAATACTTTTCTATAAAGGGAGTGTAGGCTATTTCTAAGAGATAGTTTAAGATGAGGGCTTTCTGCTCTTAACAACACCATGGACTGAACCAATATAGACATTAGGTTCTTCAAACCAAGACATTTAGCATTGAAAATAAAAGAAGTAGGCCAGGCGCGGTGGCTCACGCCTGTAATCCCAGCACTTTGGGAGGCCGAGGCGGGTGGATCACGAGGTCAAGAGATCGAGACCATCCTGGTCAACATGGTGAAACCCCGTCTCTACTAATATAAAAAAAAATTAGCTGGGCATGGTGGCGCGTGCCTATAATCCCAGCTACTCAGGAGGCTGAGGCAGGAGAATTGCCTGAACCCAGGAGGCGGAGGTTGCGATGAGCCGAGATCGCACCATTGCACTCCAGCCTGGGTAATGAGAGCGAAACTCCGTCTCAAAAAAAAAAAAAAAAAAAAAAAAAAAAAGAGAAAGAAAAGAAGTAGAGAGACTTTAGTTTGAAATTGCTTTGTTGCTATATCACTCTAATATCTGCATCCTTCATCACCCGTTTTTCTTCCTTACATATATCTTGCGCACCCAAATCTCTCTTCTCATAGGAAGATCAATAATTGAGGGCTGTTCATAATCCAGTCTGAATTCGTGTTAACTTTGTTACGTTTCCAAAGACCTTCTAACTAGGTTCACATTCACAGGTACCAGGGTTAGATCATCAGCATATCACTTTGGGAGAATAGGGGGACACACTTCAACCCAAAAGACAGATCATGGGAATTTTTATGAAGTTTCATGACATAAAAAAATCTATCACACATATGTGGAGAAACCAAATTTATACTACTTGTCTGTTGAAAAAATCTTCACTATGAGTGATTAGCATAAAATATATTTGAAACTGGCTGAATTCTCAGGGCCTCAAAAAAGACAAATGAATAACTCTTTTCTTGAAGAAGTCATTCCACTCAATATGAAACTATTATGAAAAATAAAAACAAAACAAAAAATACAAATCACTATTAGTAATCACATCATGAGATTAACTATGATAAGGAAGAATCCATTGACATGATTAACAGAGTACAAGAGGAATATGTCTAGAAGTAGTCCATACCTACATTGATGCACATCCCTAAGGTTCACTTGTCTCAAAAATTCAGTTGGCCACCTGAAGCAGGCGCATCAGGGCATCTACTACTGGCTCCCATCAGTTTTTCATTCTGGAATACGGTTCCTTCAGTGAAAATCAACATGTCCTACTTTAACTGACTCCTCACATTCCAAAAGTTATTTCCATAGGGCCATTCCTCATATGATCATCCCTTTAATAGGACAGTTTTACATTGCCTTTCTGCTTGACCGTATGGCCATGCCATGGGCTGCTCACTGCTCATGAGTCAATGAAAACTCATCCATAGGGCCAAGCGGCAGGCAATTTTTAGCCCACCAAGCTAGTCTACTTTTTCTTTCTTTGATCAGAGTAGTTAGCCTTCCAAACAAGATGCTGCCCTTTCACTTGGAACTGCCATCCATAAACCAAGCCATCTATTTGTGGTCACTGAGGAACCATATAAATGGCAATTTGATCAGGTATATCCCAAGGTGGTTAAAACGTCAGCTATAGAGGAAAATAGATTACCAGCTTGTGAATACATTGAATACTTATTTATTTTGGGGGGGTTACATTCCTCTTGTATTATGTTTCTATACAAACAAAATTTCTACCTTATCATGAAACACTTCCAATTACTTACTATCCTTCCCATTAGACTATTTAATTGACATCACCCCAGATAATATGTTTATTTCAGATTTCAAGATTATTTTAAATTATTTACATAGGGGCAATTTCAATTAATGTTTGATAGCAAGCTAATAATTGCCACTGTACTTGAAATTCTGAAATCTAACATCCCAGCAGTTAATGCTGTGTTGTGCTTACAGGATTTTGCCACAGAACTCCAAGACTTTTCAAGTGGTTTTATCTACAAGATTTAGCAACTATTCTCCCCTATAAAATGTGTGTCCTACCAAGTCCAAAATAAAAAAAAACAGATGCTGAGATTCTAAACTATTTTGCCCAACAGGTATTCTTAAATCAACAACTTGTCCACACAAGTTGTTAATTTGGGTGGCAATCTTATCGGTTTCCATTTAGCACATACAGTTCAGTCTGTTACACACCTTCTGTTTCATAATATTAAGTAAAGTGTTCCTCAGTCATACATAATATCCAATTCCATAATACATACAGATTAAAAAAACACAAGCATTTTGCACAAAATCTGCTTAAACATATCAATTTTTCATCCAATTTTAACCTTAAGATAATCAACCCTTGCATTCTTTTTAGCTCCTCCCAACCTAACTCTAGTCCCTAGTAGGAATTTATCAAGTCTGGGAATCCCAGTGCATGGAGTTCCCGTGACAAGGAGTCCTAGTAACATCAGTTTTCTACATACTGACTGACCACTGCACCCACTCAAGTGCAGGTGGCCTTGAGTACACAACTGGGCATTGAGGTGAGGGACACTGACTCTTTAATCAATCCTTATAGTGACTAGATTGTGGGACCATTGCCTTAGGTTTTTGAGGACAGGTTTTTCATGTAATCTTTGCCTCCATGTTTTTAAAAATATCAGCAATCCTAGGTTGGATAAAGCATATTTGTTTTGGCTCTTTAGTGCTGGGGACTAACAAGAGATCCTATAAGCCCACTCAACTCCCAAAAGCATTGCATTATATATTTTTTTACCTTTATCAATGTCTACTTTATGCATCTTACTTCTTAATAACCATTTAATTATTTCAATCCTCCTGGAAGGAGTCTCTCCCCTTTTCCTCCCTTTTATCTTTCCTCATTGTTTATCTCATTCTCTTTTGAATTATTCTAACCTTTGCAAACTTTTATTTCAGCATAGCATTTCCCTTTGGAAGAAGGTCTGAGACTAGAGGCTATAGCACAAGCTGGCTGGACTTCACCTTGGCCCAGGTTATGATCTGCTCATCTCACTCTCCCTTACTTTCATTATAACTACTATTAGAAATAGGAATAACCAAGGGTGTGAATATTTCACCCTTTCTTCCGTTCTTTCTTGCTTGCTTTCTTTCTCTTGCTTTCTTTCTTGCTCTCTCTGTCTTTTTTGCTTTCTTTCTTCTTGTTTGGCATTTTCTTATGTATCCAGTAAAGCAGCTACCTGGGAGTTTGCATACATCTTTTCTAAATAATAGATTATTTTTACCTCCAGCAACTGATCACAGTTGTTATCCCACGCTTTAGGTGCTCCTATGACCTCCTAGGAGTCAAAGATTCCCCATCTCCCAGCCTTTCAACCTGTCTCATCCCAAACTACATGTTTCAGGGAGTCAGGGTTGTTGGATGTTCAAATGTCTTGTGTTTTGTGGATTACTTAAGGAAGTCTGTGCATTAGGCAGAAAACAATGACAGTGGGGTTGGAATATAGAGAAAATGGTAAATTTTTGAAAGCAAGATAGTGATTTCATCCGATTTTAATTTCTAAAGGACTCTCTAGAAACTCTGAATTTGGAGTTTGGGGATCTACTAGGTAGATGTTTTCAAAAATCTAAGTATAAAATAAACAACCACAGCAAAAAAGTGTTTAAGCAAAAGTGATGTCAGTAGAAAAGAGTACGTATTAAAACTTTAAAAGTTATGATATAAAACTGACAGCACCAATTGAATGTGGCAAGTGAAATAAAGAGAGCAGTATAATTAACTGGATTCTGCCCTTAACAACTGGTAAATCTTTGTTTAATTGACTAATTTTAAAATAGAAGTAAAGTTGAACTTGAGATTCCTGTTAGAAATAGAACTGGAAACGTCCAGTTAAGAAAGTTTTCTGGATTTCAGAAGACAAGTCAGGATGGAAGTCATCAGAAAGTAGTTCATGAAATAGGGTCTAAGAAGGAGAAAATAAAAGATGTGAATATAGAGCCCTTAAAATTTCTCATATTTGAGGGCCAGGTGGAAGATGAGGAAATAGAGAATCAGAATAGACTACGATTGGCAAAGCTAAAGAACAAAACACTTCTAGGAATAATTGAGGCATACGTAGAATCCAATATTACAGAAAAGGTAATGACAGAGGAAGACACTAGAATTCAAAGATGATCTTTTTATAAATGTACTAATAAACAAGCATATATATTATAATGTGGTTTGCGGTGTTCTCACACAAATTTCGTTTTGAATTGTAATCCCCATGGGCTGAGGGAGGGACCTATAATCCCCAGGCGTCAAAGGAGGAAGGCAATTGGATCATGGGAACAGTTTCCTTTACGCTGCTCTCGTGATAATGAGTGAGCACTCAGGAGATATAATGGTTTTATTAGGAAATCTTCTCCCTTCACTCTGCATTTTCCTTCCTGCTGCCTTGTGAAGAAGATGTTTTGCTTCCCCTTCGCCTTCTACCATGATTGTAAGTTTCCTGAGGCTTCCTCAGCAATGTGGAACTGTGAGTCAATTAAACTTCCTTCCTTTGTAAATTATCCAGTGTCAGGAACTTTATTTAGAGTAGTGTGAAAAGAACTAATACATATTACTTACTTTATAAGATCTTTTTAATTCCAGGATTTCTTTATTATTTGTTTTCTTTATAGAAGTATATATTTTATTTGCACAGCTAAACACATTATTCTGAAAAAGATCCCTGTGTTACTCTGTTAGAAATTGCATTGCTAGGTACCACATAATCAAAAGCACTATAATCAGCAGCACCAACAGAAATATATTGTCTCAGATCTGGAGGCAAATGTCTGAAATCAAAGTATTATCAGGGTTGGTTAATTTGAAAAATTGTGAAGAAGCATCTGTTTCATGCCTCTCCTTGAGTCCCTTATGGTTTTCTGGAAATCTGCTTGACTTGTAGATCCATTGAGCCTATTTCTGCCCTCGTCTTTACACAGAGTTGCATAGTGTATCCAATTGTGAATATCTCTGTGTCCAAATTTTCCTTTTCATATTTAATTAATTATTATTTTTTGAGACAAAAAATGTAGTGGCATGATCATGGCTCACTGCAGCATTGACTTCCCAGATTCAAGAGATCTTCTCACCTCAGCCTCCTGAGAACTTGGGACTATGAGTGCCCACCACATCAGGCTCTTTTATTGTTTTAATTTTTAGTATATATTGCCTAGGCTGGTCTGAAATTGCTGGTCTCAAGCAATCCTCCCACCTTTGCCTCCTAAAGTGCTGGGATTATAGATACCAACCTTGCACTCAGCTAAATTTCTATTTTATTCAGGGAACCAGTCACAGTAGTTTAGTGCACACCCAAATGACCTCATCTTAATTTACTATGTCTACAACACCCAACTTCCAAATAAGGCCACATTCTGTTGCACTGGGGATTAGTATTTCGACATAAATTTTGAGGGGACACAGTTCAACCCATACATAACAGGCCCCTACAGTCTCAAAGAGTGTAATCTAGGTCAGCACTCTTCAGTAGAAATAAGTAAACCAAATACATAATTTTAAATATCCATAGTTGCATTAACAAAATTAAAAGAAACAAGAAAAGACAATTTAATAATATATTTTATTTAGCCAATTATCTCCAAAATATTATTGTAGTGTGTTATCAATATAAGAGTTGTTGAAATGTTTTACATTTTTTGTACTTAAGTCTATGAAATTATGTGTGTACCTTTTTTATACTTACAGCACATCTTGATCCAAACCACCCACATTTCAAGTGCTCAGTAGCCACATCTGTCTGGTGACTACTACATTGGACAGAGAAACTCTAGAGAGTAGTTCTTAACTTCTTGGCTTTGTTTAATTTTTCCTGTAACTCTTTGTTAGTTTTGTGAAACAGAGATCACACTTTTGGTAAATGTGTTATATCTTAAATCTTTATCACAGAACCTGGAAAACTATTTGTGAAACAAATAAAACAGGATAGAGGAGAAAGAACAAATAGATTATTAAGAAGTGAGAAGTGAATGGAAGGAGAGAAAGTACGAACTAATGTAGACTTGCAATGATAAAATTGCAATTGTGGATATATCTTCCATTTTGTATAAGGTGATATTTTAGCTTACTAGTTGCCACTGTTACATCTTACCACAAATTTCACGGCTTAGAACAACCACCACGAAATTATCTTATAGTACTGGTGGTCTGTAATGTGAAATGGTTTTTTTTTTTTTGAGACGGAGTTTCGCTCTTGTTACCCAGGCTGGAGTGCAATGGCGCGATCTCGGCTCACTGCAACCTCCGCTTCCTGGGTTCAGGCAATTCTCCTGCCTCAGCCTCCTGAGTAGCTGGGATTACAGGTACGCGCCACTATGCCCAGCTAATGTTTTGTATTTTTAGTAGAGACGGAGTTTCACCATGTTGACCGGGATGGTCTCGATCTCTTGACCTCGTGATCCACCCGCCTCGGCCTCCCAAAGTTCTGGGATTACAGGCTTGACCCACCGTGCCGGGCACATGAAATGGGTTTTAACGGACTAAAACTAATTGTTGGAAGGCTTGTGCTACCTCAGGAGGCTCTTCGGGAGAATCAGTTTCTTTGCCTTTTTCAGCTTCTAGAACAGCATTCACTGCATTCCTTGGTCCACAGGTGTGGGGGTGGGAAATTTCCTCCATCTTCAAAGTTCACAGCTTAGCATCTTTAAATCTCTCTCTGCTTCTTTATAACATCAACTTCTATCCCTCTGATCACTGCTTCCTTCTATTTTTTGTAGCAGTAAATTTCTTTATTATACTTTTAGCTAGCAAATGAATAATTCATGGCATGGCCATTCTTTGTGCCTTAGACACCATCATGGAATAATCACACAACTATATTCATTATTATTGAAATGGCAAAAAACAACACTTTAGGTCTTTACAAATCCATTTCATACAGACATGGTATGGCTATAGCAGAGGAGAAAAATATTCAGAAGGTCCCAGTTACCCCGATTTGATCTTCACAAATTATATGAATATATCAAATTATCACATATACCACCCCAAAAAGTACATCTATTATGTATCATCCAAAATAAGAAAATAAAATTTTTAAAAAATATAGCAGCTTTGCTTATGACCATATTTGCTACATAAATAAAACACTGCTCAATGTATTTTCATAATTATAAAATCAGTAGCAGTTACCACAAAATTAACTTTTGCCTGGGAATTTATTACTGTGCACGGACACAACCAAACCTTGTAATTATGCACAGTCAGATAGACTTTGTTTTCTTAAAAACTTATTTATTCATGCATTGAAAAATGTTAAGATACGAGTTGAATAAAATATCAACTGTTTTTTTAAACAAAATATATGCATTAAAGTTAAAACTTTTCACTTGCCATCACAAAATAAGGTTATGTAATATTTTAGTTTTTAAAAGCAGTAATAATTTTATTATGGCAAAATAGTAAAATTTAGGTTTTACTAGCTTTTCTGAAGTTCCTAGTTGCTTTTATGAAAATATTTTATTTTATTTTGGTCAAGGTCTTGTTTCATATCCTAAGGCTGCAATACAATGTGTTAGTTTATTGCCACTGTGTTACACAGATTAACCACGGAAATTTTTGTAGATTTAAATCATACAATGTGCAAAGTGTAAAAATGCTATTGATATTTAAAACAATGCCTTCTGATGTGTATATCTGTATAACAATCCTGCACATCTGCACATGTACCCCAGCACTTAAAGTATAATGAAAAAAATGGAAAAATAACAACAACAACAATGCCTTCTTCTTATAAGAACCTTGGACAGCATGGGGCTCCCTTGGAAAATCCAAGATAATATCCATTTCAAGATCCTTAAAATAATCCTTCTTGCCATGTGTGGTAATAGTCACAGGTTCCAGCAAATAGGATATATATATATCTTTGAAAACCATTATTCAGCTTAATTCATATGTTTATTGATCTGTAAATGTTGGCTGAAAAGATATATGCAAATAATTTTTAAATATATATAGAATATAAATATTAATAAACTGTGTATTTAATTAAACATTTATTAAATTTTCATAAGATAGGTATTATACATAGTTTTTTCAGTTGACACAATTGTATTTTTCTAAATATCTTTTAAATATATACACCTAAAATATAATAATATGTATTAGATAATTTGATACTGATCTGATATGAAAAAAAATTACACGCTCCTGGGATTTCACATGTGAGATGTAATGTATTTCTTTACATTAGCATTTAGAGTTAATTTGTGTTTCTGATATTAGAAGGCTTAATACCCTTTTAATTAAAACTATACAGATCATAAATTTTAATCATTAATTACTACTAAAAGGTATGTGAGTAGCATGGAAATCACCCTCCTGTTCATTTTGTTTTGGTCCTACAGCCACATGAAGTTAAGGAAACATTCGTCACTTACATTTCTTACAAAGCTCTGTTGAATTCTTGTCACCTTCTTCTCATCTCTCTAGTAAGTGTAGATTTTTCAGATATAATAGAAAAAAGCACAATGCCAAAGTGTTGTCAATAAACATGCTGCCTGACACCAAGTGTCTTATAACTCAGCAGGAGATAATGGTTAATGAAATTGATAAGATAGATGGAAACACTTCAACTAATGTTTCACTGTCATAACCCCCCTACGCACTAGTTTGACATTGTTTAATAAATCAACATGATCAAAGTTGCAGAGTAACATTCTTCGAAAGAAAGAGACTTTTTCTTATTTAGATAAATACTGAACCTAGGATGTAAATAATATCTTTTAATTGAAAATTATACATTTTTAATTTCTATTCATATAAATTATAAGACTGAATTATAAATAGAATGAGTTTGGCTGTCAGAGGGGAAAAAGTATTTTATAATGTAACAATAAAAATAATCACCTAAATTATTTTAGATACTCAATAATACTACTACTGAAGGACTGAGAACATTATTTTAAGTGATTTTTCTTCAATCTATAAACAAATATTAAACATCTTATGAGTATTAGATATAAATAATAGTATACAGACTGTTATTTCTTATAGTTTGGGTTTACAATTTATGTTTTATTTTGCTACAATTTATCTAAAACATACTGCCTAAAAACTTCTCTTTGAATAGCTTCTATTATTAATCAACTTAGCTATGTTGATAAAACCCTGTGCTTTAACCTGTTGGATATTATCATTACAATTTTTCATAAGACAATTACTATTAAAGAAATTAAACTGCTGATAGTTTTACTTTCTTAAAAGAGCAAATCATTATTATTAAAATGAGGTTTTATCAAACTCTCTCAGAGAAGAATTTTTCTCTTACTTAAAAGTTGTTGGAAATCATTACTATTTGATGCACAATGAATCCTAATAATTAGGGGCTAGCTGGGTTCAAATCCTGGTGCCATTTATTGTAAGCTATGTGACTTTAGCAGATCCACTAGTTACCTCATGTAAATTTAGACTAATAACTGTGTCTACCTCTCATTGCTGTTGTATTCTCAGGAGAATTTCTAAATTAATAAATGTGTGAGACTTTGAAGATTCCAAGTATGCAGTAAATGTTACTTGATATAATAAGTCATCTGTATTAAAAGACAATGATAGTAATTGTGATAAAGTAGTAGATAATTGGTTAAACATTTCTAAAGTAACAGAAAGTCTATGATTCTACTTCTAGATGTATTGGGTTATGCCATAATTTCATGATTTGTAGAGAGGAAGTGCATAGAAGATTCCTAAAACACGATAAGCACCCAATGTAATTATTTCTATAAGTTGTAGTAGTCATTGATCTTATGAGACTGGTATAATCTTGATCCACAACAGATAAAGACAGTGCCAGATTAAAAATATAGGTAAATCCTTAAGTCTTTGCCCATGCTTATGTCCTGAATGGTTTGCCTAGGTTTTCTTCTAGGAATTTTATGGTTTTAGGTTTTACATTTAAGTCTTTAATCCATCTTGCATTAATTTTTGTATAAAGTGTGAGGAATGAGTCCAGTTTCAGTTTTCTGCATATGGCTAACCAGTTTTCCCAACACGATTTATTAAATCGGGAATCCTTTCCCCATTGCTTGTGTTTGTCAGGTTTTTCAAAGATCAGATGGTTGTACATGTGTGGTGTTATTTCTGAGGCCTCTATTGTGTTCCATTGGTCTACATATCTGCTTTAGTACCAGTACTATGTTGTTTTGGTTACCGTAGCCTTGATTAAACATCAGAAGCAATGGCAACAAAAGTCAAAATTGACAAATTGGATCTAATTAAACTAGAGCTTCTGCATAGCGAAAGAAGCTGTCATCAGACTGAACAGTCCACCTACAGAATGGGAGAAAAATTTTGCAATCTATCCATCTGACAAAGGCCTAATATCCAGAAGCTATAAGGAACTTAAACAAATTTTACAAGAACTAAACCAACAACCCCATCAAAAATTGGGTGAAAGATATAAACAGACACTTCTCAAAATAAGACATTTATGTGGCCATCAAACTATGAAAAAAAAGTTCATTATCACTGGTCATTAGAGAAATGCAAATCAAAACCACAATTAGATATCTTCTCACACCAGTTACAATGGCGATCATGAAAAAGTCAGGAAACAACAGATGCTGGAGAGGACGTGAAGAAATAGGAACACTTTTACAGTGTTGATGGGAGTGTAAATTAGTTCAACCATTATGGAAGACAGTGTGGCAATTCCTCAAGGGTCTAGAACCAGAAATACCATTTGACTCAGCAATCCCATTACTGAGTATATACCCAAAGGATTATAAATCATTCTACTATAAAGACACATACACATGTATGTTTATTGCAGCACTATTCACAGTAGCAGAGACTTGGAACTAACCCAAATGCCCATCAGTGATATACTGGATAAAGAAAATGTGGCACATATATACCATGGAATACTATGCAGCCAGAAAAAAGGATGAGTTCATGTCTTTGCAGGGACATGGATGAAGCTAAAAACCATTTTTCTCAGCAAACTAATGCAGGAACAGAAAACCAAACATCACATGTTCTCACTCATAAGTGGGAGTTGAGCAATGAGAACACTTGGACACAGGGAGGGGAACATCACACACTGGGGTCTGTTGGGGGTTGGAGGGCTAGGGGAGAGAAAGCATTAGGAGAAGTACCTAATGTAGGTTACAGGTTGATGAGTGCAGCAAACCACCATGGCACATGTATATCTATTTAACAAACCTACACACTCTGCACATGTGTCCCAGAACTTAAAGTACAATTAAAGAAAAAAATACAGGTCAATTTACCTATGAAGCTGAGCCAAGTTTCTAATTAAATTATAAGCTAAATGATTCCAACATTGTATTAAAATAAGTCACAACTAAGAACCGTTTGTCCCAAGAACAAATGGGTAGTTCGTCAAGAGAAAATATATCCCTATAAGGTGCCACACACACACACACACACACACACACACAAATGAAAACACATTATACATTAGCACAAAGCATTTGATTGTGTTCAGCAAGTATTTATTGTGAAAAGCTTAAGGAAAGAGGGATAAGCCATACTTTCTCAATCTGATAAAGGTTATCTAAAAAAACCTTACAGATGATGTGATTTTATATAAGGGGAAAAGCATAGAAGAGTTCTACTTAGAGTTGAAAACAAAGATTGAATTCTTCAGTGGTAACGTTCAAAACATTTTAAAACGTGTCTAGAATAAATACCAACCAATCGGAATGCAGAGCAGTTTCATGGAGTGCACCAGCTGATTACTAGTTTGCTACAAGGTGTTGAGGATCTAGCAAAGGCAACAATATAACATAATGAAGGATATGATAATTTTACATAGAAAGCATAACACAAGCCATACCTTATTAGAAATACTGAGTCCAGCAAGGTACTGGGGATATAATGAAAGGGAAATATTAATGCAAATATTTTTTGTTTGTGTTTACAAGAAAATAAGATAGTATTGTCCACAGCAACAAAAGTATAAATTAAACAGTATCCTAAAACTGACTAAAATCTTTATGAAATCATGTAAGTAAATAAAATACAAATATAGGAAGACTTAACATTGTAAAGATGTCAATTATCATTAATCTGGACAATAAGACAAACTAGAGGAATATATATAAACATAATAATGAGATCCGATTTTATATCCTCCAGAAAGTCAAGAATCTACTTTTAATGACATAAATTTTTGTTGAGATTATGGAAAATCTAGGGCTTATGCATTGCTTGTAGAAACATAAATTTTTATAGCCATTCTAGACCACATTTAGGAAATGTTTTAAACTAGCCAACAATTCCACGTCTGGTACATGTTTTGAAGAATCATTTGCAAATCTACAAAAAGACATACAACGATATTCATTTTAGCATTGATTAAAATAGCAAGAATTTGAAACAGCTTAAATGTCTTTCAATTGAAAAATAGATAAGTAAAATGTGGTATAAGCAAATGTTAGAATCAAGTAAAGCAGTCAGAAACAATGAACTTACTTTACATTTATTATAATGGACGGAACTCAGAAATAGACAATTCAGTGAAGAACAATAAGGAAGAAGCACATGAAGCTACATAGTATGTATGTACATTTAAAAAAATGTGTACCTTTCAGGTTGAGATTGGGGAAGGCTTTAGCCTATTAAAAAGTGAAGAAAAAGATAAAATTTTATTAATAAAGGAACATGAAAAGAAGAAAATATTTGCAGATTTAGAGTTGCTGACTTAAAAACAAACTTGATAACATAGACTCTTACTCAACTTTTTTCAATAGCCCTAGTTGAACTTTCAACTAGAGAGGCTTATGAAGAATATTAATCTAATAGAACGAATTAAGGCATGGTTTAATTATAATGACCAACAATTATATCCAAATACTATTACCTAAATAATTCAAACATTTTCAAGACTATAAGGAAAAATATATTACCTAACATTTTACTAGTGGCTCAACTTTCCGTTGAACTCTCTGTGTATAAAATACATGAGAATAGTGCATCTCTATTTGAGATGTTCAGTTAATGAACCTATCTATACAATAAGCATTTATTCTCACAAACTTTTAGCTTTTATTAAAGCAAAGAATAACTAGAAAAGATAAGATTAAAGAGAAACTTAGTTACCTATAAAATATGCCATATACTATACTATTTCATATTTGATAAATCATATCAGACAGGCATATGGAGCCTTAATTATTTTATGTGTGCTATATGATTTACATTAATTTAATATCTTCAAAATAAGCTTACCTTAAATGTGTCATGAGTCCGTTCTTACTATTAATGTCACAAATTTTTGAAAACCCTGCATTTGACACACAGATCAAAGTCTTTTCTATTAAAATTGATTAAAATCTCATATGTGAGTGTTTTCACATGTGTAAGTGTGTGTGTAAGGTATGGTTCTATATATAGATATATAAATAGAAAGACAGGTACATGGGTAATAGAGAGTTGATGTAAGATAAATTCTGAAAATATTCACATACATTTTCACAGAACTTCAGCTTATTTCTAAAACTGATAATACACCTAATCTAAAATTAAAGAATAAAATATTTCAAATTCAAGAACATGAAAGAGGCATTACTCCACACACAGTGGAAAACTTCAGTGGCTGGTTTAGACGACTGATGATTTTAAAGGAAACAAAAAGACTGTTTGAGTCCAGAATCTTGAACTTGAGTCACGGCGTTCTGTGATCAGAAATCGATTCTTCTTGTTTTAAAAAGCCAATGTTTTATCCAAAATTAGAGCTGCATAAAAAGTATCTATGAGCTAATTAACCCTTTTCACTGACTCTTCTTGTTAGTAGCCAAATGGATACTGACTGTGGACCTGCCGAGAACAAGTGAAATGGTGAACACTTGATGGAAGCATTCAGGACTAAATGAAAACATGAGAGAGTCAATTATGACAGTTTCACATTGATATCTGTCTGAAGCACAACTGCTATTTAAACTCGCTCATGCATATTTTAATATTTCTAGGCCGGGCACTTGACTTATACCTGAAATCTCAGCATTTGGGAGGCCAAGAAGGGCAGATCATGAGGTTAAGTGTTCAAGACCAGCCTGGCCAACATGGCAAAACCCAATCTCTACTAAAAATACAAAAATTAACTGGGCCTGGTGGCAGGTGTCTGTAGTTCTAGCTACTTGGGCGGCTGAGGCAGAAGTATCAATTTAACGAGGGAGGTGGAGGTTACAGAGAGCCAAGATCGCTCCACTGCACTCCAGATTGAGTGACAGAGCCAGACTCTGTCTAAAAAAAAAAAAAGAATTCTAAAGCCCTAAATTAGGTGCTATATTTCTGCTGCATTTTAACTTTCCCTAGAAACTTTTATTAATCTGTGTTACTAAAACCAGTAACTAAACATAAAAAACTTGAAACTAGGGACATACTTGAATGACTATAGTAAATGAATATTGGCTTTTATGCGTATAAACAAACAAAAAGGTAGAAAATAAATCACTGTTAAAAATATGTATCCTAAGTATTCGAAAACTCCAAAATACTATATTTTAAAATAAAATTTCTCATTATTTAGGAGAGTATGTTTCACAGCATAGACTAAAAAGAAATTTCTTGTGTGTGCCCACCCATGGATAGCACACTATGGATCTCTTGCTGAATCTATGTGAAGTCAACAATAATTGTTATTCTAAAACAAACTCTGAGAGCAGTAAACTTGGATCAGGCAGATTGTGCTACAGCCAAAACCTGCGGCATAACTGCCATCAATGTCGTTTTGTCTGCTTGTAGAAATATGAGGAAACACATAGAAAGGATTGTTAAAAATGCTTGAATATACCCCTGTAGATTACAACCCTGCAGATTATCTAGCCAACACAGAGATGCCAAAATTTAGTGCAGATGTATAAAAGGTGCATCTACCATTATGTATCTCATTCCTTACAAATGTGAGGAAGTCAGATTGGAATTCAGAAAATCAGTACTTATTAAGAGTTTGGTCAGTGTCTTAATTTGGGGGACCCTAGAACCAGACCCTGACTCAGTGATTTGATTACAAGTAGTTATTTTGTAGGATATTCCAGGAAACTTTGATATGGGAATAGGGAAGTAAAGCAGGGATGGAAATTGTATAAGTTTCTTAGAGCTGTTGCAACATGCTTCCCCAGCTTCGGTGGTTTAAGACAACAGAAACTCATTTTGTCACATTCTGAAGCCCAAAACTAAGATCAAGGTGTCAGTAGGGCCATGCTCGCTCCAACAGCTCTAGGAGACAATCTATCTTCATCTCTTTCAGATTCTGGTTGATATTGACGTTCTTTGGTTTGTGGCAATATAACCTCAGTTTCTCATACATAGGTCTTTCCTCCCTGTGTCTCTGGTCATCCTTTCCTATCTCTTGTAAGAACATTCACATTAGATTCCATCCTAAATGAGTTTTATCTCCTCACAAAGGATTTATCTAATTACTGTTTGTTTGGTTGGTTGTTTTGTCATGATTTACTACATTTTTACTTTCTTCTCCGCAAGGAAGGTTCTATGTTTATCTAATTACATCTACGAAACTCTATTTACATTCTGAGTAGTGTTCCCCCAAAATTCATGGCCACCAAGAAACACAGAATGTGATCGTAACTAACTCTATTACTAAGGGTAGACAATTAAGTGTGAGCTATTGTGCAAGCTACCCTTATACTCAATGACAATGGCAAATTCTGGAAACCTGTAGAAAACTGGAAACTTTAAGTTATATTCCATATCCAAAAAGGCAGGAAATTGGCACTAACTTCTGCCAGTATTCAGTTTAGCCTTCTGGAAGTAGGAAATAATGATTACTGGGGGTAAAGAAGAGGAGGTATTTTGAAAATGGCTGCTGTCCACATTCAAAGCTGAGTGGATTTCAACTACCAAAGAAAGCTTCAAGGCAATGAGATACCAATGTTGGTACCTGAAAGTCCTCTGAGCACTACAGTGGTAAGACCTGAGGTAATATGGGCCCAGCACCAACAGCCTCTGCTGCAGACAGCTAATCACACAAATAGGATTTCCATCCATCACAACGTTTATGTTTACTTCTTTCAGGGAAAAGCCTTTCAAAAATTTTCAGGAAATGAATTTGCTGGTCAATGCATACAAATTGATACAGAAATAATATATGACAAAAAAGTCAGCTATATTTTTAAAATTGAGTTTACAAAGATTTCTGTGATAAGAATGGGTGATCAAAACATTAAAAATGATAATTACCAATGTCTTTGGTTTAGACTGAAAACACTTGGGGTATGTTTGAATTAATGTAGTGACCCAGAGTGGGAGGAAATGCTTCTCCTGTGTTCCTTCACACACACACACAGGAAGTACAGCACTAAGCCACTTTTAGTAAGGAGAGTAGGCCACACCTAACAAGAGTATTAAGTCAGACAAAATATATAGAACTCCTGGCCCACAGAGATATTTTCTTACATATAAATCCAAAGATCGAAGCAGTTAGTTGTTGTTTTTCCTTTTTAAATAACAGGACAATATTTCATGTCCTAGAATAACAATTATAATAGGGAGGAAACATATTCTTGGAGCCCAAGATATTGTAATTCAAAAGACCCTTTGCTCATAGATGACCTGTGATAAATGTTAATTAATGTCAATTGAAATTCATTCAGAATATATAGTATAGCATGACAGTCAGGCATCTTGTGAATTAATATACCAGCTAAAATACAAATTTTAAATAATCAGTTTTCAATTCAGAGAAATATTTTGCATTCTTTGCCTGCCATTCTTTCTTCTTTTGGAAAAAGCACCCTGAATTCTGACTATCCATTGTAAAAACATTACCAACAATTTTGGGATGGTTTCACCTTCATCTGCTCAAAAGTTGGAAGTCAATAAGCAAAACACCTTGCCAGGAAGCAAAATGAGTCACCTGAGCAAATGTGATTGATTTGAGGGTTTAAACATAATGCAGATTTGTCAATAAGTGTGTGTAAACCCATCTACCCATATGTAATCATTGGTTTAGGGATGGTAACATAAGGCAAGTCAGCCCAAACAAAATGAATCACAGGGTATGCTTTAATGATTAGGAAAATATTGGTAGCTGTGATGATTAATTTTATGTGTCAACTTGACTGGCCCACAAAGTGTCCAGACATTTGACCAGTCATATATTCTACATGTTTCTATGAGCGTGTTCCTGGATGAGAATAACACCTGATTCAGTAGACTCAGTGAAGCAGATTACCTTCCCTAAAGTGCAGTCTCACCTAGTCAGTTGAGGGCTTGCATTGATCAAAAGAGCTGACTCTATCCAGAGGTTAAGAGGGAACTCTCCCTGCCTAACTGCCTTGAGCCAATACATCAGTATTGGCTGTATTTCCTCGCTTTTGGACTTAAACAGAAACATTGGCAGTTTCTGGATCTTGAACCTGACAAAATTTAGACTGGAAAAATACCATCAGTTCTTCTGGTTTGCAGGTGTTTGGGTTTGTATTGAAACTTCATGATTGGCTCTCTTATGTGCCCAGCTTGCCGACTGCAGATATTGGGGCATGTTAACTTCAGTTATCATGTAACCTAACTTCATTTAATAAATCCTATTTTTCTCTTTCCTAAGAGAACCCAAAGATAGATTTGGGTACTACAAAGTGGGGTGCTGCTGTAACAAACACCTAAAAGTGTGGAAGTGGCCTTGGAACTGGGTAATGGCTGGGTAGAGGCTGATAGAGTTTCAAGGTGCATGCTAGAAAAGTAGAAAATGATGTCAAGAGATTTTTTTGTCAAAATTCAGACATTAAAGGCCTTTCCGGTGAGGTACTAATTGAAAATTCAGAACAGGTTATTGGAAACGGGAAGAAAGACAATCCTTATAATAAAGTGGCAAATAACCAAGCTGATTTGTGCACCAGCATTTTGTGCAATATAGAAGTTGTGAGTCATGAAATTAGATATTAACTAAGGAGATTTCTAAGCAAAATATTGGAGGTATAGCCTATTTGCTTATAGTAACATTTCTCTAACAGATGAAGAAGAAAGCAAAATGAAACCATGACTTGAGATTTGGAAAATTCATTGTCCATTTGTATTGTAAAAAACTAGAAAGTGTGTTCTGAAGAAAACACTGAAAGTTTGATAAGGAGATTAGTATGAGTGTGAACTCAGAATTTAATGAGTCCCTATGCAGAAGCCAGAAATACAGATTGGATTATTCTAGTAGAAACACTGACAACTGGGACTAAAGGAAACAGAAAAAGCAGGACGTTATTAAAAAAGGCTGACAGCATGTGTTATCCTTTAAGAAAAGGTAAGAAGAATCACCATGCAATTCAGAGATCATCAGGGCTGCCACTCCCAGGACAGGACCAGGGAAAAGGGCTGCTTCCTATTTGATTCCAGAAGGTGGGGCTCTCACAAGAAGCTGGAGCAGATGGGCCACCGCCAAGCAGCAGGTGGGGATGCTGCTACCTCGTTGGACCAGAGGACAGAACAATGAGCCAAAGAGGATTTTTCTTGAGACTTAAAAGCTGATGAAACTTGGTTTGCTGAGTTTTGGACTTGCTTGTGACTCATCACTCCATCCTTTTTTCCTATTTCTCAGTTTTGGAATAGGAATGTCAATTCAAAGCCTATCCGCCATTGTAGTTCGGAAGCCCAAAAGTTGTCTGGTTTCATAGGTTTATGGCTGGAGAGTAATTTTGCCTCATGATGAATTGTCCTCCTGTCTCACCCACTCGCATCTGATTTAAGTGATATTTAGATGAGACTTTGAACTTGATACTTCAGAGTTAATGCTGGAAAGAGTTAAGTGTTTTGAGGATATAGAGATGGAAGAAATACATTAGTATATAAGAAGGATATGAACTTGAGGAGACAGGCAGAATAGTGTGAACTGAATGCTTGCATTCCTCCAAAAATCCATATGTTTAAGCCTTAATTCCCAGTGGGCTAGTACTTGGAGATAGGACCTATGAGAATGTGATAAAAGTTAAATGAGGTCTTAAGGGTAGCATATAAGGGTGGCACCCTAACATGATAGGAAAGATTTCCTTTTAAGAAAAGGAAGAGACACCAGCTCTCTCTCTCTCTCTCTCCCTCCCTCCCTCCCTCCCTCCCTCCCTCTCTCTCTCTCTCTCTCTCTCTCTCCCCCCCCTCCATGTGAGGACATAGAAAGGAGGTGGGCAGTCTGCAAGCCAGAAAGAGAACCCTCAGCAGAAACCAACCATACTGACACCTTCCATCATATTCTCTCTGCTCTCAGGGCCTCTCTAGCCTTGTGTATAAAAACAAATCACCTCCAGTTATAATAAATTTACACTATCCATACTATAGATAGTGTAGTATCCATTATTATCTATAATAGTATGGATACTATAAGTCCATATTTGTGAAATATACATCTTTTGTTTATTTATAACAATACTTTGAAACAGCAAAAAACAGCAATTTATCAAATATACTGGCTAGAAAATGCAAATAGTATTATAAATCCATATTTAGTTTTATAGTTTAACATGTTTTAAAAGTCATAAATATTACAGTGACAGTTTCAAAAGTTTTTAAATTAGCTGATGGAGTAGTATTATCCATACTTTAAAATCCAAGTAGGTTTTGAAATTTCATTTTCCCTCACATACTATTTCACGCATACCAGAAAGTGGAGCAGTACAATTTGTGATAACTTTGCCTAAGATGCTTAGATATAATGTTAATTTTTCTACAAACTTCTCAGTTATCAACAGAACCTAATCTTGCCAATTTAAGAAAGAATGTATTAAAGAATACTTAGGAGCTTGCTACATTTCTGGGAAATATAAAGTCAACCTTGCGTCTTACACAGCCAGGATCAAAGTTCAAACCATACCTACAATGGCTGTAGCTAAGTCACTACTACTCACAGTCCTTAGCACAGATCTCATATGTCTCCCTGGACACTTGGATGCCTGCCACTGTTTCTGAAAGTTGGTGTGTCCCCCAACATTACCAGGAAAGAAATTTCACATGTCTGCTTCTTGCTTTGTTCTAAAAAAAAGTCTAATGTGGAAATATTACATCCTATGTCACATGCCTATGCCAGAGCCACCAGGCAGATTGGGAAAGAGCGGAAATGCATACATAAAAATGAATGTACTTCAAAATCGAGAGTAGTTCTAGTTTTGCCATCTCCACATATAGAAAGGCATTTTGCTCAATGAGCTTAAAGAGAGTCTGAATTGTTGAAAAAACATTTACTCCCTTATCATGAATACAATTATAGTAAGTGACAAATATTTCATATAATGATTAAATGACTCAAAAATCTTGGGGTAGTGTTATTCTTAATAATACTACCTCTCTTTTAAGAATTCCTTCACACCAAATTAGAATTTTTCTAGACTTTGCATTTTGACCACAGAAAAAAGCTTGAGCAACAGAATTAAAATGAATATAGAGAAATAATTTCCTCTTGCACTACTGAGTAAATTACAATCTTCGAATAGAGGCCTGCTCCAATAAACTTATACATACATCTGAATAATGAATAAGGTGCGGGAAAAATATTCCTTTGAATCATGAAATGGCTTCCCTATGCCCCATAGTTACTTATTATAATTTTGATGATTTATTTTACAGTGAAAGGGCTGTAATCTATTGAGGTCACTACAAACAGCTCCAGGGCTTCTGATAAGAGCACCTAAATAGATTATCAATTATACATTAGGTCAAATGAATTATCTAAGGGGAATAATCAAGAGTCCTTTAAGGTGAATTTCTTCCTTATTAATCCAAACAGGTTTTTAAAATGTATTTTCCCTCACAAAGTTAGAATCTGATTTTTATCATATTCCCTTCTCCCCTAAATAAATAAAAATTGATGATATCTCATATTAGAATTGAAACATATTCCCATATAGCATTTCTTTAAGTCTCTAACATTGATCAACAATGTTCTAGCAATGTATTCTAGACAACATGTATTTATTTTTAAAAATAATTTGAAACAGCAATTAATAGAGTATATTGACTGGAAAATGCAAATAGTATTATAAATCAATATTTAGTTTTATGGTTTAATATGTTTTAAAAATCATAAATATTATAATGACACTTTTGAAAGTTTTAAAATTAGCTCATACATCTCTCTTCACAAATGATTAAGAAAAATATATGCACATAGTTTTGTGTAAGTTTATACTCTTTGGACATTTTCCAGGTACAGTTTTTCATTTGTACTGATAATCTGCCTGACATTAAAATACACTTTGAGCAGCAAAATTTTACAAGCCATTGGTAGTTAAACAGGAATCATTCCTTGTGATATGGGACTCTGAATGTGTTTAAGATGCAAAGAAAAGCCATTAATTAACTCCTCATAAATTTATGATGTGACAAGATATTGTCTGCTGCTTTTTCACAGGAGACCTCCCAGAGCCATGAGAGGCCCAGCTCAAGCTATTAGTTACCATTCAGTGGCAGCAAAGCTACTAGAGAATTGAATAGAATCCACCATATCAGGCTGTTCATAAGAACAACTGCATAAAAATTTAATCACTCTAGCTCCAAGTGTGAAATGTTACAAAAGAAGAAGTCAAAGAGTAAGGGAAAAAAACCACCACAGGATGCCCTACATTAGCATCAACAAACCACTCTTCATGACTAAAGCAAAATGTTGTGGCCCAGGTCCCACATGCTAATAATTTTCAAACTTTGGTCATGGTTAAATAATGACCTTGTTATAAAAGCAAAATGCTCTGTCATAATTGGGAAAGAAAAGCAGCCCAAGTGCCAATATGAGAGTTGAAAGAATTCATCAAAAACAAAGTGAAATGCTAAACTGAGCATAGTCAGTTACGTGTGTTATTCTTTGTAAAAATGTAATAATAATGTTAATATTTCCAGTTTAAACCAGTATATCTAAAACAATCCATACAAAAGTCAAAAGAATTTTTATTGTCCCCTAATTACAATTGAGTAAATTTGCCCAAGGTTTATAGTGGGAATTCTGGGATTGAACCCAGGTTTCTCCAAGTCTAAGCCATCAGGTTCTAGAACACTTAGCTATATCTTTCTTTTTCTCTTCATGAAAGTTTAATATCATTTTGGCTTTATGAAAATTATGCTTGCTTTAAATGAATATTACTACAAAAAGTGTTCACAAGCACTTCTGAAAGAATGAGTAGTGAAATTACATATTAGTATTATACACCAACAATGTGAAGAAGAAAAGAAAGAATACAGATTTTTAATTAAACCAACCTAAAAAACAAATATTTTTTGTATTGCATTTTAGGTTTTGGGGTACATGTGAAGAACATGCAAGATTTTTGCATAGGTACACACATGGCAGTGTGATTTTCTGCCTTCCTCCCCAACACCTATATTTGGCATTTCTCGCCATGCTATCTCTCTGCAACTCCCCACCCCCCGCTGTCCCTCCCATATCCCCCCCACTGTCAGACCCCAGTGTTTTTCTATCAAATTATCCTAAGCCTGTTTTTACAGTACATACTTTTATGCTCCAATGCTCACCCATAAAACCTTTCTCAGGAGGCATCACACTACCTGACATCAAACTCTACTACAAGGCTACAGTAATCAAAACAGCATGGTACTGGTACCAAAACAGAGATATAGACCAATGGAACAGAACAGAGGCGTCGGAGGCGACACAACATATCTACAACCACCTGATCTTTGACAAACCTGAAAAAAACTAGCAATGGGGAAAGGATTCCCTGTTCAATAAGTGGTGTTGGGAAAACTGGCTAGCCATATGCAGAAAGCAGAAACTGGACCCCTTCCTGACACCTTACACTAAAATTGACTCCAGATGGATTAAAGACTTAAACATAAGACCTAACACCATAAAAACACTAGAAGGAAACCTAGGCAAAACCATTCAGGACATAGGCGTAGGCAAGGACTTTATGACCAAAACACCAAAAGCATTGGCAACAAAAGTCAAAATAGACAAATGGGACATAATCAAACTCCACAGCTTCTGCACGGCAAAAGAAACAGTCAATAGAGTGAATCGGCAACCAACACAATGGGAAAAAATCTTTGCAGCCTACCCGTCTGACAAAGGGCTGATATCCAGAATTTATAATGAACTAAAAAAGATTTACAAGAAAAAAACAAACAAGCCCATTCAAAAATGGGCGAAGGATATGAACAGATACTTTACAAAAGAAGATATACATGAGGCCAACAAACATATGAAAAAATGCTCATCATCACTGGTCATTAGAGAAATGCAAATCAAAACTACATTGAGATACCATCTCATGCCAGTTAGAATGGCGATCATTAAAAAATCTGGAGAAAACAGATGCTGGAGAGGATGTGGAGAAATAGGAACACTTTTACACTGTTGGTGGGAGTGTAAATTAGTTCAACCACTGTGGAAAACAGTGTGGCGATTCCTCAAGGACCTAGAAATAGAAATTCCATTTGACCCAGCAATCCCATTACTGGGCATATAACCAAAGGATTATAAATCGTTCTACTATAAGGACACATGCACACGAATGTTCATTGCAGCACAGTTTACAATAGCAAAGACCTGGAACCAGCCCAAATGCCCATCGATGATAGACTGGACAGGAAAAATGTGGCACATATACACCATGGAATATTATGCAGCCATTAAAAACGAGGAGTTCACATCCTTCGTAGGGACATGGATGAACCTGGAAAACATCATTCTCAGCAAACTGACACAAGAACACAAAATCAAACACCACATGTTCTCACTCATAGGCGGGTGTTGAACAAGGAGAACACATGGACACAGGGAGGGGAGCACTATACACGGGGGTCTGTTGGGGGGAGGGGGGATAGCGGGGGGGTGGGGAGTTGGGGAGGGATAGCATGGGGAGAAATGCCAGATATAGGTGAAGGGGAGGGAGGCAGCAAATCATACTGCCACGTATGCACCTATGCAACAACCTTGCATGTTTTTCACATGTACCCCAAAACCTAAAATGCAATAAAAAAAATTAAAAAATAATAATAATAATAAAAACCTTTCTCAGGTGAAACTATTACTATAAAGAAGAAAACTTTTTAGTTGATAATCAGTGTCCAAAAATATATCGAAGATACAACTATTCCAAGTTACCATCCTAAACTCTGGATGAATTTTCAAGGGCCACTGAAGAGTAAATAAATTACTTAATACAAATAGCACCATATGTATAAAGGTGTATGTACAGACATATTTATGTACTCCATGTGAATTGAAGTTGGAATGATAAGAGAGGCTGGGGAGATGACAAGAAGGGATGTTACTCAGGGTGTGTAAGAGACCAGCCTGGCCAACATGGTGAAATCCCACCTTTACTAAAACTACAAAAATTAGCTGGGCTGGTGATGGGCACCTGTAATCCCAGCTACTTGGGAGGCTGAGGCAGGAGAATCACCTGAACCTGGGAGGCGGAGGTTGCAATGAGCAGAAAACTCACCATTGCACTCCAGCAGTCTGGGCTACAGAGCAAGACTCCTTCTCAAAAAAAAAAAAAAAAAAAAAAAAAAGAATCCTGTTGGTGACTGACAGTTGATGGATTTGTTTTAGCAAGGCTTAATGGAATAAGGAAGGAAAGTTCCTTCGGGTCACAAAACTATCAAACTTAAACCTCCCTTATTAGAGTTGAGCTGCTGCTTTTCTGAGACTACAGGCTGCTGGATTATTGCCCCAATCTACCTAGATCCTAAAAAAAATATATCCTTAGCTAAAAGCTTCTCTTTATTTAGGTTAAAGTTTATGTTTGGATGAATCGAAGCAAATATTGCTTTACTTAATGTGAATTTTAAAAAGAGACCAATAGTTCTACAAATTTTCAGAGTATTTCGACCACAGTCTATCTGCTGATATAATAAAAATACAAACACTTACACTTATTAGGTATTTCCTACTTAATAAGCTTTCAGAACTGAAAGCACTGTTCTGAAAGTTTTATATGAATTAGCCCATTTGAATACTAGTATGATTTTTATTTCATTGAAAAGTTTCAATGACCTGCCCAAGGTCAGTCAAACAAATTAGTTGTAATCAGAATTCAGGCAGTCACCTGCCTTTAGGTTTCACTTTTAACTACTGCACTGAAGAGTCTTCCCTGGGGATCTTTTATATTTAGTTGTGCTTCTTTCTCTCAAGTTACATAACTCTCTGTATAAATGGCAGAGTGATAATTAATAAATATATATAGGTATTTTAATACATAAAATAGCTTTTAGTAATTTATGTTGGCAAAAAGTAATGCTTGTTTAGGAGAAGCAGTGCTTCTAAATAAGAGAAAAAATTAAGGTGAAATTAGAGAACATAGGCCTGAAATAATAATTGATGAAACAAATAGCAAATTAAATCCATATTAAAATAATTTATTTAATAAAATAATTGTTTAGATGCCAATTCAAAGTTGAGGAGATGGCTCCAAGAGGAGAAAAGAAGTGTTCTTGTGATAAGGTGAAATAATTCATTAATAATGAGATATATATATGGTGAGTTATAATTGATGGAAGATTTTATCTTGACTGAATATGATACTATTTATGAGGTTGGAGGATGATGCTTTTCAAAGAGAGCAACTAGATTCCCTAAATATATTTTTGCACAGTTAAACAGTGATTTTTATGTCTGGAAGCAATGCCATGCTGTTTTAAAGAAAATAAATTTTATATTAGAGCTTCAGGAATGAAAAGCTCAACTGATATTTGTTTGTATTTTAAAATTTGGAAAGTTTGAATTGAAATTTGATACTTGCTTTCTATAGTACCAGATGTACTTTATAAGTACCAAAATGTACTTTATATGGCATTAAATATAATTGTGGACCATATGAAATTATATTCAACCAAGCTGATTTATAAAAAATGGCCATTTTCAGAGGTTGCAGTGAGCCAAGATCATGCCTCTACACTCCAGCCTGGGTGGCAGAGTGAGACTGTGTCTCAAGAAAAAAATAAAGGACCATTTCATATATTTCAAATTAATATACATCACATGATTCTTGTCAGATCATGTAATAGAGACATTTTAACATTGGAATTAAATTAAAATTAGACTGCATTTCATTACTTTTTTCTTATTTCTTGAAAATCTAAGTCTTAAAAAAACGAGTAATACTTCAACCATGTGGTTGTACCCTTATCATACTAAACTTATTTTAGCTGTTGTCACTGATAAGCTGTGTCCATAATGACTCAAGTACAGCAGAAGTGTATTTCTTGCTTACAGAGCATGCAGTGAAGTTGGTCCTGGTTTGTGAGCAGCTTTTCGCCACTGAAATACCCATGAATCCAGACAACTTTATCTTCGATTCTGCTGCCCCCAAGGCCTCCTCACCATTTGGCAGCCTCTCACCAGAAAAGATTATTGTATGGCATGTTTCTAAACATCATTGGCTTGAAAGGGATCCATCTTAGACTTGCTCACATTCCATTAATGAGAACTAGATGCAAAGCCACATCCAAAAGTAAGGAAGATGGGAAATACAATCCAGACAAATGCCTTGGAAGAGAAAACAGTCACTGGAGGGCAGCTAGGAAAATCTGCCACATTACTGTGGAGGGAAATTAGATATTTGATTTACAATGTGGAATATCTTTTTTTTTTAATTGCATTTTAGGTTTTGGGGTACATGTGAAAAACATGCAAGATTGCTGCATAGGTGCATACGTGGCAGTGTGATTTGCTGCCTTCCTCCCCTTCACCTATATGTGGCATTTCTCCCCATGCTATCTCTCCCCACCTCCCCACCCACCACTGTCCCCCCCACTCCCCTCAACAGACCCCAGTGTGTAGTGCTCCCCTCCCTTTAAAGCATTACCAAAAGAAATTAAATGGTTTTCACTGAGAATTATTAGAATGCCCATGCTCACATTGTCATTTATATTTCATTAATCTATCGTCTTAACTCAGTAATTAAATTTGTCCTCTCTTCAACACCATGTACAAGAAATCATTATTACCACCGTCTTTTGCCAATAAATGTCAATGGCCAAATTGTGACATGTAAAATTGGTTTAAGTAACATATAATATGAGATAAATACCTTACCTTTATAAAGAGAGTGAACTTAAGGACACATAACTAAGGCAGCACCTCTAAGTATTTTTTCTTGTTTATAATCATCATTTCATAATAAACAGATACAGATTTTAAATGGAATGTATAACATGTTCACAAAACTTGTCAATCTAGAGGGCAATTTAAGAACAACAGATGATAAAAAACTCAGTCATAAAACAAAATACAACTTAACAGAAAGTAAATGTGTATATATAGCTAAAATATTTAAATCAAAAAAAAATTTTAGTCCTCGCTCCATTTTCTACCTTTACTGAGTGCGGTAACTGCACCCTTATTTTATGTGTAAGCACACAAGTACACCAACATTTCTAAAATATTTTTAATATTCTCATTTTTCATTTTTCATGCTCTTCAATTAATCAAAGCTCTAGACAACATTCGTCTCATAAAAATAAGTTGCTGCAAGTTATACATATGTTTAAGAATATGTCTATACAAGTATATATTACTTCCCTTTTGTCCTAGCACTTTTGCGTTTGTTTATTCCTGCTTTTGTTTTTCTTTTGCTTTGAACTAAGACAAGTTGTTTTTACGTCTTGCAGTTAAATTATTTCTTCTCCTTTCACCCACTGTCAACATTTAACGGAGATGAACAGATAGCACAAGATGCAGTTTCCATTTACACATGTTCATCTCACAGGAAGTGACACGGCAAGTAACACATGATATAACTTAGGTGTTTTATATCCTGACACATCAATACTTACTTCTCTCTGTGTCTCTTCTGGGAGAAGAAATGACAACCAGGGAAGTCAATAGCTAAAGACAAAGAAAGAAACTTACAGAATTTGTAAAAAGGCTCAGGTAATTCACAAATTATATTCTAACCTGTAAGTGTTTTGAAGACAGAGGAGAAAGTTTTGTCAACATGCCCCTGGATGGAGCATACCATTACTTAGAAGGCAATATAATAAGTCTATGTTAAATAAATGAATGGTCTTATTCTGCATAATTAGTACTTAAGTGACAATGGAGTATTGAAAAGAAATTCTCTCTTGTATATATATTTTATCTGACTTCATTGTTTTATTAATCATATTACAAAAATATATAAAACACTGTAAAAGATGATATATGAAGAAACATTTATTTTTTTGCCTTTTTAAAATTATTATCATAAATATTTTAGATCATCTAAGTAAGAAGCTATGCATTCTATTAAGTGAAGACTGTAAATACATTTGATTTAGTTAGAATATACAGAAATGATTTTAATAGAAGATTCTAGTTTAGGGAAGCACTTCTTAACAAAGTGTTTTCTTAATCCACTAATATTTATCTAAAAATGAATCGATTATTCCAACCATTGTGGGAATAATGTTGTGGGAAAAAGGTAAATGTGTTTTATATTTCATTTAAATTTTAAATAATTACAGTTAAAGACTTGCAAACTAAGATTAAAGCACAAAGAAGTTATTCAGGACATTAAGTCATTGACCTTTAGAAAGAAGAACTAAACTGGCTTGTACTTATGAGTGTGTGTGTGTCTGTGTGTGTGTGCGTGCATATTTTATTCGATTACTATCTTAAAGAATTTTATCTGCTCATTCTCCCATTATGATAAGGATTCTACCATCACCTAGTCCTGCATTCAACCTTCTTTAGATGTGTATAGCACTCTTTATCACACTGAGAATTCTCCATATATATATGAAAGTATATGAAAAGTGGTGTTATATAAATATTTTAATTAAGAACTGTTGTCAGTTGCACAAATCTTTCTCCTGTTTCTTACCATCGAAAACAATTTCATTCTCCTTATCACAGTCTTCACCAATCTCTATCAATAATGAAACTAAGAGGTATTTTCTCAAGAAATTGTAATCTCATATTATAATGAAATGATCACATAAAATGTGTGCATATAGACATATATGAGTGTAATATGTATGTACATATACATGTATATGAGTATAAATACATAGATATGATCTCAACAGTTAACTTCTTATTCCCTTTTTACTTCTAACTCAACACTTTTAAATGTTTTAATATTCTGTTTCTTCCTTTCCCAAGCTCTTCAAATTAGTCCAAATTATCTCACACATAAATAGCATTCGCCCTGTGAAAAATAGTTGCTGCAGGATATATATTATATTGTTAAGATCAATTCCTTCTCTGTTCTCCTAGCACTTTTTTTTGTTGTTTTGTTTTACCATTCATCTTTACAAAAGACAGTTTGCTAGGAAAGAGTCTTGCAATTTTAATAGAAATTAATTTCACCTGAAGAGAAATCTTTTTTTTTCACTGCAAATTGATGAACTGTCAGGACTTTTTTTAGTGGAATGAATGAACTAACTATATCAGATGCACAATGCATTTATTCCTACCTCAGCAGACTGGGATTCTGCTTTCTTTTCTATTTCTCTGTATGAAATGTAGATAAGAATGGCTGTAATAGAGCTTGGGCAAAAATTCAAAGTGGTTGCCAAAATACATGTCTGCCCAACACACAAGGGAGATGATAGCCATTATCTTTAAACTCCCTGAATCACCAATGTTTTATTACAATCACCTTTCATTCATATTCAACTATAATTGCATATTTTAAAAAAGAATGAACTATATACATATTGCCCAGCAATTATTTTTATTTTGCATGGTTCTTAGCTCTAACTTGATATATTCAAAGAATGGTTGTAAGTTTTGTTTGGTTTGGCTTTGCCTTGCATTCTTTTGTAAAATAGATTAAACAGTGCTTCTCCATAGCTTGAATTACTTATTTTCCGAAAGCAATCTCTCCAGCCAATGATAGTCTTGGAAGGAGATTTATACTTTTTGGCTAGGCTCTGCAATTTTTTTTCTGCCACCATTTGAAGAGGATGCTTTTAGTTCTGGTATATGGATTCTGAAACTGCAGTAAAAATATATATATATTGCCATAGGCTTTGCAAACAAAGGCAAAGGATTAAGCTAAATTAGAAAGTAAATAACTCTATGACTTGTATGTCATGGATAAGTAAATAATATTTATTACAAGTTAACAAGCAAAATTAAAGTATAAATATAGATATGCTGCAATTTGCCAAATTATTTAAGAGAATAATAAACATATATGTTCTAGTATAGAAAATGATAATAAACAATATTTTAAGCAGTTACTACAGGACAATCATTGTTCTATATCCTTTATTAAATACATTTAACTCAGGAGCAACTTTTTAACGTAGGTAAAATTATTATCTTCATGGTGAAGGTAGAGACAGTTTAAGTAATATGGCTGAGATCATGGCTTTTAGTGAACTTAAACTAGTAAGTTTGACTAAATCTAACTTTTAGCCACATTTTAAAAGTTTCCACACTGAACCTAAAGAAGGTTAATTATATCAAAATAATAATTTTTAAAAAAAGACAATGGGAGATGCTAAATTGAGATGCAGAACATGTAGAGATGGCAGGATTTTGTTCTTGTCTGCAGATCCCTTTGTCCCATGTTCTCTTTTAGCTATACATATAACTGTGGAGAGAAGAGAAAATGACGAATATTAAGAATAAACTTGGTCCATTCAGAGAAGTTTTGTGGGTACACTTATCACTTTTCAATTTTGTTTTCTGTCTGCCACAGGCCTGAGCATTGGTGTGTATGGGAACAATATGAGATGATTGATGGCCACATAAGAATAGAAGCATTTGCTAGCAACTGCAGAGGGCATTTCAATTCTGCTATAGAAAAATTTCCAAGGATTGTTTTATAATGAACTTTTGCAAACAATCTATATTGCCAATTTGTAGTACATGCTGGTATGCATTATTGGGTATATATAAATATATTGGTTATGATATATGCCAATTGGTTATATATATACCAATATATAAATATATTGGTATATATAAATATATAAATATATTGGGTATAAATAAAATCATATATTGGTTATGATTTACAGCAGGGACACACAAGCTTATATGGTCATTTCAATGACTCCTAAACTTTTCCAAAAGAAGGATCTGATTCCTGCCCACATGTTATTAGATATGGTGAAGGAATGTTAAGTATGAAGAAACAAATTGACAAGTATTAAAATGATCTCTTTATACTGATTAGATCTCTAAATGCAAGAATAACCCATCCAGGGTTTTTTTCAAGATAAATTGACATGAAGGCTTTCATACATATATCTCTTAAGTTTATTATAGGTAGTCTAACGTGATTGTCCGCATTGTGTGTGATTTGCTGGTACTTAGAGTGAGAATTAGCAGAAATAGCCATTATAACCAGAGCTCATAGGCCACTCAGTCCTTTATGAAATGAAACTGCATATGACGGAAAGATAGCAAACGTTATTTAAGCCTTTTGTTCTAATTTCAGGACCCTCCTTTCTGGATAATGTAATATTAAAACTTGTTTCTAAGCAATGACTTATCCCAGTGCACAATCCAAAATAAAGCGTGTTGACAGTTCTCAAGAACTATGTAATTTCTGAGCATCCCCAAGAAACATTCTGTGGATCTATTTGCCTAAAACTATTTCATAACAATACTCAGATGTTATTTGTTTTTCCATTATGTTGCCATTTACACCAATGATGCATTAATCATGATGCAAATACAGTGAAGATAAAAACATCATACCACAGCAGAAACAAAAACACCAACAATCTACTGAGTCATGGAATTCACACTCACAGACACACACACACACACACACACACTCTATCTCTTTTTCTAAAGACAAAATAAAAAATTAACAAAGTGAGTCAGCTTCCACTTTAAGGAAAACAGTTATTGATTTTAAGCATTTAGGAGTTTGAAAATTTTGTATTGGCCACCATGACATCGACAACTTTTCATTATTCAAAAATGTTTTATCTGATATTGGTGATGTAACCAATATTGATATTTCATAATAAAATGGGTAAGCATTATAACTTAGTAAATCAATATTTTTCAAATGACCAACACATAATGTTAAAAGGTCATATGTGTATAAAATATTCATTCAAAGTACAAAACAATACCAATGGAATGTAATGGCATAAAGTGAGCATAAATCTTTTTTGATGAGGTTTCAACGTCCACCTTGAAATAAACTTTTAAGAAATTACTTGTGAAGTTTTGGTGTATTAACCACCAAGAAGAATATCGGATATTATCTGAAATGATATTAAAAACTGTCCTTCTTTCCAGTTAAATATATACATGACACCATATTTTCTTCACATATTTCAACCTAAACAACACATTACACAGTATTATTACAGAAACAAATTTGAAAATCCAGTTGACTTCTAGTTAGCCTGAAGTTATAGAAAATTGCCAAAATGCAAAATAGTCTTCTCATTATATTATTGGGTTTTGGAAAATATAGTTATTTTAATAAAATATGTTATTTAGACTCCTGTGATATGGATTTTATTATTTTAAATTGAATTAATAAACATTTTAGGATATTGTTTTAATTCATTGTAAGACATATAAAGATACTATATATGCATAGATACAGATATATGCATCATACAGATAGATATAAATAAATATGTAGACACAGATATGACTTCCATAAACAAAAGTTCTTTGGAGTCCTCAATAATTTTAAGACTATAATGGATCCCTTAGGTTGATAATGTTTCATAAATGTGTCTTGTGATATGCATATTCCTCCATATATTGTCATGGCTATCTCCCACAGTAGATTTGTACTTCCGTTCCAAATATACCTACTAAGAAATCCTTTTCAAAATAACCTCAAGTTCATATTACATATTCTTGACCTTGTTTGTTTTTCATTGTAGCACTTACCTCTATTACCAATTATATATTTACCTTTATATATTCTAATTATATATTTACTTAATATGTACATATTGACAATGATATATTTACTTTTATATATTTATATTTATTTGCTGATAGATTTACTTTCTGTGTCTCTACCTGAAATGTAAGATTCATAAGGATTAGAATTTTGTTTTGCTTTCACCACGGTATCCCTAGTGTATAAAAGAATTCTCAATAAATAACTATTGAATAAATAGCTAAATGCATAACAATCGGTAAGATGGTAAGATTTTGTCAAATCTCTCACATTACAATGCTCATTGTATTTTTCCCCACTTATGCATTTGATGATGTTACTCCAAACCAATATTTAAAACCCTTTATTACTTTCCTGTTGCCCAAGGGTCAGAGTCAATCTTCTTAACAAGTCATTTAAAGCCTTCTATGGTCCATGTAAATTCACTTACCTCTCCAGATCTCTATCTCCATATTCATTGCCTTGTAATGTGTGCTTTAGTAACTTGGAAGAATGTATAAGTAATTCACAAATGATATGATTACTGACTACACTATTTTTGTTTATATAGTTCCTTTAATTATTCCTAAACTGAAAGCGAATAAAACATATGTAAATAGATATCCAAGTATATACCTCACTAGGTTTTAGTTATTATTTTTGAATCACAGCTAGAGCAGTTAAATAAAGGGTACAGTTATATAGTCACAAGTGCTATGAAAAGGATAGAGTGCTGTGAGGGAGAAGAACTATGGTGGGGGCAAGTGTGTGCATAACTAGCAAAGAAGGAATGTCAGGTAATATAGCCAGAGAAGTTCTTCCCTGAGGCAATACGTGAGTTGAAATCTGAATTATAAGAAAGAATCAAACATTTAAAGATCTAATGGGGAATAAAGAGTAAACGCAGTCAATGAGGTGGATACAGGTTTGGTGTATCCTTACGGTTAAAGGTAGTCCAGAATGGCTGGAGTCAGTGAGCAAGGAGGAGCATGGTATGAATTACATTCAAATGGCCAGCTGCTGACTAGGGAAAGAGTTTTAATTATACTTTAAGCACAAGTGAAAATCACTGGAGACATTTAAACAGATTAAAAAAACCTATGATGTTATTTACATATTAAGAAGTTAAAGACAGTGAGAGAAATGTTAACTATGTTACTCTGTAAAATGTGATTATTTGTATTAAGCAGAAAAGATGTGGACAGAATCATCAAATTCTCTTTTGCATGTTGAAGTACAACAGAATGTGTATTATAAGTGTTCAGGTTTGGGATGCTTGCTGTGAATAATACTCATTTAGGAAAATGGAGATTCATGAATAAGTCTGTTATATACCTTCTGAGACCATCCCAATCAGGTATGTGCTGAGTACTACATCATTCAAATACATGTGTCTGTGTGTGTGTGTGCCTTAGTGAAAACTTATGAGAGAGAGATAGGGAATAAATTGCTTACAAAAACAATTTAGATAACTTCTACTTTGCTTTCCCAGTCACACATACTACACCTACTTTTTAGTAATATGTAAAAGAAGTTTTAAAAACAATTCTTACAGTGTAGGACTTACAAATATTTATAGTTAGGGATTTTAATAAAAGTGTTTCCTCCAAAGTCATGTGGATTTATATGAGAAATATATTACCTTTGCTGTCATACATAAGGAGACATCACTGGCCTCCGCTGAGGTATACACATTTTTCTCACCTTTGTTACCATTCACTGACGATTACTATTACATCCTGGGACCAAAAGTTCTTTTCAGTCATCAAGGGAAGCACATGTGCTAGCTAGATATTTTCCCACAACAGCCCAAGTTCCCTTTGGATCTGCTGTCATTTCAAATGCTTAACCCTTGGGACTGGACACGGGAATTCTGAGTGCTATAACCACTATTCAGTCACATCCAGAAGTGAAGGTTTCCTGGGAGATTTACTTTCCTCTGGATTATATCACAAGACGTCAGATAGTGGTCTCATCTATTCTGGAATCTCCATCTTTGAACTTTCCCTCTCACCTTCCCACACTTGATTGGGGCAGCTTTTAGTTATTTATTTTGTCTAAACTCTGGAAATGTTCCCATTAGAAACTTCATTCTTCCTTTTCATTTTGTCTTTTTCTGCACTTGAGGGGAGAAAATTGTAGTTTACTCTTTATACATCCGTTTGGTTCATTATGTAAATATTACATATTTCGATTCAACCAGAATCTATTTTTTGGTAATTAAACCACAATTTTAGAATCAACTTCAAATATTTGTCTCTCAGGAGTCTGGATCAAGTACTTTTATTTTTAAAGTATTGTCTTGCTTGCAAATATAAAATTAAACAAATTAAAAAACTCTTACTATGAAATTAATGATGATAGTTTATTTTCTTGGTAAATAAATAAAGGCCAACAATTCAATGGGTGGAGTGCCTTAGACAACTAGGAAAAATGAGTAATTACTGAGAATAAGATATATTTGCCAGTATGTACAAAGAAAATGATGCATTACAAAGGAATACATTAACTCTAGAATTAAAGATAGAACATACAAAAATATTGTGCCAATCTCATAAAGACCTATGGATATTTAAAAATAATTTGGAAATATGATGAAGAAAGATATTAAATTTAATGTTAATTGCCACCAAATTAGCAATTTTCTATCTAAACCAAATAATAAAATATTGGTTCAATTTATACTTTTGGGATATTCAAATTTTGAATATAATGACAAAAACCTTTGGTAAAACTGGTAGGAGTCATGTTTTGGGATTTACTTTTTCTTAAAAGGAGTGAAAACCTCAAGACCACTATTTAATAAATATTTTAAATATAGGAATTAATTTTATATAGAATAAAAAAGAAGGAAAATATATGAATAAAAATATGAGCACTGTAGTTTTCTACAATGCAATAAAGTGTGATGAATCTTTTTATCATTAAAGTTTTATATATTTCTAACTGCTTTATAGCTAGTAAGAGATCACCATTATGGACAGTTATAAAGCTTGTCACTTTTTAATGCAGACAATTCATTTTTACAGACGCATCTATCAAAACTCTGTTCTTCATAAAACTTTTTCTTAGCCTTATGAATATTTTAGTTTTCATGAACATTTATATTCCAATTATAAATGTAAATGCTTTAGATGGAAGACATTATATAAAAAGGCACTCTATTAAAAACTCATATTTCTTTGACAGGTTTTGATAGGATACCGATGGCACGAAACTTTTTATATTTAATGTCACTAATAAGTAAGTCATGTATTGTTTAGACAATGCATGTTCATTTGTATACTTGGGCACAGATTTCATATGTTTTCTCCACAGTGTACTATAAATATAATAATTTCTGTACTTAAATACACATAATTTTTAATAAAAAATAATGTAACAGCTTTTATCCATGCACATGCTAAAATACATTAATCCTAGACTTTAAGGCCAATAGATAAATCTAATTTTATACCCCAACTTTAAAAACATTAACTCCTCATGGCCACGAATAGTGTTTTTCAAAGCAAACTTTATCATCAGAATCACCTAAAAACAATCGACTCCTCATCTTATTTCAGATTTACTGAATAAGAATCTCCAAAGGAAGAATCAGAATCTGAGAATGTCTGTTTTCTAAATAAACTTTTGTTAGGTAGAGCAAAGTTTGAGTGCCAAGAACCTACAAAATAAAATAACCTAGTCTTTTGTTTAGTATGTAATTCAGCCTCCAGCCCTGCTTTTAGCAAGTCAACCCTATACTCCCATGTAACCATCTTTGTCTGTTTTGTGCTGCTATAACAAAACACCGAGTAATTTATAATGAGTAGAAATTTACTGGCTGACAGTTCTGGAGGCTGGGAAGTTCAACATCAAGGTGCTGGCCTCTGGACAATGCCTTTTTTGCTACATCATGACATGGTGGAATGTGAGAGAGAGCAAGAGGGGGACAAGCACAACTTGTACTTTTGTAACAGCACCAATTCCACCCTTAATGTTGGAGCCCTCATGGTCTAATCATTTTTTCTTTTATTTTATTTGAGACAGAGCCTCACTCTTGTTGCCCTGCCTGGAGTTCAGTGGAACAATCTCCGCTTACTGCAACCTCCACCTCCCGGGTTCAAGCAATTCTCCTGCCTCAGTCTCCTGAGGAGCTGAGACTACAGGTGCACGAGACCACGCCTGGCTAATTTTTGTATTTTTACTAGAGACAGGGCTTCACCATGTTGGCCAGGCTGATCTCAAACTCCTGACCTCATATGGTCCACCCACCTTGGCCTCCCAAAATGCTGGGATTACAGGCATGAACCACCTCACATGACCTCTCTTATTTTGTTTTGTTTTGTTTTGTTTTGTTTTGTTTTGTTTTGTTTTGTTTTGGCAGGGTCTCACTCTGTCACCCAGGCTGGAGTGCAGTGGCATCATTTCAGCAGCCTCTACCTCCGGGTTCAAGTGATTCTCTTGTTTCAGCCTCCCGAGTAGCTAGGATTACAGGTGCCTACCACCACGCCTGGTTAATATTTTTATTTTTAGTAGATACGGGGTTTCAACATGTTGGCCAGGCTGGTCTCGAACTTCTGACCTCTAGCATTCTGCCCTCCTCAGTCTCCCAAAGCACTAGGATGACAGGTGTGAGCCATCCCTGCATCCAGCCTAGCTCTAATCACTTTTTTAAAACCCTTCATTTTAATATTGTTGAAATAGCAATTAAATTTCAACGTATGTTTTGAAGGAGACATTCAAACCATAGTGCCAACTTTACACAAACTATAACATTCCAAAGCTTTCAACCATCACAGACGTTCCTGTTCTTCCCAAACACCTCATCTTTTCTTGAGAGAAGTTAAGTGATTAAAAGAAATTCTTAGTGGTAAAATAAAGACTAGTATGCTGGTGTCCTACTTTTAGGATCTGATATATAACCACCTATAGTTTATTTTTTTAAGGTGAATGATGTGCATGGCATTGGAGGGAATCTAGGGAAAACCTTCTGTGTTCATCATTCTGTGAAATTTTGTTTCTGACCTGATGAAAAACTGGAAATAATTCATTTATTGCCTTTTGGGAAGAGTTTTCTAAAATTTATTAAAGTTAGATTTATGATTTATTTATGCATATGTTAGTTTTATGAACATAAAACCATAACCCTGCATTGGTTTATAAAACTTTATTCTGATTTTTTTTTATTTTCAAGTTAATTTATATGCATTATATCTGGAATAAGATCATCACATTTTTATCAGATAGAGTCGGTAAATTTTTTTAAGTAATAGAATGAAATGTCATAAAGAAGACTGCTATTAAGTATATAAATAGGAAAATAAAATCTAATTTAATTTTCAATTGAGTAATAGTCAGTAATTTACGTTTAAAATGTGTTTTGACATCAAACATTTGAATTTTTGACAAAAATTTTAGTCTATAAACTTTTGCTGTTATTCAGTTTGTCATCATGTCAAGACACTTTTTTATGCAGTTTCTATGCTATTTAAATGTAAGAAATTTCACATGGCAGTAGACAATTGCAGACATTTCAAGTGTTTCTGTTTACAAAGATAATCCCATAAACCCAATAAATCTTTATCACTGGATGTGCCAGAATGTGTAATTGTACAATAAGAATTTGTCATTTTTACCCCTAAGTATTGCCAGTGCCCTGTAGACACTTTCGGAAATATACATAGTATGTGAAAATCAAAATATTATTATTAATTTTTTTATATTTTAAGTTGGACCAAGAAGTTGAGAGAGCATAAACAAAATGGAGAGTTTTTTTTTTTTAATGAATACATTGAAAAATAAAAATAAAAATAGTTGGGGCCTGAGAATCAGAGGTGCTAGAGGTTTGACTTGGGGAGGGAAGAAATTAAAAAAGAACTGAAAAATCTACAAAACTTTGCCAGCATGGATTGTGGACATGGAGACCCTTGTCTGTCATCTTATGGAGCCAGTTTTTATATTCATAGTAGTAGAAATGTATTGATAATATTTAAGTAGATGGGTAATACTGTCAGGTTTGTATTTTTAAAAATTCAGTTTCAGTGAGAAATACTTTTTGAATGTGTTTTTGAGATTTTGTGGTTAGCCCATCTGGAAAACTATGGAAGTGATTTTCATAAGAGATGATTCAATTTTTAACTGATATAGGTGATATTAATAAAGAGCTGAGTTAGGAAATTCAAAGAGCTTGGTGATATTCCTGAAGTGGAACAAGGAGGATTTCAGATGCTGTGTGAGTCTATCCCAACATGGTGAAAACCAGTCTCTACTAAAAATACAAAAATTAGCCAGGCGGTGGTGGTGCAGGCCTGGAATCCGAGCTCCTCGGGAGGCTGAGGTGGGAGAATCCCTTAAGACTGAGAGGTGGAGGTTGTAGTGAGCTGAGATTTTGCCTGCACTCCAGTCTGGGTGATAGAGTGAGACCCAGTCTCAAAAAAAAAAAGGTCTATCCACCATGGCCATTTTGCCAGAAGAAAATTGAAACTATTAGTTAAAGAATTCACGTAAAAGCTATACTTTTTCTTAGGTACATTATGCATTTAGGAAAAAGTCATATCTTTGAAACTAAACAGTCACATTGATTTTCCATCTAAAGGTCTAAAGCCTCTTGAATGACAAAATCATTCTAATGTTATTTTTCAAATTATCACAAGCTATCTGGAAAAAAAATGACTCATAAAACTAATAGTACAACTTACTGAGGGCTATTTACTTTTTGATAGTGATCTATTTGTTAATAAAAGAGACTTTTGACCAAGTCTCTCAACATTTCCTTTTCTCCAAGTGTAACCAAAACTGTGAACCACTCCCTTATAAAACATAAAACCATCTATATTAAATTTAAAAATCATATGCTAGAAAAAATATGTGTATGGATATTAGAAGATTAAGAAAAGTCTGATAAAATACAACATCAAAAAAGAAATAAAGACATAGATTCCAATGAGATATGTATCTTATTTCTTTTTAGATCCAATGTTATTGGGGTGATAAGCTCTTTAAAATTAATATAGACATAGACTGGAACAGATGAAAGACACAAAGATTTTAAAATTATTTGGATTCTAATGCATAATTAGAAAAACCAATGGTGCAAAAAACCTGAGTTTAAAAGTTAGGAATTTTTCAATAAAAGAGGTAAATTTTGTTTATTAAAATATATACAACTTACAGTTTTCTGTGAGTTTCAAAATACCATAGTAAATGTGACTTGTAGGTAAAGTGGACAACTTGATTTAATTTTCTATTTGAAATACGGAGCTGCCAATGTAGCTGTAGTTTTGAATAATCACTATTTATCTGTTATGAATTGAATTGTGTCCTCCTAAAAAGAAATGTTGCAGTCCTAAATCTCTGTCCCCCAAAATGTGACCTTATTTGGAAATAGGATTTTTACAGAGGTAATTAAGTAGAGGGTGGGCCCTAAGCCAATATAAAAAAGAGAAAATGTGTACACAGTTAGGCATGCAGAGAGTGAACAGTATGTGAAGAGGCACAGAGAGAATGTTATGTGAAAATGAAGGCAGGCATTGGAGTGATGCCTCTACAAGAGAGGGGATGCCAAAGATTGCCCGCCAATCACAAGAAGCTAAAAGAGATGCACAGTAAAGCCCTATGAAGGAACAAACACTGCTTATGACCTGACTCTGGACTGCTAGCCTTCAGAACTGTGAAACAGTAAATTACGCTGCTTTAATCCACCCAGTTTGCGATTCTTTGTTACAGCAATTTTGGGAAAAGAATGCATTACTTGAATAAATGAATTTTCTTCAAAATATTGAAAGATGGAAGAAATGCTTCTCCAACAGTTGTGTAATATTTTATTCTCATTGAACATCATTGCTTAGAATACCATTATTATAGAAAATATAGCCATTCTGGCCACCATTCAATGCTTTGAACACATACTTGGCATCATGGAGAAGTTGTTATTATAATTTGAATTTACTCTGACTCTATTAGTAGTAAAGAATTAAGTTACAAACTTAATCACGTTCAAGCTAGCATACAAACATTAAGCTCTTTGAATGCATGCTCTGTGTCTAAGTTATTTTGGAATTATTCTCCAGAATTAGCACAGCATCCTCTGTGTCATGATCTTTAACAATTGTTCAATGAATGAGTCAAATCAGAGATGCAAGCAAAGTAAAAGGATATTATTCTTAACTTTAAAAACAATATATAAGAACAGAAAGCCAAACACCATATGTTCTCACTCACAGGTGGGTGTTGAACAACAAGAACGCATGGACTCAGGGAGAGGAGCATCACACACTGGGGGAAGTTGGGGAAGTAGGGGAGAGACAGAGGTGGGTGGGGAGGGATAACATGAGGAGAAATGCCAGATATAGTGTGCACCTAAAGTAAAACAAATAGATTAAAAATAAATAAATAAATACACATTTTACTATTTATCTGAAGACTGGTTAAAAAAAAAAAAAGGCAGTTAAATCTTCCTCTACTTTGAATTATATCACAATTCAAGTAGACACATACAGCAGACCTAGTAAATCACTATTTCCATAACTTGTAGTTCTAGTCTTAGAAAACAGGTATGAGAGGTTGTTGTAAAATCTGATACTCTCTCTGTTTTGAAAGAGTTTGATCATCACCTCTTGTACAATGGAAATATTTTTATAGCTAATGCTTTATGTTTATATTACTTTATATTTGAATCAAAATACAATTTTCTTTAACTATGTTCTTAGGTGGAAAACATATATTAATCCTAAATAAGCAAACACAAAAGATGCAAATAATGTGTAAGAAGAGAAAATCCAAACCCTCTAAGAATTATAGTCTTTTTCAGCTTATTAGACAGTTACAATGTCATCTCAAAAGGTATCTATAACATTAAAGTTTATTTAACTTTTAAACTCATATTTAGAAATTTTATTTTTATTTCCATAACAATAAAACAATATCTATTTCTCAAGTAATTTGCATGCACTGAACAAGTTCCATGGAGCTTTCATGGATTTTTTAAAATTAATACTTTGAGTTTAGTTGACAATAATCAACATCTAAGTCCTTTACAGACCCTTCATTTAAAGAACACCATGGCCTATAATTCATAAGTCATTGAACTATATACCCCCAAATTAAATTTGATTTAATATTTAAAATTAAAATCCATCTCCCCAAATTGTTTCATTTTTTAATTTTTCCCAAATATAAGCACTCAAAAAAATCCTGAGATTCCAATGAAGCAAATTTTGTGAGACACGATTTTAATAATACACTAACGCTTAACTAAAAATAATATTGAACAATAAGATGAAAAGTCTTTGCCTAATTATGCTGTTAATCCTCCAACTCGGTTTATATTCACAGGATATCACTATATCCTGTGCACTATATCCTATGCCTTATAAACACATGTCTCTTCCTCCAGTAATGTTTTTTGTTTGTTAAAATTATATTATTCAAGCTAAGAGGTGCCTCCTTAATTTTGCATTAGTGTATTTAAGTTCATTCTTATATTGAAGATTCTAATATTCCCTGAATAGTAGAAAAGCAAGGAATGCACTATAAATGTAACAATAATGATGAGTGACTGTATTGACACACATTATAGAAGAATCAAAAAGTTAACAAAATCTTCACTTTTTCAGTTTTAATAATGTATAAACTTCACTGTCCTACAGGAATAGTGACTCTTTAAATGTTCAAGAAATTCTACACTATGCAATGCCTAAATACAAAAGCAATAATTGGATATTTTGAAACCCAAGACATTTTGCCATTCTTTTATTTTGTACTTAAAGTTATATCTGTTTCTTAGCTAAATTTGTTTTTAGCTTTTCTACACCAGAATGATGTTTCTATGTTCAGAAAAAAAAATAAGCATTTTTCATGGAATTCTAAAAGAAATAGTGTGTAAGAAATGCAACTAACCCCAAAAGATATTTTTAAACAACAGCAAAAATTTGAAGAAAAAAAGTAATATGAATCCCGGATTTATATCTCAGCTCAATACATAATCTAAAAACATTTATTTTTGCAAAAACACTATTGAAATCATTAATGATCAGATACATTGTAAACTATTTTTTATTAGAAACTCCAGATTACAAGTAAGTCATTTTCTCAAAAAATTGGCCAAAGAGTCTAAGAGACACTGTATTTCAACAGCAAGTTTACTGTGGTTATATATATACTAAAAGTGTATTCATATAATTTTGTTTATATAACTAAATATTTCTAGGTAGAAATAAAATATTTTCAATAATTTGCTTAAATGTGTAAATAACATAGGCATTTTGAATCTGTTGTATAAAATATATCTGTATTGTCTGAGGAGCAAACAATGGAAGAAAAGTTATTGGATCCTTTTTGGAATATGAATATGTTGTCATTTAAGGACACAAGCAATAACAAAAACAGAAACTAAAAGCATTTCCTTATATAGTTCTAAAATTTCTGACATAATTCTAACCAAGAGTTTAAATGAAAAGGAGAATGCACACTTTTCTGTTTTAGTTAAAAAAGAAAAAAAGCCAGCATATGTCTTCAGTCCTAACTAAATCTTAAATTCCACTTAATTTTAGTTTTAATTTTTGTACTCTTCACAGGAATTCAGGACAACATCCTGAATTCCTATGAAAAGAGGGTAAAAAGTGATGGAATAATAAGATATTTCTACCCAATTTTTTTTTATTCTTCAATGTATTTGCTCTGAGGGTGCTAGAATTCAGTTCAAAATTAGTGGTCCCAAAAATTTTGTCATGTATCAATTAGTTAATAAAAAATGAAAGCAAAACAAGAAAAACAAACACAAAAGAAGTTTAGTATTGTCAAGGTATTAACAAAAGGAAGTCAAAGCAAATGTGCATTACCAGGAACCATGAGGATAATCAAATAGTTCATGTTAAATAATTACTGAAAATAAGTATTAATGAGAAAACCAATACTTGCATCAATTTAAAATCAAGACTAATTCAAGACCTTTCTGAACTGGCGTCAATAAACTTCTAAAATTATGAGACTTCCTACTGTAAGCATGGGGAGATTTTATTGGGATAGAATTTTGAATTAGGGTGTTTGCTTGGAGTAGATATGACTGACGCATATATGGTAGATATGTAACAGACATTCTGATATGCTGTTCAAATTACTCATCGTGGATGGATCTGTTGTCTCAGCTGATGAGAGTGCTGTCAGTCTCACCAAAGACTCTCTCAAAGGCGACAGCTCACTTGCCAATGATGCATCCCTTCACTGGGCAGTTCACACCCAAAGTCTGATCAATGTAGGAGTTTAACAACGTGGTCATCACAATTCAATGAGAAACAACTAAGAAGTAAGTCCAGTGTTGCTTCGGAACTTCCTTCATGCTTGACTAAATTGGTCAATAAGTCTTCAGTCCTTCTCACCAAGTAGGCTTCCTTTACCATCCTTTTATAGGTATTGATCTCAGAGATACTCTAATATCATGCATGCTAAATTCTCCTTCAGAATCTGCCTTCTAGGGAATCCAATCTGACAGTTAGTACAAGTCATGGTCTGAGAAAGCAGATACTCAAATGCTTTCTGGCTGGTTCTATTGCAGTCTGGCTGGTACAGGTTTCCATCACTGGTGGTAGGTGAAACAAAGAATTCCTGACATAAATGGCAGACCAATTGTTAAATTTTACTAGTAGTGAATTGGGATGGTATCTGAAAGCAAGGGATAGATTATCTGGTGCAAAGTCTAAGATAATTAAATAACATGAGAAAAATAATAATTTTAAGGGCAAGGGAATTTAGTAGCTACTATTAAACATATTAAACTCCACTGGCACTCTAGAAAAATAGCAAGATGTCAAGAAAGATTGATCACCAGTTGATAACAAGGATGAAAGTCAGAGGGTCTTCTTAGTAGCACTTCTATAAAATAAGAGATTATTTTAGGCTTAATGGTATAGCCAAGTTCTAAATAAGACTGAACTCCCAATACAGGTCCTTCCTGACAAATTCAAGACTCTAGTTGGAAAAGAATGTGGCACTTACATGGAATGGAGATATTTGTGTTGATGTCCCTGAAAGTCTTGAATCCTAGGATTTTCTAAACTACTTGAACTGGTAGAAATAACCTAAACTTTCATATTAAGAGCTAGCACAATCCCTTTGCTTGAAAATCGTTAAGAAGATTCTACCTTACAAAACCCCAGTGACCTTCTCAGAATGTGTTCTAAATTCTCTCATGGTTGGTAAACCTGTATATAGGGTGAACTCATAACAAACCTTAGCCAGGGATGTATTTGGCCTAATAAAAGAGGCCAAGAAAAGAGGGAGTACCTAATCAAAGAGGGACTATATCTTAAAGGAGCAATAAGACCTGGACAGAAATATCAGAAGGAGCATTGGGAGGAAGCATGGGATTGATTTCCGAGAGTCTTTGATGAAGAGAAGTAATTCAAAAATAAAAGTAGAATAAAAAGCATGTATTTAGGAGCACTTTCTCTAGATGTGAGATATAAAATTCTGGCAAGAACTCCAGGAGATAATTAACTTGTTGCCAGGACATGTCCTAGAAGTGTGAAAGAGTAATGATAGATGCTACATTAAAATCCAAGGATTGTCATAACAGAAAGAAGGAGAAGGGACTAAAAGTATCAGAGAAGTGAGAAGACTAGAGTAGATATACCATGCAAGGCTGAAAAACCACCAAATGGTTATGTTTTTATGTTGGTCTAGAGGATAACAGATGTATCAAGGCCATACAGAATGCACCATTAAAAAAAACACCAGTATCCAGTGCTGCTCTACTCTGCATATCTGGGATCATATTTGGAAGGTGGTTGCAGAATTTGTCTCACTGACAGTAATGGAGAAGAATATTAGGACCCCAGTGAGGCCAAGTGGCAACACTTAGAAGCCAAGTGAATAGAATTCTCCCAGCAAGGTAACAGGGGTAGTCAAGAAGCCTGGATCGGCAAAGTGTTATTGACATAGTAACTGAAAGTATTGTCCAGAGGAACAAAATAAATGGGTATCTGCAAAAAGTGAATAATCCAAAAGACTGAAATCATTTGCCTTAATAAAAAGTTACAATCTCTTCCCCACATTTCAGACCTATCTGAGTTTTGACCCAGAACACACTGTCTGAAAATAATCCATGTCGATAGGAAGAAAATCTTCACAACAGATGATCAATGTATATGGCAGCAATTACCATGATTATTTTTCAGATTGCCATTTATACATTATACGCTGGAGAAGGGAAATACTCAAACCTATTGGATCAGAGCTGACATTGATATCCAGAGTATCATGACAACACTCTGAAGCAGCCAGCAATTGTTTCTGAGACAAACAGTCACATATTTCATGTATGAGTCTGCCTTTTCTGCTCATAAGGTTTGAGCCAACCCCATTACCATAATAATCATCATGGGATCTTACACAATGTCACCTCAGAGAAGGGGACCCACTTTATGGAAAAGGAAGTGTGCATGGGGATCATGATTATGGTATCCACTGTTTTTTGGGAGGGAGGGAAACTGCCAAATCAGTGAATTCTAACAACCTACTAATATTAGTTGGCAGATACCAAAATTTCCTAATATTTAATGAGATAGTTAGTAAATTATTAGGAAATATCCTGTTGTTGTACATAAACATGAAAGCATAGAATTTAATGGTGCTCAATTTCTAACTGAGCACCATAAAAAGGAATTGTTCTGACTCTAAGTGACTACAGACCATGCTTTGAAGTGAATTGCTTTACAATTTTTCAAACCTTGACTGACCCTGTAAACTTTGCTTAATCCTAGGAAATTCCTGATTAGGCTTCAACAGTCTCGCTTTCTGAGCTCCCCATTCCTATGTGATGTACAGCATTGAAAAGTCCCATGCCTGGCTTAAAGTCTAAGATCAAGCTTGAGCCCTACTCAACAGGTGTAAATGGTAATTATTCATATCTTAGTCCAAATTCCTTTACTTGGTTTCACTGCTTGAATTAATATAGTCAATGGAAGAGCTGTATTATAAAATTGAGAAAATCTCTTAAATAACGAACAATAAAATTGTAAGAGACTTTTAGAATGAACCCAGAGCATTAATATTTATCTAAAAGATAGTTCAAGGAAAGAGAAAAGAGAAAACAAGGTGATTTTAAATATAATGGGAAATTTTTCTCAAGGAGAAACGAAGACTGAAGAGATAAGTAAATAAAGCTACAATGCCTAGGCATAGTTCTATAACATTTCAAAATACTGAAAGAAGTGGGAAAAATGAACAACAACAACAAATAAAAACCCTCCTAAGATTTTCCATACACAGGAATTGAAGGGAAAAGAAAGGATATTACTTTGTCATGAATAAGGAAGAAAGTGAGAGTCAATGATACAAGTTAAAATTCTTGTTATTAATTCTAAATGCTAAGATCTAATACAACAATCTTGATATATTATTAGTGAAAATGATTTTGTGCCTAGAACGTAGTAGTAAGTTAAGTAAATACTCTAATGGGGAAACAGAATATAGATATTCAAAAATTTAAAATATTTCTAAAATAGCATTTAATAAATAATGGTAGAAAATCTAAAATGAACTAACATAGGAAGATACGAGGTAGAAAATAGTGAAAGTAGTCCAAGAGGACAAAAATAAAAAAAAATTCATAATGACAGCTGTATAATTGTCTAAGATGTAATCAATCCAATGTGGACTAGAAAGTCAAAAGATTCTGAGAAGAACATCTCCAGCAATGAAGTGGATTTCATTATCCAGATTGTATGATTAAAGTATATAGTAAAGCAGTGCTTATTTAGTGAATGGAAAGAAAGAAAAATTTATCTAGAAAGAGATGAGAAAAAAGTTGTGTAATAAAGTCATGGCTCAAATACAAAATAAATCAAAATATGAGGTGATTTTTGAGTAACTGGTGGAGTGAAAAAAAAATCTATTTTCAAAACATTGTTTCAGCCACCCTAAATTTACTGGTATTTTTCATTCTGAGTCTTGTCACAACACTTTGTGCCTTATATATCATATTTATATAAGATAATATTTGAAATGTTCTCTAATCTTCATTTATAAAATCAACTTATGGATTAAAACAAGACAAATGAAAAAGCCTCAAATAATACTTAAGAGCAGGATAACATAAGCCCTGATTGACTCAAACGTATGACTCACTATATAAGTCTCCTATGGTTGTTTGTAGCAAATTACCTCACAAATTTGTGTTTTAAGTGACAAATTTGGTGGCTTAAAACAAGACATGTGCTCTGTCACAGTTATGGGAGTTAGGAGTTCAATATCAAGGTATGGACAGAACCACATTCTGTATGAAGGCTCTCCGGGAGAATTCTTCCTAGCCCCCTCCAGATTCCTTGTATTATGCCTATTTCACTAGAATCTCTGCTTCCATCATCATGTAACCTTCTCCTCTATGTGTGTCTGCTTAATCGCTCTCTGCTTCTCTTTTGTAGAAATAGATGCTTGCATTTAGACCCAAATGGATAATCTGGCAGAAAATTTACCTTTCAAGACCTTTATTTTAGTTGCTTTGACACATAAGGCAATATTCACTTTTTGTTATACAAAGTATATGTATATGTAAATGACAGGAGAATAGGGTCTGGAGGCAGGGAACCTAAGGCTGATTCACACTAACTTCCTAGAACTAAATCAAAAGGAAATCCCTACTCTCCACACCAAAGTAACAAAAGGACAGGAGGCTACCTAACCCCTTTGCAACCCCTCCTGTGTGACAGATAGAAAATTGAAATTTTGCATAGGAGTGTAATTTGTAACTTCACTTCAGCCTTTGATTAGTTGCTTTCCACAAGCAATCAGATGCTTGCATAAGGTGTAACCTTTATAACTTCATTTCAGCCTATGATTGGTAAGCAACCAATTAGGCCAATTGCCAACCACTGCTTTATTTACATAGGGTGTACACCAAGTAACCAATGGGAAACTTCTAGAAGGTATTTAAACCCCAGAAAATTCTGTTAACACAACTCTTGAGCCGCTATGCCCCACCAGTCCCACCTTGTGGAGTGTACTTTCATTTTCAATAAATCTCTGCTTTCGTTGCTTCATTCTTTCCTTGCTTTGTTTGTGCATATTGTCCAATTCTTTTCTCAAGATGCCAAGAACCTGTCACCTACAACCAGTCACATATACACAGGTTTCAGAGATTAAAAAGTTAGTTTATCTTAAGTGGAGGTATTTTTTCTGCCTACTACACTTACAAAAAGTAATGGATTAAAAGTCAAAAAAAATTTTTTTTTTTAATCTGCATTCTAGTTTATTCAATCTTTATTAGTAGTTCTGGTTAAAGTTGCTGGATCAGAAAGTTGAGGTTTAATTATATTTAAAGTCATAATCTAAGCAATAGAAAAAAATCTGTAATTAGAGAAATTTATAGAAAGGACCTGATGAGTAGGTGGAAATAATGTAAGAGACTAAATTTCCAATATCTTATACTATTAATATTCTATATAAACATTTACATTAATCTTTGAAATAATTCCAACAGCAAATTTAAAAAGAGAAATATTCCTTTTACATTTTGTTCCAATGCCGCTACTCATTTGCTGTTAGCTTTTGCTCCCCAGGCATAAATTTAAATGTATAAAATTACATTTCCCTTTCCAAGAAAAAAATAAACATACTCAAACTTAGTGTTTCTCTTTACATCCCAAGAAAACTATATAGAAAGGAGATGAAAAGCACATTCACTAAATTATCTTTCTGCTGACTGAGTTTCTCCACCTTCAACCAGGATTCTGATCTTATGTTTTCAACTTTTAGAGGAATGTGGGCTTCTCAACATAAAAATCTAGCAGAACTGATATAATTCATAACACTTATTCCTGTGCATGTGAGTCAGCAATCATTTTGTCCAATAACTTACACAAGACTATTAGTCAGTGACTGACAATCTCATCTCTCAAATAATAGTAACAATGGCATTGTTCTCATATTCATTATTAAGAAAATAAATTTACAATCTTTGCCTTTCTAAAATGCATCATACAAGTGAGAATGAAGCAATACTTTTTGGTGTTTTTCACAAGTTACCATTTTTAATGTTTCATCTCACTTGCTGAGCTTTTAGAGCACAGTTAATAAGTAATCCTGAAGCTTTGAGAAATAAAATATTTGACCCTTATTTATTAGGTTATGTAATTACTATGACAAAAATTGGCCAACATCTTAATTAAACTTAGGCTCAATCACTTGCTTTTGCTGATTTAGACAACTTTAGCTTTACAAGATTTATATCATGTGCTGTTGGATTTTGTTTGCCAGTATTTTGCTAAGGATTTTTGCATTATATTCATCATAGATATTGGCCTGAATTTTTCTTTTTTACTTGTGTCTTTGCCAGGTTTTCATATCAGGATGCTGTTGGTATCATAAAATGAGTTCCCTCTCTTTTTATTGTTTGGAGTAGTTTCAGAAGGAATGGGACCAGATCCTCTTTGTACCTCTCACAGAAATCAGCTATGAACCCATCTGGTCCAGGACTTTTTTGGTTGGTAGGCTATTAATTGCTGCCTCAACTTTAGACACTCCATCACAACCAAGTCGGGTTAATACCTGGGATGCAAGACTGGTTTAACATTTGAAAATCTATAAACATAATCCATCACATAAACAGAACCAAAGACAAAAACCACATGATTATCTCAATAGATGCAGAGAAGGCCTTCAACAAAATTCAACAGCCCTTTATGCTAAAAACTCTCAATAAAATAGCTATCAATGGAGTGTAACTCAAAATAATAAAAGCTATTTATGACACACCCACAGCCAATATCATACTGAATGAGCAACAAAAGCCAAAAAAGACAAATGGGTTCTAATTACACTTAAGAGCTTCTGCACAGCAAGAGAAGCTATCATTAGAGTGAACTAGCAATCAACAGTATTGGAAAAAAATTTTGGAATCTATCCATCTGACAAAGAGCTAATATCCAGAATCTACAAAGATCCTAAACAAATTTACAAGAAAAAAACAAACAACCCTATCAAAAGGTGGGCACAGGATATGAACAGACACTATTCAAAAGAAGGCATTTATCCAGTCAGCAAACATATGAAAAAAAGTTAATCACTAGTCATTAGAGAAATGCAAATAAAAACCACATTGTGATACCATCTCATGCCAGTTAGAATGGCAATCATTAAAACATCAGGAGACAACAGATGCTGGAGAGGATGTGGAGAAATAGGAACACTTTTACACTGTTGGTGAGAGTGTAAATTAGTTCAAACATTGGGGAAGACAGTGTGGCGATTTCTCAAGGACCTAGAAATAGAAATTCCATGTGACCCAGCAATCACATTATGGTTATGTAACCAAACGATTATAAATTGTTCTATTATAAAGACACATGCACATGTATGTTCATTGCAGCACTGTTTACAATAGCAAAGACTTGGAATCAACCCAAATGCCCATCAATTATAGACTGGATAAAGAAAATGTGGCACATATACACCATGGAATACTATACAGCTGTTTAAAAGATGAGTTCATGTCCTTTGCAGGGACATGGATGAAGTTGGAAACCATCATTCTGAACAATCTGACGCAAGAACAGAAATCCAAACACTCCCTGTTCTCACTAATAAATAGGTGTTGAACAATGAGAACACATAGACACAGTGAGGGAAACATCACACACCAGGGCCTGTTTGGGGATAGGGGGGATAGGGGAGGAATAGCAGGGGGTGGAAGGATTGGAGAGGGTAACATTAGGAGAATTACCTAATGTATATGACGGTGGCATGGATGCAGCAAACCACCATGGCATGTGTATACCTATGAACAATCCTGCGCTATCTGCACATGTACCCCAGAACTTAAAGTATAATAACAATAATAAAAGAAAGAGAAAAGCTCTCTCCTGCAGAGAGAGTGGTCCCGAGCAGGTCTTCTGGTCTGCCGTGAAGTGCAGGAGGTTTTATAGATGAGCTCCAGGAGGCTGTGTCTGATTTACATAGGACACGAAAGATTGGTTGGACCAAGTGTGCATTTGCATAGCATGCGAAGAGGCTGGCCACACCATCCAAATCTTTTATTAGGCATATAGGTTCTATAGCTAGCCACCATGTTGACAGCTTTCTTACTGTACATGTGGTGACAAAAAAAAAAACGGCAAGATAGAGCCTCCATGTTGAACTCGCCTGGGCCTCAGGTAGCCCTTCTCTATTGGCATGGCTACTGACAGTCACCCACGCAAGCTTCCAGCTTGTTTGTCTATGTCTGCAACTCAATTTTTCAGGCTGCTCTTCGTTAGAAAAGAAATGATTTGGGGGCTGCTTTATTAAAAGGAAAAATTCTGCTGAGGACTCTGTTGCCCTTATTATCTGCCTAAATAATTTTCTCCCTCCCATATCAACAGCACTGAGTTCAGCGCCTCACAGTTGCTGTGCTCTCTCTCCTCCTGCACCCAGAGAGACTCTCTGCACCAAGCTGCCACTGCTGGGTGTGAGGAATGGGTGCTGTCAGCAAGTCAGGACTGTTTTCTCTATCATTTCAGTGACTCTTTCAGCAATATGGAGTTAAAACTCGGTATTATGAGGGCTCACCTGATTTTCTTTTCTTATCTAGGTATTTTTTTCTGTGTAGATTGTTGTTAAATTGGTGTCCTTGCAGGGGTTGTGATCAGTGGAGCCTTCTATTTGACCATCTTGCTCTGCCTCCAGTCCTTGTATTATTCTGTTGATACTTTGTTTTAGAGGTTGATATAAAATCTCTCAGCCGTGACTTCCTTCAAAGCAGAAGAAGTTAATGGAATTATCTTTACCTCAACTTTCTTATTACCTCTGTATCATCCCTAATTATTGTCTCTAAACTAAACATTTTTAACTGATAAGTCACAGTGTAGGTTTAATTCAATTCTCCGTCAACTATCTGAAAATAAAATGTCTTTTGATTTTAAATTTATGATATAAATTTAAAAAAATTTATATCATACCCAAAATGTTATGGTTTAGTTAATCCAACCTATTAATTACTTCAACATATTACAAAGGTCTAAGATTGCAAATCATTCAAGTAGAATGAATGCACATCAAGTTACTATGTTCTGTGCTTCAGTCAAAAGGCAAACAAAAGTTTGGCATGGTGGTGCATGTCTGTAACCCCAACACTTTGGGAGGCTGTGGCAGGTGGATCATTTTTAGCCAGGAGTTTGAGACCAGGCTGGGCAACATAGTGAGATACCAAAGCTACAAAATATGTAAAAATTAGTCGGGCATGATGGTGAGCACCTGTAGTGTCAGCTACTCAGAAGACTGAAGTGGGAAGACCACCTGAGCCTAGGGAGGTCGAGGCTGCAGTGAGCCATGATTGCACCACTGCCCTCCAATACAGGGGACAGAGTGAGACTGTATCAAAAAAAAAAAAAAAAGAAAAAAGAAAAAAGAAAGAAAGAAAGAAGAAAGAAAGAAAAAGAAAGAAAGAAACAAAGAAAGGAAAGAAAGAAAGAAAAGAAAAGAAAGTATGGTGCTCAGCAGAAAAGTCCATGGGAGTAGCATGTTTGTGTGTGCATGTAGGTAGGTGGGTGCAATACTTTGAAAAGATAAATGTTGTCCCTAGGAAAATAACAGGGGATTTTAACAGAATCAGAATAAACAGAATATTGTAGAATGCTGACTAGCAACAAAAACTTTCAGCTATTACATTCACCTTTGGAAACTTTAATTTTTTACCACTGAGAATTCTTTAATGACAGACTACCAATTTCATTGCCTAGCTCATGAAAAAATTGAATAAAAGGACAAGGTAAACTATAGTTTTAAAATATAAAATGCATAATAATTCTATGTTCTTGATGATAGACAATAGGCCTAATAGCTCTCTAATTTCTCTAATTATTATGATTCTATGTTCTCTTCCTGGCATTTAAAGGTTTCGTATCCATGTAAAATTTAACATATATAACAATCACAGACAGTGCTTGCACTAATGGAAAAAAAAACACCCTGGCTGTGGCCTGTATGATTAAGATTTAATATGTGGATAATTGAACCAAACGACCTGCAGCTAGGCCTTTCTCATGCCTAAAATTATGTATAATATGTATAATACTAAGTCTGCAGGGATAGTTAAACCAATATAATAAAGACATTGGAGGATAAAGACAATCAGGGTCCACTGTGTTCACCAACATGACAGTCATTAGTTGTCCTCCTTGAAAACACATACAATGAAGTGCTAAGAAGAAAAGTCAAGTTTCAAGGTATTCAGAAGTATCTGTTGAAGGACAAAAAATAGAGAGACAAGCAGTGTATACATATTTTAAAATGTATTGCATAAAGAGTGGCATAATGGTAACTCAAGTATATGGTAATAATTGGTCCAGGCACGGAGGCTCACACCTGTAATCACAGCACTTTGGGAGGCAAAGGAGAGTGGATCGCCTGAGGTCAGGAGTTCGAGACCAGCCTGACCAATATGGTGAAACCCTGTCTGTACTAAAAATATGAAAATTAGCCAGGCATGGTGCCGTGTGCCTGTAGTCCCATCTACTTGGGAGGCTGAGACTGGTGAATTGCTTGAACCCAGGAGATGGAAGTTGTAGTGAGCTGAGATCACACCACTGCACTCCAGACTGGGTGACAGAGTGAGACTCAATTTCAAAAAAAAAAAAAAGAATATAGCAATAATTATGGTGCTATAAGACAGATGCGAACTATCAGAAAAAAATGTAGCCACTAGAGAATGACAATTTTAAAATGCAATTGTAAGTTGCAAACTTAGTTTATGTGACATTTATATTGAGCAGAATATGATTTAGTCAGAATAATTAAATCAAGTAATAATATGCAGTCCAACATTGTCATTATACTTTAATTAACATATATTTTAAAAATAATAGTTGATTAGGTCACGTAGCCAGACCATCAAGATGGTTTTAATCTCCTTGTAAAAATCCAGATTGCAATAGTAATTCTACTCTGTTACATAAATTTGATAGTAAGAAGAGCCATGGAATGTTGGTGATTTTCATAGCACAGGACTTCTTCATCTAGAAGTTCTTTTGCATAAAGAATGATCATACCCAGGTTACATTAGTTATTTTTGCTTATTTTCTTCAGAGATCACTTAATATTCTTTTTGTCTACCCAGCATCTGAATCTACATATTGTGTTTGAAAAATTCCCAACCAATTAGTATGTCCAGTTTCTTGTTTAGAAGCCAAATATAGTGGAGCCTTACTTTCCCAGTCCCTCACAGAAAAATTACAAACACATGACTAAGGTTGTGCTGATTACACATTGACTTTGAAACAGAACCTAGTTACCTGAAGAAGGGACATAATGGCATGCTTTCTGGTGATAGGTAGCTGCAGTGAGTGCAGCTAAACCCAGAGGAAAGTCTCAGCAGAGATGCATTAGTAGGGGCTGTTTCTATGATTCTGACTCAGCAGTTCCCATGACATAAACAGGTATCATCTTGTTTCCAGAGAAAGAATTATGTCTTTGGTGGACCAGATGTGCAGGATGATTTGAGCATTGTTTCTGGCTGTTTGGTCTCCAAACCTGGTTCTCTGGATCTCTGGAGATCTTATGAGCTATCCAATGTCTTTCTTATAAATTCCTTTTCTAGAGTCAGTTATCCAGAATCAGTTCCTTCTCTGTGTTAGAATTTGAATGAGAATTTCTAGAGGCAGTTATCCAGAATCAGTTCCTCCTTTGTGCTAGTATAAACTCATGCATTCAATTCTACCTGAGTTACCATTGAGGCTTCCACATTTTATATTACTTTATTTGTTTATAGGGGAAATGCATGCCATCTGGGTGTCTAGTCAAACTAAATTGAATAAAGGATTTTGTTTGTTTTGTTTGACTTCCTTTTCATTCACCAATTTTTATGCCGTAATATGCCATAGTTGGGGGAAAGATAAAAAAACAATCCAGCCATGATTACATAGTGTCTTTCATTCTCTCTTATGGTAGTCACTCTACAGGCATTGTTTTCTACTCTAATTCTCATCTCATCTTAGTTAGTCATCATTATCGACTGAGCACAGTGCTGTGCAGTGTGATATATCTCAGCCGCAAAAATCATTCTTCTTCGTTAAATCCTCTGCACTTGCAGCTGTCTGCTGAGCTTCACTCTCCACCAAGATGCAGACGCTGCATTTTCTTTGATTGTGTTTGTGGCACATTCCTGAATGCTTCTTGGGAAAAAAATCATTCTAAACCAATAAATCACATCAATAAATAACTCAATAAATCTCTTTTGCTTTACAAACATCATCAATCTTTAGCAGAATGAGTCACTAATCCTTGTCCCTACCTTTTGGACCCTTTGAAACTATTTCACCTACTATTGCATGCTCTTTGGGTCTGGTGTTAATACTTGCATTAGATAATACACTTGACCTTACAAAAGACCCAAAGACATTTGACCTTAGGAGTCAATTTCAATGAACTCTGTTTTCCTTAAGAGACTTACATGGGGAATGGAATATGTCAAAGACAATATTCACTAGTAGTGAATTCAGTAGTCTAGTTTAAACAAAAATCTTATATATGTAGTAAAATTTACTTCTTGGCATATTATATATGTAATTTATAGATACATATATGCATTATGTCCTAAGAATCAAACTGGAATATTATATATGTATATGTAGTACATTAAAGATACTTAAATACAGTATGAATACTATATTTAGTTCATGAGAAATAGACATATAGCATATTACATACACATGCTGTATACATACATATTGTGTATATACATCTAATCTTTTTATTAACTTCTCTTTAAAACCCCAGCCTAGTGTGCATTCTGCATTCTGCCTAGACTTCCACTGATGCAGATGTGTACTCATGTTAAGAACCAGAAACAAGGATTACAAATAATTTGTCAGTGGTTTAAAATTTTGTCACGCTCTCTAGGTCTCAATGACCATTAATTCAGCTCCCAGCAATTCCTGACTGACTGAATAATTTCCCTCTGCTGCCATGACTGCATGTGATCTACCTATTATTTCTTAGAATCCCCTACTCTTCTGCTGTTAGTTTTAGTGTTTGCCATATTTCCTTCCTTCCTGCTCTGTGACCTGCTTCTGATTTCCCAGATGTCTGTGAATGGCAAGAGCACTCAAAATTTCTTCCTGTTAAGAAATATTGATTGACTCCTGACTCCACAAAATATAATTTCTCTAGCAATCAATATTTTTTTCACCTATCTTTGAAAAGCCAAAAGATACTATCCACCAATCTATGACTCTTTCTTTTCCTATAGCTTCCAGTTGTCCTCAGCTGGGTCATAGAATTTTAGCTTCTCTACCTTTTCATACTTCATCATAAAAATTGTCTGCCTTCAACACTGCTGTAGGTCTCAAATAACCCTTGACAATAATGGTTTCTTGAAGAAAAGTAGCCTTGTAGATTAAACTCTGAAAGGCAAGATGTGACTACAGTTGTGTTCCTAATACCAAAAATCATTTGCTTATTTAGGTGGGAGACATACAGTTTGTAAATCACCCCGTAAAGAAACAGAGACCTAGGAAGGCAAATCAGTTTACTACTCCATCAGGTAGATAGAAAGTTAAGACCAGATTTTATGTCTCTCATGTTTTTATTTCAGAAAACTCTGTACTTTAAAAAAAAATTAATTAAAAGTAAATTAGTGTGTGTTACTTTGAAGCTCATAACAATTTAAGACTTATAAATGGTTTTAGTCAAAGAAGCCTTTCCAAATGTTTTGTGTGAATATTTTATAAATTTATATATGCAAATTTTACATAATTTTTCAATAAAATAAGTAGTATTGTATGTAAGATTTTCTCTATATACTTATTTCAAATATAATATACCAAATACTATGCATTAATGAATCAACATGCATGCTTACACTAAGTATTCTATATTACATATACATATTGTGTATCTATATATATACACACACACAATATGTATATGTTTAAGTATTCTATATTACATATACCTATTGTATATATACACATACAATAGGTATATGTAATATAGAATATATATGTACAATAGGTATATGTAATATAGAATACTTAGTGTAAATTTATATACACAATATACGTAATATATACATACATATATACACAATATGTATATTATATATACAATATATATGTATATTATATACATGCACAATATGTATATGTAATATATGTATTGTTCATATATATAATATATGTAATATAGAATACTTTTTGTTAAAAACCTTTTTATTAACTTTTCTTTAAAGTCCCAGCCTAGTATGCATTCTTTATCGTATTCTATATTTTGTTTCTTAGTATTCTATAAAATACTTAGTACTCTATTTTGTGTTTCTAATTTTATAATGTACAAAGAAAGTTTGTTTAATACTTAGAAGAAATATTAAACCTTTTAACATAGTTGTTAACAAGACTATTCCTTTAATATCCCATTATTTTATACATCCTAGTATAAATAAATGATATTTAAATAGGAATAAATAAACTGATACTAATTAAATAATCTGTAATTTTTAATTCTTCCAAAAAAAAGTTATTGAAGTTTTAGAATTCATATGGAAAAAGAAATCCACATTCTATTTTCCAGTCTTATTCCTGGGATAGTTAAAATTCTTGAGCAGTTCATCTGGTGCAAACATTAAGAGGTTTTATTCTGGTCTTGTTGCTGTGGGTTTATCAAGTATTTGCAATGTTTCACAGGTGTGGTAGCCTGTCTTTGTGCTCAGGGGCTAGGCATAACCTTTGTGAAGAGCTAGTAGTAAAGGTGAGTAATTTTTGTTACATGTTTAATTGTAGTTTTCTCTCTCTTGTTTGCTGTCTTGCTGTCTCCCTCTCTATCTTTACAATGTGTTGCTATATTCACAGCTGAGATATCCTGAAGAAATCATGTTTTAATTAGTTTTATAATTTTTCCCATTTGATAACACCTTTTGCAGCTATGTGTAAGAAAGTTTGTAAAAAGTAAAGTAAAAGAAAAAATAAAGATTTACAAGAAGATGTAAAATATCAAGCCGTGTATCTTGAAAATGTTTCCTTTGAATGACACTTGGAGTCTGGGAGTCATGCCAGAAAATAAAAGCATTTTAGCTGTGTAGCTTCATAAGACCAAAAGATCAAATATTTTTTCATAATCTCTCAAGCAAAAGTTATTTGCTTGATTTATAGTCTATTTCCTCCATACTCAGAGAAGAAAAGTAGATGATATAAAGACACAAAAAGTATTAAGGGAAGTGATTTGTTTGCGTTATTGAAATGTCAGGATTTTACGCTCGTTTGGATAGATAACATCACTGTAATCATGAAGTGGACATTGTGGTTTGTCTTTAGTCTACACTCTCAATACATGCCTATATTTATAATATTTAAGTGAGGTAACCAAAGAAACATTATTTATTCTTAATATATTTTATTATTTATACACAAACACACACACACAGACACACACACAGACACACACATATATAGCGGTTTTGTTTTGTTTTGTTTTGTTTTGTTTTTTGTTTTAGAAGGAGTTTCATTCTTGTTGCCCAGGCTGGAGTGCAGTGGCATGATCTCAGCTCACTGTAACCTCCACCACCTGGATTCAAGTGATTCTCCTGCCTCGGCCTCCTGAGTAGCTGGGATTACAGGTATGCGCACCCAAGTCCAGCTGACTTGTATCTTTGGTAGAAACGGGGTTTCTCCATGTTAATCAGGCTAGTCTTGAACTCCCGATGTTAGGTGATCTGCCTGCCTCAGCCTCCCAAAGTGCTGAGATTACAGACGTGAGCCACTATGCTGGGCCTAACATATTTTAATGCATTCTATAGTCTTTAAAGTTAACATTGAGGGAGCATTAAATATTTTCTATAAATTTCTTTTTCCTTTTTTTTTTTGAGACAGTCTTGCTCTGCCGCCAGACTGGAGTGCAGGGGCACAATCCCGGCTCATTGCAACCTCCACCTCCTGGGTTCAAGCGATTCTTCCGCCTCGGCCTCCCGAGTAGCTGGACCACAGGCGCTTGCCACCAGGCCCGGCTAATTTTTGTATTTTTAGTAGAAAACAGGGTTTCACCATGTTGGCCAGGATGGTCTCGATCTCTTGCCCTCGTGATCCACCCGCCTCGGCCTCCCAAAGTGTTGGGATTACAGGTCTGAGCCACCGCGCCCGGCCTCTATAAATTTCTATGTTAAAAATAGAACTGAAGTTTTAGGGCATCATTTTTAGGATTTTTAACATTTTTTAACTTCTTTCAAAATTGTGGCTAAAAGTATTACAATGGCAAGCATATATTAAATATTAAGCATTACCAAGAGAAATCATTTGCATTTCCTGCTATTTGTTTCCAGCCTTTTCTTGTTTCCACACCTTACTAATTAGTAGAAATCCTAAACTGGGGTGCGGTTACTTATGCCTGTAATCCCAGCACTTTGGAAGGCCACTGTGGGAGGATCACTTGAGGCTAGGATTTCAAGACCAGCCCAGGCAACGTAGTGAGCTTCCGTCTCTATAAAAGTGAAACAAACAAATTAGTCAGGCACCGTGGTATGTTCCTGTAGTCCTAGCTACTTGGGAAACCGAGGGAGGAGGATCGCTTGAGCTTAGGTGTTCAAAGCTGCAGTGAACTGTGTTTACAACATTGCACTCCAGGCTGTGTGACAGAGGAGACTCCATCAAAAAAGGAAGAAACAAAGAAAAACAACCTCACTTTACACCTGGTACGTGGGTAAATATTTGACAGTTTTCTACATAAAAAAAAAAAAATTGTATATTTTCCTGTATACTATAAAGAACAGTTAGTTCTTCACCTTTTGTATTTTACTCACACGGTACATTCTTATTTATATGACTGAGTAAAAGAAGCATTTCAGCAAGAAAGTAATAAAAGCAATATATCCTTCCCTGATGTCACTGCTTACCTTGTCTGATTGTAGAACTGTCTGTTTATAATAACAATAATTTGCCCGCAGTGTAACTATGAAGTGACATCCTCCAGAAAGATGATATTTTCCTCTGTCAACTTAACCACAGTCCCATTTTCCCAGAATAATCTGCAGTTTGTGGTGCAGCTGTAAAGTTTGAATAGTTATCCTGAAATAAATACTGAAATGATGTGACCATATATGGTTCAATGAAGTTAAAGAGATATAGAAGAAAATTATTTATTTTATCATAATTAGAAAAAAAATTACTACTAAAAATTTAGAAGTCCAGGTTGCTGTTCATTGCAGGACAGAGCTGGCTAAGAGTAATTTTTTAGATAAAAACAACATGAAAATGTTAAATGAAACCCAGTGTTTAGTAACAAACAGGGTAGGTGAAGGGTGGGAATGGTATTTAGTAACAAACAGAGATAAGTTCAAGCTGCTACCTTGAATCTTGTTAAGTATAATCCAATCTATTACATTATTTAATCATTGTAAATAAAAACTTAAGAAGCACATGTATCATAAGTATATTATTCTCGTTGTACCAGTTTGTAACTGTTCCAAGTCTTAAGAAAATCACCCCAAAAATCTTCACTGAAAGAATCTTAGATTCAAATTGAGTGATTATTCTGCCGGGCACTGTTATAAGCATTGTACATGCCTTAGCTCTTTTCACCCTCATGGCAGCCCTCTAAATTGGATACAATTATTAAATCTGTATCACTGATGGGAAAATTGCGGAGGCAAGATTTCCAAAATCATATATCTAGTGTGTAACCATTCTCAAAACAATTCTGTTGGAACACTCATCAGTTTAGAATATTGTAAAAATAATTTCATTAAAAAATCCCTGTTGGGCATGCCATCCTCAAATCTAACCTCCTTACTATTTGGCTTTTAAAATTGCTACAAGTTAACTTATACACTAAAATTGTATATGCACAGCAACATGCCATCATACAATAGAAGTGATACATACCTGATCAAATCCAAGCAGATGCTGGACATAAGTAAGTTATATAAAGAAGAGGTCTAAATGCCCATGGTCCCTACTCCTGCTACACTAATTTCACTCTGTCTTCACCTGTGAGCTTGTGGTTACTTCTCTGTGATCAGTTGACAGAGGACAAGAAGACCCAGATCTGGTTTGTAGCTGGTTCTCCATAGTATGCAGGTATCACCCAAAAATGGAAAGCTGCAGCACTACATCCCCTCTCTGGGACATCCCTGAAGGCCTGGGGTAAGGAGAATCTTCCCAGTTGTCAGAACTTAAGACAGTGTACCTGGCTGTGCATTTTACTTTGAGATAGAAATGACCAGATGTGAGATCATATACAGATGCATGGTTATAGCCAATGATCAGAGACTTGGAATAAACATGATTGGAAAATTGGTTACAAAGAAATTTGGAGAAGAGGTATGAACATGAACCACCCTTAATGAGTGAAAAACAATGAAAAATATTTCTTTTCTGTGTGAATGCTTACCAAAATGTGACCTCAGCAGAAAGAGATTTTAATTATCAATTAGAAAAGGTCTCCCAGTCTTTGATTACCAATTAGCCTCTTTCCTCATCTAACTTTGTCATCACCCAATGTGCTCATGAACAATTGACATGGTGGCAGGGATGTAGGTTATGAAAGGGCTAAGCAACATGGACTTTCACTCAATGAGGGGAACCTGGCAATGGTCACTACTGTGTGCTTAAGTTGCCAACAGCAGATACCAGCACCAAGCTCCTAATATGCCCTATCCCCTGGATGATCAGCCAGTTACCTGGTGGTAGGTTGATTACATTGGACTGATTCTATCATGGAAGGCATAACATTTTATTCTTACTGGAAGAAACACTGACTCTGGATATGGATTTGTCTTCCCTACGCACATTGCTTCTGCCAAAACCTGTAGGCTTATTCAATGCCTTATCTATGGTATTCCACATTCCATTGCTTCTGATCAAGAAACTCACATCACAGCAAAAGAAGTAAGATAATGAACCAACAGTCATGGAATTCATGGTTTTTGTTTCCCACATGAAGGCTTATATAATTCCTTATCAATCATCATGCTATTCCACATTCCATTACTTCTGATTAAGAAACTCGCATCACAGCAAAAAGTGTATGACAATGAGCCAATGGTCATGGAATTCCCTGGTCTTACCATGTTTCCAACCATCCTAAAGCAATTGGTTTAATAGAATAGTGAAATTGACTTTTGAAGACTCAGTTGCAGTTTCAGCTTGGTGGCAATAACTTGCAGGGCTGGAGTAAGGATTTCCCAAAGGATAAATCCAATAGATGATACAATTTCTTCAAGAGCCAGGATTCACAGGGCCAGAAATCACTATTACCCATAGTGACCCGTTACCAAATTTTTGCTTCCTAGTCCCATGTCTTTATGCTTTCCTGGCCCAGTAGTCTTAGTTCCAGAGGGGAGAATGCTTCCACGAGGAGACACAATGACTCCATTTAACTGGAAGTTAGGACTGCCGCCCTGCCACTTTTGACTCATGCCTCTTAGTCAACTTGCAAATAAAGGAGTTAAGGCTTTGACTAGGGTGATTAATCCAGGATGACCAATGGGAAATTTGACTACTGCACACTGGAGATAAGAAAGACACAAGATTCCTTAGAGCATTTCTTAGTATTACCCAGCCATGTGATTAGGTAAATAGAAAACTCTAACAACCCAATCAAGGCAGGACTACAAATGACTCACACCCTTCAGTAATGAAAGTTAGGGCAACTCCACCAGGTAAAGAACCACAAGCAGCTGAGGTTCTTGCTGAAGGCGAGGGAATAGAGATGTGTAGTTTAAGAAGATAGTTACAAATACCAGCTATAACCACATGACTACTACCAGAAACAAGCACAGTAATTGTCATGAGTATTATATCTTTATTTTGTTATAAATACATTTTTTTGTGTATATATATGTGTGTGTGTATGTATATACACATATATATACGTATATTAAGCTAGTATATTTGTTTTCTTTCCTTTCTTATGTCCTTATCATATAACATAATGTGTATTGACATTGTATCAGTATTTAGGGAGTATTAATTTTATATAATAATATTTCAGCTACAGAATATCAGAAGAACACACATCATCCAAGGACTTTACCTCCTCTTCTAGGGGAAGGGATTAGTGCATTTTTGGTTGTACACTGTTTAGTCATATAATGTTAGCTGAAATTATAGCCTTGATATTGTCTTCATTTAGAGATTAAACATGGCGTAAGGTGATATGTATGGATGACACACTGACAAGGAGATGAAAAGAAACAGTATCTGACTGAGCTAACAAATGCTCAGATGGCTTGTGAAACATTATTTCTGGGTTGGATTGTGAGGGTGATTCTGGAGGGGGGCAGCATATGAATTAGTGAACTGAGTAAGGCAGATGGGCCTCTCCAATATGGGTTGGCATCATCCAACCTGCTGAGAGTTTAAATAGAGCAAAAAGATGAATTCTCTTTCTCTACTTGAGCCACAACTTCCATCTTCTTCTGCCTTTCTTCCCTTCAAACCATGTAGAATATGGTAGCAAGGATCCACCTGGTTCAGATGCAGATCAAGACTTAGACCATCAGTCCCCCAATTATCAGGCTTGCAGACTTGAACTAAATTACAGCACAATATTTCCTGTTTCTCCAGCTTTCAGAGGATAGATCATGAGATTTTTTATTTCCATAATTATGTGAGCCAATTCCTATAACAAATTCCTATATACTAATTTATAGAAATTCATGACATTAAATTATTTTTATCATTTTAATGTAGTAATTTTAATGTATTAGAACTATTTTTTGCATTAATCCCATCCAGAAAGTGATATGTCCTAAGAATGTTTCAATACCATACAGAACATGGTAGTAAGGATGTAGCTGGGTCTCCCGGACTGAAACCAAAGACTGGAAAATCATAGGCCCCAAGGGAGATGTGTCTTTTCATTTACTATTGTTTTCTCTTTCTATATGTCTGCTTCCTTTTATATATCTAGATAGCTGTCTTTTACTTCTTTCATCTTCTAGTTAAGAAGATAATAGCCAGATGTATTGATGAGAAGCTCCATATATCATTTCCATGTAAGCCATAACTGTTGGCAATTATAAACACAGTAAGTATTTAAAAGCTCTTGAAGTTGTTTTACAGCACATTTAAAAAAAACATTCATTCAAGACAGTTTATTAAATCTCAATAACAAAAGCGAGAGTCTGTGGCATTTGAGACACAACCCATCTTCTTCCTCCCCACACCCAAGCTCAACATGACAGGAATTCTACATTAAATTGATATTTTCAAGATGAATTGCCTTCTCCCATTAGTCCCAGCTCTCAATCAAAGAACATGATATTTCACTGGGTAGGCCTCCAGTATTTATACCCCTTCCAAGACTGAGTTGCAGAGAGTAAATTTCTGGTGAGTGCAAACAAAACCCAGGTGCTTCCTTCCTCCACCAGCTTTTACCCAGGCATGGCAGGCCAAGAATAATGAGGCACTAAATTGGGTGACAGCAGCTCACTGACAGGGTGAAGTTTCCACATTGGTAGAGGCAAGCTGAGAAGACTGGCTGTCCACTCCAGTACTAGGAACAATGACTGAGATTAAGCCCATGGTGAGAGGAATTCATAAAACAGAGAGCTCTAAACTTTTTTCCAAAAAAAAAAAAACCTATCATTATCTGAAACAGAAAAAGTGGAGCTTCAAGCCTAAGAACATTCCTGAAAGCAATAGACATTTAGGGGGTAAACAATAAAGAGAAGGCTGGTAGTTCTATGAGAGTAACCAGCTAAATCATAAGCCAACCAGTTTGTCAAGAAAAACTATGAAAAAGGACAGCCAAAAAGAGCTCTTCTGATATCAAAACAAACTCCCAAGAGTCGGTCTAAAATTACTCCCACTCATATTTCACTGGATTAGACTGTGAATTAGTATTTTAGTATTTTATTTCCCCAGGCATTATTTAAAATGACAGAGCAATCAGCCAGCAGTTCATGAATCCTAACAGTTGAGGGTGATACAAAAGGAGGCAGACAGGCAGACAGTGCAATGGAGATAGAAAGAAACAATCAAAGAAAGCTATGGCATAACCACTGTTATCCTAGGGTGACTGTGTGCAAACCTAAGGCTGCATCATCTGAGTAATAATATTAGAGGCTTCACATTGTAGGGTAAACAGACTTCACTTACATACTGTGACCAAGTCACTAAACAAATAAACCAGCAAACAATAACAAAAGCAGCCTCAGAGAAGGGGAAAAACAATTATGGTCCAGAATTTTTGTATCACTCCAAATATTCAATAAAAAAAAAAAAATGAGACTTGGAAATAAACAACAAAGATTGAGCTAAAACAGGTAACATAAACTGCCTCTGCGAGATTACCGTTGTTGAACTTAACAAAAAATTCAAAATAGCTATTATTAGATAGCCTGAAAAATTGAAGGAAGCTATGTTTAAAGAAGTAAAAGAAGCTATAATGACAGTGTCTCATCAAATAGGGAATGTTAATACAGAGATATAAATTACAAAAAAGAACCAAATGGTAATTCTAGGATTGAAAAGTATAGGAAATGAAATAAAAATTTCACTGAAAGAGTTTAAGAATAGATTTATACTGGTCCAGGACATAATCAGTGAACTTGAAATAGGTTACTTGAAATTATGCAATTCAAAGACAGAGGGAAAAATAATTTATAAATGAAGAGACTCTATAGAAATGTGGAACACCATTAGTCACATCAACATATGGATAATGAATATTATCAACATTTAGGTAGTGAATATCAGAAAGTGAGGAGAAAGAGATTGGAATAAAAAAATAATAATAAAGAAATAATGGGTGAAAACTTCTAAAATTTTATGAAATATGTTAGCCTACACAACCAAGAAACCCAACAGTCTCCAACAGGGTAAATAAAAATATATACACATTTAGATGAATTATACTTAAGACGTGGAACACCAGAGAAAAATAGAATCATGAAAGTAGCAAGAAGCAAGAGAAACATAACTCATCATGTGAAAAGAATCCCTAGTAAGAAAAAAGCTAATTTCTTTTCAAAAACAATAGAGGCAAGAAAGCAAGAGACTAATATATTTAAAGTGCTGGAGGGGAAAAAAACTGTCAACCAAGAATTCTCTATCACAGCTACCTTTCAAGATAAACAAAAACTGAGAGAATTCATTGCTAGCAGTCCTACTTTACAAGAAATAGTAAAGAACATTTTTTAAGCAAAAACCAAGCTACCTCAGAAAAACTCACAATCACACATAAACAGTACCAGTAAAAATAATTGTGTAAATATTAAAAGCAGTACAATTGCACATTTACTCTTTTTAAAAAAAAAATTTTAAAACAATTCATAGGTGGTTGTATTGCATCAATTACATATTGCAATGTAATATATTTGACAATTATAACACAACACAGTCAGGTGGGATTGACACTGTATTCGGATAAGTAAATAACACCAGATGGTAACTTGAATCAATAGTAAAAATAAAAAGAACCAGACATGGTTAAATAAAGTTGATATAAAAATTTCTATAAATATATATTTGGTCTACAAAAGCAAAAACCTTCTGAGTTCATTAAAAAACAGAGACAAAAATTTTAAAAATAAAACAAAATTGATGATAATTTTTTTGTGTGTCTGTTTCCAATTCATGAAGGGATTCACTGGCTTGATTAACTCCAGATTCTATTCCACCTCTTCCACCAACCACGGTGACTACAGAGATTGGCCCATGTTTTCTATATGAATGGAGATTGAATCACAGCCACTGAAATCAGGTAAGAGGCAACCTACTCTTGAGAAAAAATTGTTCCTCTAGGGCTATTCTGAGGAACTGAGATGCCTAGAAAATACCAAGGCAGCCTCGCACCTTATGAATATTTTCTCAAAAGTAAGATTTATTCTGGCACACTATTTTCTCACCTCAAGACCCACTGGTGTTTCTGAGCACAGAGGGCAGGGGCAACTTACTCTGGAGAAGAATTGGAAGGCTTCCCAGAAAAAATAACACACAACTCATGTGTTGAAGGGTGCAGAAGAGCCAAGCAGGATAAAAATACATTTCCAGGCACAGGGTGCATAATAAAATATAACAGACATGAGCAGACACGTGGCAAGAGGCAGGGTATGATACTGGCACACTAGTTTGTCTTTGTATGCTTCTCAAATGTAGAACGTTAACCTTAAATTAATCATGGAGTGATTTTTATAAACGAACACCATCCAAGTTAAGTTATAAAAGACTATACAAGAAGCACTAGCTGTATAGGCAGAGAAATCATTCAGGAAGTTGTGTCAATGACCCAGTGACTCAATACCATGCTCCCAAATCTCCATATTGTATGCAAGAATCAGTCTGCAAGTGTTTATTAAGAGCCCATCTTTTTTAATAACTAGGAATCACAGTGGATCAGATAACCTGAGATACGAAAATAAATCTTAATTTTATTAAATTTATATATTTACTGTACATTATGCATTACTCTGCTGAATGTTAAGCATTGTAAGAAAATTTAATGTAATTTTTATTTTAAAATTGCTTTCTAATTATTAATATTAATAGAGTTCAGCAGTTCTATAATGAAACTAAACCTATTAATAATATATTAGTGACAATGTAAAGAAACACAAAGTATAGGGAAAAAATAGCCTTAAAGATATTTTTTGGTTGTTTTGTTTTCTTTTCTCAACTTTTGAAAGATACTTTTGTAGTCTATATGAGAAGTAGTTTCAGGCTTGCCAGAAAAGTTTACATGTTTGAGTCATTTATATGATTCATTTTCCAGCTTAGCTACTGCGAATTAAATGAATGCTTCTTAGTAATTGATAGAGTGATTTCATCCAAAATAAATACAGATGTAATAATATAGTATGCTTACAAATTTTCTCTTATTTCCAACACACAAAACAAAAAAGATGGCTTCTAATAAAGAAATATTCAAATATTTGTTTAAACATGTTTATAGAGCTAAGCAGAAATTTCTTTCAAATCATGCTGGAGATACAATTCTTATTTATAATACCCAGTAAGAGCAGCTGCTGTACTACAAGATTATTTTTTATTTAAAAGATGTCTACTTGACGCTTACTCACAGCTTTTTTGCTTGTTTCTTTTAAACTAAAAAGCTAGAAGTCATATTAAACTATGGTGTTTAAATATTGTAAACAACACATTTTATAAAGTGTATTCTTTAACTTTGAAAAAACAATGTACAAACCTTAAAATGTATCACAACTGAAGAAAATCCAAGACACTTTAATTTGTAAAATGTTCATTGAACTCTCTTGCAATTTAAATTGTTATGAATTTACTACTGTGTCAATAAACTAATATTTACATGCAGACATTAAGATATCACTAAAATATTAATACCTATCTAAATTTTAGAGTCCATATTAAATCCTTTGTTGAAGCTTGCTATAAAAATACATTAAGTTAGAACTTATACAGTAGGTTGTAAAATAGAGTAAGTTATAAAATTTGAGTATGAGCACACAGCAAAGAGCTGTACAAATCACACTTAGAAAGCCAGGTTCAATTTTCCCATTGCATAAAAAAGGAACAATAATTCAAGCTATGCAGACTTTCATGCACCAATAATAATAATAGTAATAAGTTTTTTTCAAGTTTAAACAAAATGTGGATTTTGAAAATTGGATTCAAAAATATATTGCAAAATGTGACAAATATTAACATATTTGGTTAACAGTTTTTAAAATTATAGAAATATGAAAGGAAATCTGTGTTATTTACAAGAGTTAACTGTGCAAGTTTTAAGTAACATTTGGTTAAATAAATGTTGTGTGTTGAATCTATTTGATTTGCACTTGACAGCCATTTTCAGTTTCTTTTTTATATCTTTTTTTGGAGGAAGAAAATATTTCATTATTAAAAATAATGTTAAAGTTTTTAAATTATCCACATATAATATGTATAATTTTATATATGAACACTTGCAAATCATGTGAAATATAAATGTATTATAGATGTATGTATATGTATATATATGTGTGTGTATATTTTTTTTTGGATAATATACAATAAAGTATATATATAAAAATTCAAATTTACTATATATAATTCATATTCATGGGCTCACATATTTGGATTTTTGTAAGGTAAATGTTTCCCTGATGCCATTCCTAAGTTCAAGGTAGCTGAAAGGCCTTATGCAAAAAGATATGTCCTAATCACACTTCCTTCAAAACGTTCTTAGTGTCTTCCAGACATTGCCAAGGAAGAAAATATTCAGAAGGATCTGAGTAAATTTAATATTTATGGAGACAAAGAAAACAGCATTTTAAAAATATTTTCATTGACACAGAGTTAATTGTGCTTAACAATTTATGAGGTACAGATAGTTCAATACATGTATACAATATGTAATGCTGAAATTAGTGTAATTACCATATCTACCATCTCAAATATTTATCATTTCTTTGTATTGGAAGGATTCAAAATTCTCTCTTCTAGCTATTTGAAAAAAATCTGATGAATTATTGTTAATAGTAATCCTAAAGTGCTATAGAACAATATAACTTATTCCTTCTCTCTAGATGTATTTTTTATCTATTTAGTAACCTCTTGCTAACCACCCATTACCCTCCCCTTCTCAGCTTCTAGTAAACCACTATTCTACTCTTTACATGTATGAGATCAACGTTTTCAGCTTCCGCATATGAGTTACAATATATGGTATTTCCTTTTCTATGCCTGGCATGTTTCATTTAACACAATGTGCTGCTCCTTGGTGTTGCCATGAGTGACAGGATTTATTTCTTTTTTATGACTGAATAGTATTTCATTGTGATGTTGAGCATTTTTTCATATACCTGATTGCTATGTACATTTTGTTTTTTGAGAAATTTCTATTCAGATAAATTGATGCAAGAAAAAGAAGGAAGAAGAGAAAGATGAGGAAGATGAAGAGGATGAGGAGAAGAAAGATGATGAAGAATATGATGATGATGGATGCATTGGTTCTAGCGGAGTGTTTTTTTCTTGACTAAAAAGCAATTAATCCCCCTGTATGCAACTCATTCCCTTTAAAGAAGAAAACTGAAATTTAAGGAAGTGTAAGCTTTGTTTTTAAACTGTAAAGTGTCTTATTTTGTATATTTAACACACTACCAAATGTGTCTTTAGATAGCCCTGCCCTGGTGGTGTTTTCAATACCCACTAACCTTTCCTGGTATAGTATGGGAGTTGTAAATTGGCATGGATGGAAATTTAAAGCAGATTCTCGTTATTGTGCAGCACAAATTAGTTACATATAGAGATAGTGGTTTCTTCATCTTCAGTTGTCTTTGATGTAGCATATATGAAATAATTGTTGTTCTGTTAACTGAATACCACTGGGTGATTGCAAAAAAAATTGCAGATGTTTTGTTGACATTCTGAATGCTTCTAAGTAAATATATTTTTTCTTTTAGTATTGTTATCCTTTTCATAAGTCTGATTTTTATTCCTGAGGAGAAATTGCTCATTTAGAAGCAGGTGAATCATTCAAATGTTTATCCTTTCCTTTCCTTTCTTTCCCACTTTCTTTCCCTCTTTCTTTCCTTCTTTCTCTCTTTCTTTCTCTTTCTCTCTCCCCTCTCTCTTTCTTTCTTTCTTCTTTCTTTCTTTCTTTTCTTCCTCTCCTTCTTTCTTTCTTTTATTGATGGAGGTTTGCTCTTGTTGCCCAGGCTGGAGTGCAATTGGCACAATCTCGGCTCACTGCCACTTCTGTCTCCTGGGTTCAAGTGATTCTCCTGCCTCAGCCTCCAGAGTAGCTGGAATTACAGGCGTGCTCCACCGCACCTGGCTAATTTTGTATTTTTAGTAGAGATGGGGTTTCTCCGTGTTGGTCAGGCTGGTTTTTAACTCCCAACCTCAGGTGACCTGCCTGCTTCTGCCTCCCAAATTGCTGGGATTACAGGCTTGAGCCACCACACCTAGTCATGTTTATCCTTTCATATAGTTACCTGATAAAACCTTTTGTCAACTGTCTGATCTTTGACAAACCTGACAGGCTAGCCATGTGCAGAAAGCAGAAACTGGACCCCTTCCTGAAACCTTACACTAAAATTAACTACAGATAGGTTAAAGACTTAAATGTAAGACCTAACACCATAAAAACCCTAGAAGAAAACCTAGGCAAAGCCATTCAGGACATAGGCATAGGCAAGGATTTCATGACTAAAACACCAAAAGCATTGGCAGCAAAAGCCAAAATAGACAAATGGGATCTAATTAAACTCCAGAGCTTCTGCACAGCAAAAGAAACAATCACTAGAGTGAACTAGCAACCAACAGAATGGGAAAAAAATTTTGCAATCTACCCATCTGACAAAGGGCTAATATCCAGAATCTACAAAGAACTAAAACAGATTTACAAGAAACAAACAAACAAACCCATTCAAAGTGGGTAAAGGACATGAACACTTTTCAAAATAAAACATGTATGAGGCCAAGAAACATATGAAAAAATGCTCATCATCACTGGTCATTAGAGAAATGAAAATCAAAACTGCACTGAGATACTATCTCACGCCAGTTACAATGGCGATCATTAAAAAATCTGGAGACAATAGATGCTGGAGAGAATGTGGAGAAATAGGAACACTTTCACATTGTTGGTGGGAGTGTAAATTAGTTCAACCATTGTGGAAGACAGTGTGGCGATTCCTCAAGGACATAGAAATAGAAATTCCATTTGATCCAACGATCCTATTACTGGGTATATATCCAAAGGATTATAAATCATTCTGTTATAAAGACACATTCACATGTATGTTCATTGCGGCACTGTTTACAATAGCAAAGACCTGGAACCAACCCAAATGCCCATTGATGATAGACTGGACAAGGAAAATGTGGCACATATACACCATGGAATACTATGCAGCCATAAAAAAAAAAGGATGAGTTCCTGTCCTTTGTAGGGACATGGATGAACCTGGAAACCATCATTCTCAACAAACTGACACAAGAACAGAAAATCAAACACTGCATGTTCTCCCTCATAGGGGGGTATTGAACAATAAAAACACATGGGCACAGGGAGGGGAGCATCACACACTGGGGACTGTTGGGGGGGAATAGGGGAGGGACAGTGAGGGGTAGGGAGTTGGGGAGGGATAACATGGGGAGAAATGCCATGTATATACCTATGCAACAATCCTGCATGTTCTGCACATGTATCCCAGAACCTGAAGTGCAATAAAATTAAAAATTAAAAAAAAAAAAAAGCTTTTGTCTACATACTCTGCATTTTATGATAGGGGTAAATCATTAAATTGAGGCAGTTTACATCCATAACTAAAACGCCAAAATCTTAATCAGTTGATAACAAATTTCACACGGCCTACTTTTATCTGCAAACTGAAGAGTAACCAATCTACCCACAGCATGGGATTATTAGAATCAAACATTTTAAAAGTTTGTCCTTGGAGAATGAATAGAAAAGTGTGTTCTAATCTTTATATGTAATGGCAGTTATATTTTGCAGTTTCAATGTTAAAGAAGACCTGAGAATGTATCACCCAAAGCGTGCACTTAAAATACGAGACTGACATAATAAATATTTTGTTGATTAGTGTTGGTGAGGACCATGAAAATGCTGGCTGTAGTTGTCTTTTCCCATTTATCTAACTAGGAACTGCTCAGGAAGCTTCAGACTCTCCATTATAAGTATTTTTAATTAATTGGGCCAGCTTTAAAATGAAGATGCCGCATCTAAAATAGGGTATATTTTCCTATATTAGGGTTTGCCCCTTTGTAAATCACATGGGAGAAAAGAAGACATGTACCCCATGTCTTGTTCTTCACATGTACCCCAAAACCTAAAATGCAATAAAAAAAAGAGAAAAGAAGACAAATTCTGCATTTCAGTATAAATTACTCAATTTATTCGAATATATGTATGTGTATATATACATATATATAAATATATACATATATACATATATATATATATGTATATATTTACAAAACCCAAATTTATTCGTTAGTCATGTTTATCTACTTTGAAGTTTAGAAAATAATTTGGCAATTTTGTAGGTTTTTTTTTGAGATTATTATTTTCTTAAAGTGCCCATATTTTAAAATAGCATTTTTGTAATTTTATACACTTTTGTGATGAAGTGCTATTTGTTATAATTTTCACTTGGATTCTTTCCATTTGCATTTGTTTATGTAGTTTCAGGAACATTTGAGTACTGGATATTACAAATAAACTATTAATTGCAGAGGTGTAAAAGAAATATACCCAGTGATTTAAAAAAATTCTCAGATAAACAAAAGGTATTCTTCTAGAGTCTGAATTTAACACAATGACTAAAATGTACCACATATAATTGAAAGTATAAATTTTTTTAAGTTTTATAATTTTTTAAAGTTTTTAAAATCTCATTTCGTGTTTTATTCACAAATGCCCTCTGTAGAGTAAAATCATATCATACTGAAAAGTTTAAGCAAATTGTAGCGGCACTGAAGGGTATCTGGCCTATATGTTGTCACCTGCTGTCTCCCCTTCACAATCAGTGGTGAGGAAATGTCATCCCACCTTGCTTTGAGCATTGGCCTCTGTCCTATAAGCATCCATTGAGAAGGAGCCTGTGGCTACTGTAATTGAGCGTCTGTTCTCTTGGAAGTAGCAACACACCATGATTACTCACAGGAAGCTAAGCCATTAACCCCTTCTGACTTTACTTATTTAACAAGCTCACACATAGTGTTTACTAGGTACTGTTATGAGTACATTATAGTTACAATCCACTTAGTTTAATAACTGTCTTAAGACACCCTTAATAACCTCATATACATGATGGAATGGAAACCCAATGAGGTTAACAAGCTTGCCCAAAGTCACGCAGCTAATACCAAGGATGCTGTGTCTTCACTCAAGCAGTCACTCTCTTGAGTCCATTCAGTTAACACTCTGCCTTGGTGACTCTGTGCTCCTATTCACGCCCCTCAAGTGCTGCTAAAACCAGAGACTCCACTGTGTTCTTTTTCTGTCTATGGCTTCGATCTGCCCAGCACTCATGGAAGCCTTTGTTGCAGGGACACTTCTCCTCAGCCCTCAGCTGAGCTCTAGCAGGACCACCCATTCAATTCTTAGCTACTTAACAGTGCCACAGGAATGCGTGGGTCTATTTCATGCCATGTGCAATCTATTTGAATGCAGACCCTTGTCTCCGATGCTGTTCCTGCCTAAGCATGTCTTGTCATCACTTCTTTCTGAATGCAGCTACCTTGTTATGCTTCGTGGACTCCAAAGAGGAACTGGGACAAACTTTCTGTACTTTTGGTCTCACTTTTAATCTATATGAAATGCTGCAGGTATGGGGGTTGGGATGTTGGCTGGTGCTAAGACCCTTTATAACAATTCAGGCAGAGTTGTCAGCTGGTATTGTCCCCTGCAAACCTGTCATTTAGGCTTACCTTTTAGGAGGTGCAAGGACTTCACACTCCTTCCTGTGAGGAAGACATAGTCCTTGTATTCAAATTCTTTAAATAATTACTTATAGTAAACTTTGTTCTTGAAGATTTTGAAATTTAAAAAACCATTCCTCTCTCCAAATGACACATTTTAGAAAAATTATTATTGTTTTCCAGTTGAATCAAAAAATTTAATTACAATCCATGAAATTCTGTCTCTACTAGAAATACAAAAAATAGCCAGGCATGGTGACACATTCCTGTAGTCCCAGCTACTCAGGAGGCTGAGGCAGGAGTATCACTTGAACCTGGGAGACAGAGATTATAGTGAGTCAAGATCGTGCCACTGCACTCCAGCCTGGGTGACACAGAGAGACCCCATCTCAAAAAAAAAATAATAATAATTAATTAATTAATTACAATTCAAAGATGAGCAACTCTCTGCTTATAGTTCTAACCTTCTCTAGGCTTACAATGGTTTTATCTAATGGGTGCAAAAAAGGTAGAATAATGTGTTGATTTTATATTTCAAATATCTCTATAAAACTATAATATGTTAGAAATCTGTTTTAAGTATATGTGTATATTATTAGTCACCAAATCTTCTACTTGTAGTTGAAAAGATTTGGCACAAAGTAAATGGGATATTATTAATTCCGCCAATGGTCAATAGTTGATGAACACAGATATTGAATAACTCCTTCTAATAAGCAATGACCACCTTATTTGCTTGGAATATGGTTTACAGAGGTATTGATAACTGGTAATTCACGGGTATGGTGGTACAAGACAGTTTCACACTGCAAGGAATTTGGCCTTCTGTGACAAACAAAAGAAGAAAGGAAAGCAAATGACTGAATCCTTAAAAAAAGATAGAAGGATAATGGACTCAAGTTTATATTTTTCTACAGTTAAGAAGACACATTTTTAGATTAAGTGTTCTAAAACTGGCTTATACATATCATGAGAAAAAGAATCTGTTTGACTAAGAAAGAATATAAAAATCGTAGATTCTACATTGTCAGAACAACCCGGGTAAGCGACAGCAGAGACAATAGCAGCAACAATTTGATGGCAATTCTCCAAGATCTTGTTTTCCTGTTTAGAGCTCCCCAAAGGCCCCACATGGTAAGAATGCTTTATTAACATTTAGACCTCATGAGGTGGCTTCTTTCTATGGATAAAAACAAAGGCACTCAGGGATTCCAGTTCCACTCACATCTGTAGCTTCTGCTTTTGTCTAAATTTGATATTTTTGACAATACAGCCTTCAGCAAAAAGCCTCAACAGCTTGTGTAATTATTAACATGAGTGCTGCAAACCTTTTGTACTGTACTTAAGAGTTGCCAACCTTCACTGTCAGGAAAATCATGGAAAATTAAATTAGGACAATAGATGGAATAATGGATGTGAGGGAGTGAAATCCCTAAGTGCTTTGGTCATGCTGCTAATGAAGAAACACTACTCCCCCACCTTTCTCTCAGTTGTGAATGTCAGATCTCAGCCATGAAAGTGTACCTTATATGGTATTTTCTTTTTATATAAGCTGCTAACGATTTCTTGAGTGGCTCCTTTAAAGTGGTCTCTTTTAATACAGTGTTTCAGAACCACTGTTGCATTAACAGAACTGCTTTAAAGCAGGTAAGGTTCAAATTACAATAGAGAGAGAGAAAGAAAGAAAAAGATGAAAAGGAAGATATCAGCTCTGTCCTGTCTTTATTTATTTAAAGCATTTTTATATGACCCTCTATGAAAAACTACACAAAGTGACCCAAACACAACTATGGTCCTATAAGAACTTATTGTATGAGGCAATATATTGCTGATTCAGTCAAGAATAAAAACAGAGCTTTCCAAAGAAACACTGAAGGAAATATTTCATGTAATACTAAATACAGTAATCAAGGTTTACTATATCTCTTCTACAGCCTGCTTTATTTATTTTCTAATTGTATTTGTGCTTTTATAAAAATTTTATCAATTTCAAATTAATTGTGAAACAGTATAAACAGAAGGGGAAATTTTATAATCTGCTAATTAAGTCTGAATCATCAATGAAAGACAAATGCATTCAATTGGTTGCTAATATTAACTTTTTAAAAAACTAGCATACGATTAGAGAGTTCAAAGAAAAGAATGCACAGAAATGTTTGAGGAAAGGGATAATATCCCGGCCTGAGAAAAACAGAGAACCATCCTACCCATCACCAGCATAAACAGAGTTAACATTATATCCTACTGAGTGTCCTTGCAATCATTTCCAGAAGGTTTGGAAGTACAAGCCCAGCTAACACTCAGCTATGTGTGTCACTTGGTGGGTGGCACAGTGACAGGGGAGAGTACTGAGGGTGGCAGCATATTTTATCATCTTGCCCAGTCAAATGCATGCGTAGTCTAGAAAAATAGTTCTCAAGTATTGCAAAACAAAAGCCTTCTCTTAGTATGAAATATTTTGTAAAACCTCATTTATTGCACACAGAATTTCAAAATATAACATAGAAAATGTAATAAAAAGAAAAAAGATTATGTGATTTATAACAAAATAGTTTTATTTGAAACGCCAAGCATGATCACTCTAAAATAACCTAATGAATGATGACTACTCATATGTCTACACGCATAGACACACACATAGACAGGCATATGCACACACAGATATATACACATTAATAATCACAATAAAACCCGGTTACAAATTCATAGTGGGTCAGGAATTTTGTATTGAGAACTGAAGTACCGTGATTATTATTGATGGCAATGATGCAGTTTCTTGAAATTAACCCTAATTCTTGGTCATTATAAAAAAAGCAACAAAGCATATATTCTTTCAATATGTTATAATATTCTACCACACCAATTTTAGTACATATTACATCCGTAAAAATAATTCATGTTTGAATACAAAACATTTTTTGTTGTTATAGGATTTAAACAGACTTTTCACATAATTGATTAGCGGGGGGGGGGGTGGGAAGTTTTACGTTTTGTGAAATAGAGAAAAATTGTTCACTGTGAAAGTTTATCTCAGACATTACAGAATGTCTTACATTCCTGGCTCCGCCCATTAAAAGGTTTTAGCACCTGCCATCTCTCCCTACCTGTAACTTGTGACAAACAAAACAGTCCCCACAAATCTCTATGACATTTTGTAGGAAATGCCTTCTTTCTTGTCAAGAATCAATGGTGTAGAAAACGCTACAAAATATTTACCTGGAGTTATATTCTGTAGTTCAAACAATCTGAAATCTACAGTGAGTGGAGATTCTGAGCTACTGAGCAGCTTCTTCAGGTAGCAGACGGTCGCGGTGCATCACATCTGTAGCTCCAGTCAGTCTCTGACTGCCCTCCATAAATTGGTAAGCATTGTAGTGGGTATCCAACGCATGCCCTGACTGGGATGATCAAATTGAGCAGGAAGGCTTGTCTGCTGTTAACAGTGCCCAAACTGGAACCCCAGCTGTTTTTTGTTGCTATACCGTCCTACTTCATGGCACATCTAATGTGTTCTTTGACCTTGTTCTTTAGCTCTCCTATATGCTAATGTTTTAAAACACATTAACATTTCCCCACCTTAGTTAGGAAGAGTGATTCCACTTACTTGGTATCTTTGTTTTGCTTTTCCCTTGGTCTTTCCATTGATTGCTGTGCATCAGTGAAATAAATGCTATCTAAAGGCGGAACCATGCCTGCTGTGGTCTACCAGATCCAGCTGTCTTCTCGTTCCAGTTTCTATTTTATGCAACAACACATGAATGAGAAGCATAGTTGGACAATAGTCCCCAGGCTATTAGTAAAACAGCAAATTCAAAACGAAAAGAGTTACAGTTGTTTCCCCGAGGCTGGACACCTAAAACATGTAACCATTTTTCTTGACAACACAACAAATTTCTCTGGAAATTCCAGGGTCATCATAAGGACACAAATAAAAGTGTAACCACATTGAATCCATCTAAAGCAAAGGATACTTTCTATAGAATGACTGAATAGGAGGAGTTGTATATGGTCTCAACATCCACCAGGGACCAGGGAAGTCAAAGAGGGGCGCAGGAGAAATTTCACTTTCTACACCTCCTATGCTCCACGCACCTAGACTTGCATCTTTTTCCAACACTTAGGAAAAGATTTCTGAGGAAGATGCAGTTCATCATTCTTTCCACTACAATATCAAAATACAGGATGCTCTTGCAGAGAAGCTCCATATTCCCCTAAAGTATGGCATGGATTTCACATCCCTAATAGCTTTTTCAAGACAGATTTGCTCTCCCAAGCTACTTCTCTTCATTCACAAAACTGTTAGTTGGTGTCCCCATACTGGTTGTTTTTTTCTGCATTTAAAAAATTTTCAGAGAGCTTCAGCTTTTCCCTCTTTTGATAAGAATATTTCTATCAATAGGGACATGAATGAATCTTAAATTGGACGGATACAAGGGCTGATGCAATCTTGAATTTCACCCCATTACTAACTCAAGTTCTTTCAACTTTAACATCACACTTGTGCTGCTCAAGATCCAATATATTCCTTTATTGCTACATTTTTCTTTATTCAGCAAAAAATTCAAACTTCTCTTCCTGTGGCACTGGTCTGAGCAACCTACCATCATATATATTACTAATATTCAACAAAGACAGTATCATTTGTCTTACCACCTGTCCAGGGCAATTTGGATGAAGAAGCTGCTATCAGATTAAAGACTGTTTCCTACCCACTTTGCTCTCTTGCTCAGTTGTCCACCATCTATTTCTAGTCATTTATCTACTTGTCAAATTGTTGAGCATACAATATTGGCATACCCACCATTTCTCATTGGCCATGGACTCATCTGTATAACTTGCCATGTTTAACTTCCAGGTCTCTGGTTAAAATGCATGGTTAACCATGGTTTGACCATGTATGGTTAAAGTCCATGTGTCAAATGCTGGATTATTTATATTTTATGACAGAACATCTTTGAATTAGGTCTATGACATCACTGTTCTGTTTAGGCACAACCAGAATGACCTCAATACTTTAACATGGCCAGAGAGAATGCCCATTTTCTTCCTTAAACTAACACCAGCAATATACCCATTCCTACGAGGAGATGAAAAAAATAGCACAGGCAATCTCTGAATTACTTGACATATTGTCAACACCAAATTTTGAAGAATGTACAAAAGAATCTTGTATATGACAGGCATGCTGTGTATTTCACCCATATAAGAGCCCTCACATGATAAAGAATTGGAGGTAGTGCTTAAACCCACTTCTACCAGAGCCCTTAAACCCTCTGTGGTTTGGAACTATAGACAGCCTACCTGAGAGTACCTCTTCAATGTGAGTAAATTCTCTCCTGTTTGATTCAAGTAGAGATTTTACTTTACTTGTTAGCTAACATGTTAGTGTGCCATAGCTTATGTATGCTGGCAGAAGACATAAGGTATCTGGATCAGAGACATAGGATTTATTACTCATGGCACAACAAGCTTTGTGTGTGTGTGTGTGTGTGTGTGTGTGTGTGTGTGTGTTTCCCATTGACCCTCATGTTTCATGGGACAGTGCGGAGGGACTTATGTGGATGCTGTGCACACAGCAGGTGTTGGAGAACTTACATCTTTGAGAACATAAATCTTTTTAAATAAGCTTTAAGCCTGCTTGTTCTCTGCCCTAGAAGGAGACATTGTCTTTATTATACTGCACAATAAACATATCTAGTGTGTGTTACAGATGTAGGCACTGAAAACATCCCTGAAAAGATAGCTAAGAACAAAGGCCATCAGTGCCTTTTCTAGGTAGACATGCAGAAATGTCAGAGATCTAAGGAAACTTGTCTCCCAAAGGATCCTTCTTGTGCTAGCCCTTCAATAATTCTTGCCTGAAGGCAAAGCACCAGGGATTCTGTAAGTAACAGATATCACTCTGCCCAAATTCCATGCCTCTGAGTATATTCTCATGTGAGTTACTTCAGAAAAGTTTCTCTTTATCACAACCTTGAGTAATAACAAATAACTTCAGAAATGTTTTATACTTGCTAAATGAAATACTATAATTCTACTCCTGCACACACTCTTATTTCTTTATATATATATTTTATTCCACTTTAGGTTCTGGGGTATATGTGCAGAACATGCAGGATTGTTGCATAGGTACATACATGGCAATGTGGTTTGCTGCCTCCATCCCCCTGTCACCTTCATCTGGCATTTCTCCCCATGTTATCCCTCCCCAGCTTCCCTACACCCTGCTGTCCCTCCCTTCTTTCCCCCATATATATGTGTATATATGTGTGTATTTCTTTATTCACTCATTGATTGATGGGCATTTAGGATGGTTTTATATTTTTGCAATTGTGAGTTGTCCTGCTATAAACATTTATGTGCAAATATCCTTTTTGTATAATGACATTTTTTCCTCTGAGTAGATAACCAGGAGTGAGATTGCTAGATCAAATGGTAGTTCTACTTGTAGTTCTTTAAGGAATCCCCATACTGTTTTCCACAGTGTTTGTACTACTTTACATTCCCACCAGCACTGTAAAGTGATCCCTTTCCACAGCATTTCCATCAACATCTATTATTTTTTAATCGTTTGATTATGGCCATTCTTTCAGGAGTAAGGTGGTATCACATTGTGGTTTTGATTTGCATTTCCCTGATAATTAGTGATACTGAGAATTTTTTCATATGTGTGTTAGTCATTCACATATCTTCCTTCCAGAATTGTCTATTCATGTCCTTAGTTCACTTTTTGATGGGATTTTTCTTTTCTTGCTAATTTCAGTTCCTTGTAGATTCTAGATATTAGTCCTTTGTCAGGTGTACAGATGATGAAGACTTTCTCCAACTCTGTGGGTTGTCTGTTTACTCTGCTGATCTCTTCTTTTGCTGTGCAGAAACTGTTTAGTTTAATTAAGTCCCACCTATTTATCATTGTTTTTAATGCATTTGCTTTTGGGTTCTTGGTGCTAAAAGTCTTTGCTTAAGCCTCTTTGCTAAGCCAATGTCTAGATGGGTTTTTCTAATGTTACCCTCTAGAATTTTATTGTTTCAGGTCTTCGATTTAAGTTCTTGATCCATCTTGGGTTGACTTATGTATAAGGTGAAAGATGAGTATCCAGTTTTATTCTTCTACATGTGGCTGCCAATTATTCCAGCACCATTTGTTGAATACAGTGCCCTTTTCCCACTTTATGTTTTGTTTTGTTTTGTTTGTCCAAGATCAGTTGGCTGTGAGCATTTGAGTTTATTTCTAGGTTCTCTATGCTGCATTCCATTGGTCTATGTGCCTATTATTATACCAGTACCATGTTGTTTGGGTGACTATAGCCTTATAGTATAGTTTGAAGTCTGGTAATATGATGCTTCCAAATTTGTTCTTTTTTCTTAGTCTTGCTTTGGCTATACAGGTCTTTTTTTTTTTTTTCATTCCATATGAATTATAAGATTGTCTTTTCTAGTTCTGTGAAGAATGATGGTGACATTTTAATGGGGATTGCACTGAATTTGTAGATTGTTCTTGGCAGGATGGTCATTTTCACAATATTGATTCTACCCATCCATGAGCATGGGGTGTGTTTTCATTTGTTTGTGTCGTCTATGATTTCTTTGAGCAGTGTTTTGTAGTTTTCCTTGTAAAGGTCTCTCACCTCCTTGGCTAGATACATTCCTAAGTATTTTATTTTATTTTTTTGCATCTGTTGTAAAAAGGGGTTGCGTGCTTTATTTGACTCTCAGTATGGTCACTGTTGGTGTATAGCAGAGTACTGAATTGTGTACATTAATTTTGTACCCTGAAACATTGCTGAATTCATTTATCAGTTCTTGGAACTTGTTAGAGGAGTCATTAGGGTTTTCTAGGTATACTACTGTATCATCAGCAAACAGCTACAGTTGACTTCTTTACTGATTTGGATGTCTTTATTTCTTTCTCGTCTGATTGCTCTGGTTGGGCATTCAGTACTATGTTGAATAGAAGTGGTGAGAGTGGACATCCTTATGTTGTTCCAGTTCTCAAATAGAATGCAGGGATAGTTTAACATACACAAATCAACAAATGTTGTACACAATATAAATAGAATTAAGGACAAAAATCACATGATCATCTCAATAGACTAAAAAAGAGTATTTGACAAAATCCAGCATCCCTTCATGGTTAAAAGCTTCAAAAAAGTTGGCATAGAAAGGACATGCCTTAATGTAATAAAAGTCATCTATGACAAACCCACAGCCAACATAATTCTTAATGGGTAAAAACTGAACAATTTTATCCTTTGAAAAAAGACTTGAAAAATATGTTACCAAAATTAAAACAAGAAATTGATTATATTTATATACCTATATCTATTGAAAAATATAGTTCCTAATCAAAATCATTCCCGCCATTACAATTCAACACACAGATGGATTCACCAGTGAAATTCCCCAATCATTTAAAAAAGATATAATACCAATTCTATAAAAACATTTTCAGAAAATATTGAAGGAGGTATGAAAGCCAGGCAAACCCTTATACTAAAGAAGAATGAAAGAAATGAGCTATTGTGGAAGGAGAAGAGGAAGGGTAGGAGAGAGGATGAATCATGACTAAGAGGACTAAGTGGGCTTATCTCATAAATTAAAGATTGCTTTATTTTTGAAATCAATCAGTGAAATTCAACGCTTTAAGAGGATAAAGGATAAAATATTTCTACTGACATAGAAAGTCATTGACAAAATTCCACATCTTTCATGATAAAACTCAGAAAACTGGGAATATAAAATAACTTTCTTAATTATTTAAAGACTATCTACAGAAATACCCTATAGCTAATATCCTGCTTAATGGTACAATATCACTACAAAGTAAAAACGTTTGCTCTCACTAATCATGTTCAACATGATACTCAAAGTAGTAGTTAGTGCAATAAGGCACAAACATAAAATTAATTACATGAACATTGGAATGTAAAAAAATAAAATTCTTTCTTCTTATATGGAATTATCATCTATTTAGATAATCTGAAGAAATCTACAAATAAAATTACCATAATCAGTTAATTTAAAAAGATGACAAAAATAATATACTATTTTATCTATAGTTTTAAATACTAACATAGAAAATTTACTCAAGACCTATTAAACATACTCATTTTACTCAAGAGAAGCTAAAACATAGATTAATAATAGCAACAACTTTTTAACAACCCAAATATCCAAGAACAGGAAAAGAAAGCAAATTGTATTTTATTCGTAACGATGGATTAACATCCAGCACAAACAACAAATAATTACAAACACTTACAGCAACATGGATGAATCTCAAAGATACTAACTTAAATGAAAGAAGACAGGCAAAAATAATACATTCTGAGTGATTCCATTTGTATGAAGTCAGGGTCAGGCAAAATTCATCTACGGTAATAGAAACTAGAGAGTAGTGCCCCAGATGGTGGGATGGTGGGAGGAATTGAAAAGGGGCATGAGGGAACTCTGGGTGATACAAATGTTTGAGTTATGGTCATAAAGGTGTGTATAAAATTTCTGGAACTCTTTGAACTGAACATTTAATATTAATGCATTTTATTGCAGGTAAATTATAGCTCGATTTTTAAAAGTGAATATATCCATGAGTTGGAGAGACTTTAAATGATTCATTCAATACCAGAATTAGATTTATCATTCTTACTATGTTTTTCAGAACAGTCTGAACAAACTACAGATTTATTATGCTCATTGCTGTGGTGTTTAAAATATGAAATATTAACACATATGTTGCTTGGAAATATATTAATTTGAAAGATGCCGAGTGACTGTACTTGGTTAATTGTTAGATAAAAGGATAAGTACTGTGAATGCAGAACAAAGAGAAGTCACTGCAGGATGGAAAAGTCTGGAACACTTTTCTGCTAGAATAGGAGCTAAAGTTGAGCTTTGAAAGTTGAATATGTATTTGAATTGTAATCCAACTTTTAAATTTTGTTTCAGGTATGCCTTATATAAATAAGCATATAAAAAGAAATATACATATATATTTACATATATAGATATAGAGAAATAAATGTATTATAGAAATATATACTGGACATATGTTCTATATATGTAATTATATTATATATTCAATATATTATTTTAATTATATATTTATGTTATATATTATATATACAATTATAATTATATAATTATATATTATATTTCCTTATAATGGAAATATGTAATATATATTTAAATGTGTATATATATATATATATGTATATTTTTATAAGCTTACTTTTGCCATTTAAATTGGCCAAAAATAAAATTGGTCTATTCAACATTAAAGAAATTTACAGCAGTAGATATTGTTGGAAAAGAATTGACATAAAATTTTAGTCCTTAGTACTTGATGTATTATCAAATCATGGCCAATAAGTTGTCTACTGAAGTAAATAAGCATAATCATAATTAAAAATGCAAAACAATCCTGGAAGTTCCCCAAAATAGCTTAACTTTCTGGATAGGTCAATCAAGAATATAGAAAAGGCAAACAATAATACAGATATGAACACCTTCAGTTTGCTCCGATTCAAAACACTGCACTCAGGTTCCAGTACTTCTCTTTTTCTGACACCAGAATGTTATTACGGTATTAAATTTAACAACTCACTAAGCATGATACTCTCAAGCTGGGGGTTGATGGGTAGTAATTGTTGAAGCAAAGCTTCAGAACAACATGTTTTACAGGGTACAGTATTCAATTTCCTGAAGTGACAGTTTTCAGTATCTTAATAGCCATAGGATAGTAAATTGTTCACTTCATGAGCATTTTTGGCACAAACTTTTAGAAGCAATTTTCAAGGGAGTCATTTAGGATGAATGATATGGTACTTAGTGTAACACCGGAGTGCAACGTTAAACAATCACCCTGTGCAGAATATGGCATGACATGACCCTAATGGCAACTTGTGTGCCAGTAGAGCAAGACAGGCTCATGTGACATGATACATGTTTCATCACTGGGAACTTCCAGCCACTGAACCCTTTTCAATGGTAAGGCTGTCATTTACTTAAAAGTTTAACTTCCTGTGACAGTTTTTAAATTATGTTTTTATCACTAAACAAATCTTTGCATCATGGAAAAGTATGAATGTGGTGTGTTTCTATTGAGGGGAGTTCTCCATCTGCACTTATGCCTTAAACTCACTTAACTGTGGAGCAGCAGTGCTAAAGGACTCGCTACCTATATTCTCTCCAGAAACTCTTCCCTCTAAGAGCTGCAGCCTCCAAGGAGAAGTCGTTTAAAATGTGTAAAATAGCCGGTAAAAGATGCAATTCAGAGTGAAGTGACTCCCCTTTTTGGGGACTAAAGAAGACAGTATGTTAATACCATACTTGGTCAAAGATTAACCCCCTTTTATTCTTAACTTCCAGTTTATCTGTTACAGAAAAGTAATCCTCTTACAACATTGCTTTCTATGCAATATGAAACTCTTGAGACATACAAGCATTTGAAAATCTTTAGAACGAAATGATATAGCTAGTTAAGAATTGTGGATCTAGAGTCAGACATCTAACTTTAAATTCTAGGTCTGCACATTCTATTAAGTCTGTGATTTGGAGCAAAGTTATTTCACCGTTTTTGCCTTCAGTCCATTATTTGTAAAATTAAAGTAGTATATATGTCATGGACAACTAAAAATTATTAAATGCATCAGCACATGTAAAGCACTTTCAAAAGAGACTTTCATATAAGAACTTAGCAGATATTTGCTAGTACTGACTAAAGTTTCAATATATCATCATGTGTCATTTAACAGACTAATTGTAGAAATCGACTTTCTTAATATGTAAACATAAGTAAACATTATTCCAGTTCTCATCAAAATTAGCAAAAATCAAATTCTATACTTTCAATATATGCTATTCTAGAATTTTAACATAATTACCGAGAGAATAAAGAAAAAATGAGCAGTTATGGTAAGCTTTGTTTATTATTCAAGAAAAGCTTTTGCATGCAGTGAGTTTAGATCAGATTTTTAAAGGAGACTGTAGTAGTAAATAAATATAGCTCTCAAAGTCTGGGGAGAATGCAAAAACAAAAGGAACCATAGAGTTTGTGTTTTATAGGTCAGTAACTTACAATCCTCTTAAAATGACAGTTCTTGAATTTATTACAGCAGCTGAGGAAAATGTTACCATTCTTGTTTTGAGATACATTTGAATCCATGCTCAGAAATAAGATAGCCCATATGTACTTTAATTTCAAAGTAAATATTCTGTATCCCAATGAGAGGGGGTATAAGGATACATCTAAAGAGAGATTTTTGAAATATTGGAATTTTTGTGACTTAGTTGGCTTAAATATGTACAATTGAAAAAGGAAAAGGGGAGAGAGCAGTTAATCGATGAATACCAACTAGGTGCTAGGCAGTGTGCATGTGCTTTAAATACTGTAGTATTTACCCCTTATCAACATTTGTGAATTTTACATGAGTGTCCTCATCCTACAGTAAACATTGAGGTTTAAACATTAACTTCCCGGCCGGGCGCGGTGGCTCAAGCCTGTAATCCCAGCACTTTGGGAGGCCGAGGCGGGTGGATCACGAGGTCAAGAGATCGAGACCATCCTGGTCAACATGGTGAAACCCCGTCTCTACTAATACAAAAAATTAGCTGGGCATGGTGGCGCGTGCCTGTAATCCCAGCTACTCAGGAGGCTGAGGCAGGAGAATTGCCTGAACCCGGGAGGCGGAGGTTGCGGTGAGCCGAGATCGCGCCATTGCACTCCAGCCTGGGTAACGAGCGAAACTCCGTCTCAAAAAAAAAAAAAAAAAAAAAAAAAAAAAAATTAACTTCCCAAACTGACCAAAAAAATGCAGTACTGGGGTGCCAATCTGAGTCTGTCATAACGTTTGTTACTCTCTACTACTTGCTGCAAATATTACATTCTACACATTGCCTGGCTCTTTAATTTCAATGTAAATTTCTGCTTGAAAAAGATTAGCCATTATATTGATACTATTTATGTGTAGTGATTTATAGTACAACCTGTAATTTTTATTACACCTTTTATTTGGGATTTCCATGTAAAATTTTAGGAATTTTTTAACAGAAAATTATTTCTTAGAAGAGAATAATTACAAATAAGAGTGAATTAGATACAGTATTAACAAGAAACACTATTAGTCATCCATCTCACACCTTTTAGTTCATATATCTTGAAACATTCTTTACCTCCAGTTACTTTACACTCAGCATGAAATTATTCAATCGCTTTGAAAACATCAAAGAAATAAAGAATTGCTCCCAATCTGCAATTTACAACTGTGTCCCCTGATTAGTCAGGGAAGGTCAAAGGGGCTAATACATTCACAAAGTATAGGAAAGGGCATACTGAAGAGGATATACTTAATCTTCAGAGCCAAATAATCATTAGCAGTGGTGATGGAAAAAGTCGAATATGCAATTGCTACTGGGACAGTACTACATTTATTCAGATTCATAAAATGAAAGCAAAGAGGTATAAGGACAAGTGAGTAACTCAAATGAGGGATGAAATGCCAAATTTCATAAACTCTGACTATCACAGTCAAATCACATGTTGACATTTTATTTATACTTTAAAGTTAATTTTCTTTAATGTTATTTAATATTGATATTTTATGTGAAATAACATCTATATAAAATTAGATTTTCAACATTAGCAAAATTATTATGTAATCTAATTATTATACAAACTTTTGTTTATATTATTATAAACTATTATATAAACTTTCATTCATATTATTGGACTAATTATTATATAAACTAATTATTATGTAAACTTTTGTTCACCAAATATATATTGAGTACATTCTATGTACATGTGAAGTTTGAGACAACATATTCATACTAAGTTAGCTTAAAAAACATACTATTATTGTTTTCAAAATCCAGTTTTGCAGGCTCCTAGTATAATATACAAATACATTACTGACATTTATAAAGTATTCTGATGTGTTGAAAACTATGTCATCAACATTATGATTCAAGATTGTTTATAAGCTTTAATAGAAAAAAAAACAGTATAATAACAAACGATCTTTGAAGTTCTATGAAAGACAACATGCATTTGTATTCCTTTTCAAAATTGAAAATTTCATATCAGTCAATATATTATTTAGTAATACACTTCTAAATTAGCTAAATTTCACACTACCATTAGCAACCAATTTTCTTTCATTTCAAAAATACATATTTATTTATCATAACTTTTTTACAAAAACTAATGTATATAATATTTTATAATAAAATCATCTCTAGTTTGAATTATATTAATGGTCAGTAAATCTTCCCTTTGAGACAATGAATGATTATTTAATAACATAAGGATGGTCAATAATTTAAATTCAAAGAATTTGTACCTTGATTGATCTTCCAGATAAAATACTGTTAATCCTAATGATTTCCCATAGCTTGATTTTCATTATAATATTGTGTGTTACACATTTAGGTATTATATTCACAATAATAACTAAGGAACCACTCTTGTTCAGTAGGTTAAGCAAATTAACTGAATGCTATAGATTGTTTCTAGCTCTAGATTGAAACATCTTGCTGCTACTTGAGGTCGAGCCCTGCCTTGGGCAAAATCAAGACATAGGTCTCATAATCATTGTCCTTCTCACTAGCTCCTATAAGTCTACTGGCCTACCTCACTGACCCTTGTGTTAATTCCCCCAGGTGGCCAGCTCTTCCTTACTATATTTTGGATGCACGGCACCTAAACATAGTGTCCCTCTTTGCAGTGTTTCATCCTTCAAACTTACTACTCTCCCTTGTATAAAAATTTACTCTAAGAATTAATTGTCCCCTTCAATGCAAGTTGATAGCTAAATAATATTAATAAATTTATCAAATGGTTCTAAAATTATGGAATTATGTCTTTTGAGGGTATTCATAGTCTAACTGAAAACAATTCAGATAAATGTCTCTTGAGCAGTGAAATATCAAAGAATGGTATAAAAATATCTTTAAAAATTGAGCCTTTTCTATATTTCTAGATAATAGGACCTAAACACCTGTTTCGTTTAAAATTATACCAATTCATATTCTTCAAAACTTAGTGTAATATTTAATCTCTTGGTATGTTAACACTGAAATGAGACTATATAATGAGATTCAGGAATTTGTAACACCAAATACATATGTAAGTACTCTCATATATTTTTCTAACAGTTGGCTTCTAAATCAGGAATAAAATGTAAATTTCAGGTCCTGATTAATTTTTAATCATTTTTTACATTGTGGCCATTAAGTGAATAATTTAATGGCAGGGGATCCTGGTATCTCAATATGTTTATAGGTGATTTTATAGATATAAATCAATTATAATATAATTGGGCCCAAATTTTGCATTTCATAGAAAATATATCGCTAAGATAATATTTTATATTAGAAAACGTGCTCCTTTAATTACTAATTTCCAGGAAAATTCGAGGATTGAGAAATATGTTTCATAGAGACCAATATGATGTTAAATTATTTACTATTTTCCTATATCTAGTGTTGGAAAAATACACAGTTATGTTTCCAATAATAATTATAACTTAGTTTCATCCCATGTTTATCCTGCCACCCTCCCTTATATTCTTGGTAGATAAATAAAATAGAGATCAAAACAAAGTTTTTAAATCAATAATACAGGAACATTTTGTTGCCCTTAAGAAAACAAATCAGTGAAAGTATAATAATTCATTATATAGATCTTAATATTATTTTTTAAATTATAAATGGTGCATTAACTACACACCTTTTCTATAATCCTAGGCTTTAAAACCTTGTAACTAAAGTGTTAAATATCTCCCTGTTGCTGTTGAGACTGTACACTACTATTCCATAGTATCCACCCTCAATCTTCACTTGTCAAGATAAGGGTAATCAATCTCAATTCCCCATAAAATGTAATTTCCATTAGAGACAAGCAATAAACACTGCCGATTTCTTGGTAGCATTGGACTTCTATAAAATAATCCCCTTTAAAAGAGACCAGGGAAAAATACTTTATTTTACCACTGAGATACTGATATATAGAAGCAGAAAAAGCCAATTTATCTTCTTATCTTACTGAGATTCCTATAATTAATGTGTTTGTTTTTTTTTTTAAGGCTAAAATAGAAGTCAGCGTAACTGTTGCTGAAGGGAAAGAGCAACAGCCTCCACAAAGAAGAGGCAATTCCTTATTAAAACCATAATCTACATAATCTGGTATGTGTCCTATCACTAAACAAGGCTAAAGAAGTTCATGATTTCAAAACATTGTCACTGATACCATATTAAGTAAAATACTCTGTGTGGGATATAAGTTATGGCCTCCATCCTTTGAAAGCTTATATTTTACCAGTGAGTATAAAAACTACAATTCAAGGCAACATTTTTTTTTTTTCTTTCTTCCCAAACATCCAAAAAGCAAGAAGTCAGAAGTACTCCTAAAGAGTATTCAGGCCGGACTCGGTGGTTCACGCCTGTAATCCCAGAACTTTGGGAGGCCGAGGCGGGTGGATCACGAGGTCAAGAGATCGAGACCATCCTGGTCAACATGGTGAAACCCCGTCTCTACTAAAAATACAAAAATTAGCTGGGCATAGTGGCAAGCCTGTAGTCCCAGCTACTCGGGAGGCTGAGGCAGGAGAATTGCCTGAACCCAGGAGGTGGAGGTTGCGGTGAGCCGAGATCGCGCCATTGCACTTCAGTCTGGGTAACAAGAGCGAAACTCCGTCTCAAAGAAAAAAAAAAAGTATTCAAATACTGTTAACTTGTAGTCATATTGTCATATATGAATGGTTACCGTGTTAATTGCTGGTGATTTTCTAAAACATGAATTACCACTTTTCTGTTGCCATATTTGATGTTCTACATTGCTTTCAGGATAATCTCACAAGGTTGTCAAGAAATGGCACTTAAATCTTCACTTAAATGGCCTTCACTTAAGTCTTCACATGATTTTAACACAATCCTGTGTTAAATCTCTCATGTGTCACTTTCCTTTTATTTCATTCGTGATCTTCAGACATGTTACTCTTTCTCATGCACTGTTCTTCCAGCCTATTAACTTTAATGTCTCCTGCAGTACTCATCCTCGATGCCTCCTCCATTTAACACTCAGAACTTGGCTGAGAATTGATTTGTTCTATTTCAAATTTCCTCCATTGTATGTTTTATGTAGTCTCATTTAGTATTGTAGTTGCCTGTTGACAGCTTCTCTTACTATCTTGTGAATTCCTCCAAGGCAAAGATTGTATTTTATTCATCAATGCTAGCTTTATAGTTTGCACCTTTGCATGCAAAAACTCATGCTTTCTAAATTAAAATTTGGACAAACATTCTAGAAATGCCAAAACAGACACTAAGAACAGGTAGAATTAAAACACTGTTGGACTTTGACATTGATATTACTGAATAGATTTTAAGGATCATTTGATACGTTATTTGAAGTGTTTTTTAATCGCTATTTTTTCCAATGTGTTCATTTCAAATGGATTTCACTGCTTTCAGAAGAGTAAGTTTTGTTTACACATATTTAATTGTGTCATTTTAAAGTAAATTGATTCAAATACATGAAGAATATATTTTCCTTAATATATTAACTATATGTAATACAAATGTTTTATACTACTGTTAGTTTTCAATTTTTTTTGTTTATTCACCATCAATGTTATATAGAGCTTGCAAAAGGCAAGATTATTTGCCATAAACCAATTAGTATTAATTGTTACGGGAATGGTGAAAAGCAAAATGGTCTTAGATTTATGAACTAGGATATATAGCACAATTCTGAGCAAAAAAGTAAATGATGGTTACCAAGTCCCATAGAACATTTATAGCTTAATTATTACATATTATAATGTTCCATTAAGCTATCTGTTTAGATATTTCTCTTCTCCACTAAGCACATAACACTTTAATATCTAAATCCTTGGTATTTTCTGTTGTTATTATTCCTAGAACAATATCTGGTAAAACAATAGGTTCTAAAATAGTGTTAATTATATTAGTCAAAATTCAATTGTATCAGCAGAGTTATATAAAAAATGTTAGAAGGTGAGTTGAATTATGGATTTGCAAATAATGTGAATATTCATATTATTACAAGAAATAACTCAGAGAGCAAAAGATCCTAAAGGAAAAACTCAACCGACAGATTGTATCATTCAATATTTATAAATACATTTCAAATTTATTAAATATTTCAAATGTTAATGGAAGAAAACATATTCTGAGAAATTTTGTTTATTTCACTTTAAGTTACTCCTAAATCTCTTAAACTTAGATGATTATATTTCCTTCTAAGAATTTACTTATTAATTAAATATACTCTTTCCCAATCTGTAGTATCAAATGATGACATCTTTTTACAAAGAAAAGCAGTAACTTTCTAAATGACCATCCAAATTAAATTTTATTTTGTATAATATAAAACCATGCTGTTTACATACCGTGTAGGTAATTTCTCCTTGTATCATTTTAACAACAAAACTGTTATTATATAATATTGTCAGAAATGCTAATTCACGAATTATTCCTGAGAGCACTACTCCAAAGGAAAAAAATATTAAAACATGCATGCATATACATACATGTATTAGTATAATTATACAAAATTTAAGTTAATATAGTACAGTAGTATCATATATACACAGATGTGTGAGAAAGAGAGAAAAAGGGAGATATCACAAGTTACCTGTTTCCTATCACTAAAAATATAGAGCTAGAGTATGGTTTTTCCTTTTATTTTCAAGTATAAAATTATATTTGGAAAGCAAAAAAACAAATTTCTCCCTTCTGGAGTCCCTTTAGTTCAAGATTTTCTTTAGAAATGTAAGAATTATGTATGTCTACAAAAATGAATATTTTATTTTAAAATAACAATTAAAAATACTTTCTGTCTTATTTCCAAAGTCTGAAATACAGGTCTGGTTTATTTCCTACGTTAAAAAATGCACCACCTACTTTACTTAAGAGGTAGAGAAAAATGTCTCATATATTTTTGCCAGCCTTTCAAGATACAAGTTGTTCAGTATCATGGCATATGATCTGTGGCAATTTCTTCAGGGAAGCTTATTCTTACAGTATAAAAAAAATCTATTTTAAAGATAACTTTGTGTATGAGAGCGAACATTTCTTCAAAGAGCCAGGAAGTTTAGAAGAGGAGATAAAATGGAGACTTTCTTCTCCTTTGAAGACACAATTACGTATTCATGCCAAGTTGTTTAAGTGTATTTTGCAAATCATTACATGTCATCAAGACTGTTTAAGGTAATTCAATTGTATCTTATCAAATTATCACTATAATGTTCTATACCTTTCTGTTCAGTATAATCAAATGATTTGTGATGAAATTCCACAAGATAATTTTCTGTTTCATTCATTAAAGAAGGTGTGAAGCCAAAAGTAAAATGGTGACTAGGAGAATTAGTCTAATCAAGTTGGTAACTGTTCTTCACATTATTGCTTATTTATTATGCCTTCTTTTCCAAGTTACTGAATTTCTTTCTTCTCCCTCTCTCTCTTCCTTCCCCTCTTAATCTTCTCATCCCACTGCCTGCATGGAATTTCTTTCTAATGAAATCCAAAACCTGATATTTTTCCTTCATAGTATAATTTTATTGCATGAATTCTAAATTTACTCAGTACATTTCTAAAATAAATCCTAGGCTTATGACTTCTGTTTGTACCACATTAAAATCTTGCACTAAGTCAAATATGGTATGTTCAAAGGAAATTAAACTAATATTTATTTAGTATCTTCAGTGCCAAGTATCATCTTCGTTACTGTCAACTTTGTCTTCAATATCATCATCATCATGATCATAATCCACCATTCCTTTAATGATGTAAATATGGCTTTATTCAGTTTACAAAGCAATTCTATGAAGCAAGTAATATCATGTTAATTTTGCTGATCAGGAAAATGAGAATCATAGAGGTTAACTGATCTCTTTAATTAATTAATCCCAAAATTAAATGACGGATTAACATTTAAATCTGCATTTGTATGTCTCAAACATTGCGACTCTCTCACTATTCCATCTCAAAACAAAGTATTTGGAAGGTCAATTTAAAATATATTTTTAAAAATGTTTCATCAATTATGCCTACTCTTCAAACCCTGTGCTTCCAACAAGGACTAATTTATGATAAAATATTCTATGATACATCAGGAGAGAGAGAAAAAATATATATCCTTTCTCTGGATTCCCAAAAACAATCAGCCATACATATGTTCTAAATTTTGAACATATGGTGCTGTGGCTCAAGCCTGTAATCCCAGCAATTTGGGAGACCTAGGAGGGCAGATCACTTGAGGTCAGGAGTTTGAGACCAGCCTCACCAACATGGTGAAACCTCATCTCTACTAAAAATACAAAAATTATCCAGATGTGATGGGGCATGCCTGTAATCCCAGCTATTAGGGAGGCTGAGCAGGAGAATTGCCTGAACTCAGAAGGCGGACACTGCAGTGAGCCCAGATGGTGTCACTGCACTCCCATCTGGGAAACAGAGCAAAACTTCACCTCAAAAAAAAAAAAGAAAATGTCAACTTGTAATTTTCTTTCTAGTAACCTTGATGACAGCAATACTAGAACATCAGAATATGCAACTGCAACCCAGAAGCGAATTGCCTAACATGTAAGTAGATAAGCACTTGAGTGATGCTGTGACTCTTCCTGCATAGCAGAGGTCATACCTCTGGGTTCCTCTGGCCTTTCTCAGCTGGGAATATGTTGATAATTTACATTGATCAAGGCTCTGTGGGAAGGCTGGGCAGTATTAGAGAATGACATGCACCATTCACTTGTACATTTTAGCACTTGCCTAGTTCACCCTTAGTTAGCTGACTAGATCTTAATTACTTGAAGGCATGAACTGATAGTTTTCCTCTTTCCCTCTCTCCCTCCCAACACCCCTTCCTATTTCCTTCCTTCCTACCTCCTCCCTCCCTTTCTTCCTTCCTTCTTCCCTCTCTTCCTTTTTCCTACTTTCTTTCCTTTCTTCTTTCATTCCTTTCTCCTTTCCTTCTTATTTTCCTTCTACTCATTTTCTAATATCACCCTTTTGATCTAGTCCATTTGTCCTCCCCTCTAAACAAGCTAAACCTATGTACCACTTGCACACTAAGTACATAGCAGTTATTTCTCATTGAATTAAATGAATTCAACATAAGTAACAGTAGAGCTGGGCTAAAGTTTATAGATTGGTCCATTTTTCAATAGACCATTTTTATGTACACTCATCAATAAGCCAAATTTGGTTCCAAATTAAATGTCCAAATTGATTTCTTTCAGAGCCTTAAACCATGCCGTGTACATTGTCTGCATTGTTTGGCACATCATATGGTCTAATAAATATTTGCTGAATGTGGAGAAAAGATGGAAGAAATGAAATTTTCAATCTTGCCCACTTAATAATATATTTAATTTTCTACTGTATATATAACATATCTCACACACACACACACACACGTGTGTGTGTGTGTATATATATGTATGTGTATATGTATGTATGTGTGTGTGTATATATATATATATATATATATAGAGAGAGAGAGAGAGAGAGAGAGAGAGAGCGAGAGAGAGAGACAGCGTTTCACTCCTGTTGGCCAAGCTGGAGTCAGTGGTCTGATCTAGCTCAGTGCAATCTCTGCCTCTTGGGTTTAAGCGATTCTCCTGCCTCAGCCTCCTGAGAAACTGGAATTATAGGTGACCGCCACCACATTTGGCTAATATTTTGTATTTTCAGTAGAGAGGGTGGTTTCACCATGTTGGCCAGGCTGGTCTTGAACTTCTGACCTCAAGTGATCCACCTGGTTTGGCCTCCCAAAGTGCTAGGATTACAGGCATGAGCCGCCAAGCCAGACCCATATATGGTTTTGATAGTAAAACTCATTATCTATTTTCCAGCCATCAACATGATATATTTTGATTTAGCAACTGTGTTAATCCAAGAAAGGGAACATGTACATATTTACCTTGGAGAGCAGAGAAAATTGGTGGGGTTTGGTGGTTCACACCTGTAATCCCAGCACTTTGGGAGGCCAGGGAGGGTAGATCACGTAAGTCAGGAGTTCATGACTAGCCTTCCTAACATAGGGAAACCCCGTCTAAACTAAAAATAAAAAAACTAGCCGGGGTGCTGGTGTGTGCCTGTAGTCCCAGCTACTCAGGAGGCTGAGGCAGGAAAATAGCTTGAGCACAGAGAGGTTGCAGGAAACTGAGATGGCACCACTGCACCCAGCCTTCGGTGATAGAGTGAGACTGTGTCTTAAGAAAAAAAAAAGAGAGAGAGCGAGAAGATAAAATTGGAAAAACACTGGAGATGAAGCATAATATAAAAGAATAAGCAAAATGTGATGCATAGAAAGAAATGTGACTTCTCAAGAGAAAATACATTTGGAAGAAAATTCAAAATTTCAAGTATGCGTTGAGAGTGGATTGACCATTTGAAATATATAATTTGATAGTTAAGCATTAAATAATCTTAAGGAGGAGATTAATCCAAGACAATGTAGTGCCGGGCGCGGTGGTTCACGCCTGTTAATCCCAGCACTTTGGGAGGCCGAGGCGGGTGGATCACGAGGTCAAGAGATCGAGACCATCCTGGCCAACATGGTGAAACCCCGTCTCTACTAAAAATACAAAAAATTAGCTGGGCATGGTGGCACATGTCTGTAATCCCAGCTACTCAGGAGGCTGAGGCAGGAGAATTGCCTGAACCCAGGAGGTGGAGGTTGCGGTGAGCCGAGATCACGCCATTGCACTCCAGTCTGGGTAACAAGAGCGAAACTCCGTCTCAAAAAAAAAAAAAAAAAAAGTTTAGTTTCACAAATAAACACAGGAAAAGTAGCAGTGTGATCTGTCAATTACGGACATCCATCCACTGGTGGTAATGAGATTCTGGCATGAATTAACTACATAAATTAAACACATGAATGAACTGGAAGCTAATTTAAGAACATTGTTCAAATTATCTTAATTTTTATTTGCTCTTTTAAATTTTTTAAAAGGAATCTTCTCCATTATAATATCCTATTTCTGTATGGCAGAATTACAAGAATAATAAATAACATATGATTTCTCATAGTCATATATTTATTTGAAGGGTGTTCTTATATAGGATTTTTTATGAGTTATTTAGAGAATAAGAACTTTTATGCCGTTAACTGGTATTTAAATCCTTGTGTTCTAATGTTGAAAATTTTTAAGAAAGATAAAAGTCTACATTCTTTGTCTATATTTCAAATAAATACAGCACTGTGGAAATTACAGAGTTTCTGCTTCCTAAGGGTATGCTTACATGATAGATCAATAGAGCTAGCTTTAAAAATCCCTATCAATATATGAAGTAGTTGCGATGAAAATTCCCTATTGCTGATAACATACCAACAAAACTGTCAAGTAGCCAAGAATTCAAAGAAATTATAGTCATGGCCAGGATTAGCACAAAAGGGCTATTGTAATAATGGAATCCATAACTTATATTCAGCCTCAAGATGTATGGATTAGTGATGAAAACTGCTGATCATACCACATGAGCAGTTTTCCTGATGAGAATCATTGTTATCCACAAATGAGAAAACACTTTATGTCTGTAAGAGCCAAGGAATGACAGTGCAGTCTGAATTCTGTAGTAGGTGGGACTGGAATGTGATCAGGACTCCCTTCCTTGGACATCCTTCTTGTTTACCTTCCTAGCATGCCTCTATTGCATTGATGCCATAGGTAGGATTGGTTCTACAAACACTGCCATTGCATTTTTAAAAGAACTCAGTTCTTAATTCACATGGATGATCTTCAAAATTGTTTTTAAGCGGATGTGGACTATTTAGGAGGCTGTTCTCTGTGAATTAAAATAGAAAGAATCAAGAAGTATCATCATTTACATTTACTTAGGTTGCATTTATCTCTAACATTGTCCTGCCTTTAAAGAATATAGTAGACAATAGAAAAAAAAAAAGGTTACTTGATCTTGAAAACCAGAATATAAGAGGATAGCATTGAATAAAGAAGGGAAAGGGAAACTTTTGGAGGTAATAAACACATTTATAGCATTAACTGTGGTGATGCATTTATAAGTGTATAATATCTCCAAACTCACCTAGTTGTGTACATTAAAATATGTACAGCTTTGTGTGTGTCAATTATAGTTCAATACATTTTTTTAAGAAAATAGCATGGATAAGGACACTAGCCATATCTGTGTGACTTGAGGGGAGATTCAAGGTTCCATTTGTCAGCAATACACAATCTATCGGCTTGCCTCCTTGTCAATTTTCTGCCATACTGATTCCATCTCCTACCTTTATCTCCAAATAGGTAGAAGAATGATGAACAGATAATTAATGGATAGATAGGTTGTTAGATAGATAGATGATTGATTGATAGATGACAGATAGATAGATAGATAGATAGATACATACATACATACATACATACATACATACATACATACATAATTGGTTGAGGATAAGGCAGGAGGGAAAGTTACTTCTTTTTGCTTTACACATGAGCACAGAAAAGTAGTCGGCTTCGCTGAATCTTTTTTAAAGGAACAGATATTTTACAGCTCAAAGCTGATAATGCTTCCTTGGTTGGAAGAAAGAAATGGAACCTTAAAAGTTCAATAAGGGGGGCTGGGCGCTGTGATTCACACCTGTAATCCTAGCACTGTGGGAGGCCGAGGAGGGCGAATTGCCTGAGCTCAGGAATTAGAGATCAGACTAGGCAACATAGCCTAGATCTCATCTCTACACAAAATACAAAAAAAAATCAGCTGTGTGTGGTGGCATGCCCCTGTAATCCCAGCTACTCAGACTGTTGAGGCAGGAGAATTGCTTGAACCCAGGAGACAGAGGTTGCAGTGAGCAGAGATCGTGCCACTGTACTTCAGCCTGGGCAACAGAGTGATACTGTCTCAAGCAAAACACATGATCAGAGAAGAGGAGGAAGGTGACTACATTCTAAAATTCTCTATTTTGTGATTGTTACCTTAGACGTGTTTCCATGTTTAGAACATAACTAAACTGACCCTGCACAGATGTTACAGACATTTATATGTGATTAACTTTAGGTTTTGATGGAAACATAGATCAATCTTATCTAAATATCGATTATTCATGTAATAATATAGATCCTGTTATTTTAGGGTGATATCTAACAGCATGTGCGTTGTGGAAGGTAAGGTACTACAAGAGTCAGTCTAAATGTTTGCTTTGCTGAGAGAGCTTTTATGAACCCTAGATAATATTATACTCTCACTTTTATTTCCTGTAACACCATGTATGTTTCCTTTAGACTATTCATCACAAGTTAATGTGTTCAGTTTTTAAATGTGTGTCTTTAATAAAAAAGTCCAAAATCTGTCAGGACAAGGATATTTATTTTTATTTTACTGCTGTATTGTTTAGTAAAAATCTTGGTACATAGTAGATGCTCCACCAATAGTTAATAATATACAACACAATGATACAACCCAATTCATCCTTAATCCGAAATTGAAATATCAGATATCACTTGGAAACAAGATATCTAGATAATATTTTCCTTCTCCTCAACAACTATTACAATGCTCTTGTTTCTATATTTTCTCATAATTATTCATGACATCTTTATTGTCTCAATGCCTTTTATGATTTCTCTGTTGTTTCTATAGAAAGAATTCATCATTTTGAAGCTGCTTCTTGCTATAAACTAGAGGCAAAATTACTTATTTTAATTAATTTTTAGACTTTCATAATCTCTTGGAAGTTACAATGCTGCCTATGTTTACAATTACTTTGTTGTTACTTGTATTTTAACCTAATGTTTTCAGTCATTTATCTCATTAAACCTAATTATCAAAGATGAGGTTTAACCAGGGTTGTTTTACCAAGTTTATAATATTAGGGGAGAACGTCAAAATCACACATCATTCTGCAATTAAAAGTTATAGGCCTGGATATCATAGCTTGCAAGTAACTTTTCAGGTAGTGACTTACAGTAAGTTTTTGAGCGTTCTGACTCACTTATATGTAAAGTAAGGTTGAATAGACTTGTACATAAAACACTGTGTCTAATACCTGGAATGTTGTAGAAGTTCATATCTTGTGTGTGTATAGGTGTGTATGTGTGCATGCAAACACACACATGTATGAATGCAAGAATGTGTATATAATTTCAAAGCTATATGAAGCTTGAAAGCCTTTTCAAATAACTGAATACTTCCAGGGATAAAAAAAATACACATTAGGTACAACGTACACTACTTGGGTGACAGGTACACTAAAATCTCAGAATTCACCACTGTGTAATTTATCCATGTAACTGAAAACCAATTGTACCCCAAAAGCTGTTGAAAGAAAAAAAAAAGAATTGAATACTTGAAATCAATTTATAAGCTAAACCTATTCTTTCATTCATTAGTTTATCCACTCATTCATTTATACATTCATTCTATAAACACATGTTGATCACCTGCTGTTTCCTTAATTATAATACATACAACAATAAATAGGCCACCATCTTTGCCTCTGAGAATCTCACAGATTTGAACTAGTCAAACATGTTAGCAAATTGTTATAATATAATATGGTGTTAGATTGGAATAAAAACTGAGTATTGTGGGAGTGTGTATCAGGAAGAACTAGTATTATATCAGTTCAAGTTATGAATATTGGGTAGCTTATATTTGAGAGTTAGTAATAGAGAATTAATCAAAGCAGCAGCACCAAGAAAATATCTATAGAAAACAATGATTGTGTAATCACATGTTTTTCTAGTCTAAAAGCCACCTTCTAGTTGTAGGCAAACAGTAAAGTTAAATTAAAATTTATCTTTAAGAATAAATAGCTTGTGAGTGTGTACAAGTGGACATATAGGAGTGTGTGTTGTTGCATAACATTGACAATGGTCTATGTCAGGAGGAAAATATCTGGTGTTAGTTATGTGAAACTGTTTTCAAAAAATAGCTATTTAAATTAAAAATATCCTTATGAATTGCATTTTCCTTCGTGTGTGTGTATGTGTGTGTATGTGTGTGTGTGTGTGCGTTGTTTCCATGAACAATATGAAGAGCTGAGGTTGTCTTAAGACACCTTCAAGCATGTGGGCATTATAGTTGCTACATGGAATAAATCTTTCTGTATCAACCTACTTGAAGTTAAATCTGTATACCTGAGTAGTCCTAGGAAGGTCATGGGTAATTTACAGAATCTTAAGCATGACCTTACATAATACTGAAAACATGATCCTTTATTAGAGTGCTTATCAGCTATGTTATGAAACAAAAAATTTCAGAGATTCATAGTAAGCCTATATATAAATTACCATTCTATCTTTCAGCCTCTGGGTTAAGAGAGAGAATGAGGTTAGAACTCCCGAAGTACATACATTGGAGAAACTGTCTCTGTGATTATTTTTCACAATATTGTCCGTGACTGTTTTCTTATTATAGATCCATACAGGAAGAACATAGTTGTGCTACGCTATGTCACATATTTATAGAAAGAAAATACTCAAGATTCAGAGTTTCTTTAAACAATTCATTTATTACTATGCCAAGCATGTAATTAGGACCTGCCATTATGCTAAATATCGTACATAAAAAACTGAGGAATTTCACAGTGAATTAAGGGAGACAGACAAGTAAAGAGACAATGAAAATGCAGGGTGCTGCACAAATTTTTGAGGGTTTTAACCAATAAATATGTCAGATTTGGGCATTAGAATAACTCTGCCATGAGAATAAGTAGGTGAACTAATATTAAAATAATAAAACAGAAAGTAAAAAACTAAAATATTGGAAGATTAACAGTCTCCAACAAAAAGAAAATACAAAGAAGCTACAGGCAGCATACCAAGCTCACAACTCAGGCAGGGTTCCTTGGCCCGAGGCAATCAGAGAGAGATACTGTAGGATTATGAAGGACTGAATTCCCTGCAGGGAATCCCTGGATACTAAGGAACTAGGGCAGAGAGTGAGAGGAAGAGTAAGTAAATGCAGCTACTTGTGTTTCCCTTCTGTACACTCAGCAGGAGAAGGTGAAGAAGAGAATGCAAGAGCGGGAAACAGCAAAGAATCCCAGAAAATGTTTTATTAAATAGAGCCCTAAATATTTACAAGATGTGAAGCACTGTTCCTTCCCCCCGACATTCACATCCTCAGCACATTCTTCCTCCATCCATGGCTGGGTTTATTATTGCTGGTATAAACTCTTAAGGATAAAAATCTCCAGTTATCAACTATTTCCGGTCTCAAAGAAGGAAGAAATGTTCAGGCTAAAAAAAAATAATTTTATTTTAAGTACATGAAATAAAGAAGGCAGGAAAAAGTCTTAGCAGCTACACAGCCAGAACTTTTCAAGAATTAGAAACCTATTCTTTGCCTTACAGAATAAAACTCTATAGCCAATAATCAGACGAGAAATGTTCCTAGTGCTCTGTGCAAGTGTTTCCAGAAAGGGGCCCCATCCAGATCCCAAGAAAGGGATATTGGATCCACAGAGTAAAATGAAAGCAAGTTTAGTAAGAAAGTAAAGGGATAAAGAAAGGCTACTCTATAGGTAGCAGCACACCTCCTCTACCCCCAGGGCTGCTGTTTGCCCATTTTTATAATTATTTCATGATTATGCTAAAACAGGGGTGAATTATTTATGCCTCCCCTTTAGACCATATAGGATAACTTCTTGACATTGTCATGGCATTTGTAAACTGCCATGGCACTGGTGAGAGTGTAGCAGTGAGGATGAGGTCACCCTCATTGCCCTCTTGGTATTGTTAGATTTTATGTGGCTTCACAAACTGTTTTCTCAGCCAGGTCTTTATGACCTTTATTTTGTGCTCACCTCTTATTTCATCCTATGACTTAGAATGTGTAACTGTCTAGGAATGCAGCACAGTAGGTCTAAGCCTTATTTTACTCAGTTTCTATTCAAGATGGAGTTGCTCTGACTTAAACACCCCTGCCAGAAGCATCCCTCTGTTTCCCTCTTGGTCTTTGCACCATTCGTCGCACCCTGTCAGAGGGAGTGAGGCAAGTAAGTTAGGTTCGTGCATTTATTCCCAGGCATCTTTACCATGGGATCACTTTGGGCTGCTGTGATCCTCCATTTAAGGCCCTATCCACATTTGTGTCTTTTTGGGTTCCAAGAACTAGTAGCTGTTGCCTCCTCTGAACCCTTCTCACCCAGGATGGGAACAGATCTATGGAAATAGATTTGTCTCTTTTTGTTTCCTTTATACCATATATATCGTTTGGTAAACATTCTTTTTGTGAAATTCTCAAATGATTCTAAACTTGTACTAGGAGCCTAATGGAAACATAAGAATATGAGATTCTAAGAAATACACCTAAGATGTTTAATAAATGCAATTTCATTCTCATTTGTTGTACATATTAGGTTTATGAGGAGATCCAAGATTAATTTCCATGAGTAGTATATTCTATAACAAGCGTTTAGTTAGCAGTCACATATAAAACTTAATAGACTCTTTAACATACTTATGTGATATGGTACGTATGTTGCCATAGGCTTTGTGTATGTACATCGACTTTGTGACCCCCTCTAAATCTCATCTTGAATTGTAATCCTCATAATCTCCACATGTCAAGGAAGAGACCAGATGGAGATAATTGAATCATGGCATTTCTCCTACCTGATGTCTTGTGAAGAACGTGACTTGCTTTCTCTTCTCCTTCTGCTATGATTGTAAGTTTCCTGAGGCCTACTCGGCCGCACTGAACTGTGAGTCAATTAAATCTCTTTTATTTATAAATTACTGAGTCTCAGGCAGTTCTTTATAGCAGTACGAAAACTGACTAATACAGTACGTGAGTTTCCCTAACTATGTTTTAAGACTTTTGAGGACAGGTACCAAATCTCACACATAGTTGGTGCAATAGAATTCAAATATTTGTTCTATGCATGAATGAATGAGTGAATGAATGAATGAACCAATGAATAGATTACTTGAAAGTTAATTGTGCAAAGCAAATGACATTATAAGGTAAAAGGACTGATTTTATGATTAATAGAATGTAGAAAATAGTTATCTATTTTTAGTAAAATTTCAGATTTACATCCTAAAGATCTTATTCTTCTTAAATAAAATTTTTGTATTTCAGTGTTCAGATTAGAAACCATTAATTACTTTTCTATTTTTCTTTTTCTTTGCCCTACCTTACTTATGAAACCAAGACCACATCTCTATGAGAGAAAAGGGATTAACCTCTTTTGGAATTGGAATTTGCATTAACTGTTAGTAATGAATATCCTAGTCAAGCCCAAAATTAAGGTCTGAGCAAGGGCACCATATTGAGCCTTCTCTATTCTATTCCTAGATTGCATTGTTATTGATGCCCCTTATATAACAAGAAACATCAACTCTGATTAAGAAGTACTTTAATCAGAACAACAGCTTATTAAAAAGAAAAAAAAAACCTCTAATACAAAAACATCGTGCCAATGTTAAAAATGAAGCAAATTCTTTCGTGTCCAGGGACTAATTTTCATTAATTAACGTTGTTAACTCTTTATTATGAACTTAATTCTCTCCTTAATTTCTTTTTACATTTCTTCCCTTATTAAATAATGCTTGAATGTTTTTTACTAAAATTCATATTTCATTCTTCTTAGACTGTTGGCCCCTTGAAGGATTTGACAAAGGATTATATAAGTAGCAAAAAGCACCATGTGGAGAGTTAAATTTAAGAAAAAAAATCTTAACTTAAGATAAATTGCGTGTTGCCCATAGGAATCTGAAGAAATTGGAGAAAAGCTATTGCATTTAAATAACCGGCTGCCTCTAATCCACCCCACTAGCTATTCATCAATGGAAAAGAAATTATCAGAAGAGAGGCAAGGATTGGAAAAAGAGTCTGTTGTTGATAAGATGAAATTATTCTTGTAGAACATAAATCTATCTTGAGGACTTTTCCGCTCTTCGCTTTGGTTTCTACAAAAAAAAAAAAAAAAGTGGTGTCAGGCAATCCAGATGCTAGAAATTGAAGAAGCAATGCTATAATAATCTGTGATTGGGAATGATGGAGGCACAAAAATAGCAAAAAGACTGTGAGCACTAGATGAAGCTAGGGAGACATGTGAATAAATGCCACAGCCCTAGAGCAAAGCACATATCCCAGGATGACTTATTAAAAAATGTGTTTATCGAGCTGTAAATAAAATTAAAATTTGGAACAAGTTGCTGATAATGTTATAATGATAATGGTGCTAAGAAATAAAATTCTTTAAATTACTTTATGATCAATTAATTTTTACTATTAGAGGTATCAAAATGTTTTTAAATTAAAGAAAAAGTTCTGTGCATTGCTTTTGCCTGATACTTAATTGAGAAAAGCATTTAATTGGCTTAAACCTGTAAATTTAGTTCCTGCACATTAAACATATTGTCTTAATCATGCTTTGGTTTTAGAGGGCTTTAAAAATCTTATTATATATTAAGTGGTAATAATTTTCTTTGAAGTTTTCCCTCTTCAACTTAAATCTCTATCCATAGCAATAATTTTATAGCTAGGAAGTTATTGCCAAATCAATTGAAATAAGTGATTAGTGAATTTCCAGACATATCAGTACATTGAACTACTTCAAAAATATCTTATAATTTCCTTTCAATCTTAGTCAACACACTGCTTTTCTGTAATATGAAATATAACAATTCCTTGTTCTGAATGATAATTAAAGTAATCTTAATTTAGAAAGGGTAATAATGTTTTAGTTGCAAAAGGTTAATGATGCAACATGACTGTTCGTTCTATATTGCTTGAATTTGCTACTTAATATTTGAAGGAGATTTTCTTTTCCTTTGTATTATGTTATGATCTATGCAGTACTTTTCCATCCTTTATATGACTTTGTTATTCCTCCAACATATAATCATAATGTCTTTTCTCTCACTGAGCTCCTGAGTGGCTGCAAGGCATAAAAACGTGTCTAATGCAAATGCTAGGAAGGCTCTAGTGGACGTCTGAGACCTCAGTCAAGGAATAGTGTTGGAATGCAAGCTTGCCTCACATAAACCTCAAGGCTGCAAATTACTCATCTTGAGCAAAAAGGATACTGCTCTTTTCCTTTGAGAAGCAGATTCATATTACAACTCTATACAGTGCAATCTATTTGAAAGGCATTTTTTCCTAGTCTCGTTCATGTATTTATCACTTAGAGATCTACTTCTAAACACATGCTTTAGATATATTGCCTGTGGTTGGATCCACAAAAATTCATCTCCCTGACTAAAATTTAGCATCTGCCCCAGATAAACCCTTCTCAGAGCTGGAACTCAGGGGCCAGTAATATTTCAACAGCAACAACAACAAAAACTGGAATGCTCCACAGATGATGGCTATTTTATTTCTTAGTCTTATTTTGTTTTGTTTTTCCAAGTAAAAGTCATTAGAAAACTGTCATCTCTTTTCTGTGTCGTTTTTTTAAATGAAAATAACAATAGCAACATACAAATTTATGGAGAAAATAATTCTTTTTTGAATGAATTAAGCTTTATGAAAATTTACTACATTGGATTTATGCTTATGCTCCATATCTTGTCTCTGACAGGTAAAATCTTCATCTTAAATCCAGTGAGTTTCAGTGAGTTCCATAAATTGAAAACTAGGAAAAGCATGAGGTTGCAGAGAGCCTTATGTGTCTATTGTAACATCTTTAAATCTTTAATGGAACTGAAAAATCAACTGATAGAATAATTTTTAGTAAATGAGTATGTCTATAATAAGACCAGACAGAGCTATTTTTATAACTTGGAAGAATATGATAAAGATGCATTTGTTATATATTCAGTATATTATATTTGGGAAGAAAAGATGAAAACTTAGAACATACACAATGGCTTAAGAATGAATATGGGTGCAAAGCAGGAGGTGTCTAGGCAGTATGTGAGTGAGCAGTCATGTGCAGTATGGTTTGGTGAAGAGCAATGGAGTGGGAGCAATGGATTTATCCCAGGAGACTGTAAATTAGAGGTACTTAATCTGGAATTGTAGAAGTACTTTTGTGCATCTTGAAAGAAGAGTTGGTGTTAGCTACCCCCAAAATGTGCAGTAAATGAATTCCATAAAGAAGAACATGAGAGAGCACCAAAGCTAATAAAAAAGAGCAAGATATTTTTGAGAAAAGTAAATGCAATGTTTCCTGGTTTCATCTAGGAATTAAAAAGTCATTTTTTATAAAGGTAACAATCTCATTTGTAAATGTTTTGCAAGCTTAAATGTTTAAATGAAAATAAATACACTAAGTTATTTCGATAATTCACATTAAAATATTTGAAAGCCATTTGAAAAATATTTGAATATATCAGTCCTGTTATATAGGTTTTTATAAAGTATCTTTATGAACAAATAGATTTGCTATGAGTTCATGAATATGTGTGCAAACCTATTTATTATCTGCCTATATAAAATAATTCTGTTACAATCATGGATGGATATTACAAAAAGGTTTCCTTTTACATTTAATGTAAAATAGATATTCTTGTCTATTTTCTTTCTCTTCTTTGTATTGATTTATGTTATGATTAAATCCTCAAAAGGGCAATGAATGACAACAAAATTGATTTTTAGTTTCAAAACTGTTAAATAAAACATCTGGCATCATGTTCAGATGCCAGTGTTTAGGGAAATTTCTCCGGTTTTAGAGGTCACTGTAAGTATCAGGTAATGTATGAAGACAAATCCACTGAACATGTTTAAGAAGATTATATATTGTTGGGATTTTTTTCTGAATATGGCTTGCTTTATATATTGTTTTACTTACTACCTCCTCCCACCCCCAAATGTCCCGTGCTCCAATCAAATTACTCAAGCTTTAGTCCTGAATTTGTTTCTTAGCTAATTACAGGGACTTAGGAAATAATAAAGGAAGCAATTAATATGAAAAAAATATGGAAGAAAAATATGAAAGGAAATCATATAGAAGAAAAATATACTTGCTGCTTTTCAATGTATCTCACATCTAATTACATCAGACTGTTAAAACAGATGACAAGATTCACAACATCTATATCTATAGTTACCATTGTATCTGTAACAATATACAATGTCACTGGTGAGATTTATAATAATGACTCCAAGTCATCAAAAGACATGTTAAATTATACTCCACTTTCTCTGCTGAAGAAGCTGGAAGACCTTAAATGCAAGTTATATTACCCGTTTTTCCTTAAGACTGGCACTTTAGTAGCTAACTCTGGGCCATGTGAAGTAAATATTTTCTAAGTATTATGAACTGATAAGATTAGATTACATTATTAAGTCTTCATGCTTTAAAGTATTAGGAATGATATTGGTAAAGCTTTGTGTTTAACAGTATTTTGAAATACATTTGCAATTTTATGTAATATATATTTTAAAGTGGAATTATTAGCATAACAGAGCTTTTCACAATATGAATAACCCTAATTATTATATTGAAGAGGTTTCCTTTACAGACAAGAGCAGATAAAGCTGGATTTGCTCATACATTCAGCAAACATTTGAGTACCTACTCTGTGTCAGGGCTGAAAATAATAGATTTTAAAGATGAATAATTACAGAATTTGTCTTACAAGAATGGTGCTCCCATCCCTGGGGAGAAGATACGACCAAGGAAATACACTGTGAAAATAAAATGTGAAAAGGGCTCGGGAGCATTCATAAAACATGAAAACTGTAAGTTGCAAAGTTGCCATATAATTACTTTCAAAAAGTTTTGCAAATGAATTAGTCCTGATTGAAAAGAAATGATCTTAAATAGTCTCCAAGATAGTAAATATTTTTATACTTCTAAATTGAAAATCCTTTTCTACTATTGTGGACCTGTTCTAATGACATGGTTAGAGTGATCAGGAATTATATTGCAATCTACTCTGTACCACTAAACCAAACATGTTGTTTATCATTTTAAACAATATTTATTGTATTTCATATAATTCGCAATAACATTACCTGCAAATATTTTATTATATAGCTTTTATGGCTGAAGTGGCAAAAAATGAGATGTTCAGGAAAACACTTAATGCTTTTTGTTTATTTGCCAATTTTAAATATTTTAACATATTAACAAATGATAATGGCTTCTGCACACCATACCACAGTTTGCCAATTATTTGACTCAGAGATCATTTAATACCTTAAGAATCAACATTGGTTTCTAAACTAATGTCGATTAGGAAAATATTTCGAACATAATTGTCCTAATATAGTTTTAAATAAATAAATAAAATTTTCCTAAAAAAGTTGTATAGGAAAATAGTATTTTATATTACATATATTTATATTTTATATATTACTTTCCTATACAACATTCTCTGGGTTCATTTACTACAGCTTAATTTATATATAAGAATACTTGCAACCATGTTGCATTTTCACTAGTTTAAATATATATTTTAGATTATTTATTATTAAATGATAATTGGAAATACACTCTTTGTAGATTTTTTTATGTAAAACAACACTTCTAAAACTATATTAAATATATAAAAACTATAAGAATATATTGAAACTTAGTCATATAGGTCAAACAATTTGTCTTCTAATTATTAATTAAAACTTGAGATAAAAACTAAAAAGCTTAATTTTTCCTGCTTTTTAGTAATTACCATATATGCAATTATATTCTTGCTTAAGCATATCTAAATTAGCTCATTAGCCAGAATCGTTGCTTATAACCTTCAAAGAATGAAAAAATCAATTTCATCATATTTTTATACTGATCTCAGGGACCATGGCTATTATATTCATTACCATCTGTGTACATAGCTTTGTACAGTATAGCATAGCATGTGTGTCAAACCAGTTACTATGCAAATCCCAAGATCATCCCCACATTACACTCTCCAGTGACATGAAATCTTGTCTGGCTTAAATAATCACAAGAAAATATTTTATTCCTAAAATTAATAGTATGTATTTTACTCATATTGAAATGCATAGGCAATTAATACTCATTTTAAAAGCCTCATTATAAAGAACACATAATTTTAACTTTATCAAAATTACCAAAATACAAACAAAATATATGAAAGGTAACTTGAAATATTAAATATGCAAAAGTATGAAAAATGTTAATTTATATAGGAGCTGCAACAGTATGGAAATGGTATTTTAAAAATAGTAATGATTTTGTCAATATTCAGCTCCCAAAAAGTCTACATCTTATGTAATCGAGATGTTATTCAATTTTACTTAGTATCAATAAGTACATTAGTAAAAATATAAACGAGCATTTTATACTCATTTTTAATGCCAGGTAAAAGAACACTTTCTCATTTACCTAATCTCATGAACTCTTTCTATTCCATGAGCTTCTTTGTTCTCTCCTATTCAATTTATTTCCCAATTTAAATAATTCAATGTTTCTTTATCCAATTATTTTTCTCCATTTTGACTCTTCTTAAAACAGACTTATTTTTTCTATGCATTAAAAATCATATTAGGCTGATTTTTGGAGTTTTCCTACAAACTCTGTTTTTCCTTTAAATGTGTGTAGCATGTGCCTTTTTGGTTATACAATTTTTTACTAAGTGCTTTTTTATGTACAAAAGTTGTGATCCAGTCAGTCATCAGGACTTGTAGTCTTGTCGTAAAAACAGACAAATACACCACTCTATAGGAGGTTCCATTTTGTCTAGGACATTTCTCACATCATCTTACCAAAATTGTAGTGTAGATATAGAGCTGGTGCATATACTCACTATGTGCTAGGCAGTGCAAAATGAGGAAGGAATAAGAAAGACCATGTTTCTGGCCTGGCAGAGGCAAAATAATATGTTAATATAAAAGGAGTGCAGCAGTGTATAGAATAGAGTGTGACAAGACTGCTGTTTTAGATATAATGATTTTGCCATCACAGAGACATTAAAGAAATGGAAGTGGGAGATTGGGAAGACCTATATAAATACCTGGAAGAAAAATGTTCCAGGAAAAGGACAAAAAAAGCAAGTTCAAAAGTCTCGAGACAGAAACTAGTAACGTTCTGGTTTACCTGCATCCATGCTGACAAGAGGAGAGGAAGGTAGTGAAAGGAAATAAGGATTATGGCAGGGAAGTGGGAGGATGCACCTTACATTAGGCCCAAGGTAGTAACTTCAGAATGTATTAGAGCCGTGGTACAACAGTTTAAATTGAACATATATTTTAATTTGAAACACTAGAGAATTTCCAAAAAATATTGAATAGTGTGCAATTAATTAAAATATTCTGATTTTTATTAATAATGGAGAAATTCATAGAGGAAAAGACAAAATAATGCCTCACAATGTTTTCATCTTCTCATGTAATCTTACGTTTGTACATGATGAGTGAGGCCTTCTCCATTTATTTTCCCTAAAAAAGCCCATCCCACAGAAATTTTATCCTGCTTAACTTTTCCTCTTGGCTCTGTTAACCCAAATGCTATAGTAAATATGTATTTCTATATTGTTCAATTTCATCTGTTTTTCCATTATAATATAAATTTCCTAAGGGAAGAGATTGTGTCTCTTTTTTTCAGAATTATCTTCTAAATGGCTTGACTGGTGCCCATTAAATGTTGAATGAATGGCTGAATTATGAATCTCAACTATTTTTATCTTCCGATGATAAGCATTTGCTGAATGAAATAATAAATGGAGATAAAATGACTTTTATAAACACTGGCAAAGATTATTCACCCAGCCAAATGTCAACTAAGCTTCCCAACATTCTCTTAGGCACTTCTATGTGCTTCCTGTAAACTCCAGGTTTAGCAAAAGAACCCTGCTAAATCAGTTTTCCAAAAACCCCATCCTTGATATTTGACCATTCTTCATATCTAATCCAGTTCCTCATCTTCCACCATCACTTAGGTGACATCTGATTACCCTGGCTAGTCTTAGCAAGAATCCTATTTGAACCATTTAGCCAGAATCCCCTTACCCTGATCCACTGACCCCCACCCCACCCTACTCTTTGTTTATAAATTCCTGATTGCCCATGTGTATTCAATGTTCAGCCCAGTCTCTCTCTCTCCTGCACCCACAACCCGCCAGGCAGTGGCCTACCCTCATGATGGTTCTGCGTATAAAGTCTTTTTACTATGCTTTGACAAGAAACATTAAATAATTTTTTTAACACTACTCTGATTATTTCTTCTGTTTTCTACTATAGTTTTAAATTAGATCTATTTTTGGTTTTCCTCCAATCTGTTTCTTAAACTGAAAATATTTCATATTACAATCTTTTGTCATTCAAAGAAGTTCCTTCCATATTACAATTACAAGCTATTGTATTTAAACACCTATTTTTTAAAAATTCAAAAAAATTACATGCTATTCTTAACCAAGTTAGTGACAAATTTAACTGAATCTTGCCTACATGAATAATTTCACAATGTTCTAACTTCAGAACAAAAATGAAAGGATGTCCACTTTTCATAAATGTAAATAAAATTCAGATAACTATTTTTGTAAATTATAGATTTTTTAGGTTTCCAACTCCAAAAATAATATTTTCTTTAAAATTATGAATAGATCAGAAAAATTCAGTATATAAATCAAGTTTTTCTACAATAAACTATAATAATATTTTTCTCTAAAATATAAGAAGGAAATTAATTTACATATTTTACTTTCAAATATACTTAATTTTAAAAAATAGAATAGGTAACTAATAATATTTAACCAATAATAATTACCCTTAAATAGTTAAATAAGGCAAGACTCTTTGGAAATGCCTGACACATAACATTTTATTTAACATTGATCCAGTTTACCTAACATACTTATTTTTTAGCAAAATCTATAGGTAACAGTATAAAATGAAAAAAGAAATATTGAATATTTCCAAGGTAATGTTACTTGATCTTTGTGTTGAGGCATGTTTATTTCAGTAATTTTTCTCTTCCTATTCTAAAGAAACATCACTTTTGTTAAATTATTCATCATTTACAATCGTGAATGTTGTACCTACATATTCTTTCAACATCTAGTAATAGAACCCTGTATTTTTGGTCAGTGTAAGTCAACCTTGCATTACCACAGAAATGTCACTCCCTTGACACTTAATCATGTCAAAACAGTGGAATGTATGTCATGTCTTCTATGTAGCAAAAATTCCTACAGGAACAACATAAAACCACTGTGACATTTTTCTAATTATCGATCATTTCCTGTCCAAGTAGTTGAAGGTCACTTGTTAAACACATAAACATTTGGTTTATTTTGGCATTTTAGATTGACTTTGTTACTAGAAAAATTTGTGTTACATGATCTTACATTTATTTCCTATTAAACTCTAAATTATTTGATCACTGTCTGCTTTCAGTCTCATTAAAGACTGTGTGTATATTGGAAGAGAACTATATTGTAAACTCCATAAGTTCTCTGAACACTGGAGTTGTGTTTATGTGTCCAAATTTCAACCCCCAGTGCAGACACACAATGGATATTTAATGAATGCTGTTGAAAAAAATGCAGAAATGAATATCACTTATCTCACTCCAATCTTCAAACTTTCCTACATAGTTCATAACATGAGTCTTTTAATGAATAATTGCTTTACCATGTTCTTTCAGTAATATTTCAAATTTAAATTTAAATTTTAAATATTACTGAAAGGGGAAGTGCAGAGGTCTGTGTCAACGCTCACTGAGTCAGCAAGAGTGTGTTGGAGAGGATTTGAAAGGGATAATAAGAAGCACAGCTTTGTACTTTTCAGCACTATAAGGCTAATAAATAATGTCCCGTTAATAGAACAATATCAGGTTGGAATAATTTGCTTTCAAATAACCGAAACCCAATCCAAATAGGCAGGATAACAAAGGGGACATTTTTGACACACTATCTGAATATTTCAAATAAAAATTGGTCTTGTAGCATGGTTTGGCAAATTTTATGTTTTTTCCTTTTAAGTTAAGTTATTCCCATGTTCACAGGATGACTTCTAAAGGCTTCAAAGGGTTATGTTCTTCCTTGTTCACCCTCAGGATAAATTTATGTTTCTTTGGGTGTCTTCTGCAGGAAAATGAGGGAATTTTTCTTACTCAGATATCCATACTCAATATCTCCTTGGCTAAAGTGGACTGTCAAGGTCATATATGAACCATGCATACATCCAGAAGAAGAAGGTATTGCTGATTTATTTAAGGCACACTTGGGGCTGTAAGTAGTGAAGCAAGTTTCACAGTTTGGAATGATTACTTGAATTAAAAAAAAGAAAAAAAAAAAGCAAAGTTTTATGACCAAAGGAAAGGGAAAATGAATGTGAGAAGTCAGGAAGGGAACATGTTCATCAATGCAATTTGAGTAATATTGACATTACTTAGAGCATTAAGAAAGTGCTGACTCAGAAATCAAATGACCCTGGCTCAACATAGAACATTCAATCTGTAAAAATGTAAACAAAGGCAAATCATTTAATGTATTGTATGCTTTTTACACCTGAAAATGACAATAATTACAGGACATACAGCAAAGTTTCATTGTGAATTTTAGCTGGGATAATAAATGCAAACTACTTAGTAAATTGCCTAACACCAAGCAAATGCATAATAAATATTCACCATTCTAGTAGTAATAATTATTATATTACATTTCTCTATAATGGGTTTATATTACCTTTATAATTAGAAAAATAAAGAGCTTAATACCCATGTCTAGAGCATTATTGTCAGGACTGAACACATTAATAATCCATGTGTTTATTTCCAGTACAGCAGTTGTTTTATTGGTCTGAAATCATTTGTTTAGCTGCCACTAGACAGTTTATTAAAGTTCTTTGAAAGCAATATCTCTCCATATAACTTTACAACCCAAAGAGCAACTTGCAATGTTTGACATATACTGAATTGCAGTTAGGTGCTTATTAAAAATAGTAAAAGAAAGAAGGAAGATGGAAAGAAAGAAAGGATGGAGAGAGGGGAAAACGGTATTAAAAGACAAAAAATGGTTAAAAGACGTGAGTAAGATTATTAGCCTGGGGGAGCCATCTCTGAAAGGTCATGAGATGTGTCTGTATTAATTTTCTATGCTGTCATGTGATTATATGTCTTCTTTGTGTACTCTGAAGTCAGAACTTGAAACTACCAGACAAAAATTACATGTAGATAGTTATGTCTTAATCTGAAAACAAGCCAACAACCACAATAGGTAAATTAACAAAGTATTGACTATTCAACAATGAAATTAACAGCTTCTTGTCTGAGACATTTGGAGATACTAGAAATGACTTGGAGAAAATTTTAAAGGAAATTCACTAATTAGAAAATCCTTGGTTTTAATGACAAGGTTCTCTTCTACTCTGAGATTGTGTCAACCCTATAACTTGCTATATTTGTAAATTAAATATTGAAATTAAATAATGAACACTGTTAATTTTCAAAGTCAATATACTCTACTTGACAAACAGTACTAATGCTTGTTTTCTGATATTTATACTTTGCTGCTTATCATGATGTCACAGCTCAAGTGAAGAGAATTTAAAGTAGTTTTATGGATGTCAACACTGACTATATGAATTTAACAAAATTGTATTTAAAATTTGTATTCAATAAAAACCTTCTTTTGAGTAAAAAAACCCATTATATATAACACTTAAGAGCCAAAATCAAACTCACTTTCCAAAGATAAATCATTTCAATTAGAATTTTTTAAATGCTAAAAAGATTTAGCACAAAATACAATGCAAAAATGATGAGTGCTTGTGTTCTCGTATTTTTTTTTTCAATAAAGGATAACTGATCCAGGAATTCTGCACCCTCTCTCTGTATTTGAGGAACAAAGACTACATTTCACATTTGCTCTACATGAGGCAATGAATAAAAGATCATAGATAAAAGAAGACCAGTAAATCATCATTTGCATTGTATTGATGTTTACTGAGGTATAAAATCCCCTAGAATTTCCATGTGCTATCACATTGTTATGAAGAAGGTATTCTCTTAAAATAACATGGGATTCAAAACATATATTTGCATGTGAGGAATAATTTGAAATATGTGCTGTGATAAATTCCTCAGAAAAAAGAAAAATATCACAGTTTTATCATACCATAAGGGATGCTGATTTTATATAAGGCTTTGTTTTACCTTATTTTATCATTTTTAGAAAATACATATGCCAACAAATAATGACTGATCCCTAAAAGCATTATTTAAATAGTAAAAGATAAAAATAAAATCGGTAAATGTCTTGATTTATTAAGAAATTAAATGTATTTATTTTAATGAATTTCAAATTGAAGAAATAATTCTTCAATAATATATTTTCTAGATGTTGAAATTGAGGCCTCAATATAAGATCAAAAATTGAATCAGAGTTACTAAATATAACAGTTATTTAAAAGTGTACACACTAACATCAAATTATAGGATTGGTATCTTCTGATGCTGTTCTACCAATCCTTTGTAAAAAAGTAGCTTACAATCGGTGTATGATATTGCTGTCTTGGTCTGTTTAAAACATAAATTATAAATATTTGTTTGGGGTGGGTAAGATAGTTAAGTATAAGTTGACAGTGGTACTGTAACATGGCAATAAGCCCCATAAACCTGCATACCTCAACCATACCTTGGCTTTCTGTTGAAACTGCTCTCTGTAACCCAAATGTGACAGGCAAGCAGTCCAAACCCATGTCATCTTGGCCCCTGAGACTTGTAATAAGTAATTAAGGACTGTAATTTCCAGCCTACCCAGACAATGTGTAAAAAATGCTTATATTGACTTTTGTGAACCACTTAAGTAACAATCAGAATGTCAAAATTCCCCTGGCCCTCGGAATGTCCGGAGCCCCTCACCCTCATCTTCGCCCAGGAATCCACTGGACTGTCTGGAGCCCCTCACCCTCATCTCCGCCCAGGAGATGATTTACAGAATCCACCAGCCCTTGGAATGTCTGAAACCCCTCACTCCCACCCCCACCCCTCACCCTCACTCCTGAGGTGGTTTTATGGGTGTAAAAGGTCTTGACACCCTCCTTTCAGGGCCATGGGTTTGAGAGACGTGAGTCCTCCGTGGCCTCCAGCAATAAAGACCCTGCAATTTGGCATACGTTTGTCTTGGTGTTGATTTTCTATGCTCGCTCCATTATAACAGTACAGTAGAAATTTCAAAGGCATAGCTATAAGTCAAATGATTAATTTGAGTTTTAGGAAATTGCCAGGCATGATAACAGTTCATATTGACTAGGAAGCAGATGAAGCAAGGGATGGTAGGTAAATGTAGATCAAAAAAATAAGAAGAATAGAAAAGCAATTAAGAATTGTATGGAATTACAGAATTTTAGATTTGGAAGAGATAATAATCTATTTATTATTATTATTATTCTTTATTGAAGTACAATCTACTAAAAATCATGTCTTAAGGGGATAGCTTAATTAATTTTTATAATTATACACAATTGAGTAATTGTCACTAGGATCAAGAGAGAGAATATCACAGACACCTCTGAATCCTTTTTGTGTCCCTCTCAGTTAAAAACTTTTCCCAAATATAATCACTTTGTGAATGCTGATATCTTAGATTATTTTACCCTGTTTTTAAATTTTATAATTTTATTTTATTCAATAATATATTTGAGATTTATCAATGTTGTTTCATGTAGCATAATTTATTTCTTTTCAATGCCATATAATAATATATATTGTGGCTATATTAATATAGTGCAGGAGAGCCCTAAAATTGAGGCTTAGTCTGGAAGCGTTCTTGACTTCACCCAGGAAAGAATTGAGGGTGAGCCAGTGCTGTTAGACAGTAACTTTTATTGAAGCAGCAGTGTGCAGCAGCAGCAGAGACACTGCTTCTTGGAGAGCAGGGCTAACCCCCAGGCAGTATGCCCAGAGAAGCAGCTCAAAGGCAGAAATGTAGTCATATTTATAACCACTTTTAATTACATGCAAATTAAGACATAGATTATGCAGAAATTTCTAGAAAAAGGTAGTAACTTCCTGGTTGCCAGGTCATAGTCATGGAAAGGGACAGTAACTTTTAGGTGTTGCCATGGCAATGATAAACTGACATGGCACATTGGTGGGACTGTTTTATGGAAAACTGTTTCTCCCCATCCCTGTTTTAGGTAGTCTTCAATTTGCTCTGGTGTCCGAGCCCTACCTCCAGAGTCAAATCCCACCTCCTACCTCAATTCCACTGTTTATATATTCTTCTTTTAAATGGATATTTTACCTGTTTGAAGGTTTCACCTATCATGTCATAAACTAATATAAAAATTCTTGTCCACCTCTTTATAACTGCTCGTATGTTTTTGGTGCATACCATGGAATAGAATTCTTTGAGTCACAAGTTAGATATATCTTTAGTAGGATTTTTAGAAGTTTTTTCCTAGTTTTTGTGACAATTTATATTTCCACTAACATTGTGAGTATTTTAGTGGCTGCACATCCTTGCCAATGTTAATTATTGTTTTTTTCTTGTTTTGTTTTTGTAATATCTCATTTTGGTTAAAGTATCCACTTCCCTGATGACTAATGGCACTGAACACGATTTCAATTACTTATCGACTATTTTTATATACTTAGGTGAAATACCTGTTCAAGAATTATCTCTACTTTTCAAACTTTAGTCTTTTTTTTTTTCTTATTGACTTGTAGAACTTATTTACACAATTTGTTTTGGTTTTGTTTCTTAAACTGGTGAGAAATCGAAGGCTGTAAATGTTAGAGAACTTTAAGTCACAAATATAAAATTGGAAGAACAGAAATTGTGGCACAATTCTACTGTACTGCAGTACAACATCTTTTCTAATAAACCACCTCAACAAAAAAAATTGAAAGCTTTATAATAATAAATATATTGTCAAAGGACTTCTGTTACTCTGTTTCTAATATATCACAGTTCTGAACACAATCTTAGTCACTTTAAGTGCCTTTCCTCACCACCCCAGCTGAATTTCGTTCCTAAAAACACACTGAATATTAGAATGAAAGTGAATAAGAAAATAAATTTTCTCCTATTTTTTCCATTAATTAATCTAAAGCAATACAAATAATCCAAAAATAAATAAAGCATTAAAATATGTCACGATTTGGAAAAGATAAGGAGATGTTTCAAAAATGATTTTGAAATAATCTGAAAAAATGTTTGCTAGTCACAGGATAAAAATAAAAGGAAAAATGAACATTTTATTATTGTCAGTGATTTAGAATTTTTACTAAACAGAGAATATAAGGAAGCAGAATATTGAGTGCTGGTGAAGTAGAAATAAATCTAAAAAGATGAGTGGCTCACGCCTGTAATCCCAGCACTTTGGGAGGCCGAGGTGGGTGGATCGCGAGGTCAAGAGATGGAGACCATCCTGGTCAACATGGTGAAACCCCGTCTCTATTAAGAATACAAAAAATTAGCTGGGCATGGTGGTGTGTGCCTGTAATCCCAGCTACTCAGGAGGCTGAGGCAGGAGAATTGCCTGAACCCAGGAGGCGGAGGTTGCGGTGAGCCGAGATCGCGCCATTGCACTCCAGCCTGGGTAACAAGAGCGAAACTCCGTCTCAAAAAAAAAGAAAAAGAAAAAAAAGAAAAAAAGAAACTAGAAAATTTGCATATACACATTCATAAAATTATATTGCAATTCTTTACTCCATAGGAAATGAAAATATCATACTCTAAAGTTCTGTTGTTATTTTACTAAGAATTATGGACTCAATTAAGAGAAAGCTATAGTGACCAAATATTTCCTTATAACTGAATAATAAAAACAAGTTGTGTAAACTGGAGTCTATGAAAAGCTCTCATTTGTCTTATGACTGAGTTTTTTCATTTCTATACTTTTATTATCCTGAATACAAGAATACAAGTGAAGTGTATGGAGCACAGATTAGAGTTATTGTCAGTTATCACAGCACGAGCAGCACTGGTTTCACTTGTCCCAATTTTCCCCTTTATTACTGCCTGTTAGGTGGTGCTATGAGAACCACGCAGACTCTGCACCTCTGCACATGCACAAAAGGGGGACTCTTGTGCCACCCAAGAGGTGAATCAAACAAATTTGAATTGAGATCTTGTATACATTGCCTGCCTCTTCCCTTCTTCTTAAGGATAGGGAGAGAAACTCCCCTCAATGTAAATAAATTCCCCTCAGGGAGAGAAAGGAAAGTTCCCTAAATACATTCTCTTTGAATAAATAAATGACTCCAGGGAAATATAAGATAAGTGTCTCCAGATTTACAACCCTAAAGTGTCTTCATGGCTCCAGATTACATTCCATTTTGTATGTAAATACACACCTATGGAAAAATTAACTCTTTATAGAATTCTGTCTTTACAGTAATCTCTTTGAATCCCAAGCTGTCCCTTACCCCGAGTCCTATTTGTTTGGAAAGCCCTAGCCAAGCAAAGAAATGAAAACATATTCTCTACAGTCCTACGGTAGCTTTTGTTTACGTTTTAACCTTTTTCACCCACCTTTAGACTGACACATATATTTTACCATTCTTTCCAAACGTTTGTATACATTTTCCCAACCTCTAATTCTAACATCGAAGGTAGAAAACATGTTAAAAATTTGTAAACTGATAAGTCTAGTGATTTTATTTTACATTTGTAGTTCTGATTTGAATGCCCCTCCCTTTTCACAAACCTTCAGACAACACAACACTCTACTGTTCGCAGTGTATTTATTTTTCAACACCTATTCTGTAATATGTCATAGTGGAATTGCCTACATCTATGGCATCTTTGTCTAACTATCTCTTGTATAGTTGTTATACATGAAAATAAAGCAGAATGTTAATTACATTGTTGGGCAAAATTAAAGTAATTGCTAATGCTATTTTAATGTAGTATTCTGCTTTCACCGTAATATTTTTTTCTGTTATTACAGTATTATTGAAGAAAATTCTACTTTATTATTATGTTGAGCAATTAGAATGGGGAAATATGTTTTTAAAGTATATTTGTAGGAAATAATTATTTCAGTGAGAAATATATTTAATAAGTTTCTTTCTTTAAACGTAAGTAATGCAAACTAAAATCTACTTATGCATTAAACATTTTATTTTCCAAGTATATATGACACTGCGGGTGTCCATGAGATAATGTAGGAAAACTCAACCGCCAGTAATTATACATAATTAGAGGGTTTTACAGTTTAAGAGCCTTAAAGAATTTTAGTTATTATCTTATTAAACACTTGTATTTTACTGGTGTGAAGCTGGGTTCTTGGAGAATTTAAGTGACAAGTTTAAAAAATCATCCAAGGTAAGCTTCAGAATATAACACACTGAAATAAGCTAGCATTTGCTCGATTCACTTATATGTTTATGTGCCATAAACATTTCTCAATAGTTTAAGGCAAGGATTTGTGTCTTTAGTACATATAGAAAACAGAAAACTGTTTTATGTATTTTTTATGTTACTGTATTTTTGTGGAAATATTATAATGAAATTCCATTAGTTTATTTAGGATACAAACTAAATTTTAGGTTGTTTAAAAATGGGTAGTATTTAAGTATTAGGCCATGTTGCTGTGCTTCATCCCCTCTTGAGAATTTTCATTACTAGCTCCAGGATGGTCAGGGGGAAGAAGCTGCAAGCCAGGCCTCAGGAGAGGCCTTCATTGCCTTCACTACCAGGCAATGTTTTAATCTACTTGTCTTTACTCCTCAGAGCAGGTCTGACCTCATAATTCTCTCCGCTAAATCACAAAGCAATTTCCTCTTTTGGTGCCACCCTTCCAATATTGTTCTCTGAAGTGTGTATGTGTGTGTGTGTGTGTGTGCATATGTGTGCATGCGTGTGTGTATGTCTTTTTTCCTGACTTCCAGAGGAAAGCTCCTAATTCCTGATTCAACTTTATGGAAGGATTAGGTTAAAAATTTAATGGCTGTAAGTGTATACTGTCTTCATGGAACCCAATGCTTTATCTGTTTTGTATTAGCAGAACCAATGTGCAGCATGTGAGACTGCTCAGCTCACTATTTCTCCCATCCCTGGCTGATGCTGAGTGATGTGATTTTCTGCGAGGAAATGTTGTCTTAGAATTCAGGGTAAATTTAAAACTTTATGATGCCATTATATGTTTGAAAACCTAACTTGTCAATGGCCTTGGATATATAAAACTGCTTTCCTTAGTCTACAAGGTTTATTATCCCACCTGATACATCTATCTCGTGGTTTGCTTTGGACAATAACCAAGCTGTCATTGGCTTGTCCCACAGTGGTTGTCACAGAGTCCTCTAACATGCCTTTCTTCTTATTATTTTAACCGTATTTTTTCTGTTTATTTTCAACTCATAACTCTTGATTTCAAGATTATTAATAGTATTTATCCACAAAACCCTTTTAAAACTATTTCAACCTTTTTCTCTCAAGCAGTGTTTCCCCAATTCTCTCTACCTATCCTCTATACTATAACCGATTTAGTCATTCATTTTATCATTCCCAAACACTTTCAAGAAAAAACCAAAAACTTTAAAGCTGGAAATAAAATGACAAAAGTAAAAATATTATAAAAATAAATAAATAAGTAAAAAAAAAAATAAGTGGAGAGGAAAATGAGAACAAAAAGATACATAGGATAAAGACAAGAATAATGTTAGATGCAAATTGATTCTTTAAACAACTATCCATGTACTGAAGATAATCTGTACAATAGTTTCTAAAATTTTAATCCCAACTTGAAGCATATAATTAGTTGTAAAATTTATAGTCTCCCTAAGATAAAAACAAAACTGTTTGAAAGCTCAAGTTTCCCAAGTAGAAATGTGAAATCAGGCCAGGCACTTGGCTGACGCCTGTAATTCCAGCCCTTTGAAAAACTGAGGCAGGAGTATCCCTGGAACCCAAGGATTAGAGACCAGCCTGGGCAACATGGCAAAACCTTATCTCTACAAAAAATATGAAAATTACCCAGGTATGGTGGCATGTGCTTGTAGTCCTAGCTACTCGGGAGGCTGAGGTGGGAGCATCACTTGAGCCTGGGAGGTCAATGCTGCAATGAATTGTTCCACTACACTCCAGCCTGAGTGACAGAATAAGACCCTTTTTCAAACAAACAAACAAACAAACAAAAAGGAATCTGAAAGCAGTATTTTTCCTATTATCTTCATGATATACTTAAAATGGGCAAAACTATGACTTTTAGAGATATTATTTTAATGTATGTCAATATCATAACATTACCTGCAATTCAGAAAAGAAATAATTCTATGAAGGAACCAAACAAAACAGTTCAGGCAAGAGTCTTCAAAATTCTGATCTAACGCAGAGGAAGATAATAGCATACAAGTGTGGGATCAGAATTACATGCTTTCTAAATGTTTCACTCACGGAATCTCCCTCACTGATGGCAGGTATTTTTAAGTGATTTTTAAATTATTTTGCCTAGGTTCATATGTCGCCCCAGGGAACCACTGCCAGTGACTTGGGCATGACATGAGAGAAGAATCCTAGATGCCATCAGTAATTTTAAGACATGGATGTTCAGGCAGTACTCTCTACATGTTATTTTTCTTGATTGACCTTGGCCATATAATGGGCAACAGTAACAAATACCCATTGTGCAGCTATTTGAGATTGCCTTTTAAGCAAGGATTCTAAAGTTTGTTTTTGTTTTTTGTTTTTTGTTTTGTTTGTTTTTTTTTAAAGATGGGGTTTCACTATGAGGGCCAGACTGGTCTTGAGCTCTTGACCTCAGGTGATCCACCCACCTCGGCCTCCCAAAATGCTAGGATTACAGGCGTGAGCTACCACGCCTGGCCATAAGGATTCTAAAGTTTTAACAGTAGTAATTGTGAGTAGAAATGGTTCTCTCCTTCTACACGCTGATAGCCTGAATGACAAGGTAAATGTTTTAGTATAAAGCCACTCCAACATTGCTCTCAGACATAATAAGAAAGTAGTTTCAATACAATACCTTAAAATCCCATAAAGTTAGTTTTTAGGGGTTGAATGGTGGGAGGAGTTGACTGAAAATACTCAAAAAGTCAGATGTAAGTGGAAAATCAATCAAGAATAGCTAAGGGACTCTTAAAGAATAAAAAGAAGAAAGCTGTAATAATTAATTTAAGATATAAAGAACTATAATAATGCTGCATCAATAATGTTAGTATAATATTAATATAAGAACTGAAACATTAATAAATGGAACAACATAGAGTCCAGTATTCATATGTATATGGTTATGTGATTTGTGGTCAAGATGATGACCTTGCAGGGTAGTGAGAAAAGGTGATATTTTATGAAATGGTGCTGAGTCAACTGACTATCCACATAGAAAAATGCAATCTTGGCCCCTACCTCAGACTGAACATAAAGATTATTTCCACATGAATTTTAGACTTAAATTACAAAGGTAAAAAACAATCAAGATTTCAGTGAAATGTATAGGATAACTACCAGACTTTGCAGTGATAAATATATCTTGAAGTAGACACTAGTCACACAGGAAAAAATTATAAATTCGATTGCATTTAAATTAAAAATTACTCTATTTACCAAGAGTCACCCTTAAGGAGGGAAAGGGAAGTTGAGTGGCAGAAGATATTTGTTATACATATATCGCCATAAAGAATCACATCCAGAATATATTTTAAGTTTCTAAAATTCAGTAAGGAAAAGGTAGATAATACAATTCAAAAATGGGCAAAAGACTTGGACATCTATTTCAAAAAACAAGATATGCAGATGATCATTGAATACATTAAAATACAAAACTTACATTAGTCATCCAGAAAATGTGGATAAAAAATCTAAATTGATGCCATTACATACCTACTGGAATGGGTAAATTTTTAGAGAGAGAAAAAAAGGACAATAGTAACTGCTGACAAGGATGTGGAGTAATGAAACCTCATACACTTCTAGAGAAAACAAGGCCAGGACTAGGGAGCTGAGTGAAGTGCCTCAGGCACAAAATTTAGGGTGGCGCTTACTCTCTGGGTCATGCAAATACCAAGTATAAATCGGGACAATCACTCCTGAAAAATATTTTTTGTATATAATCAAAGCATAAGCTCTGATCCATCAATTCTTCTAGGTATATACCCAACAAAATAAATGTCGTATAGTCAGCAAAAGACAAGTACATAAATGTTTACAGGAGCATTGTTTATAGTAACGAGGACACTTCAAACTTCTGTCAACAGAAGAATTAATAAACAATTTATGGCACATTAATAAAATGGAATACACTATACAGCAGTGAGAATTTTGAACTACAACTATACACATCAAACTGGATGAATATTGTAACATAATGTAGAGTTAAAGAAACCAGACACAAAGAAATATATACTAAATTCTTTATACATGTCAAACACAGGTAAAACTAATCTATTGTGTTCAGAGTCAGGATACTTGTCATATTGTGGAAATTCATTGATTTATACACCTACTTTTAAGATACTTTTTGTATATATGTGTGCAGCTAAAAATGTGTGTATATGCTCAACTATGTGTATGTTCAATTTATATGTATATGTTCAATAATTCAGTTTATACAAAATAAATTAATAAATCATATTAGAAACGATTAAATAGAAACTAGATGGAGGGAGTCTTCAAAAGTCTGAAAGTGATGAATATTTAGTATGTCTCTACACTTAATGCCATGACGAGTAATGTCTTATCTGGCTGGTAACATTCACATGGTCCCAACAGTTTCATACTATCTCCATATTTATGGGGGTTCATCTACATAGCTCTTTCACAGACATCCCTGACATCAAATTTTCACACTTAGTTCTTCAACGTTCCTATTCATGATCAATTAATCAATAAGCAATCATGCCAATTAATACCTGAATAAATATGAATATTATATATAGTTTATTCATAGTCATTTTGCTTTATTTCCCAATTGCCTACTTTGTTTTCAAAGTGTCCAATTTAAAAATCACAGTCAGATGTACAGAATGTGAAGGAGAAAAATAATGTGTGTGAAATTCATTCTAAATATATAAGAAGAACAGATTTATATCAAAAATAAAACCAAAACTACAAGGACGGTGGAAAAAACACACATGCCAGTTTTAAATCAACAGCTTTCTATACAATATAATGGAGAATACGCATCTGATATTTTACATAATAATCAATACAGTAACACCCTGAGGCTTACTAATATTTAGATAAAATCAACTTAAAATTACCATCAGGGAGGAATGGCCACAAATCTAACAACGTGGCCTGGGATAGCAAAACAGTGTCCTTATCATTGACATGATAATTTAAAGTGGTTTTATAAGTCAAATTCAGGCATAGAAAAAACGGCACTAAGGGATTCTTCAGGAGTAGCAAGCAGAACAAACAGAAGTAGGAAGTAAAAATATGACCGATCAAGGTATCAAGACTGGAGAGGGTTGATGTTTTGCGTAACTCATGTAAATAAAACTATCTGTATTTGAGAAAATATGGCTATTTTACTCCTTGACATAGTTTCCTGTAACCATCAATAAATCAGCAAATGAACTCAGTGTTAAGGAAATTAAGTTGTTTTATCTCCTCCACCAATCTTACACTGGTCCTAAGCTGGAAGATGGGATCTTTCAGTTTCTAAGCAACACTCTCGAGTTGAACACTCTTGAGGGAATGCAGCATTATGACAGCCTATGAGAATAAGGGAATAGTCTTCCTCTTTTTCACCGCTGTCAAGGAGAATGAATCCATTTGGTGTAAAGACTGAAGAAAGACATTGCCAAGGAAGACATCTGGGCCTGTGTAAATCACACATACCATTAATTTCTCCTGATCTTGGTGCTGAAAAACAAGACTCTTAGGAAATAGGTTACTGGAAAAAAATCCAGTGCTCCAAAAATGACTCTCCAAAATTAGAGAATTACTATGCAGCCCGGGATTACACATGAATAACTGTTTATACAATATTTTACAGTTTATCTTACGAAAGAAATAATTCTCTTATTCACCTATCTTTTGTCTTTTGTTGTCTAATAGTTTATATTATATTATAATTGGCCACAGCAAGTTTTAAAGGCCAGGATTGTTTGTCATATTCTCTTCATATAGCCTATTTCCTGGCACATAGTAAGCGCTAAATAAATATTTGTTTAATTCATACTTTTGACTATTGAAAAAATCTACAGTCTGAATAATTTGTTACATATTATAATAATGATTTACCAGAATATTAGGTTTTAAAAATTGCTATTTGTGAATTTAATATAGGATCCAGTGAAAGAATCAGCCAGCGTTTGTTACTGCTTCCAATGTTAGAAAGATAAAAATTATTTTTATTTTATTCCAGAAAAGAGGAGAAGGAAATTTCTATTTACATGTTAATTATTTATTTTTAAGTGACTTCTATTTGACTTTATCACACTGAGAAAAATATTTTTTCTACTAGAAAGCTGTATAGGCATTTTAGCATTAATTTTTAAGTGAACATCTCTATGCAAAGCTCTTATTATATCTACGACTCTTGATCCAGGTAAATTTTAAATGAAGGAGTGTTTTGAAAAATAGTGCTGATAACTAAAGTGCTGCTGCAACAAAATGAGTCTCCAAAGCGAGGGCTGAAAGCTCCTTTTGATTTCAGTAGCTAAGGCTTGTGATGGGCAGATTGCCTGCAGCAGTAAGCAGAGATAGAAGGAGGGGTCCTTGCAGTTCACGTGTCAGTGCTGAGAGAGGTGTTCTTATCTTCCTATCTCTATAGTTAGCTCTATTTGACTGGAATTCTCTCCAGGCTTTTCAAGCAATGTAGCCTTTTTTTTTTTTTGTTCCCTCTGAGAACAGTCTGAAGGGCTTTTTTTTCCCCTTCAATATGTTAGCCATAGTTGTGAGAAAGCAGCAAAACCATGGCTTCTTAATACTGCCGAGACACATCTCTTTAACAATTTTCTGCCTAATAAATCTGTAACATTTCCTATGGGTGAAAATCATAGGAACATGTGGAGGGGGAAAAATGATTTCACTGTTATTTTACTTCTTATAGATGGAAAATTCTGCTCCACCAGCCCATTTATATTCAGACCATCGCAGATCATAATTCTCTGGGCTAATTATTTTGTTCCTGAGTGAAAAATAGATATTAGAATTTTTTTAGGATACAATGAATAAGGGGTTCCACAGTTACAGAATGTATACTTGACCGCAGCTAATTGTTTAAAATATATGTTCCATTGTTTCCAAGGGACTAAGTGTGGGGAAATGGAGTTATTCTTAAGGAACCATGGGAATTCTGGCTTAGCACAATGATGTCTAGGCCACCCATATGTCCAGGCATAATATGGATAAAATAAATGTTTGGGAGAGGAAAAGTCATTATAAAATGATGGTGCCTGCCAGGTAGGTAAGCAAACCTCACATACCAGCTGATTGTTTGAAGCAAGTGTGATTATAGGAACCTCAGGGATTTTGTTTTTATTTTGTTAACACAGGCTGACAGGAGCCATAGTCTTCTCAGTGAAATTCAGCAAACCATAGATATATATGCTAGGGGCAACTCTGGGAAGAGTATGGTCTCATCGACACAAATGCATCACTCTAGGAAATACAAACATGTACAACGCCTTTTAACGGTGGGTCAAAGTCACCATCCTTGGCACGTGTGTACAACATTAGTCTCAGTTATATGGTTTACGGTAGTGAAAGAAGCAACACAATTAACCTGAAAAAGTTAATTTTTTTTTTCACTCCTAATTTGAAACATTCATCTCCCTTGTAGAAATTGTGGCAATAAAGAGTTAGTAGAAAAGCTGAAGTTATAGCTCAAAAGTTCAATAAGCTTCTAAGAGCACTTAATGCTCAAACAGCCTAAAAATGGTTTTATGGAGATCTATGGGCAATTCACTCCTCAGTTGCATTTCGTTTTTCCTGTGAAGTGAAATGGTTGTATATTTCACCATAATATTTAAGACACAAAAATATTGGTTAAAATCTGTACACTGAAAAATCTTTCGATGCTCAGTGTACCTAGTGGGTGAATGTCGATGTAAGTGGTTATAAAGGGAGTTGGATTCTTGGGGTCTCTTATAGGTCCAATGCTGAGTAAAACAAATTTTAAATTATTACTGCAAATTTCAAAAAGTCACCTATTTAAGAGAGAAGAGAGAGGTGACTACCCTCTGGAGGTACTAACTTACAGGAATTTCATTTCTAGATGTGGCACTCAGCTGTGAAGGCTCAGAAATGTGATTGTTTTTGCACCCTGCATCAGTATCTTCAGAGGATTAAGTTGAGCTAACCATACTCACAAGACAACCAAGTGAGACCTAATTATTATTAAATAAAACATAGAGCTATCAGGAGGACAGAATACTTCTATTTACTTACTGATCAGCATATCCCTTCCCTATAGGAAAGTTAAATTATAATTATATGATTTCACAGTCAACCTGGGAATAAAGCGAGAGCAGTTAATTGGATGTTTTATTGCCTAATGTTATCGAGCCCTGAGAGCGTGAAGTATTCATGTCAACACAGAGATAGCAACAGTTGCTCATGGGTGGAAGCTTGGGCTCATGTGGAAAGTCCCTGACAGGCTTCCAAAGGTATAAAGATAAATAAATAAGTTGATGGTTTTCAGCATGCTGTGTTAAATCTGAATATGCATCTTGTTAAAGCGCTCGGTTGTATGTTGCATTCATAAATATTGCCTGTGCCTAGCATACTTCTTTGAACAGGTCTATAGGAAGTTTCCATTTCTTTAGTGGATTTTGAGACTCCCAGGTCTTGAAATGTCTGTAACTACACAGAATAGCAATTCTCAACATATTTGGCCTCAGAACTCCTTTATACTCCTAAATATTTTTGGAAACACCCAAAGCGTTATTGTTGATTTGGATTAAATCAATCAATACCCAACAATTAGACATTAAAACTAAAACAAAATTTATCAATTTATTTTTTAAAATAATAAACCTCTACATGTTAATATGAATAACGTTTTTTTAAAAAGCTTGATTTAAAATGGTAAGTAGTATGGTATTATTTATATTTTTATAAGTCTTGTTAATGTCTGACAATAGAAGACAACTGTCTTTCTGCTTCTGCATTTAATATGCTATAATATCACATATAATGTAGTCCTTGAAAAAACATTCTGTACAACTTGGGAGAACAAAAATGAAAAAGGCAAATTCGGCCGGGCGCGGTGGCTCAAGCCTGTAATCCCAGCACTTTGGAAGGCTGAGGTGGGTGGATCAAGAGGTCGAGAGATCGAGATCATCCTGGTCAACATGGTGAAACCCCACCTCTACTAAAAATACAAAAAAATTAGCTGGGCACGGTGGCGCCTGCCTGTAATCCCAGCTACTCAGGAGATTGAGGCAGGAGAACTGCCCGAACCCAGGAGGCGGAGGTTGCGGTGAGCCGAGATCGCTCCATTGCACTCCAGCCTGGGTAACAAGAGCAAAACTCATCTCAAAAAAAAAAAAAAAAAAGAAAAGAAAAAAAAAGAAAAAGGCAAATTACCACATGCAATTATTAACAATTTGATAGGGACAAGAGGCAGGGAAATTCTGAGTAGAAGAGGGCAGGTCCCTGGCAAGGGCCCCACCCTCAAGCCAAAAAGCCTGAAACGACCCCCTTTTCCAAAACCAGCCATGGCCTGCCCCACCCCTTATCCTGTACCCATAAAACCCCCAGGTTCAGCCGGCAGAGACGGGAGAAGCAGCTGGACATCAGAGACTATGACTAGATGTTAGAGACTATGACTGGACATCAAAGACCATTACTGGATGTCAGAGAGAAGCAGCTTGACTTCAGAGAGATAGCTTGATGGCTTAACTTTAGAGAAGAATCCAGCCAGAGATGGCCTGACTTCAGGAGAAGATTATCATCCTGCCCAGTCCCCTTTTCAAGCTCCCCTTCCCACTGAGAGTCAAGTTCATTGGCAATCAAATCCCCACGCCCCATTTACCATCCTTCAATTCATTTTGCTACCTCATTTATCCTGGACACTAGACAACAGCTCAGGTGCTATTTGTGTGTGGATGCAAAAGACTGTCACATTGACCCTTTGCTCTAGCTGGCAGACCGCAGCCACCTCACCCTAAAAGGCCACTGAGTTTAAGGTAACATTTAACCGTCTGCGGATGACTGAACTACAAGAGCATTGTAACACTTCTTTTGGAGCTTTAGGGGTCCTGGGCACCCCTCCCAGACACTGCCACAGGGCTAGTACAAAGTTGGCTCCTGCTGGCAACCAAAAGCACTCTCCCTGGCTTCTGCCCCTACTCATCTGCATGCTCCCGACAAGGTGTGGAATGCAGCAGGTTGCACTGAGTAGAGTTCACCACTGCCAGGGCCAGAGTAGCCAGCTGACTTCAGAACTTGTGTACTCCGGTTCCCACCCATGAAGGGGTCATGGAAATACCCTGATTCAAATGAACATATAATCACTGAAAAGCCACAATCAAGCATTCTATATATACATTTGTAAAATTAGTGTGTTTTTCAAACACAAACTAAAATATTTAATTAGATTAATTATGTTCAGTTTTTGTTGTTTATTAATATTTTACTGAATTCTAAACCTATTCTAGCTACTAATAACTAGAGTATCATACGAAATAATTTTACTGCCCCTCCTTTGTGCTCAGCCTATTTGTCTTCCTCCTGTGAAACTGCTGGAAAATATCTTTTCCTGTCTACATAGATTTATCCTTTCCATAATGTCATATATTTGGAATCATATAGTATATAGTCTTTTTAGATTAGCTTTCTTTTTTTTTTTACATTCGTAATATGCATTTATGGTTCTTCCATATCTTTTCGTGGATTGAGATTTTTTTTTTTTTAAAGACTTTAGAAACTACAATATGTATGCAAAAACCATCTTGGACGTTGGAATTTAATGTAATCATATTTTCCTAGATAGATAAGATCCGAAATGCATAATAAGATATTTCATCAGGGAAAGAAGGCTTACTTTAAGAAAAGTGCCTTCAATAACATTAGTTTTATTTAACTGTCAAATCTAAGAACTCTAAACTAGATGATGCTTGCTGATTATGAAGTCAGTTTAATGGATATAAATCATACTGAATCCTAGCAGAAAATTCTTTAATTTGTAAACAGAGTTTTTGGAACAATAAGCCTTGGACTCTTGTGTATGAGTATGCAAGTGTGTGTTTAATATAATTATTTAATGTCACAGATTAGTGGCCTGAACTTTGTACAGAATAGGAAGTTTAATTTTTCTTCCAAAGGTCATTCAAATTAAACTGGACCAGGCTCTGTGTTTAAACCCTAGAATCAGAGATGTCTTATAAGTAAACATTTTAAATATTATGCATACTGTACATTTCCACAGTTTATATAGTCATACTCAAGAAAATACCAGATCTGCCTGCTTATGTTACTTGGAATCATAATACATTGCTGGTTATTTCAACTATATTTATATAAGTTGTTTTATTCAACTCTGTATTTGCACACTGTTTTCTATAACTTTAGGCTGCATATTTATATTTGAAAATATTCAATGAAAGTATGTAATACAATGGAAGATAACAAATGTGTTTCATTAGGTTACACAATAGAAATGGAAATGTGACTTTATGAAATAAAGTGATTATTATTAAAATTATATATTTGATTATAAAAGATATTTAAAGTAGATAACCAAACCATGTCTTAAAAATTTCAATAGGCTGTATTTGGGACTAATTTTATTATAATTCTCATTTTGTATTAATATTCCAAGGCAGTAAGACCAGATAATTAAATTAACTGTGACTTTGCAACTAATTTTCAGATTTTTTAGAACATATGCTGCCTTTCATTCTCTAATTTATTCTAACTTTGACCTGGCAAGTTATTTTCCCCTCCAAATTAACCTAAGGATGAATTTCACAGAATAATAACATTTTAAGAAAACTGAATAGCACAGCATAGATTATCATAAAGAAATTAACATTCTTTTGATTATGAATATTCCTGAACACCTGGAGAGCCAGATTTGAAATGGCAGGATAGCACCCAACTACTGCCCTGTTTTTAAATCGCTGAGTTCACCATTAGATCATGTCAGTCATCTGAAGAGTCAGGGTTTCCTTCCTTAAGACATAACTTTTCCATAGCAACATCATTGCAACTGGATGCTTTTCCAATTAGGTACCATGTTTGGCTGCCTATAACAGAAACCTGTCTACTGTGGCTTGGTCACATGGGGATAAATTATATCACATAGCAAGAAAGTCCAGGGATGACGATAAAGTGACTTCTCTAAACCCTCCGAGTCCAGGCTCTTTACAGATTTCTTCTTAGAGAGCTTTAATTCAAGGCCTTTGTTTTGATGTTCAAAAGTTGGCAACTTCATATCTAGATATTACATTCTTGCTCCAGGTAGTTAAGAATCAAAGACAAAAGACAAAAGGAAAAGGGCAGGATCAGTGTCTTGGTCTGTTCAGGCTGCTCTACTAGAATATACCAGGAACTTATTCCTCACAATTCCAATGGATGGGAAGTCTGACGTGAAAGCATGGCCAGATTAGTCTGGTAAGGCTCTCATCCTTGATAGGCTGCCACCTTCTCACTGCATCCTCCCATGTTGGAAGGGGTGTCTGCCAACTCTCTTTCATAGGGCACTAATCTCATTCATGTGTGTGGACCCCGTGTGGTGTCATCCTCTACCAAAGGCCCTATGCCTACTACCATCACATTAGGGGATAGGATTTTAACACATGAATTTTTGGGGAACACACACTTAGCAGCCAGGTAAGTCAGTTCTCTTAAACAAACAAAAACAAAAATCATTTCCTGGAATACTCACCTGGGTACTTCCACTGAAATCTCAGTGGTGAGGACTATATCAGATGACAACCCTTAACTCTTAGGGGAGGCCTCACTATGATTACATGTAACTGAGAACACTGGAATAGTGTCACACACCTGCACACAAATCACAGTACTCTTTGAAAAGAAGGATGAGGAAACAAATATCAGTAGGCAACTAGGAGCACCTGTCATGGAAACTCAGTATGATTTACTCAAGAATTACGCAACCTGAACTCTACCGGCAATTGGTATGAATTTTTCTACGTTTAATCTACTTCCCAACGTGTAGTAACTGTAATTACTGCTAGTCACACAAATGTTGCTCAAAAAACTAGCTCCATAATTTTTACATTCCTTTTATTCTACTGGGTTCTTAGATGCCCAGTTCCAGTGTTGTCTGGAGTTACTATCCCTGAGCTGCTCACCAGCATGGCTGCATCTGTTACCATGTAATTTTCATTCACTTCCAAAACCTTTCTCTATAGGTCCCTCTTATACCACCATCTCCTGTTCTTCTACTTTCTGTACTCCCTTACTCTCACTGAATCTGATCTCTGCCATCTTTGTGATTTGTGAGCATTCAAACTTCTTCTACGTCTGGCAATCAGGTCCCTTCTAAATTTCTTTGCCACCTCCTTCCCCTGTCCTCACGTTCCCATGTCATGAATCTGGTAACTGACAATTTTATCAGTGCACTCATTTTAGCAGTACACTCAATTATCCTCAAGTCCCCACTGACTTTCCACAGAATATCACCAAGACCTTATGTAATAAGACCATATATTTTGCAGTGTTCCAAGGTAGTATGAATTCCTAGGTGCCCTAGATGGTTGCATATAACCTCTGATACCCTTATCCCCCATGCAAATAGAAAAGAAAGAGTTTGGAGGCCTTTATTTTATACCACCACCATTCTACTAGGTACATGAGGCTTACCTCTTTATATTTGGTACATTATGTGTGTACGCTGCGGGGGTGGTAGGCTCTAGCTCAACAGTGTTAATATTTTTTGATCTCTGAAAAAATGAATATCTGATACTCAGTATTCACTAAATATTGTTTATTATAATACAGTGATTCAACTATAGAAAGCAGTAATCTCTGAAATCTCAGCAATGCATGGAATCTTTACCCTAGGACAGAGATACTATATACTTCATTCCCTGAACCTCCTGGATCTCAAGAATATGAAATATTACAGAAAGAAAAAAAATGCTGGGAATCAAGTAGTTCACCAATACATCTCACAGAAACAAAGTGAATGATTGCTCAATGAAATCAAAAGAGAGAAAAAACTCATAATACAGAATAAACCTTTTGGCTATTAAAAATTACTATGACTTTTACAGATAAAGACTTCTTAAACTCTGACTCAGTGCTGCGGAATTCATTTTTGGTAGATGCAGGACTCTGTTAACATAGGCTTTCAGCCAGCACTTACATGAACTTTTTGTTATGATGAACTTTTTTCTCCAATAGTGCGTGGAGGAGGGATTTGACCTGCATATGCCCTGAGAATTCTTTTCCAGATTATAACTCACTTTGACAAGGCATATAAAAACATGGATATACTTTAAATAAAGATATCTTTAGACTTCAGTATCCTATGCCCTTTAAAATCACAACCACTCAAAGAAATAATGGTTTAACTTCAAAATAAAATAAGAATAGAGATACAGTTACTAATGATATGAATAATAATAATTATTATTACTAAAAATTCATAGTGTTTATTAGATATGATGATGAAAATCCAAACTGAATATCTCTTTCTTGGTACAAATGTTACCTGAAAACATATATATATACATTCTGTATGTTTACTTTTCACTTCTTGTAAGCTAAGGCCACAGGGATATCTATCTGTGATTTTATCATTCTAACCCTGAACATAAGAGGAACAAGAGTTTTCAACTAAAACTTGTTTAATATTGTGCTTAGGATTTTAATAAAATGTAGCAAGAGTAGTATATAAAGTCTGATTGAATTCTCTATTAACAGTAAGAACAAGCAAAACTTACTGACTGCCACCAATAAAGTACTGGATGCTTCTATATAGGTGCTTCTTTTGCTTGAGCTTGAAGTGAGATGCTCTGTGTAGCTATAAATATAACTATAGATTCAAAATATTCAATTATAAGTCAAAACATGCAAAGCATCATGAAAAAGCATGGGAGATACATTTGTCATGTCATAACTGTTCTCATGTTATACAAATGTGCATTTTATCTATAACAACATTAGCAATGAAATTGTTGTCTGGGTTAAAACTCCTCCAGCATTAAAATCATTACTCAGCATTTCACACAAGATATTTTTCCTCCCACTCCCAGAACCACCCACACACTTTTTGGAAATATGAGAGATGGTGACAGAGCACTATATTCTGATCCTAGAAACCTTTGAAAATTTTGTTCGGAAAAAAAAATATGTTGGAATAATCATTACTGCTGTTAGCCAATTATTACCGGCTTTTCTTTTTCAGGCACATGGTAGGGTACCTCCCTTCCCTTGGAATTCTCTACTCTTGGAATCAAATCTGGCTTTTTAATTTGTTTTGGCCAGCAAATGTGTGAAGTGCTGCTAGTAACTGTAGAGAGAAGCTTTTAAAGTTAATTTGTAATTATTCATTCTCTCTCTGGCATGATAACAGGCACTATTAAGACACTGAATACACCATTAGGCTGGACCCTTTACTGGCCACAATGAGCAGAGATCTCTGCCAACTATGATAGAAAGAAGGCATGACTGATAAACCTTCATTTTTTTTTTTTTTTTTTTTTTTTTTTTGAGATGGAGTTTTGCTCTTGTTACCCAGGCTGGAGTGCAATGGCGCGATCTCGACTCACCGCAACCTCCGCCTCCTGGGTTCAGGCAATTCTCCTGCCTCAGCCTCCTGAGTAGCTGGGATTACAGGCGAGCGCCACCATGCCCAGCTAACTTTTTGTATTTTTAGTAGGGACAGGGTTTCACCATGTTGACCAGGATGGTCTCGATCTCTTGACCTCATGATCCACCCTCCTCGGCCTCCCAAAGTGCTGGGATTACGGGCGTGAGCCACCGCACCTGGCCAAACCTTCATTATTTTAAGTCATCAAGACTTTTGAGTTTTAATATCACATCACATGTTACCCATCCTGATGCAAGTGGGAATGTTTCCTTGCTTCTCTGGTACTGAACTCTTCTGTAAAACCTGAACAAACAATCACAATCAAGTATTAATTTAAAATCTGTATTCATGTTATGTACTTATTCATTCATTCAGGAAACATTGAAGGGTTAGGATAACATTGATAATTTTGCTAGACTTGGGAGTATAAAGATGAATTAGTTTTGGTCCTTGAACTCAGCAATCTTATATTCAAATGTGGATTTCTGAGACGTAATTAAATAAAAGAGTAAAAGATTTATTTTCTAGTAAGTTCACATTTGTCTGACTTTGTAGGTCGTCAAACTTTCCACGGGAACCGTTACTCTAAGGACATTATTCAAAGCTGAGAAAACAGCCTGTGCGAAGAATTAAATTGTAAAAGTATTTAGATTATGTTGATAATCTTACTGCAGCTGAGGTGCATGTCTTTATTTTAATTATAATACATATGTCCAAAGAAATAGAGGAATTCCAAGGTGATTTTTATATTTTTCCCATTTAGCAAAATAACAAAATATTTAGTTTGTGCTAAGCACCACCAGGGTTATTCCAATCTATATGTTTGAGACAGGATTTATCAAAAGAATATTTTCCCTTATTATATTTATTTTGGTTTCAGAAGAATCTAGCTAGATGCATATGGTTGAATAACTTTACAGCTTAATTTATTGAATATTTTTGAATATTTGAAAATATGTAGTTTTCTCTTTATTCAGTTGTGAGAAACAAATTTAGCATTTTGTAAAAAACTTTCAGTCAAAAATTCTTTATTATCCTAAACCACCACTTAACAAAGTCCATGTGGGAATTCTGCATGATGCCAGGTGGCCTGTCTTCTCAGGAAGTGCATTTTCATAAAAAAGGGTTATCAGGAAAAGGTATAATGTATTCATTGGGTAACTTTATTGTGTTTAATATTTTTCTTCCTTTTTATTTAAACTGTATTTTAGGAAATATATTAAAATATGCTAGGACATATTGTTTTTGCTTCTTCTTACACATGTGAAACCTTCAGTAATATCACTTGTTGGATTTCCTGCTGTTCTAGAGAATGTCTTAGACTTTTGTCACTTCTAACAGCTAATAAAAATGTCTGCACCAAAAACCCAACCAAAGGCCAATTTTTTGCATCAATTTAGTGTTTATGTTCTAGGAAAGTTAAGTTCATTCATTTTGTGTTTTAGGAAGACGGAAAGAAATAGAACACTATGTCATAGTACCATTTTTCTTAGTACACTATATATAAATTGTGGTGGATATACAAATTGAATCACATCTAGAATAAAGCTATAGCCAACTTCCACTTCCTCAGCAATCACAGCAATACGTTATAAACTCTCCCGCATGTGATATTAAACACTCTATTTTGAGTATCTCTGTGATTGCAACTTTTCTCTAAATCTGAAGAAGACATTTACATTTCCAGTTGCTAGCTTCACTTAAAATTGGTTTTCATTTATCCTGATCTGTATGCCTGATTCTGTGCAACTACCGTGGTGACACGGAACTCTTTTTCTAGTCTTGATTCCCTTTACATATGGTTCACTAGCTCCTGCCTACAAGCCTTTCTTAAAACACTCCGTGTTTTCCTACTTATTCTGTTTTCATTTTGTTTCTATTTGTTTAGGAAGAGAAGGTCTCATTCTCTCTCCCAGGCTGGAGTGCAGTGATGCAAACATCGCTCACTGCAGCCTGGAACTCTTGGACTCAAGCAGGACTCAACTCCTGCCTCAGCCTCCCTAAGGGCTAGGACTGCAGACACGCCCTACCTCCTCTGGCTCCTACCTACTGTGTATTCATTTGGTCCATTTGCCCCTTTTCAAGTACTACTTAATATTCTTCATTTCTAAGAGTCTTTTGTGATTAAACACAAAATTATTTGTTAAAAGTTTTGGAGTTTCAGATAGTACATGTTTAAACAAAAAAATCTATGTGTATTAAATCCATGCTTCTCAAACATTAATGTGCATAAACCAACTGGGATGTTTCTAAAATTCAGGTTCTGCAAATCTAACTAGCTCCCAGGTGATGCCACTGCTGCTCGTCTAGATCACGCTTTGAGTAGCAAGGTGTTACTCTATCAATATCTGACATCCACTGGGAATGATATAATCAATTATTCAAAATATTTACTGAACATTAAATACAACTGAAACAGCAAGGGTTGCAGTGCACCGGATTCTAATGATTAACTAGCAAGCAAAAAAAAACAAGATCCTTAAATCTAGGATTCACATTCCAGTGGATAATTGAGTAATAATATTAAATTTAAAAATCTTTGGAAAGATCAGTGAGGAAACTACCTATAATAGAACAAGTGGGAAAAATGTAGTACACTTAATGTGCTCTGGGAAGTACTGATTTTCTGAGAAGTAGCAACTAAACAGTAAACTGAGGAAAGTTAAAGGAGACAATCATCCAGAGTGAAAGAAAACAGCCTCCAGATAAATTAGTTAGCACAAAGTCTAATCTAGCAAGATACAGGGAATTTGAAGTAAAGAAAGAGGAGACCAGCACAGCTGAAGCATAGTAAGTGTTGGGAGACTGAAGGCTGAACCTGAAGCACCCTTTAATCTTAGTAAGACCTTTAGACTTTGGATGTTTCATCATTCTAAGATTAATGAAAGCTTAATAAGGAGCATTTTGTTATCTAAGTAGAAATGGGCGATATCTTTAATTTGTGGGGAATACATATTGGAAAGAACAAAAGTATAGGGATGAAAACTATTTAGAAAGCACGTATAGATAACTAAGTAGTAGCAGCAAAGGTGGTGGTGGGAGTGATTAGTAGTAGCAGCAGCAGTAGTAGCGGTATCAGTAGTTGTAGAATAGTAGAGATCACCAATGATTATGATTTATTGAACCCAGAGAGAGTAGGAGAGTCCAAGATGGATTTTTGAGGTAAGATGACTTGTGATGTGGAGGAGAGAGAAAGAATACTAGAGAACACCTATGTGTTTGCCTTGAGCAACTGGTTGGCTAACAGCACGGTTTACTGATGTGTGGAGCATGGGATAAACAGGTTTGAGGAAAAAAGGCACATCTACATTTAATTGAAAACACGTAGAGATGAGAAGTAGCTGACTAGTCATACAAGTCTGGGGCTTAAGGATAGGTTCAGGCCATTGATTGAAATTTAGGAATCATTAGCCATAGGGCTGAATTTGTTACCTGGGGAGAAAAGACAGAATAAATAAAGAACAAATTTTAAGGTATTCAAAAATGAGACATCCAGAGATATCCAAGATATTTCTTGCAAAGAATACCTACATGGAGAAAACACAGTGGGACTGGGGTAAAAGAAAACAATAAACAGAAAAGTGTCACCAAAGCCAAAAAAGGAAAATTTTGAGGAGTAAATTGTAGACTAATTTACTCTTTAAACAGGAAAAATATTTAAAAACATATGTGTATTGGACTAGGAAACTTGGAATATCTTCATTAGCATAAGTAATTCTTTTAGTTTACACATAACTTTTGAATAGCCAATATGTGCCAGATATTATTATGGGTGTTGGGAATTTTTTGTTAGAGAAAAACAATCCATACTTTCATTAGAACTTATGTGAATGAGGCATATTTTAAATCATTACAAAGATAGGAACATAATTGGCATATTAGGTGAACCATTGTACTTGGGCCATAGTGAACAAAATAGGAACTGTTTTAAGAGAAAGTATAAGAAATGATTAAGGATTATATCACCTAGGGCCTCAAAGGGCATAGCCACAAGGAATCCAAATTATTTTCCATATGCAATAGAAGATTTTAGGGAGTGATAATTATTTTTTTTTCTCCATTGGTAAAACCCTATTTTATTTTAGTATTGAAGAGATGAAGAAGTGGAGAACACAAGTATCATCAACTTCCTTAAGATACTGTTTGTGCTGGGTATAGCAGTAACTAACACATATTGAGTGACTACCAAGTGCAAGGCACTATTTTAAGTACTTTCCATGTAATTGATTTAATACCCACAATAACCAAATGAGTAGTAGCCTCACTTGCAGGTGAGGAAAGCACAAAGAGCGGATTCGGAATAAAAGTGGCATATTTGTGTTTGTTGGTTTTGGCTTTTGTTCTTTAATAGAACAGAACTAGAGCTTCTATTTTAATAAAAGTGAAACAAATAATTTGGACATAAAGGCAAGCAAGTTTATTTCTTTAATGAGAAATTTATCCTCTAATGATGTCTATTTGCAAGGTATTTTATGAGCTGAGGAAGAAGGAGTAGGGAAGGGTGAGGGTGAAAAATGAGTGGGGCGGGAGAGGATAGCTGGGTTCTAGTAACTGCTGGAAATGGGAGGGTAAAAAAACATCTTTTATCAGAAGATTATCTTTTACATTTAAATATACAATCCGTCTGGGTAAATTTTTATCTCATATGTTATAAAGTTGGGGTCAGCATTTTTCATGTAGAAATGAACCCTGCACCATTTATTACAATGACCACCCTTTCCAAACTACACTGCAGTGTCACCTTCTCAATCAGCAGTTAATTTTATGAGTGCATGCATGTTTCTGGACCCTCTATTCTGCTGGTTAGTTGAAAACCTTTTTTTTTTTTAACCAAAATTTTTATTCTATATAATGAAGTCTCATGTAATACCTGTAGGCATACCCTTAGAACTAGCAGGAATTTTACTGAGGGTGAGTTTCAAATATCTGCATATGAAATAGAATGCCCGCCCATTAGCTTCTCCAAACACAGTGTGAAATAGATAGTATATGATGATATGATATAATTAATTCATACATAAAAGAAACCTTGCATGCCAAAAAACAACATGTGGGAATCTTCAATTATAGAAATAACAAGATTACTAATCCCTTCAATACCCCATTGCAAATGCACAAACACATAAGAAGTAAGGCTTTTTCAAACAAAAGAATCAACAAAGTAAATATCCATTAAATCACTCTATTTCTCAGTTTAAAGCCATCAGTAAAATAAACAATAAATTATGACACAAATTTTACACAAATTAATGCAAAAAAATCACCACTTACTTGTTTGTTCTTAAACTGTAAAACTGTAAGGAAAATCTTCTACCATTCTCCCTATCCGGACTATGTCAGGTATTATTTGGATAATTTTAACTATAACTAAAATTAATATCTTGAACAACCTAGTTACATTGACATAGTGCCTTGTGGTGTCCCAGTGATTCCACAATAGGACTTTGGAATCTTAGAATGTTTTACTACCTAAATTCTATCTCACTTTGTTTTCTCTTTTACTACCTAAATTCTATCTCATTTTGTTTTTATCTTCATAATTTACTCTGCATATTATATTGCATTAAAGATCACCTAAAAACCGAGATAAAGTTCTATAAAATAAAAGAAAGACTATGTGAACAGGTTTTTTTAAATGAGGAGGGAGAATCACAGTAAAAATAAACTTTTAATTCATAAACACGATTTTATTAAATGAAACATTTATTTGAGATAGAGACATCAAAGCTTTTGATAAGATGAAGTGGTTTTTCTTTCTAGTTAGTCAAGATGTTAGAGTGGATTTGGACAGTAAATGAACTTTCCAAGGATCTCTCTCTTCTTCAAAAGTCCTGATCCCAAAGGAAATGTGGACAGTCTCATATTTCCTCCATTTCTGTTACTGCACTCACTGATGCAGCATAGTGTTGGAAAATTGCCCTTTTAATCACTGATTTCAAAAATTAACTACATTTTTAAGCATGATCTTTATTTCACTCTGGGAAATAATTTTCTTTAAAATAAACTTTCCTTTCAAAATGAAATTAAGGGCAGGCTCAGTGGCTCACTCCTATACTCCCAGCACTTTGGGAGGCTGAGGTGGGCGGATCACCTGATGTTGGGAGTTCAAGACCAGCCTAACCAACATGGAGAAACCTCATCTCTACTAAGAAAAATACAAAATTAGCCAGGCCTGGTAGCGTGTGCCTGTAATCCCAGCTACTTGGGAGGCTGACACAGGGAAATCTCTTGAACCTAGGAAGCGGAGGTTGTGATCAGCTGAGATTGTGCCATTACACCCCAGCTTGGGCAAGAGTGAAATTCTGTCTCAAAAAAACCCCACAAAAACAAAAAGTATATAAAATAAAATAAAGTAAAAGAGAATTAAGCCTGACAATACGAGAAGGGATAAAATTAACAACTTTTACTGTGTGTTTCTTCTTCCTAAATTACAAGTTTCAGTTATCTAAAATGACAGACTATATATTAAATATGCTTGAAACTCATTCTAGTTGCATATTTCTCTAATTTGTAAATATTTTAATATAATTGTGATATTTCTTTGGTCCAATGAAAGAGGATAAAGAATACACAATGACCTCTCTCCTTATTTCCCAATAACATAGGATTTCTTTTATTTCCTGTGTCTGCCTCTGCAGTGAGTTCTCAGATCACTCTATTATATATGTATGTATGTATGTATGTATGTATGTATGTATGTATGTAGGTATTTATTTATTTGAGACAGAATTTTGCCCTTGTTGCCCAAGCTGGAGTGCAGTGGCAGAATCTCCACTCACTGCAACCTCTGCCTCCCAGGTTCAAGCTATTTTCCAGCCTCAACCTCCTGAGTAGCTGGAATTACAGATACCCTCCACCATGCCCAGCTAAGTTTTTGTATTTTTAGCAGAGACTTGCCAGGCTGGTCTCGAACTCCTGACTTCAGGTGATACATCCTCCTCTACCTCCCAAGGTGCAGGGATTATAGGCATGAGTCACCGTGCCCGGCCTCAGATCACTTTAATCAGATATTCTGAATAAGACAGTTATTCAGAAACGTGAAAAGCAGAGTATATTACCAGTTTTCTTAACCTCTAGAGATCGCTTGTCTTCTCTTTTCATGAATGGAGACCTGGGAGTCAAGGACCATCCTTCCCATGCCTTGCATCTCATTATGCTCCTTCATTCTAATCACTTCAATTGAAACTCACTTGTTCACAAAACCTGGTTGTCATATTTTCTATATAATTTGTAAAGCTTATTTCTGCAGGTGTGAGAATGATAGAACTATACAATTTCTCTCTATTTTTTTTTTTTTTCCAGAAACAGGATATGTGCCTCAGTTTGGTCATTTAGATAAAATACCAGTATGATACGTCAACTTATGCAGGCCATGGTACCCAGCCATTTGGTCAAACATTCATATATAAATGTTGCTGTGAAGGTATATTTTATATAAAATTAATATTTAAATTCATAGACTTTGAATAAAGCATATTGCCTTTTATAGTGTGACAAGGCCTCATCTAATAAATCGAGAGCCTTAAGAGCAAAGAATGTGGTTTCCCAAAGAGGGAATTCTCATCTAGAATTCAACATAGAAACTCTGCCTGAATTTCCAGCCTGCTTTTCCACAGACTTCAGACTCAAAACTGCAATCTCAATTCTTATTTTAATTTCCAGCTTGCCAGTTTGCCTTACAATTTACATACTTGCCAGCACCCACAATCATGAGAGCAAATTATCTGCAATAAATCTATGTCTATAAATATGTCGGTCTGTCTGTCTCCATCTTTGTCTGTGCTATTTTTCTCGAAAAGCCTGCCTAATAAAACTACTACCATCAGAGTTAAAAGTGCTGATAGCATTAGGTTTAGGAGGTTTAGGACACAGAGACATAAGAGAGACTTTGAGACCCTTAGAGTCTGAGAGTGTCCTTGGTATTGCCTCCTAAAAGTTGCCACAAACATCACCTATGTATGAGTCTTAGTTTAATTGTCAAAGTTCTAGAAGTGTTTGGGGGGAAAAATACATGCAACAACAACAACAATAAAAATGTTGCTGTCACATAATTTTAGTAGTTTATTCTTATTTAATTTCTCTTAATATAAATAAAATCTATTTAAATTTAAGGAAAAAAAAATACCAGTATCTTCGCTGCAGCTAATCATCTGGTATCAAGAATTTACCTTAACGAACAAAGAATTGGATAATGAGTAATTTCACTCACTTTTCTCAGAAATTGTATATAGAATATAGCATTAAATCATTCAACTAAGATGTATTGAGTAGTAACCATCTCTTAGACAATAGGGATAAAATCATGGATACTGTATACATTATTAAGATAATTTTTGCCAGAGGTTTAGTTCTCCAGGAAACAAGCACTGAGAAAAAGTGGGAGTAAAATCAAGACTAGGCAATTTATAAAGTAAGAGGCTTAATTGGCTCATAGTTCCACATGGCTAAGGAGGCCTCAGGAAGCTTACAATCATGGCAGAAGAGGAAGCAAGGCATGTTTTATGCGGTGGCAGGATAGAGAGAGAAAGAGAGAGAGAAAATGTCTCACATTTAAACCATCAGATATTATGAGAACTCACTCACTATCATGAGAACAACATGGGGAAACCACCCCCATAATCCAATCACCTCACACCAGGTCCCTCCCTTGACACATCAGGATTATAATTCAAAACAGGATTTGGGTGGTGACACAGAGCCAAATTATATTATCTGCCTCTGGACCCATTCAAATCTCATGTCCTTTTCGCATTTTGAAATCAACCGTGCCTTCCCAACAGTCCCCCTAAAGTCTTAACTTATTCCAGCATTAACTCAAAAGTCAAAGTCCAAAGTCTCATTTGACACATGGCAAGTCCCTTCTAACTAGGAGCCTGTAAAATAAAGAACAAGTTAGTTACTTCCAATATACAATGGAAGTACAGACATTGGGTAAATGTTCCTCTTCCAAATAGGAAAAAATGGCCAAAAGAAAGGGGCCTATGCAAGTCCAAAAACCAATGGGGCAGTTATTAAATCATAAAACTCTAAAATGATTTTCTTTGACTCCACATTTCACATCTAGGGCACACTGATGCAAGGGGTGGCCTCTCAAGGCCTTGGACAGCTCTGCTGTGGTTCTGCAGAGTACAGACCCTGCAGCTGCTTTCATGAGCTGGTGTCACTGTGCTTTCTCAAATGCACAGTGCAAGCTGTCAGTGGATCTACCATTCTGGGGTCTGGCGGATGATGGCCTCCTCTCAGCTCCACTAGGCAGTGCCCAGTGGGAACTCTGTGTGGGGGCTGCAACCCCACATTTTCCCTCTGCATTGCCCTAGTAGAGGATCTTCATGAATGTTCCACCCCCACAGCAGACTTCTGCCTGGACACCTAGGTTTTTCCAAACATCCTCTGAAATCTAGGCAGAGGTTCCCAAAACTCAACTGTTGTCTTCTGTGCACCTGCAGGCCCAACATCATGTGGAAGCCGCCAAGGCTCGTTGCTTGCCCTTCTAAAGTGTCCTAATAGAAGTATCCTTGCACCTCCTGAAGTATCCTAATGAAAGCCCTCGTAACCATTACCTTTCAGGCTGGAAATGTTGCACTTGTCCATTTATGGTTTAAATTAGGTGAAGGAGTACCATGAGTCACCCAAGTGAGTCACCCAAGCTTCATACTCATGGCTACCTGTATCCATTGTACAGCAGCAGCACTACCTTCTCCTGGGATGATCAGGTTTAATTGCCTCTGAAAAGCTGGTAATGTATTTTCTGGCCTACTGATTCCTGAAGGGCCCAGGTGGCATCACTAGCTTTGCAGTACTTTGAATATCTTGCTGTGTCCTGGTAAGAGTGTACCTCTGTTGGAGAACAGGCTCTCTAATCCTGTGGCATCCTAAATTGAAGGGATGGCAAGCACAAAGCCTCCAGAAGGTCACTGGGAGTAATGGTAAGCAAACTTCTTCTGTTTCTATGCCTTGGTTCCCAAATCTATATATTCTTCCTTTTGAGGTCATAGTGCCATATAGTGGTCTCTGATTTAATGCCTACAGTGCATCCTGGAAAGTAGTACCTCATTCTCACAAAGCATGCCTCTGATTTATCACTTCAGCTTCACCTTCAGCAGGCCCTTACAATGCCTGTAGTTTCTGGGTGGTGCAGAATACAAGATAATCAGTGAATCACTTGGTGATGATTCCATCCCCACATCTCTTTTATTGTGATGTTTTTGCTTGTTTTATATTTTATTTTTACTGATTGGATGCTATATTGTACGTCTTTGAATCAGGATTTCTGTAAGCCCCTGGATTATTATATTAGAGGTCTTATGGACAAGAAGGAAAAACTTAAGCCTAAAATAAATCTTTATTCTTAGAGAACAAGCCAATGGTCCTTTGAGGACAGAGAAGGAAAATGTAGTCAAATTACCATCCACTGCCTAGTGTGTATAATTGAGGAATAGTGTCACAGAGCTATTACGTTATTGGCCACAGTGGCAGGAATGGCTAGAGAGACCCTGATAAGTGGGAATCTGTTCTATTGAGCCCATATGTTGCTCCCATCTCTTTCACAGTGGTCACTTGATTCATGTGCCCACCATCTCAGCATTGGGGTACGTTCTGGCAAACTGGCTGACACCAATGAACTGAGTCATTTTGACTACTTGGCTCCTTGGTGCTGCTTCTGTGCTTCTGTAGTGATGTATTCTAGTGAGCACTAGCCTGTAACACAAACTTCTTCACACTTTATAACCACTCTCATGTGTCCATGCATGTGTCTCTAAAAAACACACTTCTTTGTCTTTGATATTCCACTGTTTTTCTTGCCAGGCCCCCACCAGCTGCCAGACTATTTTCCACCTTTGATGAGTTCATATATATTTCAAACTTGGGCCACTTCTTCCTCCACACAAAGTGGATAATCAGGTGGGCCACCTACAGCTTTGCTCATTAGGAAGGCTTCTCCTCATGCTGTATTCTAAGGCTACTTCCGAGTGGGGGCAGCATTGCAACTACCATTCATTTTTCAACTGCTTTTTTAAAACAAGCTGACACATCCATAAACCAACCTATGCATTCTGCTCTATTCTATGTCAATTGTACAGAACCCTTCATAAATCAGTGTATATAAGCTTAGAGAGGAACGCGGATGCAACCATGCTAATTACGTGGGAATCTGGGATAACTGTTCATTGACCTTGTTGTGCCATCTGATCTTGGCTTTGCTTGATCTTAGATGTATCATTTCCAACATATAATGGTGGTCACCGTGTTCACATGGCTGTATGACTTGTGAGTTCAAACTAACTCAGCCTGTGATGGCCAGTTTCAAGTGCATTGTCATTTGATATGCTATGGTCAGGTATTTTGTGAGTCAAATCCCAAAAGCTGTCCTTTAAAGTTGTTACATTTGATCTTTTCTGCTGAAGATCAAATGATCTTGTCCAGAATCTCAAGAGCCCATGTGGTTCTTCCAATTGCACGTACTCCAAGTTGCATACTGCATCTTTTTTCACCACTGAAACTCCAGGCATTATAGGGGCTGTCAATTTTATGGCCCAAATGACAGAACTCTTTGTTCTGCAGACTGGACCTATACTTTGCTGTTTCAGCTCAAAACTGTCAACCTTCCATGTCATCCAATATACAGACCAAAACAATATTCTCAATATGGAACATATTATCTCCAGGACCTAAAGAGTCTACTAGATTTCCTTTTTTGTGATAGGGGATCGAAGGGACAGCAATCTGTCTTTTACTTTGGAGGAGCTGTTCTGGCATGTTGGTGATCACTGGACCTCTAACAGTGAAGTGGCAGAGCCAAATCTTTGCAGGATTTATTTCTCACCCTTCGGACCACATATGTCTTACTAAGCCCTCCAACATCTAGCCATCTCTTGCTCCTTCTGTCTGATCAGCATGATTCCATTGATGTAATGAACATATATGATGTTCTGTAGGATATCCAGATGGTCCAGGTCTCTTTATATCCTATTAGTCAAAGGATAAGAGAGTTAACTTGGCTCTAGGGGAAAAATAAAAATGTATATTGTTGTGAATGCAAATTGTTTGTGGTTCTCTCTCCTGATTGGAAGATAAATTCATTTACTTATTAAATAGAGATTGAGGCTTATAGTACTCCAATGCCGTCATCCAAGACCCACTGAGTTTCTTTGGGTATGAGAATGAGGAATTGTATGAAAAATATATGATAGAGATTATCACTCCTGCATCTTGTAGATTTTTAAAATTGGCATTAATCTCTGCCACTCACACCCTCCAATGTGATACTTTTTATTTTTTTCTTGGCCAGCTCCTGGTTTTAGAGACCTCACTTGCTTCCACTGTTATAACATAATGGGGGAGTCAAACCATCTATTATGCGTGTTCATCTCAGTTGTAAGCTCATAAAATGTCCAACCGGTAAGTTTGCAAATAGACTGAAAGCCAAACCTCAGTCATTATTTCTGGAGTCCTAGATTCCCTAATTGAGGAGTGATGGTGCCACTGCAGTTTCCCAGGTATCAATGTTTTTACTACAACCTGCTGTCCAACAGCAAAGTATCTGGGCATTTCCTTTTACTCATTGTAAAAATCACTTAAGTTAATGGCCATAAATCTCTTTGGAAAAGGACTAAGGAAATCCTTTATAATGTGTATTGGCCATGCTGTTGCTCATTTCTTTCTCATGGGAAACCAAACCACCTCTTCTATCTGGGGGTTGGACTCTGAAAACTGGATCAGTTCTAGAAACTGGTCAAGGGCTTTTGATTTTTTTTTTTTAAGGACAACTGCTTTCAGCTTCCAGTTTAACCAATATTGCCTTCTCTTGAATAACTATGTTAAGCAATTCCCTCATTTCCTGACCATCTATTATTTCCCTAGGAATATCAGGCTTTATCTACCATTTCCATAACCCTCTATAGTCCAGACTCCTTTGGCTGGCAGGCAGAATGATCAGTCATTACCATCATGTCTCCCACACCTGGCTTCTGGCAATTAAGCGTTCCTAACCAGTCTCCACTGTTTCAGAGGCCCTAAAATCTCCATTATCAGTCAGCCAAATTCTGTTCAGTGGAGAGCCACCACTAAACTTAATGATGCTGTGGTTCCTCTTCACAGCACATTCCTGATGGTCTGGGAAAATGTGATGTCCTCTGTTCTTTCCCATCGAATAGAATTCTCTGGTGAGATTTCTGGGTTCTTATATCTATCCCAGCATGCCCATTTTCACGAGCTTTTAACCCTCCCCTTTCTCACTCAGGCATTTCCACCTTGCTCAGTGTGATTCTTCAAAGTTCCTAAGGATCACCCTAATTTTTAGATTACATTTACACCACTTGGAAATCCATTCCCTTGAGTCAAAGCCAAGAATTTCAACCCCTATATCACAAAAGAGTTTCCCCAAGTCAGCAAACTCTCTCTAAAATGGTTCCTTATTTTATGTTCTCTTTAATGGAGTACGTTCCAAATCAATTCAGTCTCATGAATGGACTCAACCCCCTGGCAGTGCATGTTGGGCAGATACTGCTCCCTTTGGCTTTTTAGTCCCTCCTTGCTTATCGGGCCCAGCACGTCTCCGGATGGACTGTAACCTGGTTTTTGGTCAGGCAGCCAGGGGAGGATACAGGGGCAACTGAAAACTGGGGTATCTATTTCCTTGTGGAAGGAAGGCCTCTATAGTATCTTCCAAAACGGAACATGGATCAATTCTTGATAAGGAGACATAAACCACTACTGTAGACTCAAAATTTTCAGATAAGTCTAGAAATTTTAAATCTTCCGGAGACTCTACTCAGATATCCCCACTCCGAATGTCAAGATTGCAGGTTAATACACATGGGATCCTACCTTGTTGAATAGTTGAAATCTAATATTGCAATATTTTTTGACCCAGTTGTGTGATGATACAGAAACTCAGCCACACATAATTTAAATGCTTATAAGATTTACTTACTTTGAAATTAAAGACATTTTCTAAACTTTGAATTAACTAATATTTGGATTGCCCTGATATAAACGAAAACTTCTTTGTTTCTTTTGAGACGGAGTCTCACTCTGTCGCCAGACTGGAGTGAAGTGGCTGGATTTAGGTTCACTGTAACCTCTGCCTCCTGAATTCAAGTGATTCTCCTGCCTCAGCTCCTGAGTAGCTGGGACTACAGGCACATGCCACCCAACACAGCTAATTTTTGTATTTTTAGTAGAGATGGGGTTTCACCATGTTGACCAGGATGGTATCAATCTCTTGACCTCGTGATCGGCCCATCTCGGCCTCCCAAAGTGCTGGGATTACAGGCATGAGCCACCGCACTCAGCAAATACTTCATATTTTAAATGACTCATTTATTTCCCAACACCCAATGTCATGTGTATCGTATTTGATAATGCAATCAGACTGCAGATAGTTTCTCATGGTAATTTTAATAGATTTTTTAATAGTAATTTAGAAATTTGACAAATAAAACTAATTTAAGTTTAAATATATCTTAGGAAATGAATAAAGGTTTAGATGAACAGCTAAGCTTTAATCCTGACACTTGGCACATAGCCTCAAGTTACACATGATTTTACATTTTTTTAAATCTATGGGATCCTAGTGAACTAATTCAATTGATATAGAACAAAATGTACACACATTAATGAAGTATTCTTTTTTACATTTGTCAAAAAAATTGAATTAGAATCAGCAAAGAAACAGAGGACTCTCTGTGTAGACTTAGTCTCCCAGATATATGAACAGACTCAATTGTATAAGCTAAACAATGTTATAGTAGGGGAGATAATGAAATTATCAAAAAATGAAATATCTGGTGATGTATTACTACTAAAACACTTATGGAAAAGAAGATATATTGATTTTAGGAATATAATGACACTAACTATCATTCACCTGTCTGGGTATAAGACAGGTTTATACGACATTTATTCAGGCTTTTGTTTACTGGAACAAAAAGAAAGCACAAAAATTTTTCTAAATACTTAAAAATGTATGCCTATTAGTCATTCAATGTAGTAGTTTAAAATAAGCAGTTTTAAAATGTATCATGAGAAAGGAGAATCATGAAAAACGAATGTCTAACATCAATTCTTGGCAATCCAAATGTAAGAATGCAGTAATTATTTAGATGGAAAAGAACATATAACAAAAATGTTAACTCATTTGTTCATTTTTCAGTGCAAGTATTTTACATTTCTGAAAATATGTATTGACTTCTAGTCATTTCACTCCTCTGCCTTAAGTATACCTGAGCCTCATCAGATGAGCAGACATCTCACAAAATAAATGCCTATAAAGAATTATTATATGGCCAGTTCTTAGGAAGATATTCTATTTCTCCAGAAATCCAGATGTCTTATGATGTCAAATTTTCATATATAGAAATAGGCATGTAGTATTATTACTGTGTTACCAAGGCCATCAGATCATTGATCTTCCAAAGAGAAAAAAGACTATTGGATAATTTAAAGATGTAAAAGGGTAATTCATTTATATATCATGTCTGTTTTTACCTAATGCTAAGATTCACCTATTTGTTGGCTATTTGTTTTTCATAAAACTTCCTTTCTTTTTAGAAAGAAAACAAAAGTAACAGGCTAAAATTAAATGTAAATTATGTAAATCAACCCTACAATAACCTAGAAAAATATTTTTCCAGTATCAAAAAGCAAACACTTCATACTAAATGCAAGCATTGTTATTTAGACTTATACATAGAATTCTAATCCTAAACTGACAAATGTGTCACAAGTTAAATTATAATCGCAGGATGCTCAATAACGTCCTCATCACGTTGACATTCCACATGTCATATTACAAGTTGAAATAAGTGACTTCATTTTAAGTCTTCATTTTCATCAGAAAAAAATGCTTATGCTCTAAAACATCCTACTTTAATAATGTTTGAGAAAAATACATTCTGTATTTTAACAAAATTATAATAGCTACTATGTCATATAGCTCATTTAATAATTATTATAGTAAAGGTCGGACATTTTGATTTTTTTTTCTTGTGATAGTCTCCTAAGCCTTTGGTTTTATGTAAAACAATATAGTCAGTATAAGTACTGCACTCTTGTTAAGAGGTTGTTCAAGGCATATGATTTGGATCTGCATCAAATAGGTGAATTATATTGTCCTTGGGTTATGTGATTAGTTCCATATATGTGAAAATTATCGTAAAATTTTCTGTAATGCATTCTATGAAAATATATTTTAAAACTTTAGGTGAGATATCACATTGAAATAACATAAGCATTATTTCCTTTGAATGTTTATATCTGTGATATATTGATGAGTCACATATTTACAAAGATTTTCCTTCAATATTTCTATGTGTGATATATTGAAAAATCACACATTTGTCAAAATATTCCTTTATTTCAAATGTGTACATATCAGTATAGTTATAAATCGCTTTTAAATGTAGTCAGATAATAATCATTTCCTGTAAAACATTAGAGGTACTTGTGTATAATATATTGTTGAAAATAAAGTCCCAAAATTCTCCAACACGTTATTGTCATTGAATTGTCTTTTAAGGTGTGAAGCAGAATTTAACCAAAATCTGTATAAAATCAGGAAACATACCCAGTCTAGGAAAGGAAAAGTTGGTGGGGAGGGCTATCGATCAAAAACTAATGTATTATAATCTTGGTATTTAGGAACAGAGAATGGAAGGTAAGCTATGAAGAGAATTATCTGTTCTGTTTCCTTTCCCTTGGGAGAGACTATGATTCAAACAAAACCAAGAGGATTACTTTCTTTAGAAATAAATTGGAAAACAGATTTAACTCATCTAAAATATCAGTGTTTAATTCAAGGACATCTTCTAACATCTTGCCTAAATCTCTTATTTCTGTTTATGCCTAGTATTATTTTACTGGACTTCATGAAAAGCAGAATAACTTTTTATACCCTTATAAAATAACTCAAATTTCTGATCTACCCCTCAAACCAAGCTGCTACATCATCATATATTAAAATGATCATTTATTCAGCTTTGATTCCTCCTCTAACTAATAATCTACCCCCCCCCCAGCCGATTCTGTTTACCATCGAATTTATTTAACAAGCTCTGTTACACTTTAGAGTCCTTGTTTTACTTTTCAGGAATTTTTCCAACCTGCTCCAATCAGCCTTTTTCTCTTATTACTCAAATGAAATAGCTCTTGCTGATGTCAAAAATGATCTCTGTGTAACTAAAGCCAATAGACATTTAATAATTCTAATTTACTTAATCATTTTACAGCATTCAATGTTTTTGATGTCATCCCTCTGGAAAGAGTTTATCTTGCACATGTATATATTTCTTCCATATTGTTATTATAAATCTAATCCTTATTAATAATCTTTATTCTGGGCTTCAGCTACAGTCTACTAGCTGGTCTGCTTTTCTTTGTGAATCGATTCTCCCTTTCACAATGCAACCAGTGTAAACGTTTCTAACTAAAACGCTAGCATGCCATATCTCAATCAGATTTCCTTAAGCATCCACATTTATGCATGTAAAATCCTTTACTGGCTACTCATGAACATTGAAATAAAGACCTCAACCTTGGCATAGTCCGTAAGGTGGTGCATGAGCTATATCCTGCAAAATATCTTCAGATTCATCTCTCCTCATTCTTTATTCAGTGGCTTCAACTCTGTCAGACTTAGTTCAGTTTATCAAATGTCCACTGCTCCCTTCTACTAATTTGCTACTACATATATTTTCTCCTTTGCCTAAAATATTGTTTTACTTTTTACTGAAATAAATTATTACTCATTCAGTTCAAATTCCACTCAAATTTCTTCATAGATGTCTTCTTTAACTCCCCACAGTAGATTGATCATTATGACATATGCCCCCATTCTCTGAACATAATATTTATACTATGTGTCATAGTTTCCATGACTGAAATTGTCACAGCCCTTCCACTATGATGTAAGCTCCATAGTGGCAAAATGAGATGTGTAATTCCTGTGCCCAGCACCATGGCCTGGTAATAGTAGATGCTCAAGAAGCATTTCTTTAAGTCTGAATTAACAAAAGAATGAACTGAAAAAGGGAATGACCATAGCACAGCTGCAATGTCAAGAAAACAAACCTCAGATTGACTTGCAGCTGGAATTGTCACTAACATTCTAGAAATTATCAAATTGTTGAGATAGTTTTTCAAGTATACCCATGATAATGCTAACAAAGTCCTTAACATCTGGTTTATTAAAGATCAGCCCAGTCCTTGTAATCCAGTGAGAAAACTACTAGAGAGAAAGATCTTTTAAGTGTCAACTACAAACAAATTGCAAAGCTCTATGGATTGCATGATGAAATTTTGCATTTATGCTAAATAGATGATAGTGTACAGGGAGTGTACCAAGTTATTCAGAGGCCAGGGCACAATTCCTTTGTAAAAAGTAAATCTCTAGCCGGAAATGCCATATCCAGACAACTTAAGACTGTCATCAGTTCATAGCTCCAAGGAATTGTGAAAATGTACAGGTTAAGCAACTGATTAGAAATAGAAGCTGAGGAGAGTACGTTTACTCTGATGCTACTCTCTGTATTAGATGTATAATAAACCAATTTATATGATGTCCTGTATATAATAAACCAATTATACAATGTCCTGTATATGGAAGCATAAAAAATCCAACATTTAAAAAGTAGTGTTATAGCCCCGACAGGGCTTATCATTGTAAAATACCTGGACTCAGACCTACCAAGACCAATCTGTTTCCTACTTGTCAAAAATGCATCAACTTAGCAAAAAAAAAAAAAATATATATATATATATATATATACACACACACACTATACATAAATAAATATAAAGAGATATAAAATATACATTTTCATATCTATTATAAAATATACAAATGGGGGTGTGAGTGTGGGCATGTGCATTTGTCTTTATATAATAGATTAAAGCATATTTACATTATATATTTAACATATATTTAACTTATAAGCATATTCTCAAATATGCTTACATAAATATTTACTCAACATATAAAGTACCAATATTCAAACCTAACCAAGATTATGCATTAAAGCTTCAGAAAGATAATGTATCTAAATATTTAAGAAAGTCTAAGATACTGGAGAACTGATACACAGACATGCATGCATACATATACCTAGTCAGTTGGTTTTATTTTATTCTCACAATACTTCTCATAAATCACTATGTAATATTTTAAGATGTGTCAGAAACAGAAGCACTGTATTGTAATATTGTGTAAAAAAGCATAGACATTAAAATAAAGTAGGTCTGTGTATGTTAAAAACTGAATGAGATATTTGGCCTCTCTGTGCCTCAGTTCATTTGTATAACACATAGAGGTATTGTATATAAGTTAAATATTCACAGGTGCTCAACAAAGGACAGACAACTCTGTCATCTCTCTGCTCATCTGAGATGAATGCATATCTGATTACTTCCTCTGCCCTGTTGTGTGTCTAAAAACACAGACTCAGTGAGTCAGACTAAGGCATAAGTAACTATTCCTCTCCTCCCTCTTACATGTAAATTGTGTGTTCAGTGACAGGCTCATCAAAGACCCAAAACAATGCAACTTTTTGTCTCTTATATACCAATGAATTGGAAGACCCCACTTCGAGATGTCCCACCTTTCCAAAAGGAACCAATGTACATCTTAAACATATTGATTGATGTCTCATGTCTCCCTGAAACATATAAAACCAGGCTGTGCCCAGACCACTTTAAGCACATGTTGTCAGGAGCTCTTGAGTCTGTGTCACCGGCGTGTCCTTAACCTTGGACAAAAGAAAAACAAAAACTTTCCTAAATTGATTGAGACCTGTCGGAGAGGGGAGGAGAAGGGAGGGGAGGGGAGGGGAGGGAAACCAGAAAAGAACAAGCCGTGAGCCCTAGACTCTAACTAGTGTTATTAGGTCACAGTGGTAGGTAGAGAAGCAGGCCTACTCACACATCTGATCAATGTATTGATGAAATTATGTTTCTATATGTGTACCTGGATATTTGTGACAGACATACCAAACTGTACCTCGATTCTACATGATAAAAATACTCTCTAATCTTTATTTTTGCAGCGATTTTGTACTTTCCTGCTTGTGGTTATGTTTCATTTTTTAAATTTTCATAACAAAGTAACATGTGACAACTGACTAAAATATGTGAAATGGAGAATTTGTCCATTTAAAAGTTTCAAGACATAAAACTCACAGTGTTACTGTTTACATGACGCCATCACATTTCATGCTTTTCGAGCATAGCCAAACACACTCTGAAACTGAAACAAGCTTATTTAGTTCAAGTTACAGTTTGTATTTCTGAACTTTCAGGAATTAGAACTGAAAATACTTATGTTCTTCAATTTCCTCCTAAGACCCTGAAAACAAAGAAGTAGTCATGCTAACCTAAGCAAATATGATTATTCATTCCATCCCATGTGCTATCTCCACAGTCCTGAAACAAGACTACCAGCATACGTGAGGGTACAATCTAAAAATTAGACTAGGGAAAGGATAAACGTCAGTCACCCAAAAGGCAGCTGGAAAGATAAACAGAATGAAATACATTTTAGGAAGGTTAATTTGATACACTAAAAAGCAAGAAAAAAACAGTGAGTAGCAAAATATTCTATCTCCAGAGTCAATGGGCTAAATTTATCATCAACATTTCCATCCTCTCTTAAAGTGGCTGGAGAAATCGTATTATTTACCAGATTATATACTTCATATTTACACACACACAGCTTTGTTGCTGATTATGACAAAATATTGATTCATCATTTTACAAAAAGGGATGTGTCTTTTACTTCTTTTATTCCCTATAATAACTGGGCATACAGCTTGCGTTTAATAAATCCTTTCTGATTGATAGGCTTAGATGAGTGCCAGCATGGACCTGCAGATTATGTGGAATACTACACAGACATTTGAGAACACAGTCAGGGCAGGCTGAAAAATCAATAGAAAAACTGGTACTTCCATTAGGAAATAAACAAAATAAAAACACCACTAAGCTCCTTCAGAACTGAGGTCCAGAGCTCTAGCAACCTGGGAAATTATTTTTTGGTGTGTTTACCAAAAAGATTATGTTACTGAGCATGCTGTCAAAATGTAGTTCGCTTATTTTTTGTTTTGTTTTGTTTCTCCTTCAAGGCCAGTTGGTAAGTCATGAACTGTATCTCAGAATAACTGGAAGAGAAGAAAAAATAACACAGGAAAACTTTCCTAATATCCTTTTCCCAATTAAGAAGAATCTTTTAAATGACTTTTTCTCCAATTAAGACCTGTGGGTCTTGAATTTTCTATGCACAGCTGGAAATTTAAAAAAAAAAGATACAGGGCAAAGATCCTCTGTTACTGAGTTGGCCTTGGCATCTGCTGCTCATTTGTGCTGGCTTTTGCTCTCCTTAAACACTCAAAAACATTTTTAAGGTCTAATGATGAGAGACTTGTGTTAACTGTTTGGTTTCCACATTCCTCACCAGGTGTCCTTTAAATTTAGCACCAGTGCAGCTGTATTGTGACCATCCAGCACTATTTTCATTTCCTCTATTGGTCAATCCACAAGCCTCCCTTGGACATTCCACATCCTCTTCAGCGATCACAGCATGACCCCTAACATAGCTCGTGGTCTATCTACTGCCACCAAAAAATCTCTCAGAAAATGTCAGTCCTTCCACATGATTCCTGAAAAGAAATTCTCTCCCTAACAAACTGAAAACCTAAATGTCGGCTGATGTTTTTACTCTCGTCCAACAGCAGGGGGCGCCTATCTATTTGGCTCTCTTAGCAGTTATAAACACGGCAGGTCTACATTCCAGATGGGACCCAATTTCCTTCTCTCCCTGTGTTCGGTGTTGCTGAGCACTGGGATTATTATATCTTAACCATCGTGTTTTCTGCTAAGATATTGCCATTCATTGTATTTTTTTCTAATGAAATAAGCCTTTAGAGCGAGTTTGATTACAAGCCCTTAAAGTAATGATTACAGCTTTTAATCATTTTTATTTAGTATATTTATTCAATTCTTCCAGTTGCCTAAACACTCATCCACTTATTTATAAATTCAGGGGGCATATGTGCAGGTTTGTTACATGATTTGTTGCGTCATGGTGAGGTCTGGGCTTCCAATGTGCCCATCATTCAAACAGTGTATGAACATTGTACCCGAGACAATTTTTAAATCCTCACTCGCCACCCACGCCTCCCCTTTTTGGATGCCCAGTGTGTGATGCTTTCCTCTGTATGTCCATGTGTACCCACTGGTTAGCTCTCACTTATAAATGAGAACACGTGGTATTTGACTTTCTGTCTCTGAGTTATTTCACTTAGGATAATGGCCTCCATCCCCATCCATGTTGCTGCAACTGACATAATCATATTCTTTTTATGGTTGTATGCTATTTCACGGTGAATACAGACCAGGCTTTCTTTACCCAATCATCGGTTGATGAACATTTAGGTTGATTCTATGACTTTGCTATTGCGAATAGTGTTGCAATAAACATATGAGTGCAGGTGTTTTTTATGTAACCATTTATTTTCCGTTGTGTAGATACCCAGGAGTAGGACTGATGAGTCAAATGGTAGTTTTATTTTCAGTTATTTGAGAAATTTCTATACTGTTTTCTATAAAGATTATACTAATTTACATTTCTACAAACAGTGTATATTCCCTTGTCTCAGCATTCCTGCCAAAATGTGTTTTGTTTTGTTTTGTTTTGTTTTTGACTTTTTAATAATAGCCATTCTGATTGGTATCAGATGGCATCTCATTGTGGTTTTAATTTGCGCTTCTCTGATGATTGGTAATGTTGAACATTTTCTCATAGTTTGTTTTTTTTTTTTAATTCAGCCTTCTGATCTATTTTTTTCAGATATTTGTTGGCTGTTTGTACATCTTCTTTTGAGAAATATCCACTCATGTTCTTTGCCTACTTCTCAATAGGGTAATTCCAAAGAAATAAGCAACCATTTTCTTATCAATCAATGATTAATAGTTATTTTTAATGCACAGACTTTAAAATCTGACCCAAACCTTATCCCTAATGGTAACACTAGCTCTACTTATAGTAGGGTGCTTAATTGTCTCTACTTGCGTAAGTAAAACTGTATTGTAATTCAACTAATGTTCCGAACTCCCTCTCTCTCTTACAAGCTAGAGATACAGAATGCATAAGACAGATGAAGCTTTTCTCCTAATTGAACATAGTAACTTACAAAAGTCTGTGGTGTTATGAAGATTTTTTAAAATCCTACATTTTAGTTTCTAACCATCTCTTTAATAATGCTTTCCACATCCTAAGCAGAACCAGAACTGTCTTCATCACTATTTTTATGTCTTCATACTTCATATTGTTAAGATAAAAAGTTCACAGGAATGTATAAAATAAACACAATTTCCTAATTTGAAAGATAATCAGATTTTTATAGTTGAAGAATGCTTGAAACCAAATGAAAATTGATTTTATTTTAAAGTAGTTTGTTGTAAAAATGTTCAACATGTATAGCCAAACAATTATGGAAGTAAGAATGCATAAAATATTTGCTACTAATTTTGCTTTGATTTTGAAAAATCTTTGTCATAACTATTACAAACATAAAAAAACTCTTTACAGTGATGAATTAATGAACAATGAAATAGCTAAATAGCCAAAATTATGCAGCTAATAGGAGGAATAACTGATCTGATTTGCAAATTGGACATATAACTCCTGGATAATAGAGCTATCTGTAATTATTAGATAAAGTTTAGATATATGTTGAATCCATTTAATAATTATTTAGGAAGTGTAATTTCCAAGTTATAAATCTATCAGTTCAAGGTCATAGTCAATTTAACTACAACAGCCTTTGTTTTAAGTACTAATTCAATAAATAAAACTGTGTAAAACTGGAAAATTATAATGCCAAAGATGTGATTAAATATAAACCTGTAAAATAATGTAATTGAAAATAATGATCATTTCCTTTATTTCACTGACATGACTCAATAGAGCCGGAATGACTTATACATGTTCAGAAATGAGATTGGAAGTTTATGGTTATTAATTCGCAAGGTGCAGCCACCTAATACTCCCCTTTGCCTGATCACATCCATCAGTTGCAAGACTAGCTGGAGCAAACATTAAAACATATTGGTAGCTCTAGTAATAGTTCAGTAGGTAGAGAATCTAGGTCACTCAGAGGAAAGTTTCTGGAAAACTGAAGTAATACTTGGCTAGAAGCCAAAGGAATCTATTTCCTTTTAAGTCTCTCATTAGGTGATTCTTCAACATTCACTAAATTCTATATCCTTCCTTGTAATGTTCAGTCTGCTTATATTGATGTAGAAATAGATATAAATATAGACACAGATAGATATAGGTGTACCAGTAGATAAATACAGATACACATATAGATGTAGGCAAAAACATATATAGCTAGGTAGATAGATAGATAGAGTTCTTACAATTTTATCATGGTATCTTGCCCTTGTGTGTGTTTGTGTAACATAAGAAATATAAAATGAAAACTACATTTCTCTGGACTCTTCATTGGTACTTTTGCCCAAACCTTTGCTATCTTGTACAAATGCTGTAATATCCATGCAATATCTGTATGGCAGACTCTCTCTTGCCCTCCTGACCTCCTTTTGGATTCTTGATTATTTGAAGATCCAACATTTCATGTACATGTTAGTTTACGGTGCATTCACAGTCGTTCAGTGCTCTGACATATTCTAGACTATTCTCCAAGCTAAACGCTCTCCTCTTCCTATCTAAGATCTGCAAGATCTATCTAAGATCTTCCAGATCATAGATAGATCTAGAAGTGTCTACTTTATGCATATATTAAAATGTAAATTTAATGTCTATGCATATTGCTTGAATTAACACATTAAATGGAATTGCCTCACACATTATTCTTAAGTGTCTGTGTGTTTTGAAATAGATGTGGTTTATAATTCATTATATAAAATAAGAAAATAAGTCATATATTTATTAGGAAAGGAAAATTAAACTGGGAATATTTAAATCTGATTGTATGTCAACTATAATTTTTTTCTTTGCATGCTGTCTGTTTCATCTAGAGTCATGAGTTAAGGATTAGCACCATCTCTTTTTGTATTTTTTTGGAAAAAAAAAATTCATTTTACCCTCTAGGTCCTATTCATCATTTTTAAAAAATACATTTACTATAACCTTTATCTTGGCTCATTTCCCATACTCATGTATCCTCTCTACATTGATGAATTAATTACTTATTTTTTTTATTTGATGGTTATCACTGCCAACCCCATTAGTTATTGCCAATTCTAAATGCTATGGAATAAAGTATACATGCCACTTCTCCCAAGGTCACTTGGGAGGTATTAGATTTATTTGGTCACGTAACCTATTTGATAATGTTGGTGGTATTATAAACTTACAATAATTCAGCCTATTGAGTTTCTGTGTATTAAGTTGCCTGTGTATTGAGTTACCAATCCACAGGATAAATTCACTTATGCTCCTATTATTTCTGATAATGTCTAAATTAAATTTAATTCTAAGGTGTTTTTAATTTGCCCTTTAAAGATGTATGGTTGCTTGAAATTTATTGCATCCTTTGAAGTTGTGAAAAAGCTCATCTAGACACAAGCTTTATTAAATAACCATTTGCACTTTAAAATTGCAGAGCATCAAATAAATTTACTTGTAGACAAAGGTCTACTCCACCTCTAAGATTCTATAGCTAATACTCTGTGGTCAAATTGCAATAAAGTTTCAAAGGAAATGAATTTTAAATGTAGCATTGATGTTTTTAAGATGATGCAAAATAATGTTTAATATAATGCCTATTGGGGGTACTCTAAGTATCTTTTACCTATATATTTGGATATAAATGCAAAGGTAACTCTACTTTTGAAGAATATAGAATTTCTTTTCTACTTTTTTGCTTACCTTCTTTTCACCTTATCTCCTCCTTATCTTCAACCCATATGCTTTTTTTTTTTTTTGAGATGGAGTCTGGCTCTGTCGCACAGTGGTACAATCTTGTCTCACTGCAACATCCACCTCCTGAGTTCAAGCATTTCTCCTGCCTCAGCCTGCCAAGTAGCTTCAACTATAGGCCTGTACCACAATGCCCAGCTAATTCTTTGTATTTTTAGTAGAGATGGGGTTTCACCGTGTTAGCCAGAATGGTCTCAATCTCCTGATCTCGTGATCTGCCTGAGTTGGCCTCCCTACCCATACACGTTTTTAAAGAGTTCTTAGGTATATGTTCACATCTTTTTCTCCAAGCATACATTATTTTACACAAATATATAGGCATACATTTATAAACCACATATACATACCATGCGTAGATATGTGTGAATATCATATTAATGTGTAAAATTCCACATACAAAAATCTTTATATTTTCTCTTTAAAATAGGAGCATATTTGTACACATTCTATTGTAATTAGCTTTCTCTACTTAATATGTTATGAATACACCTTCATGTTAATAGAGATTCCAAAATTATTATTTTTATTGACTCCATAATATATCAGTGTGTAGCCATGCCATGATTTTTCAACTTCTCACTTGCTTTAGACATTCCCATTTTTATAGATTGTTGCTAGTAAAAAGAACGCTGCAGTAAACATTCTTGTGTCTACATTCTCTCTCACTGGTGGTTAGGTTTCTAAGTCAGGTAAATTTCCTTGGAAGAAGGAATTTGCTTTATTGAGGGCTATACAAATAATGACAAATTGTTTTCCAGAGAGTAGTTGTATTAGTCCATTTTCACACTGCTATAAAGAATCACTGGGAGGGGTAATCTATAAATATAGAGGTTTAATTGACTCACAGTTCTGCATGACTGAGGAGGCCTCCAGGAAACTTTCAATCATGGCAGAAGGTGAATGGTAAGCATGGTAGATTTTACATAGCAGCAGGAGAGAGACAGAGAGAGAGAGAGAGAGAGAGAGAGAGGGAGGGAGAGAGAGGGAAAGAGAGAGAAAGAGAGAGAGGAGGAACTGCCACAAACTTTAAAACCATCAGCTCTCCGGAGACCTCACTCACTGTCATGAGAACAGCATGCGAGAAATTGCTCCTATGATCCAATTACCTCCCACCAGATCCATCCCTCAACATGTGAGGATCACAATTCAATGTGAGATTTCGGTGGGGACACAGAGGCAACCATATCAGTAGCACCAGCAACATGTGAAAGTATTGTTTTCTTTAAGCCCTGGTGGAAATAGGGTGCAGTGAGCCTTTTGTTTTTTACAGTAGAAGATAGAGCATGATTTATAATGAAATTGACCATAGTTTTACACGTATTTATTGAGGATTTGTATTTAATTTTCTGGAAAGATCTTCTTTATAAGCATCAACCATTTTTATATTAGCTTATTATGCCTGTCATCATTATAAGATCTCATTATCAATCTATAAGATCTCATTATCTCCTCTGACAATGTTCATGTAGGTTACTAATTATACTACTGCATTTATAAAACAGAACCTAAAGTATTTTAACACAAATGAAAGAAATAACACATTTGCTTATAGTTACAATCAATGTAATAATATTTGACTGTGGCTAAGTAAAATTTTAAAAAATTACTTACTGGTTTTCTGTTTGTTATTTTAATAAATTTACCAAATTCTCAGATAAAGTGAGACGCTATTGAGCACCAATGCATGACTCTTCCTTCCATGTCTTAACTTTACTTTCCAGTTGGGTAAACAAACACAACAACAAATAGAGCCTTCCAAACACAACAACAAATAGAGCCTTCCATTTCAGGTGAAATGTCAATTAATGTCTCTGAAAACCCTCTATTGCCAAACCTCTAATAATGCTGGATAAAACAGTTTAAAGAAGACATTTAAAATTGGCTTGCTGGTAAGCAGGAAGGGAGAGTCTCAGCGACCTAATCAAATTAGAAAGCCCAAATCCAATGGTATGAGTGCTCAAGCAGGCAGCTGTCAATTCCCAGCAAGCCAAGCTTCAGATGCCAATGAGCCATTTTTGGGGAATGTGAAGAAGCCAAGAAACCAAAAAGTTTATATCAGAGAACTCCTGAGTAAGACAAAATACTCCAAATTTGATATAAACAATTATTATTTCTTGATCTGCTTTGTCACAGAAGAAGAAAACTTGTTTAACTGGCCCTTGACTCTGAGTGATAGGGATAAGATATGGAAAAGAAAAACTTCCCACCAAAATGATAACATCATAGAACTATTAAAAATGAATTTGGAATTGGAATATTTGCTATTAAATTGTATGACTACTTATTATGAATTTAAAATTAGTTCAAAATATCCATAAGCCTCAGGTTACTCATCTCTCACATAAGAAAAATTCTCTTTGTCTCACAATTATTTACTTCAAGTTATAAATAAGGCATTAAATGTAAAAGCTCCGAAGCTTCCAAAGTTTCTAAAGAAACTAAGTGAAAAGTTATATATATACACATATATTTTGAGTCACTTAGTATTTCTACTTTTATCCATGATATTTATGCTCACAGTTTGCATGCCATTTATTTTTATACAATGTTCAATTCACAGAAAACCTTCAAGGCTACCAGTACAAGGAACTATGATATATCCTTTACTGGGATTCACCAGATATTAACATTTTTGATTTATTTTGATTCTCAGTCTCTTTCTCTCTCTCCTTCTCATCTCCTCTTCAATGGTTAATATGGTTTGGCTGTATCCCCACTCAAATCTCGTTTTCAATTGTAGTTCCCATAACCCACATCTGTTGTGGGAGGGACCAGGTGGAGACAATTGAATCATGAGGGTGATTTCCCGCACCCTGTTCTCATGGTAGTGAGTTAGGTTTCACAAGATCTGATGATTTTATAAGGGCTTTTCCTGTTTGCTAGATTCTCATTCTCTCTCCTGCCACCCTGCAAAGAGGTGCCTTCTTCCATGATTGTAATTTTCCTGAGGCCTCCCCAGTTATGAGGAACTGTGAGTCAATTAAACCTCTTTCCTTTATAAATTACTAAGTCTCTGGCAGTTATTTATAGTGGAGTGAGAACAGACTAATAAATGGTCTATATATTTTTTCTATCTTTTGAACTATATTAGAATAACTACTAGACATTATGACTGTTGAAATCTAGTTAACTTAGTGTGCACTTACTTTAACCAGTGCATTACATTATATTACTGAAGTTCATTAACAGAAAATTTAACCTTGATACAATGCTATTACATAATTCAAATTTTAAGTTTACATTTTTAAACTGTCTTTAATAAATACTTGTTTCTACTCTCAAATACAATCCAGGATGATATCACATTTAAGATATATGTCTCTTTTGTCTATTTTTACCTGTATCATCAGATTTTTATGGTCTTTTGTGGTATCAACATTTTTTAAAGTACAGATGGATTTTAGAAGGTACCTCAATTTGTTTTTTTCTTCTTTCACCATAATTAGATTCAGATTATGCATCTCAGGAAAAACATTTTAGCACATCAAATTAGGAGGTAAATAACTTTGGCTTGTACCAATTTTGATAAATGTTAACTTTAATCACTTGTGTATGATAGTGTCTGTTATGCTTCTCTATTCTAAAATGTCTGTTTCCTCTTTGCAATTAGTAAATAATTTGTAGAGAGACTTTGAGATTAAGACAATATCTAGTTTCTCATCATATTTTCACCCACTAGTATTGTATCTGTTGCTAATTATTGCCAGAATCAATTTCTATGATGATAATAAAAGGTGTCTTTCTAACTCTGTAATTCTACTTAAGGTTATTTATTGTCTTGTTACTCTAATGTAAAGGTTTCTTCATATCTTCATTTATTTATGTATTCATTTCTGTACTTAAATCAATATATACTAATGGATTCTTATTATTATTTTATTCAGTGGGCGATAACCTGGTACTACCATTATTTAATTGTTCAAATTGTTCTGCATTTGGCTAGTGAGGGACTGTATTAGTTCATTTTGTATTTTCTATAACAGAATGCCTGAAACTGGATAATATATGCAGAAAATGATTTGATTTCTCAGTTATGGAGGCTGAGAAGTTCAAAGTTGAGGGTCTACATCTGGTGAGAGCCTTCTTGCTGATAAGGCCTCTCTGAAAAGTCCTGTGGCAGCAAGAGGAATCACATGGGTGGGATTGTTGAGCAGGCTACTGTGTTCAGGTCTCTTTTTCTCTTCTTACAAAGCCACCCATTTTCCTCCCATGATACCCTTTAATCCATTAACCCAAAAATTCCTTAATCCATTAATCCATGGATGGATTAATCCAATCACCTTTTAAAGGTCCACCTTTCAATGCTGCCTCATTGAGGATTATATTTCCAACACATGAAATTTGGGGGACATATTCAAAATGTACTACATCCATTCTAGCTATTTACCATGTTCTTTGGTAGGTTTCCAGCACTTTTACTTTCTGGCATAATTGCTGGCATAATTGCTGGCATATGATCTTTCAAGCTCATCATATCTTTTTTTTTTTTCCTTAGTGCTGGAAACAGTCACTCCTCCAAGAAGCCCTCATTGCCTTAAGTGAACATTAGGTGTGCTCATTAATATTGGTGTGTCCCTGCTTTGAACCTCTTGTACAGGACAGCTAGAAAACTGTTCACATGAACACACACACACATTGGCATATTAGATAGGTGCAAATATAGATTACATATATTTTACTTAGGTATTCAATTATAGAATATATAGAAAATACTATGAAAATTACTAACCATTCCCACTGCAAACTTTTTAAAAGCCTGCAGAATTTACTAAGATTAGTTCTGTTTTGTCATTATCGATGTAGTGATGATTCATTGAAAATAAAGCTACACAATTCTGTTTGTAAACAGTTTTCTTTTTTAAACACATAGTTTTGGCTTCATTTATTGAGCAGTAAAAATATTAATATACCACCAGAAGTCAAAGTTAATGAATTATCACTGTCCCATTCTGCCCATCCTATTCCCATCCATATCCTTTAATCATTATTGCATATTTTCTTATATTCAGAAGTCATTTTCATATGTTTTGATAAATGTTCTGCTTATTTTTTTTGTCTTTTTTGTTTTGGGAATTTTTTTCCTTCCAATTATTTTTTCTTGTTTTCCTTTTTATTTATTTATTTTTAATTGCATCTTAGGTTTGAGGGTACATTTTTAAGATACGTAACGTGTTAGGAATATTAGCCTTTTATCTGTAGTGATATATTACACTTTTTCCTGGTTGTTTCTTTTCCGCCTTTTGCCTTTGCTTATAGCACTTTTTTGCTATGCAAAATTTATTATTATGATGATTATTAATATTATGATTAGAGTATTAAAATGTCAATCATTATTTTTTCTTGTATTTTAAATCATAGTTAGAAAAACTTCCCAATACACGGGTTATAGAGCAATTCATTTTTCTTCTATTTACAAGGTGTAATTCCTTACATTTAGATCTTTAGGTAGCTTGAAGTTTGTTCTCATGGTTTGGATGTGTATCTAATTTAATATTGTTCCAAATGGCTATTTGGTTGTTTGAGCACTGTTTATTAAAATGTTCATTTTTGTCCTAGTTATTAAAATGCCACTTTTATTATACACTGAATGCCCATATGTGTGTTACTCCATTTGTGGGTTTTCTATTCCACTAGTCCATATGTCCATGCTTGTGAGAAGAACGTATTGCTGTTGTTGTTGTTTTGAGACAGAGTCTCACTTTGTTGCCCAGGCTGGAGTGCTGTGGTATGATCTCGGCTCACTGCAACCTCTGCCTCCCGAGTTCACAGTTCTTGTGCCTCAGCCTCACAAGTAGTTGAGATTACAGACCTGCACCACCGTGCCCTCCAATTTTTGCATTGTTAGTAGTGACATTTTACCATACTGGCCAGGCTGGTCTAAAACTCCTACCTAAAGTGGTCCACCCACTTAGCCCTCCCAAAATGCTGGAATTACAAGTGCCAGCCACTGTATCTGATCATATTGTTTCAATAACATAGGCTTTATATTATATTCCTATAGCTTGTGGGGCTAATCTTTCCTTGTAGTTTTTATTTTTAGTGTTTTCTTAGCTATTCTTGAATGTTTATTGATCCATAGTGCTGAATTACATGAAAGAGGTTTTCCAATTCAGTAAAACAGGTAAGTCTCAAATACTTGTGAAAGGTAGATTTGGTTTTAGATTTGATTAGGAAAAACAGCCCTGATCTCGCAGCAGCAGTCCAGGTGTGTGATGTTATAGCAGCCTGACTCTTCCATCAGTATTGGGCAGGAAGAGGGAAACGTGCTTGCTGGACAGTGGTGCCGTATGACAATGCAGTAGCATCGTTTCCTCTGATTGGGCGCATGAGTACATGTACATGTACATACATCTAGCACTCTTCTCTCTAGCCACCATGCTACAAGGAAGCAGCTGAAAGTGGGCACTAGTGATAGGCCAGTGAAACCTATTATGCCATTTAAGACTGTGTCACAAGTCATTCCTGTAAGAAATATTTTTGTGGATGGACAATGAAAAACAGAAATGTCTCTGTAGTTCTTCAAACTAAAAAACACTTCAAGCAATATAATTACCTGTTTAAAAAAACAAGAAAATTGAAAAGAAAAGCTTCACTGACAAGCCTTCTGTAAGTTATGAATTGAGGAAAACATATAGACCAGGTCTTTTGTTACAGATCAGTCTAGTCTGTCAACAAGTTTTCAGATAGAAAATATTTTCTAATTGAGATTCAAAACAATGTGTGATGAGGAACTATCAAATAAAGTACTTCTAAGAGTGAGCAAAATCCCTTAAGATCTTAGAGATGAAGTTAATAGGTTCTTTTGTTTGTTTTGTTTTTTAATAGACTCCACTTGAGAACTTTACTGTGTTTTATCAGGTAAAAGTCCTTTAGGATACCCATCATGTCTACAATGTAGAGCAGGGATCGCAGATAAAAGAAAGGGAACTGGTAGAATCCCAGTCCCCGCTATGTAGATTTCTTCTATGATGTTAATAATGATAAAGCTGTAGAGTAAAAATCAGATCCAAAGCAAGGGAGAGGACACATTTGAACTCCTTGGCTGCCATTCCCTTAACCAAGCTGTGGCTAGGCATGGTGGTTCATGTAATCCTAGCACTTTGGGAGGCCAAAGCAAACAGATTGTTTCAGCACAGGAATTTGAAGCTACAGAGAGCTATGATTACACCACCACACTCCAGCCTGGGTGACAGAGTGAGATGCTGTTTCTGGAAAACAGAAAACAAAACCTCAAAATTGGCTGTATAGGCAGCTCAGCTCTGGCTGCAGCTCTTACATTTGGCTTAGCATCATAAAGCTTGACTTCTTTGGGAGATAACTTTTTCTTGACCTGTGTAAACTGGACAGTAAGACATTTTCTACAGGATGAATAGGCTTCTTTTCTAGATGTGTCTTCAGTGGAAACTGTCACTTCTGACCCAGGCAGAAATTTCTCCATCTACAGCATGTTACACAATATCAGACAGAGCAGGAACTAGGGAATAAGGAGGATTCAGCTCAGACATGTTGGACAGGGTATCAAAAGATACCTGCACAGATGACGTTAGCACAGGTAGTTCATGGCTCTTGTTTTGATTGTTGTGCTGGCTCACGATGGTCACAGCTTTTGTACACAACATTTCTGCGATTATCTATGAATTAAGCACCAGAAATTCACAGGACAGGTTCTGAGGGTCCTAAAGGTTAGCCTAAGAGTTTTAACATCTGACCTGCTACTTCCCTTTCTAATCATTATATAAATACAAGAAAATTTAAAAACACTTTTATCTTAAGGACTTAAAAAAGTAGAAAATAACATTGCTAAAAAACAAAACTGGTATATGTGCCTTCTGTCCATTGGGACTTTGTTTATATTGTTGTTGTTTAATTTGATTGTGGTAAGAAAAATCAACATGAGATTTGTCCTTATACTAGATTTTCAGTGTAACATATAGTATTATTATTTATAGACACAATGTTATGCACCAGATCTCTGCAACTTACCTTGTGTAACTCAATGTTATGCTTATTAATTGGCAGCTTCCAATTATCCCCTTGCCCAAGCACACGAAACCCTATTCTTTTATTCCATTGATTTAACTAGTTTAGATATCTCATGAAGAGAAATCATAGAGTGGTTGTTCTTCTGTGACTGGCGTATTTCACCTACCATAATGTCCTCCAGGTTCATCCATGTTGTGGCATATTATAGGGTATTGTTCTTTCTTAAGGTTGAAAAAATTTTAATATGTATATATGTATATTATATATATAACATACATTATACATTATATGTATATAGTAAATATATAATATGCATGTATATGTACATATCACATATATAATATACATGTTATATATGTATCTAATATGTATCTTTGTATATATTATATACATACATGTATATATATTAGATATATATACATATAATATACACATATATGTATATATAATATACATATAATATACACATATATGTATATATAATATACATATACATATATACATCTAATATTAAAAATTTTCAATCTCTCTTGAAATTCCTTTGCCTATTGCTTTCCGCTCATTGAGCATTTTTACGACAATTTTGAATTCTCCCTTTGAAAATTTATATATGTCTGTTTCATTAGGATTCAGCCTGGAGTTCTATCTAGTTTCTTTGTTTGGATTGTGCTTTCCTGTTTATTCATTTTCTTTGACCCATTGTGTTGGTATTTACTCATTAGAAAAAACCATCTTTTTCTGGATTGATATTATTCAGAAGAAAATTTTCACCAATCAAACTGTCTTGAGGTTCTATGTTCTCTTAAACCTTTAGGCTATTTTAAACTGTCATCTTCATTCTTAGCAGTCTCATACACCTAGAGTAGGCCAAATCTCATAAATACTGAGAGACTAGCAGAACAGAAACCAAACCCTCAGTTAGCTCCTGATAACGTTGCAACTTTGGGTGCATGAGCCAACTCTTTCCCTCCTCAGGCAGAAGCTGGGAGCTAGGATTTATTGCCCTTTCACTCTGTGCTGATCTAGGGAGAGGAGATGTGGTAATGCCAACACAGTAGCTCTACCTATCACCACTTTGCTCCCTACAGGCCCTAGGGAACTTACATATCCTAGGCCTCCTCAGCTCTCCAAGACAGAGGGGATAGAAACCAGTCCCTTGTGCAGGAGCCAGACTAAATGGGGCATTAGATATTCAGTCCAACTTTTTTTCTTCTCAGAGAGAAGCTGTGAGCTGGCTGTTTGCTCCTGATCATATGGCACTGTGCTTGGGGTGGAAATTAGCAAGAGACTGCCTCAACATTTTCTACTGGGTTTTATATTTCTGGTTTCACATTTTTCTGGAGTGCAGGAGCCTCTTAATCAGTTTTTGGATTTCTTACAAAGGGAATTGATTCATGTTTTGCTGTTGAAATGGTGGAAAGGCAATTCCAGAGCTTTCTATTGTGCCATCATGATAAAATGTTACTAGAAAATATCTTCTTAAATGACCATACACACTTTTTTTTGGTCTTATTTGCTTTTGATTTGAGTGAATTTGAGATTTACTATTTAACAGTATTTTCTTGCTTTTGGTTTATATTTTGTCTTTATTCTTTAGGAAGCTGATACAAACTAAACCATATGACATCACAACCCAGCTTTTGAACCCATTACCACCTTTTTAATCAGTTAGAGTTAGTTATACATTATCACATTTAGGTATTAAGAATATTAATTCTGGTCATCCAGTCATTCAGACATTTATTTGTATATGGTAGCTATTATATCTTTACAATATAGTATGAATGTTTTTTCTATGCTAAGGAAATCACCACATAGAACTAGCAATTATTTTAAAGAGAGGTCTCATATAGGAAACTCAGATAAAAGTAGGACAGAATTTTTTAGTTAAACCTATAAATGCTTTTTAAAAATATGTTTGCCCCTTCTCTCTTTCTTCTTTTCTATTTTCAACAGTCCATGTTTACTATTTTAAAGTTAGTTTAGTAAACTGTCCTGCACCATTAAGTTGCTATGAGACACTAGTAAGCATGTATTTGCAAATATGAAGAGATAATCAAACAAAAAATAAATTTTTATAACAACATAAACATACTATCCAAGACTAATTTCGGTTGTCATATAAATTTATAAATATAGAACTTTATATGGCAAAGAAAACCAGACAATGCTAATACCAGCATATTTTTAAGCAAATAGTTGTTATATTGTACCTTTAAAACAACTACCACATTTTATAACTAGACACATTAAATATACGGAGTTAATGAATAAGATTCTTAGAAACAAGACTCATTTTTTTCTAAATGTGATTTGTGTTGTGGTGTCCACTTTCTCTAGCACAGTGTGAAAAACACAATAGGCAACACAAAAATTTCTCAATTGTTTGTGTCAAATTTTTCAACAGTGGTAATTTTTTATGTGTATAGACTTAAAGATGATATTTTATTTGATTCCTGGCAACTTAAGATACTATAATAAATTATGATAAAATAGTTGTATGTCTCAAACTGTACACTGAGGAACATTAGCATCCCCAAATATGTTACCTGGTTTTATGTGAACATGAAAATTTGTACTGAACAAATTTAAATGTTAATGTAATGAAGACAGACTCTGAGAAGTCTTGCAAAAAGGTAACTACCATATTTAACACCTATTTCCTAAAATTTTCAAAAAAAAAATTATTCATACTCTAAAACTAGGCTGTTTCAGAGTAAAGTGTAGGAGATGAAACTAGTAATTATTCCAACTGCAAATGATGTATAAAATCTTTATGAGGTAAGTAAGTTGAACCCTTATTTTCAATGTTAAGGAGGCTTCTCTATCTTAATAACCAGCCATAGTAACCCCAGACCAAATGTTACTTTGGAAAATCCCCAGAATAAGAATTGCTAGAGCCACATATATCCAAAATTCTTTCACAAAATATTTAATCTATAAGAAGTCACTAGAATAAAAAGCAAAGTTTTTAAAAACAATCTTCTGATTCTGATAAGTATGTGTATTACTTGAAAGTTGGCACCATGACAGCTAATCGTATAACCTGCAACTACCAAGTGGCTATAACATTGGTTGAACTTAAAAAGAGAGAATGTAAAAGTGGAGAGGAGAAGAGTATGGGTAAATAAAACCTGAGGAATAGTAAGTAATAGGTAATGGGACAGTGGCCATAAACAAATTAATAAATAGTTGATGAGGTAACTGCTAACATGAAATTGGACTTTTAAAACAGAAAGGGCAAGAGAGAGAATATGAACAAGCTAAAAAAGAAACAGCCTAATAGCAAAAACGGTTCTATGACTTTAAAAATGTGTGTAAAGATAAATAAGGAAAAAGCAAGATATTAAACACAGGATTTAATGCTATTTATCATTCTGGGCTGTTCTCACCAACTCTGCAATGCATTTCACTGAGTAATAAACATTTCAAGTAAAATCTTGGATCTGAGTCTAGACCCTTCACTTACTGGTGGCATGATTTTGAACCAAATTTAAAAGTATATGATGTCTCACTTCTTTGTCTGGAAATATGAATTAATGATAGCACCTCTTGTAAAAATTTTAAAAAAATGAGAATTAAATGCAGTAAGTTGTTTACAATCAATGGTATAACTGTCATGATAAATTCTGTTATCTCATAGCTGTTAGAATTTGTTTACATTTTATGGAATATTGAATATTATTATAGCACTCGAGCTTAAACTTTTAGTTGTCAATTGACAACACTGATGTAGAGAAATTAAGGGACTGCATTGGATATTCTTCTCTAGAATAAAATAAAAGCAAGAAAAAGGCCTAGAAAAAGTTGATAAATAAGGATGACAATTATAAGAGTGAACCAGCAAAGAATACAGATGAGCTAAAAAAGGGACCAAGAATGAGACATGTAAAGCAGTAAGTGAGCCTACAGATCCCCAAGCAAAAAAGTTCCCACTGCTCCTCATTCCCACACCGCCTGCAATCTCAAAGCTGTCTGCTCTGTTCAGGCCTTTGTGAAAGAAGGACTGGAATCAAACAGATTTCGTAAACATGGGCTGCAAATTCAGACAGACTGATTTTAAGGCCCATTTTCTTCATTAACAAGTTATGCTCATTTACATCTCTGCTATTCAGTTCATTTTTTTTTTCCATTTTCCAAATGAGAATAAAATAGTACATACTTCATAGGAATTTTAGGAATATCAAGTTGACTTTCTCACATATAATGCTTAAGAGAGAGAGTCTTTAGAATAGGAATCCACTAAATATTACTAACTATTTTCTGAATAATTTACATTTTTCTTTCAAAACATTCTTATCATTTAATAGAATAGATGCTTCACACACACACACACACACACAAACACACACAAACACACACACACACCATGGACATTTGAGAATTGGTTGGCTGGAAATATTATAGTGAAATTCCACCATATATATTAAGCACATATATAGAGGTTTAGCATGTCTCTCTGTGGGTCACACATTAATATATACATGTTTACATGTCATATATATGTATGTATATGTCATTATAGATAGTGAGTACTTTATTCATATCTAAATATTCTATGTTTTGCAACATGCTTGGTTAAAGTAGTTCTAAACAAATATTTAATGAATTAACATGTAAACTCAGGCATAAAAATATATAAAACAAAACCTTTTAGAAATTAAAAAAAATCAATCATAGTGAAAAAAATATGATACAGAAGTTTAAACTGGTGGCATATGGGTCTAATTGACTATAGTTGCCTTATATTATTCTTCAGACTTTGTTTTATTTTTAAGTTTGATTTGATGCCAATGTAGCAAAATCTAGGGAAAGAATTTAGTGGACAACCACAAACATTGCTATGGGAACTAATAACCTGAAAAGTGCAGTGGCTTAATACCACAAAGATGTATTTCTTTCTCATGCCAATATCCAGCAAGCGTTGTCAAGGACTGCTGCTCATGGTAGTCACTCAAATATCCAGGCTGAAAAAATTCAATCTTCTTTTATGCTTTTAAGATTACCGTATTTCAATGAATTATAGGACTCAAGTTTTCATTACATTTTTACTGAAAAGTGAATAACACATAGTATTTTCCCTACTATTTTACTATCTGAAGCATGACACTTGTGCAAATCTAATCTTAAGTGGGGGGAAAAGAACACTGTTAACAAAAGCTCACAAAAAGCAACATGGTGAAATAGGACTCTGCAGCAATTGTCCCCCTGTAGAAACATTAATCTGGACAACTATTTACTCATGAAAATCCTTCAAAAAATTTCAAGGATCCAGGCGAGACATCATAGTACCTATGTGTAGCATAGAAATAAAACAAGATGCATCAAAAGAGTAGGAAGAACAATTTTACACTACTTTCATCATCCATCTCCCAGCCCAGGCAGCACATCATTGATAAAGATACTCTCCATTTTGGGGTAAAAGAGGGAAGTGAACACTGAACTTTGCCTTGATTCACAGTACTGTGCTGACCACAGTAAGACCCAGCATTGGGAAGGCCCCCAAATCCATAGACTCCAGGCTGGTACCTCTAGATTCACCCTCGTGCCAGGCTAGATCCCTGAAGCTCCTGGTTTGAGGCCTGAACAGTGAAGTTAATCTCCAGTCCACACCTCTGCCAGGCTCATTTTAGCCACATCAGGCTCCAAACAGCTCTCAGGGATGACAGACCCCACTGGTCCTGGACCTTGGGCTGCCCCATTGCCAAGCCAACCCCTGCACCAAGCCAACCTCAGTGGCTTCAGGTTTCACACCCTCTCTACTACTGGTGGAGAGTCATATGACTTTAGACCAGGCTGGCCGACTTTAGTAGACCCAATCAGCAGATCCACCTAAGTGGATCCAAGCTCCAGAACTGCTCACCTGTTGAGCCAGACACAAGGCCAGAGAACCCAAGTATTTTGGCTGCAAGTCAACCAATGAAACATAGCAGATGGCCTGACTGGAGATATTGAAGTGCATTTTCATTCAAAGCCAATTTGCAAATGTTGGAATAATTACTACACCTTTAAATGTGCAGACAACAGAACACCACCATGAGAATCAAGAAGAATCAGGAAAATATGACATCAGCAAAGGGATAAAATAATGCACCAGCTACTGACCCTAAAGAAATTGAGATGTATTACTTCATTAAATTGCCTTACAAAAGATCCAAAATAACTATTTTAAGAATGATCAACAAACTTCAAGAAAATACAGTGAAACTAATAAACTGTGAAAAACAATAAATGACCAAAACAGGAAACTTAAAAAAGAGATTTAAATTATTAAAAATAGAATGAACATAAGCTCCAAAATAAGGAAAATCCAGTGGTTACCACCATGTTCCTATATGAGAGGAGCAGCAGACTGTTTAGAAGAAATCTTACAAGCCAGAAGAGATTGGGTGACTACTTTTAGCCTCCTTAAAGAAAAAAAAAAATGTCAGCCAAGGATTTAACATCATGCCAAACCAAGCTTCATGAGTGAAGGAGAAATAAAGTGTTTTCCAGGCATGCAAATGGTAATGGAATTTGTTACCACTAGACCAGCCCTACAAGAAATGCTCAAAGGAGTTCTAAACATGGAAACAAAAGGAGAATACACACCATCATAAAAACACCTGTAAGTACAAAGTCACGGATACTATAAAACAATGATATAATAGAGACTCCAAAAGAATTAGCTATTAATAACAACACTATGATAGGAACAAAGCCTCACATATCAATATCAATCTTGATTACAAAATGGCCTAAATATTCCACTTAAAATACATAGAATGGAAAATTGCATTAAAAAACAAAACAACAACAAAAGTCACAACAATCTGCTGCCTATAATAGACCCACCTAATGGATAAGATGCCTACATATTCAAAGTAAAGAGGAATAAAGATATATCATGCAAATGATATATGATTTCAGTAAAGTTGCAAGGTACAAAATGAATGTACAAATTTAGTAGCTTTTCTAATCAGTACACCAACAAAGTACAAGCTGAGAACTAAATCAATAATGCAATCCCATTCACGATAAAATTAAAGTCACTAAAAAAATTAAAGTACCTAGGAATACATTCAACCAAGGAGATGAAATATCTCTACAATTGTGGGGACACAATCAGTTTATATAGTGTGTGTATATAACATATATATGAAATTTAAATATCTATGTATCTTTCCATAGATTAAGAAAAAAATGATAAAATTCATTGGAAGCTTAGAAACATGAATTTTTTTTTTTGAAAGAGAGAAAGAGTAAAAAAAATGAAGGAGAGGAAGAAAAAGGAAGAGAAAGAGGGAGAGAGAACGGGAGTATTGCTTTATTGCCCAGGCTAGTATGCAGTCTAAAAATGGGAATTGAAAACCTCTTTTATGCCAATAATGTGCTTAACAATGGAGACAGGAAGGAATAAGGGAAGAAAATAACAACAAGCAGCCAACCAATATTTCATTTAAACCTATGAAATACTATGCAATTATTGATGAGTGATTTACTTCCAATTACATAGTCACTTTTAGAATAGGTGTGATATGATACTGATAAGAATGTATGTTTTATGTATTTGAAGTGGAGAGTTCTATAAATGTTTATTTTTGAGTTACTTGTTCCAGGTCTGAGTTCAAGTCCTGGATATCCTTGTTAATTTTCTGTCCGGTTGATCTGTCTAGTATTGACAATGTGATGTTACAGTCTCCCACTATTATTGTGTGGGAGTCTAAGTCCCTTTATAAGTCATTAAGAACTTGTGTTATGTATCTGGGTGCTCCTGTATTGGGTGCGTATATATTTAGGATCGTTAGCTCTTCTTGTTGCATTGATCCTATTACCATTATTTAATGTACTTCTTTGCCTCTTTTGATCTTTGTTGCTTTAAAGTCTATTTTATCAGAGGTAAGAATTGCAATTCCTGCCTTTTATTTATTTATTTATTTTTGCTCTCCGTTTGATTGGCAAATCTTCCTCCATCCCTTTGTTTTGAGTCTGTGTATCGTTGCATGTGAGATGGGTCTGGATGCAGCATACTGATGGGTTTTGGCTTTTTCCTGTCTGTATCTTTTGATTGGGGGATGTAGTCGATTTAAATTTAAGATTAATAATAATATATGTGAGTTTAATACTGCCATTTGATGCTAGCTGGCTGTTTTGCCCATTAGTTGATGTAAATTCTTCATTATGTTAATGTTCTTTACTTTTTGATAGATTTTTGGAAAGGCTGATACTGGTTGTTCCTTTATATGTGTAGTGCTTCTTTCAGAAGCTCTGGTAAAGCAGGCCTGGTGGTGGTGAAATCTCTAAGTACTTGCTTTTTCGCGAAAGATTTTATTTTTCCTACGCTTGTGAAGCTTAATTTGGCTGGATATGAAATTCTGGGTTGAAAGTTCTTTTCTTTAAGGATGTTGAATATTGGCCCCCATTCTTTTCTGGCATATAGGGTTTCTGCTGAGAGATCTGCTGTAAGTCTGATAGGCTTCCCTTTGTGGGTAACCTGACCTTTCTCTCTGGCTGCCCTTAGAATTTTCTCCTTCATTTCATTTCATTTTTGTGCTTTTTAGTTAATTTATTCATGTCCTGAACGATGATGTAGCACACTAACATTTGTCATAATTTTTTTCTCTGTCATTGGTATTTATACATATTATTTCTGATATTTGTTAATTATGTTATGTATGTTACTTATAGAATAATATTTATACATACTATTACTATTTATTAATTATGTTATATACAATATTATTATTTCCACTCCCCATAATCTTAATTACTTATAGAATATTCCTATTTTAGAATCAATAGAGTTGATTTATTAAAGTAAATTAATTACTTAAATATAATTAATATTTATCAATGAGACTTGGGTTTCTTGATTGCTTAGTCTTAGTTCAGCATCTGTATAGATCACCAGTATTACCTTTTCCATAACTTGCTCACTACTTTTTAAAAAACTATCAATTTTATATTGACTGCATTTCATATTTTATGTGACAATCAATTTCAGATGGATTGTAAATATCAATGAAAAAGATTTTTAAAAACAAAGCTTTTAGCACCTATTCATGTTGACATCAGCAAAGATTTTCATTTAGGAAACAAAAAAATTAATCATAATTAGAATGAATTGTTAAACTGGATTACATTAGATTTTGAACTTTTTATCATCAATGGACCTTATTAACAGTGTGAAAACATAAATCACAAAGAAAAGCTGTATGCAATACTGTATCCAAAAGAGGATTCATTATAGCCTAAGAATTACAAAGCCTTACTAGATCTATCTCTGGTATCTTTCCAGAAAAAGAGAGAGAGAGAAGGTGGGAGGAGAAAGAGATGATTTATATATCAGTACATAAAAATATCCAAATAAATATGTTATAATGTTATAAATGAAAAATATTGATCGGAAACACCTGGAGAGTTTTTTGAAACCACATTTGTTGGGGTTTATCCTAAGATCAAAACCTCTGGCATCTATACATTTAAATGTATTCACTAGGTAAGGCTACTATAAACTAGATAAGAGACATTAATATAGAAAGCTGTTCTTGAATGTTATTGTTATGTGCAGTTTTTGCTTATAATTTTCAAGTTGATTTATGTAAAAGGAACATACTTAAATGTATTTCTAGCTTTTTAAATGAAATAAGTAATTTATTAGCAAATTCTGTATGTGTATCATTTAGAATAAGGTGATATCATTTGGCTCCCTTGTAATCTCACCCTTTTCTATTCCACACCACATTAAGGAAAAAGTATTGGACATGGACAAACAAATATAAGTAATAAGTATACTTATTTATAAGTTATAGACAGATACTACTAGAGCAATGGATTATTTATGTTACAAGCATACACATACATTAATTATTCAATGATGAGATTAAAGTGTTATAAGTAATATTTAAAAGATATTGCTTGTCATTATGGCTGCATACTATTTTAGGTGACTCTAAGTATTAGAGTGAGATTTATCACTTGACATAAGATATGTAATGCCATTTTTTAAATTGTCTCTGAAAATTTTCCATTTTACAAGTTCTTTGCTGATGTTTGATCATTTTTTTTTTAAAGTTGTATGTTTATCTTTGTAAAGTGACTTAAGAATGACACTCAGTAGACGTGCCAATTTTGCCACTGCTGCTCACTTGTACTTTTGTAGCTGGAATTAACCTGCCTTTTCTAGGCAGAGTTTTTTAAAGCTAAATGTCTATTGGTAGTTTTCAGTTATTCAATACTAGGTAATAAAATTTTAAGTAGAATTAGATCTTTATAAGAAAAATACACTATGTTGCATGTGCTGAAGGTGAATGAATTAATCAGAACACCACTACCAATTCTATTATGAAACTCACACTTTTTTCTTTAATATGAATCTTCTACAAGGAAGACACATGAACACTTAACATGCAAAGTGCAGAAGCCAATTTTAACCACACAGGAAATCTTAACCTCCATTTTATTCAATAAAATTAACCATAACTATCTTGCTCACCCTGTGACATGTGATTATGTTACTATTTTTTTTTTTTTATTGCATTTTAGGTTTTGGGGTACATGTGAAAAACATGCAAAGTTGTTGCATAGGTGCATTCATGGCAGTGTGATTTGCTGCCTCCCTCCCCCTCACCCATATCTGGCATTTCTCCCCATGCTATCCCTCCCCAACTCCCCCCCACCCGCTGTCCCCCCCACTCCCCCGCAACAGACCCCCGTGTATAGTGCTCCCCTCCCTGTGTCCATGTGTTCTCCTTGTTCAACACCCTCCTATGAGTGAGAACATGTGGTGTTTGGTTTTGTGTTCTTGTGTCAGTTTGCTGAGAATGATGGTTTCCAGGTTCATCCATGTCCCTAGAAAGGACGCGAACTCCTCATTTTTAATGGCTGCATAATATTCCATGGTGTATATGTGCCACATTTTTCCTGTCCAGTCTATCATCGATGGGCATTTGGGTTGGTTCCAGGTCTTTGCTATTGTAAACTGTGCTGCAATGAACATTCGTGTGCATGTGTCCTTATAGTAGAACGATTTATAATCCTTTGGATATATGCCCAGTAATGGGATTGCTGGGTCAAATGGAATTTCTATTTCTAGGTCCTTGAGGAATCGCCACACTGTTTTCCACAGTGGTTGAACTAATTTACACTCCCACCAACAGTGTAAAAGTGTTCCTATTTCTCCACATCCTCTCCAGCATCTATTTTCTCCAGATTTTTTAATGATCACCATTCTAACTGGCGTGAGATGGTATCTCAGTGTAGTTTTGATTTGCATTTCTCTGATGACCAGTGATGATGAGCATTTTTTCATATGTTTGTTATTTTTAAGATCATGGATATAAATGGTGTTTTTACTAAGGATAAGAAAAAAAAGAGAAAGTTGCAACACTACTTCAGTAATTTAAATAATTCTAGTTGTATTTTGCATATGTATTTAGCAACTGTTTTGCTTCTTTAGTAAACTATTTGTTGAGCTTGTGACTCATGTAAATGAGCAGTCTCAGCATCAGCAGGTCTGATAGGGAACCATAAACTGACTCATTCTTTTCACATTTTCATGATGAGGCTCTTGCTTTTCAGCCTTCATAACTGCAAAAACAAACAAAATATACCTTTCATGCCTTGTTTCAAGAAATACATAATCAGCAGAAATATTTTCTAATAACATGAGTCATAATAAAAATATTGGTCATAATATTTTCAAAAATTACTACCAAAATTAAATATTGGGAGGATCTATTTCTGCTACTCTACTACTCATTCTAACTATGCTTTTGAAGACAAAGCTAGTAATCTTTGGTTGGAAATGATGATAAAACCCAAATTTGAACTAGCTAGGGCAGTAGGGAGAATTTTTTTGCTCATGTTTACAAAGGGTATTAAGGAGGTAGATAGGGTGAAGAATTTAAATTTTCCAGGCTTTCACTCTGCCCATTGTCTCTGTAATCTCAGCACTTTTTGTTTCATCCTCTCCTACTGCAAAATGACTTTTTCTAGAAGACTAGTATTACCAGATCTTGGAAATTTGTGGCTCAGATTTCCCTCCAGAAAGAAACAAGTCCCTTCCTCCAGCTCTGGATTCAAATATTTAATTGGATAAATTAGTTAAAATGTTCTTTTCTTGGACAATTAGTGTGGCCAGTCATATGAGTATATCTACAAAATGGCAACCCCATTTGTGTGACATGTTTAGATCCTGAGGAGAGAAATAATAAGCTTTTGCCTGTAGATGATAAATACTGTTTATTTGGTAAGGAGAAGGTATTTCGAGGAAAACCAGTGTCCTTGGTAGGAGCTACGTGGTCAGTGGTGCTAAAACGTGCTTTGTGTTTCTGCAGTGTTAATGTATCCCTGCAAGGGAATCAAGTCCAGTGGCAATTACGGCTAAGTACTACATTCTAAAAATGGATACAGAAACTTATATGCATCATCCTTACTTTAAGCACTTCAGCCATATCTGTTTCCTATCAGTCTCTATTATCATTAGATAAATCTTAGGATTGGCTTAAAAAATAATGTTTCTTTTGTCTTGCTCTTATAATTCTATTTTTATTATAATAGTTGTTTTTTTTTCTTTAAAAATAGGTTTAAATTCAAAGGACTTTTACTTATATTTTCCTTTCTCTGAAGTGAATGGGTCTGTTATTTATTTCTTTAAATAAGCTAAATGTGGGCAATAAAAAAAAGAAGTAGAAATCTAAATTGTCACCCAATGCCCCCGATGATTTAGGAATACCTAAATCAGCTGTGAAACAATCTCATTTCTTTTCTTTGCAAGATTGAGAATACGGTTTGTGTGTTTTCTAATGGAGCTACATGTAAGAAAGAAACAAGTTTATTTTGTAATAGGTTTCTTTAATTTAAAACAGGAGTCTTATTTCTGTAAGATAATTCATTTAATCAGTGTGACAAAAGCAATATATCACTGAGTTCTCACATTACACTAAACAGATAATCAATAGTTTGAGACAATAAAATAAAATGTTTTCAGCTTTATTAAACTTCAGGGACATGTGGAGAGCAACTGGGAGGTAAAATAGCATTAGAAGTCAGTTAATATGGCTATTATTGCAAAGTGCATCTGAGTCACTGCTTAACACGGGGTTTCCTGTGGTTATTCAGGCAAAATAAGATTTAAAAGCAAACACACAGGGAAAAAAAGGATGAGCTGAAAGACTTAACTCATCAATATCTAGAGTATAAATCATTTAGCTTTTTACCAATATACCATGTTTCATATTTTAAGATCTTATTTAATTATTTTCATCTCATTTGAAACCATTTAACTCTGTTATAATAAATTAATAAAGAACATTCAAGTCCAATAAATACCATTATATAAACAATTGAAATTTAGGTTGAAATACTGATATTTTAAAAACCTTTTTATATGAGATAGTATACTTAGTACTTTTTATGTATTAGTTTATTTGTTTTGCACAACAATCCTTCTAAAGTAATTTGACAATTGAGGACTATGAGGCCTAGTGGATGGGTCTACTGAAGCTCAAGCAGAAAATGAAGGGCAAGCTGGGATTGTTGCTTATGTCTGCTACTGGTCCATTTAAAGAACCCTAACATCCCGAGGCTCTTAGGATCTGACTCAGGGAACTATTATAATTGAATATATGCTGACTAAATGTAGAGAGTGATTTTTCAGATCATTACTAAAGATGCTTAATCAGTCATTGTCACAAGTGGAACAGCTTTCAAGAGATGTTCTCTGTTTATAGCTATAGGTTTTTATCAAAATATATGGTGATGCTATGATATTTTGCCCTCTTTTAGCAATGTTTTAATTTTTTAATCATCTAAGTGATCAATAATTTTAGAAACATGATGAAAATACACCTGTATATACTTAGGTAAATTTTATCATTCAAATTGCCAACCAACATGTTGTGTGTCCCAGTTTTGTTTCTCAAACACTGTTAACTTTTGGACATAAGTAAATGAGATATCTAGTCTTTGCTCAAGTAGTTTATAGCATTGAATTAGCTATTCTATCAAGAAATAAATAGAACTACATGATTGTGTACCTATTATCACAATTACAAAGTAAATAATTATGATAGTTATTATTTTATGCTATTCTGTGCAAATTTGAAACAGTGAACAGTGTTGTTCTGTTTGCAACAGAACAGCAACAAAAAAACATGGGCTTTGGGGACAAACATGCCTGAGGTTGAATTCCATTTATTTTACTTTCTAGCTGGTTGAATGCCACTAATTATTTTACTTATGTTAGGCTTTTTTCCACACCTAACAAAAGGAGATTTTTAACATTTACCTCAAATATAGATTGGGAATATTAAATGAAGTAATGAATAATTAAAGTGCACATTATAATATCTAGAAGATGGCAGGTAATTGCTAAATGCATATTATTGATATTTAGGAGGAGGAGCATTACACTGAGAAGAGGAGGAAAAAGTGTATTCATTGTTGTTGCTGCTGCTGTCACTGTTGATATGCCAGTCGGTACATTGCTATCAAATTTCACAGCATATTTTCTCTCTGAACCACAACAATTTTCCTAGAAATCTCTCCTTTTGGAAATACCCTGTCTGCTGATGTTGGGAATGACCTCAGGGAAGCAGCTAATGATAATGAGTTGGTATCTAAGACTAATAGATTAATATCAATGCAAGTAACTAATGACTAAATCAGGAAATTCTAGAGTCTTCTATCTTGCCAACCCTCTAAATGGCCAGGCTAAAAAAAGCCATTAATAGCTCTTTCACCACTTAACACAGAAATTAGCTATTTTACAACTTTTTTTCTACTCTCAAGCTTGAATTTAATTTTTTTTTTAATTTTTTTAGTGATAGCTGAATTTCACCTGAATAAAATTTTATATATATATATATATATATATATATATATATATATATATATATAGTATTTATTAAGTTCAAGCTTCCTTCCAAAATGAAGAACATTTCTACTAGTTCTGCCAGTACAAATAAACATTCTAATCAGGGAGATGATACTAGAATTTTTATCAATTAGTCAGAAAATTGAATCAATAAACAGTTTTTGGCAGCTAGTCAAAAACCCATTTAAAGCAATACCTTTAGAACAAAGTTAAAGTTAATTTTATTTCTCTGAGTGCTGCTGGAATATTCAGGATGATTATGATCTCTGAAAGCTCTGTCTGGGAAACTAAATCAAAGGACTCCTTTCAACAGAGTACTATCGACTTAGGGACTTCCTTGATGTATTATCATTTACATTTAGATATGTCATGGAGCAAATCAAGTCTCCTGAAAAACTGCTACTGAAGGTTCAGAAAAATTTTATTTTATAAAGATAATGCAGACTTTGGCCACCAGTCCTCCACCACCATCACTGCAATACGATGTTTCTTATTATCTTGCCCATTATCAGAAACTATGTTATGTGGTAGGAGGCGGGAAATGAAAACATGTCACATAATTTCAGTTTACTTTCTCCACTCCTTTACTAAACTATTAGGTGCTACATCACAAAGACAGAAAATATCCTCTGGATCCCTGGGAATGTGAATTCCACCATTTTACTTTTCCATTTTTTTTTTTTCTATTCCTTATGCCTAATTCATCCCTGACACATTAGAAGCTTATCACTTGTTTAAATGAATGAATAGTAAATATTTGACGTCAATGATAAAATTTTTAGAAGGCAAATGAACTCTGGAAATAACAAGAGGCTAAGGGAAGAGAAATTCCAACATGACATTCCAGATTTTTTAAAATTTTCTGGACATCACATTCTTAAAATTCCTTAAAATTAACTTTACTACCTTTCTTAAAATTCTAGAGTTTTTAAACCTTAATTGGAAGTTGGAGTCCAAACAGCTTACCCAAAAGAAAAATATCATCTTTTCTCAGGACTCTCTGCCTGCCTTGGTGCCTTGGCTTGAGAGCATACAGACAGAAAGGGTTACTGCATACAGTTGAAGAGCATACAGACAGAGAGGGTAACTGCAGTCGGGAGAATTATCGAAGCCAGTTTCGATGAGAGCACAGTGAATCTAGGACAAAAGACTGATGCATGGAGTCTCACTCCACCCTCTTTACTCACTGCGATTTCAAAAGCTGGAACCAGTATTAAAGCCCAGAGAAAAAAAAAGGGAGGCTGAGAGTCTCTGATAGAGAAGTCCATTGGACAGGATCATGAGATGCATCTTATGTCATTCATTGGATTGGATCTGAGGATAGATAGTCTTCTTTTTACTTTAGGCATTTAGATTTATAATTTAAAATTTAAATTTCAGGGATAACACAAAGGAACCCTGGAAAGTAGTGTGGCTTGTGATTTAATTACATGCACAGATCTTTTGATGTTATGTGATTTAACTATATGCACCTACATTTCTACATTTTTCAAATATTAAAACACTTATTTTAGGTAGCCAGAGCAGGAAAGCATTAAAAATAAAAGGTCTATGTGATTCATAATTAATACTCATACAGAAGGAAATATAAATACTAGCTACTTCACAGGGCTTTGAAATCTTACCCAGTTTTGAATCCTAGCACAGAAACTTATTAGCTGTAAGAGTCTCAATTGACTCACCTATAATATAGGATTATAAATTTCTAGTTTGTAAGATGTGAAAATTAAACTTTAAGTCAATATGTTATGTGCTAAATAAATTGTAACCATTTATTTCTACCCTAATTCTAAAATTATTTGAGGCATAATTATTTCTTTTATGATTGTTTTTATTATCACTCTCATTATTAGGTGGAAGCAGTGGAGTATTTTAGTTTATGCAGATGATAGTGGGTACCAGATTACATGGACAAATAAAGCCATTCATAAATATAGACCAATATCTACCACTACCTAAGAAAGCGTGCATGATATCTTATTCTGACAACGTACTTGGGAGATTCTTTATGCCATCAGTACATTCTTGGTCTACTCTTAATTGAATAAATGTTTTTGAGGATTTTACTTCAATTTTGATTATCACAGGTGTGAATTTCACAGAGATATTTATGTTATCTGAATTTGTCACTTTGTGAAAGGTTTATTTCTGACTAGCCTATACTCCAATGTCATGAAACAGTGAGAAACCCCATAACCCTGGTCTTATTAGCCTTATGGTTAGCATAAACAAATTAACTATCCAAGAGTCAGTTTGCATATGTATAATGTTAATCTAAAACCATAGTTCTTTAGGGCACATTCTTTGTCTGACTAGTAATCTATCATGCTTAAAATAAATTGGCATCTGATCATGCCTCTACCACATGTTATCCCTGTTGTTATAATGTCTTTTATCTTTTCTACCCAATATTAGGTCTTTCTTCTGTTTTATTCATTCTGTACATTACTGTTAGATGAACCTTTCCAAAACACTGTCTTATCCTTCAAGACAAAACTCATATATCACCTTATCTAGAGACCTTGCCATACTACTTCTGCTTTAGGTATGCACATTTATATTTTATTATTGTAACTTATAGGTTGTAATGCAATAATTTATTCTAGACTACTCTTTAACGTTGACTGCAGAATTGGTGCAAGAAATTTTTATAGATAATTTGTATAAATCTCCCAAATAGTCAATATCTTCCCACCTTCTAAAGTGTAAAATCTATAATTTGTTACTGCCTTGCAAATCAATAAAATTCTGACCCAATTTATTCTATTCAATCTAGATTCATCTCTGCCCCAATTTTACTGTGCCCTCTGATAATCTGGTCTTTGCCACATGATTTCCAGTCCTGTAAATCCTTTCCAACACCAAACACTTTTTTGAGACCTAAATCAAGTGCCGCATATTGTGTGAAGCATGTCCTGATTTTTCTGCCATACACTACTGTCTCTTCTCTAAACTTTTAAGCACGTAGCACAGTGCATCCAAGCTTGGAGGTTGTAGTCACTGTACCTGAATACAAACCTCTATGATTAGAGCAAGCTAATTAATATGTTATTGATGAAGTTTCCATAGATGTTATCAGGGATGAGAAGATGCCTACATCATAGCATGATACTTAAAGAAGATCCAGTAAATTTTAACTGTTGTCATCACACAGAATGTTTAAATTTAACATATAATAATAAAGTGCTTTCTCATTCTAATACAATGTGTTTTTTTTCTATTAAGATTGTGAGCATTTCAAGAAGAGCTTATGCTTCCCCTGTACACCTCACAAGATGAAAAGACATTCATTCTACCCAACCCTTCTTTTGTGTGTCAACAAGTTAAATGTTTCACAAAGTAACTGCTTAGTCCTTTTAATATTATGAAAGCCATTTTTAAAGCCATTACTTTATTATTTCACCCACACATTTACCAAGAGCTCAAGATTTGGCTTTAAATCTTCAAAGCCATTGATTTGGATATTTTTCTAAGACAGTTTGTTGCACCATTTGTAAGGCTAGGTCACTTTCTTCCCATGGATGTATATCCTCTTCTAATTGCATTCATCAATTTTAAAAACCATAAGTATTCTGATATAGTCCAAGTCAGTGTTCATTTCTCTTGACTTTTTCAGCAATAATAATGGAGAGGTTACATCAAATATTGCTTAATTTAATTTCTATATGGTGTTTGCTGGAAAACTTCATGAGATTCATGTAAGAAAGGTAAGTGCTTCATTAGAGGTAGTATTTTAGGAATACGTACAAAGTAAGAAAATAGAAATAATAATAAGAATTTTACTAATAACTTCTTTCATTATCAGCTAAGACAATTTTTCAAGTCAAAGAAGAATGACTAGCACTAGGAAGAAACAAAAAGATCATTTCAATACCTCTTTACATGTTTTTGTGGTTAAATATGAAAGGAGATTATTCATTGAATGTTACAGTTAGAAGGAATCTTAAATTAATTATGTAAATATACATTTAATACTAACTTAATAATATCCCTATTTTATATACTATGTGAGATTAATTTTTTATTTTAATATAGCTTTACTTATCTTCAAATATGTCATTCTAGAGTCTTATTTTTCCAAGTATTTATTTTATATTACTATACATTTTGCCTCAATAGAAATTCTGTATAAACCTCTAACCAGAATTCACATACAAGGTTAGTTTTCAAATTGAAATTCTAAGCAACAATCAAGATCATTTAATGTATTGCTTTGGAAGGAATCCAGAAAAAAAGTGTGTCCTTTAGATTTCATGGAAAATACCTCTTTTTCTGTAGAAGTAATAAAAATAGTTTTAGAATTATAGAATATTATAGTCTTCTTTAAATAACCTGATCATTAAGACATTATCAGCACTAAATTACATAACAGCTAACATAAATGTAATAATAAAATTTTTATTAGGTGTAAGAGTAAGTCTTTCTTAAAACAAGCTATGCATCATCTAAAAATGAACTATTATTTGGGAATTTTGATATATGTATGTCTATTTTATGAAAAAGTATCATCATTTAATGTCATTGTCCTTAACATCCTTTTTGAAATTCCTTGGAAATCTTATGGGATCATTTAGAGCAATTATTTTTCCTTACAGCTTGATTTCTTAATTTTATCCATAACTATAAAGATTATGAATATTCATATTGGTTATAGTTTATATAGTCCATAAATAGTATGAAAATGATAATCTTCTTAATTATGAGCAGCCTAATCATCATTCCCGAGTGTCAATGATATAGACTTTCGTATTACACGTTCATTATTAATCTTTAAAATAAATATGTCCATCTCTTTTATGGACATTAATCCATAAAACATTAATCCTAGTACAATGATCTGTGGATTATAAAAACAGACTTCTGAATCAGGATGAAAAGAATGTGAGCAATAAAGAGGAAATAAATAAAAGGATGTTAAGAGTTCAAACAAAATAACCACAGATCATTGAAAGTAAGGACAAAGTTGAAAGTGGAAAATTGGTAAGAATATTCAGATCATATGAAAATAACAGTTCAATGTAAGGAGAAACTTTTCATGCGTAGTGCAGAAATAAAAACCGGAAGTCTGAGGCAAGAGGACCTTACAACTAAAATAAAGCTTCTTTATAACAACATTTATTTTTCTCATCTGAACAACGCTGGACATTTATTGATTTCTAGAACAGATTAATTTTCCAAAATTTCCAAAATAAAAGTGGTCTTTCAAGAGCTAAAACAGTGTCCCATTTGCCTGAACCTGTTCTTTGGAAGTATTTCACAATTAATTCCATCTCATTTGACTTGACAGTAGATCCTAAAGTGATCTTAGAATAAACTGTAGCATAAGTTTTATCACCCACATTGATGAAACACCGTATGAACATACAGATGTAATTAGTGGCAAGGTAAAAATTCATGCCTGTGGCTTAGAAATCTCAGAATTCTAAAAGGGATATAGACTTTCATCCTATCTTTTGTGTTTTCCCAGAAAAATAATGCCAGGCTTCTTAACTCACAGGCAGAGGGCTTTTGCTAGTCACTTTAAGATAACATCTTTTAAGTGAAAAGTTTAACTGAACTCTTTGGAAAGTTTCTTTTGCATTTGTAATTTTGCATGAATATTAACTTTACCATTCATCTTTGTTGTTTTTCTTTCTGTCATTATTTTATTTATTTTAAAAAATAATTTTATATAAATAAGAGACAGGAGACACTGGCATGAGATGGCAGATTGGAAGATCTCTTGAACCCCAAAATAGCAGCTTAGTAATATTACTTTTTAAATCCCAGGTAACTCTACATAGTCCCTTTAAGGTTCTTGAATTACATTTCTCATTCTGGCACAATTTAATCTTCTTGGCTTTAAACTCAGCTCCTAGGACAGAATGACAGCCTCACATCCATAATCAAAGTTTCTGGTAACTCAGCAGAGCCACAGGCCAAAATTCTCTCCCAGGAGAGCAATGGGCTCAGACCCAAAGACAGCTTAGAAGATCGATTGCAATAAAGGTACTATTTCTTTTTCAGAACGATTCATTCTTAAACAAGAAAATCTTTGCACTAAAACCCATGATCTCTAATATATATGACCTCCTAACATTTTCCAGTGCTTCTGATCCATCTAGAGGTTGAAAAAAACTGGGAAAAATTCAGAGTGCCTTAATAAATAATTGTTGAGTAAATGGATGAATGAATGAATAAACGAATGAATGAGTGAATGAAAGCTTACCTAAAGATGATCACCTAATGCCATTATTCAAGCTGAATTTGGTTGAAAAAATAATGCATACCTTAAATATCCCACATACTTCCTTAGAAGGAAGCTCAGTAGAAAAAAATCAAAGATTAATGTAATGATATTCCCTTTATATTTGCCTACTGATCAACTAAAGGAGAAAACATATTTATCTTCTACCAAAGCAAGTTTTCATCAGTCTGAGGATTTTAAACTAGCTTCTTTGGTCATAAATGCTGAGAAAATATACTGTACCATACCAGAATGGAATTATCTAAAATAAGACTTTTAGAGCATAATTGAATTCAGTCTTGAAACTTCATTTTCATGAGCCACCTTCTGATAACCAGTATTATCTAGAAATCCAAAGTCACTTGAAAATAGGACATGAACATATAGCCTCATCACCAGAAATTTTATTATACCATATAGAAGCAAGTTGAAACACATTTGGTACCTCTGAACACTGAGACTAGAGAACATAGAAATTAGGGCATAAGCAAGGTAGAAATGGTAAGTTAAGGGCGATTTTATTTTTAACTTCGTACCTCTTGAACTATGGCAATTTTGCTATTAGTGTTTTTATACTAAAATAAACAGTTTAATAATATACCTCAGCTCCAGAAGGACAGCACTCATCTAAGGGATATATGCTGTTGTTAATTATACAAGTTGAACCTTTGTCTCAAGTAATTCTGTGACCTACTTATCTTCAACTGCTGTGGTTCATGTAAGCTATGTCTATTGCAATATCCTGTACCATTAATGACTATGACTGGAGGAGTAAGTATGCTAAGTAGTTCACAAGTTAAACTACTTCTAGAGGTTAGATGCTCATCATATTGTAGAGACCTTAGTTAACACTATTTAGTGCTACTAGAGCAAGGTCCATGGTCATCGTGGGTCATCACTGAGTTCCATGACTGAAGACACTTCATTCACATATTCACTATGGTACAGGCATTGATGAATCTGGCTTATTCCACGATATACAAGAGATCCCCGTTGGTGAAATACCCTGTTATGGTCATTTGTTTAACACATATCAGTCAAATGACTATTATGTATCCATCAAACTAGATCTTGGAGATGTGAAGGTAAAATATGACCTCAGTCATGTCTCTTAAAGAGATGTTGGATTTTCATAGACTGATCTCCCACACAGCCTTTCAATGAATAGCCTGTCTTAATTTTCAGCCTTAATAATGATTTCTATTCTTCTCTCACAACCATATTGTATGTGGGTTACTAATTCTTATGATGAACTCAGTATTTTGAAAAACTAAAATCAAATTTTATTTTAAAAAACACATTGACTTCTCAAAATTCTAAGAAATTACTGGAGCCTAGAATATGAAGATAAGCAATTTTCTTACTTCTATGTCATTGATGTTTCATTTTTCTTTTTCATCCTTTGAGTAAATTTTTAAAATGACATTTTAACATTAAATACCTTAATAATGGAAGATGTACTTAGACTTATATGCTTTCATTTTACTTCCTGACATTTTGGCTATAAAAATCCCCACAGCCTGTACAAACCCATTTAATGAGAGAAGTGAAGAGAGCTTGTAAGTTTTAAAGAAAGTATGAAGACTTGTATTCACAAGAACTTTTATAACTGGCAAATGGAAGTTTGCAGCTTCTTCCTGAATAGTTCCTTACAAAGTCAACCATCTGTAGCCAATAAAAGAAGGCACATGTTTTCTCAGCTTGGCAGAGTAGAATCACAAAAGGTGAAAAGATCACAATCCTAGAACAGGAAGTTTGGTTTTTCTAGGAATCTAAAAAACACTAATAAGCAGAAGAATGATGAATTCTACGGAAGTCTTAAATGCCCTCTGAGGTTTTGTTCAACATTTGGGACACTCAAGTCAGGAACAAAGTATTTTTTCAACCTAATTTCCAGTGTGAAGACTTTTGAAAGAATGGATAATATGATTTAGTTTTTTAAAATAGTTAATCCTAGGGCATCCAGACACAAAGCATTGGTGTCCTGGCAGAGTGAGAAGATCAGAGAACCAGCAGGGTAACGAAGGCTTCTGAAGGGATGAGGGGAGTGGTAGAAGTGACACTTCTACCACTAGAGATGTGTTACATATGGGAAGGTTGATTTCTCTCTGTGTGTACATACATTTATTTATGCACAGAACAACACAAACAGATACAAATGTTTATGCATGCATTATTGGAGCTATGACTTTTTGGAGAAAAGGCTGATTTTAGGGCTAGAGCAGGGAATGGCTAAGATTAATCTCACACATCTTAATGTTCCAGAAGCAAGAAAATGAAAGAATAATAGGGACATGTTTGTACATATACCCATGTACATTTGTAATTATTGATATAATTTCAAATTACCTCCCCACAAAATTGTAATAATTACAAAAGGTAGAAAAAAGAAACTTGACAATTGAGGAGCCAGGAACACAGCATCTTAATCAAGTGATCAAAATGAACATTATTCATAATGGGACAAATCAAAATTATACACCATCTGATAGTTACTTTCAAATTTTTTAGAGGCAGAGAACTCTTTGTCACAGACTTATAACTTTCCCTTTAGTTTGAGATTTTTCACAATGATTAGAGAAAAAAAGACTAGCATTGAAGACACAAGAAGGAAAATTAATTTTACACTCCCTAGCATGTAAAACTAAAAGGCTTCCGTAGATTCAGTCAAGTTAAGTTGTGCATCTCTAGGGACATTTCCAAGGTACTGAATGATGCTCACCTAACCTCACTTTGTCACTTTTATCTGAAGTCCTCTTTCTCTCCACATGTATTTTTTCTTCTATATTAACCCTGTTAACAGGGTTAAACTTACCAGAGAACTGACTTCAGTGGTTCTACTTCTATGGTTCTACCAAGTCAGATATTTTATCCTACTTACCCTTACAAATACTTACTTACCCTTACAAATACTCCAGCTTTGAACCAAATCAGTAACCTAATTTCTATATGCATTGGGGGCAGTATAGTTTAGCAATGGAGAGTGAGAACTTTTCCAAGCGTATTCTTCAGTTCAAATCCCTTTTGTAAGCTGTGTGAGTAATAACAAGTCTTTGTAACTACTCTGTATTTCACTTTCCTTATTTGTAAAGATAAGCTAATAATTGTACCTATTATAGTTTTGACAATTAAATGATTTAGATTAAAATTACTTATAATTTTGCCTGTAACACTAGTACTATATGTCCATTTCATGTTATTAATGTTATTTTTAACTGTACTGTGATAAGTAACTATTACATTGAGTCTACTATAGAAATATCAAAACATATGCTAAACTTCATCCTTTTGGAATACTTGGAAAAATTCCAGATGCTAATGACAACTTCTTTGGTTGGGGAAATGACATAGAATTGAGAAGTTCTAGCTTCTTCAGCATGGGAGAATTTCTCTTAAAATAGTAGCTAGCCTTTCAGATAAGATGCATGCATCTTAACAAAGAAACCAATATTTTTCAAAGATCAACTAAATCAAAATTGACTTACATATTTGCCTAATAATTTTGTCATTAATATCAAATGTCTTCAAACAGATACATTACCTGTGTAGAACATTCCACTTTGTGATAGTGTAGCCTAAGGCGTGATTTCTAGAACAGTAATGCATTATAAAATAGGTGCATGTGATGCTGCTGGATCCAACTTATTGACATATTCCCTGTGTGAGTCAAACACCTAGAATATTTTCCATTTATAACATTTTGGAAAATTTAATTCTTACACAAAAGTAATTTATGATTGTGATACTCTCTTATTCAAAATACTACTTTATATATATGGTTCTCCTTAAAATTAAATGGAAAGGTAAAAGATTATTATATGATAATCATTTTCCATTAGAATGACAAAATGGATAGAGAAATGTTCGTGTAATTGCAATTTTTGTCAGTAATTTTAATGGCAAAGGCTGCAATTACTTTTGCACCAACCTAATATTTAGTATTTTCTCTGTTAGTGTGGCTTTTCTGGCTTGTTAGCCTTTAGTATATCTTCATAGTATATTGCCTACATGTTTCTAAGGTTTTTGAAATACGTACAAGTTAGTATTATTTAATACTTTTACACCAATAAGTATGTCACAGGGCAGATGACAGTAATGTTTTTTGTTTTTGTTTTTGTTTTTTGAGACAAAGTTTTGCTCTTGGCATCCAGGCTGGAGGGCAGTGATATGATCTCGGCTAACTGCAACCTCTGACTCCTAGGTTCAAGTGATTCTCCTGCCTCAGCCTCCCGAGTACCTGGAAATACAGGCACCTGCCACATTGCTTGACTGATTTTTGTATTTTTAGTAGAGATGGAGTTTCACCACCTTAGCCAGGCTGGTCTTAAACTCCTGACCTCAGGTGATCCGCCCTCCTCGGCCTCCCTAAGTGGGTTATGTACATTTGCTTCACATTCTACTTTAATTATGAAAAAATTATTGAAATACAAAATATCTAGGTAAATTATAAATAAAGAAAAAATAAAAATAAAAGCTGAGCAGTTGTGTATTGTATCATCTTAACAGAAAAATCATTGCTAATCACTTTGAAGACTCCTGAGTTTTCATTTCCAAATTTTCCTCTTCCCTTACCACCCTCCCAAAACACTATAATAAGTTTTGTTTTCTATGATAGCCTTGTTATTTTAAATAAATAATTTACATATATGCATATATAAATATGTATATATATATAAAATGTTTAGTTTCATGCATTTTATTATATAAATGAAATTATGCTATACATACTATATAGACCTCACAGATATATATCTAGATATATAGACACTTAATATATTCTGTGATTGCTTTTTTCAGTCATTTTTAAAAATAAATTCATGTTCATTCAACAATCTCTAATTCATTCATTTATATTTGATAGGCTATCCCATTGTATGTGTATAAACAAAATTTATCCCTTCTTCTCTAAATATTTATCAAGGTGTTTTATAGATCTGGTCCTCTTTTTAAAAAAATAATGCTATAGACATTCTTGTACATTTCAGTTGGTTCACAGTTGCAAGTGTATGTTTAGAGGATATAACTAGGAAAACTGAGGAGTGGTGGGATTTGTGTGTCTTCTACTTTTCTGTAAAATTCTGTTTTGTTTTCAAAAGTGTTTAACCAATTTTAACTCCCACTGAAGGAATATAAGTTTTCTCATCCTTGACAGCATTTGGTTTTGTCAGATTATTAAACTTTTGTCAATCTGGATGTGAAATGGTATCTCATTATGTTTTTAATTTACATTTAATTTGCATTTCTCTGAGGGGCTGCCAAGCAGGAGCTGCAGATTTGGAGGAGGCAGGAGACACAGCTGCTTCTACAGAAGAAGGGGCAGCACAAAAAGTAGAAGGAGGGATGAAATACCCTAGTTTCTCCCGTCCTTACACCCTCCAGTCTTCCATAAGTTCCTTCCATTTGAAAAATGTACCTGGAAATACGAGATTAAGGAAGCCTGCGAGGTGTAATTATTTGAAATACAGAATTGGGCAGAAAAGGGTGAAAAATAAATCTGAAATCAGATTTGAAAATGGCTTTCAGAGGTATACCACATTTAACTTGTTATTCACTGTCTCTTCTACTCGAATATAAAGCTCAGTGAATAAAAGCATTTTGTGTATTTTGTTCCCTTTGCTTAGAACAATCCCTGGTACATATGAAACAATAAAAATTGAATAGATGAATGAATGAATGAATGGTCAAGTCTCACACAAGCCATATCCTTTCACATGTTTAAATATTATTTTAGAATTACATTATTGACTAAATAAATACATAAATTAATGTAATTTAATTTTTAGAGAAAATTCAGATGAAATAGAAGATCTATTCAGTCATCTATTTTTTTGTTTTATTGCTGTTGTGGTTTAAAAGCTTCTGTATTAGTCAGGCTTTTCCACAAAAACAAAACCAATCAGTAGGATCAAACAAACAAACAAAAAGAAGTAGGATTTTACTCTCTTTCCAGATATGAGAGTATCAGAAACAGTGAGATCCTATTGATTTTATATATATACATACAGGTGTCTATCTGCCCACTAATACCACAGCTTTCTTCTCCACCCTTTTGTGAAGCTCCTTCTACCTAACCCAGCCTTCTAGCCTGCTTCTACTATTATTTTTTTCACTGTGCTTTTAAAATTCACTCTTCCCCATCTTTCATCCTCATACCTGGTTGTTTTCTTTTTTGTCATACAATAGCTGACTTATTTTATTTGTAAATTATTCCTTAAATGTCACCCCTCAGAGCCCTTATCTGATTGTGTTATATACTATGGCCTCTTTCTCTTGCTTATTCATCTAAGTAGTTTTAAAACCAGTTGCCATGATCTGTAATTACTCTGCCTTTTATCTGTTTTCTTACTTGTTGTCTGTCTCACCCTAGTAGAATATAAACCAGGTAGGGCAGGAAATATGCCTGTTTTCTTGATGCAGTAGCCACGGAGATTACCAAAGCACTGGGCAGCTGTATTAATTTATAAATCTTCTGGGAAGACCCAGTTTCTTCCTCAGATAGGTGGATTCATTTAAAAATAAAAACAACTATTATTTTCACTAATATATGACTATCATACTGGATTTGTGTGTAGTGAGTGATGTTCTATAATGTGTACCCCATGCTAGGAGGAGAGAATACACTGGATCTGGCATTATTATGCAACTCTATGTACCAGTCTGCTATGTCCATAGAATATTAATCACTATAGAAGCACAAAGTATCTTTTGTTGGCCCATAAAAATAATCTGAATCTACTTTTATATTATAGAAACCTAATTTCTTTAATATTATCAGCATAGTTTATTATTTTGGCTCTCCTTATCCTCCTAGGCATTCTCCTCTGAAAATATGCAAGGTATTAATGTGCCACATCTGGAAATTACTCAGTTGTCAAAAAACAGAGGAAAGAAAAATTATAAATTTCACCCCTCTGCTCCCTTTGAAAAAGATATATCTCTAAGCTTGATGGAAAATTGACATTGATTCTGTTATGTTTTTACATTTAATGGGAAAAATAGAGTTATTGATCTCATTAATCTCAACAACTGAAATTTTACGTAGGTTCTACAAAATGTTAGGAATGTTTTTTTAATTGTGTTTTCGGTCTTGGGGTACATGTGAAGAACATGTAGGATTGTTGCATAGGTACATACATGGCAATGTGGTTTGCTGCCTTCCTGCCCATCACCTATACCTGGCATTTCTCCCCATGTTATCACTCCCCAACTCCCCACCCCGCACTGTCCCCCACCAGTTCCCCTCCACAGACCCCAGTGTGTGATGCTCCCCTCCCTGTGTCCATGTGTTCTCATTGTTCAACACCCACTTATGAGTAAGAACATGCAGTGTTTGATTTTCTGTTCTTGTGTCAGTTTGCTGAAAATGATGGTTTCAATTTTCATCCATGTCCCTGCAAAGGACATGAACTCATTGTTTTTTATGGCTGCATAGTATTCCACGGTGTATATGTGCCACATTTTCCCTGTCCATCTATCATCGATGGGCATTTGTGTTGGTTCCAAGTCTTTGCTATTGTAAACAATGCTACAATGAACATTCCTGTACATGTGTCCTTAAAATAGAACGATTTATAATCCTTTGGATATATATACCCATTAATGGGATTGCTGGGTCAAATGGAATTTCTATTTCTAGGTCCCTGAGGAATCGCCACACTGTAGAGAAATTGTTTAATATCCAGTAGAAATTTCAATTTACTTACCCATTAAATAATAGTATTATTTAGTAGAGAGTTAATGAGTTCGGAATTTTTAATTCCAAATATAAAATGTTTAAAGTTTGTTGAATGGCTTTTCACAGTTAAAGAAAGAAATACAAAGTTAATAAAATAAATTTTATACTTAAATTTTAAAATGATCCCACATTATTTGAAACCCATATCATTTATGATTTTAGGTAAGATTTTGGATTTGAATAATATTCCTCAACTCTGTGTAACCAAATGTGTGATAGATGAAGAAAGAGGCTCATGAGATTAAGCTACTTATTCAAGATCTGACAGCAGCAGAACCCAGTAGGAGGGTTCCAGTCTTCTGATTTATAATCTATGTCTTCTTCAGTTATAGCATGTTGTTTCATATCCAAGAAGGATGATCCAACAAACAGAAAATTAGATGATTGCAAAAGTCTACTGCATATTTCACTGGGAGCAATCAAATGATGTAGTGTAAACATAATAGTGTTTAAAGCCTGAAGACATGGTATCAGCATCCTGTTCTGCCATCAATTGAGTGGCACTGGACAAGTTACTTAATTTCATTGAACTGAAGCTTCCTTAGAAAGTGAGAGTGAAAGTTAAATAAGAAAATGTATAGGTATATTATTAAAACTTTAACATATTACCAGTGGGTCTTGTTTTTGGTTTTTGTTTTTTTTAGTACCCTTGTTTTATTTTACTCCACATATAATGTAGGTAAATCCTTTCATACTCCTGAATAAAACCCTTCATGACAAAAAATATTATCATATTATTTAGAGTAAAATATTGTATTTGTTCACTACTTCTGGGGGCTATGTTGTTCCAGATGATCTGTTTTTAAAGTGAATGGTTAATGTTCATCAAATGCCTCGATTCTGCCTTTTAAATCAGTTTGAATATAATCAAATAAACCAAAATATACAAGGAAGTATTAATAAAGTAATTTATACAATAGAAGGCATGTTTCAGAATCATTTTTATAACTACCAGTTCTGAGACAATATGCAGAGAAAATAATTTGATGTTAACTTGCAGTTGTTTACAATTCAGATAAATTATTACCTTTTTACTTGTGTAAGACATCTTAAAAATATGAACATACCAGGGAGATAAAAATAATCTTTATTGAGTTTCAAGTTAGTTTGCAGATCAATAAACTATGTCATTATGATTCCTATATTACAGAACAATATTTATTTGGAAATCATAAATGTGAATATCTCTCTTGCTAAAGACTTCTTAGTTTATAAAACTAATATTTTAAATAATATAGAAATAAGAGTGATACAATTACCAAGGTTATTGAAGTAGAATATGGAAGAAGTCCTTTTTCAGGGTTCAAGTTCAGTGTTATATTAGCTCTTCTCTAAAAAAAGAAAACATAATAGCTGGAAGCCAATGAATGATATGCAATGAAGACTTTTTTGTGCTGGCAGGGTAAGAGCTATTAGATCATAATGTCCATAATTTTGTGAATATAGAATTGTTTCCTAGACCATTATCCACTTCTTTGTCTGGTCTACGTAAATGGCTCAAGCAAAGGGGCTTTTTACTACATCTCTTAGGAAACAATTCTTCAGCCTAATAGACCTAACAAGGCTGCCTTTTCTGTGATAGTTACTCACAAATTTCCTATACTCAATGTTATCCCATTACTTCTGGTTATTTTCTCTTGACTAACCTAAAATTTTCTCCTTTCCCCCACCCCATTTTTTTTACTCTAGGTATGTTTTCAAGCGAATGAGTTTCCCATTAGTCTTTTCACCAAATTAAATGGATACTGTCTTTTAATCTCTATCCATTGATCATTTCATGTAGACCCTTAATACTTTGTATTGTTCCTTCCTGAAGTTTTATTTGTTTGCATTTTTCTCACATTGGGAAATCTATATTTCTTTTCTGTACTGTGGGCATTTTTGTAAGAAATTTAACTAATATTATTTCTGACTAGCCTAATCTCACCTCCCAGAGATGATTCTTTTATGTTGTTTTCCATAGCATTTATGCCTAGGTTTCTCTTTACTAACTATATAATTAATTATGTACTCTGTAGGGTCTTTTTTTTTTAACCTGATGATGCAATTTTCATATATTTCTTAATAAGATAGATTGTTTTTCTCCATTTTGTGGACCTTATTGCTATGTATAGTTAATTTTTAAAAGCAAATTGTTTTTTTAACCTTAGTCAGGAATTAGGATTACATAAACCCCAGAAAGGAACATCATACCCCATGCTTAAGAATGGACTTGTATAATTTGTCTGAATTTTTCTGTAGCAAGACCTCTCCCTTTTACTTACTAAATATAATTATACTCAGCCTTTGCAACTGAGAACAGTTTCAAGAGAACTAAAACATGCTTAGCTATAGTATCTATTAATTCACACCCTATCATGCATTGTATTGTTATTCAAAATTAGAGGTTCATTCCATTTGATGAAGATAATTTCCACACAAAATGCAAATTTTTTAAGTGGACTGACAAAAAAGGAAAACTATGAAGTATTTATCAGAGGAAGTATTTAATTCTCAATGGAGAGCTCATAGTTCACAATGAGAATGAGATGCACAGTAGCGTGTTAAGATAGCTCGATAGGAAATTGTAGTAGCTTAGTGAGACAGTTCCAATCTTGGCTACAATCATTCCTTTCATGGAAAAGGAAGGAATTCTGCACAGCCCAGAACTCAGGGAAGGATTGCAGGAGCCTGGAAGTCTTGAAAAGTGCTGAAAGTTAGATAAACATTGAAATCCATTTCCCATTAGGAAATGATTCTGCCTCAAATCTGTTAAAGTTTTCACTTTTTCTGAGGCTCAGAGATGTTGAGAAGCATAGACAAGAATAAACATTGAAAGAGAGAACCTACACAGAAATAATGTAAGGCTTTGTTTTTTTCTGGTGACTCTTCCATACGCAGTCACACAGTAAATTATATCTTTGTGAATATAGTCATGTCGACTACATGGAAACTCAACCTCATGTAGACTGTACTATGAACCACATCTTTCCTGGATCATGAAAGAAAATAGAACTAAGGTGATACAATTTGACTCTGTGTCCCCACCCAAATCTCATCTTGTAATGACTATATTTTCCACAACATGTGGGAGGAATCTGGGGGAGATGATTGAATCATGAGGGCAGGTCATTTCCATGCTGTTCTCATGGTAGTGAATGGCTCTTATGAGATCTGATGGTTTTAAAAAATGAGAGTTTCTCTGCACAAATTCTTTTTTTGTCTGCTGCCATCCATGTAAGATATGACTTCCTGCTCCTTGCCTTCTACCATGATTGTGAGGCATCTCCAGTCATGTGGAACTGTAAGTCCAATTAAAGTTCTTTCATTTGTAAAGTGCCCAGTCTCAGTTATGTCTTTCTCAGCAGTATGAAAACAAGCTAATACAGTAAATTGGTACCTAGAGTGGGGTGCTGCAGAAGAGATAGTCAAAAATGTGGAAGCAACTTTGGAACTGGGTAACAGCCAAAGGGTGGATCAATTTGGAGGGCTCTAGAAGAATACAGGTAAATGTTGGAAAGTTTAAAACTCCCTGGAGACTTGTGCAATGGCTTTGACCAAAATGCTGATAATGATAATAACAACAAAATCTAGGCTGAAGTAGTCTCAGATGGAGATAAGGAACTTGTTGGGAACTGGAGTAGAAGTGATTCTTGTTATGTTTTAGCAAAGAGATTGGTGGATTTTTGCCCCTGTCCTATATAGATTTATGGAACTTTGAACTAGAGAGAGATGATTTAGGGTATCTGGCAGAAGAAATCTCTAAACAGCAAAGCATTAAAGAGGTGGCTTGGGTGCTGTTAAAATCATTCCATGTTAAAAGGGAAATAGAGCAGAAAAGTTCAGAATATTTGCAGCCTATTGATGTAGTAGAAAAGAAAAACACATTTTTTAATGAGAAATTCAAACTGGCTGCATAAATTTGCATAAGTAACAAGGAGCCAAATATTAATCCCCAAGACAACAGGAAAAATGTCTCCAGGGCATGTCATAGGTCTTCCTGGCAGTTCTTCCCATCACAGAACCAGAAGTCTAGAAGGGGTAAATGGGTGTGACTTCAGAGGGTTCAAGTAAAGCCTTGGCAGCTTCTATGTGGTGATGAGCCTACCAGTGCACAGAAGTCAAGAACTGGGGTTTAAGAACCTCTGCCTAGATTTCAGAGGTTGAAAGGAAATGCCTGGATGTCCAGGCAGAAGTTTGCTGTAGGGGCAGGGCTCTCATGGAGAACCTCTGCTAGGGCACTGTGTAAGGGAAATGTGGGGTTGGAGCCCCCACACAGAGTCCCTACTGGTGCATCACCTACTGGAGCTGTCAGAAGAGGGCCACCATCCTCCAGACCCCACCATGTTAAATCCCCTGACAGTCTGCACTATTTGCCTGGAAAAATCAAAGACACTCCATGCTAGCTTGTGAAAGTATCCAGAAAGGGGCCTATAACCTGCAAAGCCACAGGAGTAGAGCTGCTCAAGACTACTGGAATCTACATCTCACATCAGCATGACCTGGATATGAGATGTGAATCAAAGGAGATAATTTTAGAGCTTAAAGATTTGACTGCCCTTATGGATTTTGGACTTGCACGGGGCCTGTAGCCCCTTTGTTTCAGCCAATTTACCCCATCTGGAATTCCTGTATTTACCCAATGCCTGTACCCCCATGGTATCTAGGAAGTAACTAACTTGTTTTTGATTTTACAGGCTTATAAGCGGAAGGGACTTGCCTTGTCTTGAATGAGACTTTGGACTGTGGACTCTTGAGTTACTGCTGAAATGAGTTGAGGGATGGAGTGATATGGTTTGACTATTTCCCCAGCCAAATCTCATCTTATTGCTCCCATAATTATCAGGTTTTGTCAAAGAGACCCAACTGGAGATGACTGAATCATGGGGACAGGTCTTTTCCGTTCTGTTCTTGTGATAGTGAATGGATCTGATGAGATCTGATGGTATTAAAAATGGGAATTTCTCTGCATAATGATTGTGAGGCATCCCCAGCCATGTGATATTGTAAGTCCAAGTAAACCTTTTTCTTATATAAAATGCCCAGTCTTTAGTATGTCTTTATCAGCAGACTGAAAACAGACTAATACATGGGGTTCATCCTATGACTCTATATTAACTCTATAAAACAGTGTTTCTTTTAAGGGAAGCCAAAGGAAAGATACAAAGACATTTATCAGTGAGATTTTAGTGAAGTAATTTATTTTCATGGGTTAAAAATTCATATTAGACTGCCATAGAACTTGAAAGAGAAAAAATATAATTCAGCATATGGGGTTTAAGATATAACTGAATTGTTGATAAAGGCTTAATATTGCTTATGTTGGGCAAAGTTATTTCTCAAAATTTGCTGAGAAATTCTACACTGCTGATCCTCATAATAATGTCAAAACATTGTAAGATTTTTTCCTGATTATGTCTTTCCATAACCATAATTTAAATACATTTGTCCACTCAAAAAACAAGTCATTTAAAATTGAAAATTTAAGTAATTTGTTATTTATGCTTTATACTAGTCCATAGATCATTGATCAATATCTGTGGAAATGGTATTCATTATTGATTTTGGCAGCATCCTTGAAAGCCCCATATTTCTATGGGCTATCTGATTGAATTATTTTCTATAAGTTTTACTTTATTTTTAATCAGTAATCAAACTTATACTTTCACAGTAATACAGATACATAAAAACTTTTGGTATGAGTTATTTGGTTGTGTCTACTAAACACTGTGTTTCAAAGTTTGTAATACAAGCCAAGTAATTAGTTGTCATATTTTGGCAAGATTTATTATTCATAAACTGCATCTATTTCTAGTACAAGTTTCCATTATCTTCTAGGTGCTTTAAGGTTTGTTTTTGATCCTCCATAATACATCGATCATTTTCTTCTATTTTGAGATTTGACTTAGTGTTTTGTAATGGGGCATTAATAATTATATTATTTTAAAGTTTGATGAATTTGGTTTTCATGTAAATTATTAATTTGATAGGTTAATTTTATCTTTTATATCAGCAATATCATTGTTTTTGTTTGCTTTACTGATTCTTTTTAAGTAAATATTCAATATAACCTATATAATTATTTCTGGGAATATTTTTCTGTATCTAAAGAAAAATATAATAGCTTCATATTACCAGTGTTTTATAATCAATTGAATGATTTCTTTTTCTATTTCCTCTGCCTACTACTTTATGTCTAGGAAAACTAAATGTGAAAATTCAAACCTAAGATGAGCTCAAGTTAGTTAGCATGCTCAATGTGGCCCTTATATTACATTGAGTTCATGTTTCTGTTAGAGATATCATCCTTTCAAAAAAGGCTCTAAATTGAAACTTCAAATACTATAAATTCTGAAATGAATTATAAGGGGAATTAAGGCTATTTCTGTGTGGGGACTACTGTCTTCATAGCTATGTAGATGTAGTCATGGGGACAATACATGTCAACTGAGAGGGTATATGGGGGACGTACTAGTCAAAGGCTAGAGAGTTTCAGTTATGCAAAATGGCTAAGTTCTTGAGCTCTACTGCACAGTATAGGGCTCATAGTTAACAATACTGTATTGTATATTTAAAAAATTTCTAAGGGAGATACTTGTGTTAATTTTTCTTATCACATACATAAGCACACAAAAATAAGATAATAAATAAAGAGAGCAGGTAGACATTTTTAGATGTGATGGCTCTATTTATGACAGATTATAGTGATGGTTTTATGGGTACATACTTATCTCTAAACTCCTCAAGTTGTGTGCATTACATAAGAAAGGCTTTTTATATATTAATTATTTCTCAATAAAGTGCTGTTTCTCCAATCAAATCTAGTTTCTCCAATTCCATACTGTATTAGTTAGGATTTCCTATAGTATGCTGGAATAACTAATGCTCCTGAAGTTTCAGGTGCTTACTTGAGTAAAGGTTTATTTCTCCCTCTTTCAATATCCATTGTGGGTCATCTGTGTTTTAATTCTTGCCATCTTTACCAAAACCGTGACAAACTGGGTAGTCTCTTCTGGAAAGACAATCTATCATTTGGTAATGGATAAGTATGTTAAGCCACATGCTAGTCTTAAAAAATCTGCCGAATGTCATTGACCATAGCTATTAACATAAGTGGCCCTTCCCAGCTACTCAGGAGGCTGAGGCAGGAGAATTGCCTGAACCCAGGAGGCGGAGGTTGCAGTGAGCCGAGATTGCGCCATTGCACTCCAGCCTGGGTAATAAGAGCGAAACTCCGTCTCAAAAAAAAAAAAAAAAAAGATATATGGCCCTTTGCCACACTTATTATCCTCCTTTTTCTTAGGTGCCTGAAATATTGAAGCTTCCCTTCTACATACAATAATACTAGATGCTCAAACAGAGAGAGAGAGGTTCTCATATTCAGTGAAGATTTTTAATATTTAGTTTATTGAATAATATGATAAACACTCGACTGGACATATCTACATTATAAAATACCATGTACAAGATAGCATTATTTTTATAGCTTTCTTTTTCAATCTCATCATAATTTAATGTTGATTCTGCATCCATAACACTGGAATTTACTCATTATATAAGTGTCAAAGAAGAGTTTTCTTTCCATTATGCTTAAAATAAGTGCATGTTAAAATACACATAAACTTTTTCTAATTAGAAATTATTCTGGTTAGAAAGTAATAAATTAGCTATTTCACATCACAAAGTACACAAAACTTGTCTTCTTGCAGCACTTTATCTCTATTTTTTAAAAAAAAATATCTTCTCTGAATTCCCATTTCATGCCAGGAATTTGCAGAGTTTTATCATAATTTATGCCATCATTATTAAGTATCTGGCAAAAGAACATGTTTAGCGTATTTTGTATGTTTCATTGAATGATATAGTTAATATTGTGACTTGCATATATTACACTCTTTATCTTTCTTGTTCCCCTCATTTCTTCCTTTATTTTTGCATGATTATATACATAATTGGAATTGAAAAGTGTTCATAGATGAATCATGGCCACTCAGCTTAATTTAAATAAGCAACTGCATTCCAAATATAAATTGGATTTTGTAATCTTTGCTGAGATTTGAAGTGTATTTGTGCTCAAAGAGTTTGTATTATATTTAATATATGAGTGTCCACTGGCAATATCATTTTCTTTCTTTATATAAATAAGAATCATAGCATTTTAGACTCAAAAGGTAGCAGAGCAACAATTGTTTTGTGTCTTTCTTACCATCTGTATGTGATAGCTCTTAAAATATTAGAAGCTAGCTATCATCTTTTCTAAAAATATTTTCCTTGTGTTAAATAACTTTATTTTATTAATTATTTTTCATATGTCAGTATCAGATCCATCACTATCTAGGTTTCTGTCCCCTGCTCCTTAGTTCCTAGTTTCTTTCTCTCTCTCTTTCTTTTTTTTTTTTCCCCTTCTTTCTTTAATATAAGGCCTGGAATTTGATATGCTCTGATTTTACAGGACTTTTGTAATTGCAACCTAATAGGTTTATTAGCTCTCATAGCATACCATTAGGTTGTATTGAGTTTGTAGTTGGTGAACTCAATAAGTGGTTTCATACTGATCTCTGAACTTATTTTTCAAATATTCTGTAGCTCAATATTCTATTTCAGCTTTCATCTTTTTCTCTGTTGATGCATCATGTTGCCTAAATTTTGAGTTGCATTTTCACATTCAGTTGGTGTTCTGAGATGTTGGCTCTCCCTTTCAGCTGTATCACAACTGTGCATTTCATGAAGATTCCTTCACTGATAACTACATTTAACCTCACAGGATCAAGTACACAGGCTTGTGTCAGGCCATTGGAGACCTCTCTTCAGGTTGACATTGAAGAGTCAACACAGGCATTCTACTGGTTTAACTAGCTACAAATCCAACACCTAAGTGTACTATTAACCAGCCAGTTTTTCTCTACTTTGCATACTATGAAATGACGAAAGCCCTTGTCAAATGCTTAGCTGAAATCAAGATAAACTGTTTCGAAGACATTATCAAGATCTAAAAGCTAACAGTACAAATAGAAAGTAAGTGTTGCGACATGTGACTCCTGCTCATTAAGCCCATGGCCTTTCCTTTACCCCAAAATGTCCAATTGTTGAAGAATGGAAAAATGTGGCACATATACACCATGGAATATTATGCAGCCATTAAAAATGAGGAGTTCGCATCCTTTGTAGGGACATGGATGAACCTGGAAACCATCATTCTCAGCAAACTGACACAAGAACACAAAACCAAACACCACATGTTCTCACTCATAGGAGGGTGTTGAACAAGGAGAACACATGGACACAGGGAGGGGAGCACTATACACGGGGGTCTGTTGCGGGGGAGTGGGGGGGACAGCGGGGGGGGGAGTTGGGGAGGGATAGCATGGGGAGAAATGCCAGATATGGGTGAGGGGGAGGGAGGCAGCAAATCACACTGCCATGAATGCACCTATGCAACAACTTTGCATGTTTTTCACATGTACCCCAAAACCTAAAATGCAATTAAAAAAAAAAAAATTAAAATAAAAAAAAAAGAAGCCTATTGCTTAAATTTCCCAGTTACTGTATTATTCTTACATATTATTTTTTCCCCATTTTCCTATTGTTAAAAACTGGTACTGTGTTATGCCTTTTTATAAAGCTTCTAAAAAATATAAAAGTGAGATTTGGTGATCATTTGGCAACTTGCAAAGGTGTATATATAAATTTTTGGTGCTAAATAATCGAGTGCACTTAAAATAAGTAAGTGCTTTTCTAACATTGGTTAACATATAGAGTTTACAAAATTGTATGTATGCTCACAATAGTAAGATTTTATTACCACATTAGAGAGAAGCAATCTGAGGCTCAGAAGGCTGGTGACCTTCTAGGGTGTAGAAATAATAGGAGATTAAAACATGTATTTATTTAGTATTACTATTTGCTTTTAATTTTTGTATTTAATGGTAACGTTTATACATATGCCTTGTGGAATAGTAAACACATACAAAACAGAAAAAAAAAGTAATCCTTAATTACAACACACAGATGTTAATGGTTGTTAATATGTTTAATTTCTCCTCAATTATGAATATTGAAACCCCTTCAAATTTGAAAGGAGACTGGAAGTTCCCATTTGCAGATATCTGTTAACTTTAAACTGTCTCTTTCAGAAGTTGGTTATAGATACTTTATTCTGATACACCAAGCATAATTTCTTTCAGCATGGGCTAATCTTTATTTTTAAAATTTGTTGTTACCATTCTATTTTTACTTTTTTGTATCAGTTTGACTTCTTGTAAAAATTAAATTTTTAGGTCCTCCTACCCTGAAAAGCCCATCTCCATTTTAAAAGCGCTGGGTTTAAACATTATTTTGAAAATATTTAGGGTTGTTCTTTAACTATACTTAATACTATTATATTACCAAAATAGTCACAGCCATTTTCTACCATCAACTTCAGAGCTATAATGTGCTTTTAACCTACTATTCCAATTATGTTTGTCTGTCATTTATCTACCTATTTAATCTTAAGCTAACATTATCTACCAAGTGAATCATAAAATTGAAGAATAAATTGTGTTTATCAATAAAATAGACCAGTCAGTAAGAAGAAAACTGACTTGGTTGGGCAAAGTGTTATTCTGATATTTAGACTGAAAACCACTACAGTTTAATTCTCTGTCTCTAAACATGATGTACATTGATTGAGTACAATTTAATGTTGCTCAAGAAAAATAGTCTCCAGCTGGGCGCGGTGACTCACGCCTGTAATCCCAGCACTTTGGAAGGCCAAGGCAAGTGGATCACTAGGTCAGGAGTTCAAGACTACCCTGGCCAGGATGGTGCAGTCCTCGTTTCTACTAAAAATGCAAATTTAGCTGGGCATGGTAGCGGGCACCTGTATTCCCAGCTACTCGGGAGGCTGAGGCAGGATAATTGTTTGAAGCCGGGAGGGGAGGTTGCAGTGATCCGAGATTGTGCTACTGCACTCCAGCCTGGGCGACAAAGCAATATGCAAGGCCCTTTCTGAGGGGAATGGCAAGGGAAAGTATTTTCAGAGTAATGCAGAAATGAAGAAAGAAGAAAGGAGCACAATTATATTTTCAGGGGACTTTCTATTATTAACTTCTTGGGATAGAAATCACCGAATATATTTACTGTTATTTAATATTAAAATTTATTTTCCTCAATCCTTCCCTTCTTTTTTTTTTTTTTTTTTTTTTTCTTGAGATGGAGTCTTGCTATTCTGTTGCCCATGCTTGAGGGCAGTGATGCAATCTCGCCACTGCAACCTCCACCTCTCGGGTTCAAGTGATTCTCCTGCCTCAGCCTCCTGAGTAGCTGGGATTACAGGAGCATGCCACCAGGCCCAGGTAATTTTTATATTTTTAGTGGAGACCGGGTTTCTCTCTGTTTGGTCAGGCTGGTCTCCAACTCCTGACCTAGTGATCCACCCGATTCAGACTTCCAAAGTGTTGGGATTATAGGCGTAAGCCACCGCGCCCGGCCTAGAATTTTAATATAAGCATTCCATTCATGGTGATCATCTTATCAAAATCACAGTGCCATGAAGTTCTCATTCCTTCTACTTGGTGTCAAATTTAGTTCACCTTTTTGAAGTTCCATCTATCTCCTCAAACTTATCATATAGATATTTTTAACACTTAAGCTATACTTTCTTCACCTACTTTAGCAATTCATACAAATTAGTTTTTGGGCCATGTATTTATACGTGGTGTCTTGCAACTTTCTAAATTATTAAGAAGATGTTTTAGTGCATCATTTAATATACCATCATATCTTAATTAGTGATTAGTATATATATTGCTGTTTACTACTGATTTATACGTTTAAAAATGCCTTATTAACCACATTCTTAACTTTATGTTTCTGCTGTCAGGGTATAATTTGTATGTCTGGTAATTTTCCTTTTCATCTATCAAAAATCAAGCATGGATAAATATTCTTTTTAAAGTAGATGCATAGATCAATGTCTGTGGCTTTGAAATTTTTTAAACTAGACATATTTCAAAATTACTCAAGACGGAATTTTTTAAATACCTTGGAGAGTAGCTGAATGTCATTATAGTTCATTAAGTTTCATTGAATGGCATGCTATTGCATGTTTACTTATCTAAATTTATAAAGTAAGCTGATTATAGTAACAACAGACAGGGATGTGCCAGGTATGTTTTGCTTTCCAGTATTTATAGATGTTCACATTAACCACAATAAGGCATTGTCATCATGATCCAAGGACATAATGGAAATCAGTTCCTGACATAGTATATATTGTCCTTGAAAACTGCACTGACAAAATGAGGGGTCCAAGAGTACTTCAAATAATAAAAAATAGATCAAGGATATTCCTACAGATCTAGGAAATATGAACACTATTGTGGTTCTAATATCCTTCTTTAAAATATGTTTTGCCTTAGTATCCAAGAAGTAAGGAAAATATATTTGCAACTTTTATAACTATGTATTTATTATGTATGCCTCATATGATAATAATTTGGATAAACAATTTATTGAGGAGATATATATTTGCAACATTTACAACTATGTATTTATTGTATGTACCTCATATGAGAATAATTTGGATAAACAAATAATTTATTGAAGAGATATGGAATACTATTTTGAAAAGAAATAGTTAAGTTTCTGTGTAGCTTGCTATATTTTTACATCAGCCTTTTATGTAGAAAGTAAAAACTGGTCAAGAAAGTATATAATAAATTTGTTATTAGGTCAGTTTTGGTTTATTTATTTTCTTCTGTTCACTGTTGTATTTGCTTACTACTAAACTTCCCCATTTAACTATGGTCGTAGATAAGCGGCATTGATTTTGTTTAAAATCTGTCAGCTTGTATAAAACACTACTTTTTCTCAGTTCTGAAACAATACACATTAAATGCAGAACTTTCAACTTGTAATTGGGTTGCAAATGATTTTTTTCGGATCCCCTTATAGAAGGAAGTTGAAACACCAATAATTTACTTGTTTCAGAAAAAAAAAATTGAATGTCAGTCTTCATTCAACTTTGCATGGCCATTATGTTTTTCTTACTATACTAAATAATAGCTTTTCTTTTATTTTACAGATTTAAAAAAATCTCTTACACCTTTATACTGAATATTGCAATACTTTGGTATTTTCATTTTAACTCTCTTGTAAATGGAAAAAATTATTAACCTGAAATAAAGTGATTGAAGTAACTCTGAATAAAAGTTGTTCAAAAGCTTTTTCAGTGACACAATAGCAATGGAGAAATACAGCAAATTGACTCTGATCATGTCTTTGCACTCTGAATTAGTGGTCATGGATATTTTAAAAATTTGTGTTTGGTGTAAACTTTGCAAATACTCATAAGGATTCTGGATTTTCTAATCCCTTAAAGAAACTCTCTTCTTTCACCTCTCAGTCGTGTAAGAGTTAATTCTATTTCCTACAAGGACACAATCTGTAAGTTAGGTCTGGAAGGCAGCAAAGGCAACCTGGACTTGAAGTTAACACTTCTGTTGTCAAGGGTTACTGATGGGGGAAGGGAAGGGGCTGGAAAGGGGAAGAGTTATGGAAATGAAGAAGGATTGTAGCACACACTACAGAAATTCAAATGCTATACATGTATTTGGAATAAGATCTCGACTCTGTTGTATTTTTGCAGTGTGTTTTCATTTATTTAGTTTACACATAGATGGTGTATTTATAGGCAGGTTGATGTTAACCTTATTCAGGATGTCCTTTCCAACATCATTCAGTTGTACATTGCATATATATAATAACTTTGTAATTAAATTGGAATTTATCATAATTATTTACATCAAAGGACAATAAAATTATGTTACTTCCCAAATTGTAATATCAGCAAATATCATATCTGGGACTTTGTGGAAAGTCTGTGTCATTTTAGTTTAAATGAAGAATTCTCTTTTCCTCCACACAATTAAAGGTCAAAGAAAACAGCATGCTTAAGGGCTTCAAATTAATATATATTAAGATTCAGCTATTAATATTCTAATTCTCAAATAGCTGCCTTTACCAATGATAAACTAAGGTGATTTTGCCCACTGTTACAATATTTCAAATTGCTAGTCATCACAGGTCTGCCTCACTTTAAATCTCCTTGTTATGCCAATTTGCATTACTAATGGACTTGCTAAGAGAGAAACTGTAAGAAGAGAATGTAGCAATTAACAGTAAATGCTTGACATATTGTGACGTTATAGATACCTTTATGCTGATTTATATTCTTATGTCAATATTTACAAGAAAAATATTTCTACATTTCTTATTTAGCAAAGTAAAAATGATGTCCATCCTATTGTCATTGGTGAAATTTTTTCTGTAGCATTTGATTAATATCATCCATATTTTATAATCGGTAGACTCATATTTTAGCTTCTACTATCTTAACTCGCGTAAGGTATTTTATTTGGAGTAGCTATGTATTTTCAAGAACACAATTGAGTGCTATGTGTACTTATGTGAAGTGCAGAAGTATTTGATTATATAAAATTTCCTGGATTTATATGAGAATAATGCATAATAGAGAGCAAAAGAGGGTTTTCCTGCCAAAAGTATCTGTGTGAATTTTCCTCCGAAAATGTTATTTTAAAATCCTTTGTATGATCAAAGGCACCCCACACAGACAATTAAAAGCAGATATGAAATGATAGATCACATGACAGGGGTTAAATGTAAGCCCCCCCTCCCCTCCCTTAAACATCGCAGCAGGCATTACAATACCAGAGGTAACGAATCAATTAAATCCATTTTCCCCTCGGCGTCTCCAAAGCTGCGTGCCTAGTGTTGCTGTGTAGTTTAGGGCCGGAGCAGTAGGACCCAGGGGCCTCCGCAGCCACCAATAGAAGCGCACACTTGGACCTATTTGTATGCAATGCCGTCTGCTCTGCGCATTAATAGTAATACAGATAACGGGTCTGAAAGAATTCTCTACTGAAGAAGGATTGAATTTTTCCAGGGTGCTGATACCGAGAAGAAACCCGACTTCACTCTCCCTGTTTCCCCACTCTTAGGTTTAAAAGTCTCAGACAGCTTTTGCTTGGTTTAAACTCGGAAAGGTCTCGGTGCCCAGCAAAGTTGCAGGGCTGCGTCTGCACTACTGAGCCGCTAGATTGCTGAAAACAGTCTCGTCGAAGGGTAAGTCTCGCAAATGGTTGCAAAGGAAGTGACAGCTGGCTTTCGATCTGTAAAAGGGGACACGCCGGGTTTTACACTAGTGGTTGTTGGAGTGCAGAATGGGTGCCGAGAGCACTCTGCAGTTTATCCAGAAATTGTTGCTGATGCACCAGGGTGTTTGGGGGTAGAATCAAAAACCTTCAGGCTACATAGGAAACTGCAGCCTTTCGATCGGGAGGGATTCAACAAGTTTCCCTGCAGGGATGCGATGTTTGTTTATTCCTTGCAAGTTGTGCAGTGTCCGTTCCAGGTAGGCTGCGACTGCTTAACAAAGAAGTTTTGGAATTTCTGTTTGTTGTGTGTGGCTGGGCTAACCCTTGTTTGAAGTAGGTTTCGTGGCGCTTTGGGCTTCTTGGGGACACACAGCGGAATTTGCTCTTGGGATGCTGCGAGCATCAGTGGTCTACCGGGCTGCGCGGGGCTGGGCAACTTTGCAGCGTAATCTCGGTGTCACTGACCGCACTGTTGTTCGTGATGTGAACCGAGACACAGACACCAGCAGGCTGCAAGGAGATCCCAAACTTTGAAGGCGTTCTCCAGGAATGGATGAGCGTGGGGGCTTTGAAATAAGCGTTACTAGGTGGATTTTGGTAAACTCTTGGCGATATGCAGGCAGTGGGTACTTTTGACACCTGCGTTTCCAACCTGCAGGTTTTTGCTTGAAAATGTGGTGCTGATGTGAAAATGAGCGCTAAAAGCTAAGCCAGCGGGGACTGTATCTGAGGGAGGAAATGAGGGAGGGAGGAAGAATGAGCGAAGACAGATGAATGAAAAAGGTGCATCCCATCTTTCACACACAAAAACCACACGAGTGGGACGAACTAGGAAGCGCTCCAGTTGGTGGCGTTTAGCTGGAAAACGTATTGCAGGGAGGTTCAGGAGCCTCTGCATTATTGATGAAGCGCGGTGCCCTTCTGGGGCCCCTTCTCGCTCCTTCTCCCTGCCCCCTCTTGCCAGCCCCGCTTCCCTGAGCCTGCGGCTGGAGTGTGGGCACGGGCGCGGCGGTGCGCGGCTGGATCCCACAGCTCTGAGAACACAATGGGGAGAAGCAGGCGAGCCCTGCGGGCGGTCGATGCGGAAAACTCGGTGTGGCAACCCCACTGCAGCAACCGGGGCTGCCGCTCCTCCCGGGGCAGCGGCGCTGCAGAGGCGGCTTCTGCCCGGTGACCACGCGCGTCCTGAGGTCTCAGAGGACCGCGTGCAGGGCGCGCACACCTGGCTGCTAAAATCCTGGGGTACCCTTCTAGGGATCACTGTGCCGCACGCCTATAGGTGGGGTGGGGGAGATAGAATGCTAAGACATCCCACTCCTGCCTCGAGTCGGAGCTTCCTCTACTCGAATATCCTTAGTGATCACCCCAAGCATCGAGAGGACGTGCTCCCCCAAGAGAAAAGGACACGAAGGGGAAAGAAGGGAAATGCTGATGAGGCTGCAAGAGGGGAAAGGAATCAAGCAATTGGGGCAATTATGGTCAATGATCAGGCTTTTCTGGGCTCTTTTAAGTGGATTGATTTAGATGGAGCTTTGAAATGCTGTCCCTGGCCTCTGCATCACTAAAGGGGGCAGACTTCCAGACGCAGGAACTCACTGGAGACTCCTTCTGTAGATGAAGGAAGGAGAGGGCAGGACAGGAGGCTCATTTCACAGTGTAGTTTAACCCTGACCTCAGCACCTCCCACCCTTTCACGCCCAGCCAGGGAGTGCCCCGACCTTGTAAACTCTGTGTCATCTGCCCTGTGTAAGTGATTTTCATCAAACTGTGTGTTTCAGAGGCGTGTTAAGAGATGGTTGCCTGTTTCCAAGTAGTGGTGGGAGACAGTTTAATTTGAAGGTTGATTGTCAACCCCGGCTGAGAGCGCAGAGAAAGGAGCATAGATGTAGGACCCTATAGAATGGGCCACTTGGGGTTGTCAGTTACTTGAAGGCTACACATCAAAGGAAATACACTGCTGTGAGCACCTGGGGGAAGATGATGCCATTTCACTTTTTTTTTCCCCCTTCTTTCCATGTGCCTCCTTTATTGTGATTGTTTGGGAACTAGGATATAATATTATAAAAAATGTTGAAAATCCACTGATTATTTGGAAGCCTTGTAACCGGGTTTTCAGGCCAAAATTTGGATGCTCCTAGCCCTTATTATTTTGAAAGCCTCAGTTTGCCACCTTAAAACCTGCTTCTCTACTATATCTTGACGAGGCACTGTTAACTTTCAAAAGCAATCAGTAAGCATGCATCATGTTTTTATTAAAGGGAATAGACAGGGTTGGTAGATGTTCCATGAATTTTTGCCCTTCCAAACCCCCCCACCCCAAAAAAAGGAAGATGAAGCAGCCGCAGCCCAGAGCAAATATCCAGTTGGTAAGAGGACTTTGTTTCTTAGCGACCTGTACCTCTCCCATGAGGGATAAAGATAATGAGTACCTAAGGAGTAGGGACATTTCACTTTGTATCACTGGCATGGATTTTGGACTTCCTTTAACCTTTCCCACATATCTTCCTGCTCCATGACTCTTCCAAGTCAGCCCTGAAGGATCTGCAGAACTGAAGCACAATGACACAGCTGCAGATCCTCGGTGGAGGCTTGCTTCAGAAAACAGCTGTAAATCATGTTTGCTGTGTTTTCCCATTCACTTCCTTTTACTTCCCTTCCCTTAGCCTGTCCTTGAACCAGTGTTACCACCTTCTGGGCTCTACCCTGTGAAGGTTAGTGATTTCCAGTGATATAGCACTGAGCTGAGCATAGGAGGAGGGCAGAGGCTCAACAGCTGCCTAGGGAGTCCCCCAGGTTTAATGCCGACTTTCTCTTACCCTATACTGCACGAAATAAAGAACAAGTACCCTAAGATCTCCCCAAAGAGAACTGCATTGTTATATATAATTTTCTTTTATCTTATAACATAAGAGAACCAATTCAAATATGAAATAACATTGACTAGAGATGAAAAGGAAGCTATACACTTGTGTGCACTATTTGGAAACTAGTGTTGTGCTTAGCTATAAAATCTTAGCTTGAGTGTTGTTCTTAGCTATAAAATCTAACCTTTTGACATTCATCTAAACCTAATACATTAGGAACTACTTTTATTCAAGCAAGATTTAATATGGTACTTTCATTATAAGGCTGAGAAACTCAAGACATCACAAAGATGTGAGTTTTAAATGAAAATAAAGCAAGGCAGTAAGGCAAGCCCCTGGCAGCTTGATGAATGAGCAGGTGCAATGCACCACTTGAAATGTAACTTGAGGTGAGGTTCCACCAATCTGCTAGAGAATGAGCTGCTTCTTGTCACCTAAACACAACTGATTTTCCTCTCTTTCTGAGATCACAAACAAAAACATAATATCATACAATAGGCTAGATTCTGATCTGGTCACATAATCATTTATCTCGCTAAACTTGCTGTTGAAGTGAGCAGTGTTACTGTTGATGTATTCGTATTTGTACCTAAAATATATTAGTGCTATATTGACCAGTCAATTCCTCCAATTCTATAGAAAACTGAGGTCCTAGAAGATTAACTGACTAATTCAAAACTATATAGGATAAAACTGTAGAAACAGTGTCAGGCACCTTAACTGCAATAGATATTTCACTTAATGCTCACATAACCCTTTCAAAGTAGGCTTCATTAGGTGTCTATAACATATGAAGGGAATGAAACTCAGAGAAGTTAAGGAAAATATATGTGACCATTCGGCAAATAAGGGGCAGAGTCAGGGTTAGAAGCAAGTTCTTTCTCATGACAGAGTACATGCTTTTCTAATATGTCATACTGCTGCTTTTAAATGAGCCATTCTCTCCAATTAACTGGACCTACCTATTTCCCCCTATATTTAAACAAGTTTTATTATTCCTTGAATTTTATTTTAGTGATTATTTTCAATCTCTTAGATATCTTTTCATATCCAAAGCATTATTTTTATTCTCCTAGACCAAACTTTTACAGTGACTTTCCAAGTATCTCATAGCCAGTAAATAACCTTTTCAGAAAATACACCCCATCCCTATCTGCCACCCCACCTGTATCATCACCTCTGGAGGCAAGAGCATTTGGGAGAAATTGAGGGACTTTTCACTGTCTTTGGAATCTGCACACATGTAGCCAGGATGTCTGAGAAGGATCCATTACATCATTTTTAGCCGAAAGTTGTTCATCTCCACCTTTACATTTCTGTGCACATGTCTTCTCTAATCTGAAAGATTATCTTCTTTACTTGGCCAAACCCTATCCATTTGTCTAGGGTGGTTCATTTTCCTTCTCTACCATATTTTTTTTTCTTATTATTCCAACCCTATTGCTGTTGCTTATTGCTGAAATTCCAAGTAAGTTCCGATAACAGCTGGTGTCTAATTTGGTCTTTATTCAGAGATCGAGAATAGTAAGCTAACATTTCTTGAGCCTTTACCTTATATACTTCTACGTACATTATCCCTCAACTATAGATTTCTATTTCTTCATTATATTTCTGCATTTTTGTCCTTCCTGTTTTTTTGCTCTCCATAGTCACCCAGATGTTGTGATACATTTCTGGAGTTTCAGTAATGACATCTAAATGTTATATTTCTTAGCCATGCATTGCTCCTGATTGTCACACCTAAATTTCCAAAGATCTAATTTCATCTCCACCTAGAGATGCATCACAAACATTTTAAAGGAAATTATCTAAAGGTAACCATTCAAAGCCACAGGTAGCATCCTCCCTGCCACACTTGCTTATCTATTTAGATTTCCAAGTTATAAATAGTACATCATGCATCTGGACACATTCCTCTTTGCTATGTCCTTCTGCCTCATTCTCTATGTTCAGGTAGTGAAAACAAAAAGTATATATATAATTTTTTTTTTTTTTCTTGAACCTCACCTCTTTTCCTCATGGGCCTGCCTTTCAATTCTTATCTCTGCTTCCTGGGATCAGCCATTTGAAGTCATGTGCATGAAGTTTGGCAAGCTATCTGTTAGGGCAAAAATGACAATTTCTAAACTCCTTATCATGTCATTGAAGGTACTCTGTGATATGAAGCATGAACTCTTCTCTTCAGTCTTCAGCATTATCAATTACTATGAAAATTTACTTGCAGTTTTTTTAAATACTCAGGTTGTTTCATTCATCTCTGCTTTTAGTTTTTGTTTGTTATTTATTTATTTTCCAGAATTCTGCCCCAAATGGTTCTCACTTTCTTATTTATTATTATTTTTTTTTTGGTGATGTTTGAAAATGCAAAGCAAGTGTCACATCTTCTGTGAAGAACTTCATGTTAAGAAAATAGGTTTAAATATACCTGTCTTTCTGATCATTTAATATTGCCTCTGAAATTCCATTGCAATCATTTACTCATTTCTACCATGAGACTGCACTATGTTCTGAATGTTGCGTCTTCTCCAAATTCATATGTTGAAATTAAAATTCAGAGGTGGGGCCTTTGGGAGATGATTAGACCCTGAGAGCAGAGCTCTCAGGAATGGGATTAGGACCCTTATAAAAGAGGTCTGAATAGGCTTTCTTGCCCCTTCTCCCATGAGCAAACATTGAGAAAATGTCTGTCTATGAAACAGAAAGTGGGTCCTCGCCAGACACCAAATCTTCCAGTACCTTGCTTATTGGACTTTTCAGGATCTAAAACTATAAGAAAAGCATTTCTATTGTTTACAAGGCACCTACTCCATGGCGCTTTGTTGTAGCACCCTGAAGATACTAAGCCAGACTCTAAATTCTGTGAAGCAGTATGTCTCAAACTTTGGCCATTGAACCAAATAAACCTTAGTAGTCAAAAAAATCACCCTTTAAACACCAGTCCCAGGATTTCCCATCAGAATCACTACAATAGAATATGTAGGTGTGGGGCACTTGAGTCTACATTTTAACAGGTATTCCAGGTGTAACTATGAACAGGGAGTTTATCACAACAGTTGTTCTCCAATTCAGCCAGATCAATGTGGAGCTTAATTTAGCAATTGGGGGAGGAGCCATTTGCATAGCTCCTTAGATCTTATTTTGGATCTTCCTGGATTACTGTGCTTCAGAGGAAGATTTGCTTAGAGTACAGTAAATTAGATCACATGAGTCATTCTTACTGAAGTTAGAGAGCCCTGCATCAGAAAGGCATATTTGCCAAGAGCCGAATTTTGGTAATCACACGTGAAAATGGCATTTAGAGTTGAGGTGCTGCTGTACAGAGTACTTGGAGCTTTTAATGACTCTGACTTTTTATTATTATGACATGTTTGATTAGCAGGCACAAAAATGAATGAAAAACATTCCCTTGAACTACTACCCAAGTTAAGTAATAGAAGATTAAATGTAATATTGAAGTTTTCTGGGTACTCTTCCAGATCAAATCTCCCTTTTAAGAGGTAATCAGCATGATAAATTTCCTATTATTATTCCCATGCATTTTCTCTTGAGTTTACTGTATATATTACATCTTTATGTCATATATAGTATTATATTAAATAAATAATTTGCCAAAATTGTCAAATATTGTTTGCATTCTTGGAAATACTTTTTTTATGATTTATTCAAGTTGCTTTGAGTAGAGTTACTTCATTTATAATCATTACAATATAGTATTCTACAAATACTATAAGTCTATGAATATATTATACTTTAAAATATATTATATATTTATTAGATATAGTAAACAATATATAGCATATTTTATATATAGTATATATATTTCATATATAATATAGTGCATATATATTATAGTATATATACAGTATTAAAATATATGTAATTTATGTTTTTCTCATTTATAGGCATTTTCACTTTCTTACTATAATGAACAGTGTAGCAATTTTTTGGCACATGTCTCACTGTGCACATGCATTTTTTAGGCATTTGCCTAGAAGTGAAACTGCTGATGATGTGGAATGTGCATCTTCTTTTTATTGCCCCCAAAGCCATTATACTACCTGTAGTACTTATAGTTTGCAAGCATATTTGTGAAAGCCCCCATACTACTTATCCCCAGGAATATTTAATACTGTCACATTTCTTAATTTTGCCAGTTGAATGGTTTTAATTTGTCTTTTCTGATTATTAGTGTGGGGAGCATATTTTCATAGAACATTCAGTTTTGTTTTGTTTTGTTTTTGCTGTGAATTGCTTAAACATATTTTTTACCCATTTATCTAGTGAGACATTTATCTTTTTTTCTTATAGATTAGAGAAATTCTTTATATATACCAGATTCTAATTATTTTTTGGTATATGCATTGGAAAATTGGAAATATATTTTCCTAGGCTGTGTTTTATCTTTTTTCCTTCATGAAGGAAGTAATTATATATATGTATTTTTGCAAATAAGATATACATTGTGCTTTATTTAAATTGATAACCTTGTATTACATTTTTCCTTTTGGGAAACTAATCTTTATGGTGAAGTCATAAAATATTTCTTTGTTTTTTCTGAAAATTTTTCAATTGTACTTTTTTTTTCTTTTTCTTTTTTCTTTTCTTTTTTTTTTTTGAGATGAGGTCTTGCTCTCTCGCCCAGGCTGGAGTACAGTGGTGCCATCTCAGCTCACTGCAAACTCCGCCTCCTGGGTTCAAGCAATTCTCCTGTCTCAGTCTCCTGAGTAACTGGGACTTCAGGTGTATGCCACCATGCCTAGCTAATCTTTGTATTTTTAGTAGAGATAAGGTTTCAGCATATTGGTCAGGCTGGACTCAAACTCCTGCCCTCAGGTGATCCACCCACCTCAACTTTCTAAAGTGCTAGGATTACAGGCATGAGCCACCGCATCCGGCCTCAATTGTGCTTTTTACAATCAGGTATTTGATCTACCTGGAATTGATTTTTGGTTTTATGTGCTGAAAAATATGACTGCCATTCATAAATGTTCCATATGCGGGTGGGCTAGCACTGCCTTTTGTTTATAGGGTTGGTTGGCATCTGTCCTCATTTGAGACCCTTGTTTCTGGTTATGGTCTATCAGGTTGATTTGTGGACAGTCATCTCACTGAATCATCACAATGCTAATGAACCAAAGTGAAAATCATCAGTTAAGACTAATTAAGACTTCAAATAAAATCAGATTATGTTTAGTTAGAATTAAAGACCATTTTTTAAAGACAAACTGTATAATCTCTTTAAATTGTATGTGAATTGCTCATGTGTAATGAATCCTTAGCTATGCATAGTATCATTTACTTAGTTGTAGTTCTTTATAGAGAATATTAATGAATACTGTTTAAAGATGAACCTTCCTTGTGTATAGAACTGTAGCAAAGGTAAACCTTGGAAATGGACTTCAGTAGATGGAAGGAAGAAGGATGACTCACTCTATGACTGTAGCATGACTGACCATTTGCCAGGTAAATTACAATCTGGAGGCAGAGCATTTCAGCACAAGAACCAACAGCTTCTGATCAATGTGTAACCCTTGAATAAGAACTCAAAAATATTAATCCAAACACAAAATGTTTTGAAAGGAAATTATTGCAGCATACTGTACATATTATATTAAAATTTATTCTGGAATGAGTAACTAGGAGGATTGTAAAACAACTTCACTTGCTTATATGCAGTCATAGAAAATATTCTGTAAGAATTTACTTTTTATTCTACAATTAAAAACAACATACTAAACAAGCATGCTTTATGCTAAACAAGTGTTGGATTATTTAAATACTGGGTACTGATTTAAGAGAGTCTTAAGAATGGCCTACTTTAGCCAATGACAGATGCATATATTCATAGGCTTACCTAAAATGAATAGCTACACCAAATATAAATGATATTCATACCATTAATTTTGGTTTCTTCCAATTAGTGTTTTTTGTCACAGTTCTGATAAAGGAAAGTGATTATTTTGGAAAATGAACAAATTTGTCACATGCCTTTGTCCACTATTTTGGCCCTTCTTTATGTGACTTCAAGTTTGAGTTCTTCAGTGCTCTACCTTTCAAGGATTTTGGGCTATGTTCCCGAATTCTTTCCTTTTCTTCCACTTCTTTCCTAAGAATAGTCTGTCTCATAATACACTGTACACTTTACCCTCCCTCACTGCACCACTGTGTTTCTAACTTATTGCCTTCACCTTTCTGACTTCTTAAAATATCTTCCTTCTTTCCTATCTATAGAGATTATGTTCATCCTTCAAGATATAACTTTATGGTTATGTCCTTTTTGAAGCATTTTCTAATTTCCTATAGAAAGCTCATCACTCTCACATTGGTGTTTCAATAAGACTCAGCACTTACCTGTATTACCCTTTAGTACAGCATTATTTGTGTCAATCCTAATAACCTAGATTGACTAACTAGGACAAAGACGGCAACAATAGGTCAGTGTATTGATTTAAATTAGTATTGTCTAATACTCCAACTACTAGCTATATGTGCCTATTCACACTGAAAATGTGCTAGTGCAAAAAAGGACCTGATTTTTAAATTATGTTTATTTTAAATTACAGTTTTAATTTTAGATTAAAATATAGATAGACATATTTTATGTAATGAAAAAGTGACTGGTAGCCACTGTCTTGGATAGAGCAGATACAGATGCTTTCCATCATCAGAGAATTGTCTATTGGACAGTGTTGGGAAGAATAGACTCACAGTAAAATTAGAAGCAGATGAATTTATGACTAAAATAATTTTACAGGGCACGGTAATAACATCAATGCTTTAATTTTCAGTGAACACCTGCCACGGAGTTGTATTATACTCATGATTGTGTTGGTAAGGATAATTTTGCAACTTTACGGATTTTAGCATGTCCTGGAAAGACAGATAATCTCAACTTGATCAAGAAGGTAATGACAATGTGAACCACTTGGAACTAAAAGGATTTAAAGCTATTTTTGGTGAATTCCTTAAATATTCGCCCACAACTTGTTTTCCCAAGACGGAAGAATAGCAATCATCATCCTTTAAGACTATGGGATATAAGAAATGCAATTGAGCCAGTGGTCATAATTCCTTCTCTCAATATTTTGATTCCTCACATAAGAAGGTAAATTCATGTCCTCTTCTTCAAATATTGAATTCAATTTGACATTAATATCCAATAGGATGACTATTATGATTGTAGTTATTATTTAGAGATAGGGTTTCATTCTGTCACCCAGGCTGAAGGGCATTGGCACAATCATAGCTCAATGCTGCCTCGAACTTCTGGACTCAAGTGATCTTCCTGCTTCAGCCTCCCAAAGTGTGGGCATTGCAGGTGTGAGCCTGTGCCCAGCCTAGGATGGCTATTATATATATATATAAAACAAGTATTGACAAGAATATGGGGAAAAAATGGGGGCTACTGCTGCCTGTTGCTAATAAAGCTGGTTGACCTCTGTCCCCATTTGAGACACTTGTTTCTAGTTATCATCCGTCAGGTTGGTAGGTGGACATTCATCTCACTGAATCATCACAAGTTAATGAAACAAAGTGAAAAGCATTAATTAAGACTTCAAACAAAATTGGATTATGTATTGCTGGTGGAAATATGAAATGGTACAGACACTGTGGAAACAACATGTTGGTTCCTAAAAAGAATAACCATAATTATTAAAGAATCCAGAAATTCTACTTCTGGGTACATGTTTACAAGAATTTAAAGACAGAGACTCAAACGAAGTATTTGTAGGCAATGTTCATAGCATCCTTATTCCCAATAGCCAAAAAAAAAAAAAAAAAAAAAAAAAAACAGAAAAGCCCCAATGTCTATGGATGAATGAATTAATAAACAGAAAGTGATCTATTATGTACAATGGCATTTTTCAACCTTAAAAATAAATGAAATTCTGATACACACTACAACTACAATGTAGGTGAACTTTGAAGACATTATGATAAATGAACTATGCTAAACAAAACGATAAATATTATGTGATTCCACTTATATGAGGTCCTAGAATAACCAGATTCACAGAGATACAAAGGAGAATGGTGATCAGCAGGGATCAAGAGGTGGGAGAAATGAAAAATTGTTGTTTAATGACTACAGAGTTTTCAGTTTGGGATGATGAATACTTTAAGGAGAGGGATTGTTGTGATGGTTGGACAACAATTTGAATGTACTTATTGCTATTGAATTAAACACTTAAATTGGTTAGAAGCGTACATTTTAGGTTACATCTATTTTACCACAATAAAAATGACTGATAAGTATTTATTATAGAATCATTTTTGCTTGGATATCCTCACCGTTTAGAAAAATATCTCTACTTCTAATGCAGCCTGTCAATGTCCTTTAAAAATGTTCATTTTAAAGACCGTGTCATAGAATAATAGACTCTTCACCCATTAATATTAGGATGAAGGCAATAAATCAAGAGAAATGTATGGAAATTGACATGCCTACAATGCATCTGCTCTATGGGCTGTAATATACTTAATGAGTATATTTATAAAGAATATAAAATATTTAACAGTGACTATTGTGATTCTGGATGTGAGAGCTGCCAGAGTATGATGGAGGTTTTGGAATGAAAGGACCACATAACTAAATGAAGTGAAGTAAATGTAAAACCCCAGGACAACTTCCTGTTGGGTCCCATTCAAAGTGGCCAATAAGGCAATGTCTTAGCCACCTGCACGTGCAAACTGCCAGATCAAAGACTAATATGATTAAATGGGATTACTCCAGTGACACAAATGGATGCTGATATTGTGAATTGCAGATTATGGAGCATCTGCTCCCTTTCTGACTCCTTGTGGGGCAGGATATGTACAAGGAAGGGTCTTGTAGTAATGGTGAGAACACTGATTGCTCTTGGTGCTGGAAATAAGCCATAGTCACATCCTCTTCTTTTGTTTTTTTCCCTCTTATTATAATGATTCACATTCTGATTATCATATCACTTTAATCCATCTTCTTATTCTAGTGCCATTAAAGTTTTAAGTAGATGTAATTTGGCATCCTACAGATGATCTAGAATACTTAAAACCCTCCCTGAGATTTACTGCCCTTTTTATATTACACAAAGATAAGGCTTTTCATCTACAATGCAGAGGGCAAGAGCTATGAGGTTTTTTTCTGTGGTTTGTTTGTTTTTCCAAAAGAGTAACCCATTGGGCTAACTTGGTTGTGCTCATTTGCTTGATGCTGTTTCTAGTAAATGGGTTTCCATGAAATTAAATTCAGCTTAATAATAAGCACAAGAGGGTAGAAAGACTATCTTGATTTTCTATTAGAATAATATTCTAATTAGAGAAATTAAACAATTATTTTCATTCTAAGCATCATGAGATAATTTGGGAGTATAAGAAACTATTATTAAAGTGGTATCAGGGCCTGGCTCAGTGGCTCACACCTGAAATTCCAGCATTTTAGGAGGCTGAGGCAGGTAGATTACTGGAGGTTGTGAACTCGAGGCTAGCCTGACCAACATGGCGAAACCCTATCTCTACGAAAAATACAAAATTAGCCAGGAATGGTGTTGCATGCCTGTAATCCCAACTATTTGGGAGGCTGAGGCAGGAGAATAGCTTGGACCTGGGAGATGGAGTTTGCAGTGTACTGAGATTGCCCCATTGCACTCCAGCCAGGGCAACAAGAGTGAAACTCCATCTCAAAATAAGTAAATAATAAACAAACAAACAAATAAATAAAAGTGGTATCAGGTAATTAGAGCTTGGGTAGAGGAAAATATCAAAAAAGAATTGACTTGTTTGCACATTGTCCAGAGCTACAGTCTTAGCTAACAGACTAGTAAATATCTTTATTTTGCTTTAGTTGCTAATTCCAGAGCAGCAAAGAAAGATTTCAGTTGGAAAACTGCAAAGGGTTGCCTGGTTTTCCTCAGTCCAGGCACTTTGTATTTCATCCTATTCCTTCTCCATTAAGTCTCTCCAACCTGCCTGTAAGGAGAAAGAATGCTAGAGTGGAAGCATAAAGACATGGAGCTAGCGTTGCTGAGATCCCCGGTCATTCAAAGGATGGTGCCTATAACCTTGGTGCTTATAACCTTGTCTTCATTTACTTTGTTGTTCTTATCTTCCATTACTTACCCGCTTAAAATGTGCAAGGGACTGACTTGAACAAGTTCACCTCAACGGGCATGTATTAAATACCAATCATCTGTGGCCGGTCACAGTGGCTCATGTCTGTATTCCCAGCACTTTGAGAGGCTGTGGCAGGCAGATACGAGGTTAGGAGATTGAGAACATCCTGGCCAACATGGTGAAACCCCATCTCTACAATACAAAAATTAGCTGGGTGTGGTGGCGCGTGCCCCTAATCTCAGCTACTCAGGAGGCTGAGGCCGAGGTTGCAGAGAGCCGAGATCGCGCCACTGCTCTCCAGCCTGGCGATCGCGCCACTGCACTTCAGCGTGGCGACAAAGCCAGACTTAGTATATAAAAAAAAAAATCTGTATAAGGCAGGATGCTGGACAGTGAAAGGCACTGAAGTGAATATAAGTGATTTCCATCCTCAATAAATTCAGGTTACATCAGTGGGGTTCTTTTTCTTCTTTCCTATCCACTTCTAAAATTGCATGTACAACTTGCTTATATAATCCTGTTTCAAAATAATCACTGCTTATCTTCAGAGACAATCGTTTCATTGTGGCCATGGCTCATTGATTTTCCTCCTTCATATATTTCCAATCTCTTTAATGACTGACTTCTTTACCTATTTTTATAATTATTTCCATTCTAGAAAGAATGTTAGTCAAAGTTTGCATAATCCTTTCTCCTTGAGTTATTTCCTTGTATCCTTAGACCACCCACCCCTTAAAAACCAAACTTTTTGAAATAATGTCTTCCTTTGTGGCTGTGTCCTATTCTTCACCTTCAAACTTTGAACAGCTCTAATCTGATCACATTTAGATCCCATGAATTTTAAAAGTTGCCAAATCAATGGTCTAGCTTCAGACTTCATGCTATTTTGAATTTTGTCATCATTTTAAATTTATCAAATAAGTTCAAAGACACCCTTCTCTCCTAGATTTCCTCCATGTCTTTGACCTTTCCAATTCCTTTGCTGCCTCTTTCTCCTCTCTCAGTGTTTCAAAAGCTGTGTATTCCCCAGGTTCTACCTATAAAGCTATTCTATTAGGATTTTGAGGATTCTCTTAATGCTCTTCTTTATGTCTATGATTTCAACCTTTATATAATGGAGAAAAAAATGACATAATATTAATAATAATAATTGACAAATATATCTGTAGATTATGTCTATAGAACACCATCAGGAGAAGTACCTTTATACTTTTTTGCACATAATCCTGCAAATCACTGAGTAGACAGTATCATCCATCACTGATTTGCAGATAAGGCTCTCATGTACAAGATTTCATGGCAGACCTTAGATTTAACCCTGTTTTGTTTAACTTCTGAGTCCAGGCTGTTAACCTTAAAAGACTTCTTGCCAATATACCAAATTCTGAGTCCAGGCTCTTAACATCAAAAGATTTCTTGCAAATATATAGCCTTGCAGAAGCCCTCAATTTAGTTGTACATTAAAATCACCTGGGAGGGTTTTTGTTTTGTTTTATTTTGTTTTTTGAAAATCCCAGTATCCAGGCTGTCCCCTAAATCATTTAAATCAGAATTGCTGGTAATGTGAACTAAGTGTTAATATTTTTAAAAAGTAATTTAGGTGATTTGAATAAGCAGCAAAGTTGAAAATCATGGCTCTATACTAAATATTTTGATGATATTCAAGCGTATTTATTTCTCTATCACCAATCCCTCTCCCTAGCTTTATTTTCATAAAAAAATATTTTATAGACTTTACTGTGCCTCTTTATTTGTCTGCCCTCACTCCCACCCAAATGAACTAATGATCAGTCACTCTCTAACTAAATATTAATAGTTGCCTTCTAAATCCTAAATCTTATTAGATTTTTCCATCTCCCTACTGCCTCAGGTCTTGTAAATGAAGCCTGTGGACTTAATTGGGATTTCCCTCAGTCCTCATAGCCGATAATCCCTCACTTTTAAAATTGTATCTTAGTCATATTATTTCTAATATTCTTTCTCTTTTTCATTATCTCTGCAAGTAAAGTCACTCAGGCTGTCCTCGTCTCCTGTGTGGAATTTTGTAGTGGAGTTCCTACCTATTTTCCATAATTATAGCCTCTCTTTGATTTATTTTTTCCTTGTTTTATGCTGTCAATGTTAACTTTCAAATATGCCAATCAGCTGTGCCACTCTTTCATTAAAAACTTTGTTTTACTGCCTGCAGAATAGAGTCCAAACAAATTACCATAATTTGAGACCTTTCATCCTCTGAGTACATCTTTCTTCTTCACCTAATTTCCTTTTACGTGATTGAAACACCCTACATTCTAAAACCCTTTCTGTAAGATCCCTTGGCACCACTATGTTCCATTTTTTAGAATGCCTTATCATACTTACTCAATGCCTGTCTTCTCTAATAGATTGCTAGTACCCAGAGGGAAGGATGAGTGACTCTATGTCCACTGCTACCAGGGTGCTTTAAATATAGGTTTTGTTTAAAAATTATGTGTTGAATGGAATGAATGCACAAAGGAATGTATGCAGAAACTTCTCAAAACTGTCATTTCACATTTTTTCTCTGAGCAAAATGACCAAGTGCTCTTCCCCTTTTTTTCTTCCAAATTCATATTTTAAATGTGAAATTCGCTATTTCTACAATTCACTTTACCAGAATAGTAGCGTTTCCCCTGTTGATTCAATGGCATGTTGTTTTTATATCAGTCAGAATTCTATTAGATAAAAATGTGTTGGCTAGTTTCCCTTTTAAAAGAAAAATACTCAACAATAAGGGACATATTTGTTTTCATTTGTAGCTGGTAAGCATTTGATTGTGCCTGCTACAGGTGATAATTAAATTCTTATCTTTGTTGAATGGATGGCTGATTTCCTATATTATTGAGTGTATTTAATGATCCTGGCCAGTGGCATTCTGGCAACTCTGTTTAATGGTAAGATTATGCACCTGTCTTCAGGATACAATAAATGGAAAAATATAACAGTTATCTAATACTCTGTGACTCTTCGTTAATGATCCTATGAGTAAAGAACATTATTTGTTATCTGAATAATCAGATTTTCATTGCTTTGTAAGCCCATGCCCATGTTATTGTAGATAAAAATTGCAAGATACATTGGAATATGATAACCATCTTTAAGTCTCTCTTCTTAGTGAAAAGGAATAATCTTATACCTAATTTGTACATTTAACAGTGGGTAATAGTCCATATACAAACCTCAGGATACTGTAGATATATATTTGCTTTATGGACTTTAATAATAGCACTTAGCTAAATAATCAAACACACATAAATGATTTTAACTATTGAATTTTACTAATCCTACTTCCCTAATTTTGATAAGTAAATATTGAAAACCTGAACTTTTATATTTCTAGTAGATAATATGACTACTCTTCATTAAGATTGCAGTGATATAGAATATTTTCAATCTCACGATATTTTTTGTAATTAATGATAAATTTTAATAATATAACTAAATTTACATTTATTCAAGAATCGATGGCAATATAAATTAATAAACAGTCTATAAAATGTGCATTTTATTACAGATAATTAATGACTAACTCAGTTTATCCTGTGTATTGAGATATAGGATATAGAATGAATTTCAAAAAGATATTAAAATATTAAGATTAATAGCAAGAGAAATTTCCATTTGATTTGCGAAACTGTAAAATTAACACAGTATCAGCCAATGTTTTCTTGGAATAAATAAGAGTATTTCCTCGAGATACTGTGCCATATATTTAGACTACACATCTACATGAAATTATTTATTGAAAAATAATTATTTATCTGCTTAATTCCAGAACAACAAACTCTGCTCAAAAATGAACGCTTTGTTTTAGCCATATTTTTTATTCTGTGGTACTAGCTTTGTAATACCTGCATGTGACAATAGACTCATCACCAGAAAAAATCAGAGAATTTAAGAAAACAGAAAAGACAATGAATTTGTTCATATTCATGCTGCTGATAAAGACATATCCTAGACTGGGAAGAAAAAGAGGTTTTAATAAACTTACAGTTTCACATGGCTTAACTCATTTTAGCATTAACTCAAAAGTCCACAGTCCAACGTCTCATCTGAGACAAGGCAAGTCCCTTTCACCTATGAGCCTGTAAAATCAAAATCAAGTTAGTTATTGGGTTAGTTATTGTAATCCCAAAATCAAGTTAGGGATTATTGGCTCTGGGTAAGTGCAGCCATTCCAAATGGGAAAAAGTGGCCAAAATGAAGGGCCAACAGCCCCCATGCAAGTCTGAAATCTAGCAGGGCAGTTGAATCTTAAAGCTCCAAAATGAGGCCAGGCACAGTGGCTCATGCTTATAATCTCAGCACTTTGAGAGGCCATGACAGGCAGATCATCTGAGGTCAGTCATTCGAGACCAGCCTGGCCAACATGGTGAAACCCAATCTCTAGTAAAAAAGAAAAAAATTAGAAGGAAGTGGTGGTGTGTGCCTGTAATCCCAGCCATTCAGGAGGCTGAGTCAAGAGAATTGCTTGAACCCGAGAGGCAAATGTTGCCGTGAACTGAGATCACCCCACTGTACTCCAGCCTGGGCAACAAGAGTGAAACTCTGTCCAAAAAAAAAAATCCAAAATGATCTTCTTTGACTCCATGCCTCACATCAGGTCATGTTGATGCAAGAGGTGGGTTCCCATGGTCTTGGGCAGCTCCACCCCTGTGGCTTTGCAGGGTACAGCCTCCCTCCTGGCTGCTTTCATGGGCTGGCATTGAGTGTCTGTGGCTTTTCCAGTGCAAACTGTCAGTGGATCCACCATTCTGGGGGCTGGAAGACAGTGGCCTTCATCCCACAGCTCCACTGGTAGTACCCCAATAGGGACTCTGTGTGGGGGCTCTGACCTCACATTTTCATTCCACACTGCCCAAGCAGAGGTTCTCCATGAGGTCTCCACCCCTGTAGCATCCTCTGCCTGGGCATCCTCTGAAATCTAGAGGGAGGTTCCCAAACCTCAATTCTTGACTTCTGTGTACTTGCAAGCTCAACACCACATGGAAGCTGCCAAGGCTTGGGCTTACACCCTCTGAAATCATGGCCCAAGCTCCCTTTCAGATGTGGTTGGAGTAGCTGTAACACAGAGCACTAAATCCATAGGCTGCACAGAGTAGGGGGATCCTAGGCCCCGCCCACAAAACCATTTTTTTGTCCTAGACTTCCAGGTCTGTGATGGAAGAGCTGCCATGAAGACCTCTGATATGCCCTACAGACATTTTCCACATTGTCTTGGGGATTAATATTCTGCTCCTAGTTACTAATGCAAATTTCTACAACTGGCTTGAATTTCTCTCCTCAGAAATTGGGATTTTCTATTCTATCACAATGTCAGGCTGCAAATTTTCCAAACTTTTATGCTCTCCTGTTATAAAACTGAATGCCTTTAACAACACCCAAGTCACATCTTGAATGCTTTGCTGCTTAGAAATTTCTTCTGCTGGATACCTTAAATCGTCTCTCTCAAGTTCAAAGTTCCACAATCTCTAGGGCAGGGGCAAAATGCCATCAGTTTCTTTGCTAAAACATAGCAAGAGTTTTAGCAAAGAAACTGGAAACCCTTATTCCAGTTTCCAATAACTTCTTCATCTACATCTGAGACCACGTAAGCCTAGATTTCATTGTCTGTACCACTATCAGCCTTTTCGTCAAAGCCATTCAACAAGTCTCTAGGGAGTTCCAAACATTCCCACATTTTCCTGTCTTCTTCTCAGCCCTCCAAACTGTTTCAACCTCTGCCTGTTACCAAGTTCCAAAGTCAATTCCACATTTTTGAGTTTCTTTCCAGCAACACTCCACTCTACTGGTATCCATTTACTGTATTTAGTCTTTCTTCATGCTGTTCATGAAGATATGCCTGAGACTGAAAGTAAAAGAGGTTTTAATGGATTTACAGTTTCACATAGCTGTGGAAGCCTCATAATCATGGTGGAAGGCAAAAAGGAGCAAGTCACATCTTCCATGGATGGCAGCAGACAAAGAGCTTGTGTAGGCAAATTCCCATTTTTAAGGCCACCAGAGCATGTGGGACAAATTCACTATCATGAGAATAGTGCACAAAAGACCCATCCCCATAATTCAATCACCTCCTATCAGGTTCCTCCCACAACACATGGGAATTGTGGGAGTTACAATTCAAGATGATATTTGGGTAAGGACACAGCCAAACCATATCAAACCAGAAAAGAAATGTAGGGATTTGCCATTTGGTAACATAGGTCTTATTTCAATAAAAATTTTGAAAGAAAACTCATTATGTTTAAACATAATTTAAACATGCATGCAGATCCATATTAATAATATAATTCCACATGTAAAGGCTACAAATTCTCCAAAATCAATCTCTCCTATCTGCTATAAAAGTAATAATAAAATTGTGTGTTTTATGATATAATCCAGATTCATTTAAAAACATTTGTAGCAATATATCATGTCTCCCTTTTGTTCATTATTACCTTATAACCTCTGAATTGAATGTTCCAAATAATGTTTCACTAAGTGCATATCTCACTATCAGGTAGCTGATGGTCTCTTGAATTCATTTTAATGAAAAATGAAGATTTAAGAGTATTCTGCTGTAGATTTGTCATTTGAGATAATTTATGTAAAAATTATTTGAAATTCATAAAACTTTATACAAAATTGGAAGTACTAATAAGCTTTACTCTAACAAAGTCTGCAGTATTTTTGTTTGTTTGTTATTGCACAACTATGCATTTTGTGAACAAACAGAAATTCAAGTAAAAAAGACAATATGAGGATAGTCTGGTCAACCATATTACCAATAATTTTATGTATTCATATATTTAGTTATACCAACAATTTGAAATGATTCTTCTTTCTTCTTGTTTTTGTTTTCTCTTTATAGTGGTGTTATTTGATCATTTATCCTATCTTTGTTTTTTGTTTCATTATTTGTCATTGTGTATTTCCTCTAGCTGACACACACTTTCATTTTCCTGAAACACACTACATATTTGTTCTGTATATATCTTAAATATTAGTCCCATCTAACATTTAGTCATTTTTATCACTCTCAGTTTTTCTGGGATATCTTTTGGTTTGTGGGGTGACGATATAAATAAAATGTTCCACCTGTGACTATACAATATATTATACTCAGAGGAACTATAATTTCTGGTTCCAGATATTCATTTTTAAGCTGTTTAAACTAAAACTCCGCTTTCTGTGGTATCATATAAGCCATCAATTTATGCTTTTTTATTACTTTCAGCTCCCTGAGATGTTTATTTCCCAATTTCTTCTATTACAATTTTTGCTTTTGCTTAGGAGTATACTGTTTACACAGAAAAATTATTGTTCTTTCCATAAAAATATATTCTAATTTATCTATGCTCATTAATGTAGAGTGCTTTTAAAATCTGTATACATACACACATATACATACATAATCTCTATATTACCATTTCAAAGCTCCTTGTAGGAGTCCCAGTATCCTATTTAAATCCAGATAAACAAACATATTTCCAAAATAAATGAAAACAAAGAACTAAGCACTCTAAGAATCCCTGAGTGCATTGAATTATCAGCTAGCATTCTTACTAATCAAACGTTGAAATCTAGAAGCACATCTGCAAGCAAAATGTACTTGCATTAAAAAAAAAAGAAAACCCAATTTGTAGAATGAAAGTGAGTTTATATTCCCTACTTAGACCTGGATGATTTATGAACTGGAATAGTCCTTTACATAACAAAAATAATATTGAATACATAGCTTAGAAATTAAATAAGAGTTTAAGGGCAGCTTTCTTATTTAGCAAAGTACAGCTGATTGCCTGAAATACTGATTTTTAAAAAGAAAATGATATTAAAATAAAGCTAAATTCGAAATTAAATAATTTAAACCATGATTCTGTATCATTATCAACCAAGTCTTATGCAAATATAAGCTATCACTGCAACAAACATGTTTTTATTAAAATTATTATTTTAGACGATCTCTGAGAAAGCTAGGATCCATTTTAAGTTCAGTGACGTAAGTTATTTGTGGAAGAAAACTTACAAATGAAGTAAAATATTAGGACTAAAATCTCAGAATATTAAAAGTGGAAGATACTCTGTGGTATATTTCTCATTACTTTGTGGAACAGAAACTAGAAGTTCTGAAACAGAAATTGATATCAAGAGAGGAAAAGTGAGGTAGAAACTCAGCTAACATAAGTTAAGAAATTTAGGTAACATAAATATTATTGTAAATTGGCTGTTGAAATGACTTTTGTTTTCAAAATACCTCTTATTACAACATTTGCTTTAGAAGAAGATGTTGGACGAATTCCAAATTAGAATAGGAATTTGAAAAAATTATGGTTTAAGCACTGTAAGTGACCACAAATTAATTAAACCTTGTATCACAAGTTAGCTATTCATACCTCTTAGTCATCTTAAAAAGTGGTGTTTTTTCTTCTAAAAATTAATGTAGACTTTTACAATATTTTATCTCCAAAATCTCAGTATTTTTAAAGATTGAAGAGGATATGTTAATCCCATCTATGGTATACAAAAATGTACCATTTCATTCCTGGATGAATGCAGGGAAAGAATGTAATTGAAAACTTTTCCATAAAACTAATCCATGATAAACCCTAAAATGGATGATTCCAAGTGAATATTCTACTTCTGATAGAAACAGGGAAAAAAATCATATCATAATTGCCTCAATTATTTACTTCCTCTTTTACACTTTGTTATAAAGTTTCAAAGTACATTCTCAAATTCTGTGACCAGTGTATCTGTAAGAACACAAAAGCAAACATAAAACAATTTTAAAAACTATTCCCTTATAAGAAGAGAACATATAATTATATGAATAAAAAACAGGAATTCATAATTAGGAACATTTTTAAGGGGTGAAAAGCCACAAATGAAGAAAAAATAGAATAAACTAACTTGACCTTAAGCCAATTATATACATATATAGTTGTATTAGTCCTTAACGAACTGATTTCCTTATAATTGTAATGACAGTCTAATAAACTATACTGAAGTATATTTTACAAAAAAATGAAAAGGGAAATGACATTTATTGTACCTTGCCTATCTCTTTTTACATAATAATGGCACTTGATTTTCTTCCTGAACTTAGAGGATAAATATTATTACACCCATTTTGAAATATAAAGAAAAATGCTTAATGACACAACTTGTAAGAAGTAAAGGCAGGCTTCAATGTTAGCTCTGTCTGGCTCCAAAGGCCTTATGACATACCGCCTTTGTACTGATTCTGTTAAATGTGAATGAGTCTCCTTGCAGACTACTCTGATACATTTCCCAGTCAGTGACAATTATCATAAAAACTGAAGAATTACATAAATGTATTCGTCCTTTTGTTAAAAACAAAAGGCAAGAACCAGATTATATTTCTTACTGGTTTTTGTAATTCCAGATAATAGATAATGTACATTAATATTATTTCCTCTGTGTATTAACACCTTCAAGTAGTAGTATTCTATTTAGATGTTATATCTCATACATACTAATGCTGTTGTTGAAGAATATGGTCTCAGCTTGAATATTTCAGGGCAGAGCAGGGACAACCAAGGACAATGTGGTGATAAGAACTTCTCTGTGACTGACTGGATAGGTTAATGGATGTAAGCTGTACTTAAGGCAAAAACACTCTGAATAGAGGCTTGCAGAGGCAGCTTTTATTCTTACAAACCAGACAAACACTTAACTAGCACCATTCTGGCTGAAATAGAAGGTTTGAATAGGAATAATCATTGGATACAATTTATATCCCAGATTATAGAAAAAATAGATATTTAAAGCATTCACTTTTAGAGACTATATGTGTGTGTATATATATATCATATGTGTATATATATATGTATCATTCAAAATATTGTGATTTTTAAATTATTTATCACTTCATAAACTGAAATTATTCCAAAAACGTAGTAACTGTAAATTTTGAATAAGGGGCTCTTTGTTAGTATTTCTTTTTCTTCACATGTCACCCATTTTATTGTGAAAATGGTGAGCATAATTTATTCTTGAGGTCAGGTATCTTAGTCATCTTGGTCTTCTATAACAAAATACAATAAACTGGGTAGCTTAAAGAGTAAACATTTACTTATCATAGTTCTGAAGCCTGAGAACTTTGATATAGGCTGCCAGCCGGGTTGCTCTCTTGGGTCTTCTGCTTTATCCTCACATCATGTAGAAAGAGAACTAGCTCTCTGGCCTGTTCTTGTAAAGTCACTAAACCAATTCAAGAGGACTTCATCCCAGTGACCTAATTATCTCTCAAAGGCTCTACCTGCAGATATCATAACATTGGGATTATGGTTTTAACATGTGAATTTTGAGAGGACATAACCATTTAGTCCATTGCAATAGGGTTTATTTCTATTCTAGTTTTTCATACCCAGTACCTCACACAGACACTAACTCCTAAATAAATACTTTATATACAGTCATGCACAGCCTAACCATAATTCATTCAGTGATAGACCACATACATGATACATACACAATAGTGGATGCATAAGATTATAGTGAAGCTAAAAAATTACTATTGTCTAATGATGTTATAGCCATTGTAATGCTGCATTGTAACATTACTTACTCATGTTTGTGTGATGCTGATGTAAACAAATGTACTGCACTATAAGTCTTGTAAAAGTGGAGCACAAGCAAATATGTACGGTAAAGAATACTTGATAATAAATGACTATGTTACTGGCTTTATGTATTTACTACACTATACTTTTTACTGTTATTTTAGAATTTACTTCTTGTACATAAAAAAAAAAAAGTTAACTGTAACATGGCCTCAGGCAGGCCCTTCAGGAGGTGTTCAGGAAGAAGGCATTGTTATCATAGGAGATGACAGCTCCATGTGTTATTGTTATTGAACCTGAAGACCTTCCAGTGGGACAAGATGTGGAGGTGAAAGGCAGTGATACTGATGATTCTGATCCTGGACACAGGCTAATATGCGTGTTTCTGTCTTAGTTTTAAACAAAAAAGTTTAAGAGGTTAAAAAATTTGAAAAATTGAATAAAAACTTATAGACTAAGGATATAAAAAATATTTTGTGTAGCTGTAGAATTTGTATTTCAGCTAAGTGTTATTACAAAAGAGTAAAATAGTTAATTTGGGAAGTTTATAAAGGAAAAGTTTCAGTACGCTAAGATTAATTTATTAGTAAAAAATAAAATTGTGAAATAAATTTAGTGTAGTCGAAGTATACAGTGTTGATAAAGCCTACAATAAAATACAGTAATATTCTAGACCTTCACATTAACTCACCAGTCACTCGCTGACTCATTCAGAGCAAATTTAGACCTGTAACTCCATTCATGGTGAGTGCTTTATACAGATGAATCATTTTTTAAAAAAAGTATACCATGTTTTTACTCTACCTTTTCTATGTTTAGATATTTTCATATACACAAATACCATTATGTAGCAATTGCATACAGTATTCAGCAAAGTAACCTATTGTACAGGTTTGTAGTCTAGAAGCAATAGGATATATCATATAGCTCAGCAATGTGATAGGCTATACCTCCTAGGTTTGTACAAGTACACTTTATAACATTCACACCACAAAATTGCCTAAGGATGCAATTCTCATAATGTATTTCCATTATTAAGTGATACATGATCACTACCCATAGAGTCATGGGAGGATGGATGTTGAGTGAAACAAGGCTCTATCTCAGAAAGAGGAAGTTACTTTTTGGGAATATGTTTGCTAGAAACACAAAAACACAATGGGCTAATAAATTTTTAATCCTAGGGACCATCTGCTCAGCTCTACTTTATCCTAAAAATACCCTTCCTTGATTAAAGTCACTTGGTCACCTTACAAACTCCAACTCAAAGCCCAGAAATGTCTAAATGCTTTTCCCATTATCAATGCCCAGAACAGAAGACATTTCACCAAGCCTGTTTGCTTTTAAAGGAAGCTCCTGTAAGAACTGCTAATATTGCAATAAGAAGAAGAAAAGGAATTACCAGAGAAATCAGAAATTGCTGCTGAATTCTGCAGTAAGCTTAGAGAAACTCTTAGCTATTTTCACATGGCTATAAAGAACTTCCTAAGACTGAGTAATTTATAAAGAAAAGAGGTTTAATTGACTCACGGTACTGCATGCTACGCAGTAGAACCAGTTAGGGAAGCCTCAGGAAACTTACAATCATGTCAGAAGGTGAAGGGGAAGCAGTCACATGGACAGTTGGTGATGGGGGCGGAGAGAGATATAGAGAGAGAGGGAGAGAGAGAAAGAGAGAGAGAGAGAAGGGGGAGGTGCTACACACTTTCAAACAGCAAGATGCCATGAGAACTCTATCTCACTAAGAGCAAGGAGGAAGTCTCCCCTTGATTCAATCAAGGCCACTCCTTTCAACTCTGGAGGCTACAATTCAACATGAGATTTGGGTGGAGACACAGAGTGAAACCACCTCATTCTGCCTCGGTCCCTCCCAGATCTCAGGCCCTCTCACATTTCAAAACCACAGTCATATCTTCCCAACAGTATTCCACACCTTAACTCATTACAGTATTGACTCAGAAGTTCAAGTCCAAAGTCTCATCTGAGACAAGGCAAGTCCCTTCTGCCTATGAGCCTGTAAAATAAAGGAGAAGTTAGTTACTTCCAAAATACAATGGTAGTACAAGCATTGAGTAAATATTCCCATTCCAAAATGGATACATTAGCCAAAACAAAGGAGCTACAGGCCTCATGCAAGGCCACAACTCAGCAGGGAAGTCATTAAATCCCAAAGCTTCAAAATAATCTTCTTTGACTCCATGTCTCACATGCAGACCACACTGATGCAAGGGCTGGGCTCCTGTATTAGTCAGTTTTCACACTGTTAATAAGATATACCTGAGACTGGATAATTTATAAAGTAAAAGATGTTTAAGGGACTCACACTTTCCCCAGGCTGGGAGGCCTCACAATCATGGCAGAAGCAAAGGAGGAACATAGGCATGACTTACACGGCAGCAGGTAAGAGAGCATGTGCAGGGGAGCTCCTCTTTATAAAACCATCAGATCTTGTGAGAACAGCATGGGAAAGACCCACTCCTATGATTCAATTACCTCCCACTGGGTCCTTCCCATAATATATGGGGATTATGGGAGCTACAATTCAATATGAGATCTGGATGGGGACACAGCCAAACCATATCAGCTTCCAAGGCTTTGGGCATCTCTGTCCCTGTGGCTCTGCAGGGCTCAGTTTCCATGCCTGCTCTCAAGGGCTGGCAATGAATGCCTGTGTCTTTTCCAGGCACGTGGTACAATCTGCTGGCGGATCTATCATTCTGTGGTCTGGAGGATAGTGGTCCTCTTCTCACAGCTCCATTATGTAGTGCCCCAGTGGGGACTCTGTGTGAGGGCTCCAATGCTATTTTCCCTCTGCAATGCCCTAGTAGAGGTTCCGTATGAGCACTCTGCCCCTGCAACAGACTTCTACCTGGATGTCCAGGCATTTCCCACACATCCCCTGAAATCTAGGTGGAGGCTCCCAAGCCTCCAGTCAGTCTTGCCCTCTGTTCACCTTCAGTCTTAACACCACATAGAAGCATTGGTAGATGCCAGCTTGTACCCTCTGGAGCAGCAGCCTGAAACATATTGGGGGTCATTTTAGCCACAAATAAAGCTGGAGTGTCTGGGATCCAGGATGCTATGTACAGAGACTGCACAGAGCAGCAGAGCCCTGGGCCTGGCCCACAGAGACATTTTCCTCTTAGGCCCCAGGCCTGTAATATGAGAGACTGTTGAAAAAACTCTGAAATACCTTGGTGGCATTTTCCCTACCATCTATGCTATTAACATTCAACTCCTCTTTACTTATGGAAATTTCTGCAGCAGGCTTGAATTTCTCCCCAGAAAATGAGTTTTTCTTCTCTACCACATGGCCAGACTGCAATTTCCAATAGTGAGTGACCTTTACTCTAGTTCAAAACAAGTTCCTCATCTCCATCTGAGACCTCATCAGCCTGGACTTTATTGTCCATATCACTATCAGCACTTTGGTCACAATCATTTAACAAGACTAGAAAGTTCCAAACTCTCCCTCATTTTCCTGTCTTCTGAGTCCTCCAAACTGTTCCAACCTCTGCTATTATCCAGTTCCAAAGTCACTTTCACATTTTCTGCTATCTTTCTAGCAATGTCCCACTCCCAACAGAAAGTATTTTATCAAGCATCTTTGGTTACAAAGGAAGCTACTGTAAGAACTGCTAATGTTACAATTACCAGGGACATCAGAAATAGCTGTTAAATTCTGCAGCAAGCTCATAGAAACTCTTGTTTACAGGCTAATTATTTGATTACCTAGGAAACAAAATCTGAGCTCTGGTGATAAAAAGCAGCAAGTTTGGTTTGGGATCAAAGTTAAAACAATCAAATGTGAAACACAGATTTATGTAAACTGAAATAGAAAATGTGGATGCAGAAGAACCAGGAGAAACACGCATCTGTTACAATACCCTACTATGAGTTTTACCAGTAACATAGGGGTATGGATCTGATAATTAACACCAGAATTACCAAAGGGCTGGTGGTTGGCTGAGGAAAATGACTAGGCTGAGATGGTTTGTTCTGCTACAAAGGATCTGTCATCCTCCACAAGGTAGCCCTAGCTCCTTGGGATTCCAAAGAACAGTAAGAGAGCAAACCCCTAAACACAACATTTTCAAGCTTCTTATATCAAGTTTTCTGATATTTCCTTGGCAAAACTAAGTCTTCTGGACAACTCAAAAATTGGGGAAATGAATTTCACTTTTGACTAAGAATATGCAATATCTCTTTGAAAGGATGTAGATGTAGAGAGAGTAGTATTTCACAACTATTTTTTGTATCTACCACACAGTCCTTTTATATCTATCTAGCAATTATTTTAATATTTGTTAGACATTACTATACCTGTATGTTAATTCTGCTATGACTCACAAAATGTTAATTGGTAGAGTGAAAATAATTTTAACTTTTGTGCAGAACAAATGTTTTCCATACCAAATACTCAACACTGGGTTTTTGATACTCTTTGGCTCTATATCCCAACCAAAATCTCACCTTGAAAATAATCCCCACCTGTATCCCAACCGAAATCTCACCTTGAAAATAATCCCCACCTGTATCCCAACCGAAAGTTCACCTTGAAAATAATCCTCACCTATCAAGGGCAGGACCAGGTGGAGATAATTGAATTGTGGGGGTGGTTTCTGCCACACTCTTCTCGTGATAGTGAGTGAGTTCTCACGAGATCCAAGGGTCTTATAAGCGGCTTCCTGCTTTCCTTGCCACTCATTCTTAGTCCTGCCGCCCTGTGGGGAGGTGTCTTTTACCCTGACTGTGACTTGCCTGCGGCCTCCCAGCCATGCAAAACTGTGAGTCAATTAAACCTCCTTTTTATTTTTAATAAATTATCCAGTCCCTTGTATTTCTTCATAGCAGCTGTGAGAAGTAACTAATACAGTTTTTCAGTAAAAATTAAAACTGAAGAATACTAAAAGATGAAATGCACTGGCGTTTGTTAATAGATTCTCACATGCAATATTATCAATAGATATGTTCATTTACATTATATAAAATTTGAAAACTCACTAGAGTATGCTGTTAAGTATATATATTTCTTATCAGACAGAGGATGCATTAAAGAGGAGAGATTACCAGGTCTGAAGCAGTGCCTTAAACCGATTTAGTAGGACCTCTTGAAGTGCATTTAATTTTGGAATTGAATGTAATTTACTATTTTATATTAATCATCAGAATTTTATATACATTAGAAATGTTTTGTCATAAAATAAATATAAAAATTATGTAAGATTATAAATATGAAACGTGTCTTAGAGTTGTTGATGTGGTTGATGTGAACTATATTACTTTATTTCTAACACATGAAGATAATTCAAATCTCAAGGAGTAGTCTGGAAACTTCAAGTTAATAAAACCAATTTGCTCTGATAATATTTCTGAGTTTATTATTGCTACATTGCTTTAACAGTGTATCCTAGGAAAATTATTTACAAGTACTAAACTGTGAGCCTCCTCTTTGTGGAAACGCTGGACCACAAGACCCTCTGTATTTCCAGTGCCTTGAAGAGTTGCTGCTCCTTAGTAGATATGCCATAAAGATTTCTTGAACACCTTCCAAAACAGTAATTTTTTCCTTAGTTTTTTTTCTCTTCTATGATGTAGGAGTTTTATTTTTAATTTTCTATTTCGTATATTTAAAAAGATTAATGTGAAATAGCCTCCATTTACCAATTGAAACATTTTCTATTGTGTTTTGTGACAATGTAATATATGAACATCATACATATATTAGAAATACTGATTTGATTGTAATTGCTTTGAGTTCCCCAAACTTGCACTCCCTTTAAGGACTTAAACTGAAACCCAGACTGCGTGTAAGGAAAAGTTGGCAGATGGAGAGTATTCGAAGGTTTAGCTCCAGGAACATCATGTTAAAAATTATGCTTATTTCATCTCTCTGTCTCTGTTATCAGTGTCTAAATATTTTCCAGATATCATTTTGGTCAGCCCATCTAGCTTTGGATTCATGACTAATTGTCAGTCTTAGCAGCGTTTGACTTAAGTTTCTCTTCTTCATCTCATATATGTGGCAGAGGTCAAGATTAATGATTTAAAACTTTGGGAAATGGTCAATAACCTTTTTGTAAAACCTTACATTTTCTTGACTCAATCCCATAAAGCAGACAGTAATACATCCTGCTAACAAGCATAAATGTATATGCGTTCATTTATTTCCCTAAACTCTGGGTGATTATGAGAAAATCAGAAACACTTGTGTGCCATTAAGCCACCATGTTCATGTGTTTCCTATTCATTTGTAGAGACAGGTAAACCTGGATAGGTTTTATTATATTCTTCTCAATATTTCAGTAGCAATTTGCACATCATTTTATAACATGTATCACATTGGACTGCCCCTAACTATTTTTGGAGTGTCTCCTTTACTAGACTAGAATAACTTGTGGACAGGAAAGAATTTCCTCAGGGTGCATTCTGCCAGGGAGTGCTTACAAGTGAATGAATATATGAATGGAAATTCTGTATAACATTAACTACACAATGCAATAGCCTTAGTATTTTCTTATAAAACATCATGGGAAAATATCAACTCATATTTATTTTGACTATTTTCCCCCATTTTAACTCAAAACAGCATAGTACAAATTATTGAAACTTCTTGTGAATAGATATCCTCCTAGCTCGGAACTCTTCCTTAACACCGAAGAAAATGATTGCAGTTCTCACATGAATACCTTTTTCCTATGAGCGTCAATGCACCTACAGACCTTTTGTTATTTTCTAACTGGAGGGCTGGTGAATAAGCTCAGCATGGTTGAGCAGAAAATGTTGGAGGATAATTGGATCTGCTGGTCAGGGTGGAGGGAATGTTAAAGATTTTATGTGCAACATTGATTTATATCAAGTTTACATTGTGCTAGAGAAAAATTCAGACTTTATTTTGGCATTTCTCTTCTGGATTTTAAACCATTAGTTGATTTTTAATGCCTTTCTGGAGAGTCTTTTACTTTGCATTATCTTTAAATCTCAGTAAACCGTTTCTCTATTTGGTGGGAAAATTGTTTATTGTAGATGCTGGGCTTGTGAAAGAGCACACTACTGAATTATTGAAAGAGGAAACCACCCCATTACTTTATTTGGTGTTAAACTTAATTATTCTAGAGAGTGTGCTGAAAAAATAAAATTGGCCCTGTGAAACTTTTACGCATTCCCAGGGATGAACTGTACCCTCTGGCTTATTTGAAGAAATAAATTGTCACTCCTCAAAGGGATCCCAGGTCAGTCTCTAGCGAAGTCAATGACTAAGAGGCTGGTTTCCAGCGGGAGTATGGAAATTGGAGAAAATAAGTTGTGGAGAGAGGTGGTGAAAGGAATAAGCAACTCAAATAAATAAAAAAGATGAAGATCTGTAGACTTGCAGAAAGACTGCAGAGAGAAATAATTAAAGCAGCTTGATTCCTTATGGCATTCCTCATTTGGCGGGCTAGAAAGCACTGACAGCCTTGTCATGAGTTTCCTGTGCTTAACTCTGCCAGGTGATTTTTATGAATCACTTACTCTCTGACTTGTTCAAGAACTGTAGGGTGTTGCACAGGTGGGAATTTTTTTTTGATAGAACAAAGAACATCTGTTACATTTTTACATTATTGGCTTTAGACAATGAGCTGGATAGAAAACACGTGATCTGTTAGTCCATTGTTTGCCTCTCTGCCTTTCAACAGAAGTTAAGATCTAGAGAAACTATTTTCTCTTGATCATTTGTGTTCCAATTACTGTAGCCTAAAATTTTGAAAGTGCTGAATAATATTTGTTGAGTCTACTAACATATGAATAAATTAATCTTTGTCTTCTTGCTTCACCACAGTAGGCTTAGATTAAGTATAAGGCATATGATTACATTGAGGGTTCTAATCTGCACATTTGGGAAATATGGATGGTGGCATAATCTCTTTCACTTATTTGCTCTCTCTTCCACTCTCTTTGTCCAACTTATTTAATTCATAGTTAAATCTTTCTTTCTATAGAAAGCTTCTCTGAACTTTATCTCACATGTGCTTTCAGAGTACCCCAAGTGCCCCACGTTGCACTCTGTTGGATTGTCTATATTTTGGGTTGTATTCTCCCAGTAGACATTAAGCTCTATGAAGATAATGACAATGTTATCTTGGTCACTGAATTTTCCCTAATGTTTAGTTTGGTACCTGGATGTACACTAATAGCAATTAATAAGTGGTTTTGAATTAATGAGCAATACATGCAGTACAAAAACTGAAATGTGTTGAGAGATTGGAAGCAAGGAAATCTATTGAAATATATTCAAGCAACAGTTAAATTACACTGAATATATGTTGCTTATACAACTCTCCAAATTACTAGTGAGTAAAATTAAATGGTTCAGGGACATTTCATTAAGTTTGCCTGCTGGGTCCCAAAGACTTAACTGTGTATTTGGGGAAAACTTCGGAGCTCAACTTTAAATCCCCTGGCAGTTATTAGTGCAAGAGTGTATTCAAGTCTGTCTTTTTGATAATTTATCATAAGTAGATCATGGAACATAAATTTGGATGACATGTAATATGATTAACATTGCGCTCTGAATTGTGAGGCACTTAAAACTTTGAGGAGGTACAGCCAGGAAACACAGAATGCAAGATAAATGTTGAAATTTGTGATTTCTTTGTTAGCCTAAGCTATTATTATGTCTCCCTTATATTGGTAAAAATCTCATAATTAACTTTATTACTTACCAGTTAGCTCCTCCCCACTATAGTCAATTCTCCGCATGGAAGCCAGAACAATATCTTCATAATAAAACCTATATTATATATTAATTGGAAATTCCCATGTCACTCCTTTGAAATTAAGATAAAATGAAAACTTCTTACCATTTTCTGTGAGACTTCAAATTATTTGGCACTTCCCTAACCCTTCAACCTTCATTTGTTCATGTTCTCCTCTCATTTGCTTCAGCCTCAGTAGCCTGCTCTCTGTCCCCTGGATGTATCAAGCTCCCTTACACCTTGAGTCTTTGCAGTTACTCTGTTCTCTACCTAAAATCCTTCTCTCCAGATTTTCGAGATTTGTTTCTTCTTCTTCTTCAGATTTCAGAGACATCACTGATTTCCTTTTGTAAAGTAGTTTCTCACCCATCTAAGCCTTCTCTATTTCATTTCCTTATTTTACACACACAAACCATAGAATGGAGCTTTACAAAAATCAAAATCTTGTTTTTCTTTTTTAACTTCTTATTGTTTACAATTAAGTGCACAATAAATTATGGATAAAAATATGTGAATTTACTTGAGGAAGTATCAGGCATTTTTATAAAAATTCTGATTTAAATTGAGAAGAATGATATATTTACAATATCTATTCACTTTTAAAGCTAAGAAAAGAATTACACAGGAGTTAGATGACTTTCTCCAAACAACAGAAGAGCAAATATTTGAACCCATATCTTTCAGATATGAACATGCATGCTTTTTTCACTCCATCCTGCTGCCTCCCAGCCATCTATTTCAATAAGAGACAGCTTGCATTGTAACATGGAAAAGGAATCATATGCACAGATATACTAGGCACACTTTAGATGAAATTTGTAAAATAATTTCTTATTATACTACTGAAGTAATTGCCCTCTAGCTTGATAATTCCTGAGACATAAAATGCCTATTTGAAGTAATAAGTTGCCTTAATGCAGTACTCCTCAAAGTTAATGTGCACACAAACCAGTGACACAGATGGTATGGATTTATCCGCCATTACTTTTTCAGAAGTAATGTCTAAGTGGTCATTCGTTTTTATGTATAATTTACATATTCTATTCTGTATGATTAGAAAAAGGAGTTTAATGCAATAAGGGTTTGTTATGACTTAGAGCACTGGTTCTCAAACTTTGCTGCATGTTAGAATCACCAAGAGAACTTTAAAAATTTTAATAACCAGATAGCACCCAGAAATACTAAAACAGTCTCCAAGGATGCCCAGGTTAGCTATTTTTAAAGCCCCCTTTTTATTCCTTGTGATTGCAGAGGGTTGTTACTCTAAGTGTGGTCCACAGACCTGCAGCATTGGTGCCCATCACAGGCTTTTAGAAAAGCAATAGGTCTCCAACCCAGACCTATTGCAGTAGTGTCTATATTTCAAAAAAATCCCTAGGTGATTTGTATGCACTCTACAATTTGAAATTTAGAGCAAGAGGTTTTTTTTTGTGTGTGTGTGTGTGTGTGTGTGTGTGTGTGTGTGTGTGTGTTTGTTTTGTTTTGTTTTACTACGCTCTATTCTCAGTTACAAGTAAGAATGCAGGAGTCCAGTGAATCTTCTCAGTACAAAGAAAGAGTTTTAGGAACTATCAAAAGAAATATAAATGCTTACTGAGTTTGCCAAAGGCAATTTTTTTGCAAAACTATTTTAGTGTTGGAATGGAGATGGAAGTGAAATTACACGCAGAAAAAAATTAGATACAACATAAAGTACAGATAGTATAATCTAAATTTTCATGAGGCTTAGCTGATTGGTGATACAGAGCAGGCACTGGATTATGTTTTTTGTTTGTTTTGCTTTGTTGCTGTTTTTTTTTTTTTTTTTTTTTTAAGATGTGAGAGACTCATGCATATTTACAAACTATGAAGGAGTCAAAAGAAAGTGGTTAAAATAGAAATGAGGGCCGGGTGCAGTGGCTCAAGCCTGTAATTATAGCATTTTGGGAGTCCTAGGCAGGCAGATCATGAGGTCAGGAGTTCGAGACCAGCTTGGCCAGCATGGTGAAACCCCTTGTCTTCTAAAAATGCAAAAATTAACTGGCATGGTGGCACATGCCTGCAGTCCCAGCTACTTGGGAGGCTAAGGTAGGAGAATTGCTTGAACCTGGGAGGTAGAGGTTGCAGTGAGCCAAGATTGTGCCACTGCACTCTAGCCTGGGCGATACAGCAAGACTCCATCTCAAAAAAAAAAGAAGAAATGGGGTGTTTTATGAGGTGATGATAGTGGGTCTTATCACAAGGTTATAAGTCAGAACAGTGTTATGAAAGGGGGAAAAATGTCTAAGAATTGAGCACATGTGAGAACCACATGGCCATAGATTCTACTTTCAGGAGAAGTACACAATGAGAAATACAGGAAGATAACACACAACCCAAAGCAGTGTGATAAGTAATGATTCTGAAGGAGAGAATAGTACAGTGCAGCAAAGACACTCCTATACCACGATTGTGATTAGTCAAGGAGAATTTTTGGAAAAACTGATATCCAGACCTAAATCTGAAGTGAAGAGGATGGTGGAAACCAGAGGAAATGAGAAAGGAAATAGTCTGGACATGAGAAAGACTAAGATCCACATAAGGATTTAAATCCAATTCAGCCCATCTTTAGCGCTGACAGCTTACATGGGTGACTGGGGTCTCGGAAGGGTAAAAAAGAGAAGGTGAGTATAAAGAAAGATTAGACTGTGGAGAGGTGAGTTTGTGGAGCTTTCTTCAAGGTTGCTCAGTATTTGAATTTTTCTCACAAGAGAAAATGTAGTCATCCTATATCCTAACAACAATATCTTAATAACAATGGAAATAAGATTATATTTGCATATGAGAAAGTTTTTCTAATTGTATGGTTAATGGGAAATATACAAGATAAGGAATTAATTTTATCTGTGCAGAACTAATGGTAGTCTAATCTAGATTTTAAAAAATGGAAAGTTGGTAAAATGATTCTGCAATTTTAGGAAGTCCAAAGTGTAGCCTTTGCAGATTGATAAACTGGGGATGGAAAAGACTTGAGAATGACACTCGGGTATCTGAAGCAAATAATTTGAGGGAAGATTCAATTCATGGAATAGGAAATCTTTTGTTTGGTTAGTTATTTTGGAGCTGCTATGGTGGTATAGGTGATAATTTGGGTTTTTGAAATAATGTTGTTCAATGGATAGTTACAGGTCTGAAGTTCAAGATTGAGATATGGAAAAGAGAAAGGGATTCGGTGTCTTCAGTATACATATTGAACTTTAAAACACAGAAATTGAAGCTAATCAAGGAAAACCATTTAAACTGAAATAAAATAGGGAAAAAAAATGCCCGGACAGGGTAATTAGGAACATCAAAAAATGCCCGGACAGGGTAATTAGGAACATCATCTTGTAAGTGATGATTGGAACCCAAAAGTGGAAAAAAGTAGGAGGAAAACATAATGTCAAGAAAGTCGAAGAAAACGTTTGACAGCTGTCTCTGAAAAGTGAAATAAGGAAAGTGGCCAAACGTGCCCGGCGAATTTTGGAAAAGGAATTCTTACTCATAGGGATTTTCATAGAGCAGCAAGGGAGCACAGAAGTTGGAAATGGACTCAAATTTGAGACTCATAAAGCATAAAACTAGAACATTTGTTAACACTTTTAGCTGAGGACGGGAAAAGAGCAATATTTGTTGTATATGGACTTGGAAGAATTTTTATTCAAAATCCTTCTCTGTTTGATGTGTCTGACTGAGGAATAGTTATTTCTTTATCATAAAATAACAGTTTAAGAAAATAATTTTGAATAAAAATTTTGATATATATTTTTAAGTTATATAATTTTTATGTGTGATATATAGGATGTTTATATTCTAATGATTGATCTGGTCCCAAATATTAAATATTGTCATGCATATCATAAGGATATTTGCATCAACAATTGACTACATATATAATAGTAGTCCCTTAAAATTATAGCATAATTTTACTGTATATGTTTAGATATGTTTACATAGAGAAATATTTATTAATGTGTTAGAATTATTTATAGTATTCAGTATTGTAACATATTGTACAGGTTTTGTATACAAACCTAGATGGTCTAGTTAATACATACCTCGTCTATATGATATATAGACCACTCTCTAGGTTTGTGGAAATTAATGCAACGTTGTTCACATAACTAAGATATCATCCAATAATTCACCTCTCAGAAAGAATCCACATGATTAGGTGATGCATGACAACATTTCAGTTTCTATTCTCCCCCATCTTCAAGAAATTTCCTATGATAAAAAAATTTATTTCACCTACAAACTTTCTTTCAAAACAGCTAAACAGATATCACTTATATATTCTCAAGGCTAAATTTAATACAAAACACATTTTGAAATTTCTTTAGGCAGAGGTAATCATTCCTATGCCATTTAGGTATGCAGGGGGTTCATCTATATTCTCATATAACAATTTAGAATATTTGCATGTCATCAGTCTATCCTGAAGTAAAGGGCTGGCTAATATTTGTACCTATTCAATATGTAAGGCTTTTTATTGTTTTTGTTTTGTTTTGTTTTTTTATATATGGCAGGAATTATAGACTCCTTACCTCTAGGATGTTTCAGAATAGATAGTGTTGGGTAATTTTACTGCTTCGTCTTTCCCTTACTTTAATCCAGTGGCTCCTCACTAGGGATCAGAACCAAATAACCTAGCTAGGCTTTTTATAATTTAAGTACCCAGGCCCCATTCAAGACTTCCAGAATTTGAGTCCATAGATCCACGGAGCTCAGGGACATATTTTACAGATTCTTTACAGATGATTCCTATGCAGACCTTTTGTTGCAAAACAGGGACACCCCGTTAAAATACTATATAATTAGTTGCCTTGTATCTTTCTAAGTATCTCATTTAGAAAAAATCACAGGCATTCAAACATTCTGCCTCCACACACACATTTTAAAATATTGCTTTCTTTCATTAATAAGCGATGTCAGAATTTTATTCCACAAGAGACAGAGACATATTAAAGCAGGACAATTATATGATAAGGACTATTACTGTTATTTTAAGATCACCCTTCCGGCAAGTTTGCCGACTAAAATATAGAAAAGGAAATGGCTCAACTTTGAAATATAGGAAACAGACATTTTCAGTGATTACAAATTACAGTTTCAACAGCCATTCCTTCAAAGAACAGAACTTTTGTACATGTTTCTGCCAGATGTTATAGATCTGATGTTTTTATATTCACTCCAAGGAAATTAAATGGGTTTTGAAGAAAGCAGTCTCGGATAAAATAGACTTATCTGTTATCTCTTAGTACAGCAATCCATTCTTTCTGGGTTAAATTTTTCTAATGGCCCCCAAGTGGAGGGTGGTGAAACTTGCTTTGTGGATCTTACAAAATGAATTAAATGAATATGAAGTCAGGAGATCTAGACCATCCTGGCCAACATGGTGAAACTCCATCTCTACTAAAAATACAAAAATTAGCTGGGCTTGGTGGTGAGTGCTTGTAATTTCAGCTATTTCAGAGGCTGAGGCAGGAGAATCATTTGAATCAGGGAGTCAAAGGTTGCAGTGAGCAGAGATCAGGCCACTGCACTTCCGCTGGTGACAGAGGGAGACTCTGTCTCAAAAAAATAAGTAAATATATGTGTGTGTGTGTGAGAATGAGTAAACATTAATTTTGATTATATATATATCACTTTTGTTGCATTAAAATGGATATTCAATGGGTGACTATATAATTACATAGGAATCATATGTGATTTTGACCAAATTGGGTGTCCTCAATATTTGATTCTGAATTATCACTATTAATAGAATATTTAAAAGACACAAATAATTAAGTAATTATATCTCCCCTCCCCTTATTTAGGAACTATACTTGGGAGAAAATACCTATCTTTGTATATATCCTGAAGGAAAATGTATAGCATTTCTTGGGTTATAGTGTATATGATAACAGTGAAGATTTCTCAGAAGCATGATAGTTACGGAAAGATCCTTAGCACCTAGTAGATGAAGAAACAAAATGTTAACTTTGCATCAACAGGAGAATCATCAATTTGGATAATACACAGGTGAATCCTTGTTAATTTGCAACATAATTGTCTCTCTAATGAATTTAGCAAAGTAAAACATTATGTAAAGGGCAATGGTTAGCAAGATCTTTCGTAGAGAAATCATGGGCCATAAAATGTTTTTGGGAGATACTGCCACTTTATTAATTTCAATCACTCTCTAATTAAATCTACATATGCAGCAGTAAAATCTACCAAATCATCAACTGATGCGTATTTAGCCTCTGGACTCAGTGACATTTAATTAGTTTGCAGACAGCCAAATGCCAGCCTTTCTTTTCTAGTGACACAGTGTGTATAATTTTTTCTTTCTCATCTCCTTCTCTTATATAATAAAACTTGACATAGTTTCAACAATGATGCAAACCAAGATGAAGAGCAAATTATGTGTATAAGGTTTAGACAGTAGGAAATGAGGAAAATACAGCAAGTGGATGGATGTAAACACAACATAGCCTCTTAAATTTCTTCTAATTTTACTGAAATATTGCTTTTCCAAGAATTGGAAACAGTTAATATTAAACAAATACAGCATTTTTCTTGTAAGCGAGATTGTTTTTAAATAGACACTAGTCTTAATTATGATTCAGTATGTAGCCTTTTACCTCATATGGGAATTTTAATTAGCTTTATATGAATTTCTGCGCATGTCAGAGTGTGAGTTTTGAAGCAAGGCTTTTAGTCATAACCTCTAACTTCCACTCAGCCAGGGGCCGACTTCATTCCCTGGAGCTAGGCCAAGCCGCGCTGTTAGAATTACGGCGTGGATTTAGCAGGCAATCTGACCTTCTGTTAAAAGTTAGTTGTGAAGAAAAAGCAAAAGAGTAAAATTTCCTAGAAAATTGGGAAAAAAGATCCTTACATTGAAAATAAAATGAACCCAATAAAAATATTCAAACCAAGGAACATTACATGGCTATTCATTAAGAATTAAATTTCAACAATTCTCAAATAAAATGTACTGTGGAAACTATGTAATAAAAATTGAAAATATTATCTAATATGTACAACATTGCCATATGGTTATCATTTGATTATGTATTTCTTATATACTTTAGAATTTTACCAATATAAAAAAAATTCCTGAAATAGCACTTTGTTTTATATTAATCTTTATATAGTCTATGAAGAGTTTCAGTCATTTAAAAAGGTAATCATGCCAAATTATAGTGCATTATTGCATGATAACTTGCTGCATGAAGGTTTTCATCAACTGGCTTAATATAGAAATTGAAAAAAAAATCAATAGAATCATGATTTTTAACCAGAGTCAATTAGAAGTGACTGAAATTAAGGTTCTTATGGCATATGCTATTGAAAATCAGCAAGAGAAATTATTACATAAAATACATGGAAATTTTGTGTACACAGTATTCACAGTTTTTACACCGAAAAATTTTGTAGCCATGTTTAAAGGTATATAACTTGATATGTGTAATTATAAATAATAATATTAAAATGTGATTTGGAAACAGTCCAAATTATCAACAATTTTTAAATTATCAGTTTGTCATACTTGGTTTACAAATATTTCACCTTTTATACTCCTCATTGTCAATCAAGGTTAACATCAAAGCTCAGGAATGATAAAACAAAGAGTTATAGATGAAATTTGAGTGAGGATGAAAAAAATTTAGAACTTCTTAAGCTGTGACATTTGGCATATGTTTTCTTTATCAAGTGACAACCCAATATTGGCATATTGTATTTGCTGCTGAAATTCTGAGGAAATCAGATTTTTTTAAGCTCTCCATATCTACCTAAACGTGAGATACCTCTCAAGATTAAAGGAATTTGTGCTTATTTATATCAACTTCATAGAGAGTGGGCTGCTACGAACAGCAAATAAAACAAGTGCAGTCTTCAGTTATGAGCTAACTAAAAAGAGGGGAATATACATAAATAAATAAATATATTTATACACAAATAGACACACAATGTTTCTGCCTTCTCACATAACAAGATAAGCACTTGGGGTGTGATTATTCTTTCTAATTTCGAAGCCACTGAAAAGTTTTAAGGAACATTGGTCTAGAAATGACTCTGAATTTTAAATATATGTTTAAAAGAAAAAGCAGGTTACTATACATGGGAGGTTTGGTTTACATAAGAATATACGATATACATTTTATAGGTACTATGTGTTGTCTCTAAAATCTGTTCTGAAAAATATGTTTGTCCTCTTTGTAAGAGGACGTGTATTGCATATTTTGTCATGTTCATAGGTAGCATCATGGCCAATATTTTATATCTGTACTGATCAAAAAAAGGGTGGGGCAAAATATGAGGAATTATGTGATATTTTTATGGAAAAAGTTTCTATAGATTGCTACTATCGCAGGTTGTAGAAAATCTTTTTGCCTGTTTGTGTAGTTAGAATATTTCTTTAAAATAACAGATGCCAAAAGCCAACACAGACATAGAAACACTCAAGGTTTCAATTGACAAAGTGGGTATTTAATAAATATGTGGTCTTTATGAATACTATTTATATATTCCTTGAATTTAAATTTCATTTGTTTAAGTGATTCCAGAATAAATTTGGCTAAAACATTATTTTAAAACCTAATTTAAAAATCTTTTTTATGAATTGTAGTATCAATATTGTCACCTTCTTTAAAAATTCTACAGAAACTAATTAGCTACATTAATGTAACTTAAGAAATCTAAACTAAAATATTTCACATATTTTTAAGTAAAAATATGTATGACTGTAGTTGGCAATTAATGTAGCAACAATATCTAGCTTTTTTACCTGGTTTATTGATTGACTTCAATTAATGTTTGCCAGCAAGTAAATTAACATAGCACCTGAGGCATAATTCTCTAGGGGCTCTTGGACACTGAGTTCTTCTCATCCTTGCTGGTTTAACTCCTCCTGAGCATATTGCTAGTAGGTACATTTTAATTCAGTCTAGACACGGACATTACCCATGACATTAATGACAGGTCATTTACAGCAAACTCATGTTTCACTGCAGAGATGTCTCTTTAAGTGACATCTTATCAATAGCAATTCAATTAGTCAAACCTGAGACTATGAGATGGTGCTTACACTGTGTCACATAGTGCTCTTTGAATTTGCATTTGAAATGCCCCATTAGTCCCCCTCCATACACCGCATATAAACATGGGTACTGAAGTTTTAATTTCAGATATTTCTTGTTTGGATTTTACTTTTACCCTGTTTTCAAAGGATTAGATATGGATTGAAAAAATGCATTTTTTTCCCTTCATAAGAAATATAGGTACAAATATGTATGGCTTAATTAAAAGCATCAGAAAAGCCTTGCTGTTGGCAAAAAGAATGGAATATTGTAAAAGGTAATTTTTTTCAGAGATAATGCCAATAAAATATTAAAACTAAAATACATGATAAAATATGGAATATGTGTACAATAAAATCAATTTTATTTCATACTTATCAGAAGTATGGACTTGGTTATGGCATAATCATAACGATCATACAAGCTGCCCTATTATTTTTCTACATGAAGCATTTATCTATATGTCAGACATTATAATATAGATTTGAATCTCTATATAGTGTCATTACAAATCCAAAAGTATTGTATATAAAGTGTAATCCTGAGAAGCAAGGGTTCGAGAAGGTATGTAACAAATTGCCCCAGAACATTGTGGCTTAAAACTCTTTGATTTATCTCACACTTTCTGTGGGTCAGGAATTCAGGCATGGATTCCCTGGGACACTGTTTCTTGGTCACTCACTAGGCTGCTATCAAGGTCCTATATGAATCCTCAATTTTTAAGTTAACTCAGGTAGTTGTTAGCAAGTATACTAGACTGAGGAACTCCATTTCTTGCCAGCTGTTGGCCAGAGGTGTCCCTAAGTTCCTTGCCTCTTGTCCCCTTTGCATGGCATCTTACCACCAAAGCCAAGAAGATAATAAAGAGAGTCTGTTAGCAAGACGTAAGTCTCAGTGTTTTGTAACCCGGACATGGACATGTCATCCCCTCAACTTTGCCATATTCTGTTTATTGAAAGCAAGTTACTCAAGAAGAGAGAATTATGCAATGCCAGGAACCCCAAGGGCTGGGAATCCCAGGGGAAAGTGAGTATCAGCAGCCATTTTGATGCTGCTTGTTGTAGTGCGAAACATTAATAGTTTAGAAATACAAAGAACTAATCAATATGTTTAAAGTAAGTTTTGAGTCTCTTAATTGTCTATGTTTCAGTCCATTAACCTTCTTAAAATAAAATTTAAAATGTAAAGAAAATGAAAATAATTCCAATGTTGTTCTTTACCCTAAATGGAGTCAAGGAGGTAAAATAAAAGAGCAAACAATATACTACAATAACAGGCATGGGGGTCTAGAATTAAGGCTTAGACACAGCATCAAATGGCAGTGACATGCTAAACAAAACAAGTGAGCAATCAAGACTCTAAAAGATGAATACAGATTTAGGACAGCTATAGTTTAAACCAAGATCATCTATCTGTCTATGTATCTATCTATCTATCTGATAGAATCTTGCTCTGTCACCAGGCTGGAGTGCAATGACAGGATCTCGGCTTACTGCAACCTCTGCCTCCCGGGTTCAAGCGATTCCCCTGCCTCAGCCTCCTGAGTGGCTGGTCTACAAGTGCGTGCCACCACACCTGGCTAACTTACCGTATTTCAGTAGGGACAGGGTTTCACCATGCTGGTCAGGATGATCTCAATCTCCTGACCTTGTTACCTGCCCACCTAGGCCTCCCAAGGTGCTGGGATTACAGGCATGAACCACCACACTCAGCTAAGATCCTTTATTAGTACAATTTACTAGAAAAATACAGGTATCACCAAAGTGTCTTATAAAAACATTTATTTCTAATCTATGAAAGGCAGTCAAATGCTTTATTTCTGTACTTCTGTCAGTGTTGGAGTAACTCAAGTGATATTTCTCATATAATAATTTAATCCTTAACTCAACTTGACTTAGAATAGTAAAGATAATATTTGTAACTGAAAATAAACCTTATAGAAACAAATCTGGAAATTACTTTTTAAGTTTTGGTTTTATATTACTGAGAACTGTTTTCTTCTACATTTTACAGTATGCTTAAATTGAAATATTTTTTATTAATATGGCTTTTAATATTGACCATAGATGTCAAAGCATTACAATATCTAAAACAACGAATTCCAATATGACTCATGTATTAACTTAGTGTAAAATCCATAGAGTTAAATCATATCAAGTGCATATGTCCAATCTTCTTAAGTTTGGAAAACATGTTTTTAAGGAGTAGGGGCTAATTTATTCACCTATAAATTTGTCTTGAGGATTTTGGAAGTATTATGAAGTGCATCTAATCATCTTCAAATTGCCTATAAAATATTGTCATTTTGTTATTTCAAGGTTCTTTTTTATTATTAAAATGAATCTGATTAAAATAGTCTTGAGGGAACATCAACTCACATTTCAAAACCATCGTATAATTCAGCAGAAATGTCAGAGAGTTGATAGACTCTGCCGCAGGACAAAGAGTTAGCATGGAAAGTAAGTTCACCTTTGATCCCAAGGGAAAGAAGAATGCCTGCAGGTCATAAGCAAGGGCATTCCCATAACACATTCCATCTGTTTAATCCTTGTACAATCCAAGATTGTCACGGGAATGGCGGCAGGGAGGAGGGCAAGTGGTATTGGTGTAGACTGTGCTTTCTTATAGACAGAAAAATGTATAACAGTATATTTAACAAAAAATACCTGTGGTTGGTGGTTAAAATTATTTAAACATTATCCATTTGGCATATTACTCAACAAATCATTGTCTTTTAAATATATTAACTGTATGTCAAATGCAGTACTGTGAGCAGTACCTGTGATTATACATGAAGTAGATGGTGCCTGTTCTCCAGACTCTGGGCATATGTGACCTCTCTGCCTGGCATCAATGATGATCTGGATGATGGAATGTGCTGCCTATTATTATATATCTAGATGCCATTTCTTCCAGCCAGTGAAGATAAAAATTTTGAATGATAGGTGGAAAGAATAGGAGGTTGCACATATTTAAGGAAAAAAAAACAAAGCCAACTGCTGAGTAAGTGACTTCAGTTTAAATTTGTTATCAGCACTTGTGAAAGTTACAGATTATCTCTTACTGAGTAGAGAGGGCTTCACTGTGCAACAGGAGCTTTTTGTGAAGAGGGTAGTAATTTGAATAACCAGTTACTCTGGTTTTACAAAATGCTAGATAAAAGCAACAGTTGGCAATTGAACTGTGATGTCTTCATTAATGCCTGTGGACCTCAAGAGGATATCACTATCAAAATGTATATCGTAAACTCTTTTGGGGTACAAGGCATCATTGCTTTTACCTCTATGTTGTGATCAAGTGAAAGTGGAACACAATGAAATGATAGCTGGAAATTAGACAGGACAGAGTGAACTGAATTACTTAATTGCAACCTTGGATTTCCAAAGACTTATGAGAGGTCAATTTATATTGCAGTTTTCCTGTACATCCTTGAGCTACTGATATACACCATTAGATGTACCATATCTTTGATTTTAACTTTTAACATTTTAAAAGATAAAATATTCTTCAGTTTCCTTAAAATATTTAGTAATATTACTTTTAAAATGTTTCCTGTAGTACATTTTCCCAATGAATAACAATAAAAACATCTTCCTGACTTGCCCAGTGATTTCACCTGATCTTGAAAAATAATGTTTTGCAAATATTACGAGATTCTAAATGTTTCAATGCAAAAGCCTACAGGAAGACCATTAGAATCATTCTTGTTAACTGTCACAGTATATTTTTAATGTAATCTTATACTAGTTTTGCCTTGATAAACATTTTTGGAGGATGAGAGGCTTTACTTTTATATTTTTAAACATTGGTAATTCTATGAAAGTTCTCCCCTTCACGCTTCTGATATACATGGAAAATATTAATGATGCATCATGTTATTCTTCCCCAGGACTCTGATCTAGTCTTCAAATCCTTAGCATTGGGTTCTAACTTGACACCATTAATTACAGTCAGTAATTATAGTAAACGCTACTTCTCATCCTGCATTTCAATTTTGTAGGGGGATAAAGTTAAACATGTCATAGATAGTGATGATACTGTATCATTTGATATTTTCAAAGATCTACTTAATTAAATTTGAAAGTGGGCCTAGAAAAAAGTGAGCATAGGTATTTGCTTACCATGTGGATGTTTGTTATTAAGTTTGGTGACAATAATGTGTCAGTCCAGAATGTTTGATAGTTTTCTCCTATTTCTAAAACCAATATTCGAATCACTGACTTGACCAAAAATTAATGAGTTTTATGAGGATTCATTATAAGAGACTGTTTTAGTATTTTTTTTTTAGTTTTTTTAATGACATAAACAGTGTCTCATAGTTTTCTTCAAAGTTTACATCAAATGTCCTACTGTAATTGTTTATTTAAAATTGTTTCTCTATTTAAAAATAAATTTTTATGCAATACAGGAGAGTAATTTTCTCCATAATTATGGCATGGCACAGCAATGATTTAACACAGGGGTTCTTGTCATCCACAATAACTGTTTAGAATTCAATTTGTGCTTGCTGCATTGACTATCAATATCAAGAGAATGCATGAACTTGGATAAGGGGGAACAAAAGGTGCATCTTTATTTTCACAAGTTCCCATTAAATTTAGCAATTCCTTAATTATGTATGTGACCAATAAACCACAGTATTGTATGGCAGGATCTGTGACGTTAGCATCCATAGAGATCTCCCATATTTCCAAAGAGCATTGTGAATGCAACGGAAATCTTGAACATACTTTGTGTTCATCACGAATTTGAAATCACTGCAGTTATTAGACTCTCTCTTGTTATTTAATGTAATAATAAACACATTGTTCAAGTTATTTATGGCTGGAAAACCACATAAGAATTTAGGATCTTAAAGGAATTTATAATTTCTTACAGTTCATTGGTTGGACTGGACTTAACTGAATTGCCCTGAGGTCCCTCTTATGAGGTGCCGGTCAGAGTCAATTGGAACTGCAGTATGTAAAGGCTCGGCTGAACTGGATGTTCAATGTGGCTCACTAATTTCACTGGCAGTTGATGTTGGCAAGATGCTAGTAGTAGCTCAGTTGGTGCTGAAAACCAGAGCACCTACTCAGTATCTCTCTGTCCTATTGTGCCTGAATTCCTATAAAGAATGTTGCAAGAGGTCCCTTGGTCCAAGAGTTCAAGGCAGAAGCTGCTAAGCTTTTTATGACAGATCCTTAATATGTACTCCATCTATGAATCAACATGGGAGGACTTTAATAGAGAGCAGGAATACTGGGAAGTCTGATTCATTGGGGGTCATCTTTGAAGAACAGCCACTTTTCTTAACAATTTTATTATCTTAATGCAATTTCAAAATTTTTAAAAACTTTCTCATCATGTATTACAGTTTTCTTTGCAGTGTTACATTTTTATAGTACACATTTGTAACCTTTATTCTAAAAATGTCTCTAATCTTTACCCAACTACAAAAAGGATCTATGTTCTACCTCAAGAATTGGGGAACCCTGGTAAAACAGAAATATGATTTAATAGCACAATATTTAGTTTTTCTGAGATAAATATTTGAAAAACTCATATAAAAATCATTTTACTAATTTTTAATAAACTTCAAAAGTATTTGTTTTATTAATATAAATTCATTGAGCACTTAATTTTTGTAAGGCATTTAGAAAATGTTGATTACAATGCTGAATTGTTTTTTTCTTTTTGAAGATCCACACTCTGCATAAGTTCATGTGCTTTTTGTAATGTGATATGAAAGCTACATAACTTCAAAATTGTAGTCTCTATATTTCTTTGGATGCCAAGAAGGTCAGAACTATATGTTGTGGTTCATTGCAATGATCATCTTCCCATTAAAATTGGATAATGCTTCTATTTTAGCATTATAAAGGCTATTATATTTACATATTATGTATAAAGTTTACTCCTTCACAAAAATTCTCCTTCTGAAATGTTGAATAAAAATGCCCTTTTGTCTTGATATTTATTGCATGAGTAAGTATCTCAGAATAATTATGTATGGTTCAGAGAGATTTAATAATTTTAGCCTATTATATGGGTGGAATAAGATTTAATTTAATAAATGCTTAATGGAAACTAGACATTTCATTAAAATGAACCCAAATTAATGTTATTGAAAATAGTAGACTGCTTAAGTATAATTTAGCATGTGCAGATGTTCTAAGTTAGCATGAATTAGAATTTTTCTACCTTTGTTCTATTTTTTTTTTTTTTTTTTTTTTTTTTTTTTTTGCCAACTAGTTCATTTTAGACTAGTTCCTTAGAGCTGTACTTCAATTCTCAAAGAAGCTCATACATCATATATTTTTGACTTTTCTTGCCAAAAACCATTCTGGATCTGCCATTGAGTATAAATAATGTCTTTATTTTTTACACACACTCAGCAAGACATTTATGCTTGCTGCAGTGACAATCAATATTCTTTCTCTAATATATACCTTCTGCTTCAGTATTTCTTTTAGTTCAACAAGTGACCAATAAAAAAATTAATGTATATCCAGGTTACAAAATCTTGAGCTGAAATTAATTTTATAGAACTGTTTACAGTGGCTTGATATTGTCATAAATGTATAATGTCATCAGTTTTCTCTCCAAAATTCAACATTATTATTTGTGAATGCCACATGTTCTTTTTATTGCTTAATGGGAAATCTTTAAATTTTACTTTTAACCTTTTTTAGCAAATAAGAAATACTCTATTTCCATGTCTACTTCCTATTTGTGACTGCAGGTTATGCATTATCCTTAGCATGTTCAACTTATTTTATCTTTTATTCCTTAGACACAGTATGGAGGAGATAAATAATTACACTATGGTTTATCACTGTGACCAATAGATGGTTATAACACTATGATAAATAGCATAATTAATGGGGAGAAAAATTAAATAATGGAAACATCCCATTATGGCTTGTTAGGATATTCTTTCCTGAATATAATTTATGGTTATGTATCCCCTGGCATATTTTAACACCCCAAAACTCAAAGCTAAGTGCAAAACATGTCATAAAGCTGGATACATTTACATACAATGTTAAAAAATATTATTTCTCAATTCTTAAATTGTTTTATTGTTGAATAATTTGGAACATATCTGTACTTAACAGTAATCATATTATCTCATTGAAATGTGTTCTGAACATTATGCTTAATAAAAATTTACTATATTTAAGATAAAAAGTTTTCTTAATATTAGAATTTCTTTTCATACAATAAATTAGCACCAATAATAAAATAATGCTATAAGCAGACATTTGTAAGCAACTCAAGTTTGTTGTTAAAATCATCCATCTCATCCATCTCCTTTTTTCTGACTAACTACAATCTCCTGAAACTCCTTTGACACTACCTCCATTTTCACTCCCCAATTAATTGTTTCCTTCATTCCTTTGCCTCTTTCTGATGTCCCACTTTATCCTTCCAAGGATCATGCTACAGGAAGAATTGGTGAGACTTTCCAAAAGTCAAAAAGCATTGAAACATAGCTTCATTCTCCTTCCATTTCTTTCTCACTTAACCCACAGAAAAATACACACACAAAAGCCACACACACAGATATGAAAACATCTGAATGCATTCACACACAACCACATAATCTAGTGTAACTGTGCTTAGTCTTTCTCTAATTTTTTTTAAGAATAGCACTAAGTTTCAAAAAATTCAAACACACACTTCTAACATATGCATTATGTAGCATGCACAAAATAGCAGTCGATAGAAAGTTCTGTAGTACAGATAATACCTTTGCAACTGATGAAACTGATTGAACTAAGTACAAAAAGATGTGTGAAATATTCAGGAAAAATGATATTTTCTCAAATTATTTTCTAATCTTTTTGGAAATGTGGATTTTCATTTTAAATAATGAGACCTTGAATTGGTCAAACACATCTGTCAATTAATATTTATTTCATGCAATATATTTTTCCTGGCTCACCAAGATTGTTCAGGGTTTACAAAATTTTAAAGATAGCCAAGCTAAAATGCAATTGTCTGGCATTTTGTCATTCTAGCAGAAACAAAAGTGTATGTTTTCTCAGTGCCTTTTGGAAGATTAAACTTATCAATTTAAGTAGATTCAGAGATGCTATTTATAAAATTATATTCTCTTGAGAAATGAAATAGGTAAATTATTCTAACTATTCTGAGCTCCAAATTCAGAAAAAAAAAAAAAGCTTTATTGACAAGGTTTTAGACAAAATAGCCACATTTAAAGTATAATATACTTACTAAAGTATATTATGTATATACTTTAATATATACATAATATATATAATATACTTACTAAAGTATAAAGTATATATAATATACTTACTAATGTATAAAAGTATGTATATACTTACTAAAGAAAAGTAATTTGGAGAATTATAACACTAGTTTTTGAAGATAAGAGCAATCAAAATTTGTAAATTGCTTTTTTTCTGCTTTGGGTTTTTATTGTCATTCTTTTCATTAATCTTCTCTGTAAAATAGATTAATTATAAACAGAATACATATCCATATCAAAAGTCATCAAAAAAATTTCATGATTAGGTATCTAGTTACTTCTTTGTTCAAAATTCTGAGTTGTATATGCCACTGGTAATATTTACATATTTTATTACAATTAAAATGTTTGCCTTCACCTGATTTTTTCACCTTTATCAACAAAATATCATCAAAATTTTTAAAAGTTAGTGTGACTTCAGACATCTCTTTAATAACCTAGTCAGTTTTAATCCTTATTTTGGCATGCTATGTTATTAAATTATTTGTGGTTTATCAATTTTACCTGCTGTCTTCCATTTCTTGTGCAGCTGGTATTACAGACTGAGGACCAACATAATTGATATCAGGTCATGTAATATCATATTTGTTACATATTCACATTTTCCATTGACAGAATGATTATTTCTTTCTAATGTTCTATGCCAGAACTAAAACATACACAACCTGCTCCCGTTACAGCCCAGAATCTTTGCAAATTTTTCATATTATTGTTTCGTTAAATTAATGAAAAATATATTTACTTAGTTATAAAACTACCACTAACAAAAATGAGAACATATAAGTGCTTTACTGTACAAAAACCAAGTTTGAAAGCTAAGCTTTGGGATTTACAGAATTTACTGTTCAATTTATCTATATCACATGCCGAAATTATTTCAGAATATGTACTATTTCATAATGCATCTATTATTCACACACTTACTTAAACCATCTTGATACTGGGTGTATATTCTGGGGCACCTCCCTTAAATTAACATGGTTCATATGCTTATGTCCTATAATGTAATATAAAACAATAATACCATTCTATACCTTCATAGAAGGCTACCTTTATAACTTTTTATAAAGTAGAATTTGGCTCAAAACATCTTGAGCTGTATGTTTATCTCCTTGGAGAAAATAATTTCATTCTATTTTACTCACAAGGAAATAGCAGAGTCACATTAAGATTCCTATACATATTTTAGAGTTATTTTCATTAGTGGGAACTGGGAATGTCTACATCCAGAAAATACCTATATATTAATACCTATAGAGAATAAGTTAAATACATTTTGGTTCTTCTATTTAAATATAAGTCTGTCTGGCCATTTAAAAAGAATCTTGTTGAGAAATATTAAAATCGTAGTGTATTTCTTGAAGTATAATTGAGCAAAAATAGCACAAATACGTGACACATAGCATGAATTACATAATTATAATACATTTCAACCCTGAGCAGACATACCTTGGAGAGCCTATAGACTCGGTTCCAGACCATCACAATAAAGTAAATATCACAACAAAGTGAGTCATGTGAATTTTTTAGTTTCCCCGCACATGTAGAAGTTATGTTGACATAATACTGTAGTATATTAAATGTGCAAGAGCATTATTTCTAAAAAAAAAAAAAAATACATATGTTGATCTAAAGTACTTTATTGATAAAAAAATTGCTAAGCCTTCATAAACTTGTACTTTTTGCTGGTGGAGTGTCTTGCCTCCATATGGATGGCTGCCGATGGATCAGGGTGATGGTTGCTGAAGGTTGGGGTGACTGGCAGTTTCTTAAAACAAGGAGGTTTGCTGCACTAATTGATGCTTTCACACACAAAAAAATTCTCTGTATCCTGCAATGATGTTCGACAGAATTTTACACACAGTAGAATGCCTTTTAAAATTAGGTTCAATCCTCTCAAACCATGCCACTGCATTATCAACCAAGTTGACGTAATATTTTAAATATTCTTTTGTCATTTCAACAGTGTTTACAGCATCTTCACCAAGAGTACACTCCATCTCCAGAAACCATTGTCTGCTCATTCATAAAAAGCAATTTCTCATCTTTTAATATTGTATCATGAGATTGTAGTAATTCAACACATCTTCAGATTTCACTTCTAATTCTAGTTCTATTGTTATTTCAACTCCATCTGCAGTCATTTCCTTCTAATGACTTACTCTTATAAGTAACCCAGGAAGGTTAGAGTCAACTCCTTCCAAACCTTTGTTCATGTTTACATTTTTATCTTCTACCATGAATTAAGAATGTTCTTGATGGCATCTTAGTGAATTTTCTTCCAGAAGATTTTCAATTTACCTTGCCCAGATCAATCAGAGAATCACTGTCTATGACTACCATAATGTTATGAAGTGTATTTCTAAAATAATAAGATTTGAAGGTCAAATTTGCTCCTTGATTCGTAGGTTGCAGAAAAAAAAAATGTGTTAGCAGACAGAAAACAACATTAATCTCTTTGTACATTTCCATTAGAATTCTTGGGCGACTAGATGCATTATAATAAGTAGTAGTTGAAAGGGATCTTTTTCTGAGCAATAAATCTCAACAGTGGTCTTAAAATACTCAGTAAATCATACTATAAACAGATGTACAATGATCTAGGATTTGTTTTTTTTTTTTTTCATTTATAGAGCTCAGAGAGAATATATTTTGCATAATTCTTAAGGGCACAAAGATTTTTTGGAATGATAAGCCTTGGCTTCATCTTAAATTCACTGGCTGCGTTAGCCCCAGTCAGTCTGTTCTTCCAAGCTTTGAAGCTATTTATTGACTTCTCTTCTCTAGCTATGAAAGTCTGAGATGACATTTTTTTTTTCCATTTGAAGGCTGCTAAGTCTACAGTGAAAATCTGTGGTTGAGCATAGCACCTGCATCAGTGATCTTAGCTAGATCTTCTGAATGACTTCTGCAGCTTTTCATTATATTAGATGCTTCGCCTTGCACTTTTATGTTATGGAGACAACTTATTTCCTTAAACCTCAGGAACCAACTTCTGCTAGTTTGCAGTTCTCCTTCTTTAGCTTTCTCCCCTCTCTCAGCCTTCATAGAATTGAGTACAGTTAGAGCCTTGCTCTAGATTAGGTTTTGGCTTAAGGGAATGTTGTAGCTTGTTTTCTATTCACATCACTAATTTTTTTTTCCATATCAAAAATAAGGCTGTTTTACTTTCTTATCCCTGTGTTCACTGGAGTAGTCCTTACAATTTTCTTTAAGAATTTCTGTTTGTATTCATGACTTGGCTAACTTTTTTGGTACAAGAGGCATAGCTTTCAGCCCATCTCAGATTTTGTCATGCCTTCCTAACTAAGCATAATCATTTCTGGCTTTTTGATTAAAATGAGAGATATGCAACTATTCCTTTCACTTAAACATTTTAGAGGTCTTCGTAGGGTTGTTAATTGTTCTGTTTTCAATATTGCTGTGTCTCAGGGAATAGGGAGGCCAGAAAGTAGGAGAGAAACAGCAGAATGACTAGCTGGGTCAGTGGAGCAGTCAGAACACAGACAGATAACATTGATCAATTAAGCTTTCTGTCCCATACGGGCAAAGTTCATGGTGCACCCCCCAAAAAAAATTACACTAGTAATGTCAAAGGTTACTGACCACAGATCACCATAGCAGATATAATAAGAAGTTTGAAATATTGCAAGAATTTCCAAATGTGACAGGAAGGGAAAACATACTGTAAGAAAAATGACACCCACAGACTTGCTCAACATGAGTTGCCACAAAACTTCAATTTGAAAAAGTGCAATATTTGTGAAGCTATAAAGCAAATTTCAATAAAAGAAGGCATGCCTATTGTGTGTGTTGTGGGGGGGTAGTAGTAACATTAGCAAGAGCAGTAGCATTAACAGAAGAAAATAAGTCCAGCATAGTATCATCAGTATTGTTAATGCTTATCACTGTATGGTTAGATATGAGGAGAATTTTAAACTTTTCTTTTTCACACCTATTTTAAAATTTACCACAAAAAAATTACTGTTTCTCATCAGAGCAAAAACAAAACCCCAAAAATTAAATGCAATTTAAATAATGACTTCTGAGGTAAATTTATTCTTACATGTAATCTCTGTGTGTAATTATAATGTCTTACTTAACATCTTCAGCGATTTTTTGTAACTTACTAAACTTTTATATACATTAGTTCATTTGCTTGTACAACATAACAAGTCGATGAACAGTATAGTTCAGCTATTATTCACTGTATTAGCACAAAGAAACTGAGCCACAGGGTTCAATGACTTCTATAGCAGAGCTGTCGATGAATCCAGGACTACAGAGGTCCAACTACTGCAAGATCCACTATGCCACTTCAGGACTTACAAGATTCATATTCTTTACATTTTATCTGAAGTAAATAAAACAGTTCTATTCAGTATGGTTTTTCAATTTATCATGAGTAAATTATTATGGAAAAATATAGAAAGGTTCTCAGTATCCATTCATTTTATTCACTCATAAATTCAGTAGCTCTTATTTACAACTCATTACGAGGTGCTTTACTCAGGGATAATGGTTAAAAGATCCTTTATACACTGGGCCTGGCATCATCAAGTTCAAACTACCAGAAGAACAAAATTCATTTGTTATAGATATCATATCATATAGATATGATATATAGATATCATATAGATATCATATCATATAGATATATTTAAATTTATAAGATTAATAATTGTTGAAAAGTAGGTTCATTTGCCTCTATACCAAATATCTACTGTCTGATATATGACTTAGAACACTCGAACCAAAATTATATGCTACTCTAATCTAGTTTTTTATTTAATTTCATTTCATTCTCTCTCAACACTCAGCCATTAGATTAGTATTTTACACAATTTTACTATAGTTTTATTTATATTCTTAACGATTCTCTTGCACATTATTATTCTGTTTAAAACTTTCTTTCAGGGTCATATTCTTTCATTTCAAACTGTATCTTTAAAAGTTCCTTTAGGCCATTTTTGGATGGGAAATGCTTGCACATTTCGTTTATCTGCATAAATCTTTATTTCACTTCGTTCCTGAAAAATGATTTTGCTGCAAATACTGTTTGGTGAACTTGTTAGACTGTTTTGTGAACTTGTTTGGTGAACTTGTTAGACTGGCTTCCATTTTTGCTGCTGAGTAGTTTGCTGATATTTGTGTGTGACAGGTCCTTAATTTCTGGCTGCTTTAAGATTGTGTGTCCACACGTGTGTGTTGCAGTTTCACTACAAGATGTCTAGGTGTGAGTTTCTTTTTTAAATCATAACTAGATAGTGTACCTGTAGCTTCATGTGTTTTATCAGTTTTGAAAAATTCTAAGTCATTATGTCTTTGAGCTTCCTATTAGGTCTATGCTAGAGTTTCTCAAGTCATCTTCCATATCTCTTTTCCTTTTTGCTAATATATATCTTCTTCCTTAATCTGTGTTGTGTCAATTATTTCTTCAACTCCTTTATTGGTTCATAAATTCTCATGTCAGCCCTATCTTTCTTCATTCAGAGTGCTATAACAAGTTTCATAGACTGGATGGCTTATAAACAACAGAAATTTATTTCTCACAATTCCAGAGGCTAGGAAGTCCGAAGTAAAGGCACCAGCAGATTCCGTGCCTGGTGAGGGTCAACTTCCTGGTTTTGCAGAAAGGTGAATTTAGTCTTGCTGTATCCTCAAATGGTGAAAAAACTGAGCAAGGCAACTGTCCGGAGCCTCTTTTATAAGGACAGTAAGCCTATTTTAATGGTAATTGAAGCAATGATCTAATAACCATCAAAGGCTCCTAATAGCATTACCTTGGTGATTAGGTTTAAACATTTGAATTTGGGATAGGAGGAGGGACACAAACATTGAGAGCATAACAAAAGTGATTTTATGCAGAATCTAGTTATAGTAACATCCAGTGTCTAGTGTCTAGTAAAAGTAGTTGTCTGACCCATTGATAGTTTTTATCTCTTGAGATATGTATATTTATTATATTAATGTTATTTTTGATATCAGTATATATTGTAAACCTTTTTTCTGAAATTGTAATTGTCTAATATTTTAAAACCTTTTTCTCTATAATTTATTTTCTGCCATTTGTCTATCACACCCATATGAAAATTTTTTGTACACCTACTTGCTAAAATATGTAGCTACTGATTTCTGTTCTAAATATATATTTAAAACATAATTACATATCAGACTAATTGTATAAGCTATTAAAAAACTAGACAAGTTTATATTTTAGCTGTAATATAATAGGATAGGTCATTCTAGAGAACAAATTAAGATCTTGGAAAAAGAATTGAGATTATGTAGGATACATATTGACATGAGAAATGGTTCTTAAATATCAGTCATGCATGTTTGTTTACACTGATGTTGTTTTGTTTTGCTTAAGTTAAAATAAGTGTTTTGTGGGTCATGTACTTTCTAAACATTTGCTGAAGTTAGAATCTGTCTATTTTATGGATTATTTACTTCCTACCTTTTACATTTAAGATTAGTGTGTGTGTATGTGCCTGTGAGTAGCAGAAGTTTGATTTATATTTGTGTTCTCTATTTTCCTTTTGGCAATTGAATTTATCCAGAAAATTTTTGACTCTGATAATCACTGGTATAAAGAAAAAAAAAAATACAACACCCCCACCATGAGTTTAAATCTTTCTTCTCCTATTCATCAATTTTGTTTCTTATTTGTTTTGTTATATTTTTCAAGACAAGGTGTGTCTCTATTGCCCAGGCTGGAGTGCAGTGGCATGATCACAGCTCACTGCAGCCTTAGTCTCTTGGGCTCAAGAAATCCTTCCACCTCACTGTCCTGAATAGCTGAGACTCCACATGCACAAAACACCATGCTTGCGTAATTCTTTTTAATATTTTGGAGAGACAAAGTTTCACTGTGTTGCCTAGGCTGGTCTCAAACTCCTGGGCTTACCCAAGTCTCTTACCTTTGTCTCTCAAAGTGCTGTGATTGCAGTGTGAGCCCATCATCCCCTGCCAGTTTTGTTTCTTGAACAAAATACTTGTCCTTTTTTTCCTTCATGTAGAGACACAAAATTTTACTGCTATTCTCAGGATTTTCAGCTGGGCTTGAAAACTAAATTGACATATAACAGATCAAAATGAGAAAAACACGCACATTTATTTAATTCATGGTTTTTTTGTGGCAGAGGCACCTTCATAAGAAAATAAAGACTCAAAGATGCAGTTAATGTTGAAACGTTTTATACAGAATTGGGGGGGAAAAATACTACATTGTGAAAAGAATTAAATTATATAGGGAAGCTAAAAGAAGAAAACAGTTATTTTATTAGAGTCTGGAAAGAATCCTCTCCATCTCATCTTCTCAATCTTGATAAGAATGCCACTTTAATCCTTGTATAGGGAGGGCAGCTTTCATGTGAAATTTCCTCTCCTGCTTTTAAGAAACAGAGTGATGCTCAGAGTGATGTTGTACCTGCTGTTTATCAAGTGCCATTAGCATCAAATGGTCAATATGCCACAGCAGCATATTTTATGGTGGCATAATCTTAACTCTTTCATCAGTTTCTTAAAAGGCAAAACAGAATACCACCCCTTGTATGAGAATTTAAAATCAACGAAAAAGTCCACTTAGCGATTGTTTGGAGCTAATATAAATTATGTTATACTCTTCTTACTTTTGCAATTTTAAGATTAGTTGTTTATATTTTTCCAAATAACTTTGGATCATTTATGTAAATTACCAGTGTTTTGATTGGCCTAGTTAAATTTCAGCATTAAAAAATTATTTTTGGCCAAGTGCGGTGGCTCATGCCTGCTGCCACTATTCAATTACCTTTCACCAGATCCCTCTCACAACGCTTGGGAATTCAAGATGAGATATGGGTGTGGACACAGCCAAACTATATCTATGACTCAATAGGATTTATCTCAGATATGCAAGAATGGTTTAACATTTAAAATTTAATTAATGTAATTTATCACATCAACAGGATAAAGATGAAAAGCAACATAACCGTATCCATAAATACAGAAAAAAAAATGCCAAATCCAACACTATTAATGACAAAAATGCTCAGTTATATAGGAACAGAGGACAACTTCAATTTGATAAAGAATAACTACAAAACATTTATCCACAAACGCATAGTTAATCTTGAGAAACCAGAAAGTTTCCAATTAAGATTAGAAATAAAGCAATGATGCCCATTCCCACCACTTGTTTTCAGTATTATTCTTGAAGTTCTAGCTAAAGCAACAAAACAAGAAAATAAAAGGTGTGCTGATTGGGAAGTAAAAAAAATGTAAAACAGATGACAGACGTGTTTGTATAGACAAACTATATAGATAGAAAATGTGGAAGAATCAACAGAAAGCTTCTGGGGAATGGCTTGAACCGGGGAGGCAGAGGTTGCAGTAAGCCAAGATCGTGCCATAGCACTTTAGCATGGGTGGCAAGAGTGAAACTCTGTCTCAAAAGAAAAAAAAAAAAAAAAAGGAAGTTATTTTGTACATATTGTCAAACTTATTCTAAGGTTTATATGAAAAGGCAAAGGACCTAGCAGAGCCAACAGAATTTAAAAAAAAAATGAAAAAGAAAATCCTTGGGTGACTGATACTATCCAAATTCAAAACTAACTATAATGTTACAGTAATCAAGATGATGCAATATTGGTAAAAGGACAAACAAATAGATCCGTGGGAAAAAAGAGAGCCCAGAAATACAGCCACATAAATAAATATGGCAATCTAATGTTTTACAAAGGAGCACAGACAAAGACAACACAATGGAGAAAAGTCAATCTTTTAAACAAACGTTGCTAGAATAACTGGACGTCCCCATAAGAAAACTAAGTAAATCTAGACAGGGACTGTACAGTATTCAAAAAAGATAACTAAAAATAGTTCACAATATAAATGCAAAATGCAAAACTAAAACTCTTAGTTTGTAAGAGAAAATCTAAATGGCCTTGGATTTGGCAGTGACTTTTTAGATACAACACCAAAAGCACAATTGATGAAAGAAAGAACTGATAATTAATTTAAAAATTATATTTAAAAGTTTTGCTCTGCAAAAGAGACTGTCAAGAGAATGAGAAGACAAGCCACAGAGTGGAATAGTTACAAAAATATCAAAAAGGATTATTATCTTAAATATATAAAGAACTTCTAAAACCTGAGAAGAAAAGCAAAACAACATGATAAAAACAGGACAAAGACCTTAACAGATACCTTATCAAAGAAGATAGACAGGAGGCAAATTAGCACATAAAAAGAAGCTCCATTATTATATGTCATTAGGGAAATACAGTGAACAACAATGAGATCCTGCTATATACCTACTCTTATGATTAAAATACAGAAGACTGGCAATACAAATGCTGATGAGAATGTTGAAAAACAAGAACTCTCATTTATTGCTTGTGGGAAAGTAAAATGATATAGCCACTTTGGAAGACATTTTGGTGATATCTTACAAAACTAAATATACTCCTATTATATGACCTAGTGATCACACTCTGGGTATTTACTCAAAAAACTTAAAAACTTATTTTCATGCAAAAACTTTCACATGAATATTTATAGCAGCTTTAGTCCTAATTGCAAAATCTTGGGAGCAACTAAAGTATCATTAAGTGAAAGGGTACATAAAAGTGTTATTCCAGACAATAGAATACTATGAAGCATTAAATGAGAAAGCTATTAAGTCATGAAAATACATAAAGGAAACTTACATGCGTAACACAAAGTGAAAGAAGCCAATCTCAAAAGGCTTCCAGCTGTATGATTCTAATCGTATGATATCCTGGAAGTCAAACTATGGAAACAGTAGAAAGTTGAATGGTTGCAATGGGTTAGAGGGTATGGGAAAGATGAACAGGTAGAGCACAAAGGATTCTTAAGGCCGTAAAAATATTCTGTATGATACTACAAGGGTGGATTCATGCTGTTATAAATCCGTCTAAAATAGAATATATAACACCAAGAGTGAACTCTAATTTAAACTGTGGACTTCAGGTGATAATGATGTGCCAATGTAGGTTCATCAGTTGTAGCAAATGTAACACTTTGGCGGGAATGTTGATTCTTTGGGAGGCTATGCCCATATGCAGTGGGTATAGGAGATGTCTCTGTACCTTTGTCTCAATATTGCTGCTCACCTAAAACTGCTCTTTTCATAAAAGCCACCTTAATTATAGTATGGAAAATATTTTAAAATTATGTAGTCTGCTTTATAGAGTCTACTTTCTATAACAGCCCTGTCCATAGTTATATAAAGTGAGCCATATGGGTAATTTAAGATTAATTTAATTTTAGTAGTATATTTAACATAATATATTCAAAATATCATTTCAAATATAATCAATGCAAAAATAATTAACGGAACATTTAAATTGTTTTTTGTCTTAGGTCTTCAGCATACATTGCGTATTTTACATGTACATCTCAATTGGCACTAGGCAATCACTCAATGTCCATGTGTTGCTGTGTATTGGGCAGTCTGTTGGCTACCATAAGGGGCAATGCAACTCTAAAGTTATTTGATAAATCCAGTTGTGTTTTTTCATCTGTATAATAATAATTAGAATTATGTTTGGCAGCAAGTTTTACAGACTGAAAATAACAATAGCCAACAAGGGGCAGAAATGTATTTCTCTATTTTGTAAATGCCTAGAAATATAAGGTTAGTTGGCTCTGTTCCACAGACTCCATAGGAACTCAGGACTTTTTTTTTTTTTTTTTTTTTTTTTTTGAGATGGAGTTTCGCTCTTGCTACCCAGGCTGGAGTGCAATGGCACGATCTCAGCTCACTGCAACCTCCGCCTCCTGGGTTCAAGCAATTCTCCTGCCTCAGCCTCCAGAGTGACTCAGGCCCTTTTTAGCTCAAAGTTCTGTCATCTCTGTAGAGTCATCCTTGGTGTGATTGTCCAAAATGGCAACAGATATGTCCAGGTAATAAGACAGAAAGAAGGACATCAGTTTTTCACAGAACTAGAAAAAACTATCTTAAAATTCATAAGAAACAAATATAGATCCCAAATATCGAAAGCAGTCCTAAACAAAAACAGCAAACCTGGAGGCATTGCATCACTTGACTTCAGACTATACTATAAGGCCACAGTAACCAAAACAGCGTGGTACCAATATAAAAACAGGCATTTCAACCAATAGATTGGAATAGACTCAAGAAATAAAGCTGCACATCTGTAGCCATCTGATTTTTGACAAAGTTGACAAAAATCAGCAATATGGAAAGGACTCTCTATTCAATAAATGGCGATGGGATAAAGGGCTACCATATGCAGAAGAATAAAACTGGACCTCTATCTTTTACCATGTAAAAAAAAAAATCTCAAGATTAATTAAATATTTAAATGTAAGATCTTAACTATAAGAATCCTAGCAGAAAACTTAGGAAACACCTTCTAAAATGATGGCATTGGAAAAAATTTATGGCTAAATCCTCAGAAGCAATTGCCATAAAAACAAAAATTGAAATTAAAAACAGCATTAACAAACACTCCAGAGAATGGGAGAAAATCTCCACAAAGAATGCATCTGACAAAAGTCTATTATCCAGACTCTATAAGCAACTTAATTGAAAGATCAAAAAACAAATAATCCCATTAAAACGTGGGCAAAAGACATGAATAGACACTTCTAGAAAGAAAACATACAAGCAGCCAACAAATATGAAAAAGTGTTAGCATGACTCATCACCAAAAGTACAAATCAAAATCACAATGAGGTACCATCTCACACCAGTTAGAATGGGTATTACTAAAAAGCCAAACAACAACAGATGCTGGCAAGGTTGCAGAATAAAGTGAACGCTTTTACCTTGTTTGTGGGAATATAAATTATTAGTTCAGCCACTGTGGAAAGCAGTTTGCAGATTTCCTAAATAACTTGAAACAGGACTACCATTTGATCCAGCAATCCCATTACTGGATACATATCCAAAAGAAAATAAATTGTTCTCCAAAAAAAGACACATCCACCCATGTGTTCATCACAGCACTATTCATTATAGCAAAGACATGAAATCAACCTAGATGCCTATCACTGGTGGATTGAATAAAGAAAATGTGGTAAATAAACAGTATGGAATATTATGCAGCCATAAAAAAACAAAATCATGTCCTTTGCAGCAACATGGATGCAGCTGGAGGCTGTTATCCTAAGCAAATTAACTGGAAATCAAATACTACATGTTTTCAATTATGTGTAGGAACTAAACATTGGTTACTCAGGGACTTAAAGATGGCAACAACAGATGCTGGGAACTACTAGAGAGATGAGAAGGAGGACAAAGGCTGAAAAACTATTTGTACTGTGCTCACTACCTGGGTGATAGGATCATTTGTACCCCAAACCTGAGTATCACGCTATAACCCCATATGACAAACCTGCACATATACTCCATCACTCTAAGATAACAATTAAAATTATTTTAAAAAATAGACCAAAGGCAATCAGTAACTACCTTTCAAGTAATGGCCACAGAAGCTGCCATATATCATTTTTGCTTATATCTCATTGGCCAGCACTTAGACCTAGAAAATATCTTTATTGTAGTCAACCAGTTGGCCAACAGAAAACTGAGAGATCTACAATTATGAAAAAAGCATACATCTTAATAAATAGCTCCTATCCAACGCTTTCTCTGAATCCTCACCTATGGACTCAATTATTATAAAAACAGTACTTCTGGTAGATGTGCTTTTGGAAGCCACTGTGAGAGGAGCCAAGAGATCTCAACTTTTCATATGTTGCTTTCTCCATAAAAAATTCATATTTATATAGGGGTCAATGCATCAATTTGATTTAGAATGTTATTGTATTTATGGCACTTCAAGATTTTGAAATGTCAGAAAAATCTGGTTTTCAGATGTCAGACAAACCTGGAAGGCACACAGATCATGCTCTCTTGCCATGTGGGGGACTCCCTATGCTCGTAGTGTGCTGTTTACTAACATATCGTGGAATCCCAGGGAAATTCCATACCATGTATTATTTTTGCACTTCAGGAAGAAACAATCATCATCAATTATAATTTGACCCACAGATACCCTTTAAAGGTGGCATTTTTTTCACTCAAACTTACTGTTTTTATTTTAGATAGTTACATCTTATATTCTACCCATAAATGTTAATGTTAATATGTCATATATACTTGTAAATATATATATTACAAATGTCCCTTCATGATCTTTCTTTGAAAAAAAAACTACACAGTGCATAATTGATGTTATGAATAGGAAGATACATTCTAAATATGCAGATGTTTCTTAAACTTTCATTTTGTGATCAAATGTGGCAAGTGTTTAGAGAGGTCAAAAAACCTATGATTTTAAAGCTTATCAGCACTTTCAACATCTACTCAGTAGTTTTTTTGATTTATTCTTTAATGGTCAGAGTCAACTGTCTGCTTTATGTGTTGAGTTCCTTCATAAATTATTAATGTTCTCACTGCCTAACTAAACACTTCAGTTCCTCAAAAAATTTTATTGTGCTGGCAATACTTTCTCTCTATTAATGTTGGTTCCCTTTAGGAATACTTTAAGATTGAATTAGGTAACTTAATGGTGGTTTAACTACAAGTCTGCCTCTTTGTTAACTAAATGGAAAATAAGAGGGAAATGAGAAATTTGGCAATTGACCTGTTAGGATTTCTTCAATAGAAGCATATTCTGTAAGAACTAGACCATATGAAAAATAGTCTAGAATTTACTTGTAGCTAATCAAGTTATTACCAATCATATATATTTATCTATATGTAGAAAAGCAAAATTAAAAGAGGTGGATACTTCACCTATCCATTTACCTTACTGATGTATCTATCTTACCTACCTTATTTATCCATTTTTTTTTTAACCAATAATAAAGGTAGAATAAGCACATGAGAAAAATAGATGAAATTAAAAATTATATTTCATTGATGACATCTTCTCTGACAAGTTGTTGGTTCTTCATTACTTATCGCTACTAATAGTTATACTTGTACTATATGCTTTGGAAAACTAATTTCTATAAAATTTGTGTCAATGAATATTTTGTGTCACATCAGTCTTCAAAATCCTTATATTTAATTTGCTGCCTAGTATACCCCTGAGAAAAGTATTACAAGTAGGTTATCTCCTAATAGATGGAAATTCAAATGGCTCCTAATTTTTTATCCTTATGTTGCAATAATGTTATCAAAACATTTTTAAAACAATTTTATTTTTCAATAAAAATGATTTTAAAAATTTAATATTTAAAAAATATTAATGTTTTAAAAATATTAGATTTTTGATACCAATTTTTCACCTAAATGCAATATATATATATATATTTATTATGTTTAACTTACATATTTTCAATTTTTTCACAATGTTGACCACATTTGAAGTGAGTGAGGCCTCACTGAACAAAATTGGACAAAAATTATTTCCAAGGTTTACAAATTAATCAACAAAATGCTAATTTATTGTGCTTACTGTTAATAATCTTTTGCATTTCTGATTAAATTTTCTTCTTCTTGGTTATATTTTCTTGTTATGAACTACATTTTCCAATCCATGGAACATTATAAACTATGATTATTAATATACTATCTCATCCTATGTCTTATTGTGAAAAATATTTTTAAAATACCACAATATATTTTGCTCATTTTTTTTCTTTTTTGTATTTTTTTTTTCTTTTTGTACATTAAAATACTTCAGTTTTAGGCAATAATGTCAATACATTATTTCATACTTCGGTATTTATTCTCCCTTTCTGCATAATCCATAATAATTGAATGTAATTTTATTCTCCTTAAAATATTATCAGCATTTCAAAATTAAATGTAGCTCATTGGATATTCTTTTTGTCATTTGTATAGGTGAAGTATGTATCTAATTTTTTCTAAAATATTCTCGAATTAACATTGCTATTCTGCAGAATAGATGACTACATCTATCCATTGACTTACTCGTTCTCTTTTAAGAAATATTTTTGAATGACTACTCCAAGCTTTCTTATTAGAAAATGATAATTATATATCATTTGAACCATTCTTACTCAGGTGGATACTGTCCTGTTCCACCTGCCTTCCCAACACCAGTTATAACTGGCTGGATAGCCCGTACCAAGGAAACCCATGTAGACCATGTTGGGAGCACTGAGCTTTTATATTTTTGCATGTTTACCTTTATTTTTCTCCTACTTCTAGCAAATGTCTGTCACTAGAAACCTGGTTCTCTGCACAGAGAAATGAACCCAGTATCCATTTGAGACAATATATTTATTTCTGATGTTTTTTTCATTCTCCAATGAAACTAGAAACAGAAAAATTTTCAAAAGAGGGCAAAAGCAAAATGAGATCAACTTCCTAGTTAACACATTAGGAGGTGATGTTGACTTTACGTAACCTCAGTCTGAACATGTCTCTCAAACTAATACAATTGCCACTTTTTTCACTGTCATTTTTGAAGTGATGATAGTTTATGAGAAAGTAGAACATTTTAGAAGACTTGAAAAACAGACTAAATAAGAAGGTAATTTATCCAGGTGCCATTTTCTTTTACCTCTGCCTCATTTTTTTGAGACCAGTTTAGTTAAAATATTTTAGATATCATGATACCATCCTTTATTCATTTGAATTAGACCTTAGAAAACAATATAAATGTCTAGATGGTATTTACAATTTGTTATACAAGATTCATTGCCAGGAATGTCTTTTTGTCTTCTATAAGTCATATATGTGTATGTATGTGTGTGTGTGTGTGTGTGTGTGTGTGTATAATTTAGATATAAATAATATAAATATATATTTCTATTATGTAAAATATAAATTTATATTAAATATATGTTTCATATATTGTCTGTTGTTACATATGTTGCTAACAGCACATGATAAATATATCTATGTAAATGTATATTATTTTAATCTAAATAATTCACTTATGCCAAGTTACAGATCAATTCCTTAATAAGGTTTATTAGTTACATTTGATAAGCAACAAAAAGTAGGCTGTAGGTTTAATATTACAATACAGAAGACTCTTCTCAGTACAAATAAGTAATTAGGTAAAGTAATGGAATCCAGAACAAGAGAGAGATTAAATATGCAAGAACTTGGGAATCAGCTGAAGGGATTTCCCCCAGAGAGAAATCAGTCTTGGGGATAAAAGCACAGGCTATCAAAATATATAGTTGAAATATTTAGAAAGCAAAAATTATCACTATATCACAAATACATAAATATACTCACATATTAACATTTTAGTGAACAAAATACCCAAATCCCTCCCACATTCTAATTTTTATTCCAATGTTCAAGAAGTAGATATCAGTTCTAACATACAACTCTCTCTCCCAGGTACGAATGATGCTATATATATGGTTCTTTTCATTGGGAAAAAATTCCATAACTATGTTTATTCATTTTTACTGATACTAAACTTCCTAAAGATATATTTACTCATGGTGTTTTAGATTGTAAACAGAATCACAGCACAAGATGCCTTACATGATTTTTTTGTATTCCCAGTACTTTGCTCTAGATTTCTCTAGATTCCACATTTAGTAATAAGGTATTTCAACATAATTTCTTGTTAATAGACTCAATTCCTTCAAAATCACATGAGTATTGTTCAGTAGGCATTTTTCTGTCACTGGAGTTTTTTTGCATTCTCCACTCGCAAGGTCTTATTCTGCTCTAGGTTTCAAGTGCTTAGTGTTCCCTGTCTTTTTTTATTATTATTATTCAAGTAAAAGAAAAAAAAAAAACAAACTCTATGAAATAAATTGGTAATCAATAGCCCATATTGGATTAGTGTAATTAAATCAAAATTTAAAGTAAAGTGATTGTAATTCTGAATCAAATAGAACAAGTCAACACTGGTGTATTGAATATCCCATATAGTCAAAGGGGTTGTTTAATGTTGCCTTGATTACAATAGAGTAGATTCTTAGTACAAATAAGTAATTAGTACCAGGATAGAGAGAGACTAAATAGGCACTACTTAAAAAAGCTTGCTTTTATTCATCTTTAGTTTTTAATTTTTGAAAGACAATATATATCAGTTATCAGATGTTCATAGTTTTCTCATTTGCTTTGGATATCTTTGAACAAAACATAGCACATAGCTGGCATACCTCAGATTCCCTCTCCTTCTCTTTCTTGAATTTAATCAGTATACTGACATGTTCTACAGTTTTAAAAAAATATATATTTTTCTTCCTTTGGTTTTAAAATGATAGTTTTCTTCCAAAAAGTGGAAAAACAAATGAAAGTATCAATATTTTTATTATAATTATATTTATATAATTAAATATTATAATTATTACAATTAAAATATCAATATTTTTATTATAATTAGAATTTTTATTATAATTGGAATCCTAGAATCAAAATTACCAAAGTTTATACAATGTTTTATGCTCACATCATTGCCAAATTGCTTTTAAAAAAACCTGAAACAAGTTATACCTCTGATAAATAATTTTCCATTTTTTGTATTCTAAAAATAATTTTTCTGATTTTGTTTCTACACACTTGTTAATATGTAAAAGTGTTTTATATATTGTATATTGTTACATGTATTGTTGCTAACAGCACATGGTAAGGTAAATGAATATGGCTTTAAAAGACATAATCTAGAAGTTATGTATACCAAGACATGTATGAATATAAATTATTTACTAATCCCTCTTCAAACATTATTTTAGGGATAACTTTTAAAATTAACCTCCACTTGATTTTCTCATTTAATTTTAACTTGATGGTGAAAATGTGAGCCATTTATTGTATTAGTTTGAATAATTTTGCTTCAGAAAGAGGCAGAATGTAAGAGCAAAATAGAAAAACTGAAGTGGAGATAGCCCAGAGTTGGGTGGTAAACCATGTCTTCAACCTTTCACAACATATATCACTGTATTCAGAACAAACCTAGCTTAAAAATCTATTAAATTTGTCAAGACATTGTAAAACAACAGACTTAACAGAGATAAGTAAATAGGCCGTTTTGTAAACTGTGGCTTATAAATTATTTGTAAGACATAAATGAATGCTAGTTAGACATTCTACTGTCAAAATGAGTGTGTTTCTATAAGGAATTTTTATTACACTTACATAACTAGAATGCACTTGTGCATCCTCCCATAATTCCAGAGTGTTTTGTTGTTGTTTTTTTGTCCTGAGAACTTTATGAATTTTTTTTTTATTTTTTTATTTTTATTTTATTTTTTGGTGCCGTGACTCGGATACTTTATGAATCTTATGGAAGAATATTCTTTGGTATGTGAGTGATTACGTAGAAGTTGTTTCAAATACTTATTTCAGAATCCAATTTTAGCTCTCTACTTTTCTTGTTATAATTTCTTTTTTTAAAGTTGACACTTAAATTCCAAATTTGGTCATGTCCAAAACTTAAGAGTTGGAAAAATAGTCTGAATTTTGAAAAAAATATTATGTAATTTATGTACCCGCTGCTGATGATATTTAATTAAATAAATTCTCGAGATAATAATATAACCATGGTATTTGAGAAACTTAATTAGGAGGTAGTACAATTTACAGTATCATTTTTGGTGTCCTCGTGAAAGTGAATGTGTAAATTATTTATCTTAGGTTGGTGTACTCTTAAAGCAAATCCAGGGTGGGGCCCTGTGGCTCACACCTATAATGCCAGTGCATTGGAGGGTCCAAATATGAGGATTGTTTGAGGCCATGAGGTTGAGACCAGTCTGGTCCACACTTGATTAGAATGGAATTCCATTAAAAATGGAATTAGAGATTCCATTTCTATGAAAAAATAATTATAAAAATTAACCAAACATAGTAGTATACAACCATCGCCCTATCTGCTTGGAAGCTGAGGAGGATTGCTTCAGCCCAAGTGTTTGATGTTACAGTGAGCTATGATTGTGCCACTGCACTCCAGCCTGGGTTACAGAACAAGATCTAAAATGCTGTCTCAAAAAACAAAACAAAACAAAAAAACATGACAAACACATACACACACCCCTATGTATTGATGTGTATTTTATTAACCGGATAATCTGCTTGCATATTTCCATCAAACTACTTTAGAAAGACCACATTTCCTGTCTTTCCTTTTTAAATTTTATTTTTAATTGACATAGTTTGTATATATGTATGCTATACAAGATGATGCTCTGATGTATATACATACATCGTGAAATGACTAAATCAAACTAATACATATATTATCTCATATACTTATGTTTTTTGATTAGGGCCTTTCAAATCTAATCTTTTAACAATTTTCAGGTATACAATATACAGATTGAACATCCATAATCTTTATGTCTGAAATTTTAAATGCCCCAATATCTGAAACTTTTTGAGCACCAGCCCTCACCTGACCCTATGCAATGGGTCACAGTCAAAACACATTTGTTGCATGCACAAAATTATTTAAAATAATTATATAAAATTACCTCAGACTTGGTGTATAAGTTGTATATGAAGCAAAAATGAAATCTGTATTTAGGCTTGGATCCTATTCCCAAGATATCTCATTATGTACATGCAAATATTCTAAAATCTGAAAAAATATTCTAAACCTAAAACACTTCTTGTCCCAGATATTTTGGATAGGAAATAGTCAGCCTACATTTATTAATAATGATAGGTACATGATACACATTAGGTATCTTGAACTTATTTATCCTGTCTAACTGAAATTGTGCATTCTTTCACCAGCATCTCTCCAGTGCCCCCATCTCCAGCCTCTAGTAATCACCTCTGCTTCTACGCAATGGACTTTTTTAGATCTCACATATAAGGGAAATCATGCAGTACTTGCCTTCCTGTGTCTTTCTTCTGGAATCTAGCTGAGAGAATAAATAGTCACAATGAGGTCTTTGGGTGGAACAGTGCTTTCAAGAGTTGTAGTTTTCCTCACTTGCTCCTGTCTGAGGACACTAATCACCATACTGTCCTCTTGGATATGCACATAAGCATCCTAACTAGTTTCATTGAAATCTTGCTCTGATGCTAAGCTAGGGTAGAAAAACAAATCTGACTTCTCAGGTTTCTTTATTTTTATGGTGCCTCCAACTCTCAGGATGGTCCTATAAAGCATGGTCCTATAAACCTGTTACATTATAATCTATACTTAACTCTCCAGCTTTGCCTATGGATGCTTCCTGCTTTGCATTTGTTCTAAAAGTATAGTTATTTTCATTTCTTCTAAACATTCCACCTTCCCACTTGCTGTTCTTGCTCTCTATGCCAACTATATTCGCTCTCCTGAACCTCATTTTCTTCTGGATAATTCCTATTCTTCCTTCAATCATCAGCTTTATAGTCCTGTCTGCCAGAAGGTTTTCTCTGACTTTCTAAAATATACCTTTTATTTCCTTTATAAAAATTAACTATGTTTGTTTCTCACACTGGAAGACATGCTTTATAAAGGCAAGATTCAAAACAATTGTGCTGTCTGCTCTTCTGTAGCTAATACAAAACTAAGCCAAAAATGTGTTTCATGAATGAGAAATCAAAAGAACACATGAATTACCTATGAGTGAAACAGAAACACCAGGTTGATAAAAGGAAACTTTAAACATACAGTAGAATATTACAATTTGAACTTTTATTACTTTTAGCATTTAGTTCTAGCCAAGAACTCTTAGCATTTGAAATAATGACAAAGCTTGGCTAGAAATTAACTTTGTACTAGTTATTAAAAGAGAACTTGCTAACAAGCTTATGCAGATAACATTAGCAAGAAGCTGGTTAACATAAGTAAGAAAAAGATAATTTCCAAATACTTACATTTACATTAGCTGCAGAGTTGATTTTAAGAATAGAAAACAAGCCAATTAGTTTTATGGTTTGATTTGTGCTGAGAAAACTAATTCCCCTTCCTTGACATTTATTATGCGAAATAGTAGTAATGCATTGTTCAATGCTCAAATTACATCTCATGGCTAAACATAGATATTTATATTATATAGATATAGAAAACTATATCTTGCTTTTATTCCTCTGGGGACCTGGAATATTGAGATAGTAAGCAGTGACTTTGGGAAGGGGCAGAGGATGGTACAAATTCCCCTGATATTCTGTTCTATGGCTGTAAATATCTGGCATTAGAAACATCACTGCTAGGTAGCTATTTTTTGGGGTTAGGAAACCATCTCATTAATGCAAAAATGTTATAAAATACAGGGACTTGTCTTCCTGTGTGTTAGGGATTTACAGATCTGTATTTATATCCTGCATTTGATTCTTACTGGCAAATTATTTCTGTTAAAGCCACAGTTTTTGAAACTTGAAGATGTTTATAAGAATACACATCTTGGAATTGACCATGAATACGGTAAATCATATGTGTAAAGTACCTGGAACAAAGTCGACAGTCTATAAATAGTGGCTATTTTTTTTTTTTTAAGAGAAAGAGAGAGAATAGGAAGGAGGAAAAAGGAAGAGAAAGAGAGAGAGAGAATGGGGAGGAGGGAGAAGGAAAAGAAAGAGGGAGAGAGAATGGGAGTATTGCTTTCTTGCCCAGGCTAGAATGCAATTTAGTAATGGGTATTGAAAACCTCTTGTATACTGATAATTATACTTAATGATGTAGTCAGGAAGGAATAAGGGAAGAAGATAACAAACAAACAGCCAACCAATATTTCATTTAAACCTATGAAATGCTATGCGATTACTGAGGAGTGATTTACTTCCAATTATATAGTCACCTTTGGAATAGGTGTGAGGTGGTAATGTATGTTTTGTGTATTTGAAGTGGAGAGTTCTATAAATGTTTATTAAGTTTACTTGTTCCGGGTCTGAGTTCAAGTTCTGAATATCCTTGTTAATTTTCTATCTCGTTGATCTACAGAATCGTTAGCTCTTCTTGTTGCATTGATCCTTTTGCCATTATGTAATGTCATTCCTCGCCTCTTTTGATCTTTGTTGCTTTAAAGTCTACTTTATCAGAGGCGAGAATTGCATCTCCTGCTTTTTGTTTATTAGTTTATTTTTACTCTCTGTTTGATTGGTAAATCTTCCTTCTTCTCTCTGAGTCTTTGTGCATTGTTGCATGTAAGATGGGCCCGGATGCAGCATACCGATGGGTTTTGGCTTTTTATCCAATTAAAATATATATAAGTTTAATACTGGCGTTTGATGCTAGCTGGCTGTTTTGCCCATTAGTTGATGTAAATTTTTTATTTTGTTAAAGTTCTTTGCTTTTTGATATATTTTTGGAAAGGCTGATATTGGTTGTTCCTTTATATGTATAGTGCTTCTTTCAGAAGCTCTTGTAAAGCAGGCCTGGTGGTGGTGAACTCTCTAAGTACTTGTTTGTTCGCAAAGGATTTAATTTTTCCTTCGATTATAAAGCTTAGTTTGGCTGGATAGGAAATTCTGGGTTGAAAGTTCTTTTCTTTAAGGATGTTAAATATTGGTCCCCACTCTTTTCTGGCTTGTAGGGTTTCTGCTGAGAGATCTGCTGTAAGTCTGATAGGTTTCCCTTTATGGGTAACCTGACCTTTCTCTCTGGCTGCCCTTAGTATTTTCTCCTTCATTTCAACCCTAATAAATCTGGCGATTATGTGCCTTGGGGTTGGTCTTCTTGAAGAGTATCTTTGTGGTGTTCTCTGTATTACCTGGAGTTGAATATTACCCTGCCTTGCCAGGTTGGGAAAATTTTCCTGAATGATATCCTGAAGAGTATTTTCCAACTTGGATTCATTCTCTTCATCACATTCAGGTACACCTATCAAACGTAAATTAGGTCTTTTCACATAGTCCCATATTTCCTGGAGACTTTGCTCATTCCTTTTCATCCTTTTTTCTCCAATCTTGTCTTCTCGTTTCATTTCATTGAACTGGTCCTCGACTTCTGATATCCTTCCTTCTGCTTGATCAATTCGACTGTTTAAACTTGTGCATGCTTCGCGAAGTTCTCGTGTTGTGTTTTTCAGCTCCATCAATTCACTTATATTCTTCTCTAAATTGTCCATTCTCGTTAACATTTCGTCAAACCTTTTTTCAAGGTTCTTAGTTTCTTTGCATTGGGTTAGAACAAGTTCTTTTAATTCACAGAAGTTTCTTATCACCCACCTTTTGAAACCTGCTTCTGTTATTGGAACACACGTGTAATCTATTAAGCCTTGTTCCGTTACTGATGAGGAATTGCAATCCCCTGTAGAGGGAGAGGCATTCTGATTTTGAGTATTCTCTACCTTTTTACGCTGGTTTCTTCCCTTCATTATATATTTGTCCGTCTGTCGTCTTTATAATTACCGACTTTCTAACTGGGTCTCTGATGTCCAACTTGTTGATTCCCTGCGCTGAAATCTGAGCAATCCACTGAGCCGGCCAAAACAGCAGTGTTAAGATTGATGGTGCTTTTCTGCCCGGGAATCTCTGGACTCTGCACCAAGAACTGGCGTGCTAAGGCACCAGCAAAACCACCACGCCGGCCACAAGAGTCGCCCTGGCGACCCGTGGAGCTCCTCCACTGGGAATCTCCTGCTCCGTGAGCAACTAATATTCATCTGAAAGTGTGCGGTCCTCTCGTTCTTTGCGCTTTCACTGGGAGGTACGTGCCTGAGCTGCTAATCATCAGCCATCTTGGATCTCTCTCCATAGTGGCTATTTTTTAAGGGTTACTACACAACGCTATCTCAGTTTTTGTTGTTTTACGTTAGAACTCACACCGGGATATGTACTTGGGATATTTTGAAAAGATGACAAATTATATTACAGATGGAGCATCTGAGACCTGTCCAGTTTGGATAATACTCATTAAATGAGTAAGTGAATCAATTTAGGGACAATGAGGTAAAAAGTGCTGCACAGTTAGCAGTCAGTATAATGGTCCCAGTACTGGGAAATGTGGGATTACAGGATGAAAAATGCCAAATGGAAGAGGTTTCTTTATGTTAGTTTTCTTTTGCCACTGCAATTAATTTAGTGACTTAAAGCAAGTAAATTTAGCATCTGACTGTTCTGTAGGTTGGAAATCTAACACAATTTCACTGAACTAAGAGCATGGTGTCCATAAGTCTATGTTCCTCTCTGTAGGCTTTAGGGAAGAATCTGGTTTGAATTTTGCTATTTTGTTTTGTTTTTTTGCCTTTTCCCACTTCTAGTGACCATTCCTCTATGTTCAATCCTGCCAGGACCAAGCTGAGTCTTTCTCGCACTACTTGTATTCTGGTTTTCTCATCTCTCTTCACATCTCTCTCTAATCACAGCCAAGAAATGTTCTTTGCTTTGTAGGATCTGTGTGATTAAATTAGGCCCATCTGGACATTCCAGGAAAACTGCACATCACAGTTTCCTTAACCTTAATCACATCTGGAAATCTTTTTTTTTTTTTTTAATTTTCCATATAAGGTACTATATTTACAGGTTCTATGGATTAGATAGACATTTTGGGAGTGGGTAGGGGGGTGTATTACTTTTCCTAACATAAAACTCTTGCAAAGATATTTTGAAATAATAAGAACAGAAAGGCAGTATCACAATTTTGCCAGGATTCAAATAAAGTATTGATTAACTGCAGGTGAAGTTAATTATTTGATTCAATTTGGTTTAGCAGGAGCTTGATTAATCACTTAACTGATTGATTTACAACTGAAGAAAGAAAACAATTATTTTACAATTAAGAATTATTTTTAATTTATACAGATTATCCTGTATTCAATTATTAATATGATTTTAGGTTTGAAATGTTATTTTGAAACATTTTCTTCTCAATATTTTTATTTCTATTTAGACATTTTACTACCAAGATGTGTTTTAAACCAGGAAAACATGAACACAGGTTTTATAACTCCATAAAAATAAGGATGACACTATATTGGGAGATAACACTATATTTAGCAATATATTAGCACAATATATGCTAATGTATTGCTAAAATTGAATAGAATTATGGATGAAAAAAGCAAGATATTTTCCAGGAATAACTATTTAACTAATTGTATTCTCTGCTGTTTCCTATCTTTTTTCCTTATTAGTTGATTCCCTGCTGTTGCAATTGGCTCTCTTCCTGCTTTGTCATATTTGCCTCATAAGGGAGGGTAGTGATTAACAGCTAGTGTGCTCCAACAGATGTACCATATATCTCACTTAATTCTTAAAGCAGCCTGGTATAGCAAATGATTGTAGTCTTATGATTATAGTCTTAAATAATGATGAAGAAACAATCGAGAATAGAGATTTGCCCAATATTACAAAACATATGTTGTGTATTTGCATCCACGTTTTGTTTCTAAGGTTCCAGAGCCTCAGATTTCCCAATAAGTCATGCATCTAATCATTTTACAACAACACAGATTTTCCTATCTATAATTCCAAATCAAGTCTTCAGGAACATTTGTTAATTTTTAAGTGAGTATTTAATTATAGATACTTTAAAATGAAACTTTTGAGATCTTGTATTAAACTTAGTGTTTTGAGGTTTTTTTTCCAGGTTTCATCTACTGATTATTAATTTATTACAAGTTGTCTAATTTTTTGATGACCATATATAAAAAATGCATCTTCAGTAAGTTAAAAATGATATAATGGGGAAATTAAAACTTGACAATGTTAAATTGAATAGATAGCTTAGAAGAAAGTCTAATAATTATAAAACAGAAAAGTCACCACGAAATAATGAGGAAATTTAAGAATAATATCAATGTTGATAAATTGTAAATGTTTTGTTAAGTTTTTGTCTATTACATATATGTGTATATGTATCTTACAGTAATTATTTCCAGATGTACCATAATCAAATGCAAAATATAAGAAGTTATAAATGGAAGAAAATATAAGTATCCATTGAAATTTAGGATTCTGGAAGAAATTTTTTTTTAATAAAACTGTCAGTCACAACAAAACAATTGATAGTTTCAATTTCAATTAATCCAAATAAATTCTAGTTCTTATAAATTGTAAAACAGAGTTGCTGTTTGGTAAACTTAAAAATAACATGCAAATGTATACCTAATATGCAACCAACATTACATTGCTTATGAACGGGTGCTTAGAAAACAGGTATCAGTGGGAATGGTGGAGTAAGGACTTCCAAAAATTCACTGTTTCAGTAAAAATGATTAGAATATTGGCAAAAAACAGTCAAAGTAACAATTTTCAGAACTCTGAATATTAATCAAAGGCTTATAAAAATGGGAAGAGTGTTTAGGAGAAATGGCTGAATGTCAGAAAGAAAAAGCAGTGTGACGTTTTAAGTAGCCTTATTTCCATCCCTCTTTACCAAGCTTGAATGTAACCTTGAAAACCAACAGACAAATCAGTCACTGTGAAAGCCTTTTCACCACTGGAGTATGCAGAATGGGTTTGTAACTTGCCAAAGACCCATTCATTCTCGGAGAACTGTCATTAACTGCCCTGTTTGGTAGTTTTCTGGAAACCTGCACCCATATACTTGTCTTTATTTGTTTTATCCCAGGATGTTGTACAACAGTCAGAGGCAAAGTCATCACATATGCATAGCCAGTGATAGCCATTGGAACAAATGGATCAACAAAACACTTAAAAGCAAAAGCTAAGTTTTCGAGATTTCCAGCATCTCACTCTCTGACCACCATTTCTACCACTTCCATTTTACTTCTCTGGCATTTAAACTCCATACATTCTTTGACCCACACCTCCTAGAGATACTTCAATATTACTTTTTAAAAAGCTTCTCATCCTCATGTCATTTCTTACCGCTTTATCTATGTTGTTTTCTATGGTATGTCATTATAATACAACAGTCTCAACTCCTTTGTCTCATTCTTCCTTAGACACACTCTCTTGAAAAAAAAAGTGTAGACTTTGTTAAATATGACTGTCAATCATCTTTATACCAGTTGAATGTGACTGGATAAAAAACACCCTGTCCAGCTAATTGGCTCCCATTTAATTTATGCCTCCTTATAGGAAGTAGACATTTTATGTTGACCAAAAATCAAAACCATAATTATTTCTCTAGTTCATTCGCCCCACTTTTCAGTTCCATTTCATGTATTTTCCTTCCCCATCCAATGACTCATACCACTTTTTCAATCTCAGTTGATAATTCTCTCTCATGAAGTAATCAGGAGAAAATTTTCGTTAGCAATTATGAACATGTTTCTTTGTTATTTCACATTCTTCCTCTTAAAGAAATGACTTGTGTCTGGTAGTCATTAGTGCTATTTTCCAAGGACTCATGTTATTTCTCTTCCTGGGTACATGGTAGCATCACATTCTCCTTTAGAGTTGGGTGAGTTTATGGACTTAGCTCTGGTCAATGAGCTGAGAATGAAAATGATATGTGTCACTTCTACACAATGACAGCGGAGATACTCAGGTATCTCCTTCCTTGTTATTTGGACAGAGGTAAAGTTTTCTACAGTGGCCTCTCTGTGATCCCAGATCATACAGATCATAGTGTTAGGACCATCACAAGCCAACTAGTGATGAGCATGTAACATATTCAAGAAATAAACATTTTTCATTTTAAGCAACTGAAATTTGGGGGTTACTGGAAGCATAATCTATGCTGAACTGATAAGTCTTTCCTAACGTGACACATGATGTGTTCCAGATCCTGTTTAATTAAACTCAAGAACATTGGTTCCAACACTGTTCCTCTTGATGTCCTGCATATCTCTTACTTTTCTTTACTAATAGATTATTCTCATAAAGCCTGTAGTCTATATGAGAAAAATATATTTTACTATTGTCCTGATTCTTTTCTTTTTTCTTCATTTTCTTACATTGGTAGAAATTGGAGGGATACAAATACAATTTTGTTGCTTGAATATTTTGAGTAGTGGTAAAGTCTTGGCTTTCAGTGTGTGTATCATCTGAATAATGGACTTTATGCCCATTAAGTAATTTTTCATCACTGATCCTTTTTCACCTTCCCACTCTCTGAGTTTCCAGCATCTATCCTTCCATACTCAGTGTTGTGTGTATACATTTGTTGGCTCCCATTTGTAAATGGGTACATGTGATATTGGACTTTGAGTTGTTTCGCTTAAGATAATGGCCTCCAGTTCCATCCATGTTGCTACAAAAGACATGGTTTCGTTCTTTTTTAATGATTGAATAGTGTTCCATTGTATATGTATCCACATTTTGTTTATCCAGCCATCTGTTGATGGACACTAAGTTGATGCCATCACTTTGCGATTGTGAATAGTGCTGTGATAAACATAAAAATGCAGGAGTTTTGTTGTTGTTGTTTGAGACAGAGTGTTACTCTGTTACCTAGACTGGAATGCAGTGATGCAATCTCTGCTCACTGCAACATCCACCTCCCAGGTCCAAGTAATTTTCCTGTCTCAGTTTCCCAAGTAGCTGGGATTACAGGTGTACACAATCATGCCTGGCGAATTTTGTGCGTGTGTCTTTTTAGTAGAGACAGGGTTTCACCATGTTGACCAGGCTTATCTTGATCTCCTGACCTTGAGTGATTTTCCATCCTCAACCACCAAAAGTGCTGGGATTACAGGGGTGAGCCATCATGCTCAGCCAGAGTATAGGAGACATTTTAATAAAATGATTTATTTTGCTTTTGCTATAGCCAGTAGTGGGATTGCAGAGTTGAGTGGTAGTTCTATGTTCAGTTCTTTGAGAAATCTCCATACTGTTCATAGAGGTTTATATTAGTCAATTTTCATACTACTTTAAAGAACGACCCAAGACTGAGTAATTTATAAGAGGAAAGAGGTTTAATTGACTCAGTTCAGCATGGCTGGGGAAGCCTCAAGAAACTTAATATAATGATGGAAGGCAAAGGGGAACCAAGGCACCTTCTTCACAAGGGTGGCAGGAAGGATACATGTAGAGCAAAGGAGGATGAGCCCCTTATAAAAACCATCAGATCTTCTAGGACTCATTCATTATCATAAGAACAGCATGGGGGAGACTACACCAACAAACATATGAAAAAATGCTCATCATCACTGGTCATATGCACAGGTATGTTCATTGTGGCACTGTTTACAATAGCAAAGACCCCCAACCCAAATGCCCATCAATGATAGACAGGACAAGGAAAATGTGGCACATACGCACCATGGAATACTATGCAGCCATAAGAAAAGGATGAGTTCATGTCCTTTGTAGGGACATGGATGAACCTGGAAACTATCATTCTCAGCAAACTGACACAAAAACAAAATCAAATACTGCATGTTCTCACTCATAGGTAGATGTTGAACAATGAGAACACATGAACACAGGGAGGGGAGCATCACACACTGGGATCTGTTGGGGCAGACTAGGAGAGGGACAGCAAGGGGTAGGGAGGTTGGGGAGGGATAACATGGGGAGAAATGCCAGATATAGGTGATGGTGGTGTGAGGGAATGGAGGCAGCAAACCATATTGCTATGTATGTACCTATGCAACAATCTTGCATGTTCTGCACATGTACCCCAGAACCTAAAGTACAATAAAAAATATATTTTAATTTTTTTTTTGTATTATTACTAGAGAAGGGATTTCTCCATGTTGGTCAGGCTGGTCTCAAACTCCCGACCTCAGGTGATCTGCCCACCTTGGCCTCCCAAAGTGCTGAGATTGCAATTATGAGCCACTGCGCCCGGCCAGCAATCATATTCTTAAAAGCATTCACAGTCAGGGGAAGTATGTTGAGAAAACTGTTAGCAAACTTTTTTTTCTTTCCCCAGCAAAATCATGCATTAAGAATGCTAAGGCGTGTGGGAGACTGGGAGGGGAGAATAAACTAAGGCACATGTGGGAGCAGCCAACCCTAGGATTAGAAGATGGAGTAGGGTATTTTGCATTCAAAATTTTAAAACGATCATAAAATTGACCAAATCTAACAATCTTAAATATGATTGATAAAATACTCCTTTCTGGAGAGGGCTATTCATTCACCCACTGGCACTACACTGAATACTTCTGGGCTGCAGATCTCATCCTAGGAAAAGGAGAACAAATTGAAGTTCAAAAGATTATTCAAAAACTATCTGATTAAATATATTGTTAAATTGAATTAACACACAGAAGAGAAAAACATTAAATTTGAACATTTTAAACATTGTAGTTTTTATATTTAAACATATACAGACATCTTCAAGTAAAATTGTTCACAACTTTAATACTTCTCAGTAAATAATCCAATTGTTCACTTATATATTTGAAAAATGATAGTCATTACCACCAAGTATTTAAGTAGGAGAATACTTGAAATAACCTAAATTTTGATCAGTAGATACAAATCATTACATACCTGTAATATTGAATACTATGTAGAATCATAAATGAGTGAGGTATAAAACAACTAATATAAACTCAAAGATATATTGTTGCAAAATGCAAAAACGTTTTATAACTTAAGCATGTCTCTACCCTTCTATGTATAAATAAAAAGCATTTGATATTCACACACACACAAATACATACCTGCCTAGAAAATGTTTCTTAAGAATCATATCAAAAAGTTACTGATCGTTAATTAGAGGAAGTAATGTACTTTGTGGGATTCAGGTGAAATGAAAGTTCAAGTCTATTGATTAGATGCACATATGATTTTAATATTTTACATGAGAATATTTTTCATGCGTTATTGGCATAATTTAAAAAAGTTTCCTCTTTCTATAGTATTCATTAAGTATCCCTTTTGTGAGACTTAACATTTTATAAAACAGTGTAGAACAAAATATATAGGGTTGCGTTAAATAGCATTAAATATGGTAATCAAAGTAGTTTGTTTCCTGAAATTCCGCAGCCTCACATAAGAAATAAACAGTGGCTCTCTTGATAATCTCTAATTGATTGCAATCTGTGATCCATTGTGGTTTAATTTCTATCAATTTCTTCCATGTACTGGAAATTAAATGCCCTTTTTTAACATTATCAAACTACTTGAGTGAAATCAAAGAAACTACTAGTAAGATATTGAAAATGTAATTATTTTCTTATTTGCAAATTCCTAATGAATTCTAAAACTTCTTGGGAATTTCCATCTAAAAGAGGATTTGAGATTTTTAACATTTTGTCTGATAATTTGTAATAAGTATTCCTAGTATTCCTTAAAATTTCTTCTAATTATTTTATAGTCTTATCTAATATTTTATCTATTACAAAATATAAATTAAAGTGACATACTAAAGAGAGTCCTTGAATGGCTATAATAAATGCTTATCAATATAATATTTCTAATATGCGTGACTTTGTGTAATAGTAATATTTGTAATATGCATGACTTTGTTATGTATACAGCATTGTTCCAGTGATTTATATTATTAACTACTCCTATCCTCATGTTCAACCCCTTGTTGCTTAAATTGCCATTATACGTACTGCTCTAATTTCCATTATACAGAAGAAAACTAAAGGTTTAGAAATTAAACTACTCATCACTGTTAAATGACCAGTAACTGATACAGCCAGATTTTTAACCCAGGACCTATCTCTAGAATATTCTCTCTGTGAACCCTACTATTATATTGCCTCTGTGAAACAAAATATTGAGGTAATACTCATTGAATTCTTAATATGAATATGTTGCTTTTTAAATGTTTCATATATAACGCTTATTTCTTTATATGTAACATATTACCACAAATTTAGCAGCTTAAAACAAGCATTTACTATGTGAATGTTTTTGTGGCTCAGGCATTCAGTATGGCTGAACAGGGGATCCTCTGCTTAGGATCCCACGGAAAACAAACGAGGTATCAGCCTGGCTATGTTCACATCTAGCAGCTCCACTGGGGATGAATTCATTTTCAAGGTCACACACTTTGTTGGCAAAATTGTTTTCTTTAAGGTTGTAGAACTGAAGGCCTTGACTTGTTGGCTGTTGGCTGGAGCTCACCCTCGGCATCTACAGGCCAGCCACAGAGGGCACTTGCAGTTGCATGCCAATAGGGTTTCATTCCATGTCCCTACTCAAACCTCATCTTGTAGCTCCCCAGATTCCCATGCCTTGTGGGGAAGACCTGCTGGGAGAGAATTGAATCATGGAGGTTGGGGCGGGGGGGTCTTTCCTGCACTGTTATCATGATAGTGAATAAGTTTCACAACACCTGATGACTTAAAAGCAGGAGTTTGCCTGCACACTCTCTCTTTGCCTGCCACCATCCTTGTAAAATGTGACTTTCTCCTTCTTGCCTTCCACCATGATTATGAGGCTTCTCTAGCCATGTGGAACTATGAGTTCTCCATTAAACCTCTTTCCAGGCTGGGCATGGTGGCTCATGCCTGTAATCCCAGCACTTTAGGAGGCCGAGGTGGGTGGATCACAAGGTCAAGAGTTCGAGACCAGCCTGCCCAACATGGTGAAACCCCATCTCTACTAAAAATACAACAACATTAGCCAGGAGTGGTGGTGGGCACCTGTAACTCCAGCTATTCAGGAGGCTGAGGCAGGAGAATTGCTTGAACCTGGGAGGCAGAGGTGGTAGTGAGCCGAGATCATGCCACTGTACTGCAACCTAGGTGACAGAGCGAGAATCCGTCTCAAAAAAAAAAAAATAAGAAAAAGAAAAAAATCTGTTTCCTTTGTAAATTGCCCAGTCTCATCTATGTCTTTATCAGCAACATGATGAACGCAGACTAACACAGGCCATGTAGGTTTCTTAACACAGCTTCTTACATCAAGCCAGCAAGGATTTTGTCTACAAGTCATCTAGAAAGACAGAGTTTAGGTATGCGGTATGATTATGGAACTACCATCTCTTCATTTCAACACAGTATACTGCATAGAAACAAGTCACAAATTTTTGTCATACTCAAGGTGAGGGGAGTCCACCAAAGTTTTAACACCAACATTAGGGAATCATGAAAGGGCCACCTTTGAGTCTGTCTATAACAGTATTCTATTTGGAACAAAATGATTAACATCTCTCTTACTTGCAAAATATATCTGCCCAATCCCAAGGTTCCCAAGAGTGTCATTCCATTACACTATCCATTCAGAGTCCAAAATCTTAAATACTAAGTAAGGTTTAGATATGGTTGGGGTTTTTTAGGTATGGTTCTATTTGTTTTGTGGCAGATAGAAACTAAACCGACTGTCCATCCTCCTTGTTTCTGGTGTTTATGTGTATCTGTAGTCAACCGTCACCTCTTGAGTATGAACAGGACCTACACCTTGCTTCTAAACAATAAAATAAGGCAAAGGTGGTGAAATGTTACCTGCAAGATTCCAGGATATGAAATAAGTCTCTTTCTTGTTGTCAGATGTGCTCTAGAGACTTTCTTTCTCTAGTTGTGTCTGAGAAGGAAGAGGCCATGTGCAAGACCATATCACAAGGAGGTGAGTGCAGTTTCTAGGAGGAACCTAACAATAGTCAGCTGAGGACAGACTCCAAAAATTAGGAAGAAACCAGAGTTCTCAGTCATACAGCCACAAGAAAATAAATTCTACCACACCCTGAATGAACTTGGAAAGGAATTCTTTCTCAACTGGGCCACCAAGTGAGAGAATGCAGCCTGCAAACTCCATCATTGTAGCCTAGTGAGACCCTGAGCAGAGGATCCAATTAATTAATACCGGGACTCCTGACCCATGAAGACTGAGATAATGAAATGGTTTGCTTTTTAATCTGCTAAGTATGTGGCACCTAGCAACAGATAATACAATATGTATTAGTTTCATTAATTTTCTCAACAAGTGAGAACTATGGTTATTCTTATTTTACAGTTGTAATAGCAAAATTATATAAATCATAAGCTATTTTCTCAAAGTAACCTGGGTAGTTGTGACAAGGTGGGATTTAATGTGTAGGGGATAAAAGTAATTTCTTTTCTTCACCGGCCACAAGGTTTGTGGCTAAGGCTCCGTAAAAACCACTACCACCACCGACAAAATAGATTTACAAGAGAAAAGCATGAACATCAAGGTACTAAATTTTATATGATGCAAGAGCCTTCATAAGGAAATAAAAAGATCCCCCAAAACACAGAAATCTATACATTTTTATGAACAACTGTGCAGAAGCATAGACTGGAAGAGAAAAGAGTATGAGCTACTGGAAATTAACTGGCATAGCATGTTCTGAACTTGATCGAAAACCTTAGACCATCTTCACAAATTGCATTATTCTCTGTGACACTACACAGTCATTTTTCTTATGAAATTTCATAAGCATCCAAAAAAGACTCAGTAATTCTTTTTAATAGATTGATATCTGTCACTTGTGACTACAGTGTAGTAAAGATTAAACCTGTTTTTCCTCCATTTTTTTGTCAATCAAAAGAAATGTTTTTTTTAGAATTAATAAAAAGTTACCCCTATTTTCTCCATAAAAGCCTCTTAATTAGTACTGATTATTCATATATAGATTATTCAGATCACCTCAAGCTACCTGCCATTTTGTCATTTGTCTTCTCCCTTGGAAGTTGTCCAAGTTCATGGTGAGGAGGGGAACTCAAACTGATCTTAATAGCAGCTCCTGTGCATGCAGCTGTGAGGAAAGAGTGAGCAACTATTCTCTGACGTCTTTATCATTTTTGAATTTCAGTTATCCATCTGAGCTCCATCCTCTGTTAGACTGAATAATTGAGAGTTGCATTTAACAAATCTTAGCGATATTTTTGCTTTGATATTTAACACTAAACTGACGTAATCATAAGTATATAAAATTTCAAAGCAAGTGCAAATATATAAGTCAAAGAAAACAAATCATTTTTTCTTGTTTCATCCCAATTCCTGTGGGATGTATAGGCTCATACACACAGAATAATATTCTAATGACCAAATGCACATTTAATGTTTTTTTTTCCACATCTACTTGGAATTTTGGCTCAAGCTTGAGTTCATTAAATTGTTGTAATGATATCAACCAAAGCGCTGTGCTCAACCAGATGCAAACATAATTGGAAATGAAATGCCATTTTAATTTTTGTGATGCAATTTTTAGCAGGAATAAATTGAAGAATATTGTCATATTAAAATCATAAAATGACTGGATCTTTATGTAAGAATCAATAGTTTTTTAACTAAAAATTACTTTGAGTAATGCTTGTTCATTTCTGTAAATATAAACACAAACACACACACAAGGATATAAGTAGATCTATTAACAGATACAAAGATAGGTAAAAGTATATTGTTTTACACTTTCAAAATGAAATACACAAATTTCTCTTTCATAAAGCCTGGCATAAAGAATAGAGAATATTTAAATCATTGTCTAGGAGAGGCTAGTATTATGTATAGACAGAATGACTCTAAATTTTATTTTGTCCTGTGCAAAGAGTATAGGTTTTATTACTACAAAATTATATATTCTGATTGATCCTCTATGAAGGGGAGTTCAGGAAGGATATGAAAATTTTAGGCAACATATTAAAACTTACTTAAAAATCTCAGTACAATATAATTATTGGTTATTCTATTTTTTTATTTTTTATTTTCTATTTTCAAAATTTTTTGCAACAAACATATGAATTTCTAAATGAAGAACAAAACCAAAAATGTTATTTTTAAAAGACAGTATGAAAGTCAAAATGAATTTATGATTTAAAACATTATTTAAATACATTGATAAAAGTCCAGTGTTCTCGGTGTTAAGTCCTTTACCAACATTTTCTTATAAGGTTATATTCATTTTCAGTTGGAGAAACTGAGCTTAAAAATAGTTTAAATAATCTAAAGTTCCCAGAACTATGTGCCTCCATTGCAGGTTCTTAGTTACTCCGAATATAATAGTTTAATAGAAGAATATAGTAGAAACTTTGGCTAACTTGCTTATTGTTTTATAAATATCATCAAAATTTCAGTACTCTATTTTCAGAAAAAAAAAGTGGATTATTGTCATGTGACTTTTGTTTATTAGTGTCTGAAAGAAATTTCTGGAACCTTTGATTTATAAATGCTAATTCTTTGTAACGATAATTTTAATTTGGTTGGTAATAAGTGCTTCTCCTGTAGGGAAAGTTTAAAATGAAGATAATTTTGTATGTGTCTTTCTTTACACCTGAGCTTATGGTAATCTGCTTACTGGTGTTAAGCCCATAGAATGCAGTGAGAGGAAGAGGGTCAGCATTCCCCAAAGGTAATTTTTCTTATTGATAAAACCCCAAATATCTTCAAACATGAGAAATGAGGGTATTGTTAACATGAAACTCTGGGTTAGAAATGATTTGATTAAAAAGCCAAAATGCCTCATACCAAGGAAACCTTAAAGTTATTCTTGCTATTCAAAAAATAAAGAACCAATTTTTTAATCTAATAAATTTCTAGAAGCACAGCCTACTCAACCCTTTCTTTCAATATTCAACCTCTCACACAGGACTTTTCCTCCTACCCTAAAAGAGCTTTCTGGTATAGAGATAGTGTCTATGGCAGGTTCTTTAGCCTAAATGCATTGAGCATATATTGGCACTGGCCACATTCACGATGCTTAAGTTAAACATACCCTGTACCTGTTATTTACTCATGGGACCATATCTATGTAAACCAGTTCCAAAATATTAAATCTCTCATATTTCTTTGTTGATTGGTTACAATCTAAAAATTGTACACACACTCACACATCCACACCCACACACATATGAAACATTCATGTTTTATCCTCAAGAGAATTCTTGATGGATTTATAGAAATTATTATTGCATGATTAAAACATTATTACCAACTGTTAAATCTGCCATTTAGCAGAAATATTAAGAAATCTATAAATGTTGTTACATAATATAACACAATTTTTTTTTTGCCTTTGAGACTAACTCTATCCTTTTTGCTTTATGTAAAGCGACTAGCTTTCAGGCAGATTGGAAAAGGGAACAGAGGAGAAAAATGTTCTTTGATGTTATGAATGCCCACAAGCATCAGCAGCTGTGAAGCTTCGTAATGAAGCATTTGGCCCTCATTTGGCATTGCTCGCTCTTGAGAGGATTTTCTTACAAAAGATCAGTTATTTGATGAGTTCCACAGGCTATCACTCTGAACTTCCACATTTTGGCATCCACATGCTGTTGAATTTGACGCTGTACCTTCTGCATGGCACAGTGCCCTTCTTACAGATGGGCCCAGGTGTTGGCATGACACACAGAAAATATTGTCATTACATTCAAGTATCAGAAATTAGATGTTTGTCCTTGTGTGTCAAATTGCCACTTTTGAAGCAACGTTATCTTTTGGGGAAAAGCCTCATTTAGGTTTGCATGCTTGTTGAAAGATACAACAGCCAACGACTAAAGAAACTATTAATAAAATGTATCCTTATGTCCCCCAAATTTAAAGTATGATAGTAGAATAAAGTTATTTCTCGTGCAGTCTTCTAGCTAAAAAATAATAAGTCTTTACATCTAATCTGATATCCTGTGTGCTTTAGTTCCAAATTATTTCTATTTGCACATTTACATGAGTTAAATAAAATAGAAGAAATGAACTTATTGGATGAGTTAGTAAGCATTGAATAAATTAATGTTAAAATTCTGTCTAAAGGCAGAGGAAGACACTTCAATCGTTTTCCAAATGAAGATTGTAAATTTAACTGTCTTCAAAGATTGACAGGGAGAACATTATTCGAAGTCATCTTTCATTATGAGTAAAGAGTGTCCCAGCTGTGTCACTGGTAAGGTTAAAAGGTGTTAGTGTGTGTGAACATTTTAAATGAGCACAGTAAATGAAAGTGAACAATTCGTTTAGAAATTTGGCCTACTGTCTATGCATGCTGTGCATTATTGTGGTGTTGCCAGCTTCTCTGAATGAAAGTACATGAGCAAATTAAACAGCTTTATGAACTCACGGGGTGAACAGTTGTTCTAGTGGCTTTCATGCAAATGTCTAATTAATTCTTGAAGTAACCCAAATTGTTCTTTTGTGATCTATGAATGAGAATCTTAGAGAAAACCTGTGCAGAAGAAACTAAGTGAAAGAGGCATGGGATTTCATGATTAGGTTGCAATTCACAGTTGTTGGGACCAGCACAATTTAGTTATTTTCCTCATTAATATTACATTAGTAGGCTAATGAAACATTTGGGTGAATACATTATGAGTAATAAAGGCATTAATTTTATTTTTCTGAACACTCAATTATGCTAATTGGCATCTGTTATTGTTTACCGTGTATATTTATCTGTGAAAATCAAGAACAAATATAGAATACACAGATGATTTTAAATATTGCCAATACAATAAATTTCAATACATTGTATGCTTTTTTTGTAGTTTTGACATTCTGGCCAACTTAAGAAACTTAACCATATTAAAATTACATTTCTATTTCAGTTCAATTTCATTTTTTATTTCTAAATGTATTTTTGTTGTTTCAATGTTAACTGTAAGTTTCTGTTAAAAATAAGTGCCATTGTTTTATGCATCAACTCAATACTATATAAATAGTATGTACCATTTCAAAGAATGTACTGTTGAATTTATCAAACTGGGTTGAGTTAGGGCTTTTATAAATCATCCTATTTTTACTCAATGGGAGTGTTTAGAAAAAGAGACTCCCTGGTAAATTGTATTAGATTTTTATAGGTCACCTGTTTGTTTTCTATGTGGTTTTCATTCTCTCTTACAACTGTAGTACCTCTCTTCAATGCAGAAGATTTCTATTTAAAGGGGAATTAACTTCTACATTTTCATTGATTCCCTCATAATATTTCATTTGCAGGCATAACAAACTCAGGCATTATATGTAGGTTTTTCCTTCTAACATAGTATATGCAGTTAATTGCCTGTCACCCAATGAGCATGTTACAGGTGGTAACTCTTAAACATTGTATATTAGTATCTAATTTCTATACCTGTCAATATGTTGAGTATTTTAATTACATATACCTGCTTCATCGTTAATTAGGAGTCAGCTCTTTTTCCACTCTCTCACAATATAGTTACGTATGATATAAAATGAAACATAGCTAAGTAAACAACCTGGGTGAGTGAGTTGGCTACCAACACGAAGCCAGTTATTTAAACCAGTTACATTAGTTCTTCCTGTATTGTTCTCCTTGTGAATTACAGAATCGATATAGTTGAAAATATTGCAGTAAGTTGCTGTCCAAACTCACTTCAGGGACTTGGGTCCTAAATGATTTTCTCACAATAGTATAGCCTGTTTATCTATTTATATTTATTTGGCCTAAGTGGCTGTATGTGAGTTTCTATCCTAAGTCTGTCCAAATAAACTTCAGTTTGAATGGTGACTCCTCTTAGTGCTCTGTGCTTCTTAAGTCTTAACAGAAAAACATCAATGTTTACCTGCAAGTTAACCGTATTAAGTGAATGTATGCCATGTGTGCTTTCTTCAAATAATAGAAATGAGCAGAACACTTCAATGTTTTAGCTAGGTTTGACAGTTTCCATAGTGTAGACTATAAAGTCAAACCTTATTAGTGTGTTAAAGTTTAGAGTATGAGTTGATATACCATTTTGTATGTTGCCATCAAGTACCAGTTAACTGTTATACTTGTTTAAATTACAGTTTGAGATATTACTTTGTAGTGAAGAGCGAGTTTTTTGCTTAAGATGCTATTGCCCAATCTCATGTGAAAGACATTAACCATAATTCCCTTTATTCTTCTGTATTTCTAGCAGGTCTAAATGTGTTTTATGTACTCACTGGAAGTACAAAAGGCATACATACCTCTGTGAAAATTTTCTAAATAAACTGAACATGAACTATGACTTAAGTTAACTTACCTGGCTATAAGTAAAACAAATATCATGAAAATATTCTATATCTTACTTATAGCATCAGTGAATAATAATATACATTCGTATCCTTACTGATGAAGCAACGTTTCCTAAAACTTTTTATTCCAAGTGCTATCCCAAGTTTGGTTACTTTCTTTAGTTTGTTATTGTTCAAATACTGACAAGTTTGTAAATATCTACTTGTATATAAAGCTATGTACCAGAATTTATTCACTTTGAGCCCTTCATATTTTGGGAAAATGTCTCTTCTAAATTCTGCCCAGTGTAAGAGGTAAAATGTACAAACAATAAATTATGTGAACAAAAAATACAAAATAGAAATTTATTTTTTCTAACTTAAGCCCCTATTCTACTAAAACCTAAAAACTTTCTTTTAAATTTAGAAAATGTCTTTCATGTCAGTGGTTTCTCAGTAATTTGAAATGCCATTAAGTCAACTAAGATTTTTTTTATCACCCTCTTATCTCTTTTTCTCCCTAGGTATGATAGTGATTAGGGTATCTTATGTATATAGTGATGTGTCACTTAAAGACAGGGATGTATTCTGAGAAATGTGTGTTTATGTGTTTTTTGTCATGCAAACATCATAGAGTGTACTTACACAAACCTAGATAGTAAAGTCTACTGCTTACCTAGGCTATATGGTATAGCCTATTGCTTCTAGGTTACAAACTTGTACAGCATGTTACTGTACTAAATAATGTAGGCAATTATAACCCAATGGTATTTGTGTTTATCTAAACATACAAAAAATAATGTGTAGCATTACAATTGTATTACTCACTATTCACAATGCTGATCAAGACATACCCATAAAAGACTGGGAAGTCTAATTAGATTTAGAGACCCTTGTGTTGTTTTTTGGTGTTTAAGATACAAACCAGGTAGCCACAGTCTAAAACAAGTATCACTTTTTACTGCCCCAACAGTAATGGTTCCTTCAGCCTAACTACTTCTAGGTAATGTGAAATTATCATCTTTTAAAGCCCCGTGTTTAAGATCCTTTCCTGTAATTTCAAGGGCTTTTGCAATTTTCTGTCTTTATCCATGACATTTTTTTCTACTACTCCTTTAATCACTGTCTGCTTTCTGTTTGATTTTAGAAATACTTTTCCCATTTTGCAAGCATCCTTTCTTTTTCACCCAAATCCTTAATTAAGCCACATTTTTCTTGAAATTTTTAGGTGGTGATCCCTATAAGAATAGAGTACAACCCCTGCATCATATTTTATACTCGAAGGTTTTTCTTGACTGTGAGATTTATATTACAAGACCTCACAGCCATTGAATCACAATTTAGTATTCCTATGTTAAATATTGCTATGTTAGCATTTATAATTAAATACGTAAGATAGATACCTATCAAGCAATATTTCAGTTTATATTATTTTCTTCTAATATATCTAAATAATCATTGTTCATAGAAATAGCTGAAAATATATTTTTTTACAGACTGATATACAGACATTGTGAGAATAAAGTGAGAGAACTTACACAAATGACAACAAGAAACTGATATTGAGGGGATTATTTTCAACAAAATACCATATCAAAACCAGGTATTAAGTAGAGTCTATAATAGTAAATGAAATCATATTTACATAAAATTCAGTTCTTGATTTTATATATACACAGCTCTCCCAGATGTATGTAGTGTTTCAAAAATATGTAAAATATCTGCTGAATCAATAGTCCTCCGATGCATTATTATAATTATACCTTAACCCACATACAAAATATTTTCCACAAATACTTATTAAATTATATGTGTAATGAAAGGGAACCTAATTAAAGAGTAAAATATTCAACTTTTATCATTTCTCATGTGGCTTAATAAGTTATTTCAGTAAGAAAATTAATACTAATATATATGCAAAACAGCAGTAATGTTTATTAAATGTATTACACTTTTTCCCTATATGACATAATATCAAAAGTATCTAATATTCTCCACCCAGTGATAGATATACGATCTTTTGAACAACATGCTTATCATTATGGCACCTTTACTTTTCAGAAAACCTGCCTACAGGACTGGAAGGTACTGAATGTTTATTGTTTCTGTTCCCATGGAAAATTTATGGTGGAGAGTTAAAGCTATCAGGGCACAGTGGATATAATGGGCCATCATAGCAGAGAGAGAATGTAATGAGCACCGTCAATGAATGGAATCATGCCTTCTCTAGTGCAATTCTGGCAGGCGGTATAATCCCACAGAATGTGCTCTGAGAGAGTAAGAAGACAGTAGCTGCCAAGGGTGGAGAAGAACTGCTACCTTGTTATGAAAAAAGAAAAAGCCAATCCTACAAAATAAGTTTAGCTGGAATGAGATGCTAAAGTGTATTCCTGCCATTAAGTGAGGAGGGGAAGATGTGGGGCAAGGCATCCAGGAGCCGGGGAATCCATGCTTATGCAGAGTGTGTATTATGTAGAGGTAAAATGGTGGTGATAACAGGCTAGATGTTCACATATATGTAGTTGACACAATTTACAAAGTACTGATTGTCTACTCATTTTAAGACATTAGGCTTATTGAAATAAATCTAAAACAAAATCTCTGCCCTCCATTGCTTACAAGATGATTTAGATTTTTCAGGTCCTTGGAATTGAAAAACAAAACAAGCAAAGAACACTACTAAGAGGCGATCATTGACCCCTAAGAATTTCCAGACTAATAGAGAAATGACACATTAAAATAAAATGATAATTCATTTTGATACAAGATTCACCTATAGCAAACTTAGAACATGGTAAGTGATTTAAAATATTTTGAATGAATCAAGAAAAACATTCAACTTACTGTAGACACAGAAAAGTCATTCAGAATTTATATAAAACATTTCATTTGAGCTGCTGGTTGACAGCAGGATAAATGGAAGGAGTGAGTTTGTAGGGAATATGTTGATGTGGCAGCTATTCTAGTGCATTTGAACCAATTAGTGTAAAATAATCTTGAAATAAATTGAGAATAGTCGAGTACAAGAGTAGGATGCTGGAAAATAACATTTGAGAGACCAATAAATAAGCGGGAAGAGACCCAAGGATATAGATAGTGGTTTCTTGAACTGAACAGTCAGCAGTGTCATTATCTCTAAAATGACAATAGGAAGATTATGGCGAGTACTCTAAAGATACAGATAAGTGTACTACAGAACTAGAAGAAGAAAGGTGGATTAAGAATACTGAGTGAGAGCCAGGTATGGCAGCATTCACCTGTAATGTCAGCTATTTGGGAGGCTGAGGCAGGAGAAACCCTTGAGCCCAGGAGTTGAGACCAGCCTGGGCAACATACGGAGACCTCAATTTCAGAAAAAAAAACCACTAAGTGAACATGTAATAGATGATAAATTAGTGTAAAAATAAGAATAGGAAGAGGATGAGAGGAATTACCCATTACTTAGGAAAATTGTTTTTATTCGTCAAAAATTGGAAATCTGATGCACCATGGTGTGTGTCCATATTAATAAAGAATTACAGGTATTGCCTTTTGACAAAAATATAATCCAATAAATAACTTTTTTTTCATTATATCACTGCATTTTTTCTGGAATATTTCTGTAATAATGATATAGAAGTTTGGCTTTTTCAAATAAATAATGCAATACTTATCAGCATATGATATGCTTAGTAAGCCATAAAAAAACTGGAATAAATAAAACTGTATAAAACCTACTATTTGATAAGTGATAACCTACAATATGAACAGAATTATGTCTACATTAGCAGAAATTACTTTTATAAAGAAGCTATCTGTACTTATTAGCTCCCACTTGTGAGAATCTGAGTTCTACCATCTGAGTTCTATCATCAAATTTATATTTGATTTTTTGTGTGTGCCTAGCAATCAATAATAAATACCGCCTTATAAATCATTATTATTTTATATTTTTTTTCCTTGGTTTATCTTGCAGCTCTGTCAAAAGACCTTGTTATTTTCTTGGACTCAAACTTCCTTTCAGATTCTCCCACGGGGCTCTAAGTGGCAGTCTTATAAAGACTCGTTTCTTTCACAACATGGCATCTCTAAGGGACAGTTTTCACCTTTATTCATATTCCCTGTCATTGTTCCATGGCAACCTTACAAGGAGAGCAAATGATGATGGTGGTGGGGCCCACTGGGAATCTAAGAGGTGGAGGGAAAAAGACAGCCAAGACGAAACATAAAATGATACTTACAAAGTCTCTTTCAAATGGCAAGTTTTTGATCCTGTAATTCTATACCTGGATGAAGCCTCCTGAGTATTGGCAGAAGTCATCTTCCTTTACAAGGTAAAAACTCCATTGAGGAGAAACTTGGCAAGCACTAATTAAACTACAACTAAAGTTTCTCCTTCCCTGTCCTTTTGAGATCTAATTTTTCTGAAAAGAAAGTAGTTTCATAGTCAAAGGGTGATGGTTTAATGATATTAAAGAAAATAAACCTTAATTAGCAGGTTTTTGTAAAGATAGTCAAAATATCTGTAATGTAGATAATTTGCAAGAAACAAACATTTTAGAGGTATCAGTTGGTAGGAAAAACATGGGAGATCTCAGTCGTAAAGAAAGATAGCTAGTTATTTTCCTGCTTGCTGTGATCGTTTTTCAATGTGAAGTTAAATCTTTCAAAGCTGCTAATTCTCATTCAAAGTGTAGAGGAGTTCCAGAGAATTTAAATCACATCTGTAAGTGTGTGTAATAGCATCCACGGTTATTTCACAGTAATTTAGAAGGCCACTTTCAGGATGAGTGACTCATTTTAAGTATTATCATAGAAAACCTGTTAAAAAAATAAAAGGACTGTTCTTTGCATTTTAAACTTGAGAGTCTCTGCTCAAATTTTAACAGTTTTCAGAGAAAGAGGATTATTACAGTTAGGCATTGAAAGAAACCAAGAAAGAATATAAACAAAGTGCATACAATGGAAGATGCAGTAAAAATCATTCCACATTGTCTCTTTACTGGAGTATCTTCTACATTCCCTGCTGTTAACCAGCTGACAGCATCTAAGTTATTTTCAAAGACATGAAATTTCAATATGTAAAATGTGATATAGAAGACACATTGCTTTGGAAGAAGGAATTTTCTTTCAGGCAAAATAGGTTTCTAGGCAATTTTATGGTAGAATATTTTACTACACTGTAAAATCTATAAATGTACACCTGTCTCTGTAAAAATGTAAAATAGAGAAAAAGGGATAGAGGGAGGGAAGAATAAAGAAAGATGACTTGGTTGAAAGAACAAAGAAAAACGCTAGTAAAGACGGAAAGATAATAGAAAAAAAGAAAGTGGAGAAACAAAGAAGAAATGATAAATATAAGCGGTATCTGTTAATTTGAATGAGCAGAACTCTTGGCTTTTAATCATAAGAAAACACTTTAGGAAGACTACAATAACCTGCAATGCAGTAGTCATGCAGAATTGCAAGCTGTTTTCCCTGGGAAGCTGACCCTGAGTCAGAATAGGCATGCAGGTTGCTTATTAAGATGTATTTTTGAACACCTGGGGAAATGAGGGAAAGAGCATAGCCAGATCTTTCTGCATCAATCAATCATTTGATTTGGGCCACTCCAGGAATGTGCGTGATCTAACATGGAGTGGATCTCTGAAGCAAAGGTAATTCTTTAAAGGGGTTGAGAGCTGAAAGCTGTCTGCTGACAGCATTCCAGGAAGGTAGGATAAAAGTGTGTCAAAGAAGGGGCATGTGGGTAGTGAGCACAACTAATGTCCATCAAACTTCATCCGTTATGCCTATCTACTTTTTAGCATAAATTGTTGCAGCAGGCCCTTTAGAATTTCTGAAGATCTGTCTTCCAAGAGGGAAATTAGAAGGTTAAAGGATGAACTACAGCCCACAGTGCTGAAGCTTGATAATTATTTTCTTCCAACTCAATTATCAGTTTTAAGTTTCCTTCATATTTAGCCAGGACCTTAACTGGTCTTGGTGATTACATGGTGTAACACAGACTCTCATCGCTGAGGAGTCTGCTTCTATGGTCATTGTGCTTTTATTCAGGCTGAGGTTGCTGTACTTGTCCATGGGTATCAGAATACCAAGAATCACTCACACTGATCACCTCGGTGTTATATGCATTTCTCATCAAGGTCATGGCCAATTATCCCATTAAGAATAGAGATTTTTGTTCTTATAAGCTATTAGCCACAGAAATAGAGTTCCCAGGTGACTATTATAGCTAGTAATCTAACACAACCCTTGTTGAGTCCCTAGTGAAATTGTTTCCTCTTCAAAGATCATGACTTCTACACCTTCAGGGCCCAGATTTGCAGAAAAATGAAACACAGCTTCTCATATGTGTTTTGGGAGTGATCTCATTGTAGTCACTCCTGTTTTCACTCCTTGGTTCCCTGACTCATGTGTTTTACATTCTGGAAACATAGCATTGTATAAATGTCTCTGTTTCCAAATGTATACTACTTCTGAGAATATGGCACTTCATCCATTAACGTATAGGGTTTGAGCTGGCATTTTAGTTGTCCCTTCAATGGGATGTTCCAAAGCTCTCTTAGGTTTGCAATTTCTGGACAGTATAGTGTGTGTTCACATATTTTGGGGCTTCCACATCTCTATGCTATAAATTCATTTCCTTGGTCTAATGTAATATCATGTGGGATTATAGGCTATTATTATTTGGCAGCAGCTCCGTTAGATCAACTTTGATAAATGAGTTCATGTTGCTGGGCTTATGCATGGACTTCATCCTTATGACCATGGTCCCTTTGATCATGATCCATTGTGCCAGCACTGGGTGGCCAATGTCAGAGTTAGATGATGACAACTGGCCAACTCACTGTCTACTTAGTGGCTTAGTAACTCTTTCATGGTGGACATTAGCATGAGAAACACAGGTCATCATACTTCATGTCCACTCATATGTGTATCCACAGGCAGAAATGTTCATTTTAATTGACATACCATACAAATAGCACAGAACCCAGGCTACTATTACCTTCTCTATCCAATTACCCAACAGTAGTGCCCAGTTGTTTTCTCTGAGGACTATAAAACCAAAATGTATTTTTTTTTCTGAACTTTGAGTCCATTGTACATACATTGTAACTGTTCAGTAGTGCTCTTCAAAGCAGTTCAGATGAACTATCAAAATAGGCTTAATGAGCCTTATCCAATAAGGAAACTTCGCTACTGAAAATTATCAAATTTTATTTTGGGTGATAATCCCAAAACAAACTACTTATTTCACAAGTAGCCTCTAAGCTTGTTTATATTTTTAAGCCATTAAAAATAAATCCTAAGAATTGATTTATATCATTACATTTTATTATCAAAACTTTTCTTTAAGAGTTAAATGGCCAAATTACTGTATATCAAATGAAGTTCTGAAGATACTTGTGTGATAAAATCTATTCCAATACTATTGAAATCTCAATCATAATTTTAAAGTGTGTAATTGGATATTTTAGTCTTTTGAAATATAATTATGCTTTGAGCAAACTGGATGGTTAATATAAACAAATTTACAAAATGGCAGTTCTGATATTTGCCAATTATATTATGATATGTAGATGTAAAACTGAACATTTGTTAATGCTTCTTTAGTAGAGCATGTTAAAAATTAGGTTTAGAGGGCCAGGCACGGTGGCTCATGCCTGTAATCTCAGCATGTTGGGAGGCTGAGGAGGGTGGATCACAAGGTCAGGAGTTGGAGACTAGTCTTGCCAACATGGTGAAACTCTGTCTCTACAAAAATACAAAAATTATCTGGACATGGTGGCATGTGCCTGTAATCTCAGCTGCTTGGGAGGCTGAGGCAGGAGAGTCACTTGAACCTGGGAGGCAGAGTTTGCAGATAGCTGATATCCTGCCACTGCACTCTAGTCTGGGCAACAGAGCAAGACTCCATCTCAGAAAACAAAATTAGGTTTAGAATAACTGAAGAAGTACAATTTTAATGTTGATAATACAAAGAAATGATGAATGCTTGAGGTGATAGATACCCCATTTACCCCAATATAATTACTATACATTATATGCTTGCATTGAAATATCTCATATACCCAATAAATATAGAAGCCTACTATGTATCCATAAAAACTAAAAACTAAAATAAATAAATACTACTTTAACTGTCAAAAAATAATTAGGCTACCTAAAATCATAATGCATTAATGCTAAGTAAAACTTCAATGATACCATGGTATGGTTTGTTGGAAAGCAAAAATGTGTAAGTATAAATTAGTACTATTTTAATGTCATAGGAAATAAAGATCCTTAAAATGATTGCAAGCTGGGGAAAATATCTACATGTTTATGAGTTTATAACAACCCAATTATTTGAAATATTCCCACTATTACTATTAAGAAATAATCATTTATTCTGCAACATCAGAACATTGTACTCTAGGAAAAATTATTCCCTCAAAATGTAGTTATTCCACCATTGACATATGGGTGGGCACTCCATCAAGTCAGCTAGAATTGTTGTATGAAGTGTTCATTATTCAAGCTGTCAATTTTAACTAAACATTATCTTTAAGGCATAAAAACTTTCTCCTTTCACTCAAAGAAAGTAAATTGCAATGGTTGACTGTGTATATTTTTACTTCGACTATAATTTTAAATAATCCGTTCTCTACCTGCAATTGTTTCTCTATACTGTCATTACCATATATCTTTTTCCTATATTCAGCCACCTGACATTACATACAGTATTTTCTTCATTGCCTGACACCACTGATGGATGCTTTTTATGATTCCCTCAAGTCACAGAGAGTGTGCTGACTTACTAATTCCATCAGTAGGGTATAGATGCCTAGAGCAATGCTTCAATATATAATCTTCAAACCAGGTTTCAAGCAGCAAAAGACCATATTGATTCTACCAGCCTTTGGATTCATTCAAAATCTAGATATCCCCTTTGATCTCTAAGAATATAAATTATATAGAAAAAAAATAGGCAAAGGGGAAGAGTGTCTCTCAGTTATATTTTCTAGTTAATCTTATATTCAGTAATGTGTTTATATAGAAATCTAATACATATAATAAACATTCACAAATGGTGCCATTCTCCATACTTTTGTGTTTAGCTTTAATCAGTAATCTCTAGTTATTTGCATAATTTCATTATTTTTAACATATTTCCCATAGTAAATGAAACTTTGATCTGTTGATTAACATATTTCAATTTTTTTCCTCTTCTTTTTCCAGTTTGGAAAGCATATTCATATGTTTCATTAATCTTTTATATTCAGCAAAATGTTACTTTCTCTCATTCACTAGAATCAAGAGGATAGGTCTTCTGATAAACATGCTGCTTTTTATACTGTCAGGATTTTTGTTGGAGATTTAAATTAACTATATCCTTTCTGTTGAAAATATTAATTTAAAAAGTGCCATTTTTCAGCATTGTGTATTTATTTTGAGATTATGTATGTAGATATTAGTACTTGGTAAAAGTTATTTTGTGTGCCAAGTGTCCCTAATGCATTTTATATTCATGTTCATTGAGTACCCTATGTGTTTATAAAGTAGTTTTATAACAGATGAGAATACTTCATATTTTTTTGAATTAACCAAAAAGGTATATTTTTACCATATATTAAAAGGTTATATTTGGATTAATAAAAACGTAAATATGACATACTAAGATTGTGAGCTAACAAAGAGTAGATATAGTATGATCATGTAGGGGACATAATGACTTCAGCCCTTTTCTACACCTGCTACAGTTGTCCATTGTTACATTTATGGCCAGAAACATTTTTTTTTTTTTTTTTTTTGAGACTGGGTCTTGCTCTGTTCTCCAAGCCAGAGTGCAGTGGCACAATCACAGTTCATTGCAGCTTCAACTTCCTGGGCTCAAGTGAACCTCCCACTTCAACCTCTTGAGTAGCTGGGATTACAGGTATGTGCCACCATGCCCAGATATATTTTTTTTTAATTCTTAAGTATAGATGGGGGTCTCACTATTTTGTCCAGGCTGGTCTCAAATTCCTGGCTTCAAATGATCCTTCTGCCTCAGTCTCCTGAAGTGTTGGGGTTATAGATATAAGCCCGCCCCTTCCAGGTAGGCCAAGAACATTTTAATGTCATATTGGATTTTTCTAATTTATTAATAATTTCCTAAGCTAGACTATATTTATTTTTTCTTTTTAACAAAGGCAATAAATCTTTCTTCTATGGTTATGACAGTAAAAATAGTTACATAGATAGATAATAGAAAAAAATAAAATATCTAGTCATTCAATAAAGTATACTATTAGGAATTTGTATTTCTAGTGTTTCTTTGTTTGAATTCAGATGAGAGCTAAGAAAGACTGGTTCGTCCTCCTAAACATTTTTAAAGTGTTATATAATACCTTCAAACTTTTACAGTTTATTTCCAGTTCCATGTGTCTAAGTGGGTAGGAATTTTGTTATTTCAAAAAACAAATTATCTTTCACCACAGAATTTACATGTGTTTATATTACTTATGAAAATAAAAAAAAATCAAACCCAAAATACCACTACTATTAATAAACAGAAACTATTGACCTAAGATAAATTCTTAGAATTCCTTTTAGTCAGAAGTCTTTCACTTTGTCTGTGCAATCCTTAACTATGTGTTATAAAAACTGATTTAAAACCATTGTAGAAGGTGTGGGAAAGAATATTTTGTGTGTTTATTATTTGTTAGTCATCATGGTTGGACAACATTCTTGTCCTCACCTTACAAATAAGCTTAAAATTAACTAGCTTTCAAAAAGTGAAGTGATTTACTAATTAATATCCAAGTTGGTGATTTAGCTGAGATCTTTACCCTCCTCCATTAAAAAAAAAAAGAAACTCTGATCCACATCCTTATATGTATTATCATATTATTAGTACTTCAAATAAGAACCCTAACAGCTGAAAAGACAACCGCTAGAAGGCTGAATCAGGTATTTTGAAATCTCGGTCAAACATATTCCCACAGCAGCTTTCTCTTTTTGAGACATACTCCCTTGCTTACTTTTCCTCTTTGTCGACACTTACATTTTAAATGTTTAGTTAAAAGATCTTTAGGTTCCCAGTCAACATTGTCATTCTCTGATTTATTATTTATTATCAATGAAAGCCTTTATTTTAAAAAAAATACATGAAATGTTTCTGTTGAAGCTAGTCATTGTTCCTTGGTCCTTTTAAGGTTCCTGGCATATCTTGCCATTATAAAAGTCAAGCATCAGAGCTCTGAAAATTGGTGGATTTGATAAATATACTCCAATATACATTTCACAGGCTGAAGACTTTATTAGTCTACCATGTAAGAGTACTAAGTACTTTGCAACTTCCTTTTTAAAGATAGATTTCAATTTTTATATTTCCTGTGGCAGAAATAATGTTCATTTAGAATAGTAGTATGCTTAACAGTCGTGTGCCATTTATATCAGCTAAGTCTGTTGATAAGTTCAGGAAAGATGAGGCTATGGTTGACAAGTTTTAATATTGAGTATTTATTCATAATATAACAAATTGTATAAACATGTCAATTATATTTTTAATCTTGAATATTCAATATCATAAGGTTCACTTGATTCTAAAATGTATTAAAGTGTACTTATTCATATTTTAAAGTAATTATTTTGTGACTAAAGAGGAGAACAAATTATGTAGGAAAATTGTCTTCAAATTTTCCTGTGACAGTGACAGTTTATAAAGCAGTGTGCTATTAATATGACTTCTATAGATTTCCTAACAAGCTAAATACCAATCTCCCTTCCCACATTATACTTTAGTGTTGAACCATAAAGGGGAAAAATGAAGGCACTGCATACCTCATTACACACACCTAAGAGGTGGTGATGTAGCAAAGGCTACAGAATTACTGTGGATCATCAGAGGCAAGCAGAAAAGGATGAAATAGGAATAGTTTATCAGAACCCGTCAATCCAAGAAAGCAAAGGATTTAAATCAAAATGATAATAGGGAGGCTAAAAGAAAATGTGCCCTGTATGAGCAATGGAAGAAAAAGTATCACTAGAAAAGAACTAAACAGAGCACAACTCAAAAGTCAAATGATTTCATGAAATTAGAAAGGTAGTCTGAAAGTGTGTAAATGTGCAAATGTTTATATTTATATGCATCTTTTAAAAGAAAGCTGAATAGATAGAATAACTAAAGTTGTGTTTTTAATACTAGTTTTTACATATGTTCCCAAACATAGGGAATATGATTTCTACTTTTCATTATGGTTGTTTTATGGTCAAAACTAGAAAAATAAATCACTTTATATTGAATAAGTAAGTCACTTATTCTTTCTGACATTCAATTTTCTCTTATGTAAAATGACAGCACTGGAATAGATGCCTATTGTATTTGCCTCTAGTTTCAAATTTTCATGATGCTATGAAACAGTTTGTCACTGGAAAGAAATGTCTTTGCACGCCTCAAAACTCCAGTCATTTTAAGCATTTTATTTTGTGGTTTATCAAAACCTCTAGTAATACTTGTTTGTGATGATGTATGTAATTTCTTACTTTTCTCCAATGATTAATTACATATGAATTGTCCTTAAATCTCATGTTATATCCATAAACTCAGGTTATCCTCTCATTAGTAGACAGAGTAATATATTGATGCTTGTAATAAATATTTTATAAACATGCTTATTTATTTTTTGTATGTCCATCTCTACAGTTATTAACACACATAGAAAGTAAGTTCAAATACGGTTCTGGATATGTAATAAGTTTTTTTTTAACTCACAAATTGATAGCTTCAATATTCAACAGAAAGGCTTTGTAATTTTTACAAAATAAAACATATCTATCTTCCTAACATTCATTTACTTTGTAGAAATTTAGGAAATGGACTCCAATCCTTAGTTATAATTTGTAAACTGAAATTAACATATTGATATAGCTATCAGCTATCCCTTTTGATAATACTGTATAGTTGAATAGAACTAGAAGATTCATTTCATTTGTGTCAACATTAGCAGAAAATAATATGACACAGTGTGAGACTCAAGGGATTCATCTGACATTATTGAACAACCTTTTCCCCTAGGAACTGCCTTTTACTGAGCCTACAACAGACACATTACCCAAAAGACAATCTACCGATGGCCTTTCAACAATCTAAGACACTGATCTATTCATTTTAGAAAAGATACCCTAATGGGAATGCAAATATTCTCATCTTGAAATGATACTCAAAAGTCTGAAAAATATTTCTTTTGTATGGCTCTTTGATTAATCCTGTACAATGACCATTTACATCAATAGCAAATCCCTTGTGAAAAAAAAAATCCCCTGACATAAAATACAAATTAACATTTTATTATTCAAAGTAAAAGGCAGTGAAATATGAGAGAGGTTTTTACCTTCCTGGGAAATGAACTTGAACAATGGAAGCAAAATGTGTCCAATGAATAGATAAGGGAATAGATATCTAGCTTCTAAAATAATAAGTTTCTTAGTCAAGAGATATTGGACATGAAAATATTTTATTTGCAAATAATTGGTCATTATAAAATGAATTTATTTCTCATTTTTTCATGAAATAATGAAATATAATTAAATGTATAAGAAAGATATAGACAGATTTATAATAATTTTACATAACATTTGCAATCATCTAGTAAGTTGTTTGTGATGAATTGATTTTTTCATTAATCAAAAGTATTAATAAACAATAACAGTTAAAATTTCTCAGAGACATTTTTAGTGGTTTTTTAGTTAAGCAAAAACTTATTTAATAATTATTGAGGTGATGTGCAATTCTACTTAATATCAGCACAATAGATTACTATGTTCACAGATGTAAGCTTATTCTTTTCTTTAAGTAGAATGGTTTGTTAATGGCTATTCATTTTGAAATAGAATATTTGAAAGAAAACTCTTAGACTAATTTAGAAAACGAGAACAACAAAAATCTTTGTTTCCTGTGGGACAATCTATTTCACAATTTTTTGTATTATAATCTTACTATTATTAAAACAATAGCAAATACTCATTCCGATACCACTGTTACTACTACCACCACCACTACTATTAATACCATTGTGAATGCCACCATCACTCTTATTTCAAAATTAACATTGGTTGCATAGAAAATATGTGCCAAACCCAAAGCTAAATACCTTATATGGATTATTGTATTGAGGCTTTATAGAAATCCTCTACTATAACACAATTATAATTGCACAAAACCAAAATTAAGGCAATGCAAAATTCCCAGGAGCCACTTTCTTCTGAATAATTTTAGGTAATCTTCTAAGTGCTGTAATATGCTAATTTTGCAGTGTACGTCACGTAATCAAGATTATACTGGTAGCTACTTCCTCTAGCAAATAGTAGAAAGCTAACAAGTGTGGAAGACATCGGAGAATGGAAAGAGTTTTTGGAAAGGAGGGACAAGAAGGATAAAATCGACACACCCCAATTATTGATAAGTGTTCAGCTAAAGGGGATTTAAATAACTCTGCTTAGGATTCCCCCTGGAAAATCTCACAATTTAACTTGGACAACAAGAATAATGATCTAGTCAGTGCAAAGAAACTAGTGTGGTATGTTTTTTAAAATTGTAGAAAAAATCAGCTTGAGTATAAAATAAAGCAATAATAAATTAATATGCTGAATGTGAGACTTGAGAGCTTCAGTTCTTACACATGCAATTTGTTAATAGACAGAGACTTGAGGTTGAGCAATTGCTTTCTATAAATATTTGGCATTGCAAAGAATAAGTTGAACTGCACTGTGACCTAGATTTCAGTCAAAATGCAGTAAGAGAAAAAATATTGGTGAATTACGGTAAAAATAAATTTTATTTTGAGTAATATTAGTTTCTTCTCAGTGATCTTCTTTGACACTTAATAGATTTTTCAGTCATGCACAAATAGAAGAAGAATGTAAGTGGAATGAAAGTATAATACTTTTTGGCACCAAATGAAACATTAAACCAAGCCAAGGAGAGCCTCTGTATGTGTGCATTTCACCCATGAACGCTTCGGGCTCTCTAGACCTAATCTGGAGGGAAGCGGTTCGATGGCTGGTCTCTCGGGGTGCTGGCATCGCAGACTAAGGCTAAGAGGTTGCTGACTGCATGATGCACCACTGAGTTCTGCAAATAAATCAGTTGAGTTTAGTTTGAGGAAGAGTGTTTTCAACTTGCCACAGTTTTGTGAAGTAAATTTGAACAACTATGTTTATATGAACGTTTTGGTTTTAAAATTAATTCCCTCACATATAATTTTTGTTACAGATGCTTTAAAAAAAGCAGCATTCCTTTCCTTTTAATATTTGGAAGTATTGTAAGCCTAAATAATACACATAAAAGTATAATGAATATTCATACACCCACCAGTTTTGTTTAAATGTAATATTTTGCATGCACTTATCAATTTATTTTATTATTTTTTACTGTACTTTAAGCTCTGGGGTACATGTGCACATCCTGCAGGGTTGTTGCATAGGTACACTCATTCCATGGTGGTTTGCAGTCTCTGTCCCCCCATCACCTATATCAGGCATTTCTCCCCAGTCTTTTCCCTCCCCAGCCTCCCTACCCCCCGCCATCCCTCCCCTAGCCCCAAACCCCTCAATAAATACACATATCAATTTTTGTATTTTTGACTTAATACATCATTAGGAATACAGTTGGAGCCTCCTACAAACCCCTCCTTGTGATTCCCTTCTCCTAAGAGCTAATGACCATCCTAAATATGAATGTGATAGGCCATACCATATTTATATTATGTATATTTATATTTGAAAATATAAACATATATTTATACATGTATTATTTTACATGTTATTAAATATTTTCTAAATGGTTTCATTCTATATGTATATTCCTTCAGATTACTATTCTCAATATTATCGCTTTGAGATCTATATTTATACATACAGCTCTAATTTATTTCACTATTTCATGGTATTCTATTCCTAGAATGTATTAGAATTTATTCATTTTCTTATTAAGGGATTCTTTTCTAGTATTTTTCTTTAAAGCATAATAGTTCAATGAACTTAATCACAAATTTATACCAGACAAATATCTATGAGTTTTACATAAACATATAGAATTACGTATTTTGCCATCAAGATTTTGACATATTTAAATGTTTATAAAACTTACCTATTATATTATTGTGTATGTAATATCTTTTAAAAATTATCTTATGCAGTCTATTTAATGGTTATAAATTGATTACAATTTCTTCAATTTTTCTGTATTATGATTTTTAAGAAATTAGTTTACTTCCTTTGAATTTTCAAATTCATTGTCAAAGTTTTTAAATTATATTCTATGATTGTACATTTTATTATCTATTTACTGTTTTACTAATCTGAGCAGAAACTATTGATATTTTCTCTGCAGTTTTTTTAGTTTGTCAGAGATTTGTAGTTTTTATTGGTCTTTTCAGAGAATCTGTATTTAATATTACATATCCTATTTTTTTCTGTTCTCAATTAGGTTTTCATCTTAATTATCTTCTTCCCCCTCAATTCTTTAGATTTATTATTTTATTTTTCAAAATGTCTTAGAGTAGAAATCTTAAAATAGAAAGTATAGAAATTTTTATCAGTAATTATCTTTTTTTTCCACATAACCTTGTAAAATTCTAAATTTCTCTTTAAACACTATTTGTATTAGTCAGGGTTTTCCGGAGAGACAGAATCAATAAGATAGATAGACAGAATGACAGGAGAGGAAAGATGTGTCCAAGCTCCAGAAGACATATCAACATATTTGCCTTTCTGTTTTTCTTCTCTCCGGCCCCCAGAAGATTGGACAGTGCCCACTTTCATTAAGGGTAGATTATTCCTGCCTAGTCTAGTCAGACTCATAGACTAATTTCCTCTGGAAACACCCTCACAGAAATACACAACAAAATAAATGATTTACTACGTCTCTTGGTATTCCTTAACCCAGTCAAGTTGATACCTATAATTAGACATCACATTATTTCAAGTGAATCACACCATTTCTAACGAATGATATTTCCACAGTCACTCTAAATTAAATATTTTCTCCTTTTCTCATGACTCTTTTGATGCATCAGTGTTTAAATCTTTGCATCTAAAATTCTGAAATACAGATATTTGGGGCTAATTTTTAGAATTTTAATTCAATTATTAGAAAATGTAGTCTACAAATGGAAAGAATTCTTTCAGATTTACTTTGCAGTATAACTATAGTTAGGTTAAATAAATACATAAACACATGCAGACACATACATTACATAAATATAGTTATTATTGCTATTACAATTGTTCTGTATCTAACAATGGCTTATTTGCCACTTTTTTGTTACTTCTACCTTCCTTTGGGTTTAATTTCTTGCTTGCTAAAATATTGTGTTAAGCACGGTGGTTCTCAAACTCAGTTGCATACTGGAATCATTTATAGAGCTTTAAAAATATACTAGGGACTCAGTCACACCTAAAGAGATTCTAACATATTACTAAAGTGTAGCCTGACATTGAGCATTTTAAAAGTTCAATTTTGGTCAAATACAGTTGATAACCAAGCTCTTACCTTTAGAGCAAGCAACTTTTAAAAAATGTTGTTTGGAAATATCTTCAGGTGTTCAGAATATAAAATACCAGGTTGACAACTATTTTCTCAGTGTACTTTGATAAAATTCATTGTCATGTGCTTTCCAATATGGCCATTGAGAAACCTGCAGTTGGACTAATTGTTCTATGCTTGGCCTTATCTTTTTTTCCTCTAGTTGCTTTTAAGAGATGTTTTCTTGTTTGTTGTTGTTTTTTTCCTTAGTCTTCTGCAGTTTTATTACCATGCTTTTTGATGTGTACTTATTTAGATTTATCTTCCTCAGGACTCATAATGACAATTCAACTATTTTATCAAAAGTGAAACATTCACCTATTTACTCTTTGAATATTACCTCATCTATTTATGGTGGTCATTGTTATTTTAATAATGCCTTCTTTTCTCTCATTTCCAAATCTCCTATCATTAATTCTTTTAAATACAGCTATTGAAAATACAATGTCTAGAAAAATGTTTTACCTGAAATCCTTGTGGTTTGAATCCTTTTGTTCTATTTGATCTCTGTAAACTCTTGCTCGTGGTGTATTTTTATAGTTGTGATTGCGAGTTTATCTTCAGTGAGCCCTATATATGTGTGGCTGTGTTGAAAATATCTTTCTCCAGTGCTCTTTGTGCTTGCTTGTGCTTGATTCCCAAGCGTTTTATTGCAGTGAAGTCAAGTTTATGGCTAGGGTTTATGCAAGACCTAATAGCACAGGGTGCTTGAAATGCAGACATATCCAAAGGTAGACTATGGCTACAAATTTTCGAGACCCGGTAAAAACACAGAAGTTCCTTTTTGCTTAGATAGCAGACTTTTCTAGTTATGCATTTCACTGTGAGTTCATCCTGAAAAGTTCCTGACCTTATAATGTATGGATATTTCAGGTCTAACTCCCTATACTGTAAGTTCTCACTTAACATACTTGCGAACTGTGAATTTAAATAAAAAGGCATATAGTAAAACCAGTTTTCCTTTAGGCCAATTGCTGTAAACAAGAGTTAAGTTCCTAAGGCATATTTTTGGTCACAAAAATATCCAGAAAATTCTAATGTGAAACATTAAAAAAATGTGAGCTAGGTACACATTTTTGAAAAGATTAATAAAAACAGGTAAGACAATCTGTCTTAAAGAACTGCAATATCTTACAGGAATCGATCTTTTTTCCTCATCAACATTATAGTAAAATAACATTAAACACAATGACGGCTCACGCCTGTAATCCCAGCACTTTGGGAGGCCGAGGCGGGTGGATCACGAGGTCAAGAGATCGAGACCATCCTGGTCAACATGGTGAAACCCCGTCTCTACTAAAAATACAAAAAAATTAGCTGGGCACGGTGGCGCGTACCTGTAATCCCAGCTACTCAGGAGGCTGAGGCAGGAGAATTGCCTGAACCCAGGAGGCGGAAGTTGCGGTGAGCCGAGATCGCGCCATTGCACTCCAGCCTGGGTAACGAGCGAAACTCCGTCTCAAAAAAAAAAAAAAACAAAAAAAACAAAAAAAAACAATGACGTTATTTGAGGACCTGCTGTATCTCATTAGCTCAAAAGCTTCTCTTCCATCTTCAGCTGGGAATATTAATATTGAAGTCCTTAAAGCAGGGTTCCTCCACAACACCGTTGATATTTTGGGGTGGATAATTGTTTAGTGATGGGGGTAGACAGTTGTATCCTGTGCTTAGTGGGAAGCTTAGCAGCAATCCTGCCTTCTACTCACAAGATGCCTCCCCACCTTGTGTCAACCAAAATTTCTCCATGCTTTAGTAAATGTCAGTGTGTGGGGAAAATTGCCCCCAATTAAGAACATTAGCCCAGATTATTAAGACGAACTCCAAGCCCTCCAGAGTAACCTCACGGTTACTCATGGAGTTAATGTTCCAGTTTTCAGTTGCCTCTTGTTTAGGGCTCAGAGAAATTTTCCTTAATTTCTTACAAGGTTATTTACATATGTAATATGGAGCCTACTTGCATACTATCTAATAATTATAGAGGGAAATTTTTGTAGCATGAGAGCTTTCAGGTATTCTATTTCTCCATATTGCCAAAAGTAAAGTTCTGTATTATTTCTTTAATTTTTAAAATATTTATTGATACATAATAGGTGTACATATTTTCTGGGCACATGTGATAATATAATTCATAGAATCTGTAAAGATCAAAGCAATGTAATTGAAATACATTACCTTACCTTAAATATTTCTTAAATATTTACCTTAATATTTTTCTTTTCATTATGCTAGAAACATTTGAATAATTTTCTTCTAACTTTTTGAAACTTAAAATAAATTACGTAACCTATAGTCACCCTACTGATCTGTCTAACACCAGGTCTTATTTCTTCTTTCAGACTGTATGTTTGTGCATATTAATTAACCCCTCTTTGTCCCCTTTCCCTCTTACCCTTCACAGCCTCTGGAAACCATCAATCTACTTCCTATCATTATGGGATCCACTTTTTCTTTTTTACCTCCAATATATGATTGAGAATATGTGATATTTGTCTTCTGTGCTTGGCTTATTTAACTTAACATAATAACCTCCAGTTCTACCCATGTTGCTGTGAATGAAATAATTTCATTCTTTTTAATGGTTGAATAATATTTCATATGTATGTATACTACATTTTCTTTATTCATCCGTTGATGGGCAATGATTGATTCCATATTTTGGCTATTATGAATAATGCTGCAATAAACATGGGAGTCCAGATGTCTCTACAATGTACTGATTTCCTTCCTTGTGGATATTTATTCTACCCAATAGTTGAATTGCTGGATCATATAATAGTTCTATATAATTTTTTAAGAATTTGCATATAGTTTTTCATAGTAATTGTTCTAATTCACATTCCCAACAACAGTGTACAAGACTTCCCTTTCTGCACATGCTCATCAGTGTTTGTTATTCCCTGTCATTTTCATAGAAGCCATTTTAACATGGGTGAGGTGATATTTCATTGTGGTTTTGAATTGCATTTCTCTGACACTTAGTTATTTTAAGCAATTTTCATATATCTGTTGGAAATTTGTGTGTCTTCTTTTGAGAAGTGTCTATTGATCTTTTGTTCATTTTTAAATCAAATTCTTATTCTACTGAATTGGTTAAGCTCCTTATGTATTCTGGTTATTAATCCTTTCTTATATAGTTGAAAGTACCTTCTCTCATTCTGTTGGTTGCCTCTTCACTTTATTGATTGTTTCCTTAGCTGTGCAGAGCTTTTTAGCTTGATATAATAACATTTGTGTATCTTTGCTTGGTTGTCTGTGCTTTTGAGGTCCACATGAAAAGTCTTTGCCCAGAGCAATGTCCTGGATTGTTTCCCCAGTGTTTTCTACAAGTAGCTTTGGAGTGTCAGGTCCTGTCTTTAATACATTTTGAGTTGACTTTTGTAGAGGGTAGGGGATAGGGATCTAGTTTTATTCTTCTGAATATGGTTATATATTGTTTATTCTTGGCAGCTTTGTCCAAAATCAGTTGGCTATAAATTTGTGGATTTATATCTGTGTTCTCTATTCTGTTTTATTGGTCCATATGTCTGTGCCTTTGCCAACAGCATGCTGATTTGGTTCCTGTAGCTTTGTAGTATATTTTGTAGTCAGATAAGGTGGTGCCTCCAGTTTTGTTCTTTTTGCTCAAGATTGCTTTGGCTATTCAGGGTCTTTTATGGCTCATATAAATTGTAGGATTGGTCTTTCTATTTCTGTGAAGAATGTCATGGGTACATGGGTATTTTGATAGGGTTGCATTGGGTAGAATAGGCACCTTAACAATATTATTTTATCTATTTATTTATTTTTTTCATTTTAGAGACAGGGTTTCACACTGTCTCCTGAGCTAGAGTTCAGTAGCATGATCATAGCTCACTGCAGCCTCAAACTCCTGGCCTCAAGGGATCCTCCTCCTCAGTCTCCTGAGTAGCTTGGACTGTAACTGCGCACTACCATGGCTGGCTAATTTTACAAATGTTTTATTGAGATGGGGTCTCACAATGTTCCCCAAGATAGTCTCAAAGTCCTGGGCTCAAGCGATCCTTCTGTCTTGGCCTCCCAAAGTTCTGTGATTATAGACATGAACCATTATACCCAATCTCTGCTCTGATCTTTAAGATTTCTTCCTTTCTACTAATTTTGAGTTTGGTTTGATTTTGCTTTTCTAGGACCTTGAGGTACATCATTGGGTTGTTCATTTGAAATATTTTTACTGTTTTTATGGAGGCAAGTATTGCTATAAACTTCCCTCAGTACTGTTTTGCAGTATCCTAAAGATTTTCTTTTCTAAAATTTTCTTTTATTTTGTTGATAAATATCATAGAATGATAGGTGAGTCTATAGGGAAGACAACATCAAATCCAATGGGCTCATTTAAATTTAGCTAATAAAATGAGTTAAATATAATTAAACTAGAATATTTGATGGCAACTTATTATAAAATTAGTGCTGTTGCATCATTCTTAACTATTAGCATACCTAGGTAAATGCTAGACATTTTTCTCTGGTAGTGCAAATTAGAGGTAGAGAAAATGCTTGCCATTTGCTTATGAACTTTTATTCTAACGTGGTTTTACTTAATATGAAATTTTACTGATTTAAGTCTTTCTGGAAAATGTTATTTCTTCTTACATTTTATTTAATTATTATTTATGAATATTGTTCTCACTTCAAAACAGAGTCCTTCTGAAATGAATAGTTTGCCGCTTTAAGAAAAATAAATCAGAAATGAATGTATCATGACGTATTTTGAAAATGCATTTCTCATATGAAAATCCCAAAGTCATTCTCTGAATAAAAACTTTTAAATTTAGCTGTGGTATTTCTAAACTGTGACATACTTCAAGAGTGCATGTATGCACACATTATGTGATTGTATATTCTATGATATTCAGATAATCTATAAAGGTTACATACAGAATTACTAATGCAATCAGAAATAGAGGTTATTTCAAATAAAATTAAAATTTTGATAGAAACTCTCTCCTAAACACCATTGACTCCATGCAAGTGAACACTGTTTACATTCTTTTCCAGTTCATATACTATATACTCTTCTATTTTAAGTTACCAGATTTTAGAATTTTGATTTAACAGAGATATATTTATAGTAGGTGTACAGTGGTGGTACTTGATATTCTGAAATCATGGGATTTTTCTTTTAAAATGTAAAAGTTTTAGGCACATAGGTTTTCCTTTGATGCCAATATTAGGTTTAGTGGGATCAGGTTAGGACAAAGATTGGAAAATGAACCAAGAAGCACCTTTTCTTCCACATAGTGAATGTGCTGTTCAATTTAGAGAGGAGTAGGAAGGAATATTTCATCAGCATTAGTCAAGGAATATTTCATCAGCATTCTTCAGTATTCTCCAATACTGAAGAAGCTTTTCCTTCTCTCAGGCACTCCTCGATTCTCTTCTTTAATCATTCCTTAGGGAATAATGAAACTTATCTCCTTTTACAGAAATTAATCTGCTTATCAGGTTATTCAAAATCAGATCATTATGACTGGGCCTGGTGGCTCACACCTATAATCCTAGCACTGTGGCAGGCCAAGGCAGGCAGATGTCCTAAGGTCAGGCATTTGAGACCAGCCTGGCCAACAAGATGAAACCCTTCCTCTACTAAAAATACAAAAATTAGTGGGGCATGGTGGTGCATGCCTGTAATCCCAGCTACTCGGGAGGCTGAAGCAGGAGAATAACTTGAACCTGCAAGGTGGAGGTTGCAGTGAGCTGAGATCATGGCATTGCACTCAAGCCTGAGAGACAGAGCAAGACTCCATCTTAAAAAAAAAGAAAAAAGAAAAAAATCAGACTATTACATAATTAAAAGTATACATATGGCTTTATCTTGGCAAGTTAGAAACGTAGATTCCTGCTAAATAAATCAGAATCTCTGCAGGGAAAATCAGACTGCTTTTTCCTGCTTTTGTAAATATATCATGACGATTATCTGGTATGATACCGGATATTTTGCAGTACTAAATATGACTATGCTTTCAACAAAAGATGCTAAATATCACTCATCCTCTGTTACAGGCCCTATGCCAACTTTAGTGGCTGCCCTTCCAATGTTTGTCTTAGTTTCCTAATAGAGTAGTCTGAGTCTACTGAACTTTCTGAAGTTTTTGAGTGAAAATTTGAAAATATATTATCTGAAAATATCAAATATGGTTATATTTGGTTTTGTTCAACTGAGGGTAATTTCCTTCCTTGACATTTCTGTTGTAACAATAAAATATTTTAGAGAAAACTCAACATTTATTTTATACTAACCATCCATATAAAAAACAAAAAAAGTCAAAAGTCACTTTTAAAAGGAAAGCCAGAGGGCTACTGTACTATTTATGGAATACAGAGTGCCTGATACTGCTTTTTATTGACTCTTATGTAAAATTGCTAGTATAACTCAAAGACAGCTGTATCACCTTTGACAAATGGAGTGTTTCTAAAGTTATGCTATAAAAATAAAGCATTGTATTACATGTTAAACCATCCACATGATCACAATCCATCCTCTTTATATATATCTTATATAAAAAATGGCCAGCATATCAAAATGTATTATATGGAGATAAGATGATAGAGTAACTCTAAAATTTTAAATTCAAATAAGATTACATCACCATACAGGATGACTTGCTTATGCTTTATTCAACATATTAGATTTTCAAGCTTTTTATAATATTACATACTAAAAGTTGGGAGAGTCTTCAGAGACTAATTTTTCTAATATAAAAATCAAACATGAGTTTTACTCTTAAAAAGAATTTGTGAAGGAGGGTCACATTTTATTTATTTATTTGCTACTCATAAAATAAAGGTATAAAATATTTGAAAGTATTAGGAAACACAAAAATTTGTCATATAGATGTTTCAATCTACTGAAATCAGTTACTAGATATCACTGACTCTCCTTGTGATCATCTATAATACATGATAAATACATGCATACATTTGCAAGATTACTGCCCACATTTTGGAAAATTTCCATTTGATATTAATTACTTGTTATATTTCAAGGCTGTCCAATAGAATTTCTGTGATAGTGAAAATGTTCATAGAGCTGCCCAATTACCATAGTGTCTGGACACGTTGTTTATTGGGCTTTTGAAATTAGTTATATTGAATTTTTAATTTTACTTAATTTTAATTTGAATAGCCACACATTTTATGGATTTTCCTTTCTTTTTTGTGTTTAATGAAGCCAGCTCTTTTCTTTCTAAGCTTTCAAAATTTTTCATAAGAAAAGAATGATAACTGCAAAGTAGTAGTGAGGATATATAATTTAAGGAATGTATTCTTCCTTCATAGTTCAGATTTTTGTTACACAGCTAACAAATTTCAGTCATTCCCTGTAAATCTTAGTTGCATAAAAGTCATTTCAGTAGTATTCCTACTGTCACCTTGAATCCTCTTTTTAAGCCAGTGATAGTGCCTGCAATACTCTTGTCAGAAGAAAACCATTTGTTGTTGCCTGTATTATCCAGTGAGCTTTCAATTATTCTCAGAATAGGCTTTTATAGAGTTGGGATAAAAAGTGCATGTGAGGGGAGCCTTGTTCTCTGGATGTCTCAAACCAGGAACACCTCCCCAGTAATGGAGTAAAGAAATGGTGAGGGGTTGTCACAGGAAGCTTCAGAAGAATCACTTTATGACAGGCTATTGTGATAGGCATTGTGACAGCCTCAGGGACTGCAATCTAAGGATAGAGGAGAAGAAAACCTGCAGCAAGTCAATTGATTCAAAAACTTTGAGAAGCATGCTAACAAGTGCCTTGTTAAAATTCACATCAATGCAAGTTTTTTCTAGCTTCAACATAAATTCAAGAGATTTTGCTCCATTTTTCATTGTTATTTCTCTAGTACATACTTATAAATAAATTTAACAGTATGACTTGTATTTGTTTAATTCATGTATCCGACAAGACAATGAATTAGACAGCACCAGACAGCACTTACAATGTTAAATCAGGGTTTCTGGTTTAAAAGTACACGTCTGGAAATTATTATATACTGAAATTCTCCTATACTGAAATTCTCCTTCAATTCTTCCCTACACTTAATTTTAGAATACTTTTATATACGTAGTGTTCTAAATGTTCTCCATTTCTAAATTAGTTAATATTTCAGACTGATAAATAAATAAATGATGGTGTGAAAGACTGCTGGCATAACAGACATAACAGAATTGGCAAAAGTAAGTGAAATAAAAATATATGGGAACTCATACCTATTATAGATAGGATAGAATATCATATTCTAAACAAAGAAGGATATGTGTATTATACCTCAATTAACATTTATTTACTATTAATGTAATTTGATTACAGGAATCTAGGCTTAGAAGGGAAAACAAGTTTAACTAAAAGAGTAAGTGCAATAATTAAAAATATCCCCATTCCATCTCTGCCTCCCACATTTCTACATGCTTCTCCATTCCTTTTGCTCTGCACATTTCTGCTTTATGGTTTAACATCTAGTTCTTGTGACTGCTGTATACATTTGAATTTAACCACGTTCATTACCAATCAAAGGTATAATTACCTTCTACAATATTGCAAAGGAAAATAATACCCTCAAGGTTGAAACAAAAATAAAATTCAAAGAATATTCTCCACTTTTCAGAATAGGTGTTTGCTGTAAGCTGTGAGTCAAGATGGTTCTCAATGATCCTCATTCCATGCATATTTTCTAAACTTGCCATCAAAAAAAAAAAAAGAATATAATTCATGTATTTTCTGATAAGAAAGAGGAGATACCAACCAGGCTCACTAGCAATAACGAATCACTTCTTAGCTGTTGAGGGTAGAAACATTATGGTTATATTTCTTTCATTTTATACACCCTGTTGGAAATGTAAAATGTGTTTCTTTTCATATTTGTGAAATTTATATACTATTTGAATTTACAATTTGTACTGATTGTGTAAACATCATGCATGTAGCTCTAGAGTGTTATCTAGAGGCCAAATTCACAAGTTACTACTGAAAGGGGGATGGTAAAACAGGTCAGTTAAATGTAGTGATACGAAAATGTGGCCTGTTGTGATTAAGTCCACACTCATGCATCAGCCTCTAAAAATTGAGGAAATTGAAATCTTCAATTCAGGAAGTGGCATTTTTATTTCTTTTCAAACAATCTTATATGTTGTTAAATCATAATGTTGTTATGCGGACTAAAGGGATCCATATAAATGTGAAATATATAGTAGGGTCCCTGATACTTACTAAGTTCCATATACCATTAGCTCATTATTTTCTCTTGTAATTGTGTTGGAAAGCTACATTCAAATGGTTATATTTTGATTTTCCTATTCACTTATTGTAATATAAACCTTGGCTAAATTATAGCTGCATTACAAACACTGAAGGCACAGCAAGAGTATTTTTAATAGCATTCCCATAGGTAATATAATGCACAGGAAATTAAGTGATGGCTGTACTTTTTCAACCTGTTTATAATTTTAAATTAATTTATGATGATGAATTTTAATGGCTTAGATAAAAATCATGCTGTGTTTATGTTTTAAATATGAAACCACAATAAAAATGTACCTAAGTGAATCTGATTTTTGTAAAAATAAATACAGGATATAAAATCATGATGAGATTACTAAAATGAGTTATTAATTCTCTAGCAAGCCTTTCTTATTCAGATTATAGGAAAATTTACTGTATTGTCAAAGAAAGAGCCTTACAATAATGAGATGTTATATCTTGGGGGAAAATTAAGCATGTTGAATGTTGGCAGAATTACAAAGTATAACCTATTTTTGTTCTTTTGTCACTGTTTTCTGATTCTGGATGTCTCATCTCCTCCTCATCAAATCCTGGAGGCTGCGTGGTACTGGTCTGTTCTCCTGCTCTGTTTCCCAGCTGCTGGATAGAACTTTGTTGACAACCAAATTCCCTTGCTGGGCACTGTTTCTACCTTTCATGTCACCCCTTGTGTGCATTCACTGGATCTTTGCATGTCATAGATATGCATATTTCCTGGCAAAGAGGGACAGATACTGTATTTGCAGAGGCAACCTGTTGAAATAATCAAACTGTTTACAGTTATTAGCAACAGCCTTCTCTCTCCCCAGGGCAAGTGTTTTAGGTCTGAGTCAGAGCTCAATAATATTCCAAACATTTATTCAGACTCACTCCTTCCTCCCAACAACTAGAGATGCTCCTGCTGAGTCTAAGTCATACTTTGCTCTTTTTTTTCTCTATATCAGTTCCTGTCTGCTATAGGTCCTGTCCTTCAGAATTACCAACCACAATCAGATATGTCTGAACCAGAGAAATGGATACAGCTTCACTGGCTGAAGCTGGAGCTTTTACCAAACAAGAAAGATTTCTAGTTCCAATTACAGATCTTTTAATAATAGTTTTGAAAATTGACTATGGAATATCAAAGGTTGTTTTTCTTTTTTTTTCAAACACTATTCAAGTATGTATATAAAAGGTATTCTTCCAGAGCAACAAATAATCAAACCTTGATTCAATCAAGGACGGAATATTAGGTCAGAATTACGCTGAAGAGGGTTTGCACTAGATGTCGCTCCATGCTGCTAATGATTTGAAGAGAAAAACCAGGACTAAGAGTAATTAACACTAAATTTCAGTTTCACTAAGTTTTTATTTCATTCTCATAATTCAGAAATAAGAATAAATATGTAGGCTGGGCATGGTGGCTCATGCCAGTAGTCCTAGAAGTTTGGGAGACTGGGACTCCTCGCTTGAGCCCAGGATTTCAAGATCAGCCTGACCAACATGGCAAAACCCCATCTCTATTTTGAAACAATGCAAAAAATAGGCTGGGTGTGGTAGCTGGCATCTTTGTCCCAGCTACTCAAGTGGTTAAGGTGGGAGGATTGCCTGAGCCCAGGAGGTTGAGGCTGTGGGGATCTGTGATCATGCACTTCCCTCCAGCATGGGTGACAGAGTGAGACCCTTTCTCAAAAAGAGAAAAAGAACAAACATGCATACATAAAAATCAAACTCTGTCAAACTCTTTTTTTATAATATATGGTTCTATATGACCCTTTCTACTGCCATAATTCATGTTAATTATCTAGTGTGTGTAGTTGTACAACATGTTTTAACCTGCATTTCCATTCTGATTGATAGCATTTAAATTTTTTTAATCTGCTTTTTGCCATCTGTATCTTTTTGTCAGTGAAGTGTTCAAAACGTCTTCTTGCTTCTTGTTGAGTTTTTATTTCATTTCTTATTATTGCTTTGGAAGAGCTCCTCCTATATTTAGGATTAAAAGCCCTTAATCAGATATCTTTTGGGGAAATATTTTCTCTTTATGTATAAATTTTCTTTTCCTTTTCTTAGTGCTGTCTTTTGAAGAGGAGATTCGAATTCTGAGGGAGTTCAATTTTTTCTTCTATAAATAGTTTTTTGTGTGTGTCTTGCCAAAATATATGCTTAACCCATCATCATAAATATATTTTTAATGTTTTCTTTCAGAATATGTACAGTTTAGGTTTTACATTTGCTTCTATGATCCATTTTGGATTTTTAAAAATAGATTCAGGAGATACATGTACAGGTGTGTTACATGGATGTATTGCATAATGGTGAGGTCCGGATTTCTAATGTGCCTGTCACGTGAATTGTGAACCTTGTACCCGCTGGGTAATTTTTCAGCCCTTACCATCCTCCTAGCTTCTCCTTTTTTGGAACCCCCAGTGTCTGTTATTTCTCTCTCTCTGTCAATATATACCAATTGTTTAGCTCCTACTTATAAGTAAAAATATGCGGTATTTGATTTACTGCTTCTGAGTTATTTCATTTAGGATAATGACCACCAGTCCATCCCTATTGCTGCAAGACATTACTTCATTCTTTTTCTGGCTGCATAATATTCCATGTTATATAGAGAGACCACATTTCCTTTTCCAATCAATTGTTGGTAGACACTTAAGTTGGTTCTATGACTTTGCTACTGTAAATAGTGCTACAAAAACATGGAATGTGTCTTTTTAATATAATTTCTTGTCCCTTTGGGTAGATACTCAGTAGTGGGACTGCTAGGTCAAATGGTAGGTTTATTTTCAGTTCTTTGAGAAACCTTTATATGACTTTCCATAGAGGTTGTACTAACGTACATGCCTACCAACAGCAAATAAGCAAGAATTCCCTATTCTCTGTGATCTCTGCAATATCTGTTGTTTTTTGACACTTTAAGAAAAGTCATTCTGACTAGTGTGAGATGGTATCTCAGTGTGGTTTAACTTGCATTTCTCTGATAATTTTTAAATATGTTTTTGGCCACTTGTATATCTTTTTTGAGGAATGTCTGTTCATGTATTTTGCCCACTTTTTAATGGGATTACTTGTATGTTTTGTTTGTTTATTTTTTCATATTGAATTGTTTGAGTCCCTAGTAGATTCTGGATTATCAGATGCATAGTTTGCAAATATTTTCTCCCATTTTATAAGTTGTCGCCTTACTCTGTTGATTTTTCCCTTTGCTGTCAATAAGTTTTTTTAGTATAATTCAGTACCACTCATCTATTTAGGTTTTGATACAATTTTCTTTGAGGCCCAGTCGTAAATTTTTTGCCAGGCCCATGTTCAGAAGAGTTTTTTCCAGGATTTCTTCTAAGATTTTTACAATTTCAGGTCTTAAAATTAAGTCTTTAATCCATCTCAACTTACCTTTTCTATATGGTAAGAGATAGGGATCAAATTTCATTATTCTCCCTATGGTTATCCGAATTTCTCAGCACAATATATTGAATGTGATGTCCTTTTCCCATTGATTATTTTTGTCAGCTTTGTTGAAGATCTGTTGATTAAAGATATGTGGCTTTATTTCTGGATTCTCTATTCTGTTCCATTGATCTATGTGTCCATATTTGTACTAGTACCATACTGCTTAGTTCCCCTAGCCTCAAAATAAGTAATGTGGTATCTTTAGCATTGTTCTTTTTTGTTTTTGGGGGGATTGAAGGCTCTTTTTTGGTTTCATATGTATTTTAGGATTTTCTTTCTAATTATGTGAAAACTGATGTTGGTAATTTGATAATAGTTATATGAAATCTGTTGATCGATTTGAGAAGTATGATCATTTTACCTATATTGATTCTTCCAATCAATAAGTATGGAATGGTTTTCCATTTCTTTTTGTCATCTCCAATGTCCTTCATCAGTGATTTGTAGTCTGCCTTGTATAAATTTTGATCTGCTTTGTTCAGTATATTCCTAGGTTTTTTGTACGTGCATGTGTGTAAATGGGATTAACTTTTTGATTTGGTTCTCAGCTTTAATGTTATTGGTGTATAGAAATGTTACTAATTTTTGTATATGATTTTCTCTCATGAAACTTCACTGATATCATTTATCAAGTCTAAAAGTCTTTTGATGGAGTATTTAGGGTTTTCTGGTTATAAGAATATGTCATCAACAGATGATTTGGCTACTCTATTTTTATAATTTGGATACTTTTTATTTCTTTCTTGATTTCTCTGTCAAAGACTTCCATTAATGTGTTGGATAGAAGTAATGAAAGTGAGCATCCTTGTCTTGTTCCAGTTATTAGGGGAAATGTTTCAACTTTTATCTGTTCACTATGGTGTTGGCTATAGATTGGTTTTATGGCTTTTATTATTTTGAGGTATGTTTCTTTGATGCCTATTTTGTGAAGGGTTTTTATTATGACAGGGTGTTGAATTTTACTGCATGCCTCCTCTGCATCTATTGAGATGATCATATGGCTTTTGTTTTTAATTCTACTTATATGGTTAACCACTTCTATTGATTTACATATGTTGAACCATTTTCACATCCCTGGAATAAAACCCACTTGATCATGACGTATTATCTCTTTGATGTGATGGTGGATTTAGTTTCCTAGTATTTTGTAGAGCATGTTTGCATCTATTTTCATCATAGATATTGGCCTGTAGTTTTCTTCTTTTGGTCCCCTTGCTTGGCTTTGGTTTAAAGATGTTACCAGTTCCATAGAATGAATTAGAGAGAATCTCTTCTTTTTGTTTTTCTTGGAATAATTTTAGTAAGATTGGTACCAACTCTTATTTATATATCTGGTAAAATTCATTGTGAATCCATCTGTTTCTGGGCTTTTACTGGTTGGAGTTTTTCTTACTACTAATTCAGTTTTATTACTCATTATTGGTCTGCTCAGCCTTTCTATTTTTTCTTGGTTCAATATTGAGAGGTTTTATTTTTTTTTTAATCATTTATTTCTACTAGGTTTTCTGGTTTTTGTACATAGAGATGCTCATAGTAGACTCTCATTATATTTTATATTTATTTGGTATCAGTCATAAGTCACCTTTATCATTTCTAATTGTGCTGATTTGAATCTTCTCACCTGTTTTCTTCCTTAATTAATCTAGTGGTCTATGAATTTTGTTTATCCTTTCCGGTAAACAACTTTGTGTGCTTTAGTCTTTGTATAATCTTTTTGTTCTCTATCTCATTTAATGCCGTCCTGATCTTTGTTACTTCTCTTTTTCTGTTAGCTTTGGGTTTGTTTAGTTCTTGTTTTTCTAGTTCCATGTGTTGTGAGATTACTTTTTAAATTTGAGATACTTCTATATTTTGATGTAGGCATTTAATGCTGTAAACCCTCATCTTAGTACAACTTTTGCTGTATCCCTGAGGTTTCAGAATGTTGTATCTGTATTTTCATTCATTTTAAATTTTTTTTGCCTTAATTTTGTTATTTACCCAAAAATCATTTAGGAGCAAGTCTTTTGGGTTCCACATATTTGTATAGTTTTGAGGGTTCCTCTTGGTATTCATTTCTAATTTTATTATTCTATGGTCTGAGAATATACTCGATATAATTTCAGCTTTTTTATTTCATTGAGATTTACTTTATGGCAAAACATACGATCAATTTTAAGGGAATGCTCCATGCACAGAGGAGAAATATATATATTCTGAAGTTGTTGAATAAAATGTTGTGTCTAGTAGGCCCACTTGGTCTAGAGTTCAGTTAAAACCAGAGGTTTCTTTGTTGATTTTCAGCCTCTGATCTCTCTAGTGCTGTCAATGGAGTGTTGAAGTTCCACACTATTATTATATTGCCATATATCTCTTTTCTTAGTTCTAGTAGTATTTGTCTTATGAATCTGGGTACTCTGGTTTTAGGTGCATACATAATTAAAATAGTTTTTTGTTGTTGTTGAAAATTTTATCGTTATAAATGACCTTCTTTGTCTTTTTTAAATATTGTTGATTTAAAGTCTGTATAAACTGTTGTAAGTATAGCTACTCCAAGTAACTTTTATTTTACTTTAGCATGGTATATCTTTTTCCAAACCCTTTACTTTTAGTCTGTGAGTGCCTTTACTCATTAGGTTAATTTCTTGTAGACAGAAAATGGTTGGATCCTGTTTTTTAATCCAATTGGCCAGTTTATATCGTTTAAGTGGAGCATTTAGATCATTGTTGTTGAAGGTTAATATTGATATATAAGGTTTTATTTCTTTTTTAAAAAAATTCCTCTAAAAAATGGGATAGGTGTGCAGAACATGGAGGTTTGTTACGTAGGTATATGTGTGCCATGATGGTTTGCTGCACCTATTGACCCAACCTCTAAGTTCCATCTCGTCATCCCCCACCCCCCAGCAGACCCTGGTGTGTGTTGTTCCCCTCTCTGTGTCCATGTGTTCTCATTTTTCGACTCCCACTTATGAGTGAGAACATGTGGTATTTGGTTTTCTGTTCTTGTATTAGTTTGCTGAGGATTATGATTTCCAGCTTCATTCATATCCCTGCAAAGGACATAATCTCATTCCTTTTTATGGCAGCATAGTATTCCACAGTATATATGTACCACATTTTCTTTATCCAGTCTATCATTGATGGTCATTTGGATTGGTTCCAAGTCATTGCTATTGAAAATAGTGCTGCAGTAAAAATACATGTGCATGTGTCTTTATACTAGAATTATTTATATTCCTTTGGGTATATACCCAGTAATGGGATTGCTGGGTCAAATGGTATTTCTGATTCTAGATCTTTGAGGAATTGCCACACTGTCTTCCACAATGGTTGAACTAATTTACATTCCCACCAACAGTATAAAAGTGTTCCTATTTCTCCACAGCCTCACCAGCATGTATTGTTTCCTGACATTTTAGTAATCACAGTGTGAGAAGCTTTCTCATTGTGGTTTTGATTTGGATTTCTCTGATGATCAGCAATGTTGAGCTTTTTTTCATATATTTGTTGGCCATGTAAATGTCTTCTTTTGAGAAGTGTCTGTTCATATCCTTTGCCCACTTTTTGATGGGGTTGCTTGTTGTTTTTCTTGTAAATTTATTTAAGTTCCTCATAAATTCTGGATATTAGACCTTTGTCAGATGGGTATATTCCAAAATTTTTCCCCCTTTCTATAGGTTGCCTTTTCACTCTGATGATAGTTATTTTACTGTACAGAAGCTTTTTAGTTAAATTAGATCCCATTTGTCAATTTTGGCTTTTGTTGTAATTGCTTTTCACATATTTGTCATGAAGTCTTTGCATATGCCTATGTTCTGAATAGTATTGCCTAGGTTTTCATCTATAATTTGATGGTTTTGGGTTTTACATTTAAGTCTCTAATCCATCTTGAGTTAATTTTTGTATAAGGTGTAAGGCAGGGGTTCAATTTCAGTTAGTTTATTCAGCACTATTTACTAAATTGGAGATCCTTTCCCCATTGCTTATTTTTGTCAGGTTCATTGAAAATCAGATGGTTGTAGACATATGGTATTATTTCTGAGGTCTCTCTTCTGTTCCATTGGTCTATATGTCTTTTGCCACCAGTGCCATGCTGCTTTGGTTACTGTAGCCTTGGAGTTTAGTTTGAAGTCAGGGGGCGTGATGCCTCCAGCTTTTTTATTTTCTCTTAGAATTGTGTTGGCTATATGGGGTCTTTAATTCCATATGAAATTTGAAATAGTTTTTTTCTAATACTGTGAAAAAAATGTCAATGGTAGTTTGATGCGAATAGCACTGAATCTATAAATGACTTTGGGCAGTATGACCATTTGCACAATATTGATTCTTCCTTTCCATGAGGATGGAATGTTTTTCCATTTGTTTGTGTCCTCTTTTATTTCCTTGAGCAGTGGTTTGTAATTCTCCTTGAAGAGACCTTTCACATTTCTTGTTAGCTGTATTCCTAGGTATTCTATTCTCTTTGTAGTGATTGTGAATGGGAGTTCATTTATGATTTGGCTCCCTGCTTGTCTATTGTTGGTGTAAAGGAATGTTTGTGACTTTTGCATATTCGTTTTGTATTCTGAGACTTTGCTGAAGTTGCTTATCAGTTTAAAGAGGTTTTGGACTGAGATAATGGGATTTTCTGAATGTAAAATCTTGTCATCTGCAAAGACAGACAATTTAACTTCCTCTCTTCCTGACTGAATATCCTTTATTTCTCTCTTGCCTGATTGCCCTGGCCAGAACTTCCAATACTATGTTGAATAGGAGTGATGAGAGAGGGCATCCTTGTCTCGTACTGATTTTCAAAGGGAATATTCCAGCTTTTGCCTATTGAATATGATATTGGCTGTGTGTTTGTCATAAATAATTCTTAGTACTTTGAAATATGTTTCATCAATATCTAGTTTATAGACAGTTTGTTGTTGTTGTTGTTCTTATTGTTTTAGATGCAGTCTCGCTCTTCACGAGGCTGGAGCTCAGTGACATGGTCTTGGCTCACTGCTCTCTTGACCTGGTTATCTGCCTGCCTTAGCCTCCCAAAGCACTGGGATTACAGGCATGAGCCACTGTGCCTGGCTGACAGTTTTTAACATGAAGTGATGTTGAATTTTATCAAAGGCTTATTCTGCATCTATTGAGCTAATCATGAGCTGTTAGTCTTTGGTTCTGTTTCTGCGATGGATTACATTTATCAATAGGGACGTGCTGAAACAGGCTTGCATCCCAGAGAGGAAGCTGACTTGATGATGGTGATGAGGTTTTTGATGTGCCACAGGATTTTGTTTTTCAGGATTTATGCATAGATGTTCATCAGGGATATTGGCCTGAAGTTTTCTTTTTTTGTTGTGTCTCTTCCTGGTTTTGGTATCAGGATGGTGCTGGCCTTGTAAAATGAGTTAGGGAGGTGTCCCTCCTTTTCAATTATTTGGAATAGTTTCCAAAGGAATGGTCCCAGATCCTCCTTATACCTCTGGTAGAATTTAGCTGTGACTCCATCTGGTCCTGGGCTTTTTTTGGTTGGTAGAATGTTAATTACTGCCTCAATTTCAGAACTTGTTATCAGTCTATTCAGGGATTCAACTTCTTCCTGGTTTAGTCTTGGGAGGGTGTATGTGTTCAGGAATGTATCCATTTACTCTAGATTCTCTAGTTTATTTGCATAGAGGTGTTTGTGGTATTCTCTGGTGGTAGTTTGTATTTCTGTGGGATCAGTGGTGATATCTCCTTTATAATTTTTTTATTGTGTGTAATTGATTCTTCTCTCTTTTCTTTACTAGTCTAGCTAGCGGTCTATTTTGTTACTTTTTTTCAAAAAGCAACTCCTGGATTTGTCGATTTTTGGAAATTTTTTCATTTCTCTATCTCCTTCAATTATCTGATCTTCATTATTTCTTGTCTTCTGGTAGCTTTTTGATTAGTTTGCTATTGCCTCTGTAGCTCTTTTAATTGTGATGTTAAGATGTTGATTTGAGATCTTTCTAGCTTTCTGATGTGGGTATAGTGCTACAGACTTCCCCCTTAACACTGCTTTAGCTGGGTACCAGAGATTCTGGTACACTGTCCCTTTGTTCTCATTGGTTTCAAAGAACTTCTTAATTTCTGCCTTAATTTTATGATTTACCCAGGAGTCATTCAGAAATAGGTTGTTCAATTTCCATGTAATTGTGTGGTTTTGAGTGAGTTTCTTAATCCTGAGTTTTAATTTGATTACACTGTGGTCAGAGAGACTGTTTGTTACCATTTCAGTTCTTTTGCATTTGTTGAGGAGAGTTTTACTTCCAATTATGTGATCGATTTTAGAATAAGTGCAATGTGGCGCTGAGAAGAATGAGTATTCTGTTGATTTGGGGTACAGGTTTTGTAGATGTCTACCAGGTCATCTTGGATCTCATTGAACTTTTTTACACTTCATATTTTGAATTTCAGAATTCCCTGTTTGTTAGGTTCCATTGCTAGGGAGAGTATGATTCTTTGTAAGTATCAAATCCCTTTGTTTTTGTATGGAAAGAATTTTTATGCTGATTCCTTCTCGTCTGGAGGGACTGTCATTGCTTATGTTTGAATTTGTTCTCACTTGGATGGAACTTCGTTTTCATACTTTTCTTTCTTGAGGCTGTGGCCTCAAGAAGTTGCATATAATTGTTTGCCTTCAATTCTAGTTGCTTTCAGGGGGCCAATGCTTTATATTTCTTTGCTTTTTAGAGATAATTTCTGTGTGATGGATTTTTCAAATGCTGACTTTCGCAACAGCATATTAGGTATATGAACCAACTCACTATACTTTGCATGGCTTGGAATATGGAGGTCTCAGGAAGCTTATCTTCTTTCTTAGCACTATACCCTCTGTCAGGAAGTATTTTTATTTGGTTGTGAAATTTAGTCTCCAGTCCAGTAGGTGGAAATTACAGATAAAAACTGGCTCACTCTCAAACACCCTGAAGATGAGCAGAAGCACTCACTCTGACTGGGATGGTCGAGGAAGCTCATGGTAGAATGTGGTGAGGTCTCCATAGGGTGGTGTATGGAGAGGGATATACTAGTTCCTTGTCCTAGGCAGATTGGCATGTGATTTATTTCCCTATCATACCCTCATCCTAGGGGTCATGAGCATCATTTCAAAAAGACATTGTGCTTTATCTCAAGGCCACAAGGTAACTGAGGTCCATGGAAAATGCTTGAACTGCAGCTACCACCAAAATGTCTTTTGGGTGGATCCTCTTCCCTCAGCCCAAGCAAATAGCTCTGTGGCTCGTCTGCACTCTGCTGTAGAAATGGTGCTGTCCCACATACGGGGTGGAAGATGAACACAACCTTTTGTGTAAGACTGGACTGGGAGGCACAATTACAGTGGGGATTCAGCTGCTGTTTACTGAATAGCCCTAAATAGCACTGGAATGGCTGTCTCCAATTGTGCATGTGCCAACTCCCAGTGTAAAAAGACATGCCATATACACAGCAGTGGACAAGAGAGTGAGAGAATATCCTCTCTTCACATTCATTTCTAGCCACTGATGCCTCCTAACCACTGGAATAGAGCAACACTTCCCTTTTTCATTGGTCTGCACCAGGTCCACATCTTGAATGGGAGAATACAGTCACATTCTGGTCAACAAAAGGGAGCTCTCTGGCCAGGGAGAGCATTCCTATGTCCCAAAGTGCACTTTGAAGGCTGCAATATTCTTCACCCTAAGGGCAGCCAATACTGTGGGCTAATTCTCTGAGGATCCTACCGCTCCCTAGAGCAGCCATCTCCTACGGTTGTCCCAGTCTTAGTATATTCTAGGAAATATTCATGGAACACCTAGTGATGTGGAGACACAAGGACTGAGTCTCTGGGCTGGTTAATGGCCCACAACAAGTGCACAACCAGTATGATGCCTACTGCCTCAGCTCAGAATTGAAGGAAGAGTGAATGAGCCTGCACAAGCTGATTACCTGATGTTCTGCTCTCCAGAAGTTTCCAAATGACTGCCAATAGTAGTGCCTGGGCTCATGAGGGTAGACTAGCTCTCCAACAATTTGGCAGTCAGCAGGCCACCACAGGTTTGGGGGAGCAAAAACACCTCCACCTATTCTTTCCACGGGACACCAAGTTCCTCAGTAGTCAATCTCTGCTAGACTCTTGCTACACTCCAGTTTTACCCTTGGGCCTATAAATTTGGATCTTCTTTCTGAGGAGAACTGACATCTGACATCTCTAGTCTGCCATCTTGATGAAAAGACAACTTTGCACTATATTTATATGGTAAAATGTAAGCATAGAAATTCATTTTTGTGCAAATATAGTCCATGCCTTATTGACTTACCTTGACACCTTTGGCTATTGATTATATGAGTCTGGATCTACTTCTGGGCTTTCTAATCTATTTGTTTAATCTAGGTGTTTATCTTTAGGCCAATACAAGCCTGTCTTCATGTTTGAATGTTGAAATCAGGTAGTATGACTCTTCTTATTTTGTTATTTTTCAGAAATATCTTGGTTAATTTATATTTTTAGCTTAGCTTTGAGTGCTATAAATCAAAAGTGTTTGGGACAGATCTCAGTGAATTTAGAAGTTTATGTTACCAAGGTTAAGTAAGTGCCTATAACAAAGACTCAGGAGGTCCTCAGAACATGTCCCCAAGGTGGCTGGGCTATAGATTGTTTTTATATGTTTTAGGAAAACATAAGTAATACATGTAAGTTGTACATTGGTTCAGTCTGGAAATGTGGGAGAACTCAAAGTGGAGGCTTCCAGGTCACAGGTAGATCTGAAGATTTCCTGATTGGTGATTAGTTAAGTTTGTCTAAAGACCTTAATCAATAGAAGTTAGTATTTAAGTTAAGATAAGGGGTTATGGAGAGCAAAGGTTTCATTATACAGAAGAAGGCTTCAGGTAGCAGGCTTCAGGGAGAAAAGATTGTCTTAAGTATCTGTTTTAATGTTAAACTGGTCAATTATGCCTAAATTGCAAAGGGAGGAGGGTATAATGAGGAACATTTGACCACTTATTCCCATTATGGCCTATATTATTGATTTTAGGTTATTTTTGGAATGCCCTTGACTGAAGGGAGGGGTCCCTTCAGTTGGGTGCCTTGTTGGGGTGGGGAGGACAGAGTGTTTATTTTTGGTTTATAATATAAATTTTCCAAATAAGACTCTTTATTTCTATTTTTTAATGTCCATGATTATAATTTGGATTGAATTGAAATTGTAGATCAATTTGAGAAAGATTGATTTTATAATATTTAGTTTTCTGATCAGTGGAACTGGTAATCATGTATGTATCCTTTCATTTTTCTCATCAGTATTTTAAAGTTCTCAGCACACAAATCTTGCATATATTTTGTTAAATGTATCTTTATTTTATGATTTATATTGTTCTAAGAAAAGTTACAGTTTTTTAGTATTTTAATTTCCAGTTGTATTGCTAGACTATATAAATACAATTAATTTTAATACATTGACCATATATCAAGAGGCGACGCTAAACCTACTTATTATCTTATTTTGAATACAAACTTACGATGCTTTAAATTTTACTCTAAGCACTACTTATCTGCATTACATGAATTTGTATGTTATGTTTTCATTTCCATTTAGTTCAACATATTTTATTTTTCTTTTGACTTACTCTTAGATGTATGTGGGTGATTTATAAATGTATTTTATTTCCAAACATTTGGGAATTTCCCATACATCTTTCTTAGTGTTTTCTGTATAAACTCCATTTCACTCTTAAATTTGAGGTTTATTTTCTGGCCCAGAATAATCACTGTCTTGCAGAATGCATCATGTATAGTTGAAAATAATATATGTTATGCAGCTGTTTACTAGAGTTCTATAAATATCTACCAGGTCAAATCAGTTGATAGTGTAGTTTAGTTTCTCTATATTCCTAATGATATTTTCTCTTTTTTTAAAATGAATTATTGACATAAAAGTCTATGTTATTGTAGTTTTCTCTATTTCTCTTATTTTGTCTTTTTATGCATTTTACATCTCTGTTGATAGGTGGATACACACTTAGACTTTTACGTCTTTTGGATGAATTAACTCATTTATCATTATTTTCACTTTTTTTTGTTATCTTTGGTAATGTTCTGAGTTGGCTTTATTTTGATGTTAATACCTGTACAGTAATTCCAAATTTTATCAATTTAATGTTTTCATGTGTGTCTTTCTCCAAACCTTTTACTTTTAGTCAACTATGTAATTATGTTTTTTGTGCGTTTCACTCTGGTAACATTTGCTTAGTCTAAAGATAGTTACCTTGGGCAAATAAAGCTGGTGATTTCCTTCTCTGGGACTTTTGTATCTAAAAGAATTGGCCAATAATTTCAAGTGCTGTTGTGTTTTCCTATAGAGATTATATAAAATAATTTGTTCTGTTTTTTTCACCTAATCTGACCATGTCTGACTTTTAATTGAGATATTTACCCATAATGCAATTATTTATATGGTTTAACTTAAATCTGCCATTTTGCTAGCTGTTTTGTGTTTTATCTCTCTGTAGTTTATTGCTTTTGCCCCTTATTCTTTTGGCTTAGTTGAGTATTTTTAATAATTTTTAATGATTTTGTTTTATATCTACTATTGGCTTGTTAGTTATACTTGTTTATTTCCTTCTTAGTTGTTGCTCAAGTATTTAAAACATATATCTTTAATTTATAACACATTTCTTTTAATAAGTCCAAATTCAATTACTGTTCATTATGAATAAAGAAATTTGTTAAAAAATCAGTAGACAAAACCATTTTAACACTAGAAAATAGTAGTTTTAAAGCTGAGTTTACCCTTCAAATAAAGCAGTGTAGCTAAATGAAAAAATTATTTTTCCTCTTCCAAAATATACTTGACTCTTTTTTTCAGTCTTTCCCCAGTCCTTTTAAAATTGCACCAATACCTTAATTCTACTGTTGCTCAAGCTAAGGACATGCATTTTTTGTTATAATACTTTAAAAGTAAAATCATGTCAATTATTATCTAATATTCATATTCTGAAAAACCATCCCTAGAAATATGTAGTACTACGTGATTTTCATGTTTTAATTTTTGATCCCCTTGGTGACTAATAACATCACTTCAATTATTGCAAAACAATGTGAAAGTACTAGAGGAGGACTTGATGTATAAGTTATGAATCACATGAGGGTGAAATAGCAGTGCAGCATTCTGTGGCAGTGACTTCTGCAGTGTTTGTAAAGATAATAGTCATAAGAGACTTGTGATCGCAATGTATATGGTATTGTATCCATGGACATTGAAAAACATTACTTCATCTCTTTATCCTCATATTTAAATTGCAAATACCATTTTCATTATAGAAAAATAATATTATTTCATTTAATTAATGTAAATGAAATATTTTTAATTTTAATTATCTGGGTTTTCTACTATTTATGTTTAACTTTAATTGTTATTTCATATTTTATGAGCTATAAATATGGATTTATATGCTAGTTCTACATATTTAAATGATATTATCATAAATATACTTTATGGTAGTACTGAAGAACCATGGAATTTTTTTCTATTAAATAATGTCTATCTGTTAGCCAAGGTTGAAATTGATCAGTTTGTACCTTCCCTGAACTTCTACTCAGCTCAGCCCTTCTACATCCATCATCTCTTTCCTTCAGAAATTGTGCACTTTTCTCTTGTACCATGTAGGGAGTATGCGTTTATTACAAAATGATACACCCCAGACACATTTGATTAGTCTAAAGTGCTAAAGAGATTATAATAAGCCAACCACTTTGCAGCTATGTTTTCTACCATATGAAGAAACTAATTCTGCAAGACAGATAAAGAATATGAAGTCAGAACTCAGAGAAGAGCTGATAGACTCCTAATGTTTTCTGAGTTCTTGTTTTCTGTGATACCTGTGTTACAATTCCACTGCTCCTGCAGCATAATCATTTAACATTGCTTTGGATTTCAAGAGCTAACATGGCATCCCTTCTTCAATTCCTCTTTATGTTTAAAGTGAGTTGAGCTGGGTTCTGACACTTGAGGTCAAAAGTGTATCAACTAGCAAAGTGTGATATCTTGTCTTTCCACAGTAAGAATCTGAAGGCTTGTTCACAGAATATGAATTTCTATGTTAACTGACGACTTAACATGCTTCAGAATGCCCTTTGAAGCTCCAATGTAAACTTTAATCAGTATTTGAACATAATATTTGTTTTCTAGGTAGTTCAACAGGGTATACTATTTTATAAAATTTCAGTAACTATAAATGTTTTTATTATCATGGGAAAAAATTATCACAATCTTTTAATACAATCCTCCTCACCTTATACACAGTTTTACTTTCCAAAGTTTCAGTTATCCCTGGAACAGTACAGTAGGATAATTTGAGAGAGAGAAAGGGAGCCCACATTCATCTAACTTCTTTTTTTTTGAGACGGAGTTTCGCCCTTGATACCCAGGCTGGAGTGCAATGGCGCGATCTCGGCTCACCGCAACCTCCGCCTCCTGGGTTCAGGCAATTCTCCTGCCTCAGCCTCCTGAGTAGCTGGGATTACAGGCACGCGCCACCGTGCCCAGCTAATTTTTTGTATTTTTAGTAGAGACGGGGTTTCACCATGTTGACCAGGATGGTCTCGATCTCTTGACCTCGTGATCCACCCGCCTCGGCCTCCCAAAGTGCTGGGATTACAGGCTTGAGCCACCGCGCCCGGCCTCATCTAACTTTTATTATTATACTCCTTCTATTTTATTATTGATTATTGTCAATATCATACCTAAGTTGTTATAGCTATGTATGTATAGGGGAAAACAGTATATTTAAGGTTCAGTACTATCCACAGTTTTAGGCATCCACTGGGTATGCTGGAACATATCTCCCATGGATAAAGAGAGACTACTAAATTGATGATCAGAAGTTTTCTAATCACCTAAATGAATAATATATTAGTAAAATATCTCAATAAACTATAAAATATAAATAAGCTAATTAATATTTTAGTCTTTTTATTTATATTTTTAGAATATTGATAAAATATATACAACATAAAATTTTCAGATTTAACTATCTATATATGCAGATCAAAGGCATTACATTCATTCAGTTTGTGGTCCAACCATCACAACCATTCTTCTCCAGAACTGTTTTCATGTTGCAAAATGGAAATTGTATACCATTTAAACAATAACTCCTCATTTTCTCCTTCCCTCATCTCTTGGAAACCTCTGCTCTACTTTCCAACTCTACAAATTTGACTATCTGAAATACCTCATATATGTGGAATTAGAGTATTTGTTGTTTTGTGACCAACTTATTGCATGTAGCATAATGTCTACAAGGTTCTTCTGTGTCATAGCATGAGACAGGATTTCCTCTTTCTTAAGGCTGACTGATATTCCGTTGTATTTATATACCACATTTTGTTTATATGTTTCCCTGTCCATGGACATGTGGGTTACTTTCCCCCTTGTGAATTTCATGAATAATGCTTATGTAAATGTGAATGTACAAATATTTTTTGAGCACCTACTATCAATTATTTTAGCTAATAAATAGGTGGCATTTTTGGATCATGTGGAAACTCTATCTTAGCTATTTAAGGAATTTGCCATACTGTTTTCTATATGATCTGCCACATTTTACATTTCCTTCAGCAGTGCATTGAGGTTTCAATTTCTCTTCATCCTTATTGACATTTATTTTCTGTTTCTTTTATAATTGCCATCCTAGTATGTGTGAAATCATAGTCCTTTAATTATTGTCTTACTTTTTTCCCTTAGAAGTTGCTAGCAAGAAATACAACTCCATTTGTGGAAGATAATGATGATATTTTGGTAAGGTGAGCCTTTTAAAAAAGGATGAATTGTGTCTTAATCTGTTTGTGCTGCTATAACAAAATACCTGAGTCTCTAATTTATAAAGAACAGAAATTTATTTCTCACCATTCTGGAAGCTGAGAAGTCCAAGGTCAAGGTACCAGCAATTTGTAAGGACCTCCTTGCTGTGTCCTCACATGGCAGTAGTTGGAAGGCAAATGGGAGGAATGCTAAGGGTTATTTGGCAGAAGAGCAGAAGAACAAGCTAGCTAACATTGTAAGAAATCTCCTTATAAGAACCTTGATCCCATTCACAAGGGAAGTGCCTTCATAGCCTCTTAAATTACTATCTCTTTTAATACCATCACATTGTGGGTTAGGATTTCAACATATGTACTTTTGACAGGACACGAACATTCAAACTATAGCAAAATCTATCACAGGGCAAGACTGATCATTGGAAAATAACTTGAATACTTTAAACACAGTGAGGTTTGGAATTATAACAAATTTCTCCTTTGTTCAATTTAATTATTTAGTTGTGTGTAGCCTTATTTACATGATGCCAAAATGAATGAATAAATGTGCTGTATTTACTCAGAAAGCTGATTGGTTTAATAGAAAAATATCCATCAAAGTCTATTTTGGCAGGTATCATCTTAGGAATTGCTTATTCCATTTAACCCACATGTGTAAACATCCCCTGCCAATACAGTCTGTCTCAACACACCCCTTTCCTTACCTGTGTCACTAACTGCTAGAGTGCAAAAGAATTATGAAGCCGTGTGTTTTCTCATACTCATAGTGACACTTTCACAGCTCACTTGAGACTCTTAATATATCAGAGAGATAGATCATACAGAACTCAAAATGATCACATCTTGGAAGAGAGAATTAAATTGGTTTAGGGCCAGAAAAGTTCAGTGTCATGAGCCATAATATCAAAGAAGGGCTGAAGAGCTGATAGTTATTATAGCTCCATTTTGGACTAAAGGTGCTTTTGTGGACCACACAGTAAACCTAATAATAATCTCCAAAAGCAAATATAACCCCCAAGTTTCCATTTGATGAACTTGTGAGCACATTCATGTAACACAGTTTAGTTGTATAACCTGGACTGTCTGTACTTGACAATATGTTTATTTCTTTTCATGTTTTGTAAAGAATAAAACTCACACAGTTATTTGATGAAATTGTACTAATTGATCAATATAGTATCACATCCATACAGCATAAATGTGATTTAGCTTCAATATTCTGTTTAGTTTTGAATCCTGTGAGACTTTTGTTACACAGCCACTTCTATAATGACTGCAAATATTCAACATCCTGGTGATGACAAACATGTCTTAGGGCTGTAAAATATTATATTCAATTAGACGCATCCTCTCCAGAGAATGCCATGCAAGTGAGTATGCATTTGAACAGACAGTGTGAGTGAGGAAGAATTTATTTTGGGAATTAAATCTTTTTAAAATATTTGCCAGTTTTTTAGCTTTGTAAATTACTGTTTATCTAAATTCACATTAATCAGAAAAAAATTAATATAAGAAGCATTAGGGAGAAATAAGAAATGGATACAGCTGATTTCATTCCCCCATAAGAAAAACAAAATCTTAGGAAATACGAATTTGCAGTATTCAATTGAAGATAATTTTATAATGCAAAACTACTGAAATTTTTCCATTACTTCTCAGGAAATCCTTTAATGTTAATATGTTTTAAAATACAGTAACTATACCCTTATGTTAATTTTATGTTTTTCTCTGATTTTTTTTAACACAAGCTTATTATTCCACCGAATGAAGAAATCTTTTCTATTTACTGGGTAACTTAAAGCCCATGAGAGCAATAGATTTGAGAAATGTTGTATTTCAGGTCACTATAATACTTAATATTTTATCAGGAATAGATTATTTTTTCTATAATTTATTCACAAATATAAAAGTTTGTTTTAAGAAATTTTAAATATATTAACCTTAACAATATAAAAATGACATCCTTTTGTCATATAGTAAAATCACACCAGATTTCAATGTTCATAGCATGTAAGGCCATTTTTAGGTTCCACTGTGTGTGTGTGTGTGTGTGTGTGTGTGTGTGTATAGGTTTTAATAACAGTAATGATAAAATTAACTATATTATGATTAATTATAGGTTAAGAACATTGCTATATGAAATCTCAGTAAGGACAATCATGGGATTTTGAGCCCTAATAGTGGGGACTTATTGTATAAAAATTATTAGCATATTTTGTATTGATGGTGCTGCTAAATAAAGTACAGCTAGTGAAGCAATATCTTATTTCAAAAATTTATTTCAGGAATACATCATCTTTTATTTGTTATCAATATTTTTTGAAAGGTTGATTTGTAAATGTTTTAAACCTTGAAAAATGTAATAATGAAATGAATAAACACAGGTGTTCTAAGTGGCCTGTAAGACAGAAATCTGGCAGGTACGAGATCCAGGGTGACCATTGGTCTACTTATATGTCCCCAGTCGTTAAAAGATAAAGAAGGCTATCTAGGAGTCATAGGGTTGACACAGTTGACAGTAGTAGGATAGGATCACAGGTTAAGTGATACGTAAGTGTCAGGGCACAGTGGTGAATGCCTATAGTGTCAGCTACTTGGGAGGCCGAGGCAGGAGGATCACTTGAGCCTAGGAGTCAGAATCCAGCCTGGGTAGGGTAGCAAGACCCTGTCTCTAAAAAATAAAAGAAATGTCTATTAGAAAAGACAATTTGGCTGGTTGGATGATGAGGAGACAGAACCAAGGAGAGAGGATCGAGGGTCATTCAGTATCAATCTATGCAAAAGCAACTCAGATACATGAGTCAGGTTGTTTAAAAGAGACTGTTTCATGAATGAGAACACATGAGAGAGCTGAATCCTTAGAAAAGACTGTGGTTATAGTCCTCATGTTGTTCATTAGATCTCTAGTCTTGCTTACTCGACTTTAGGAGTATTGCATTTGGAATTTTTTGTTAAATGAGTAAATTATAGCTCTTCCTGACATAAAAACAAAGGTATTTATGTGATCAGGGTGGTGGCTAAATGGGTATGTATGTTTGTAAAAGCTTACAAAACTGTATACTTAAGATCAATGCACTTTATACATATTACACTGACCCATGTTTTACGCAAAAGCATTGAAAAAGCCCTTATTGTTCTTGAAGACTGAAGAGACGGAAGCTAAAATGGAATAGAGGGGTTGGTTAGGTGACAATTGTCATATCCATAAGGAAAACAAAGGTGATTTTTGTCTAAACTGGATATGTTGAAGACAGAAGGAAATTTGGAAGTTTGCTAAATACTTTAGAGATGGAATCAGTAGGACTTAGTGATGGTTTGGATATGAAAGGTAGGAAGAGAGAATCATGATACTTAAGTTTCTATAAATACCTGGGTGAAATCAGTAGACTATACTGATGGCTGGGATGTGGAAGTTGGAGCAAGGAGAAGCTGGTTCTCAGGAATCTAGCATGAGTACCTGAATGGAATAACTGGAAAAGACTGGAGAAAAAGTACATTTAAATGAGAGATGAAGGGACAGATTTAATCAAGTGTTCAATTTTGGGTATGTTAAATTTGAGGTGACTGTGAGGCAGGCAAATGAAGATGTCACATAACCTTTTGGCTACTTGGGCCTGACCTCATGATAGAGGCTGGTCTGGAGAAATACTACCACACAGAATTAAGGATAGAATTTTCCAGGAAAAGAATCTAGAAAGAGCAAAGGGTCCAGGACTGCCTCTTTAGAGACCGATATTTAGAATCAAGGCAGAGAAAGAGAAGAGCAAAAAAAAGTGTTAGGGAAACTGTTATAAAAAGTAGTGGCCAGAGGATAGGAGGAAAACAAAGATTGTATGGGAAAACAGTTTCTAAGAGAAGTGTTTCCAGTGGACAGGCAGGAGACGTAGTGTTGAACATTTCTGACAATTCCTCTTTAGCATAAAGGAAGTCATTAGCTACCTTAGTGAGAAAAAGTTCAGTGCGGTAATGGGAGTCAAAGTCTGATTGGAGTAGTCGGAAAAGAGAAGGGAAGTTACGGTAGTAGAAAGAGTGAGTAGAGACAGCTCTTCTAAAGGAATACCTGTAACTAAACTTGGCCATAAATGGAATGTGTTAAGGTACAAAGCAACAAATAGTTTTCGCTATTGTTATATCTTAAGATAGCAGAACATTATTTAATGCTGGTAGAAACTATTTACATAAGAGGAAAAAATATTCAAGACACTGATGAGAAAATTGACTTGAACAAAGCAAAAAAAAAAAATAACTCTAGGTATTGAAATAGAATTTTCAAGAAAATTACCACAAAATAAATTGGCTAAGTAATAATTTTTAGGTGTTATTTTGCCATGCAACAGACAAAGAGCGTGGAAAAGGATTACTTATATTTAGTAGTGGGGAATTGGGCACCCATCCACAGCATCATTTTTAATCTTTGATATAATTCTCAATAAAGGATTATGCATTTGAAGTTTAATTTTGCAAATTCTATGCAGCTGTTGCTTTGCGACAAAACTTGTTCTTTCTGCCTTGAAACTCAAGTCATCTCCTACATGTAAAGTGACTAAAATAGAACAACAATGAACCAAGTGCCTACTCTTTCTCTGATCCTGTAATTAATAACATTCACCATTTTATGTTTGATTGCTTCATAATATTTCACATTTTAAAAGTTCAAAAATATATCAAATGCTTTGATTTAGTAAACACATGTGGAAGCATATAATACCTTTAAGGAGGGATCATATCTTAATTTTAGCAGGTAAGCATGTAATACATACTCCCTTCCAGATCCCATAGATACTTCTGTTTGTTTGTTTTCATTTGTTCCCCCTTTATTCCAGTTACACTTTTTGGCTTTGTAGCTCAAACTTGCCTAAAATAGGAGTAACTTAGTATATAGAAATAGTGTGTAGCAGAATGTGAAAGAAATGAAAACAAATGTACTAATAGTAATCTTATTTTAAGAGGAAAATGGTTATTAAATATTATTTATATTAAGATGAAAATTGTTATTAAAAGAACAACTCCTACGAGAGAATATCTGTTGTGTATCACTTGTTGAAACAGAGGGAGCTTTAACTGTTCAGTAGAGCACTCTCTCCTCTAATCATCCTTTGGTAACTGCAATGTATTGTTGTGTTACTTTCTCTTTTGACTTTATCCTCTATTATTTTACACAAGTAGCCACTAGACCAATAGAACTATGTGAGAGTATTGGGGAAAGTGTTCAATATATGTCAGTATATCTTATTTATTGACATAAAAAAGCACTTTACTCCACACCTCCAATCATTTTATTGGTCCCTCTAGATCTCTAAAATGTTGCTATCACCCTGAAAGTACACAAGACAAATGGTGTATTTACTCAAAGAACAGACAGGTTTGAGCATTAGACCAATCTAAGTGGTTTTATGAGGTTTTAATAATCTCCTTATTTCTTTGTTGGTGAGAGAGGGATTCTTGCCCTAGGGTTATGGGGTTGGTTGAATATATGACACCCAACACCTGCAGGTTAGATCAACAGCAGTTGATCTCCAGTTATTATCCACATATACTCACAGCTTCGGGGTAGAGAATACCACTCACTAAGCAGAGTCACAGAGGGGTAACACTCCAGAAGAGTTAGCAGCCAGAAGTTCAAGGGGTAGGGGTTATTGTTGCATAAAGAAGGTGAGATGCCCCTTGGTTCCTCCAGGAGGATGTGATTGGCTTGGCTTATTTGAGCAATTCTGTAGTCTGGCAAGGTAATGAAAACTGCTATTCAGGAAACTGTGCCTGGTCTCCTTGATAAGGAGGGTTGTTTTGATAGAGGACCTCATCCATGAAAGCAGAATGTGAAGGGAACTTACACAAAGCCATTTTAGGCCATCTTTATTTCATGCCATCTCAATTTCACCAGATGTCAAGGCAGTACATAATACTGGGCCCTAGTTTTAGGCATTAAACTACATGTGACCACCTAGAATAGACAGTGGGACATCACAGAGAAAGGCCAGGAATATGACAGGGAATCACATTCAGAAGTAGTTAAGAGTCGGTGAATATACGCGTGTATACATTTAAACATGAATAGTTATCACTTATGGCTAATATCTCTATTAAAAGAGTTGAGCCAAGATCTAATATGCAAAAATATTAACATGCTAATTTTTCCTACAAAATACTAGAATACCATCACTATAGCACAAAGCTTGCCCAAAGACAGCAAACTGCCTGAAATTTCTACAGACCTATTTTTAGTTCCAGTAGATTTTTTTCTGATGAGTTATGGTGTGAAGTTATTTGTGTGGCTATCATTGATTTAATGTTGAAATTTATACTCTTTCATTAAAATAATAAATTCTTCCTTGTAATAGTTGGTAAAATTGCATTAGCCAAATAAATTAAATTAATTTGCAATCCAACTGCATTTTCATCTTTATACAATGGATGACCAAGTCTTTTGCAGTAGCCTTCTCAGCCCAGCTGTGTAGCTCTGAAATCACTTGGTTAGCAATTAGGTGTTTATCAGATTCTTACTGAAAAGGCATGAGACAGTTATCTGACACAATTATCTTTGAAAATTGAATCCTCCATTTCTGGTCCTGCTGAGGACATTCAAAGGAGCAAGGAATGGTTTAAAGCTAAATGCCTTTCAAAAACCCTTGGCTTCTAGTATGCACGCAACACAATTGACAGAAAAAATTTTCCCCGCCTTTCATGGGCAGCCTTTTGTGTGTGAATCTTTTTGTTACGCCTTTGTGCGTGTTGACATATGAAAATTACTTTTGACCTTCTCTTCTGTTACTTCATTAATGTCTCTCTTACTGTAGCATTATTTAATCGTCCGTCTGAAATTTAATGCTTGTTCCTTTTGTCCTCACCCTGCTGCTATAGCTTCATAAACTAACCCAACATAAGGGAAGGCAATCGCTAAGACTGACTAGGCTGTGTATGCATTTAGAATAATAATATTTGTAGAGCTATTTGCTCTAAAGCAATGTAAAAATTTGCAGCTCATTTAAGTATTAATGGACAATCTACTCATGGTTTAGAAATTAATATCACACTTTAATATGAACGGCTGTAAAAACATAGGTATTCAGACACTAAAAAATCAAATCCCATGTAATAGATTTTAATGTCAATGTCACATCCATTTAAAAATGATCCTGTGACTCCTCTCCCAGTAGTATTCAACTAATTTTAGGTTTCATACACTTTCAAGGCAGTGTGTTTGAAATTAATTTCTGTACAAAATGAAAGCAAATGTGGACAAAAACTGAGTACATTTTACTCCGGTAAGTATCAGTAAATACAATGTTTTGTAAGCATTCTGTTTTTTTATCTACCATAAATTCTTGCCTAAGGTAAAGGCAATCTTCACAAACTAGATGTTATGAATATTATAACTTTTATGTTTGTACTTCATCTTTTCTGCAAGCATATTAGTTCAACCACATATGTCTGTGTTCGTACTACTGTTTTCATTCATCCTTCCATCAACTCAACAAATATTTAGTGATTTTTACATGGTAGATGTGGTAATAGAATTGTCAAATATTATAATAGAGACCTTTGCCAGTTCATGACCTCCAGTTTTTCCAGTTTACGTCCATGCTCATAGAGCTTTTGGCCAAAAATAGCATTTGTTCAGTTCATTCTTCAGCTTAAATGTCTGTTTTGCACACAAAACTATTTACATTTTGCTTCATTCTATTTTTTTATCCTCATCTCCAGTCAGAACCTCCTGCTTATATTTATTTGAAATCCCATCCAAATGAAACCATCTATTGTTCTTCAAACATAAAGACTTTCCTCCATGCCTCTGCACTGCTGGTGCTTTTGTTTATAATTTCCTCATTCTCTAGTCCTGAAGTCTTTTGGCTCGGTCAACTACTGTTCTTTCAAATTCCATCTCTAAGTTCACTTCTGGGATGAACGTTTTCCAATTGTTCAGAAGCCTGATTACTTTGTTCTCTCTTCGATCTGGTAGTATAGCGTTGTATTTATACTGTTATATTCATAGAAATTACCACTGTATTTAACTTATCTCCATCTGCTCCCCCTGCCCTACTGTAAACTCTTCTTGGGTAGACACTGTCATTTATTTTTGTATCTTAGGATGGTGCATAATAAGTTCTCAAATAACATTTAAATTAATGAAATGTAGGAATACAAATATCATTTTAGTATAAATTTTGGTATATTTATGTTTTTGTTTTAAAGACATTATTCTAATAGTGACATCATGTTCCATTAAATGCACTTTTTAAAAACCTCATCGGGCATTAGTACTTATTGAAATGTAAAAGTGCCACAGTGTGGATTTTTTTTTTTTTTATCTTTAATTTACATCGTAGCTAGTTTTATTTAAAGTTTTGGTCTCTAAAGTAAAAAAATTAGCAGACTTTTTTTTCATTTAGACTAAACAGATAAGAGAATGATGATGGCGACACTCTCTAAAAGCAGAGTCATTCTGGAGGTAACTACCTCATTGCTGTGTACTCCATTTGTTATTAATGCCAGGACTGGCCAGCTAAACACGCTAAACACCTGTTCTGTTTCTCTAATTTTCTCTCATTCTTGTGCTCTCTCACTCTCTTTTCTTCCTCCCACTCTACACTTCTCCCTCTTAACATGTGTCAAGCCAGACCAGCTTCATATGTAACTTGCCTTCTACCAAACCAATGTTCAGGCATTTTCTTCTATTTTTGTTATCAGTCTAAGATAAATCTAACTCATCAGAGGGAACATTTATTAGAGCAGTGATGTTATTGATGTGTACTTCCATCTTACATTTCTGGAATGATGATATTGTTCAGAAAAATATGTCTGCAACTGAATTCACTTTAGGATGACCAGACATCATGTGTCCCACTAATTTTCATCAGAATGATGAAATGAACAATATGATTGAAGGTCAAGTGGGCATAGAATTCATCTGTCTGAGCTAGTGTAAGCACAGCATTTTGAAAATTGCTTTTGTTTGAAAATTGCTTTCTTTTTGTCTTGGTGTACATGAGTATACTGTTAAGGAATCATCTTCGTGAATCTGAACATTCATTTTGAAAAAAATACATGATATAGACAGTTTTAATTTTAGCTATAAAATAAGAAAAAAAGAAATATTCTGATAGGATATATTTTATTGCTTTTTATTAGATCATCTCCTTAAAATGTCTTTATTCTTGAAATACTTTTATTAATATAGGAATGCAATCTTATTTTAAGCAAGTCAGAAAACTAATTCTGCCTGAGGCAACCCTATAATTAAAGTAAAAGAAGATAATATCTCCATTTTTCTGTCTTTATCTTTGCCTTTATGTTAGCAATACTAATAAACCTCACTATGTTTAGGGTGAAAAATTGATTCTAGGCTTTCTGCACTTACTGCTGTGTTTTTTTCTCCTGCCCCCTACGCCTATGGATTTGTAAGTTTAATTTGCCATTGATTCTTTAATGATTATGGTAGCTACACTAGAGAAACTAGTGTTTATCTTCATCATGCCCTGTGGTTAGACATTATGTTTATTTTTATACATATCTGCTTTTTCATCATTTTGATAACATAGTCTAGGCAGCAGTTGACAACCATTTTACTGTCTTATTGATTTTATATTTTAATCTTGAAATGCACTTATGAATTCTAAGAATGCACTATATTAAAAATAGCTAATCCGAAAGTCATACAATCATTGCTTTAAACCATGGTAAAGTGCTGGCTTAAACATGCTGAATAGATATCAAACATTAAGTAGAACTTTTAAAGATTATTAGTTTGACTCTCTTCAGGCTTCATCTCGTACTTTATTTGAAGATGTCAATCAGTATTTTGAATACTTCACATGCAGGGTTATAAAAGCCATCTTATCCTTCAGATTCTCATTTTGTAGTGATAAAATTATCATGTATCCTTTCTTTGTGATGACCATCCTAAGATGATAATACAGTAAAACCTAAAGTACACAGAATATGTCTCCCAACCCTGAATACCAGCACCTGCTCTGGTGGAAGTAGTAGGGGAATGAGGTGGATTGTGAGAGTACTTAGTTGTAAATAGGTTTACTGTCCTGGCTTTCTCGAATGCTAGCTGTGCCAACAGTGAAGTTGTCACATGGACAGACTCAGGACCTCTGATTAGCCAGGATGTTGCAGGCAGTGGAATTAGCTGTTATTTTCTCCTTCCTGGAAGCAGGGTTGTTTGGTAGATTTGCTGCAATGGCCTGAGCTGGTTGGCTTCCTGCCAGAAGGAGGTGTTTTCAAGAGAGTACCAGGAGATTTTGCAGTAGGGGGATCTAAGCTTGCCCTAAAATCTCAGGTGATGGTGGGGCCATAGATCTCCTAAGAGTTTATGTCTTTTGTGTTGAGCTACCAGGACTGGTAAAGAAATACCATCAGGTAGGGTCAGGGCTCAGACTCTCCTTGGATCAGGCTTGCTGCAGCCACTGTGCAATGGAGGAGGTGGTAAAAATTAAAATAAAATAAATAATAAAGTACACAGAATAGGATGGTAAGGTATATTTTTGCTGATATAGAAAAGTACACAGAATAGGATTGTAAGGTATATTTTTGCTGATATTTGGTATTACATTTTAAAGCTTTTTCAATGTAATTGATTAGTAACCAATTACATTGCAATGTTTTTAAACAGTGAAATGTACAAGACAACAAGAAGTTAACATTTTTGGAAGTCTAGGAGTATAGCAGGTCTGCAGCATTAACGTTAGCTCTGTTTGCCAAAATGCTGCTTTTCCTGAATTTGGTGTAGGTTGAAGGATAAGATTCTAAAAGGATGTGTGCTTCAGATTACTTATTTTTTTCTCTGTATTATTAATCAATAACATATCTGTCTACATAAGACTAATAGATGTACTATTTTAAGTATACTTACACATTATCTTTAAAAAAAAGTCTTTGACTCTTTATCCAGCTTCGATCAGGTACTTAAGTACAATGTGGACATAGAATAAGAATCTCAAATTACCACATTTGAGATATACAGCCTGAGGCTTATCACTGTGCCCTGAGTTTCTTTCTTCACAGTATGTTTAAAATTTGCTGTATCCCGAAAATGTGATAAGAATTAATTAGTCTTTCATGAAATGAATGGAAGCTTAATTGGAAATAAGGCCCATGATCTGTCCAAATAAAACTGCTGTGATTTGTAATGTAGCTATGCCTACATATACAGAATCTTTAAGAAATGAGGTGATGAATTAGAGAATCTTTCTAATACCCTTAGTTCTGTAACTCCTGCTGAACTCTGTTGCCCAATTTTCAAGATTTGTCTTTCTCTTGTCATCACTCCTATACTTTCTTTTTTTTTCATAGATTGCATTCTTATGTTAATGGAATTAGTTCAAGAATACATTTTAAGATGATCTAATGAAAAGCAATAAAATACAGTCCATCAGAATATTTTTTCTTTTATAGCTAAAATTAAAACTCTCTACATCATGCATTATTTTTCAAAACAAATGTTCAAATTCACGAAGATGATTCTTTAAAAGTATACTCATGTACACCAAGACAAAAAGAAAGCAATTTTCAAACAAAAGCTATTTTCAAAATGCTGTGCTTACACTATTCTCGGTCTTAATTTTAAACTTATTTTCCAAGAGTCTTTTGTTTTTAGTTGCCGTTCTTGCCTCATTTTGTAAAGCAAATCCAAGTACATAAGTGAAGTCAGAAAGTTGATACTGATAGTGTAAGATGAAATAGTTTGGGGTTTAGCATAATTTAAAGAGACTAAAGGTATAACATTTGACTGTTTCTAGGAGGAAAGAGTTTCCTAAATATATGTGAAATACTTAAGTTAAATGTAATGTAAACAAATTATAGGTTGTTTTTAATATATGAAAATAATGAAATATTTTAATTAATTCAAACTTAAAACTGTGCTTCATGTACTTTATTTTTTATGTGCATCTTGTTTTAAAATAATATACTTATTATTGGAGGTTTGACAGTATACTAACTTAAAAAAGAGTTTGGTAGTAATTTGTCCAGTTTTCCTTGTCTGTTTGAAAGCATTAATCCTGCATTTTTAAAAGGTATTATATACTTCTGACTTTTTAAATTTCAAGTCAAATCCATGAAATGCACTTCCAACTAAACAGAAGCAGTAGCAAATTATCAGTAGAGTTAACCATGGACTTATACACACATTATTACTCAACACAACTCTAGAGTAGCTATAGATTAGCCAATTATTTATAACACACACACACACATTCATGCACACATGAACACAAACACACTTCTTACTAAGTTTTCCATTTCCTAGCTTGAGATTTTGGAAGCACTGTGTACCACTGCATGCCTACTAGAATAGCCACAACCTAGAACACTGATAACACCAGCTGATAGCAAGGATGTTGAGCAACAGGAACTCTTATTCATCACTAGTGGAAAGACAAATGGTGTAGCCACTTAGAATGACAATTTGAAAGTTTCTTGCATGATTTTTATTTACCCAGATGTGTTTAAAGCAGCTCCACACAAAAAACTGCATATGGGCATTTATACCAGCTTTATTCATAATCGCCATAATTTGGAAGAACTCAAGATGTCCTTCAATAGGTAAATGGAAAACCAACCATGGTACATCCAGACAAGGGAATGTTATTCAGTGCTGAAAAGATATTACCTGTCAAGACATGAAAAGAAAAAACATGGAGGAAACTTAAATTTATATTGATTATTAAGTGTAAGTCATATGTAACCAATTTTAAAAGGCTGTATACTCTATGGTTACACCTATATGACATTTCAAGGAAGGCAGAACTATGGAGATAATAAAGAGATCAATGGTTTCTAGGAGTTAGGAAGGGGGAGGGATGTGGGTGAAGCACATAAGATTTTGGGGCCAGTGAAAACTATTCTGTATGATACTATGATGTTTGACATTTGTCATATACATTTGTTCAAACCCATAAAATGCAGAGCACCAAGAGTAAACCTTATGTAAACTATGGACTTTGGATGATAATGGTGTGTTAATGTAGGCTGATCAGTTTTAACAAATGCACCATTCTGGTGGGAGTTGTCAATGGGGGAGGCTATGCAAGGGCAGGGAGTGAAATCGTTAAAGAGCCAGAAGTTAATGATAAATCTCTGTGCCTTCCACTCAGTTTTGCTCTAAACCTAAAGCTACTGTAAAAAGTAAAATTTATTAAAACCAAACCAAAACTTCAAAGTACTGAAGTGATATGTGTACAATAGCTAATAATGCAATTCCCATTTCTGATTTGTAATTTATGATTTGTGGGTATTACCTTAAAAATCATATTATGTTATTTGCTACTTACTACATACATTCACAGAACTGGTCCTGGATAATGAAAATGTATTTGAGGAAAGTTAATCATAAAACCTTACAGATACTCAAAATGCTCTCTGCCTGTTGAATAATATAACTTGGGGGAATTCAATCAATTATAATAAGTGTTTGTACTTTCAGGTTTATTTTCTTATGATTATTGCATTCATTTTAAGGTGAAAATGTGCATGTTTGATTTGGCTCTTTATTAATAGCTGCCTGCTACAAACAAATTATATGTAACTATTAATAAATAACAGTTAAAATGTAATTAGTCACAGACATTAAAATCCCATTTTTAATAAATGTATTATAAAATATCATTTAACAAATATAACCATTCTAAATTTTAATTAATATGCAAGTCACAAATATCCTTGAGATTCATACACATTTTTATTTACATCAAGAGCTAAGATACAACTGCTTATATTTAAGAAATTGGAGGTCTAGGGTTTATTCCAAACAGGACTCTATGTCTAGGACACTCAGTAATCAATTGGAAAAGGAATATGAGAAACTCCTTAGGCAAGCAGAAACCAAGAAGATAGGGCAACTATTATATCAAAATGCAGCCAAGCAGAAATGACCAGTATCCAGTATACTTATACATTTTCTGTGGAGGAACAAATCATTTATACTTCACTGAGGAATGTGATCATAAGCCAAAACATTCAATGGATAACCCTGTAAAAGAGCTTTTGGACAAACTAACAACTGCATAGTATGGATGAAAGATTAAAAATATTCATCTAGGTTTATAATGTAGGTATATAATATCAGTGATGAGTGATAAGGTAGGATAAGGAGAGTTACAAGAACATTAGCCCCAAAACAAAGAAGTCAGGCAATAAATATGAAACTACAGTAACCAAGTATATTTTTTGAGGCAAGGTTCTAACTCAGATTGAAGTTGCTTACAGATTATTTTCAAGACAGGAAATAATCCCTAAATATCTCAAGTAAAGTCAGGTGATTGTAGCTGTCTGGATAGAGAATTAGACAGCTTTGTTGGAGGAAAACTTGGCAATTAACTCTGCATTGATAAGTCACAAAATAAGGACAGCTCAAATCAAATAGACAAAATAGCTATGTCCAGTTAACAGACAGTAATAAATTAGTAACCTTTTTTCACTTTGTTATTCTGAGTGTCACAAAAATAAATGTTAGAACTTCATTGGGGAGGACAAATTACTTTTCATATAGTACTAGATTTGTTTATCTATTTTTGACTAAATAATAAAAATATTGTTAAAAGAATAAGTCTTTCTACTTCCCACCTCTCAAATCTAAAATTTGCCAAGTGCTGCCAGGTACACTTGTATATTCCTACCAGTTATCTTCTAAATTATTCAGATCATATTATCTATTTTTTAAATATATATTTTATTGTGTTTAAGGTTTTGGGGTACATGTGAAGAACATTTAAGATTGTTGCATAGGTACACACATGGCAATGTGGTTTTCTGCCTTCCTCCCCATCACCTATACATGGCATTTCTCCCCATGCCATTCCTCCCCAACTCCCTCCCTCCTCTGCTGTCCCTCTCCTATATCCCCCTGACAGACCCCAGTGTGTGATGCTCCCCTCCCTGTGTCTGTGTGCTCTCACTGTTCAACACCTACCTGTGAGTGAGAACATGCAGTGTTTGGTTTTCTGTTCTTGTGTCAGTTTGCTGAGATTGATGATTTCCAAGTTCATCTATGTCCCTACAAAGGACTTGGACTCACCGTTTTTTATGGCTGCATAGTATTCCATGGTGTATATGTGCCACATTTTCCCTGTCCAGTCTGTCATCAATGGGCATTTGGGTTGGTTCCAAGTCTTTGCTATTGTAAACAGTGTTGCAATGAACATTCATGTGCATGTGTCCGTATAATAGAACACTTTATAATCCTTTCGATATATACCCAGTAATGGGATTGCTGGGTCAAATGGAATTTCTATTTCTAGGTCCTTGAGGAATCACCACTGTTTTCCACAATGGTTGAACTAATTTATACTCCCACCAACTGTGTAAAAGTTTTCCTATTTCTCCACATCCTTTCCAGCATATGTTGTCTCCAGACTTTTTAAATGATCACCATTCTAACTGGTGTGAGATGGTATCTCAATGTAGTTTTGATTTGCAGATCATATTACCTATTATTTAAATCTGCAGTAGCTCCTCGTTACCTACATTACTTGCCCATTTTATAAGTTCCCAATTACATTACTTTTTGGCAAACCCCATCCTCCAGCCAAACAACTACTCTCCTTAGGAGTAGCCTAAATATATCATTATACCATGGGAATATATCTGTATCTACCTATCTACGATTATAAAATTTATATATAAATAAACATACCATGAAATTTATGTATATGCATACCATCTTTGAAAATTTGGTTATATTGTCCTCTCTAAATATTGTTTTATTTTCCACTTACTAGATATTATCTCCTATCTTAAAATGCCACTCCTTCCATATAAGCTTGGTCAATTCTCCGTGGCAAAATTAACCAGTGACCTATAGTGCTATCATTTGTTATTATCTTGTAAAAGTCCTCAATTATTGTGAGCTTTGTTGCTTACAGGATGCTATCTTGTGTTGTTTCTCTGTCATATTCAGAATAGACTACCTAATAACTTTAAAAAATCTGTTTGTGAATTCACATAATTAAAGTAGCCTCCAGGTGTCTAAGCACCTGGGTGAAGAGCAACTTTGTGGTTTTGTTTTCTGCTATATACCCAACGCAGCATAGTGCTTGACTCATTATAAATAGTTTGTAAGTATTTATTTAATGAATGATTAACTTCAGAGTTCTCTAAACGTGATGAGAGTGTTCCAACTAAATTGGTGGAAAATCAAAGTAAAATTCATTTATCTGACTTATCTGGCATCCTTAAAATTAGAGAAAACCAAGGAATCATTTGTGATTAATATCTGACTTGCAAATGAGTTTTCAAAATTAATACCACATTTGTTTAAAATGTGTATCATGAAATATCTGCACAATTAATATTCATTTCAATTACGTAATAATTATGTTTCATCATTTCAAAAAATGACATTTCAAACCTATTTGAACTGCAATGTTTCACACAATATTTTGACATTCTCTTTCCCTCAACATGAATGACCATTAAAAAAATAATAATTTTATTGTTGTTGTTTTATTATCTCCCCAGATAACACATATCTATCACTGGCTGGGTGTAATGCAAGGAAGGGACAAAGATGAAATGGAAACATGTTCCTTTTTTGGTCACAATATCACTCCTCAGCTTATCCCCACATCGCCTGCTTCTGGCCCAGCTTATTCCAGGTAAGTGCCATGCATTTGTTTCATCAACACTTAACCAGTATTCCTTATTTGCTTTAAATTCACTTTTTATTGTGTGTGTTGTGAATCAAATTCGTTCATTTTCTTTGGAACTTGTAAGTCCGTGTGAATGTCTTCTTGAGTATGAGTGCTGATCAATTTCAAGGATCGAATTATTATTCTTGAATAGAGAGCACTTTATTAATTCCCAAGAGGAACAGAACATTGAGAAATAGTCACTGTGCTGAGATGTGTAAGGAGTGTTATATTAACCAAGTGAATTAGAGTGGCAGAAGTAAAATTACAGAAGGGAAAAGATGTGTAAGGCACAAAGAAAACCTAAACTACAATGTAAGTCAGTACTATAGAAAAGGAACATCAAAAAAGTGAAACATGGAAAACTGACATTTCTTAGAATAGTAACATGTTCATTAACAGGCTGAACAATGTAAGAATAAAAATGCACCATGCTGCTGTGTTGCTACCATAATTACCACTGTATAGATACAGCTTAAGTATAATTCTCCTTAAACTGTATGGCCAACTGTTAACTCCTACAGGTCAAAAAATTTAGTCCGTGGTGTCATTATTGAGCAGGATATCAAAATTCAAAATTGTTAAGTGAGGTTTGAACTACCTTTGATTGAACTACACAAACGATTCCTTGGTTTTCTCTACTTTTAAGGATGCCAGATAAGTCAGATAAATGAATTTTACTTTGATTTTCCACCAATTTAATCGGAAGGACTATCAAGTGGAAGAAGGAATGTATGTATGAGTATATATGGTGGGAAGGTACAAGGTTTATCTATGTAATAAAAAATATTAGCTTTTTATTCAAAGGATATTGCATAATTTTAGAGAAGACAAAGCAACTTGAACACCTAGGTGCAAAAGCTGTCAAACCTCTGTGATTACTATTTTACATGCAAATACTTCTAAATCTAAAGTATATGACTTCATTATCTAATACAATATGTAAATTGGTTACAAAGGTGATAGTTTGGTTATCAGTTAGTTAAAAAATACGCCACACAAATTGATTACTCAGGGCCCATTTTAAGGCAACACTTTTTTAAAAAGAAATAAAGGTAACCCCAAATGGGATGCATACAGTTAGATGCCCTCTTTTTTCAGGACTACAGAGTTCAAGAATCATTTCAAAGTAATTTCCCTGTCAAAAGAAATATGCTGTTAGCTTTTCAAAAAGAACACCTGCAGAGTGGAAGTCATTTTCATAACTGCCTTCATCTGGGAGCACTGGCTTCAGGCAAGGGAGAAAATCTACTGAAAGAACTCATTGGCCTTAGAATGTCCCCTTCTTCCCATTAATCTCAGAATGTAGAGAAGTCTTGATTCTTCTACTTGTTTTTCTAGCTTTAATATGTTTGTTAGAGACCTTGAATCTGGATTGAATTGAGCATATCTCAGAGGAAGCAAAAACTTTGAAGGCAAAATATCAGTGTCTTTTTTAAAACAAAACATAGTTTCTTATTCAACTGATTCATTTCTTTGAAGAAAACAAAATCTCCTTCATCAGAAATGTATTTCTAATAATAAACAATCAGATAAAAAAATCAGACAAATGAAAAAATATAACATGCTTCTAAAAAGATAAGGAGAATTTTATATTCTGTAGTACTTGGCTCCATGAGTTATCATTAGCCAAGATGTCTACAGGAACAAGATTTCTCAGGGTACAAAAAAAATACCAATTAAAACACTGGCACAATGCAGATTATTTTATTACCACATCAGTGAAGTCATTTTTACTTCAAGCTGTGGCTAGGTAACTTGGTGTAATTAAATACTAAAATACTTGAACATAATGTCTGGAACTGATGGATTGTCCCATTCAGGTTTTTTTCATTTTTTATTTTGTCTCCCTGTATGATACATTTTTAAAACTGCTGTTATGCTTCATAACATTGTATATGAAATGGTTGGTATATGGGAAAGCAAACAAATTATTTGTATATAGTAAATCAAGAAACACTCTTATTGTTGAAAATAAATTGGTTTAGAGAAAAGGAATGATGAAGAAACGGATTCTAAGGATAATTGGGCTTTGCCAACCATTTGAATTGTTGCTTGCATTGCATGTTGAACCCATTAAAACCCACCTCCTTTTTATTAGAACCACTGGATAACCACTGGTAGATGTTTTTCATGTTAATTTACTTCATCTCTAATTCACAAATGAAATATATTTTTAAACCAAGTAAGGTTATCTCTTGCTGTTTCTGGACTATGCCTAGTCATGACTTAATATCCGCTAGAAAAGAATACATTTTAAACATCTACTTTTTATGGCCAAAGATGTCAGGAAGACAATGGAAAGCAAGTGTTAAATGACATGTTGTTAAAGCATACATTTTACATATAGTGGAATTGAATTAAAAAATTTGAAAAACCTCCATGGTAAAAAAATAAAGTTCAATTCTAGGTTTATATTGCAATGTTTTAAATGAAAATACATCAAGAAAAACCCACAAGGTTGTATTTCTATTTGAATAAATGAGACAGGCCACTTTAAAGTTAAGCATGATTTATTTTTTCCCCTCCATTCTCTAAATGTGCAGCAGTGTTGTCCTTCATTAAAGATGCAGGTGCTGACTGGGTTATTTCCTTGTCCCTGACTCATGTCAACAAGGCTTGAGTGTGAAATTTTCTGAAATGATTTACTGCTTATGTGCCCCACCCATCCATTGATCACCACTTTAGTATCTTGTTATTATATCCCAGCAAAGAGAATTGAAAATAGCTGTTAACCGGGTCTGAATCATCCATAAATAAATTATAAATTGTGAAAAAAAAAATTCCTCATGCAAAATTTTAGAAATTACAATGAATATGTACATGCAACCCCCATATATTTCTAAGTTTTGTTTTTGTTTTAGTTTTTGTATGCTCAATACATTTTGAATAGACTTGAGGATTAACTTCAGATTTTTTTAAATCTCCTTTATAATGTGAAAACAAATTGAAAGTAAATAAATTCCAGAAGTCTTAATGTGATAGAATCTTTAGGAATTTCCTTTGGGATACTTTATTTAACAAGTATGTTGCATGCATGTGTCTTACAAAGTTTATGATTCACAGGTATATTGTTTTCCAATATTTGTGATTAGTTTCTATGACAAAGTAGCTATGGACAATGATTAGGAAAGTGTATGTCATTTAAAACCTATAGGGATTGCTTGTTCATAGGCAAGAGTTTAATTTTTTAATTGCACTAACTGTTTAGAAAGTTATTTATTTAAAAAAAAACATAAAAAATTACCATTATAATATCAAATTTTGCTATAAAACTACTTAAATGTTCTTAACTCTTAAATTATGCATTGATAGATGTATTTATTATACACAAAAGTAATCTGTCTTTACATGCTACTTGACAAATTTGTCTGACTAGGAAGTTGTCTCTCAACATGTTTTCCATGATTTGCTTTTTCAGAAGCACCTGAGATGTTTCTTAAAAATAAAGATTCCTAGGGCCAATGGCACAATCACTGAAATAAAGAGCTTGGGTTTGAAGCCCAGGAATCTGCGGTTTTACAAGTATCTATAAATTATCCAGCAGGCAGAAAATTTGAGAACCTCTGCCTTAGGTGTTTGAGTTGATTTGGTTTTAATGTTGAGTACACTTAAAGAATGTTTATTCTCTGAGGACAGATTTCCATGAGAAAGGGAAAAAGTTATTTGGAGATCTTTGTTTTCTGTATTTCAAGGATTTGGAGAAGCAGATTTGGTGCCACTACTGGTTTTTTGCTTTGGTTTTGCTTATGTTTTTTGCTATCTTCATCTCAGAATAATATTTCTAGATGGAAAAACATAATAGATCCTATTGGATGAAAGGCATTAGCTCAATACAGACAGCAACTAAACTAATAAGCAGATCAGTGAATATTAACCTATATTATTGAAACTGACTTTACAAAATTCTAAGTTAAGTTTCACTAGTGGGTGCAATTCCCCCTAAATTTTGTCCAGGCCTTAGTAAAACCTTAAACCAGATATTAAGTAGTTGGGAATTTATAATAAAGTAGAATAATATGTTAATTAGGTAAATATTCTATAAAAGGAAGCTAATAGTCATGGCTGCATTATGACTTATAGAAGCCTTAGACAATTTTGCCTTTATGGACCCCTTTTACCATAAAATCATCTTAAAAGTACATCGATATCAACATGATTTATTCCCAAATGTGATGCCTAAAACCATTAGTCACTATGAACAAAACGTAACAAAAACTTACCTTTACACATTTCTATAAACTACATAGAAGAAAACCATAACATAAGAGAAACCAAATATTCTCTGAATGTTACTTTTTATAGTTCAATTTTAACAATAATAATGGACTTACCCAGTTCAAAAAGCTGTCAGATGAGTGTTCTCTTGATGATGACTCACTTGATACTGACATGCTGTGTTTCCTGTCCTCTATCCTTCTGCAAAGTTTAATGAGCTAGTGCCAGGTGTGGGCTAATGGATCCCATGAAAGAGATTTGCTGCTTGTGGTGCTTAGCAAAGGTTGCAGAGGGCTCACACCTAATCACATTGCATGCGTATGTGTTTGTGTGTATGTGCATACACACACATACACATACACACACACATGTGCCTACAAATCATGAAGGTCTCTTGTTACATACTCAGGATATTTATCTACTGTTAGGCTCCTGTGATTAGATGCATTTATTTATTTTCCCTCCACTCTGCCCATTGATTTAGTAATCGAGCATAATGTCAATCATTTTTGAAATACCTGAGCAAGCATTTTCTTCCTTGTTATTTTTTCTGTTGTTGTTTGTTTGTGTCTTTGTTTGTTTTGTTCGAGAAAATAAAACTCCCCGAAGATGAGAAATGGAAGTCAGTTAGTCAGTTCCCATTTATTTGTGTTTTGCACAAAACTGCTGAACAGTATTTTAGGGATATGTCCAGGTAAAAGTATCTATGTGTGTGTGTGTGTGTGTGTGTGTGTGTGCGCGCGCGCGCGCGCGCGCGTGCGTGTGTGTATTACATGTATCTATGTAATATATGCATGTATAATATATCTATTAATATATGCATACATATATGCTCACATATAGATGAAATAAGTTAATCTTGGCTCAGACTCTATCCATTCTTTCACCTATGTGAAATAATGAAACAGACTGTATTTGTGTGAAGGCCAAGTTGAGAGCTTATTTGAATTAATTTCTAAGTTATTAGCAATAAATTTTTAAATACATAGGTTTGTAAAAAAAAAAAAATGAAAGAATGTTTTACCTTTTCAATTACTTTTTCTTTCATTTTGTTTTGGGTTTTCTCATATTCAGCTTGAACGAGAAAACACTATACCTTGGCAATAGCTAAAGTCAATATAAATGTTCTTCAGATAAGGTAATGCTCTGCTCCAAAAGATGCATTCTTCTGTTTTAAATTTACATCTCATATGCTGCCCAGCTAAGTGTTCATGCAATTCACAGTTGTTAAAATTACTTGTATAGTTCACCGTTGCAGTCATTATTTTGTTTAGGTCAAGAGTATGCTCATACCTCATTTGTATTTCCTCTGCTAATGTGGGTATATTTTTTAAAAATCACTAGTAGATGAATGTTACCAAATGTCTCTTAATTTATGCTAAATTTTCTTTAAATCAGTATTACTATTATATCACAACTTTATAGGTATTCAAGAAAGATTTAAGATCTTTTCCAAATGTGTGAGTTTATGTTTGGTTTCTTAATAGTCTCATCATTTTCTTTTTCCATAAGAAGAAGTATCTTTTAAAGGTATTTCTCCAGAATTGATGAGTAAATAAGCAGAGACTATATTTATCTGCTGTATTATGGCCCTTTATTAAGACTCAATTTTTTAGAAAGAAAAACCATAATTTGTAGCTTATATGAACCTAATACCCACTTTAGACATAGTTCCTCAAATATTACTATTGGACGCTAATCGTTATGGCATATGTGAGAGTCACTGTCCTCACATCCTTTTTACCCTTAAGAATGGATATGATGTCAATAAATTAATTCAAATATAATAACCAAATAATAAACTTAATGGCTATTAACTAAAAACTTAATCACTATTAAAAAAAAAAAACAAACCTGTAATCAGAATAGGAGCACCATGTTAAAGGTCACTATCCAAAAGTATTTTATAGAGGGAAAGCAGACATGTTAGCAAAGATGAGGTCTTGTCTTAGACGTTATTAGGCCTTTTTGCAAAATGTGCGCTAGGGCCCAGAGTAAAAACTTGAGGAAAGCGTGAAAAACTTCACAGATGTGGTAAACAAGCAGATAATAAACCACTGAGACACTCATATTGATTAGGTGTCTAACAAATAGCTTGCTGTTTATTACACTATAGCTTTAGGAGTTTTACAAGGTTGAAAAGGGGTGAGTAGGAAAGGGAATCCCAGGCTCATGCCAAGGTGCAGCGCTGAATGTATAAGGTGAGCTCTTATTTGGTTTGGTAGAAAGTAAAGATATATATTGAAAAGTGTTTGGAAATGTTCTCAGAAAGAGACAAAGTTCCAGTCCGGAGGAGTCTATGTACTTGGCTGGGCAGCTTTATCTGTAAACTCTGGTCAACAGGAAGGAATGAGAGAGTTTAAAGGAGAGTAACCAAATACAATTATATTTCAGAATAGTAATTCAAGTAGAAAAAAGGTAAATTCAACTTATCTTTTAATTTATTAATTTAACAAATGTTTATTTAAGACCAACTATTGCAAATTTCTCTTGTAAACTTGGAGGAGACCCTGTCAATGAGATAGTTTTTCTTGGTGTCGTCTTTTGTTCTCCTTCTCTGTGGATGGAAGCTATTAAAAAACAAATTACACATTGAATTGACTAATTACAATAAATTATTATTATAGAAAACACAAAAGAAAACTTCTGGAGTTATTCAGATAGGTTCTTGATATCTGAAAGGGTAAGGGGTAGCTAAAAATTCACTGAATGTTTGTTGATGAATGAATATATAAGAAGAGGTTGCAGAAAAATACATGGCAACATTTGAATAGGACAATAGAGATGAAAAAGGAATAACAGGATATAAATATCCTAGATTCTAAATTATATCATATTCTAAATAGAAAATATATGAGCATAGTAGTTATAAGAGTTCCATTTAATTTTAAAACCAGCATTTGGTTTATGTTTCCCAATTAACTTAAATTCATAGTAAACTGACCATGCTACTTAAACTTACCATATACAGATAGATAAATGTATGCATATGTACATATTGTTTACTTTGTTCCTTGTATAGATGCTAACACTGGTAGAATTTTCTAGACAACCAAGTTAAAAGTAATACAAGAATAATATTACAACCAAACTGGAATAAATGACTATAAAAATATTTGTTTTATATATATATATATATGATTTATATATATACAAATTTATACACATACATACATGATTTTTTTTCAGTGTAAATATGTTACTTAAGATTTGCACCCTATATTTGTTTTTTAAAACAGTAATTTTAAAAAATAAAGATGTATATTGAAAAATGTTTGAAAATGTTCTCAGAAAGAGACAAAGTTTAAATCTGAAGGAGCCCAATGTACTTGGCTGGGTAGCTTTATCTGTAATCTCTGGTCAATAGGAAGGAATGATTCCTTCCTATCATATGGAATTTTATAGAATCTTTGAACTTTTACTTAAATATGTACATATATATGCGTGTTTATATGTATCAATATGTGTGTGGTATTACAGATGATTGAAATTCTATCAGTAGAAGTGACAAGCCTTGAAAGAGAACAAATACTTAAGGGGGAAAAATATAGTGTGTTCGTTACTTTCTAGAGACTATCAATCAGTTGAAGATGAGATCTTAATAACTAGAGAAATTGCCAGCTGTACTTTGGTACTCTGTCTCTTTGTTAGCCTTGGTCTTCGAGTGTGAAGCTTTATTTAATTGTTTAAGTAGATGGAAGCAAACTAACAGACACATCAGCCACAGGACACTCAATGAAGAAATTTGTATTTGCAATTTAGCTGTAGAAGCCAGGACTATTCTACTTTGATGATATGGCCTTTGTGATGAACCTGGATAGAAAAACACCATGTGCCACACAGTCCACCTAATTAAGCCATCAGAATGCATTGCAGCAAACAGAGTGCCTCATATGGACGGGTATAAGTAATTTTTTTCCTCTATTGCTTGGTTAATAGAAAGAGGCGCTAACTTAGATTATGACTGATGGAGGCTATATGGTACAGCTGTTGTAATTGTGCCTAAGGGTAGAGAAAGCCCTGGTTTTTTAAAAAAACGACCAAACAAAACAAAAACAGAAACAAACTCTCTATTTGCCTGAGACACTGTCATTACTTCATTCAGCTATTCTCCCTAGATTTCCTAGTGAGCTTTCATTTATTCCACTTTCATTACTTGTGTTCTTCCTCTTGCCATATGCATGTATCCTTTGTTATATAAACAAACAAAACCTGTGCCATGATTTCGCATGGAAGAATTGCTTTGAAAATGGTTTCCTTTATTGAATCAATAATTCATAAATAAAATGAATATTCTTGACTATTAAGAAATATATATTAAAAAGTTGACATGAGAAGAAGTTGAATGCATGGGCCTTGAACATATAAAAACGTAACTGGCCTTCTCCCCAAGAGTATACACTGCAAATTCTGAAGGATGTGACCATATATATATATATATATAGTGACACATACATATATAAATATAGAGTCACAATATATGAGCATGTGCATGTGCATATACATTAAGTATATGTGTATATATTTAAATTCACACATGTATAAAACAGTATTTGTGTTTTCAATTTAAATTATTTGTATACATCTAGTAAATATACATAAGTGATAGAAAGTGACAAATTTTTATTCTCTTAAAAGGAGGATAAGATTATTTATTTATGTATTGAGACAGAGCCTTGCTCTGTTGCCCAAGCTGGAGTGCAGTGACGTGATCTCGGCTCACTACAACCTTTGCCTCCTGAGTTCAAGGGTCCAAGTAATTCTCGGGCCTCTGCCTCTCTAGTAGCTGGAATTATAGATAGGCACCCCTACACCTGCTAATTTTTGTGTTTTGAGTAGGGATAGGGTTTCACCATGTTGGCCAGATTGGACTCATCCTACCCTCATGTGATCCACGCACTTCGGCCTCCCAAAGTGCTGTGATTACAAGCATGAGCCACTAAGCCTGGCTGGGATAAGATTTATTATGACATGACATTTTTCCAGCATTGTTAATAGTCATTCTCTGAACGAGCAGGTTACTAGGGCGACGTATCTACACAAATGACTGAATTCCTTGTATATGAAAATAACTTTATAGAATATATAAAATAATTTCTCATTTTTCCATTGAAATGGCCTTTCAACTTTATTTTAATGTTTTATGTTCTTTAGGTTCTTAGTTTGACATGCAATTCAAACAGAGGCATACAAGCATAGCATCACTGTTAAAATAAACTGGAATTAGGAGCTAGGGCATCCCCTGTGTTGCTGCTCTTGTCCATGAGGTATTATTGCTTACTGAAGTCATAAGTTTTCCTCATAACTTTATGACTCTAATCACTTTTTCCTCTTTCATTGCACATTTTGTTTCCTTTCTTGCCTTTTTCTTTTCTAATATAATGAGAAATTCAGGCTTCTAGATAGTTACTATATAAAAAGATGTATTACTTCTATTTAATAATTTATGTAGCTGATTTCATGTTCTTTTAATAAACTGAATATAAGGCAAATATAAGGCAACAATGATGGTAAGATGCTTCATTATGTACGGCCAAGAAAAGAATATAACTGCTACATTAACCCGTGATACACCATAAGTTAAGGATAATTCTATGCAGTACATTAGTCAAACCAATCTCTCATTGCTTTGAAGTTTCTTTCATCCTTTTCAAAAGAGTTGGCAATTACTTTTGCATCTATTTTGGCAGATGACAAACCACTCTTTTGAAATTTCTCAGGAAATAGGTACTTCCTTCTACCTAAGAGTGTCTTTCTTAAATAGGATAATTTCTACTTCACAAGAACATATAAATTTGTGTCCATCCCTTGAACAATGAATATTTTTTCACAAATGCCAAATCTACGCCTGGTTTGGTTTCTAAGCTTCAAATAACAATAACATTTACTGACAAATTTCAGTTACACTGGAATTACGTAATGTATTTTAAATGACAGTTAAACTCAATTTGTATATTTCTCAATGCATATAACTCAAGTGAAATGACAATATGAACACTTATGACCAAGTAATCACATGGCAGTCAGTGCCAATCACACTAAAATTGCTGCCTGGCCCATAGTGATTGTAAGATGCCATCTACTATAAAGCTTCAGAGTCAAAACATCTTCTAAGAATGGGTGTTTGAATTGATAAAATACAATATATAGAGGGAGATTGAGCTGACATAATCCTCAAGCTCCTCAAACCCATTATACATAAATGTACAAATATTCACTAGCAACTAGTTCTTAATTTTAAAGCCACAAATGTGGCAAACATAAAGAAATATGTAGTATAATAATACAATTGTGATTAAAATTTATCCATTTACAGGCTCACGTTTTTCTTCCAAATAGAAGTCTCTTTCTCAGGTTTAGAAAGCTGTTCACTAGAAAATTAAGCAAATTTTCTTAAAATCTTACTTATCATCATGACAATTGAAATTTTTTAGTATGCACAGAGCTGAAATGCATATTATGATTATTAGGCAGCAGTATAATTTTTTCACAGACATTCTGGGTAGAATAAAAATAGCTGCAGTAGACACTGTGCTGTTTCACTACAAGTTTGTTGAATAAAAATAATGTCTATTGAATAACAATCACTGACTTTATTACATTTTACTTTTAAAAATACACTAAACATAATTATATGCAGACAAGAGTATTTCTCAATTAAATAGTGCTAAGTATTTCCTAATTAAATGGTAGATATAATAAAATTGACCAATACTAATAAGAAGGCAATGTTAGTTCTTAATCAGCAACTGACTAATATATTGATTATATTCACTGAATCAATTGTTTATAAAGTGAAACTTGTTTCATTGAATCTTAATTTTGGCATCATACACTTACTATAGTTTTACTGTATTTTTCAACCAAAAACCTTTTATTGTAAGACTAAGTTTAGCTCTGTAAGAGACTGTCAAACTGTTTATGTTTTTTCATAACTACAAGTAATGTAAAAAGTTCCCATTGCTCTATATCTTTCTGAGAAATTGGTGTTGTCAGTGGTTGAGATTTCAGCTATCTAATGATGTGTAGTGGTATCTTGTAATTTAAATTTGTAATTCCTTAATAGTATATGATATTGTTAAGCTTGTGTGTCATCTGTATTTGTTCTTTGTTGAGGTATTTATTTGTTCAGAATTTTTGTCCACTTCTTAATTAGTTTGGTTGTTTATTGTTGAGTTTTAGGAGTTCTTTGTAATTTTTTTTTTTTTTTTTTTGAGACAGTCTCCCTCTGTCTCCAAGGCTGGAGTCCAGTGACACAACCTGGGCTCCCTGCAACCTCCACCTCACTGCTTCAAGCAATTCTCCTGCATCAGTCTTCCGAGTAGCTGGGATTACAGGCACCTGCCACTAGGCCCAGCTAATTTTTTTTGTATTTTTAGTAGAGATGGAATTTCACAATGTTGTTCAATCTGTTCTCAAATACTTGACCTCAGGTGACCTGCCCGCCTCAGCCTCCCAAAGTACTGGGATTACAGGCATGAGCCACTGCATTCAGCAAGTTCTTTATGAATTTTGAATTCAAATCTTTTATCAGATACCTATTTAGCATATATTTATTCCAGCATTTAGCTTAAATATTTATCCGATTCCTTACATTGCCTTTCGCAGTGCAAAAGTTTGTTCTTTTCAATAAAGTCTAATTTATTAATTTTGTTTATTTCATGGATCATGCTTTTGGTGTTATACCAAAAAACTCATCTCCAAACCCAAAGCTACTTAGATTTCTTCCCAAGAATTTTCAATACTTAATATTGTCTTTTTTTTTTTTTTTGGATTTTGTTTCATTTTTTTTTTTACTCTTTTTATTTTATTTTATTTTATTTTATTTATTGCATTTTAGGTTTTGGGGTACATGTGAAAAACATGCAAGGTTGTTGCATAGGTGCATACGTGGCAGTATGATTTGCTGCCTCCCTCCCCTTCACCTATATCTGGCATTTCTCCCCATGCTATCCCTCCCCAACTCCCCACCCCCCCCGCTATCCCCCCTCCCCCCAACAGACCCCCGTGTATAGTGCTCCCCTCCCTGTGTCCATGTGTTCTCCTTGTTCAACACCCGCCTATGAGTGAGAACATGTGGTGTTTGATTTTGTGTTCTTGTGTCAGTTTGCTGAGAATGATATTGTCTTTTTTTTAACGCGAGATATTTTAAGTAAGACATAAACACGGAGAATAAAAGACCCCTTGTAATGTCTTTGGTGTAAATAAATGATACTAAAAAGAATATTTTCTGTAGCACTGATATATGGAGTGAGAATCAATGTGCAAATGGCGATATTCCTATTATCTTTGTCAACATTACAAATAACATTGTTTTTTATTTTACATGTTAATTGGAAATTATGTATTGTGTAATCCCAACATTAAGTCTTGAAGTCTTAAAATATTAAATATTTTTAAAACAGGAGAAACAAAAATTAAGATTGAAACGGTAGACCAGAGACAATTTATGTAAAAAGAAAAGAAGAAATAAGGAGTTTGATGAGGATAGATGGGCCAATTCAGAAGTGTTACTGGTATAGACAGAACAAGTTGATGTTGGCCAAGTGTTTAATGTTCTCTAGATGCTCATAGAAGCAGCTCTACAAACTATAGAATAATCTAAAAGTGATTTATAATGACCATAAGGCAGATGATTTATTCAAGTTTCAACCATACGGTTTAGAATTCATCTTTTTTTCAATTTATTTTCTATTTGTATATGGCTATTTCTTTTAAAGACAAACTATCATTTTCCCCCATTTCATTTTTGTAAGCTTTCACCAAGTGTGTATAGAATCAGTCATTTTAACAGATTATTTATAGTAAATAACCTGGGCAATGTTAACAAAATTTTAGTGCCATATTTCTACCAGCTGTGTGAAATGTTTAAACTTAGGAAACTTGCAATTTTTTTTCTTTGTTTTTTTTTTAGGTTTTTGTTTGTTTGTTTGTTTTAGTGGACAATATTTATATTGTGGTATGGTTGTACAATTTAAATAAAGGTTGTAAAGTATCAAGCACAATGCCTTGTACATTTAAGGCAATGAATAAAGAGTAGTTAGTATTACTTTAAAAATATATATAAGTGAGATTTTGAAAATATGGAGAGAATTGAAAATTGTACATGGGTGAAAGATTATCTGGTCATTTTGAGCTTGGATGATTGTGTCAATGACTGAAAAACAGAACATTTGGCAAGGAGAAATGCTCCAGATTCATGGAGGAGATAAAAGAAAAAACACCATAGCATGCAAGAGATAAATTTTAATGTGGTTAATGAATATAACTATAATTAGTTAATAGCAGGTCTTACACACTGTCTTTAACCCCTTTCAAATGTCTCAGCATACTATTCAATGTATAATGTCAGATGATACGGCATTTAGTGAGCAGAAAATTTTAAGCTGTATAGAGAAGTCATAATTTGCTATGGCAAACAGATATGATAAAATGTCACATCAATTTCAAATCAAAGAAAATAACCCACATTTAACAGAATATGTAAGAATTTGCCTGAGTTATGTAGGAAAGCTACGTTACAACTGTTGTTTCTACTCAAACAGTGACATGATGCTTCAGGGCAAACAAGGTAAATATACGACAATTGTGAATGCTTGTAAACAAGCATATGTCACAAACGTGAGATATTTTTAGACTACAATGATATTTTATTATAATTGTTACTAGATTATTTAGCATAATGAATATGTTAAAAACATTCAAATATATCATGACAAAAATATAGTATTTGGAAGCATGTCATGAAACAAACAGAAGAATGCCTATTCACTAACATATTTTTTCTTTGGGCATCTTGGTATAAGGAGAACTTTCATATGTTTCTACAGTGTTGGTGAAGTACTTTACAACAAGAAAATTATATATACATATATAAATATTCATTCATATATATATATATACACATATATACTAATTGTTTTCATTTCCCTGTTTAAAACACAAAGGTAGAAAGTGTACGCTGATTGCAAAAAATATTTGAAAATTACTGGTTTAAAGAAATATGTAATGAGATATTGAAATGTTTACTAGAATTGACAAAGAAAAAGTTTGGTTTGTTTCTGTCTAGTAGGAAGTTAAGTTTTTAGTTTTGTTTTGTCTGTTTATCAAAGTGTACATTTTTGTTTGTATTTAGTTCAGCGTGACGTTTGGAGGAGATCAATTCTAAATAAAATTTGATTCACACTCATGGTATGTCATAATACACTTTGATTTCATCAGATGGAACATAAAACTATACTTTATTAAGGAATGCATTCAGTTAAATTTTTATATGGTAAACCTGAGTGTACTAACGTGATGTAAAAGTCACAGATCCACAAACATCAACTAAACAAATTATTAATGGAAATGAAAAAACATACAGTATTAGATAATCTGTGACGCATATATATAGTCTGATTGATTATAGTAAGTAGTCAAAAGTAAAGATGACTACAGTAATACTTGATATGTGGAATTGCCACCAACTTGATTGAATTTTATGATGATATTAGTTATGTTAGACAATTAATCTATAGGATGTTTTGATCAACTACTAAAAAATAAAATTTTATAGTATTATTATGGTAGCCAAATTTTGAGAATCATTAAATTGAAATAAAGGCTAGGAAAAGGGTTTAGTGCCTGAAAAACACAAACAGATAGTAACATGGACAAATAGAATGGATGTAAATGCATGACCCAGTTGAAAGATTAGAACCAATAGAACCAGAAGAATCAATTCAGTTAAAATATTGGAAATGCTGTAATAAAATGAGGAAACATTGAGCTCAGAAATGTCTGACAGATTCAGGGATATATCATTATTTTATATGAGTATATCATATTACTTGAAAAACCGATTATATGACAACAATATTTATAAGAGACCTGGTACAGCATAACCTCCCTAAAACTTTTTTAAAGACACATTCATTGTGCAATTCTTTGAGTACAGGAAATCCATGGACTCAATGGAAACAAGTGATCCTTTGTCAAGAGTTTCCCTGGATAGTTGCATTTTGTGCTTCATGATCCTACCTAATATACACGTTCAACATCGGTAAACCAAACAAAGCCAAATTCCGTAGCATATTGTTTTTACATGTTGCTTTTTATTTAGTCTTTGTTCAATAGAATTTGCTGTATTATTTTTGAATTATCATATCTTGGGTTTTAGATTGATCAAAGGAGACATTTTGACAAGTATTTACTGAAGAGTTAAGGTAATTTTAATGAGGTGATAAGTAAATTATTTGGAGGGGGCTGCAGAAATATAAAGATGAACTGTTTTAAACTGGAGCTGAAAGCTAACCCTGATTAAATGTGTTGGTTATTTGTCATGTTCGTTAAACCATCAATAATTTCACATTCGTAATTTAATTAAAGGTCTACTTTGTGAAATTGTCCCATATGAATATTTGTATTAATAATCTGCCTTCACTGTTACAGTAATTAGCCATTCATAATTGAGGATAAATTTTGTAAGCAAAGTATAATAAATGAATAATAAATAACAAGACTGTCATATATCTAATCTGTATCTTTAATTTCTGGGTAACGAATAATACATTTATAAATGAATTCCATTTATTGCACACTCACTATTTGTTTTCTGCACTGATTTTACTTAACCCTTAAAAAAGTTTTATGAAAAAGATTTTTGTAAATTCAGAACTTGAGAGGCAGAAGAAGGAGGATTGCTTGAGTCCAGGAGTTCCAGACTAGCCAGCATGGGCAAGATAGGGTTCCTCATCTTTATAAGATATTTAAAAATCTGTAAAATATTTAAAAATTAGTCAGCTGTGGTGACACATACCTGTAGTCCAAGCTACTGGGGAAGATGAGGCAGGAGGATTTCCTGAGCCAACCGGTGAAGGCTACAGTGAGCTATAAACGAGCCACTGCACTCCAGCTTGCATGACAGAGCAAGACCCTGTCTTAAAAAATACCTGTATATTATTTATATTTTAACAATGAGCAGAGCCAGGATTTGAAGCCACGTTGCTTTTTCCAACTCAAAAACTCATGATAACATTTCCCACACTATGCCAATCCATTCTACCTCCACATTGCACCCACCACAGGATTTTTCTAATCTTATATTGTATATGATTGTAGGTTGGCTAAGACATGGTCTATGCATTGTGATTTTAAAAGTAACAAGGCTTTCTGGACCAAACCCATCTATTTTCTCCCAGAAAAATAAAAATCCTATTTCAGATATTTAACTGAATATTATTAATGTGGCCTTTCTCTGTTTTTCTTGCTTAAAATATTATTTCCATTTTTCTAACTTTTACTCGTTTTACTACTTCTTCCTTGACAATTGGTATTATAGTTGAGGATATAATGTACATATGTCATAAAATAGTTATGATTGATTTAAGATTGCATTTTATCTTTTAAGAAGACCATGCTTTCTCTTTGGTGCCATGTCATAATTTATCTTAAAAAAAAAAAAAAAAAAAGATAGCATAGTTTCAGCTAAAATTTTATAAAGGGGCAATACATTTTTATTATATACATTTCATTACCTAAACACACCTTTTCTTTTTTTAATTTGAAATAGCAATGTTAGAAATTATATCATACAGCTAAAATTTAACATTTCTCTAGTTATCTCATAAATATTCAGTTTATTATTTATAACTATGTGCATCAGATTAAAGTGTTTAATCAGAAAAGGTTGTTATATTTATGCAAATACTGACATATAGGAAGAGTTTTCATTGAATTTTGAATATGCATTCTCTTTGAGGTATCACATATATATGTATATTTAACAAACATCTTTAATTTTAATATATAGATTTTGACATCTTATTTTTTATTTTCATTAAAAATGACTTTAAAACAAGAATAGCATTTTTCATTTTACAGTTTTATGTTTAAATGTGTTTTTTCAATTTCACTTTATTTTTTTCTAATCTGCAAATTTGTATGAGCAATTTAGTCTCTGAGAGGGTTACAAAAGGCCTAGGAAAGGACCTTAAATTTAGGAAGCCCAGAAAAATAGAATGCTCAATGAATTGTCTGTAGATACTGTAGTGCTGTTGCCAGAAATAAGTTAAATAGACTTTCCTTCCTCTGGGGGTTGATAACTGAGAATATAACACAGAGATATGTGAGTTAATTATAATTAAAGTAGCCAATTGTGTAATGAATCAATTTAAAAGTTTACACTGAATCAAACACATAGGATATATTTACATCGCTTTGTTTTGAAAACTAAATGCCATTCTTTTGATTTTCATAACTGAAAGAATAGTAATAGATTTTTTCAATCACCTGTTGTCTTTATTTTCATATTTTTAGAAAAGTGTTTTCCTGTATGAATGTACTACTTCACTTCATCACACTAAATGGTATATTTAAAACTTTGACTGACTTTGTTGTTTTTTTTTTCCCTTTGAGTTTAAAAGGTATTTATCTTAAAAAACTAACAATAAACCTTTAACCTCCTATATATGCTATTGAAGACTAACAATATTTTTAATATTTGTACACTAGCAAGGCTCATATAACTTAGTGCAAGATTTGAGCTAAAAGCATATTTTATTTAAATATCTGACGTTTAGTAACATGGGATTCATCTGGAGCCCTAGATATGCAGTCATTTTATCCTGGAATTACTTTTGGCCTTTGGAAGGTCACGCATTTACAAGTTATTGCCTCTCATAAATTGATCTAATCTTCTGAATAATGGCTGTACATGCTGATGATCAATATTTTATTGCTTCTACATCCTAAAACACACCATGAATTATAGTCAAAACCATTATCACCCAGTTCTGCAGACATAACAATAATATACATGTGATATTACCACTCAGCTTGTGGTACCGTTTACAAAACAAGACTGCTTGAATGATTTTATTTTAGCACTATTATAATCCTGTTTAATTTATAGGTAGAAATGCCCCTAACATTATCACCCAAATAGTCCTGCTCTAGGCCAGAGAATTCATTCATTATGATTTTCTCCCATAATGACCAAATCTAAATTTTGCTTTGATTTAAATGTTTCTAAAGATTAATCACTGTATTATATTTTCAAAGGGTAGTGTGAGTTAAAGATTATTACAATTTTTTAATGATCAAATTAATGCTAAAAAGTGATTTTTTCTCACTGTAATTATCCTTTAGTCACATTTCCTTAATCTAAAACCATATATGATGCACATTCTTTGTATTTGTGTCTTTCTACTACCACATTTTTATAATTTTAATAATTTCTATATTTTACTTTAATGAATTTTTTTCTGATTTTGTCTTAGCTATGTAGACAAATACTCTGATCTCTTTCAGTTACAATCCCCTGTCCACGCTTCACTTGTCAGTCATTTCAATATTTGCTTCCTTTATGGATGTTACGACAATCGATATTTGAGGATGTGAGAGTGCTTCTAGTAATCCAGCATTTGTTAGGATCATGATTCTGATCAAAAAATGAAAGTTTCTCTCCTGGGAGCCTAAGCAGGGACGTAAAAATAACTACAATCAGAAAATAGTTTTTCTTCATTATAATCCGATTCCCTTATCTGTAAGTTTCAATCAGTTTCACTTTCACAGGCATATGCACACACTTCTGTAATTAAGTTTGCTCGAGGTAATAGGAAATTGTTCATCTGTTTAAATACTAAGTCTAGTTATGCAGTTGTGCTTGCCCTCATTGTTGGTTTTTTGTTTTGTTTTCCGTTTTGTTTTGTTTTGTTTTGTTTTGTTTTGTTTTGTTTTGTTTGAGAGAGTCCTACTGTTTATCCAGGCTGGAGTCCAGTCATGCAATCTTGGCTCACTGCAGCCTTAACCTCCTGGGCTCATGTGATCTTCCCACCTGAGCCTCCCAAGTAGCTGGGACTACAGGTGTGCACCACCATGCCAGGCCAGCTTTTTTGTATTTTTAGTAGAGATGGGGTTTTGCCATGTTGCCTAAGCTCATCTCCAACCTCTGGACTCAAGAGATCCTCCCTCCTTGGCCTCTCAAGGTGCTAGAATTACAGAAGTGAGCCACCATACCAGGCTGAATGCCCCTTTAGCTTTCATTTTACCTCAGAGCTTTTTGGTAAACGAAAGTTTTAGAAAATGGTTATATGTATAAAATCATTCAGGTGAGTTGGTCTTACTAATATTTACCAATTCTCTCATTTACTGTGTTGACATATTTTTAATTGATTTGACATATTAATGTGTTCAGTGTTGGAGAAAATAATATACATGAAAAAATGGAAACTTGTATATTCAAATGGCTTAAAAGCTGATACAGCAACTATGATTTCATTGTGGATTATTGAGGAAGCAATAATTTTAAAATGGAAGAAAAATTTGACTAAAATGTGAGTTAAAGTTTTAGCCTGTGAAAATATTAATAGCTTAATATCTTTATAAGCACAGACATAAAAGCTATTAGTAATGTTTTTATATTTATTAGCTTGAGTTTCAACCTTTCTCAATTTATGTTAGTCCTAGTATTAAAAAGTGCTTTTGACAGCGTTAGTTTAAGAAATGTTCTTTAATAAATTGTCAGCTAGAGAAATCAATACCTTTAAAGGTTACTTTGAACTTTAATTAAACAAATCATGTGTGTGTGTAAGTGTGTCTGTGTGTGTGCGCGTGCCTACATGTGGGCCTGGTTAATAAGGCACAAAAGAGTTTGGATCACCAAACACAAAGCTATGAGGGAAAAATACAAATGGGTTACTACATTTTTCTAAAACAGGTGATAGCTAATTAAGCGGCCAAATTTCCTTTTATTGTATTATACTGTCGAAAGAATTGAGTTAAATATATTACATAAAAATGTAACAAAATTATAAGTAGATTGTGAAATAGTTTCCTGAGATTTCAGCAGAATCTATTTTTAAAACTCAGAGTATAAAATATTGTAACACTATATTCATCACCATTTTACTTAAAAATAATTCATTTCCTGGAACTGTTTGGAATTTGTATTTGCACTGTGATACGGCAAATAATTTTAGTAAAATGCCGTCTAGCCTTTTAGATACAGAATGATTCCCCTGAATTCTAACGCTCTTTTTCTCTACCACCTTACCCAGAACATGGACAGACAATCATGAACAAACCAAATTTTGTACAGAATTTCAAGAGAATGAAAGACTGTCCTAACGTGGATTCACTAGCTCCCTATTTAGTCAACAATGAGACAAAGAGAAAGCAAGATTCAAGATTAGAAAAGAAAAAATTTTTTTCAAGGTCGGGCGCTGTGGCTCACGCCTGTAATCCCAGCACTTTGGGAGGCCGAGGAGGGCAGATCACGAGGTCAAAAGATCGAGACCATTCTGGCCAACATGGAGAAACCCCTTCTCTATTAAAAATAAAAAGCTAGGCATTGTGGTGTGCGCCTCTGGTCCTAGCTACTCGGGAGACTGAGGCAGGAGAATCACTTGAACCCAGGAGGTGGAGGTTGCAGTGAGCCGAGATTGCGCCACTACACTCCAGCCTGGCAACAGAGCGAGACTCTGTATCAAAAAAAAAAAAAAGAAAGAAAAAAGAAAAAAACTTGATGGATTAGTAAAGGCTGTAACTGAAGTTCAAGCATCGCCACCAACTCCAGCCTTTCCCTTTCTAATTGTTTGAAGATTCAAACATGGAGAGACAGACAATATGGTCATGATCCATTAGGACATTCAAATAGATTTTCCTTTTGTCCCTGTATAAGGGTACTCTATAGCTGGTTTCGACTTTGATGATTGACAAGCAGTTTTTCCTACAAGTCACTTATCTTTGCTTTAATTTTTAGCTCATAAAATATTTAAAGATTTTTTTTTTTGTTAACATTAACTTCAGATTTGGTTGTCTTTTAAAATAGTGACAATGATGTCTGAATTGACCTGTCTGCTTTCCAGGTGCATCTATAAAGAGAGATGGGATTGTGGATACTTAGGGAAGCAGGTTTATATCCACTGCACCAAATTGCCAAAGGATACAGTATTTTTATTAGGTATAGAAGTAGTCATGGCCTACTTAATTCAGAAAGTATATCTAAGAAAGATTGGTATGATAAAATCCATACTTTTTTAGGAAGCAATATTTGATCAATTTCTTAATTTGAAAATTATGAATTAAACACATTGCAGGGAAGTGAAACAAATGCTTTTTCTTGTGAGAACTTACTGTAAGTTCTAATAAACTTATGATAATTCATGGAGGAATGAAAATAATTTAATTACGGGAGAACCAAAATAACAACTTCAGTTTTTCAGTATATTTTAGAGTAGAAACAATAGCAGTTAAAATTATAATATTCGATGGCACTCATATTTACAAGAAATATCATGTGAGTACAGTTAATTTCTTTTTAATAGTCAAAGCTTCTAAATTAGTGACAAAAATTAGGGATAATAGGTGACAATACTATTGGCTGGAAATTTTGGAATGATAAACAGAATGAGTGATTAATACTAGGAAGAGATACAAAGATAGGGCAGGCATCAATAGACAACAAATATAAAGTAGTTCAGCTTCTGTTGAGTAACATGGAATACTATCTGCATTTTAGAGGGCTTAAACAAAATATGCATGTTACTATTTATTTTGTTCTTTCTTTTTTTAACTTTTAATTTCAGGGGCAGATCTGCACGTTTGTTACATAGGAAAACACGTGTCATGGTGGTTTGTTATGTAGATTATTTCGTCACCCAGGTATTATGCCTAGTAACCATTAGTTATTTTTTCTGCTACTCTTCCTCCCACCATCTACCCTTCAGTAGACCCCAGTTTCTTGTTTCTCTCTATGTGTTCATGTGTTCTCATCATTCAGCTCCCACTTTTAAGTGAGAATATGTAGCATCTGTTTTCTGTTTCTGCATTAATTTGCTAAGGATAATGGCCTCCAGGTCCATCCATGCCCCTGCAAAGAACTTGATCTTTTATTTTTCATGGATTCATAGTATTCCATGGTGTATATGTACCACATTTTCTTTGTCCAGTCTATCATTGATGGGCATTTAGGTTGATTCCATGTATTTACTACTATGAATAGTGCTGCAATAAATATGCATGAGTATGTGTCTTTATAATAGATTTATTTCAGTAATGGGATTTCTGAGTTGAATGGCATTTCTGAGTTTAGATATTTCAGGAATTGCCACTCTGTCTTCCACAGTGGTTGAATTAATTTACACTCCCACCAGCAGCATCTAAGTGTGTCTTTCTCTCCACAACTTCCCCAGCATCTCTTATTTTTTTGACTTTTTTATAATAGCCATATGACTGGTATGAGATTGTATCTCATTGTGGTTTTGACTTGCATTTCTGTAATAATCGGGCATATCACTGTTTCATGTTATCTTTTAAACATTCCTTCATGATGGAGTTTGTGTCACTCTTTTAAAATGCTCAATGATAAGATAATTATGCCACAAATATGACTGTGGTATCCCCTCTCTGGTTTTGTGCCATCTAAATACTTGTTTACATTAATATTTAAACAGCTTTTTAAAATCATAGTTTTGCTGATATCATTGTTCCTCTTTTTAAGCAATTAATTTTTGATTTATTACGGTTAACTAAATCCAGACCTGGTAAATATATTTATTAGATTAGTCACATTATTATAACAATAATGTTGAACTGAGAAATAAATACCTTTTCCTTTCTTTACCTGTTTAAAATTTTCTTCCAAGCATAAACTTATTAATGTCTACCGTGAGACACACGATGCTACATTAAACTTTAAGTTACAGTGGGCAACAATATGACTTCAGTGACTAACATTATTAAATTTTTTGTGATTATCTTGCAAAAGAGAAAAGGCTTTTCTTTTTTGTCCAGCCTTGTTATACAACTCTTTTTCTTGTCAAAAGAAAATTCAAAGCCAAATAGTGCTGTATAGGCTTTACATCCTTTTAATATTAAAGGAAGGCCCAAGGGTTCCTTCATCATCATTTAACTGGATCCAGGAAACAAGTGCTCTAAGTCAAATAGTTGCATATTTGCTATAGGGTAATGTGAAGAGTCTAACCATGAAGGGAACCATATTTTTAACTAATTATTGGACTTGTGTTTTCATTTAATTTATTAATTGAATATGTAAGTTAATGTAAATTCATTAAAAGGGTAAGCAAATTCATAGGAAATAAATGTTTCAAGTTTTCTCCATTGACAGTACTAAAAACATCACATTTTCATGGCAGAACAGGGCTTGCTAAATATTTTTATATTAAATATCCTCATAATAAAAAAGTTTTGGACCTACTGGTATTATATGGAGCTTCACTAGGACACTACAATTGTATAGCCCTTCAGGATTTAAAGTCAGCTTTCACTCCCATAAATCCAATTTAATCTTAGAAGTTTCTTTCCTATTTTGCTATATGCATGTTATTATCTAATCTCTGATAAGGAAATGCTTTCAAGATTTATTGACTGAGAGTTATTCCTAAAGGAAAGAAGAAAATTTGGGCAAATGCTGGTTTGGCAGCCTAAAATTCATCTCAAAAATTTCATTTTTAGGCTCACCAAACTAATAATAGTATAGCTATTACTGATTATTTAAATTCTTAATGTACATTCAAATAGTAATTTTATATACATTATCACTTTAATTTTTAAGTTACTGCTATATATTAAGTATTCTATAAATTTTGCAGTTAAAGAAACAAAAAAGAAACAGACTCAATGTGTCCCTTGCCAAGGTCACAGAAAAAAAAAGAGGAATGGACAAATGTAAACAGTTCTGTCTGACGGTTAAGACTACATTAAAGACAACTCTTTAAATGTAGTGTGTCTCCCAGCTTCCTGTTCTTGTTGGTAGAGAGGCAAAGGGATATGTAATGCTTTCTTCGTCAATTAGCAATGATTCTAAGCCATTATCTTTATGGTTTAAGCTCTGAAATTCGAAAGGTGGATTTTTCCTTTCTGCAATTAATTTTTTATCAGTTTCATGATTAAATAAGTTCATATTCACATGATAGTTCTTTTTAGCAATTTGAATTGAAATCTGTATTTTATCAATTTTATTGATTACTTCTTTTTGCCATTACTAAAAATATACTGAAAAAGTTGAAGTGAGCATATACCGAGTAATCAAATGAACTGTATCTCATAGGCTTTGCTTGTTCTCAGAAAAATTACCAAGACATCCTTCTTTCTGTAATCAATACTAATATTATTTGACAAGTTCCTTTAATTATTAAATTCTAAAGCATGAAGCATTAAAATAGTTTAATAATTTATCAGTATTGCTATATCAAGCCATTGACAATATATTTTAGTTGTACAAATAACTTATACAAAATAGTACACTTTGATTTTTAAATGAAAAGTTCCTTGCAAAATTAAAAATGACTTATAAATTCTCAAAATTATAACAAAAATAATTTTAGTACAGCCTTTATAATAGCGCCATTAAGTTTACCCACATTAAATACATAGACGATCTCCTTGTTGATAAATTAATGTTTGACTTCAGCCTTCCATACTCTATTACATACTTTCTTTTGAGTGAAAATTTCTGACAAACAGAAATTTATGGTGGAAATGACCTCTCAAGTTTATTTATGAAACCAGTAGCACAACACAACAGTAGATCACAGGATGACACATGATTACTGCCTCCTAAAATAGGTACAGTATCATGCAGTGCAGTGAAGCATGCTCTGCAGTGAAAGTCCACTGGCCCTGTGCTAAACCATGGATAGCCTACACTCAGGTAGTAAATGGAAATTTGACAGAACCAATTCACACAGAAAAACCTTGGCGTTCCACTAGAAGTATGCTTTTTCAAATGAAAAGTTTCAAAAAAAAGTTAATTTTCTTCAATTCAACTTTATTCATTGCTGCTATTGAATCTGGATTTTCTAATTGTAAGCAAGAATAATTTTCCACTTAAGAGTGTTTATCTTGGAATGAGTCTTTTCAAACTTTTATCCACCTTTAATTATGATTGTTTTTCATTTTACCATTTACATATAAAAAGGCAACTATGTAATTTTGATTTGAAAATTTAGCATTAAATTCCTAAGATCTACATTATGGAGTAAATTTACATAAATCACATCTTAAATTGAAAAATTTTGTCATATCAAAATAAATCTAGTTCTATTTGATATGTACTTCATAAATAAAATATAAATATTTTAACGAATGTTTATGTAGAAGAAATAATTGCAACCTAACTTTAAGTTCCAGTTTTCTATGTTAAATATGTTCACCTCACATGTTGCACTTGTATATGAGATGTTTTATGTAAAATTGTCTAAATTTAGATCTCTGATGTACTCTGCAAGATATACAATTCAATAAACTTTGTAATACACAAAAATATTACATGTTCTATCACTGATCTTTAGGTTTTATAATCAAGCTCTAAACTACAAACAATTTCTTTTTATTAGATATCATCATATATTATTAATAAAGACTATGGCTATTTTTCTCCCCATTCATTATTTTGCATTATGTTTACAGAGCATATATGCCAAACATAGCTATTTTTTGAATGAAGATAGTAAATAGACATGTGGCATAAACACACTTCATTAAAATGACTGTTCAATGCCAAAAGAATAAATTACTAGACACAAAGACATTACAAGAGAAAGTGAGGCAGTAGGCAGAAATTCACATATGCTTTTCTGGGGTGTTTCTGATTACATCACACCATTTATAGTTGAAGTTTATCTCTTTAGAAGATATGATCTAATTATCTGCATCATTTTCACAAAACTTTATCCATACTGTCATTTTTTTATGTAACCTATCATACTTTTCAAGTAGTTTTGTGTGCTGCAAATTGAACAGGGTTACAATAGAACAAAACAGTGCCAAAAAGAAAGCACATGACATGTCCACGTGCAATGTTTTTACTCATAGGTGATCATGCTTCGACACTTTATGGAGCATTTCACCCTAGTCATACGTATATTCCAAGGATAAAGTGTATCAAGTATTAGATACTGGAAATGCAATGTCAAACATTTTTATAAATTTGTTATTTTTTAAAATGAATTTCTTCAAATATGTCAAAGTGTCTTTATTCATTTATGATCAATATGCTTCTGGTATTTTCACGAAAATAAATTATTGGGGTACATTGAGAGGGCAGAATTTACTGGAGGTTTTATTTTTGTTTGCTTTATTTTTTGAATAAATATCACCTTCTTTTAGTATGAAAACATAAAAATGTGTGATTTGAGAAAAACAGTAAGAAATAAATTTGGTGAGGTAAAAATAACGAACTTAATATGACAATGTAGCAGGTTGTTGTTTTGATTATATGACCATATATTTATTTCATTTCATTCCTATTCAATTAAACTGCGTATGAAATGAATATATTCATGCCTTATCTCAGTAAAGCATTTCTCTAGTCTTCCATTCATTCCCTTGCACACATTTCAACCTAAATCTGGCGTGAAGTTCAGGATAGAGAAAGTCATACTATCCTTTGGCAGATGATTTTCCGATGATATATACAAAGAAATAATGATTAATATCCAAATATTTGTGCTTTCTGCTGTGTTACTACTTTTTCCATTTTACTACTGCATTTTCTTCTTTGTGTGTGTGTGTATGTGCGCGTGCGTGCGCGCACGCACACATAGTGTTTAACATATTAAAAATAGGCATGCTTTTAGGAAAAATAAAGCAGCCAAAGTAAGTTGTATTTAGTGTTAAGTGATACCTTTACAACAGTAGTGCATGGCATGGTTCATAGACTCTATATAGACAGAATATTTTGGCCTCTGAACTTTGTTGTTGAACTTCCTCACAAAAGTAGCCATTTGTCAAAAAATAAGATTAATTGCTGAATTAATCCACAAAGGCCAAATGTATAAAACTTTATAGGGAGAATTTAAGAAGTAAAACAAGCTTTCAGTTGTCACCTAAGGGTTATTAATTCAAATCATACAGAAGTGACATTTGTCCTCAGGGGAACAGCAAATAACTATAATGTGACAGAAATCATCCTTGTGCTACCACTCCTGCCTCTTCTTTCTTCTCACCTCAGGCATTTTATGTCTAATAGACCCATAGAATTTGTCTGAACCCAGTGATTTGTATTATGCATCCACATTGCAGTCTTCATCTTGCCATTATTAAACATAGCAGTTATCTGTCCAATTATCCTTATCCATAGTGCTGTTAATTTGTTTTACTTGTCTATCATTTTTTAGTTGGAAGATGCAGCAATTCACCACCCAGGATCTTTAACTTTAACTCATTCTCCAAACATCACAGTTAATATTCTAAAACTATACATCTGACCAAGTTACCTTCCGGTTTAAAAATACTCCATGGCTTTTCAGAGCCTTAGCTAAAATTTACAATCTACGGCATGGCATCCAATGTGTTTTATAATTTGGTTTATGTTTCAATCTCTCTTGCCCCTCAATTCCAGCTCCAACAGCAGCACCTTGCTGAAAGCTTTGAGACCCAGCTTTATGTTTATCAATTTCTAGGGCTTATATGTTCTATACTCTGCCTAGAACTCCTTACCAATGCTCCCAGTGTCATAAGAATCAGGTTTGACCTATTTTACTGTAGGATATCTTACTCCCAGCGTTATTTTAACTCCTTTTAGGAAGTCACACCAAATATTTCCCTTTAATGCTCTGAAATTTGTATATATGCTCAAAGTCAACTTTTTTTTACTGGTTCAAAACTACTTAAGAGTAAACATCATGGTTACGTTCTCTTTAATAGTATTTTAGTAGAAAGACTCAGAGGAAATGAAAAAAGTAAAGGAATGGATGGAGTGAAGGTCATATATATGTGTGTGTGTGTGTATATGTATGTGTATATATATGTATGCATGTGTGTATATATATGTGTATATGTATGTGTGTGTATATATATGTGTGTGTACATATATATATATATATATATATATATATATATATTTGGTGGAGACTGTAGCCACCATGCAAAGTCTAGAAATCATTCAAAGAAGTCTTTTAGGCAAACTAGATGATTCTTCTCCAAAACAAAACAAAACAAAAAAAAACTGCTGTTAGTCAAATATCAGTTAAAAAAGCAGATTGGAAGTCATTGGTGAACAATGTTGAATGCAGCTGGGAGCACAAAGCAGACAGTGGATGATATATACATATCATAGCAATTGTTGGCATCTTACATGACAACTTACATAACAAGCTAATATTCCTTTGCTAAAATTGACATAATAACAAAGCATTTACTTTTTCTTTCCTTCGTACATTTTTGCTTTGCAAAAGACATGTTATGGACACATGAAATTCCTTGCTACATTTCTTGTTGATGATGACAGACTAAATGTGATTTTATAATTCTAATGCCTAATGTTCTGAGATCCATGATGTGAAGATGATGTGGGCCACTAGGTCTAGGATGACTAATTCACTGTCACTACCTGACTGGTGGACTTGTGGCAAGTATCTCTAATGGGTCCTGGCATTCATTCTCTCCTTACTATAGAAAGTCTCTATTAATTACCTGACATGAGCAAGTGTTAATAAAATCATAAAAAGATAAAAAAAGACTTGCCATAGCTGAAGAGACTAGTATCCTTCTTTTTAACATAAAGTATACTCTTTTGTGAGTGTCTTAGAAAGCAGTAATATTAGTGTACATTTTATCCTATGAGATTACTTATATAAAATACCAGCAAATTTTTTTTTGAGACAGTCTCACTCTGTCACCCAAGCTGAAGTGCGATGGCACGATCTTGGCTCACTGCAACCTCCATCTTTTAGGTTCAAGCAATTCTCTTGCCTCAGCCTCCTGAGTAGCTGGGATTACAGGTGCCTGCCACCACACCCAGGTAATTTTTGTATTTTTTAGTAGAAATGGGGTTTCATCATGTTGGTCAGGCTGATCTGACCTCGTGATCTGCTCCCTTGTCCTCCCAAAGTGCTGAGATTACAAGCATGAGCCACCATGCCCAGCCAGCAAATATATTTTAAAGCTTGCAATACACAAGGAACTGTGTTTGACAACTGTGTTTATAGTGAAGGCACAGGTGTTATGCTTTGATTTTCACAAAAATTCTAAAATAGAAAGAACAAGTGTTTCCACCTCTGAATTACAGATTACAGAAATGATGCAACAAGAATAAACTGAATGTTAGCCCAAGAGCATTTAAATTTCATCTTCTTTCTTCCCCATAGTAAGTTTTTATTTAAGATATATTGCAGTTTTGTGAAACAATATTTATAATAAAATATGAACAACAGGCATGCTAAAAGAAAAACTTTAGACAATTAGATCTAACAGAGTTGACTTGAGCAAAAAATCATTCATGGGCTGGATGCAGTAGCTCATGCCTGTAATCCCAGCACTTTGGGAGGCCAAGGCAGGTGGATCACCTAAGGTCAGAAATTCCAGACCAGCCTGACCAACATGGTGAATCTCCATCTCTACTTAAAATAAAAATATTAGCAGGGCATAGTAGCAAGCACCTGTAATCCCAGCTAATCTCATGCTGAGGCATGAGAATCACTTGAACCCAGGAGGCGAGGTTGCAGTGAGCCAAGATGGCGCCACTGCACTCCAGCCTGCAGAGTGAGACTCCACCTCAAAAAACAAACAAAATAATAATAATAATTCATGAATCAGGCAGCTCTCGTAACCAGATAAGGGTCAGAGAGCTCCACACTGAAGCGTAGGTAGTGAGCTTTTATAGGCTTATCATGAAAGCTAAGTCAATATATCAGCTGACTGGCTAGAGCTAGACATTTGCCTTATTTCAGCATGGTGTGATGAGGCATTTCCCTTATTTGGGCTTGATCTGATCAGTTGGCTTCCTGTGATCGCTAAATCTCAGCTATTTGTTACAAAATATGCTACTAGGTTAAGTTGCAGTTCCTTTACATACTAAGTTAGATTTGTTATGTGGGGATTCAATTATCAAGAAAGCCACAAGCTAATGCCTCCTGTTTAATTTAATTGGTAAATTCATGATCTGTGGTTGAAGTTCCTATGATATGTCCTCAACAAATGTTTTCCTTAAGGAAAAATAAAGCACAGTTATTTATAAAGATATATTATTTAGTTATATCAAAAAATTACTATGTATTTTTTTTCTGCATATGCAACTGTGATTAGATTTCATTTTAAAAATAATTTTAACTGTATCATGTGGTTTTAATTTAATACAAGACAACATTTGTAACAGAATGCAATTAATATTAATTTAATATACCTAATGTAGTTCAGATCTTAAAATCTAACTTTATCCCCAAGTACCAGTTAACTTAAAACAATACAGTTTACCCATGAACAATGGAGGAATAAAGAATGCTGACCGCTCTCCTCCATAGTCAAAAATCAGTGTATTGCTTTTGATTTTCCAAAGACTTAATAACCTACTGTTGACCAGAAGCCTTGTCAACAACTGACATAAACACTCGATTCATACATATTTTGTAGAAGTATTATACACTGTATTCTTAAGTAAACTAGAGAAAAGACAATGTTATTAAGAATGTCTTAAGAAAAAAACATATTTACTGTTCATTAAGTAGAACTGGATTATCATAAAAGTATTCCTTCATCCTCTTCATGTTGAGTAGACTGAAGAGGGGATAGAAAGAAGAGTGGTTGGTCTTTCTGTCTCAGGGGTGGCAGAGATGGAAGAAAAATTTGAAATAGAAAAGTTGGAAGGGAAGGCAGGAAAAACAGGCATACTTGGTGTCAATTTTATTAAACAAAAATCTGCATGTAAGTGGACCTACACAGTTCAAACCCATGTTTTTCAAGAATCAACTGTACTAGAATGAATTAGATACAAATTATCTAAAATATTGTTACAAATTTGACAGGCTCTTCTATTCAAGTTGATTATTACACAATCACCACAAACAATGAAACCAACATTGATTGGAGGTTTAGATGCTTGAATGAAGCACTCACTGTCTGTTAACTATATAGATTCAATGTATGAGCTCCATAGACTACTTATCAAAGATGAGATTTAACAGACATGTTTATCTTTTCCTCATTTGCCATGCTGTCATGCTCTGGAAAGCAGTCTTTCATAGCAAAAACCAATACTGTATCTATAAGTCTAATGGGAAATACAGACACAATTATAATTTTTAAAAATCCTTTTTCTTTCTTTCTTTTTTTTTTTTTTTTTTTTTTTTTTTTAGAAAGAGTCTCATTCTGTTGCCCAGGCTAGAGTGCAGTGGTGCAATTTTGGGTCACTGTAACATCTGCCTTCCAGGGTCAAGTAATTCTTGTGCCACAGCCTCCTGAGTAGCTGGGATTACAGGCGTTTACTACAAGCCTGGCTAATTTTTGTATTTTTAGTGCAGATGGGGTTTTGCCATGTTGGCCAGGCTGGCCTCAAACTCCTGGCTTCAAGTCCTCAAGTGATCCACCCACCTTGGCCTCTGAAGAGCTGGGATTACAGGTGTGATCCACTGTGCCTGGCCTAAATTATCCTTTATAATTATAGATCTTAAAATCTTTATTTATTTATTTATTTATTTATTTATTTTTATTTTTTTTTTTTTGAGATGGAGTCTTGCTATGTTACTGGGCTGGAGCTTAAAGTCTTTATAGTAACAAATTCATATCTGAAAAAGAAATTTAAAATGAAGTGAATGAAGATGACAGTCAAACTAAAGTTTTAAAAATCAACATCATTTTCTGTGTGTTTATACAGATAAAATACATCAAATTAATTAAAATTTGAACTTTGGTTTCTTTGTTACTTTTTAATTTATTAATCAAATATTTGGCTTATTACTTAATCAAATATTTGATATATCAGCAGATAAAATAATAGGTATTGAGACAGGCAAGAACTTTACAAAGTTTTAAGATTATTTTAGTAATTTTAAGCACAAAATAAAATAACTTAAACTCAACTTTAGGTACTTCTGTTATTCTCTAAAAATGCATAGGAAATATGTCATTAGAATTATTTGAATTAAAAGTCATAGTCTGCCAGAAAAATTATAATAAAAAAAGAATTCAGAGTATTTGAGAAAACATCATGGACTGGTGGGAGATGAAGTACATAGTAACATAAAATGAGATAAACTTGCATATGAGAATAGTTGTAGAAGAGAATGTTGCTAAATGTTACCTCTACAGAGCAAAGTAAAAAGTTGATTGCTAGTTTAGTGGAATTTATCTTTTGTGAAATTTATTCATTAAAATATGAATAATCTGGAACAAAAATTATCAACAGATATGAGAAGTATCTGCCATTTAATGATGGAATGATAGTGTGTTACTAATTTATATATCAATATATATCAGTATATATATATAAACATACATACATATATGTGTATACATACATATATACAATAAAATAATTGGTAAATGTCTATTGAATGAATAAATAAATGGATGAATACAGGTTAACTTATTGGAGTAAGTTCTAAAAAGTAATTATCTTCACTTTTGACTGTGTAGGTTACATACAGTTTCATGCAGTATGGTGAGGGGAAATTGCCATGGTCTATGGTTCAGGAGACTCAAGTGTTAGTCCTAATTACCAGTAACTAGCAAACTAGTACATTCTTTATGGGTTTTTTTTTTGTATAATTATCAAAATTAAAATGAACAACTAGAGGATCTATTTATATACTTTTAAACAATTATCAGATATACATTTTTTATGTATTAACATTTCTTAAATCAGAGGACTTTATAATTGTATTTGGCATTATTATTTGTCAAAGGGCATATGTAAAATAATATTTCTTACAAATAGTGATAACTTAGACTTGATGAAATATGGCATTTTAAAATTTCTCTGAGCACTGAATTCTTATGATTCTATACATTTAAATAATAAAAGATAAAAGTTTACAGGTATAGTTTACTAAAGGCATTTGGACTCAGTATGTAATTTTATAGAAGTAAATTTATAATACATTCTCTTGCATGAATTCAAACAATATTAATTTTTAGAGAATTATATAACAAGCACATATTTAGATCTGCTTCAACACACATAGCAAATCACATTAGCATGCATGGCACACTCCACTGGATATACCCATTGATCAGATAAATTGCTGGATATATGCAATTCCCAGTACATTAGCTCTAACATCACCATTCTGTCACTCAAGATGGCATAATAGAATGACTTTTGCTCAAAGAGTCATAATTTTACCCTTGGTTAGGCTCTTCTGCTAAGGAAATGATTCAGATTCTGTATAAAATCTTTAAAGTTTTACAGAAAAGAACCCCATGGCAACACACCATAATCTTAACCATGTAACCGAGCCTCACAGGAAACTAGCAGAAGCTCCGTAACAAAGCAGAAACCTCAGTTTTTATTGACCACAGGCCCATATTGAAAATGCAGTCAGATACTAGCAGATCTGTCTGGATTCAACAGTTTTGGAAGTTAATTTATATCATACCAACATTTCATTCACTTCCACTCTATTGCTCCATAAATGTAAATTGGCAACTTTCCCTTCTCTTTCTTCTCCATGTTTTTCTGCTGCTGCTGCTGCTTCTACCAGCTAGCATGATCTACATATCACACTGAAAATTAAATAAATAATCTGACTATTGTAATTAATCATGTGCTTCTCGTAGTTTGACTCCTCAGGAATCAGTAACTTTCCTGGTTCAAAGAGCTTTGGCCAGGATCAGCAAAAATATGGCCAACTCTAGTATTTCTCTCAAATAAGATTATAAGCTCAGCAAGCGATCTGAGATAGGACCAAAAATTTTGAGCAGTAATCTCAAAGATAGTCCAATTTATGGTTTTAAATCATGTAAAGGACTGCAAATAACAATATATTAAATATCGTTAATAGCAAATTACCTGCCTTAAAACTCCATATGAAACTATATGGTAAATGTCTTTGTAGACACTCAGTAGTGTTTTCATTTTCTTTTGCTATTGTCACTCCAAAACTTAGGACCGCCTTATCTCAACATTTTCCTCTACCAAAATTCAGTCATTACATGTATCATGCTAGTTTAGTTGTTCTCAGGCTAAGCTCTTCGGCATTTTCAACAAATATTTATCTTCTACACACCATGATTAATGCTAGAATTGTCAACCTTTAGTCTGTTACTTCTCACAGTAAGTTCTGAGTTATATATTGAGTACTTCAGAGATTAGAACAGCGAGGTTCAAAAGTTTAAGGGACTTGTCTATATCTGCAAGATGACTGACATGTACATCTTCTGATTCCAACTAAAATGCTCTTTCCACTGTATAAAATAGCTTCCTAAAATCTTTCCTTTGCCAGCTCTTTGTCTTTATAAATAATGAGTCTCCTTACTTTGTCATTCCATTTTTCCAGGAGTTTGCTCAATATACCTTAAAAATTTATCTCTTACTGCACAGTCCAAGTTTTAGACATACATGATTACTAATATATGTACCATAGCCATCTGCCATCATTATTTTTCCAAGGTCCCTTTCTTTACCTGAGATCTCCTACTGTACATTTCTATTTCCTTGTGTATCAATTTTAATGATTCTTTCATGCACTTCTTAAGTGTTCACTCTCTTTGCAGTCTCTCAAAATCAGGTGGTAATATTTTATTTTTTGTGGTTCCAAAACATTTTATTTGTGCTTTGCTTATGTTACTTAATACTACATTATTTAGAAAAAATTATACTTTTGACATTGATAACTTTAGTACCTATTCTAGGGCCCATGGTGTGTAGCTCAGTATCATGAAATTGCATGGGACTAATATATATATATATATATATTCTGATAAACTTTCTATCCCTTATATATATAAGGGATAGAAAGTTTATCAGAAAATAAATTTATGTATTAAGATCTTGAGAAATAATGACACCTTAGATTATTTAATTTTAAAAAGTACCAAACTAGAGTAAAGTGAGTCATAAATTATGTTGGTAAGAAATGGCATATTACCATTATTATTATTCACCTATAATACCAAAAATGCTAAGAGACATTAAATTTATTTATCACCCATTGGCTCACTGTTTATCCATTCCACTTAAAACTTAATAATGAGTGATGAAAGTCAATCCATATTTTTGTTTTGTTTTCTAATTGCATGGAATAAGATCTAATTTATATTTAGAAAGCCAGAAATCAACAGTCATTCTCCTCCTCAAAACAGGATCTGTGCTTGATCCAGACAGATCTCTTGGTTTCTGAACTGCATTTTCAACATAGGCCTATGGCCAATGATAACTGAAAAAGCAATTATCAGTATTTCTGTGCTGATAACACCCATTGCAGATGCATTCTGCATTGTTCAAAATCTTTTTTTGCAATTAATATTATAATATGTAAAATTAAGTTGGACCAAATACATATTTAGGAAGTTTCAGTTTTTAATTTTTTTTAATACTCAAAAGAAAACTGTCATTTAAAATCTTATGGAATTTAGGAACAAAACTGGATTCAATAAAATTTCTGATAATATTTACTTATTAAAAACATTGTTTACATAATTGTTCATACTATTCAAAAAAGTGACATTTGGTACATAACTGATACCTATCTGTACATAATGTGTATGTAATTTATGACCACACAGTAAACACCTTCTCATATTGTGTTCCATACTCCTGGAAGTTGATATTGAAATTCATTCTTGAATGAGAATTTTATGCGTACTCTGGTGGAGACAACTCATATTATTACCTTTTCAGAGAAAAATCACATAAAACAATAAAACTGTATCCCGTATATTTATGTGAAATGATATAAATTCAGTATCTGTATCAGAATAGAGTCAGAAATCTGATCAAAGTATAGAATCATTGAAAGATGTTGTTTTAGAAGTGAAAATTTTGCTATGACAAGGCAAGACAGGGCTGAAATCACCCTAGCTTGCTTATGGAATAAGCACAGTTAGAGTTTGTTCAAATTAAAAACCCACTCCCTGATAACAAATAAATGGAGGTGTCGAATCTCATTCTGATCACATTCAGTAATGATCTTGAATGCATGCAAATATGAAATTTACTCAATAGGGCTCTCTGACAACTCTGCGATTCAACTGTGAAATTAGAGTAGCTTGTACCTAAAGTGGAATTTCACACCTACTGAACTAGCAGTATGTTTCTTTAGTTATAGAGTTTAGAAAAATAATGCACAAGATTATATTTCCATTTGTTTACATGAGCCATAATGGCCTTAGCAATGCAAATTTTCAATTTATATATTTAATACCCCAATATGGTGTGTTATTACAGTAACTAAGTATGGATTGTTGCAGTAATAAACACCTGAACCTGTAAGGAATTGCAATGTGAAAGTTTACAAAATGCGCATATGAGCAATGAATTTTCTTGGGATTTCACACTTCCAGGCAGGAATTGAAGCCTAACGAACAGAAATGATATGCTTCTTATTCCCTATATAAACTGCCATCTATCTGCCCATGCCAGGCTGATAATTGTGTAACTTGAACTATTAAATTGGAAAATAATTTTTATTGGTTCAGAGAACTTCAGTTGGGAATGAACATGAAAGTGTTTCCACATGGTTATACTTAACATATTAGAAATTCAGGCATATTTTCCTATCTATTAAATTTAGGAATTTACTATTCTGCAAGAGAATGAAGGTTGCTTCTATAAAACTCCGTTTCATGAAAGTCTTCCCTCTATGTCCACATTCAATTTAAAAAGATAAAATGCATAAGAAATGACCTGAGAGTAATGAGATGAACACTTTTATTGCACAAGTCACAGGAAGGAAATATCACTGCCTTAATTTATGTGAATGCTACATTGAATCTAGCACATGAAACTGAAAAAAATCTTGAATTATGTAAGAAAATATGTGTATCTTTTCTGCATCTTTAATATGTTAATATTCATAATGAATATTCAAGAGATATAGTGTATGTTGTTCAAGCATATTTGACAGTAGAGATCGTGTGTGTGCACATGTGTCTGATTATTATTCTACAGAGCACATTTTGGGTAACACCATCTAATAACTTCTTCACTAGAGCAGGTAGCCTTTTGAGATAGGCTACAGTTTTAAGATGAAGGAAGACTTCTTTCTTACTTTTTTTTCCTGTAGTATAAAGTCTCGAGCTCTATATTTTTTTAATTCTATAAAGAGATCAAAGGACATGAGATGAAGAGATCTCCATTATTCTTATACTGTCAGTCTTAAAGTGCAAAAAAAGGAAAATAATTCCTGAGTGTGCTCAGTTTACTTATCTATAAAATAGGGTAATTCTACCATATGTGCCTGAAAGGAGGAGCTTGATAAGATTATCCTTTGAAAAGTTCTTTTTCTCCTGATTCACATAAAATTCTACATTTACTTGGCCACATAAATGGCATGATGAAGTACCACCCCAGGGATATCACAGTCACGAGGAACTTGCTGTGCTGACATTTGCTAGATACACCAGAGATAGGAGCATAAATCTTGAACAGTTGAGAGCTTTCTCTTTGCCTAGATTAATATTTTCTTTCTCCCCATTCTCAGTGCCCCCCTCAACACACACCCTCCAAAGCTTTGCTGTTTTGTCTGCCAAAAATGTCTTCACACTTTTCACTCTTGAATAAAATTTTGCCAAATGTATAATGATTTAAATCCAGGATAACCTTCATTATTTAACTGTAAAGTAAATATATATTTTATTAAGTGTGTCTTAGTTCATTTTGTGCTGCTATAACAGAATGTCACAGACTGGGTAATTTATAATAAACTTAAATTATTGCCTTATGGTTTGGAGAATAGAGAGCCCAAAATCAAGAGGCCAACATCTGGCAAAGGCATTTTTGCTGCCAGATCCCATGTAGGAAGGGCATAGAAAGGCTGAGAGAGAGCAAGAGGGGATCAGATTGGTTCTTTTATAGGTAACCCACTCCCATAATAGTAACATTATAAGATTACAGTGCTTGTAGCCTAATCACATCTTAAAGGTCCTACTCCTTAGCAAGATTGCATTGGGGATTTAGACTTCGGAGGACACATTCAAACCACAGCAATGTTAATCCACATTTTGTCACAACATCACCAAATTCCAGTTCTTTGATAGAAGTTATACAATATAGCCTCTACCCAATTAAAAGGATCTTCATATGTCTTCCACTAATACTTATTCCAAAAGTGATTGTTTTAAAATGATTGAATTATCTGCTTTGGTATTTACTGGGATTTATTTTTCTCTAATAATTCACCGTTGTGCAATAAAGTAAATTTTCTAAGCATACGTTGAAGCATAAGCCAATCTTAGGAAGAAAATGGTTTATGTTTTCCAAGAGAATTAAATCTGTTCATCTTACTGGGTTTTAATTTAGCAAAAGTTAAAATGTTTCCTCTCTAAGTGGTATCATATGCCTTGTGCAGAGCTATTTACTAAAGTGCATCTTATCCTCCTTAGACTTTGAGAAAGCTCTCTATAATCCTGGCTTACCATGTGCTTTGGCTTTTCATGTCTGGAAAGAGTGATAGCCTTTCAGTGAAGTTAGATTGCCATTAGAAAGGTGTTAGTGTTAATTGAGGAGTCATGCTTCTAATAAAGAAGAGATAAAGAAAACTGCTTACATATCCTTAACTTTAAGATTCCTTTTCTTTTCTTTTTTTTTTTTATTTTCCTTTGAAGCTGGAGTCTTGCTCTGTCACCCAGGCTGCAGTGCAGTGGTTTGATAATAGCTCACTGCAACCTTGAACTCTCATGCTCAAGCAATCCTCCTGCCTCAGCCTCCTGCGTAGCTAGGACTATAGGCTCATGCCATCTTGACCTCCCAAAGATAAGGTCACCTTTCCTGGGTAAGCCACTTCAGCTGGATGAGCCACCTCAGCTGGGTGAACCACTGCACCAAACTGAGATTCCCCTTTCTTTTAAAGGTAAAGAATAAGGGCTACCCTCTTTTTCTGTGGAGCCAGTCATCCCTGTGTGTCTATGGAGGATGGGTTCCAGGATGTCTTTTGGATACCAAGATCTGTGGATGCTCAAGTTCTTGATAGAAAAATAACATAGTATTTGCATATAACCTACACATTTCTTCCCATATGCTTTAAATCTTTTCTAGGTTACTTATAATACCTAATCTAATAGAAATGCTATGTAAGTTGCTATGGTATTATATTATTTTGGAATAATGACAAAGAAAAAAAGGCTGTACATGTTTAATACGCACACAATTCTCAAAAAATAATTTCAATCTGCAATTGGTTGAATTCATAGACGTAAAACTCATGGATGTGGAGGGCCAACTGTACTACCCAGATCTCCCTAGTATGGGTTGGTTGTGTTTCCCAAGTGCTCTCATAAGGTGCCATGTCCTTGTTTATATGTTTATTGTTTGTATATCAAATATATATGCACATATATGTATATTTATTTTATGTCATATATCACATTATATATCATAAGCTTTTGGAAGACCATATAATTTTTCAGTCACAACCACCATTGTATTTCTCTTTGAAACATAAATGGTACTCAGTAGATGTGCAGCAAATTAACAATTTAATTCAAGTAAAATTAATCTGCTAAAAATTACTCTGCTTGAAATCTCAATTTTCCCCTTCAAACATTTTGATAGACCCTCATTGTTTAACAGGACGTTTCAGCCAATGAAAGACCAAAATCCTACCTAAAGTGCACATCCCTTGAAGGAACAATTCAGTCACTAGCACTGAGTACCAAAATCTGTGTCTGCATCCACTGGCAATGACCCGAAATTCTCTACTAAGGAGAAGAGCCTATGACAAGAGCCCTTTTGGAGACATTTTCTCCTCCCTGTGAACTAATTGGTACTCTCAATGCACTGATTACTTGCTGCTCAATGATGCATGCAAGCAATGATTCAAAAACCCTGCTGCTGCCAAGAGAAAGTATCTATTTGTATCTATCATTAGTCACGGCCCCCAGAGTATCAGGAAATCATACTCAGGAGCAACCAAATACATTGGATTTGGAGAACGTACTTCTTTTCACACAATCTTGTGTTGATACGTGCATATAATATACCACATAGTCCTGTTCAGATCCAAATGTCAACATCTTTCGTGTTTTATTTTATATGCTGGAAATTATTAAGTACCCATTTCAATGCATCATTTCCTACTAGACTAATATGACCGTAACTATATAATAAGCAACTATTCTATTCATGTTAAGTGATATTCTTCTAATCTTTACAATCCACCTACCAGTGCATTTCACTTTTGCTATCTCATTTTATGTAACCCATGTTGATAGATTTCTCACACCCAGAACAATTGCTTATGCATGCTCTAGCATGAGTATCCATGCAGTCTGGGAAACAATTGCAGAATGGGATGCTTCCCTCTTATAATTACTCAACATAGCATTCATGTAAGAGATTTCATTAATGGAAATTTTTCCAAAGGATCAATGAGATGCCTGGTGATTGACTTTCACTGAGCATCACAGGCTCATGAACTTGCAGTGAGGGTTAGGTGTAAAGAGGTAGGGAATGTCTCCTTGGGTGAGAATGTTATCTGCTACTATCTTCTAACAAGTATTTTTCTCTCAGATGATTTGCTGGCCTCACTTTCTGCATTTTGCTATTAATTCGACCAGGAATGGCAATGAGTGCTTAAAACTGTTTCTGCACACACCTAATGCCTGACATGGTAGAAACTTGCTCGTATGTCCTCAACATCAGTAAAATTGCCATGCATTTTTTTATAGATGTCTTTACTCTATCAAAAAAGGAGAAGGGGATAAATAAGTCACATCATGTGGCATTTATCTTCTTGAGCTTTTATGGTATTAATTATTACTCCATTTTACCCCTGTTAAAACATCTGTGTAGTCCTAGGGCATCCTATTTTCATTAGGTAGCATTACTTAGAAAAATAAATTTCTATTTTCATGGATTCCCACTATCCTAACAAAATTTTTTTCTAGACATGCTAATGTTTATAAGAGTTTCCAGAAACCTTCCAAATCATTAAGGATTATGCTGTATCCCAAATAAGTGCCATCCTCTCTGCTCATGTCTGCCCGAGTATCACATACATTCCCATACCTAAACATCATCTCATAGTATTTTACTTATACTGAACTTTAGAATAGCTCATTACAGAATAATCTTGCATCAGCCTAAATTATATATATTTGGAAAATTCCTAAAACTTCTTAATCTTTTTTTCATCATCTTAAAGTTAAAATTATAATTGACTACATCAGAATTAACAAATGTAAAAACTTGTAGAGGAAACTAGTTCTATGTTCAATCATCTTCATTCTCATTTTCCTCCACATGTTCATATAAAATCTGCAAACTCCTTCAAACTCAATTCAAGTCCAACTATGATTGATTGTTTCATTTATTCCTAAATCCATACTAATATCTGCCATAATTAATTGTTTCTTACCTTAAATTATAAACAGCTTCAGTTTTTTGTCAAAATCAAGTCAGTATTTTTCACACAATAGTAAAATCCTGAAAGACTACCGATAGCTAAGCATTCATCTTAAAGAATCAGCACTTTTTGCTATGTTAACTGCCCTTGATAAGTATTTATAAACTTAATTATTCTAAATACAGCATGCCAAACATAACCTGTTTACAATGGCTGGAGGCCATCATTAAATAACCAATTACAGTAACGTGCTGACCATGAAGTGAGACAGAATGCTGAGTGGACATGGTCTGTAATGATGCTCTTAGAACGTGCTTTCAAAGAGAAGTTGTCATCGTCAGTGAGATTTTCAGTCATTTTTCTTTTTCTGAGAAAAGTGGAGTGTACCCTATGCAGCAGCAGGGCTATCTAAACATTGAGCCAATCCAAAGTGCTTAACTTTTATAAATCATGTATATTCATTTTGATAAAAAAAGTCAGTGAATTTTTTAACATTCCAGCTCTTATTTTTGTCTTTCTAGAGGAACACTGTACTCTTTAACTCTACATTTAACCTTTGAACAACATGAGTGTTATAGGCACCAACTCCCCACACAGTCAAAAATCTACATAAAACTTTTGACTTCCCGGAAACCTAATAATAGCCTACTATTGGCTAGAAGCCTTACCAATAACGTGAACAGTCAACTTAACAAGTACTTTATATATTATATGTATTATATGCTGTATTCTTGCAATAAAGTAAGCTAGAGAAAAGAAAGTATTATCAAGAAAGTCATGAGAAATAAAAAAGTATATTTGCTATTCATTAAGTGGAAGTGGATCATAATAAAGATCTCCATCCTTATGATCTCTATGCTGAATAGGGCCAGGAGGTGGAGAAAAAGGCTGTGTTGGTGTTGCTCTTTCAAGAATGGCAAAGGTGGAAGAAATTGTGAATAAGTGGACACATGTAGTTCAAACTCATGCTCATCAACAGTCAACTGTATATAATCCTAGGATGTTTCTATCTTACTCTTAACTCTAAACTCTCCTGGTCCACCCATTCAAAAATTATTTACACTTTATTACCAGATTCTGCTTTGATTTAATGAATTCAAATCTATTCTACAAGTAAAGTGATACCCCCATTTTTAGTATCAGCATCAGCTGTATAATTGCTATTTAAAATAAAGAAACAAAAACCTACCTACCATCTCAAGCCTTGTAATTTTGTAATGCAGGCCTATTTCTCTACTCTTTATCAGTGAATTTACTAAATATTTTTAAAAATAATTATTACCTATTTAATACTGCAAAACATTACATTTAAAACTCATTAGGATAGTTTCCCAAGATAAAACTTCCATTTCACAGGTAAAAAAATTTGTGCAGGAAGATGTCATATAGCCAGTAAGAGGCTGAGTTGGGATTTAAGCCAGTGTGGTACCTTCTAAAGTTAGCAAAAGTGATCGTGTTCAGATGCAGGGACTGTCTACTTAGAGTGTATACTGAACAAACCATTTATTTGTAAGTAAATTGGAAATGGTATTCACACACTGTCTGCTTTAGTGATTGAGATGGTGGCTATAGACTGGGAGAGTATGTGTGTCTGGTTTTCAGGACATGACTTTTATTTGATGAATACTTTTCTCTTCATCCATCACTTTTTTTCAGTTACCATTGCCTTCATCGACATAGCAGTGAATTCCTGATTTGTCCACATGCAATTTCCCTGGAACTCTGTAGTTTATTTCATCTTCTGATCACAAGCTGCTCATTGAGTAACACTGCTTTCTTTAATCTGTCCATTTTTCACAAGGATACTATTTAAGTATCTATGTAAGGTAGAAAAATATTAAATAGCAATTTCTAGGAAATGATTATAAAATAGTGTTTTGGAGGTTAGAAAATGAGTGAACTTATATTATTTAATATCCTTGAGTTTTCTTTGTGTTTCAGCAAGCCTGTCAGGTAAGTTGGATGAATATTTTATCTTTTTTAGAGAAAAAAGAAACTTTAAGGTCATGTCAAATAATAATATGATTTCCAACGAACTAATTAGGCCAAGATTCCTACCTTAATGTTCATTCTGTACGTTAATATTGATGATTATATAGATGCATGTCTTTCGATGAAGACAATGCAATCTTCAATATGTAAGACTTTTTTAATGTTTAAATTTCAGCAAACTTGAAAATATTCATTAGAAAGACTTTTAATCAGAAAAATATATGTACAAAAATTTTGTAAGCCAATAGCCTATAATTTCTCCCTAATATAAACAATAGATAATATTACAAAAATTTTCCAGGGCAGGTACAATTGTTTTGGGAATATACCCATCACTATTCTGGTATTAATATCTGCAATGTCATTGAAAATTAGAATATATTGTTATTTGAAAAATTTTATCTAGTAAGTAGTTTCAAATCAATTTAGAAAACAATTTAATATACATGCAAAGGTTAAAAGTTATCTAAATTTCAGTAATTGTAAACTATGGCTTGTATATTAAATTGCTAGTGTAAATATTCAGATTTCATGGAAATTAATGATTAGAAACATAAAAAGAAAAAATAAGTTATAAAAATTAAAACCACAATGTGAGATATAAAATATCTCTCCTAGAAAAAAAAATGTGTGTGTGTGGATAGATAGATAGATAGATAGGGGCCCCTGAAAGATAGTCTAATAATGAAAACAATTCTTTATGCTCTTGACTTAAATGGCCTTTAAGTGGACTAAAGAAAAAGTCTTTATATTAAATATAAAAATCTTTGTTTTATTTTCTCAGTCTCTTCTGTTGGATAAGCCTAATGAAAACTCAGTTGAATACTCTATTTAAAAATCTTTCAATGTATTCTGTACCCCAAGATATAACTTTTATGGTGTGAAATTACCATGCTTTCTGAAATAATTTCTCATTTTTTTGCTTAGTCTATACATTTTTGTTTATTTCTGTTTTCATTAAGCTTAAAAGGAAATATAACAAATATACAGAGGAACTAGGTGATGAAACTGTAGAGTATATCACATATTTGCATACACATGATTACCTTGCATTCTAGAGTCGATTTCTACAAATGCATTTAGAAAATCTCATGGGAACTGCAAAGGAATAGAATAAGAGCTAGATGAGTTTTCTTTTTGAATTGTAAGGTGTTCAGAGTGAAGGATTTCACAACTGAGATCTGAATACAGCTAATAAAAAGGGCTTGCCTCTGTTGGAAGAAAAAAATATATATATATATGATTTTTTATGGATTAAGTTCAGATTTATTATTCTGAACTATTCACCCAGCATTAATCATAAATCAATTTAGTGACATGTTAAAATATGAGAAAATTTTATATGCTGTTCGGATGATCCATTTACCAGGTACAATCAATGATTTTGCACTATGCTTTCTTTCCACTGGGCTCTCTAGTGATGCATTATCATCTCTTTACCAATTTTATTCTCCCAGGCAATCAAGGGCTTGAGGTACCCCACAGAAATTTTATACCCCTGTGCAAGGGAACACAAATCAACTTGAAAGGAAGAGTATGTCTGGTTTGATACCATAGATTATGCAGAACAAGAAAAATGTCAGTTTATAAGACCAAACCTAGAGCTTTCAAAAAAAGTGAATCTGGAATCTTACCCTTTACAATTGCTTAGCTATTACAAACACATTTGTCTATTTTTTCCCTTCCGGAAATATTCCCCAAAGTGACTCCAAGTATGTTCTGTAGTTTATAATTACTTGGGAGGATGACAGCTAATGAATAGCTTCTTTCCCACTTGCATGTGTGATGAACAAATGCTTTTCCAAGAAAGTCATACATTATTCAGTTCACTGTATGAGATAAATGCACATTTTAATCAAATAATAGTGAAAACTTTTAATTCCATTTTCAATCTTTGTCATATACAATTACTATGAAGTGTTACATGTTATAATAAAATGTGATATTCCTGTGAAATTCCATTATATTTAAAGAAACTTCATTAATTAAAATGTATTGCTATATTTAAGGGAAATTTAGGCTAATGATGTGGCAGATATAATTACCTTAAAGTGCAACTCCCACACCTTCCTGACAACTGAAAAATAAAGAAGTAGGACAGAAAGAAAGTTAGGGAATTTAGCAGATCAACCTGTAACACTTGATTCAACAGCTTACTAGCTGAGTGATTACAGACTCAATCACTTTAAATCTCAATTATCACATTTATTAAATACAAATAATATCAGTTTCCTGAGGATTAAGTGAGACATTTCATTTAATTGCTAGGAAGGTATTTTAATTTTAAATCAAAATTATGCATTTCTGTTAGTACTATTTATTTTTTAAATGTGAATATGATAAAACTTTTGAACATATATTGTGTATTGAAGAGGCGGGTGAAGCTTGAAAGAGATTTTTTTAAGGCTAATTAGCTAAAGTTAGCTTAAAAAATAAAATGTGTCAGTTTTTCTAATGCATTTCTGAAAAATAGCTTTATTTAGAAAGTTACAATTGTACTTTTTCTTGCCACAATTTTATAACGTGGAAAAGCAAATTACAAAAATGTGACTGTACATTTGCCATAGAGAATAAATACTTGAAGTTCAGGAATGCTATAAACTTCAACATTATGTAATTTTTTTTAGCAGATATAATGGTCCAGACTCATACACTGAAGCAGAAAATTAAGAGTCTGTGACTTTAGACACTTTATTAATAAATCCCGTTAATTGGTACTGGCAGTCCTTTGGAGATGAAAGATCATTATATTTTCAGGTTTGCCCCAATGGCTGTGAAAAAATATTATTCCTCACCAGTGGATGATCTAATTTAACTAAAGAGCAAAGCCTATAAAATCGGAGTTGATGACCTAGTTGATTAATGTCCCTACTAATTTTATTAGAGCAAAATGTAATTTAGGAATCCTACCACAGAAAATCATCACTGTTTTGGTTAAATTATATATTCACACTGTATATAATGATCTTATATGATGCAAACTTAAGATAGAAACATTTTGAACTACTGTATTACCTCTGTCTCTCTCTCTCTGTATATATATGTATATATATGGTTATACACACACATACATATATATATAGGATAGGAACATTACTGTATTACCTCTCTCTATATATATCTGTGTGTATACACACACACACATATGTACACACACATATATATAGACACACACATATATGTGTGTGTGTAATATTTAAATTGGCAGATTATCTCTTATAACTATCATTTAGAAGTCACAATTCATCTATAGAATGCACAATTAAAATTTTATGTAGAGCAACAGAAAGTTGACAGATTTTAACAAAATATTTTGGTGGAGTTTTAAACTTTACTTTTAAATTTTGACAAGTTATTCTTAAGAAATGAAGAATATTTTATATGCATATATGCAACTGCAAAAATATCTATTTCCTTCCTTAAAGGACTACTGTCTCTCTCTTGAAATTGTGAAAGTGTGTGTTTCTATCTTCATTCTCTTCTCAAAAATCCCTCTGAATTCCTGTCCCTGTGCTGTGCCAAACACACCACTGTGTTGTAAAACAGTGTCAAAACACTGGCTGTTGTGGGGAATTTCAATAAAAGTCAGTAGCAGAAACAAGGTCAAATCAGTGGCTTGAATTGGTCTGTCACTTCATTTAAATTATGAGAAAAATTCAATAATCCTATGAACCAGATGTTGAAATGTGGGTGAATGAGTGTGAACTAACATGATTGTTGTCTGTAACTGGTGTTGCTGATGCATTTTTAGATTTAGTAAAATTCCAAACCTAAAATTTGACTTAAATAAGACCAATGTGCATATGGTTACTTATATTTTTTTATAATCAACATGAAGTAAACTCTTTTAGAATTTCATTTCACCCAGCATATAGAGGTAAAACTAATAACATTACCTAATAGACATTTATACAAATAAGACTTCATCTCATCTACTAAGTCTAAAACAAAGTAGTAGAAATTTTATATACATTATTTTACAAAATGTAATAATTATTATATGTTTAATATTTGTGGTAGTATTTGTTCAAATATTTTTAAAATCTAAGAGTTATACACAGGATGTAAAAAGATTACAAAACATGACAATCTTCATGGCCTTAAGTAATCTTTAAGGAGAGCATATAGATGCACACAAAAGTATAATTTAAAAGATGATTAACTTCAAAATGATGTAGGAAGAGATTAAAGAAGAAACTTATTTTTAAAAGCATAGATTTATTTTTGATGCTTCCACCTAAACAGTCTTCCACATCACCATCCCAAGGAACATTCATCTACAACACAGTTTTCAGATCGCATTTCCCAAAGCAGATAAAAGTGAAATTGGACAGAGGAGTTTATGGGAATGAAGAACTCTGGTGTTAAAAACATATCAGGCAAGAGATTATTAGAAAGAAAGTCTGAAATGCATATGTTGTTTATCAAACAGAGAGTAGATTATTATCAGTAGAGCATGGGATTCTTGATGGGGATTGGAGTGAGAACTTGGGTTATGAGCTGATGTTGAAAGCATATTAATATAATTTGATACAATTACATAGTCAGAAAGTTGGAAAATACCAAAGACCCTGCAAAACATTCATCATTAGGATGGTTTGAATGTAACCTATAAAACTAAAAGATAATTTCACTTAATACGTACAGGAGATTTTATCAACTGAACATACAAGACAGTCTTTGGATAACTGTTTTAAACTTAAAATTAGCGACTATAAATACCCTTCTAAATTCTGGGCTAGAAACAAATTCATATTTTCTGCAAATGTTGCAGAGTAGTTTTGAACTCTTGGTTCCATGATCTTATATGATGCAAATGTAAGATAGGAACTTTTTGAACTGCTCTATTACAATAACTTTTTCTAATGGTGTAATACTAGACTTTGAACATTCTTCGTATAATGTGCCAAATTTCAATGCCCTAAATTGTAGCACTGCTGCAACTTATCAAACAATGTTAACTCATACACCGGAATTACTATAACCTCCAAGGAATTATGAAAAATAATCATATTAGTGAATGAATTATCATAATTTTCAAAGTCTACATTCAAGTCCAACTTGGAGTCACATATAAAATTAATCTTTGAATCATTGCAGAATTCCTCTGGGCAATAGTCTACATCATAAAATCAACATAATGATTAATAGACGATTTTTATGCTGAAGAAGTCCAGGAAATAAAATTTCACTGCATGATTGGGCATATGTGTTACAGAGGGTTTTATCTTCTTCTTAAGCCTGAAAAATTGTCCACTCAGTCATGTTAGATGAAAAGGATTAATAATGTGGTACACTATGCAAATCATCCTACAAAGTTCAAAGATGGAAAGTTTTTAATTGTTTTTCTAAACTGCAGGGGATTTAAATAAACATCCTTGACTTTTCAAAGAATGATGTCAGTTAAGCAAAGTACTATAGTACTTTGTACTATACTGTAGTAGTATATTAGTACTATAATATTAAAATGAAGTTTTAATTTCCATTTCTTCATATGCATGTTTCAATATATATACTTTAAAATGAAAGTAATATTGAGGCATATTTGTATAGAAAAAGACCTAAAGTTGTATAAGTCATTTCATAATTATTCTTGATATAGCATATTTACCTTAAAGTATTTTTAAAAACACACTTTTCTTTTGTAAAACAACATATGTGTGCGTTCCATGTCACATATATGTAACTTAAACTTATTTTTAAATAATGTTTATGTACGTGTTCTTATATACCCTAAAATGCAGGAAGTATTAAGGAATACCCCATAACAAAATAACTGATGATTCCAGTTTCTAAAATGTATTGAATGCACAGTACTCCTTTGAACAGATTGCATGAATATATTGATAGTTAGGTGTAAAGTAACATTTCAGTTGATGTGGAATTTGTTTGCCATGATTTACGTTATGCTATTTGTAAATCCATGGGATTTTTTGGGGGGGAAGTTATGACAAACACAAAATATTGGCACAAACCTCTCATTATCACCCTCAAGACTGTTGTCATCTTGTAGGGCCTTATTTTTTTTCTACTGAGTGTGGTCTGTTTTCTGTACAAACTCTAGCCTCTACTATTTGCTATGCATGGAAATTCAATCAGATGTTTAATTACATCTTAACATGAGTTCCAAACAGCTGGCTAATTCCCTTGTTTCTGATTAAAGTGATTACAAAAAATAAAATCTAACATGGCATTTACATACAAGTCTAGAAGGAAGCATTATTAATAAGGTTTAGGCATTTAAGAGATGTGAGAGTTTTTAGTACTAGGAATAACAATTTCTAAAACAATGCAGCATTGTAACCAAACAGCAGTAGTAAAATATAGAAAACAATCATATAAATGTCACCAGTTTGAAAAGGCAGATCCTAGAAAGCTATCAAATAAACATTTAGTAACACCATAGGTGGCCTTGCTATGGTTGACGTGCCAGGGTCTGTCGGGTACATTTTGGGTTGCAGGTAACCAACATTTGAGTAGCTGGGAGTCAAGTGACTAAGTAAGCACTGCTGACACAAACCAATATTTGGGGCATTCATATTTGTGATATTATCAATAATAATATGCCCAACATTTACAACTAAACAGAATCTCTGGGGCTTTTTAGCACTATCAAATAAGATTTCTTTAAATCTCCTTGTACTGTTTTTTGTGAAGTATTTTTTTCATTGCCTTAAACATTTAACATCCTCAAAAGAAGGGTATCTTTCAGAAAATTAACTATACAATCTTGGTCATTGTGCTACTTCTCTCTAGTGATTGGAAAGCTACATTAAATCTGTATTAACTCTTTTAGACACAAAATTGTTACATATCCAAAATTCAAAGCTAGCAGCCACACATGTAATAATGTTACCTACAATTATATAACATGTGTAATATCTGACTTCTATTCATGGTTTTGATTCTGGTGAGAGTTTATAGAGTTAATAAATTGGCTATATTTAGATAAAAAGAAAGACGCATCAAGTTTGTCCAATCCACGACCCAGGATGGCTTTTAATTTAGCCCTACACAAACTTGTAAACTTTCTTAAAACACTTCTGCAATTTTTTTTGTTTTAGTTCATCAGCTGTCAGTGTTCGTGTATTTTTAATTTAATTTTTTGCTTTAAGTTCCGGGATACATGTGAAAAACATGCAGGTTTGTTACATAGCTATGCATGCATCATGGTGGTTTGCTGCACCTATCAACCCATCACCTAGGTTTTAATCCCCACATGCATTAGCTATTTGTCTTGATGCTCTCCCTCCCTTCCCCTCCTCCTGGTCAGGACCCAGTGTGTGTCTATTTTTCCCCCCTCCCTGTATCCTCATGTTCCCATTGTTCAGCTCCCTCTTATGAGTGAGAACATGCATTGTTTGGTATTCTGTTTCTGTGTTAGTTGCTACGTCGTGGATTGGACAAGCTTGATGTACACCCATGGCTTCTGTCTGTCTGAGAGCATTTCTGGTGCAGAAACGTTTCAGCCAGTTTGATGGTGGACAGAAAGTGGAATTAGTGCCGCCAGAGTTGCACTTAGCCAATGAGGAGTAAAAATTGATACAGAAATACCATAGACTCTTTGTCCCATAGTGGGACATTTATAAGATTCCCCAGCAAGACTGAGCTCCAGATATCCACAGGGTAACTTTCTGAACCTTCCCATGCTTTCATAATGCCTGTGAGTTCCCCTTCCAAATAAACCATTTGTTCCCAGATCTTTCACTCAGGATCTATTTTTGGAGAAATCTAATCCAAGACAAGCTTCTTCCCCTAGAAGCCAGAGTTCAAGTTCCAACTCTACAACTAACTATATTTATCATTTTCCAAAATCACTTAGAATTTTAATTATATTAAGATTTCAGCAAAGATTCATTATTTGCAGCAACTGAGAAACAATTATATCAAATTTGTCAATTATTGATATTGCTTCATGGATTATCACTAATAAAGATGTAAACGTTTACAATAGTTGATTAGTTAGCAGGCTATTATTATTTTACAATAAATGCTTTGAAAAATTCTTCTTTACTTCTAAACATCTGTGTTTGACCAAAGAAGATTCACACATTATGAATTAATACATAAATTTGATCAGATCCAAATTGAAATCTCAATAGAATTTTTGAATTAATATTACAAGCTGATTTTCTAATTTATTTTCATGAAGAAATGTAGAAATTATCAATCTATTGACAGAGAAAAAAGATGGAATAGAATTTGCTCTACCAGAAACATTCCATAAGACTACAGTTCATGATACAATTAACAAATACACAAGTAGGACTTGGAATCAACTAGATCACTACTTGCATGTATATGTGCTCATGTGTGTATGCATTTGTCACTTTGGCTGTGTATATAGGTGTGTGTGTGTATATGTACACTGATAGGAATTTTGGAAAATATCTGGGAGAGAGATAGATATATATAATCTGAAATGCGAAGTACATTTCAGAACGATCCTCAAAGAAATGAAATTCTTACCTATTTTGCTGCATCTACAAATTTGTACAAATTATTTAGAAATATTATGTAGCAGTTTAAAAAGTATTAAAAGCCTGTATTTTGTGTTTGTGTTATGATAGACAGATCTCCAGGATATATTGTTAATGGGAAGATCCAGGCATAGATCCAGGGAAAGGCAGATATTTATTTAGTCTCAGTACATTAAAAATTATTTGTGCAAATACAATAAATGCATACAAATATAGAACAAAATAAAAACAAGCAAAGCAAAACAACCTCTGGAAGAAAATCCTCACATTGTAAAAGGAGTGGGATTGAGAGAGGAGGAAATCCAGGGTGTGAGCGCCTGCCTCTCTGGTCTTATAACTTTCTTTTATGGTCAAAGATTTCTGCTACAGCTCATCATCACATCCTAGCATGTCAACATTTATGTAATAAATGGCAGGGAGTAAATCTTCTCAATCTCCTTTATTACATAAGAAATACATTTCTGAGAAATGTCCAACACACTTTTCCGAAAATCCCATTGGTCAGGATTGACATCATGCTCATAACTTTGCTGTCAAAATAACAGCAGAAAAGAAAGTAGCAGAAAATTTCTATCTTTGTTATTGCAGACAAGCTCTGTCACCAGGAAAAGAGTGGATCATGATTATTTCATAGGCCTTTAGCAGTGTCTACCACATTTTCATTACTTTAACATCAACTTTGAGAGGAAAATGTGCCACAGTTCTCTTTCTTCTTATGAACTCAGTAGCTCACGCTAAATTATGGTGTCCTAATTATCAGTGGTGCCTTACTTACATTCACTTTTAGAGGAAGGATATCTGCAGAGTGTTGTGAAAAATCTGACACAGGATCTGCAATAATATTTCTTCTTGGACTTATAAAAAATATATCCCAAATCATTTGCATGCACATGCTAGTATTTATAAATGGATATGAATTAGGTTCCCACTGTATTCCCATAAGATTTGTTGTTGAAAGGAAATGTTTCCCTTTGAATCAGAATTGAAGACTCTGGATAATTCTTCAGTAACTCTTTCTTAATTATGAAAAATAGTGGTGTACTAAAAATGTAGGGAATTTGGGAATTAGTCCTACAAATTGTTTTCTAGGAGAGATTGTATAAAGATGACTTAACATTAAACTATGGAAAGCGAAACAAGCACTAGAGTGGATCATGATTTGCAAACGTCAAACTAAGCAGAGAACTGACTAAACCAGTGTCAGGGGTAAAGCTGCAACCATTAGTATGCATCACCCAAGAAGTCAAATGCAGAGAGAATAAGAAACCCTGGATAGAGGTTCAGCGGAAGGTCAGGTGAGTGCCTGCAGGATCAGATTCAAATTCTATTTGGAGACATGAAATCTAAGAGGCTTAATTTTTAAAATAGCCTTAATAAATCTGTCAATAGATGGATTGGCAGTTTGATGAGGGAACATCAGCCCCGGAGGCTGAGGACTGATGGAACCTTGAATGTGCTGTACATTTAGTTCTTTTGAAATTCAACCAAAAGACAAGCATTGGTATAAAAGAAATGATTAAAATTTCCAAATTTGGAGAAAGCAACAGGAAGTAACATATACCCATCCATTCTTTAAAACAGTGTTACAGAGATTTTCAGGCTTTGTCTGAGAATTGAATATAACAATATACTCAGAAGGTCTTGACTTTTGTGATGCTAGCTAAGAGATGGGATAGTTTCATCTAGAACCGTGAAACTATTAAACCAGAGAGAAACTAGAAAGACATTAACTAATTTAGGCTACACGGTGACAACTATGCTCTCTACATAGGAATAGTAGGGATATTAGTTGTCTATTTTAGTAGCTTAAAATTTTCATGGAATTAATGGCTTAAAATAACAAGTATATTAACTTAAAGCCATGTAGGTCATAATTCCAAAATAACTCTCAATGGGCCAAAATCAAGATGTCAGCAGGACTGTTTTTCCTTTCTGGATGCTCTAGTGAAGGATTGATTTTTTTTGTCTTCCCCAGGATCTAGAGGCTTCTCACATACTATTAGCTATTCATCATCTTCAAATCCAACAATACCTATTTGAGTCTTTCTCACGTCATACCACTCTGCTGCTCACTTATCTACTTTCCTCTTCTGCATTTAAGGACGCTTGTGAGCACACTGAACTAAGCTTGGTCATCCAGGATAATTTCCCTATAATAGATTCAGCTGATTAGCCATCTTAATTTCATCTGCTACCTTAATTCTCTTCTGCCCTGTAAGGAAATACCTTCAGAGGTTCCAGGAATTGGGATATGGACATCTTTCTGCTTACCACTAAAAAATTACCAAAATAGCAAAATCTCTAATATGCGTTGATTTGAAGCTTGGACAGAAGATAGTAAACACAGTATAGTACAGTCGTAATACATAAAACACTTTCCTGAATTTCAAAAGAGCTTGTAAATTGATTAAAAATATATTAATGATTGGGGAAGAGGCAAAAACATATTTTGTTCAATTAAGCTTGCATATGCTGAGGGCCTACTCTATTTTCAGAATAATTTTATGCACTTAAAGGCAGAAAGGAAGTTCAGAATTGACCCAATCCTGATCCTCATCTTTCTAGAGGCCACAAAAGTATCATGTTTCCATTCACCTACAGAAGTGTGATAAAAGAAAGTCATTAGAATATTACTCTAGTAAATAAAGTTAAATATTTAGTGCTAATTTGATATCACTTCGTTAACTGGCTAACTGTAAGAGGAATGTACTTAAAGAAAGAAAAAATCAAATACTCATATCCCATCAGGTCATCGTATTGATTTTAGAGTCATGTGGAAAGTGAAATAATAATGAGCCAACTGTTGAAAAATAATTTTATGTAGTAAATCAAAAGATAATACTAGATATTACTCAATGATACAATGAATGACGTAAAAAGTATTTTAGGTATTCACCAGGAGAAATCATTACTGTAGTCCCCAGAGATTTAAATCATAGAGTTTATATTGTATTCTCTTCCCTTTTCTGCAACCTCCATGTTATAAAAGTACCCTCTCCCTATTCTCCCTGCAGGACTCAGACCTACTAAAGGATCAAGAAAAATTCTGTAATACAATAAAATTCCTCTCCACATTTACTAATGGTTTAAAGGATCAGTTCTTCTCCAAAGTACTTAATTACAAGATACTAAAGCAGCTGATTAATTTAACTATTACACATGATGTCTAATTGACAGTCCCCTAAACAATTCGGTGTTGAAGGATTAATCCAAGTGAAACCATACATGATAGAATTTCTACCAGTGTAGGATGTGAAGTGAAATGGTTTCTGGGGTAAGGGAAAACATTAGGAGTCCTCTCTGTTTGAAAGCCAGCTCTTTTCTGAACTTCTCGTGATATTTTCTTCCCTCTCTCTATTTCTGAATCCCTAGATTGTTTAAAGCCTCCAAGTTTGCTGGTTTGCTTTTTGATAATAGCAAATAGGATTCCTATAATTCAAGATTCAGAGAAGATCAGAGATGTGCATTTGTATTTGAATTTGTTTTTGTAATATGTGGGAAAAGATCAGTAGTTTAAATATGTGTTGCTCGATGCTCTTCCTCTTTACCAGTTCTACAGTTTGAGAAATTCTGGATTCAGATTGACTGTTTTATATTCAATAGCACATCCATGCCTGACCTATTTAAATTTTTGACTTATTTTTCCAGTGATGGTATACCTTGTCATTTTCTAGTACATTTATAATTGAACTTATATTTCTTTTCTATGTTTAGAAAAATCTAAACGTCATAAAACTTGGGAGTCAACTTGTGTGTTAAGGTATAATTAGGTGTCAGTCCTTTCTCCTATTGGTTCTCATCTCTTTATTCCCTTCTCTTTATTCCTACTGATAAACTATAAGCACCATCAATTTATATGGACTTAGTGATACTGAAATAGCCTCATGTCAGTCATTTCCAGCTCTAATTTGTGCTATGCAAATAAAAAATCCCTGAAAAATTGTTAAGTGTATCCAGGACTAGGTCAAATTACATTATTCAAACTTCCTTTCAAGTTAACCAACATCATCTTACCTTTGCCCTGGTCAGACCAGCTCTTTACACACCATTTATCTTGACTAAATGATCCATGCCAGTAAGCGACTTGGTGTTTCAGGAAATAGCTCAAATTCTCTGTGAAACAGGTCATATTTCCAAGTTCTAATGCTCTCTATCCCTTTTATTTCTCCTATTATCTCTACAATTTATTTCATGATTATACAGGTCTTTCCTGGTGATAATTTTGATTTATGCTTTCAAATTCATACGATGATTCAGACTTCATGCTTGGAGTTGGTTTGATTTTTCCGAAAGCAATCTGTCATCCTTAAAGCAAATATCATACTTAACAAATGTGTTTACATGCCAAATAAACATTAAGTGTCTCATTCTACTAGGCTACTGAGATAGGTATGGGGATAATTAATTCCTGTAAAAAACATGGAACAGAGATCAAGTATTAATTTGTCATTTTTGGCAGTGTTACTAGTGTAGTACCTTAAAATTCAAGCCATGTGTATATTTAAATATTAAGAAAGAAAAAAGTCACATTATTTGAAACTCTACCTCCCAGGCTGAACCAATGTTTATGCCTCAGCCTCCCAAGTAGCTGGGACTACAGGTGTGCACCACCAAGCCTGGCTAATTTTTGTATTTTTAGTAGAGATAAGTTTTGCCATGTTGGCCAGACTGGTCTTGAACTCTGACCTCAAGTAACCCACCCGCCTCGGCCTCTCAAAGTGCTGGGGATTACAGGCATTAGTCACCACGCTTGGCTAATATAATGCTATGTGCCATATATTTACATGGCTGCTGAGTAATATATTATTAATTTTATTCAGTATATTTAATGAACACTACTATGACTGTTTTTAAGGAATTTAGGACATATAAGTAAATAGTAATTAATTAATCACTCAAATTGATTCAAATGAAGGTTGATATCTACTAGGGAGGAGAGTGTAAGGTGACATGCAAGTTAAAAACAATAGATACCAACCAAGTCAAAGAGTTCAAAGAAGAGTTTCCAGGAGATATGAAGTCTGACTTAACTCATTAGAAAAATAGTATGTGAGTGCTGGAGGAAAAAGAAATGTCCAGGCAAAGGAAGAAACATGCACAGGAAGGTGTATGTTTTGGAGGAAGAATGAGGTATCCTTCTTCTTGCACAAGCAAGGGGTCATGTCCTGCAAGATGAGACTAGAGAACAACTGGGGCCAGACCATGCAGAGTCTTGTAAGTCATTTAAGGGAATTCCATCTTTATTCTAAGAACACTGGGAATCCAGGGAAAGATGTGTGTGTGCATGTGTATTTACCTGTGTGTAGGCGGGTGGGGGTTACAAGGTATGGGCGAGTTAAATATTTGCAATTCAGAAACATTATTTGGGCTGTTCTTAGTGGGATAAAGTAGAGGCCATGTCAGCTAGGATGTAATAGCCACTGAGTAGTTTTGACAAGAGTAGCCATGGCCGGGTTTGTTAACAGTGGATAGATTTGAAAGGGATTAGTAGGCACCATTGACCAGACTTGGTTATGGTTGAACATGGAATATGAAGATCAAAGAAGAGCTAATATGACTTAAATCTACCTGTATTACAGGATAGACAGCAATGCCTTTCTCTCAATGTACATTTTGACAGATCTTGAGTTTCATTTCAGGTGTGTTGAGTTCTGAATGTCAAATCCAGTTAATAATGTCAAACTGGGAGATGGGAGAAAAAAATCCTCGAACTCAGAAGAGAGTTATTGGCTGATGACTTATATTTGACGGTCATTGTTTGTAAATAGTGTGTCATGCCATACCTATTGATGCAATCACCAGGGATAAAGCATAAAATTAGAAGGAAAAATATTATCACTATAAGTGCTTTGGCAGAAATAAAATGTAACATGAAAATAGTTCTGTTTTAGAAAAAGAATGTAATTATGAAGATTATGCTATTTTTGTTAAATAAGTTTTATTATGTGTTCTTAGGTTATTTATTGCTATTATGTTAAAGCAAATTATAATGTAAGAGTTTTAACTTTTGATCAGCAAAGGCATCTCTCCTGTTAGGTTGGTGAGGAAGGAAAGCTTCCCCAAGTAGCCATATCATGCTCTTAAATATTTTACATTAAAAAGGTTAGCAACTGCATTTGTTCTATGAATACAAAGAAACAGGTGCCTGTGGAATCATTTTTTAGGTAATATATCAAAATATTTTAATAGGTTTATTACATTTTAATTAAATAATACATTTTCACTACTTTGCTCTGATTTCATAGAAACGTTGAAGGGTGCTTTTCAGTTTACCCATTTTGGTTAAATAGAGTAGTTCCCTCTGTAGTCCCCTCTGTATATTTAACCTGCAGTCAGTGGTGGTTTGAAAATATTAAATGGAAAATTCCATAAATAAATAATTTAGAAATCTAAAATTGTGAATCGTCCCTCAGTCCAGTGTGTGCACACTGCCACTACCCACCCTTTTGTCACATATTAGCTGTCTCTGATATCAGATCTGCTATCACAGTATTACAGTGCTTGTGCTCAAATAACTTATTTTACTTAATAACTTAAAGCTTAATCAAATCTTTGAATTCTTTCTTTCTGTCTTCTCCTTCTTCTTCTTTTTTTTTTTTTTTTTTTTTTTTGGAGACAGGGTCTCACTCTGTCACCCAGGCTGGAGTACAGTGGCATGATCTCTGCTCACTGCAGGCAAGACCTCCAGGACTCAAAAGTATTCTTCCATCTCAGCCTCCCAAACAGCTGGGACTACTGACATGTATCACTAAAGACCCAGCTAATGTTTTGCTTAATTTTTTAGAGACAGGGTTTTGTCATGCTACCCAGGGTGCTACCTAGGCTGGTCTGGAAATTCTGGGCTCAAGCAATCTGCCACTCTCAGCCTCAGAAAATGCTGGGATTACAGTAATGAGCCACTGTACCTGGCCTGAATTTTTTTTTTCATAGCATCCATAATAAGAAGTAACTTTTCTCAACCCATGGTTATGGCAGGACATTATTGTTTTGTAACAAATAGAGACTATAGAATATTAATTAAGCAGTAAATAAAAGTCTTACAAGGCATTGCCTAAAACCTAACAAAAAGTATTGTGAAATTGAGATTTCTGTCATTGATTTAAAGTACATAACGTAGAAATAATTTTATACATTTAATTATGCAGAATAGAGGCATTATGTGTCTATAGATACATAATGTGTCAAAATTGCTTATAAATTGTCTTTTAAACACAGAATCTTCCAGAAAGATGAATGCTTTGTTCTTTACAATATTGAAATATTTCCCCATAATTTTATGGTTGAGGCATTCAACTGCATCACTGACAATATTTCCAAGAGACATTAAATTCTATCAGGCAACATGTGAAGCTGTTTACTTTGAACAGATTTTTAACTTACATGATTATGAATGAGAATCATTTTAAGTCTTGTCATTTGGTCTAAGAAACAGTCTAGAAGTCAGAGCCTTGTTTATTTCAACAGACGCTTACTGTTGAGCTGATTCCAATATTGCCGGGAGACTAGTAAGCACTAAACTTTGAGTCTCAAATTCCCATTAAAGTCATGAAATGTGTCTCAGTGGTGAGATGGAAAGATTTAGCTGCTTTGCTGTAATAAGAAAAACGCTTTCCATGTTTGAATGTGCACTATTTTGATAAAATCACATATATTTGTGTATGCATATTTATTTTGCCATCTACCTAAGGTATTCCAAATAGTGAAAAATGTAGATGAAGCAAATGTAATTGTGTTTTAGATTGCCAGAAAAATGGATTAATACATTTCTATCTGAGTTACTTTAATACAAATCTCATTGCAATGTGATGAAAACAGAGAGTTTTATGATAACCCAGAAAGCACTTTTCTCAAAGTAAATTAAGGGAAAAAAAAAAAGAAAAGAGAATGAGATATCAGGTCAATATGATTTCTGGTTTCTAAACGGTAATAAATGAGCTTGGTGATTTTGCATAATTGATATTTGCTATTCATTTGTTTGTTTTAATATAATTGACAAAATCCTTTTGCACTTCATTAATCTGCTGTAACATATAAATAATTGGACATGTATTCATATATGGTGATTAAAAGAGCCATATAATCCAATTCTCTACCAAATCATCAAGCAAAAACTTCAGAAGCAAAATTTGAACCCTCATATTCAGAAAATTATTTTTACATTTGGGGCAGTAAAATCACTTTTCAGTTTGGTTGCTGAGAGTCAGTAGCACACGCACCTTGTAGAGGGGCCCCATTATTTTTTTCATATGTAAGTGTCAACATCTGCCACATCTTTCATTCTTGCCTCTCACTGACCTTCCTGATGAACTTCTGGATGCAAAGCAAAACCACAAATTCTCAACTCAGTGTCCATGTCAAGAGAGATTGAGGACAGCTAGGAAAGTTAAATTTAGGCTCCTCCCTTACCTGAAAATGTCTTACTTTGATGTGTTTGTCCTACAACTTTATAATATACAATGAAATTTCTTTCAAATTATTTTATGCATCTCTATTTACTCTAATGTTGTCTTGAATGAGATAAACTATAGACTCATGTCTAGTTCTTTATTTTGCTCACTATTCTCCCTCTTGTTAACAGCAAAATCCCAGGGACAGAAAAGAGGTTGAATTTTCATTTCCATCCCAGCATTACATTCTCTTTCTTTTTCCTTGGTCTTAGCTAAAAGTGGGTGTCTTCTCTTTAAACTAGGTAGATTATTTTGATCTTAGTTCTCCAGGTTTGTCCCCTGACCTAGTGAAGAAAATAAATGTTACAAGTCCTCTCACCAAAAACCCAAGACTATTTTCAAGAGTATTTTCTTGTTGAAAGATAAGAGTAACCACTTTCCTCCTTGTCTAGGATGATAACTTTCATAATTCTATTTTAGAGGTAAGAAGAGTTAAGCAAATAAAATTGAATGAGAGAAATCAAACAGTATTGACTCAGTGGTCCATGTCACGATGGTTCTCTTTTTTATTGGTTTGCTTTGCTTTGTTCTCTTTTGTCATGGGCAGTATACTTGGGGAGACACCACTCAATTCATCTGCACTGAGCTCCTTTACAATAGAGTTTTATTATAATAAACCTTAATTTTTATAGATAAAGGAATGAAAAATTTTCCAGGATACAGCAAAGGCAAAACTCCTTTCTACCACATATATTGCATCTAGCTCTAGTGTTTCTGAACTGTAACAAACATCCACCGTCTATTCTAGCATTTTTATGCTTATTTGCATTAAATTGGCACAATACTTTTTCATGGAATCTGTCAATAGAGTATCAAAGACCAGATTTAAAACAAGAGACGTGACTTAATTGTGCTCGTGAGCATATTATTTGTTTATGAATATGAAGACATTTAACTGTTTTTTAAAAACTGTATACATTTTACTGAAATGTTCAATTGTCCCTTTTAAAAACATTGAGTTTGAGATTTGCTAATGTTTCTAAAAATGTCACTAGTACTTTTGCTGAGTTTAGCTGTCTAAAAGGACCTTGGTAATCCCCAAGAGATTGTAATTATCTCCTTTTGTCATTGAAATAATCAATATCTCCTTGAAATACAAATGAATTGAATGTGTAAAAAAGGAAGAATTTTCTTCTTCTATCTAGAGATAAAGTAATGCTGTAGATCCTATTGTTTTATAGAGAATATTAATCATAGAAAATTTGAACACTTGTCTTATTTTTAACTTTTATTTTAGATTCATGGGGTACATGTCCAGAATATTTAAAGGAATTTGAACAACTTGATGTATTAGTAAAGTTAGCAAGTTATTTAGCAGCTGGATTATTTGGGGTTATCCTAGTAATAAATCTGAATCAAAATATAACAACATATTTTACAGTATTTAACCAAAATGTTCTTAGTGTAGATGTTCCAAAATTTTTTGAAAAGTAAATCTTACATTGAAATAAAAAGCAAGTGATCAAATAAACGTTAAGTTATTGATATCATTTTATCTCTGCTGGAAATATCTGCTTCCTATCCAATGGGTTTCTTTGAATAAAATTGAATAACATAATATCTACTCACATTGGTTTGGAAATATATTCCCAGGCAACCATAAAGCTCATTTATTCAAGTAATTGACATTAGGTTTCATGTAAGTTTTGCATGGAAACCTCATGTGGATTCAGAAAAATATGATTTATCTGTAGAGAAAAAGTGATAAATACTAATTCATATTATTAACTGGCTTCAAAGTTTTGTTACTATTTAAACAATTTGTTAGAATGCAGAATAGGAAAAAAGATGTTGTCTTGCTTCATTCATTTTTAACAACTGAATATTTTTTATCTTTTAAATCTATTCCAGTCCCTTAGAATCATAATTGCAAAAAGATTATAGAATTGATTCTTACTGTTTTACAAATGAAAGCCCTTAAAAGTAGAAAAAGCTAAGTCACTAGATCTGTGAATACTTAGACAAAAATTCAGTTATTACCAATTGTAGAAAAGTTAGTAATGTGAACTTCACAAATTCTTGGATTCAAAGCCTATATCCACCTGTTATAAGATATAAAATATAAATAAGCCATGCTCTCTGAACTTTTTGTTTCTTCGTAGAATTGTGAAAATCAAATGACATATATATTCAGGTCACAGGAAATGTATGATTCATGATGCCATTTAAAAAAAATATTTTCTCTGTGGTAAGCACTGTGCTGTTCACTTTACTCATGCTCTTTTGGAACCTAACAAGGTAAGAATAATTGCACTCAATTCAGGATATAGCTGTATCTGTTACCCAATATGAGTACTTGTCATGTGAGCAAAACTAGTAACAGAGACAGATTTTCGAACTCATGTTGAACTTTTCCCTATACCCAATTGCTCAGTAGCAAAATCTATAAAGAATATTTATTTCCAATTTTGTTTGGTTCATTCTGCAACACATATACAAGCAAAATGTTAACTTTAAACATTTCATAATTTCTTTTTACTTAAGGCAACAATAAGATTCAGAATACTTTAAAACATTTTGCAATTACATAAATTCTTCCTATGAGAAGATAAGAATAGCGTTAAGTTTCTGGCATTTGAAATTGTCTAAGGGAATCAAATTTTTATAAATGTACTTTTGGAAATTATCTCTAAGATTTTATTGGGTCTAATGAAAAACATCTGGAGGCAATTTTATTATTAGTTGCATACTCCTATCTTTATGAGAGAAAATTAACTTAGATAATAAGAGCCTTTAAAATAAGTGTAGAGTTCTAAAGACACTAAACACATACCAAAAAAACTGATCTTTTCACCAAAAAAAGTATATATATGAAGTATAAATTGATGAAAAATAAGTCTTTAAATTATTGATACAATATACATGTAAAATAAAATTATTCAAGTGGAAAATTGTCAGAAAATGTATATATACATAAGAGATTAATGTTGTATTAATATGGTAGGAACTGGAAATTCTTATAATTTCTCATAATATTTTCAATGACAATCAGTGCAATGAGTGTTTTTAAAATTAATATTTTATCAGAACAATTTTGCACATATTAGATATGTATTACATAATTACATATATCATATGTAATTACACATGCATTATACATATATTATAATATAATAATACTAAAAACTTAGCCATAACCTTATTCTAGTTGACATTTAATAAAATATTTCTGTATTTAATATAGCTTTCTCTGATTTTTTTTGTTTGATCAACATAATGATGTGATAATATGGATCTTTTTCATTAAATAAATTGGAAGGAAATGGAGAATATAACATAAGAAAATAGACTATTCAAAGTTTGAGAATTTTTATGAAAGATTTCCAGGTATTTAATAGATATGTCTGAAACCTCTCTCTTGCTTTTTGTGTCTGTATTTCTCTCTCTTTCTCTCCCTATATATGTATATGTCTATGTATACAAAACACACACATGCACATACACACACACACACACACATAATTTTCAACTACTTTATTGCTAGGATCAGAGAAATAATAAAAGTTTTTAACTTGGTGTCATTGAAGGAACACATTTTGTTTCAATTCAATTAAAGTTAAAAATATGATACACCTTTTATGATCAAGCATTATGGTACAAAAGAATGTGATTTTCTCTGTTTTTGAAGACCATTCAAGTCTGGCCTGGGAGATACAAACAAGCATATGTAAATCAATTTAACTAAATATGGTTCACTTAAGAATCCAGTGTCTCCTCTTTCTTTCAGTTCTTAAATAAGTTTGGAGTTATTTAGACAAATGCAACACTTAGCTTTAAAAATCCGAAAACCCCTTGGAATTGTTACTTGAATAATTATGTTTATCAAGTGTACTATAGGAAAGAATTAACCTTTAACAAATTGTAGACATATGCACATAAATATACAAAAATTCAGATTTTTCAACTTTACGATAGTATTTTGTCTGATTCAAGTAGAAGCTATCACTAGTTCTTTCTGTATATACTTAATCTAAGGCTTACCAAAAATTAAAGAAAAGCTCATTTGAGATGGTGTAGATCTTTATATATTTAAAGTATTAAATTGTATTAATATTCTAAGTAGAATTTTAAAATTCTATTTTAAATGTTTACAGTTCACATTTCATGATTACATTTTTATTTATATTATAAAAAAAGGCTTTAAATAGTGGTTATCTCTGTCTCTCTTACATACACACAGACACACACACACACACACACACACACAGTCTCACACACACACTCTCTCTCTCTCTTACTTCAAATGTGGAGAATAGTGGGAGCATTTGAACTTTTTCTGAACAAAACTCTTTTTGCTGGTCCCAAACTCCTATCCCATTATGTGTTTTTAGGTTTATCTACCTTCTTAACATCAGGTTTTTTTTCATGCAAGTAGTTGATGCCATTCATGGTGTAGATTATTTCTCACAGTGGTCAATTCTACCCCCAGTCTCAAGCATACCACATATCCATAAATACAATAATAAGCTTATGAGAATCATGATTTTCCTGGACAGTCATGTCTACTCCACAATTCTGAAACAATACTCAATAATTTTCTATTTGCCCAAAATCAGTGTTCTACCATTTTCTTGGTAGTCTCTCTTTTAGATGCATTTTCCATGAAAAATGCAAAGTCTAGGCCAGGTGCAGTGGCTCAGGCCTATAATCCCAGCACTTTGGGAGGCCAAGACGAGTGGATTACTTGAGGTTAAAAGTTCAAAACCAACCTGACCAACATAGTAAAACCCTATCTCTACTAAAAATTCAAAAATTAGCTGGGTATGTTGGCTTGCACCTGTAATCCCAGCTACTTGGAGGCTGAGGCAGGAGAATCGCTTGAACCCAGGGAGGCGGAGGTTGCAGTGAGCCAAGATCATGCCATTGTACTCCAGCCTGGGCAGCAAAAGCGAAACACAGTCTCAAAAACAACAAAAAAAAAATTGCAAAGTCTATTTTTTGTTGACTTTCTTGGTGGACAGCTTTTTTCTTTCAAATTTATTTATTTAAATTGGCATATAAAATTGTATATATTTATCATGTACAACCTGATGTTTTGAAGTATACATACATGTGGAGTGACCAAGTCTAGCCGATAACAAGTGCATTATCTCATACAGATATCTTAGTATGAATGCTGTTGTAGTTTCTTTGTTTAAAGGATTGAGAATTGTATGACTGTGTACAGATTTGTGTGTGTATGTGGTGTGGTGTGGTGTGTGAGTGTGTGTGTGGTTGTAGGGCTTAGTAGGCTTTTATGAAACCTCTTATAATGGTTGAGCTGACTCTATTGTTTTAAGCCCATCAATAATGATCAGGTAATTTGTTTTTAAAACAACCAGATCAGCTTGATGCTTATGAGGTAAGTGTCATCTATCTGATTGTAAAGTTCACTTGACACAGACCTTTAACATTTATGCACTTAATAAATGCTTTGTCTACTTCAAATATTAAAGAATTACTTGTTTTACACATAAGACAATCCTCAAAAAATACCTTTTTTAGGTTCCAATTTTACTAGGCTGAATCCTTTTATATGTATGACTTCCCAGACAATGTGTGAAGTTGAAAGCTGACAGTCCCATAGTTTGTGCTATACAATTTAAACACAATTTGAAGTTTTTTTTTCTGAATTTAATATGGAAATATGTCAATTAAATTTAAACTCAAAAACCATGCTCATCTTTGAATATAAATGCCATCTCTAAACAGAAATAATGACATATAAATACATTCCTATATGTACTGTAGGAATCTATGGGTATTATTTCCTATTTCCAAAAAGGACTTACTAAGGGCTCCTTTCATTTAAAGCTCCCCAGTAGGTATTAAGAATACAAAAGTAATGAAATCATGTTCCTCTCCTTGGGTAGATGAAAATGTACAAAAGCAAGTGGATATCAGTGATCAAAGTGATGAAAACAGGAATGATGACTCCAAGATTTCAGACAAGGCAATGACTATTTCTGCTTTCAAGGCAAAATTTAGAAGAATAGATGGAATAGATTTCAGAGTGATGGTCTCTCAGTTACTTCTTGAAGAAAGAATAGCAGCTTGCCAGTTGCAGGAACAGAGGTAGAGAGGACGTTCCAAAAAAAAAAAAGTGTAGCAGTCTTGGAAAAGACAGTGGTATCAAAGGTCATGGTCTGTTTAGATAATGTTAGGGAACTATTGCAGAAAAACAACAGAGAATCTTGAAGGCCATCCTCAGAATTTGGGGTTGCATTGTAGCAATACAGTTATCAGCAAGTTATTAAAATACAGAATTTATTATACCAAAACAATCAAATATGATTTCTTTGGAGTTACACTGCCACAGATACACTAAATTATAATACTAATAGATGACATCTTGAATCTGTTTTGTTTTTTACTTCATATATTTGACCATATTGACAGTTACAATAAAGTGTAGCTTAAGTAGCTTATTTTATTGTCTTAACATGACAATGCTGCTTCCTTTGGCTGGTAGTGAACAGAGTTAAGCATGTATTTTACTTATCCACATAAACCAACCATGTAGTGTTGGATAGGAAAAGAGTAAAAGGTCACCACCCCTCTCTGCTGACCCAGATATCCACGGCACATTCAAGGTAGCATCCTGGTACCAGTATCCAGGTGCTTCCCCACATATCTTCCCCTTAATCTCAGGAGCAGACCACGGATGGGACAAGTCTCGGGGTTCACAATGCGGGAAGTGTGTGTGTGTGTGTGTGTGTGCACGCGCGTGCATGGGGGTGACAAATATGGCCACTTCATTTTCAAAACAAACATCTGCTAAAAGAAAGTGTTTACTTGAAGCTAACTGAAGTATTCACTAGATATCAACTTTAGAATACCTTTTGTGTGTGATTTGTCTTGAGGCTACGCAGGAAAGAGGCTTCGGTCATTTTACCTTTTCTCAACAGTGTTAACTTATGTAGTCACTTGTCTTACGCATGCATATAGGGTAACAAAGACACACTTATTATAGCATTTTTCATCAGAATTAGAAAGATGTCTGAAGTAATTTAGTGATTTTTGAACGGGCACAGGAAGCTCCTAGCTTATTCTGCCACCTCGTGGTTAAAACACAAATTTCCATAACACCAATAATCGAACAAGTGTGTATTCTTTACCTCAGGGAAATTAATCCCCACGTTTCAGGAACAGGAATCCCTAAGAATATTGGAGTTCTGTATATTTTTTCTTGATAAATATTCAGACATTTAAAGCAAGATGATGTTTTCTTTGAATTGCTTAACTTTTGTTAAAAGCAAGTGACTGGGGAAAATTAATCTTTATAATCCTGGAACACATTTAAAGACAGGAAACCAGTATAATTAAGTACTACATTCAGAAACGGAGCAATTTTGGGGAGAGGAGATGATTGCTTTCCCAAGGTGTCCCAGTCACCATCTGTAGGCTTGCACTTTGAATGGGGTCTCAAAGACTATTCAATGAAAATAGCTAATGTCTGCAGACTGAAATGCATATTTTCTGTTTAACACTGTGAGTTGTGGTCTATATAATTTCACTAAATATTGTCTATCTCTTCTTTGAATCAGTTTTGTCCTATACTTTAAAATTTTTGTTAAATAATTTTAATCTCCCAAAGTATTTTTCTCATAAATAGAAGTTTTGGGTTTTTCTTGGTTTTGGTTTTGGTGGGTGTTTTTTTGTTTTTGTTTTTTGTTTTGTTTTATTTTTTGCTCTGGATTGCTTTTAGGTTAATGCTTCAAAACTATATTTTGAGCCAAGAAACATTAGTGTTGTTACCATATGTTGGACACAAATATAATTAACTTCTGATTCTTTTGTCAGCTGTTTTTCCCCCAGGTAGTTCTTAGCTACTATTACACTTTTATATCACCCATGTAATCTCTGTTATAGTTTGCATTCCTAAATTTAAAAAAGACTGGTCCCATAAGTTAAGAGTTTTTCTATCATCATCTTAATTCTTCAGTATGTCTTATCCACAAACTACTCCAGTCTTCCCCATATGGGAACATAACTGAATAAACCTTTGTGTTACATATTAAACATTGGTAATTGCTGAAGGAACAAATCTGGATATTATAATATCTCTTCAGTGCTGTACTCGTTAATGCCTTGAAACCCAGAGCTTACCAGTCAACTACTGAGGCCAGAAACATTTAACTCTAGATTCTCCTTTTTCTTAACCATTCCAAGATGAAGGACATCTTAGAAGACATCTCACAGCCTAAGGTTGATAGTTAACTTCCTGACACCTGTAATCTAGTTTTCCTTCTGCCTGTTTTACTTTGCTTTCTTCGGCATATGTGTATGCATCCTAGGGGTATACAAAGTCTCATTTTTTTTCTTTCTTTTATTATCTTTCTTTTCTTTTCCTTTTTGATAGAATCTCACAATCACCCAGGCTGAAGTGCAATGATGCAAACAGGGCTCATTGCAGCCTCAACCTCCTGGACTCAAGCAATCTTCCTACCTTAGCCCTTCTAAGTACCTGAGACTACAGGCTTGTGCCACCATGCCTGACTGATTTTTTTTTTAATTTTTTCTACATAGAGGGGTCTGCCTGTGTTGCCCAGAATAGTCTCAAACTTCTCAAGCAATCTTCCTGCCTCAGTTTCCCAAAGTGCTGAGATTACAGATTTGAGCCACAGTGCCCAGCTGCAAAGTCTCTTAACTGAAATTTAAGATTAATTCGATTATTTTTCTCAATTATCTGCTTAAGTTGCCTATAGGAGAATTATAAGAAAGTGACAATACATTTAATTTTTCCGGGACATTACACCCATTATTCTGACTGAATTATTTAAAAACACTTTCACTTTCAACCTTCTCCTGGCTGGGTCAACGTATTATGTTATACTTAGCATACACTTCTAATAGGGAGAACTACTTCTGTCTCCACCAATATCAGGTTTAGCTATGTGACATGATTTGACACATGGCCAAACATGATATTGGTGGAGACAGAAGTAGTTAAAATATAAGAATACTTTTAGAAATTCCATTTGACCCAGCAATCCCATTACTGGGCATATATCCAAAGGATTATAAATCGTTCTACTATAAGGACACATGCACACGAATGTTCATTGCAGCACAGTTTACAATAGCAAAGACCTGGAACCAACCCAAATGCCCATCGATGATAGACTAGACAGGAAAAATGTGGCACATATACACCATGGAATATTATGCAGCCATTAAAAATGAGGAGTTTGCGTCCTTTGTAGGGACATGGATGAACCTGGAAACCATCATTCTCAGCAAACTGACACAAGAACACAAAATCAAACACCACATGTTCTCACTCATAGGAGGGTGTTGAACAAGGAGAACACATGGACACAGGGAGGGGAGCACTATACACGGGGGTCTGATGCGGGGGAGTGGGGGGGACAGCGGGGGGGGAGTTGGGGAGGGATAGCATGGGGAGAAATGCCAGATATGGGTGAGGGGGAGGGAGGCAGCAAATCACACTGCCATGAATGCACCTATGCAACATCTTTGCATGTTTTTCACGTGTACCCCAAAACCTAAAATGCAATTAAAAAAAATAAATAAATAAAAAAAATAAAATAAAATAAAATAAAAAGAATACTTTAAAATATAAGAGAAGAGAAAAAATCAATATAGGTTCTGAGCAGAAGCTTTCAGTGCCAATGAGAGCTTCTTAAACATCTCATCACCTCTTCCCTTTACCACAAGAATAGCATGCTTCTTGCTCTTGGGGTTCATTCCAGAGCCCAGCCTGAGGAGACATTGGGGTTTCATCTTCAGCCTGTGTTGAAATGAGAAGCATTCAGGAAAAAAGCAGAGTCACAGCTATTAATGTGTAGCTGTGACTGAATATTAATACATATTAAGATATGTATTCATTCAATCATTGTTTCCCCATTAATCCATCAGCAATGGAAGGTTTGAATGAGACTGCCACAGAGTTTATTTCATAGTATAGTAATAAAATGTCTACAACTATTACTTTAGTTGTCCACCATGTGATGTGAATGAGAAATACATGCTGTTAAGAAACAGAAAGATTTGGAGAATGTTTGGGCACGGTGTCTCACGCCTGTAATCCCAGCACTTTGGGATGCTGAGGCGGGTGGATCACTTGAGGTCAAGAGTTCAAGACCAGCCTGACAAACATGATGAAACTCGTCTCTACTAAAAAAAAATAAAAATAAAAAGTAGCCAGGTGTGGTAGCACACACCTGTAATCCCAGCTACTTGGGAGGCTGAGGCAGGAGAATCACTTGAACCCGGGAGGTGGAGGTTGCAGTGAGCCAAGATTGCACTATTACACTCCAGACTGAGCAACAAGAGCAAAACTTTGTCTCAAAAAAAAAAAAAAAAACTGGAGAATGTTTATTATATATGTACAATATAGAAAAAACTTTACATTTTTATGTTATGTTATCAACTCTTCTCCCCATTCATAATTCTTTAAAGCAATCCTCTTAGTTCTTCTAACTCACTGTTGTTTCATGGATAGTTCTAAAGCTATTACTCCCATATGTACCAAGAAGCTAGACCTTTTAGGAAGTAGTTTCCCTAAAACGACCTGAGGGAATAGAAAGAAGGGAAAATAAAAGAAGGGGGGCAGGGTGGGAGTCGGGTAGCCGCAGCATGTGCCATTACATCTCTATTTCCTGTTGCGGATAAGCTCGGCCATCATTTTTGTCTTCCTTCCTTCCCCTTCCTTTCTTCCTTCTCTTTCTCCTTCTTCTTCTTAACATGGCTTACCTTATGCATTTCTTCTCCCAAATCTGACTATATACTCAGAGACAGAATATCTGAGTATGAGTTTATTGATAAACTAAATAAACTTATAGGAAAATTAGCATATTTTTCTAGAAATGTACATTCAAAACCAAATAGGTCATAAAAGTCGAACCTTATATGAAATCTAGACAGATCCTGATAGTTCTGACCCTAATGGTTGCAGGTAAATTAGAAGGCCACTCCTATCTTGTGATTTTATAGCAACGGCAAGCTCCAGGATTCTTCACATATTCCTTCCACTCTCTTACCAGCAGATGGCTCTCCAAGCCAACATGGTCAATAAATCCTAACACCATGGAAAATGTCAGTATATTACCAGATCTTTTCCTGAAAGGGATTAAATAATTATTTTTTTGAATACTAAATATGTATTCATTCAATCATTGTTTCCCCATTAATCCATCAGCAATGGAAGGTTTGAATGAGACTGCCACAGAGTTTATTTCATAGTATAGTAATAAAATGTCTACAACTATTACTTTAGCCCCTGCCACATAGAAAGTATTCAACCACTGTCACCTGTTATTAGCTACCTTTTTCATACCAAGGCCACAAATGAAAATTCTATACAAATGTTTTCGGTCTTTTGTTTCTCTCTTTATATGTTACATATACCCAGCACAGAGGGTAAACAAAGGTGATCTGTGCTGGAGATAAAGATTTAGGACCCATTTAGTGCCATTACATTAGTACTTTGAAAGCCATAGATGTAAAGGAGATGGACAACAAAGAATGTTAAAATAAGAAGAGAACCAAGAATAAATCCTGGGACCTACTAATATTTAAAGGATAATAGACTGAAAGGAGCCTAGCAGAAAGACTGACACAGAGCCAGCCAAGAGTTTACAGGAAAATAAGAGAAAAATAAGTTCTCCTCATTCCCAAATGCCAGTGGAAAAAAAAAAAAAATCAAATCTGCAGGGAGGGTGATGGTCAGTGTAGATTGTTCCAGAAAGATCAAGTGAGATATGAATGAGAAGCACTCGCTGGAAACTCGGTTATTGGTAACTTGAGGTACTAACAATGGCATAACAGGGTACTAGTCAGATTGAAATGAAGGCAGGAGTGACAGGATGTAAGGACGTGAAGGAAAATGAGAAAGAGTGATAACCAAGAACGGAAAGGAGGTTAGGGAAATATTTTCTTTTGTTTAAGGTGAGGGATGACTGAGTCTGATTTTTATACTAAGGGAAAGAATTTAACAGAAAGAGTGTTATAGAATGGTGAAAAGAGAGGATAATCCACTGTGGTACAATTTTTCACTCATTGGAACGAGATATTTTGTCTGATGACACATCCTCTTGACTAGACTGTGGGAAACAACTACTCTCCTGCATTGCTTATGGGAGCATAAATTGGTATTGCCTTACTGCAGGAAGGCAATAGAGTGTCATCTTTCTTTCTTGTAAAAAAAAAATGCACAAAAATTTGTATCAAGCATTTCCATTTCTAGAAATTTATCCTGTAGTTAAATTCAAATATATGAGAATTAATGTATATTCAAGATTGTTTGTACCCAAACACAACTGGCATATCTGTCAATAGGCAATGATTTTATTAATTCTAATACACATATTCAATTAAAAATAGCATACAGCTTTTAGAAAGAAATAACTACATTGGAAAGATCTCTCTAGATAGTAACTTTTTAAATAGTACATACTAATATGTATAATATATTCTTGTAATAAAAAGGGAGTCAGAATATATATCCAAGTTTGTTTGTATGTAAACAAAGAGACCTTGACAAGGTTAAAAATTGTCAATGGCAATCTGTATATCAGTGTGGCAGTGGGGAGGATTCCGTGAAAATTGGGGTAAAGAGGAAGAGGGGTGAGTAGGAGACTTTCCACTGCATATAAAAAGAGACTTTTTATTCTCTTTTGAAATTACGCTTCATTTTCAAAAATGTGAAAACATACATTTTTAAAGTATAAATATAGGTAAATTGAGAGCTATGAATGAAGACGTGAGAGTATGGTTGTATATTTTTAAAGAATTTAATCTAGTGGGACGAGTACTGAGCTTTCTGACACGTAGAACTTGCATTATACCTATTTAAAATTATTTTTGAATTATTTTAATTATACTAATAGTAAACCTCATTATCAGCTCAGTCATCAATTGCCAGATTTCAAAAGTGGTTACAGAAAAAATTTAGGGTATGGAAACCTTAGTTTTTCTTTATAGACATTGATCATTTCTAGAGGGAAAGCTAAGGGCATCGGTTAATGCGGGGGGAAAGAAACTTGGAAACTGAAAGTCAAGGGTGGGACAGAAGCTTCCTTTCCCTTGTTAAAGCTTTGTAATTATTTTAGACTATATATGCACAGCATAAACACAGTTGCAAAAGATGTGAATATGTGAGCATAACAACCAAATACCTTTAACAATGACTGCATCCCAACTAGCCAGAATGTTGCATGAACAATTTATGATTCATTTTATGGAATATTGCCTACCCAAAATGTTGTTTTAACCCAATAACTATATTCATTTTCACGAACCTAGGTTTCAGTCAGATGAATATTGAATAGGACAAATTTGATATACTATTTTGAACATATATATTGTACAATACTGAGAATATTATTTATAAATATTTGTAGGCCTGTATATAGAGAGAATCCTGAGATGATGTTGGATCATCTCAAAATGGCGTTGGATATTTTGAAAAATAAGACACTGTGGATACAAATTGTTAACAGTTAAAGGAATGTCTGCTCAGCAGCCACAAACATTGTTGCTGGTTGAGAGGAAATTTGCATCTTCATAATAAGTGTTATACGAAAAGCAGAGCTCCTTTCACATGCCAGCTCAGCTATTCAAGCTATTCTTATCTTCTATCTGGAATACTGCCTAGTAAGAATAGGAAATTCTTCATTCATTTTGGCAATTATATCTGCCATGTGCAGGCAATGCAAAGCATTGGCGAACATTCAGAAAGCCTGAGGATTGAATTCATTGGTGGAGGACAGTCAGCATTGTTCAACAGTGCAGGAAGCTTTGCTGGCTTTAATAATGCATGAGGACTGGTTTGGGCTATTTTTCCAGCCTCTCGTGTTGACTGCATGCACGCTGCCATGAGCCATGAAGTCACTCCTCTCCAGACTCTGTTTTGAAAGGGAAAATCAGAAAACAAGGCTTGGGGAATTTTACATTTAGCAGAGCCAACCTCTTTTGCAATCAAAAACACTCAAAAAAAGTATAGTATAGTTGTGTCCAGTCATTCATTTGAATTACACAGAATCATTTCTCTAAAATGAGAAAATGCTGTAAAATATGTGATTCCACATTTGTAAACTTTTCTAAATGTTGAAGTTATTTTGATAGACAGAAAAAGTACTTTAAAAACGAAAGCAAGTTTCCTTAGATTCCATAAGAACTCAGTGAGTAGTTCATAACATTTAAGTGTTTATTTTAAATGTGCTTTTTTAGTGTTTGTGTTGGAATTTGCTGATTGTACAGATTAGGCTACAATTTTATGGAAATTATTACAGTTTTACAAACACACACACACCCCAATAGGGTAAAAGGCTGTTTTTGCTAATAATAGTGTTTATAGTATTAATACGCTGTAACACTTGACTCCTTGTCCAATATTTCCTAAAAGGGGTTAAAAACTCACATGCCTTCAAACCTTAATATAGACAAGGACCAGTATAGATTAAAAAAAAAAAAAAAAAAAAAAAAAAAAAAAAAACTGCTTTGGACCCCACAGTACCAGAGATCAAAGGTTTTAAGTTTTGAAAGAAAAAATAAAAAACATGATGTTCACCAAGCAAAATTGTCAACAGTTCAATCATGTCCACTAATGTTCTATCACAGCCTCAACATGCTTCTCCCTTATCTAAATTCTTTAAGAAGTACTCTGAAAAGAAGGGACTATAATTCATGCTGTAAAAATATGAGAAACTCATTTGACTCCTCCACCCCCACACACCATGTGGATCTCTGAGTGAAATGGGCCTTTTGGAATTGAGGCCACAAATAAAAGTTAAGCTCTGTAATCTTCCCCTAGCATTCCAAACAAACAGTCAAGTATTCTCTGTGAATGCAGTCCTCAGCTTTAACCTGCCTCATTCCTGCTCCTCCTCTAGAAAGCTTTCCTTTCTCTGTGTTCCCCACATCCTCCAGGTCATTTTCCTAATGGTCATGCTGCCCCCGACATTGGGGCAAGTGCACTGGAATCATAGAAGTGGTGAATAAAGGTCTAGAGAACAAAAGGTTTTCAATCGCAGCGGTTTTCATCAAGAGTGAGAAGTCGTAGGTGACTCATATATAACTGTGTTATACCAAAATTATTTTCTCCTAAAGCTTTGGAAATAAAAGGATAAAAATGTTCATTTCTTTGGGATCTTTTAGCAATATCATTTTGCCAGGGCAGTATTGAAATTTGCTTTTAAGTTTCATATAGATTAAGCAATAACTTTACCTTTAAAATAACTTTTTTAATGAAGTCGGCATATCAATAAATCAAACAATAGTCTATATGCACAGAGAATGGGATTTCTCTTTTTTACCATGGCTAATTCAAGTTATTTTTATTAACTTTTCTTCAGTGTAAATGCTGGCTCTGACAAGGCAACATTCTCCTTGGCTTATGTAGGTCAAAAAGTGACTTAATCACTCTATAAAGATGTCATTATAAATTGAATTACTTCTCAGTTATGTAGTGAATCTTGTGAATTTACAAGGGGGTAGGGGAAGGTGAAAGAGGGAACTTTCATGAGAACAGTAATTTAATTACTTTTCCTGTAACTGAAGGTATAGTGTGAGTTCATGGTAATCATCTGAATGTTTTTTTTTTCCCCTCTCGCTGCTCCTTGGAACATAAAGATTACTTTTTAAAAATATGGTTGAGCATAGTTTTTAATCCTTAAGAAAATATATTAACATACTTATATTTGTATATAGATATATAGATGTATTATTACATAGTTATTTTAAGTCATCTACTAGTTTCCTATGATACAATATATTACATTTTATTGCAATAATGTTTTCTCATAAAATACGAGACTGAAAGTTCTGTAGATCGGGTAGAACAGTTAAAAATGGTTTCCTACACTACATTAAATATACTGTTGGTCTGTTTACTGATATTTCCTTTTGGTTATTTGTTACCTTCCATGGGATTTTCTATTGTCGCCTAGAATTTCACAGATCAGTAATCTGAAATGAGATTTTGATGTTCAAAGCTCAAGTTCTCTGCTAGATATTAAATATTCCATGTGAAGGTCAGGTTAGTGTTGATTAATAGTGCTTGATACAAACAGCAGCTTTCAGTCCCTTTAAATCATGACTTTTTCTCTCTTTTTTGGCATAATGGGCACTTTAACTTAGAAGAGCTGCTTTCTGCATTATGGAAGAAAAGCACATCATATTTTTGTAAGGAAAATTTTGAAAGACTTGAATTAAAATCCTACACTGTGTATTTTGTTTCCATGCTATTATTTATGTTTAGGATTGTTCATCTCTAAAAGTCTAACACCAGGTTTTTCCTATAAGTTCTCAATTTTTTGTTTCTGTTTCTTCAGTGTGATGCCAATTCTTTGTTTTGAAATATATTATTCTATTGTGATGATGGTAATTAAAGTCTGTGATAAAAAGAAAATTATCTTTAGGATATGTCTGGTTTATTCCTTTTTTAAGATCAATAAATAGTAACAACTGAAATATGTAAAAAGGAATTAGATATAGAATAAAGAATTCTAGCTACACAGCATGTAACTAGTTCACAGGTTTGGGAGAACCAAATTAATTAATATATGTAAGGTCACTTGCAAAGTGTGAAGTAAAATAACTAGATAAAGTATTCTAATTTTAGAAATAAGGCATAATCACAAGAAAAGATGAATTCAGTATAGCATAAGACTTATCATTGATTTTTAAACACAGCTTAAGACTGGGTCTTTTTTCATAGTTAATAAAATCTTGGTGGGAATTCAGCTCATGTTAGCTATATTCACATACAAGTAGAATCATGTTGAGTCATCTCTTTTTAATAATTCTGTGTGATATAAACAGATTATTTAATTTCTCTGGGCCTCAATATCTTCGTGAAAAAGTAGGTTGCACCAGATGATGTGTAGACCTTGCTATCAGTTTTCTTTCTATTAACTTTAAGTTCAGGGGTATATGTGTAGGATGTGTATTTTTGTTACAAAGGTAATTATGTGTCATGGGGATTTGTTTTGCAGATTATTTTATCAACCAGGTATTAAGCCCAATATCCATCAGTTATTTTCCTGATTCTTTCCCTCCTCCCACCTTCCACCCTCTGATAGGCCCCAGTGTGTGTTGTTCCACTCTATGTGTCCATGTATTCTCATCATTTAGCTCCCACTGCTAAGTAGTAAGAACATGCAGTACTTGGTTTCCTGTTCCTGCATTAGTTTGCTAAGGATAATGACCTTCAGCTCCATCCATGTCCCTGCAAAAGGCATGATCTTGTTCTTTTTTATGGCTGCAAAGTATTCCATGGTGTATATGTACCATATTTTCTTTATTCAGTCTATCATTGATGGACATTTAGGTTGACTTCTTTCTAGCTTCTGACAACTCTCTGGTCTTGAGCTGGATTTGCCAGTTGAATCTTGATATACTCTGCCCAGGATTGAAGCTTAAATAAGCTTTCTTCTTTAAGCTGCTATGGCCATCCTGTTGAGCTAGGTGTCCTATCTACAAACTGAGTGTATAAATGGGTGGAAACTATATGAAGAAAATTTAAGAGAGAACTGAATTAGGCAACCAGTTATTTGAAAGTGCGTATCCTCTGAGAATAGGAGAAAGAGAAAAGAGAAATTTACTAATATATCCATCCAAAGGAATACAAAATTATCTTCCTTGAATGAATATTTTTTTAATCTGAAAAATAATATTGGGTAGTATGTAAAATTATTCTCAATTTACTGATGAAGCTGAAAAATTTGAGATAATTTAATTGTCCATCATTGCTAACTTAAGTTTTGTGAGCCTGGTAAGAAGTCCAATACCACAATTAACTGGCTGTGTGTTTTCTTGATTATGCTCTTCTTTTACCTCTGCTCCATAATGTGAAAGCTCTAACAGATATTGTGTGTTGTGCTGATGGTCATCTCGAGTGTCTTGAAGAGTTGCTGATATATAGTGGGCACATAACACAAATTTGTGAAAGTAAAAGATGTGCAGATTTGTTAAATGCTTTGATTGAAAATCAAGCATCCCGATTATGATTTTGAGACACTCAGGCACTCTAGTGTTTCAAGGAGACCATAAAAACTTCTAAGCATCATTTAATTTTAATTCATTTTAATTCCAAAATAAATACATGATGTTATTTTCTAGGAAATGTTGGAATCGTGGTCTTAAAATCTAAAACTGTCAGAATACAGTATCACCCAAATCTTGGAATCTTTGAATTAAGCCAACAACAACTTGTATAATTTTCACTTTCTTTTTCATGACTTCTCTTGTTGCATAGACATTTTATACTTTACACAGAATTTTTTTTCTCCCAAATTGGCGTAATTTTTTCCTAGGGTAAAATGACCTAATCATTGCCACATTTTATGGGATGGCTAGAATCATAAAGTAGTTTAAAATATCCTCAAACTGACCCTTCACAAAAAAAAAAAAAAAGGAAAGGAAATGAAGAAAGAATGTTCCTAATAGCCATGTACTCCAACATGAAAATCTGGTATGGACTGCAAAGATGTATATATAGTACCCTGTATTAATCCATTCTCATGGTGCTATGAAGAAATACCCTAGAATGGGTAATTTATAAAGAAAAGAGGTTTAATTGACTCACAGTTCCTATGACTGGGAAGGCCTCAAGAAACTTACAATCATGGCAAAAGGCACCTCTTCACGGAGAGAATGAGTGCTGAGAATGAGTGCTTTATAAGCCCCTTATGAAGCCATCAGATCTTGTGAGAACTCACTGTCATGAGAACAGCAGAAGGGTAACCACCCCCATGATTCAATTACCTCCCATCTCGTCCCTCGTATGACATGTGGGGATTATGGGAGCTATAATGCAAGATGAGATTTGGGTGAGGACACAGCCAAACCATGTCACACCATTGATGCCCCCATTTCCTAGATATATATTCTTAAGAATTACATATTTTTTCTAAGTATCAATAGCCTTTCCTATTTATTTATTTGTTTGTATGAATTTTTTTTTTTTAGTGATTATAGTAGTTCATATCTCAGAATTTGTATGTGATGATACATACTTTGCACCATGACTGATATATGGTAAATATTTAATGACCGGGAAGGGTATTATTACACTGGTGAGTGTGCCCGACAATGAAAATCAGATAATTTATGATTAACAAGCAGAAGTATCAAAATATTATTCATTATTCAAATATTATTTGTTATTTCACAGAATCAGGTTTATATGTTTCATGGAGGGAGGTTAAGACCAAGGAAGAATCTGACATTATTCATGAAGCTGTAGTACCTTTCAGGAACCAAGATGTATTGAGTGCTTGTTGCACATCCAGCTCGTGTTAAATACGGGGTAATGTTAAACAGAAGCATGCATCATTTAGTAATATATATGGAAGGTAAAATTCCATCAAATAATCACATAAATAAATAATTACAAATTGACATATGTATTAAGGGGAAAAATATTTTTAAAATGATAAATGCAAGACTGTTCCTAGAATTATAGAACATGACAATGCAGGGCATGAAATTTTAAAATAGTGATGTTCTGAATTTCCCCAATTTATCTGAATACCTAACACTATATGCCAGCAGCTTTTTCAGACAGGATACAGTCTTTAAACTAAGCTTGATGTAAACAAGACATTTTAAAATGAGCATAAGCAGGAACATTAAAAAGAAAGGTGTTTAAACTACAGCAAGTGTGATTTAATTCAGCCATAAATATTGCTAAGCACTGAAATTTGGCTGCCTTCCTGAAAAAAAAAAAATTAAAGTAGAACCAACTACAAACCCAGAATTATGTTGGACTTGTTTTTATCTGAGGAAAAAGACAAGTAGGTGATTTCTTTTGGCTCATAATAGCTCTTATGCTGGAAATTATACCCCTACCCCAAAATAGTATTTTGTATTTTTGCAATAAATTAACAGTGTGTTCCTACATTATAAAAGTTGTTTTTGCTAAGGACTTACTAATGTGTCATCAAATATGCTTATCCTATACCTTGAAAAAAATTACTCTTCAACTATGAATTCTTTTCAACTGCATTCTTTCTACCAGACTTATATATTGTTTTGTCAGATTCTACTTCAAATGAAATACATGGATTCTAAGAAGAGTAAACTGAACAATTATATACCAATAAAGCACATATATTAAAAATGCTTGTCTGTCTACAGAATAAGAGAATGATGTGTGATTCGCTTGACCAGCCTCCAACCAAACCCATGCTATAGAGAAGAAAGATACATAGTTTGATGAGTAGACTCCAATTGCTTCATTTATATTTTTTAATTCTTAGAGATCATTATGATCTGATGCTAAATCCTGCATTCTGTTTTATAATACTAATGCAATTTTAATCAAAACATAATTTCTAGGAATTCCCTTTTGGGGGAATGAACAGCCATAAGGTTTTTGGTGGAAATTGCTTTTATTTAAGCAATATAAAAGTGTTAATGAAATTGCTTGCACTCGATTGACCAATGGCAGTCCAAAGATTCTTGTTACTGAGTGTGTTAGTTTGCTGGGGCTGTCATAGCAAAGTACCGCCGATTGAGGGCTCTAAGCCAAATAAAGGTATTTTCTCACAACTTTTGAGGCTTGAAATTTGAGATCAACATTTAGGCAGGATTGGTTTCTTCTCTGGCCTCAGCGTTTGGCTTGTAGATAGCAATCTTCTTCTGACTGTCTTCACATGATCTTCTTTTTGTGTTTGTCCCTATCCTAATCTTTTCCTCTTATAAAGAAACGAGTAATATTGGATTAGGCCTCACTCTACTAAACTTATTATTAACTGAATTACCTCTTTCAACACCTGATACCCAAACGCAGTCATATTCTGAGGTACTGAATATTAGTACTTCAACATATGAATCCTGAAGAGATCATTGAGGCCACAAAATCATGGATACGTTCCTGAATATTGCTAAGCAATATATTGTAAAGAAATCAATAGGCTGGTAAGTCTGTGATGCCACCAGCATACACCACAGAAACACACCCATGTCGTTTCCAGGTAAAATGTGAATATACACAGACTTGCAAAATTAAAAAATTAAAAGATCAGTTGTTCTCTATGATGAACAATACAATAAAATGACAAAGTACATAAAAGGACCACCCAAAATCTTTTCTATACTTTTAATTCCCAAAAGAAAAGAAAGCATACTTGGGAAAATTGCTGAAAGTCTCTGAAGAACCTCCACACAAATTTGCATCCTCTTGATATGGCCTTTTGTTGTAATATGTTGCAGTATTGCTTTTCAGCTATTTCAATAGAGAGGTAAGGAAGGGAACACACACCCCTGTTGCCATTTATTTCTAATGGTCTGAATAGTTTGTGTATGCCAGGGACTCATATACAGTTGTTCTCAGAGTCTGTAGAGACTTTGCTAGGCTTTTGCTTCTGGTCTACATTTTTATCAAAGAACCCATTTCCTAGCTGTCCTATGAAGCCACAAGAGATGTAGTTCAAGTTTGTACATCATCATGCCCCTCACTCTCCTGCTTTTAATAAACTGGCTAATGTGCTCTAAGCATTATAATAGGAATCATGGTCTGTCATCAGCTTTGATCCTGTTATGTAAAACAGTGCCAGGGCTTAAGAAAAGCTCTATTATGTATGTTGATTGATTGGACAACTGACACTTCCAGGCTCTAGGTGATGTGGCTGCATAAGACACCAGTGTATTGTGACCTGACACAAATTGCTTTCCAGTAGCTTCCTATGAACTCTGTAACCTTTCGGTTGGGGTTTCGATATTTGATTAATGGATAACATATTCATACTCTTTCCTCCTTGCCAGTTTAAAACTTTCACATACTTAAAATGTAAGTTGCATATATGATTTTATGACACGACACTCAACGTGCTTAACATCAAGCTCACCCATTTGTTTTAAAAATTGCTTTGTCCCATGGTTTTTCCATTTGTTTTCTTTGAAAGTTAGTGTTGGCATCCCATGAGTTACTTTTTCCGTTCCCACTTCAATTAAAAGATAGATTATAATTTTTTGTCATTTCGGTATCTCTTCTATTCCACCCTCTTGTTGGTTGGGGATCTAATGATTTGTCATTCATATACTTAAAATCTTCTGATTCATATTGCTGCCTCCACTTCCTATCTATTTCAATTATTCCTTATAGCCACAAAAGGCTTTTTTTTGTAAAGCATATTTCTTATAAAATCTCAACATTGGCCATGTTAAAAATAATTGATGGAACAATAGTAACATAAATAACAAAAATAAAACCTTCTGTGATTTCTCTTTCAATTTAATAAAATGCAGACTCTTTATTCAGTCAGATAAGATAGTCTTCAAGCTGTTGTCAATGTGTATTTCCAGGCCAGGCTTAACACTAACCCCTTTAATATAGTTTACATTTTGTTTTACTTGAGTTAGTTGCTCTTCCACAAATACCCCTGATAGAATCATCCCTCTGTGCACATACATACGCTGTGGCCATGGCCTGGAATTCTCCCTAACCCATGTCTGTCATACCCATCCTTCAAGGCATACCTCATATGTTAATTCTTTCCTAAAGCTGAGTCTTAAAATCACAACTGTAAATAACTTCACTGCTCTGTAAACCTACCATTGTATACATTGCTCGCAACATTCTACCATATGTAATCATTTGTCTACCTGTATTACCTACCCTACAAGATAGAAATCTATGTCTACTCTTCATCTTTATTGCTCTTCTTAACCTCTTCTCTGGTGGAGAGACTGTCAAGCCAATTACCAAGTTACTGAAAAGTATTCTAAGCTTTCCTTGGTATTAGGCAGCCATGTCCTCTTTCTCTCCACATCATTGGTTGTCAGACACTAAAATAGACTTCTCTCTTCTCTCTCAGCATGGTCCTTAAATCAGGAAAAAGTTCCACCTGCCTACTGATTTTTGGAGAATAAATACCTTGCTTTGCTGTACCCTGACAGCATGGCATCTAGTTTTAGATTTCTGATTTGCTTGACCTAAGCTGTGTCTTTCTTATATCATTGTCTACAATATGGCAATTTAGAAGAGATGAAATTTCTTTCTCTCTCTCTTTCTCTTTCTCTCTTTCTCCCTCTATCTTTCCTTGTCCTGCTCCCTCTTCCTCTTCTTCTCATTCTTCTTTGCTGGAAGACTGAAAATGGTCTGAACAGAAGCAGAAAGTCAATTAAAAGAAAAAAATAATATGTAGAAAAAGTTTAATAAATTAAAACATCTTTGTTTAGAGCTGAATTCTTCAGTTAACGCTGTCTTTCTATGCAGCAAATTCACACCAGTTTCATCTGTATGATAAATCATACAGGAGTTCATTTCAATATAAGTAAGAACATAATTGTTAAGGGATTGAATATTCAAAAAGTTTTTTTCAGGGAGGTATTCTTAGCATCTATAAAGTATTTTAAGTGCTGCAAAATAGGATATACCTTCTATTACAATTATATAACAATTTGCCTTATTGAACAAAGAAAATTATGCCAGAACTTCAGATGCTCTACTAAGTATCTCTGGATACATACACACACACATAGAAGATACACACATGAACCACTATGCTTTCTCCTTTTTATTAAACATTATGTATTATTGGTAAAATTGCTACAGTTATGGATATCTGGTGAGTAGGAAGAAAAAAATCAAACAAATCTGAGAAGATAGCGTGAAATACAAAATTTGGATTTTTCCACTCCAATACACTAAAGCAATTAAGAGATAAGTATTAGTTAAAATTATGAGTCTTTCAATGGTTACCCAAACCAGTACTGAAATATAATGATCCATCTATAATAATTATTCAATTAATTCACTTAAACTCTTCATTGGAAAATTCAGGCATCATATATCTAGTTGTCTTTACAATATTCAAGCTTAGAAAAAGATACATTTGAATTTATTTTTCATGATTTTATCTTTGGCTTAAGATTCTAACTTTAATATATTCTTCACAGGAAAACATCAGAAAAAATAGGTCTTTTGTTCAGCAGTTTACAAGGCAAATTATGTTTCCAATAAAAGCATGAATTTTTGTGTATACATTTATTTTACTCTGGAGATTTACTATTTTCTAACTGCTTTATCAACAGGTATATATTAAAGCAAAAATATTTCCACAAAGGTTCATACCATGAAGATAATAAAAATTTACCTCCCAAATCAGAGGGCAAATTAGAAGGGTACATGTAGGAAGCTATGTTCAAATATAACTCACTTGGTTTAATGTAACTAATGCAATGTAATTATAGTATTACATCTAAATTTAACATAGATTTTAAAATGTTATTGTCATAATTTTTGTAAATTTTTTAATATTAAAAATATGTCTTGGGTTGAGAATTTTTAGAGTACTATTACATGTGAGTTTATAAAAAGACAGTTTCATATAACCTCAGTGAGTCCAGACCTTGGGAGTTCTGTCAACCAGGAGTAAATTTCTTCTGTGCCTTGTAAAACTGAGGCTGATAAATTTAGATAATAAGATCATGAAACTTCCTTCCTAAACCATAAGATGGTCATTTTGCCAAAGTTTATCCCAATTGAAAGGAGTCTTTGTTAAACAGATTGCAGAAATTTCTGAGAAGTTTTTATAGACAAATCCAGACAATAGCCATTGTCTTAAAATACGATGGGAAAAAACATGCTTCCATTTATCAAAATTGTATATAGTAGATTGAAACCAGATTTCTCAGAGACAATTATGAAGTCTAAACATGCTTTGGGAGCTGCTACTTTTTCATTTGTTTCTTCATCTTCCTATATCATCTTGTTCCTTCTACACAGACCTATCTTCAACTATGGGGGGCTGTGTGGTTTTGTTGTTTATAGAGATGAGACAAAAAGGCACATTTAAGTGACTTACCCGAGGGTGTATAGCATCAATTCACCTAAGAGTTTTCTGGGAGCTGCTATATCACTGGACAACACTGTACTTTTGATTCCTCTGAGCTTTGCTAGTCTCATTCCATGTAAGGTAGGGAAAGGCCTCTGCTTTCTCTACACAGATATATGTTACAGTTAGAGTTATCTTACTCAAATGGCTGTGTCCAGCCTTACTTTTGATCTCAGTATAGTGTTTTTATTACTCTAAACAACTCTACACATTTCCTAGACTAAAATAAAAAAGTAGGACATTGTTCAATACAGTCAAAACTGATACTGATCATTATTCGTAAGTGGAAGTCACATGGCCTTGGAAGCACATATGTTGATGGGCTTAAGAATAATAGGAATTGGTTTGATGAAGATTTGAAAAAAAAAAAGGAAAGAAAGCCTTTTGTGGATGTAATTAATGATGGGATTACAAATATTTCTTGCCTAACTTCAAAAATAATAAGTATAGGATAAAAAAACTAATCTTTTAACAGAATTTGACAGATGCATGACAATTTTTTTCTGGTTTATTCTAAAAGTTTTGATAGCTAGGAAGACAACCCAGTTGATGAATTCTCTTTCAAGTCAGTTTGATCTGCAGGGCTGCTCTCTCCACTGAAAGAATCAACAAACTGGCATAGAGACACTCAGTTCTATGGGTCATCACCATTATTAGCTTTAGCAGTCATGGTATCAAATTTGCACTTAATATTTTATTCCCTTAGAAGGCATCAGTGCTAAGAAATAACTTTTTGCTCTGCCTCTGTTCTGAAAGATGAAAAGCAGGGTCACTAGAACTGTGCCGGGTCAGTGAAAAAGTCACTGAAGTGGTGCTTTGTGAAGTAGTTAAGAAAACAATAATTCTGTAGGGCAGAGGTAGGCAAACATTGGCTAGACTTTGCGAACTATCCATTCTCTGTCACAACCTCTCAATACCATTGACCAGCAACATTTTGAAAATAATGTAGCCACAGTTAATGCATAAACAAATGAGTGTGATATTTTTCCAATCAAAAAAAAGTAACTTACAAAAAACAGGTGAAGGTCCATGTGATGGTTTGCCATACCCTGCTTTAGAGGCATAGTGTTGCCAAAAATTGCCCAGCCAAGAGCTTGCTGAGTGGGTGGGTAAGTTGTGAGAGGTGTGGAAGGCTCACCTGAGGTGGAAGAGGAATGGTGGGGGAGGAAAGGATGATGAGAAAAATGGACAAAGAGTTAGAGTCATGTTATATTCTGAATATACAAATATAACATGGCTGGTTTGACATTTCACATCACACCTTTATTCTGTTGCTAGGTCCCTCTTGCTAAAATGCATAGGGCCTTGGAATAGATGATATATTAACCCATTATCCCCTGTTTATATTTAACCTTTCTGAAAAAGTGGTAAGTAGGAATCAATAGAAAGCACTCAGGGCTTCTCAAGCTTATTAGACCATGTATTTCACTCATATCCTTCCTTTCTGTCCTCCTCAACTTGAAAATTTGTTAATGAAAAGAGGTTTTCCCAAGTTATTTTGAACGGTGGACTTTGAATTCTCATTAGTAAAGAGAACTCAACAGGTCTTCATGGAGAGGATGATAGAGAAAGAAGCATGGTAACAGTCTTGCAAGGGCAGGACCATCATAGGAGCAATTAAAGAGGAAAACACGACACCAACAACATGGAGCTCAGCACCTCACTGAGGACAAATTAAAACTTCCGGCTGAGGCCGGGCTCAGTGGCTCATGCCTGTAATCCCACCACTTTGGGAGGGCAAGGCTGGTGGATTACATGAGGTCAGGAGTTTGAGACCAGCCTGGCCAACATGGCAAAACTCCATCTTTAGTAAATACAAAAATTAGCTGGGCGTGGTGGCACTTGCCTGTAGTCCCAGCTACTCCAGAGGCTGAGGCAGGAGAATCGCTTGAACCCGGGAGGTGGAGATTGCAGTGAGCTGAGATAGCACCAGATTACTCTTGGTGACAGAGAAAATTAATTAATTAATTGATTAAATTAAAACTTGCCCAGTCATTGATCTTCATGAAGATCTGAATAAAGATCTCTCAATCTTGGGAGATATTGGTAAGTACAAAAGCTGCCTCTTGTACCTAGTGTAAATTATCTGATATGTCCAATGGCAAAACTCACATTACCATAACACAGTATTTATTTTCTTATTCTGTTAATGCTTTAATTTTAATTCTAATCCTATTCTGTGTTTAATGATCTGCCTGTGGTCATTGTTTTGAATGAGTGAGGCAAAAATTGAATAAGGTGAAAGGTTTTGACTATTTAATCCATAGACAGTATACCATAATGTAAAATATGAAATTGAAATATTTATAAGAAATAACAAAAATAGTCTACAGGTTGGACAAATTTTCTAAATTTAGCTTTAGTTTGCTTTACAAATATATTTAGCATTCTTTAAATAGCCTAGGGCTATTTTTAATTATCTTATTATTTCTGATAGACTTAGATAGCTTAAATTGTTTTTAAAGACTGGTTTTGGGTACAGGGTGGCTCACGCCACTAATCCCAGCACTTTGGGAGACAGGCGAATCACCTGAAGTCAGGAGTTCCAGACCATCCTGGCCAACAAGGTGAAACCTTGTCTCTACCAAAAATATAAAAATTAGCTGGGTGTGGTGGTGTACCCCTCTGATTCCAGCTATTTGGGAGGCCAAGGCAGGAGAATCACTTGAAGCCCAGAGGCAGAGGTTGCAGTGAGCTGAGATCACACCATTGCACTCCAGCCTGGGCGACAAAAGTGAAATTCTATCACACACACACAAAATAAATGAAAATTTTAAAAAATTAAAGAATTGTTCTGAAATGTAAGCATTTGTTAATGAGTAAACAGGATACGTACTTGACTGAATATTCATTTTATAATTTTTTGTAGGGTAAATGTAATCACAAATCATAATTTTTATACAATTTATTGAGGTACCACATTTTAAAACTGGTTTTTAGGGCAAGGAATACTGTTCAAATACTTAAATAGGATTCTCATCTTAAATCTATATATGGTTAAATTAGGTATTGTAAAAAATAAGCAACAGTAACGTTAAAGTAAGAATCAAAAAGTGATGTAAAATGTTGAATTTATGATAACATACTTTTAAATGCCTACCATAAATAAAATATGTTTGTATTTTGTACAGTATCATGCATTCACATCTCTTCCATATGGAAGTATGAATTAGGAAATTCGATCTGCATCAGTATGTATTGAAATTATAAGCTAAAAATTATCAGATGTAACACAATAAAATGTTTTGTTTAATAGGCAAATCAAAAGGTGGCAAAAATGCTATTGAAAAATTATTTTTTTCATATTTCTGTGACGACTAGTTCTTAATTGATAGCAAAAGCTTTTCAAATTATCATTTTTTATAAAATACTGTGTTGGTCATTCTAGCTTTAGAGAGATGAGTTTTGATGATAGTTTTGCAAAATCAGGTCAGGTAACATTGCTCAGCAATAATTCAAAGCAAATAAAATTATATTCCTGAGTTGTTATTTCTACTATTATTTTTATATAATTATAAAATTAACAACACCTTCTTGGTCTTTAATGCCTATGAGAGACTTCATTTTTAAATTCTTGATTTTTAAAATATCAAACCTATCAACTACAAAAAAAAATTTAAAAGATTTTATAGTACTTACCGTTTTAAAAGAAAAATATTAACTTGTTTTTAAAATTGTAATACTAAAATGAATTGCTGATATTGAAAGCACCAAAATAGAATTCAACTGCCTGTCTTTAAAGTTCCACTAGAGGGCAACATGTACCAAGATTTTTGTCCCTTTACAATTTCAACGGGGATAATCAGATTTTAATCTTTTTTCATGAACAGATGTCATTTACTTAATATTTGGCATCATTCAGCATTAATTGTTATCTTTTTGATGCACATGTGGTTCTTAGTGAATACTATCTGACTTATGAAAGATAGTATTATTGTGAATCTTACTCTATCTGATTTCAATTAATCAATACTTTTTCAGTTACCATAATTACAAGAAGACAAAATAACACCAAATAAAAAGGATGTTATTTTATATGTAATGAGTTTTTACATCGAATAATGTCATATGTGTTTTAAATTATGAATATGTTAAACAGTTGTTGGTTAACAAAAAATGAAAAATCTTGGGAGATGGTTGTGGTAAATTTGAAATTCAATTTTAACAAAAGCATTTGTTCATTACACATTCTCAGAAGCCATTTTGAAATGAAAAACTGGTTAAACTGTATCACACTAACAATTCTCAATCTTAGAAAAATAATCTGCTTAATACTTGCAGCATCACCATTTTCTTTAAGTCTTCCCACACATCACTCTGTCTATATCCTGTTTCTCTTAACTTCTACTTCTCCTCAGATCCTTTAATATTTACTTTTTAAAAAATATCTAAATGTATCTAAATATGAGTGGGTGTCACTAAGACACCGATGTTAGAGAGAGCATAATGTTTTTCTCTCTTTTTGTTTCCAAATAACCTTTCTGTAAGAGAGCAAAGCAACATTGACAGGTTGGGAAGAGATACACAAACAGCGTTGGAAAATGATAATGCACACTTTAGTGCAATCATATTTAGAAACAATGAAAAAATTACGTGATAGCAAACTTTAATTCCCTATGACAGATATTATAGAGGAATTGACATAACTTATTACAATGAAATGGTAACATTTTCTCCAGAATTTATACTGAGCTAATATTATATTTAAATACTATTTTGATATGTATAAAAATGATGGGTCTCATTATAGCAAACATTTAACCAGCAAAGATTTGTTTTTACTATTATCAATATACCACCCAGATAAACTATCATTTTTGACTTACATATTTTACATATTGTATACATAGAATATACCTCCTGGATGAGGTTTTAAGTGCTTTGCATGTGTCTTTTTTTTTTTTTTTTTTTTTTTTTTTTTTTTTTTGAGACGGAGTGTTGCTCTGTCACGGAGGTTAGAGTACAGTGTGGTACAATTTTGTCTCACTGCAACCTCCAACTGTCAGGCTCAAGCTATTCTCATGCCTCGGCCTCCCAAGTAGCTGGGATTACAAGCACGTACCACCACACCTGGCAAATTTTTGTTGGTAGAGACAGAGTTTGACCATGTTGGCCAGGCTGCTTTCGAACCCTGAACTCAGATGATCTGCCCGCCTTGTCCTCCCAAAGTGCTGGGATTACAGGTGTGAGCCACCCCATCTGGCCTACATATGTCATTTTTTAACCTTCCCCTTTTCCTACACAATAAGTGCTATTATTTTATCCCCAGTCGTAAGTGAGGAGACTGACACACTGATGTTAGCAAAATAGAAAATTAGAAGAATATATTGATTTATAGACTGAGATACAAGGAGAAAGAGATACAGAAAGAAAAGTTTATTTTCAGTAATACTTTTAAAATTAATATGTAAGATTATAAAGAAATTTTGGAAAGTGTCATTTTAAGCTCATATATCAAAGTTAGGTAATATCAACTCTCAACAATAAATGACAGAAATCAGCACCTTTACACATAACACTTCCCCCCATGTCTTGATTATATTAATTTTATAAATAATGTCAAAGTTTAAGAATTTCCATTTAATTCTGTAATCATAATTCATATGGTTACTTGGCCTTAGATCTTTATTTAAATAGATCTTTTTCAGGATGTCATTTTTGAAATGATTATTTTCATTTCTTGGCTTTTTTAGGTATTTCAAAAATATTTTATAAAGAAGGAATTACATATTCCCCAAGTATTCTTGTGACTCTTGTCTATTATTTTTTATACTTGGACGTCGATTGTCAGAGTTCACTTTGAATAACTGTTGTTTTTACTCCCCGGTCTTTAAGTGATTGTTACTCTGGAGAACTCTGATAGGTAAGAATTACCCTCTTGAATTAGATTTGCTCTTTTTTGTCCCAATTATTGTATGATTCTTTATTAAATTCTATTTAATTTATTTGTTCAAACAATGCTTATTAAATACTCATCTACTAAGTGTGGCATCTAGAAATATAATCATGCTTTTTGAAATCTGGCTTTTAGAGTATACATTCTAATTGGGGTAAGAAGCAGTAAACAAATGATCTATCTGTCTGTCTATCTCAGATGGTGATCAGTTCTGTAGAGGAAAAAAATAAAACAAAGTATGGAAATCTTGGATTAGGTATAAGTGCGGATGGATTTTTAAGTAGGATCATTATGGGAAACCTCCCTAATAGGGGTGATGTGGCTAAATTAATCTTGAAGATATCTGACTCAGTGATCATTTTGCCTTAGCTTTTCCTGCAGTAACTGTTTCTTTTTAATTTGTATATTCAAATACTACCATTTAATGATTTTTTTCTGTTGTATCTTGGAAATGTTTTCTATTCATTCTTCGTTTTGTATGAAAACCAATTGCATTAATGCCAAAAGTGCTTTCTTTACTTTTCTCATCTCTTATGTTCTGTACAATTGCCTTGCTCTTTTTAAAATTTGTTTTATGTGAATTTCTCACATCTCTGGATTCTGAATCTGTTACTATGCATTTCTTCTTTTTTATTTAGTCTCCATTTGTTTCTCTGAACTCTGTAGTTCACTTTTCAGACTTTATCTTCAAAATCGGTTCCTTCCTAGTTGTCTTACTTTTTAAAAATTTTATTTTTGCACATAGCCCTTTTATTTGTTTCCTTGTGTTTTAAACAAAATTATAAAACTTCATTGAGGTTAAGGAGAATTATCTAAAGAACCTATTTTTAGTTTTCTTTTTTTTTAATGATATATGACGTTTACATGACTCTTTATTGTCTTATTCCTTAATTTTTTGTGTGTTTTACAAGTTTCTCTATAAGTTTCATGCTGAATTATTAATGTTTAAAATTTGTCTTTGAATGTGGATTCAAAAAAATTGAATTCACTTTTTTTTCTGAAAAAAATATGGAGTATGGGGTATGGAAGAAAAAAGTGTGGAGGTGAATCCGGCGGAGCAGTCTTCAGTCCACGTTTATAGTACTTGGCATGTGTTCTTCAGGAGTTCTCTAATGAGAAGTCTTGTTCTTATATGACTTTTCAAGTAAATAATTTAAAAAGTCATGTATAAATAAGACTAGGAATTTTGTGATTTCTGCCATGATCTTCAAACTTATCTTCAATAATATAGTTTGATACAATGAATATGATCTAGTATTTGATAGTACGGCAGGATAATTATAGTTAGCAATAATTTGTTTTACATTTTAGAATAACTGAGGCAGTATCACTGGAATGTTTCAAGCAAAAGTAATGATGAATACTTGAGGTGGTAGATACCCCTATTTACCTTGATGTGATTATTATACATTGCATGCCTGTATCAAAATATCTCAAGTACTCCATAAATATATATGCTTACTATGTACCCATAAAAATTAAAAATTAAAAAATAAAAGCTTATCTTTTGTATAAAATTCATAATTATTTTAAGTTTTTAATTTATCAAATGAATAAAATAAAAACATGTTTTCAACAAACTTTTAAACTGTTTTCAATAAAAATGCACACCTAACTAACCAAAGAAACACTAGTCAATGCTCATTTCAATGTGATCCTTTAAAAATTCATATTTTATTTATTTTGATATCCCTAGGTCTAAGCACAGCGTCTAACCACATAAATGGCTTTAAAATAATTGTTAAATAAATGAATCATTTTTAATTTTAGTTAATATCTATCAGTTTTTCTGTTCTGGATACATCCAACATAGAAATTCATCACATTATAAATTCTAACATATGATAATAATTACTATTTCTAGAGTGTAAAATTGCAAATCAAAAATTATGTTTTTTTTTTGTGGCAAGGGCATTTTTGAAATTGAAGCAATAAAATTGGAAATGTGAACAGCTATTAAAGCCAAGAAGAATATGTTTTAAAAATTATATCTTACCTTTCTTATCTGTTATAAAAACTATGTTTTATCTTAAACATGCATGTTAGAGTGATTTGCAGAATCCCTTATTTAAATAAAGCCTGACACATTTTGTCTTCCAATATATTTTATATTTTTGCTTCTTATTTGTATTTTGACTCTCTTTTATAACTTAAAAATCTTAAATTAGATTTTATTCAGTTAATAAAAGTAATACAGTTTTGACTTGTGCTATCGATTTCTGATTTGAAATGACTGCTATGGGAATTATATATAGGAATTTTAATAAGAATAATGTTAAGGCCTTAGTCATGTCTTTTTAGCAAGAAATTATTTTGAAATCATTCTATCAATTTCATAAATGTATACATTAATTACAAGTAGAATAAGAAAATTTATAAGTTGTGGAGCTCATATTAATTCATGCAATGCTAATATATTATGTCAGATATGTATGTAATGCATATTTCTGAATCTGCAATATTTTTTGTATTTATAGGATCTAACTTAATTTATGAATTTCTTAGTAGTGTAATTTCTTTGGCTTTGAGCTAATGCCATTTTTATAGTATTCTCATAATACATTTATGTCTCTCTCTATATATGTGTGTGTGTGTGTGCATGCAGGCGTGCAAGTGCATGTGTGCACATACATAAGTAAACCTATGGGTGTATGTTTATATATCATATCTTTGTTAAATTTATGAGAAAATAACTCATAAATGGTTTTTATAATTTAAACTATCTGGCTGTATATTGCCTCTATAGCTTCTTTTTTTTTCCTGAGACAGTCTCACTCTTGTTCCCCAAGCTGGAGTTTAATAGCATGATCTCAGTTCACTGCAACCTCTGCCTCCAGGGTTCAAATGATTCTCCTGCCTCAGCCTCCCAAGGAGCTAGGATTGCAGATGCCAGCCACCACACCTGGCTAATATTTGCATTTTTGGTAAAGATAGGGTTTCACCATGTTGACCAGGCTGGTCTTGAACTCATGACCTCAGGTGATCTGCCTGCCTCAGCCTCCCACAGCACTGGAGTTACATGCCTGAGCCACCGCGCCCAGCCTACTGCCTCTTTTATGGCGCAAAACTACATCTTAATTCAATGTCAGGGTTCTCCGATTCTTAGTCCTCTAGACATGTAGGGTATCTAGTAGAACCTGTCTCTTGCAAAAACCACAAATGTAAGTGATAGCCAAAAAATAACCACTAGCCCAGAGTGTTTATGCTAGAATTTAAGGCCTTCTGTTCACACTACTGCTGTAGGCATTGTCAAATGCCTTATGACATGGCATTTGGATCCATTTACCTCCTCACATGAACAGCTATTTCCAAATCTCAACCAGCAATCAAACACTGGACGTAGTGGGGTCGTTGGTCCACTCAGATTTCATTTTGCCCACAAAATTTAAAAATGTCAGATTAAATAATTTTCTAAGAAAATGTAAGCATTGAATTCTTCTCATCACCCTACCTCACTTCTCCTGTGGTAGAAAGATGCAATCAGAATTCAAAATGATATACTACTCTAAGGATGGCCCGAATAAATGTAGCCACAGAGCTCTTTTACTCTAGAAGATAAAAGAATAAACAGTTTAATCAAATTTTTGTCATCTTACAGCTTTGCTCTCAAAGATTTTATGTATGCTGAACACTCTAGAATTTCATGAATTTAACAAATCTGTTCCTGACAACAGTGATTCATGGCAGATAGCGCCAGGGTCGTATTTCATTGACGGTCCTATTTCTGCTCCCCCATTTGTTAGCATCTGCAAGTTGTAAAGAAGCTCCCTGGAGCTCACTACTCTTACAACCCAACTGTCAGCAGCTCAGTTGAGCTCAAGAGAACCCGGCTTCCAGGTGCTGGAGTAATCAATTAAAGCAACAAGCCAAAAATGAAAGTTCATAGTCAAGTATTTAATCATTTACTTTGGTAGTATAAAGAAGAAGCGAAAACTGGAAAAAAAAAAAATGTGCCTCTCCTGTGTACTTCTTTTCTTCCATTTTCCCGCAAGGAATGGCACTGCTCTGTCTAGGACCAGGTAGATTAGCATAGACTTGGTGGTCATTTCACTGTTGAAGCCCTTTAACAAAGGGCTCCTGCGAAACACAATAAAAACATACAATTTTATCTGTCAATTTAAAAAAATAATAAAATGGGAAATAAATTTACTGTAGAAAAACTTTTTAAAAAGGCTCCTGCAGTTCTATGTACTTGTGATCCAGGGAGAGAGAGAAGGAAAGGGGGAGGGAAGAGGACCAGGAGTTTAAAATTACTGAGTACTGGGTCAGAATGAAAAGTACCTCCTAAAGGCATCCCCTTCTAGTCACCCTCCTTAAAGAAGGCCTCAGCAGAGGTGCCTGAGGAAGGCCTCAGCTAAAGACCCCAGATAGAGAGGTCTCTGCGTGAAGGAGTCACGGCAAGGAATACAAATATGCATAAGCACAAGGCCAAACAGAGGGGCTGAGTCCTTGACTGCAACTTCCTTCAGAGACTGCAGTGCATTCATTGGCTGCACGCCAAGTCAGCTGCAGGGAAGGCAACTTTCTCCCCGGAGGCCTGCCAAGCAACACTTTGTAATTGCCTATGGTCAGGCTTGAAAAATCACACTTAGGTTTTTAACTAGGAGACGAACTTTTCACCCAGTTAGCTCATTCTCCCTTATTCTAGCCCTTTCCATTTCTTCCTTCCCTGCCTCTCTTGTGCCTGTTTTCTGGTCCTTCCTTTTTAAATGTGTATGCTATAGGCCAGAGACTGGTCAAAACTACTGGAGTAGTTCAGAGAAGATTTAAGGTTAAGGGGTAAAAATAGTTTCTTATGCAAAGATGAAGGGAAATCCACCCGTGGAGGGTAGAGGAAATGAATGGATTTCCAGTACAGCATATACAAAGGGACTGAGTCCACGGGGATGCCAATGCTTTGGTTTGACTGGAGCCCAGAGTATAGGCAAGTACAGGCATGGGGTGCCTTGACGAGGTCAAAATATGAAGAGCCACATGTACCAGACGCAATTTTTACCTTTTTTTTCTAGTAAGAGATAAAAAGCAGTGAATAACATAACCACAGAAATTTTAGGAAAGCGTCCGAGCCAAGGCTAGTACAGAGACTAGGAATTAATATGAAAACAAATAACAAGGCATCTCAATGTTTAAGTCATTTTCAAAGTACTTGGCTCCAAGGCAAAAATGGTTATTTGGATTTATCCCTAAAGGAGTCTATTTCAAAGATCAACAAATGTATCCTCAGAAGAGATGCCAAATTCTTTATTAGTGTGTGAGCATTTCCTTTGAAATACATATTATATACAATCTTCATGTGTAAAAATATACTTATGAATATTATATTGCAGCTGCACACACTGGGAATGATGACTTGGGAAAATGGTGGGTGAGGAAAAGATGTTGCTATTATCAGGGGGAAAAAAGCCTACAAATAAGCTAGAGAAACCTCTTCATATTATGTTTGTTTGTTTGTATGGTGTTTGTAGGGTAGAAAATTATCTTTATTTCTAAAACAAAATATTACCTTTTTTTGTTGTTGTTATTGAGAGGGAACCTTGCTCTGTCGTCAGGCTGGAGTGCAGTGGCACGATCTTGGCTCACCGCAATCTCCCCTTCCCAGGTTCAAGTGATTCTCCTGCCTTAGCCTCCTGAGTAACTGGGACTACAGGTGCACGCCACCATGGCCAGCTAATTTTTGTATTTTTAAATACAAAATACAAAATTGTGGACTTAGAAAGTATTTAGCTATTTCTTAACATGAACATGAAGGTATGGTGTAAACATTTGAAAAAATGGAATGGCATTAATAAGTTCAAACACTTGTCTAAAATTACAATTGGCTTATAATAAACAGTCACTTAATGTTAAGAAAATAGGGAATAAAAAAATTAGTGAGTACTTACTAAACCTAAGAAATAAAATTTTGTTGAAGAGTCCTCTCTTAGTAACACTTAAAAAAAGAAAAGAAAAGAAATAATAATTGGCCAGGCTCGGAGGCTCATGCATGTAATCCCAGAATCTTGGGAGGATGAAGCGGGCAGATCATGAGGTCAAGAGATTGAGACCACCCTGGCCAACATGGTGCAACACCGTGTCTATTAAAAATACAAAAATTAGCTGTCCATGGTGGTGAATGCCTGTAGGGTATGTCCATTAGACCCATATAACTGTAAAACAACCCAAGAATATTAATATCACAGAGTATTTATAAGTCTATTTTCTTGATAAGTTTGAAAATATTGTATGGTATAATTTTGAGACAGCAATTCGGATTTTTAAAAATAATACCATAAGTACTTTGGATTTTATGATTTCTGTTTTTTTTATTGGTCATGGTTGTTTTGTCACACACTGGAAACCATGATACATGACATTTAGTAATATTCATCACAAGAAGACTTGTTCTTGAAGTCATTCTAAGTCTCTATCTTCATATGCACATTTTCTTTTGCACGATTGGGTCCAAAGTTAGCCTGAGCAGTAAGCAGTCCCATTTGTTACGACTCATTAAAGTGCTCTATAAATGTTCAAATGATCTGATGATATTTTGAAGAAAAAAAATTCCCCCTCCATTTATTGGGCAAATGAAGGGGAAGAGACACAGAATATTGGATATTAATTCATTTATTTCATGCCAATTATATTTAAGGTTATTACAATTGTACCTCTCAAAGATTCATTTTGGTCATTTTTATTCAGATCCAGAATAAGTCTCATGATTTCTTTAAGTTTATTTGACAGTGCTTTTATTTACATTTTTCTTTCAGTTAAAAATAAAGCATTAATTGTTTCTTATTCAGGAAAAGCTAACGGAGTCTAAATGTATATCTTTTGGTTCAATAAAATGTAATAATGCATCTTAGATGACTCATTTTAACCTCTCAATTTCCTAATGTTTTCATTGGCTAACTTTTTAATATCTTCATAATTTTTCTTCAATTTTAAATTGTATTGCTTTTATAACACCTGGAGAGTAATTGTTCCCATTTTCTATTTCTATCTAGGGAAAATAAATATAAATAATCATTTCACATTAATAAAAGTCCTCCACTGTTAAATCTTGAGAAATGAGTTGTATATGTTAAAATAATGTTTGACCTCATAAGTTAATTTAATAGAGTAATGATACATTCTCATATTTATTTATGAGGTTAGAAAAGCTTCAGAAGCCTGTAGGCCAGGTGACACCAGAAATGGCTGAGGTGACACCTAAGAGTTAAAGCTGTCTTAATAACATAGAACCTAAACCTAGTGTTAGGAAAATGAAAAGTATAGTGTCAGTTCAAACATTAGCTATACCACTGGTCTATACTCTTCACAGGTATGATAAAATAGAATAATGGGGCTTTAGAGAAGAGAAAGCCAGCAGGGCATGGTGGCTCATGCCTGTAATCCCAGCACTTTGGGAGGCTGAGGCAGATGGATCACAGGTCAGGAGTTGAAGACCAGCCTGACAAACATTGTAAAACCCTGTGTCTACTAAAAATATAAAAGTTAGCTGGGCATGGTGCATGCCTTTAATCCCAGCTACTAAGGAGGCTGAAGCAAGAGAATCACTTGAACAGGGGAGGCAGAGATTGCAGTGAGATGAGATCACATCACTGCACTCCAGCCTGGGCTGGACAGAGCCAGACTCTGTCTTAAAACAAGAAAACAACAACAAAAAACAGACATTGTAACCGTACTGTAGTTATTATCTATAATATCTATTCAACCAAAAGTGTTGCACATGCTGTTATAGGGGAATAAAAAATAATTTTCCCTCTACCCCTCTGAGTTCTCAGGTGGGAACCCTAAAACAACAACAACAAAAATAAATTAACAAGAGAAAGCAAACACATTTTTAAACATGTGTATCTCATATACATGTTATCTATATTACATAGGCGATATCCAGGGAACTAGTAACTCTCCAAGAGTTTCCTGGCACCTCTCTTAATCATTTTCAACAAAGAACAATACACCTTTAGAGTGACAAGACAAAGGAAAAGGACCTTGAGTCTCTAGGAGTGGGACATTTTGGGAGGGCAAATATATGAGAAACGAATGGGAGATAAAGCCCAGTTAGTAACGTTTGTTATGTGGATCCCTTTGGTACTGTATCCTGGATGATAAAGGTCTAAATTTAGCTTTTTTTTTTTTTTATTAATATCTGCTTGTTTTTATTTGCCTTCACCTCAAAAGAGTTCTTTTGCCAAAGTGGCATATTTTGGGGTGGCATATTCTGCTGCTCTTCACTGGTAAAAACATATTTGAAACTACTGTGAATATAGGTATGACCCTGAAACACTACCTAAAAATTTTGCTAGGCAATTGATTTTGAAACTGATTTATATACAATAAAGAGATATTCTGCTGTTAATTTGTTCATGCAACCTTTTTCCCCATCAAGTTATATTACAAAAGTAGGCATCTTCTTGGGGATAGAGAGATAGAAGTAGTTCACAGTCAGAAAACAAGCAAGTAACTACAATACATCACGATATATACTAAAATAGACGTAGTTATTCTGGGAAAGTAGAGAATAAAAGTTCAGTGCTCTCTGGTGTGGCCAAGAAAGGTCTTGCAGGGCATAGAAATCACTATGGATAGAGGAATCTCTTTGTTTACCTTTGTACATTAAAGAAGATGTAATTAATAAACCATAGGGAGATCAAAATTGTTGTTATATAAGAGTATTATCCACTAGGAGCTATAAAAATATAATAAAATATAAAATAGGCTGGGTGTGGTGGCTCACGCCTGTAATCCTAGTACTTTGGGAGGCTGAAGTGGGTGAATCACGAGGTCAGGAGTTTGAGACCAGCCTGGCCAACATGGTGAAATGCTGTCTCTACTAAAAATACAGAACTTAGCCAGGCATGGTGGCATATGCCTGTAATCACAGGTACCTAGGAGGCTGAGGCAGGAGAATCGCTGGAATCTGGGAGGCAGAAGCTGCAGTAAGACGAGATCGTGCCACTGGCACTCCAGCCTGGGAGACAAAGCAAGATTCCATCTCTTAAAAAAAGATAGATAGATAGAGAGATAGATAGATAGATAGATAGATAGATAAAATTACAAAAGCAGACAATACTTTGTGAGACTTTACTATGCTAGTCACTCTTCTGAGAGCTTTTACTGAATCTTTACCAAGATTATCCTTGTTTTATAGATGAAGAAACAGGCATTGAGATAATAAAAAGGAATAACATGTTTTCAAGGACATATAATTACTAGCATCAGAACTGGAATTGAAATTCAGGTTGAGTGATTCCAAAGTTTATATGTGAGGTTGTGAATGTGGTGAAAACAAGATGGGAAAGAATAATGGAAAACCTTTGAAGACAGGCAAACATTCAGATATGGGACATAGGAAAGAGACTGAAAATGACTTCCAAATTCCTGTCTTCAAAGATAGGTGCACTTGGTAATTTATTGAATATAGTATAAAGAATCAGACAGGTGTGAGAGAAAGGAGTATGCACTAAATTGGGGACACGTTAAGTGCCAACATGTGTCTGCAGTTGACAGTATGTGGTGACAGTTGGGCCCTGAGTAGAACACAGACCTCTCTGTGCCTTACTTTCTGAATCTCCAAAGTGGGGATGGAGTTGTTGTAAGTATTAAATGAGTTAATAATTTTAAAGTACTGAGAACTGTATCTCACTCATGGTATTTATTATGAGTGTGGGTTAACAAATAACAGATAAGAGCCTTAAACTGCCTCTAAAAAGAACACAAGTGAACACTAAATTGTGTATTATGAAAGGCCATTTTCAAACTTGAAAATGCTTTGTTAACATATATTCATGTAGGAACTATGTATAGTTTTTATTTTCTTTTGTAATAATGTCATTACTTATTCTAATGTTTTCATATATATGATTATGATTATCAATTTAAAATTATAAATATCACCAACTTAGACTGATCAGAGAAATGCTAGATAGAATTATACATTATTTTAAGTAATTCAATGTTTTAAAGTGTACATATTAATACCAACTATACTAACAAAAAAATTAATACAATGTCTTATTTTATCCAAAACATTCACACATACAAACATCTTTTTTTCAACATATATTTATTCATATATACTATATAGCAGCTACACAGCTCAACACTATAGTAAGATTAGTACAATAAATATAGGAAAATCTCCTCTCTGGGAGAGTGTGGGGTCTTTTCTAAGAGTAAAGATAGTCAGTGCAATGATAGTGATGTATAAACCATGTGATTTATCACAATATACTTAACCCATATTTACCCATTGGTCCTCGAGTATATTAGAGCACCAGTGAACTATTACATGCATATGATGGCTTTTCAAATTAGCAGCAGACAACATACCAAAGTATGGCCTCCAAATTATAAAAGCATTCTTCTTTCCAAATCTCAGCCAATTATTAAAATACTTCAATTTTTTTTTTTTTTTTTTTTTTTTTTTTTTTTTTGAGACAGTCTCACTCTGTTACCTGGGCTGGAGTGCAGTGGCACAGTCTCGGCTCACTGCAACCTCCGTGTCCCAGGTTCAAGCGATTCTCCTGCCTCAGCCTTCTGAGTAGCTGGGACTACAGGCATGCGCCTCCATGCCTGGATAATTTTTTGTATTTTTAGTACAAATGGAGTTTCAGCATGTTAGCCAGGATGGTCTTGATCTCCCGACCTCGTGATCCACACGTCTAGCCCTCTCAAAGTGCTGGGATTACAGGTCTGAGCCATCGTGCCTGGCCTCAACTATTTCAATCACTTTTATCACCATATAGATATATATGCCTGAAATACTTATTTGTGCCATTAATATGTAAGCTTTGTTACTATAGTGAGTACATAATAGAATGACTTTAAATCTAATAGAATAAATAACATCTTTCCCACAAGACTTAAGTGTTAAGTATACCAGAATCAAAAGATAGGAATTTTTCCTCAGAATTCTGACTTCACAGAGGTGCTGACATCTGAGTTTTCTTGAAAAATGACTAGACCTTTTATCAAGCAGAGAGCAGAGAAATGAACAGTCTAGCACCTCATGATCCCTTTAAACATGTATCACCCCACTTTGCAGACACAGATTTTAAGGCTCTAAAAGACTAGGAACTTGATTGATCCCCATGGGGGATCTCTAAGACAAGGCAAACATTTAGGTCATCTGATCAAGGTCAGTGCTGTTTCTATCCTCAGAGGGAAGAGTGACCTTGGCTAACAAATGGTATATTTAATGTTCCTCTCCATTGTGGTTAAGTCCTTGCAAGCAGGTAGGTCTCCTGATGCTTAAATGCCTTGTACCTGAGGCTCAATCCTCAGTCAGACCCACACTTTTCTTTTCAACTCTCCCACTGAGAAAGCTTTCCTTCTCCAGTTTTACACTCTCTTTTCTACATGAACCCCTCTCATATTAGAGATTTCTATCCTGGCTTTCTTTCTGGTTTCCCACCTTAGATCCACGATTGTGTGCTAGGCACAGTCCTGGTCGTCTTAGCAATGCTTCAGTCAATTATAGTCCACATATAGAACAGTGGTCCCATAAGATTCTTTATAACATCACAATTTTACTACACATTTTCTATGTTTAGGTACACAAATAGTTGCCATTTTGTTACAATTCCCTACAGCATTTAGCACAGTAACATGATTTACAGGTTTGTAGCCTGGGATCAATAGGTTACATCGTATAGCCCAAGTATGTAACAGGCTATAATATCTAGGTTTGTGAAAGTACACTTTATGATGTTCCCAGGACTTAATTGCCTAGTGACACATTTCTCAGAATATATCCTTGGCATTCAGAGATACGTGACTGCGTTTTCATCTGAATGTGATCATTTCTTCAGAGGCAATTTATCAAAAACTAAACTTTTCAACTTTTCCCAAAGCAAGGCTTACTGAAGACTCACTTTTGCTCCCATTCCATGGGACTGCAATTATTAAACTCTAACACTTTTCTTTCACTTTCCCCTTTACCTTGCTCTGTATCATGACTGAATTAACAATCTTCTATTTTTTGTTTCACTTCAACCATATGCCATTCTTCACAATGTCTCTGGATGGGGTCTTTGTCATCTGTATTAGAAGATATATTAGATAGGAGAAAAATTATAATACCATGACATAAAGAAAAGAATTATAAATATTGGTTCAAATATAGTAGAAGTTTATATATTCTACATGATGCAACTGTGGTCAGTGGGCAGAACAGGGTGAAGAAGTTGCTTTATTCTACAAGAGTTCTCCATGTAATTCCCTTTTGTTGTTTCAACGTGTTGTTGAGGAGCATGGCTTGGCCATGATGCAAATCTCCAACTTGGCAGCTGATGGCACAGCTAGAGCAATTATTATAGAAGAGGGGAAAAGTGGACTTGAGGATACAATTAACAATGTTTCCACTGGCCAAATGCTGTTTACCAAATAGACATAAATGTCATTTCCTATGTTGATTTTGAAGTTTCAAGGTCAAATCCAATTCTACATCTATCTGTGGTTATCTTGGTTCTTGGAAGCTCTGTTTTTTAGCATTTACTTTACCAATTATTGTATACTGTCTTAGCAGCTGTGATGTTCCCTATAAGTGATCCTTATTATTATTTACATGAATTTCTGTATTAGTCTGTTTTTACACTGCTAATAAAGACATACTAGAGACTGCATAATTTATAAAGGAAAGAGGCTTATTGACTCACAGTTCCACATGTCTGGGGAGGCCTCATAATCACAGCAGATGAGCAAGTGATGTCTTACATGGCAGCAGGCAAGAAAGAATGAGAACCAAGCACAAGGAGTCTCACCTTATAAAACTATTCGATCTCATGAGACTTATTTGCTACCACGAGAACAGTATGGGGGAAACCGCCCACAAGATTCAGTTATCTCCCACCAGATCCCTCCCACAACACATAGGAATTATGAGAGCAACAATTCAACATGAAATTTGGATGGGGACGCAGCCAAACCATATCAATTTCCAAACAAATATTAAGTCTCTTGTAACAAGGAGTACATCTTCTACATATTCACGTAGGTAGAGCCTGTCTGTGTATTATCCAAAATAAGTAATACAATTATGCACGGAAGCTTAGTTTTGCTTATCATACTGATGAAATCAATATTTTTGTCAGGGTCCTTACAAAGTACATGAGAAGTAAACATAATATGTATTTGAATGATTGAATGTGTGAATCATTTCCAATATTTATAAATTAAAATTTATAGGAATCTAGATTACAAAGATATGAAAACTTTTAAGGTAGTAGTAGAAAAAAGCATAGGATATACATTTTCTATGTTAAATTCACTTAAGAGTCATAGTCCTCAGTTTATTTTCCATTTTATAAATCTCTTGTCCCACATAATCCTTATTATTTAGCAAAGTATCCAGATTTTCATGATATTAAGGAAAGAAAAGATATAATAGTGCATTCCTTTTGTGTTAAGTTTGATATAAATAATACCCAAATTTCTTCTTAACTATGTTCATCTTCTCTAAGATTAAAAGCAAGGTCCAAGTGGCAGAATGACTAAGGTTGCCAGTAGACAAAATAACAATTAGAGATCAATAAAGACCAATGTTAGCACTAAAAAATGGTTCAAAAATTTTAAATACCAGTAACACAGAGTGGTCAATTCAAGAAACTTGATCATTGGGTATGAGAAACATTTGTTTATAATGCATATTCCCATATTAGTGGCTCCAGCTAGTTGATAGACATGGGAAAAGAATGCATTAATAGACTAATTCTACCTCTTTGAAGCAGGCCAATGTTTTGTAATGTAAATAATAGTCACAAAAGAGCTCCTAGGCTATTCACAGAATCATCTCTACAGATGAGTCATTGATAAATTGTCCACTTATACCTGGCTTTTATTTTTCATTTTTTATTTTTTTTAATTAGCTGGTGCAAGCAATCACATAGTTTACAGAAAGTAGATAAAATCGTGTTGGACAAAATTCAGCTGAGCTCCGTTCTCCTAATATCTATATTTTTCTTTTGCAGAACAAAGGAAGTGAGTTCACTTTAAGTATAAATTCCTCAGTCTTTTACAATTTCTGTTCATACTCTCCTTGGCATTTTCATTGCAAGGCAGTCGATTTCTTTCTATAGATGGATTTCATTATTCAGGCTTCACCATCAGTAGAATACATTATAAATTATGCAGAATGTGATAATTAGTAGCAAGCAAGAATATAAATAAAACTGCACAACCAATAAAAGGCCATAAAATCTGGCAAGTAAAATTAGTTACTGTGTGTTAAAATAGGAAATGTATGGAGAAAAAAAAAATTGATCTCACATGTCTTCTCTGTGCTGGAAAGAAATTGCTATATTATGCTTAGCCCTGGAATAGCATGTGTATTGTCTATTAGAAATAAAATAAAATCATATGTAATGGTGGTGATTTAGAATGATCTAAGGACAAAAGAACCATAGTCTCATGAAGGTAAATGGTTCTTTTGTTAAAGTAAAGCTGATAATATTCCCACACACTAAACCAAGCTCCAATTTCTCAAATATGCATTGATTTCCACAGCTAGCTTTTGCAGTTTTAAGTTTTGAAAATGACATTGAGAATCTTAATGATTTATATTTGTTAAACCAACAACATGGGCTTGCGCGTGCACACGCGCACACACACACACAAATTCTTTTGTATATTTGCTGGAAATCTCTATAGTGAAATGAGAGCAATATTGAACAACAGGTAATCCTGGTGTGTATAATAAGATGAATTGAGTGAGATAAAAAAAATTTACCTAGCCCATCCAGCAGAGCTGGACCATAATCAGAGGAATAAATAGGAATGAAGTGTGCTCATCTAGAAAGGAAAAGCTCTTTAGACCCATATTGAGTTCAATATGTCCCCTATAGATATATTTGAGAAATAGTTATATAAAGGGTAAACCAAGGACTATACTTCATTTGAATAATATATTCAAACAGATTCTATAAGACTCAGTTCACTGCATCAAACAATCAAATTGTGTATATAAAATGTGCCAATTATATCAAAAGTGGCTAAAAACTATGGAAACAATTCCTGTCTTCTAAATATTTGTCATGTTTCTTTAATAAGAGTGTATTTGGCATTCTGGCAATAAATTTCACTTTCAGAAATTTGTAAAACAGTTGTAGTTAAAACCAGGTTACACTGACTATGAATTACAGTTGTAATTTTGCACAAAAAGCCTTTTGGGTACTTGGAAAATTGATCTCACATGTCTTCTCTGTGTATGTTTTTAGATTTCTTTCTCCTTTCTCATTATAGTTTGATCAGATTTCGGTGTCAAAGTAGTCAAAATGACTAATGTAAATGCAAATTTACTACTTAATTTTTAATAGGAAAACTAGGGAATGTGAACTTCAGTGTTTAGGTGGCCTGAGTAGGTACAGGTATATTGGACTAAATGTATCACAATAACGTCATGGAATGTCTTATACTACTTATGCTCAGGTTCTAAAATATTATTGATGAAAGATCTAGTTCCACAGGACTAATTATCATTTAATTGACATATTTTTACAATTTTTTTTAAGACACAATCTTGCTCTGTTGCCAGGCTGGAGTGTAGTGGCACAGTCTCAGCTCACTGCAACCTCTGACTCCCTGGTTCAAGTGATTCTCCTGCCTCAGCCTCCTGAGTAGCTGGGATTATAGGCATGCACCACCATGCCCAGCTAATTTTTGTATTTTTAGTAGAGACAGGATTTCACCATGTTGGCCAGGATGGTCTCGATCTCCTGACTTTGTGATCCATCTGCCTTTGCCTCCCAAAGTGCTAGGATTACAGGCATAAGCCACTGAGCCTGGCTACATTTTTATAATTTTTAAGGCATAAAAACCTCTTACCTAAAATAATAGGATTAATCTGTGAGTTATTTGCATTTCCATTAAAAATGAACTGGAATATTTTTTGATATTGTAGATTTCCTATATTCATTACCCATCATGGTGATGTAACTTTCCAAGGGTTTGACAGATATTTAAGTTCTACGAGAGTGACTTCCAGACATCAGCTTTTGGATGTTCTCCTATGTATGTTTCCTACTGTAGATTAGGGGTCTCCAACCCCTGTGCTGTGGACCAGTGCAGGTCTGTGGCCTGTTAGGAACGTGGCCACACAGCAGGAGGTGAGCAGTGAATGAGCAAGTATTACCATCTGAGCTCCGCCTCCTGTCGGATCACCAAGGCATTCGATTTTCATAGGAGGGTGAACCCTATTGTGAAGCGCGCATGACAGGGATCTAGGTTGCATACTCCTTATGAGAATCTAACTCATGCCTGATGATCTGAGGTGGAACAGTTCCATTCCGAAACTATATCCCCCTACCTCCCGTCCGTGGAAAAATTGTGTTCCACGAGATCCATCCCAGGTGCCAAAATGGTTGGGGACCACTGGTGTAGATCATAGATTATTTACAGAATGTGATTTACATTCCGTTCTCATTTACTTCTTGATTTGTGCAATAATCGTTTATTAAGTTCTTCTTACAGCCTATGCTAAAAAGGGAATAACACAGCTGTGTAAGTATTATAATACAGTGCGAATCTAGGATTCTTTCCCGATAAGCTTCCAAAGCACTCTACATTTTCCTCACCTTTGTGGAGTATATATTATATTCTTTTGTTGTCTTTTGTTGTTGTTATTTATTCATAGTTTCTTCAGGATTAGTTTCTTCAGCAATAGTTGTCAAGTCAGAGGTTTCTCCATGGCATACCTAGCAGTTAAAAAATCACAAGTTTCTACAGTGTAACAGAGAAAGGCTGTTATAAAGCACTAAGCAAAGCTTCCTGGGAGAGCTAAAGAATGGGTCATCAGTTCTACTGAGGAGTAGAGAACAGTAATGAAGAAGCCTTCATAAAGACAGGTAACATTGAAAATGATTTGGAAGGGAAGAAAAATTAGTAAAATTAAAAGGTGGAAACTTGCAGTACACATTACATTCTGAAAAACTTAAGTAATCCTCCCAAGCAGCTGAAGGTTCGTGAATTGAATAGTACATGGGAATGAAAAGGTGATTTCCACACATTCGACATATAAAGAATGAGCTGGGGGAAGTTCAAACCACACATGTGGAAGTACTCCAGGTACATAGTTAGCAACTGTCTTATATTAACAAGCTTTATATGCCTCTGTTTCGTTTTAGTTTTTGTTTTTGCTTCTGTCTGCAGATTCAGTTCCAGGTTGAGTAAACTATATTTCTTAACTCTTGGTTATTGCTGAGTATATTCCATCTAGAATCAAAGTTAGCTTTATCAGGATTTGGGCCCCCAAAGAACATCAAGGCATATCTCTAATACTCCAAGTCGATTGTTCAGCACCTCACCTTTCCTAATCAAAAATCCTAGTTTCAGTCCTTCACTTGATTATTTTCCTCTATAGATCCCAGGGCACTTGCAGCCATAGTTGGTTCTTCCATTCGCTTTCACTTCCTGGTTGCTGTAGACTGAATTACAGTCAACAGAATTATTACAGGTATTCTCTGTAGCAGAAAGGGTAAGGTTATGACATACACAAAATGAAAAAGGGGAAACCTGCACTAATGTCTTTAAAATTGGATTTAATTATTTAGATCAAGGTAGAGTCACATATAGATTAATAATTTAATATAGATTGATAATTTAATTTGTTAACATTAAAAACATGCATAGGCCTTTGGACAAGAATATTCCAGATAATTCTAAATCAGTAAGGAAATTGAATCACAGACCTTAAACTGGTAAATGTACAATTTTGAATCTTGCATAACAATTATGCAATGTACCTAAACTTGATTTTTAAAGAAAAGTGTGTTTTAAAGTTGTCTTGTTATTTAGATGTAAATACTATGTATTTCATTTGCCTGTAAAATATCAAATTCAAAATGAAAAATTATACCTAAATCATATAGTAAATTCTACTTAAAACAACTTTTCTTACTTTTTACCCAACTTGGTAAACACATAGCATGTTCATCTTTGTAAGCTTTTCTACTTGTCAGTTTTTTGTTTTTGTTTTTTTTGTTCTTCAGGGAAAATATTTTTAAAAGCATGTTCTTGCATATCATAAGCCATCCCTCATCTGCAACTAATAAAAAAAGAAAACATGATGTTCAAGGACTTACTCTTTACCGCTCATAAATCCTCATTATACCTATTTAAACTTGAGAGATTTACAAGCTTGTTGGTGGGAATTTCCCAAGCAAAAGAGCAGATTCAATAGTTGAGATGAGATGTTTAGATGCTTTTAAGTCCATTTTAAGCGGTTCAGGGTGATTTACCTGGAATCCACAGGTCCCCAAAAGGTCATTGAATAAAATGCAGTGAATTTGTGAACTAGAATGAAGATAATGATACGCCTTTATTACCACTTACCTTTCTTGAAGTATAGCATTTTCCAATTATGAGCATAACAATAAACCACAGTAGTATTGGCAGTACTAGTGACTTAGCTGCCAATAAAAATCACTGATTTTTTTTTTTTTACATTACAGTTGCTGCAGATGTTTCAAAATATCATGGAAATATGTTCTGCCACATATTAATTAATGTGTTAATAAAAGAGCACATTTTTACCATAAAATAGATGTGAGATATTTTCATCACTAATTTTTTTCTTCAACTTAAACTATTTATTTATTATTTTTAAATTTCAATAGGTTATTGGGGAACAGATGGTGTTTGGTTACATGAATAAGTTCTTTAGTGGTGATTTCTGAGAATTTGGTTCACCCATCACCCAAGCAGTGTAGCCAGTACCCAATGTGTAGTCTTTTATTCCTCACACCCCTCCCTCCCTTTCCCCTGAATCCTCTAAGTCCATTGTATCATTCCTATGCCTTTGCATCCTCATAGCTTAGCTCTCACTTATGAGTGAGAGCAAACAATGTTTGGTTTTCTATTCCTGAGTTACTTCACTTAGAATAATGGTCTCCAATTCCATTCAGGTAGATGCAAATGTCACTATGTCGTTCCTTTTTTTTTGAGACAGACTTTCGCTCTTGTTACCCAGGCTGGAGTGCAATGGCAGGATCTCGGCTCACCACAACCTCCGCCTCCTGGGTTCAAGCAGTTCTCCTGCCTCAGCCTCTGGAGTAGCTGGAACTACAGGTGCACACCATCATGCCCAGCTAATTTTTGTATTTTTAGTAGAGACAGGGTTATACCATGTTGACCAGGATGGTCTCCATCTCTTGACCTCATGATCCACCTGCCTCGGCCTCCCAAAGTGCTGGGATTATACATGTGAGCCACCGCGCCTGGTCCTGTCGTTCCTTTTTATGGCTGAGTAGTATTCCATGGTATACAAATATATACACACCACAATTTATTTACTCATTGATTGATGGGTATTTGAGCTGGTTCCATATTTTTGCAATTGTGAATTGTGCTGCTATAAACATGTGTGTGCAAGTATATTTTTTATATAATGACTTCTCTTTCTCTGGATAGATACCCAGTGGTGAGACTGCTGGATCAAATGGTAGTTCTATTTTTAGCTCTTTCAGGAATCTCCACACTATTTTCCATAATGGTTGTACTAGTTTACATTCCCACCAGCAGTGAAAAGTGTTCCTTTTTCACCACATCCATGCCAACATCTATTATTTTTTAATTATGGCTGTTCTTGCAGGTATAAGCTGGTATCATATTGTGGTTTTGATTTGAATTTCTCTGATCCTTAGTGATGTTGAGCATCTTTTCATATGTTTATTGGCCATTTGTAATCTTCTTTGAAGAATTATCTATTCATGTCTTTAGACCACTTTCTGATGGGATTATTTATTTTTTTCTTGCTGATTTGAGTTCCCTTGGATTCTGGATATTAGTCCTTCATCAGATTTTAATATTATATTAACTGCATATATTTTATTTTATGCATTAAAAGTAATATTCTGAAAAGGAGATCCAACACCTTGACTAATCTTCCAAAGAGATTTTAGGTTAAAATGATATGTAAGAAAACCTCTGCTAATGGAGCAAGCTCCCAGTAAAGTCCAGTTGCTAAACTCTTAATGACACCTTACTGTTCTGTTGTACTTAGGAGTTTACAAAGAATTCTTATGTACATTTTGTGGCTTTGTTCTTAAAACTTTTTGATCAAACGGAGGAGGACCATAGGAATGATCCACCCCAAGTGCAAGCAATAAAGAGCATTTTCTGCAGAGAATTTAAACGTGATAATAAAGCCTACTAAAAATCATCCTCCTTACTACTGTCACCATACCTTGACAATTTTAAATAATATAGTAATAAAATATTCCATATACTCTCTTCCAAATTTGTTTTATTCTATTCTAATCAGTATATGTGATTATAATTGCTTCTATGACTACCATTTTAGTTTAGTGCATAACTAAGGAATTTTCTCTAAGTTATTCAGATGTTATTGAGTTGTAATAATATATTTGGAAGCAGAAAATATAAGCATCTTTATTTCTTACCCTTTAATAAACGATGTATTCAGCTTGAACAGTAATACAAAGAACTTCCAGTTACAGAAGCAGAACCTGACCTAGACTTAATTACATGCAGACTAAACTATTTGTGTTCATTTTGAGATAAAGTGTTTAATAGTTCAGAAATGTCCAAGCTCACTTTGGTTGCAGTTTGTGATTCTGACCCTCGTGATTCAAAACATACCTGCCTTTGAAAGTTGATTTGATGTAAACAATTGTAGCTCAGTGAGAAATTAAGATTTTTTTTTTAAAGAAATTGAGTTTCATTAATACTATTGTTCCTTTGGAGTATCCATTCATTTCATGACTATTACTGAAAATAATTTTGTTGTATACAGTAGGAGGTATTAAAAATGATTCATTTGAGATGTCAAATATAAGATGTTTGCTGCTGAGACAATTTCAGCAGGTATTATTTCTCCCAGTTTTCCTAGATAGTGTCACCTTGTCCCAAATCACCTAACAATTAAGGAACAGAACTTAATAAAAAACAAATCAGATTTGCTAGGCTAGTGTTCTTATTCTTACCCAACATGCAAATACATCTTTCATAGAAAATATACTTTGTTGTTAAGTAAGTTAGGAAAATGCAAGGTTAAACAAATTTATTTACAGTAAAGTCTAAGGAGTCTTTAAATGTATTATGCATTCTAAATCTTCAAGTATATTGCTGTTTCACCAACTTATTTGAACCACAAATTGTTTCATTTTTTTCAAAAATAATTTCCTAAATCTAGTCTAGTGCCATGCATAAAACAAAATATATTTAAAATTTATTTTCAAATTATGTTGCCTTCCTAAAGAGATGTTTTAATAGCTAATGCTACCTAACATTCAACTTACCATGTTCTTTTAAGAACTTTGCATTTATGTTTTCATTAAACCCTCACCTAACCATTTGCAATTGATGCTATTATTATGTCAATTTTTAAAAATGAGGGAACTGAAGAACATCAAAGTGATAGGACTTGTCCAATGCCAGAGAGAAAATAAAAGTGAAAACAAGATTGCAGCCTAAAAAGCCAGCATGCTTCACAGATTTTAAATTATTGCTTCAAAATGTATGATATCTGACTTGTTGCTATGTGAACTTTTTCTTGTGTTCACTGACTATATAGTCACTTAGAAATTCACTTAGCACGTCAGTGATTCTCTAACACTTTGGAGTGTGTACACACTTGAGGAATTGTCTTTCCTTCAGACATCTACATGGGATCTTGTGTAGAGCTTGAGAGAGCATGGGGTCATTTATTTTTGAATAACATATATCTAACTTCTGCAACTAGAGAAGCTTGAATAGGTCACTGTCCTTATCTGTAAAATGAAATAATTCATAGTATGTTTATTCATATTAATAATTGTAAGATAAAAACTTTATAAACTATTAAACATTTCACACATATGAGCCATCCTTTACTCATTTTGCTGTTTTCAAAACTCATACATATTTCTTAGACATAGAATTTATTGCCCTCTGGCTAAGGGAAAGCTGGTATTTGGTATGAAATGCATAATGCAGACCCTGATATGAAGAGTAATTTTTTTCTGTTTATTAAGGGTATTCTTATTAAACCATCTAGGATTTTTATTCTAAATCAAGAGTATATTACTATTTTAGGACTGCCATTACAAATTACCACAACCTTTGTATCTTAAAACAATTGAATCTGTGTCAAATAAATGTTTAAGAAGAATTGGACCCAAATAGAAAAAAAAAAAATTGAAAATTATTGTCTCAGAGTTCTGAGGGCCAGAAGTTCAAGAAGGGATTGAATTACTTTAATACTATTATTCTCTTGGAGTATTTATTCATTTCATGACTATTACTGAAAATAATTTTGTTGTATTCAGCAGGAGGTATTAAAAGTGATTCATTTGGGATGTCAAATGTAAGATATATCCCATTGAGACAACTTCAGCAGGTATTATTTCTCCCAGTTTTCCTAAATGGTTAGAACTTATCCAAAACCACCTAGCAATTAAGGAACAGAACTTAACAAAAAACACTTCTGATTGGCTAGGCTAGCGTTCTTGTTTTTACCCAACATGCTAATGCAACCCTAGGTACTGTTGGTTCCCTCTGGAGTCTCTGAGAGACAATTTGCTTCATGCCTCTCCCCTAGCTTCCAGGAGCTGCTGGCAACCCTTGGCATTCCTTGGCTTGGGCTGTATAGCTTCAGTCTCTGCCTCAATATTCACATGGTCTTCTCTCTGCATCTGTCATATGCCTGTGTCTCTCCAATCTCCTACTTTCTCTTATAAAGGACACCAGTCATTGGAGTTAGGGCCCAACTTAAATACAAGACACCCCTATCTTAGTTATATCTGCAAAGATTCTACTTCCAAATACCGTTTCATTCACAGGTACTAGAGGGTAGACTTGGGTATATCATTTTGGAGGAATCAATTCAGCCCACTGTGTTTTTAATTAAGTTTGTCACTTACACCCTGAATACTCTCCCACACCCACTCTCACTCCCTAGTACCTTCCCCTCATCTAGCTAATACTTAGTTTTCCTTTAGTTCTTAGTTTAAAAGCTCCTCTTTCAAAAACTACTTTCTAACCCCCAGATAAGATAACTCACCATAGTAAATTCTAAGCCATCAAACTCTAGTTATTGTTATATTCCTTGTTTAATGGTTGTCTTCTCCAGAAAGGAGCTTTGGTTGACCAGGAACCATCTCACATCTATATTTCTTGTGATAGCTAAAAGCCAAACACAAAGCAAGGACTCAATCCATAGTAATTGAAAGAAATTCAAATAAAATTGTTTTTCAAATTTACTGAAAAATTGGTTTAGGAGTTAAAATAATAAAGTTGCATTTTCTTTTTCTTTTCCTTCTTTGTTTAAGGAGCTCACCAACTCCTAAAGTTTGAAATGTCTCAGAAAGTAGTACCTCTTCTCTCATCAATACCTGAAGTCTTTAGGTCTGGTACAATGACGACTTTTATGATATATCCTAGTATGATAAAGTAGGTGAGTTCCAATTAGAAGAATAATTCACTTAGACATAAACCAAAGTTATATTTATTATTGGATATACTCAAGGATTGACCCTAGATTCTTGGATAGGCCTAAAGCGGGACATCTGACTTCCGGATTGTTGTAAAATTGTCTGTTTCTTGGCCTCCTCTGAATCTCTAATCCTAATACTAGAATTGGGCAGGATTGTGGGAAATTGCCCATAAAGTTGGAGGGTGAGAATTCTATATCAATCAGGTCATATCTGATTAATAGTTTTTCTCTTTAAAAAACACTCCCATGCATTTACTTGGGCAAACATTTTCTACTCAGTGTTTCTTCCTGGATAAATTTTAAGTGTGATGAAAAGGAATCAAAATGTTGTCAAAATTCATAAGATCTTGGTCAAAGAAAATTTGAAATTTTTTAAAATAATTTTTTCTAGGAGTAAACATATTTTAGTCATTAATAACTAATCTCCAGTTTCTTCCTTTAACAAACCACCACTAATGCAAATCTATATGATAATCCTTTAACATAATGTAATGAGAAAAAATAATACCTTTTTAGTTTATTAAATCAGTGAACTCATGTCTGATATTTATAGAAATTAATAGTATATGCTGAAGCATGAGGTATAGTCTGCAAATATATTTTTTCTGTTTTATAGGTTGTCTCTTTGCTCTGTTGACTGTTTGCTGTGCAGAGGTTTTTAGTTTGATGTAATCCCATTTATCTATTTTTATTTTATAGTCTGTGGGTTTGAAGTCTTATCCAAAAAAAAAATGTTGCCTAGTGTAATGTCATAAAGCATTTTCCCTATGATTTTCTCCAGTGGTTGTGTAGATTTGGGTCTTACATTTGAGTCTTTGATACTTTTGATTTGATTTTTGTCTATGGTGAAAGATAAGAGTGCAGTTTCATTCTTCTGCCTGTGGATATCCAACTTTCCTAGCACCATTTATTGAAGATAGTGTTTTTTCCAAATATGTGTTCTTAGCACATTTGTTGAAAATCAACTGGCTGCTGATTCCAAATACTCTACAGTATATACACAATAAATTAATATCATTTTATAATTTTTCATTAAGTTCTCAAAGACAACTATAAAGAATATATTCTCATATATATTTAGAATAATATATTAAATATATAAATATTATATAATTAATATATTTATTTCTTTATTCTTTATATATCTCTATATTTCTTATATTCTTTATATATCTAGGGCATATTTAAAATATTCTCTATTTAATACATTTGATATATTTTGTATTTAATAGAAATAAAGAATAAATTCTTATCCTCAAAATTTTTAAAAATATTTACTGCATTAGTCTGTTCTCATGCTGCTAATAAAGACTAATAGCTGACTCTCAGTTCCACATGGCAGGAAAGGCTTCATGGAAGGAGGGGAATGATAAGCAAAGTCACATCTTACATACTGGCAGACAAGAGAGCTTGTGTAGGGGACAATCTCTCTTTTACCATTTACAAAACCATCAGATCTCGTGAGAGGTATTCATTACTACAAGAGCAGTGTGGGGAAAACTTTCCCCATGATTCAATTATTACCACCTGGCCCCACCTATGACACATGAGGTTTATTACAATTCAAGGTAAGACTTGGATAAGGACACAACCTAACTGCATCCATTCCCTTATAAACATTTAACAGTTTTTGAAAACTCTATCTCATAGTTCGTCGATACTCCTTCTCGGCTCCTTCTCCATTCTGGATACTTTATATGGATGTCCTATTCCAAAATACTGTATTTTTAAATGACCAATAGTTAGCTTCAGTCCTGATACTGACACTTTTTTAAACCTGTATAAAAGATGAAAACATCATCATTAGTTCAAATTGTTGTATCTTTGTTTTAAAAGCACTTCCATTTTAAAACAAAGTAGATTTGCCAAAATATGATACATACTACCAACATTAATTAGGTGCTAACTACCTTAGTGTTGGGTGTATGTTATTTCAGTCATTTCCTTCTCACAAGTCATGTGAAATTATTTTCTTCATTTTATAGACAAGAAAATTAAACTTAGAGCAGTCAAGAAACCTGCCCAGACAAGCACAGTCGTATGGTGGCAAGGTTGAAATTTAATCTGGCTACTGATTTCTACTCCAAGCTCATGATATACATGCATGTTGTGCCTGTACCTACATTTCTTCTTAATTTTAAAAAGTAAATTTTTGAAGGTTATTCAATTTTAAAGGCAAACACATAGCAATCCCTCCTTATAAATTTTGCTTTTATTTGGTTTGTATTTTGCTTTTTATTTCCTATAGTTCCACGAACTTTGTGGCTCTTAACCTCATCATTCTACTATTTGTTTTTTTTTTTTTTTCATTTTACAATAAATTTCCAATTACTTCTCAGTATTTCAGTATATGCCAACCACAATTCATTGTATATACTGCTTCCAGATTAATCTACACATTGATTTTTTGCTAATTAATTTTCTGATTCTATAATTTCCAATAACTTCCCTTGATAACTTTCATACTCACTCTTTAGTCTTTCTAAATTCTTTATAAACCATTCTCTCTCCCTCAACTAAGTACATGCCCCATTATTTTCCAATAGGAATTCACCACTGTTAATCAAACTGGTTTCTACTTTGACCTATCCAAGTTCACTGAGCTGTTTTACCTTCCCATTTCATCTTGTTAGTAGGGTGTTCCGTAGATTTTAAGTACTCGCTGAGTGCCAAAATCATTTTTATGAAATTATGAAATTTGCATGCATAATCTCATTTAGTCTTCACGACACTTCTATGAAACAAAGGAAAAGGTCAAGGTAATTAGCATTTATTATACTACTATATTTTACCTTTTAAAATTAGGAGAGACTGAAATTATCTCTTTCAATCCTCAATATGACCCAAACTGAAACTCAGAGGTTTAAGAGCTTCCCTAGGCAGTCAGTGAAAGACTGAGATTGGTTTAATGAAGTTCTGTACAAATCCAATGCCATGTTCTTCCCAATCATATTTTCTTCTTGCCGACAGGAACTGGTCATTCTCCTATTTTTTTCATTGCTTCATACAGTCTGTGTTTATTTTAGGTGCTTAATAAATGAATGATTGCTATTTTTCTTCTTTCTCTTTCCACTGTTTCTTCAAATTCTTCCTAATTTCAAATTCTATTTCTTTGATTAAGCTTGCCACTTAAACAGAGATAGCTTTCTCTTGATTATATATGATTTACCTCTAATAATTAACATATTTAATTGCTATAGATTATGAGGCAGAGTAGGTAGCTGTTAAGAGCATGGCTTCTGAACCAGATTGTTCAAATCCTGTTGTACCATGTGATTTGGAAAAGCTACTTAACTTCCTTGTGCCTCAGTATCCTCATGTGTAAAATATGGATAATCGTATTACACTTTTAAATTGCTAAAAAGATTAACCAAGCAGTAATGATTTCTAAGAGACTTAGAATGCTATCTCACATAGCATAACAAAGAATGTATTCAGCATCAGACACTTTAGGTATTGGGGCTATGACAGTGAATGAAATCAGTAGAGTTCTTATTTTCATGTAACTTTTAGTCTGCCACTTAAACGTTACTGGTTTATGTCATTATATATTTGTTTCATGAGCCCAGCTTGTCTTTCTATCAGTGTTTTAAGCTTCTAAAAGTAGTAAACTAGTCTAGACTTTGCTCCCACCTGTGCTTAAGCACAGTAGGAGTCATATGATAGGAATTCAGTGAATCCTTTGGCTGTCTGTGCTGGTGAGATGGGAGAGTTCGCTGACCGCCCCCCTCACAGGATGTGCCACAGGGGTGTGGCTCATGTATTTCTCCGTTCATCTCTCTGTGTGCTCAGACTCTTTACAAGAGGGGCGGGGCATGCAGGTAAGCTGGGGTGAGCGCTTTCAGGCTCTGGCCCCAGGCAGTGTCTAAGAGTGTGACAGTCTTTAGCCTGCCATCCAGGGACAGCTTAAGTGCCCACTTGCTATCCAGGTTCTTATCTGGTGTCTAAGAAGAATCAGGTCATACCAACAAATTGGTGGACGGTAAATGTGAGTGATTTTATTGCCAGATGGAGGTGGCTCTCAGTGGGATGAATGGGGATCCAGAAAGGGGATGGAGTGGGAAGATGATCTTCCCTTGGAGTTTGGCTGTCCCACAGCCTCTCTCCTCTCCAGCCATCTTCTCAACATTCAGACACTCCTTCTCTTCTCTCCTTCTCTACCATGCTGCTCTTCTGTTCCTCTGCTCTTCTGCTCATGGAGCCTGAGGTTTGGGGTTTATGTGGGTACAGGAGAGGGAGGTGTGGAGGGCCAAAAGGCAATATTTGGACACAAAAAACAGGAATACCTGTTTCTATTTGGGGCCATGGGTCTCTAAATAGCAACAGGTGGAGGGTGGAGCTCTTGCCAGGTAACTGCCCTCTTCTACTGAGTATTTCTGTCTTCTATCTATATCACTGATGCCAAAATAAAGAACAGTTTAGAATCATGGTATAATGGATGTTATCCAAGCCAGTATCCATTGTCAAACCCCTTTCCCAGTGGATTTTCTTGGATGCTTCTTGGGACTATGCTCTTGCAAAGATGTGTCTTTCATGATCAAGAAGCTCTAACTTCCCTACAAAGAGCAAATATTTGCTTTCAGGTAATTACTGCATTTTCCCACTGGTGCCATGTGTCTCTTCGGAGCCCATGTGTCTTCCAAAATTGGGTTAGTATTAGTAGCCATTCATTTGTGTGCTTTTTCAGATGAACTGATTCCCATCCCTTAACCTTTATTCATATCATGGTTCCACTCTCTTAGTCATTTTGACCAAGCTTCCTCTAGATATATTCCAATCAATTCCTGAAATAGTCCGGCTCCTGAAGGATACTAAAAGCACTGTTTTCAACACCCTTTTGCAAAGGTAGATATTGACATGAAAGTAATATAAATTGTACTAATTGATTTCTCTAAGTAAATTAATAAATCTTTTTCAAATGAATTAACATTTTTCTGGCAAATACTAAATGACATGGAATATAGTCATTCATTATGCCACCAGTTTCTCTTAAATGCCTCATGTCTGAGATGCTTTATTACTCTAGTACCTGCCCTATTGAAAAAGACCTCTATAGTCCAATTGAATCTACTAATTAGGTGGATACATTAGGCTCCTTGCCTCTAGATTTAATATATTACCTAATAGAACTCTTCTTGTAATTTAACAATAGCTATTGAGCTTCATTGTAATCTTAAATAAAAAGCTAGCTCATTTAACTTGTGAAATAACCTATATTGATCTCTTTGTCATTAGAATTTGAAGGGACAATCTTTCTAGGCTTTGTGGGTGCTATTTGTCTTTGAAAAAATTTTAAAAGAATTATAACTAAAATGCAAGGACAAATAATTACACCATACAAATAGAAATGACATGAGTTTTTCAGCTAAGATTCATATGGGCATTTAGACAATACCATTGAAAACATTATTTCTTAAAGGAAGCCATACATTGTTTTAAATGTCACTAATTATAGTCCGTATTCTTTTAAAAACCTGTATATATATTTTTAAGCAGATAAATTTTGTCAAATACACATTCATATCCTGCAGCAGTAAAGACCATCTTTTGGTCTCAGAGAAAATAAATGATGTCAATTTCAGGGAGATTTGGGGTGGATCTCAACATTTTAAATTTAGACACAAGTTGTTTTCTTTTTTCCTCAAAGGAGATTGAAAAGACTAATGCTAATTCATTATCATATGTAAAAGCTGCCAAGAATTAAGATTGTTTAAAAATAATCAGAAGAAAAATGAAAGAGCATTCTAATTATCGTTGTTGTAGTTTATTCTTGGAAGCTGATAAATTTCTGAAGGAAAAATTAATGAAGGAGTAAAAGGATAAACTTTTATGTGATAAATAATGATAGTCTTTCATTCCATTAAGAAACAATCCAGGACTTTAACCCTGCTCATGTAAGAAGATTTACGTACATGAAAAATACATTTTCTTGTGACTGGAAAATTTAGTAGATAAATATTTTTAACAAAAGACCCTCCACATTGCAATGGGCAAACTCCTTTAAAAATATTCTAGAAACAGTCAGGGTCACAGTGAAATTAGTGAAAGATTATACTCAAAATCTACTGACAAATAATGAAAACACTTTCAAAGAATTGACCAAAATGAATCCCAAATTACTGAAAGGTATATTATATCTAACAATGACATAAATATTTAATTTGATATAAAAACATTATATTATTTCAGAATTCAAAAAGTTAACAGTGTTTGAAGCAGTGTAACCTGGAAGCTTCTGAACAGTTGGTTAATCTTGTAGACAAAGTGCATAACCAACAAAATAAGGAAAGCACTAGTAAGAAAATGAAATTGGACAAGGTGAATGATCGTGTTTGAAGGGATCTTTTTTTTTTTTGATAGTTTTGAGTGGAGACAGTTTAGAGATCCACCTGGCATTCCAAGACAACCACCATTAATACAGACTATTAATAAATAACATTATTTGTTTTTAATAAGCACCCCTGTTACATCTATGAACAGATAACCTCTGTATTTTCATAGAAAGTTCATAAAACATAATCTATTCAAAATTTGTATGCAACACAACAGGAAAAAGGCAGCTGGTCCTACCTGAATTCTGTGTATCTGTTATTAAGAATACGATCGAAGTTTAACTAGGAGTTCCCTTAGAATTCTACTTTCTAAACTACAACAAAAATGTCACACATTCTTTAAGGATTAGAGCCCTCTCTCCCCTTTGCTTTCTCATCCCGTGAAGGTGCCATGAGTCTACAGCTACCCAAAGACTTTGCTATGTAATCAAAGCCAGAAGAGCTGCTGGAGAATTATAATTATGTGGAGGGTACCTGCACCTATGAAAGAATTAATGCCTTCTTGCTGTAAAATTTTTCACAGAGAGTATTGATCATAATCCTTTCTTCCAAAGACATAGCACACAAGTAACAAAAGGTACATGCATTTAAATTCATCAAAATTATAAAATTTATGTAATAATAGATATCATCAGGAAAGTAAAAGATGACACATAATGGGAAAATATATGCAAATCTGTAACTGATCTAGACCTTGTATCCAAACAATATAAAGAATGCTTAAAATGCAAATTATTTTTTAAATGCACAAAGGATCTGAATAGGTGTTTTTCTTTTCTTTTTTTTTTAATTGCATTTTAGGTTTTGGGGTACATGTGAAAAACATGCAAGGTTGTTGCATAGGTGCATACGTGGCAGTATGATTTGCTGCCTCCCTCCCCTTCACCTATATCTGGCATTTCTCCCCATGCTATCCCTCCCCAACTCCCCACCCCACCGCTATCCCCCCTCCCCCCAACAGACCCCCGTGTATAGTGCTCCCCTTCCTGTGTCCAGGTGTTCTCCTTGTTCAACACCCGCCTATGAGTGAGAACATGTGGTGTTTGATTTTGTGTTCTTGTGTCAGTTTGCTGAGAATGATGTTTTCCAGGTTCATCCATGTCCCTACGAAGGATGTGAACTCCTCGTTTTTAATGGCTGCATAATATTCCATGGTGTATATGTGCCACATTTTTCCTGTCCAGTCTATCATCGATGGGCATTTGGGCTGGTTCCAGGTCTTTGCTATTGTAAACTGTGCTGCAATGAACATTCGTGTGCATGTGTCCTTATAGTAGAACGATTTATAATCCTTTGGATATATGCCCAGTAATGGGATTGCTGGGTCAAATGGAATTTCTATTTCTAGGTCCTTGAGGAATCGCCACACTGTTTTCCACAGTGGTTGAACTAATTTACACTCCCACCAACAGTGTAAAAGTGTTCCTATTTCTCCACATCCTCTCCAGCATCTGTTTTCTCCAGATTTTTTAATGATCGCCATTCTAACTGGCGTGAGATGGTATCTCAATGTAGTTTTGATTTGCATTTCTCTAGTGACCAGTGATGATTAGCATTTTTTCATATGTTTGTTGGCCTCATGTATGTCTTCTTTTGTAAAATATCTGTTCATATCCTTCGCCCATTTTTGAATGGGCTTGTTTGTTTTTTTCTTGTAAATCTTTTTTAGTTCATTGTAAATTCTGTATATCAGCCCTTTGTCAGACGGGTAGGCTGCAAAGATTTTTTCCCATTGTGTTGGTTGCCGATTCACTCTATTGACTGTTTCTTTTGCCGTGCAGAAGCTGTGGAGTTTGATTAGCTCCCATTTGTCTATTTTGGCTTCTGAATAGGTGTTTTTCTTAAGAAGATATACAATGGCTAATAAGCACATGAAAAGATGTGTAATATCATTAGGGAATTGCAATTCCAAACCCAAAGGAGATATCTCTTTTGACTATGATCAAAAAGTCACATAATAACAAAAGTTATCAATAAGTGGGGAAATTGGAATACTTATGCAGTGCTGGTCGAAATGTAAAATAGTGCACCCACTTTGGAAAACTGTTTGGCAGTTCTTTGAAGTGTTAAATATAGAGTTGTCCTGTGACCCAGCAATTCCACTTCCTAGTTATATAGTCAAGCTAAATGAAAATATATGTTAACACACAAAAAACTTTTACACAGATGTTTATAACATAATTATTCCTAATAGTCAAAGGGTGAAAACAACCCAAGTATCAATCAACTGATGAATGGATAATTATAATATATCTATACTGTATTTTGGGGACAATAAAAGGGAATTAAGGACTGACACATGCTACAACATGGAAGAACCTCGAAAATATTATATTAAGCGAATAAAGCAACTCACAGAAAGATCTTACACTGTATAATTCCATTTATATGAAATGTTTGAAAAAGGCAGATCTATAGAGATTGAAAGGAGATAATTGGTTGCTTAGTTCTATAGGGAATAGATATGAAAGAGCAATGACTGTTAATGAGGTTGAGTTTCGTTTTAGCATGTGAAAGTAATCTAAAATTGATTATGGTGATGGTTGCACAATTCTTTAATATACTAAAAACCATTGGGTTGTATACTTTAGGTGAACTGTGAGGTTTGTGGATTATATAAAAATAAAACATTTTTAACTATAAAAATGTTATATTACACATTTTCAGACAATCATCAGTTCAACTATGTTAGTATTCCTTTAATGAGAACAATTATTAATATGGGCTTAAGGATTATTCATTGTTTGGTTTGTACTCTTGCTTGGTTAGCAGATTTTTCCAAATACTATGATTTAATAAACTTACCATCTAAAGTTGGCTTCAAGCTAATCTATGTAGAAATAACCCTCCAGAGAAAGAATCAAATTTGAAAACAACTTCTTGCCTCTTTCTTTTAACGTCTACATTTCATAAATTGTGGGATAGGGTCACATCACTTGAGTCATGATACAGTATATTACAGTTGCTTGAAAAGGTTTTGATGGTGAATAGACAATAGGAAAGAAAGGGAACATGCAAAGAAAATTCAGAAAGAGTTTTCAACACACTAAAAATACCATGAACATTAAATCACTTGACATAAAAACATTCTGTATCTTAAAATTATTGGACAAATCAGGAATCATGTCTAAAGTATAGCAATAGTGTTTGTACACTATTTGCAATTTGCATGAATAGTAACATTGATTTCTATATTTAATGAAAAGATAGATACAAGTGTTTAGTCTGCTTTTTCCACTCTACAATCCATAAAATCCATAAATATCTTTCATGTAGCTATAATCTTCGACTTATGTTACCACACAATACTACCTTGACTGATATACCATAATTTATTAATTAAAACCTTATTTTTACTATTATATTTGCCAATATTAACTTAATATATAAATGATATAAATAGCTTGATTGATAGATTGGTCAACATTTTTGCTTAGTTTGGATTATTTTTTAGGGAAAATACACAACAATTTTTTTGACAAAGCATAGGAGAATTTTTACAGCTCTGGAAACATTTCCTATTTTGCTATACTTCTTTTCAAAAATTATGTACATATTTTCCTTGTCAAAATGATAGAGAAGTGCCATTTTTAGAATATCCTTGTTGTTGTTACATAACATCTTAGTTCTAAGATATTCTGTTTTCTGGTTATATATTCTGTTTTCTTCTATATTGCTGTGTAATATATATATTCTGTTTTCTTCTGTATTGCTGTATAATAAACTACTCCAAAACTTAGTGACTGAAAGCAACAAACATTTCATTATCTGTCATATTTTGTGAGTGATGAATTCAGGCAAAACATAGCTGGGGGATTCTTCTAGTCCATGTGGTATCAATTAGAGTCAGGATGGTACTCAGTTGGCAACTGGGCTGATACAATACGGATGATGATCCAGACAGCTTCACTCTCATGTATGATGTCTTAGAGGAGACGTCTACGAGGGTGTGTTCAGCTGTGCCCCTCTCCTTGTTCCTGTATTTTCAGGGCTACTACTTGTAATCCCTCAGTGTTGTCAGTCATTTTATGTGGTAGTTCAAGATTCAAAAGGCCAAGATGGGAACTGCCATTCACCTCAAGAGTAGTCCCAGATTTCACATGTTGTCATTTCTGTCCTACTGTGTTGGTCAAAGCACCACAGGCAAGCCCAGATGCAGCGGAGCAGAAATAGACCCCTTCTTCTGTTAGTGTGTCAGAGAATGCTACCCTATGAGTCAACCAAGTGATGATTCAATAATTGCCAATAAAATAGACTTTGGCTAAAATTTAGCTCAGTGAAAGTTGTGGTTAGACTAAAATTCTTTTTAATATTTTTATTTTAATGATTTCTTACAATGCTTTGTATCTCTGATAAACTCAATTAAAATTTTATTAATTTCTTACTGATTTTAATATAGCTAAAACAAGCAGATATGCAATTAATGATTTTTTTGTTTTAAATACTATTAAATATGCTAGAGAAATCAAAGCAGGTGAAATTGCTATTATATTGTTGTATGTTAGGTATTAAGGGATTGTTCCCATTAGCATTATAGAAGGCAAAATTTCAATTTTCTGGTTGGGTTGGAAAAATTGGTATATTTTAAGTGCTTTATCTGATGCTATATTCTGATTTCTCTCTCAGATCTATAAATATGCTTGACAAGGATCATTAGATGTGCATATAAAGGCATCTGGTTTATTCCTCACTGTGGTTATTTTGTTTGCTTGCTTTATTGGTATAAAATTATTATCCACTCACGTCAGAATACTAGTTAAAATATATTCAACTTATGAAAAGCTTTTCTTCCAGTTTGGGGAAAGTGTGTTAGATGGGTAATAGATTTTGTAAATTGGGCCATGTGTTACATGGTAAGTTTAAAACACATTTGGATATTTACAATCACTGTTACTGCAATCTCTGTATATTAATGGCAACATTTCTCAGCAAATGGGAAGTGATGTTAGATTTATCAATTTAAGTCTAAATTACCAACTTTCCTCTTTCCTTCTAACCAGGCACTTCTTTTAAGTGAAAGATAATTGGCCAGAGTACTAGACATATTGTTTTATTAGGTAAGAATTAGAATTTATAAAAAGAACTGATGTCTTGATGATAGTCATGAATTTTTGAAACAAAATTAATGCTTCGTTTAATTCTTTCTGTAATATATCCCATTACTTACATATTTTTTATCATTTCAAAGAAAAATGATAAATTCCTAAGCTTATTAATGCAGCTTTATTCAACTTCAGGTATTTATATTTGGTCACCATTTGTAATGGCGAAAAGAATTCACCAACATTTGCTTTGCCTGGCTGCTAGGTTCCAGGCCTAGTACATTTTTTTATTGTTTTTTTCATAATAACACCTTGTAAAAGTACTTTTTATTGCTTTTTAAAACAGTGAATTAATATAACAATGAATTAAATATACATTATTCTTAAAATATAGATCATTTTATTCTGGTATTATGAAAATTTATAGTCTTTCATTGTCTGAAAAGACATTTTAGTGAATATAGACTTCAGCATATTCTTTTTTTGAATTGAAGTATTACTTTTAAATGATAACATTTTCAGAGAAAAAATACATATGGGGGACTAATAAGTCATTGGGGAAAAGTGAAATCTAAATATTTGGTAAATCTCAATGAAAACATTATTGTTCTATATGCTTTCTCCTTGTCTTCCTTATGTAATCCTTATCAAAACTAACTCAATCTGTTGGCATTGCCTATGGTATACAAATGAACATCTGGGGCACACACTTAACACTTAAAAAACAAATTTCATGATTTTCTATAGACAATAACTGTTTTTAGCACTTTTTGTGTGACCCTAAGTCAAAGCATGATACCTATCCATTGACTGATTACATTTTAAAGACAATTGCGTTCATATGAAGCAACCACAAAATGAGTAAACCATAGGAAAGAATTTTTAGAGTAAAATTTAACATAGGAATATGTTTATTGTAAGCAAGGTATATAATTTTTTGATTAGTAAAGTGTAAATGTGATGCATATTGATACTGTACTTCAGGAAATTACTGACATAATCATAGGTAAAATAATTCAATCTCATCACTTTAAAATGTTTAATAAGTTAGTGTAAAGTTGTATATGGTTTTATAGGGTCATGATAGAACAAATTTTCAGGTTTTGTGTATTATTTAGTTTAAACGTATTGCTTTTCTAGTAAACATAGTATAAGAAAGTTTTGTTTGGGTTTCAATTTGATGGTTTTTTTTTTTCCTTTTAACATATTACTCTGGCAAATTGGATATGTCCCTATTCTTCTGATTTTTATTGGGACATTTTATTTGCATTGATTTGATGCTGAAATGTGTTTTGTTTGTTTTGTTTTTATGCTAAAGAGTATTAACATTTTCTTAGGCTTGAAATGCCCCCCTCCGCTTTTCACCTGTCTTTATTTTTTCCCATGGAAAATTATAGTATTTCATTTTAATATTTCTTTTTCATATATACTTTAAATACTGGGGTTCATGTGCAGATGGGGACATCCGGAAACATTATTACATAGGTATACACATGCCTTGGTGGTTTGCTGAATCCATCCCCATGTCATACACATTAGGTATTTCTCCTAGTATTATCCCTCTCCCATCCCCTCACTCCCTATTGTCCCTCCACAAGTCCCCTTAATGCCCAACAGGCCCTGGTGTATGATGTTCCCCACCCTATGTCGAAGTGTTCTCATTGTTCAACACCCATTTATGAGTGAGAACATGCAGTGTTTGGTTTTCTGTTCTTGTGTCAGTTTGCTGGGAATGATGGTTTCTAGCTTCATCTATGCCCCTGCAAAGGGTATGAACTCAACCTTTTTTATGGCTGCATAGTATTCCATGGTGTGTATGTACCACATTTTCTTTATCCAGTCTATCCTTGATGGGCATTTGAGTTGGTTCCAAGTCTTTTCTATTGTAAACAATGTCGCAGTGAACATATGCCTGCATGTGTCTTTGTAATAGAACGCTTTATAATCCTTTGGGTATATACCCAGTAATGGGATTGCTGGGTGAAATGGTATTTCTATTTCTAGGTCCTTGAGGAATCGCCACACTGTCTTCCACAATGGTTGCACTAATTTGCACTCCCACCAAGAGTGTAAAAGTGTTCCTATTTCTCCGCATCCTCTCCAGCATCTGTTGTCTCCAGATTTTTTAACAAATGCCATTCTAACTGATGTGAGATGATATCTCAATGTAGTTTTGATTTGCATTTCTCTAATGACCAGTGATGAGCATTTTTCCTGTATTTGTTGGCTGCATAAATATCTTCTTTTGAAAAGTGTTCATATCCTTTGCCCACTTTTTGATGGGGCTGTTTTTTCCTATAAATTTGTTTAACTTATTTGTAGATTCTGGAATTTCACCCTTCGTCCGATGGGTAGATTGCAAAAGTTTTTTCCCATTCTGTTGGTTGCTGGTTCACTCTAATGATTGTTTCTTTTGCTGTGCAGACGCTCTTAAGTTTAATTAGATCCCATTTGTCTATTTTGGCTTTTATTGCCATTGCTTTTGGTGTTTTAGTTATGAAGTCCTTGCCTTTGTGTCCTGAATGGTATTGCCTAGGTTTACTTCTAGGGTTTTTATGGTGTTAGGTCTTACGTTTAAATCTTTAATCCATCTGGAGTTAATATTTATATAAGGTGTAAGTAAGGGGTCCAGTTTCAGCTTTGTGCACATGACTAGCCAGTTTTCCCAACACTGTTTATTAACAGGAATTCTATCCCAATTGCTTGTTTGTGTCAGGTTTGTCAAATATCAGATCGTCATAGATGTGTGGCGTTACTTTTGAGGCCTCTGTTCTGTTCCATTGGTCTATATCTCTGCTTTGGTATCAGTACCATGCTGTTTTGATTACAGAAGCTTTGTAGTATAGTTTGAAATCAGGTAGCGTGATGCCTCCAGCTTTGTTTTTTTACTTAGGATTATCTTGGCTATGTGGGCCCTTTTTTGGTTCCATATGAAGTTTAAGATAGTTTTTTCCAGTTCTGTGAAAAAGGTGAATGTTAGCTTGATGGGGATAACATTGAATCTAAATTACCTTGGGCAGTATGGCCATTTTCACAATATTGATTCTTCCTAACCATGAGCATGGAATGTTTTTCCATCTGTTTGTGTCCTCTCTTATTTCTTTGAACAGTTGTTTGTAGTTCTCCTCGAAGAGGTCCTTCACCTTCCTTGTTAGTTATATTCCTAGGTATTTTATTCTCTTTGTAGCAATTGTGAATGGGAGTTCGCTCTTGGCTTGGTTCTCTTTTAGTCTGTTATTGGTGTGTAGGAATGCTTGTGATTTCTGCACATTGATTTTGTATCCTGAGACTTTGCTGAAGTTGCTTATCAGTTTAAGGAGATTTTGGGCTGAGACAATGGGGTCTTCTAAATATACAATCATGCCATCTGCAAAGAGAGACAATTTAACTTCCTCCTTTCCTTTTTCTTGCCTGATTGCTCTGGCTAGAACTTCCAATTCTATATTGTACAGGAGTGGTGAGAGCGGGCATCCTTGTCTAGTGCCAGATTTCAAAGGGAATGCTTCCAGTTTTTGCCCATGCAGTATGATATTGGCTATGGATTTGTCTTAAATAGTTTTTATTATTTTGAGATACCTTCCAACGATACCTAGTTTATGGAGCGTTTTTAGCATAAAGGGCTATTGAATTTTGTTGAAGGCAATCTCTGCAACTATAGAGACGATCTTGTGGTTTTTGTCTGTGGTTCTGTTTAAATGGTGGATTATGTTTATAGACTTGTGTGTGTTGAACCAGCCTGGCATCCCCGGGATGAAGCCTACTTGATCCTGATGGATGAGCTTTTTGATGTGCTGGTGCAATCGGTTTGCCAGTATTTTATTGAAGATTTTTGCATCTATGTTCATCACGGATATTGGCCTGAAGTTTTCTTTTTTGGTTGAGTCTCTGCCAGGTTTTGGTACCAGAATGATGTTGGTCTCATATAATGATATGGGAAGGATTCCCTCTTTTTGTATTGTTTGGAATGTTTCAGAAGAAGTGGTACCAGCTCCTCTTTGCACATCTGGTAGAATTTGACTGTGAACCCATCTGGACCTGGGCTTTTTTTGGTTGGTAGGCTATTAATTGCTGCCTCAACTTCAGCCCTTGTTATTGGCCTATTTAGGCTTTCCACTTCTTCCTGGTTTAGGCTTGGAGGGTGCAAGTGTCCAGGAATTTATCCATTTCTTCCAGGTTTACTGGTTTATGTGCATAGATTTGTATATAGTAATCTCTGATGGTAGTTCGTATTTCTGTGGAATCGGTGGTGATATCCCATTTATCATTTTTTATTGCATCTATTTGATTATTCTCTCTTTTCTTTTTTATTAATCTGGCTAGTGGTCTATTTTGTTGATCTTTTCAAAAAACCAGCTCCTGGATTTATTGATTTTTTGAAGGGTTTTTTGTGCCTCTATCTCCTTCAGTTCTGCTCTGATCTTGTCTTCTGTTAGCTTTTGAGTTTTTTTTATCTTCCTCCTCCAGCTCTTTCAATTTTGATGATAGAGTGTTGATTTTGGATCTTTCCTTGCTTCTCATGTGGGCATTTATTGCTATAAATTTTCCTCTAGACATTACTTTAAATGTGTCCCAGAAATTCTGGTATGTTGTGTCTTCATTCTCATTGGTTTCGAAGAACATCTTTATTTCTGCCTTCATTTCATTGTTTATCCAGTCACCATTCAAGAGCCAGTTGTTCAATTTCCATGAAGTTGTGTGGTTCTGAGTTAGTTACTTAATCCTGAGTTCTCATTTGATTGTGCTGCGGTCTGAGAGACGGTTTGTTATGACTTCTGTTCTTTTGCATTTGCTGAGGAGTGATTTACTTACAATTATGTGATCAATTTTAGAGTAAGTACAATGTGGTGCTGAGAAGAATATATATTCTGTGGATTTGGGGTGGAGAGTTCTAAAGACGTCTGTTAGGTTTGCTTGGTCCAGGTCTGAGTTCAAGTCCTAGATATCCTTGTTAATTTTCTGTCTCATCGATCTGTCTAATATTGACAGCACAGTGTTAAAGTCTCCCACTGTTATTGTGTGGGAGTCTAGGTCTTTTTGTAGTTCATTAAGAACTTGCTTTATGCATCTGGGTGCTCCTGTATTGGGTGCATATATATTTAGAATAGTTAGCTCTTCTTGTTGCATTGATCCCTTTACCATTATGTAATGCCTTTCTCTGTCTCTTTTGATCTCTGTTGGTTTAAACACTGTTTTATCAGAGACTATGATTGCAATTATTTTTGCTCTTCATTTGCTTGGCAAATCTTCCTCCATCCCTTTATTTTGAGCCTATGTGTGTCCTTGCATATGAGATGGGCTTCCTGAATACAGCACATTGATGGTTCTTGACTCTGTCCAATTTGCCAGTCTGTGTCTTTTGGTTGGGGCATTCAACCCATTTACGTTTAAGGTTAATGTTGTTATGTATGAATTTGAACCTGCCATTTTGATGCTAGCTGGTTGTTTTGCCCATTAGTTGAGGCAATTTCTTCATTGTGTTGATGGTCTTTACAGTTTGGTATGTTTTCTGCAGTGGCTGGTACTGGTTGTTCCTTTCCATGTTTAGTGATGCTTTCAGGAGCTCTTGTAAGGCAGGACTGGTGGTGACAAAATCTCTCAGCAATTAATTGTGTGTAAATGATTTTATTTCTCCTTCATTTATGAAGCTTAGTTTGGCTGGATATGAAATTCTGGGTTGAAAGTTCTTTTCCTTAAGGATGTTGAATATTGGCCCCCACTCTCTTCTGGCTTGTATGTTTTCTGCTGAGAGATCCGCTGTGAGTTGGATGGGCTTCCCTTTGTGGGTAACTTGACCTTTCTCTCTGGTTACCATATTTCTATCTTTGTTTTCATGCTTAAAAGGTCCCCCTCATCTCTGTATATGTTTGTTTTTTACATTCATATTTTTGCTTTTCTCTGTTTTTTTTTTCTTTTTAACACAGTAAATCTTAAATTATCAGTGCTCATTTTTGAAGAATTGCATGTTTCCAGTCCTGTGGACATATGATGTCAGAGTGAAGATACTGTTGAGCACTCATACCTTCATCCATCCTTTGCCAAGTAACTCTTCTGAGTGGCCTATTCTTCCAAATCCTTCATAACTCACTGTCCTAGAATAAGACATGCTGGAGAGAAAGCATTGTATTGTATAAAAAGAAGAAAACAATGTCTTGGTATCTTGGAATGGAAGAACATTGTTGGGCAAATATTTCTGCCCTGCCACACCCATCCTGAGGTCTTGTTGTGAAGTCTACTTTCTCTGCCCATTAACATTTCCTTACCTCTCCTGCTGATTAAATTTCATTGTGCTGAAAATAAGTCTATCTTTATTATGCCACTTTGAATGACTTCTTCCCGTTTATTTCATCTTCCAGGCATAATCAACAACAAAAAAATTTTTCTTGCTATTTAAAATTAGAAATAACCTGTGAGGATACTTTTCTTTTTTGTCCCAAAGGCTCTTAACTCATAGAATCATCTGGCTACTTTATTTCTTTCATGTGAAATTGGGTGATAGAAAACTTTGAGCTGTTTCTCAAGGCCCTAATTAAAATTTTTTAATGACTCCCCAAAATGTGAACCAGATCAGCACTTTCACCTCCATCTTCTTTCCCTGTATCATTCTTTCTTTCCTTCTGTATTAGTTCATTGTCATACTGCTATGAAGAAATACCTAAGCCTGGGTAATCTATAAAGAAAAAGAGATTTAATAGACTCACAGTTCAACATGGCTGGGGAGATTCACAATCATAGTAGAAGGCAAAGAAGGAACAAAGCCATGTCTTACATGGTGGCAGGCAAAAGAGTGTGTGCAGGGGAACTGCCATTTATGTAACCAATAGGCCTCGTGAGACTTATTCACTATCATGAGAACAGCATTGGAAATACCTGCCCCTATGATTCAATTACCTCCCACCAGGTTTCCCTCATGACACGGGGGGATTATGTGAGCTACAGCTCAAGGTGAGATTTGGGTGGGGACACAGCCAAACTATCTTACTCTCCAACATGTAAGGCAATGTTGACTGTTCTAGGATTATGATGGCAGCATCTGTACCAAAGATCTGACCTGGTGAAACAAAGGAGAAAATGACACAGCAATGCACTCCCATAGACACAAATACAAAATACACACATACAAGCACACACAATGTTTCATTCATTTCATCTTATCTTATGGTAACCTTCATGCAAATAATATTTATTAAATGAAAGTAACATTCATAACTAATAACATAGAACAACAATACAGATACATAATTAAATAATTTATGTTAAATTGATTTTTAAAATTATTTTGCAAAAGAATTCAATTGATGAATGCTGATTATTTTCAGTTAATTTATACTAATGATTATGTGCTCTCAAATTTTAATTATTCTGTAATTGTATGCCTTGAATCTCATGATTAAAATCAGTTGCTTCCTACTGATTCTTCCAAAGTAAAAATCATCATTAGTTTTAGTCTGTGAGTTTATGCTTTAAGAATTTAAGTGTCCGTTATTAAATTACTTGGAGTTAAAGTCTTTGAAGTACAGATATTTTGTGTTATTTTTAGGGCTTGAGAAAGAAAAAATTAACTCTGAAGTGTAAGGACATATTTACCTACAAAGAAAGATGAACGAATAGCAAGAAGTTATCTAGAACACAGCAAGAACTTTCCTGGAGAAATGTCTCTGTTTGGGGGCAATTTTGGTCTTACATTTAGAAGCTTGCAGATTTTAAATATTTGGATAAATGAATATTATTTGGATTAGAATGACATGTAAAGCTTATATTAACAGTCACTAAAGAAAAAAATAGCTATTTAGTAAATATTTGTTGAAAGTTTACTAGGGGCTAGTTCTAATATTCTAGGTCTGACACAAGAAATAAGAAACTGTAATTGATTTAGACATAGAAAACTTCATATTGGTTTTTACTATATTATTTTTGTAATCACTGTACTTTGTACGGCGACCAACTCAAGATAAAAATAGGAGATAACAGAATAAAATTATTGATTCATAGCCTTTTCCTTCAAAAAATGGGCTTTAAGTTATCCAACCATGTGTCATGCAGTGTCCTTGCCTCCAGAAAATATTCCATTGCTGACACACAGAACTATTATTTGATATTCTTTATGTTTCAGTAACATAGTGATTTTCTTGATTCTCAGTAATGTTTTGATGTTTCCACTGATGTGAGTTAGGCTTGATGTTAGGTCAACATATTGATCTAACAGCTTCTAAGAAATGCTTAAGATTTCATCACCAAACATCTTTTGATTAAACTGTTATAAAGGACCAAAGGCTTGACAGATAGTGTTAATTTGCAAGGCCACCTTACTTTTCCATTAGATATTTGAACTTCTAATTAAAATCACTTCTTTTATTGAAGGTGGTAGAAATGAAGGATATCATATCAAGAGAAACTAGCACATATGGTCGGGCATATTTCAGCATGTACTTAGCTAATGCTTGAGCATGAACACCAAAAGCAGCTTTAGTCATGAGAACCTTAATATCAACCAGAGTTGCTCCACAGATGATGCCCATAGGATACATACAAAAGATAGAAAGGTAAATGTAGAGCTACTTAGGTTTCTTTATTTCTATCATACAGATGGTAGCTTAGTTATATGCAGTCTCTGGACATTTTACAGAGTGTCATGTTTCATATTTGGTTATCATTCTTAAAGCTATATATTTGCCATGTTCAAATACTATTTTTCTAATAATTAAAACTTACCAATTTTAATCAGATAACAGTTGTTATCACTTAGACTTCATAGTGGAAAAGTGCATTATAGGACTAAATACTTCAAAAAATATGTTGAGGGCGTAGAGAAACAGCTAGTGCATGTATCTCTATACATAGACTTTGGAGGTTTAATTTGAACAACTCAAGAATCGAATAGTTCTTCCCTGTATCTACAATCAAAATGCAGAAAAATGACTCAGAGCACTACAACTGAGGTAATTATAACAGCACACATGAAGGAAGTATAGATGAGTATTTAAATTCTCCTTTAAACACTTCATTACTGAAATGTTTGACCTGAATTTTAGAAATTTTTAAAGTGAATCCAAAATTATTTTTAGCCTCTCTTCTTAAAATTACACACCTCTCAATGATGACATTTAACTTCTTTTTTTTTTCCCTTTGGAAAAAAAGGTAAATTTCTTGTCCTATAAAAATTTAGGCAGGAAATGGCAGAACAGTTAAGCCATCTGGTCCATAATGAGGTTATTAACCAAAAACGAAAGATTGATGTTAGATATTGCACTTCACCTATTCCACAGAGGTAAGTGTTAAATCTCATAGTCTAGCTTCAGGCCCTCCTTTTTTGTGTTAAATGTGTCATTCCAAAGAGCAACACTGCTCTTTCTGTTACAAGAGTCTTCTGTGTGCATATTTTAGCCTTTTTTTATAAGGTGTGAATTGAAACTAAACTTGCTGAGAAGTTTGTAATAACTTCAACTAATTAGGTAATAAGAAAAGATGTTCAGAGTGAGCGTATTAAATCGTAATCTCTCTTGCAAAGTAAGGTACTTAGAATGTTCCTTAAGAAACTCTTACCAACCTCTGAAAACTGGTTTTTCTGACTTTGCCTACAAGGGTCTACTTGGCCAACTAAATAGTCTGAGCGGAAAGAAGAAATATGCTGATCTTCCATTTGTTAGGCAACAAATTCTGTGTTTTACCTCATTACCAATACCCTGTCAGAGCAATCTAGGCATGAAATATGTGTTTTAGTTGAAGATTTTCAACTGATTCTGAAGAAACAAACGTAAAAATTGATGAGATGCATGGATATAAAATAATGTGAATTTGAAACAACAACAACAAAAAGAATTGAATAAGTCAAAGGAAAAATGTAGTTTAAGAACAAAGTATCCACATAGGTACTTTGAAATTTTCTTGGGCACTAGTTAAGAGATTTTAGTTTCTCATCACTATTTTTTTTTGTCTCACCTTTTATTCTTTCTTTATCTTTGAATGACATCTCTAACTCATGCTAAAACACATCACCAGAAATTTGAAGCTGGTGTGGCAATTGAAAGGCAGAGTAAATAAATTGCTTCTGTGTGTCTGATGCTTGCATTTTTATGTTTTTCTTCAGTTTATGACTGTAAATGAAAGCTCTTGTCAAGTGCCATAGGTCTCCCATGTTAACATGAAGTAAAGCAGCTGAATGAACGCTCATTTAAAAATCGAGTGAAAGAAACATGTTTGACAAATAAATAGAAAGTGAACACTTGCAGCACTCATTTTCCTACCTTTATTTCTTGATAACAGCATTTCTGCAATGCCTAGTTTTTTCCTTCATATAATGAAATCATTTCAAATTTTTTTTCAAGTATGTCTTAAATCTGCAAACTCTCTGTGGCAAGCTCTGGATAATATTTTGGAAAGAAAAAAAAACGAATAAAATTAGTTAATCTAGAACATTCTTCACCAAAATACCTAATTTTTCAGAAGCCAACTAAACTACAGATGAGAGCCGCCTTTCTTTACATAGTCGTATCTGACTTCAGTAGCACATTCCTACTTATTTGCTCAGGCTGACCAAGTATGAGGAGGAGTTCCAATCACTACAGTAAAGTCTAAAAGAGGCTCAACACCTGGAATCAACATTTTCTGCAAAGTCAGTCTTTCATTGCTGCTGTTGTCCATCACAGGACAATGAACTAATTAGTGAGATTCAGTGCCGTCTCCTGGACAGCTACCTTGCCTCATGCTTGGATAGTGTTTTTTCCAAGTTTCCTATTCTGTTCTGGCCCTTTGACCATCTGATGTCTCATGCTGTGATTTATTCTAGTCAAACTGCATCTCATTTTCCCAAGTTTTCAGCACTCTGTTTTTGATATGAGTCTTTACTGAGACGTACATTTAGTTAGAATTATGAACAACTCTCCAAAGCTACTAATTTTAGCAGAGATCCTGGCTCTCTACCTTGTGACTGCCCAACCTGATCTTCTTAGATAATTTTTAATCTCAGTATGCATAAGTGAGGCTTTGTGAGCTATAACCCCTAGGATTTTGTGTTAATTTGTCAGAGTTAAGTCCTGGTAATCTTCATTTTTATAATATTGAATAGTTCTATGATCTAAAAACCACTGTTTGACAAGCATCACTCTTACTATTTATCCTCTATTATCTTGTAAGGAAAATGGAAGAAGGGCTGTGGTTTTTCAGTTATTCATGGTGACCAATGATGTCCTGTTTGGCAATGCTAAATGGTCTTTTGCATTTGATGGCACAGGTTTGGCTTAGTCTGAAAGCCTTGGAGTTAGAATCTACTTTCACTCAGTGCAACCATGTTGCCTCCATTCACTGAAGTCTTGTCTTCTTTCTTTGCACTACTTAGGAGAGGGGCATAGGTTTAGAGCCTGTGGACTCTAGATTTGGCTTCTCAATGTAGCTACCACCCCATTCTTGAGAAATCAACTTTAGCCTCTTTTCTTCAATATGTTTGTACATTCTTCATGTACAACATGTATGTATATTCTGTCTGTCTACTATCCCCTCTGTTACTCTCTTGTTCCTCTTGATTTTTATATCATCTCCCATTTTATACAAACCTTCAAGATACTAGAAACCACAGACAGAAATTCATGTATCAACTGATAACCTCTGCTTTATGCCCCACAACTAAAGTCTCTCCCCCAAGACTAGAGAAACATATGCTGGATATATGTCTGGATAAAATATGGGAGGAAAAATAAACTGAACAAAATACATATTGATATCACATATTTCAAGTAAAATTTAAAGTTGCATTCTATATAAAACTCTTTAGGTATATAAAACCTACATGCTTATTAACATACCTATTTTGGAAATATTAAACTAAGTGCTTCTGTTTTAATTTAGTTAATTGATGAGTTCAGTCATTCCTATTTAATGCCTACTGTGAACCAAGTACAGTGAGAAAATCAGCAACAAGCAGACACAACTCATGTCTTTGTGGAGTTTAGAATTAATGGTGACATGCATGGTAATCAATTATGAAACATATGTAAAATCAAAAGTCCAATATATGTTCTATTAGAGGGTGATATCTAATGTCCTGAGAATATGCAATATGGAGATATAGCTTATTCTAGGGGATAAGAGAAGGCTTCCCTCAAAAAGTGACACTCCAGATGCGGGAAGACAGAGCTGAATGTGGGTATGAGTGGTGTGTTATGAAGCTAGAGGGGTTGATGGACCCCATGTGGGGTCTTTAAAAAAGTTTTTAAAAACTTTGTATTTATTTAAGAGTGGTAGGAAAATATTAAATACATGTATCATGAGATTATTATAGGTTTTGATTTGATAAACTAATCTGAATTCAGTTTTGGAAAATAAATTGGAGTGAGACAAAGGTGGATTTGGAGAAAGCTATGTCATTAAAGACAGTGGTAACTAGGACATGTATAATGTTTCTGAAAATGAGATAAAGCAGAAGAATTGTAAAGAAGTTTAAGGGTCTTAAAATAACAAAATTTCATAAGAAATCAGAAATTGGTAAATAAGTAAATAATAATAGTGTGATAAAAATTGAATGCCCAATCATTTCATTGCTTAACTTATTTTTTTCTGGACTGACCTAACAGCAGAAAGTTGTGTTAAGCATACTCCTTTGTTAAATGTAAGCTAATATCATTGTTTACAGCAAGACCTCTCTCTTAATATGTTTATTTTCCCCTTTCTCTATGTTTCCTTTACACCTTCTATAGGCACTCATTCTAATACCCTGTCTTAGTCTGAGGTGCTATACCAAAATACCATAGACTGGTTGCTTTCACTTTATGTGCTCATGCTCTTGAAAAAAAAAAAAAAAAAAAAAAAATCTGTGTTTTTCTCTTTTTATAAGGGCATTAAATTTTTTTATAAGAGGCCTACCCTATATCATCACATTGAAGACTAGGAGTTTAAACATGTAAAATTTAGCAGGGGTGACAAGTATTCAGTTGATAGCATGCTTTTAAAATTGTTGTTGTGTTTGTATGCGTGAGTTTAGTTCACATCATTAATACAAATAAAATGCTGTAAATCGTGTCGTCTTCACCTATGTTTTTCACTCAATGCTGTTCTCAGTTCCATCCATGCTACTCTCTGTATGTCTAGTCCATTACTTGTTTCTGATGCATGGTGTTTCATAGTAACCTTCACCATATTTTAATTATTTACTTCTCTGGCTTGAAAACATACATACATAGATCATCCAAACAGTCCACTAAACTAAACACAGGTGCAGTGAATATTAACACACTATTTGTTATACAAGTTGATGTAAGAGTTTTATCTCTGGTAAAATAGCTACATTTCATGCATGTGCATAATTAATTTCACTTAATATTACCAGAATACTTTATATAATAGCTTTATCAGTCTATACTCCTATTAGCAATGCATAAGAGTTCTAGTCAATTTATATCTCACCCACAGGTAGCAAGGCTTCCATCCTTGCAAGTTCACCATTCAAATGGTTAAGTAGTATCTCTTGTTCAAATTCACAATTCCCTGATTACTAGATAACTTAAGCATCTCTTCATATAGCTATTATTCATTTTAACTTCATTTCCCTAAGTCAAACTACTTATTAGTGATCTTTGTACATTTTTTGTGTGATTATATTGTGCTTTTAATGAAAATTCTTTATTGACTTTAGTTACTGTACATATCTTACAATTTTTCAAACATCTGTTTGTTTTAAGTCTATGGTAAAATATATAAAGTATAGTAATGATCTGAAAAGACAAGAATTAAAAAATAAAAAGACAGGAGAAAATACAAACTTAGAATTCACAACTTTAATATTTTTGGAAGAAGTTCAATATATCTAATGGAAAATCTGAAAAAAATGATTAATAAAAAATACAAGTTAATTTATACAAAAGACATACCATAGTGTCTGAAATAGAATCAGAATTGAATAATTACTATTTTCATCTCCTCTTACTGTAGTGTGAAAAAGTACTTCTTGATAATCAATGGACATATTTTTTTCATTTAGTTGTCAAGAAAAATGAAATTCAGAGTATTATAGAATGTTGAAAGAGTATAAGAAATTATTCAAAATTATCATTTTCAAGCATTTTTGTTGTCATCCATCTTTCTTATTTAAATCTTATAAAATGTCACTATAGAAACAAGATTAAGAATATTATTTTCATAATGAAAACAATCAAGATGAAAATCTCAGTTTTAAATCAGCCATCATAGTGCTCTATTTAGTTTTATATCCTAAACAAAATTCACCAATAAATTCTATTTGCATGTAATATAAATCTATCTCATTTTTGATAAAAGTAATACAATATTCATATAACTGATAAGTCCCTGGGTATTTATTTATTCAGACTGGATATATTCAGAGAACTTGTCTTCACCTCTCGGTATTTTTTTTTCTTACTTTCCCTTCCTTTTATCCTTCTCTTCCTTCCTCCCTCCCTGCTTCCTTCCCTCTCTCTCTTCAACCACCTGTCTGTCTGTCTCTGCCGCTTATATTCTCAGGCACGTTCTCCTTGACTTTACCGTCACTTCTCTTCGAAGACCCAGTAAAAGGAGTTCAACTCTCTAGTCAATATCAGTAAAAGTCTCTGAAATTGGATTTATTAGTTTAGGTTGGTCTGTATCGAATACTATGCCTATCCCTACACCAGTCTTTTTTTTTCTTTTTAACCAATAACTAATGACAAATCCATTGCTAAGAACTGAGTCATAAGCTGCACCTTGAAATACAAAGTGTTTGCTCCTCTGCAAATAAATTTAAGCGGAAAACTGTAGAATCATCTGTTTCAGCCATCTATTCACAGTCCAGATGTTGAAGTCAATCTTGAGTATGTTTCCTAACCTGTCTCTGCCTAAGTTCTTCCTGTGTACAATAAGGATGATAATTATATTCTATATGATTGTTGTGAAGATGACATGACTGGTACTACTCCTACTAACAAGAGTAGGTAGTGGAACCAGTAGTCGTAGAAGAAGTGAGTTAGTAGGAGTAGTACTAGTAACAGTAGCATTAGTAATAGATTAGTAGTTTAACTCCACAACCCACATATAGTGGTTAGGAATAGAAAAATAAACAACTCAATCTAATGTATCCATAACATTAGTACACTTGTAGACTGGTTTTTGTTTGTTTAGCAACTAGTTTTGACAGTTTTATATGTATAATTCTCAAAAACTGTATAATCATTAGGTTCAAATTAATTCATGCTATAGTCAAATCAATTTTTAAAGTCTTAATTATCAAGATTTTATAAGCATGATATAACAATCTAAGGTATAATGCAAGGAATTTAAAGTCTGAAGGAAAGCTAAGAGTTTGTTTGTTAAATCTCTAGCCAACACTTGAAACCTTTTTTCAATACCACTGGTTTTGTTTAGATAGCAGCTAAATATAAAACTGGTGAAGATCTCATGATCCATTCCATTTTTGAACATTTGCTTTATAAAAATTCCTTGCTTCTGTTGAATTTGTCCTATAAAACCACTTAAAACAAGTGCTGTGAAATAGGCCTTCCATTTTGAGAAATCACCTCTCATGTCCCTCACATCTCTCTGTAGTCCAGACCAACAGTCTCAGTTTCTTCAATGAGCCTCACATGATGTCATGTTATTGCTTTTATCTTATCTCGTGTCTTTCCTTTTAGAAGCAATCAAGTCACTGTGTGTTAGGGCCAGGCACAGTGGCTCATGCCTGTAATCCTAGCACTTGGGAGGCCAAGGCAGGCGGATCACCTGAGGTCAGGAGTTCGAGACCAGCCTGGCCAACATGGTGAAACCCCTTCTCTAGTAAAAATATAAAAATTAGCTGAAATCACTTGAACCTGGGAGGCAGAGGTTGCAGTGAGCCGTGATCACACCACTGCACTCCAGCCTGGTTAACAAAGCCAGACTCCTTCTGTCTGTATTGATATTAAACTGTAAACTTCAACTCTTGCTCTAGACTGTATTTCTTCCTGTTAATAAAATGAAAGATCACTAAGATTTTTTTAATCCACTAGTTTAAATTTAGTTTAACTAATTAAGCTACAATCATTTATTCAATTTTGTATATTTTACTGTTTTGTATTTATGTTATATTGTTCACAAAATTCAAATTTATAGTCAGCAATTCTTTATATTTCTTTTTCCCTTGGTCTGGCTTAATATGTATTTTATCCTCTTCTATATTTAGACAATGAATGCATGAGATACGTTTTTAGGTTTCCACATTTCCATTTCCATTTGACTTTTCCTCTTACCTACTGTCATGATAGCCAGCTCAATAGTTCAGGGTGCACAGAGTTGCTATTTACCTCCAATCAGTTTGTCACTGTGGAATCATATTAGATTTACTGTCATAGAATTTTAAATTATGAAGTATGTTATCAAATTAAATATATTTTTCTGTTAAGTATACATTAAATTTTTTTTTTTGAAATGTAGAACAGGTATAAATAAAGTGTTAGATTTTATTCTTAAGAAGACAAAACTAAGAGAGTGGAAAAACAATCTCAAATTTCTGATATGGCCCCGAATATATCATTTCATACCCACTTCTGGTCTTTTAAAAGTGCACTGAGGTATATTGTAATAATATCTTTAGCATGCACATCAAGAACAAGATGTATAACATGGCTTAAAAATAAACAGATGTTCCCCAAAAATAATGTGACAACTTAGTGGGAAAAATTCTCCATTTATCATATTTTAATTAAGTTTTGTACATATCTATTATAAGCAACACTAATTGCACCATGATCTTATTTATTTCAAAACACTAAAAAATAGCTATAATGCATATGGTGACAAAGTCAAGTGCCCTCAAATAATGTACTGAAATATTATTATACAGAACATGCTGCATAATAACCTTTCAGACATTTATTTAGGAAAGATGATTTGCAATTATAGACTCCTATAATTTGATTTATGATAGATAAAATTTTAGAGGATTCTAGGCATTTGAATAATTTACTTTTGATGTTGCCTACAGAAGTAGAAGTTTGAATTTGCCACTTACTTGAACTAAAATTTGTATAAATTAAAGGGATACAAATGGAAAAATAAAAAGCAAGATGAATATTTATATCCTTGTTGCAATAGAGGAAAAGCAAAAGTATTAAGAGAGAAAACAACTTCTGGGCTGGGCACAATGGCTCACATCTGTAATCCTAGCACAAGGGAAGGCTGAGGCAAGAGGATTGCTTCTTGAAGCCAAGAGTTTAAGACCAGCCTGGATGACAGAATCAAACTCTATCTAGGATTGCTTCTTGAAGCCAAGAGTTTAAGACCAGCCTGGATGACAGAATCAAACTCTATCTCTATGAAAAAAAATTAAACATTTGCCAGGCATGATGGTGTGCACCTGCAGTACCAGCTACTTGGGAAGGTAAGATAGGCTGTCTTGAGCCCAGGAATTTGAGGCTGCAGTCAGCCATGATCATACCACTACACTGCACTTTGGATAACAGAGCAAGACCCTGTTTCCAAAAAAGAATTTCTGTATTGTTTACAAAAAATACAAAAATGTAATAAAATTTGTGAACATTACTATGTATATAGATCTTCTCATGATTTCCTAATGATGATGATCATTGGTGTGATCAGTTGTTGGAATTGTCATCCACTTTATTTTTATAAAGTAAAAACTTTAAAAGTTCACTCTGGGGTTAAATAATGAGACTGAATATATACATATGCATATATTCAGTAATATATGCATTGATGTGGATATGATATACACAAATATGTATGTTGTGACACAAGAAAATAATGAATGGGAGTTAAAATCTGAAATAACTAGGTAAGATGGATATTTATATGCAAGCAACTGGGATGAGACAAAGAGGATACAATTGAACTGACAATAATAAAACAAACACTAATAAAATTTATCAGCTAATGTTTAAATAAATGATTGCCAGTGATTTAAGATCCAATTTCTGCTTGCGACTCTTCTTGGATAACAACTTCTTCATTCACCCCGCCATCTTATCTCATCACTTTTATTGTATTAACCTCTCTCCTCCCTTTTCCTATAGCTTTAACATATTTGCATTGTTATCAGTTGTTGAACTTAACATGAAAGGAATCTTGGTATATGTTCTTCCATAACTCGTTTCTTTAAACATTATTAGTGATATTTATGTTAATGCATATAGCATTATTAAATTTAGTCACTGCTGTGTTGTAAACTGAAAATACAACATTTTTGTTATCCATCTTACTATTCATGTAAATTTTATTTGCCATTAAGATAATAAAGTTTAGACCAAACTTCTTTAATTTTTAATATATTTATCTACTGGTGCTCATGTCCAAGAGAGTCTTCAGGATAGAAATCTAGGAGTAGAATTACTTGGTGGTAGGACATATGAATGTTCCATTCCATAGGTAATGAAAAAATGTTTTCTAAAGTTGTTTAAATTTACACTCTTACTGGCAGAAGAGGAAATGTTGGCTTCTCAGTATCCTTGCAAGCACTTGATGTTAACTGCCTTTTATATTTTTGCCAATCTGATCAATCTGAAATACTTTCCTATTTCAGTTTTACTGTAAATTTCATTTACTGCTCTTTACATGATTGGAGCCATTTTGAATTTTTTTAAATTAAATATCTATTTCTAACTTTTGCCCATTCAAAAAAACCATTTTGTTTGCCATTTTCTTTTATATTGGCAGTTGTTTATATAGCATTAGCATTAATTTGATGGCTGTAATGTCTACTCTTTTTCCTTCTTTTTGTGATTTTTTTCATGAAAAGAAATTCTCAATATTATTGAAATTAACAATGTATTTATGTAGTTTTTAACTGTGAGATTTGTTTTTAAAAAAACTGATTTCAAAGTGATAAAGATATTTTCAATGATTTTCTTTTAGATTTGTAATAAAATTGTTAATCTGTCAAATAAATTTCTGTGATTGGTGTAAATTTAGAATTCTTTTTTTTTTTTTTCCATGTGCACTCCCTGTTTATCTGCCTTCAGTTACTGGAAAATCTATCTTTTCATTCACTGACTTGTAATTCCCACTCTCAAGATACCATATTTGCTTTTTTTTTTTTTCCTGTGTGCTTTATCTCATTCTACAGGTCAGTTTTTCTATTTCATTAATAAGTTATGTAAATTTTTCTAATATGAAATACACTTTTATATTTGATAGGGTAAATTATCCATCTTGTACTATTCTTATCACTTCGTCCATGTGGATTTTAGAATACACTTGTCAAGTTTAATGGAAAACTGAGGGAGTTTTAATTGACGTTGTATATTGAATCTTAAATTGATTTGTTGAGATGTCATATCATGGTAATATTTGTTTTAACAAAAATGATACCTCAATTCATTTTTGCTAAAATTATTTTTTGTTAAAATAACAAGTATTTTGTTAAAATAACAAAATTACAATGTTATGACATTGTAATATTAGATGTCGTATCATTGTAAATTTGTTATTTTAACAAAAATAATACCTCAATTCATTTAGGCATTATTTAATATCTTTCTATAAAGCAAAATTTTCAAGAAATACCATTCCCTGAGAGGTGCTAACCGCCCCTGTTGAGATCCAAAATCTATAATGATTTATATATAATTCTAAATATTTTAGATCTTGAAAGGTGCATCTCAATTTAATGAAGTCAATCCATTTAACCCAGATAGTTAATTCACTAATAAACAACTACGATCCCAGTTAATTGGGGTGATAAAGGACTGAATATTTCAGCTGCAGCTCTGAGTGGATTCTTATGACAACTCTGAAGTTGTTATATCACAAAGAATAGTTGCTTGCATTTTTCATGTGGCTTAAAATGGTGTCTCCTCTAGTCACAGATAGATTGGTATCCTACTCCAGTGATCACCTGGCTGGATTTTCCATTTATTTTCCTTTTAAAAAATATACATATGTACAGACATAGAAATGTCTAACTCTAAGGACATTTGAATTTGATAAGATTCTAAGGAATGTAAAAGCATGTTTTTCATCTAATGACAAATACCTCTGAGCTTAGTAGAATGTTTGTTTCAAATTGTTAGGACAGGATTGTTATTCCAGGTATTCAGGTGAGGATTTTGAGTATCTCAACAGACTTTCTTTACCTTGCAATCAAAACTTATCTACAATAAAAAGTACCTTGCATATTTTCCCTTAGAAACAATGTTTCTGTGACATATCCCGAGAAGCAGGATGGTTCAGGAAATAAATTCTAAGCAAGAGCGAAGAGGTCTCTCCTTGGAGGCTCCCTTCATCCTGGTGTCATCAAAATCTCTGAAGCTGATTTGTATCAAAACTTGGTTCCACCATGAGAAAAGAAGGTGGTCCTTTTGTATCTCCTTAAGCAGTCATCTGTGGCTGCAATTGAGGCAGCTTCTATTCTGTGAAGGGTAATTTTCAGAGAAGACAGAAGTGAGACTTCAGCAGCCACAACTCTCTCTGTCACTAGAGCGTGGATGCACCTGAGGCAAAGGGATTCAGATGGGGCCACCAGAATGCCTTCTGTAACTCCAACTTTGTTTCTTAGTAATCTTATATTAATGTATAAAGGAAAATAAGACAGTTAAATTATCTCTACATCTGTGAAACAAATTGAAAACAAACACTACAGAAAAGTCTGAGTAATTTCAACCAAAAAATTCTTAAGAAATTCTGAAATGTATGGCACTGTTTTTCTATTATCTCCACAGTAAGTACAGTGATATAGATGAGTTTTCTTACATCTCTACTCAATACAGTGTGATGATATTCTATCCAAACACAATTCGGGGGGAAAAAAATCTATGAGAAACTGAAAGAATTGTGTATGAATAGCGTAATAGTTTGACTTGCTCCAAGGATGTCATCTTGAATATAAAGATAAGGATAGACTGCATACATTTAAAGCATTCTTCTGTGAACTTTATTATTTATTTATTTGCATCTGGGCAAAATCAGAAATAAGAATTGAGGAGCTGAGAGATTATATTGTTCTTTTATGTTTTTTTTTTTTATTTTTTGGAAAAAAAATGATTATCTTATGTTCTTAGAAATCTACCTCTCTAGTCTTTGAGATCAGTATAACTTTCTTGTTTAAATGAAATTCTGATATACCTATAGTGGATTAATTTAGAGAGCTGCTATGTTGAATACAAAATCGTTTGGTGTTGTGGTTATAAGGTCAATCAATTTTGAAGTAATCTCTGGAGCACAGATTCATGCCTTTAGAGTATCCTCCCTATTATGACTTCTAAATCATTTTAGTTTTCTTTTAACCTTTCCTTATACCACTAGCACTCTGCAGACTCTAGAAAATGAGATTCATTCTTTTCCTTTGACACACTGTATGTGGATGTGCCTCTGAGTCATATCATTATATCTAAGATGACCAATTGCTTTTTCTGAGGATAGAAATTCAAGATGTAGTTATTTGAAGGACTAAGGAGAATAATGATGAATTTTTCATATGCTCATATTCTATTTTCTTGCTGTAAAAATGTGTAAGACAGATCTATTCAAGCTCCGTGTTCTATCAGACGGGATAGAATCACCAAAAGATGTTGAAAAAATAATACGAAGTTATTTACTTTAAAACTGATTGGCCACAATTGCAAGAAATGCTAATAGGGCCACCATACAGAAATACGTAGTTTGAAATCAGACACAGACAAGCATACATAATACATCAGAATAAAGGACAGATGTGGCTTAATGTTCAGTACCTAGAAACTACAATTCACTGATCCATTATTTAGGAGTCTATGTGAAGTTATAATTGTCAAGACTCATTGAATACCATTTTACTATATTAAGTATTATTGCTAACAGTTTTCTCTTAAAATAAGGTTGAAGTTCTCTGTTACTTATATAAATGTAATATACTTTAAATGTGTTCATGTGTTTTGAAGCTCAACCTTAGAATTTTTTATTATAAACAATAACAATCATAATTAAAGAGTCTTCCATTTAGCATATATGTTTTTCTGATAACAATAAAAATGTAAGCAGGACTTTAGTTAAATATTGTATGAATTGCTCTTTATGTTAAAATTTAACTGATATTAATGTTTTTTATTTATGGTTTCAAAGTGTAAACTGGGCCATTCTTCTGTTGAAAATATTTGCTGACATGTCTATGAAAATAGAATAGGGATCTAAATCCATTTGATGGCGTTTATATCCTTCATATGATTCCCTTATTTCCACCAACCATTTTTCTCATTATTTTAAGGCCTTTTTGCTTCTCTCTTTTCTTCCCCAAACAGTGTCTGTATTCTCTCATCTTGCCTTTGCTCAATTCTGTCTAATTTAACAACCAAAATAAATGTGCTCCTATTTTGTATTTGGTTCTAAGGATAGAAAATTTAGACCCACAGTACCTATGGTGCACGGGAGAAGCAAACGAGCGGAAAACTGAAATTGTCACCAGAACCGAGAAGTGCATGTAGGGAACATACATATAAACAAGGGGAACTTGTCTGGGGAAAAAGACTATCCTAGTTCTTGCAGGGAACAGCTATGTAAGACAAATAGATCAGGAGTTAAAGTAAGAGTTTTCTAGCAATTGTCATCTTATTTCAGCTGGCTGTGATATATGAGTCAAAATCAGCTACATAAATTATGAGCAAAAGCTTATTCCAGACAGAGGATGAAGCTGATGCAAGATCATGATGTATTTAGGAAAGTACAAATAATTTGGTAAGACCTGGGTAAGTGGCAGTGAGTGGTGGAAGTGCTAGTAATGAGACAGAGATGATGAGATAAACTTAGTCGAGATGATCAGACACCTTTTCATGACATACAATAAACTAAAAGTATATTGTACTTTAAACCAGTGGGGAGGAGAATGTGATGTGATGCTATTTGCCTGTTCAAAAGATGACTCTCACAGAAGTATGAAGAATGGCTTCCTGGCAGGTTCAGAATTCAGACCCTGGATGTGTAGATAACAAGAGAATATTGGACAGATTTCCCCTTTTACACTTCTGTGACTGGCATATCCTCTGCCTTTTAGTTCAAGGTCTAGCTCAAATGTCACCTCTCAATAAAGCCTTCTCAGATCTTTCCCCCATTAAAATATTGTCACTCTCTTCCCTGATTATTCCTATAGCTCTCTCTTCATCCCTAGCTGTCACTCTCTCTCATCTTCATTCTAGCTCTTGCCTTAGAATTGACTTATCTGAGCTTTCTCTCCAACTAGGAATGAACATAAAAAGAGGGTAGCCACTTGCCAAATATTTGCAGATCTGAAAATTGTTATTACATTTTAAAGAACATAGATTTATATTAAAATCTGAAAACAGTATGTTGATGTAAAAGAGATTAATTTGAAAAGTATGTATATGAAAGTAAATTTAAATCATGTTTGTATTGTAACTATTAAATTGATTTCTCTTGTTGCTCCATCAGTTTTCTAATGTATGCCTGTTTGTAATGAAATTCCCTTTCATGTCAAATAAATGTAAATTTTAGAAGGCAAAGACAATAAATATGTGTCCTCTCAACTTAGCACATTAAGAGCAAAAGCATGCCTAAAAATAGATTTAGATAATAATGCTTTTTGGTAAGTTCATTTATGTGAGTTATTTAGATTACTTTTATTTTGAGATGGTGGGTGAAATGTAAATTTCATGTCAAAACTAGATTCTCCACCAAAGGCTGCTTTATTCTGGGATATTTTTTCCCCTAAAATTGAGGGAAAAGATTGTTTTCTAAATCCTCATTGACTCATGTTGAGTTAATGATCCATTGTAATATGTCATAGTATGAAATTTGCCTGTCTTCACTTTGTAAGCAGAATTATACCTTTATAGAAGCATTTTAGACATATGTTTATTAGTGGTATTGTCTTCAATACTTAGAAGTAATTAATATTGATAAAATATTATTTTATGAACATATCAACCCTAAGAAATATAACTAAATGTTCTATCTCAAAAATATTTAACAAACACAAAATACATTTGTTTTTATCACTCATCCAAACATTGAAAAACACCTTTCCAGGTTTCTAAACTCCCAAAGATTGTGGTGACAATGAGCAAATGAACTGATGCTTAAAGGTAAGGATTTTATAGCCATTCAGAATATTGGCAAAGAGCTGCTAGCATCAGTGGTATTTGCCAGATCTATGAATCAATTGGAAGCATGATTTTTCACTCAGAGAGCAAACACAAGAATCAGACTCTTGTGGAAAAAAATAAAAATAAAAATGACCAAATTGGTTTAAAATGATTATGGCCACATATTTCATTGTTATGTAAATTTAAAGGAAAAATTCTTATTAACATAGTGTACATCAGCACATGGTGGTAATTTTGAAAGGACAAAACCAATTTGTTATTTCTCTCCATGAAATAGAAATTAAACTATTGAGAAATCCTTCTTAGTTTCTATGATAGTACTTAAGAACTCACACAAAGTAATTTGACATGTTACATATAAGTATCAATGGCCATATGCCAGAATAATGTATTTCGTGGATAAAAATATTTTAAAATACCAATAATCCAACTTTTATCTCCTTGGTACACCTACTTTTTTCTCATCCATATTTGATGTAAGGAACAGCACATCTTAATACTGCACATTTGACTTTGCAAAAGTGCACTTGGGCATGAAAGATTTGTATTGTGATGACTTTTTTTTGTAATAACATCGATGATGTTAATGGTAATATAAATTGGAGTAGACGCTTTGGTTGGCAATGATGTCAAGAGTCCTACTGTATGGTTTTGACTCAAGTTATGCTTCTAAGACTATAAAAATAAAAGTGCAGTCATTTAAATTATTATACATTAATATGAGGAAATATTAAAAATCATTTAAATGAAGCATAAGTAATTTATATGGCATTAAGTTGAAAAACAGGAATAGATAGACAGGTGGATAGACAGATAAATAGATATCCCAATTTCTGTCTCTGTATTATATTAGCATTCATTTTAAAGACTGGAAGGAAAAAGGCCAGAAGATGAATAGTAATTATGTTTGTTTATGAAGTTCTAATTTTTTTTGTTGTTGTTTTTACTTTCACTGTTATATTATCTACATATTCTATAAGGGCATGCACTTTTGTATTGAAGTATAATCTATATAGGAAAGTAGACAAATCCTAAGTGTACAACTTGAATTTTTCCATATTAAATGTACTTTCCTGTGTATGTTCAAGGAATAGAATGTCTCTTCCCCTTAGAAGTGTTCTTTTTGCCCCGCTCTTATCACCAACTTCCCCTAAACATAACCTCTATCCTAATATCTATTTCAGTTGGTCAGCTTTGCTGTCTTTGCACTCTATACCCATAGAACGATACAGTACATATGGTTCTAGTACATACAGTGCATATAAATTGGAATAGAGACTTTGGCAATGTCAAGAGTCCCACAAGATCAAGACTCTCATAACTGTATGACTTTGACTCAAGTTATGCTTCTAAGACTATAAAAATAAAAATTCAGGCATTTAAATTATTATACATTAATATGAGGGAATATTAAAAAATCATATTTAAATGAAGTATAAGTAAGTTATATGAAATTAAGTTAAAAAGCTGAGGAATAGATAGGTGGATGGATAGATAGATATATGGATATCCCAATTTCATCCAGTACATATGTACTGTATGGTTCTATGTTTGGCTTCCTTTACTCAGTATTATATATGTGAGACTTTGGCTTCCTTTACTCAGTATCATGTATGTGAGAGTTATTCACATTGTTTTGTATAATATTTCACTGTATGAATATATCTCAACTTGTACACTTTATTGTTGATTATCATCTGTGTAGTTTTCAGGTTTTGGCTATTACCAATACAACTTCTTTAAACCTTCCTGCCAATATACTTTGCTGAATATATGTATAAATTTCAAAACTGAGTATATATGTTGGGTTGTAGGATACATAGATGCTCAACTTTAGTAGATATTGCATGTATTATGTCTTTTCCAGAAAGAAGGAAGGGACAGAAGGGAATGGAAGGGGAAGAGAAGGGCCAGAATTGGCTAAATATGTTGACCACATTGATATTCATACTAACTTGGGCAATATTAACTGGTCATTGGCCCCTGATTTACTAGTTATCTCAGTTTTTTATTGGTTCCTTCTTTCTTGGTAAAGCTGAATAAAGCTCTGGTCTTTTATCTGTATCATTTTAAAGTAGGTCAGCATTTCGTTGATTCTCAATACTTCTATTAGCAGTGACTAACATGAGAGGTATAGTCTGTGCCGATATTCTGATTTAGAGATTAATAATGACATGTGGATTAGCCATTATGATGCATGTCTTAAATGCACAAAATTAATTTCTTTGCAAAAAGACAACAATCAGTAATCCAGAATAAGAAAATTCAGAGATTTACCTGATCAAGAAATGAAGGTATGACGAAAGAGATGAATCCTATATGTGCATGATTTGAGAGAAAAAAGTGTCACTAAAAATCATGTTAGGGCATGGGATTAATTTTTAAAGCTAATTTCTATAACCCAAAATGCTAAAAGCCACCTTTTCATAGCTATCTTCACTTTTTACAATGCTTTTTTTGATATAAGGAAGCTCAGCCTGAAGTTTTTGGAATGATCAAAATTAAGAACATGATCTTCATTTTTGTTGGCCCAGATATCTGCTTTAACACTTCAAACACTCTTTTAAAATATCTCACACTGTATCAAAAATAACTTGCCTTAGCCACAAAGAAATCTGAGAGCTCTGTCAGTCAGCAAGCCCATATGTAAGTGAGAAAGAAATGTGCTGTTTAGTTTACATGACAACCTGCAGATCAAAGCAAAATAAATAAATAACATTGAGTTGACTAAGCCTTCTATTTCTTTGGGAATAAATATTAAATATAAGCACTTTGAAATGAAAGAATGAAGATACTACAACTATCTATGATGAAATTAGATGGAACATTGAGGTCCCTGGTAAAGGGGAATTATAATTTTTAATGTAGAATTTTAATGTTCAAAAAAATACAAATCAAACATGGTACAGATTGGCAGGCTAAAAATAAAAGGTTTTGTCCATCCTTTAGAAATCTAAACATTGCAATGGAAAAACACTTTAGTCTTTTAAATGCAAACTAACCATATGTGCTTTGTTAAGTTTCATTTATTATTTTTAAAATGGCATTTTATTCATTAGCACATATTATTAAAATTTAGTTTAAATAAAACCATGATCTCTAGGATTAAAAACTAAAGTAGCTTTCTTTTGTACTGAGAACTTATTATTCTTGCTTTACAAAGGCCCAATATGTTTTCCTGGAACATAGAGCTATTAACTATTACATAGGGTTTTGTCTCTGCTGTGGTTTAAATTCTTCATGATTGACTCTGATTCTCACAATAGTTTCTTCCTTTTCTTAGGCTTAATATTTTAGGATTAATCAGTTTTTTATAGGAAAATTGAAGGAAATAGTTTCTCTTCTCAGAAAAATAAGCTCAGAAGAGTAGAATAAGTTTATTTTAGGGATGGCTCAATTGTCTTACATTCACTTTGCTCTTGGCCTAGTGAGGAACTATCAAAGGAAGGGCAACCCTCTGATACAAATTCAACAAGAAGTTTGCACAAACTGAAAGGATACTCTCAATGTCAGAAAGCCAGAATGTTATAATGGATATCCTAATCTATTCTAAAACAAATTCCTTTACTCAATATGATTAATACTTTACAAAGCCTGAGTTCTGGTTGTTCCTACAAGAATCTCAGTGATGTTGTTTGTGTCTGGAATCATGTGTACATATGGTAATTCCAACATACACTCAGCCTAAAATGCTATAGAAATTGCTCTTTATTACCTCCTTAAGAGAGAAGAATAAACTTAACAAATAATATGACTGCCACTATGGTAGGTTCAAAAGGAATAGCATGCATTGGTTATGGATTTTCTGAGGAAAGTGCATATGTGGAAATAAATATGATTCAAAACGTTTGTTAGAACCAGGCACAGTGGCTTGCACCTGTAATTCCAGATCCCAGCTACACAGGATGCTGAGGCTGGAGGATCACTTGAAGCTGGCACACAAGACCAGCCTGGACAACATAGCAAGATCACCTCTCACCTGCTCCCACCATCTCTCAAAAAACTTGTTTTAATTAGCTGGGTCTGGTGGTACATACCTGTATTCAGCTACTCTGGAGGCTGAGGCAGAAGGATGGCTTGAGCCTAGGAGTTCAAGTCTGAAGTGAGCTATAATCACACCATTGTAGTCCAGTCTGGGCAACAGAACTAGACTTTGTCTCTTAAAAAAAATGTTGTTTACAAGATCATGTCATTTGCACGGACATAGATAGAGCTGGAAGTCATTATCCTTAGCAAACTGACACAGGAACATAAAACCAAATACCGCACATTCGCACTTTTAAGTGGGAGCTGAGTGATGAGAATACATGGACACATGAAGAGGGAGTAAAACACAAACGAAGGCCTGTCAGAGGGTGAGAGCTGGAAGGAGAGAGAGCATCAGGAAGAATAGCTAGTAGATGCTGGGCTTAATACCTAGGTGATGGGATGATCTCTGCAGCAAGCCGCCATGGCACACACTTAATTATGTAACAAACCTGCACATTGGCACATGTACTCCTTAACTTCAAATAAAAGTTAAAAATTAAAAGTTTTCTAAAATAACATTTTAAAAATAACTATAATTAACTTACCTTTTGTATTTGAAATATATTAACTCTTAGGAAACAACTTTGGACTAATATTGAGGATAGAATTTTCCAGTATTTCCAAGCCAATGGTAATACATGGCCTAAATAAATTATACACGTGTTGGTAATATTTAATCAGCCAGGATATTAATGACCTCTGAGTAAAAAGAAATATTGTAGCATTGACTTTTTTTAAACAGCATGATTCAGTAAGTAGTCTGGAAGTGATGAGAACCCCGATTGGGGTACGGGTGAAATGTGTATTTTAGGGGGGCAGATATTAATACAAGTTCTCTTGCTCTCTATCTCTCTGTCACTTAGGCTGAGATTGGAGTTAGCAGAGAGGCTTAGTAAGCATTAGATAATTCTGTGCAATAAAATTAAGTCATTCAAAATGTTATGATTTTCTCATGTTACCTGTATTATCTCCTATTTTTAAATCTTTCATGATTAGAACTCTAAGGATGTGAAATATTATTTTTCAACATAAAAACCCATTAACAAGATAGTTTGATCTCTATTTGGGTTTGAAATTCTTTTGATTGGTGTAATGGTCTCAAGTTTATTCACTCTTCTTTGAACCAAACTGTTTCAACCCACTACACATGCAACACTTAAAAATATTTGTACGGCACAAAGAAGTAAACTGGAATAAATATGAGATGTTTGTTTGCAGTTTGGGCAAGAAATATAACTCATTACATTGTCTTGCAATTATACCTGGGCCTTGTCTTGACACTCTAAGAGATGCCTGTTTTGCTGAAGGAAATGGCATTAAGAGGTTCATATTTTCAAGGCAGCCTCTGTATCTCTCTTTATAATAAAAACATTTCACTAAATCTGAAAAAAGAAAGAATTTCTTCTAATTAGGATTATTAGCTGAACACATTTATAAGTTCTGTAAATGCATCAAACTTTAGTGGAAAGTTATTTCCAAATTAGTAATTAGATTATATCATTTTGCACGTTGTCATTTTATCTACTAAGAGTGTTATTCAAAAGTGGCACCTTTTCTATTTACTTTGTCCTTAGTTCCAACCAATGCAGGCTAGAAAAATGAGTGATTTGGTAATTGTATGACACATTTTAGCTTCAGCTAATAAAGTTTTGTTGGACTCATTTATAGAAGATTCAGACATTTTGAATTTGCTGACATAAAAATGTCAAATCATTTTTCTTGTCTGTTTTGCTAGAAGATGCCTGCACAATGCTTTAGCTTCATTTTGTCACTTTTTTATTTTCTGTATTTCCTCGCAATTAAACATTTAATCTAAATAGAAGAAATGTCTTTGCAAATAAGTACATATGTGAGATAATCTTGATTACATTGCCTAGTAAACGATTTGCACTTTTTTCTCTACCATGTTTTCGTCTTCTGAATCTGTCAAATTTCCACCTTTTATTCTTTTTTGAAAAGTCTGCATTACTGTGGTATCACAGGGTTCATTGGAGAAAACAGAAAACACTAGTGTTATTTTAGAAGAAAGGGATGGCATGCATGGAATACAATATTTTACAAACTTGCTGGATGAATTGCAGCAGAGAAACTTAGGAGACCACTTGGATGGAGGGAATCAAGATCATCACTATACTTATGTAGTACATTAGGAAACTGGTACTCAGTGTCTATCACAACTGGCTCTCATGCCAAGTTGCTGGTAGCAGGACACTGACACATGTAGTACAGGGATCAGCAAACACTGATCTCTACTCTGTTTTGAAATACCCACAATAGCAGAATAATAACCATTACTTCCTTTTGCTCTACAAAGCTCATGCAATTGCACCTACCTGGCAGAAACTATTCATATCCAGAACTTTCATTGCAAGGGAATCTAGGAATGTACTTTTTTTCCCTTCCAACCTCTGCAAATAGAAGGAAATTGTAATGCACGTTGAGAGAACTTACGCAGGCATCTTCTACAGTCCGCACCTTTGGCTATTCAACATCCATTTACATCCTTCTACAAATACTTATACTTCCAAATAGCAGCAATAACAAGAATTTGGTACAGTCTAACATAATGTACTTAACCGCACACAAATATCTTCATTCTCTTCCCAAAAATGAAAACTCAGAATTCCATCACTAACTTCTTTTGTTATAATCTCGTTATAACCGAATAAGACTTTGGGATGTATTCAAGCTTTTCTCATTCAGTTGCAATCCCAATTTGTCATTCTGTGATATCTTCAAAAAATGTAGAGAACAGGAAAAGGAGGACAAATTGAAATTGGTTAATATATACAAATACACTCAAAGCAATGAAAGGAAAGAACATGGGACTCCACAGACTTTTATTTCTGCAACTGTTCACGATTGTTCTGTACACCTCTAGCACTCCTTCTGTGCTCCTTTGTGCCCCAGTTAGCACTTCAGCCATCTGGGGCTTTCTACGTGATAGGGTGGCCCAACAGTTCAATTCTTAGGGATCTAATCAATTGAGAGAAGCATCATTTTCTCAAAAATAAAATCAATTTAAGTTTAAAATGCTTAAAGTGGCTATAGTCCTTCAGGATTTCCAAAGAATTTTTGGTTTGTTTACTCATTTGTTGGCATAGGTTGTGTGCATCCTTCTAAATATTTGATGTTAAATTATTTCAATAGTTGGCAAAATTAAACATGAATTAAGCAGAATAAATTATTTTTATTGAATTTAATTTCTGAAAATTTATAAGTTAGAAATAATGCTTACACTTACATGAGTAAGATATTTTAAAAGACCAGTTTTCTTAACTTGCATGGCCTATAGTGCCTTAATAAGTTGATTTGAAGTTTATTTTTATTTATTTTGCAAAATTATAAAACTTTTAATTCTTAAAAATTTACAATCATCAGTTTTAAAATTATAACATAAATTTTAGACTATGGCTAAACTTGAAATCAAATACCAATAAAAAGTTAAAAGGAGATAAAAGTTGAAAAGAAGACGATTTAACAATTCAATTTACAATGCAAATATGAGAGCATCTATTATATAATAATAATCAGACCTATCTTGCATTTAAGAAGAAAAAATAACCAATTAAATCAAAAGAATGCTCTACAGTTTGCTACTTGATTGTAAAACGGAATTTTCAAATAAAAAGATAATGAAACTAATGGATTTTATTCAATAAGAAGACTTAACTGGTCGCATATGGAGTAGCCAGTTCAGAGACATGTCAGACATAAAAACTGATTTTCTTTGGATTACTACTACAACAAAATTATCTGGCTTCAAACCTGTATAGCTTAGGAATTTAATGCCAACACGGTGTTTTGTCACTTGCTTCCAGGAGCTTTCTTGTTTAGTTCAGTACCAATTAATCAGGTTTTTTGTGTTTTGTTTGTCCCTTCTTTCCACTGAACTGATTGATCCCTGTCAATAACTCTATAATCTGGAATAGGCTTTGTGTGTTTGCGAGCTCTTCTTCATCAGTTGTATTTGCTGACTCAGAACCTGAGTGCTGAGATAGGGTCAGACTTTGAGCAGAAGTGAAGCCTTGTGGACCTTGGATCTTGAATATTTATCTCCATGTTTTCCTGGTTTCATAGTCCAGCTTGAAAGGCAACATCTCTGGAATACCCATGAACTTTATGGACACAACTTGATTCTAACATAATGTTTTAGAATGAACCAGCAAATCCAGTCATAGCTTAGGTTTTGTTCAAAAGAATGCATATACGGCCCTTGGAGCATAGCTGGTTAATATTTTCATATTTTTGTCCATAGTGACTTGATATGCACATATTTCTAGTTACATCTTTCAAGTCAGGTTATCTAGATACAATTTATATACAGCAAAACTCACTCTTTTTAGGTGTACATTTCTGTGAGTTTTGAAAAATCTATACAGTGATGTAATCACCAACCATAATTAAGACATAGAATGCTTTTGTCAGTAGAATATTTCCATCATTCCAGAAGGTTCCTTGTGTCCCTTTGTAGTCCATCTCCCTGGCAAACTTTGATCAGGTTTCTGTTCTTATAACTTGGCCTTTTCTAGAACATGATATAAATTAAATTTTTTAATCTGTAGCTTTTTCTTTCTGATTTTTTTCACTTAACATAGTGTATTTGAAATTTATCCATGTTGTTGCATGTGTCAATAGTCATTTTTAAAAATTATTAATATTCTATTTTATGTCAGTACCACAGTTTTCTCATCTCACCATTTGGTGGGCAATCAATTGGTATCAGCTGGGGGTGATTGTGAATAGAGCTGATATAAACATTCTTCATGTGGGCATGTGTTTCTCTTTTCTCTTGGGTAAAACTCCTAAAAGCAGAATTGCTGAGTCTATGATAACAGATCAGCAAATTTCATAAGAACCTGGTATATTGTTTTAGTATGTTGCCTTTAGCATTTTGCATTCCCGCCAACAATGTACCAGAGAATATACTGCTAAATAATAATGCTAATGATAATAATGGCTGCAATAATTGAAATTATAACTATATTGTTGAGAACCTTTTCAGCACCTCCCATGTCACAGTCACTGTGCTAAACACTTGACATATTTTTAACTCATTATATTATCAAAATAATGCATAAGGTAGATCCTATTACTATAATATCCATTTTATATTTATACATTCTATTAATTTTTTTTTTTTTTTTTTTTTTTGAGACGGAGTTTCGCTTTTGTTACTCAGGCTGGAGTGCAATGGCGCGATCTCGGCTCACCACAACCTTCGCCTCCTGGGTTCAGGCAATTCTCCTGCCTCAGCCTCCTGAGTAGCTAGGATTACAGGCACGCGCCACCGTGCCCAGCTAATTTTTTTGTATTAGTAGAGACGGGGTTTCACCATTTTGACCAGGATGGTCTCGATCTCTTGACCTCGTGATCCACCCGCATCGGCCTCCCAAAGTGCTGGGATTACAGGCTTGAGCCACCGTGCCTGGCCTAATATTTCTTTTTAATTTTGTGGGTATATAGTAGGTGTATATGTTTATAAGCTACATGAGATATTTTGATACAGACATGTAAGGTGTAATAATCACATCAGGCTAAATGGGGTATCCATCACCTTAAGCATTCGTCCTTTGTGTTACAAACAATCCAAATGCACCCTTTGAGGTTTTTTTTAATGTACAATTAAATTATTTTTACTATAATCATCCTGTTGTGGTAGAAATTACTAGGTCTTATTCATTGTTTCTAATTACATTTTGTTCCCATTATCCATATCCATTTTCCCCCACCAACTACCCATCCCAGCCTCTGGTAATCAAGTTACCTCCAAACTGTTCTTCATAGATATTGTACTAATTTACGTTCTCACTGACAGTGTATGAGGGTTCCCTCTTCTTCACATGCTTGCCAGTATTTGTTATTGCTTGTCTTTTGAATATAAGCCTTTTTAACTGGAGTAAGATGATATCCAACTGTAGTTTTGCTTTGAATTTCTCTGATGATCAGTGATGTTGGACACCTTTTTAAATACATATTCGCCACCTGTATGCCTTTTCTGATGCATGGCTATTTAGATCTGTTGCCCATGTTCTAATCAGATTATTAGATGTTTTTACTACAGAGTTGTTTGAGCACCTTGTATATTCTGGTTGTTAATGCCTTGTCAAATGAGTAGCTTGCACATATTTTCTCCCATTCTGTGGGTTATCCTTTCACTTTGTTGATTGTTTCCTCTGCTGTGCAGAAGTTTTTTAACTTGATGTAATCCCATTTGTCCATTTTTGCTTGGTTGCCTGTAATCATGAGGTATTACTCAAGAAATCTTTCCCAGTCCAATGTCCCAGAGAGTTTCCCCATTGTTTTCTTTTAGTAGTTTCATAGTTTGTGGTGTTACATTTAAACCTTTAATCCATTTTGATGTGATTTTTGTATGTGGTGAGAGATACAGTCTAGTTTCACTCTTCTGCATATGGAAATCCAGTTTTCCCAACACCACTTATTAAAGAGACTGTCCTTTCCCCAATGTATGTTCTTGGCACCTTTGTCAAAAATGAGTTTACTGTAGATATATGAATTTATTTCTGGGTTCTCTATTCTGTTCCACTGGTCTATGTCTGTTTTTATGCCAGTGCCAAAGCATCTTCATTTTAATATGAGGACATTGAAACCCATGTTGTCTCAACCCACAAGTGGTAGAGCTGATATTCAAACCCAGATAATCTGGCATTAGAATTGTTTCCCCTAAACATAATGTTCTCCTGCCTCTTCATTTGCTGGTTAAACAGACATTAGAAATAATCCAGAGCTGGTTATTCTAAAGAAAAATGGAAGTATTCTAAAATTCATATTCTTAGTAAGGGTGTTGAAAGGCATCTTGAGCAGAACATAAACTGAAAATGTTAGCATCCAAGTACTTCAAAAAATGCCACTTGTATGTGCGTACAATTGTTGTTCACATGTACAAGTTGGCTTATTTCTTTCCGCATTTGCACCATCTCTATTCAAATAAGAGACATCCTCTACAAACTGAAGTTTTGATTGAATATAAAAGATCTAAATTTATAATTAGGAAAGTGACTTCAATCTTGGAAAACAAGTATGGAAGTCAAAAAAGTCAGTCGCTAATATACAAAGTTCTATTTATTCTGAAGCAGAAATAGAATATGGCCATTTTTGTTTTATAAAACCAGGATAAGGATTTAATAATTTAAATAGACTTTTATTTTTATTTGCCGATTATGTAAGATTGCTCATGACAATTGACAGACAATAAATCATCTGGTAATTTTATACTGCCCAGAATTACTTGTTTTTACATTTTCATTATTTTAAAAATTGTTAAGACCTATTTTTGATGGGGCACACTAAACCACTTAATTTTGAAAATGTTTTCTCAAGTTACATTAGATGGTTTTCCTGTCATTTAGTTGAATGCAAAGAAAAAAACAGTAAAACTATATAAAGACACATGCACATGTACGTTTATTGCAGCACTGTTCACAATAGCAAAGACTTGGAACCAACTCAAATGTCCATCAATAATAGACTGGATAAAGACAATGTGACACATATACACCATGGAATACTATTCAGTCATAAAAAAGGATGAGTTCTTGTCCATTGCCAGACATGATGAAGCTGGAAATCATCATTCTCAGCAAACTAACACAGCAACAGAAAACCAGACACCACATGTTCTCACTCGTAAGTGGGAGCTGAACAATGTGGACACATGGACACAGGGAGGGAAACATCACACACCAGAACCTAGAGTGAGGGGGTTAGACGAGGGATAGCATTAGGAGAAATATGTAATGTAGATGATGGGTTGATGGCTTCAGCAAACCACCATGGCATGTGTATACCTATGTAACAAATCTGCACATTCTGCTCATGTATCCCAGAACATAAGTATAGTTAAAAAAACAAACAGTAAAACTAGTTCTGTCAAAACTTACTGTGAGATAGGCATGATAGAATTATACAAGGAAAGGAGCTGGGTGCAGTGGCTCATGCCTATAATCCCAAAACTTTGAGAGTCTGAGGTGGGTGATTCACCTGAGGTCAGCCTGGCCAACAGGATAAAACCCGACCCTACAAAAATACAAAAGTTAGCCAGGCATGAATGAATGAATGATGGTAGATGGCTGTAGGCCCAGCTACCTGGGAAGTGGAAGTTGCAGTGAGCAGAGATCGCACCACAGCACTCCAGCCTGGGCGACAGAATGAGACTCTGTCTCAAGAAAAAAAAAAAAAAAAAAAAAAAAAGAAATTTTGCGAAGAAAGAAAGTAAGGGAAGATAAGTAAATGATAGCCATGTTGGTTTCTAAAAGACCTTGACTAGTGTATATTATGAATATTTTGTGTTACATCTTGATGAACAAAAAGACATCTATTGCATCTTTTCTATTCTCGTATTTTGACATTCTTTTTTTTTTGTACTTTAGATTCTGGGGTACATGTTTTTAACAGGTGTTGATGCAATGGTATTTTATCTTGATTTCTTTCAAATAAAAATTCAGCGTGAACATCCAAATGTGTGCTTATGTAACACACAGTGTATCTAGCCTGAACTACGGCAAATGTGGCAGCTACATACCTCTTCAGTTCCTTCTGGGTACTAAATAAATGCAAGCAGGTAGGAGCTACTCTACCCAAATTTCTGTAAAAATTTCTTAATTAATTTTCAAATCCATGTGAAAAAATTTAAAATTATCTAAGAACAATTGAAACCACAATGTGGAATTAGAACAAATATATACAGTTATCAGAAGTCAAAACAATGCAACCAATGACAAGTGAGAGAGTGTGAAATTCAGGTTTTTACTTCTAGTTTCCTCTTTATTCCAATTTGTAGCTAGGAAAATGATCACTCTGTTTTCTGTCTGGTCCACATCACCTGAATTTTACTTACTTTTGAGTGTGTGTGTGTGTGTGTGTGCCTGTGTGTGTGTGTATTTGTGTGTGTGCGCGTGTGTGTATATTTGTGTGTGTATTTGTGTGTGTGTGCATGTGTGTGTATATTTGTGTGTGTGTGCGCGTGTGTGTGTGTATCCCATTCTGCTCTCACTGGATGTTTTACCGAGTCATGGTCTTTTCTCCTTCAACAGATTCTTAGTCTTTGTTTTATGTAGACTTGATCTACACACAATTTGACATTTGCCTTGCTTTTTTTGTGTGTCTATTCATTTAGTGCCAGCCAAAGAAATCTGGAACCTCTGGCCAGCCACTTGTCTTTTTACTGCATTCTTGCTTGAACATTTGTGATTCAAGTGGGGGATGGAGGGACTCTAAATCCAGTAAAAGCCTGAACTATCATAGCATTTCCAATATATGTTCCGCGGATTCAGAAGATCCGAGAGGTCTAAGCATTTTGTTATTATAGTCGCCTGAGCTATAGTTATTTTTAAAGTAGTTTTCCAGCTTCTTAAATAGACCAATTGAAATAAATTGTCATTCAATTGGTTACTGTGCCATCAAGGAAGCATGGTCCATTTCTAACAAGTTTTTGTCGATGACCATTTTCTCCATGTAATTCAATATAAATGTGCATCTTAATAAATGAATAAAATTTGAGGGGCATATAATGGAAATAGAAGAAAATAGTCATACGCATGTTTAGCAGATATGCATTCTGTTTAATTTAAGTTGTTTGTTTATTGAAGTTGGAAAAATAACATACAGGCCACCCCTCTAGAAGCGTAAGAAAGATTTTACAAGTGGGTCAAATAGAACCTAGCTCCAGAATCCCAGTCAGTTCTAGGTGATGCATGAGCATGTCTCTATCAGCTGATGTCCTCAAATTCTATTCCTCTCAGTCTCAGAAGAGTTTTCTGTGTTTTTATTTCCTTCTAGCATGACTTCTGCTCTCTTATAGAACCTCTCTTCACCTGATTTCAGTCTATATTATTGTGTTCTCTGCCTCATTCTTTTTGTAATTTTAATTCATATTTTGTAGAGTTAATAGCTAATGGACCCAACATACCATCACAAAACAGATCACTGGGCAACCTATGGAGTTGGATCCCCTAGATCAAGTTCCCACATCCGGAGAAAGTTACATTATATAATACACTGCTTCTTAACATTACTCCTTTTTCAGGGGCTGTGGTCTTGGGGAGCACCATATTTGGGATGTTATGTTCATCTTCATGAAATAGTCAAAGAAGAATGATAGCGTAAACTCCACGAGAACCAGGACTTTGTCTCTTTGCAACATACTATTAAGTCTGTTGTTCTAAGAGTAGTGCCTGGCATATTGTGAGCCTTTGAATGTTTGTTGAATATGAATATGTGAAGAAACAAATGATTAATAGATCATTTTCATTCATTTGAGAAGTGTACAGTTACTTCTGAATATTATATGTGCAAGAGATTCAACCTGCTCCAGAGCATATTCAGTGTGAAACAGTCTCAAATGTTTGATTATATGTAGAGCTAGTGAATAACTTTATGCATGGCTAATTTGAAGGAAATCTCTAACTAATCTAGAGAGCTGAGTACCTCAGTCACCTTTTCCCAGGTCAAGTAAATTGTAGAAAAATATTTTTCTACAATTAAAAATATATATTTAACTTAGTTGCTTAGAGTATAAGTAAATAATTGTAATTCAAGCACCGAATCTTTACCCACATGCAGCCATCTAGCTACCATAAATGTTGTCTTAGCAACATCTTCAAGAGAAGACACTTCAAGAGTAAATATGATGTCCAAAACATCAAATATTTATAGAAACAAACCCTTATAAATTCATGCATTTAGAAGGTCCGGGTGGTACCTTAACCAATTAAGAGGGGCAGTCTTATGAACATAATTGTTAAGATGGGCAGATAGGAGAATTATGAAAAAAAATTATGCGCTTCTCATCTCCTCCAACTGAATCCCTGTGTCACTTCTTCTCACTCTTCCCCAGAGGTTTCCTAGCACATATACCTGTGAATCTCCAGTGGATTTCCTGTAAAAGCTATACTTTATGTTTGTCAACAGTAATGCTAAATACTAAATCTTTTAGTGGCCTGCTGTTAGCAAAACTAATAAAAATGTACTGATATGCTGACTTACAGTTATAAATCATATGCCATGTATCAGTCTATTGAGTCAAACAAAAATTTGATGAGTCACACATTCTCAATCTGTACATTTCACAGGTGAAAACATAAAGGCTCAGCTCAGAAGAATGACCTACCAATAGATAAATATGGACCTATTTATTTATATAATTGGCATCATCAGGAACTGAATGCAGGCCTAAAACACCATAAAGCTGTCTCATGAGATTTCACACTTCATGAAAGTGTAACAATTACAATTTAACATGTCACTACTTCCTATGAATATTTACACTTTGAAGTAAAAGTGAAGATTGTCAATGCATAACTCAAAGTTTCTTTAGCAGTAAAAAATAAAGTATTTTGATAGCTCTTTAGGTTGTTCATTTCTGAGGAGGGTTGGCTTTCTATTTACTATAAGTGAGGTTGACTCACTCCCATTTTAATCCCATCTATGTTCAGACTACCTTTTAGTCTGTGAATGGTAAAAACAAATTGCTAACTTTTAAAAATGTAATCTATGGTTATGGTTGCTGTCTTTTTAACATGGTAGATTAATTCTGTTTAATTTTGAGTGTTCCACTATAATCTATGTTTGTTTCAAGATATATCAGACGTTTGAGCAGAGTGAATAATTCTCTTCTGCAAGACAAGGAATTTTTTTCTATACAGTAGTGGAAATCTACTAAAGTTGTATCAAGAGATGAGTTTCACTCCAGAGATAATATGAATCGAACTCAAAGCAGTGCAATCAAAAAAGAAGAAGAATTCCGTGTGAGTGGGAGGTGTGTACCAGAAAAATAAAAATGAGCAAAGCTGAAGTGCTCTTGATTCTGCTTTTATATTGCACCAACACATATTTGCTTTTGCTCTGTTTAAGAATGTGCAAATGGATTATAACAGTTTGAGAACTTAGGTATGGCATCTGTTAAAATTCACATGAATTGCAATTCCAGCATAGAAATGCTTTTGGAATTAAAGGAAGCTCTCATTTCTCATGAGACCATTCTTATTTCCAAACTCATTAGAAAAAAAAAATCTCTATTTTTTGCTATTCTATACCCTTTCTCATTCTTTTTTGTAGTAAAACATTAAATGGTACAGTTGGGTATTCTCATAAGGATAGTTTAATTAGTACATCAACTGAAGTCTTTAGGACAGGATTTGAACACAAATGTTTGTTCAATTTCCCTTTGCAATGTTACGTGGTATGTTACAGCATGCGCAGAAGGTGTACAGACTGTGTGGTCTGAAATCCAGGGTTCATAAGAGGGAATCATGGAAGATGATGCCAGGCAGGTAACAAGGGCCTAACACATTGGACAAAGTTATATTAAAGTGCTTAACTTAGTTGCACTAGGTTAATAAAAATGTTATTTATTTCGCTTGTACAAATATATAATGTATATAATACATAAAATATATATTACATAATATATAAAATAGATAAATATATATTAATATAATATATAAAACATTATATACAATACATAAAATATACAATGCATAAATTTTATATATAATAGATAATACATAAAAATATATGCATAAAATATATATATTTGAACTCATCGACTATAATTAATGCCACACAACTATCCCAGAATAAATCAGAGTTGCAAAGTAGATACAAAAATGTGCAGCGGTTAATCACTTGGACTTGGGAACAAATAAATATGGCCCTGAATCCTAGTTTTATAACTATGTGACTTTGTGCAAAATATTTAATTTTACTGAGTCTTGGTTTCCTTTTCTGTAAAAGGCAAATAGTTAAAAATGCAGCAACAGCAACAACAATAATATTAATCACTAACATTTTATTCATTTTATGAGAGCTTGCTTTACCCTCAGAAATATTTTAATGTATCTATTTGCATTCCTGCATTTAATCTATATTGTCAATTATCCAAGAAATCAGACAGTATTGTTACCCTCATTTTATGGAGCAGGAAACTAAGGCAAAAAGAAGTTAAGACACAGAGCTGAGCTTGTATAGATTTGAGCTAAGTAGTCCTATTGCAGAAAACGGACTGCTGCTGTAAGTTGGGTTGGAAAGACCATTGTTGCTTTGCTGACATCCGGCAGCTGGTGCTGACTATCACCTCCTGTGCCTGGGTTCTTCTCCACCATGGCCCCTCAACCTGCACTAGGATAGAACAGATTCCTTTTGTGGCAGTCTCCAGGCAGATTTCCATTAGAGCAAAAGCAGATGCTGTAAGGTCTCTCTTTTTCTTCTTTTCTTTTAGAATTGGGGTACATGTGCAGGATTGTTATAAATTGTGTGTCGTGGGGGTTTGTTACACAGATTATTTCATTACACAGCTAGTAAGCATAGTAACCAACAGGTCATTTTTTAATCCTCATCCTCCTCCCACCCTCCAACCTCAATTAGGTCCCAGTATTTACTGTTCCCTTCTTTGTGTCCATGTGTGCTCAATGTTTAGCTCTCACTTATAAGTGAGAACATGCTGTATTTCATTTTCTATTTCTGCATCATTTTTCTAAGGACAATAGCTTCCAGCTCCATCCAAGTTGTTGCGAAGGGCATTTTCTCTCTTTTTTATGGCTGCATAGTATTCTATGGTGTATGTGTACCATGTTTTCTTTATCCAGCCTACCACTGATGGACATTTAGGTTGATTCCACTTATTCACTATTGTGAATAGTGCTGTGATTAAGATACGCATGCATGTGTCTTTATGGTAGAACAATTTGTATTCTTTTGGGTATATACTCAGTCATGAGGTTTCTGAGTCAAATGGTAACTGTTTTAAGTTGTTTGAGAAATTGTCAACTGCTTTCCACAATGGCTGAACTTATTTACATTCTCATCAGTAAGCATTCTCTTTTCTCTGCAACCTCACCAGCATCTGTTATTTTTTGACTTTTTAATAAGTTCTCTTAAGATCCAACCTCAAAAATCAGATGCATTGCTTTCACTGCATTCTATTGGTCAAACAAACAATATGGCTAACTCAGATTCAAGTGGTGTTGAAAGAGACTCTATCTCTTCATGGGAGAATCTCCAAGCAACACATAAATGAACATTTGGGATGACGGGAACTATTACAATCACCTTTGCAAACATTACCATAAACCTTTCAGGGGCACATGTTATCCTGGTCAATGGCCACACTCACAGTCCTAGACAATAACGTTGAAGAAATTATCAACATTCAGTTATCACAAAATCCATATTTGTTAATTAAAAACTAAATTTTCTATGGTAGACTACGTATTCATTTGTAAGAAGTGTATTGGAGGGAGGTTGTACTAACATGGATTCAAGATTCTCTAGTTTACTTTCATTTAACCAGAAAATTAAATAAAGCATCATTTTTGCAAATATTATGTAATATTCCTCTGTATATAAATGTTTTAATATTTCCTGTCAATGACAAAATTAGGTATTTGACTTTTGTTGTTCTAAAAATGCAGAATCTCATGAATTCTGAAACATCTGTTCAGGTAGGAAAATAATGATATTCATAGGATGGATTAAATAAAATTATATGTCAGACAAAGTAGCACTTTCTAGCATCACAGTTATTTCGATTTAAGTTCTAGCAAAAGAATTCATTTTCTGTTAATTCCATCAGGTTTTTCAATAGCTTATTAGAAAGCCAGAAGTAAATTTCATAAACAAGAATTAAAAATCCTAGAGGCATTGTATATTGTGCGTATGGATATATAATATCTTATGTACATATTTTTGCCTATGAAAGGATGTTAAGGTCAGATTCCAAATGTTAGTCTTCAAAGAGTTTTCCTTAAAATTACTCATTTAATAAATATCCAAATCAGTAATATTCAAACTCAAAAGCTAGAATACTTGGCTTATGGCTTATGGTTTATGACTATGGTTAGTTTATGAAAATATGTATAAATCTCTGAAGTCTCCTTTTCAGATTACTTTTTCAGGAAGTGTCTGGATGAACATCAATTCCTGTCATCGGTGGGCCCAAACTGTCTCATAACATCTTTCTGTAGTAAATTAGACTTAGAATGCAAAATAAGGCTTTTTCACATTAAGGAAAATTCTGCATGCATGAAGAACCCAGAGCAATCCTGAGAGTGGTTTTCACCAGTCACAAGCTGAGCTATCACCACCCTTTAGTTCTCAAACTAAACATATTGTTATTTTGGTATCATATTCGTGTAATCAATAGTATTATACAGCACATTTGAGATGAACAAGAACTTAAATCTCAATTGCAATTTTCTATCACCCAAATTGGATTCAGCCGATTTGATATATAAAGATACATCTTTCTCAACATGTCAAATGTGTAGCTTTCCTTTTATACAGACACAGCCCAAGCCTCTGCTTGAAAAACTGACTCGTCACATTCTGGAGGGTGGAATATGTAATATTGAAGGCAGGGACACCTTTGATACTCCAGCTAGTGACTCCAGTGTATAAGAGGGGAAAATTAGATACGTGACCAAGGGACCATCTTGTTTGTCTAATTAAGCATTAAGCACCTATCAGTTTGCTGATACTGTACTGTTCTTTTTGTTAATTATAGCGGCTGTGTTCTTCCTCTCTCTCAAACTTGCTCAAAACTTGTACAATTTTCCCATTGCTCTTAGACTCAACTCCATACTCTTCAAATCATTGTCCTGCGTTATGTAAAATTAACATCATTCACTACAGATTTTTCTGCAAATGCTGTCAGATCCAGCCACGTATGGCCCTCTGGGCATGGCCTTGCAAATGCACATCTAGGTCTTTTTCCCCATCATTTTACTCCTGTACTGAAAATTCTAACACTAGTCATCATTCATCTTTGCCAAATGAGGACTTTGAGTTCTACTTGAATCAGAACTTCTCACACTCATCTGATATCTAATACATTCTCCAAACCCTTTTAGAATTAAGTATTTATTTAATTTTATAGCATTTGAATTATTTGTATTTTATTTATCTTTCTAAGTTTTCTTACTATCTGGTCAGCATGATCATGAATTTATGGGCATGGTTATGTCTAATATCTGAATATCTGTTTGCCACTCAACACAGTGTTTCAATTCATCTATCCATCTATGTATGTATCTATCTTTCTCTTGTATAGTTACTAAAAGAATTTCATGCCTGCTAGTAGCCTGCTTTACACCTTGGTGCCCAATTTAAATAAACAGTGTTAATGTTATTTGCATAAAACAGTTTGCTTTATTTTTGCTTGTTAATTTATTCATCCAATTAAAGAATTATTAGACTGTTCTAATAAGTAGCTGTTCTAATTAATGATGGAAAGAGTGGAAGGAAATCATGGCTAAAGATCTTTTCATTGATCATGGCATTAGGGACACAATAAATTCATTTTTACAAAATTATTTTCAAGCCACATATATCTTTATACATCAAATCTGCTGAATCCAATTTGGGCGATAGAAAAGTAATTGCAATGGGATTTAAGTTCTTGTTCATCTCTAATGTGCTATAATACTATTGATACACCAATATGATACCAAAGTAACAATATGTGGAAGGCTTCTAAGGAGTGGGAAATTCTCTTTCATAAGCCATAAAAAGAAATGCATCAGTGCCAATGCAGGTACGAGAGATAGGTGTAGAGCTTCTCAGAGGAAGTAAAAACAGTAAAAACAAAAGAAAACGATCCATAGTGTTTACTCCACCATGCTGTTTATTTACCATTCATTCTAGGTGAATATCATATCAGTGAATTGCTTGTATATTGCTTGAGGGTCTACAATGTGTCCAATGCTGTGAAGATGGCATTTTATGTGAGATAGTGATGGCATTTTTGTAATAATCTGGTTATAATATATTCTAAAATCAGAACCATAACTTAAACATGCATAACCATCTGGCTGGAGTAGAAAATCAGAAAGTATTAAGAACTGTGTGAGCTGGGAGCTAAATGTCTCACTTAAAAACACACAAAAATACTTCTCTAATCCAGCAAAACAAATTTACAGGACTGATTATGATGTAGTTCTGCAGTTTGTGTCCCCCATATTAATACATTTTTACTTGACCTCACTGATGTAAAAGAGATTCTATGGTGATGTTGATTAAAGTTATAATTGCAGTCATGGCCTCCAGCTGACATGGGAATCATAACCATAGTTTTGGAAGCAGTTGGGATGAAAAAAGTAAGTAATTACTTGTGATCCAGGCTATAGCAGTTATCTATTGCTGTGTAATAAATTATCCCAAAATTCAGCAACTTAAAACAACAAGTGTCTATTATCTCATACAGTTTCAGAGGATCAGGAATCTAGAAGTAGCTTAGCTGAGAGGTTCTGGCTTAGGGTGTTTCATGAAAGTTACCATCAAGCTGTAAGCCAGGTCTGTAGTCATCTTAGTCCATCAACTCACTCACATGATTGTTAGCAAACCTCAGTTCCCTGCTGGTCATTGGACTAAACATCAGTTTCTTGCTATGTGAGACTCTCCACAGGCTGCAAGAGATTTCTCACAATATGGTAGCTGTCTTCCCCAGGGCAAATGATCAAAAAGGGAGAGAATGAGAGCAGAAAGAAAATCCCAATGTCTTTTATAACCGAGTCTCAGAATCACATCATCATTTCAACCCTCTTCTCAATAGAATCTTAGTCCACAATCAAGAAGAAGGAAATTAAGATCCACTTCTTGAAGGAGGGAGTAGCAATATATTTATGGAAATATTTTAAAACCACCACACATGTTCTGCTATTTTTTGATCTAGATATTTGATGTTGGAAAAGTATTTTAAACTCTCAAACATTAGAGTGTGTTTGTTGCTGTTATTGTTTTAACTGAGAAAAATGAATGATCAGCCTAACTTCACAACACTGATTGGAGGATAAATGGAGGCAATGTTTGTGTAAGCCACTTGCAAAGTGCCATGGGAATAAATATATCCTTTTAACATCTGTAGTTGGGTTCAGAATATTATACTCAAGGCAAGTACATTATTCTACAAAATATGATATGAAAATGCCTTACATTAAGAAGTAACAACTAGTGGTGCACATGGATGAGCATTACTGTCTATAAATAATAGCTATAGCTCCGTTTTTTATTTTTTTTAATTTGTTTTACTTTAGGTTTTGGGGTACATGTGCTGGTCATGTAGGGTTGTTGCATAGGTGCATACATAACCAGGTGGTTTGCTGCCTCTATTCCCCCTTCATCTATATCCAGCATTTCTCCCCCTTTCATCCCTCCCAACCCTCTACTGTCCCTCCCCTAATCCCCCACCTCAACCGCCCCCAGTATGTGATGATCCTCTCCCTGAGTCCACGTGTTCTCATTGTTCAACACCCACCAATGAGTGAAAATATGCAGTATTTGGTTTTCTGTTCTTGTGTCAGTTTGCTGAGAATGATGGTTTCCAGTTTCATCCAAGTCCCTACAAAGGACACAAACTCATCATCTTTTATGGCTGGGTAGTATTCCATGGTACATATGTGCCACATTTTCTTTGTCCAGCCTATCATTGATGGACATTTGGGTTGGTTCCAGGTCTTTGCTATTGTACACAGGGCTGCAATGAACATACATGTGCATGTGTCTTTGTAATAGAATGATTTATAGTCCTTTGGTTATATACCCAGTAATGGGATTGCTGTAAATGGAATTTCTATTTCTAGATCCTTGAGAAATCACCACACTGTCTTCCACAATGGTTGAACTAATTTACACTCCCACCAACAGTGTAAGAGTGTTCCTATTTCTCCACATCCTCTCCAGCATCTGTTGTCTCCAGATTTTTTAATGATTGCCATTCTAACTGGTGTGAGATGGTGCCTCAATGTGGTTTTGATTTGCATTTCTCTAATGACCAGTGATGACGAGCATTTTTTCATATGTTTGTTAGCATCATATATGTCTTCTTTTGAGAAGTGTCTGTTCATATCCTTTGCCCACTTTTGAATGGGTTTGTTTTTTTCTTGTAAATCAGTTTCAGTTCTTTGTAGATTCTGGATATTAGCCCTTTGTCAGATGGGTAGATTGCAAATTTTTTTTCCTATTCTGTTTGTTCCTGGTTTGCTCCAATGAGTGTTTCTTTTGCTGTACAGAAGCTCTGAAGTTTAATTAGATCCCATTTATCTATCTCGGCTTTTATTGTCATTGCTTTTGGAGTTATTTCTTGTCCTCTGCTAACTTTTGAGGTTTTTTTTGATCTTCCTCCTCTAGCTCTTTCAATTTTGATGATAGAGTGTCGATTTTGGATCTCTCCTTGTTTCTCATGTGGGCATTTATTGTTATAAATTTCCCTCTCAATACTGCTTTAAAGGTGTCCCAGAGATTCTGGTAAGATGTGTCTTCATTCTGATTGGTTTCAAAGAATATCTTTATTTCTGCTTTCATTTCATTGTTTATCCAGTTGACACTCAGAAACAAGATGCTCAGTTTCCAAGTAGTTGTGTGGATTTGAGTGAGTTTCTTAATCCTGAGTTCTAATCTGATTGTGCTGTGGTCTGCTAGACTGTTTGTTATGATTTCCATTCTTTTGCATTTGTTGAGGAGTGATTTGCTTCCACTTAGGTGGTCAATTTTAGAGTAAGTGTGATGCGGTGCTGAGAAGAATGTATATTCTGTGGATTTGAGGTAGAGCATTCTGTATATGTCTATTAGTTCTGCTTGGTCCAGCTCTGCATTCAAGTCTTGGATGTCCTTGTTAATTTTCTGTTTCATTGATCTGTCTAATATTGACAGTGGAGTGTTTAAGTCTCCCACTATTATTATGTGGGAGTCTAGGTCTCTTTGTAGTTCATTAAGAACTTGCTTTTTGTATCTGGGTGCTCCTGTGTTGGGTGCGTATATATTCAGGACAGTTAGCTCTTCTTGTTGGATTGATCCTTTTACCATTATGTAATGCCCTTCTTTGTCTCTTTTGATCTTTGTTGATTTGAAGTCCGTTTTATCAGAGACTAGGATTGTAATCCCTGCTTTTTTGTTGTTCTCCATTTGCTTGGTAAATCTTCTTCCATCCATTTATTTTGAGTCTATGTGTGTCTTTGTATGTGAGATGGGTTTCCTGAATACAGCACACCAATGGGTCTTGACTTTTTATCCAGTTTGCCACTCTGTGTCTTTTGATTGGAGTCTTTAGGCAGTTTACATTCAATGTTAATATTGTTATGTGTGAATTTCCATTTTATTACTGGCTGGTTTTCTTGCCCGTTAGTTGACTCAGTTTCTTCATTACATTTTTGGTCTTTGCCATTTGGTGTGCTTTTGCAGTGGCTGGTACTTTTTCCTTTCTGTGTTTAGTGTTTCTTTCAGGAGCTCTTGTAAAGCAGTTCTGGTGGTGATGAAATCTCTCAGTAATTGCTTGTTCTTAAAGGATTTTATTTCTCCCTCACTTATGAAGCTTAGTTTGGCTGGATATGAGATTCTGGGTTGAATGTCATTTTCTTTAAGGATGTTGAATACTGGCCCCCACTCTTTTCTGGCTTGTAGGGTTTCTGCTGAGCGATCCACTGTGAGTCTGATGGGCTTCCCTCTGTGGGTGACCTGACCTTTCTCTCTGGCTGCCCTTTGCATTTTTTCCCTTCATTTCAACATTGGTGAATCTGACGATTATATGTCTTGGGGTTGCTCTTCTTGAGGAATATCTTTGTGGAGTTCTCTGTATTTCTTGGATTTGAATGTTGGACTTCCTTGCTAGGCTGGGGAGGTTCTCCGGATAATATCCTGGAGTATGTTTCCAGCTTGGAATGATTCTCCCTGTCATATTCAGGTACACCTATCAAGCGTAGATTAGGTCATTTCACATGATCCCATATTTCTTGGAGGATTTGTTCATTTCTTTTCACTCTTTTTTTCTCTTGTCTTGCCTTCTCTTTTTATTTCATTGAGTTGATCTTCAATCTCTGATATCCTTTCTTCTGCTTGATTGATTGGCTATTAAAACTTGTGTTTACTTCACATAGTTCTTGTGCTGTATTTTTCAACTTCATCAAGTCGTTTATTTTCTTCTCTAAGCTGGTTATTTCAGTTAGCATTTCTCCTAACCCTTTTTCGAGGTTTTTAGTTTCTTTGCATTGGGTTATAATGTGTTCCTTTAGCTCAGAAGTTTGTTATTATCCACCTTCTGAAGCCTGTTTCTGTCAATTTGTCACACTCTTTCTCAGTCATTCTGTGTTCCCATGTTGTTGAGGAGTTGTGATCCCTTGAAGGAGATGAGGTGTTCTGGTCTTTGATGGTTTCATCTTTTTTGTGCTGTTTTTTTCCCATCTTCGTGGATTTACCTGTCTGTGATCTCAGGGAGCTGCTTGATGAGGTCACTTTTCTGCCTGTCGAGGCGCTCGTGGGTTTCCAGGTACTCCTTCAGGTTACTAGGTAAGCTTCCTGTGTCATTTTTGTTTACACTGGGAGTTTAGGCCCGCATCTTCCGCTGGAGGTGCTGCTGGGTGGTCAAGAACACCATCCTGTTGCTGCATAGGCTTCCTGTATTTTTTGTTAAAACATGAAGCCTAGTCCCGCCTCTTTAATGGTGGGTTGCACCTTTCCTCTGCAGAGCTGGATCAGTGCTCAGACTGAGGCACTGGCTGCATAAACCACTAGAGTTAGTGCTTCAGCCCTCTGGGATTTGTGGGGGATGGTAGAGACCCACCCTGCCACACCATCTGTCTCCCCTCTTTCAACTCCCTCTCTCTCCAGTCATGGGGAAGGGGCCCACCTAGCTGCTCCATCTGTCTTCTGGCTTTCAGTTCCTTCTCTCTCCATGCAGTGGGAGGGGGCAATAGGTCAGTCTGCAGGCTCTCCCGGTTGACTTATAGGCTTATGCGTTTGCTTAGATCTGTGCAACAATCTGGGACACTGTCTTGGATTATTATTCAACTCTGGGCTTGTAATTTCTGGCGTTTGACTGGCAAAGATCCCCTGTTCTGTGGCTTGCTGAGGCTTTGGGGAAAGCGCTGTATCTGGACTGGGGTGGCAGAGGTGAAGCCTCCGACTCATGGGTCAGATGCACTTTCTGGATGAAGCAGCACGCCTCCCCGCCTCGGTTTGCCCTGTCTGGGCTTTGCTCACCATCCAGCCAGACCCGTTGAAATGCACCTGGTGCCTCGGTTGGAGCTAGGAGATCTCTCAATTTCTGAGTCTCTCTCATTGGTGTTATGCACCAGAGTTGTGTCTATTCGGCCATCCTGTTTCCTCTCCAGTTGTGTATTTTCAAACCAAAGCAATGCCAAGTTTTATCAATTTTACTTTTCTTTCTTTCTCTTTCTTTCTCTTTCTCCCTTTCTTTCTTTTCTTTTCTTGTCTTTTCTTTTCTTTTCTCTTTCTTTTTTGACAGGGTTTCACTCTGTCACCCAGGCTGGAGTGCAGTGGTGAGATCACAGCTCACTGCAGCCTCAAACTCCTGGGGTTCAAACAGTCATCCACTCTCAGCCTCCCTAGTAGCTGGGGCTACAGGCATGGGCCCTCACACCTGGATAATTTTTTTTTTTTTTTTTTTTGTATTTTTTTGTAGAGACAGGGTTTTGCATGTTGTCCAGGCTGGTTTTGAACTCCTGGTCTAAAGCTATCCTCTTGCCTCAGCTTCAAAGTGCCAGGACTATGGGCTTGAGACACAGCACCCAGCCTAATTTTATCTCTTTCATATCTATACTTCTTTCCATCTCTATACAACTCTAAGCCATTTATCATCTCTTGCCTGGACTGCTGCAGTAGTCCTTAACTAGTTTCTATTTAACAACTCTTGCTTCTGTAAAGGCACTTACCATTTTGTAGCCATTATGGTTAATTTGAATATTCCTTATACGAGAATGTAGACAAATAGGCTGATTCTTACTAGCTTTGAAGTGTTTTTTTTTTTTATGTTGGTATATATTTGTTCTCTTTCTCACCCAATTTTCAGCATTCCTTCTCTAGTCTGAAGTAATAGTGATATTTTTGAAAATTATTTACCAATGACAGGAACATTAAGCTCTTTTCATCCTTAATCTCCAAATATGCTTAAATATTTCTGTCCTGAGATAAATGTTTATCCCAGAAACTTAGCTGCAACCGTGAGGCTCCTTTATCCTCACTTTCTATGTGTAATTCACCAATCAACGTCATTGCTTCTGCCTCCTAAAATGTTTCTAATCTATTCATTTTTCATTTCTTTTTCTTTATTTCTGTCATTGCCAGTATACATTTTCCACTTAAATAATCAGATGGTCTTCTAACTGATCTTCCTGCTTCCACTTTGACACTTTCTAACTTATTCTCTCTATTGAAAGAGGAGTAATCTTTTAATGTCAAAATTTGCTGCTTCTTAAAACCACAGAATGAAGTTCAGAACATAGTTACTAGGGTCTGAAATGAAAAGGTCTCTACCTATATTTCTAGCTATTCTTTCATCCTAATATGTGACAAGCTCTTTTATGCCTGAGGAATTCTTGTATAAGCTTTCTGTCTGACTTCACCCGTGTTCTGCTTTTCCCACTTTTGCTCCATTTGCACTTATTTATTCTTCCTTTCTCTGCTTCTGCATGACTTTCTCAAATAACCTTTAAATTAAGTCCCACGGTTATAATATCTGTAAATCTTACCTTTACATTATTACAGATGCAATTTAAAAGTATGTGTTTAAAAGTAAGATGTTACTATATAGTGCCAATTTCTACTCACTAGAATATCAGCCCCACGAAGTCAGGGACTACATCTATTGTTTCACTGCTATTGTTCACAGTTGTTCTAGTGCCTGGCACATGTTAGGTGCCCAGAATACATTTGTTGAATTAATGAATTACATAGGCTTTCGACTACTCATGTTAACTTCCTTGACTCAGGAAGTATTTATATGGTTAGTGACATCATGGTACTGATTAGTTTCACCTAGGAAGAATGAGATTGCTCAACTCCATGGGCTCAGACCAGAGTGAGTTTGCACAGCCAAGTGGAACAAGTACTTGAGGCAAGAAGGAAGAGAGAGTGCAGAAATGCAGTTTGCCTACTTAATGTTTTAAGTTGAAATAGCTCTGGACATGTGCAATTTAGGATGTGACTGCCAAATAACTGACTTTGAACCAATTCATAATTTTAGATCAGACTACACCTATCTGCTGATAATCTTCAGTACTTTATGTTAAAAAATTGCAGATTTGAAAGCTAGTCTTAGAATGTGTTTCTAGATCCAGCTTCTCATATTTATAATGGCTCTCTCTTTATGATCTCTCAATACATATGACCTAAAATTAGTATTGAATATAAGCTTTGAGCTTTTACTAGTGTAGCATGGATTATAGCAGACTAAAGTATTGCTTTTATTTGATGATTATGATTGACTCAAACTAAAAAGGAATAAATGTAATGAGGGTTTTTAAAAACTTATCTATAATATCTTCTAATACTAATTACCAAGGAAAACAATGGACAACATACAAGTAAATATGTGCCCAGAGAATGAAAGAAATTATCCTGGTTGTGTTTTAAAGAGACATATTTTAATTTTAAAATGTATCCACTCAATATTCATAACAGTAAAATGTACCATCAGTTAAACAAACCTTTGATAATTTTCTTTCATGTACAGCAATCATTACTGAATTTAGGAATATAAAGAAAATATAATAAAGTGAAGCCCACAATGAGTTATATACCTAATGTTGAAGACACACACACACACACACACACACACACACACACACAGAGAGAGAGAGAGAGAGAGAGAGAGAAAGAATCTTAATGTAATGTTTGAAGTTCTCTACTTCCTGGTGAATAAGTCCTGAGAAAAACGAATGATTACTCTTGGGAAAGTCTGAGAAGATAAACCTCTCTTCAGCTATTATACATTATTAGGATTATACAAAGTAGAGATGGGAAAAAGGTATTTTAAGGAGAAAATTAAAAAAAAAAAAAAAAAACCTGACAGTCTAGAAGTTCATGCTTTTTTGGAGAATGGAAAGTTTCCTGTTATGATTAGGTTTTATGGCTTATAGAATGAATGAAGAAAAATAAAAAGCCTTCCCTGATGACTTTAGGTAGTCAGATATTTTCTCCTCTGTGATTTCATAGAAACTGTATATGGACTTTCATTGAATTTATTATAGAAGATGAATAATTTTTTATATATGCCTCTCCCATTAAGCTCACTTTATGGATCTTTGCCATTAATAAAATATCAGATATAGTATTTAAAGCATAGTTTTAATCGAAAATTTGCAAAAATTAGGTTGGAAAAATGTTCAGAATGGTCTGCCTTTTATGCCTAGTTAAGAAGTTTGGAATTATGTTACTTTCACTTTAAAAATTAGGAGATGGGCCAGGCGCGGTGGCTCATGCCTGTAATCCCAGCACTTTGGGAGGCCGAGGCGGGTGGATCATGAGGTCAAGAGATCGAGACCATCCTGGTCAACATGGTGAAACCCCGTCTCTACTAATACAAAAAATTAGCTGGGCATGGTGGCACATGCCTGTAATCCCAGCTACTCAGGAGGCTGAGGCAGGAGAATTGCCTGAACCCAGGAGGCGGAGGTTGCGGTGAGCCGAGGTCGCGCCATTGCACTCCAGCCTGGGTAACAAGAGCGAAACTCTGTCTCAAAAAAAAAAAAAATTAGGAGATTTCTCATCATAATTGAAATTTCTAGCTTCTTCTTGAAATGGAAATATCCAGCAATCTTGAATCTGTAACTCATATGGTAATATTCAACTGAAGTCTACTGGCAGCTGTCATCATTCAGAGAGCATTCTCTGTACCTGGCCATAATCCCACTTATCCCTCTTGCCCTATATCCAGCCAATTTCACTCATTTATATTATCTATTTGACTTGTGAGCTTACATTTTTCACAGAGCATTCTCTGCACCTGGCCACAACCCCCCACCTACCATCTTGCTTTATGCTAAGCTTGTTTCACTAATTTATGTTACCTATTTGGCTCTTGAGGTTACATTTTTCACAGAGCATTCTCTGCACCTGGCCACAATCCCCACCTAACCCTTTTGCCTTATACCCAGCCTGTTTCACTCATTTATGTTACCTATTTAGCTCTTGAGCTTACTTTTTTCAGAGCATTGTCTGCACCTGGCCAAAATCCCCATCTATTCCTCATGCCTTATACCCAGTCTGTTTCACTCATTTATGCTACCTATTTGGCTCTTTACCTTACTTTATTTTCACTCTGCTGCAGAACAGGGAACTAACAGTAAATAGCACATTATCAGTTACATGTTTTTAAAATATATTTTGGCAGCCATGTAAACTATTTAATTGTTGAAATAGCTCAGGTTGTAGAATATTATGTGTCTAGCAATATCTGAAAATAACTTTATGTGCTTGTTAAAAGAAATATATATATATTATTTTTCTATAATGGGGTTCTTGGAAGCAAAACATTATTTTATTAAAAAATTAATAAATTTGGTCCCAAACAGAAGGCAAACTTACGTTGTTCCAGTATAGCTAATATAATCAATACAGACTTCATTGTAAAACATAGAAGTCTGATTTGCTAAAAAAAAATCTGAGCTCATGAGGCAATAAAATCATTCTCCAGAAAACAGGAGAGATGGAATATACCAACATGTATTTACAAGGCAAACTAGTGTTTATGATGCATTGCAGATGATCCTTGAATGTGCAATGTATATTACATTTTGCCTCCTTCATGAATTTGGAATATTTTTGGCATACTGTTTTATACAGTATTCTCTGAATGCAGAAATCCCACAATACAAGCTAAGTAAGAAAGATGATTGTTTACCACTCCCTTTTCCAGAGGTATTTTTATCATGTCTTAGCAGCAGATATTTATACATCTAATCCTTTCTCTAAATTTTAGAGCTCTGTGAACAAGTCTGATTTTTTTTCTTTCCATAACAACCACCTCTGTTTGAAATGAAGTGAGGTGTGTTTGCAGTGCCAAAATTAAATATTCAGTTTTGTCAAGTACTATAATCTGTGCTACAGAATGGATAGATGGGAAAATGCTGAAATCACAGGTTTTCCTTATTATCATGTTATGAGAAATGTTGACAAACATGGAAGAAGTGAGAGATGGCAGGAGCAGGTTAGGAACTGGTAGCTGCAGAAAGACCAGACAAAACTGTCAGCTTATCTCTCCTGACATCTGTGCTTATATATAAAGGAAGGTATTACATCTCTCCTAATTTTTTTAACATCGCCTGCATAATTCAAATAGAAGCCTTGATGAGAATATACCTGCTTTTTAAAAATTTATGGGAAAAAGAGCATCTTTGCATTTCTGCTGAATAAAATGACAGGATTGGCTCCAGGTTTCTATTCCCAGTAAGAGCCTTCAGGTTCGTCTGTGACAGAACTCTCGACATAGGTTATTTTTACCTGGCATGGCTGTGCTGTTACTGATGCTGCTGCTCTCTATGGCTGAGATAACTTCTCCTGTGGGTGTCTCGGACAGAACGAAAGCTGGGTCAAGGTGGAAAGGTGAAAAGAATCGTGAGTAACCAGGGTTTTTAACTCTTGGTGCATTTTTTTCTTTCTTCATTATGTTTAGGAATGCATCAGGGTCTGTGTAGCTTTGCAATTCTCAACATTTCCAAGAGGTTGCTTTAGAACTTAAAAATAATTTTGCATATTAAATGTGTATGCAAAATAAATGGGCTCCACATTCTCTAAGCTCCACACATCTGCAATATTGTTCTGGATGTTACTGCAAGGGTTTAGTTTGGCTTTTTCTAGTTAACTCTTACAATTCCTGGGACTTGTAAAGACTTTGAGCAGAGAGATCCAAAGGTTATGTGTTTAATTTAACATGAAGTTTAAATATGTTGCTAAAATTTGTTGATATTCAAATGGTAGATATATAATAAAATTGCTTGCATCTTAGCATTTTGTTTTGAGGGTAACAAGAAAATATATTAGGAACGGCAAATATTACAGGGACTCTGATTACAATAACTTAAAAGTTGATACTTTACAATTGGTAATTGAGAAATATATTACTGTCTAGAGTCGCTAACTTGTTTATTCACTCCATATGGAAACACAAGACCTCTACAATTTAATCATTAAATATGTGTATAAAGGAAATACAGTAAGCTATCATTTTAGTCTTTAGGGCTAAATATATCTCATGTGTTACAGGAGAGGACTGTGGATTTGATGTTTGCCTGCTTCTGAACTAACTGGCAAGAATAGTCAATATCTTTTCTACAGTTAGGACACCACAGGTGGAAGAGAGAGAGAGAGAGAGTGTGTGTGTGTGTGTGTGTGTGTGTGTGTGCACGTGTGTTAAGCTTAGAACTTTAAAAGTAGAACTTCAGAAGTCCTATACCTATCTATATATATCTTCAAAAAAGAGACATAGAAATGGACCAAGAAATCAGTTTGGAGATAGGGAATGCTTCTTTTAAAATGTCGCTGAATGTTCAGAAAAGGCATACATTAAGTTTCTATTACTGGAAATTCCCCAAATAAAATAAGAAGATTCAAAATAACCTTGAAACTAGTTGCTAATCTTACGACTTTTGTTTTAGTCATACTTAGGCCAATTTAGTGTTCTGCTTTACTGATCTGAGTGGAAGTTGGAAAGCTGTGGTGGAGAGATCAATGGGGTCTGCAAGCAGTACAATCTGGAACAGTTAGAGATTTAACTTGCTCTTCTCCCAACCGAATTTCCCGATACCAAATTATTACTGGACCTTTATCCCCCTTTTGCTCTACCTATGTTTATCTCACCTCTCTCTCTTTCTCTCTCTCCTTCCTTCCTTCTTTCTTTTTTTCTTTTCTTTCTCCTTTAATCTCTTTTTTTCTGCTTCTTATGATTCAGAAAAGGCATGTCTATAGGTCTGATACTTACACCATTATGAAATAATAAATGATTGATCTTACTGACCTTATTTTCTCTGGACATACAGGTTGACTCAATGTTTGTTTTCTTTTTGTTTGTTTTTGTTTGTTTGTTTTTACCAAAAAGTCCAAACCTTTGACCCCCTTAGAGAGTACTGAAGAAGGAATTCATTACACTCCAAAGTCCAATATTGATTAGATTTATCCCACACCTTTGCTTGAATCTACTCACTGTAGTACATAAGATTTATTATAACTTTTTGCTTATTTTGCCTGACAAGTCTATATTTTTATGTCCAGTACATGAAAATATATCCAAAATAATCCCAATATTGCAAGGATGGACATATCCATTTCCATTTAAGGATGAGGAAACTGATATGCTAAAAAGTTAAATGACTTGATCAGAAGCATTCACTCAATTAATAATTTACAGACACAGTCCTATAATTAAAGTTTTTAGACTTCTAATTCAGTGTTCTTTCTATTGCACAAAACTTCCTCAGAGAATAATCCTGCTGTGGGAAATCCTATACCTCAGTTTCTCAGTAAACTTTGGGGCCATATTTTTAAAAGACTCAAAATGAATCAGTTTCAGGATACACAAGAGATTACACTTTTAAGTAGGCCCTCCCAAAAATCATTCTTCTAGTAGGATGTAAATAAATGTATTTAGAGGATAAGAAACAAACCACAAATAGCAAGTCTGAGAATTGCCAAGTTCAAAATAATGCTTGGAAAAAAATTGCAGGCTGAGGTGAGGTGGTAGGAATGGGAGCAATTGTGATAAACTAGTTGTCCTTTAAGAAATACAATTTTATGTTTTTAAATGAACTGACTTCCTAAGAGGTGACTGAGTGATAAGATATCCTATATTATGATTTGTGTGGTGATCTTCAATGCCAAAGAAACGTCAGAATAGGGGGCAGTGCAGAAACTCGTACTCATGGGTTTCAACTCTTTCCTATTCAAATAGATCTTCGGGAAACACAAAATTGAGTCATGGGTGCAGACCTTTGCAACGAAGAGTCTGAGTGAGAAAAGCTGAGGCAATTGACGGCGAATTTCTCAACTAAGATAATTTTGCTAGAGACACAGATAAATTGATTCCCAAAAATAAGCGAGTTATGAAGGACAGCTCATATTCAACATATCAGATATTCTTTTGGGGGGATTTGTGAAATATATTTAGAGAGATCTTCAATTTCCTAATGAATGGAGAGTTGTATAAGATAATTAAAATAGCAGTAATAAAAGCCAAAGTAAAAAAATTGAGTCAAATTTTAATTTCCAAAGAAAATCAAGTTATAGCTTTTGGTATACACCAAACGTCTATGGGAATGTATATTTTACTGCCCATATCAGGGACTTCATAAATCTGTTTCTGGTCATATTCTATTCATGGACTTCTGAATGCATAAAAATATTTCATTGGTCATTAAAGACAACTTTCCACTTCAAAATGGATCACATTTATGTTCTTGAAACTCTTTAATATCTTAAAATATTTTATTTTCCTACATGTTTTCCATAACTAGAGCTTACCAATTTATTCTCGTGCTTATTCAACTTTTTGCACCTATTTATAATTTTTCCTGTTCCTTAGAATCATAAACTCATGGAGGAGACTTTGTGTATCATTTTCAACATAACTTAGAATGCCTGCCACTTTGCAGAAACTCACTGTGTACTTTCTTGAATAAATGGACACTTCAAAAAACCAATTAAATATGAGAAGTTGATATATCATTTAAGTAAGTTATTGAGTTATTTTAGAATATATAAAAGGTATTGAATATGGTTTCACTCTTTGAATAACATTTATGCACAAAGATATCCATTGAAATATTTCTTATTGAAAAAAGATAAATATAAAATATAGAAAGATAAGTATAGTAGACCCTATAAAACTTAATTATTTTCAAACATTACAAGCAAGGTTAAAAAAATAGTGGCATGGAAAACAGCTTTAAATAAAACATCTGGTGGGAAAAGACAAGCTGTACAGACTTATATGTAGTAGGATTCAAAGACAAAAACTGATAAAGACCTTCTCAGATTAAAAAGAAGTGCATACCATATCACTCTCAATTTTCTAATTCTGTTTTTATAGCAGTTATCAGTATCTAATTTTATGTCATATTTTTATTTATATGTTTACTTCTGCACCAATGAAATATAAACTCCAAGAAGGCAAGAAATGTGTCTATTTTGTTATTGCTTCTTTCCCCAGTGCTAGTAAAGATTCTGAAAAAAAAATACATTTATTCAATGAATATTCATTGATTAAATAATATATATATAGAAATTCAATTAAAAAATAGGCACTAAATAAAGAAGGCTTTTCCTTCAGCATTGCGATTATACATAATTTCTGCTTATTTTTGGATTATTTGGAGGCTTCTCCAAAATTTTTTTAATAAACAAATTTTTTTAAGGTAGACATTTAATCTAATTAAAAGACTGGACCATAGACATAACTTAAAGTTGAACCTTTAGATTTATTTAATTTTGTAAGGAAAAAATAAGTGTCTATTTTATAGAACCCCCATAATCATATGGCAAGGAAAATAAGACTTAGAAGAGAACATTGTTAACAGAAATATAGTAATTTCACTATACATCAAATTATGTTATTTAATTTTGTTTGTAAAATGTGCTTATTTTTATCATCCTACATTTTTTAAGTATACAATAATTTAACAATAAATCAGACATCGTAACCAATACCTACTTACTTGATTACTTTATAAAATATTTGTGAATGAGAATTTTTTAATACTTCTATATTTTCTAAACAAACACATTTAGAAACTAAGAAAACAAGCTCAGTAGAAAGAAGAATCTACTAAGAAAAGGGCTCATACCCATTAAAATAACACCTGTTAAATAAGAGTTTAAGCAAGGAAGAACACAGAAAGAAAATTATTGTCTGAATTAAATAACATAAGTAAAAATGACTTAACGATAATTTTACTGAGGAAGCAGTATCTATTTTTCAGGTTTATACAAGTGGAGCTTAACACAAGAAGTGTCATAAATTCCCATCATGTATTATTTTTGCAATGTTTATAGAGGCAGAATTGTATTATGCACAAGATTATATTACTGGAAAATAAAGCTTCTAGTATCCTTTCACAAGACAAGGTCCCAAGACTATGAGTTTATGTATGTCATCCATTTATTGCTACCTCTGAATGGCTATATGAGGGGTATAAATATCCACAAAGTCTTTTCTATTCTGTAATGTCAAATTTTAAGAAATGTGTTGGTGGCTGGGTGCGGTGGCTCAGGCCTGTCATCCAGCACTTTGGGAGGCCAATGCGGGTGGATTACCTGAGATCAGGAGTTCGAGACCAGTCTGATTAACATGGTGAAACCCCGTCTCTACTAAAAATATGAAAAGAATTAGCCAGCTTTAATAGCAGGTGCCTGTAATCCCTGCTACTCGGGAGGCTGAGGCAGGAGAATTGCTTGAACCTGGGAGGTGGAGGTTGCGGTGAGCCAAGATTGTGCTACTGTACTCCATGGATGACAGAGTGAGACTCAGTCTCAAAAAATAAAAATAAAAAAAAAGAAAGAAAAGAAATGTATTGGTAATTACTTGTTTCTACTTCCCTATCAGATTGGAAGACTAAATTCTTTAAAACTATGTGGAAAGAAAAAAAATAATTGTATATAAATAAAGAAAAAAGAATTGATTACATTAACAAAACTCTAATCAGGAAATTCTCAGGACCTGTATGCAAATACTCCAAATGTGAAGTGTATTCTTGCCTTTGAACTTGCAAACTTAACTCACATCTTTCCAGGAATAACTTTCAGTGGCTGAAAGTTATGTTTAAGCTGTCCCATTCATTTATGTAGCCCACTACCAACACCACCAAACACACACACACACACACACACACACACACACACTCTCTCTCTCTGCATCTATTCCCTATAAGACAGACAAAACTTCTATCTTTAGGGGGAAAGAAATCCCTCCATAAATATGCCAGGATGCATTTTTTTGTTGTTTTGATGTTTTATTATTATTAGCCTTTTTTTCAGACTCTTCTTTTTTAGAATCTCTCTCTGTTACCCAGGCTGGAGTGCAGTGGCACTACCACAGCTCACTGTAGCACTGATCTCCAGGCTCAAGAGATGTCACCTCAGCCTCCTTAGTATCTGGGACTGTGAGACAACGGACATGTACCACCATGTCTGGTTAACTTATTTTTTTTCTTTTTGAGATTGGATTCCACTATATACCCAGGCTTGAAGTCTTTCTTTTCTTTTCTTATTTCTTTTTTCCTCACACCTCAAATTCTCAAACGAGCCCTCTATGGTTATTTCTGTCTCCTCCTTTCTTTTCTGCTCTGACTGGCCAAAGGTCAAGTGTTTCTTGCACAAATTTTTGAAATATAAGAATTATTCAGGAAAGTTTCTTCAGAGATGTCCTGAAATAATTTGAAACAAATTTTTACAGATTAAAAAAATAACTACTATTAACTATTTCTCCAATTTTGTGTTTAATTTTGCCATTTTATTAGCACTATGACACACTACAAAATTCCCCAAGAACCTAGTACTGCAAAATGAAATACAAAATTTGAGAAATAGTTAATAGTTAATATTTTTCTTCTTCTTTAAGAGTACTGATTTTCAAAATCTTGAAGCCAATTGTTGGCTTATAAATTTTTTATTAAAAACAATTTGTTTCATCTTTTATTCTTTGTCTATTTCTCCCTTCCCCAACCTATCATATTTTGTGTATTTTTTAGAACTATCTTTTGCAAAGAAACATTACATCCACTAAGTTAACATAGTATACAGGTTTGATCCATAATATAAAGTTACAAAAGAAATTGTCTTCATTATTTCTCATCTCTTTTTTAGCCAGTGAGAAAATATTCTTGCAATGTTGATCAAATAAGGGGTCAACACCAAAATTCAATAGATTCACGATGAAGTAAAATAAAAAGCAGTTACCTCCAGGCAAGGATTAGTAACCAAGATACACTAAATCACAGCCTGAAGCTCACAGTGCAATACAGACAACTGGGGGACATGGCAAGTTGATAGGATTTGTCAGTGAGCAGCCAAGAGGTGATTGGGCCCTAACAGAGAAAGCATAATGTGCATCCTTGCAGATAAAAGAGCAGAACTGCATGTCATAACATACAGTTGTCACTGACCTCTTTGTAAAGCAAATATTTCTTTTGCAATCTGAGCACCAGTGGCAATCAGCACAGTAGAGATCTCAGCCATTGCTTTAGCAAAGTTCATAGAACCAGAGGTTTGTTTTTATATCATTACACTTTAAAACTACACAGTGCCTCATAGTGAAACTCTGGAAAGTGTTCCATGTTTTTTTAAATGAAGAATGCTGTTGTATGTCAGGCCCATAATCATTTTTGTTGTAATATTTTGGGAAGAGAATGTTTATAATATCATTAATTTTTTGTAAATTATCTAGTTTAGAAATTAAAAAAAAAAAAAACATAATTTCAATGGGACAGTGAGTTCAATTCCAGGCAATAAAAAATATCTAGAGTATTAAAATTGGAATTTTTAATACAAGGAAGGTCCAGAGAAACTTTGTAAGAGTTGTCGCAAGAACTTAAAAAATGAATTTGATTACACATATCTATTTGTTACTCCATTTCTGCAAAATCAGATATAATCCAGCTGAAGCATTTGACTATTTACTAAATTAATATTTTTTAAATTCCAATAATTTAATTATAATCTAGTTTTTTAATGGTCATGGTAAGTTTGTGCTTTATAGACAATGAAATTATTATTATAGTAACACTGTCCTTTGCACCAAAGCAACACAGGCTTATTCTTCCTATGTCTCTTTCCATTTGGTCAATACTTGATTCAGAAAACCAGGTTTAACTGATGGCAGAACATGAGTGGCCTTCAGGGTCTGACACAAATCATCTTATCTACTCCTAACACAAAAGCAACTTTGTTTTCTTCCATTTCTTCAAACTGCTATGTTTGCTGTCTCAGGATGAATACAAATACCAGATGACAGATAAGAACTTTAAAGTTAGTTAAGTTTCTAAGACTAGGATTGAAATTTGGAGCTTGCCTATTTTGTACTGCACTGGGTCTCTAATATGCAATTATGATGGATATAGTTGTGTTAATATATGCATCCATATGTGAAAAGGACAGGAGGTATAGGTGATTTTACCTATAACTGTCCCACAAATGTCAATAACTTAAAGCTGCAGCAGATGAATGAAAAGTAAATGCCTTGATCACATACATTCCAATGGAACTCTGTTGCCTCATGTTCCCTAGCTTTAAATCTGGGAACCAGGAGAAAGTGTTCAGCTGTTCCATAGATGCTTAAGAAAACAGCTGAACTCAGCTGTCACACACATGAATAGAAAAGCAATTTTTCAGGTAATCCATCCTCAAATCATTCCATATTGAAGGTTAAAACTCTCCAGAAGCATGATTTCAAAACAGTGAAAAGCAACAGCAACTTTGATTTTATTTTCATAAAAGTGATAGAAATTAAATGTGTACAGATATTATGAGCCTCTGAGTAATCTAACAGGATGAATATAACTCAGGTAAATCCAGCACTCATCCCAGCTTCTGCCGCAGAGAAATGGCTCCAAATGATACCATGATGATGGTTTTAACTATCTTTTCTATCATTATCTCCAATATAACTTTTCGATTCTAACAAATTATTCACACTGAAAGAGACTTGAAAGAAAGGGAGTCTATATCATGTTTTTTCATTTTGTTTTGTTTGGCTATCTCATGATACTCATGTGATACCACAAATTTGACTATTTTCCAATTGGTTTTGTTTTTAAAATCAGAGATTTGAAGTCATAAAAATTTATCCCCAAAAGTAGGGTAAAACGACACCTCAGAATACAATGTGAAAAAGAGATGATGTCAAATTTTACTGTTCTTTAGTCCTTCTTAGAAACTATCTATTATTTGCCATTTGAAATCATTCCTAGATTACAGAAGTGTTAAAAATTTATATGGGTTAGAGCTCAGTTGGTTTTGGCCAGCGAAATGATGTAGAACAATGTGTCTGAGAAAATATGGTGATGAATAAATCACTGCCATAACTTGTCCAAAATCCCTGCCCAATAGCCACTTTTTTTCTTTGAATCTGTTTAACACTCTCTCCATTAAGATTTTACACTATATATCAGTTTGCTGTTGTTTAATTAATATAAGAAAATGCTGAGCAGACTTAACAGTAGTGTAATCTGGGTTCATCTCTCATTTTTATCATAAAGAAAAGAATCCATAAAATAATTAGCATTAAAATATCTAGCCTTGTTATAGTACTTTTCTTGCCTTAGAGAAAAGGAAACAGAGGGGAGAAAATGGGAGGGTTTTTTTGTGATATAAAACTGTATATTTGAGAAGTGACTTAAGAGAGAATGAGTGGATAATTTGAAGACACTTTGGCAGCCCATTATCCTGAATTACTTAATGATGCAGTTTATCATAGAGTAGCAGTTTATCAGAGTAGCAGTGTAGCTACTCTATGATAAACTGAACAAAGTTTGTGGGGAAGAAGACTATGAGTTCCACCAGAAATCTTCACCAGAAATTTCACCATTCACTGCTAGGGAAATTTCTTATTCTATCCTTCAAAATTATTTCTATATGAAAAGTAATGGGTCAAACTCCAAATTTAATTATGGAGAAAACAATTAAAAAGTTTCCAATATGTTTCAAAAGCATTCTGTCATATGAAGGCCATAAGAGTAGGCACCCTAGAGGCAGAAATACCAAGATCCAAACCCAACTCTTCCATGCATATGTTGTGAGAACTGGCATGATCTCTCTGGGTCTTTGTTTTTATCTGTTAAATGGAGATAGCAATATGTTCTCTCGCACAAGTTGTGAATATTTACCACAGTGTCCACAAAGAGTTAGCATGTAAGTGTTCAAATACCGGTGACTTTGTTTGGAGCCCTTATTATTGGTGCTGTAATTATTGTTCTGCTTCCCCTCAAAATGCCTCTTTATTACATATACTTATCTGCATTAATTACCAACAGGAACATAGCTGTTTCCTGAGAGCATATTGCTTTGTTCGTATAGAATCCACCTCACAGTATGCAATAGGAAAATGTAATTTAAACATAGGAATGAAAGGATGATGATATGTATATTTTTAATGGAATCAGAAATTATCTCCAAATTGAAAAAACCTAATTCAAATCAAATCCAAATCGATTATTTGTGTTTATTTTTTCTAATTCCCACATAAATCATATGGTACCATGCAGAGAAAGACAATAAGTGCAGAGAAAAGCAAGTACTTTGTATTTTGAGATTTACATTCTCAAAGCTTAATATAAAATACACTGAACAGTAACTTATATATCAATTAATTGAAAAAATAAAAAAGAATCAAAATATGTTTAACGTGGTATCAGGAGTTCAAGACCAACCTGGCCAATATGATGAAACCCCATCTCTACTAAAAATACAAAAATTAGCCGGGCGTGATGGTGTGTGCCTGTAATCCCAGCTACTTGGGAGGCCGAGGCAGAAAAATCGCTTGAAACCAGAAGGCAGAGGTTGCAGTGAGGTTGTGCTCCAGCCTGAGCAACAGAGTGAGACCCCATCTCAAAGAAAAGCCAAATGTGTTTAACAACTGTAAATTAGTAAGCAGTTACCAATGTTACATAAGCACTCAACCCACTGTATATATAACCACGAAGTATTGTTTCTTTCTGAAAAGTAACTTTAAAGAGCACTTAAATATCTCATAAATATCCGGAGAAAAACTTGAAGAAACCTAGAAAAATTTCAGTGCTTTCTCTTTGTCAAGAGTTCATTTTATTTTTATTGTTATGTAATAAATTTCCATTTTAAGTGTTAGAAATTGTTGAAGATTCTTTTGTTTTACTGGCAGAGTACATACATTTATAATCCTTTTTTTCTGACATTCATGGTTAGGAAGCATAGTTACTACACTGATCACTGATTTATGATTGTTCTGCATTTGCGTTTACAAATGTGTGTTTACAAATATACATTGAATGTCAAGAGTATTTAAAATCGTTTAAACTCTTTCAGAAACTTAATTTAAATGCTTCCAACTTAAGAGGTCATATCCCTTTCTCTTCATCATCTAAAATCATGTATGTGACATTAGCCATTCCCAAAGGACCTCATTTTCTCTCCTTTATTATTAAATATTCTTCATGAGAGAAAAAGCAGACCCAATCCACTTTTATAATGTCTACCCTCAGAATGGCTTCAATCAGCAAAATATAAAGGACTGAATGTCAATTCTTATATATTTTGGCCTTTAAATTTTAGCTAACTGTAGCAACTTCATATTAAAACCCAAATTAGCAACACATAGAGACTGGTCCCTAATAAATAAATAATGAATTACATAATGAATGACTGAAGAGACATTCCAACAAAAGCTTGGGAAAATTAGAGCTAATTTGTTAAAAAAAAAAAATGATTCTTAGAAATTATTTACCTACTCTGGTTTACTTAATTAAAGGATAGTAATTTTCAAATGGCTGACTTTTACCTAATAACCCAGTTTGAATTTTCTTCATCTCAAATTTAAATATGGGTATACATATAGATATCAATATAGAGATATATATTGATATTGCCTTGGCTTTTATATATGCTTTGCAAAGTCAATAAATAGTAAGTAGTAATTTTTGATGGTCTGTTTCATCTCCTTTTATCAAATAAATTTCTAAATTTAAAATTATTTATTTGAGATGAATGAAGCCAAAAATCCTAAGAAACGTAAGAGGGTATCTGAGAATTATTTTTACCAAATTATTGATGTATTTAATAAACCCATCCATTTACACATATGTACACCAATTAGCCAATTAATCAAACTTCCAATACTGATTTTTAAAAAGAACAAATAGAGCCTTTATGTCTCCTCCTAATATAATCAACTTATGAATTTAGAACCTGTATTATTTAGAATGAACATTTTCCTCAATATGAAAGTCTTGCTGTATAAATGACATGTCACATTCTAATACACAGACTTCAAATCAGACTATCATCCTTGACAACTAATTATCAATATGTAAAGAGAAAAATTACAAATTATTCTTATGAAAATTTGCATTTGGGTTTTTAAAGTGAAACCTTCAAAGTAGAAGTGCATATGTTTTGCATGATGAGGGGAAATGTAAAATGCTTTCCTAGGGAAGAACCTAAAACGTGAGGGTAATTTTGGGGATCCATCACGTATCTGTCAAAAATAATGCAATAATAACATATGTTTTCCTTATATTAGAATTTGTTAAATGTGCAACTCTGTGTGCGTAAGCATGTGTGTGTGTGCTATGGGAGTTGTTATATATGTATTTTTTATGGAGTGACTCAGGAAATTGATAGAAAAACTTGGAAAAATATTCGAACACTCTAGTTTTTATGTCTAGGAAATAATGCAAACAGTTTTGAATTTATTTTAGGGATTGCAATATTTTTCTAATTTAATAGTTTGGCTGAGAATTCACATTTACCATATTTTGAAGTAAATTTACATTTGGTGACATAATTCAGAGGACTGATCAGAACACAGAAAGCTTTTCTGAATGAGTATTTAAATATAAAACCAGAGGTAAATGTGCACCCAATAAACCTAAGTACTGTGAGTTCTCCTTTGCTACACAAGGGTCTAGTGTGAGTGAATCAGCAATCGCAGTCTTTAATGTCATTTATGGATGATGTTTGGAAAATACCTATCAAAACTCTATCATAATTTTAAGAATTAACAATGTCAGTATATTTCATAGTTATGTTTATATGCATATATATATATATATATAAATGTCTACAAGTGGGAAAATACCAAACACCTTTCATTCACGCTCAAGGCAATGAGTCCATGATCTTCTGTCAAACTAAACACATCAGGGTTTTTTTTTTCCTATTAAAAACAATCTGATATTTTTAAGGAAATTTTATGGAGTGTGAGATAATGTGGTCATTTTTCAGTTTGTAAGTAGTTTAAAATATTCTGGCAGACAAGTAAACATGTCTGTTCCAGAATAGGCATGATCACCTTTGATTTTAAAATACATGTTTAATCCATATCTATCCATTGAACAAAGTAGCAAATCTGAAAGAAATGAGGAGTGGTGATATATCAGAGGAATCACAGGAAGAGTATTCCAAAAAGTGGGCACAGTGAATGCAAAGGGTTAGATATTAACAGTGCTCTTGGCATGATCATGGTAGAGTACCCAGAAGTCAGCTTGTTGAGAAGTCGGTGAGAGGCTGGGGGGGATGGGGGAGGGCAGCCGGTCACGCAAGGGCCTTATAAACCGGTATCGGGATTTGAGATTGTAATCTGGATGGAATGGGAAGCAACTTGGAGGAGTTTGAGCAGATTTAGTGGATTAAACAGTGAAACGATTTGACTATGACTCTTTAGGACCTCTCTTGTTTTGTGTCTACCCAGACTTATTCTCTTCTCACATTTCTGTATTTACTGCTGTCTCAGAGGGGCTGCAAACACACATAGAAAGGGACTGAGGAATATATTATTGATCTGAAGCCCCCAGCCCTGCATGCCAGACAGGACTCTGGCACTATGACCTATTCTATTTCTCAGCATAATCCTTGGTTCTCAGTGGAGGCTGTCTAGTCCCCTTAAGTCAGGCATTTGCTCTCTTATGGGAAAATTATTCCCTCAAGGGGAAGAACATTTGATCATGTGGGGTGAAAAAAAAAAATCATACTTTGTATGTACAAAGCACAGTGTGTCTGTGCTATTAACATAACATTTGAGAGAGTGTAACTAACATAAAAATGTCTAAAAGTCTCGTTAGAGGTGGCACTAATAATAATTAAAAAAAAATAATAACTTGAGAATCACTACTGTTAGAGTTATTTTGGAAACCTGCAGGGGCCTTTGGTTTTAGTAATTACCAAAGAGACTTTGCCACCAAGATTTAGTTGGTAGAGGCCAGGGAAGCTTTATGTACAGCAGTACATAAGAATCTTCTGAATGAAAACTTCCAAATGTCCCATTGAGAATTCATGTAGGCAAAAATTCTGTCATTAACTGAGCCTAGAAGCTAACTCCAGTTTTTTATAGTAATTCTTACTATATAACTACCTTGTGAAAAGAGAGAAGATTATACTTTAGTTTGCTCAGAAATCACATCACAGATGAAAGTGTGGCTTTGGTATTAGACTCTATAATGGTAAACACCTATATTGGTATCAGCCTCCATCTGTAGATGTCATGTTCACAGTGATTTCACATGGAAGTCCAAATGTCTGTTTCATTATGTCTCCAATATATAAATGTCTAAGAATCATATATTAAAATAGACATAATTTTAGCATAATTTGTTTTTTCATTTTTCAGTGACCATATAGTATGTATATGTTTGTATATTTATGTGATAGCTTATTACATATGTATTTTATTTTGAGGATAATAAAGAACATAATGTAAGGGTATGCTGAGACCAAACCAGAAGAATCAGAGAACAGGGTAGACATATCTTGATTCTTCAAATTGTAGAAATTATATGATTGAAGAAAAGTTTAAAAAATGTAATTTTAGCATGATTAAGTGGCAATTTGACAATGGATAATTAATAATAATTAAAAACTAACAGAGAAGAATGCAAATATTTTCTTTCTAACTAACTGCTAGTGGCTAACTATATATGATTTTTTGAAAATGTTAAGTGCTCATTCTGGACCAGGCTCTACTGCAAACACTTAACCTATTTTTAATGTTTTTAATTTTTCAGTAAACTCAGGATTTTTTTCTCATTTTATAGATGAATAATATGAGACACAGAGAGGTTAAGTAGCTTAGTGCAAAGACACATTGTTAAAAGTAATAGGGCTGAGATTTAACTGGCGAGCCTTTGGTCAAGGCTTTATTATTATTAGTTGCCTGGCATGTGGCTTTCCTACTCTATAAATGTTTTTTTGGGTTTTATTGCTTATTCAAGTGGACTATATCCCAACCTTATTGGTTGCATAGGTTGTAGTTAATTGGTGTGATTTATTGCCTGCTTATGTGTTTGGTTGCTTGTTTTGAACTAAAGATGAAATTACTAATTTTTATTACTTGAATAAGTGATCTTTTATCTAATAGATTGTGTCTGATCACTTTACTAAAGTTGTTCTTCATGAACCTCATTCCTCCACTGTGTTGATTCATTTTAGATGCTTTGCTAGAACTAGAGCATCCTGGAAAAGCTTTGCCCAATATGGCAGATGTTGAAATGTTTACTCACTGGAAAAATATATTGATCATTGCAGAAAGACAGTTAAGGAATGTGTCTGACTTCTGAAGAGCAAATTTAGCTATAGTCTTAGATGTAGTCTACATAATAATCATAGGAGGAGATCGATCCAAGATGGCCGCTTAGGAGGAAGTCGGGATTGCAGCTCCGAGAGAAGGCGCAGAGGGTGAGTGGACGCCGCATTTCCAGACGGACTTTTACTGCCCACAGACCAGGAGATCCACAGGAGGAAAAGCCCCACGGGTCGCCAGCACCGCTGGTTTGAGCGGAGTGGCCGCTCAGCCTACGCCCTGGAGCGGGGGGCAGTGGCTTCTTATGCAGAGCGAGAGAGACAGAGTTCCCTCTGAGCCAGAAAGGGGAGCTGAAGCAGGGAGCCAAGCCAGGAGACCCCCGGGCAAGGGAGCGCCAGGAATCTCAGAGCCGCTGCTTCAGCTGACGCAGCGGCACACAGGGCAGCAGATTTTAACTGCCCACAGACCAGGAGATTCACAGGCGGTAAAGCTCCCCGGGTTCCCAGCGCCGCTGGTTCGACCGGAGCAGCCGCTCGGCCTGCACGGGGGGCGGGGAGCAGCGGCTCCTTGAACAAAGCGAACAAGACTGTGTCCCCTCTGGGCCAGCAAGGGGAGCTGTGGCAAGGAGGCAAGCCAAGAGATTACCGGACAAAGACGGCCCCTCTGGAAACACGGTTGAACCCGGGACGGTCCAGCTCTGTGGGGGAGGGGCGTCCTCCATCGGGAAACACCCTGCAGTTCCGGGGCAATTTTCCGTAACCAAGACAACCCGCCACTACAGAGACTGCGTCACTACAGGGGCGGGCCAGCATAGCGGAAGCAGTTCTAACTACACTCACAGGACTGCAGGGAAGCTCACACGGAAGCTGGGCGGAGCCCACAGCAGCTCAGCGAAGCCTCTGCAGGCTGAGTGTGACTAGACTGCCACCTTGTGGGCAGGGAAAACGGTAGCAACACAGCTGAAAAACAAAGTGCTAAACCCCTGGGCCAGAACACCTGGGGAGAAGAAAAGGGGGTTTATGAGTTCAGCTGCTGCAGACTTAAAATTACCAAAATCAGAAAGACAGCAGCTACAAAGTCAATAGGCGGATAAATCCACAAAGATGGGAAGAAACCAGCGCAAAAAGGATGAAAACACCCAAAAACAGAACACCTCTCCCCCTACAAGGCAGCATAACTCCTCACCAGCACGGGAACAAGACTGGACGGAGAATGAGTGTGATGAAATGACAGAATCAGCTTTCAGAAAATGGATAATAAGAAACTTCTGTGAGCTAAAAGAACATGTTCTAACCCAATGCAAAGAAACTAAGAACCTTGAAAAAAGACTTGATGAAATGCTAACGAGAATGGACAACTTAGAGAGGACTATGAATGAATTGATGGAGCTGAAAAACACAACACGAGAACTTCGCGAAGCATGTACAAGTTTCAACAGCAGAATTGACCAAGCAGAAGAAAGGATATCAGAAGTTGAAGATCAACTCAATGAAATAAAACGAGAAGGGAAGATTAGAGAAAACAAGGTAAAAAGGAATGAACAGAGTCAACAAGAAATATGGGACTATGTGAAAAGACCTAATCTACGTTTGATAGGTGTACCTGAATGTGACGAAGAGAATGCATCCAAGCTGGAAAATACTCTTCAGGATATTATCCAGGAAAACTTCCCCAACCTAGCAAGGCAGGCCAAGATTCAAGTCCAGGAAATACAGAGAACACCACAAAGATATTCCTCTAGAAGAGCAACCCCAAGGCACATAATCATCAGATTCACCAGGGTTGAAATGAAGGAGAAAATACTAAGGGCAGCCAGAGAGAAAGGTCGGGTTACCCACAAAGGGAAACCCATCAGACTCACAGCAGATCTCTCAGCAGAAACCCTACAGGCCAGAAGAGAGTGGGGGCCGATATTCAACATCCTTAAAGAAAAGAACTTTCAACCCAGAATTTCATATCCAGCCAAACTAAGCTTCATAAGTGAAGGAAAAATAAAATCCTTTGTGAACAAGCAAGTACTCACAGATTTCATCACCACCAGACCAGCTTTACAAGAGCTCCTGAAGGAGACACTACACATAGAAAAAAACAACCAGCACCAGTCACTCCAAAAACGCACAAAATGGTAAAGAGCAGCAACACAATGAAGAATCTGCATCAACCAATGGGCAAAACAGCCAGCTAGCATCAAAATGACAGGACTAAACTCACACATAACAATATTAACCCTAAATGTAAATGGACTAAATGCCCCAATCAAAAGACACAGACTGGCAAATTGGATAAAAAGCCAAAACCCATCAGTGTGCTGTATCCAGGAAACCCACCTCACATGCAAGGATACACAAAGGCTCAAAATAAAGGGATGGAGGAAGATTTACCAAGCAAATGGAGAGCAAAAAAAAGCAGGAGTTGCAATTCTCATCTCTGATAAAATAGACTTTAAAGCAACAAAGATCAAAAGAGACAAAGAAGGACATTACATAATGGTAAAAGGATCAATACAACAGGAAGAGCTAACGATCCTAAATATATATGCACCTAATACAGGAGCACCCAGATACATAAGGCAAGTTCTTAAAGATTTACAAAGAGACATAGACTCCCACACATTAATATTGGGAGACTTCAACACACCATTGTCAATATTAGACAGATCAACGAGACAGAAAATTAATAAGGATATCCAGGACTTGAACTCAGACCTGGAACAAGCAAACCTAATAGACATTTACAGAACTCTCCAGCCCAAATCCACAGAATATACATTCTTCTCAGCACCACATCACACCTACTCTAAAATTGACCACATAATTGGAAGTAAATCACTCCTCAGCAAATGCAAAAGAACAGAAACCATAACAAATAGTCTCTCAGACCACAGTGCAATCAAGTTAGAACTCAGAATTCAGAAGCCAACCCAGAACCGCACATCCTCATGGAAATTGAACAACTTTCTCCTGAATGTTGACTGGATAAACACTGAAATGAAGGCAGAAATAAAGATGTTCTTCGAAACCAACGAGAATGAAGACACCACATACCAGAATCTCTGGGACACATTTAAAGCAGTCTCTAGAGGAAAATATATAGCAATAAGTGCCCACATGAGAAGAAATGAGAGAACTAAAATTGACACCCTATCATCAAAATTGAAAGAGCTAGAGGAGCAAGATCAAAAAAACTCAAAACCTAGCAGAAGACAAGAAATAACTAAGATCAAAGCAGAAATGAAGGAGATAGAGACACGAAAAACCCTACAAAAAATCAATAAATCCAGGAGCTGGTTTTTTGAAAAGATCAACAAAATAGACAGACCACTAGCCAAACTAATAAAAAAGAAAAGAGAGAATAACCAAATAGATGCAATAAAAAATGATAAAGGGGATATCACCACAGATGCCACAGAAATTCAAACCATCATCAGAGATTATTACAAACAACTCTATGCACATAAATTAGAAAACCTGGAAGAAATGGATAAATTCCTGGACAGTAGTCTCCTCCCATGCCTAAACCAGGAAGAAGTCGAAACCCTGAATAGACCAATAACAAGGTCTGAAGTCGAGGCAGCAATTAAGAGCCTACCACCCAAAAAAAGCCCAGGCCCAGATGGTTTCACAGCCGAATTCTACCAGACATACAAAGAGGAACTGGTACCATTCCTACTGAAATTATTCCAAATAATCCAAAAAGAGGGAATCCTTCCCAAATCATTTTATGAGACCAACATCATCCTAATACCAAAACCTGGCAGAGACTCAACAAGAAAAGAAAACTACAGGCCAATATCCATGATGAACATAGATGCAAAAATCTTCAATAAAATACTGGCAAGCCGACTACAACAGCACATCAAAAAGCTTATCCACCATGATCAAGTAGGATTCATCCCGGGGATGCAAGGCTGGTTCAATATACGCAAGTCTATAAATGTAATTCACCACATAAACAGAACCAAAAACAAAAACCACATGATTATCTCAATTGATGCAGAGAAGGCCTTCGACAAAATTCAACAGCCCTTTATGCTAAAAACCCTCAATAAACTAGGTATCGACGGAACGTATCTCAAAATAATAAAAGCTATTTATGACAAACCGACAGCCAATATCATACTGAATGGGCAAAAACTGGAAGCATTCCCTTTGAAATCTGGCACTAGACAAGGATGCCCTCTCTCACCACTCCTATTCAATATAGTACTGGAAGTTCTAGCCAGAGCAATCAGACAAGAAAAAGAAATAAAGGGTATTCGATTAGGAAAGGAGGAAGTCAAATTGTCTCTATTTGCAGACGACATGATTGTATATCTAGAAGACCCTATCGCCTCAGCCCAAAATCTCCTGAAACTGATAAGCAACTTCAGCAAAGTCTCAGGATACAAAATCAATGTGCAAAAATCACAAGCATTCCTATACACCAATAACAGACTTAAAGAGAGCCAAATCAAGAACGAACTGCCATTCACAATTGCTACAAAGAGAATAAAATACCTAGGAATACAACTAACAAGGAACGTAAAGGACCTCTTCAAGGAGAACTACAAACCACTGCTCAACGAAATAAGAGAGGACACAAACAGATGGAGAAACATTCCATGTTCATGGTTAGGAAGAATTAATATCGTGAAAATGGCCATACTGCCCAAAGTAATTTACAGATTCAACGCTATCCCCATCAAGCTACCAATGACCTTCCTCACAGAACTGGAAAAAACCACCTTAAACTTCATATGGAACCAAAAGAGAGCCCGCATAGCCAAGTCAATTCTAAGCAAAAAGAACAAAGCGGGAGGCATCACACTACCGGACATCAAACTCTACTACAAGGCTACAGTAATCAAAACAGCATGGTACTGGTACCAAAACAGAGATATAGACCAATGGAACAGAACAGAGGCGTCGGAGGCAACACAACATATCTACAACCACCCGATCTTTGACAAACCTGAAAAAAACAAGCAATGGGGAAAGGATTCCCTGTTCAATAAGTGGTGTTGGGAAAACTGGCTAGCCATATGCAGAAAGCAGAAACTGGACCCCTTCCTGACACCTTACACTAAAATTGACTCCAGATGGATTAAAGACTTAAACATAAGACGTAACACCATAAAAACACTAGAAGGAAACCTAGGCAAAACCATTCAGGACATAGGCGTAGGCAAGGACTTTATGACCAAAACACCAAAAGCATTGGCAACAAAAGCCAAAATAGACAAATGGGACCTAATCAAACTCCACAGCTTTTGCACGGCAAAAGAAACAGTCAATAGAGTGAATCGGCAACCAACAGAATGGGAAAAAATTTTTGCAGCCTACCCGTCTGACAAAGGGCTGATATCCAGAATTTACAATGAACTAAAAAAGATTTACAAGAAAAAAACAAACAAGCCCATTCAAAAATGGGCGAAGGATATGAACAGATACTTTACAAAAGAAGACATACATGAGGCCAACAAACATATGAAAAAATGCTCATCATCACTGGTCATCAGAGAAATGCAAATCAAAACTACATTGAGATACCATCTCACGCCAGTTAGAATGGCGATCATTAAAAAATCTGGAGAAAACAGATGCTGGAGAGGATGTGGAGAAATAGGAACGCTTTTACACTGTTGGTGGGAGTGTAAATTAGTTCAACCACTGTGGAAAACAGTGTGGCGATTCCTCAAGGACCTAGAAATAGAAATTCCATTTGACCCAGCAATCCCATTACTGGGCATATATCCAAAGGATTATAAATCGTTCTACTATAAGGACACATGCACACGAATGTTCATTGCAGCACAGTTTACAATAGCAAAGACCTGGAACCAGCCCAAATGCCCATCGATGATAGACTGGACAGGAAAAATGTGGCACATATACACCATGGAATATTATGCAGCCATTAAAAAGGAGGAGTTCACATCCTTCGTAGGGACATGGATGAACCTGGAAAACATCATTCTCAGCAAACTGACACAAGAACACAAAATCAAACACCACATGTTCTCACTCATAGGCGGGTGTTGAACAAGGAGAACACATGGACACAGGGAGGGAAGCACTATACACGGGGGTCTGTTGGGGGGGAGGGGGGATAGTGGGGGGGTGGGGAGTTGGGGAGGGATAGCATGGGGAGTAATGCCAGATATAGGTGAAGGGGAGGGAGGCAGCAAATCATACTGCCACGTGTGCACCTGTGCAACAACCTTGCATGTTATTCACATGTACCCCAAAACCTAAAATGCAATAAAAAAAAAAAAAAAAAAAAAAAAAAAAAAAAAAAATAATCATAGGAAACAGCATATATATATACTGTGAATATACTCTGTGAATAATAGACTAAATTATCTATCTAATGAAATAGCAATATATTCAAATTAGTGTGTAAAAGTACTTCTAGTTTATAAAACTTTTAAAAGCATTTTGGAAGACTTGCATATATATATTGGAAGACTTGCATATATATTGTCCAAAATGCTTTTAAAAGTTTTATAAACTAGAAGTACTTTTACACACTAATTTGAATATATTGCTATTTCATTAGATAGATAATTTAGTCTATTATTCATAGAGTATATTTTTCACACTTTGCTTACCAGGGAATATTTTAAATGAATGACAGACTGAATAGAAAAGGATTTTAAAATCTTAAATACACTCCCTGTGAGTTTTGATTTGTTTTTTTCCCTAAGGAATATTCTCAGTAATTTTATTGTGAATGTGTCTATGAGCTACGTTTATGACAAATAACTTTAGAAGTTTGAAAGAGGCAACATTTTTAAATTTTAGAAAGCCAAAGTCAGCCTGTCAATCATCTATGTAACTCACTCTGTTTCAAGTAGTGGAATAAAACTAAATGCTTTACCATGGCCAAATATATACATAACTGCAAAGTAGATGTAACTTGTAGATTAAATAAACTTTTGACTCATTTCACATTTGTACTCAGCTAATATTTACAATGCATATAATATATTCCAGGCACTATATTCTCACATTTCCTTCATATAATTTCACTCAATATGTGAAATAAGATAACTGTCATTACATAATATAATTATGACTTCTTTTCCTAATAGAGTATCTGATACTCTTTTGAAGCAGGAGGTAACAATGTTGTTAAATTTTGATCAATACCTTTATTTTCAGTGGCTTATGCCTGTAATCCCAGCACTTTGGGGGGTCGAGACAGGTGGATCACAAGGTCAGGAGATCGAGACCATCCTGGCTAACACAGTGAAACCCTGTCTCTACTAAAAAATACAAAAGATTAGCCAGGTGTGGTGACATGCACCTGTAGTCCCAGCTACTCAGGAGGCTGAGGCAGGAAAGTCATTTGAACCCAGGAGGCAGAGGTTGCAGTGAGCTGAGATTGCACCACGGCACTACAGCCTGGGCAACAGAGCAAGACTCTGTCAAACAACAACAAAAAACTTTATTTTACAAACAGACTGCGGCACATATTTTTAAAAATGTTTTGCTATTCAAAATGCTTCTTCCATAATATATAGAATGGTTCCCATATAGTCTTTTAGAGTAGTCTTCACTAATAATTCATACTTCCTAACACCACCCTAATATAGAATATATTAAAAGATGTTAAAATTCAGGGAAATTTTTCTTCAGAAAATGAGAAAAGATGTGTTATTGTTCAGGGTTTCACTTACCATCAAAAACCTCAAATACATGTAACATTAGTGCCTTGTTTCTTTATTCTCACGGCATTACTCCAATTTTATTAAAAGTTGTTTTTTTAAACACCATACTACTGTTCCTTGGTTTCACATTGAAGTCCCCGCATTCAGATAGAAATACTGTTTATTCCTCAAGTTAATGACAAAAATACCTAAGAGGTTTTATATGAAACTATAGGGTTACTAAGATTATTATGATTTTATTTTACCAAAGACATGTCTCAAAACAAACTTTGCAAATTCTTATAGTTCACTCACATGGTAATTTACCCCTTCCATATCCTTCCTTAGAACTGACAACAAAATTATTATAGCATTTCCAATGCAAAGTTATGTGTAGACTTTAGCTTTAAATATGTTAATCATAGTATTATTTATAATAATAGAAAATCAGAAATGAACTATATATCCATTGACAGAGGATTCGTTATATGAATTAGAACATAACACTAAGATAGTATCTTACAGCAAATTAAGAGGTCTCTATGAAAGTTTTAAAAAATAATTTAGGAAACATGCTGTCATGCAAAAATGTAGGACGGAAAAATTTGTATTTAGTTTAATCTCTGAAATGATACAAATATATGTGTATCAATAGGATATAATTTTTCAAAGTAAATACACATAGATACTAATAGCAGTTGGAATTTTAAGAAGTTTTCACTTTCTTCTTCATATCTTCAGACTGTCTACAGTGATCATAGTAAATGTTATAGTTGAAAAAATTAAATATTTTTCAGGGATTTCTACATAGAAATTTCTTTTCATTGGCCCTCTCATTAGATGGGAAAATTTTTTATCCTATGGGATCCTAAAAATATATGAAGACCTAGGATGCCAGGAATTCAAAGAGTCCTACTTTTAAAATCTAATAAAAGACACTGAAATGTTCTTTCTTACTGTTTTAAGTATTAAAAATTAAAAATGGTTATCTACTGATCTAGACTCTATAAACTCTTCTAGAAATGATTAATATAGGTAAAATTACATTTCATATCTCCATAAAGCTACATTATGTGCATTTTATGTGTGCTATCCTAATAAAATATAATTTATATATCAAAGTATACATATTAGAAGACCAACTGAATTAACTGATTAGGATTGTGGTTACAACTAAAATACTCTATTTTTTAACACTTACTAGTACCTGCATATTTACATTCTTAAAGGTGATGACAGATTGAATTCGCATCAAGAATAGGAGGTACAACAGGAGTTTCATTTACTCTATTAAGAAGAATCAGTATTTAGATTATTAAATTGTGTTCTCATCAACAATATCAAAAATGCATATGGAATAGAAGCACAATACTTATATCTCTTCCTATCATTTCCCTATTTCCAAAAATTACTTATGTTAAATAATATATATTTATATCTGTTTCTTTGTATGTGTGCTATTGTTTTCTACTTGCATATATATTGTATTTACATATATATATAATTTAGAATGCTTATATAGTAATTATCATACATTATTCTTTTGATTTTTTAAATTTGATTTACTTTATTCTTTTAAGCAGCCCTGTAGTAACAAGTAGATATTTTGAAGATGTTTAAGTGACTAAAGTTTACTTAGTTTATTTGTGCTTTCTGTCAAAATCAATTGATCTTCCTGCATTTTTAAATGAATATGTGAGATCAAATAGTGAAATCATTTGAACTGAACATATACCTTCTCTTCACATACAACCTATTTTACTCTTTTCTGACCTGAAAATTTCTCTTGTGTGCTACGTTTTTTTCAAAATCTTTTTTTTTTTTTTCTTTTATGCTAGATTCTGTAACAAAGCAGGGGCTTATTGCCAACTAACTTCTCTTCCCAATCCTCTTCTTGTGATACTAAGAGAAAGCTAAACTTGCAGAGTCACCACTCATTGTCATGTTGTTTTCTTCCCCTGCAAAACTCTGGAGCACTCAGTTTTATACAAACTGTAGGATTCTGTTTTTCTATTCATTCATGTTTCTATCATAAGTCTGGTCCCATCTTCACAGAGCTTCTCTTCTTTATTCAGATGTTTGGGCTTCTTGCCTACTAAAATCAAAATCATGTATCCATCCATCAAAGCTGACATCCTTCTCTTTCTTATTGATTATAGAATATTTTATCATATATGTCTATTACCTGTTAAAAAGACATTCTCTTTATGATAAGGCTGCAGTGAAACATAGCTCCTTTATAGCAATCACTCCTTTCTTCTTGGTTCTCCTTCAGTTTCTGCCATTTGTGAAGAATGACTTTGCAGGTCATCAGGCCTATCCCTTTCCTTATTGTGTCTACATGAGATCTGATTCTCAAAAATGCTGATGATATTTTCTCTTCTGAAGATTCCAAAATTTGGAATCAGAGGCAGAATCTGAAGCACAAGTCATTGAACAACTTTTCCAAGATCATTACTAGTAAAAAGTAAAACCTTGATTCAAACTACACAGATTATTTTATAGTCTGTTCTTTTAAGTACTGAATGTTGGCTATTTTCTCAACCATGAACAGTAGTAACCAGCATACAGTGGTGAAGAGTCTGGGCTCAAGATATCCCATACTCCTTTGAGTTATTGAAGAATGATATCCTCTTCAGTAGGTGATTGCTAAAATTAATATTCCCCCAGCACCCATGTTATCCCCAAAATATAAAAGCTATATTGTTCTCCACTAGCATTCATCCATTTCTAATTGATTGGATCAGGTAGGCCCAATGGCACTGTAAAGGCTTACTAGCTCTACCTATGACCACATGAAATATAGACAAATATAGAAGGCAGGCCCAATGTGCCAGTGACTTGAGGACTCCTGGACAGAGAAGAAAGGTCTTGAGTGATTTGTCATAGGTAGACACTGAAAGAGAATAAAGAGGAACAATACATTTGGAAGAGTGGAGTGGATTATGTTTCAAAGGGAAAGGAAGAGACTTTTCCAGATTTGACTAGGTTAGGCTAGATGCTGACAGCTGTTCATGATTTGTGGCCTTGAGCAACTCATTTAATTTCTCGAAGTCTCAGTATTCCTGTTTGTAAAATGAGTGGTTTGGGCTAAGTGATTTCTAATGTTTCTTCCAGTTACAGCTTTTTAAATAATATACAGTATTTTCTTAGGCTGTTCATTATTTTATTTGATGATATACTATCTCTGCTTGTGAAACAAATGAATTTTCTTCTATTGCCCCAGAGGAAAACCACAGGAAAATATTAGTTGGGTAATGTAATGGATCCTAGTGGTTGGGGTTTCATATGAGACCTTTTACTTAGTCATGCTGCACAAGTGTATTTTTGCACTTAATAACATAAAATTGTATTAATGCATTGTCTATTGTAGAATAATACCACCCACATTTGGAATATTGATCTCCCTGAAGATAAAAACCCATTCAAATAATCTAGTATATAAAGCCTATATGCAGTTCCTATCATTCCAGCTTTAACGGTTTTATCCTTGGGTGCTGTTAGGAGAATTTTACAACAGAAATAAACTCATCTGACCTTATAATTACTTGCCCTATAACATTTTCATCAAACTGGCAGTTATTTCCTACTAAAAGTAACTTGTTCTGCAAGCTTTAATCTTCAAACAAAACACTAATACACAAAATATTTTTTTGATTGAGAAGGTCTGGTTGTCCATGTAATTTTGATAAAACAATGGGGACATATCAAGCCTGCCTTTTCAGTTGTTGGGAGGTTTGTGCCAGATGGTTTGAATGTCCATTCTGTGTTTGCTTCTCTGACACTTTCTCAGAGGATCCATTCCTTGGGTGATAAATGAGAGATGGACAATTTCCTTCAGCTCCACTTTTCTTTTCCCCTTTCAAAAGGATTTCTGAGCAAAAGAAATCTGGTCTCTGGTCCCCTATTCTTGACTGCTTTATAATGATTCAGTCTTAAAATAGAAGGTAACACTCCTTTATATCTGGACATACCAATTGGTAACTCTCAATAATTTGGATACAGTTTGAGGGAGAAATAATACTCGTAGATATGTCTTTTGGGAACTATAGTTTTGACTATTGATTTCATCTTATCGTAACTTTGTTTGAACCCAGACTGAAGCACAAATTTGAATATATGGTAAAGTACACAAAAACAATTATGATAATTTTATCAAGTAATTTTTACTTGCATCTAGTGGTTGTAACAATATATTTCAGTTTCTTTTATCTTCTAGTAATAAAATCAACAAAAAAAAATGCATACCTTAAATTAATTTGAGGGAATACTATATATAATTCACATAAATAAATATCTCTGCATGTTATACTGAAAATTTCAGATCTTTGCATTCCTAGGCTGAGCTATTGAGATAAAAGCTAATGTTGGGATGGAGACGGGGAAGTGGGAGATTTGTGGGAGTTGTCCATTGGCCAAAACACATACTATCACTTACTTTATAATTTAATTAGGAGTCACCATCTGCTGAGCCTGGCATGCTTTGTACTATTTATTAGATTACAAAATAAGTTCAACATTGATTTTTAAAAATTGTGAAAATAACATGTATAGAGTTACTCATTCTACGTTAGACCCAGCATGGAATCTGTATTATGTTTTTGGTTTTTTGTTTTTTCGGTTTTTGTTTTATTTGAGATGGAGTTTCAGTCTGTCACCCAGGCTTGAGTGCAGTGGTATGATCATAGTTCACTATACCCTCCAATGCTTGGGCTCATGGGATACGCCTGCCTCAGCCTCCTCAGTAGTTGGGAGTATAGGCAGGTGTATAGTCACCACACTTTGCTAAATTTTATTTTATTTTATTTTTTGTAGAGACAGGGTCTTGCTATATTGCCCAAACTAATCTCAGACTCCTGGGCTCAAGCAACCTTCTCATAGCCTCAGCTTCTCAAAGTGCCGGGATTATAGGCATGAGCCACCATCCTTAGCCAGTATTTTTAACAACTCATTAAGAACTATGCTAATTGTTAAAGCAGTGCTTTGAGGTATTCCTAAAGCATTCTTCTTTCATCTCCATTCTTAAACATGTCCTATTTTAGGTCTTCATAACACAGCTGTTCAGTTACCATGCTCGCATTCATTCCCTGCTCAAGCCTAAACTAAAAATACTGCTTTGTGAGTATGGTAAATATGTTCTCAAAATTGGCTGCCAATTTTTACTACATTTTCCCCACGTTCCCAATCTCCCCTATCTCCTCACGCCTCCACCACCTCCCTTCACCATTTTCCCTCTGCCTCGGTGTGTATGCACCCATATAAGCATCAGCCATCTACATATTGTTGAAATCACTTCTTAGTTTGCATCTTACTAAGGCTGCTCAGCGTCATTGGACAGTGGTCCATTCCCGAAAACGTATTATCTCTTGGCTTTTATGACATCACACCACACACACGTAGTTTTCTTCCTACCTTGTCGGCTACTATTTAATATCCTTTTCATATGTCTTCTTTATGTTCCTGGTCTCTAAATGTTGGTGTGCCCACTGAGTTTGAAGCTTGTTTTTCCTCCTCTACGATCTTCCTCTAAATGAGCTCATATAGTCACTTGCTGATAAATGTATTTGACATATCTCTAACTCCCAATTTTATATCCCTAGCTCTGGATTATTATTATTTTTTTTTTGGTGTTGTTTCAGAGCCAGGATCCTATTTCATCTCAGTGGAATATAAAATAGGCATTTCAAGTGCTACACAGCCCATGAAAATTTTTTATTTATTGGTATCATCCTATCGTTAGACGTTTATAACGTTTCCTTATTTTTTCTTCTCTTTAAAATTATGCTGGCATTAACAAATATGTTGTTTTTAATTTTAAAATTTTTCTCTAGTCTTTGGTTCTAACTGTGGGACAGAATACATACCCATTATGCCTGAGGTTTCTGCATTGATTGTTGCTCTGTATCAGGTATCTGAAATTATAATTGGTATATTTGGAATGGTCAAGATGGAGAAGAATCTTAATTATTCCACACAATACGTTTTCTCAGCGTATATTGAGAGCATAAAGCAGGCTAGAAGTTTAAAACTCTGAATCTAAGTGCCTATTTTCTTTATAATTCCTGTGCATATGTACATCATTTAGCTCAGTCTAAAGTGGGCTTAATAGTACCTGCCTCATGGAGTTCACTACATGGCAAATTGTTCTTCAAACAGTAATTTTTTTTTTTCTTCAGTTCTAATTCATTCATTATTTTTAATTTTATTTTTTTCTACTTGATAGATGATCTCTATTATACTATAGAATTATTTTGTTGTGAGTGAAGATGTTCCAACAGACTGATTCCCCTCTCTACCTGCCCCCACCTCACACCCACTTTCAGAGATGCTGATTATAGGAGGTGGGAGAGAGAGAGACTAAAACACTAGAATTCCTGGCTCTATTTATGAGGATATCTCTATCCCCTTTTAATTATATGAACAAACACATTTTTTATTTGGGTAGTGGAATAAATAGTGAATGTTCCCCTTTAATAGTGCTTACATTCTAAGTTTACCTCAAGTATATGTAATGTGTTACATAGATGATTATAGCATAAGGAAGTACAAGTATTATGGCAGTAATTATATTTTGTGAAAAGAGATAGAAGATCTTAGTTTCAGTATAAAGATCAGTCAAAAGATAACATTGATAATAGTCTTTTAATAGCTTAACAAAGAAATGAATTTGTGAAAATTCCATTCAGTTTAACAAACATGCATCAGGCAGCTCCAATGGGTCCACATCACATAGTGTATACAGCACTGTGAGAATTGCTGGGCATACAAATTTTAAAATAATGTAGCATTTATTTGCAAGGAGCTCATGAGGCCATCCACATGACAGGTCACATTGGATTGGATCTGGCAGCATCCCTCAAAGCCATTATCCTACTCTATTTTTCCCTGCATATGCAACCAGAATAATATTGCCAATGTAAAGTTTTAAACATTTGGTTCTTTTATTCTAATGGCTTTCCATTTTTCTACACAGAGTCTTGAACAACTAATTTTACTACCTTTTATTGCACATTTTAAAAATTTGAGTACTCATTACATATTTGTTTTCTGTTTATTTACAAAATATGTGACTGCATCATTGCACTGAAGGGCATAATAATAGGTATAAAAATTAACTGGGAATTTAAAAACAATGATCAACATGAATTAAGTCATTTTAATAAAGACTTACTAATCATGATGGCATTTTATTCACATTAGCTAATATCTTAAAAACATGCATAGATAATAGGTACTATATTTTTATATATTTATATGTTATATATAACATGCATATATGTGTACATACATACAAATTATGCATGTAAGTGAAGTCTTAAATGCCAGATATAGGTGATGGGAGGGAAGGCAGCAAATCACACTGCCATGTGTGTACCTATGCAACAATCTTGCATGTTCTTCACATGTACCCCAAAACCTAACTTACAATAAAAAAACAAAACAAAACAAAAGAATATCAATCTTAATACAATCTTTTAAAAATTTTATATAACCATTTATTTTTCATTTTTTAATATTGTTGACAAAGGATTCAGTCTAGTACTAATAATAGTTACTGCTACAAATGTTTTGCCAATGTCATTTTCTTGTTTACTTACACTGGCATTATTTGTATTATCAGCCACCTGTACTTTCTCTTTCTAAGAATCTTTTCATGCACATGCCCATTTTATGAGATCTAATTTAGTTAAAACTATATATGGTAATCCCAAATTCTCTTCCCTGGATGCCTCTAAACTATAATAGTTCACAAAGTGCTAAAAGCAAATAGATGAAGGAGAAGCCCACTTGTCATTCCTTCCACATCTCAAAATTATGGCGCTACCCCAGTGATCCATGCCTTCTCTTATATGACCAGTCACCATTCTCACATACGCTTGGCTAAGAAGTCAGTGTATAAATCTGTGTAATACATAAGCGTGAAGCTTAATTTTCTGATCTTTTTTTGATGGAAAGTAACAATAAGATAGGATTGTTTTTCTTCTCAGTGCCTCACTGCATCACCTTTCATATTCTGTAGAGTGTGGATACTCCACTGCACTGAGAATATAGCCCACAATCCTGTTTCTGGCTTCAAAATTCTCTGTGACATAATTATCATCTATTTGTCTTAGTAAAGGCAGCATTTATTTGGAAGTATTGTTTCTTATCTCATAACCAATGTGTGAGGCTGCCCTGGGCATTTTACCATCTGCTGGCTGGGCTGCCCTCCCTTGCACCTGCGCTTTCACCCATGTTAGGCCTCTGCTTGAATGCCCTGTCAGCTGCAACGTGAGAACAACAAGCATCTCTTAGTCATCTTGCATTGCCTTGCATATAAGCACAATAACTGATAAAGAATACAGGTACCATTGAAAATGAATTACGTAGTATTGCTTGACCTTACTGTATATGTTGATGGCAAAATCTCCATAATTTCAAATTTGCTATTTGTTCTCACATTCATGAATAGAACAACCTCAATATTATTAGAATATCTATAAATTTTATTTTCCTTCCTCTTCCCTGTTTTTAAATTCCCTATTACATATTCAGTGAGTTTGTATAAAAATAAAAATTAATATAAATGAATTAGTAGGTGAATAAAACTCCCTAGAATTCTATCTAACTGATGTTCAAAGTAAGTATTTTCCCATTTTTTTCTAGTTTAAATTACATATTCTGATATACTATGTCTGTTTTTAATTAAAATACACTCAGGTAGTTCATGTAAAAAGCAATCTTGGATAAAATCTATTAGTAGAATATTGTGGCATCGAAGCATTTTGATACAGAGCTATTTTTCCTAGCAAAGTGAGGACTAATAAAAGATGACTTCACAATTTTACATTATTTTCCCAAAACTATCAAAAGCAAAAAGATTCAGATTGAATTTAGTATCTTGTTTTCTTCTATGTTTTTCAAGAGAGAATAATTTAAATGTATGGAGAGGATTTAAATTGTTCTTTGTATGTCTGTATTATAAAAGTTGACTTTTATTTTACCCTATACTAGTTGAAGAGTTGTAGTTCTTGAAACTATCTCCATTGAGTTTTTCTGTTTCTTTCAAGGTATTTTTTTTATTATTATTAAATGTTTCTTGCTTTCTTTCCCCTGAGAGTAATTCTGCCAGTGGAGTCATTTTTGTTTATTCCTTGTTTACCAGGTAGCAACTGTTTCATGAAGACTAAATGAGTTTCTCTCTTTTACAAAAGTCTAGCATTCAGCCAAGGGGTGTTAGCAAGAAGTTATAAGGTCACAACTGATTATTGCATGAAAGTCTCATGTTCCACATTTTTATCCAGCAAGCTTTATGTCGCCTTTAGGATTAGCTGGTCTTGTGGAAAGATAACACATAAAGGCATGAAGATATTTTGTGCAGTAGTGTAACATTACAATGATGATACTGAGTTATTTTAAAAAATCCTGTTTAGCAAGAGTTTATCTTCACCAACATACCAAATGCTATACTCTTCAGCTCCAGGCGCCATGGTCATAAACTTCTTGAATTTGCAGGCCTAAAAAAGCAATTTTCAAATATTTGTGATAACATTTGCACATAAGGAGACATAGGATTCAGGATTAGATATAAACAGCTTCAAATAACTGAAGCCATCTAATATTGACATAGCATGGTTTACATTTTTTAAAATTCAAACTCACCTGTATGCATCAAAATTTAAGATATACAAATAGTATAATTCCTAAAGAATGAAAATAGTTCTTATTCGTATTTGAGACAGATTTTTCTGAACATATGACTATAGGCAAGAAAGCTTTTTCATGGTACCCTTAAAGTCAGAAACTTTAAATTCAGCTAACTTTAACTTTCAGACATTATTGGGTTTGCAGTATTATCAAACTGAAAATATTCTATCACTGAAATTTTAGACAGCAGTTTTTTCTTTCATCCTTCCTGTGTAAGAAAACAAGAGGAGATGCATAACTTTCCTGTAGTCAGACAAGATTTCCTCAGTGATGACTAAGATTTATGTGTTTTTGTCTTAAAGTAGAATATTTTGAGATAAAGTATTCTTAGTTTAACAGAACCATAATGTTTATCTCCATGTAATTATAAGTATTACCAGAGACACTTTAAAAAATGTGCACGTGCTTGTGTGTGTATATGTTTAACTTCCTTTAACCTAAACATAAATAGATTGTAATGCAACATTTAGGACTTACCATAATTTAACTTGCTAAAAGGGATTAAGCAAGTAAAAATTTAAAGGAAGCATTTCAAATTAAACTCAACTTAATTGTTTGTTAATAAACCTTCATCTACCTTATAATAAATAATTTTAAAACACTTCTCTGTTCATCGCCTTATAGGAGTTTCTTGTGTTTTTGTGCTTTCTTCTAATTTCTTAATTTTTCCAATTCTTATATAATTACCCTTTCCTCCATAATATACACATGTAGCAGACAAATGCCTATTTGCATGTTGCTTTCATCATTGCTTATATTTGGTTTTATATATCTTATGTTTATATTTCCTATGTAATTTAAGACAAAAACATGCAGAAAGCAATTTTGATCATTGTATTTTCTTTTCAGATGGAGAATTCAAAACATAGAATTTTAAACTTTGTAGATACAATGTGACAAAACTGAAGAATAACATATTCAAACTATTCATCAGTCATAGAATATAGTATCAACTTTAAGAAAAGCAAAATAATACAAGTATATGATAATATACTGAAATATTATTAAATGTCAAGTTAACCCATCGATATTTTCTTCTTGGCATCAGATTATTGCTCAGAATAGCTTGTTTTTAAATGGACAAGACATTTTGATACATAGCATATGTGATATATGCAGCCCATCTGTTAGAAGGAAAAAAAAAGTAAAATTTTCTAAACTAAACCAATAGTTAATTATCAAAATAAACAACTAAGTAAGGCATATGGCACAAATTGTTACTTTGGTATATTATCTGATTTTAACAAAGGTTGATTATTGAGCATTTTTACTGTAAATGACAAAGAACTAAAGCTATTCACAGTTAAAGGGAAAGGTAACTGACCTGCCCAGACAGCTGTACTGGTGATTCATCTAATGAAATTTAACAAATGAAAGAAGGGAAAATTACTGGCATAAAATTCAAGTGAGACATGGGTTAACTGAGTACATGAATTTTGCAAGGGATATGGAAACTGTCATGTCTACTTTTTTCATAGATTAATAGCGAGTACAAAAATGTTACCTTCTGAGGAATGCTTGGTGCAGGAAGTGAACAACAAAAAAATGTGGCTTCATTGCAGTTCCTAAAGAAAGACAAAACCGAAAGGAACAAAGAGATGAGACTGATCCTTGTCAGTGTGTTTGTAGCATACCACCCTTAAATTAAGAATCACAATAAAATGGCCCCTCCAGGTCCATTTTGTACTTTGTTTTTAACTGTTCCAAGCCACTTACTCTATTTCAATCAGAAAAATAAAATGTTGATCAAACAATTTATTTTGACAGTTTTAAACATGGTAAATCTTATGGAATTTTTTTTTCTCACTTTACTGTCAACATTGCAGGATTAAAATAGTAATAATAATAATCAATAAAATAAAAGAATACTGACAGCTCCCTAATGGAATAAAATCAGTACAAAATCTCTATGCAGCATTTCAGGTAGTCAAAAATAATGACATTTCCTTGTATGGCATTGATCTTGCATACTTTAACTTTGATTTAAAAGGAAATCTTGGCAGGCAATTAACCTACATATAAAGATTTGTATAATAGGAAGCTCTCTTTGAATTGTTAATAGGTAACTCCTTTTCTCCCCAGCAGCCCATTGAGAACTCCTCTTTTTCAATATGAATCATATCTTCCATAGTTTATTAGCATCAACTCTTTCAACTGTCCTTGGTGTCTAAGGTTACTTGAATTCTCCAAAGAGCTGTTTCCCCTTTCTGTTTCTTAGGAGACAGATTCTGTGTAAGAGGAAAACAGCTGAAGTACCAAGGCCTCCTGGAAAATGCCACCATCTAAACACCTGCCTCATCACCTATGCTCCAAATCAACTAAAAGTTGATTATAAGGAATTAAGAATAGAGGATAAATACAGAAATAAGGTATTATTGCTTTTGGGAAATAGATATCATGTATCAATAAACACTAGTTATTGGCCAAAAACTTCAATATAAATTGAGACTGTAATGAGATTTAGTTCAATGGCCAAATGTCTAAGAGAAAATGTTAGAAAAAGTACCATTATTAGGAATCATACCTTCAACTTAATTTTTAGCAGCATCTAGCCTAGGAAACATTCCATCCCACCTTATATCCCAACTTCTTAAAATATTATCAAATTATTTCACAAGGAAATTATTTAAATTAATTAGCAGCATCTATTATAACGTAATAGTTGTGCATCTTTAGCCCAGCATTCAAAGCTCTTGAATATCTTGTCATGTCCCCTATGAAAATTTATATTACAAATGCTTCACTACACAAATCCTATATGTTAGCTAGATACACTCTGATTTTTCCTTCATTACACATTTATCACTATTTCTATCTCTGTCTATTTCTTCTTGGTAGATTTTTAAATTATAAATTATACAGTAGGTTTATAAAAATAAAGTACACTGTTTTTTAAATATATTCTTGATAAAGTTTATTTTTGATAGTTTTAATTCATTACTAACTTTTCAATGTTCAGAAAAAGAGAATGGAGTATAGCATCCTGATTGTGTCATTCAAAGTGCTACCTATTTCTCCAATGTAATGTAAGATCTGATTGGATGATCATGCTTTATCTTCATCCCTGATGAAAGATCTAATAATTCAGGTGTTAGGTGATAAGAGTTAGACTAGACTGGTGACAGTAGAATTGGAGATTAAAGATATCTAAGTAAATATGAGAGATGAATTAAAGATTAGAAAGTGATTGTGAAAAATGATAAAATATGGTTGTGGGGATATAGAGAGCCAGAGTATTTGGAGAAAATAGTAGGTTCCTTTTCAAACATATAAATGTGAAAAGATGTACAAAATTATATCTGTGATATGTATTCTTGATAACATGCATATTACTATAAGCATATATTTTTACCTACATATTAATATATAGCATTTTACTTATGAAGCCATGAATGTTTTTGGTGGAAAACTAATAAAGTTTCAAAGATGATGTTGACTCTGCAAATTTGCCTTAAGCCCTTTTATTGGACCCTGAGCATAATCTAAATGCAGTTCCATTACACTAGGCTAGAGTTTAGGGAAGACTTTAGAGCTAATGATGACGCTATAAAACAAAACAAACATTGCAAGTGGCAGCTCAATACATGCGGAATAACTTGCCACAGTTTACAGGGAGGGAAAAACAGTGATAATGACAACTATGGCCCAGAATTATGCTACTGAAAATTGTTTTATTTTTGTATCAGTTAGCTCTTTTTGCATCACAAATTATACTAAAACTTATGGCTTACAACAAGCATTTCTTTTTCTTCCTTATTTTTTTCTTTGAGATGGAATTTAATTCTGTCACCAGGCAGTGGCATAATCTCAGCTCACTGTAACCTCTGACTCCCTGGTTCAAGTGATTCTCCTGCCTCAGCCTCCTGAGTAGCTTAAATCACAGGCGTGTACCACCACACCCAGCTAATATTTGTGTTTTTAGTGGAGATGGGGTTTCACCATGTTGGCCAGGCTGGTCTCCATCTCCTGATCTCATGATCCACCCGCCTCGGCCTCCCAGACTGTTGAGATTACAGGCATGAGCCACCGCGCTGGCCGTGTTTATTTTACCAAAGCCTAGAGTCATCTTGCTGTCTCTACTGATCTAGGCAAATTTTGCCATAATTCAGCTGGGCCCATTCACATATCTGCAGACAAATGGAGGGTGTGCTGAAAGCTGGCTAGTCTAGTGATATCACAGTCTGAGTTCCACATGATCTCTAATACTTCTCACTCAGGATAGCACAGTCTTGTTCTTATGGTAGAGGCATGATTACAAGAGAGCAAGCATAAGGGTTCAAAGCTTCTTAAGGTTTTGCCTCAGAACTGGCACACTGTCACTGCCACGTTATATTAGCCAGAGTGAGCCACACGGCGAGCCTAGATTTAAGAGATGTGAAAATAGACTTCACCTCTTGTTAGAAGCAATTATAACCACATTGGGTAGGACACAACATAGGGAAGTCATTAGTTCAAACCATCAATGGAACAAATCTACCATGTTTTCAAGTAATATTGTAGATTATAGAAGACTATGGTAGACTATGAAAATTATTAAAATTACCTGAGAAAATGTTAGCAAAATGAAAACTAAAAGTGACCATAATCTTCATCAGGAACCTCAGTGGAGATTGTTCAAAATTGCGAGTATAATTGGGATAGATATTATGTAGCAAAGAATCTTTAGTCAATGGTAAAATATTAAAGCAATGGGTACTGATGACTCGGTAGCTAGAAAGTTAGCAGGCTTGATCATTTTTCCCAATTGTATAGATATGCAAATTGGGAAGAACAGACAAGGAGAAAAGAGGAAATACTAGCCACTTGGATAGAGAAGTTAACTGTATAATCTTTGGAAAGAGAGTTTTATGAAGAAAAATGACAATCCTTTCCTGTAATTGAAGGAAAAGAATAAAGAATAATTAGAGTAAAAGTAACATATTGAGTGACAAACCTGGAAGAGAAAGCAACTCCCTTTATTCTCAATGAAATATGAAGAGATCATGTAATGCATGGGGAAATAAATTGAGACTGAGAAATGAAGAAAATTGGGAGAGTTACAATAATATGAGGAATCTGCAGGAGACAAATTAAGAGAAGTAGGATGGGATTATGGTGCTAACCATGATTTGTATTGGAACATGGGGACACAATGTTTTGTTGTAGTGAATGAATAATTAAATAAACAGTTATTTAACACAGGGTTTCCTACACATTAGCATGCGTCAGAATCACCCTGAGGGCTTGCTAAAACCAAATTACCGAACTCACCCCTGGCTCTCTGGTCTCAGTGAATCTGCAGTGGGGTTTAACATTTTGTATTTCCATAAATATCCAAGTGAGGCTGATTTTTGTGGCCTGGTGGCAATACTTTAAAAGTCACTAGCATAATATATAGCAAATGGTATTAATTTCTATGAAAGAATTAGATGTTTAATAAAAATTAATACAGACATAGCATTATCTTACAATATTACCTTATTTAAGAAATACTATTATTTTCTGCCACATTATGAACAATTCTACAAGTGTGAATTACTATATAGGTACACAAGTGTAATCTTAAGGTTTTTTATGTCACAGGGTAAATGGAGATTCTGTTTTAAGGTATATTAATACAATCCAATTGAAGTATCTTTAGGTTTGGCACCAGTCATCAGGTATACTTATGTCTTTTCATTCTGGTTCTGACCTGAAGGGACAGTGCCTACTGGACATGATGAGCTCATGGGCACTATAAGAGCGATGGTGATCACACGAAAACTGAGAATTACATTTAATCCTGTGCCTATGTTAAGTTTGCTAACATCCTACTGGCAAAAGAAAGCCACATGACCAAGCCCAAAGAAGCAAAGAACTACATTCTGCAGGCCATGAATACATGGCAAGAATGGGAATACATTATTTCATCAAGAAACCATGAATATGTAATCAAGAGCAAGAACTACCATAGTCAAGCATTAATATCTTGTCTTGAAATACATTTTCACTCTTTTAGACCACACGTCCCTTATCTGTAAAGAGCTGACTTAGAGGTACATGTGTAGTGTACATGTGTAATATTCTACTAGCTAACCTTACCCTCCAAAACTTAAATGATTTGTGGAGATTCTATTATATCAATTCAGCTTATGTTGACACAGTGTCTTCAGAGCACAGAGGGAAACATTTGTGACTATTTGACCTCACCATTAGTTAGCGAAGGCACTATTAAACTCACTTTGCAGATAAGGAAAGTGAAGCTCAAGGGCAGTTTGCTTGTTCAGGGTTACAAGGAAGAGGCAGAGCTGAAACTGATGCTGAGGCCTTTCCCCGCTCATTGCTCTTTTGTTGTTATATACCAAAGTATCATGCTATGTGATTGGGAGATGCAAAAGTCTATTACCAATAGCTGTTTCTTGGAAAAAGTTTGCTTCTCTTCTGAGCATATAAGGTGTAAAGTCATGAACATATAAAGCTTAATGTATGTAATTAAAAAATAGGAAAATAATAAAAGCACTCTCCCAAGGGAGCTTATACTTAGTTTCAAGAAATAACGTAATTCTACAGATAAAAAAATTTGAAGAGCTAAATGAACTAATTTATTTATCCATGTTTGAGAATAAAATTTAGTAAACTCTTGTGAAAATAAAAATGGTTTATCTGTATGTAGCAGTCATGGATTTTACATCCTATCATATGAATTTATGGATAAGATGAGGAAGGACAGCACTGTGAGGGATTAAAGCATACTAGCACTAAGTTTCGACCGGGGTGGGGAGAATGCTGAATAGAAAGTGCTGCCAGGAAGGCAAACATGCTGGGGGCACTGCAACATGGGGCACAGGCAGACAGGTCCATGGAGGAGGCTGGCACCATCGGAAAAGAGAGTTTCCCAGACTAGTTACTCACTTCTGAATGGTTATTAGGCAAGCCCTGGTTAAGGCCTAAAGTGTTCAGAGCAGTGTTGGGGTGTGGGGGTTGGGGGTTGGGGGTTGGGGAGGGAGGAGAGAGACAGAGAGAGAGAGAGAGAGAGAGAGAGAGAGAGAGAGAGAGAGAGTGTGTGTGTGTGTGTGACAGTGAGAGACAGACAGAGAGAGGTTTAGTATTTGCCTTAAACAAATGCATAACTTAAAAGAACATCAAATATTTGCTTTCTCTGTAATAAAACTGCTGAGTCTATGTATCGGAGGATAAAAAGGGACAGTGGTGGGGGCAGAGGTTGGAGGGGTGTTGAGGGACTTGCATGAGCAAGAACATGAGGACTGCCCTTCCAATTAATCAGTGTTTTACCTTTGCCATGTAAACTCTGCTAATCTGCTTCATTAAGATAGTCAAGTCCTTTGTGTACATATTTGTATTATCAAGTTGTAAACATTCAAAATATTTCTTAGGTTTATCTTCTCTGATGTGCTAGCAAGACCATATCACTCATACATGAAATTAAGTGGAGAGTAAAGGATGACTGGAATGCACAAAATCCGAGCAGTTAGGCTCTAGCTATAGAGAGAGAGAGACGCAGGAACCGTTCTTGGCTGTCCCTAATGACCACCTTTCTCCATTAGTGCAAACTCTGATAAATTACCAAGTGAAACTGCGGTCAAAGTAACATATGGCACTGGGTATAATGAAGAGGATAAACATAAATATTAGGCAAAAACTATGTCGAATAAATTAATTAGAAATAAAGTGGAAAGTAATATTTTAAAACAAAGGAATTGCAATTCTGCTAATGGAAAGTGGTTCTGAAATGGTTTTTCTGTTCATCGCTCAATTAGATCTACAACTACTACTAAAAATCATTTTGTATTCAAATAATTGTAGAAGTAGAACATTTAAATCCCCTTGCTGTTTCCTTAAAGATATTTGGCAGGATTGTGTTATTTGTAAAGTGTAATATTCTGTCAAGAAGTTATTGGAGAAATACTGTTAAATTTTTAATTTATGCCAGAACACTTTAGGTGTCAGAATAATGGACTTTTTAATACTCTGGCAACAGATTAAATAACATCTTTAAATATGACTTAACATTTATTTAAAAGAGTTGTGTGTTTTTTTGTCTTTTTTTGTTAAATTATAGGGGTCACCATATAAAGATGAAAAGAATATATTTCTTTAAAGACCACAAATACAATAAGCTGGTGTCAGGTTTCTCAGTGGCTTGAAAAACTCGCCTTCCTTAGCAAGTTGCCTTTTTAATTACTTTACTGTTTTAGAGCTCTGCTATATATTTGCTTAATTATCTAATTATATATATTTATTTTCCCCAAACAGTGCTGTGGTTACTTGTATGTGTTTCTACTATTATGTAAGTGAAGGTTGAAGTTATAGGAGAAGAAACCTTACATCTTGTTCTTATCTCGGTTTCCTTGGAGACAATCTCTTTACTCATTCCTTCCTAACAAGTGCTCCCCTCAAAGATAAGTTTGAAAAGGACTATCAAACTCTTTTTCACTACCTTTAAAATACTACCTATATTAGTCTGTTCTCATGCTGCCAATAAAGATATACCCAAGACTTGGTAACTTATAAAGGAAAAAGAGTTAATTGACTCACAGTTCTACATGGCTGGGGAGGTCTCACAATTGTGGTGGAAAGTGAATGACGAGCAAAGGTACCTCTTACATGGTGGCAGGCAGGGGAACTCCCCTTTATACAAGCATCAAATCTCCTGAGACTTATTCACTATCAGGAGAACAGCAGGAAAGACCTGCCCTCATGATTCAATTGCCTCCCACCTGTTCCCTCCCACAATGTGTCGGAATTACGGGAACTACAATTCAATATGAGATTTGGGTGGAGACACAGCCAAACCATATCACTACTCAGGATGTATTTTAATTCTAACATGGAAGAGATGAATATATTTAAATTATGAAATTAGAATTATTCATAAAACATAAAAGATCTTAAAGGACAAAGACTTCTAAAAACAAGCATTGTAGGTATCTATTCATAATGCTAGCCTCTAGCTGACCCCTTCATTAGTAACAAGATATGACTACTGTCATACAGTGAAGAGTTTGGGGAAATAAGGCATGTATAATTTTTACATGATTTAAAATGGGTTGAATAGCTCAAAAATGAATTGTGGAAACTCAAAGATTAAGAAGTGTTTAAAATATTGTAACTAGTGCAGTAATGTATTCAAATAGCAGACCTCAGTTATCTAAGCTTAGTCAGGTTACATGGATATGAAATGATGTACAGTGTAGATCCTGACTACCACAGCAGTGAGCATCCTTCAGACCTATAGACATCACCTGCCCTCTCATTTCTGGGCATGTTCATGGTGCTCAAGCCCAAACCTGGTCTAGGTTAATTGCTCAATGTCACACAACTAGGATATGATAGAACTAGACTTTAAACTCAAACTTTTTGTTTCCCAAAACAGGTTTAAGATCTAATTATATCATTTTCTGATTGTATGTATTAAGCAATTAACTTAATTTCTCCCAGCTCTTGTTTCTCACTCTTCAAAATCTTAACATTGTTAATATAGTGAGGACTGAGACCATTGCTATTTCACTGACCCGTCTACAGATACTAGTTTTCTCATCTCCTCCAGGGATATTTCCACTACACTTGACTAAGGTCCCCTTGGAAACTTCTTTCCTAGCCACCATCTGAGATGCAATCTTGGCTGGGGTCCTGAGAAGCATAAAATTTATCTGCAGTAAATAGAGTATGTAATTATCTTCAAGGCCACTTGCTGGTAACTATTTCAACTCTGAGCATTAGAATTAACGCATAGATATTTTCCTTACTGGGCCTTTTGCCATTGCTCTGGAACTGGCATGGCTGTCCACTCTTCTGCCTAATGAAAAGTAAGAATCCCATCAGACATTAAGAAGTATCAATTTCCATCCATCCTCTTGGGCTGCTGGTCATTTTTTGGAGTCCATTCCATAGTAGACTCTGTCTTTCTAGCACCACTTGCTTGCCCTTCTTCCTCTTCCCAACTCTGTGTATCTTGTTGTCATCTAACTATTGATTTGCCAATCTGTATGTCTTCACAATCCATAGAACACCTTGAGGTTTCTTATAACTCTCCAAATAAGAGGCATCTTTCCCAGATCTTTCTAGATTCAAATCCAATTAAGTCATTTGATTCACCCTCCTTTATAATGTGGGTAATTGTTGACTATCTGCTTTTCCATAGTAAATTTCAAGACACAAACTTTGTCTTCCTGTGATAATTTTAGAATTATGTTTTCTACATAGCTGGCACTGAATAAATGTTGAATAAGTAAATAAAAGAATGGGCAAATGAAAATTTTTATTGAGAATACTTAATACAAGTATATTTAGTAAGAATAAAAACACATATACTAAAGTCCATTGCCTAAAGCTAACCTCCAATTGTATTAATTTAGTTAACGTGAATAAGAAAAAATGGAATACATGCCCAAATATTATTCCAACTTAGAATCAAGGGAAAATAGCATCTAGAATATCAAATTTTTTTTAAGTGGTAAAAATAAAACAATCTTGATTTTGAAATGCAGCATTTCTACAAAAGACTAAGTACTGAAAGCAAATAGCATCACCATTACAGTATTTTACATGTGGCCAATGTTTGTATAGTAAATGCCAGATTATATGACAACTAATCTTTTTAAAGCATGGCCACTTAAAATATGCACATATCTTATGGTTCAAAAATAATATCAAATTAGACCAAAGTTTGTATTTTAATGATTGCCCTCTCCAAAGAAATAAAATAAAACCCATATATCAATTTTTCTTCTTTTTAAGAATTAATCACTTATATTCACTGGTCAATGTCATTAAGCAGCTTGAGTGGAGATTTCCTCTTTCTAAAGAAGAGAGAGTTAGAGTCTGTATTTTAAACCATGTACCTATCATTCTATTTTAAAACATATTGATGTGAAAGAATGTCTGAGTTCTAAGAATATTTATTATATTTTCTATCCAGGTGTCTGATGAAATTATTTTCAGAATTTTAATGAAATAGTCATTTACATATTTCACAAGAGACTAATATATCTGAAACTATTATAGGAATTGGGTGATAAATTCAGCTGAAACACCAGCCTCTATACACTAAAGGAAGGAACTCCAAATTTTACTCCTAAGACACTCCATACTGATGCTTTATCTTTTGTTCCACTTTTTAAAATGCCTTTTTCATTCCCATCATTGTTCTATATAGTTCTGACAGAGTTAACTGAAACTTGCTTTTATTAGAATCTTATAATATAATTACTAAATTAAAAATAACAATGATGGTCCTATTAAATAGTCAATATGAGATAAGAAGTCAATTAAAACCCCAAATGCATGAGGGAAAATAGTGTAAATGGATAAGAGTAATCAGTTGATTTCTTTATATTTCTAAAGGTCCCCAAGGGATGTTTTAAATCCACATAGTGACCCAGAATGCTGAATTTTGCATTTGGGAGCTTTTATTGAACTAAAGATCCTTACACAGCTATGTTCCCTTTTGGCTTCATATTCAAGAAAGGCTCAAAGATAAGTTAATTCATTCATGGTCTAGAATAAATTGCACACAATAAATTCACTTCAGAGGCTCTTTGTCAAATAAGCTGAAGGCTAGCCTATTACAAATACTAAAGATCAGATACAATGCCATAATTTTATGGAAATGGCAGAGTTTCATTGGCTCAGTATTCAAAAATTTATTTATTTTTCTCTGCAGAATTTCAGCTTTTCTGTGTGTATCTGCAGAACACAGCTTGTTGATGAGCTATACTTACTAAGTATGATAATAGAGAAACATTTGTGAAGTGTTATTCCCATTTTATTTAAGCTGTTCAGAATTAATAAGGCAGTCTTTCAAGTCTTATACAAAAGATCCTATATATTAGTTCATCTGTTGCATACATTCTGGGTCAGAAATAAGACAAAATGAAGGAATAATGGGTAGACAAGGACCCCCCCACACCAAGAGACACATAGATTACACACAAGAAAAAAAAACATGTTTTACATATTAACAATGAAACAGATACTTTAAGCATGAAACATGTTTAAGTAGACATCACCAGCTTTGCTGCTTGGTAGTTACAAATATTGAGGAGATTTTATTAATAAAAATATTAGAACTTGTCTTTTAAGAAAACCTGAAGCTTCGTATTAAACACAACTGCAACCTTTATCTACTCTGGCTGCTACAACAAAATACCACAGATTGGGTCATTTAAATAATAAATAATTCATAACTAAACAGAAATGTGTTTTCTGGTTCGCTATTTGTGTGATGGGTTCAACCGAAGCCCAAACCCCAGCACTACCTGATATACCCATGTAACAAACCTGTACACGTACCCACTGAGTCTAAAATAAAAAAAGATAAAAGAACATAAAAGGAAGGCTGGGCATGGCGGCTCACGCCTATGATCCCAGCACTTTTGGAGGCTGAGGTGGGTGGATCACCTGAGCTCAGAAGTTCAAGACCAGCCTGGGCAACATGGTGAACCCCCATCTCAATGAATGAATGAATGAATGAATGAATGTAAAAGAAAAAGATACTATTTTTACAAATACAAATATACCATGTGTATTTTAGTATGCAGTGCTCCTATGCACTATGTTTCATATGTTATATAATATGCTATAGCTAACACATAATTGTACTCAAATAATTTTTTTTTAAAAAAGATATTTTCTCACAGTTGTGGAAACTGGAGAGTCCAAAATCAAGATGCTAGTAAGTTCAGTTTCTGGTGAAAGAAAGCTTTTTATTTTTGGCTTGTGAATGGCCTTCTGACTATGTGCTCACATAACTCCTTTTGTGTGTCTGTGTGTTTGTGTGAGGGGTAAGGGGGAAGGCAGAGAGCAAGAGAGAGAGAGAGAGAGAGAGAGAGAGAGAGAGAGAGAGAGAGAGCGAGCACGTGAGCACATTCAAGCCAGGGCTCTGGTGTCTCTCCTTATAAGAATGCTAGAACAGAGGACCCCCAGCCTCCTGGCTGTGGACTGGTATCAATTCATGGCCTATTAAGAACCAGGCTGCACAGCAGGAGGTAAGTGGCAGGTGAACCAGCATTATCCACTGAGCTCCACCTCCTGTCAGATCAGCTGGAGCACTAGATTCTCAGAGGAGCACAAACCCTGTTGTGAACTGTACATGAGAGGGATCTAGGTTGTGTGCTCCTTATGAGAATCTAGTGCCTGGTGATCTGAGGTGGAAGAATTTCATCCAGAAACCATCCCCCACAAGTCAGTGGAAAAATTGTCTTCCAAGAAACCGGTCCCTGGTGCCAAAAAGGTTGGGAACCACTACACTAGAACATTAATCCTATTAGATCAGGTCCCTGCCCTTACAAATCCATTTAACCTTAATTGCTTCCTTAGGAGCCACATATCCAAATACAGCCTCCTTGGAGATTAGGGCTTCACTGCACAAATTCGGAGGGGACACCAACATTCAGTCCATAACAGTCTCAAAATACATTCTTCTGTTCTCACAAACTTTCTTCTTCCTCAGTGATTACACATTACCTCTGCACTTCATATTCCTTCAAGAATCAATATGTCTGTATGTTTGCATGTGCATTTTTGTATTCTGTGTCTTTACATAAATTCAAAACTTCCTTAGCCTGTTTTATATTTTCTCCGAATAACCTGGCTTGCCTTATCTTCTGTTTCTCTTGTGCGTCACTTTCCATCTACTACATATATGGAATATAACCACACATCATCTTCATCTCTTTTACCTGTGTCTAAATTTTCTAAAGGGTTCATTAGATTATATTTATTTGAAACTTCAAATTCTATCTTCAGGAAATAGGTATTCAAATATGTTTCCAGAAGCTATATCTTGCAAGTTGATTAAATATTAATTTCTAGTTCAATCATTGTGGAAGACAGTGTGGTGATTCCTCAAGGATCTAGAACCAGAAATACCATTTGACCCAGCTATTCCATTACTAGGTATATACCCAAAGGATTATAAATTATTCTACTATAAAGACACATGCACATGTATGTTTATTGCCACACTATTTACAATAGCAATGACTTGGAACCAGCCCAAATGCCCATCACTGATAGACTAGATAAAGAAAATGTGGCACATATACACCGTGAAACACTATGCAGCCATAAAAAAAGAATGACTTCATGTCCTTCTCAGGGACATGGATGAAGTTGAAAAACATCATTCTCAGCAAACTAACACAGGAACAGAAAACCAAACACTGCATGCTCTCACTCATAAGTGGGAGTTGAACAATGAGAACACATGAACACAGGGAGCGGAGCATCACACACTGATGTCAGTTGGGTGGTGGGGGGCAAGGGAAGGGAGAGCATTAAGACAAATATCCAATGCCTGTGGGGCTTAAAGCCTAGATGACAGGGTAATAGGTGCAGCAAACCACCGTGATGCAGGTATACCTATGTAACAAACCTGCACATTCTGCACATGTAGCCCAGAACTTAAAGTAAAATTTCATATATATATGCATGTGAATATATATATATATATGCATGTGAATATATATATATATATTTCTATTGAATATACATCAATCGTAACACCCTGTTGAAGAAATTGAGAAGTTGAAAAGGAATCAGGAGGGTACAAGACGTAATTACAAATCCTAGGGTTCCCATGTTGTGGATGTATGACCGTGGGCTGGTCATTCAGTCTACTGAGTTTCTCTTTGTATATCAGAAACACGTGGATTTTGTATAATAATTGTCTTATCCATGCATAGGGTTTTGTGAAGATAAAGGGAGACTATATATGAAGAATACTATGAAAAAGTTAGTTGTTTTTCAAAGAAACTTTTTTTCCTTGAGACATGTTCTCAGTCTGTCAACCAGGCTGGAGTGCAGTGATGCCATCTCAGCTTACTGCAACCTCTGCCTCCCAGGCTCAAGTCATTCCCCACCTCAGCCTCCCTAGTAGCTGGGAGAACAGGCACACACCCACTCCTGGCTTTGTGTGTGTGTGTGTGTGTGTATTTTTGGTAGATACAAGGTTTCACCTTGTTGCCCAAGCTGGTCGTGAACTCCTGGGAACAAATGATTCACCCTCCTCAGCCTCCCAAAGTGCTGAGATTACAGGCATAAGCCACCACGCCCCTGTCCAAAGAAACTACTAAACATCAGGTTTTATAAAGTTCTTTTCCTTTTCTTCAAAAAAAATGTAAATATGGAAAATATAGAATATGCACTTCTGTGTTCAAAATATTAAGCATGGCAGGGTTATGTCTCATTTCTATCAGGTCTTAAAATGTTTCTCTTATATCTTTACCTTATATTTTTGTCAGACTTTCAAGTTTAGCAACTACTTGAAAAAGTTTTAGAACTGCAAATGTATTAGATTATTATTTTTGAAATTATCAGTTTTACTTGAACATACTTAACGACAGTAAGTAACATACTTTCTTCTTATTACAATGATCTTTCATCTCTGCAATGGCATAATGTTAGAATTAGATCAGAAATCTGCACATTCTGATCCAATTCTATAATAAAAAAAGAAACCTCTTTAAAATTTATAAGAAGTAAAGGGATCATGAAACTGTATACATGTTAATTCCACAAAATCTAACAGTGCAATAAGAGAAGTTTGCTCTCTTACCCACAGATGGCAGAACTATGTAGCAAATAGAAAATGGGTGTGTTCTCATTGCACTTGATAAAATCAAAATGAAGGATGATTATTTAAGCTGCCTTCATGAGAATTACATAAGGTTAGAACAAGAGTAGTTAGGAAGGAGAAGAAGCCACTTTTATAGCTGACTTTTCCCCAAATGTGTAAGGGAAGTTGCTTGTGTAAAGTAGCCAAAGGGATTTTACACATGGAACTTATTTGGGTTGTACCCATGTTTATTTTTTCCACAGGAGGGATTTAGATTTCTATGTGATTAGTAGATTGTCTACAGCTTGCTGAATTTTAAAGCAGGAAGAAGGAAAAAGTATCTCCCTGGATTGAGTTTTGTGGCTCTCTCTGTCCTAAAATTAACCAGTCCTATTGGTTTAAGACTGTTCATTTTGATGATGTATAAACAAAACAAGATTTTCTAGTTTATTTTCCACTATTTAGATTTCCCCATAAACTATAAACTCCCATTTTTGTGAATGCTATCATGTGAATTCATAGGATAAATGAAGGTACCTGTTATGCACAATAAGTGTTTCTTTGCAAATTTGCACACACCTTACACATTTATTATCAAATCAGATTTAAAATGCAATAATAAGCAGGTGTTACTTAAAGAATTGCTGCTGTAAATTTTATTGAAAAACTCTCTCATCGTGTAAAAAAAATTAATTCAGATTTTGGTCTGTTAGGGGTATCTAAGCACCTAAAAGCAGGTCTCGCCTGTATTTAATTTCTTTCTGAGAGACAGAAGAGCAAAAACGGTGCAAGTGGATTTAAGGAGCCATCGTCAGAGCAGGTAGTTTACACTCTAAAACCGCAGTAGAATGTAGGGGAGGAAGGAGCAGCAGCAGGGTGAGACAAGCCGAAGAAGGTGCCCGAGGGAAGAACGTGAAATGGATGTTTGCAGCAACAGAACAAGTTCCTGTGGTTAGGGCAAGTCTGGTTCTCAGGTATAATAGCCTCACACCTGGCAGAATTTTAGGAGGTTGTTTTGTAGGAGCTCTGAGCTTCCAGAAAACTTCCTCATCACCCCGCAGGCCAGTCCCTGAGCCCACTGAGTTTCCGTTTCCATGAATTTCAGGCAGTGTACTCTCTTTTAATGTGCAGATGGTAGTAATAGCATCAATCAGTTGCATGATAGTTTGCAGTTATTTTTAGAAAATTCTTTTCCATGCAGATCTAAACAAAGGGTCTCTAGGACTTTAGCATGAATGAATTTATCGGCAACTGTAAAAACTACCATCTGAGGCAAAGGAGGCTGGATGCAGTGGCTCCTGCCTGTAATCCCAGCACTTTCAGAGGCCGAGGTGGGCAGATAATTTGAGGCCGATTGTTTGAGACCAACCTGGCCAACATAATGAAACCGCATCTCTAATAAAAGTAGCTAGGCATGGTGGCACGCACCTGTAGTCTCAGCTGCTTGGGAGGCTGAGGCACCAAATTCACTTGAACACAGGAGGTGGAGGTTGCAGTGAGCGGAGATCGTGACACTGCTTTCCACCCTGGGCGGCAGAGCAAGACTCTGCCTCAAAACAAAAACAAACAAAAAACCCCACCTATTATTCATTCATCCTTCAATCACTCAGTGTTCTCTGTGTGCCAGGCAGTATACTAAGCACAAAATAAGCACAATCTCTGTCTACCTTCAGGAAATGTATGGTTTAATAAAGGAAAATGTTATTAAGCTAAGAAATTCATAATAATGACAAATTGTGAGAAAAGTGAAAAATGCTGATCAGAGCCTCTGAAGACGCAATATTTAATCTGAGAACTCAGGAGTAATATGTACTTACTATGTGCTCAAACTGATAATAGGGAGGTACCATTATTATCCACATTTATTGTTTATTATCATCATCCACATTTCACAGATGGAAAAACCAAGTGGTTAAAAGGCTGAATGACTGTCTGAAATCACATGTTTTAACAAATGATGGGTAGACAGTAGTCTGGTAAACTGGGGGGATATCTTCTAAACAGAGAAATCTGAATACAATCTTCTAGTTCAGTCTTGCTTAGATCCGTTGAACCCTCAAGCAGCACAAACTATCGGAGTCAGCATCACTGCAGTTTATATTACTGGTGATAAGCTTCAGGAAACTCTAAATGCAGAAACTGTCTGAAAATGAGATTGATATCAGAAAGGAATTGTTGTAGGTGGCCCCTGAGCCAGAGGTCACTTGAAAGCTTGAAATTTCCTGATTCCATTCAAACTGAGTCAGTCTCTATCTCCTTGTGATGGAGACCAAGGACAGTGAATCAAGAGAAAAAAAAGTTAACATACTATATATGACACTTCCTGCCTGTAAGATGTTTTAATTGTGTTCAGCTATTTAGAGTAATTACACCTAATCACATAATTCCTGTAATTGGCGAAGTGACATAATTTAGATGTTTAACAAGAAATGTAGATTAAATAATTATAATGTATAGCTGCAATTTATGGATAATGATGGACAGATTTTAAACTTTACAAAATAGTGTAATTTCAGCCTTTATGGAAATGTGCCTCACCATTTCTTTTCCTATTGCTGACCAAGTGCAATAGCTCTGAAAGCTACATAATGTAAACCTAAAAGCTTCCTTCTCTTTCTAGGACATCTTTAATATAGAATATTCTTAGGAGACTAATGTGCTTTTAGCCTTTTCACAGGAATCTAGTATGAACTGAACCACCTTAGAAGGAATTTAGGACTCCAACTATTTCTTCAGGGAAGTGAACATCTAAGAGGATTGAAAACCCTGCAAACATCAATGACAAATGTGACACTGGAACTCTTGTTTATGTGTTAATTAAGTCATTAAACAAATATTTATTTGTGGCTATTATGTGCCCTGTGTTGTGCCTGCCAAGTGCAGGACATTCTATTTGGGGTCAGGTCCAAGAGAGCCAAGGAAAGAGAGGAGATGAGTAAGGAGAGCATATACAATGTTGCTCTCTTGCCAAGAGAGCAACTGAGATGAGAGCCTTTAAACATGGAGCTGAAGTTGTGAATTTTATGAAGACTTACAGTAGAGTGGTGAATGTCAAAGTCAGAAAGAGGAGGTTGGAGAAGGGGTTAGAGGTGAAGAGTACATTTGTTTTAAGTTGTTTCATGATGAATTAGAGTGAAATCAAACAAGAATATAAACTTGAGGCAATTGAGTTTAAGAAAAACTGCTGCCCTCCTATACTCCCAATGAATAGGTGTCTTTGAATCCCGGTAGAAAATGTAGTAATAGCAAAACTTTTGTCAAAAGTCTTCATGCTAAAATTTTCCTTTACTATTATTCAGTCACCCAAATCATGTAAGGTATGTGCTATCAGTATTCCCATTGTACAGGCAAGAAAACTGAGGTTTAGAGAGCAGGATCTTGCCCCACTTGCTTAATCTTAATACTAGTGAAGAACTCCAAGTCTGCCTGACTCTGGAGTCAGCATCTCTATAGGAAGCCTTCGTATAGGTGGAATTAAACATGTAAGGATGAGAGTGCATAACCAAAAGCTCCTGGTCTTAAGATGTCTGGAGCAGATGTAACCCAATGGAAAAGCGGAGGGAGAAGCTCAGTGAAAAGTAGTGCCATTTTAACAGAGAGTGAAAAATAAAAGTGCAGATGCAAGTTAATAGACTCGATGGAGGGGGTGGGTAGCACTTTCATGTGATGACTTTAACTTATTCATGTCGTTAGGGGGTCCTCTAATGATAAAGCAGAGAGATAAAGGAGCCAAGATTTCTGACTAAGTAGCAACCTATGTAGAGTTCCCATGGGGCTATGATAGAAAGGCATTTGTCTGTCCACATTCGGGGCCAAGTTAAGCTGGCCGACATGACGTTAGTATAGACGTGAATTGGTATGGATGTGCAGGTGTAAAAGCCAAGAAGTGGACTGATACACAGTTGTGGCTTTTGCCAAGCTGGTGAGAAAGGAGCTCAATGGCACATAGATATAAAGAATGCTGGTGAAGGGTGGCTGTGGCCATCAGATAAAATTTGGATTCTCATCATGAGAGGAAAGGCATGAAGCATAGAGGGAACCAATAGGTAAACTACAAGTAGAAGATTCTAAGGATAGGACATTCTGATGCAATTCATGTACAAATATGTTTGGAAATTGATTGAAAGAACTGAAATATAAAGAAGTTGTAGTATAGGATGAGGAATGATTAAACATGCTCTTTTAGAACTCAGCCAGAGTGGAAGTTGCCCCAGGTATTCAGAAAGAAGGTATTCCCTAAAGGGAACTAGTTTTAAGAAAATGTAGTCTTATGGCTTTCAGGGTGGTGTTGATACCTCAGTGAATCCTCAGTCAGTTCCTTAGAAAATATGTAAAAGAAATACACATTCAGCAGGTATGCATGCTTATTTAAACATGTTAAACTAAAATTAAGGTTTCTGACCTGTGAATCACTCTAAAAATGTTTTCAGAGTAATCGATGTCGATGCCTTTCTGGATAATATAAGTATTTTACTTTTTTAAAAAGTACCATAAAGAACCAAAAATATACATAAACTGAATTGATTAATCCCTGCAAATTGTAATCACAGCTGGTTCACATTGCCACCTAAATAAGAAACTAATGAGTTAAGGCCTGATTTGTAATAAGTAGATCATAGAAAAGAAAAGATTAATTAGTCAAGAGCAGGCAGATAAAGTTGAAATTAGAGGAAAGTAGAAAAAAACTTAGAACATGAAAAAACATATATGAGTGGCATGAAGGGAGGGTAATTAGTTGTTAAGCCAAATGGAGATATTTCTGAAAAGTAATGATTGATTTCAAATGATGAAATCAAAATTATCATCAATCATTGAAACATAGAGAATATATAATAGAATTATGATAAATACATAATTATCAATGGCATGGAATTTCTGTTTCCTAGAATTTAATAATTCACCTTATTTAAAGTGAACATAAACTGTATTTTTAAACTTTATTATATTTTAATCCATCAGATTTGGACCATGGGCTATATGGTGAAAATTGCTTCTTGGTAAATGACTGATTGCAATAATAATATATATCATTATGATTAGTATTATTATAAACTTGATATTGAGGGTTTCAAATTGCAAGTCACAATGAAGAAAGGAATATGAAAGCAAATGTGTGTCTAGATGTACACACATGTGGTTATATGTGCACAAGACTGCATGTATGTGTCAGACCATGTATGTGCTTGTGTGTGTGCATGTGTATTCCTGTGGGTGAATATGTATATATTTCTGTGTGGAGGCCTAGAACTCAGTATAACTGATATCTTTCTTTGCAAAGAGTTAGTAGTCATGATTTGATCATACACACATTAATTTTACGGTCTTCCAGAAAAGTATGTTGAGTGAACATGCAATTCACTTTTGTTCCTAAATTGTGATGTATAATACAAGGATAGTCCATGTAAAAATGACTTCTTAAAAACTGTAAAATCCTTGGTATCATAAATGAGAAAATGAAAAATAATTTCAGTGTATATGGATAAAATGACCACAGTTCCATTCATTTCTTTCTTTCTTCATGTTTTGTGATCATGTTGAATAAGAGATATTAAAAGATCAAAGCACTTAACTGGAGAGAAGAGAATGTTTTAAGTAATATATAGACAAGGAAGGAAATCACAGATGTTTCTGTGTTTCATAAGCAAACCAAGAAAACTCATGATGGCTAAGATGGGGAGCAAGAGCAGCTTTGTGTCTCTTATTCACAGCTCTGTGTTTCATAAAAATCACATTGTTTCATTTTGCCTTAGTGGCTGAGAAAAAGAGTGGTACTGTCTTTCTGATAGCTCATTTTGACCATATAAAAGTTTTCCTCATCAGGTTGAGAAAATTATACCATTTAAAAACTCAGTCTTATGTATCCTTTCCAATCTGACTAGTAGAAAGTATGGCATTTTTAGACATTAAGGCTATTTTGGATTCTTTTGACTTCCTCTCAGAGCAATTGGGTCTGATGCGATGGATTTTCTCCTTATCTCCTGGGCTATGAAGAACTCTTTTATCATCCCAGCATTTGAGTTGGCAGAATCCCTGGAATAGGTCAGAAAAAGCTCCTACCGATATTTTTATATCACAGTATTGTTAGCTAAATTAATCCTTTTACCTAGATTTTTTTCCCTGAAGAGAAATTTTGTAAAGTTAATTGGAGTCTCAGAAAAAGGATTAACAAAAGGCAGAATTTCAGTTGGGTCAAACAGATATATTATCCCAAAATCAAAAAGATGAATTCTGAGGGAGTATACTTGGCTTTTAATACAATTGAAGCCTGAAAGGAAACTTAATGTTAATTTCATCAAGTCCACTCCATTTCCCTCAAGGAAAGACAGTTCACAGACATTTCTAGAGAGATACTTTTTAATCGTGTATTATTGAGGATCTACGGTGAGAGAAATAATATAGCCTTTTATAAAGTCCTGTGATTACTGAGTAGTTTTCTTAGTAACCTCTCTTCTTCTCTAGCTTAAATATAATATTCTGAATTTTATTCAATTATTACCTAGTTTCTCCTACAAGGAAACAGAGAAACAGATATTCCTTTTTTATTCTAAATTGTTATTCATAATCTTAACACATCCTGACACTGAAAATGCACTTTGATCTACTATTTTTTAAAAACTGCTTGTAATTTTCCCATCTGAGGTCTTGTTTATCCTTTAAAGCTTCTTTCTTGTATCTTTCACTTGTTGTCTATGTCTTAGATACACATAATTCTTCATTACTTAATCGTTATTGAATGTGAAACTTTAATTTTGGTGGAATTATCGTATGCTTCCCTCATTAGTATACAAAATCACCATACATCCTAAAATTCATACCTATGCATTTTAGGTATGGTGTAGGTTTATGGCCTGCACTCTACTGAACTTTTATCAGGAGGAATAATCTGTTAACTCGTTTTGCCACTAGATGGCACTAAGCTGCCTTTGGAAGCTACTACTTTGGAAAACGTTTGCTTAAGAAAAATTACTTTTTAATTCAAGGAATATACTTTTTAAAATATAATTTTCTAAATATGCATCTTTGTGGAATATAAAAATTAACTTTCTAAAAAGGAGGTCATATTGAATCAAAAATAAGGTAAATACAATACTAGAAAATAATCATACTTGTATAAGTGTCCAATGAGTTTTTAATATGTGTTAATATCTGTTACAGCCACCATAAAAGGTTAAGAGCTCAAACAACAAATGAATATTACTCTTTTCCATACTGACATTTTTTAATCAGTCCATCACAGCATATTCAGGAAGAGTTCAACACTGAATTTAAAATTTTCATCCTTGCCAATCTTTCATAATGTCTTCTACAAAAACTGTTCATGGCTTTTGCTGGTATTAAATGGTTATTGATCCTGGAGTTAAAATATTAAGTTACTTAATAGGCTCTGATTATGCAAAATTTGACTGTTCACTTATTTTGGGGGACAATATTTATTTGCTTTTCTCCTTTTGCTACCTATAACAAACCTCATAGTAAAGTATGATTTTCTTCCAGTATTGTATTTACCTTGCTTTTTTATTCAATCTGACCTCCTTTTTAAGCAAAAGGTTACTTTTTATCTACTACAAAGATGTATAATTAGAAAATTCTAATATTGAGAAAAGATATATTTTATTCCCCACACATTAAGATTTATCATAAAATATATCAAAAAACATTAAAAATATTTGTCTCAGATCATACAACTATATTTTATGTTTCTGTGGACTAATGATGGGTGGCGAATAGAATATAGTTATTTTGTTTGTGTTATGGCATGTCTATTAGATACCACAATACTTAAGACTAAACAAAGAATGTATATATCAAGCTTCTTAACTCTGTAAGTTTTGATCAGAATTAACTGTAAAAATGTTATAACTATAGAAACCAAGCTGTACCACGGATTAATTTATTGAATCTGAAACTGTTGAGGTGAGCATGGCCACCTATAGTGTTTAAAAGTTTTAAGAGTGTCTGTTATCTCACACTGGAAAAACAAGAATTGACCCTCAAAGAGAAAGTTTGATTCAAGAGCATCATATTATTTAAATAGTCTGCACCCTGTCTTAACACTTTGTAATGTGGAACCAGCTTTATGAGTTTGCTTTCAGCTCCTCCATGACCTGAATCAAGTTTCTTATGACACTACGCTTCTATACAGTGATGACAGTAAGAGCACCCACTTTGTATGAGGTTGTTCTAAGAAACAAAGTGACTAATCCATGTAAAGTTTCCAAAACTTACTTAGCCCTAAATAGGTAAGAGCTATCAACTTCATCAACATCACCATTATCAATGTCATCGTTGTTAACATGCAAAACTATAGCTGTCCTCTATATAGACAAGCTATACATTTGTACTATTTTTACAATATTTATTGTATTTTTGTTAAAAAGGAATTTGGAGAAAACAATTTAAAAGAACAAAAAAAACTTCATAAATAATTTTATAAACTGATGTCAATAGAAATTTTAAAAACACAGAAAATTTATTCATAGATAGTTAAGAGTTGATTTCATGTCTTTTTCCTGTTTTTAAAATTGTCTTATGAAATCTGTTCAGAACTTCCATTTATGAAAGTTAAAGAATGTATTTTATGTAAATGGGATTTACATTTTGATATCACTAAGACATTGAGACAATATCATGCTATTAAGACGACAACTAGACTCTTCTTAAAAGCATCTAGTAATTAAACCTTGCTGAAGTCTGAAGTTGGGCATGATCGAACTTCATCCAAAACATTTGCAAAGAACATATCCCATAATCTCTCATGCTATTGTCTTGAGTGCCACTGCCAGAAATAGAGTCCAAAGTGTATTCCACAGTTTCCTCTGCCTGAATTATCTTTCTCCTTTTATCTCATGATGGAAGTTTTCTTCTTTCTTCAAATTTAGCTCAAGTAGCATCAACTCCAGAAATCCTCCCAACAGGGTCTCAGTTCACTTACTCTGAAGTCCAGCACTCCCATTGCCTTTTTGACATCTTGAAGTATTTATCTTATGCTTGGTATCTGTATTCCTCGCATCCTGATGCCTGTTAATCAGAAATTTATTATTTTAATACTGACAATTGCTTTCAATTATTTTCTTTGGATATTTTATAATCCCAGAAATGCTCAGAATAATAAAATGGACAGCTTCTAGATTATATACTGAATGACTGAGGCTTGGATAATTGGTTTCATAGTTTACTGGATAGATTGGACAGTGAGTCCAATGTGGCAATTAGAATGAAACGGCAAGTATGACCTATCATGACAACTTGATTATTAGAACCTTTGAAACAATATCAACATCAACCACCAATCCAGTTGACAAGAAATGTTTTTAGAAGCAATTATTTACAGAAAACATATGATATCAAGTATGGTACCTCTTTGTTTGAAAGTTCTGTGAATAACTGAAGTACGACTCAGGCTTTTAAGGTTATTTTAACAATGTATGCAAAATGTATTTCATAATGTTTATTGTCCATAATTTAGCCATTTTTAAAAGCTGACAGAAATAAAGTAAGAAGGCTTTTTTCACTTTATAAATTATAAGAGTTAGGTATGTTTTTGATATTTATCAAGGAGCTAATTGAGTGATTCATTTGCTGTTTCATCATTATATTATTATAGCATGTTCATGTGTGATTTAGTTTCCATTAAATGTTGCTAGAAAATTAATCTAGTTTAAGATGCTGACTATGCAAACAAAATGATCACTTGGTGCAAGCATTTTTATAATTAACTTAGTAGCAGAGATAAATAAAGAGGTAATCTTATGGCAGCACAGAGGACATGATGTGACTGATGTCTGAAGAAACACATTTTAAATAGCAGTCATTGATTTATAGATAAATATTTATAGGGAAAAACGTCCTCTCACTTGGTGTTAAACCATGATATGTTGTCTAAATTTGCAGTAATTTTAAAATTACATGGCCAAAAAAATATTCGGGGCAGTAGAATTCATCTTAAATAGTACAGTGTATTAGTGACTTGTAATGGCAAAAATATGTCAAAGTGTGTCATTTTATATAATTGTTTGTGTCTTTCCATATGCAGGAAGAGTATTATTCCACTGTTAAAATTATAGATTAAATCTGAGAAAAGAGATACTTAAATTCTTACATTTCTGGAGTTTTTTTCCTTTTATTAAAATGGCAAATAGGTCTCGAACATACAAGTACTGTTAAATGTATAGAGACATCCAGCATGGGAAAATGTTTAATAAAATTAAAGCACACCCAGACACACCTTGGATTCCCATACGTATGTTGAAATCTCCAGGCAGATTTACAAGAACAGAAAGTATTATCTGGGAGAGCAACTAATAGAGGAGAGCTTCTCCAATCACAAACCACTATTAACTTCTAACTGCTTCTGAGCTAGACAATCAGTTATGACTTCTCAGGATATCAATGTCTTCCTGAACCAAATCCAAAGAGGAGACACAGACTGAATCAGAAATCTTTCCCCTGACCTTTGCTTATTCCTTTGGACCCCTGATGACTTAACACTTAAACATGAATCATATTGCATTTCCCTATGTCAATATTAATAGCTGGCATCTATACATAATGCTTATTTTATAGCAAACACTGTTCTTAGTGTTTCATAGATACTAAGATGTTTAATTCTTGTAACATCCCTGTGGGGTAAATAGTGTTATTTTCAGAATCTCATTTTAGAGATAAAGAAATTGAGGCAAAGAGAATAGTTTACATGACCAGTGTCACATAGTCGTGCAAGTGATGAAGCCAGAATTCAAACCAAGGAAGGCAACTCCAGAGACTGTACTCTTAACCAATACACTAATCCACCTAAAACACACACCATCAAACAAATTCTGATCTTGTACTTTTTGGGGCAAATACAAAGAGACTAAAAAGTTTGTATGTAGAATGCTATCCCCCCATTCATTTCATATTTTATTTCTTGTTTGCATTAATCCGTAGATGAAATTAGATTCCACTTATGAAGCTTAAGAAAGTCACGAGCCAGATTTCTAATTTTATATGTATAGAAATACCTCTTGTTCCACAACTAGAGGAGGTTAGTGCTAGAGGTTAGCAATTAAACTTAAATGAGACTCACATAAAACAAAGTCAAAATTAAGGAATCCAATTTGGCAATATGTGGTGTTTTAGAAGTCTTATATTCTCTCCAAACCACCTTGTCCTCAGGGAAATTCACTAGCTTACAACCAGACTTGTGGTAGATCCAGTTCAATTTCAACATGTATATGTTCCGTCTCTGTAGTTGCAGTTTTCAGTTAGGTAAAGACTTCAGATAAACAGTGTCATTATTTTTTTTCTCTTGTGTAACTGAAGATAATTGTATAAATTATAACTAAATTCTATATAAACCATGACCTCCTTGTAATTACCCCCAATTAATGTTTTTAATTGACATAATGATTCACTTTTTAGCTGACTACCTGAGGCATTTCCATTAACTCTCTGACATGAAACATACCGCAATTGCTCATGGGATGGATGTCTGACAGGTTTTTGCTCCTTAAGTATATAGAGAAGCCTCTTAACTTACAAACAGGGTGAGTTCTCAAAGGTTATTGTCACTCCCTTTGTAAATCCAAAGTAACTCCATTCCGTCACGTGCTCTCACTATTTGTTAGAGTCAGGAAAAGAAGAGAGGAGTAGAGCATGTTTCTAATACTTTTTTAAGTCGACAGTTCCAGGATAAATTTTCTTATTGTTTCTATGTAGCATTTGTGCCTTACACTAATGATTATGAAGACAAACTCCTCCAGAAGCAGAATTAAAGATAAATGTAATGATTCTAGAAATTGGGCTGATTTACTGTCATAAGTCCCTGAATTTCCCAACCCATATCAATATACAACAAAAGAAATTAGTTTCTTTCAACTGGAATTTATGTTCCCAGGAATAGAGAACATTGACGTTATTTCAAATATTAAATGGCTTGAAACCATAGTGCAACTCAAGGAGACTTGAACAATTGTATTAACTCAGGGAAATTCTAGTTTCCTAGTCTGATGAACCTGCTCTGAATGCCCTGCAAATGTCTTCCAGTCGTTGATTACCTTTACAAATGGAACTACAAACTACAATGTCAGAATTGCAGAAGTGGAAACAAATTCAGATACGGGTATCTGCAGGGATGTAAATAAAAGGGAAAAAATCAATGAAATGTCAACACTTTGTCTCCTTATGAGTCTTATGTTCCTGATAAGGGTTAGATATCAAGAATACATATACAGTTGAAAGACTCTATGCCAAAAACGAGGTGAATGGTAATGGAGGGGTGTCAGTATTTTAATTAAAGCATCTTACTTATTTGGAAAAGGTGTTAGATTTACAAGTTGAGACCTATTCTATTAATGAATTGTACCTTACAATACTGTAACTCTGAGATCAAAAGATTGATTTGGTGAGCATTTCTGCAATAATAATGTGTCATCTCTGTTAAAAATTTTAATATTTTATTTTTATTTTTTATTTAGACAGAGTCTCACTCTGATATCCAGGCTGGAGGGTAGTAGCAATATCTTAGCTCACTGCAACCTCCACTTCCCAGGTTTGAACAATTTTTGTGCCTCAGCCTCCCTAGTAGCTGGGATTTCAGGTATGCATCACTGTGCCTGGCTAATTTTTATATTTTGAGTAGAGATGAGGTTTTGCCATGTTGGCCAAACTGGTCTCAAATTCCTGGCCTCAAGTGATCCTCCTGCCACACCCTCCAAAAATGCTGGGATTACAGATGTGAGCCACTATGCCCGGCCAAAAAATTTAATAACTTAAGAGTAGAATATGGAATAAAAGCTACATGTTTTTATTTTTTAAGGATAAAAATGAGCCACTATTCTAAAAAAAAATAAAAATAGATATACTCTATGGTCCAGCAATTCTCCCACTAGGTCTGTATCCAAAAAGGAAATAAAATCAGTATGTTGACGATATTTCTGCACTCCTGTCCTTACTGTAGCACTCTTCACAAAATCCAAGATACAGAATCAACCTAAATTTCCATTAACGGGTGAATGGATAAAGAAAATGTGATGTATATATACACATAAAGAAATACTACTCAGCCATAAAAAGAATAAATTCTTGTAATTTGCAGTGACATGGATGAACCTGGAGGGCATTATATTCAGTGAAATAAGCCAGGCACAGAAGGCACAGAAAGACAAATAGGACACCATTTAGAAATATATGGAATCTAAACGTTGTTCTCATAGAATTAGAGAATTTAACAGTGGTTACCAGAGGATAGGGAGAGGAGGGAGGAGGGAGGAATAGTGACAGATGGGTCAACAGGTACATAGCTACAGTTAGATAGGAGGAATGTGTTCTGGTTTTCTATTGCATAGTAAGATAAGTAGAGTTAACAATAATGCATGTTTCCAAATAGCTAGAAGAGAGGTTTTTTAATATTCTCATAACAAAGAAATGATAAATGTTTAGGGCGATGAAATGTTAGTTAACCAGATTTGGTCGTTTTATAATGTATACATGTATTAAAATATCATGTTGTGCCCCATAAATATGCACAGTTATTATAGCTGCATTGTAAATTAAAATAAAAATAAAATTTAACCTCTGATAATTAGTAGTATTTTTGAAAATAAAGCAATGATTTCACTCACTTCATGGTGTTTTGTTTTGTTTTGTTTTGTTTTGTTTTGTTTGAGAAAGAGTCTTGCTCTGTCACCCAGGCTGGAGTGCAGTGGCACAATCTCGGCTCGCTGCAACCTCTGTATCCTGGGTTCAAGTGATTCTCCTGCCTCAGCCTCCTAAGTAGCTGGGATTACAGGCACCTGTCACCACGCCTGGCTAATTTTTGTATTTTTAGTAGAGACGGGGTTTCACCCTCTTGGCCAGGCTGCTCTCGATCTCCTGACCTCATGATCTACCTGTCTCAGCCTCTGAAAGTGCTGGGATTACAGGCAGGAGCCACCCCACCCAGCCCAATTGCATAGTTTCTAAGATTTATATGCTAATGATTCCGAAAGCTACATCTCTAGACTTGATGCATTATTATCTACTCTATTAATAAAATCTTTAAGTAGAGAAGGAACATAATTAAATTTAGTAATTCCACTCTGTTGCAAAGGTGTCTTACAGGTTGGAGTATATGACTTGTAGATTGTGGCAAATGTGTCAAAATAGATGCCTGAGGAAATAAGAGACAGAGCTCATGACAAATCTATAAAAGGTTGGCCAGCAGTGCTGAGAGCCCTGCTATGCTTGAATTGTTATTGTGCCACTCAACATGTTTGAGTGATATAATCCAGAGGTACTCAGCTGTGTACTTACAGAGTAAAAAATGTGGACTACAGCACTGATACAGGGTTGAAATTCTGCTAGGCAGTTCCAGCGGAATGATAGGGATACAAAGTAATCAAAGATACTGGTGTGAGAGCAGTTGGCATGGTAAATCAGGCCTTTAGAAGGCCAAGAAGCAGAAGAATCAGGAGGAAGTTGATTAAGATAAGAGGATGGAGGCAAGAGTCTGGACATTCTGATGAAATCAAGTGCCAAGTACAGGAGGTAGAAACAGTGAGGAAAGTAAGTTCTGTTTCTTCTCATTCTTCTTGCCACATAGGGTTGTGGTGAGGGTTAAGTGTGACTGTAGATGAGACTAGTTTAAAAGAGTTCTAGTGCTTGGAAAGTCCTCAGTAAACTACCCAGTTGTTAACAGTAGTTGTAATAGTAGCAGAAGTTTCAGTAATAGTATTAGATATGGCAGCAGCAACAGTAGTAGTGTAGTGCCTTTCCTAAACTATTGAAATAACTTCTGACCTGTTCTTTCAGAAAATAGCTTCTAGTACATCCTCCACGCTGCCATCATAGCCCTCTGATTAAAACTTCTATTAATTTCCTATTGACTATAGATTAAATCAGAATTATTTAGCTGGGTATAAAAAGGCCCTCTGAGTTTATCTCTAGCACCTCCATGGCCACACACTTGGATTGAGGGATTGAACAAGTAAAAACCATTGCATACAATCATTCTGAACATCTCATTTTTTTTATAATACAGCAAGCACTCTCATCACTACTCCAAGTTTTGTTTCCCTACTTGGAAATTATTTTTGTGTAAATGTGTACTTCTGTGAACATGTGCACATGTGTTTGTGTGTGTGTGTGTGTCTGTTTGTATATTCTTTCATTGAAGTTAATTCTGATTCAACCAATCAGAATTATTTTTTCCTCTTTATTTCTACCTTAATCATATATCTGTTATAGCATTTCCCATATAACAGCAATTTGTCTCTCCCATTAAATCCTTAATAATTTGTCTCAAGGACTCAGAACAATATATCATATCTAATATTCACTAACTAAACATTTGGAGATTGAATGAATGAGTGAATGCTGCAGTCTGAACATTTTCAAAAATGTTATCTCATTATGCTTTTACTATGGTCTTGTACTTTTTGATTAAGATAGACACTTAAGAAAATAGTTTGTCAGTAATAAGTTGTCTATGAATCACTAAATGGTCTTATATGACTACAATTTTTAAAATTTAATATTGATTCTTGTCATAATTAGTACAGTATTAATAAAGCCACGAATTTAAAAGTAGTTCTACTTCCCTTCAATGTGTATAACAGTTATATTGTTTTTGAGAGTTTTAAATGTGTATCTATATGCAAATAATCTGTCACATTTGTAAACAATAGACATGTATAAATCATTTTTAGTTGATGTAAAAATAGTATCTTATTCGGCCATCTTGCCCATATGTATTCCATCTATATAACATGATATAACATGTTGGATTCCATCGATATAACTCTCAAAATGACAAAAGTATACAGTAGAAAACAGATCACTGGTTTTCAGGGGTTAAAGAAGGCTGGGTGGAGGGACTAGAGTGTGGCTACAAAGGGGATGGCACAAAGGAATTCCTTCATAGTGACAGAACACTTCTGTATCTTGATCACGATGGTGGTTACATGAAGCTATACATGTAATTAAATTTCACAGGATTATACACATATGCATTAGAACAACTGAGTGCATGCAAAAACTTGTGAAATCTAATTAATGTCTGCAGTCCAGTTGACTGTATTTTCCCAATATCAATTTGCTGGTTTTGATAATGCATTATAGTTATGTAAGACATTACCAACTGGGCTCAGTGGCTCACACCTGTAATCCCAGCATTTTGGGAGGCCAAGGCAGGAGGATCATGAGGTCAAGAGATCAAGACCATCCTGGCCAACATGGTGAAATCCCATCTCTACTAAAAATACAAAAATTAGCTGAGGGTGGTGGTACACACCTGTAGTCCCAGCTATTCAGGTGGCTATGGCAGGAGAATCACTGGAAGCTGGGAGGTGGAGGTTGCAGTGAGCCAACATTGTACCACTGTACTCCAGCCTGGCAACAGAGCAAGACTTCGTCTAAAAAGAAAAAGACAAGCTGAGTGATGATGGATACTTGGGACTTCTCTTGGCTATTTTTGTACCCTCTTGTGAGTCCACATATTTTTCCTGTGAGTCTATATAGTCTATATGTATTTTCAAATAAAAAGATAAAAAAGAAAAGAATAGTAAGTAAAGGTAGGAGAACAGAAAAGTCAAATAAATTTGCCAAGACATTGTTCAGAAATTTATTTCTTCCTTCCTCCATGACTTTCCAGCAAGATTAGAGTATTATAGAGGACTAAAGTCTGAAAAGTTTGATGAAATACTTTAATTTCTAGTGAGTAGTTCTGCAGTTCAAAAGAAAAAAACTTAGCAAAAGGAATATCTAGCATCAGGATGTTCTGTTCAAAATTACCTTTGTCGGAATATTTGTGTAATCGAATTAAGTCAACAAGGCCAGAGGAATGCTTAGAATGGCAGTTAGCTTCTTTTTATTGCAAAGACATATGTCTTGATTTGTAATTACTGGAAAAACAGGTTGCACATACTGCACTTTAAATCATCTTTCCAGCCATGGGAACTCGTATAGACATGTGTGTTAAGGACACACTGTGCCCTCCTTTTAATTTCCCAGAAGTTGGTTCTTAAAAAAAAAACATGGGATCCTTTTCATAAGAAATATTCACTGGATAGTCAGCTTTTATATTGCTTTTTCTTTCACTAAAATAAAAAAGGGCAAAACTTACAACAATAAGTAGCCATCCTATTCAAACAGTTTAACTGAACAGAAATAAAATGAATAATAATTTCTAGGAATCTTACAGGCAAAGCACTATGAATATTATTATAAAACAATTACGAACATAAAGAAAGTAAACATTTGATTTTGTAAAAATAAATTTTTTTGTTGTTGTTCACTATTATTAAAAAAAAAAAAACAAAAAAAAAAATGAAAATGACTTTGCTAACCTGAGGAACATAGCCAGAAACTTGTGGGTTACTTATATGTTATTAACTATATATAGGCAATTTAATCTGAGCATTTGACATTTAAGGAAATAACAATTTATATTATTGATCTTTTAAAGTAAATTTCAGCATGAAGTTGAGATATCAATGGCTGCTACCCAAACTACTCTATGCATTTTAAGTTGTTTATTTTGCTCATGGTTGTCTCTGATCAAATCAGATAATATATTTGAAGTGCCTGAAGCAATATAAAACTGTAATCCAAACTTTTTATTTACTCATAATTTCTATATGCCTTGTTGAGCTCTTGGATCTCATTTATATTAGCTTTTTTGATATGTAATTTATATACCTTGCAATTCACCAATTAGAAGAGTAAAATTTGATGGTTTTAATATACTCATAGTCATGTAAAAACTTCACTATAATTAATTTTAAAACATCTTCCACACTTCAAAAAGAAATTCTCCTGGGCACAGCAGTGCATAACTGTAGTCATGGCCAGTTGGGAGGCTAAGGTGGGAGGATCATTTGAGGACAGGAGTTAGGGGCAGTAGTGTACTGTGATAGTGCCTATGAATAGCCATTGCACTCAAGCCTGGGCAACACAGCAAGACTCCATCCCTTAAAAAAAAAAAAAAAATCCTGTACCTTTTAGCTACTGCCCTTCTACTCTCCAATCCCCTCAGCCCTGAACATACACTAATCTACTTTCTGTCTATATAGATTGGCCTGTTCTGAACATGTCATATAATGTAATATGTAATCATATAATATACAGGTGTTTTGTGACTTGCCTCTTTAATTTAGCATAATGTTTTCAAAGTTCATACATGTTGTAACATGTATCCATATTTTGTTCCTTTTTCGGCCAGGTAACATTCCATTGTATGGATATACCACATTTTATTTATCCATTCGTCAGTTAATGGACATTTGGATTGTAGTTTCTACCTTTTCTCTATTATGAATATAGCTATTTTGAATATTTGTGTACAAGTTTCTATATGGACACATTTTTATTTATCTTGGGAGTGGAGTGGAATTGCTGGATCAAAATGATAACACTATGTTTAGCTTCTTGAGGAACTGACAGTGCTTTTCAAAGTGGCTATATCATATTACAATCCAACTGGCAATGTGTGAGGATCAAATTTCTCTATATCTTCACCAACACATGCTACAGTCTGTATTTTTTATTACAACCATCCTAGTGCATTTGAGTTGCTATCTTATTGTAGTTTTGCTTTGCATTTCCTTGATCACTAATGATGTTGAGCATATTTTTATGTATGCAAAAAGATTATGTATATAAAAAGATTGGCCATTTGTATATTTTCTCTCTGGAGAATTATCTGTTCAGATCCTCATCCATTTATCAATTGGACAGTGTATCTCTTTATTATTATGTTTTGTTATTTAGGTATTCTAAATACAGATCCTTTACAGATATATCATTTTAAAATATTTTCTCCCATTCTGTGTGTTGTGTTTTCACTTTCTTTATAGTGTCCTTTGAAAGGTTAGTTTTAATTAAGTCCTATTTATCTATTTTTTGCTATTGTTGCTCATGCATTTGATATTATATCTAGGAATCTATGGTAAAAACCAAGGTCACATAGATTCACCTGTATGTTTTCTTTAAGAGTTTTATAGGTTTCATTTTTACATTTGATTCATTTTGAGTTAATTTTTATGTGAAATAATAGCCCAATTTTTGCGTGTAGATATCCATTTGTCCCTGAACCATTTGTTGAAAAGATTATTCTTTCCCCCATTGAATGGTCTCAAAATCATTTGACCATACACACATAGGCTTGTTACTGGGCTCTCAATTTTATTCACTAACCTATCTATTCTGTGTAAGAATCACACTGTTTTGATTACTGTTGCTTTGGAGGTAAGCTTTGAAAATGGATAATGAGTCTTCCAACTATGTTCTTTGCAAGAGTGCTTTAGGTTGGTCTTAATTTCTTATTATCTGCCCATCTATCTATCTATCTATTTTAAATTAGTTTATCAATTTCTTAAGCCAGCTCATATTCTGATAGGGATTGAGTTGAATCTGTAAATCAATTAGGGGAATATTGCCATCTTAACAATATTAGGTCTTTACATCAATGAATATAGATATTTTCCTATTTATTTAAAGCTTCTTTAATTTCTTTTAACTAATGTTTTGTAAAATTCTCTCTGGGTCTTAATGCCATCACAAGCTTGAGGAAGCATTTACTTCCAGTTGATCCTCATAGGCAAATTCTCACTCTATTATTCTATCATCTTTATTAGGTGCTGATTATAAATGAAATAAATCCATAATTCATGAATACTTACCCTAAAATGCCACAGATATTTTACTCTTGTTTGTAAAGATGTTTTTGGGTTACCTCTCTAGCATCCTCACAATACAAAACTCTACAAACAAGACATTGAGGTATGCCTGGGTTGTTGAACAAATATTGTCCTATACAATGTTGTTTGAATATTATTAAAGCAGTGGATTGTTAGTATTTAGATTCAATTGATATTAGTTTTTCAGTTAAACTTTTGGGTTTTCATTGCACTATTATTTAGTCATAATCAGGCCTATTTTGGAGAGGAAACTTGGAATTCTGCTTCTAAGCCTCCTGTGTTCTGTCCCTTTTGAAATGGGAAGAAACATACCATCTTTACCTTTGCCTATGGATACCAAGTTTGGAAAGTATTTGTGTCTTTTTCCACTCAAAAATACAAAATAGGTACCTCATTGGTCATTGTTGCTGAAAATTGTTCCATGAGGCATCAGCCATATGACTTCCTGAGATGGTTGTCATTGGGGAGGGAAAATTATTTATGATTTAAAGTGCAGCACAAACATTACCTCCAATAGGACGTCTTCTCCATATCCCAGTTAGTATTTGTTTCTTTGTTCTCTGTCTCTAAGTCACTTTATAAATATCTTTATTACGACAATTTTTCCACTGTTGTGTTTCCTTGGTTGCCTCCTCAAAAAACTACTGTGAACATTTGGAAGGAAGACTTTGCTTCATTTTTGCATGTAGCCATAAGATAAACTTTCACATGTAAGAGGAACTAAATAAATGCATGCATTTTAATATTTGGGCATCAACTTTGGCCATGATCAAAGGTGTTTTTGTTATTTGTGTTACCAGTGTGTGTCTCAATGTAACAAACGTAATAGACCAGTACTCCATTCTACCTGATCTTCCACCTGAGTATGTGTATGTGTCTTCCACATCTAGAATATTCATTTTTTTTTTTTGAGATGGAGTCTCTTTCTGTCTTCCAGTGTGGAGTGCAGTGCCACAATCTCGGCTCACTGCAAACTCTGCCTCTTGGGTTCAAGCAATCCTCCCATCTCAGCTTCCCAAGTAGCTGGAATTACAAGAGTGTACCACCATTCTTTCCCCATTGAATGCTAATTTTTGTGTGTTTGGTAGAGAAGAGTTTTACCACGTTGGCCAAGCTAATCTCAAACTCTTAACCTCAGGTGATCCACCCGCCTTGGCCCCCCAAAGTGCTGGAATTACAAGCATGAGCCACTGTGCCTGGCCAACATCTTAACTACTATTCATAATACAATACTACATTTGGTCTTAAGGCTCAAGATCCATTCAGTGCCTTTGCTTGAAATGAAACTGTTTATTTCTGATTAGTGTGTGTCACATGATTGGGCAAGCTATTTTTCTTTTTTTAAATATGAATATTATATGCTATATTTGTTGTTATATTTTAGCAAGTTTTAAATAATTTTTCTGCTTCTGTTTATGGCAGATCACTATCAACTCACCTACTTGCCAAGTATTCTCTGATTCTATCTCCTCTACAAGGATTCCAAGATATTATTGAAAATAATATTGCATTGCCATTTATTGTCTGTAGTTGAAAATATTGAAATTCCTTAAGATCTCAGATGTCACAATTTGTCATAATCCTGAGGTTTACAGTCAGGTTGCAAGCTAAACTCATAATTAATTTAGTGACAAATAGGCATTTATTCACTTACCATGCCATCGTTATTTGAAACAATGTCTTGAGAAGATAATTTAAGACCGTGTTGCATGCCAGCTAATAAATGACCTTGACTGTCATCAGAAATATTTTCAGTCCAACAAACATGCTAAGATATTACAGAACTTGAGATTTTCTACAGAATTCTAATATCAAGCATATCAAGTGTTGACTAGATTTTAAAGGCCCCCACACACACACACATACACATGCACACACACACTCACATTGAAAAGGAAAAAGCATGATAGCTTTTTTTCTTTAATATTATTTAAGATATGTTATGGAAACATTTAGAAAATAAATGAAATGCAACAAAAATTACAACTATCCATCTTTCTATTCCCTTTGTATTGTCAACCCCTAGGTATAAATACTGTTAAATTGGGGTTATATTTCTTTCAGACTGTCCATTGACCTATGTGTAAACTACATATACACAGACAATTTTGTTATCAGTAACTATATACTACTTTGTATAGCCTTCTTTTTTTTAACTTATCATCATATTATAAACTCTAAAAGATTATCATTAAATTGAATATTTTGACTGTGGACAATTTAAATTGTTGTATTTATCATAGTACAGAAATAAAATATTGATGTGAAAACTATTCCATCTCTAAAGTATAGCCTAGATTTTTAAAAATCATTTAAAATAATTATTAGTGTAATCTATATGCATATTATTCTAGAACATGTAATATTTGACAACATGATCAGTTTAAAAAATGATGTCCTTTGATGATCTAAGATGGTGAACAAATTTGTGAAGCTCTCCTAAGGAAACAGGTCTTCTTTCTAATTAAAGAAATTTTTATTAGAAAATTCAAGCTTTAGTTGAAAAGTGATATGAACATATTGTAAAATTCTGAGAAGTAGGTTGATCTCTACATAGAAGAAATTAAATCCTAGAAATAAATACTAAGTATTCACTTAGATAGTTTCCTAAAAGCATATGTGTATGGAGAAAATAAAAAACATCATGTTTAATGTTAAGAAGTTCTGATAAAACACATATAAAATGAACCCAAGAGTCAGCCTGTATGTTTTAAGATAGACATAGTCTAAAATTATGATGATGCAGATGCTTCCAACATACTTTCATTCATTCCACTTGGATTTCAGACTCTAAAAATTAAAAGTATGAGAAAATAGCATTTAGAAAGCCCCCTAGTTCTGGTAAGAAAAATACAACATAGCCATATTGTCTTGATCATCAGAACCATTTTGGTTAAGCTACCACCAGCCCTATTTCATAGAAATGGATTTTTGTTTTAATTTTAACTCAAAAATCAGATTACAGTATTTCTCTATAAATATAAAAAATAAGCAATATAAAGCCATCTACATCAAAGTCAGGAAAGTACATTCAATGGCAGTATATTACTGCGTCTATTTACTTATGATTTGGTGTATGAAATTGACTTTAATTAGACTCTTCTCAGAAATTAATCTTGACCTATTAATTATCCTCCATATTAGACTCTCAGAAATATTTCAGTATGTTTACCAGTTGTAGAAAATACCAAATTTAAAATCTGTGCTGCATTAATTCATCAAGTATCTACAGAGCACCCCAGAATGCTTGGAACTATAAACACTGAAAATATATTTTTAAATATTTAGCAAGAGAGAAAAAGCCACCGTGTTTTAAATAAAACATGAGGACAGCTTATAAACTGTTCAAAGCTGAAAGGTGTGCTTCAGCAAAATTGTTCATTACCCCTGCAATGTATGGCAGGGTAAGGAGAGAATACCAGAGATTACAACTTTGCCACTGTAGGCATTCAGTCACTCAAGCTATATCATATCATGATTAGAAAGTGGCTGTGGTAGGGTTTAGCTAGTTCAAGTAAAAGCAAAAACGGTATGGGTCTTTATCTCTTTTCCTATTTTGTATGCCTGAGGGAACAGTTTTTGGAAGCCACTGGGTAGTTTCCCATTCACAGGAACCACATAGGTAATTAGACCCTGCTATGAGAAGTGAAAGAGAGTGAGGCAGTCTGGAATCCTTTGCCCCCAGAGAGCAAAAGCTATCTAGATAAAAGGAAGAAGAGAAGTGAGATAAAAAAGAGAGATGGGCCAAAGCTGTCAGATTCCTCACTGAGTCACGTGTCAATTGTCTCCTATACTTCTGCTCCTGTCAGGAAATGCATCTCAGGGTCTGTAAGTGACTGAGAACATGAAGTCATAGGAGTAGCCTAAAGCACTATAAAGATGGAAGTCAAAAACAATTTCCAAATCAAATTAAGCCTAAGGAACCAATCTGTCCAAATCCAAAACATATATTGTTAAGTGTTTTAGTGTACACATTTCAAATACACTGAAATGTACCAAATTTTTCAATGGATAAATAAAACCAGACAATAGTATATTATTCAATGCAGAAAATAAATGAGTTGTGAAAAGACGTGGAAGAAACTTAAATTCATATTACTAAGTGAAAGAAGCCAATCTGAGAAGGCTACATACTATATTATTCTAAAAATATGACATTCTGAAAAAGGCAAAATTATAAAAACAGTGAAAAGAACAATTGGTTTTAGGAGGTGAGGGAAGGAATGGATAAATAGGTGGAGTCCAGATGATTTTTAGGGCAGTGAAACTACTTCATATAATACTATAGTATTCGATGCATATTATATGCATTTATTCAAACCCATAGAATGTACAATATCAAGAGTTGAATTCTAAGTCATGGTCTCTAGGTGGTAATGATGTGCAATGTAGGTTCAGCTGTTGTAACAAATGTTTTACTCTGATAAGGGATGTTGATAGTGGAAGAAGCTATGCATATACTTAAAGTTGTTCTAAAACATCAAATCTATTTTAAAGATTTTAATCATTACTCTGTTATTTTTCCTGAGCCCTATATTGACTGCCATTTGATCACTGTACCCTTTTTTCCCTCTTTTACTCTAAGGTGTAGTCACTATATTCTCAATTCTTCCCCTAGAGCAGAAGTTCTCAAACTTTTATGTTAAAACATATCACATAGGAAACTTTTTTAAATGCTCATTTCTAGTCATCATACTGAAAGTATCATATTAAAGATTTTGATATGTAGTTCAGAAATATGAATTTTAACAAGCACTCAAAGTAGGTCTGAAATTGGCCATCTAGGAAGCAAGCATTAAAAACCCCTTTTCTTTATGATGTCTGACAAATTTATCACCTTCTCCCTTTTTCTATAACTTCAGGCTTATTCTATTCATGCAGAGGTTACAATAACTTCTTTGCTGGTTATCCTGATTCCAGTCTCTTTTGCTACAATTATCCCTTTGTAGACTGCTAAAATAATCTTCTGCAAATGCCATTTTTATCACATCACTTTCCTGCTCAAGAATCAGCTACTCCTACCATATCAAGTCTAAACTCTTGGCCTATAATTCAAGGTCCTCTGTCAGCTAGCACTTTTGTACCTCTCTAATTTTATCTTTTCCCACTACAGACTGACTCTCCCATCCAGCTAAATCCAGCCAACTTTCCACTCTTCCCTGCTACTTCTTTCTACTTATTTCCATGCTTTTGAGTTTCCCTTCAATTGGAAAGCCTTCTCTTTCATTTTCCCTTAACATATAATAAAAATGTGTTCCTAACTCATCTGCCTCAGAAAAATTTTCTTGATTAAAATTTTCCACCTACTCATTATACTGATTGAATACACATGACCTACAGGACTATGATTCAGAAGCATAGAAATCACAAAAGAAGCCTCTGCTATTAAAAAGTAGGAACAGCATGTTATTTTCCCAATTAACTTTTGAAAACAAAGATTTACTGTAATAAATATATTAATCTGAATATTAATGGAAAATATATGGAACAAACTACTACAAATAGATGGGCTAAATGTTTAATATAAGTATGGTAGTTGGAGTAAATACTATAATGAGACAATAGAACATAAAGAACCAGTAGGAGCCAGGCACAGTGGGTCCCACCTGTAATCCCAGCCAACTGGGAGGCTGACTTGTGAGGAATGCTTGAGGTCAGGAGTTCGAGACCATCATAGGTAACATAGTGAGACATCTCTCACCCACCTGTAGTTTTTTTTGTTGTTGTTGTTTGTTTGTTTGTTAATAAAAAACCTGGTCAAGTGCAATGGCTTACACCTGTAATCTCAGCACTTTGGGAGGACAAGGCGGGCAGATCACAAGATAAGAGATTGATACCATGCTGGCCAATATAATATGATGAAACCCCATCTCTACTAAAAGTACAAAAATTAGTCAGACGTGGTGACATGCACCTGTAGTCCCAGCTACATGGGAAGCCGAGGCAGAAGAATCACTTGAACCTGGGAGGCAGAGGTTGCAGTGAGCTGAGACCATGCCACTGCACTCCAGCCTGGCAACAGAGCCAGATTCTGTCTCAAAAAAAAAAAAAAAGAAAGAAAGAAAGAAAAAAGAAAAAAAAAGAACCACTGGTAAATAAGTGAATGGAGAAAAGATAAGAACTGCTAAGATGTGAAATGAATGTGATGTCAAACTACAAGATCAAATTAAAATGAGATTAGAAAGTGAAGCCTCAGTGCTTATGCAATTGAAGATTGAATCTTCTAAATCCTTCCCAGAAACAGTTTTGGTAATGTAGGGATATTAGTTGTTTTCATTTTATAGTCATATCTCATACATCTAAGCAATGATTGTTCTCTTCAAAGTAGGCATTTCCTGAGCTTGTGAAGCAAAAACCCTTTACCAGAAATTCCATTTGAATGACATCCTCTAAACATACTTAGTTTATTCAGTACAATCAGATCTATTTTCAGATGGCATTGGGAATTCATGAGGGTTTCTGATTTTCTATGACCTCATCAATACTTGGACTTACCCACCCTCCAAATTCTATTAATTCAATGGGTGCTGTGTAATATCACATTGTGATTTTGCTTGCATTTATAAAATTACTAAAGAATTTATACATTCCACAGTATATTAGAAGCCATTTTGGCTACCCTATGTATGAATTTCCTAATCACATCTACTTAACTCTTTTATATTATCTAAAATTACTTCCCCATATTTAATCTACATCAGGCATGTTGAATCCAGAAATATCAGGTTTTGGCTAGCCTCCTTAGCTTTCTGCACGCCAATCTTCAATATAATTCTTGTGTACATTTCTATTTTAGCACTCTGCACACTTTAGGAAAATTGTTTATATCTGTTTTTTTCATAAGAGCTGTTTTGTTTTTTAAAACAACACAAAACAAAACAAAATATTTTTATTTCTAACTACTAAGAAATCGGAGATACATAATAAAGGTAGTACCAAGGTACATTCCCTAGTGACATTTTCTTCTTACCGTTCTAACAGGAAAAATTATTTTTTCTCTCTGCTAAGATGAGAAGAGCCAAGACAAGTTATCATTAGGGGTCTACTCCTGGGGGTTTGCCAAACTCTTAGAACAATCTGCAACCCACGAGCACAGTCACCCTGAACCTAGAGACCTCATACTTCCTTTTTCCTCGTAACATAAATTTTTGGAGCTCAAGAACTTCACTCTTCCCTTATTAAAGTCATGATCAAGTTTGCCTGAGAATTAAAATGATTGAAAAAGCAGGAGACAGGCATGCTGAGGACTTGTCCCATCTTGTAGCATAGCAGGGGAAGATTGCAATGCTATGAAGCAGGCTGGAATGGGCAACGAAATAGAATTAGATATGCCTTTTGAATTGAGGCAGTTAATATATTTTGGGTACATCCAGGTCCAAGCGAGACAAATCTATATAAGGTGATGGGAAAAAGGCCAGCAGACTGGCATACATTGGTTGTGAGAAAGGAGTGACAAACACTGGGTGTGCTGCAGCAATCGAATCTAGGAGAGGCCAGCAAAGCAAAAAGGTTATCACACCTGCCAAGTGGGTGGGGCCAACATGCAGGGAATCTAGAAGCCAGAACAAAAAGAGTTGGGACTTGATAGGCCTATCATTAAATTGTGAGATCAAAGTCAGTGGAGTGGAGGTTAAAGTCAGCCAAGAGCTAGAAATATTCCAGACCTAGGAGCTATAAAGACATTCAACAATAATCAAGATAAATTGTTTTAAATAACTCCACAGCTGTAAACTTTTACTTATTTATTCACCAATAACAAATTTATTTTGGATGGCTTGTAAAGGTTGGTCACTGGTGTTGGTCAATGAAATGGTAGTACATGGACAAAATTTTGGCCTTCGACAGATCACATCCCATCACATTTGGCCTTCAACAGATCACAACAGATCACTAAGCCTTACCACTTAGTGGGAGAAGATGGACAATGCAAAACTGAATAAGCATCTTATATAGTATGTTAGATGTTGATGAGTGCTAAGGAAATAAATTAGGAAAGAGAACAAAGGAAGTGTCTACAGGGAGGATGCAATTAGGTCGTAATTCTACACAGGCTAACTAGGGATGATGACAACGAGTGAATTCATGCAAGTACAGAAAGGGAGTGAGCCATGTGCTAGTCACAGAGAAGAGTAAGTGCAGAGACCTGATGACATGCAAATGTGTTTATGATGTATTGTGGAAAAGCAATTGGTACCACAGTGGCTGAGGAGAATGAGCAAAGGGGAGAAAAGAGCACACACAGCCAGAGAAGTAAGAGGGATGAGGAAGATCAAGCAGGCCCTCTATGGTCCATTACAAAGATTCGCGTTTTATTTACAATGAAACTTTGAGCAGAATATTGTGAGCCTATTTACATTTAAACTTGCCCACTCTATCTGCTACATTGAGAAGAAACTGAAGTTGAGAAAGGAGGGAAGCAGAAGAAACAAGGGGCTGTTACAGTGAAACCAGTGGTGAGATGGTGGCTCAGATCTAGGGGCTGGCAATAGGAAGTGTGAGAACAGTTGAGAGTATGGACATATGTTGAAGGTATCGGCAACAACATTTGCTGTTGAATTGGAGGATTGTAGGTGGGGTGAAAGAGATGAGTCAAGGCTGATTTCAAACATAAAGAATGGAGATGCCATTTACTGAAAAGAGAAAGGCTGCAGGGGTGTAAAATCAAAGTTTGAATTTTTAGTATTCTGAGGTTGAGGTGCTTATGAGATAAACAAATGAATGATAGCATATCAGAGTGAAGTTCAAGTGAGACGTAGGAATGGAGATATACATTTGAGAACCATCAATAAATTCATACTATTTAAATTCACAATAGTAGAAGAAATAGCCATGCTAGAGAGGATAGAGATAGAAAAAAGATCCAAAGGTATTTTTTTTTAGAATTTGAGAAGCTGAGAAGTTACCAGCAAATGAGAATGCAAAGGAATAGAGATGTAGAAAGAAATTGAGGAAAAATGTCTGAGCATTCAAGTGAAGAAAATAAACCAAAGGGAGGGAAGGGTACAAGAACCAACAATGAAACAGTGGATTCAGCAACATGGACATTATTGGTGACCAAGGTGCTTTTTTGATAGTGAATATTATTTTTGGCAAAGTCCAACATATATTCAATTGTATAAATTAAAATAAGATGAATACACAGAGGCGGGGTGAGGTGGCTCATACCAGTAATCCCAGCACCTTGGGAGGCCAAGGTGGGCGGATCACTTGAGGTCCGGAGTTCAAGAACAGACTGACCAACATGGTGAAATCCCATCTCTACTAAAAATACAAAAATTAGCCAGGCATGGTGGTGGGCACCTGTAATCCCAGGTACTCGGGAGGCTGGGACAGGAAAATCACTTGAACCTGGGAGGTGGATGTTGCAGTGAGCTGAGACCATGCCATTGCACTCCAGACTGGCAACAAAGGTGAAACTCCATCTCAAAACAAAACAAACAAACAGATGAGTAAGCAGAATAGCCTCATTTGTTGGGAAAACAATATATGCCTAAAAAGATAAAACGGACTTTTTTTCCATGCTTATCTTGGTGGAGATAATTCCAAAAAAAGTAACTGTTGGAATTATGTAAACAATGATGTAATTGAAATTTGTGTATCACTTCCTAATACAACCAATTTAAAATTTAATTTCTTTAAATTTTGTCTCATTATTTTGTAGACTCTTCTAAAATGTTTAATCTTGACCAGGATTTTTTTTTTCTATTTCTTCTGGAGATCATTAAAATGGCTCTTATTTACTGAATACTACCAAGAGCCAGGAAAATTATATTAATCTTTGTCATTGTTTAGCTATACATAGTATTATTACCATAACCTTCAGGGCAAAACTATTCTAGACTATTCTGGTTAGTAGCATTTTATATCAAGTCAATATTATATAATTAGCACAACTGAGTAGGAGAGCTGGTTTCCTTGGCACAAAAATAGACTTTAGAATTTTTTGTTTGTTTGTTTTCATTTTTGTTTTTGTTCGGGTTCTGGTCTCTCTCTATCACCCAGGCTGGAATGTAGTGGTGCAGTCATAGCTCACTGCAGCCTCAAACTCATTGGTGCAAAGAACACTGCCATCTCAGCTCCTGAGCAGCTGGGCCTACAGGCACACCCACCTTGCCTGGCTGAGTTGTTTGTTTGTTTGTTTGTTTGTTTTATAGAAAAGGGGTCTCAGTATGTCACCCAGTCTGTTTTCAAGTTACTGGACTCCAGTGATCTTTTCTCCTCAGCATCCCAAACTGCTGAGATTACAGGCATGAGCCACCATGCCTAACCTACACTTTGTTTTCTTAATTTTAATTCACACAATACCTGCCTTAATGCTTCACCTGACAAAAGTCCTCAGCATTTACACTGAATTACATTGAACTAAAAACTAAGCCACAATTATGAAGTATAAAAGTGACTCTGAATCTAGTAATCAAGTGATATAATCTTCTGACAAAATAGGTTAGAAAAGGACAAGAAGATGATCATACTGAATGTGGTGAAGTGACATTCAGTAGGCAAATAGTCACAAGAATAAAGGTGGCAATTTTTGAGAATTGTTTTTGAGAGAAATGTGAATCTATTTTGAAAACATAACTAGTTCAGTTTAACAAAGGCAAAAGGAAATTGAATGCAATATATAAAGATAATCATCTGTATAATTTGTGCCTGAATTTAATAAGTAAATGTGCTGATATGTTTGTATAAGATTATTTAATCAAATTCCAAAGTAAAAAATAACAGCAAGCAATTACTGCATTTGTAAATTAAATACAATTAGGATCTCAATAATTTTAAAATTTTAAACATTGGAGGCAACCCAAAATAATAATTAGAATTGATTTTGACCTTTGTGTATATTGTGTACAATGAAATTTTATTATAGGTTTTGCTGATTTATCATAATGGCCCAATATTCTCTTATATTTTATAAGTTATTTATTCAAACTAATAACTGATGAAAGATAATATTTTATTTCGCTTTTTTATCATCAGCATACTTTAACAGACAATGACTGTAAGACAAGAGAGAAACTGGTAACGTATTGTCCTCAAATAGTTTTTTAGAGTCCAGATGTTTTTCACATGAAGGGGAGATTTCCTAGGCATCTGGAAAATCTCCCTGTTATTTGGCATACTTTTTTTCTGCAGTAATTTACAAGCTATAACTGCTCTGGGTGAAAAACTTTCTTAATCATCATTACATGCTTTCTATCAGAAGTTCTAAAATCTTTGTTACCACTGATAATAAACTGATCCAGGAAAATAATTCAGAGTGCTGAAAGGAGTATACCCATTTATTTTTTTTTAAATGACTTTTTTATTTATTAACAAAATCAGAAGTCTCTTATAAAAGGGTTACTTTTAATATTATATTGTACTTACAGAACTATTTTAGCTTAATTATTTTTCAGAGTAAAAGTAAAATTGAATGGGTAAACTAAATCTACTTTGCAACCTCAAGAGTTTGGCAAATGTTTCATAAGGCTTTCTAAAAGGCGAAATAAACGTCATAGTATTTAACATCAAATTGGGTTTTTTAATGGTAAATTCAAGGGTATTTAATTCTTCATTAAATTTAGATTTACATTTTTATGACCTTATAGGTCGTAACTCATTTATGCTGAATCATTCGTTTTCCTAAATTACAGCTCTGCTCTTTCAAGCATAACGCTCTGAAAATGCATTTCTTAGTATTACACTAAATGATGCCAACTGTATTATCAATGCAAAGATTTGTTTTTATTATTACTATAGTTATCCCATCAAGTCTAGAAAGACTCCGAGCCATACATGTCTGGTTCTTATAGTGGTACATATATATCAGATGTATTTGTATATGCATGGCCATTTCAGGAACATAAAATTGATGAACTTTCAAGCACAGAGGGCTCATATAATCCAATGTTATTTTGCAAATGCAGACCTGAAGAACTAGAAAGCAAAGATTATTTCCAAGTGACGTGCAGCTAGTGAGAGAAAGAAATAGAGGCCTGAGTTTCAAACTATAAGTCCAGTCCCTTTAACTACAAAATGTCTCACTTCCAATGACTGTCATTATACTTCTACTAAAAATAAGATGTCACAGGTCTATAGCAGGGGTTACAAGTTTTTTTTCTTTTTAAGTTCCAGACAGCAAAATTTTAGGCTTGGAAGACCATGCAAACTGTGTCACAAATACTCATGTCTGTAGTTATAGCATGAAAGGAGCCATAGACACGGTGCAAAAAAAGAAGTAGGTCTGTGTTCCAATAAAATTATGTAATATGATTTTCATTTAATATAATTTTCACATGTCACAAAACAGTATTCTTTTACTTTCTGTAAACCATTTGGAAATACAAAAAATATTATGAGTTTATGGAATATAGAAAAATATTCTATGGTTAGATTTGACCTTTGAGTCTTAGTTTGCCAAACTGTGGTACAGAACACTTGTTTTGATGTTTTGAAGCATGCTGCCTATAACACACACACACACACACACACACACACACACATTTTTAAAGATAAAAAGATATTCCACACTGGGAAAATTTTAGAATTTCCATTTATAGTTAGATTACTGTATTAAATTACTAGTTTTACTAATGTACATATCACGATATTAGTACATATAATTTATAAACAAAAATATATAGATTTAATGAAATTTGGCTCAATCATTTTTACCATCTGTGAGTTCCAATAAAAATATTTGGAGTTTACTGGTCCAGAGAACAGTGATCTGAAATGAATAGGGGAAATTCAATAAGAATATGCATATAATCTTGGGAATTCTCTAATAGGTAAAATAGAATTAATTGTACTACCTCCACAAGGTTATGTCAATTAAATAAAATATTACAGGTAAAGTACTAATATGTTGCTCAAGATTTACTAGACAATAAAAAAAAATTGTATTATTATGTCTCACTTAACAATAGTTCCTGACTAAAGACTGGACATTCAACTGGATTTGACAAAGAAAACAACTAAATTAATCTTTTAGAGAATGCTGAAAAATAATACAGCATCTCTACCGCACCCTTTTATAGTGCTTTACAATTTTCAAAGCCCTATTGGTTGTATTTTGTTATTTGATACATACCAAAATTCTATGGGCTAGGCAGAGCCAAGATATTTTGAAGAACAAGAAGATATTATTTCTATTTTATAAGAAACCAAATTAATTCCCAACTGAAAATGATGGCATCATTCCAGAACCAGGATTTTTAACTTCACTTGTTAAGGGAAATGGTAAACTACAGTTAAATATTTGGCTTGTCATGAATCACAAACAATGAGAGGAATATTAACAGCATCTGTGATTCCAAATGTGAGAGTGTTTTGTTACCTAGTAACCTGAGAAATGTTTGAGGAAACTGGGAACAACTGACCTAGATAAGTAAGGCTTTAGTGCAGGAAGGGTAACCCTCAAAAATTTTTTCAAAATTTGCCATGTGGAATCGAGAACAGATAGATTATTGTATTTCCCTAAGAGAGAACTGGAACCAATGGGAAAATAGCTTTTGACAAAATGCAAAGAAGTATTTCTAATAATAAAATAGTACAACTGTGAAATGGTCTAACCATAAAAGAGGTAGTTCCTTCAAAATCTGTAAAATTACCTGTTAATGAGCAGATTCTCACGAAGTACATTTGTACTGGATTTCTTTGACGACCCCTTCTATCTTTAAAAATCCATGATCTCGGCCAGGCGCAGTGGCTCACGCCTGTAATCCTAGCACTTTGGGAGGCCGAGGTGGCTGGATCACCTGAGGTCAGGAATTCAAGACCAGCCTGGCCATGATGGTGAAACTCCATCTTTAAAAAAGGAAGAAAAAAAAAAAAAATCCATGATCTCAAACTCCATCCAGGTTGAAAACCATTATTGTTCTAAGTTAAGTAACTTATTCTAAGTTAAGTTACTCAGGAATGGAAAATCAAATATCGAATGTTCTCTCTTAATGAGAGCTTAGCTCTGAGGACACAAAGACATAAGAATGATACAATGAATTTTGGGGATTCAGGGAGAAGGTGGGAGGGGGTTGGGGGATAAAAGCCTACACATTGCGTACAGTGTACTCTGCTCATGTGACAGGTGCATCAAAATCTCAGAATATACAACTGAAGAACTTACCCATATAACGAAAAAAACCCTGTTCCTCCAAAACTATTGAACTTTTTAAAAAACATATAACCTAATATATTTTTAGGATCATAGATTATAGAAGTCTATTATTTATAGATTGGTGTTACGTACATGAAATTGTATTATGGTTTTCAAAAGTTTTATTTAATATTCTGCCTCAGTACAACTCCTAAGCATGACTTCGACTCAAACACCCTGCCAGAGTTTTAGAAAAATTGTGGTAAATAAATTTAAAATGCATTTTATTTTAAATATTGAAATTGTTTCTGTATTTAAGATTGACAACTAAGAAAAACAAGGTGGATTTTTAATGGATGTTCTTACCAAAGCTTCCAACTGTCCTCTTTGTATATAATTTTCCAAAAGATGGCAGTATAAATTAGATCGTACTACAGAGGGAGTCTAAGTGCATTAATACAGGTGACACTAATTTAATGATGTATTTGCATTTAAAGTAAAACATGTGCTAGATATAACTCCTTTCATTAAAATAGTATAAAATTATATTTGTAATGTAACTTTTATATTATTATTATTTTATTATTTTATTTTTTTATTTTTTTTCGAGACGGAATTTCGCTCTTGTTACCCAGGCTGGAGTGCAATGGCGCAATCTTGGCTCACCACAACCTCCGCCTCCTGGGTTCAGGCAATTCTCCTGCCTCAGCCTCCTGAGTGGCTGGGATTACAAGCACGCGCCACCATGCCCAGCTAATTTTTTTTTTTTTGTATTAGTAGAGACGGGGTTTCACCATGTTGACCAGGATGGTCTCGATCTCTTGACCTCGTGATCCACCCGCCTCGGCCTCCCAAAGTGCTGGGATTGCAGGCGTGAGCCACCGTGCCCGGCCCCACTTTTATATTATTAAACAAGAGATTGTCCTAATTATCTGTTTTTTGTTGCTTAAAATCTATATATATTTAATTAATGTCATTATTTTACGTGTTTTGTAAAATTTGAGTAAATGTACTTGGTTAAAGGCTTTTATTTGTACATATTTATTTAAATGACAAAGCTTGAATTTTCTCATTATGTCTATCTTTATTATATAGAAAATTTAACTTCTTATAGTATACCAAAGCAAATGAAATGTGATCAGATCCTTGATACTCTGTTTCATATAGTGCCGTGCTATTTCCATTGTTGTATTGTTGGCAAGTATTGAAAAGAAGCAGATTTTGTCTGTTGGATTTTGGCTGTCATATGAATCATTCTCAAAGAATGAACCCTTAGTTAAGGATGAGTGAGGAATAGAGAATGGATCATGGGGCTTCTACTTTCTTCATTACCTTTTTACTATGAAATCTATTGCTTGACATACACACACACAAAAATAAGCAAATGATGATTTATTCCTGCAGGATAGAGGACATCATTACATATTTTCCTATTCTTCAGACATATATATATATATTTATATTCAGCCAGTGCATATTTTACTGAGTAAATATTCAATTGCCAGATACCTTTTTATATCTATGTATTTTATATTCATATACATTTTATATTTAATAATGACCCTGTCTCTTGAACTTTATTTGAGCCTACTCGTACTATTTTTCTTCCAATGAAATATGGAACAATTTTTTTTAGAGAAAGCAAAGTTCTGAAATTCTAAACTGCTCCTTATTTTGAGTAAATTTTCTTTCTTAAATCTTCCTATTTGTTTAACTTTTGCTATAATATAAATAATAGTCATTTATTTTTTGTGATAAGTATTTTGCATAAATGAACTCGAGCGTCATAGCACCCCTTTTTACTGAGGAAGAAAAGGAAGCTTAGAGATGTTTGATGACTTAACTTCTCACAAATTCAGTAAATGTCAAAGCTTGGATTTGAACCCAAGAATTCAGCCCTAGAGTCAACACTCATCCACCTAAATCATTCGACCCACATATAATACTCGTTTGGTTGAATTTATCCTTTACAGATATGATCATATATAGTTTCCTACCATCACAAAACTATGCAATAATCTTAAAAAAGACAAATGGAATTCCTTTTAGTTTGTAAGAATTTCAAATAAATAATCTTCGTTTGATGTGAGGTAGAAAAATTGTCCAGTGTCCTTGACAGACTGGCCTCAATGTATTAATGGCAAAGCCATGATTACTTTTTTAAAAAATTATTTATTATACTTTAAGTTCTGGGGTCCATGTGCAGATCATGCAGGTTTGTTACGTAGGTATATACGTGCCCTGGTAGTCGTTGGTTGTATCCACTGCCCTGTCATCTTCATTAGGTGTTTCTTCTAATGCAATCCCTCCCGAATCCCCCACCCCCTACTATTCCTCCCCTAACCCCCCAACCCCCAGGCCCCGGTGTGTGATGTTCCCCTCCCTATTTCCATGTGTTCTCATTGTTCAACCCCCACTTTTGTGCCAACCTAATACCTCACAATTCAGATTGGTTTTCCTTTTTATGTTCTCTCACATATCCATTATTTCTTAATTTTCTTTTATGCCTACCTTTAAAACATTTAATATTCCTTCAAATTCCCTTTCATTATGTCAATATTTGCATGATATTTTATAGAAGATAACTCTTGACAATGAGAAAATATTGCTTTACTTGTTTTAGAAAAGATTTGATACATTTTCAGAATTTCATTTACATGGTTCATCATACTTTCCCCATAGTGTACTATCTTGACACTTGCCATTTTTGAGGGGTAAAGAATGAAATAAAACAATGTGTAGGAATACTGTGTGAGGTCATTTGAAGCTTCCTATTGCATTTACTAAACCAGGATATTCAAGCAGTATTCCAAGAAGTTCAATGTAGAGACCTGTTGATCTGGGGAAAGTTTAAAATATTATAATGCCCAAATTTGCACATTCAAGTAAAAATTACCTTTGTATAAATCAAGGTAATAATAATAACTTTCTAACTATGATTATTTAGAGTCTCTAGAATTTACATCAATATTCTCATTTTATTCACATATGTGCTCTGAGGGGTAATCCAAGTCATCTGCGAATCAGACTCAACAATTCTGTCTCTAAAATGAGTTCTCAATCTCTCCACTAGTGACTCTGCCAACACTCTGCATGTATGCTCCACCTGAAAGTAACCATCAACTCTCAACTCGAAGGAAGGCTTTCCACTCTGGCCTCTTTGTATTCTTGTCTCCCTGAGAGCCATTCTCTGCATGGACACCAAACACTATCTTTTTCTGAAGTATAAATCAGAACATGAAACTCTTTGCTTTAAACCTTGTGGAGTCCTATTGAACACAGGTTGACATTCTCATGTTTTCACCTGGGCTACAATGTGTTGCATGTACATAATCCTAACTTCCATTCTGCCCTTAACCTGATCTGCTCTCTCTTGAGCTCACTGTGTACTGGCTACAAGGCCACCACTCTTTCTCTTTCCCTCTCTTTCCAACCCTCAAGATCTAGTCCATGCTTTAAAAAAAAAAAAAATTATTTCTCCTGATAAGTAATCTCTTCCAGAACTCTCTCTTGTCATTGAGGTTTCAAATTTAGTGTTACTCTCCAAAGACTACATCTAAAGTAGCTACCCCCTCCTCCCACTCTCATCTTGTCACATATAATTTATAGATCTTACAATGTTAATCACTTGCTGCAGTCATTTTATTGATATATTGATGATTCCATTTCTGTACCTCAACCTTATAAGAGTGATCTCCATGTCTCTATGAGACCAGAAAACTTTTCTCTAATTTGCTGTTGACTATTCAGTGCCCCACAGAGAGTAGGTGCAAAATAGATTTTTGTTGAACATTGAATCTTTTCAGTTATAAAACTCTCCACATTAATCTTCCTGAGATTGTAGAACAGACATAATTAGAGTACAGACACATCAAAATTGTTCTTCACCTAAAGCCTTACAGCCAGTGTGAGGTCAATTTGAAAGGAGGACATGGGTGTCTGGATTTTGGATTTTTAGTTAAGATTTTTCATTAAACTACTCACTGTGTTCTTTATTGATTTGATCATTTAGACAGCATCTGTTAAAATTTCACAGTTAAAAAAAAAACTTATTTTTGACCACTGCACTTGTTACACATGTGCAGTCTTTGTAGGAACTTGTCTTCTCAAAAGAATTATGAGAGTTGAGCAAATGCTTCAGGATTTACTAAAGCAATAAGCAGATTAACACTACTGGGGTGCATACGTCTGTACTACTGAGTTAAGGAAAATGCATAATTTGGAACTTGAACTGCCACTGCTGGGCAACACTGACTGGCTGCTGCAGTTACACCTGGGCTTTCCTAATGGAAACAAAGCTTGGATTTCCTAAAAGTTAATTCTAAAAATGGTGATAAAGAATAAATTTATATTTGTGTATGGTATAAAAAGATACAATCAGTTTAGAAACTCAAGTAAATAATAATCAGTTCTATATTGACTAAGAGTAGCATAATCTTGACCTTATGTAAGATACTATGTCACTCTACAAATGATATTTCACAATCTCCATTTGTACTTTGGCTTCAGAATTGATATAATTAGTAAATGCATACATGAACACATGCATGCATAGATAGTTTTCTGTGCAAATGAGTGCTTAATAAGCTAATGATATGTTTAATTTATCATTTTAATTGGAAATTAGTGCAGATGTATCACCTCAAAAATGACATTATACTACCATTATATGCTACGATTTGAAGCATGTAAGCATTCTTTTAATAATATAACATTAAAAATCTGATGCAATAGAAATCTAAAATTATAACTGAAGGATATCCTAAAGCAAAGCAACCAAAGTTTTCCTATACATTTCACTTACCAGTTGATGAGTATGAACAAATTGATGAACAAATTGATGCAAATTTGAAATATATACATAATTATTTGTGTTGGTTTTATTTTGTTCTTGCTTTAGGAATTGCTATAAAACAAGAATTATCTTAAAAGATGTATGTTTTTGTATCCCTTCTTCCATTTCTTCATTCCTGAAAGATTTGTTGAATACCTATTATATCTCTACCCCTGTCTGAAAGGATGCGAATAGAAAAAATACACAGTGCTCAGAAAAGGCTAACAGGGAAACTAACCAATATAGAGCCAAATGATTACTATGACAATCCTGCTGTCCATAAATAGAAAATAAACTTTGAGTTATATTTTACAGTGAAGGGAAGCCCATTTGAGGATCCCTTTTGCACTCTCTCACCTAGTTTTCTTTCCTAGTAAGTAAAACATTTGTCAGAAACATTATTAAGATCTATGGGCCTTTTCCTAGTCTATGTGATGCCTCCTTATCTTACAATCTCCAAGACTCATTTCAAGATCCTCACAATCTTGATGCTGTTCTTGGCTTCCTAGAGTGGGCTGCTTGCTTCTCATTTATGCTCCCATAGTGCTCAGTATATATATGGAATTTAAAACACTGACTTATACTTATGGGTTTCCAATTATGGCATGTGTTGACTCTTCATCTAAGTCTGAAAATGAGATTTTTGCCCTCCTTTAACCTGAAGGCTTTTACAGGAAGAAGACTGTGTATATACTATTTGCATTACCATAGTACTTGATACCAAGGAGTTTGTGTGGCCTATATAGAAACCACCTGAACACCTAGATTAAGTCTGATCGATAGCATAATTTGTTTAAGTAAAGCACAGCCACAGCAGCTATTAATTCAAATTTTATGCAAATTATCTAAACCAGTGAGTCTGAGGTTGTGATCTCTGGACCAATAGAATTAGTAGCATCTTAGAATCTTTTAAAAATGCAAGTGCTTGATTTCCAGAGCCAATCCTACTGAATCAGAAGTTCTAAATGTAGAGCTCAAAACCCGGGTGATTCTGATACCTACTAATGTTTAAAACTACTGACCTCAGCTAATAAGTATGAGCAATAATGTGTATAGCTAATCTACCATATTATACCCAAGTTATGTGCTTGGTTTTGGTATTTTTTAGTGGACATGGACCCATTTTAAAGAGACCAGTCCCAAATATCTTGCCCTTCTTTTTTCTCTGCTTTGATCTGCATGTGAAAAAGGAATCGGTACTGCTTGTAGAAACGAGATTGCAGTTTAAGCTAGAATAGAAATGTCCTTGTCTCCAAATTTGCTTATTATGGGATTCATATCATTCTAGGCTATAACAATAATGTTTTTCTTTCAAAGAAGGAAAACTTAGACTTCATCCTCTTGCAGTTCTTGCTGAATTGCAATCTGTAACTTTGAATAAATTACTAAAAGAAAAAGGAACTAATGTGTATTGAATTTGTATTGAGTGTGTATATATATAGTATCCTATTACACATCTAAACAAATAAGTTATCTAAGCAAAAGTTGATACTATCACAAATAAAAGCAATCAAAGCACAAAAGATAGCATATATAAAATACTTGAAACATGCCTGCTACAAAGTGTCCAATGAATGTTAGCTGTTATTGTTACAAATCACTTAGACATTTTAATGATAATCTAAATTCATAGGAAAAGGTATGGACAAAAACTTTTCAAATGTAAATAACCCTCTAGCAAAAACACATTAGCAATACTTCACAATTTTTGACACTTCTGAACTCAAGAAAAAAGAAACTGCGTTTATTCAGTGCCCACTTAAATTAACCTTCCAAATTGACCTGCAACTGAAGCATGACAATGAGGATGATTGATTTTGCATCTGGCAGTGACAAAGGAAAAGATTTCAAGTGTTATTCCTTGGGATGCTAGAATTTAACAGATAGTTACACATTATATTGGGGGTAATACTTAAGTTTAGCTTCATCAACTCCTTCAACTACCTTTATTCTCAGTATAGCTTTAAATAGAGAATTTCAATTCTCAGCTTGAAAATTCCAAGTGTATCTCAGCAGAAACCCTACAAGCCAGAAAAGAGTGGGGACCAATATTTAACATCCTTAAAGAAAAGAATTTTCAACCCAGAATTTCCTATCCAGCCAAACTAAGCTTTATGAGCGAAGGAAAAATTAAATCTTTTGCGAACAAACAAGTACTTAGAGAGTTCACCACCACCAGGCCTGCTTTACAAGAGCTTCTAAAAGAAGCACTATACATATAAAGGAACAACCAATATCAGCCTTTCCAAAAATATATCAAAAAGCAAAGAGCATTAACACAATGACAAATTTACACCAACTAATGGGCAAAACAGCCAGCTAGCATCAAACGCCGGTATTAAACTTATATATATTCTAATTGGATAAAAAGCCAAAACCCATTGGTATACTGCATCCGGGCCCATCTTACATGCAACAATACACAAAGACTCAGAGAGAAGGAGGAAGATTTACCAATCAAACAGACAGTAAAAATAAACTAATAAACAAAAAGCAGGAGATGCAATTCTCGCCTCTGATAAAGTAGACTTTAAAGCAACAAAGATCAAAAGAGGCGAGGAATGACATTACATAATGGCAAAAGGATCAATGCAACAAGAAGAGCTAACAATTCTATAGATCAACGAGATAGAAAATTAACAAGGATATTCAGAACTTGAACTCAGACCCGGAACAAGTAAACTTAATAAACATTTATAGAACTCTCCACTTCAAATACACAAAACATACATTACCACCTCACACCTATTCCAAAGGTGACTATATAATTGGAAGTAAATCACTCCTCAGTAATCGCATAGCATTTCATAGGTTTAAATTAAATATTGGTTGGCTGTTTGTTTGTTATCTTCTTCCCTTATTCCTTCCTGACTACATCATTAAGTATAATTATCAGTATAAAAGAGGTTTTCAATACCCATTACTAAATTGCATTTTAGCCTGGGCAAGAAAGCAATACTCCCATTCTCTCTCCCTCTTTCTTTTCCTTCTCCCTCCTCCCCATTCTCTCTCTCTCTTTCTCTTCCTTTTTCCTCCTTCCTATTCTCTCTCTCTTTCTCTTTAAAAAAAAAAAAAAAAGAAAGAAAATTCCAAGTGTATATGAGGTGACAAATTTATGCAAATTCAACAGTGTAGCTTAAATTTATAATGATTAAATATAAAGTGTGTACAGCATCTAAAACTAAATAATTCCTTATCTCTGATTCATTTAAAATGTGTTTACATCCACTCTGAGATAAGACAAAAATTAAGCCTTAATACTTCAATGTAAGTTTGCCTAAAGTAGAACCTTCTGTTTGAAATATATTCTGTAAAAATATTTCTTATGGACTGAATGGTTGTGTTCTCCAAACATGTGTAGGTTGAAATCCTTAACCCACAATGTGATGGTATTAGAGATGTGCCACCCAGATATTTGGGAAGCCCAGGTGAGAGTATCACTTGAGCCCCGATGTTCAAGGCCAGCCTGGGCAACATGGCAAAATTCCATCTCTACAAAAAACTACAAAAATTACCTGGGCATGATAGTACACACCTGTAGTCTCAGCTATTCAGGGTCTTAGGTGGGAGGATGACTTGAGCCCAGGAGGTCAAGGCTGCAGTAAGCTGTGATTGTGCCACTGCACTTCAGCCTGGGTGACAGAGGGAGACCCTGAAACAAAAAAAGCATGGGACCTTTGGGGAGTGATTAGGTTATGAAGGGGGAGTCTTAATGAATAGGATTAGCACCCTCATGATAGGAATTCCAGAGCTCTCTAGCCTACTCTCAGCCATGTAAGCAATGAGAAACTTACATTCTGCAACTCAGAAGAGGCTCTTCACTACAATCCGAATATCCTGGCACCATGACCTTGGATTTCGAGTATCTAGAACTGTGAGAAATAATTTTCTGTTGTTTATATGTCCATGGTCTATGGTACTTTATTATAGGTGCCTAAAATGATTAAGACATTACATATGCTTCTCCATGAAACCGATGGACTATTCCAAAGTTAGAAACTATATTGAGGGTCTACCCTGGTTATATAGCTTACAACTTCTTGACTTGAAAGAGTTATTTGATATCTCTGAGGCTCATTTTTTTAATATTTAAAAGGGAAAATAGTAATAGCTACCTTACAGCACTGTTAGAAAGATTAGAAATAGTATATGGAGAACATTTAGCATAAAGCCCATAAAACTTAATTATTCAATAAATGATAGCTTATTAAACCCTTTATTCAAATACCTATGGGTTATATTTTATGGTAGGCATTTTTTAATTATATTCTGAATTTCATGTCTGCTGTAATTACAATAACAGAACAGGAAGTCTCAAAGCTTAACATTAGGGCTTTACTATTTTAATACATTTAAGCCATTTTAAATATTTTTATGTGAAAAACACCTCCACTTCTATGGCTTTTTCATCCCACTTTTAGGCACAGTTGTCATTTTAAAGAGAAATAAACATTAGGATAGTGTTTCTTCTAAGTCCTTTAGGATTTAATGCATTAATTATATCTAAATATTTCTCAACAAAACACAACAGTCTTATTAAATGGACTTAATTGATAAACAGGGAACTTGTTATTACACCCAGGTATTCTGCTATCCCAGTGTTTCCAATTGAACAATGAAAAATTTCATAAGTATTCAAGGCTATTTTAGCTCAATTTTTTTCAATATTATTGATAAAATTGATCAACATATTGTCTTAAATATGTTTGAGCCCAGGAGTTCAAGGCTAGCCTGGGCAACATGCCAAAACTCCATCTCTACAAAAAAAAAAAAAAAATACAAAAATTAGCTGGGCATGGTGGTACACACGTGTAGTCCCAGATACTCAGGAGCTAAGGTGGGTAGATGACTTGAGCCCAGGAGGTCATGGCTGCAGTGAGCTGTCTTAAATACATTGATCAATATTATCGGGGAGAGTACATTAAACCACATATTAGTTCAGACCTGTGCTGTTCAATATGGTACCCACCAGCTACATTAGTCTATTAAACCCTGAAATGTAGCTACTCCAAATTCAAAAGTTCCAGAAATGTAAATTACACACTGGTTTTCAAAGACTTATAAAATGTTTCAAGCCTCTGTGGAAGATTGGAAAAGGAGTGGGGATCAAGAAATGACTTAATGAGTACAATGGACACTATTCAGGAGATAGGTACACTAAAACCCAGAATTCACTATTACACAATTTCATGTAACAAAACTGCATTTGTACCTTTTAAATTTGTAGAAATAAGTATACTGATTATATGTTGAAATGATATTTTGTAAGTTTGTATATAATTCAAATTAATTTTATGTATTTCTTTTTACTCTCTAAAATGTGACTATTAGAAATTTAAAAACAGATATGTGTTTCACATTTGTTGCTCTTAGACTTTCAGAAACAAAATCAATCAAAAATATTCCTTTAAGAAAGGGGCTTTATAACTATATAGGTTTGTATATATTTATGTGTGTCTAGGTGTATATGACCCTAGATAAAACAATGAAAACCCTAGATAAAACAATGAAATGCATTACTATTGTTGTCGAAAAACATAATTTATAAATCGGAATTCTGTTTCAACATTCACTGGTGTGTCAGAAATTGACTACTATTATGAGATTTATAACTTAATTAGATATGTCAATTCATCCAAGAATTAGCTGTTTCTGTCTCCAGAATAAATCTAAATAGTCTGGTTCCAGGGCCCAGGATGTTAATCTGAATGCTGTACTTTTCTGAAGGACCTAACATCTAGATGTATAGCTAAAAAGTACTCGGCAGAAAGTTACTTAACCAGACTAGAGGATGGGAATATTTAACAAGTGACAAAGGCAATGTATGCAGTGGGAATTCCAAGAAGGAAATTATTCTACCGTGGTGAACTGGGAAAATTATATATGATCTGGAGATAGGCTAGTTCTAGTGATAGTAAATTTTATGCATCAACTTTGCTGATACGTGGAGAGCCCATATATTATTCTGAATGTTTCTATGAGAGTATTTTGAATGTCATTAATGTTTCAATCATAAGTTAATTGGTGGAGTGAGTAAAGTAAATTTCCCTTTATTATGTGAGTGGCCTTTATCCAATAAGTTGAAGTCCTGCCTACAAAAAAAGACTGACTACCTGTTGGCCTTTGAACTGGAACATCAGCTCTTCCTGTATCTACAGCATACCTGCTGGCCTTTGGACTCAAACTAGGACATTGGCACTGCAGATTTTGGACTTGCTCGTTTACATAATCCGTGTGAGCCAATTCATTGTAATAAATATCTTTATACACACATAAAGTTATTTCTGTATGTGTGTGTGTGAGTTTGTGTACACACACAGTTTTTTGTATATGTGTGTGTGTGTGTGTGTGTATAACAGATCTGAAAGGAAGTTGTGTGTATATATGTATAAAACTATATCTATCTGGAGAACCCTGACTAAAACAGTGTTGAAGAACACAGGTGTTTTGTAGGCCCAGAGGGAATAACTAGTCCAAAATGAGGACACATGAATAAAATCACATGGGGTGGTGATAGAAGAGGATTAGAAAGGATAGGATGTCGATTATGCTCTAGGTCCAGTTAACATAAGACATTATAGTCAAGGTATATGGTAACAGGGTGTTCGTTTAGAACATGAGTAGATTAGATTTGGTCTTACTGCCAAATAAATGAAAAATAATTTTTTCATTGATTTCAAAGAACATCTTTACTTCTGCCTTCATTTCATATTTGGGACACATTGAAAGCAGTGTCTAGAGGGAAATTTGTAGCAATAAATGCCCACATGAGAAGCAAGGAAAGATCTAAACTTGACACCCTATCATCAAAATTGAAAGAGCTAGAGGAGCAAGATCAAAAAAACTCAAAACCTAGCAGAAGACAAGAAATAAATAAGATCAGAGCAGAACTGAAGGAGATAGAGACACAAAAAACCCTTCAAAAACTCGATAAATCCAGGAACAGGTTTTGTGAAAAGATCAACAAAATAGACAGACCGCTAGCCAAATTAATAAAAAAGAAAAAGGAGAAGAATCAAATAGATGTAATAATGAATGATAAAGGGCATATCACCACTGATTCCACAGAAATACAAACTACAATCAGAGATTACTACAAGCAACTCTATGCACATAAACCAGTAAACATGGAAGAAATGGAAAACTTCCTGGATGCTTGCAGCCTCCCAAGCCCAAACCAGAAAGAAGTTGAAACCTTGAATAGACCAATAACAAGGGCTGAAGTTGAGGCAGCAATCAACAGCCTACCAACCAAAAAAAGTCCAGGTCCAGATGGGTTAGGCTGAATTCTACCAGACGTACAAAGAGGAGCTGGTACCATTCCTTCTGAAACTATTCCAAACAATACAAAAAGAGGGAATCCTTCCCAAATCATTTTATGAGACCAACATCATCCTGATACCAACACCTGGCAGAGACGCAACTAAAAAAGAAAACTTCAGGCCAATATCCGTGATGAACTTAGATGCAAAAATCTTCAATAAAATACTGGCAAACAGATTGCAACAGCATATCAAAAAACTTATCCATCACGATCAAGTAGGCTTCATCCCAGAGATGCCAGGCTGGTTCAACATATACAAGTCTATAAATGTAATCCACCACATAAACAGAACCAAAGACAAAAGCCACATGATTATCTCAATAGATGCAGAGAAGGCCTCTGACAAAATTCAACAGCCCTTTATGCTAAAAACTCTCAATAAACTAGGTATCGAAGGAACATATCTCAAAACAATAAAAGCTATTTACTATAAACCTACTTATATCATACTGAATGGGCAAAAACTGGAAGCATTCCCTTTGACATCTGGCACTAGACAAAGATGCCCTCTGTCACCACTCCTATTCAATATAGGATTGGAAATTCTAGCCAGAGCAATTAGGCAAGAAAAAAAATAAAGGGTATAAAATTAGGAAAAGAGGGAGTCAAATTGTCTATTTGCAGACTTCATTGTATATTTAGAAGACCCTATCATCTCAGCTCAAAATCTCCTTAAACTGATAAGCAACTTCAGCAAAGTCTCAGATACAAAATGAATGTGCAGAAATCACAAACATTTCTATACACCAATAACAGACTAACAGAGAGCCAAATCATGAGCAAACTCACATTCACAATTGCTACAAAGAGAATAAAATACCTAGGAATACAACTATCAAAGGATGTAAAGGACCTCTTCAAGGAGAACTACAAACCACTGCTCAAGGAAATAAGAGAGGACACAAACAGATGGAGAAACATTCCATGCTCATGGTTAGGAAGAATCAATATTGGGAAAATGGCCATACTGCCCAAAGTAATTTATAGATTCAACACTATCCCCATCAGGTTACCAATGACCTTCTTCACAGAACTGGAAAAAACCACCTTAAACTTCATATGGAACCAAAAGAGAGCCCGCATAGCCAAGATAATCCGAAGCAAAAAGAACAAAGCTGGAGGCATCATGCTACCTGATTTCAAACTAAACTACAGGGCTACAGTAATCAAAACAGCATGGTAGTGATACCAAAACAGAGATATAGACCAATGGAACAGAACACAGGCCCTGGAGGCAATGCCACACATCTACAACTATCGGATCTTTGACAAACCTGACTAAAATAAGCAATGGGGAAAGGATTCCCTGTTTAATAAATGGTGTTGGGAAACCAGCTAGCAGTGTGCAGAACGCAGAAATTGGACCCCTTCCTGACAACTTACACTAAAATTAACTCCAGATGTATTAAAGAGTTAAACATAAGACCTGCAATCATAAAAACCCTAGAAGAAAACCTAGGCAAAACCATTCAGGACATAGGCATAGGCAAGGACTTCATGACTAAAACACCAAAAGCATTGGCAACAAAAGCCAAAATAGACAAATGGGATCTAGAGCTTCTGTACAGCAAAAGAAAACACCATTAGAACTGGCAACCAACAGAATGGGAAAAAATTTTTGCAATCTACCCATCTGACAAAGGACTAATATCCAGAATTTACAAAGAACTAAAATGGATTTACAAGAAAAAACAAACCCATCAAAAAGTGGGTGAAGGATATAAACAGACACTTTTCAAAAGAAGATATATATGAGGCCAACAAACATATGAAAAAATGCTCATCATCACTGATTATTAGAGGAATGCACCTCAAAACCACATTGAGATACCACCTTACTCCAGTTAGAATGGCGATCATTAAAAAATCTGGAGACAACAGATGCTGGAGAGGATGTGGAGAAATAGGAACACTTTTATACTGTTGGTAGGAGCGTAAACTAGTTCAACCATTGTGGAAGACAGTGTGGCACTTCCTCAAGGACCTAGAAATATAAATTCCATTTGACCCAGCAATCCCATTACTGGGTATATACCCAAAAGATTATAAATCATTCTGTTATAAAGACACATGCACACGTATGTTCATAGTGGCACTGTTTACAATAGCAAAGACCTGGAACCAACCAAATGCCCGTTGATGATAGACTGGACAAGGAAAATGTGGCACATATACACCATGGAATACTATGCAGCCATAAAAAATGATGAGTTTGTGTCCTTTGTAAGAACATCGATGAATCTGGAAACCATCATTGTCAGCAAACTGACACAAGAACAGAAAATCAAACACCACACATTCTCACCCATAAGTAGGTGTTGAACAATGAGAACACATGAACACAGGGAGGGGAGCATCACACACTCGGGTCTGTTGAGGGGCCAAGGAGCATCTGCGGGGGTTGGGGGTGTTGGGGAGGGATAACATGGGGAGAAATGCCAGATGTAGGTGACAAAGGGATGGAGGCAGCAAACCACATTGCCATGTGTGTACCTATGCAACAATCTTGCATGATCTGCACATGTACCCCAAAACCTAAAGTACAAAAAAAAAAAAAATCAGTTTTTCGTTTTATCTTGTAGGCAGTTGGAACCAGTATTAGTAGATTACTATGATGTGATTGATGAGTTTTAGGTAATCAATTTTGTAATGTTAAGCAAAATTTAATAAAATATGGAGCTATGGAAGCTAGGGAAGTGAGCAGAGAGACTAGTACAAAATCTACATACAAGATAATTATTAAAACAGGAACATGAGGGTCAGATGGGAGAAGGCTATGAAAATAGAAAGAAAATTGATGTGATACTGCTTGAGAAAAACTTTAAAAAGAGGAGGGAGTCGGGTGGGTGTGGTGGCTCACACCTGCAATCCCAACACTTTGGGAGGCCAAGGTGGATGGATCACAAGGTCAGGAGATCGAGATCATCCTGGCTAACACAGTGAAACCCCTTCTGTACTAAAAATACAAAACATTAGCCAGGTGTGGTGGCACGCACCTGTAGTCCCAGCTACTTGGGAGGCTGAGGGAGAAGATTGGCTTAAACCCAGTAGGCAAAGGTTGCAATGAGCCAAGAACCACCACTGCACTCCAGCCTGGGTGAGAGAGCAAGACTCTGTCTCAAAAAAAACAAAACACAAAAATCAAAAAAGAAAAAAAAGAGTCTGGAAATATAAATAATATTTTTTGGCTTAAATTGAAGATTGGTGGCATCCTTAACGAAAATAAATGAATATAAATACATACACACATGTAGAGAAAGTGCCTTCTGGCCATTAGGAAATGGGAATTGTTATTTGTTCAATTCTCTATAAAGAGAGGAGTTAATCTATATGGAAAAATATTTCTAATTCAATTGTAGAGACAGAAGACATTTTTAGAAACTTGGGTCCTAAGTTGTTTTTGTGTGTGAAAAAAAAATGTGTATGTTTAGATGCATTTGATTTTGCAACATGCAATGACAGTACATGACTATTTTTCCCGTTATTTTTTTCTTTACTATTCTGAAGTGATGACAATGACAATGTTTAATATTCTGAAATAATAACAATGTGCTATGATCAAGAGGACAGCTGATGCCTTCTGGATAATATTTATGGCCATTTATACATTTAATTTCAGAGTGGCATAATCTTGCAAAGAATAATCAAAATACAAAAAAAAATGAAGTAAAAAGAGTAAAATGCTTAAAAGGCCCCAGGTGGGCCCTTGGTGCTGTCTGACATTTATATCATATTTTCTTAATCCATTTACTTTCTCCACCTTCCAGACAACTTCTTAAGAAGTTCTCACCCCTTGCAATTACATTACTTTATGCCATCCTCAACCTTTGTATCTAAGAATATAAAAACAACCAGAAAATAACTTCCACAAGTTCCCCTCACATCATCCACATATCTGCCTACCTATCATCCATCATAATTGAATAACTCTCCTATAATTAAATATGAAATTTTAATATTTCTCACTAAAGCTGCCCTTTACACCAGATCACATTCCCTCTCTGGGAATACTCTGAAAATAATTCCTGTTAAATATATACTTCAATCATATTTTTCCTACATCTTAAACAAAAATCTTGCTTCAAACCCGCATCTCTCTAGCTGCTGTCACTTTTAGCTAACCTCCTTAAAAGACTGGTACCTTGTTGTTTCTAAGTTATGTGTTTCCATTCTTGAGCCTACTCCACTCAGAGTTTGCCCTACTATTCTAACACATTTGCTGCATTCACGAAAACCAACGATGCCCTTTTTGCTAGGTTGTCTCAGTTTAGAGTTTATCTAAAGACTTGTCTCTGTCATCATTTTACTTGAAATATTTAGAAGACAATTCCTTTATACATTGTTGCTTCTGAGTCACCATGGGGTCTAAAATCCCTGTCCCTATTTGTGTGTAAAGTGTGTGTAAAGTACAGTTATTCCATTGGAGTTCAAGGGCAAGCTTGTTCCACTTCACTCTGGTTTTCTCCAACACTCTCACAACTCTATCTCGGACTTCTTTGCAAGCTCATTCATTTACCCCAGCCTTTCAAAGTTTTAAGTATTTCGGGTTCATTCTATGGATCTCTGCTCAGTCTATCATTACTCTGTTGGTTATCTAATCTAGACTCACAATTGGGAATGCAGTCTATGTGTATGTTGGCAGTTGCCAAAACTGTATCTTTTGCCTGAATCTCTCTTTAAAACTCCAGACTCTTATATCTAACTATCTGCTGGAAATCTGTACTTGCAGTCTGATAGATACTTTGAACCTAATATATCAAAAAAAGTTTATTTTAATTGCCCTCCCTGTACTTTCTCATCTCAGAACTTGAAACTCCTTTCTCCTTTTCACCGAGAAAAAAAAAATCAAGGAGTCACCCTTAATTTCTCATTCCCAGTATTTTTTCTCTCCTTTATTTCCCATTCTCTCATACTGTACTTTCTGTCAGTATGTCTGCTTAACCTTGAAAAGCGATCCAGAGTGTGAATATTTTCTCTACTATCACTTCTACTATTCTAATTTGTTTCACAATAATCTCTTGCCTGGTTTATTTCATCAGTCTCCCAAATGGTCTTCTGCTTTCATCCTTACAGTTCAATACATCCTCAATACAGTTGTCTGGAATATCTAGTTTAACAAAAACTTTTTAATGCATTTATTTTTCTTGTAAAGATGGTATCACCCTTTGTGGCCCAAGCTAGTATTGAACTCCTGGCCTCAAGGGATCCTCCCACGTCAGCCTTCTAAATTGCTGGGATTAGAGGTGTGAACCCCTGTACTTGGCCTAAAATATCTAGTTTAAGTGTGTATCACTACTATCATCCTTCTGTTCAAAAAAACCACCCTGTAATTATCCATCATTCCCAGATTAGAAATCCAAGTTCTTACAACGACCAAAAGGGCCTATGTGACAGCTTTCCATTTCGTTTCTGTCCTCATTTTTATTCAAAGACATTTCGGTAAGCACTTTCTTAACCATCTACTCTTAAACTGCATTCTCCATCTCTTTATTTCCTATTCTTCTTGCCTGTTTAATTTTACCTTGCTCCTTAACATCTATCATTATCTAACACACTGCATACTTACTTGCTTGCCTTATGACAGTCACCTCTACTGAAACATATACTTTTTGAGGAAAGGAATTTCATGTTTTCTGGGCTTCTCTGCTTCAGCACCTAGAAAAGTATATGCTGTAAAAGAAAGAATAACAACTCATGCTGCACAGTGAGTATGTGTTGAAAGAATAAACAGAATTTTTAGTCTTTGTATTAGCCCATTCTCCCACTACTAATAAAGACATGCCCAAGACTGGATAATTTATAAAGGAAAGAGCCTTGATTGACTCACAGTTCAGCATGGCTGAGGAGGTCTCAGGAAACTTACAATCATGGCAGAATGAGAAGCAAACATGTCCTTCTTCACATGTGGCAGCAAAGAGAAGTACTGAGAGAAAGCAGAAAAAGTCCATTAGAAAACCATTAGATCTCATGAAAACTCACTGTCACGAGAACAGCATGAGGGTAACCTCCCCCATGATTCAATTACCTCACACCGGGTCTCTCCCATGACACATGGGGATTATGGGAACTACAGTTCAAGATGTGATTTGCATGGGGACACAGAGAAACAATATCAGTCTTATATCAGATTTTTTATTGAAAATTAAAAATAAAATATAAAATGTATGTTTGAGGTGGAAGAAGAACAAAATCCAAGTAAAGATGATATGGCTTTCTTTTCAATCTTTAAAGGAGGAAATCACAGAAGGACAATCTCTAGAGTGTCAGCCTAAAACATGAACTTTAGGAGGTATCTCATTCTAATTTTTGGTCAAAAAAAGACAAACTAAAGGAATAACATCTTTATAAATGATGCCTAAGCTGCTGAGCTTAACACAACTCTATACTCTCATGTATACCTTCATTTATCTTTATTGTTTGCCTCAAGTGTCTAGTTTTCTGAAGTATTTTAAATTGCTACTATATGATTCATAAATGCATATTGCAGAAGATATAAAAACCTTTTGAAAATCATTCTTATTCATCTTTTTCCTTTCAACTGTGTAGTAACTTAGCAACAGGTGAAATGAGTTTTCTCAGGGGCCTATTTCCCACCTATATATGAATTGAGTTGTCAGAATTTAGCAAAATAGGGCTAAAGGAGAGGATTGTTTCATTTACATAATGACCATAGGATTGTTTCTATCTCTTTGCACATAACTCATAATTGAAAGATAAGTATATATTTATTCTGTTGATGATGAGATCAGATATTAAGAAATACTGGAAGCTGACAGCCTTTTCTATTTGAACAACATAAGGAAGGGATTTCTAAAGTTTTAGAAGAGAGGTTCTAAAAGCATTAAAGGAAATAACAATTTTCTTGTCTTCTTACAGTAAATCCTTTTCTGTAGACAATTCATCAGTCTTAATTGTGCAAGGGATTTCACACTAAAAGTAGGGATAAAAGTTTGGGTAATAGGATGGGGATTTTAAATCTGGTTCCTTTTCGGATTATCCATGGAGAAGGCATAAGCAGGATAGGAATCTTTTTCTGCCAGATTTTTGAATCTTTCTAGAATGTTCTTAACTCTTTAAAATTATTTTTTTTTCAATGACTACATTTGAAATACATTGGAATTTTTAGGATATATCATAATTTTTAAAAATTAAGCAAGATTTTTGGGGGATGTAAATGTCAACATTGACCTAATAATGACTATGTTTCATCTCTATTATTTATGTACATAGGTGTATGTGTGCATGTTTACATTCATTTTAATATCTAATATGCTGAATTAGAGACTCAAAGAGGATAAAACTTAAGGGCAAGTATCTTGTTGTTTTTTTCATCCAAGTCATCCCAGTTATAAAAACATGTTAAATGTATAAATGAATGAATGGATGGATGTAATTTTACAAACCCATGTGTGGTGAACCTCAGAACTGGTTGAGTTGTCAGTTTATCAACATGAATCTAAATTACTCCGACTTCAAGTTCAGAGAGGCCTGAAGACATCTAAAGGTTACTTGATGAGTGGGTCAAAATTCCCCCAGGATAGGTCTACTTACATGAAGAAGCTTGGGGTAAGCATAGTATCTTATCTTGGAAGGAGGGTTATACTTTTCACTATAACATCTCTTCATTCATATATTTATTCAACAAATCATGCTTAAGCAATTATCTCTCAGTAGTTGCTCTGGGCTCTGGAATTGACCTCAAAATTTGATATTCCTTTGGGAAGATTGACAATGAGCATGTATACCAGTAAATAAATGACATAATCCCTGGTGGGAATTCTTTCTTTGAAATAAGTAAAACAGACAAACAAATTGAAAAGAGTCATGATATGGAGCTCTCCATCTAGATGTGGAGATCAGAAAACACCTCTTTCAGGAGGTCACAATTGACTGGAGAGCAGAATGTTGAGAAGGGTGTTGCATTAGTCCAAGTGGGCAATGAAGATTGTTTGACCCTTCATTGTATCAATGAAAACAGTGAGAAGTAGTTGGATTTGAGAAATATTTTGTAAATAAAGTTTAAGAACATACTGGTAACATTTACATTTTCCAAATCAAGCTTGGTGGGGCTGGAGTTTTGGGGGTGAGTGTTAGCGAAGATCCAAGGTAACAAATACGTTTGGAATTTGATTTAATTATGTGAGGTGAGTTCAGTTATGTATAAATGGATCTGGAAGGAAGGTAAAGGGTCTCAGATGGTTATAGAGATCTGTATACATTTTGGGGTGTTTTTTTTAAACCATAGGATTAAGAGAAAATATCTATTGAGATAGTATGTATAAAGAACAGTTGGCTAGCTATGTAGTACCGGAGTATAGCAATATTTAAATATCAAGTAGGACTATTGCTTGTAGATTTGCTATGCTGATTGAGTTAATGTATGTGAAACACTTTAACTGAATCTAGCAAATATACAATATATTTTGCTAGTATTATTACTGGCAACCACATCTCTGGGAAAAAAAAAGCATACAGATAATAGAATATTAATGCTCTATTTTAGTTGTCTTCCTCAACCAGCTATGTAGATAACATATCTATAGAACCTATAGCTCTATATCTGCTTATCTGCATGATTAATCTGACAGCATGCTTATAATATTACTAGTGGAGAAAATAGTTTTACAAAAAGAAAGAACTTAATTTCATTTTATGGAAATAACCAAACACATTTTATTTCTAAGTTTAAATTTAAATTAGAAATTCATAGTAATAAATGTACAAAGGAATTTAAAATTCCACATTTTGTTTTCTTTACATATACAATATATTATATACTTTTTAATATTATGATATAAGATATTGCTTCATACCTTATGGAATAGTCTAAGCCCTTTCTGGAATACCTCCTCACACCTCCCAGTTTACTAGCTTAGAAGAGGGTAAAATGTGAAGACAAGTCTTTTTGTTGATCCTAATAAATCAGATATCCCTCAGCTACTGCTCACAACTAAATGAAAAGTTCCATTAACTGTAGATAAAGATGTCAATGCCCAATATTAATTCAACCATTATTGAAATGCTATCTAGCTACAAAGCAAAGTAAATGAGGATGTCCTGATGGCTTGTTAGCCATTAGTCATGAAGCCAGCTTGGTATATCAAATAAAGAATAAAGAAAATCAATACTGATATTTTTATCTGGAGGCTTCTGGACAGAAATGCAAATGGCAAAGAGAGAAAACCACAATGGATGTCACCATACAATGGGGCAAGTATTTCAAAGGTTGTTTTTTCATGCTAATGAAATTGATAACACTTACTAGTTATATTTGAAAATAAATTTCAGAAAATGCATTACAACCATTGTTTCATATAGCCTTCTTGAAATACAGGCTTGCTTTTTAATTTTTTTGTTTTAAAATTATTTTTAATGCAAAATTATTATATATATTTGGATGGGTATTTTGATACATGCAATGTGTAATGATCAAATCAGGGTATTTAAGGATATACATCAACTCAAACATTTATCATTTCTTTCTTTGGGGACCATCTCAAATATTTTCTAGCTATTTTGAGATATACAATAAGTTGTTAACTATAACCACCCTACTTACAGAAAGTAAAGAATGAATAAATCATCTCTGAAAAACTTAAAATAGCCATGTAGAGTTTTATTGGATGATAGAATAGAACAAGCTCACAGCACTTCAAGAAGTGGCCCTGAGCAGCTTAGGCTTCCATTCTCAGCTTTATTCTACTGCCAGTGATAAGTGAGGTGCATTATTTGGCCGATCATATGGAGCTATAGAATATCAAAAGGCCCAACATCCCAGGAGAGGAAGGTGAGGGCACACACTTTCTTGCAGCATGATAAATAAGGTTCTTGCATACTAGCAGCTGCCACACAGATGAGCAGCTTTTAACAGAGTCAGGGTACACAATATGAGCTGGGCCCAGAACTAATCAGATCTAATTAAGACAGACATGTTATGGTCCAGTAGTGTTGACAGGGTTGGGAGTCCTGTAGCTTTAAATGAGGCATGTTATAATCAGGATCTAATTGAAAATCTGGATGTGATACAAAACCTTTACCCTTCAGGACCTAAGACAAGGCCTGTTTGGGTCCTGGTGTGCACCATATTAGATTGTGGATGCTCAATTAGACAGTTATAAAAAAAAATTAAGCAAGTTCAACAACAGTTAAATATGGTTCAAAGGAGCACTATTTAAATTTAAATCAGTTTAGACATGATTCAGAGTTCTATCTAAATTTTAAATTTAGAATTTATCTTTATTACTACTATTATGTTGTGGTCATTATTATATATAGCCAAAATAAAAAATTTGAGTTTTCTTGGCACAATCTGTTTCTTTAAATGCTTCTGCTATCTAGAATTTGAAACTGGTATGCTAATTTAAATAGTTGTGTAATAAATGTGTAAAAAGAGACGTATTTCTCAACATACACTTAAAAATTATCTTTGTCCAATGCAGACTTCCACAAACTTCACTATTAGGACTGCCTTATTCACGGTGCTTAATTTGTTTTTATTTTTTAATTTTTTGAAGCAATGTCTCATTCTGTAGCCCAAGTTGGAGTGCAGTGGTGCCATCATGGCTTATTGCAGCTCAGCCTTCCAGGCTAAAAACAATCCTAAACAATCCTCCCACTTCAGCCGCCCAAGTAGCTGGAACTACAGACACATGCCACCATGCTTGGCTATTTTTTGTTTTTTTTATTTTTTGTAGAGACAGGGTTTCATGGTGTTGCCCAGACTGGTCTTGAACTCCTGAGCTCAAGCAATCTGCACACCTCGGCCTCCCAAAGTGCTTGAATTATAGCTGTGAGCCACTGCACCCAGCCTCACAGGGCTTACTTCTTAAAATTATTTAGTATGTGTACAGTATAACTCAGATTTTAAGTTTATTATAAGCATGTAGCTCTGAGATGCCCCCTTCATCCTTCCTGGCACACATACAGACACATATCAAATAACCAAGTAGGTAAGAATTTTCCCCTTCACAAACCTTCGGGTGATTCTTAAACCACTGCTTACTAATTAATAACTGTAGCTTTTTTTTTTTTTTTCAATTTTCCATCTACTCTACCAACTTAGGTTTAGAACAATGTCCCTATGACAAGTTTTAGCTGCATATTCATCAGGAAATATCTCCTAGAGATATACCTCTTTGGATTTAAACACTGTTCTTCTCTAAAATGCAGTACAAACAGCTAACTTTAAATATTGTTCAATTCTTTTCCCTATTGAGGGTTGGGCATAGACCTGATTGCTATATAACAATTCTAGTGAAAAGTGCAGGATAGCATGGAATAGCTATGGAATTTCATTATTTTACTATCTTATCAATTTGCAATTTAATCTTGCAGAAGATAAGTCCAAGATGTTAAATATTAATAATAGATTCAGAGACCAATGTTAATAGCATGCTTACTTTTCCACCGCACTTCAGTTTCCTTTGATGCCTCATTTTATCAGAGAGGACCTCCCAGAACACTTCAATACCTTACCTGACTCCACTTTCTTCCTTCTCATGGAACTTTTCACTATATGACATATATGTTGGTAATTTATTGTCCTAATATTCATTTCTCTCCATAAGTAATGTAACTTTTTTTGCTTACTGCTGTTTCCACACTAACTTGCATGGTACTAAGCACATCATAAGTATCGAGAAGAATTTGTTGAATGAATAAATGAATGAATGAGTTAAAGAAATGTAAAATGAAAGTCTTTTGGTGGCTCATTCTGAAAATTAAATTTTAGTTTTATAGACTAAAATTTATGCATTTTTTCCCAAAAGTAAATGTGCAAATTTTTCCTGAATGAATGATTTGATTTTGTCCTAGTAGAAGTCCCTCACTTTTTTAAAAGGTGGAGTTATTTCATTTGTTAAATTTTATTTATCCTTAGAATTCTTATTTTTCCTAGTACAATGCTCTTTACATTGCCAACAAAAATTATACCACTTCTACTTTACCAATTAATGAGTACATACATTTTAATAGGCAAAAAACAACTTCTTACAAGTGTTGCAATATAATAATCTAACATATTTAAGGAGACGAAACGTTTGTTGCTCTTGTAGCCTGATATAAAGATGGTTTCTTCCATGTAGCTGTCAGCTTGTGGGAATTTGTAGGTGTGAAATTTGCCACAGATTCTAGAAATATTTTACCTATAAGCAGGACACTCAATGTTATTAAGAGAATAAAAGAAAACACATTTAAATCAGGCTCACTGATTCCAAATATAAAGATTTTCCTCTGATATTTATGAACACGTTACATACTTTCTATTTTTTTTCTGTTTTGTTGTTGTCACTATGATGTTATTTATTTATAACAAATAGGCATTACTTCCCAAGTGAATCAGTTATCTAACTGGATTTCTCCTAAATGAAATTAACCCAAATTCACAAACAACTCTGTTTTATTTCTACTGTTTGCTATCTTCCCAGGTGTCTACTTGACATATTACCATGAGATTCCTATTCTTTCTAAATACATCATTGCAATAATTATCAAAAATTATAAGAACCATAACATTTAGTAGATTTAATAAATTATAAATATTTCATAGAAATTTTATAATTTCATCTCACAAAACTAATTGTAACAAGCTTATTTATCAAAGACACAAATAGAAAGAAGTGTTAAGGAATTAAACCATCCATTAAAATCCTGAAATGTGCAGTTTATTTCAGTTGATACTCCAGTGATCGTTTAAAAGGCCTTGCACTATTTTCTGAGCAGTACACTTTAGGATTGTTTTTACAGAATGGCAGCTTGAATTTCACCAGATGTGAAATCATTTGGTTGTGTAAACACATTTTTTTTTTCTTTTTGAAATGCATAGGGTTTTTATTTCATTTGAAAAAAAAAAAAGCCTGTAAATGGATAATGTCTATAGTTTGAACTGGACATCTCAGAGGGGTCCAGGGCTCAGATACACTGAGATGATTTACAATCTGAGGTAAACAGATTGGCTCAGATAACACTGGCTGATCGATGCTCCCCATCTCTCCAGCAGGAAATGTCTTGAGGAGGCTGGGGAATGACTTCTGCAAACACTTTCTTGAAGTCTGAGCTTCCCAGACCCCCTACCTTCTTTTCCTGAAGAACTAAGAACTAAGAGAATAAGCATTCTCTTTCATTTGCTTTAGGAAGTTTTTCTAGTTTTTCTTTTCTATACATTTCTACATCAGAGAAAAGAACAATTGATTGAACCACTAGACAAATTTCCCTTGAATAATCTGTCATAAATATTGAGCTCTCTGTCCCCCAAATCTAAGCAAATGTGTAAATATTCCTTTTACATTTTTATCGAGGAATTATAATTAATTCAAAACTTAAAATGCAAACAATATCGGCTCTGCCTTACTCTTGAATTAGTTGTAGTAAGTGAAAATTGCTTTATTATTTAACTACCTTTCCATCCTTTCTGGAAGCCTATTTTAAGAATTTCAAACTACCTTATCATATATATGAAATATGTTGTTAAATGCTGTGATTGTCCTAGAAATAAAAGAATACTATATATTGATATCTTGAGAAGGAAAAAGCTCAAATAATCACTCTTGGAGATTGAAATCTGAGCTCCTGATTTCTGAGGTCAATTTTATTCATTTATTTATTCTTTATCATCTATATTCCTCCACTTCCGGCACCACACTCCATTAAGTATATGTAGTAGAACTTTACAACTGTTGCGAAAGACACCAAACTGACTGCATGCTCTCACTCATAAGTGGGAGTTGAAAAATGAGAACACATGGACACAGGGAGGGAAACGTCACACACCAGGGCCTGTCAAGGGTTGGGGAGCTGGAAAGGGAGAGCATTAGAAGGAACACCTAATGTAGATGATGGGTTGATGGGTGCAGCAAACCACCATGGCACCTGTATACCTATGTATCAAACCTGCACGTTCTGCACATGTATCCCAGAACTTATAATTCAAAAAAAGAAAATTATAAACTTTAAAAGGCTGCATTTATAAAATAAATTAAAAGAAGACATTATAAATACACCCTATATTACTTCTGTATATTTTGCTATTCAAAAGATTTATGCAGTAAGTATGAGCTTGCTTATTCCTCTGAGAAAAACTATCTTGGATTTATATCCTGTTACTAATTTTAAGCATCTGCATATCTGTTTCCGTTGCTTTTTGGAGATTAAATACTCTGCAAAGTGGATTCTGATTTTAACACTCTCTTTCCATGGCTATCTTATAGTTTTTCCATTTTTTTTCAACCTTCACTTACATACATTTAAAATTTAACATCTATTAGATTAAGGAAATTATTTCTGTTTCTTATAATCCAATAGTACATAATGTTCTTTTCACAACTTTGACTATGTTCACAGTAATAGTAGAACAGTTTGTTTTTACTCTTCTCTCACTTACTACTGAAACTTTGGGCAAGTTTTTAATACTTTTTAGTCACAACTTCCTTATTATCTTCCAATAATGATACTGCTCTTTTCATAAATATTACGTATCAAAAAGAATGAAATGCATTGCAAGCCTTGAATTTTAAAGCAATAATAGAGCTTATTTTTATTTGTTGAATCACACTTCTGAAAATATTTTCCAAATGTCTTGATTCTTTCAAAAGTAAGACTTGTAATTTTTTTTCTTTTTTTTTTCTTTTTTTTTTTTTTTTTGAGATGGAGTTTCACTCTTATCACCCAGGCTGGAGTGACATGTGTGATCTATGCTTACTGAAACCTCCGCCTCCCAGATTCAAGTGATTCTCCTGCCTCAGTCCCCCAAGTAGCTGTGACTACAGGCATACGCTACCACGCCTGCCTAACTTTTTTATTTTTAGCAGAGTTGGGATTTCACCATGTTGGCCGGTCTGGTCTCAAACTCCTGACCTCGGGAGATCCACCTGCCTCGGCCTCCCAAAGTGCTAGGATTACAGGCATAAGCCACTTTTGTAATTCTTTTTTTTTTTTTTTTATCATTCACCATTTTAATGTGAACAATTTGTTTGTACAACTTTGTGAGTTTTTTTTTTTTTGAGTTTTTTTTTTTATTGCATTTTAGGTTTTGGGGTACATGTGAAAAACATGCAAGATTGTTGCATAGGCGCATACGTGGCATTGTGATTTTCTGCCTTCCTCCCCTTCACCTATATGTGGCATTTCTCCCCATGCTATCTCTCCCCAACTCCCCACTTTTGTAATTCTTAAACATAAAGGAAGGATTAAATCTCAACCTGCCTCAATGTGTGAGTTCGAATTTGTAGGTGAGTGATTGTTATCAGTGAGACTTGTTAAAAATGTTGAAGAAAATTGAAAATGTCAAAGGAAATTTAAGTAGTGACACTCCTAATAAAATGGCTAAAACTAAAAACACTAACCATAACTGGTATTGGCTAAGATGAGAAAGAAATGGAACTTGCATACATTTCAGAGGAAAATGGAACCTTTGAAAAACAGTTTGATAGTTCCACAAGTGAAATATTCCACATCTAAGTATTCAACCAAGAGAAATTAAAGCATATGTCCATATAAAGAATGTTTACAAATATACACAAATGCTCATAGCAGCTTTAATTATAATAATCCAAATCTAAGAACAACTCAAATGTACATCAACTTAAGAATGGAGTAAACATGGTGTGTGTGTGTATATATGTGTATGTGTGTATATATATATATATATACACACACATATACACATATATATATATGATGGAGTAATACTCAACCATTAAAAGGAATGACTTCTAAATACACACCTCATTATGGCTGAAACTTCTAACGCAAATAATAAGTGTATGTTGTTTAATTTACATGACATTCTAGGAAATGCAACCTAATGTATAGTGACAAAAAGTAGACTGGTGTTTGCTTGGGGTGGAGAGAGTGAGCGATGGGAAAAAATAAATACCAAGGGCATAAGAAAGATTTGTGGGTGGTAGATGTATTCATTATCTTGATGATTGTGAGTATTCCACAGATGTATTAACCTGTCAGATTACATACTTTTAATAAGCACAGTTAATTCTAGGTCAATTATATCTCAATATAGTGTGTGTGTGTGTATGTATGTGTATATATATATATATATAACTGAAAGGTAGAATTTTTACATGAATTCCTGACATTTTTCTTTGGTATGTGCATACTTTTATTACTCTTTCTAAATTAAATGTATTTCATAATTATTTCTGTCTAACCCAGTTAGTTACTCATTTGATAATACTTCACTGTATGGATAGAATAATAGAATAAAATACCAAAAAAAAGTTAACTTGGATTACTTATTTAAGCTTCTTTTGTTTTTATTAACTAATAATCCCTTGCATCTGTTTAATGCTTGATACTGCTTAACAGTATCAAAAGATTTTCCATCTAAAATTGCATTTTGTTGTTTACGACAAATGGGACATTTTTAAAAATTGAAAACTGCAAGATCTCAAGAAATGCTTGTTCACTATTTTTTTTTTTTTTTTTTTTGAAGCATTGTGTGGTTTTCATGAGAACGTTTGACAGTAGTTTTCTATTTTTTTAAAACAGGTCCTATCCCTAACATTCAGAATTACATTAAACTACATTTTGACCAATAGCTGACCAGACACAGAAATATAAGTACTGCATGATCTCACTCATATGTGGAATCTAAAGAAGTAGAGTATAGAATGGTAGTTATCAGAGGCTGGCATGGTGGGCAGGTATTTGGAGAGATGGTGGTCAAAGCACAGTTTAATGTAATTCTAAATGCTGACATTCTCTAGGTTTATCCATGTTGTTGCAAATGACAAGGTTTTCCACTTCTTTAATGGCTGAGTAGTATTCTGCTGTGTTTATACACCACATGTTCTTTATTCATTGATCAAAGGCTACAAAATTTCAGTTAGAGAGCGGGAATAAGTTTGAGAATTCTATTCTACAATATGGTCACTATAGGTAATAACACTATATTTCTGAAAAATGCTAAAATAATGTATAGCAAGTATTCTCACCACAAAAATAATAACTAGGCTGGGCACAGTGGCTCAGGTCTTTAATCCCAGCACTTTGGGAGGCCAAGGTGGGTGGATCACCTGAGGTCAGGAGTTCAAGACCATCCTGGCCAACATGACAAAACCCCATCTCTACTAAAAATACAAACATTAACCAGGCACAGTGACGCATGCCTGTAGTTCCAGCTACTCCAGAGGCTGAGGTGGGAGAATCGCTTGAACTCAGGAGGCTAAGGTTGCAGTGAGCCAAGATAGTGCCACTGCATTCCAGCCTGGGTGACAGAGCAAGACTCCATCTCAAGAAAAAAACAAGCAAACAAACAAAACCACAACTATATAAGATAATCCATTAATTAGCTAGAGTTAGTAAGTCCACAGTGTATATAAATTTTAAAACATGTTGTATATTATAAATACATACAATTGTATCAATTAAAAAAAAATGAATAAATATTTAAAAGTTGAGCTATGTACTTTCTTAGGTAGTTTTGTTCACACTGAGCAAAATAAAATATTATTCTTTGTAAATATGGCTGACACAAAGGATACTCATGATTAGGTTTAAAATTTTTCTATAGTTAATATAAAAGGAGAATTTCAAATCAAATTGAACACCACACTTAATTAATCATACTAAATTTCCCAAGTTTCTCTGTCATTTTTTATATGATGTCAACTTAGGCAATAATGAATGATATACTCTCTTCTCCTTTACTGAGAAGTTAATTTCTATTATACATAATTACATGATGTTGTAGAAACAAATTAAAAGAACATGGAAAAACTGTCTTGCAATATTTCTAATCTAAAACAATGATTTCTTAATGCCTTAGTATAATACTTCACTTGTTTTATCAATTCAGTCAAAATCAATTTAAAGGGGAAGAATGAGCAAACTGACTCCTCTGAGCAACTGATCACAATTTGATTAAAAGGGCTACCTCTACACAGAAAGTATAAAATAACAGCATTCCAAATGAGAGAATTAGGGAGATATGAGGTATTTCAATGTAGTAAAACAATTTCAAAAAACAAATCCACTTATGACACATCTATCCCTAAAATCATCCTGAACCAAATAGAAATAAATGTTATGGACTGATATTTCCAAGAGTCTTGTTTTATTTCAAAGTTGTGCTCAAAAGTAGAGTATAAAATGGAGAGAATATCATTCTCAACTCTCACCACGTTACTTCAACTTGGTAAACTGCATCAGGTGGCGAGCAGTATAAATGTGGAAATATTCCCTAGAAGGCAGAGTCGTGTATGCAAAGGAGAGCAGAGGTTGATTAGATTACCCAGACATGTGGATAGCGTGTATAGTTCCTGTACTAGCATTCAGTTCCTGGAATTTTGTCTGGTCCCTTCATTTTACTTTAGCCAAAAATAAACCCTATGTGGTGTATCTGTTCTCATTTACCATTTTACTTATCTTCTGATTGGAGTCTTGTGGAATGTAGCTTATACAAAGACAATATTGTAGCTGGTGTGTGAGGGGGTAGAACACATACAAGAGAGATGACATAATCTATATTCTATGTATCCATTTTGCAACACTATACTTGTTTACTAGGAATTTATTATATTGGCTTTATGAAGTCAGAAATATTTTATTTTCCAAAGCTGTTTCCAAGGCCAGCTCCACAGCCCAATATTGCCCAATTCCTGATGTCTTTAGGTATACTCCTGTTTGGTATTTTTAAAGAATAACTTTCAGCTTTTGAAGGGGAAAGCAAAAATGCCTTTCATTTTTATTGTTGGTGTTGAGTATTTACTATATATTTCCTTCCATTGGAATAATTCTTTGTTTTTTATTGTTTTTCTGGAACATGTATTAGAAGTTTCCATCTATTGATTGGAATGCATAATTATTTCAAGTGAGCTACTGAAACATAGCAATGACAAATATCAACTCACAGAATAAGACTCTTACAGAGGTTGAAACACTGGAAATAGGTATTCACTTTTAGGCCTAGAACTTCAAATTGTTACAAATAAAGGGTATTTACTGGCATAGAGGAATTGCTAAAAGGAAAGAATGAGCATATGTTTCATCATATGAGGTTGTCTATTATATACATGGTTTATAAATTGAAAATGTATATACTCAGTCACATTTCACAGTACTACATATTCTTGGTAAGGCATTTATCTCATTTCAAAATAAATATGTATTGAATATTTCAGGTGTTAAATAAATATTTCAAAGGTATTACTTTCATTCTATTTCCTTTCTTATATAGTTAATATTCTGAAAGTTTGAATACCCTTATGATAATTTAATAGATTTTCTGGAGCCAATTATTTTGTTTGTTTGTTTTTATCATGTTTCTTGGGTTGATATTTAAAACAACGTTTCATTTCCATTCCTGGGTTAACTAACTACAGTGCACTATTTTTGTTTTCAATTCTGAACTCTCCCTTAAACTTTTCAATGGTTTTCATTGAATTGGCAAGAATTCATGTACCCATGCTTTAAAAAGTCTTGTTTTCTTATAAATTCTCTCAATTAAAAATTATTATTTTACCTCAAGTAGAATATTTCCTCCAAAATGAATATATTAATTGGCAAATGAAGCAAGCAATGGTGATAGTATTAATTTTTAAGATTTATTTGTACAATTGGAAGAGCATATATTACAGCATGCATAGCTTATTTATGTAATAAATGAAAATGACACTACCCACCTTCAACATGTGTCAGGAATTCAGTCAAGTTCCTGACTTGACTTTAAATATCTTCATAGTTCCCAATAAGCCACATGTTAATCCCTTTCCTGGTAAGGAATTTGGGCACCAGAGAATTTAATTTACTGACCATTGCACTTTATTCAATGTTGCAACCAGGATTCCAACTATGTCTGTATAACTCCAAAGCTCATGCTCCTTTCTCTAAATTTTATTTTATTTATAGAAATTATTTGAAATACTGGTCTCTGCTAATGCAATGTAAACTTCAGTATATCTGATGTTAGGCGTTTCATGATAAAAAGAGTATGGCTATGTTACCTCAAATGACCTTCCATGTTGTCATAATGCACAGAAATAGAAGGTTCCATTGTGCCAAAAAAAAATATTTAGCCTTTTTGAAAGTGTATATTTATTATATCTGTTCAATTTAAACATAGAAGTATTCTCAATACAATGATCTCAAAGACTGTTCATATCCTATGCAACCATTAAATTTTCATTATTTTAAATGTGTTTGAAACTTTTGTAGTATTTAGACATTTTGGCAGTGACAGAATTTAATCAGTACTTTTCTTCTTCAAAAAAGTTGAAAATGGAAAATTTCAAATGAAATCCTTCATAGATTACACAATTAGTAAAATCCCTTCAGTAATATAAATGAAATCCAAATTACTTTTCTACTTATTAAAAATAATTGAGTATCTTTTCATGAAGAATTTGCACTTGTAATATCTTCATTTCAAATTATTTAAAACTTAGTTTTCCTACCTTTAACTCATTAAACCCCAAAACAACTTTATGGGCTGGTGAATCTGCAACTGTTTTAAAGAAGTTTTAAGATAAGCTGGCATTCTGTTTCAGAATATCCCAAAATAACAAAAAGAAATTCTACCCCTATGCTAAAGTAATATTTCATTACTACTTGCTAAAAAGAATGGTCTTTTCAAAGGGACCATAAAATAGAGAAATAGACAGCAAGGACTACTGAAAAAATCTGACTTCTTAGACCCTGCTTCCTGAGGGGAGGCATATTATCATCTTTAATGTATCTGATCCCTCTCAAGCTCAGCAGGGTCACAGACCATTTTTTAAAAGAAAAAAAATGTAATAAAAAGTACAGAATGAGCTAGGTGGGGGAGGAGAGTACCTTTAAACCCAAAGGCTTTTTGTTTGTGTGTTGCCAATCAATCATGCCAGCTGGCCTGGTTATACGTTATTCTTGAGAATCTGTTTTCATAAGCTCCTAAGAGAATTCTAAATTAAAGAACCTGCCCCTCTTTACCCAGAGGTATATAAAATAAACTAATATTTCTTTAAAAATCCGTATCATGAAAGTGTGTAGTAAATTCATTATCACTTTGAGAATAGTATTTCTCTCTTTCACTAATTCCTGCTCAAATTATTTCACATATAGTAAAAAATTAAAATCCCTGAATTGAACTTTCTCTTTAGAAAAGAGAAACTCCTTTGCTTGGGCTTTCAAAAGAGTGTATCACTTTAATGATCTTCATTTCTAGTTGCATTCCATTACAACATGATGCTGTATTACATAGATTTGAATTTCAGAAGTGAGATGGTAAAGTTGTACCTTCAGAATAGTGTTGATTAAAGGAAAATCCTAGCAGTTGGCTTATTAGAATACTGTTAGACATCTTCCCTTTTAAATATATAGTAGTAACATGATCTCACCATATTTCAATAAAAGAAATATGTCAGAATATTTAGAACAATTTCTTTTACAGCTTGGAGAAATGGTATTTTGTTTACATGAAGCATCCATTTTTCATTTCTCTCTTCCAATGGGAGCTAACATAAATCAAAACAATGCAAATGTTTTTAATTTCAGTGTGAGATCAGCAGCTGTTCCCCAGAACTCCAGTTGCTGCAAAAGAAGGATTTTTTGTGTGAGTCACAAGTCAGATAGACAATGTAGCAAGATCTAGTTACATACCATGATACTGACTGTGCATATGCCCACTAGAGATCATAATAACAAAGAATTGTGTTTACTTAAACTCACAGTTTTGCAAAAGTCAAACAGTTATGTAATTGTCCCTATAGCACTGTGAATCATGGTGGTAGAGAAATGTAATCAATTAGTGACGAGTTCTTTTGATGTACTCTATAGTGGGTTGACATAACAAATGACCCATTGACGAGCACTGGGCTAAGCTAGACTACTTAAAAGGAAATTGAGTTCAAGTGAATATTTCCAACAGTTTATTTTGAATGTTTATACTTTATGCAGTTCCTGAAAAATGTGTAATTAGGCTATCTGTTTAGCCTTCCAGAGGAAAGAGAATTCAAGAGATTCTTCTGAATACCAACTACATTTTGTATATGAAAATAAAGAAATCAAAAACCTTAAAACAAAAACAGAATTGAGAATTAGGCTTCGGGATTTTATGAGTCTTATGAGTCTTAAGAATTAAGTTTGGTTTCAAAAACTGTAACATAACATTTTCAGTTGTCCTGATACAAATTCACAGTTTTAAAACTTGTTTTCATAAGATTAAATATACCAAAAAGAATGTGTTGTGTTTTACGTTTTACAGTTTGAACACCTTTTGTAATAGCCAAAAAAGATGGGGAATAACAAGCAAAAAGATTATGGCACATTTGGTTCTGAATAGAAATCAATAATTTTTAGCCTTTGCACTGGTTTCTGAGTTCCTTTAAAATTTAAGGTCTCTTGGCAAGGCATGGTGTCTCAGGTCTGTAATCCCAGCACCTTGGGAGACCAGGGTGGGCAGATCACGAGGTTGAGATAGAGACCATCCTGGCCAACATGGTGAAACCCCATCTCTACTAAAAATACAAAAGTTAACTTGGCATGGTGCGCCTGTAGTCCCAGCTACTCAGGAAGCTGAGGTTGAGATCGCGCCACTGTACTCCCAGCCTGGCAACAGACCTTATTTATTTATGTATTTATTTATTTTTGAGGCACCCTCTCAAATAAGATAAGACCTCTCTCAAAGGAGACTATTCTGACTCCCAAAGCCCATGATCTGTTTCAGTATAATTGAAATTCCATGTTAAAATTTGGCCTGGAACTAAACTAGTGTCCTTAAATTTCTTTAAGATAAGACAAATCCTTTTCAATAGGAAATCTATATAACTTTTGCTTCTTACACATCCCACAAAACCTGTCTATGATTAGGCAAGTTAGATACAACATAAAGTTTGGGTTAGCACGTGATAGCCCTCAGGTCACCCCAGTCAATGAAATTTTTAAAATTTCCTTCTAGAAATGAAATGGCATCTAGAGGTTGTCATTCTATGCTAGAGTCTACACATGGAATATTATCATTAATTATTTAAGGTTCGTATATCTGCTGATTGCTCCTCCATGATGTTATAAATGGAAATGATGTAAAAGATGGTGAATTTGCATATTTTTTACTCTCTATGCTAAGGACAATTAAGTATTAATGCATTACTTGTTTCATTTTAACTGAAGGTAGTAAATAAATGTATCTGTGTTAGCACTTATGTGCTTTATGTAATGTTTCTCATAAGAAATTTTTTGACACAGTTTGATAAGAGGAACATTTCCCCATCCCCATAGATTGAGTTTGAAAGTATTATAATTCCATTCTTCAACTGGATTGCCCAAAATTAGAGTAGATGTTCATTTGTAGCTTTCAAATTTGCATACATGGATTTCATACTTGCTTGTGTTTTTTTTTTTCTATCTCCTTCTTCAACTTATATTTCTATGTATTTATAGCATTTTAATCTTTTTTAAAAACTTGATATTTATCATAGGTAATTTTAGTTTCATCTTTATCTAAATCCACCAAATCCATAATCCTTGGAGTTTATTTTGTTCTTCTTTTATTATTTGTTTGTGAGAATGGCATAGAAATAATTCCATTTCATTAAAAAAAATTCCACTTCATTAAGAGTCAAACTGGCTGTTTTTCTTTTCTCTATTGAAATAGATTGACATGTTTGTTATCTTATTGGTTATAAATAATAACTATATAACACTGAAACAAAATATTTCAAGGGGGTGATTTTTTTAAAGGGGGTGATTTTGAAACACAAAATTTCAAGGGGGTGATTTTTTTAAAGCAAGTTATGAACTATTCATTGATTTATCCATTTTGCCTTCTTTTTCAAGAATTATTTGTGAGACAATCACTTTTTTCTTTTTCATTATACTTTAAGTTCTGGGATACATGCGCAGAACCTGTAGGTTTGTTACATAGGTATACATGTGCCATGGTGGTTTGCTGCACCGATCAACTCATCATCTACATTAGGTATTTCTCCTAGTGCTATCCTTCCCCTAGCCTTCCACCCCGACAGGCCCTGGTGTGTAATATTGCCCTCCCTGTGTCCATGTGTTCTCATTTTTCAACTCCCATTTATGAGTAAGAACATGTGGTGTTTGGTTTTCTGTTGCTGTGTTAGTTTGCTGAGAATGATGGTTTCCAGCTTCATCCATGTTCCTGCAAAGGACATGAAGTCATCCATTTTTATGGCTGCATAGTATTCCATGGGGTATATGTGTCACATTTTCTTTACCCAGTCTAACATTGATGGACATTTGGGTTGGTACCAAGTCTTTGCTATTGTGAACAGTGCTGCAATAAACATACATGTGCATGTTTATAGTAGAATGATTAATAATCCTTTGGGTATATATCTAGTAATGGGATTGCTGGGTCAAATGGCATTTCTGGTTCTAAATCCTTGAGGTATCACCACATTGTCTTCCACAATGGTCAAACTAATTTACACTCCCACCAACAGTATAAAAGCATTCCTATTTTTCCACATCATCTCCAACATCTGTTGTTTCCTGACTTTTTAATGACTTCCAGTCTAACTGGTGTGAGTAGGTATCTCATTGTAGTTTGATTTGCATTTCTCTAATGACCAGTGATGATGAGCCTTTTTTCATGTTTGTTGGCCTCATAAATGTCCTCTCTTGAGAAGTTTCTCTCCATATCCTTCACCCACTTTTTGATGGGGTTGTTTGCTTTTTCTTGTAAATTTGTTTAAGTTCCTTGTAGATTCTGGATATTAGCCCTTTGTCAGATGGATTGATGGCAAAAATTTTCTCCCATTCTGTAGGTTGCCTGTTCACATTGATGATAGTTTCTTTTGCTATGCAGAAGATCTTCAGTTTAATTATATCCCATTTGTCAGTTTTGGCTTTAGTCACCATTGCTTTTGGTTTTTTAGTCATGAAGTCTTTGTCCGTGCCTATGTCCTGAATGATATTGCCTGTTTTCTTCTAGGGTTTTATGGTTTTAGGTTCTATGTTTAAGTCTTTAGTCCATCTTGAGTTAATTTTTTTGTATAAGATGTAAGGAATGGGTCCAGTTTCAGTTTTCTGCCTATGGCTAACCAGTTTTCCCAAAACTGCTTATTAAATATGGAATCCTTTGCCTATTGCTTGTTTTTGTCAGGTTCATCAAAGATCAGATGGTTGTAGATGTGTGGCATTATTTCTGAGGCCTCTGTTCTGTTCCATTGGTCTATATATCTGTTTTGGTACCGGGACCATGGTATCTATGTTTTGGTACCGGGACCATGCCATTTTGGTTTAGTTGTAGTATAGTTTGAAGTCAAGTAGTGTGATGCCTCCAGGATTGTCTTGGCTAGATGGGCTCTTTTTTGTTCCATATGAAATTCAAAGTAGATTTTTCTAATTCTGTGAAGAAATTCAATGGTAGCTTGATGGGGATAGCATTGAATCTATAAATTACTTTGGACAGATGGCCATTTTTAAGATACTGATTCTTCCTATTCATGAGCGTGGAATGTTTTTCCATTTGTTTGTGTCCTCTCTTATTTCTTTGTGCAGTGGTTTGTAGTTCTCCTTGAAGAACAGAGATACAACATAGCAGAATCTCTGGGACACAGTTAAGGCAATGTTTAGAGAAAAATTTATATCACTAAATGCCCACAGGAGAAAGCAGTAAAGATCTAACATCAACATCCTAACATAACAATTAAAAGAACTAGAGAAGCAAGGGCAAACAAATTCAAAAGCTAGCAGAAGACAAGAAATAACTAAGATCAGAGCAGAACTGAAGGAGAAAGACACATGAAAAACCCTTCAAAAATCACGAATCCAGGAATTGTTTTTTGAAATCATTAACAAAATAGACTGCTAGCTAGACTAATAAAGAAGAAAAGAGAGAAGAATCAAATATACAAAATTAAAAAAATGATAAAGGGAATATCACCACTGATCCCACAGAAATACTACCGTTAGAGAATACTATAAATACCTCTATGCAAATAAACTAGACAAACTAGAAAGAATGGATAAGTGCCTGGACACATACACCCTCCCAAGACTAAACCAGGAAGAAGCTGAATCTGAATAGACCAATAACAAGTTCTGAAATTGAGGCAGTAACTAATAGCCTACCAAGAAACGAAGCCCAGGACCAAATGGATTCACAGCCGAATTCTACCATAGATACAAAGAGGAGCCATTCAGAGAACCATTCCTTCTGAAACTATTCCAAACAATAGAAAAAGAGGGACTCCTCCATAACTCATTTTATGAGGCTAGGATCATTCTGATTCCAAAACCTGGCAGAGACACAACAAAAAAAAGAAAACTTCAGGCCAATATCCCTGATGAACATCAATGCCAAAATTCTCAATAAAATGCTGGAAAGCCAAAACCAGCAGCACATCAAAAAGCTTATCCACGACAATCAAATTGGCTTCATCCCTGGGATGCAAGGCTGGTTCAATATATGCAAATCAATAAACATAATCTATACCATAAACAGAACCAGTGGAAAAAAATCACATGATTATCTCAATAAATACAGAAAAGGCATTTGATAAAATTCAACATCCCTTCATGCTAAAACCTCTCAATAAACTAGGTATTAATTAAACATATCTCAAAACAATAAGAGCTATTTATGACAAATCCACAGCCAATATCTTACTGAATGGGCAAAAGCTGGAAGTATTCCCTTTGAAAACGAGTACAAGACAAAGATGCCATCTCTCACCACTCCTCTTCAACATAGTATTGGATGTTCTGGCCAGGGCAATCAGGCAAGATAAAGACATAAAAGATATTCAAATAGGAAGAGAGGAAGTCAAATTGTCTCTGTTTGCAGATGACATGATTCTATATTTAGAAAACCCTATCATCTAAGCCCAGAATCTCCTTAAGCTGATAAGCAACTTCAGCAAAATATCAGGATACAAAATCAATGTGCAAAAATCACAGACATTCTTATATACCAATTATAGTCAGAGAGCCAAATCGTGAGTGAACTCCCATGCACAATTGCTATAAAGAGAATGAAATACCTAGGAATACAACTTACAAGGGATGTGAGACAATCAATTTTCAAAACACTAGGATATACAGTGGTTTTCAGTCCAAAATTATATGAATTATCTTCTTATATTTCAATTTAAAAGATTATGTTATTTTTTCTGCAATTTTGAATAAAAAATTAAGAACTTAAAATCAACTAGTCTTAATTTCTCAAAACCAGCTTTGCAAAGTGGATACATATATTCTCCTCCTTCTAAATATTTGGCAAAAGTAATTAAATTATTTGATTCTATGTTTAAAAAAAAACTTGGGGCCATTTATGGTGGGATATCACAGGAATATGTATCATTATGGGGAGTCTAGACAATTTCAAACTATGATAATATTTCTTAAGGCATTTGGTAGTGTGTCCAAAAGTAATCAGAATTCAAACATTTATGTAGCAGTAGTCTATTTACAACCTGCAGTAAGACTGATATCATGCCAGGCATTGAGGATGTAAATGTGATTGAAATAGCCCTTGTTTAAATCTCACACTCCACTGGGGGATTTTGGGAGCATGAAGGAGACGTATATAATCTGAAAAATTACCATATCTGGTAAGCGTTATAACACTTTGTTGAAGAAGTATCAAATCTTTGGGAGAGCAATGAAAAACATAATAAAAGGTATGGGCTTAAGGTAGATTCTGAAAGATTATTTTTGGAATTATGAGGCGAAGAAGAGAAAAAGTGTTATTTCATAAATAACACAAGCTGGAAAATACCATTGAAAGGTGGGGAGAGGGAGGTAGAAGATGAGACTCATTCAGTTATATTGTAAAAGATTTAGTTGACTATGATTAGATGCAAATTAGGGGCCAAATGATGAAAGTTTCTATTAATGTTATGGGAAATTCAATGGAGGCAAAATAGAAAAGTTCAAAGCATTGCTAATCAGTGTTGAGTTCAGTCAAATTTTGAGCCTAAGTGATTGGAAGAATAGAGATTTGAGCAGTCAGGGCCTCAATTTTCATTGTGTATAAAAATAGTTACCAATATGGAATAACGAGCTGATATATTGAGGACATTTAATTTAGTTAAGGTGGAGTTAAAAGTTGATGTCAAGGTTCAAATGTAGTTTTAGGCATCCATTTTTCAGTACTCTGAGGACAGGTTTATAATATACTTTTCACACGGATATTGAAATCCCTCAGGATAATGGTAAGAGCTAGTATAGAAGAAAATATAGAATAGTTCAGTGTATTTTCATAAGGTGGGAAGTGAGCTGGAGAGAATGAAATGACAGCATGGGGAAAAAAATAGTATAACTGAATGGGATATGGCTCAGAAAAGAAAAATAACCTTGAAAAAATGTGGCAAGATAATGTTCTAGAGGTAGAGGCACAGAACAAAAAGGATGTGGACCATAGTTCTCAGTCCCAAAGAGCAAGGAATGTAAAAAGTTAAGCACTCTTTATTTAAGAAGGTTGTGGGATTTGTTCTTCAAAAGAGGCAGGTTTTAGTAATTGATAAAATAAAGATGTTGTTCTAGAGACAGTCTGAGCATATTTGTAAGTGAGTGGGTTCACAGTAGGAGAGGTGTTAAGAGTACAATATGGGAGAGCTGTAAGACTGGTTAGTAGGTCAGCTTCCCAAATAAACAAGTAACCAAGAAAAGACTAGGTTCTATATCAAGAGAATACTATTGAGATTAAACAGACCTGATGTTGATGAAATAAAAGAGAGGGACTTAGGCATATTAGAGATCAGATTTGAAACATCTGTCTCCTTATAAGACCACAAACATAAAGGAGGAAAGTGGTTAGATATGAAAAGGAGAGACAAAAGGAGAAATTTGGATGATTGGGTATTCCATTAGAATTTCAGGGACAATTTTTTTTGGTCCTTCTATTTATGTGTATCTTCAGAGAGACCATTTAACTATTGAAACTGCATCTCTTCCTGTTGATGGACATAGGTAGAAGAAAAAAATCTCAGCCTGTGTGACATGTTCATCTGTTTATTACAATATTTTTTAGTAACAGGAAGCATTTTCACCCTAACAAAGTATGTTACTGGGTTAACACATCATAAAACAAAAGTTCACGTTATGGTTCTGGAAATGTTCTCTCTGCGGTCACAATAGTTATTTCTTGTATTTTTGTCTTCCGTAAAATGTATATTATTTAACCAAAATATTTGAGAAAATGATAAAAGATAAATCAGGCAGCTCAGCTGTTGAGAATTATTTACGGTACTTATAGCACCCAGATCAAGCCCAAGCTTACATCTCTCTAGGTGGAAGGAGCTACAGCTGTGCCTTAATGTCAAGAGGGAGACAGTGAAAGTGGTAAACATTTCACCTAAAGGAAAATAAAGAGACATCCATTGGTTCAAATTTTTACTCTGCCTCCACTGACGAAATTCTCAAAGCAAGTCTGATTTCAGACATCTCTCCCTCCTTCCCTCCCTCTCTCTCTCACATACAGCCCCCACATATTCTGGCAAGTGGTGTACTATTTTACTGGTTTAACGCAAATTACTATGGCCTTCATTAAATTCCAGACCAAAACACAAAATATATAAGTTTATCTGCTTGATGATAGAGTCTTGAAACTGAGACAAATGATACTGTCACCAAATGGTGTGATTTTTAATGTTTTTACTATTTTAATAAGGAAGAAAGTTTTGAATGTATCTTTGCACTTCTACCATGGAGGCACTTGAACATTCCAGGGACTTTTTTATCATCTAAAAAACCGATTTCACCTGGACTTAGATTAAATCTTTAGATAGTTCTACATTTTCCTTTCTTCTGAAATCTTCGTCGTCTCTTGCATTTCATTGAAAGGAACATGTCATTTGTTACTTCCTTACAACAACGTTAAATGTCCTTGTCAAAGTTTTACATTTCCTGATGTATAAAAAGACTACTGAAGCATTTCGAGGGTTTAATAAGGTGGTTCTACTGTGTAAATGAGAAGAATAACACACATTACTTTTATTTGGGTTCTACACATTTTGAGTGCTATCTAAAATGAGTAAAAATTGGAAAAAAAAAGGTTGAAATATAAAAGGACAATAACAGGTGAGGAGAAATAAAATACTCAGTGTTAATAATAGCAATATATAGGCACAGAAGGGTAAAGGTCACTTTACTGGGCAGCTGTAGAATACTAAAGGAAGCGGGTCCAATAACAGGTTTTGAATGTAAGGAAAGATTGATTGTTCAACTGGGTTTCTGCATCTGGCCTCCTTGATTTCAAACATTTCCAGATTTTTATCCAACATTGCAACTGAGCAAACTCTGTACTCAAGTTTGCAATTAAGAAAACACAAACACACAACACACATGCATACACATCAAAAGAAATTCATAAGTTTAGAATGTTCTCAAGAATGCTGAATATTGAGTGGCAATGTTCTGTTTTTTCTTTCATCTCAATAACTGTGGCTTATGTTTTAACGTTAGAAGTTCTCTCTTTAAACTTAACATTGCCAGTTGTGATATCCCATCAAAGCTGGTAATTCAAAAAATAATAAAAACTGAGGTCATTCCAAAGGATTTCCTTAGTTTCACAAGTGCAGTAATAATAGTAAATTACAAGTATCAGGGGCATGTACTTTCAGGACTTTTAAACCTTTCACTAGGAAAAGGAAATCATGTTTTTTTCCTCCTATTATTATCAGGTGCAAAGTTTGAAAACTGAGGAAGATTGGCTGTTTTGCTTTCGAGGGAAAATACTTAGAAATCTTAAAAATAAATTTAATTAATTTATCATAAAGAGTTAACTGAATCTTTAAGAAAATTACTGTTTAGGATTAAGCTGCATTATATTATATACAAAAATAGAAAAACATACAGATGGGCATTCTTTTGTTTCATTTCAAATGACCAGGATGTTCTCATTTATGTTCATCTGAATTCAATTTATATCCACAACATGTAAAAAATATGACTACATAAAAACGAAAAAAGTATATAACTGCAAAGGGATATAAGTCACTGCACTAGGAATTACAACCCAATCAACAAAATGGAAACATTTGTATCAAAATCAAGTATAAGTTTATTTAAATTTTTCTCTGTCTTTTGAAATTCAGCAATTACCATGCAGGAATAAAAAGTTATGTAGGAGGGATCTTGGGAAAGCTGAAGCAGGTAAGGAAATAAAATGAACAGGATAGTAGGTCGTAAACTTTGGAATAAGATACATTAACATGGAAGGTTGGTGGTATCACCATCATCGTATTCACAGAAGAGGAACCATCTGGAAGATGGGGATAAATAGTCATTGTGTTCCTCATTTGTCTAGCACCTATAAAACACACTTGTGAAGGGAATTGCAGATAACGAAATAGTGTATACTTTCAATATATTTGGGTTAGCACTTTTATATACCTTCATCAACATGAGAACATGCAGTGACAGAAAGTAAAGGAGAATTACAGGGTTTGCATACCTTTGGAAATGACTAGGAACTTCATCTCCTGTGCCATCTGTGACTCAAACCAGGCTTGTTACCCAGGCAATCACCAAAGCAGAGAGATTGATTGGTTATGCTATCAGATTAAATGTCAGCCTTCTGGACACAAGACAGAGGATAGTTATATCCTAAACAAAGAGCAAAACTACATGAACACAAAATATTTCCAAACTTAAGATTTTTATGTATATAATTTATTTCAGATGTTGGACTAGTCTATTATGAACCCTCTTCAACAAACCGAACAATTTAGTGTTACCATTGCATGATGTCATAACCCTAAATTTTTTATACTATCCAGTGACTCATTGTGCTCTGGAAATCTTCCCAAAATGGACATGCAAAAGGACATGTATGTACAATGATGTCACAACTTGCATACAAAAGATGATGCAGAAATATTTAGAAAAGTATCTTGTGTTTTGATTTTATTGTGACTGAACGTTACATATCAGAGTATAAAATGGTTTATACCCATCTTTAAAAGTCATGTGGATTTGAAAAATAATATACCCTATAATTAAATCCTTATGTTTATATGGAATTTATAAAATGAAAATCAGTTGTAATTATTTTCTGTTGAAGTATGAGTTGTGATATTATTATTATTCCAATTATTGTATATATACATATTCATTCAAAATTCATTTTGAGATATCTCACTTCATCCTTGGGCAGGCTTTAGGAAATGCCTCTCAGGAATTTAAAATCGTGAGCACGTAGGAGTTTAAATGTAGTTGAGTAATTAAGTTTGGTGGGCATAGGGGACTGAAGGAGTTTACTCTGTGTAGAAATAAGCTTCCAGTCGTCCTTTGTTGTTGGACTGGATTTCAGTTTGCTTCTGTGTGGCATTTAATACAGGAGAAACATCGGCATCTTTTTGTCAAATTGACTATGACTGCATTTCCACAGACTGTCTCTTCAAAATGTGAACAAAGTACAGAATGATTGGACATTCGAAACACAGTGTTATTGGGACATATGGGACAAATATGCTTCTAGAACTTCAGTGTCAAATGCATACAAAGTGTAACACCAATTTTTGCAAAAGATTTTAGAGAAATGTTGAAATTAGCTGTTTAAATTCCCATAAAGAAATAAGTGTGCACTTCTTTTAAGCTAGATGCCAGTTAGATTTTTCAGAAAAAAATATTAGTGAACATCTGATACATTCATTAGCTGTAGTTGTTTATAGCACTTACTTTGGGGCATGTTTACTGATTCAACTCTTTCATCTTTGACAGTCTTGCTTATATTTTGGGGCATTGGCTTTATGCTACAGTATTAATGTCTTACAAGTTTATACATAGCTCACATTTAATTCACTTGCCAGAACAGACTTCAAATAATGCAAATAAAATTGGCATTTTTTTCCACCCTCTTGTCATACTTTGTTATTGTGTCTCATCTTTCCTTCACCTTGTCTTTTTTTCATTATTTCTTATTTCATGCAGTTATATTTTTAAATGTTAACATTTTAAGTCTAAGCCATTATGAATAGTAAAACAAATGTATTCATCTATTTCTCTCAAAAATCCAATATATTAGGTTTACATCATCTGATTTCTTGGAATTCTAGGCCTTATATGTGTAGAGTTATTGAGAGACACAAGGGTTTAATGGTCTTTGCAAAATATTACCCAATTTCCTGTATCCTCTCCCTTAGGATGAATTTCACAAAACTTCTGCAGAGTTAAGGAAAATTTCAGGGCTTTGATATGTCTCCTTGGCCCTGCTTTCTGTTTTATTGCACAGCTTCCTTGAAGGGTTCCATGATCGAGACTGCTTTCGTGCCTCTGGATACCAGACAAGACATGACCATGACGGGCCAGCTAACATTCCTTGCATTGCTAATTATAGGCACAGACTGAGTAGTGTATGGTTAAAATGAGACACTAGTATTCTGGGTTTAAAAGGCTATTCTATGTTAATAACTTTATAACCTTTGACCTATTCAGTAATGCTTTGGGAAATTACAATTATATACAGGTGCAAGCAATACGTGAAGGAAAACATTGCGGAGGTTGGTTTGCTTTTTACAATTTCACATTCTTCCATGGGGGCTATAGACTTTAAGTCAAGTGAGTGTGAGATTTAATAACCCTTTCTTGCTCCTTTTTTTATAGCCAAAACATGACCTCTGAATAGCTCTAATCAGTTAGCCATATATTAACTCTTGAACAAATGCTTTTTAAGAAGATGTTGATTTATAAATCACTGAGAATGTCAAAATACAATAATCAATATGTTAAGTTATTCAAAAAAACCTAATATAATTGTAAAAATCAACTGAATGACAGAAATTAGTTTATAGGTATGAGTACGAATGGAAAATTTTAAAAACCTGAAATAACGTGAACAAACTGATGTGGTTAAAATGTTTGACTAAAGAGTTCTTTTTTTTTTTTCAGCCTGTTTTTCACCTGTTCTAAATGTTTTGAGTAATAATTAAATCAACTTGAAGTGGCATTTTATCGTCTTATTTCTATTACAAGTAAAGATTTATGAATTAAGATGATTCATCAATAGCTGTATTATTACATTTGCTTTAGATGCAATCTCACTTCAATCAAATATAGAAAGCCTTCTAAGTGTAACTAAGTGAGATGTTAGACTTTGCTAATTTTCCATTTAGCTTCATATTTTTATGTCAATTCCAGCTCAAGATTATACTGTTGAAACTTAATTACTTTTCTTTTCTCAATGCTCCTTTTCATAATAACCATTTTACAACAATTACCAAAATTAAGACATAAGATAATATTGTATACTACAAAGTATTTTGACTATAAAGATATAGTTTTTTTAAAAAAACATAGTTCCTTTTTTAAAAAAATAGTTCCTTTTTTGTCTGTTTTTAATTTTACTTTAAGTTCTAGGATACATGTGCAGAATGTGCCAGGTTTTTACATAGGTATACATGTGGCATGATGCTTTGCTGCACCTATCAACCCATCTTAAAACTGAGAATAGTTTCTTTATAATTAACCTACATTTTCTGAAAGAAACTTAAGAAATACTTTATGTTATCATATAACCTTTGAGCAATGATTATTTGTACCAAGAAGAAATGGGCATGTATATTAAATATTATTTAAGGTCTCCCTCTTTCACTGTTCTCAATTCTCAGACCCTCAATTCATCATAAATCAGAAAATGAAGAATATTCACTTAGCCAGGGCAGCAAATTGGATAAAGGAAAGTGAAATATTTATTCCTGATAAGACCATCATATGTAGGTATAGGCATATATATACATATGTGCATATCATATGAAAAAAATCCACCAGTAATCCAGAACTTACAAGACAAAAAACATTTTTAATAACTCATGGATAAATATGGACCCTCATGATGTCCATTGATATTCACTTTGTTTGAAAGTGAATAGAAGGCTTACACAGAGTTAGCAGATTGAGTAGGAATATGGGAGAGAGAAAATGAACAATTCTGATGATTTCTTAAACTATAAAATCTAAATTTTTCTTCATATTCAAAGGGTAATTGGGTCAGGCCTAAAACTATTTAGTATATCAACCTGTATTATTTTATTTAAGCAATAGTGTCAGGACACTGAGATGAAGTTATGTGACAAATACAGTATAAACTCTTGAGACCCATTGAAGGAAATACAATTTCTGTGATAATTTCAGGTTTTATTCTAGATTCAAGTGCTACATGTACAGATTTGTTACGTGGGTATATTGCATGATGCTGAGTTTGGGGGTACGAATGATCCCATCACCCAGGTAGTGAGCATAGTACCCCATAGGTAGTTTTACAGCCTATGCCCTCCTCCATCCCTCTCCCAGCTGGCAGTACTCAGTATTCAGTGTCCCTATCTATGGCTAAAAAGAAATTATGGATGGCATGATTGAGGAATATACTTACTAATTAGGTATGAAAAATTATTTAGAATTACCCTAGAACTTATTTAAACATGACATTGAATTTACATAGATACAAATAGACACATGTTCAAGATTTTCAATTTTCACAAGACCATTTTTATTCTTTTCTGGGTTAGATGTGTAGCAGCTTCCCTTTAGAAATAGTATTAAAACATTCTAATCAACCTGAACTGTGTTAGACGTGTATAGTACATTTTTGGCATTTTACTTATTAGCTAACTCTTATCTTTTCTTCAGTAATATTGTCCTTTGCTCAGGAATACTATCTCTGGTTTTATGGCTTTAAATTATATGAAGGCCACTGACTGTTTCCAAAGGTCTGTATTTTAGACATGGTTCTCCCCATTACTAGTTGAAATACATATCCCTTTCCCGCCAGTCATATCCTCTGAGGCACAGCAAGAAATCAATATGTGTAAAATTGTTCTCCTCTTTCCTATGCCACATCTCAGCTAATAGTAAAACATCTACCCAATTCTCCAAGCCAAAAATCTGGGACCCTGCTTAGACTTCTTGCTCTCCCTTGTTCCACGGGTTCAATCATTCAAGAGGTCTGCATATGTTTTACCTTCTCAACGTTTCACAAATTTATTCACTATCTTCCACTTCTGTCACTTCTCTTGTTCACGCCCTTGTCAAGTCTTGCTTAGACATTGTTTTCATTGTTTCCCACCATGAAAGCCCTGTAACAGCAGGACCTTATCAGACTCATTCTCTTAGATCAGTCACTGGTATGTATTAGATGCTCAAAAAATGTTAGTCGAATAAACAATTTGATGTATAAAGAGGAGGGTTCTTTTTTTGGTGCTCATACACTTCTTGTTCATTCTGTGCTCTATCTTGAATGTCCTTTACTCTGTTCTTCACCTTTACAGTATCTTCAAAGCTTAATTTTCATCACCTACAGAAATTACTCTGTAAATAACTATGTTGGTCTAAATGTCTGTATTTACATAGCACATCTTAATTATTTCTTTCCGTAGCATGTATCAAATTTTATTGAAATTTTTCACTTCGTGTGCCTGTCCCTACTTGTAAACCACTAACTCCTTGAAAATATTCTTTCTTCTTCACATTTGCATTTCCAGCACCAGTTCAGGGTCAAACACATACTCAGTGCTCAACATATCTTGAATAAATGAAGGAATGGTTGCAAAAAAATACTTATTCATTTTGATACCTAGAACAGTCCCATACACAAAGAAATCTGTCAAAAATATTAAACTCAATTTCCTTGAGCCATATTACTTTGAGCCTCTTTTTTCATATGTCTAAGCCTTGGTTGCCTCATTTGCAAAATAGAAAATTTGTTTGCTCTGATGACAACACAAAGTTATGAATACTAATGATTGCAATTAACTTTCTTCTCAACTATAGAAAGTTGAATAAATCCAGTTTTCATTAACTTAAATTGAATGCACAACAATGTAAGATATTCACTAATATTCCTGACATTACTGACTAAATTAGTAACTCTAATTTTAGTGTAAATGTAAACTAATATAATATTGAGCACATAATATTACAATGTAATATTCTCATATTACATTGTAATAAACATTCTATAGAATGTTTATATTTTTCTAAGTGTAACATTTTTCACAGTCACTTCACTTATTGTGTCTTATAAATGTCTCCTAATTTGATAAAGATAAAAAGTATTCCCGTCATGTAATATGGAAGATGTGAAACGGAGAAAAACATTTTAACAAAATAAAGAAATAAAATTTTATTTTCAAATACCTGTGCTTTAAGTGAATTTGCTGAACTTTTAGTCCTAATACAGATTTCTTTTATTAGTCCTAATACAAATTTCTTCTATTTTAATTCAAAGATTTACTACTCTAAATCAGTACACATTTTATCAAATAGCATTGATTTCAGCTTTTTAAACATAGAAACTTAATACTACTAATTGCCTTATTAAGATCTATCTTAGGAAAGGGGAATTAAGTACATTATTTTTTGATTTGTCATTTTTGTTATTTGTAGTATTGTCTGACACAGGGGGCCCGAACCCCCTGGGTCGTGGACCATACCAGCCCCCGACCTGCTAGGAAGTAGGCCCATGGCAGGTGGTGGGTGGCCAGCCAGCAGCATTACCGACTGAGCTCCACCTCCTGTCATATCTGTGGAGACATTAGCTTCTCATAGGAACGCAAACCCTACGTGAAGTGGGCATCCAAGCAATGTAGGCTGCATGCTCCTTATGAGAATCTACTGCTTGATGGTCTGAGTTGGAAGAGTTTCATCCTGAAACCATTCACCTGTCCCTTGTCAGTGGAAAATTTGTCTTCTACAAAACTGGTCCCTGGTGCCAAAAGGTTGGGGACCACTGGTCTAAGACCCAGCAATCCAAAAGTCAGGTTAAAATGAAAGTAAAGAGAATGTAACGTTAGTGTACAAGAAACTCTTAACTCTCCATTTCCACATTAATCTTAGTTTAAATTATGATTCCTGTTTCCAAACAGCTGTAGTTAGTGTATTTTATCTGCTCTGTTTGTCCTGTGGGTCTGGAAAGTAGATAATATGTTTTTTTTCTACCAAGTTGTATATATACAACATAAACTTTCATACTTAGATTTTGATTTTTAAATTAAAAATAATACTTGTACATATTCTCAGAGTACATAGAGATATTTCAAAACATGTAATAGATAGTGATCAAATTAGGATAATTAGCATATTCATCATCTAAAATATTTATCATTTCTTTTTGCTGGGAACATTCCATATCCTCCTTCTAGCTGTTTTAAACTACATAATATTGTTAACTGTAGTGATACCACAGTGCTATAGAACACTAGAATTTATTCCTCCTGTCTAACTTTAGTTTTGTATCTTTGGACAAATCTCTCCTTGTTCCTCTCTTCTGCCTACCCTTCCCAGCCTCTGGTATTTTCTCTTCTATAATACTTCCAGGAGATTAACATTTTTTTTTTTTTTTTAGCTTTCACACATGAGTGAGAGTTTACAGTGTTTAAATTTCTATTTCTGGCTTACTTCACTTAACATAATGCCCTCCAGTTCCATCCATGTTGCCATGAATGACAGTACTTCATTCTTTTCATGGCTAAATAATATTCCACTGTGATGTGATCTATATATCACATTTTCATTATGCATTCATTGTTAGACATCTACAGCAACACATCTGTGATGTCAATTAAGCAATTCTTGGCCATTTATATGCCTTTTATATGTATTTTGTTATTTGTATTCTGTTTTGTGGTCTTCTCTTCTTTCATTTATTTCTGTCTTCCTTTTTGTGAAGGTGATTTTCTCTTGTAATTTTTAATTCCTTGCCTTTTACGTTTTGTGTATCTGTCATAGGTTTTTTGATTTGAGGTTACCAAGAGGTTTGCAAATAACATCTTACAATCCATTATTTAAAACTTATGTCAACTTAACATTTATTGCATGAACAAAGTAACAAAGAAGCAGAGAGAAAACTAATAAAAACTCTTCAGTCTAACTTCATCCCCTTGCTTTTTAACTTTTTGTTATTTCTCTTTATATCTTATTATAATATATCTGGAAAAGTTGTTGTAGTTATTATTTTTGATATGTTCATCCTTTAGTCTTTCCACTCAAGATATGAGTTTACACACACACAATCACTGTTGCAATATTATGCAGTTTTCTGTCTATTTACTGCTACCAGTAAGTTTTGTACTTTCAGATGATTTCTTAGCACTCATTAATGTCCTTTTCTTTTAGGTTGAAGAGCTTCCTTTAGCATTTCTTATAGGGTAAGTCTGGTGTTGATGAAATCACTCAGCTTTTGTTTGCCTGGGAAGGTCTTTATTTCTCCTTTATGTTTGAAGAATAGTTTCACCAGATATACTATTCAAGGGTTAAAGTTCTTTTCCTTCAGCAATTTAAATATGTAATTCCACTCTCCCCTGGCCTGTAAAATTTCCACTGATAAATCCACTGCCAAGTGTAATGAGTTCTATGGTATGTTACTTGTTTCTTTTCTCTTGTTGCTTTTAGGATCCTTTATTTTTGACATTTGGGAGTTTGCTTATTAAATGTTGAGGTAGTCTTCTTTGAGTTACATCAGCCCTGCCACCTTGGGCTAAAGTGGGGTATGAATGATTCACTTCCGGCTAGGATTGGTCTAAATGCTCCCTCCATGGGTACCAGCTGAGTTCTGCCTGGTGTTGCTTTCCACTGTGGTAGGACAGCACTGGGTTCCCACGCAAAGTTCCACAATAACCGCACTCTCCCTCCCACAAACACACAAATTCTCTCTGTCTGCCATGTGCCTGCTGCTGGGAGATGGGGGAAGCATAGTGCAGGCAATTCAAGACTGTCTTTTCTAGTCTCTTCTGTGCCTCTTTCCTTACTATGATGTTAAAACCAGTTGCTGTGATTGCTTACCTGATTTTTGGTTCATATGAAAGTGTTTTTCCTGTGTGGATAGTTGTTCAATGTGATGTTTCTGCAGGGAGGGTAATTAGTGAAGGCTTCTACTTGGCCATCTTGCTCCATCATCCCACAACTGTGTTAGATTTAATATGTATATGTATATTATGACTAATCTTTAAGTAATAATAGAACTATACTCATTACTTTCAGTGTCTTTCTCATTAGCTAATTCTATATATTCCTGGTGTTGTTTCTTTACATTTATACATTATAAATTTTGTTTTTCCATGCTTTCAATACTTTTATCCTCCTTTCTCCAATGTATATTAAGGTACCTGGCCCATTGCAGGTGCTCAGTGAATGCTTCTGAACGCTGAGACACTGACCTTTTAAAACTAGATTTAGCTGTATTTCCTCTTACACTGTTAACATCTTGATAGCAGTTAAGAGGGGAATGCAACAACCCCACACACACACACACTCATTTGTTTACTCTGTATTTTACTCTGTATTTACTCTGTATTTTACTCTGTATCCATTTTTTGTCTGTATTACATATTAGATTTCATGTCACCAGTTTTATTCAGCAATGTATTCCAGAATCCACATTTTAAAATAATTTAGAAAATAAATTGACTAAATTTTAAAGATCAATAATGAATGGCTTCAGTTGTAGTTATTACATCAATCATTTATTTACTTACCAAACCTTAATTCAATAACTCAAATGTGCCAGATGTTATTATAGACTCTATGGGAATCTTATATAAACCTTTCCAGGCCAAGATGAAAGTGAGAGAATAGTAAAAGATACACAAATGTATATGTATACACATGTATAAATATACCATTATCTCACTGAGGAGGAAGAGATTAATTTATGTTGCAGTTCAAGACTGTATATAGAAGACAGTCATTAACTGGAAAGATCAATAAGTGTGCCTGGCAGAAAAAGAGCAGGAATAAAGCGTATTGCTGAACTTCCCTCTGCCTAGAATGCCTTCTTTTCCTTTTTCTCAACATAAGCTTTTTTTTAATATTCTAATATTTTCTAGTATAAAAATATATGTAAACTACTTAAGGCAAAGAGCTTCAATCACTAGTGGACTATTGGCTTGGTCAATTCTGTATCAAAGGCAGCTGCTGTGTAAGGAACAAGATAAAAAACACATTCCCAGTGTTACATCACTTGAAGCAGGACCAGTGATTATAATAATAATAATAAAAAAGATACTGAGGGGACTTGAAAAATAAAAATAAATGAAGGATTCAGTCACATATTTGCTTCCTAATAAAAAAATTCTGGTAATGGTTTGTTTATCCGTGTCGATTTGTCTTCAGAGATGAGAAGTAAAGAATGCATGACACTCAATAGTTGAGTAACTTGTTTTGAAAGCATATCTGTTCACAGCTTACTTTTCTACCTCTGTTAAAGATACAATTGATCAGTTAATTGACTATGACATGATAATAGTATTTCTTGTGAATATAAAACTCTATGATTTCCACAGCCATTTTCAAGGTTAATATAAAGAATCATGTTACAATGGTAGTGACAAATACTTAAAAGTAAAAATTTTTTAAAAACTAGCTATTTGCTATTATAAATATTATTTATTTTATAATAAAGGATGAGTATTTATATAAGATAAATATGATTACATTATATGAGAGTTTGGGAAGCACAATTCAACTATTTGTCAAGCCAAAAGCTGTTATCTGGAAACCCTGTGGCCAGAGAAATGTATAGAAAGAGATCCAATTGGCCGGGCGCGGTGGCTCACGCTTATAATCCCAGCACTTTGGGAGGCCGAGGCAGGTGGATCACGAAGTCAAGATATCGAGACCATCCTGGTCAACATGGTGAAACCCCGTCTCTACTAAAAATACAAAAAATTAGCTGGGCATGGTGGCGAGTGCCTGTAATCCCAGCTACTCAGGAGGCTGAGGCAGGAGAATTGCCTGAACCCAGGAGGCGGAGGTTGCGGTGAGCCGAGATCGCGCCATTGCACTCCAGTCTGGGTAACAAGAGCGAAACTCCGTCTCAAAAAAAAAAAAAAAAAAAAAAAAAAGAAAGAAAGAGATCCAATTATATAACATCGCAAATGGATCAAACTAACTAGCTTCAACAGAAGTCATAAATTGGCAGCCCCGGAGCTGAATATGACTGGGAGATTTTTTTTTTATTATTGCCTGAAACATTTATGAATGAAAGAAATAGCAAGAACTTAACAATTGGCAGATGTCAAGCTAAAATTCTGAGTTTTGGATTTTCTTGCAATATGATAATACTGGCCTCCCTTTCTTCATGGCAACAATTCAGGTGCAGCTTAGGAGAAAAAAACTGCCTTTAGATAGTGCATGCACAAGATATACACAGTTCTTACTGAGCCACTACATTAGTTTATTTGGTTGTTTTTTAAGTTGGCATTTGTCTTAATGTTAACATTATAAATGTTGACAAATACGTTCTTCCCCAGGCATACCAATGGAAGATACCATTGTTATTAGTGTTCAGGCAGTAAGATAACACCATAATTTAGTATGTTAAAATCCTCTTGTAAAATACAACAAACGAGAAATACCTCTTTCATAACCTTCAAATTCTATGAAATCGTGTGCGTGTGTGTTTGTGTGTGTGTTTGTGTGGTGTGTGTGTGTGAGAGAGAGAGAGAGAGAACCTTATGTATGTAACCTATCCAAATTCCCCAAAGGATATCAACCACCCTTACACATTTCTTTTCATGTCCTAGTAGATGGTTGTTAACCTGTGGAGAAGCAAAATAGAAACTGAGCTACCTTATGTTATCTATGCAGGACTAGACACTTCGTATCGTGATTAATTTGTTTCTTCAACAGTGATCTTTACTGCAAGTGATTTTCAAATTTTCCTCTTTGTGGAAATAATTTGGAAACACTTAAAACAACACTGGAAACACCTATACAGAACGGTACACTGAAATATTTGTAAAGTGATATGAAATATGCAATATAGGATTTGAGGATGGAAATGGATCTTTCAGTCTTTGTTGATGGGAGCTGTTTTAGACTTGAATCTTTTGCCAGAGTAAACACATCTGCGGCTCAAATTCCCAAGTATTTGGGGGAAGAACAGTCTCGAATTTTGTTAAAATACAGTGCTAATTACATTTTTAGTTTCTATGTATTCCTTTGAGAATTCACAGACACATTATTAATTTTCAGTAAAATCTTGAAGCTCACTTTAAGTAAACTGGAAGGGTGCAAGAAAAAAAAAAAAAAAAAAAAAAACCTGCCCTAACAAATGTGTGAGGAATCAATGTTCACAATGTCATTACGTTATTGACAAGAATTTCTCATAAATAAAGTCATTCTAACTAAATTAGGCTGCTAGATATATAAATAAGTCTCTTCCCATTGTCCCCAACTAGTAAAAACTACACTAGTTATTTTGTGTGACCATCTTGCACAAAGGAAGTGAAAAGGGAAGTGACAAATAGTTATATGACATAAGTAAAACCAACGGCATTCATTCATTCATTGAGATATTATGCTTACTCTGAGAAAGTCACTGGGCTAAATACTTGAAATACTAAAATGAATATGGCACCGATCCTGTCTTTCAGGAAAAACATTGTAACCTAGTTTACTTCTCATATTATTTTCCCTCACAGTTTCATAATATCATATTTTCCTATGAGTGAATATGAGGCCAAGAAAATTTAAATACTATAAACACACATATTTAGAGGTTAATTCTGTGTGCTAGTCTCTGTACCACATTTGCACTCACTATTTAGAAAAAAAAAATTCATCTCCCACTGACTGTCTAGAGTATTACTGAATAAATGCAACCCCCTTGAAAGTGATTGGTCTTCCAGTAAATTGACTGGAGATGTTGTGATTCATTCTATAATGATAAGGGTTAATGTCGTACTTATTATGAAATATTTTAAATACATAGAATGTCCATAAAATAATATAACAGACATTTCTGTGGACAAACCATTGTATTAACCATAATTAATCCAGAATTTTTTGTATCAGAACAGCATCCATGTGATCTATATGCAAAACCCATGTCAATCCAAATCTTTCTGCAATGATGGTTAGAAGACTAGTACAGCTATGTCAGTCAATTACAAGGATGCAAGCTTAGGAACCAAGGGATTAGTGAGATAAGTAGGCTATGTGATCATCTAAATCCACCGAAAGGATGTGAAGTCAAGTGATCAATGCAAACTCTTACCAGGATGTATTGCAGTGAATCAAAACAAGAAGGGGTGTTAACCTGGAATCAAGTGCCAGCTTGAGATAAAACAGTACATTTTAAACCAACATGGTGTGTAAAAGGGGAAGTAAAACAATGTAATTCAATTTTATTAAGAGGGCTGATGTGATCAAACCATATTGTTAATATCTTAGTCATGTGGCACAGGAAGATGAAAGACACAGAAAGGGGCAGACTATTTCCAAATATTTAAATGAAAATGTTTTACTTTCAAGATTGAAAAAACATTAAGGACTTTTAAATATCATTTATAGTACACTTCAAACTTATAGAATAAAGGTTTGATATTGTAGTAAAGTTTCTGTTTTGTTTAAATCTGGAATTTTGATGTGCCTGAATCTTGAAACAGCAAAAGAATAGGAGCATGGTAAGCATGATGCAATAATTTTTAAGGCTCACCTCCAATGAAGTGAAGAATGACATCTGTTTCAGAACTCAAAATCACTAGGAATTAGCCTTACCAACATGTACCTGTGTGATCATTGTTTCTGCACACAACCATTTGCAAGAGAAAAACTTGGCAATGAATTTTTCTGTTTTTCTTTCCAGTTTATGGTCAGTGAATGATTACAAATATATTACTCTCCTAATTTAGCCTGAAATACAATTTTCCCCTGGATGATGAATGAATCTTATAATTTGCTTAAATCTCTAAATGACTGGATGGCTTTCATCAAATTTCTCTGTTTGCTAATTCTGGTGCTCTTATATCATGCCAAACAAGAAACATACAAAGTTAAATGAAATTGAAAATTATATTCAAAATAATAAGCAGTTGCATAAAGATGATGAAGTTATAGGAGGAGTTGCTATAAATCAGAAACAAGACTTAAAATAACAGCAAAAAGAGATCACTGACAGAAATCCTTTAAAGTCATAATACTTATAGTCAGCCTGTTGTTTTGCATCAGAAATGTGGATAGTGGGAAAAGAAAACTTCAAATAGATTTATTTTACCTGAAGTACTTCTAAATGAGATGGGTCTTTCCAAGTTTTCAAATTTTTTGTAGCTTCAACATTGAAGTGATTTTTAAAAAAAGAGAGATATATTTAAAGCACAAGATTCCCACCATTATTGTCTCACTCCTCCATCAGTCTAGACTACTTTAGCTACAGAGACTGATGGAAGGAGTAAAGCATCACATAACTAGGGACAATTTTAAAACCTATGAAAACCTAGAGAGTCACATTGATTGGATTTAAGTCATTTTATTTTTAGAAGTCACTTCTGAAGCTATTCTAAAATGAGTCCAACTCTGAGAATGGAGTGGAAAGATTATTTCAGAATACTCCCAAGAATGGAGAGTCATTCAAGCTGGACCCAGGACTATAAGTAATAGACAACACATATTTTTATTATATATTCCTCTGTTTTATATTTAGCCTTTTAGAAAAGCAGAGTCCTACAGAAGTTTTAATGAAGATGGCAGTGTTCTATTGTACCTTTCATGCCCTTGAAATATGTCTGGTGTTACTAATAAACTGATTTTTACATTTTATATTCATAAATTTAACTATCCACATATGGATAGTGGCTGCCATATTGAATAGCATGCCATTTGTGTATACAGAGTTCACATATTTCTCTGCCAACACCAAGAGGGACTAAATAAGCAAAGAAAAAGCATATAAGTGAAAGGAGAATAATGGTAGAAACTTCAAAATATATTAACGGTAGTTTATTCTATATAATATGAGAGCAAATTTCTAAATAGTTATTCCTTGTATAATTGTCTAAATGAGATTTTTAAAGTTTGAATGTCAAGCCAAATAAGTGGAAAGTTTATATTCACTTTGGTATGAAATGGGTTGTGTACCTTTTCAAACAGACAGTTATAAACCAGTTATTTATAACAATTTCATGCAACTGTAACCATCCTTTTTCATTGGACACCAACCAAATAGACCTACTCAGGGTTTGGATATCAATTTATTTTCTATCAGGTAACAGTTTTTGTTAATATTTCTATTATGACCCAATATCATTATTAATAAAAATGATCCTCTGGTTAAAATGTGAAGTCTATGCTTATATACATCATCTATGTTTTTATATACCATGAAATGTTTGGGATTCTTGAAGGAGCTATAGCAAACACCAGCCACAGAAAAGAAATAGATCCACAGGTCAGTATTCTATAGCTAGGAAGGACATTTTCTATCTCTTTCAGGTTTGTACTCATTTTTGAAAAGCTTAAAACTTTGGATATTTGTAATGTTCCCATTACCAAATGGATTTTAATTCACATTCCTTTCCATTTTGCTACCCTTTAAGTCTTGTGTAAATAAAAGTCATTTAATTAAAACATCTAAATCAAAATTGCTATTTATAGAAATTACATGTATTTGAGTTCTCACTGGATTTTCTTCGGATTGACATGCAACTTAAATCATTCATCATCTTAAAGAATATCTAAGGAAAAAAAAGCAGATGTGTATGGGAATGTGTATGGGAATCTTCCAAGAAAAGGGACAAAAGATTTATTTATATGCACGTGCATATAATAGCTTAAGGGTAAATGCATTGATTTACAATGGCATTAACTTTTACAAATCCTTCCTAAACTTTAGGGAGAAAAAAGTAAAAATTTTATGTACTGATTACTAATGTTTGTCACTCATTACTTTTAAATTGAATTTTTTAATATTTTGCTTTCTTGTTGTGGACCGGTCTTGTTGCACATTTTGTTATATCATTTATAAAATAAATATTTTACAATATTAATCTTCAATATCATTGTGTCATATAACATTTTTAATGCAGTAAAATTACACAGAAAAAAATAACCTCAAAGCATTTTTATTATTATGACAAAATGAAAAATATGACGTGATCATTCCAAATGGTAACATTTATGGTAACATCTACAGCATACAAACTTTTATTATGTATTGGTTTCTTCAATTAACAAGAATATTTGATTGAAAAATAAAATAATTATTTTGTCATATTTTTATTATGAATATCACAACATAGTAACTAACTCTGAAAGCTCTTCTTACCCATTGTAACTTTTTATCTATTATTTATAATCCCTCATTATTTTCCTTTATACAACTTAAAAAATTTGCAAATCATTGTTTGGGTGTAATTTTATCTACTTAATATCACTCTCTTCTCTGATATTAAATTCCATTAGTGAAGTTTTCTGCCTGCTTTATTCACATTGTATAATTGCGTTTTACTCAGTACTTAGCTTATGGTAAATTCCCAAATATAATTTGTTAAATGCATGAATGGGGATATAATTTATAAATGAATAGGGAACTACCATTTGCTAAGTTCTGACCTAGAAACCTCAGCAAAAAATCTGCTTTTCCGATTTGAAAATTAAATCCTAATCCTATCTCTAAAAGAAAATAGAGATACTCATTTCTACCCTGATGAGAAAGATAACAGAAACAATTATATGTTACCTTTGCATTCCATGGTTTAAAACATAACACACATATGTATATATAATCTAATTATATAACCTTGAAACTGTATGAAGTAATTTTAACCTAATATGATTTTGGACGGTGTTTCTAATAAGAAATAACTTTTACACACCCAGTGGTTAAAATGTAAAAGCATCAAGATTCAAACCAAAGCGTTCTAATTCTATGGTTCTTTCCTCCTCCAAGCTCTGCTGCCACTATAACCTAAAATCCAGCTGTTTCAAATAAACTAATCAATCTGAAATAAAAATAAAAGTTTCTGGCAGAGACAAAAACAAATTATGATCACATTATCTTAAAATACAACTGAGATTATTGCTAATACTGGATATCTCTAAAGATTGATTTTTAGTGTGGTGACATAAGTTTGTGCCTATTTATCGCTGTCCAACCTATCAGCTAGTAGTAACGTCATTCAGTGCCTTCTATATGAAGCCTCAAAATGTTTTCAGAAAACTATGACCAGAAATTTACATGTCTATAACTATGCTTCCTGAGTTTAGTCCAGTATCCCATTCCTGAGGTGAGGAACATATATATATATACACACACACACACACACATATATATATATATATATATATATATATATATATTTTTTTTTTTTTTTTTTTTTTTTTTTTTTGAGACGGAGTTTCGCCCTTGTTACCCAGGCTGGAGGCAATTCTCCTGCCTCAGCCTCCTGAGTAGCTGGGACTACAGGCGTGCGCCACCATGCCCAGCTAATTTTTTGTGTTTTTAGTAGAGACGGAGTTTCACCTTGTTGACCAGGATGGTCTCGATCTCTTGACCTTGTGATCCACCCGCCTCGGCCTCCCAGAGTGATATTTTTAAGAGTAATTGTTTCAACACACGTTTAGTATGTTTCATCTTACCAGGCATGACAATAGGTATGAGTATAGAACGCTAAATTAAAAGACACACTTTCTATCTTTTGGAAACCTTAAAACGTAATGAGAGCCAGATAAAATGTTAATTTACAAATGGTTGAATGTGTGAAGAGAAAGAGAGACTAAGTAAAGATAAATTGTGATGAAGAAAATTAAATAACATATGAAATAAGAAGATAGACTTAAGTGGGAAGAAAGGGTCCTTGATGATATGTATGTATATAAATATACATAAATATATATATTGTATAATATAGATATATAATACATATCTATATGATACTATGTAATATAAAAATATATATTATATATTATGTATCTATATAAATATATAAATAACATATACCTATACAATATATAGATATTATATATTATATATCTATATAACATATAAATATATATTTTTATATATCTATATAATTATATAGATTTTAAATTCAGAAAGACTAGCTTTATGAGAGATTGAGGTGAAGCAAGATACTGTTTCTCTCAGGAAGAACCACATGTGCAAAGGAATTGTACTGGGAAATATTTGCCATGTTAAACTGTCTCCAATTAACATAGGATGGCTGGAACCCAGTGAGTTGAAAAAGCAGGATGAATAGGTTTTGTATGTTCAAATAAGGTCATGGTGCAAAGCTTGGACTAACGTCATCTGATGTTTGCCATTGTTCCTTTTAAAATTATTATTTCCAAGAGGGCATCTGTGAAAGCTTAAATACCAGTTAAGTGCTTAGTTGTTGTCTGGGGAAAAGCTGGTGTAAGAATGGGAAGACACACAAGGATTTGTGATAGATTTTGGAGGTAGAAATTCAATAACTTGATGATGAATAGGATAGAAGGAGTCAAATAAGTAAAAGAACTAAAAATGACTGACAGGTTTTTGTCTTTAGCAATTGACATACCATTAGTTATTATTCCCACTATATATTAGATGATGTTTGTCCATTATTTGTAATGTTTTAAGTGGGAGGGAAAAAGAAGGAAAGAAAATTAGAAGAAGAAGAGAAGAAATAAGTCAATCAAGAAGCAAGATGCGAAAGAGGAAGACTGGTGATGGAGGGGACAGAGTGAAAGCTCAAAAAGCAGTCCTCAATTTTGTTTTTTGGTATTTTGTTCTTATTTTTGAGACAAGGTTTCACTCTGTCTCGTAGGCTGGAGTGTAGTTGCATGATCATAGCTTACTGTAGTTGCAAACTCCTGGGCTCAAGCAATCCTCCTATCTCCAACTCCTGAGTATATATGACTATAGGTGTATGCCACCATGCTTAGCTAATTTTTTAAAAAAAATTTTGTAGAGACGGAGTCTCGCTATGTTGACGAGACTAGTCTGAAACTCCTGTCCTCATGCTATTTTTCAGCCCTGGACTCTTAAAACACTGGGATTATAGGCATGAGCCACTGCACACAGCCCTGACCTTCAGAAAGCAAGAAGAATGTGATTCAGTAAGTGTATGGAGAGACTGGTCTTTGTTATCAGGAGATCCTGTGTTTGTTGTAACAGGAAGAAAGACGAAAAAAGTGGAGTACATAGGTTAGAGGATTTGATTTCAAGAAATTGAAGGTGTTATTCAGTTGATAGCTTCTATTCTCTCAAAAAGTTGAAAATGATCTCCTGGGTTGAGAGTGCAGATTAAAATAGTTGCAGGAAAATTGAAAAAAGAGAAGATATAAAAAGTATGGTAGTAAAGGGTGTGAAAACAATCCTGTTGGAAAAATGAAATGCAATTGCTTGAGAAAGTTGAGTGCCTAGGTGAAATCTTGGGTTTTAATTAAAACCAGTCACTAAAACTCTATAATCTTTTATATCATCAGTGAACATTTGTGGTTCAGGTTTGAACTTAGAGGATGGTTGACTTAATCTTATATTAGGTTTTCTCCATCTCAAACATTGCTGTAACACTAAAGAGCTACCAGGACTCTTTAAAATAAAATCAATGAAATTTGTATGAGCACACCATGGAATTCCCAATTTGTCAAACAACGTTACATTGTATAGTCTGTCAATACTTAAATTGTTTTATCATTTAAATATAAAATACATGTAATATAATATTGGTTTTATAGTAAAATTAAAATATATTTTTCATGTAAGACACTTTTAAAGCAATTTCTCTTTGTACTGTTAGTAGTGTAAGCTATGTTTATTCCATTTAAAATGTTTTCTTACTTTGTCTTATCTTTTCCTTTCCTATATCTTCAATCCAAGTTTATGCTTCCTTCATTCCTTGCCTAGAAAACAATTTTTCCAGGAAAGATAGCTTAGTTGATGCAGTAACAGATAGCATTAAAAGTCTTAAAACAACAAAAGTTTCTTTTCTTGCACTCTAAATATCAAATGCAGATCAGCAAGGTGACTCTGAACATTTCAATCTCTAAAGGATTCAAGCTGATTAGGTAAGAGTCTAGCACTTAAAGTTATCTACCGAAATATGTGTGTTTCAGTTTTATCCCCACCCTTGACTTAGGTTGGCTTGGAGAAAGAATCAATGAGAAAGTGAAGCCAAAGAAAGTGAATCCCATTTCCTGCTGATTTTCTAGAGGAAAATGACTTGAGTCAGTGCTTGAGAGAGATCCCTCAGAGGAAAAACTTCAAAGGCCATACTATTTGGTAAATGTCAAATGAGTTACCTAGGGACTTCCATCAAGGAATTTGTGTTTTTGTTTTGTTTTACTTGTTTTGCTCAGTCCCAGGTAAGAGATGGCCTGGTCTGTTGACCAAGGGCACGTTCTTCTTGGATCTGTACAAGCCTAAATAATTAGAGAATATCTTTGATCAATTTTGCCTCCCATAATTCTCTCAGATAAAGTATAAATTTTACATTTGTCCAGAAAGGTATTTTCCAACCCTGAGTAAACCATAGCACTAATTTCTGTAGATCAATTGCAATGTAGAGTAACTGTAGGCAAACCAGTTGATTTCTGATTATTCTCAAACCAGGTAGAAGTATATTTCTTTTTCAGTAACATATTGATAAAATTATATAGTATTTTGACTTGACTTACATTGAATTCTTTTTTAGATTTGAAACAGTATCCTTGGTGTCTTTTTACAAAAGGGGTCATAAATATCTTTTGCAAGTAAATTAAAAATATGTATATCAGGGAAGCCCGACCAACTATATAAGCAACTTACATCAGACAGCTTACTACATTTGGTAAGGAAAGTGGAAACTACTATAAAACAGATTTAATGCAAGCTCTAAAGGAGATAGCCTTAAAAATGCATGGTAGAATAAAAACATATTTTTCATTTCTATACTCACAATTTAATTTCATACTATGTTTGAGAATCATTATACTGAATATATATAACCCATTTTTACAGTGCCTGATACTATCCGGCTTTTACACCCACTGGCTGTTTAGTCTTTAAAATAAAAGCAAAATAGAATGAATGTTTTTACAGCTGTTCTTCTACATGATATGAAAATGGAATCTGCAAAGAGATATTCACATTGTATTTCCTTTAGTTTTAAATGCAGCCAAATTAGTAAGGTAATAGATACAAAAAATAAAATACTGTGTTCCTTGAAAGTCACATAATCCTTAAATTCAATTGTAAGTGAAACAGATCAATCTGATATTTACCAGGGTCTTTTCTATAGGGGAACACTATAGCATCACTTGTATGTAATGGTTAAAAACAATAAAAATGGTAATTTTAGTGGACAAGATTTATAAGTATTGTGAATAGAGCTTGCTTTCTGTGGTTTCTTTTGTTTTCTGTAAGAGAAAATCCATACTAAATTAAATATAGAATTGAGCAGAGTTTACTCTTAATTTAGTGGATTATAGATGAATAATTATGGGAATATTTAAATTAAGTTGCTATATGGAAAATTAGATATCATGATTTTGGGTCACAGATAATTCAGTATGCCATTTTTTAAAAAAATTGTGATTGCTCCCATCAGAAGTTGAAGTTCTCTGTAACTTTTCACTAATACTATTTACAATTGAGCAGAAGACAGCATTGGCTTTTATCCTGCTCAAGTCTCTGTTCTTTGATTCAATGTTATGAGACTTTCTTTAAAACTCTGTAATAGCGGCCAGGTGTGGTGGCTCATGCCTGTAATTCCAGCACTTTGGGAGGCCACTGCAGGTGGATCACCTGAGCTCAGGAGTTCAAAACCAGCCTAGCCAACATGGTGAAACCCTGTCTCTACTAAAAATACAAAAGTAGCTGGGCGTGGTGATGCATGCCTGTAGTCCCAGCTACTCCCAAGACTGAGGCAGGAGAATTACTTGAACCTAGGAAGCAGAGGTTGAGTGAGCCGAGATTGTGCCATTGCACTCTAGCCTGAGCAAAAGAGCAAGACTCCATCTCAAAAAAAAAAAAAAAAAAAAAATCCCTCTTTAATAACCAGAAGAATAAGGACAACACAATAATAACTAAACTACTTTAAATAAGGTTGAAGCTAAACTTAGTTAAAACTTGTAGTGAGAAGAACATTCTTTATAAGGCATAGTTTACATATTTCTATAAGTAACACTTGAATTCTGAGGTTGTGTCACTAAGAGGTATTTGAAAATTTTATTTTCCATAATTGTGGAGTTTCCAGATAATATGCATACACATGCAGATCTACAATATAGATATATATCTATTTAGAATACATTAAAAATGCAAACACTAGATTGTTTTATCTCTAGGACAGTGACTCTGAGCTTCACAAAACACACAGCAGAGTATTTCCAAAGCAAATTTTAAATAATATGATATTTATGATAAAGAAGCAGAGGTGATTTTATGCATAAGTTCTCAGTGGATTTTTGATTGTATAATTAGGACAGGTTTAAATTAGATTTTAACTAAGTTAGCTGACTTTCCATAACATTATGGGAATACAAACTGTGTGTGTGTGTGTGTGTGTGTGTGTGTGTGTGTGTGTTTAGGCAAGCTCAGTACATTACTGTACATTAATTTTTTGTTCATTTTTTTCTAATTACAAATTGTAACATTTCTTTAAAACTTGATAAACTGGTGAAGGGAGGGAAAGAGTTACATTTGCCTCTGGTCTCAGGGGCCTCAGTACCTGCTGATGAAGCAAGAATTACAAATGCATTTTACAATGGAAAAAGTTCTTTTGAACACTTTTGTCTTATCGATTGTCTTTATTAAAGACTGGGTGTAGCAGATTATCATGTTTTATTGATAAAAGTGAAGGTGAGCACACACACTGTGTAATTTGAGAAATGTCGATTTAAATCTTTTGCCCATTTTTTTATGGAAATATTAGTTTTTTTCCTATAAAATTGTTTGAGCTTCTTATGTATTCTGTTTATTAACCTCTTGTCAGATGAGTAGTTTACAAATATTTTCTCCCATTCTGTGGGTGGATACAGAGAGTAGAAGGATTGTCACCAGAGGTTGGGAAGGCTAGTGGGGGCTGAGGAGGGTGGGAATGGTTAATGCACACACATACAAAAAAATAAATAGAAAGAGTAAGACCTGCACAATAGGATAACTATTTGATAGCACAACAGGATAACTATAGTCAGTAATAACGTAATTGTACATAACTTAAAGAGTGTACTTGGGCCAGGCATGGTGGCTCATACTTGTAATTCCAGCACTGTGGGAGGTCAAGGTGGGCAGATAACTTGAGCCCAGGAGTTCAAGATCAGCCTGAACAACATGACAAAACCCCATATCTACAAAATAAAAATTACAAAACTTAGCTGTGCATGGTGGTGTGTGCCTGTAGTCCCAGCTACTCGGGAGGCTGAAGTTAGAGGATCCATTGAGCTTGGGAGGAGGAAGTTGTAAGTCAAGATTGGGCCACTGCACTGCAGCCTGGATGACGGACTGAGACCCTGTTTCCTGCCCCCCGCCACACATAAAAAAAGTGTATTTGGAATGTTTGTAATTTAAAGGATAAATGATTTAAATGATTGAGGGAATGGAAAAAAAGTAGGAAATTGTAGAGCAATTTGTTCTTTGAGTATCAATGTTTAGGGTCAAGATCCAAAGTTAATAAATTATACATGTAGTGTTTGCTCTGCTCTTCAATAGAAGCATCTCTATATGGCATCACGTCTTTAAAATGGCACATAGTAGGATGAATTTTACAGCAAGTTTTTCCATGACAAATGCTATTTTTAAAATGGATTTCTAGGCAATAGCCTCATAGGATTGCCCAATATTGTAATATCATTCCTGAACTTATACAATATTGGAAGATGGGTTTGAGTTTTGAGATCAGTCTGACAATTTGAAGTGACAAATTCTGTGCTCATCTGTGTTTGTGTCTCCCAGTGGAAACAGAATATTTAAGAGATTAAACATTAGCTAGAGAGTTGAGTAATTGAATCCCAAATGGTACTTCAGGCCAAGGTGGTGATTAAATTCTGGAGAAATTCACACTGAAGGTCTTTTTCTTTCTCAGTGCTGCTATGACATGACACACAAAATATTAATATTGGCATAGCATTAGATAAAAATGCTACTGTGATCTTTGCTATTCAAAGCAAACTGAAATATTTACAATATGCATAAAGAAGGTTAACATAGTGTGAAGGAAAAAAAAACAGAACACAAAATAAAATTTGAGATTTCTAAAAGGAGAAATTACCAAGTAAATCTATAAATATCACAGTCATATTTTTATCATTTGTACTAATTTTAGAATGTCAATATGTATTTGCTTATATGTTTATGAATTAGAACATATTTCACATATGTACACTATTTTCTGAGAAAAAAATGTTTAATTGATAGCATAGAAGTAAAACATTGTGTGGTTAATCTGGCAACAACAACAAAGATGAAGTACAAAATGAAGTCAATTGAAGGTGTAAGAAGTGTAGCAGGGGTATAAAATTAGACATGTGGAGAAAGGGGAATACCAAATTCCAAATTTTTTCCATTTAATTTAGCATCTGGCTGAAGTCATTGTAGCTAAATGTTTAAAGATGGTTAGCACATTTTAAGACAGGAAAAGAAACAGCTTAATTGGAATGGGACACATCCCAAGGGCTGAAAATCATGTAGCATCAGGCTAGAGTTTGGGTTATAGATTTATTACTAACCAAAATATTAATTCCTATTGGTATTTTAAACCCCAGTAAGACACAAACCTGAATCTACTGTGGTTGCTTCTCTGCCCTAAATTCTTGTTCTAATCATCATTTTTGGTTTAGGAGAGTGATTCTCATCATCCTAAGGTGAAAAGGAACATTTCAGTATATTATGGTGTAGCAAGAAGAGCATATAAAACCACTATTCTAACATCATTTTAACTACAGCCTTGCCGGATGATCTTGGAGAAGTCAACCTGATCTTTCTGAGCTCCTTCTTTTTTTATAAAATGAAAGCAATGTTCCCCCTTCCTGCTTACTTCAAACAGTCATTATGGTATAAAATGAGCTAATGGAATGTGAACAACTCCAACTCTAAGCTGTTTAACAAATGAAATGTATTAATCTATGCCAGGCCAGCCACACTTGGACCAAAACATGCAGATGCTTCTATGATGGAATGGTACAAACCACAGCTTCATTGTGGACTAATTAATGGGCTGACTAAATGAGTGGGAGTTCCAGTTTAGACGATTATTTCAAGATTTAATTTACTCCACTTCTGTCCCAGAGTGTCAACTTCAATTTTTACTTTAGAGTTCCACTTGATACCTTTAGCAAGTGAAAAGGGCTTTATGTAATTTTGTTCTCTGAAAACATGACAAATTCCTCTTTTCTGTTATGAACTAGATTTAATAGAAATCAATCATGAATATAAAAATCAAGTTTATACCCTAGTTTGCCAGTTGACAAGATTCTCAGTCTGACAATTAAAAATATGCTTAAATAAACACAATTTACTTCACTTTTAGCATTTGTTTGGTAATGGGTTTTTTCCTCTAGAAATATTATACAAAGACTACAACTTCAAATTTATTTTCTGGAAAGTGACAGAGCTAGTTATTCCATAAGCCTTAATATTTTTAATCTGTGAAGACATACAGATTTATGGAAAGACCAGTTGTGCCAACAAAATAAGACTGTGTTGAGGTATATAAACTGATTTAACCAAAACTATGAATACCACATACCATACTACAAGTTAAAGTCTAGAAATTTAGAGGTAACTAAGGCACATTCAATCGGTAAGAAGTTCATTGATGGCTGGGTATAGTGGCTCACACTTGTAATCTCAGCACTTTGGGAGGCCAAGGCAGGCAGTTCATGAGGGCAGGAGTTCGAGACCAGCCCGGCCAATATGGTAAAACCGTATCTCTACTAAAAATACAAAAATTAGCAGACGTGGTGGCATGAGTCTGTAGTCTCAGTTCCTTAGGAGGCTGAGGCAGAAAAATTGCTTGAACCCAGGAGCAGAGGTTGCAGTGAGTGGATCGTGCCATTCCACTCCAGTCTGAGCAACAGAGCAAGACTCTGTCTCAAAAAAAAAAAAAAAAAAAAAAAAAAAAAAAAGCAGCAGCAGCTCATTGACTTGTATAGTTCACAGCAAAAATACACCTGGAGCTCCTGTACCAAAATAGCCTTAATGTTCATTAAAAATAGGACATCTCTATTTTTGCTTTTAAAAGTTAAGATGTATCTACTTTACCTTCATCAGTATGTCGTCATACGAATTTTTTTTAAAATCACATGAAGTGAGTAGGTGTAAAGTACTTCATAACTTTTAAGGCATTTTGTAAACTCAAGTCATGAGTTCATCAAATATTCTGATGACAGAATTTAGATGAGTCCACACATTTAGAATGTGTTCTAGATCCTAATACTATGATCTTAGCTTTTACTCTTTTAACTGTCTTATTATTGAACGTTGTATCCCAAATATTGACAAAATGTTATTGAAACTCTTATTTTTCCTCATTCCACATTTATTGAAGATCTTCTTTCTATGACCTTGTATACAAAGTTTATTAATACTAACTTTTAACTAGTTCTGTGTTTAATCAACTAGATTGATATGATCAGGCTGTTTCCATGTACTATACTCTAAAAGTGCTGTCTATTGAAAGTGCTTAGAAGTGTGAGGTTGGTAATGAACATGTGTACCATGTGTCTACAGGCTTGGAAGAAAGGGGAATTCTTCCTAATTAGAACCAAAGAAGAGGAGACTTAGAAAGTATTATTTGGCTTTTATACAGAGTTCCAACAGAAAATCCAGAAAGCCATTATGTAAGTGGGTAGATGGAAGAATCCCTGTTCTTAAAGGTTTGCTGTCATGAATCATAGAGTCAAAGGGAAAAAAAAAAACAACCAAACAAACAAAAACTATTAGAATGAAAATTGTGTGTGTGAATTTTGTACTCATAAGTTTGCATTCAATGCAGATTACTAGTGTGCCAGCGATGCTTTCCTTATTACAATTTCTACCAAATTATGCATTCTAAATCCTGAAAAGGCCTCAGGCTAAACTACATGCCTCTTTTATTCCACATGAACAGCTCTTTGCTGAGGAGAGGATCCAGCCTCCATCCTGACCCAGCTTTGAGGCAGATGTTACCTCACTTATGGGGAAGAAATTCTCTTAATGTACGTCTTCCTGCTGTCAGTGTGGTGGAGGGGGAGATGGGAAGTGGGAGGCTGACAAATGATTAATATTTGACCTTATGCAGTTTTGAGTCTAAGTTCTGACTCCTGAAATCTCCCTTCATATATTACCACTACAAAATATTATGTGTGTGTGTGAATGTGTGCTTACCTATACTTCCAGAGCAGTAGTTTGTTTCTACTAAGTGAGAAAACACAGTGACACTAATCATTAGAATGCAGAATAACTTTATTTTGCTTTTATCAGTACTACTTTACTGACAATCCAAATAGATTATCTGATGTAGCCATTACATGTTGATTCAGAAAATTCCTCAGCTCAGCAGCCAAATCAGCTACAAGAACAATACCATTTTGTCTTAAGACAAAACTGCATTTGGGGATACGAAAAGAACGGTGATGTAGGGTAAACTTACGTTTTTATTTTTGTTGTTGCTTTTGTTTTTTTAGGGATAGCCTTGCTCTATTGTCTAGGCTACAGTGCAGTGGCACAATAAGAGATCATTAGCTTCAAACTCCTGGGCTCAAGCTATCCTCCAGCCTTAGCCTCCCAAATAGTTGGGACTACAGGCATGCCACCATGCCTGGCTAATTTTTATTTTTATTTGTTTTATAGAGACAGGGTCTCATCATGCTGCCTAGGTCTGATTTTTCATCGTGGCTTTATATGGATAATGGACACATAAATCCAAGTAGGCTGGTTTTCTTAGTTTGATAGATGAGATAGATGACGGTATTACCCAACAAATGAGGAGGATTCTTTTTCAACTTCTATTTGAAAGAATATATTGAAGTTTTATCTGTTGTACCAGTTATTGTTTCATACATTTTACTTTATGGTATTTGATGATCATCTGATCATGCACCCCTGTGCATAAACATAATGTCCACTTGCAGATGAAGAGACTGAAGTATACTCAGCCACTGATGCAGCAAACATTTATAAAGTTACCGGAATATGCTAGGCACAGCTCTGAGAATTGAGGAGCATCGTAGAGTAAACATACCACAGTCTTGGTTACTATGACCTTTACTTCCTAATTGGAGAATTTTACATCCAATAAAGGGCATCAAAACAATGAGAGGGACGTCCAGAGGTTACACAGTTACTAGGAGAGCTGATATTTCAGATTAAATCTTCTTTCTCCAAGTGTATGGCTATTTTCATAACATGGTACTGTAGTTTATGTTAGAAAAATGAATGTCCCTCCTGATTTTGCAGGTTCATTGGGCCAGATACTATCTTTATTCGTTCTTATCTTGTTGCTGTCATCCCCTTGTACCACAGCAGCCATATTAATAGTCTCATATTTTGTGTGTGTGTGAGTGTGTGTGTGAGTGTGTGTGCGTTTTCTTTCTCTGACAGAAAAGATATATTAGTCAAGAACTGGAAGAAGTAAAAAGAAATTGAGAAGTACCCAAAACACTAAAAAGCCTAAGAAACTATTATATAGTACAAATGAAAGAAAAAAGTCAAAGATACTTATAAATTCCTGTTATCCAAAACAGCACATAGGGTTAAAATGGGCTGATAGCATGCGTATATATCGATAAAAATATTATTGATATCAAATATAATGTTATTTATCTCATATCCTGTGAATATAGGTAGAGTTAAATGGTCAAATGTTTCAAGAATAATCCATTTTATATTTATTGCAGAGATAGCATATATTAGAATGATTTTCCAGAGACAGATGCAATATTAGAGTTAAGAAAAGCATTTCAAGAAAATAAATAACTGAAAGAAGAAGTCACTCCAGAGCCTTCTTGCCGGGTGGATAAGGGCTCCTAACAAGGCACACTAGAAAATTGAATTGCAAAGAGGTTAAATCACATTGCAACCCAAACCACATAAGGAGACATGCGGCAGAACTGAAATTACTGTACAGTCACACTTTGTTTTAATCACTTGAAAAAAATCCATATGTTTTACACATGTGAGCTACTCAGTTATAGTCAGAATGCTCAGCATTAGGGAATATTGGGGAAACTAAATCTTAGAGTCTAAGATATAATCACGCTACTCTTTCCCTTTTCCTCCTTCTTCATTAATAAGATTTTGCACTTGCAGGAATTTCGTATTTAATGAAGATGCAGCCCTAAGGCCAACTCAATTTTGTCTCTGTTTGCCCTGTGCCTATAACTTTTAATGTTGTTTTTGTCTTTCCTTGTTCTAACTGGCATGGAAGAATTCCTGCAAGCCTTGAATGCCATCTTCAACTAAAGAACATAAGTAGGCACCCACTATTTTCTCAGGAAGCCAAAATAGCCAGAAGTCTAGCAAGTAGGCCTAACAGCTCCTTCACACATCTTCAATGCCATTGTTTTTAAAGTGTTTGGTGATGAATTGGAAAACACACTGAGTACTGTAAGAAGTAAAATATGTTTTTGTGAGGGCAAAGAATAGCCTCCCATTCATTCCAGACTATGTTTACCTTAGCACAGAGTCTGTCTGAATGCCCAAACTGGTGGGGCTTTCCTTGGGGTCTTCTAATGGCACATCTGGAGTCTGTTAGTGACAGTGCTACCATACAAACATCTTTCTGACTCTGGCTGTATACTTTAACACAAACATGGATTATTAAAACTTTTAGGGAATTTCATCAAGCAATTTCTTTTTTGTCTATACACTGCTAATAATTTATTTGTATTGAATTTAATTTTTATTTTAGTGCCCTGGAGATAAAAGCAAATGCTATGTATATTTCTGCACAGTACATAAATGTGTGGATGTATTTTTAATTTTAAAAAAAGCATACAGTATATGCTTAATTCCAAGTGCCCTAACATAAGTTAGGTCATGCTGGTAAGGTCAACTGAGTCATGTAGGCCAGTTTTATGGTCCAGTGGATTTAGGAGAACACAAGTATAATTTAATGCAAGGCATCTATCTCCTTGAGGAGCAAATGAGAAAAAAATGTGGATTAATGAGATGCTGGAATATGGGTGGCTGTATACTACTCTGTGGCATGCATTTTATGATTTATAAACTGATTATAAAATTTTTTAAAAAGACAGTCATCTGTGTCTACATTTATGATATGAATAGAATCATAAGTAATCTTGATATAAATTTTTTTCTTTCAAACTTTCACTTACCATAATACTTGATACATAATAATTACTGAGTAAATGCTGGCTGTTATTATAATTGTTGTTACATGCTGTATTAGTTCCCCCAGTCTCCTGTAGCAAATTACCACACACTAGGTGGCTTCAACAACAGAAATTTATTCTCTCATAATTCTGGAAGCTAAAAGTCCAAAATCAAGGCATCGGCAGGGTCATGTTCCTTCTGAAGGCTCCAGGGAAGGTCCTTCCTTGCCTTTCCAGTTTTGTAGGGATGCTGGCAATCCTTGGCCTTCCTTAGTTTGTGACAGCTTAAGTCCAGTCTTCAAATGAGCTTCTCCCCTATGTGTGTCCAAATGTCCCCCTTCATAGAAGGACATCAGGTAAGGACACCTACACTAAACCGGTGTGATCTGATCTTAACTTGATTACATCTGCAGCAGCCTATTTCCAAATAAGCGCCCATTCACAGGTTCCTGGTGGACATAAATTCTGAGCAGACACTCTCCAACCCAAAGACACATAATAAGTTGTATAATATTTAATAATTTCAAATAGATGACCAGAAATAATAAAATACACGTCAAGCAAGAGCTACAAAATCTAGTCATTGTTCATCCAAGTATGTTTTGTGAGATACAATTTACAGTAGAGTTGCCATCACACAACATATTGTGTGTTCTTTTATTTTCATTAAAAGCACTTTGGGAGGCCGAGGGGGGTGGATCACGAGGTCAAGAGATCGAGACCATCCTGGTCAACATGGTGAAACCCCGTCTCTACTAAAAATACAAAAAAATTAGCTGAGCGTGGTGGTGCACGCCTGTAGTCCCAGCTACTTAGGAGGCTGAGGCAGGAGAATTGTTTGAACCCAGGAGACGGAGGTTGCAGTGAGCCCAGATCACACCATTGCACTTCAGCCTGGGTAACAAGAGCGAAATTCTGTCAAAAAAAAAAAAAAAAAAAAAAAATTGCCTATTTTAAAGATTCTCAAGAAAATCTAAATTTGGGGTCACCTAAATTTTTTTTTTCTCAGACTGAGTCTTGCTCTGTTGCCCAGGCTAGAGTGCAATGGCATGATCTTGGCTCACTGCAACCTCCACCCACTGGGTTCAAGGGATTCTCCTGCCTCAGCCTTTCAAGTAGCTGGGATTATAGGTACCCACCACCACACCTGGCTAATTCTTGTATTTTTAGGAGAGATGGGGTTTCACCAGTTTGGCCAGGCTGGTCTCGAACTCCTGATCTTAGGTGATTCACCCGCCTTGGCCTCCCAAAGTGCTGGGATTATAGTTGCAAGCCACGACGCCCAGCCTGGTCACCTAAATTTTTAATGCAATATGTTATTACCCAATTTGTTGAACTATAGTATTTTATAGTCATTGTCCTGAATTTCTTTTTCATTAAGAAATAAATAACAAATAAATTGCTTTTCTGAATTTAGGAAATATTTCCAAAAGTACTGCTTAAGCATGCAAACAAATAAGACAATGAAGAAATATTTGCCCCCTCGTTTGCCCTCTTTATCCCTCCCCTCTTAAGAAAATAAGCATGAACAGTTTGGTGTGTTGCTTTTGCATCTTTTCTCTATGATTATCAACCACTTAAATAAATGTTATTTGCTCTTTTTAACTGGGTCATTATATACATATAATTATGTCTATCATTTTTTGTATATATGTTAGAAACAGACATTCATATTGATATGAACAAATCTTACTGATTTCTTCTCTTTTCTTTCTTTCTTTCATTTCTTTCTTTTTTCATTTATTTATTTTGAGACAGTGTCTGGCTCTGGTTATGTCGCCCACGCTGGAGTGCAGTGGCACGATCTCAGCTCACTGCAACCTCCGCCTTCCAGCTTCAAGTGATTCTTGGGCATAAGCCTCTGAAGTAGCTGAAACTACAGGCTTGAGCCACCACATCTGGCTAATTTTTGTATTTTTAGTATAGACGTGGTTTCTCCATGTTGATGAGACTGGTCTCACATTCCTGTCCTCAAGTCATCCTCCCACATTGGCCTCCCAAAGTGCTGGGATTACAGGTGTGAGCCACTGCACACAGCCCTCATTTCATTTTCAATAGCTAAAAAGTATCCCATGGGGTTTATATATTATAACGTATTAGCTTTTTAGTATAATGAATTAACTAATTTATTATTTTGGTTATTTTATCATTTTTTATATTCTTTTGCCAATATAATCATTGTGCAAAAACGATTGCAGTATAGACTATTTTATAAGATATTCTTTAAAACTGAGATACAACCCCCCCCACACACACACACATTATAAATTTTCAAACATACAGCCCAAAAACATGCCTTGAAACTAGACATTTCTGACTGCATTTGGCAACTTCTAAGAATCAATTTTAAATTTAGATATAAAAAAAAAACACAAAAAGTCCTTTTGGTGTTTCACCAAGGTTCTCAGCCATATTTTTGAAATACTAATATTGCTTTCAATGTGACTGCTTCATCCAGCAAAAAAGCTATTTTAATGTCTAATGTCTTCATTAGAAAAATCCATTTATTTATCTGAGCAGTACAATTAGGATATCCAGAGAATATATAATTATATTGTGAATTCTTTAAAAATAGTGGCCATTAATGTGCTCCTTAATATTTCCTCTACTTAGGATAGTGAGTGTTTGCATTCAAAGCTCAAACAGTATTTGAAAATGAGATAGGCATTTCTGTTGCTGTGTTCTAATATTCTGCAATTCAACCTTCAATCCATATCAGCCTGGCTTCTAACTGCCACCACACTGAAAGAGTTCTTTTCAAAGACTCCAACAACTCTCATAGCAAAAACTAGTGATTGCTTTCCTTGTCTTCTCTTACTTGAACACTTATTATTCCAACAACCAACCACTTGCTCCTTCTTAAAACATTCTGTTGCCCAGGCACAGTGGCTTACACCTGTAATCCCAGCACATTGGGAGGCCGAGGTGGGTGGATCACTTGAGGTCAGCAGTTAGAGACCAGCCTGGCCAACATGGTGAAACCCCGTCTCTACTAAAATTCCAAAATTAGCTGGTTATGGTGGTACACACCTGTAATCCCAGATACTCAGGAGGCTGGGGCAGGAGAATTGCTTGAACTTGGGAGGTGGAGGTTGCAGTAATACAGTCAGCTGAGATCATGCCACTGCACTCCAGTCTGGGTGACAGAGCAAGACTCCCTCTCAAAAACAAAAAGTCTATTTTTGTGGCTTCTTTGGCACCCATCTTTCTTCATTTCTATCCAGTTTATGAGTCATTGCTTCACTGTCTTCTTTTTCAGTTATTGTTTTATATCCAAAGTCTGTATGTTACTGAGGTTTGGGACTTTACACAACCTAAATACATCTATGCCCATGTAATTAAACACAGCTTTATTTATGCTGATGGGACTCACACTTACATTTTTTTTGAGACCCCTCTTCTAGGTTACAAACTTGCATTCTGTATTAGTTGAGATTTCATTTAGTCACCTAAAGGAGAAAACTCAGATACATTTGCTTAAGCCATATAGGAGTTTAAGTTCTCCTTGTTCTAGCAAGATACAAAATACAAACCTAGTGCAGGAATCAAACATAACAGAACTAAATTCCTTAGCATTCTCTTGTGCTTTTTCTTATGATTGGGCACAAAATAATTGTTGAAGATCCAGCACAGCCTCACAGGCCAGAGAAAGTGAGAGGAGGCGTCATAAGTAAGATGACCATGAAAGTTATTGCCTGAATTGAGAGAGTTTTGAAAGCAAAAAGTAAGGTGTTCATAATTAAGTCAGGAAATAGACATATACTCTGTCTTTCTCAGAAAAGTCAGGAAATATAGTCCCCTTCGTGCTAGGGAACAGGTCAAGTGCCAGCTGTCACCCACTTTTTAAAGGGCTTTCTCAAAATGCCCACCCAGCAGCTGCAAGGTACAACGTATTGCTCAAAACTATATCAGATGACTACTTCTCACTTTGAAATCAGTGACAGTAGTCTCTTTGTTTTTAAATTAGGTACATTTATAAAAGTTAGATAAATGGCAATTGCAACAAAATGAGAGTTCTGATAGAAAGAAAAGAAGACAGGATAACAGGTAGATTTCTAATAGTGCTTGATATTGATATACACGTAAACCTCCTTAGTCTCTACCACGGTGTCTCATCAGAGTCTAAAATGCAATATTATTTAAAATCAAACCCTTTCTCTTCCCATTTCTCCCAAACCTGATCCCATTAGAATCTTGCATCCTCAGTAAATGGAACAGAATGCTATATGTCTTGTTACGGAAACTGGAAATCTAGGGAGGCTCTAAGATCCATCCTTTCTATCAACCCCCCACACCCAATTCCTTGGCAAGTCCTATTTACTCTTCAAAACACTGCTTAAATTTGAAGCTTTATGACACTGTATTCTGTCACCTCCTTAGAGCAAACCACCCTCAACTTTTTGCCTAAAACATGAAAACAAAAGCTTAACTTGTCTCTCTGCTTCCAACACTGCCTCCCAATCCTTACTATACGTAGCAATATTAACTTTATATTGAATCACAATATTGTTTTTTTAAAAAACCTTTCAATAACTTCCTATAAGTCTTAGAATAAAATCCAAATGCAACACCATGTATTTCCTCTACATGAAGCATTATTCTCTTATCCTTTCCATCAGGCTTTTATTTTTCTTCCCTAACTGAAACTTGAAATCATTTTTCTGTTTTATTCTCTTTTTTTGTCTGTCTTCCCATCTAGGACCCTACATCTATTAGGCATAAACTCTATCATCTGTACCTGGTGCGCAGGTTTTCCATGGTGTCTGGCACACAATGAGCATCTAATAAATATTAAATGAATAAATTTACTAGCCATCATAAAAGCAAACGAGGGATCACCTATCTCAAAATATAATTAAGAGTGGCTAGAAATACTTTCCTTCTTACTAGAAAAATAAAGCTGGAAGCTGATGACAATATCATTTTCCCCCAAAATCTATCCAAAGTTTCCTCCCAACTGCTTCTTTAACAACTGCAGCAGACCACAGCTTTCCCTCTCCTCTTTAAACATCAGGAGAACATCATTAATGTTTAATATTTGAGCACAGGCCAAGGTTTCTGTTTGTAAGTCTCAGGAGGAAAGAATTTTGATAATTGAATGATTTCCGGCAGGGAAGCACATTCCCAAATCCACATGCACTCATGTCTGTCCCAGGCTCCACTGCCAGGATGCTTATTTATTCTGTGTCTGGGACTTTCCAGTTTAAATAAGTCCTTCTGCCTCATTACTGTGTCTGCTTGTATTTGTTGGACAAATTATTTTCTCATTGATTCTATGCTGTGGCATATTACTTGAGGAGTATGTCTTACAGCTCAGAGAAGTTCCAAGGTGCCTGTGAGCATTGTAGCACAAAGTATTAAATAATTTTTCTTTTTGTGGAATGAAGCTTGAAATAAGATTTTAGGCTATTTATGATCAGCAGCTGAAAAGCTTCTGTTGTCAGCAAAGCTCAAAGCAACTTGGGGAGATTCCGTTATTGCTTTTCCTTCTCTCGCTGCCTTAAAACATGTTTATTTTCTGTTGCTTAAACAAGATTCTCTTAGTAAATGAACTCTCTCGATACCTTTTCAAGATGAATTACTGCCAAGTCCAAATTTCTTTGTTCCAAATAAATGGACTATTCCTTTGTTCTATTGCTTTAAACCTTTCAAACAGTCTAAACAGAATGAAGTTAATAAGCTGCCGTTGGTGATTCTGGTATGGCGTCTGGCAGCTAGGACAGTAGTAGCAGTTTTTGTTGTTGTTTTTAATGGTGACTATTTTATGTGCACTTTGGAACAATTTAGCTGTTCATTCAGAGAGAGGAAAATATATCACAGTTGCAATAATTTTAAAATTCTATCTGTGTTTACAACTTTCTCTCCATTGTCTCTATTATACTTAATAATAAAAACAAACAAAGAAACAAACAAAAAACAGAAGCCTAAATGCTTCTCTCCAGAACCTTACACAATAACACATTCAAGATCCACAGAGCATTAGAAGAAAAAACAATAAGATGAGCCAAAGACTGTCTGACAATAACGACCGTTACTAACTGGCATTTATTTAGTGCTTACTTCATGCCAGGCACAAAGTGCTTTATATGGATTAACTCTTTCATCTTTGCCCTTGTACCCCAGGGTTTACCATGGTGTCTGGCACTCAGTGGGCATCCAATAAATATTTATATTTAGCTTTAATTTATGCAAGGGCTTTCTGTGGACTAACTAGTTTAATTCTCCCTAGAATCACCTAGGTTCTCATTATATGTGGAATCGCTCTATGGGTTCTAGTTATAGATGAGATAACTCCACAAGTTCCAGTTATATATGACATACTGTTAATTTTACACATGAAGAAATGAGGCCAAAAGGATATGAGCAATAGGTCAAGGTCACACAAATAATAAGGGACAAAACCAGAATATGAACATAGGCAGAGTGTTCCAGACCTGCACGATGCAGACCATGGTGAGTAAAAGACTTGCATATTCAGCTGTTGTACGATTAAGACAGTGTAGAGGTTATTAGTAGAAACACTTTTGAGCAGGTTTTCCAAGACTTGGATGATAAATCAGGAGTGGTAAGAATTGCTTCAGTATTTATCAGCATAAAAACAAATATTTGCAATAGCAAAGCCTATTTCTATTATTATTTAGACACAGGGGCAAGACTGTTCAAGTTCATTCACCAGCTAACTCTACAACCCATCAGCCAAAACATCTAAATTTGCCTTCATTTTCTCACCTGTAGACTGGGATGATATTAATACCTATCTCCTGGGGTTGTCATGAAAATTAAAAGACATGGTATACATAGGAGCACAAAATACCAAATGGCACATTCATAAGCTAGGTTTTAGTTATGTTATTACATCTAAAGTCTGTTTACCAGTTTAAAATGATAATATATCCAAAATAAAATACCACGTCTATATACATACACAAATTAGTGTCAGCAACTTTAATCATCAGTTTTAAAGGAGTACAGTGTAGGGACTTTAAATATCTGGTACCAGAGAGACAGTTCAATTAAACATTTTGTTTTCAGCTCATTATTGGGTCACACTTGACTTGGGACCATTTGAGTCAGAGATACAGCTGTTCCGCCACTAAAGGGAACAGTGTATTTAAATGTGATCCCTAGTGGGATTACAGTTTTGTGAGTCAGTCTGTGCTCTGTAGGGAACATATTACTTTGTAATAAAATGTAAGATTTTTTTCATTATTGTTTCAATCCATTTAGGACAAACCTTTCACATTTAGATTTGACTCTGTGTAGGTTACTTGTCATTAGGCATGATAAAGCATTTCCCCCAAGGTCTCCAGTGAAAGGAACTGGCAGTTTTCCTAATGACTCTTCTTTTGTTTCATTTACCTTCCACAAGGGAACTTTGTCTTTTTCCCTTTGCATTTTTTTTTTTGAGGGGTAGGGGGTCTTTGCTGGAATCATGACTTACATTTTTACTGCATTTTTCTGTGTAATATCTTTCTCAATGTTCACATTCCCCCACCACCTCCAACCCATATCTAGAAAGACCTCAAAGCTAGCCAGCTGGTGGCTTAACCAAATAAGAGTTCGTGATAGAGGCAAGTCTCCAATGCTCACGTGGATGAATGTATAAATGAGCACTAGGAAGGACACAAATGTTTGACTTTATAATGTCTACCCACATTCAATAACCCTAGTGCAGTTTTAAAGGATCCATTACAAATCCTATATGAAGTATAAATTTGAAAGAACATGTAGATGTCTCTCAGTAGTTTTCCATATGAAAATATTTTGTTTGAAATTCAGTACTGAAGAGTATCTGGAGTTAATAAAAAGAAAAATCTTATTTTGTCCAGATGAATGAGTTTAAAACCAATGTTTCTTACTGAAGAATAAAAGGTTATATGATCTTTTAGAAGCAATGTTAAATAGATCCAATGGTTTTAAATAAATATATATATATGCACACACATATGTACATAATATATATACATAAAACATACAAGTTATGACTAGATGAATTGTCTTGAATATCAAACACTTAAACAATGTACCAAACAAAATTCAGACATTTTAATCATATGTGGTAGCCAATTTAAAAGTCACTATATAGGAAAATCTCCTTATATTCTTTCAGGCTGCTTATGTCTTGTTATAACCGGACTGTTAGAGCTGTTAATATTCTACTTTCAGCATGCCGTTATGTCTTAAAAGAAAAATAAAGTGGAAAAAATGAAATGAAGTATATTCGAGCAAAGAAAACACAGAAAATAATGCATTATCTTGAACATATTATAAAATATATATGCCTATGTATGTATATGTAATATTTTATTCAAATACATAATACAGTAAGTGATCATTTTTAAACCCAAACTTAATATTGCTTGGATTTATATATAGAATCAGAGCATAGACACAAAATTCTTTCAGTTTGTTGATCTAAACATGCCCATCTCCTATCTACTTTAACCACAGGTGTGCCGCCTGTGGGTATAGCTACATGATGCCATCACAGAAAATATTTTTTATCAAAAATACATTTGACAACTGTTTTTCACAAAAGCAAAGCACAATAAGTTTAGAGACAAAGGGAGAATTTTGCAATAGACCTCCTGAGTGCTTGAAAGAGTTTTCTAAAGACAATATTTTAAAAACCATCCTGAGAGTATTTATGTTTAAGATTGAGATTAAAGATGGATTATATTTGCAGCGACATCATTTCCTTTTAAGGGCTGTCAGTGTGAAATTTTCTTTGTCACATCCTTTCACTTACTCTTTCATTGCATTACATTCATTAAGTACCTATATGGGCAATATATGACTCCAACCAATGAGGAGCAGATAGGGAGGGAGGAGAGAGCTAACCTAAATGATGAGTTCTCATTATGCAATATGACCAATGGTGTAAAAAGGAAATGAACCAAGGAGAAAGAATATATAATAGAAGAAACATGAACAGTGGAATCTGACAACCATGCGTTCAATTGCTTACCTAAATACAACCTGTTTCATAGGATTGCTGGTAGAACCAAAAGAAATAAGTTAAACCTGGGGCATCACAGGGAGTCAAAGCATAGTAGCTATTACCATCTCTAGTATGAGAACACTGGACAGTACAGACTTTTTTTTTTATAGGAAAGATTTCTCCCCTGCTAACCAGCTTCAGGTTATTAATCATTAAAAACTGAAGTTTAGCTCAAAAAGAAAATTATAGATGGTGAATGTAGTGATGCAGCTCGTGAATTTTGTTGAGGTTTAAAGCATCCATTGCTCCCTGTGTAGCACCCCTACAGCACCATGTGCATGCCTTTATTGGCACCTACTCTCCTACATGTGAAAATTTCAGCACGTTGGTAACTTTTCTTGAATTGGTATTTCCTCTGAGCAAAGAACACATGCTATTTATTTATCCTTGTGCTTTTCTGGCTTCATAACAGGTGCTCAGTAACACCTGTATTTGTTGCATTCTAAAAAGAAATGTTGTACATTTCTTAATCATAAAATCCACATTCTACCCTTCTTGACATTTCAGGCCCTTTCAAAACTGTCATTTAGACCCATCCAGTGCATTTCACTTAGAGAAGATAGCAATAGAGTATCTTTAAATTTTAATAAATCTGCAATCTTGAGAGTCCGGTCATTAAATGTTTTACCTTTTAAAACTGTTTTTCAAAAGTGTGTCTATTTAGGCTATTTTAAAGATTATGTCTATCGTTAGTTTACCTTTAAAAATTTGAGGTCAATAGTCACAAGAATTTTTTTCTTGAGGTTAGATTGTCATGCACAAAAATAAAGCATACATTTGAAGCTATATGTATTTAAAATAAAATGAAAAACTAATTGAAAAGACATTAATGGATATAACTTTAAAACACTAAATTTGAAACTCAATGACACTATCCTAACATATTTATACAGCTAGGATGCAAATATTATATGTAGGAGAGCCAGGCCCTTCATTAATAGATTTCTTTAAAGTAGAGAATACCAGCATAGGTACTATAGCAACAGCCTGATACAGTAGTGTCTTAAATAAAAGAGAAATTTATTTTTCTCTTATATACAATCTGAGCAAAAAGAGTTCAGGTCTGATGTGCCTTTATGGGGTCAGAGACACAGGCTGCTTGTATTTTATTTCTCTGCCATCTTCAGCACAGAACTTTCACATCTTGTTCTAAAGCAGCTGCTTCAATTCCTACCCTCATGTTTACATTCCAGTCACATAAAGAGCTAAAGGGTCAGGGATCCTTCTTTTAAGGCTATGATACAAGGTTTTACTCACCTTTCATTTCACATTCTAAAGCCCAAATGTATTTCTATATTAACCCTAGCTGCAAGGGAGTCTACGAATTGTGTCTTTCGTGGAAAAAAAAAAAAAAGGAAGAAAGAAAGCTTAAATTAAGAATTAAGAGGACTTACTACCAAAATAATGAAGGAAGAATCAAATATTGGGACAGCTAGTAGTGCCTGCTATAGGAGTAGAGATTTAGAAGGTTTTTACATGGAATTTGCATCATTACTCTAAATCTTGACTCTTAAATAACCCCATGTCACCATCATACTACATTTTCAGGGAAAATACATATAAATCATTTCTTCCTACACAAATATTGATTATTACTATCTATTATGAATATTGATTATTACTATCTATTATGTAAGGTGAGTTTAATAACCCAATATTATAGGCAAAACATATATCAAAATTGAATAGTCCACAATAGCTAACAGTTCATGAGAATTGGTTATGGGTCAGGCACTGTTAACTTATTTAATTTCACCACATCCCTTTGAGATAGGTTATTGTTATTATCCTGGCTGTACAGATGAAAAAATAAGTCAAAAAAGGAAAATAATTTATTTTTTCTTTTGATTATAAAGGCTAAAAGTAGTTAATACATTTACTTGATAAATGAGGTACTGGATATATGAATAATAAATCAATAAATGGCAATCTAAACATATAGGAATGTAAATATTCAAATCATTGTCTTCTTGGAATGTAGTATTTTCTTTGTTCTGTTTCTAGTAATCACAACTTTTTAACACTCATTTTATGCACCTATCTAGAAAACTTGTAGCATAGTCTTTTGAAAATGTTTAACAATGAGAAATACTGTTCTTAGAGCATAATTTTGATTTAATTTTATATTTGAAAACAATGAGATCATTTAGAGAAAATCTGTTGGAAGATTAAGCTAGAAGAAACCAATTTTAGTTGAAAATAAAATGTTTACTGTGCATTTACAATGCACACACACTGTTCACAATAACAGAGACTTGGAACCAACCCAAATGCCCATCAATGATAGACTAGATAAAGAAAATGTGGCACATATACACCATGGAATAATACTATACAGCCATAAAAAAGGATTACTTCATGTCCTTTGCAGGGACATAGATGAAGCTGGAAACCATCATTCTCAGCAAACTAACACAAGAACAGAAAACCAAACACTGCATGTTCTCACTCATAAGTTGGAGTTGAACAACGAGAATACATGGACACAGGGAGGGGAACATCACACACTAGGGCCTGTCGGGGGTTGGGGGCTAGGGGAGGGATAGACATTAGGAGGAATACCTAATGTAGATGATGGGGCGATGGATGCAGCCAACCACCATGGCACATGTCTACCTATTTAACAATTCTATTCTAATATAATAATAATAAAGAAGAAGGAAATCCTAGTCATTTGCAACAACATGGGTAAACCTAGAGGACATTGTGCTAAGTGAAATAAGCCAAGCACAGAAAGACAAATACTGTGCAATTTCACTTATATGTGGACTCTAAAAAAAACTATATAATGACTATAGTTATTAACAATGTATTATATATTAAATACTGTAGTGACTATAGTTAATAACAAATACTATATACTTAAAATTGCTAAAATACTTTGTTCTCATCACAAAAAAAATGTGTATGTGAGGAAATAGATATGTTAATTAGCTTGATTCAGTCATGCCACAATATATGTAACATACTACAATATATTGTATCAAAACATTATGTCGCACACCACAAATACATACAATTTTTTTTCATAGAAAATAGGATTTATTTTCACATTTAAGGTGAACACAAATACATGTTCTAGAAATGTTTTGTGTACATCATCAGAAGACTGAATTTTTTTAACACACAGAAAAATCAAAGCCTACCAGGAAATGCTTCCTTCCAGAGCACAGGAGCTTGCAGACCACTTCTGTTAGCAACACAGGAATTCACATTGTCTCGGCACAGCTCAAGTGAGGTTTGTTCCCAGGTTCAACTGCTCCTACCGCCATGGGCCCCCCTCAAAAATGACAGCAGCAAACCAGCGGGCTTCACAGTAACCGAGAGGAAAGACCTCAGCTGGAGGAACCTTCACAAAAGCCCTGAGTTGTTTCAAAAGCTAAGCTCTGGGGTCTGTGGCCCGTGCCACCAACTCAGGTCGCACCACAGCATGAGGAAGTTAGTGTTGCAGCTTCACTTCAAGTCAGTCTTGTTAATTAAATTATCCCAATTAGGATAAAAATAAAAAGAAAGCCTTCTGTGGACACATACACTCATGTTTTAATTACATATTTATTAAAATATACTCTACATTAAGCCTTATACTAGGTTCTATGCTAAACAATCATATTCAGATTGGGAACATGAAAAGATCAAATAGATGTAAAAGAGATGGAGATGTATTGATAGTTATCAATATTTATACATAGTAATTCAGAGAGTGCTCACAGCATCATTGAGGTGTCTTATAAGGCAGTGCCACCTTCTCTCTCATCAGATAGATGGATAGTCCATTCATAATACCACTGACAACCCATTCACAGATGTAGGCAGTGAAGTCAGATAATCTTGGAAAGCAGAATGAAGCCACATGTAGCTACGTGATCTACAATTATAGGAAAGCTGTGGAAATAAAGAAATTAGAAGCATATGTTAAGAACTAAAAGTATTCCATTAAGTCTTCAACATGTGGTCATCAAAAAAACACTCAGTTAAGAAATAGTACAAGAGCAGGGTTCAGCAAATAGTGATTCTTTGGTTATTTTTCACCAAGCCATTCATGTGATATGCAGTGCCTTTATTTGTTTTTATGTTATTTATTTTATAACTTTTACATGATACTTGTTTAATTGTAAATGTGTTCCTAAGCATTTTAAATAGGTTTGTTTTGAGTCCAATTCATAGCACTTTTTGGATAATTTTTAATTAGCCATTAATTGTTGTTATTATCTATTCCTAAATGTCACCAATACAGCCTATTATTTGTTCATTGAGATTTGATCATAATTCAGTACTATAGGTTGTATAGTGCCAAGGAAAGAGTGGCAAGAAATGAGGCTGGAGAATGTGCAATGGCTTGATCTCAAAGGACTCTTGTGCTGTGTTAGGGATTTTACATTTTATCTTTAAGACAAGTGATATGAATTGACTTCTATATAACTAAATCATTCTAGATGACTAATCTACAATATGGAATATGATACATTTGGAGCAGAAGCTTTCAAACTAGAGACAAAAGGAAAATTGGGATTGTGCAAGTGAGAGGCAACAGAGTCTAAAGCAAAGCAGGGATATTGAAGAGGGAAAGAGAAATAATGTTGAGAAACACTAAGCTGTTAAAAATCAATGAGACTTGGAAGTCAATTACATCTAATCAGGACCTAAAATGGGAGAAATCAAGTGTGATTCCCAGGTTCTTGCCTTGGCCAGCACTATAGCATCACAATAACTCACCTGATCAAGCACTTAAACTATGTCAGGAAGTTGGCTGATTCTTCACCTTTGTTACATAAGTTAATGCTTAAGCAAAAACTATTACTATCTCCACTTTATAAAGGAGGAAAGTGGAACTTAAATATATGAAGTGATTTCTCAGATCACAAAGCCAACACATGCAGAATATTGAACTCATATCAAAGTTTTGTCCACTAAAACTTTGATATAAAAGATTAAGAAGCCAGACTAGAGAAGACCTCATGAGAAGAGGACTTCAGACACATTATTTTGGAAATTGTCTGAAGAGTATTACATTTCCAGAAATTTTGAATGTGTGGATTTTTCAGTTTAAAAATTCAGGATTTTAGAGGCAGGATGGGATAGAGTACACTTTCTATTATACATCTAAAATCTCATGATTAGGTAATGATTACACTGCATTATATGTAACTTGCTTAGTTCAGATATGTAAGAGCTAAGCTATGAGGACACAAAGGCCTAAGAATGCTACAATGGACTTTGGGGATTGGGGAAGTGTAGGAGCGAGCGAGGAATACAAGACTACAAATATAATGCAGGGTATACTGCTCAGGTGATGGGTGCACCATCTCACAAATCACTCCTAAAGAACTTATGTAACCAAGTAACACCTGTACTCCAATAACTTACAGATTTTTTTTAAAAAAAGAAGCTTTTAGGCTGAGACTATAGGGTTTTCTAGATATAGGATCATGTCATCTGCAAACAGGGATAGTTCAACTTCTTTTTCTATTTGGACGCCCTTTATTTCTTTCTCTTGCCTGACTGCCCTGGACAGGACTTCCAGTATTACATTGAATAGGAGCAGTGAGAGAGGGCATCTTTGTCATATGCAAGTTTTCAAGGGGAATACTTCCAGCTTTTGCCCATTCGGTATGATATTGGCTGTGGGTTTGTCATATATAGATCTTATTATTTTGAGTTACGTTTCTAGTTTATTGAGAGTTTTTTTTAACATGAAGTGATGTTGAATTTTATCAAATGTGTTTTATGCATCTATTGAGATGATCATGTGGTTTTTGTCTTTAGTTTTATTCATGTGATGAATCACATTTATTCATTTGTGTATGTTGAACCAATCTTGCATCCCAGATATAAAGCCTACTTGATAGTGGCAGATAAGCTTTTTGATGTGCTGCTGGATTCAGTTTGTCAGTATTTTGTTGAGGATTTTTGTATCACTATTCATCAAGAATATTGGCCTGAAGTTTTATTTCTTTGTTGTATATCTGTCAGATGCTGGCCTTATAAAATGAATTAAGGATGAGTCCCTCCTTAATATTTTGGAGTGTTTCAGTAGGAATGGTACTAATTCTTCTTTGTACATCTGGTAGAATTCATCTGTGAATCCATCTGTCCTGAGCTTTTTTTTGGTTGGTAAGCCATTCATTGAGACCAAATCTATGACTGATTGGTGTATCTAAAAGAGATGGGAAGAATGGAACAAATCTACTTGGAAAACACATTTCAGGACATCATTCATGAGAACTTCCCCAACCTAGCTAGAGAGTTTAACATTCAAATTCAGGAAATTCACAGAACCCCGGTAAGATATTTCATAAGAAGATTATACCCAAGACACATAATTATCAGATTCTCCAAGGTTGAAATGAAAGAAAAACATTACAGGTGGCTAGAGAGAAAGGCTAGGTCACATATAAAGGGAAGCCCATCAGACTAACAGCAGACCTCTCAGCTGAAACCCTACAAGCCAGAAGAGATTTGGGAACGATATTTAACATGCTCAAAGGAATGAAATTCCAACCCAGAACTTCATATCCAGCCAAACTGCACTTCAAAAGCTTAGAAGAAAGAAATATAAGATCCTTTTCAGACAAGCAAACACTGAGGAAATTTGTTAGCAGTAGACCTGCTTATAAGAGCTCCTGAAGGAAGCACTAAAGACCATTACCAACCACTATAAAAACACACTTAAGTACAAAGACCAGTGAGACTATGAAGCAACCATATAAGTGAGTCTGCAAAGTAACCAGCTAATATCATGATGATGAAATCAAATCCTCACATATCAATACTAATCTTGAATTAATGTGCTAAATGTCCCAATTAAAAGACACACAGCATGGCAGGCTGCATAAAGAACAAAGATGCATTGGTATGCTTTCTTCAAAAGACCCATCTCGCATGTAGTGACACACATATGCTGAAAATAAAGAAATGCAGAAAAATCTATCAAGCAAATGGAAAACATGAATAAGCACAGGTTGCAATCCTAGTTTCTGACAAAATAGATTTTAAGCCATCAAAGATTAGAAAAGACAAAGAAAGGGATTACATAATGATAAAGGGTTCAATTCAACAAGATTTAACTATCCTAAATATATATGCATGCAACACAGGAGCACCCAGATTCATAAAGCAAGTGCTTAGAGACCTTCAAAAAGACTAATAGCAGGAGACTTTAACATCAGCTGACAATATTAGACAGTTATCAAGATAGAAATTTAACAAAGATATTCAGGACTGGATCAAATGGGCCTGATAGTAGATATCTACAGAACTCTCCACTCCAAAACAACACAGTATACATTCTTGTCATTGCCACATGGCACACACTCTAAAATCAATGACATAAGCAGAAGTAATACACTCCTTAGCAAATGCAAAAGAAATGAAATCATAAACAGTCTCTTGGAGCACAGCACAATCCAATTAGACATCAAGACTAAGAAATTCACTCAAAACCATACAATTATATGGAAATTGAATACCCTATCCCTTAATGACTTTCAGGTAAATAATGAAATTAAGGCATAAATCAAGAAGTTCTTTGGTACTAATGAGAACAAAGATACAACATACCAGAATCTCTAAGACACAGCTAAGGCAGTGTTAAGAGGGAAATTATAGCACTAAATGCCCACATTAAAAAGTTAGAAAGGGCTGGGCATGGTAGCTCATGCCTATAATCCCAGCACTTTGGGATACTGAGGTGGGTGGATCACCTGAGGTCAGGAGTTCAAGACCAGCCTGACCAGCATGGTGAAACCCCGTCTCTACTAAAAATACAAAAATTAGCCAGGCATAGTGGTGTGTGCCTGTAGTCCCAGCTACTCGGGAGGCTGAGGCATAAGAATAATTTGAACCTGGGAGGCAGAGGTTGTAGTAAGCTGAGATCACACCACTGCACTGCAGCCCGGGTGACAGAGCGAGACTCCGTCTCAAAAAAAAAAAAAAAAAAAAAAAAAAAAATTTAGAACTCAACTTAACAACCTAGCATCACAACTAGAAGAACTAGAGAACCACAAGTAAAAAAATCCCAAAGCTAATAGAAGACAAAAATATAAACCAAAATCAGAACTGAGCTGAAGGAGATTGACACATGAAAAATTATTCAAAAGATCACCAAATCCAGGAGCTGAGTTTTTGGAAAAACATTAATAAAATAGGTAGATTGCTAGCTAGACTAATAAAGAAGAAAAGAGAGAAGATTCAAATAAACACAATTAGAAATGACAAAGGGGATTTTACTGCTGCCCCCAGAGAAATACATATAACATCAGAGACCACTACTAACACCTCTATGCACATAAACTAGAAAATCTAGAAGAAATGGATAAATTCCTGGACAAATACATCCTTCCAAGACTAACCCAGGAAGAAATTGAATCCCTGAACAGACCAATAATAAGCCCTGAAATGAAGGCAATAATAAATAATTTCCTTTTTTTGCTAATTTTATATTTGGTAGAAGGCAGAGAAAATCACATTAGTAGTGTCTCGTGAGATGTTCTGTTCTCTGATTGTCTTATTTCCATTGACAATAATGAAAAAGATGTAATTTCTGCTTCACTGGAGTTTAGTTGAGAAAATGTTTCATTTGTATTATTGCTGCATCTCTAACTCCCCAAAACGTAGTGACTTAAAACAGTAACCATTTATTTAGCTTATTATTTTATACAACAAAAATTTGAGCTGGCTAGTGTTGACAATCTAGGTGAGATTCAGTTGACATCAGCTGAGGTCACTCAAGTACCTTCAGTTAGTTTGAGGGTTAGCAGGGGCTGGCTAGTTTCTGAGGACATTGTCTGGCATATCTGGAATGGCAGGGAAGGCAGAAGCCTCTCTCCATTTGCTGCCTCATCATTCGGCAGACTCACTTGGGCTTATTAACATGATGGGAACTGGATTCCAAAAGTGGCTTAGAAGCCAAGACCCAAAGTGTAAGCATTTTTTGAGTCTTTGCTTACTTTACATTTGCTATTGTCACATTGACCAAAGCAAGTCACTTGATCAAGCCCAGAGTCAACCTGGGAGGGGACTCTGCAAAGGGTGAATAAGAGTGAGTCAGGAGTAAACTGAAGCTGTCATCACAGCAATCTACTAGAGACAAAATGTGAGACCAGAAATTGTGGTTTTATATAAGAAGGACTGATAATCTAAAATAGTGTAAAACATGTATAATTATGGTATGTTCTATGATTATATTATTATGATATATGCTACAAGAATTCAGTAAAAGAAACAGAGTCTGAAATCCTTGAAAAGCTTCATAAGGGAGACTGGGCTTTCGTGGTTTTTTAAAGATATAGGATGAATTTGGATAGGCCAAAAAGTGACATGCATTCATAGGTATAGATTGATGGTGCGGAGGATTGGAAAGGAGTGGGAAAATGGACATGGACATGGTGTTTTGCTAAATTTCAGGATTCCTTTCTATAAACAACTAGAAATGATGGTGGCTATTCAAATTAAGGTTAGTTTATGGAAGTCCGCAGAACACTGATGGAAAGACTTTCTTGAAATTACATTTTAATACTAGGTATAATTAACGAAAGAGTCACTTATGGCAAAGGTATAGTTTTTGAAATCAAGAAAACTCTGAATTGTTTGTGAGAAAGCGCATTGATAAGAAAAATTATGATTTGAGAATTAAGGACATTATAGGTATTTTGAATAAATATAACCTAAGATTTATTGGGACTAGAAGAAGCTAAAATTTGACTCTATTTTTCATCTCATTTTTTTTTTTGGAAGAAAGAAAGAAAAAAAGAATGAGGAAGAGGAAGAAAAAGGAAGAGAAAGAGAGAGAGAGAATGGGAGTATTACTTTCTTGCCCAGGCTGGAATGCAGTTTAGTAATGGGTATTGAAATCCTCTTTTATACCAATAATTATACTTAATGATGTAGACAGGAAGGAATAAGGGAAGAAAATAACAAACAAGCAGCCAACCAATATTTCATTTAAACCTATGAAATGCTATGCGATTACTGTGGAGTGATTTACTTCCAATTAAGTAGTCAATTTTGGAATAGGTGTAAGGTGGTAATGTATGTTTTGTGTATTTGAAGTGGAGAGTTCTATAAATGTTTATTAAGTTTACTTGTTCCGGGTCTGAGTTCAAGTCCTGAATGTCCTTGTTAATTTTCTGTCTCGTTGATCTATAGAATCGTTAGCTCTTCTTGTTACATTGATCCTTTTGCCATTATGTAATGTCCTTCTTTGCCTCTTTTGATCTTTGTTGCTTTAAAGTCTACTTTATCAGAGGCGAGAATTGCATCTCCTGCTTTTTGTTTATTTGTTTATTTTTACTCTCTGGTTGGTAAATCTTCCTCCTTCTCTTTGTTTTGAGTCTTTGTGTATCGTTGCATGTGAGTTGGGTCTGGATGCAGTATACCGATGGGTTTTGGCTTTTTATCCAATTAGAATATATATATATAAGTTTAATACTGGCATTTGATGCTAGCTGGCTGTTTTGTCCATTAGTTGGTGTAAATTTTTCATTGTGTTAATGCTCTTTGCTTTTTGATATAGTTTTGGAAAGGCTGATATTGGTTGTTCCTTTATATGTATAGTGCTTCTTTCAGAAGATCTTGTAAAGCAGGCCTGATGGTGGTGAAGTCTCTAAGTACTTGTTTGTTTGCAAAAGATTTAATTTTTCCTTCGCTTATAAAGCTTAGTTTGGCTGGATATGAAATTCTGGGTTGAAAGTTCTTTTCTTTAAGGATGTTAAATATTGGTCCCCACTCTTTTCTGGCTTGTAGGGTTTCTGCTGAGAGATCTGCTGTAAGTCTCATAGGTTTCCCTTTATGGGTAACCTGACTTTTCTCTCTGGCTGCCCTTAGTATTTTCTCCTTCATTTCAACCCTAATAAGTCTGGCAATTATGTGCCTTGGGGTTGGTCTTCTTGAAGAATATCTTTGTGGTGTTCTCTGTATTACCTGGAGTTGAATATTACCCTGCCTTGCCAGGTTGGGAAAGTTTTCCTGAATGATATCCTGAAGAGTATTTTCCAACTTGGATTCATTCTCTTCGTCACATTCAGGTACACCTATCAAACGTAGATTAGGTCTTTTCACATAGTCCCATATTTCCTGGAGACTGCTCTTTCTTTTTTATCCTTTTTTCTCCAATCTTGTCTTCTCATTTCATTTCACTGAGCTGGTCCTCGACTTCTGATATCCTTTCTTCTGCTTGATCAATTCGACTGTTTAAACTTGTGCATACTTCGCGAAGTTCTCGTGTTGTGTTTTTCAGCTCCATCAATTCACTTATATTCTTCTCTAAATTGTCCATTCTCATTAACATTTCGTCAAACCTTTTTTCAAGGTTCTTAGTTCCTTTGCATTGGGTTAGAACAAGTTCTTTTAATTCACAGAAGTTTCTTATCACCCACCTTTTGAAACCTGCTTATGTTATTGGAACACACTCGTTCTCCATTAAGCCTTGTTCCATTACTGATGAGGAATTGTGATCCCCTGTAAAGGGAGAGGCATTCTGATTTTGAGTATTCTCTGCCTTTTTAGGCTGGTTTCTTCCCTTCATTATATATTAATCCCTCTATCGTCTTTGTAATTACTGACTTTCTAACTAGGTCTCTGAGCGGACATCCAACTTGTTGATTCCCAGCACCGAAATCTGAGCAATCCACTGCGCCGGCCAAAACAGCAGTGTTAAGATTGATGGTGCTTTTCTGCCTGGGAATCTCTGGACTCTGCACCAAGAACTGCCACACTAAGGCACCAGCAAAACCGCCACGCAGGCCACAAGAGTCACTCTGGCGACCCGTGGGGCTCCTCCACTGGGAATCTCTTGGTCCGTGAGCAACAAATATTCATCTGAAAGTGTGGCATCCTCTCGTTCTCTGTGCTTTCACTGGGAGCTACGAGCCCGAGCTGCTAGTGATCAGCCATCTTGGATCTCTCTCCCTTTTCATCTCATTTTTATCATGTTGCAAAATAACTTTCAAACATGAGCACTGGCCAGGCACCATGGCTCTTGCCTGCAAATCCCAGCATTTTGGGAGGAGTTCAAGATCAGCCTGGGCAATAAAGCAAGACTTCACTTCTAAATAAATAAATAAATAAATAAATAAATGCATTAGCTAGACACTGTGGCTCAAGCCTGCAATCCTAGCTGCTTGGGAGGATCAATTCAGCCTCGGAGTTCCAGGCTGCAGTGAGCTGTGATCACACTACTGCACTCTATCCTGGGCAATGGAGCAAGATCACATCTCTAAAAAACACAAAAGATAATTAGCTTATTATAAACATAATTTAACACCCCAACTTATTCAGTCACTTGTGAAACCCAAGTGATATATTTTCCTGCAATTGGTAGTTTTATCCTTTCCTGATGTCATTCATATGACTGATGCTTCTCCTACATGGTAGTCAGTTAGTTCAGTTTATTTAGAATTTTTAGCCAGAGAATTGTTCTTCATTGAAACAAATAAAAAAGTGTTTGTAATTGTCTACCACACATTATCAAAATAAAGCAATGCATTTGGAATTGTTTAAATTGCATGCTTAATTTTCTGTAATACAATCAATCGAGCTGTTTTTAGAAAGGAAGTTAAATATGTTAACTTTTTGCACAGAGAATATATATTTTATTATAGTGAGTTATAAACCATTTTTCTTATGGCTGAGTATTTTCATTATAAATTAGATTTTTTAAAAAAAAATGTATAGAGCGCTAACTAGACTATATTGCTGTTAAAATACTTTAAGAAATAAAGAGATTGCATTGGTTTTGGGGTTCACTGTGATTAATATCTAAATAGATATTTTTATTAACTGATTTTTTTCTGAGAATGAAATTATTTGGCATTATTAACAGTCTAATCTCTGCTGCAGATGATCAGTTTCTTGCAAATTTTATTATTTGTTATTTTTCAAACTTGTCTTTGAGAGAATATATGGTTTTATTTCAAATAAATTTAAGGATAACAAATCTCTCCATATTTAGCCTGAGTAGTATGTATTAGCAAACCCTATCCAGTACAGAACTATATAAATTACAGTCCATCTGCAGACATAAATCTCAGCCTTCTAATTTTGGAGAAATATTTGCAACCACTTATGCCAGTGGAATCAGTGGTCTTTGTACATAAACAGGTTTTTTAAAAATCTCCCTGACAACTGGAAATTATACCAATTTCTTGCACTAAATTTCAAGTATCTCAAAGTCAGATCTCATAGTCTGAATCTTGCAAATATATTGTCAAATGGCTTTTCATTTTTTATTGTTCTTATCACAAGGTGCAGGTACTTCACATTTACATTAATCACAAAACTATCAGCAGATATTGATGTTTCACACAGTTTTGAATGACCCTTAATCTTTTTCTACATTTGTAGAACCTCAGTTGACCCTTCAGTAGGTTGAGTAACTATAATTTCATGCAAAAATTATCCAATTTTGCAGCTGAATTGAGCCATCTCTCTCTCTTTTCTATATCCCTACATCTTTTTACTTCTTTTTATTTTTTTCTTATTATTTTCCTTCTTTGTCCTTTATGGCATCACCATTTTTGAAGAATACAGTGGTACTCAAGTTTTTGGTACAAGTGAATTTAGTTGAGAGGCTTGTGTTAAAATAAACAGATCTGAAAGAAAACTTTAACATGAAATAAATATCTATGAAAATCTTACTAGATATTCTAAGAAGGTAATCAAAATAGTTGAGGCTATATTTATTTATTCTGATTAAGAAAAATAAAACAATCTGTTAAGAAAATAAAACAATTATTGAACATGACATTTCCAGTTTCCCATTAAATCTAAGTGCTCAACTCAGCATAAGAAAACTCCTGTGTCTCTGAGACTACTCTAATAAGCATGCTAAAGTATATACATAAATAGATTAATTAGTTTATTATTTAAAACTACTCACCCATAGAGCATATTGACCTGTTTGTTTCTTTGACATTACCTGAATTGAGCATATATAATTCACCCTGCAAGGTCAAATAGTTAATCAAGATAATGGTAGCTTAGACTAAGCTGTTGGCAGTGGAGATAGAGAGATTAATTTGAGTGTAATTTGGGAAGTAAAATTGACAAGATTCTGAGATGAATTGAACAGGGGGGTGAGCTGGAGGTCAGAACCAGAGATGACTCTTAAGCTCCAGATTTCCTCATGTGACTCAACGATGACATGCCCTGGCCTGGCCAAGGATGGGATAGAACCAGGTAGTATGGAGAGAGAGTCAAGAATTTGGCTGGGAAATATTCTCTTAAATATGTGGATAACGATACTGCATTAGATATTCAGATCTGAAGCTTAGTAGGGAAGACTGAGGTAGAAAATCAATTCAGGGAGTCTCCTAAATATAGGTGATAGAAGAATCATTGAATATGGAAGAAACTGCCTAGAAAGACCCTAGAGCAAGTGGAGAAAAGAGATCTTAGGACTGAGCTTTGAATAACTCCCACCTTAAAATGGTTGGTTGAGGATGGTTAGATTACAAAGAGGCTTGGGGAAAAACTGCTGCTAGGGAGCCAGAAAAGGTGAAGCAAAACCAGAGAGGCGGTGTCAGAAAGACTAAACAAGACAGTGCTTAAAGGAATTAGAAAATATTCACCACTGTCAAAATTGCAAAAAGGACAAAGGTATTAAGTGTGAAAAATAAAATAACTTTATGGATCAAAAATACTGGTGATTTTATCCAGTTGAATCAAGTTGAGAAGGTATGTTCAAATGTAAGTTCTCTGAGAAGGGGGAAACAGATAATGATTCAAAGCAGAATAGATGAAATTGGCCTTGGACGTAGACTCAGCCCTTTTGTTGTAATAGGAAGGAAGACAAGGAGGGGCACAAATGTTGGAGAAGTTGTGAGTAAAGGAACCGAAAGTTGGCCAGGTGCAGTGGCACATGGCTGTAATCCCAGCACTTTGGGAGGCCAAGGTGGGAGGACTGCTCAAGCTCAGGAGTTTGAGAAAAGCCTGGACAACAAAGGGAGATGCTATCTCAGAAAAAAAAAAAAAAAATTAGCTGGGCATGGTGGCACTCACTGGTGGCACATGCTGTGGCCACGGATACTCAGGAGTCTGAGATGGGAGGATTGCTTGAGCCCAGGAGGTGGAGGCTGCAGTGAGCTGTGATCACACCACTGCACTCCAGATTGGGTGACAGAGGGAAACTCTGTTTCAAAAAAAGGAAAAAGAAAGAAAGAAAAATGAAACAAAGTTGAAGGATTCTCTGTGGAAAAATACAATTGTCTTTATGATATAGGAGCTGAAATCATCTATACAGGGTGAAGACAGAAAAGGAAGTTGTTTACAGCAGCTCAAAGAAGACTTGGTATGCCATGAAGAAGAGTCGCAGAGGATTTCTCTGTCACGTGGAGAATGTTTAGTTCCTCTTTAAGTTAGAGATCAAACATTTATATTGAGTATGTCTGCCTTGTTGTGTGACATTTCTCAGTCCCATGTGGCTGTTTCTGAGCAAGCTAGAGAAGGCAGGTAATTTATGGAGAATCTTTGCCATGCAGATGTGATATAAAGACAAGAGAATTTAGGTGTCCTACTGGAATTTTTTAAATGATAGGCCAGGAAAACTATGTCATTATTTAAAATTGAATGAAGATTAAGAGTGGTGTTTTGAAATAGATAAAGTGGACAGTGTTCATATGAGGTTAAAAAAATGGCTTTCTTTAAGGCAAACTGTAAGGTTGTGCTTGGATTTGTGATTTTTAAAAATTTTGGATTAATCTTAGGCAATGCTAATGTGACTGGGAGAAAACTTGGCTGAGGAATGGGATGGGAGAAATTCTCCCTCAATAAAGACAACAAGATACCTGAAAGACCATGGTACCCTGGATGGGGAGAGGAATTAATGGTCCCAAGATGTCTTGGAGCCATTGCCAGCTGTTTTAATATAAAGGGTAGCAACTGAGAGGCTGGAGATAGTAGCAAATAAGAGGAGGAGTGCATGTTATGTTAGAAGCAGGAGCAAGACTTTTTATTTGTTTGGTTTTGTTTACTTTTAATAAGACGGCATGGAAGTAATGATTTAGAAGTTATAAAGAGGACTGTGGAGGAACCAACCCATTAGCCAGCCCCTGAAATACACATGGTTCTAGGCAGTAAATGGAAAGCACTTGAGAATGCTGCAGGCTTAGTGGTGTCTGCAAAGGTGGGCCAAACTTCAGTTAAGAAAAGGAGGCAGAGAGGAAACTCCAAGAAGTTGATGGTAAATTGGAATCTGCTCATTCACGAATATGGGTTTTAAACACACTGCAAACGTGTGTGAAGTGGGGAGAATCACAGGACTGGTTTAAGGGATAGTTTCTATGCTAGCGCATTTTTTAAATGTTCCTTTAACTAGACAATCCTGGTATTTCTGTGTGATACTAACATTAAATGAGAAGAGACTATAGTGATATCAAAATAGAGAAATGCTTAATTACCTATCTTATGCCCAAGGCACCGACCTGCAAGAAGATTCCTCATCAATTTTATATACTAGCCTATGGCTGGGAACTTTTTTATATTATTGTCCCCCAAAGAATTACTAAATGTAGTCTCTGTTTAAATTTGTCTGAAAAAAAAATTACCATACAAAGCTCTAAAACACGTGCTATTCCTTCTTACGGAATGTTCTTCCCTAAAATATCTTGATGGCTCAGATGGCTCACTCTTTTACCACCTTTAGATCTTTGCTCAAATGATGCACTTTCTGAGGAGCTTCTACAGAAAGTCATTCCCACCCAAGTCCTTGCCATCCTCCTCCCCAGCTTTATCTTCCTCTTCAGCAGCTTCTGTCCTCCGGCATTCCATGTGATTAATGTATTTATTTTTTCCTCTTTCTTCTCACATTGGTATTCAAGGACCTATAGGGCAGGTTTTTCATCCATCTTTTTCATTGGCAGTGATATCACCACCATCTAGAGCAGCATATGAAATATCTTAGGGTTCAACAAATAATTGCCAAATGAACGAGTTCATGCACATGTAAATTAATAGACAAAAAATGCAATGGGGTCTAAGGATAATTCCAAAAAAGAAGTTACAAAAAATATCTCGATCAACGAATACATTGTTGGATTAAATGCGGGACCCTCCAGGGTTAGAGGGCACAGCACACATGTGGATGAATCAATGGTGCTACGAGCGTTGTAAAGTGGGCTCTTTATTTCAGAGTCACTTTTGGATTAAGGATGATTTTGATGTAATTTGAGAACTTAATTCCCTATCAAATAACCCACTGACTTTTCTCCTTTTGGTTTAATTTTCAAAACTAAATAAAGCTCAATGCTGTTACCCTGCGTGAGCCTGAGTTTGCAGCTGAGTGCCTCCGGGCATGTCAAGGCCCAGACTTAGATTAAGTGCCAGTTTCTGCAACTGCAAAAATTAAGCTACAGGACTCCAGAAGCATGGAAATTGTTAGAGAAAAGCTTTATTTCACTATTCTTAGCTACTCAACATCCCACTTAGAAAGTAAAGATTTTGTTTGACAAAATTTTGAATATAATTTGGTATTCATAACCTTTTTTTGCTTTGTTAGTTTTACAAATGGTCAAGACTTTTTCTGTCTAACGAGTGAGAATTTCAAACCTGACTATCATAGTGTGTAATCCTGATTTTTCTAATGAGTTTGCATCTGCATTTTGTTTTTATCTTTCTTTTGTTTTGCTTATTTTCTTTTCAAGATGACCCTAGTAAAACCTTTCTTTTATGCATATAATATACATGTAAAATGTACATATACACATATTTGTCCTAGAATAAAACAAGGTCCTATATATTTGTTTAAGTTTTCCCAGAAATGATTTTCTGCCAAGAATATATTCGGCTGTAAGAAAAGGCTTACCATTTTTAAATTGTTTCTTTAACTAGAGAATCTCAGTATTTTCCATCCTTTTAGAGTCATCTATGTAAGACTGACTGATATTAAACTGAGGGAGAGTACAGTGATACCAAAATAGAGTGATGCTTGATTACCTATCTTGTGTCTTAAGCACAGACCTGCAAGTAGATCCATCACTAATTTTACATTTCCTTTTGAATTGGATGGTACTGGATTGTAAACATGCTGTGTAATGGCCTGTATGAATCAATAGGATGCCTGTCCAATCCTGGGAAGATAAATATGGATGAGTCCAGTGCCATCAGTCATTCGGCTTGCTGATGTGCACGCTTTTTCGTATACATTTCAAGTCATCCAGGAGAAAGAATTGGTCCTAGAATAATCCTATTGCTGCCTTTGGGTCTCAAGCATCAGGAGAGGGATCAGATTCTTTATATTTGCATATGGAGAGACTGATAACGCAGCTGGGCAGTTTCCTCTGGTTTTTACTCGAATAAGATAGACGTTGTTCATCAACAATGTCTGCAGGGTTAAATGAAAAGAAAAAGAAGGAGAAGAGAAAAAGAGGGAGAAGAAGAAAAAGAGGAGAACCTAGATTTATGAGATATAATTCCGATGTTTTAAAAATAATTTTTTCCATGGTTTAGGCAAATGTTCTCTGATCCTCTAGTATTCACTGATCATTTTGTGTCCCGTGCTTCTTGGTTTCTCAGTGTGTGCTATCCAAGGGAACTGGATTTCAAGTTTAAAGAAACTTGGCTTTTGAGCAAAATTGAGCAGGAAATTCAGGAGGCAGATATGAAACATAACTTTGCTTTGAAATGTCATTGTCCGTCTTCCAATTAGTACCTATAGGAGAACTCATGCTAAGCTTACTATTTGGATAAAATGTCTCTGATTCATTTGGTTACTAATTCCTGCGTTATACTCTGCTGAGAGATAGTTGTGACGTATTGAGAACCAGAAAGAATATCTGGGTAACAGCAAGAACTTAGGGCTTAGAAAATCCTATCTGGTCTAAAAACACTTCTTGTTCTTTGTTTTGTTTTGTTTTGTTTTGTTTTGGACAGAATAAATAATTATCCTGAATACATTGAATTATTCACCAGACCGATCCAAGTATTTTTGTAATTTATATTATAGTAATAACTGCATTCACATATGGAATGGAATCATATTGTGTTTAGAAATATAAATCTAAATGCTCAACATAAAAAATCTAGGAATTACGTAATTATGTTGATAATAAACAAATGGCAATATGTCCTTTAGGGTTTTTTTTTTTAAAGATCTTTTATAATCCATAAATGTAATCAGTTTAAGAGACAAAGAGTGATAGACAGGAGAAAATTAAGACCCATAGTAAATTATACCTGGCCCCATATTTCTAACGAAAGGTATTTTTTGTTATATCAGACTTCCTCAATATTTTGTTTTGTATGTACCATAGTATGCCTTACCCAGTAGAGAAAAATACCCCAACATTTTCGCTCTAATGAAGAAGAATGTTTACTAATGTGAGGAATCTACTAATTGACGAACATATAGGAAATATAAGAGGTAACTTCATTTTCCGCATGAAAAAACTGAGACTTTAAGAAGTTATTTAATTGGCCATGTTCCCATACTTGATGATAAAAACCGAGTTCTTTCCATTTACGTCACATATGCAATATTTCCTTGTTTTTGCCTAGCAAAACAATGGCAAAAGCAATAACAAGTAGAAAATAAGATGATGTTTATGAGAGAAAAGAGATAAGAAGAGAAGATGGTGTCACTGGAATAAAAAATGTATGTAGTGAAAGACTACAAATCTATCAGAAAAGCAGGAAATCACAGTATGCTTAGTGGAAACTCACACTCTTCATTTAAGAAATACTTGCCACACTATGAAAAGCCCCCCAGCTTTCATAGTGTCAGCTTTGATTTTATAAGCAAGATATTTTTACCATAACAGAACTGGAATTCATAAGTGAAATTCTGTATATTTGAACAGTATTTGTGTACATATATAAGGACATTTTCTATCTAGTATTCTCAGATAACCATATTATTTCTGCAGCAAATATATATTAATTTAACACAATTATAATAATTATGCAATCTATTAATGTTTACTTGAGTTTTTAATATGGCTCCTTATAGTTTTTTACACCAGCTTGGCAAACATTGCTTAAAAAAAACAAGTATCAAAAATGTATATTTTCACCCCTTCACTTAAACTTGTATGTATTGCCTTTGATGTAAGATGGTATAGTGGAAAACTATTTATTATTATTTGGAATTGACATAGCCATTGTTGAATTTAAATATACCATTTAAAACTTAGGTGAACTCACCCAGATACTAAGCTTTGAGCTAGGATCCATGAAGGTATGAAAATTCAAGAAAAATATTTCACTAATTTAAAATAGTTAAGCAAACTATGTGAGTATGTTAAGCAGATACATGGATGTGACAGTATGTCCCCATTGTATGGGCTTATTCTGAGTTAAAACTTCAAAATAGAATTGGGTCTGCTTCTCATCAGTGTCAAAAATATCATATAATTCTCTAAAAAGTGTATTTTCTTCAATCACTGACCCAGGTTCTCCCTTTTGCAATATCTCAGGGGAGCCCTCACTGTGGGAATGATTTAAAATGATGATGTATATGATGTAGTTGAAGCCATGCTTTACTTCTTTGTTTTTTACTGATTATCTACTCCTTGTCCGTAGGACGTTACTATTTGCTCTCCCTGGAAAAGGAAGGGTGCCTTCCATAATTACCTATGATTGGGTGTGTTTTGGGAATGAGGGAAGTGAGCCAAAGTGTCTTTTGTTTCAGAGTATTAACTGAAGCTGTGGTTCTCAACTGGGGGTGATTTTGCCCCCATTTCCCAAAAGCATTTGGTAATGTCTGGATGCACATTTGGTTGTCACTAGTGGGGCAAGGCTGGGGGAGAAAGTTGCCACTAGCATCTAGTAGACAGAGGCTAGGAATGTTGCTAACCATCCTACAGTTTACAGCCATGCCCCTACTACAAAGAATTATCCAGCCCAAAATGTCAGTAAGGCTGAGATTGAGAAATCTTGATCTGCAGTGAAGAAAACCTGAAGAAATCATTTGAAAATTTGTCAATTACCTAGTTTTACCTAGAAAAATGTCACATAAGGAGGCAAAGGAGAATCTATTTTATGTCATGACTTATTTAATAAGGGATTCGTTCTCTTTTTCCTCTGAAGATATACAATAGACCAATCACTTCATGATACAAAGCTGGGCACCTTCCTAGGGAGAATACCCTCCTCGCCCACACACACCCACACCATTGCAATTAGAAGTCTATATTGGATTAAAGACTACTTCCACACACTGTGGCATTGACTTCATCTCTTTATGCTGGATCAGGCAATTCAGGCCATAAATAATTGAGTATCACAATGAATTGGAAATAGAAATGGATATTTCAGCTGTTTAACTCATTGATTTTTGTTTGTTTATTGCACTCTAGAATCTGATCTGATTTTAGAGAACGCAAAATAATCTCAAGCTGGCAAACAGATATATAAACACTAAGAAAATTAGAGAGAGAAAGAGAGGACATTCAGTAGACAAATTCCAGAGCCAAATATTTTGGGAATTTTTTTTTTCTTTTTCCCTGCCTGAGTTGTTGTTCCTTAATTTGTTTGTTCGTAAAATAAATTCTTCATTTAGCATCCAGAATAAATACCTGCAGTAATATATGGCAACTTGCATATCAGAATAATTTAATGCCAGATTTGTATTATGTTTTCCCTCATAAAAGAAAAGCATACATTCCCTTTTCCTCTTCTCTTCACATACCTATATGAAATTGAAATATTTCACCTTTATTATGGCTGAATAAATGAATATAATTGTTGCATCATTTCTGTTATTTCTGGATTAGTATTCATCGTGCCATGGATATCACTAGCTTTTAAAATGCTATATACTTTTACAGTTTTAGAGATGTGGTTTACATTTGTACATCATAAGTGGGAAGAAAATGTTTTTGTATTGTGACCTTAGATGATCAAAAAATATTTATCACAGCTGTAAGGGAACACTGTCTTTGGGATGCTTTTATGATACTCCTAAGAAGGAGTCATTCATGTCAAGATTGAAAGTAGTGTTGGATGGCAATGCGGAAAGTGGCCATCAAACCAGTTAATGTGCAATTTTGGTCATTCCCATAAGAATCAACAAGGGCAGATCATCACGCAATTACTAGAAAAAATGAACAGCACTGTTCACAAGAGCTTGGCAATTAATTAAATGATATGCTTGTTCATCCTGCAGGTCAAGCAGATAATTGTGCTGAGAATTACTTTGAAATCATGCATGGTTCAACTTAGCCCTTTTGAATCCCAGGAGAGATTTACAGGTCACACTGCATATCACACTTCTTGTGGAGGGGGGACTAATGCTAGCTAATCCTGTTAACATACACAATGGGATAGGAGATAGCCAAAGATTCGCATTTACATGGTACAAGCTAACTTATCCATTAAAAAGCCCTTGCCTACTTTTATTTACTTCCTTGGTATTGCAACTGAAATATCATAATTATGTTAGATATCACTTGACATATTTTTCAATGTCTGATGATATCAACTTCATGTGATCTTTATGTAACTTTGTATACAATCACACAGGTAATACTTAGCACATTTTTCCCCAAAAACAAACAATTGAAAAGTAAGAACAGATACTGATTTGTGCCTTGATGTTGAAATTTCTAGGCATCCTAAAACATAGTGTCTCAAATCAGTATTTCAATTTAAAAAAATAGCTATTTTAAGAGCAATATAATTCTCTCCAGAAAGATTAGTCAGAAGTTATTTAATAATTTAGCTGAATATACTTTATCAATAATATATATCATATATTCAGTATTTTGGAGCAGTTTAATACATTTTATGTATTATGGATTGGGCAAACCCTCACCTGGGAAACAATCTCAAATATCCTCTTCAATTAAACAATTCTTGATCTATAAATGAGTAATATTCTTTTACCTATCTTGTTCCTGATATCCATAGGAAAAAGTGAAATGATTTGGGCCTTTTCACCAGTATTAAATAGAAGTCTCTGTGTAAATTTGTACTGATGAATAATTTTCTTTTAGTAATATCAAGACAATACCATTTGGAAGTATTCCTTGGGACTCGAGGGAGTCCCTTTCTTTGTCTCTTAGATTATAAAAATAAAAGATTCATTATTATTTAGAAAAACCTTCAACTGTAACACTTAAAAGGTTTTACTGTATACTCAGTTTTATCTAGATACTCTTTTAAGCAATACTTTATTTGCAATCATGTTATACCATGCATATTTAATCATGTATTATAAATTTATCATAACCCTCTTTGCAATAAAATAGGATTCAGTATAAGAGAGGCACATTTTGGACTCTATCCAAGAGAATTTATTTATTGTAGTTAGTAGCAGTTTCAAACACCAATGCCTACAGGGTCCAGGCAGGTACTATACATGCATGAAATGGCCAGGATATAAGAACATAGGAAGTGACGGGGATGGTTTGGGAGCACATGTTCCCTAAAGCCAATTATTTCCATGAGGGAATCCTAGCATATTGCTGCCAGAGCTTCAGCTTTCTTAAATGACAGTAGTATGCAAGGTTTACATTTTAAATTTCCTAATTTTTAGATAGTGGATTATTTTTATCACTCATCATGTAGGACAGACATAAATATATTTAGGGAGGATATGCAAGATGCCAGTTCACATTCACTTGGGAAAGTTTCACAGGATGAAACTTAAATTGTCTATATAAGATTTCAGTATCTACTGAGCATTCTTCTGTTTTTATTACTTTATTATTTATATAATCTTATAAAGCTTCCTAATATTTCCCTTCTTCAGTTTTTATGTCTTTCTCTTGCATAATAAAAGTATTCTAAATCAGATTTTAAGTATTTTTTTTATTACCAGAGTATGTATACTTTGCTACCAATAGAACCATGGATTTATTATCTTTATTTTAGAGTAAATTTTGCTTAGAATTCTATCAAATATAATTGTTTAATAAGATATTTGTATAAGACAGTTTTTTAAAAATATAACAAACTTAAAATGGTAGAAATGACATTTATTTTAAGCTCCAAATTTTTCAGAAGAAATAAAAATAAGATACCCTCCTTCACCCCTCAAGACTCTCTTCTTAAATTTTTTTTATATGCTTATGTTTTATCTATGTGGCTACTTTTACAATAGTGATCCATGACTCAAGAAAGAATGTAGAAATGCAGAAATATTCTAAGGATAAAGCAACATAACCTACCACCCAAGACGCCAGCCTATAGGAAGTTGATGAAAATGGTGCCTGTACTGGACTAAGTAGAACTGGGAGCTATTTAAGAGCCATGAGTTAGGCAAGGCAGCAAAGCTTATCAGAGAATCTGTTGCAGAATACATTCCTTAGGAAAAAGTATGTTAAAATGTCAAGCTTGAGATATGACAGTCAAAGCCTTTGCTGATTTTTTTTTTTCTGAAATTGTATCTATTTTACAATAAAGGCGTATCTGAAACCAAAGTCTAATCCTGTGGTTAATTTTAGTTAAATAGGAAGTCTTAAAAAATGGGATGGAATCTTGAATAAATATGTGTTATATCAGTTTAGGGAATCCTGCAGCTGTTCGTATTTTCACTTCATAGCACGTGTCACTGTGACAAATGAAAAATATTTTCATCCACTAGGATTACTGGGTTGCTGAAAAGCAATAAACAAACTGTAACAAGAATTATGTATGTAACTGACAGTTAATCAGACTATTCAAGGAGTAATGAGGAGAATGAAAAGATTGGATAAAGCGTTTTCTGCTGACAAATGGTCTACATTACATTAATAATTTATTAGCTAAAATTTGTGATTATTACTGGTTAATGTGGTTAGCATTGACTTACTTTAATGATATCTTTAAAAAAATACAAGGCGAGACCATTAGACACAGTTTCCTTTGAAATTGTCTTTTTAGTAGCTTTTTCATCACCAAAGTAGGTTTCTATCAGTGGGCTTCTTTCAGAAAGGGATATAAGGTTGATAAAATGTCCCCTTATTTCCAGCTGAATATAATGGGCAGTTGTTTTTAAATTATTATTTTATTCTTTCTAATTCATTATTAAAGTGGTAAATAATTTTTTAAATGTATCTTGAGAAGAGAGCTTTAAAGAGACTTGAAAAATGTATCCAAATCATGTAATACAATAAATGCAAAACTCCATTTTATAATGTAGATGATATATTAACAGATTCTATAAAATATGACTCCTTGGAGGTACTCCACAGGAAGGAAAAGGATCCCTTGGTCAAATAAGTTTGGAAACTCTATGTAACATTACCAAACATTAGAATCAATAGTCTCATAGTAAGACAATGTGCTTAATTTCACTTTCAACCTTGGACATCATTTCTTTAAACAAAACACATAAAGAATTATCTATTTTTAATGAAAATCCAAGAATAAATCATGCATGCATAATCCATATTACTGTAAGGATGTTAAGCAAGACTCAGAAATTTAAAAAACAAGAAATTGTTCTCCTCTTCCTATCCCTGAAGCATATCTATGACCTAAATTATCCCTCAGATAGGTATGTGTCAATTCCATTCTGATAATTAGCTTTCTAATTAGCTATCTATAAGTAGTCTAAATCTTTAAAATAAGTTTCCTTAAAAAAGTTATTTGATGAAAATATTTTTTAAAGTTTATGTATGTCAAAACCAAAACCATTGCTTATTTTATTTAAAAAGAATCAAAAACTTGACAAATACCGAAAAGAGGATTTGTGATGCTTTTTGCCTGATGAGGTATAGGAAAAGAGAAAATAAGCAAAAGTTAAAATTAATATTTATATTAAATATTTTTTTCTGAATTTCTAGTGATAGATTAGTGTATATTTTATTTTCCCTTAACATCTAAAACAGCACTTTCTCTGTAACAAGGATGAGGATTTTATTTATTTAATGTGATGTTCTTATTGTGTGTATACATGTCATAAATAAAGATCTAAAAACCATGCATATCTTTCCCATTTATGGCATTTAAGTTATGGGGCTAATGCAAATAGAGCTGTTTAAAAGGGAAAATAATATATTAAGTGCTACCAAAACAGGCAGAAAGAATGAAAAGTCCTCTGAACATACAGTAATCATACTTTAATTTCTACATATGCAAATAGATGAACTGAGACTGTATGTCTATTATCCAAACAACCCTTTGTCTTGTCAGGTCATTGAGGAGAAAGACCATAATCCTTGATGTCCTGGACAATGTTTGCTGGTCCTCAGGGACTGACTGTCATTTAATTTAGGCAACTTAGAGTCTGCCTTAGCTCTGTGTGTATTTACATATAAATTGTTGGTTGGGTTGGAGTGGGGGAGTTGGAAAGAGAAGATATATTACAAACTCCTTCCTGCAATTATTTGATGATGTCTGCTTGCATGTGGGGTATGTTTTCAGCAAATATGTGGTGTAAGGGGCTGAAAAGGATGCAGATGGAAGATCTCTATTTTCCCACATGTGGGAAAGGAGCATCAGCAGGAAGGACACTGGTCACACGTGATCTATTTCTACACATAAAGAGAGAGATTATTTAACACTGAAACTTATTGCTATTGTGGCATAAGTGTACAAGTCATCAGAGCTAATATATCCTTGTTCCAAGCAAGACTCATGGATTACTTGATATTGTGTTTTTGCTCTGATTCATTAGCATTCAGTGACCCACCTATAGATGGTCCAGATACCTGGCCAGGAGGGGATAAAGGAAAATACACATGCATTTTAGCAAAGGGGTCTTGGGTTTGGCAAAACTTTTTACAGATGTTATCACCATCTTTTAACAAATCTCAGTGGCTCACACCTGTAATCCTACCATTTTGGGAGGCCGAGGCAGGTAGATCACAATGTCAGGAGATCTAAACCATCCTGGCCAACATGGTGAAATCCTGTCTCCACTAAAAATACAAAAATTAGTGGGGCGTGGTGGCATGCATCTGTAATCCCAGCAACTAGGGAGGCTGAGGTGGGAGAATCACTTGAACCCAGCGGGCAGAGGTTGCAGCGAGCCTAGATCGTGCCACTGCACTCCAGCTTGGGTGACAGACTCCCTCTAAAAAAGAAAAAAAAAAGTGGGGAGTTGCTATCTTTCTTGTCAGGTCTTCACAGTCAGCTGATTGACTTGATTTAGTATATTTTTATTTATTGAAAATTTATTTGTATTATTTCTACCTTCAAAGTGGTTGGAGACAGCATACAAAATTAAACATAAATAATAAAAACAGTCATTAGGAACAAAACAATAGAGGAGGAAATTACCTAATTATGAAAATTGGATCCTGAATTTGACACTAAAATTCTACAATTTTAGTGTAAAAAATAGATGTGCTAAATATTTATATTTTACAACTTAGATACAATTTAGGTTCAAGTTAAATAATATATGGATTTGTTCACTAATATGCCATGATCTAACTTGGTTTGATGTTGACCTTTAGCTGTCACAGACATTTTTAAAGAAATTTTCTTTAGGATTTAATGAGGCAGGAGGAATTAAATTGGTGTTCAGACTGCAAGTAAGAAAAGAATTTACTTAAGTCTCTATCCAGAGCTAGACCCAGAATGGGTCTAGTAAGCGAGACTTGGGTATGGATTCACGTTCTCACGCATAGTAGCTGCATGATTTTAGGGAAGTTGTGAAACCATTCCGTATTTCAGTTTATTCACCCACAAAGTAAATATAGTAAGAGTACCAGCCTCGAAATTTTATAGTGTTGTTGAAACTATGACATGTGAAACAGTAAAATATTTAGCACAGAACTTAGCACATAATAAACTCTGAACAAATGCTAGCTCTTATTGTTATTTTTAGTTGGAAAAATTGAGGAAAGAGTCCCTAAGAGACCATAGAATAAAATTTATTGAACCAATGAATATGATATGTAATAAGTGTGTATTTATATGTGTGTACATATACATATTATATATATATATATATCTCCAAATGTTTATTTCTTTCCAGAATATGTGAATAAAATAAAATAAAAAACTAAAATAAAAATACCTAGAAGGCAGACAGACATAAGGTAAAGTAATCAGCCTTGGTTTGGTATACAAAAACACAGGCAAAAAGTAGCCATACCCTATATTTGTGTTTTTATGTGTTGCAAATTTAAACTTTATTTTGCAAAACAAAACCGAGTTTGTATGCATATATCTTAGGTGTCAATATTGAGATAGGTTTAGATTTATTAGGGAAAGTTAAATTTAGTAAACATGTTTAAACGAGGCCTGTTTAGTTCAGTTTTACTTCAATAAAACATGTTTGTAGTAGTACTTTCCCAGCCTACCTTTTTTCATCACTTAGTTTTATTACACACATACACACACATATACAAAATTTTAAAGACCTGTGGAAGTGCTGAATCACATTTGATGTCTGGCCTTTAAAACGCTGCAAAATGTCCTGGGAAACTTCTATTTGTTTAGAATTGTTTATTTTATATTCCACTTACTTTCCAAGTAAATTTGAAGTGAATCACAATAGAAAAACTAAGATATAATGGGATCATGTATATGTGTGTGCATGTGTGTGTGTGTGTGTATGTATACACATACATACTCCGATAAAGAGTTAGGTTATCCAAACATGAGACCCAAAAATGTAAGCTAAGGTTGTTGTGTCTACTGAGCATGAATTTAAGCTTGGAGTAGTCAAGTCATATAAGAAAACATAGGGCCGGGTGTGGTGGCTCATGCCTGTCATCCCAGTACTTTGGGAGGCTGAGGAAGGTGGATGGCTTGATCTCTGGAGTTTGAGACCAGCCTGGGCAACAAAGCAAACCTCCACCTCAACAACAACAACAAAAATAGCTGAGTGTGGCGGCGCATGCCTGCAGTCCCGGCTACCCAGGAGGCTGAGAGGCAGGAGGATCCCTTAAGCCTAGAAGATGGAAGCTACAGTGAGCTGAGATTGTGCCACTGCACTCCAACCTGGGCGACATACTGGGACCCTGATTCATTGAAAAAAACAAAAGCAAACAAGTAAACATAGTACATTTCATAATTATTTACACCAGGTAAAAAGTAGCATATTTACTTATTTGTCTGCGAAGACCAACTTCTTCTTAAGCCTCCTAATGAATAAGTGCATCACCATCACCCTGATCCCTATAAAAGGGGTTTTGAACACATATGGACGATGTCTTCTTCAGTAACAACCCTTTAAAAGATTCAGAATGTGTTAAAATATTTTTATATAACTCAAATTTAATGAGAAATTATTGAAATTATTTTAATCTCTTGTGTAATATTTACTAACAGTCAAAATACTCTGCCTTTTAAAATTCACTAGTATCAATTTATAGATAAAACTACTAAATTTGTATTTTTATGCACATTCTAATATTCAGAGGCTCTTACTAAAAACTCTCTCTACCTACAACCATCATTTACTCTACCACATTTTAGGATACATTTTATTTTATTTTACTCTATTTTTTCTGAGACAGAGTCTTGTGCTATTGTTCACACTGGAGCACAGTGGGGAGATCATGGTTCACTGCAGGCTCTGCCTCTGGGGTTCAAGCAATTCTTGTGCCTCAGCCTCCCGAGTAGCTAGAACTGCAGGTATCTGCCACCATGCCTACCTATTTTTTTTTTTTATTTTATTTTTAGTAGAGATGGGTTTCACCATGCTACCCAGGCTGATCTTGAACCCCTGGTGTCAGGTGATCTGCCCCCTCAGCCTCCCAAAATGCTGGGATTATAGGCATGAGCCACCACACCCAACCTAGGATCCATTTTTATACTCAATGATTTAAATATTTCATTATGATTCACCAGAAATGTCAGTCGGTTTGATTTCAGATTTTTAGAAAAATATTTTTCAAATTGCTCCTTAAGGATAGCCTGCATTGTTGTGTATCTGGTTAAATGCATACATAGAACGCCGTTTCTGCATAAATGAAAAATGTGAGCAAGATCTAGTCAAGAGAGGCTAAGTATTTTGTTACCAGTCAAGCAACAAAAGGAAGCAGCTGTTCTGATCCAGAACCAAACAATAGCTATGGAGCTCTCTGAAGCAACTCAAAATGCCTTTGGTAAAGTTATTTTTCAAAACTGTCCTCCCACCTCATTTCCTCACCTGGCACCTCCATCCCCCAGGCATTCCTCCTTTAGAGAACTGCTGATTCCTAGATTGGAAGACAACAATGTTTTCCTTCTTAGTAGAGATGTCTCAAATTACCCACTCTGCTTTTCAAGTTTATACTCACCTTTCCCTACACCGGGGGTGAGAGCTGGGTCATGCAGAGAACTCGTCTCTTACAACTCTGGGCAGGAAAAGAAGTTTTGATTGGTGCTTGCCTATGTAGAACATGAGTTTTAAAATATATTTATCTTAAAACTTATTTTCATTAAGGTATAAATAATACAATTATATCCTAGCTGGTAGAACACATAGGCAACCAATATATATTCAAGTCTGAAAACTGATTCCAAAACTTTTAAAAATAACCACCATACAGGGTAATGACATGTGTCTCAGTACCACTTGACTTGATTGACTGTCTCATATTCTTCAGAAATAAAAGCAAAAATAATTTTTAAAAATGTGTATAAAGAAAAAGATATTCTTTATTATTTTTAGTATTAATTGCAATCTCCCTTAGCAGAACATTTTTCCCCATTTTCTATTATTAACGAAATACTCAAATGTTCTCTTATAAAGATTTTTTCATTGCATAGAGTTTGGAATGTTTTTGTGTACTAATAACATATGCATATTTTATAGTTAATAAAGCACAATTTAATTCCAGAGATAATATGCTTAAAATCTTTTTCATGAAATCACAGGTACCATAAATCAAAATGAAATTAGGATGTCTGGTTTAGAACTGCTGTCTGTATGTTTTTATATACTATGTTTATAAGCTATTCATTCTATATACAGAAATAATTCCTTTCCAACAATATTCATAAATCATCTAATATAGGATTTTAAGATAATAAAACATTGATAAGAGTTAATTTTTGTTCTTCAGATACTAGGTCTTAAAAGAAAAAGAAAAAAAGTCTTAGCTTACTAGTTCACGCCAAGGAGCAGAGGGCTGTGCTTTTGCTCCTATCCCTCCTACTAACTTTATGGGTTACTTGCTGTCTGTCTGTTTGTCCCTGAGACTTCCTTTTCTCATATGTAAAGATGATCACTCCAGTTAGATTATGTCTCTGAAAACTGCAGTTCTTCAACTGTGTTACCCACAAAGACTTGGAGATAGGTAGATATGAGGTATCTTAAAAAACAACAACATATATATGGCTTGCCAGTTATCTAAGCACCATTAATTGAATAAGGTGTCCTTTCTCTACTTTATGTTCTTAAATGCTTTGTCAAAGATCAGTTGGCTGTAAATATTTGGCTTTACTTCTGTGTTCTCCATTCTGTTCCATTGATCTATGTGCCTATGTTTATGCCAGCACCATGCTGTTTTGGTAACTATAGCCTTGTAGTATAATTGGAAGTCAGGTAATATGATGCTTACAGATTTGTTCTTTTTGCTTAATATTGCTTTGATTATGTGGGCTCTTTGTGGTTCCATATGAATTTCAGAATTATTTTTTCCAGTTCTGCGAAGAATGATGGTGTTTTGATGAGAATTGCATTGAATCTGTAGATTGCTTTTGGTAGTATGGTCATTTTCACAATATTGATTCTACCCATCCATGAGCATGAGATGTGTTTCCATTTGTTTGTGTCATCTGTGATTTCTTTTAGCAGTTTTGTAGTTTTCCTTTTAGAGATCTTTTTCCTCCTTGGTTAAATATACTCCTAAGGTTTTGTTTGTCTTTGCTTTTGTTTTGCAGCTGCTATAAAGCAGATTGAGTTCTTGATTTGATTCTCAGTTTGGTCACTGTTGGTGTATGACAGTACTACTGATTTGTGTGCATTGATTTTGTATTCTAAAACTTTACTGAATTCATTTATCTTATCTAGGAGCTTTTCAGAGGGGTATTTAGTGTTTTCTGACATATGATCATATCATAGGCAAACAGCAACAGTTTGACTTCCTCTTTTCCAGTTTGGATGCCCTTTATTTATTTCTCTTGTTTGATTGCTCATAATTAAAAAAATAAAAGCTTTACAAAAAGATGTTGGCATTAATGTGATAAAAAAGGAACTCTTCTACACCACTGGTGGGAATTTAAACTAGTACAACAACTATGGAAAACAGTATGGAGTTTCCTTAAAGAACTAAAAGTAGAACTATCATTCAATCCAGCAATCCTACTACTGGGTATCTATCCAAAGGAAAAGAAGTCATTATATAATATGGAAAAAAAAAAAACAACTTGCACCTGCATGTTTATAGCAGCACAATTCACAACTGTAAAAATATGGAACCGACTGAAATGCCCATCAACCAAAGAGTGGATTATGAAAATGTGGTTATATACACCATGGAATACTACTCAGCCATAACAAGGAACCAAATAATGGCCTTTGCAACAACTTGAATGAAGTTGGAGGCATTATTCTAAGTGAAGTAAATCAACAATGGAAAACAAACTATCATATGTTCTCACTTATAAGTAGCAGCTAAGCTACGTGGATAAGAACGATATATTGGACTTTGGGGACTTGGTGGGGAAGGGCAAGAGAGGGGTGAAGAATAAAAGACTACCTACCGAGTACAGTGTATGCTGCTTAGGTGACGGGTGCACCAAAATCTCAGAAATCACCACTAAAGAACTTATTCATGTAACCAAAACAAAACCACCTGTTCCCCAAAAAACTATTGAAATAAAATTAAAAAATAATTTTTAAAAGAACAATATACAAAGTATTGTGTCAATTCGAAGCCCATAGCTTTCCTACATAAACGGAGAGTATAACTGACTTCCTTGTAACTCTTTTGCTAGAAATCCTTCAGTATGCCCCTTGCCCTCCGAGTATGGCAGAAATTCCTCAGAAAGGTTGTGTCATTCAAAAGCTGGCTCTGGCTTGGCTCTAACCTCATTTCTCACATCTCTCACCTCCTCCATAACCAACGCCATGCCCCCGCCATCCACACATACACAACACACACGCACACAGGCACAGATAGACACACACACACACACACATACACACACACCACCACCAACAAACACCATGCCCCCACCAACCACACATACACAACACACATGCATGCAAACACAGACACACACACACACACCCCACCAACAACAACAGTAACTATATTAACTTTCTTGCAAATCCTTGCTTACATGTTCACTTCTGCTTTTGAGCCTTTGTAGATATGTACATCTCTGCTATCCTATCCCTCTCTCACTCTACCTCTTTTAGGTCCAGGTAAATATTCACCTTCTACAGGAAGCCTTCTTACACTCTCTCTCAAATCATGTATCCTTTTAATGATGCCCGAATTGTCTTATCTTCAAGCTTATCCAACCATTTTAAATACCTGTTGTTTATCTGACTCTGCCAAATAAGCCCTTGATGGCAGTGCCCACTGCTTGTTCACCACTGTGTTCACAGATGCATTATGGCATAGTAGCACTAAATTAATAATTTTTGCAAGAATAAAAAGTATGGGAGGAAGAAAAGGGGGAAAGTAAAATGAGGTTGATCAGGCATTTGGTGTCAAGTGAAACAAATAAGTAAACAAAGCTTACAAGTAGGGAGGACATGTAACCTAGTCACGAATGATACTAGAGAGAAGACTGAGAGATGGCACAGGTGGTTTTCAGAGGTTTGAAAAATTCTTCTAAATATCATGGATAACCATATTCAAACTCCAGAAATATCTACTTAGATTTCAGCATAGGGAACTTGGATTTGTTATCATCATCTTTTGACATCAAGGTAATTTAATTTTTTACAAATAAAACATTTTTTGGAGAATTTCTTTTACTAATGTTCCTATCAAATATGTCAGATATTTTCACCTCCTGAATAATTAAAAGATGATTTATCTAACTAAATTGCTTGGTGTCTCAAGGTGTGTTTAAACCCCAGAATGCTATAAATACATCAAATTCTATCTAAGAACTAATGATTTAGACACTCAAAGTTAGATATGAACTGAAGTCAATGGATTCTTTTTTTTTCAGTTTTAAAGGTCACCAGTTACACCTTGTATGAATCTCCATGTAAAAGAAATTAGGGGGATTCTTTAGAAGGCTTTAATAGGGGTTTCCTGATTGTTAGAAGCAGAAAACAAACACCTGAAATAAACATGATTCATCAAAAAAAAAGAAAAAAATTGAGGGATAGCATTGGCTTTTCATGCACTAATACCAGACCAGATTCTATCCCACCTAAAAACCAGGCTCTCACTATTATTTCACTGGATTAGTCTCTCAATATGGAAATTCCAAATTTTTGAAAGAATTAAATGTGAATCATCTAACTTAGTCCATGCTCTCAGCTCCAGTCCAACCACTTATCGCCGGAAAGTAGATGGAGTTTGGTGATGGCAGAATATTGAGGAACATAAGACTTGCCATTTCTGCAATGGATTAACTTGAAAGAATTTATAGGTTAGCTGGCCATGACTGACCTCTTCAAAAAAGGCTGACAAATAAGAGGCATGGTTTTATGACATCGTAAAAGTTCTTCTACTAATGATTTTGGAAAATGGGATTTTTCTTTTCAAATTTTATGCAAGAGACAATTTATTTCTTCCAATTAAATCAGTTGTTTGATCAATGTTTTCCCCACTTCCCACCCTCTGGCTCAAGATACTATACTTAACAACAAATTTACACTATTGTTTCTCATGGTTCATTTACTTTAAATGAGATTTAATGTAATGCAGTAATCTAAAGTTATAAGTGACTCTGATTCAGTCTTACTGAATATCACCATGCAAATGCACTTCACATAAATTCACTTGAAATCTTTATATGTTTTTGCAAATCGAGCTCATGTAGGGGTGTCATTTTGAGAAATTTATCTGCCTGATAGTTTATAGCTTCAGATTGTAACATATTTTATGAATCAAGTATTTTTTAATATGCAGCTAATGGAATTATCTATAAACTAGTTTTATAACATGGTTAAATTATTTCCTCAACACTAATTTATTTATTCAACATTCCTAGAAAGACTGCTTTTTCTTTCAAGAATCTGATCATTTATTTCCATTGTCATTTATTCCTTAAAGAATCAAAATTATTTTAACTATTTTTTAGTGGAAGGGCTATATTTCAAAATTTTCTGCTTGATAATATCTTAAGTCCTCTTTCAGCTGCAAGCAACAGGAAACACAATCTAAATGAGTAAAGAATGATCCCTCCTTGTCTTCCAGGGATACATTCCAAGACCCCCAGTAGATGCCTAAAACTGCAGATTGTAATGAAGTATATATATACTAGGCATTCATTTATTTTTCTTTATTCGTAATTTCATAGATAGATTCATTCTTACCATAGATCTTAGCAAAATAAGGATTACGTGAAAACAAGTACTACCATCCCATGACACTCAATCTGATAACCAAGCTAGCTACTAAGCGAGTAACTGGTGGGTAGCATATACAATGTGGATACTCTGGACAAAGGGATGATTCACCTGTTAGCTGGGATTGAGTAGGACATTGTGAGATCTCATCATGCTACACAGAATGGCACACAGTTAATAATTTATGAATTGCTTATTTCTGGAATTTTCCATTTAATGTTTTCAGACCATAATTGACTACAGGTAACTGAAACCTATGAAAGTGAAGCTTTGAGTACCTGGGACTACCGTAATATAAAAAAGAATTTACTCATTCACGTACCTACCTAGAAAATTATCCTTTAGGTGGCTTCACACTGAGGTCTAATTTGGATGGAAACATGTCGTAAGGTCTCAACTTCCTTTTTTCAACCTTCTCAAATACGTTATCATGTTGGAAGATAGCAGCTACACCCCATCCTTACATCCAGTTTCCTTTCTTCATCCAGTTTCCACCAGCCAATGTTCCAGAAATCAGTTTTGTAGACTTCAGTGAATCTAAATTGGGTCTTGTATTCAACTTTGTATCAACTACTGTGTACAGGGGATGACTGATTTCTCCTGAGTATAATTTATAAACTCCACTTCTGAGCAGGTAGTACCCTGCCAAATACATGCCAAGAGAATGCAAGAGTGATAGTTGTTCAAACAAATTTAGGGCTATAACCAGAAAAAAGAAGTAGAGTCTACTATGGGGTATCTATTCAACAATGATATAGTTATTCAACAATGATATAGTTATTCAACAATGATAATCATTATTTTGTTAGCACCATCTTATTCAGGCCCAATATTATGCATTTATTATGCATGTAGAAAATGTAGATAGCATTATCTTCATGTTATCTGGGTGATTAAATAGACACATTGAGAAGTTAATTATTTAATCCAAAGTCCTACAGTTTATAAGTAAAACTGCTGGGAATTGAGTCTCACCTTTACAATTCCCTAATCCAATCATTTATCCCGTAGAGGCCAGAAACAGTGGCTCACATCTATAGTCCTAGCACTTTGGGAGTCCAAGGAAGGTAGATCACGTGAGGACAGGAGTTCAAGACCAGCCTGGCCAACAGCAAAACCCCATCACTACTAAAAATAGGAAATATCAACTGGATGTGGTGGTGAGCGCCTGTAATCCCAACTACTCCAGAGACTGAGGCACAAAAATAGCGGGAACTTGTGAGGTGGAAGTTGCCGTGAGCCATGATCATGCCACTGCCCTCTATTCTGGGCAACAGAGTGAGACTCTTTCAAAAAAGGAGAAAAAAGAAAGAGAAAAGTATGGGCCAAGAAAACTATGTGCAAAGTTAGAAAAAAGCAATTTGCAGTGTAGGAAACTCCAAAGACTAACAAACATGAAATATGCTCAAATCCATTAGGAATTAAAGGCATGCTAATTAAAACAACAATAACATATCATTTTACACTCATGAGATTAGCAACATTTAGAAAGCTGGACAATGCCAAATGTTGGAAGGAGTCTTAGGAAATGGAAAACCTCCTGCACAGAATGTAGGGTTGTGCGGTTGTGCGGTCACCCTGAAAAGCAATCTGTGGCAAGTCTTAATCCAATTAAGTTCACATACCTGCTGTATTACCACAACCCACTACAAAGCATGTCCCAGAAAAATCCTTGAACAGGCTATGACGGAACACATACAGGAATGTTCTTCATCATGTTATTTGTACTTGCAAGGGGTTAGAGACAATGTAGGCAGCTGCCACTGGGGAACAGATAAAGAATGGAGGCTACACACTAAAGGATACCTCGTTAGAGCCAGAGGCAACACACTAGAAATTCATACAGCCATGGTTATACATGGGCATGCTTTTATCTATACAGTTAAATAAAAGAAATAAATTCTAGTATTTGATAGTTCAGTCAGGAAACTATAGTTAACAATAACTTATAGGATATTTCAAAATAACTGGAAGAGAAGAATTGTGATGTTCCCAGGACAAGGAAAGATAGAGGTTTGAAGTGATGAATATCACAATTACTCTGATTTGATTAATACACATTGTATACAGGTAGCAAAATAGCATAGGTACCTCAAAAATATGTACAACTATTTTATATAAATAAATTTCTAAAACACAGTGCTGAGTGAAAAAGAAGCAAAATTTCAAATGTATAACAATTATTTCTGCCTATTAAAATACATGCACTCAATATCACAACATTTTAAAACAACAAATGAAAATAAAAGGATACCAATCACACACATTAGGATGACATCCCGAGTAGGGGGTGGGATTGGCAAAAGGGAATAGAAAATGAGAATAGAAAGAAAAAATAAATAAACCCAGTACAAGATGAGCTTTACACCACCAGTGATGTTAGTAGGATGTGCCAGTAACTACGAAGTATAATCGACCTAACCCTCTGCGCCTCTGGTGTGAAAGCAAACAAAACACTGGAAATCATAAACTGTTACGTATATAGTGGTTCAAACAGAAGAAAATCAGTTTCGCTGATATTCGAATTGTTCACCATGTACACTTCTATATCTGACTTAAAATGAATTCCTTGAAACAGTAAGCCTACTCACATCTAAAATCTAAATTCCCAGACAAAAATCCATGCCAAGATTCACTTGGGAGCGCTAACCTAAGTTCAGTATCCCTTTCAGAGAGACTTCTCAAATTTCAAGGAATTTGTAACCCACTTGACTCCATAAAGAGCCAGTCTACAGAAGCTGGCTATTTATAATTTTGAGTTATCTGTTCAACGGAAAGGAAAGTTCTCTTTGATTTCTAATAGAGATAAACCCTATCCTGGGAATACTGTTGCTTGTGGTTATAAAGTCTTAATGACTCAGGGCTGTTGCCTTTTGTTGGGCCAATTCAGGCACTTTATGCTCCCAGACAAACCGCTCTCAGCAAGATGGCTTTGATATAAAATCACTGATATTTAAATATCAAAATGTAACTCTTTGGCCTGGCAATAACCCTCCAAGTGGGAGGCTTGGATGCGATTTCCAGATCTGCTCTCTTGTCCTTGTAGCTGCGGCATCTGGAAATGATACTTGTAGTCATGGTAATATTCCAGTCTGTCAGAGGCTATTTTATCCAAATCTTCCAGTGTGCTTTGCAATTTATTAATCCTTGCAACACCTATAGGAGTTAGGTAGATATTTTTTTTTCCCTTGAGGAACTAAAACAATTGAGAATGGAAATGAGAATTACACAAGACCAGGCAGCTGGATGAGAGGGTGAAAGGCAGTCCCTTGCAGTTAGGAGAAGAGCCAATCCTATTAAATGGTGAACTCATTTGACACTACCATTAAACAAGTTTTAAAGGAAATTTTATAGCTTGTGAATGAAAAACAAGGTTTGGAAACCAAAATTAAGGCTTAAGGAAATAAAAAATAAGTTTTGACATTTAAACTATATTTCTTAAACATTATGCTGCATATTCCAATTTATTGAGCTTAATAAATAAGACTACAAGTAAACATCAAAAATTTTGAACAAAAAGCTTGAAAGTGTATGGGTCATGCTGGTACCTGTGGCCTGGGAGTATAACAACTTCTTTGAAAGTATTTTTATCTCTCTTTCTTTTCTTAGTGAATGACTTTTTGCATCTATCTATTTCTTTTTAATTTTTTCATTGGTCTCAAGTCCATTTCTGATTTTTCATGTAGATTAATATAATGTTTCTGATTGTTCATAGGCAGTTTGTTCATGATCTCTGATGGATTGTAGAAGTGATAATATAAAAGTCAAAGAGTGAATTCCTCTCATTTATTGATAACTCTTTTCTGTGAATATATATTTGTTTCAGATCCATTTAGATTCTGTTAGTTTCCATTCAATTATTTTTAGGCTTCATGTGTAAAATCCAGGGAGGTATATAGGTGATCTTTAAGTATCTTCTAGGTCATGCATTTATTCTACTAATAAATATTTACCGAACTTGCATTTCAACCAGTGTTCAAAAACTAAAGGTACCAAAAGTGAATGAGAAACAGTCCTATAAAAACAAAATTAGTTATTGGTATTAGAGGATTCAAGCAGGAAAACAGCTGATTAAAGTAGGGTAAATGAAAATAATATGGCATTCTATGAATTTAGGAGGGCTGCTGCCCAGGCTAGAAGGATCATGGACGGTTTCACAGAAGAGTGGACGTCTACAGTGAAACCTGAGGGGCAAATAAGAGTTATCAAGGCGAAGAGGGGAAATTGAGGGATGAAATACTGCTAACAAGGAGAACATTTATAAAGTTTCACAATTATTGTATAAAACAGTCAACCTGATAAATATTAATTATATATTATATAACATAATTATCAATAGATATAGATATTATATAATACTTTGCAATGAATAATTACTATTGTAACAATAATACCTAATAGTTATGTATATTTATTAGGTGCTAAGTGCTGTAATTTGTACTTAAAAATATCTCAAATTCTCCTCAAAATAGCCTTCTGCAAAAGTTTATTATACTGATTTTTCAGTTGAGGAAGATGAGGACTAGATTTATTCATAATTTGTCCAAAGTTATAATCCAGGAAAGAGGAAGACCTGACATTTAAGACTGGGTCTGCTGACTCTAAAACCCTAGATGTGGTTCAGAGCACAAATGTGGAGACACTGCTTAGGCAGCTATCTTACTGTGTAAACTTGAAAATGTTTTTTGGCCTTTGTTTGCGTCAGTTTCCCCATTAGTAAACAGCATTTGTGATACTACCTCCCCCATATCATCATTGGAGGACTAAATGAGCTAATACACATAACATGTTTAATAGAATATGTGCTATACATGAGCACTACAAAAATATTTGATATTGTTCTATTTGTATTAAACCTTACAAACATATTATCTCTACTGACAGAAAAATAAACTGCAAAGGTAACAATGTCAAATGATAAGACCAGGACTATCTGAAGGGTTTGCCATTTTATTATAAGAACTTTGAAAGCTCGGCCAGGTGCGGTGGCTCACGCCTGTAATCCCAGCACTTTGGAAGGCCGAGGCGGGTGGATCACGAGATCAAGAGATCGAGACCATCCTGGTCAACATGGTGAAACCCCGTCTCTACTAAAAATACAAAAAATTAGCTGGGCACGGTGGTGCGTGCCTGTAATCCCAGCTACTCAAAAGGCTGAGGCAGGAGAGTTGCCTGAACCCAGGAAGTGGAGGTTGCAGTGAGCCGCGATCACACCATTGCACTCCAGCCTGGGTAACAAGAACGAAACTCCATCTCAAAAAATAAAATAAAATAAAAAAAGAACTATGAACGCTCACTGAGGTTTTAAACAGTAGAATAAAAAATTAGTTAAGCACTTTAAAATATCAGCTTGGCTATAAACAGAAAATTATTAGATGTTTTTTACAGGCATCCAGGCCTATGATGATAATGTCCAGAGCTAAGATATTAAGAATGAGAATAAGAAGAGTAAGTAAAGGATATCCTCTGTGGCCATATTAACATGTAGGAATTAAATATATAATCAATGCAAAGCATTTCCTACAGAATCCAGAGTTGGCTGTTTTCACTCACAAGAAAATTTCACCTATTTAGAACCATTAGCACATGAGCCATTTTGTATAGCAAAGACATAATTTACAAAAACAAATACGTTAAAGTGCTTCATAAAATGCAAAGCATTGTCATTTTCCTGAGATTTAAGCATTTAACTATAGCTACAAAAATTTTTTAAAAAACATTTTTGAACTAAGCTTTTCTAAAATGTCTTTTTCTCTTTATTTTACACACTTGAGAATATGACTAAACATGGTTTGTTTATCTCACAGTTAATGGACTTTTCATGCTACTTTAAAGTACATGCTATTCTCTGGCCAAAAATTGCACATCCACAGTTTTGTGCACTCTTGCTCCTTCTGGAGAACTCTTTGCTCACTCCTACCCATGCTCAAAGTTTCTACTTAATTGGCGCTTCTTTGTAACACTGTCCAGGCTGTGTTTTCCTATTACGGTATGTAATATTTAACCTTTCTTTTATGCCTACCACCCACTGTCTAATATATCTAGATTGATGTTACAAGAGTTAGAAAAATTAGGGTACCAAAAATTATATATATATTTTAATCCTGAAATGAAATTCCCTAAATGTCACTGTTTTGTATCAATAGTTAACAAAAACAAAATAAATAAATAAATAAATAAATACCTCTTTTCTGCAAAGACATTTTTACTTAATAAAGTATGTCAAGGGTGGTCCTTAAATTCAGAATTGCATTGTGTGAATTTAACTGACCTTTCTCGTCTTCCTCAACAGACGCAAAAATTGCTAACCACAAGACTGCATTACATTTGAATTTAAATGGTGACTAATCCTTCTGTTTCCACTCATTACAATACTTTTCACTTCTTGCCTTCACCTGCTTTGACCCTTTGCATGATTATTTCTCTGCTTTGCTTCATATAAATGGCTCTGCTTTTTGTCTTACCACAGTCACAGCTTTGATGGTCCTCCTTATTTTTTATCTCTCTCCTTTGATATTTATTTTTACTCCATACTTTCCTTCTGTCCCATCCTTACAGTCAGAATAACCATTCAAATTTAACTTAAAAAACTCTAAGAGTTGACAAAAATGTAGAAAACATTACATTATTCACCCTCACTTTATGCAGTACAGGGTAAGGTCTCTTTACCACTGCCATAATAAAGTTTATATAAGTAAAACAAGTAGCTGAGTTTTAACTAAAGTTTTATACTGATTGTGACAATAAAGCACTACAATTGAATTATCAAGCCACATAGAAAAATGTGTCACATCCTAAAAATATATCTCTCATTAGATTATAGTCACATTCTAAAAATACTTATTTAGTGTAAATGTCATTTTAAGTACTCTGGCATCCAGGAAGAGAGGATAGAAACAAACAAAACAAATGGTAATTGGGTTTCAAAGTTATGTAACCCTTGATCCAAATGCACATCAAAGATTGAACCACTCCTACGGAGATAAATCATCATCATCAGGAACACACTGAAGAAAGGGAATTAATACACCTACCTGCATGAGAGACAATTTGTAAAATTATACTTTGAGCCATTCCAGCATTATTAAGGAGTGAAAGACAGTTCTCCCAAACATCCCAGTAGATACAATGATTAAAAATTACAACTGGTTTTAGGTGGCTAGTTTGTTCATTGTTCTTCTTAGAAATGTCTTAAGTCTTCTGTTCATTAAAAATATTTTAAAATAAAAAACTATAAATTTTCGATATTTGGGTATGTTACAATATTTCAGTACTTTAAATCTAACCAGTGAGAGTATTATAAAACAACTTGAATTTTGCATGGATTTTTATAGAAGCCATTTAAGGACTACTTCACTCATTAATGTTCATTCTTTTTGATTGCCACATATCTATATAAAAGATAGGTATATATTTACTAGTTATTGTAAGCTGGGGAGAGTGAGTGGGGCATCCCAAAGACACTCCCAGTTTCCCAATTTGATGTGCATAGGTCCTTGACCTCTATTGCCCTAGGAATGGGGAAGGGGCCCCGGAGATGTGGTGAGCTTACTGTTTGGATAAATATCGTGGACCCAAAGAGTTTAGCAGAGAAGCAAGTTATTTGGCAGAGAGAAGGAGAGAGAGCGCCAACACTGCCACTGCCATAGGAGGGGATCCAAGGGAGGAATCTGTATTGGTAAGGAGCCCCATTCATGTTCTTGTCCAATGAGAGGAGTTATTTCAAACTTCCACTGGAGTGATTGATCTTTGACTCTGATACTAGATCGGCTACTTGACCCGCAACAGAGCCCATTCCTTCCAGAGCTTTTTGAGGACTTTTTGAACAAAGAAACTCACCTGGATTTTTCTACCTAGCCCATGCACGGGCCACACCTCAGAAAGTTAGACAAAGAACTCTAGGTTCCCAGATGGGGGTGTGGATGGAGTTTCCCCATGGCTCTGGGAAATTCATATTTTTGAAACCATGCCCTTCGTGGACCTGGGAAGAGAAGATTTTTTTCCTTAACACAGTCCCTCAGTCCCTACTCGGAACAGGAAAGTACAACCGCTGTTGGGACACAAGTGTCAATCACTCTTTAACTACTTCCTGCTGAGTTAGGGTATAGAAGGGGCCCTGCAGTTGATGTTTTCTCCAGCGGGGAGTCTTCCAGGGATGCAGATTGATCCAGAGGTACACCATAGAACTCATAAGACAAGGACATCCAGGGCTTCATTTGCAGAATCATTTGTGGCTTTATGGCTTTAATTCTAGAAGAAACAAATTTGACAATAAGGTTAAAGATGAGAGGCCTGAAGGCTAGCAATAATAGAATGGTTATAAATGGGCGTACAAGAGGGCAGAGCCAGGACAGCCAGTTGATAAACAAGCTCCATGATCATGTTTCTTGAAGGTCTTTAGCCCTGTGTTTGGTTGTTGTTACAAAGTAGCAGCATTTTTCTTCTAAAAAGAGGCAGGTTCCTTCTCTCTCTGCTGTTAGCAGATCCAGGGCCCTTCTACTTTGAAGAGCCAGGGAGCTAAAGAGTTAAGCTACTTCTGCAGAGAAAATTTTTCTGCGTTATTATTTAACTCCTGAGATAGAGTTTACTAAAACTGAGTAGAGGTGGTAACTCTTGCAATGCCAGTACTAAGTCCCGCTATTATTTCAAACCCCCTCATGAAAGGAATAATTGGGGTTCAAGAACGGTGTGGCCTTTGCAATAGAAAACTCTGCACCTGAGAGTCACTGTAAATAATTATGGGAGGGTGGGCACTAGGAAGGAGAGGAGGAGAGCTATTAGGCCAATTCATAGGAGCAGCCGCATAGAGTGTGGTCGCAGACAGTAAAGTCCTGTTAATGCCAGGATGTAAGTTAGACTCATGAGTAGTTACTTTCCTGGGGGTCTCATCAGAAGAGCAAAGGTAGATCCTCTAACGGCTCGCAGGTGTATGAAGAGTCTTCTCCTGGAACTTCGGGCTGTGGATTGAAGGGCCTATGATTTTCTTCAGGAGGTGTCCAAGTCTTCAGCCAAGTGTGATGAATCCACAAGTCAGTTCCCACCACTTTAACTGCCATTGGGGTAGATAGAATAACCAAAAATGGGCCTTCCCAAGATAGGCCTAGAAGGGAGAGTCTGAGGGGAGAGACTTAACAAGCACCAAGTCTCCAGGGCAGAACATCTCTTTCCCTTTTTCCCTAGGTGTCCTTCAGGTAAGGGCCTAAGAGCCTGTTGGTACTTAGCCAAGGAGGTTATATCTTTTATTAGATCTGCTGTTTCCTTGTCTAATACAAGATCATTAGTAAGAAAGGTCTGTCCATAAAGCATCTCATAGGAGCTGAGTCCTATATTCTGAGGAGAGTTTTGAGTCCCTAAGAGTGCTATTGGTAATAGGGAGGTTGCTTTCCTGTGCCAGGTATGGGCAAAGTCCATTTGCCAGTCCTCACCCATGTAATGACCAGTTCGCTGTTCACCAGGAGGAGCTTTGTGATGTGCCAAAGGATGATTTTTCTGGCATATTTCACGTCTTTGACTATTTGTTGGACAGCCTTGAAGAGAATTTTTTCTGTAAATAGAGATTTGGCCAGCCGATGTGTATCATCTATATGGAAGGTGTATACCCATATGGAAGGTTTGATTAGGGTTTTAAGTACTTTCCACTGGCTGGCAGCAGGTAGGAGTACTCTTCCCTCCTCAGTAGCTAGCCATCCTGAAGGAAGAAGATTATGTCCTGGGAGAATGCCCACTCTGCCTCTTCTGATGAGTATTGAGGTCTGGTTCCCTGCAGAGGGCTCTCCCATATTAAAGGTGCTTCTATAAATTCTTGTCTAGCTGCCCTTTTTGCCTCTAGGTCAGCTCGGCGATTGCCCTCTGCTGCCTTCTCATCTCCTTTCTGGTGACCTCAGCAGTGTAGGGCTGCTGCCACTTTGGGTTCTTGAACAGCTTGTCATAAGTATAAAATTTGCTTGCAATATTTAATGGGAGCTCCTGCCGAGGTTAGGAACACTCTTTCCTTCCATATGGCAGCATGGGCATGCAGAACCAGGTGAGCATATGTGGAATCTGTGTATATATTTATTCTCTTTCCTTTTCCTAATTTTAGAGCTCGAGTGAGGTATACTAGTTCTGCCAGCTGGGCACTAGTTCCAGGAGGAAGGGAATTCCTTTCAAGCACTGTTTGATCACTGACTACTTCATATCCTGCCTTTCAAACTCCATTTTCCATAAATGAACTTCTGTCAGTGTATAGGTTAAGGTCAGGATTGGCTAGAGGAGTTTTTAAAAGATCCTCTTGAGCTGCATAGTTCTGGGCTATAACCTGCTGACAGTCGTGTTCTCTGTCGGCCCCTTCCTCAGGAAAAAAAGTAGCTGGATTGAGGTCTGCACACGTGCGCAGCTAAAGTACAGGCCCTTCGAGCATTAAGGCCTGATATTTGAGTAATCGGTTGTCAGACATCCATAAGCCTCTTTTAGAGGCCAGAATTCCAGCTACATCATGTGAAATCCATACAGTTAGATCTTTCCCCTGCACTATTTTAACAGCTTCTGACACCAGTATAGCCGCCACAGCTATGACCACCAAGCAGTGTGGCCAGCCCTTTTGCTACTGCATCAATTTCCTTACTTAGGTATGCCACCAGCTGTGGCATGGTCCCCTGAGTCTGGGTGAGAACCTCCAGTGCCACTCCTGACTTTTCCGTAACATATAGGGAGAAGTTGTTCCCTGTAGAAAGGCTTAGAGCTGGAGCCTGCAGTAGTGCCTGCTTTAGGGTCTGAAAGGCTGCCTCAGCTATAGGGTCCCATTGTATTAGATGGCGGTTAGCCTTTTGGCTTTCTTTAATCAGAGTGTATAGGGCTTTGGCTATTTCACCGTATCTGGGAATCCACAATCGGCAGAAACCAGTTATTCCTAAGAATCCCACAACTGTTTTAAGGTCTTTGGACAGGGGAAGGCCAGTATGGGCTGAAGATGTTCTCCATCAAGGGCCCGAGTGCCCTTAAACATGACAAGCCCTAGGTATTTTACCTGTGGCCTACAAAGTTGGGCTTTTGGTTTGGAAACCTTATATCCACAGGTGGCGAGAAAGTTTAAGAGGTCCTGTGTAGCCCGCTGACACTGGGTTTCTGAGTTAACAGTTAAAGTAAGTCATCCATATATTGAAGAACCAGGGTACCTGGATGTAAAAAATGACTAAGGTCCTGAGGTAGAGTCTGACTAAGCAGGTGGGGGCTATCTTGAAAGCCCTTGGGCAGCAGTGTCCAGGTAAGCTGAGAATTCTGGTCTAAAGGGTCTTCAAAAGTGAATAGAAACTGGGAGTCAGGATGTAATGGAACACAGAAAAAGGCATCCTTAAGGTCCAGGACTGTAAACCATTGTGTCTCTTCTCATATTTGAGAGAGTAATATGTGTGGGTTGGGTACAACTGGGTATAAAGGAATCTCAGCTTCACTAATAGCCTGAGATCTTGCACTAGTCTCCGTTGTCCATTAGCTTTCTGTACTCCTAAGATTGGAGTATTACAAGGGCTGTAACAGGACTTTACTAGACCCTGAGCTTTTAAATTCCTTACAATAAACTGTAGCCCCTTTTTGGCTTCCAGTCTAATGGGGTACTGTCTTTGGTAAGGGAAAGACATGGGATCCTTTAGCCTTATTCGAATTGGGCATGCATTCTTTGCTCGCCCAAATTGTCCCTCCATTGCCCAAACCTTGGGATTAATCCCTTCTTTAAATTATGGGTAGCAGAGAGGAATTACCTCCCTGATGATGTTCATATAGATAATGTCTCCTGCTCTGGCTAACAGGTCCCACCCTATTAGGGGAATGGGACTTTCTGACATGATGAGGAAGGCATGGGAGAAGAGTGTATCTCCCCAGTTACAGCTTAGGGGCTGGGAGAAATATCAGGAGACTGCTTGTCCTAGGACTCCTCCTCGGACAGTTACAGACTTGGAGGACAGCCATCCAGGATGGGAAAGCAAATCTGAGAAGGCCACATCAGTATCCAGGAGGGAATCAACCTCCTGGCCCTCTGTGGTTAGCTTTATCCAGGGCTCACTGAGGGTGATGGCTTGTGCTGGCACTTGCCCCAGGCACCCTCAGTCCTGCTGTTGGGTTATTTGGTTAGCCACCTTAGGCCCTGAGAACCTTCATTGCCTGGGACAGTGTGCCTTCCAGTGATCCCCTTTGCACTGTGGGCAAGGAAGAGGAGGTGGTCCGTTCCTCTGGGGACAATCTCTCAAAGTATCCCAGTAGGCTGCAGCAGCAGCAAGCTCTGCCAGACTGGAGGCTAACCCAAGCCTTTCTCTCTTCTGAGCCCCTTGGGTCTGCTTGCCAGAAGGCCATGACTAGGGCTGCAGTTTTTCTCTGGTCTCTCCTATTCCTTTTAGCCTGTTCCTCCTGGTCTCTGTCATAGAACACCAAGGTTGCTAGATTTAGTGATTCTAGACTGTTCTGACCTTAGAGTCAGCTTCTTCTTTAAAGATCATGGGTCAAATTGGTCCCAGTTATCCTGGATACACTTTAAGGGCGATTTTGCCTTGGGAAGAGTAGCACCCATCTGAAATCACAAAGAGGGATGCCCACATCCCCAGTTATTCCTTGCAACTGCTAGCCCTGAGGCATCCCCCAGTTATAGCATCTTGTAGTTTCCTTGTGTCCTAGATGTGTGATCATCTTCTGGGCCCCCCCATGTGATAGGTTTAATCATGCTTACTGGCATCATGGGCATACCCTCACTGTCTAAATGTCCTTATGGCCACTTTAAGGACATGGGGACTGTTGGGATTAGTGGCCTTGTACCGGTGCATCCTTGAAGAACTAGGCCAATGAGGCTTGGGTGATGGGTGCCAATATTCCCTAGCAAGAGGTTAGTTAACATAGGCCTGACCATACAGCTGCCTTAGGAAGATAAACTCCTTGAGAGGACCTCTAAGCACAACAATCTTAAAGAAGGTAACGGATGGCCACATGGCTGGAACATTGGGACTGGGCCTCCTCCCCCACCCCACCTTCCATCACAGGAATATGCCTGAGCATTATGGGGCCTCTAATAAACTATTTGAGCCTCAGACCCAGTCTGAGGTATGCCCAGAGAAAGGAAAAACGGCAAGAAAAGGAAGCTGGTTTGGAAAAAGTCTGGCATCTGTGTCTTTAAGTCCCAGCAACCGCACTAGTTAAAGACTGGGCATGGCTTGCTTAGGCAGCTGCGCACACTGACCAGCCAAGCCTCTACTGTGCGCAGCCCCATGTAGGCCTGGCCACCTGCTTCCTCCTTAACAAAATTTAAAAGAAGTGAAAAGGCAGATTACAAGCTAATGGGGTCTGATACCAACCACTGCTCTGAAGTCCTATGTCTCCTCCCGGCTGGTTCGCCAAAGATGTCAGCCAGTGGGGAGGGAGCAGAGCATCCCAAAGACCTCTCAGTTTCCTGATCTGATGTGCCCAGGTCCTTGACCTCTCTTACCCCAGGAATGGGGAAGGGGCCCCAGAGGTGCGGTGAGCTTACCATTCTAATAAAGATTGTGGACCCAAAAAGTTTAGTAGAGAAGTAATTTATTAGTTGGCGAGAGAGGGAGGGAGGAGAGAGAGTGAGAGAGAGAGAGAAGGGGAGGGAGCTACCATGCACCTGTGGGAGGGGATCCAAAGGAGGAATCCATATAGGTAAGGAGCATCGGGGTTTTAACTCTGAAGTTATTCCCACCCCATTCATGTTCTTGTCCAATGAGAAGAGTTCTTTCAAATTTCCGCTGGAGTGACTAATCTTTGACTCTGATACTGGATTGGCTACTTGACCCACAACAGAGTCCCCTCCTCCCAGAGCTTTTTGAGGGCTTTTTGAACAAAGCAGCTCACCTGGATTTTTCTACCTAGCACATGCATGAGCAACCAGCAGAAAGTTAGACAAAGAACTCTAGATTCACAGATAGGGGTATGGATGGTGGCCTGGCTCTGGGAAACTCATGTTTTTGAAACCGCGCCTCTTGTGGACCTGGGAAGAGAAGTTTTTTCCTTAACACAATCCCTCATTATCATACGGGAATAGGGAAAAGTAGAATAATGTAAATAAACTATGTAGATAATCACACAACTGAAAAACAAAAGACCGGTCTAAAGATATTTAAAACCGTGGTATAATCTGATCTAATTAATGCATATTCAGAGAGGAAAAAGCATTATATGAAGCATTCAAAGTTTAGGAATGGTTTGAAATATTTTTTCTATCCAGATACCACATGTTTGAGTAGTCTGTGTTCTAAAAATATAAAGGGTAAACCTGAAGCAACTAATGTATTTCCATGGATACTTCCAGCCGATAACCTGCAAATGGTGGATTTAAAACCACGGAGAGACAAGTTACAAAGCAAGTTGATCATTAGCGGTTACACATTCCAAACTCTTCTCCTATGAGGCTCAACTTCAGGCATTTATGTTGTTCTTTTAAAAATTCCATCCTATTTGCTCTTGACAATCAATATGACTAAAAATGGATACACATATGTGTATATATATGTGTGTGTGTGTGTGTGTGTGTGTGTGTGTATAAGTTATGTATATATAACAACTCACTAGCAAGCCTTGAGATCACTGTACTAATTTGGATTGTGGAAATACTTTTTATGCTCAATCACTCACTCTTTTCTTTCCACACTCTTTATTCTGTGTGTGTGTATGTGTGCATGTGTGTACATGTGTGTATGCATGTGCGTGTGATGGATTCATTTTCTAGGAATAGTCTTCTTCCCACCTCATCTTTTTCTTCCCTTATCTCAAGCTGAATAAAACTCTTTTCATTCTTCTAGCTCTGTGTGAGGTGATAGATGCCATCTTTTCTGAGCAAACCACCAAGTCTCTTGGACAGATAAAACTCTTTTCCACAATGTATTCTTATCCATCACTTATGTTATTGCAGTCTGGCTTATGCTATTATTGCTTGCTTGCATGTTTTGGTTTCTAATTAAACTGAAATTATTTCAGGGGAAGACATAAATTTTCATCTTTTTGTCCACTATGCTTTATTCAATGCCTGGCATGAAGTAGGTGCTCAATAAGTCCTTATTTAACAAATAATTAAATTACTGCATCTGTTAATTAACTAATACCCTGTTTGGTATTCTAGAGATTTTTAAAATGTTTTGTAATATCCTTTTCCTGATATTTGGAGCTCACAATTAATAGAAAAGATATGTATTAATAAATAAACTATACGGAAAAGTAAAAAGAGACATTAGCATCTAGTTTGCAGTATAATGTTTTTGAGTTGGCCTTTGGGTTTTCTGAAAACACAAAGGAGTAAATTCTAAATACAATAGTTTCAAATGTTGAAACTGAATTTTATTGAACATAGGAAGTGCAAGCAACTTTATTAAACTAAAGTTCTGTTTATAGTTTGTTACCAATACAAAACTTTCTTTGGTTTCAAAATATAACTATTGAAAATATTTTTCATTATACAAGTCCTTCTTATAATACAAGAACAAACTCATCAGATATCTTTTTATATGATAACTTTCAAAAAGTAAAAATTTCTCTAAAAAGGAAATAATAGTTTGGCAAGATAGTAATAAGTGATTCCCTGCTTTTGACATCAATCTGTATTAATTTTTTATTTATAATATGTATTTGCTAATTGCCACTTAAAGTTTCTGGTTGCTCATTCCTCATAATATTACTCTGCAATTTTAGGACAATCCTAGTAACAATAATAGTAAAATCATAATAAAAACAGCCAACAACAACTGACTACTTACTATGTGCCCGGTATTGTATTTAGAGTTTTATGTACATTATCTTGCTTAATTCTCTGAACAGACATTTGAGGGCGGTATTATTATTATTCCCATTTTAATTATGACATGACTGATCTTTGGAGTAGTCAAATGACCAGCATAGATCAGACAATTAGCATTTGATAGATCCAGGAAGTTAAACCTAAAGTCACCTGAAGTCATAATCACTATGTGTCTTCTCTATCAGTAGATAAAACTGACAAAACTATCTTGGTGTGTTAACAGAGACTCCACAGGCTACCTGTGTCTTTATCTCCAGCTTATCCTTTAGCATTGCATTGCCCTCTAAGTCAGAATATTTATAAGTAAAAATATCAAACCTACTTTTTATTTATAACTTGGCATATTAAGCCTACTTATTATTGAGGCAGTACATTTGTTCATATCAGAAGAATGATTATTCACTTCCAATTTTATGGGGCCACATAAAATACTGAGTGTTTTTCCTCATTTACTTGAATGGCAGCCAATCCCCTACATACCTGTAAAGAATAAGATGATCTTCTTTGTTTTCATCATTTCTCTATAATAAAAGAGTAAATGAAAGGTCATAAAGATGGAAGGATATAATTAAATGTGAATGCTATTTGGAATTTCAGATAAGGGCACATTCTTTAGCAAATACAGCATTTACATGTCTATATACATGCCAATGTCAAATATACAAGTACATAGGAAATTCACCAAATTTAACAACTCTTGAAGGTTGAAAGCCAGACACTTGAGAACTTCAGAGCTCCCTCAGGTCTAAGTACTTTTTGTGTAGATAGTGGGAATTATGTATTTATAATAGCATTGAAAACTCATGTTGTATAAAGAAATTTGAATCTACACTACTAATCTCAATGAAACTTTCAACATCAATAAAAATGATGTTTTTGTATGATATATTCATGTAAGCTGACTTCCCACACTGGTAGTGTGCTGTCTGTAGCAAGTCATCTTGTGATGTGAGCAGCAACACATACAATGTTTGCTAAAAGAGAGGTTGCTTTTTTCCTAGGAAAAACAAAACACCTTACCATTATTGTAAAACATTAATAGGCCATAAATAAGAAAATAACATTCAAGAGAATGACAGGTCTGTGGAAACTATTTATATTTATTTGTCAGATTTGGAATCTATAATCTCAACAGATTAGGGGATCTACTCCATATTATTTATTTAAGAAATAGCAGGGCTGGAGTTAAAACTAGATGTCTACTGCTCACAGCCATTCCAATATATTTCCTTCAAATTGGTACCAATTTATTAAAAACTTGTATTTGATAGTGACCCTAACTAGGTCTGTTAACATCAGTGTACACAGTTGACCTTTTATCCTCTTTGGAAGGTCTTTTCTCTTGGTTTCTCTAATTCTACACTCTTGTGTTTTTTATGTTTCTGGGTAAACTTTTCCATTTCTTGGCCAACTTGTCTTTTCTAGTCAACTAGTTTGATGTTCCCCAGGGCTCAGTCCTGGAGTGTCTTCTTTCCTCTCTCTGTAATTCATTGATACCAAGTCCACATTAATTATCATCATATGTAAGAATGATAATTGAAATTAGAAATATATCGTAAAATCAGAGGAAGGTAGAGAATAGTTTTTGCTTTTTATTGTTTACTGGCCAGTTTCTACTTTTCTGATATACATATATTAAAAAAAAAAAAAAAAAAAGCAAAGCCACATCCTTGGCATAAAATACAGGGTAAATATATCTAGGCTTTCTTAAAATACACCAGAGTACAGTAGAGGGGAGCATGGACTATAAATCCAGACAGCCATTGTTCTAACTCTGGCTCTGCGTTGACTAGCTGCTGATTTTTGAGCATCATCTTTTCCAACTTTAACATGAGAATAATAGTGACTATTTCATGAGGTCATTTTGTCCATTAAATATGATAATATATGTAAATTGTTTTAGATGGTGATTGGAAAAGTATGTTCTGGATTTGCTGTTATAATCACGTCATCCACACATTCAAAGACTCACACAATTTGGATACAACTAAGACTCTCATCGGAACTTCACATTCCTATGCCTAGATGTCTACTTGAGGAATCTACTTTTATGCCTCACAGACATTTCAAGTTTAACATATCTCCACTTCTTGCTATATCTATTCAGCTCTGAACAAATTCCTCAAACCTGAAACTCAAAGTTTTTCCTGTTTCTGTAAATTTCACTTCTGGCAACCAACATCTGCAAGCCAGAACACTGTAATCATTCTTACAACTTTGTTCTTCCCACTCTCCACATGTAACCATGTGTATTTTGAATCAATCTATGTTTTGCGTCTCGGCTACCACTTCTCTGGTCCAAAACTCCATCATCTTTTACATGTAATAAGCTAATATTCTGAACTCTAGGTGAACTCTTATTCCCTATAATCCATCCCCCACTAAATAAACAGAGTGCACATTTTTCAAACTATAGACAACTTGGTTAAAAACGCTCAGGTAGTTCTCTATTCCTCTTAAGTAAAAAATGATCATTTTTACCCATGGCTTAGATTACCTTGGGTGTTCCAACAGATTCCTACTCCTAACTCACCTTGACATTCATTATATTCCAACCACTGACCTCTGAGAATTTCTTCAACATGAGAAGATTTGTCTTATCCATAGGGCTTTTGGACTTGCCATTCCCACTACTGTTCTTTCACGCTCACTGCCTAACACACATCACCCTTGTTCTCCACAGATGCTTCCTATGAAACCCTCTTACTAAGATTTTGTATCTCAGCTCATACCTCATTTCCTTAGAGTAGATTTTTCTGATAAATTCTTCATCAATCTAAATTACCCCCATTTTTCCCTTCTACCACTTATTATAATTATTAATTACATATTACCTGCATGTTGATTTAGTATCAGTCACTTCCTGTAGAATGTAGTATCAATGAAAACAGGAACCATATACACCAATACTTAGCATAGTTTCTGACACATAGTTTGGACTCAGTTTATATCTGCTAAATAAATGAATGAACCTAATTAGTGAACAATGGAATATTTTTTAATTGGTTGATCAGAATGGGAAATACAATCCAAAACCATTTAGTAGCATAAAGGTTACTACTATAGAATTGAGAATGGATTTTTTTCAAATGTGGGAATATATTTCTAAGTTTAACTTTTGGACAAATAGCTCTAAAAATAATATAGTACCAATCTATTAACCTAATTTGATTTCCTTTAATGAAGAAGTCCCTCTGCACAATAAAATATTATATTATTGTTTGAAACCTCTTTTAAAATAAAGTAGTTATCAACTAGTGAGATTTACTGAATGTAAGTCCTTGTCCCAGATTACAGAAATTCTTGTAACTAAAAAATTGAGATGTTTTGGAGAATATAAACATTTTATTGTTAAATGTACAAAAAAGATACCCTTTGATTTTTTAGAAAATTAAAGTGCATTAATCAAAGCATAATACATTTTATAACTGCTCCCATTAATCAGATTCCTCCCCAGAGATGAGCCTATGTGAAGCATGGTTGGAACAGATTGTTTTTTATACATTAATTTCCATAAGAAATTACGACATACATATCATTAGGTTTAAAGCTCACTCACACAATATGCGTGGTATATTAATAATTTACATTTATATTAATATTTTATTGTCTGAACTCTTAATGTGTACGTCACACAGTTAATTATCTACTGCAAATCTGTTCTCATAAGTGAAATATAATTTAAATAATACAAAGAGTTTTAGAAGCTTGTAAATCATGTAGTGAGTGAGCACATTTCCCCCTTAAGAACTCATTTGCATGTATTCTCTAACCTGGATGTCATAGTGGATTGATATAAAAATAGTGAGTTCTTTATGTCTTCTTTACTTCCCAGATAATATACATATTGTACAATATGATGCTATGCCTTATGTAAAAATAATGCATAAATAATATTAAATTTTATCATAATTAATAATAGTAAAACTATAGAAAAAATGAAAGTTATCACAAGGCAAACAATGTTTTTTTTCCATGTCACAGAATGTCAGTATTTAATTCCTTTTTATTGTCAAATAATATTCCATTGTAGGGATATACATTATATATATATATATATTTTTTTTTTTTTAATTGCACTTTAGGTTCTGGGGTACATGTAAAGAGCATGCAGGATTGTTGCATAGGTACCTACATGGCAATGTGGTTTGCTACCTGCATCCCTCCGACACCTATATCTGGCATTTCTCCCCATGTTATCCCTCCCCAAACTCCCTACCCTCTGCTGTCCCTCCCCTATTCCCCACCAACAGACCCCAGTGTGTGATGCTCCCCTTCCTGTGTCCATGTGTTCTCATTATTCAACACCCACCTATTAGTGAGAACATTCAGTGTTTGATTTTCTGTTCTTGTGTCAGTTTGCTGAGAATGATGGTTTCCAGGTTCATCCATGTCCCTACAAAGGGCATGAACTCATCATTTTTTATGGCTGCATAGTATTCCATGATGTATATGTGCCACATTTTTCTTGTCAGGTCTATCATCAGTGGGCATTTGGGTTGGTTCCAGGTCTTTGCTATTGTAAACAGTGCCGCAATGAACATATGTGTTCATTTGTCTTTATAATAGAATGATTTATAATCCTGTGGATATATACCCAGTAATGGGATTGCTGGGTCAAATGGAATTTCTATTTCTAGGTCCTTAAGGAATCGCCACACTGTCTTCCACAATGATTGAACTAATTTACACTCCTACCAACAATTAACAGTGTTCCTGTTTCTCCACATCCTCTCCAGCATCTGTTGTCTCCAGATTTTTTAATGATCTCCATTCTAACTGGTGTAAGAGGGTATCTCAATGTGGTTTTGATTTGCATTTCTCTAATGACCAGTGATGATGACCATTTTTTCATATGTTTGTTGGCCTCATATATATCTTCTTTTGAAAAGTGTCTGTTCATATCCTTCACCCACTTTTGAATGGGTTTTTTTTTTCTTGTAAATCTGTTTTAGTTCTTCTTAAATTCTAGATATTAGCCCTTTGTCAAATGGGTAGATTGCAAAATTTATTTTCCCATTCTGTTGGTTGTGGGTTCACTCTAATGATTATTTCTTTTGCTATTCAGAAGCTCTGGAGTTTAATTAGATCCCATTTGTCTATTTTGGCTTTTGTTGCCAATGTTTTTGGTGTTTTAGTCATGAAGTCCTTACCTATGTCTATGTCCTGAATGGTTTTGCCTAGGTTTTCTTTTAGGGTTTTTATGACGTAAGGTCTTATATTTACGTATTTAATTCATCTGTAGCTAATTTTAGTGTAAGGTGTCAGGAAGGGGTCCAGTTTCTACTTTCTGCACATGGCTAGCCAGTTTTCCCAACACCATTTATTAAACAGGGAATCCTTTCCCCATTGCTTGTTTTTGTCAAGTTTGTCACAGATCAGATGGTTGTTGATGTGTGGTGTTGCTTCCAAGGCCCCTTTTCTGTTCCATTGGTCTATATCTATGTTTTGGTACCATTACCATGCTGTTTTGATTACTGTAGCCTTGTAGTATAGTTTGAAGTCAGGTAGCTTGATGCCTCCAGCTTTGTTCTTTTTTCTTAGAATTGTCTTGGCTATGCCAGCTCTCTTTTGGTTCCATGTGAAGTTTAAGGTGGTTCTTTCCAGTTCTGTAAAGATGGTCATTGGTAGCTTGATGGGGATAGCATTGAATCTATAAATTACTTTGAGCAGTATGGCCATTTTACCAATATTGATTCTTCCTAACCATGAGCATGGAGCGTTTTTCCGTGTTTGTCTCCTCTCTTATTTCCTTGAGCAGTGGTTTGTAGTTCTCCTTGAAGAGGTCCTTTACATTTTTTGTTAGTTGTATTCCCAGGTATTTTATTCTCTTTGTAGCCATTGTGAATGGCAGTTCGTTCTTGATTTGACTCTCTTTATGTCTGTTATTGGGGTATAGGAATGTTTGTGATTTCTGCACATTGATTTTGTATCCATAGACTTTGTTGAAGTTGCTTATCAGTTTCAGGAGATTTTGGGCTGAGACAGTGGGGTCTTCTAGATATACAATCATGTCATCTGCAAATAGAGATAATTTGACTTCCTCCTTTCCTATTTGAATACCCTTTATTTCTTTTTCTTTCTTTTTTTTTTTTTTTTTTTTTTGAGATGGAGTTTCGCTCTTGTTACCCAGGCTGGAGTGCAATGGCACAATCTCGGCTCACCGCAACCTCTGCCTCCTGGGTTCAGGCAATTCTCCTGCCTCAGCCTCCTGAATAGCTGGGATTACAGGCATGTGCCACCATGCCCAGCTAATTTTTTGTATTTTTAGTAGAAACGGGGTTTCACCATGTTGACCAGGATGGTCTCAATCTCTTGACCTCATGATCCACCCACCTCAGCCTCCCAAAGTGCTGGGATTACAGGCATGAGCCACCACTCCCGGCCCTATTTCTTTTTCTTGCCTGATTGCTCTGGCTAGAACTTCCAATGCTATATTGAATAGGAGTGGTGAGAGAGGGCATACTTGTCTAGTGCCAGATTTCAAAGGGAATGCTTCCACTTTTTGCCCATTCAGTAAGATATTGGCTGTGAGTTTGTCATAAAGAGCTTTTATTATTTTGAAAAACGTTCTGTCGATACCTAGTTTATTGAGAGTTTTTAGCATAAAGTGCTGTTGAATTTTGTCAAAGGCCTTCTCTGCATCTATCGAGACAATTTTGTGGTTTTTGTCTTTGTTTCTGTTTATGTGGAGGATTACATTTATAGACTTGGTTATGTTGAAACAGCCTTGCATCCCCATGAGGAAGCCTACTTGATCGTAATGGATAAGCTTTTTGATGTGCTGTTGCAATCGGTTTGCCAGTATTTTATTGAAGATTTTTGCATCTATGTTCCTCATGGATATTGGCCTGAAGTTTTCTTTTTTTTGGTTGAGTCTCTGCTGGGTTGTGGTATCAGGATGATGTTGGTGTCATAAAATGATTTGGGAAGGATTCCCTCTTTTTGTATTATTTGGAAGAGTTTCCAGAAGGAGTGGTACCAGCTCCTCTTTGTATGTCTGGTAGAATTTGGCTGTGATCCCATCTGAATCTGGGCTTTTATTGGTTGGTAGGCTATTAATTTTGCCTCAACTTCAGCCCTTGTTATTGGTCTATTCAGGGTTTCCACTTCTTCCTGGTTTAGGCTTGGGAGGGTACAAGTGTCCAGAAATTTATCCATTTCTTCCAGATTTACTGGTTTATGTGCATAGGGTTGTTTGTAGTAATTTCTGATGGTAGTTTTTATTTCTATGGAATCTGTGGTGATTCCCTTTATCATTTTTTATTGAATCTATTTGATTCTTCTTTCTTTTCTTTTTTATTAATCTGGCTAGCAGTCAATTTTTTGATCTTTTCAAAAACCCAGATCCCAGATTTATTTATTTTTTGAAGGGATTTTATCTCCTTCAGTTCTGCTCTGATCTTAGTTATTTCTTGTCTTCTGCGAGCTTTTGAGTTTTTTGGATCTTGCTCCTCTATCTCTTTCAATTTTGATGTTAGAGTGTCAATTTTAGATCTTTCCTTGCTTCTGATGTGCACATTTATTGCTGTAAGTTTTCCTCTAGACACTGCTTTAAATGTGTCCCAGAGTCTGGTACATCGTGTCTTCATTCTTGTTTGTTTGAAAGAACATCTTTATTTCTGCCTTCATTTCATTGTTTATTCAGTCAACATTCAAGAGCCAGTTGTTCAGTTTCCATGAAGTTGTACAGTTCTGAGTTAGTTTCTTAATCCTGAGTTCTAATTTGATTGCACTGTGGTGTGAGAGACTGTTATGATTTCTATTCTTTTGCATTTGCTGAGGAGTGATTTACTTCCAATTATGTGGTCAGTTTTAGAGTAGGTGTGATATGGTGCTGAGAAGAATGTATATTCTGTGGATTTGGAGTGGAGAGTTCTATAGACGTCTGTTAGGTTTGCTTGATCCAGATCTGAGTTCAAGTCCTGGATATCCTTGCTAATTTTCTGTCTCGTTGATCTGTCTAACATTGTCAGTGGATTGTTAAAGTCTCCCACTATTATTTATGCACCGAGGTCATTAAGAACTTGCTTTATGTATCTGGGTGCTCCTGTATTGGGTGCATGTATATTTAGGATTGTTGGCTCTTCTTGTTGCATTGATCCTTTCACCATTATGTAATGCCCTTCTTTGTCTCTTTTGATCTTTGTTGATTTCAAGTGTCTGTTTTATCAGGGACTGGGATTGTAACTCCTGCTTTTTTTTGCTCTCCATTTGCTTGGTAAATCCTTCTCCATCCCTTAATTTTGAGCCTATGTGTGTCCTTGCACATGAGATGGGTCTCCTGGATACAGCATACCCATGGGTTTTGATTTTTTTATCCAATTTGCCAGTCTGTGTCTTTTGATTGGGGCATTTAGCCCATTTACATTTTAGGTTAATATTGTTATGTGTGAATTTGATCCTGCCATTTTGATGCTAGCTGGTTGTTTTTCCCATTAGCTGATGCAGTTTCTTCATTGTGTCGATGCTCTTTACCATTTGGTATGTTTTTGGAGTGGCTGGTACAGGTTGTTCCTTTCTATGTTTAGTGCTTCTTTCAGGAGCTCTTGTAAGGCAGGTCTGGTTGTGACGAAATCTCTCAGCAATTGCTTGTTCATAAAGGATTTTATTTCTCCTTTGCTTATGAAGCTTAGTTTGGGTGGATACGAAATTCTAGGTTGAAAGTTCTTTTCTTTAAGGATGTTAAATATTGGCCCCCAGTCTCCTCTGGCTTGCAGGGTTTCTGCCAAGAGATCCACTGTGAGTCTGATGGGCTTCCCTTTGTGGGTAACCTGACCTTTCTCTCTGGCTTCCCTTAGCATTTTTTCCTTCATTTCAACCCTGGTAAATCTGACAATAATGTGCCTTGGGGCTGCTCTTCTTGAGGAATATCTTTGTGGTGTTCTCTGTATTTCATGGACTTGAATATTGGCCTGCCTTTCTAGGTTGGGGAAGTTCTTCTGGATAATCTCCTGAAGAGTGTTTTCCAACTTGGATTCATTCTCTCCATCACATTCAGGTACACCTATCAAACATAGATTAGGTCTTTTCACATAATCCCATATTTCTTGGAGGCTTTGTTCATTTCTTTTCATTTATTTTTCTCTAATCTTGCCTTCTTGTTTTATTTCATTGAGTTGATCTTCAATGTCTGATATCCTTTCTTCTGCTTGGTCAATTCGGCTATTGAAACTTGTGTATGCTTCACGAGGTTCTTGTGTTGTGTTTTTTTTGCTCCATCAGGTCATTTATATTCTTCTCTAAGCTGTTTATTCTCTTTAGTATTTTGTCAAACCTTTTTTCAAGGTTCTTAGTTTCTTTACATTGTGTTAGAACATGTTCTTTTAGCTCAGAGAAGTTTATTACCCACTTTCTGAAGCCAATTTATCAGACTCATAAGAATAATCTACCTCTCTACCTACTCTCTAATACTAAATTTGTGACAAAGTCTTAGAAGTATGAACTACATGTATACTGTCCAATAAGATAACCACCATTCACATGTAGTTATTCAAAATTAAATCAAAGTTATATAAAATGAATAATTCAGTTCTTCTCTATACTGACCACATCCCAAGTACTCAATAGCCAAGCACACATGGGTTTATAAAATATTTTTACCAAAACAGAAAGTTCTCCTGGGCAGCATTCCATAAAGGGATCCTCATTTCTATAGCCTGAAAAGAGGCATTTCCAGAATTTTATGTGGAATCAGAATGCATTTCTGAACAATATATAAGGCAGGATAAATTTTAGTTAAACTTTACTATATAATTATATAAACTTTATTATATAATTATTAGTGCTGTTATAGGATACATCAGAAATGTTACACATGCTTTAAAAGTAGAACCATTGTTTAAAGCATTTTTTTTTAACAGAAAATACATCAAGTAAAACAATGAATATATTAAATTATGTAACACAATTCATTTGTAAGCTTGGGATGTATAGTAAGCTTGAGATGTATAGTAGAGAAACTCATGGTTCTAACTTTGGCTTCAGTATCGTTAAATTATAAAGAGCTACTGTAAATACTTTAGTGTATTCTCTTAATGTTCTACCATACTCGTTTAATTTATAAATTACATCTCGGGAGAGAGATCCAAGATGGCTGATGATTAGCAGCTCGGGCACGTACCTCCCAGTGAAAGCGCAAAGAACGAGAGGACGCCACACTTTCAGACGAATATTAGTTGCTCACGGACCACGAGATTCCCAGTGGAGGAGCTCCACGGGTCGCCAGGGCGACTCTTGTGGCCGGCGTGGCGGTTTTGCTGGTGCCTTAGCACACCAGTTCTTGGTGCAGAGTCCGGATATTCCCGGGCAGAAAAGCACCATCAATCTTAACACCGCTGTTTTGGCCGGCTCAGTGGATTGCTCAGATTTCGGCGCAGGGAATCAACAAGTTGGACGTCAGAGACCCAGTTAGAAAGTCGGTAATTATAAAGACGACAGACGGACAAATATATAATGAAGGGAAGAAACCAGCGTAAAAAGGTAGAGAATACTCAAAATCAGAATGCCTCTCCCTCTACAGGGGATTGCAATTCCTCATCAGTAACGGAACAAGGCTTAATAGATTACACGGGTGTTCCAATAACAGAAGCAGGTTTCCAAACGTGGGTGATAAGAAACTTCTGTGAATTAAAAGAACTTATTCTAACCCAATGCAAAGAAACTAAGAACCTTGAAAAAAGGTTTGACGAAATGTTAATGAGAATGGACAATTTAGAGAAGAATATAAGTGAATTGATGGAGCTGAAAAACACAACACGAGAACTTCATGAAGCATGCACAAGTTTAAACAGTCGAATTGATCAAGCAGAAGGAAGGATATCAGAAGTCGAGGACCAGCTCAGTGAAATGAAATGAGAAGACAAGAATGCAGAAAAAAGGATGAAAAGGAATGAGCAAAGTCTCCAGGAAATATGGGACTATGTGAAAAGACCTAATTTACGTTTGATAGGTGTACCTGAATGTGATGAAGAGAATGAATCCAAGTTGGAAAATACTCTTCAGGATATCATTCAGGAAAACTTTCCCAACCTGGCAAGGCAGGGTAATATTCAACTCCAGGTAATACAGAGAACACCACAAAGATATTCTTCAAGAAGACCAACCCCAAGGCACATAATTGCCAGATTTATTAGGGTTGAAATGAAGGAGAAAATACTAAGGGCAGCTAGAGAGAAAGTTCAGGTTACCCATAAAGGGAAACCTATCAGACTTACAGCAGATCTCTCAGCAGAAACCCTACAAGCCAGAAAAGAGTGGGGACCAATATTTAACATCCTTAAAGAAAAGAACTTTCAACCCAGAATTTCCTATCCAGCCAAACTAAGCTTTATGTGCGAAGGAAAAATTAAATCTTTTGCGAACAAACAAGTACTTAGAGAGTTCACCACCACCAGGCCTGCTTTACAAGAGCTTCTGAAAGAAGCACTATACATATAAAGGAACAACCAATATCAGCCTTTCCAAAAATATATCAAAAAGCAAAGAACTTTAACACAATAAAAAATTCACATCAACTAATGGGCAAAACAGCCAGCTAGCATCAAATGCTGGTATTAAACTTATATATATTTTAATTGGATAAAAAGCCAAAACCCATCGGTATGCTGCATCCGGGCCCATCTTACATGAAACAATACACAAAGACTCAGAGAGAAGGAGGAAGATTTACCAATTGAACAGAGAGTAAAAATAAACTAATAAACAAAAAGCAGGAGATGCAATTCTCACCTCTGATAAAGTAGACTTTAAAGCAACAAAGATCAAAAGAGGCGAGGAATGACATTACATAATGGCAAAAGGATCAATACAACAAGAAGAGCTAACGATTCTATAGATCAACGAGATAGAAAATTAACAAGGATATTCAGAACTTGAACTCAGACCCGGAACAAGTAAACTTAATAAATATTTATAGTACTCTCCACTTCAAATACACAAAACATACATTACCACCTCACACCTATTCCAAAGTTGACTATATAATTGGAAGTAAATCACTCCTCAGTAATCGCATAGCATTTCATAGGTTTAAATTAAATATTGGTTGGCTGTTTGTTTGTTATCTTCTTCCCTTATTCCTTCCTGACTACATCATTAAGTATAATTATCAGTATAAAAGAGGTTTTCAATACCCATTACTAAATTGCATTTTAGCCTGGGCAAGAAAGCAATACTCCCATTCTCTCTCCCTCTTTCTTTTCCTTCTCCCTCCTCCCCATTCTCTCTCTCTCTTTCTCTTCCTTTTTTCTCCTTCCTATTCTCTCTCTAGAAAAAAAAAAAAAAAAATTACATCTCATGTATTTGCACTTTTGAAATAAATAATCACATATTTATGTTTCTTTAAACTGTTTCACCTTAAACTAAGATCTCAAATTGAGCTTAAAACTCAGATTTCAATTTAAAATACGTTACAAGTGTACTGTATTACTTTTCTTATTATTTTCCTGAAGGAATATGGTGAACTGCTTAATGCATCAGTGTGCCACTTCATTTTGACTACATTTCATGTTATAATATTTTTATACCAAAAGTACAGACATATTGGCCTAATATATTTGCTTTTTTGGGAATACAGGTAAATAGTCCTTAAATCAGAGACTCAGATCTTCTCTGTTAATACTAGTGGGTTTTATAGCTATGCAAAAATACAGAGATGTACACACAGATACACATCCCCCTCACCTTTTCGTAGGAGCAGCAGCAGAAACAAACATAACATGGACTTAGTCTAACTTTCTCATTCTCTTTGTTCTGCTTATACTCATTCATTTTTTTTATATTTACATTTTTTTTGGCTCAAAGAAATTTATCATCCAGAATTGGTGTGCAGGTGGGTATCTATGCTTAATTATTTTGTGTATTTAATAAATTTATATTCTATCAATATTTTTTAAATTAATCAAGCTATCTATTAAGTGGCCTTAAACCACCTCTGTACAACTGTATTCCTAATATTAATAGATAGGTGTCCATAAATGCATTTGTTCAATTTCATATATCTAATCAGTAAATATTTAGCAAATGACTTAGTGTATTCTAGCTGCTATAACAAATACTATAAACTGGGCAGCTTATAAAACCAGAAATGTATGTTTAGTTCTTGCGGCTGGGAAATCTAAGATCACAATGCCAGAAGATATACGGTGTCACAGTTTCTGGTTCACAGAAGGCGTCTTCACATGGCAGAAGGGGCAAACCATCTCCCTTGGGCCTCTTTTATAAAGGCACTAATCTCATTCATGAGAGATCTGCCCTCATGACCTAATCATACCCCGAAGACTTCACCTCCTAATACCATTACCTTGAATATTAGGTTACATAATATGAATTTTGAGAGGACACAAAAGCATTCAGACAGTGAGTAAACCACTATGGGCATTGCTCAGTTTGAGGAATATACTAGAGAACAAGACAGACTAGATCTCTGCTCTCATAGAGGATAGTACTTGAACACATTGGCCAAAACACATGCTCAGCTTCCATGAAATGTATTGGTTCAATGAAAGGGCATCTTAACATAAAAAAAAAAAAAATCCAAGTTTTAAAAAATGAGTGAAAGAAACAACTCCCTTTATACAAACACACAGAAAGATGATGTTTGTGTGCATGCACGCCTGCCAATGCATATGCAAAGTATATATACAAATACAGAAGTGATCAAACTAGCACAGTATATGTATATAACTTAAAGGTTCCAGGTTAATATATACAAAGCCATTAACAAACTGCTATTGTTTTCTGTATTCTCTTGTTTTTTCTGTCTTGATGATATATTACTATTATAGTAACAAAAAAGAAAAAAGTATCCTGTGCCCCCAAAAATATTTAATGTAACTACCGCTAGTTTTTGTGTTTATGCAGTAAATCAAAGAAGCAACAGCCTTTTTTCTCTATATTAAAAGCTCATACATATTCTTAAAGATACTTGCATATAAAAATATTACAAATATAGTTTTAAAAAATAGTAAAAGTCTCTCTTCAAGGCTAAACACAATTTCCTAACACTTGTTTGTGTACATATTTTTTCACTCTTTTCATTCACACCTGTTACAGAGTGGCAGGAATTTAGGACTGGCTGGATTCTACTGCAATCTGTAAGCATTCTGCACTCAGTATAAAAATAGGTAGATAAAATTTTGTTCTTATCAGAGAAATAGCACACTCATAGAATGTTAATATTTGAATAGATCTTTTGGCTCAGCATGGATCACACAGGGACTTAGGGGCAAAACCACAACTACAAATTGGGTTTCCTGCCTCCTCAGGCAGCTTTCTTTTTCACCAACTCACTTCAATCACATAAACTAAATAGAGTTGAATATAGTGTATTAGGATAGCTTAAAATAAATGCAGGTTTATTTCTGTTAATATGCCAGAACAAATTTTAATTAATTATATTGAATTGACTATAGCTGGTCTTGAAACCAGATTTTTGTTTTATAGATCATATTATATACTAGCCAGATTAAAATGTGTCCCAGAAATTCTGGCAGAGTGAGCTAATTCTGGGGCCATCTGTTTTCTGGATTGCTTTTGGAACTTTTGTTCAAAAGAGTTCTGTCAACATTTTACATTTCAATGATTCCCCCTCAAGTGATTGAATTATTCAGAGTTGGACAAAATTTATTCTCAGTACCACATTTAAATTTGTACAGTAATTGATTGAGACAAAAATCCATTAGAAATGATCATGCTTTAGAGGGCAATTCTCACTATTAAGTAGTATTTAAGAAATGCACATATGATTGTGATCCATGCAGCTCCAGAGAAAATCTAGAATCATCATGGTAGAGAGAGATGATGGCAGGATCTTGGCACATGAAGGAAATTTAGAGACAATCTAGAAACTCTTATTTGGTATCTCTTCCAGATAGTCATCTGGCCTTTTACAGGAGTGCCAGTTCCATCTGGGGACAGATCTAATGCTCAGAAAGTTTTTCCATATATTACCTCTTCTTCTGACCTCTCTGAAATACAATATAACATATTTTCTTATGATAATTGATGTTTAATAGAAGTTAAAATGGATAACTGCATACTTTGGAGCTCTTCTAATCTGAAGATAGCATTCTTCTCAAACTAACTAGCAGAATACTGATGGGAATTATCCATCTTCCTACTCACATTGGGAGGTTTTATGCTTTCTGTTTTCACCATTTTACACGTATGTCAGAACCTAGGTCATAATGCATTTCTGCAGTAAACTTTTCCCAGAGAAATCATAGTTAATTTACAATCCCAGTCCCATATTTGGGCAGTCAGAGGAAATCTCAACATTTACTATGCAATATTTCTAATAAGAGACTACCTAGGGTAGTTTATTTTATACTTGTTCCACTTGGAATTAGAAAGGGAGATCTGTCCATTGTTGCTATCCAGAAACCCAGAACGAGGACCTCATCTCAAAATGTGTCCATAACTGTTGTAGCAGTAGGAAGCGAGATGGTAAATCATGGAGTAGCCCTTTAATCTTTTGCTCACATTTCACTGAAAGTGAGCCACATGGTCATACCCAAGAAGGGTGAAATAGTACAATCCTATAACGAGTTCAAAGACAGCCAGCAGAATACATGGTGAATGACCCCACTGATTACCAAATTGGGCATAAAGATGCAAGTGGCAGGGCCTAGACTGAGAAACTTGTCACCTAAATGATACAACTGTGCAATAGAGAATATGGACATAATGGAGAAGTATATGGAGAAGAGGCTTAGCCACATATGTGTGTGTGTGCGTGTATGTGTGTGTGTTTGTAGACATTTATATGTACATGTATATAGAGATATATATAGATATAGATGTATAGATTTAAAACACATGTGTTTATAAACATGTATGTGTGTATGGATACGTGTGTGTGTTTGTGTGTGTGTGTAGATATACATAAATCAGAGAGGAAAAACCAGATTCATTCAGTAAAGGACAGTTGAACATATATAAGTAATGAAAATCACATATGCTCATACATGTAGAAGAGCAAATAAAGTTATCTTGGATATCATTCTTTGACAAGATTTACATGTAGATAGAGTATAGAGCTTGGGCTACAGAATAATACACAAAAACTGTCACTAAGTAACTGGGTCACTTTGAATACACGTCACTTCTAACACTGGTCACTCAGTGTCTTTGGCTGTTGGATTCCTCATCATTAAAATAAAGGGCTTGGGGTACTTAAATGTTTCAAGACTCTATATTGAATATATTCTTTATTCTAAATAATTTTTAATGAAACTTGGAGGTCAGTTGAAAAGTATTTAGCAGATCTGGTTACATACAATTTACACACTACGTATAAATACACACACACAGATATAAACATAGAGAGAGAGTTTTTTATGAATTCTATAATCTGAAATTCATTTTAATAAGTTTTATATAAGAAAAGGAAAGCAAGCTGTGCTCACAAGATAAAGCATTTAACATGACTTCTCCAAGATGACCAACCAAAAAGTCCAGATGCTTTTAAATGGAACTAGATACTGAATGACAACAAATTAATTTCAAATTTTACAATCAAGTTGCATGGGTCTTTATTGACTTCCTGTCATCACTGAGCTAACAGGTTTTAAACAAGTACCCTTGAGACAGATTAGAAATGTGACTATTTGTAATCTCAACTGTTTAGCTCAGTTATGATCTAAGATGAAAACATAATAGGAAATCAGAATAGGATGAATAAAGTGTATGATTAGGAAGTGACCTTAATGATTAAAGATGGCGAGAGTCACCAAACAACATAAATACCATCTCTATGTATTTATACTATAGGGAAGCACTTGTAAATAAAAGAGTAAAAATGAAACTTTTTGTCCTAAGTCTTTCTAATGACTGCCTGAAATTCCATTAGAATAAACTCTTAGCTCTATAACCATCTCCTTATAAAAGGAAATGTTTCTAGACAAAATAAATTATTACCACAGCATGAAATCCAAAGATAGCTGGAGAGATAGAGACCAGAGAAAGAGTTGAGCCCCAGCAGATTTTTCCCTTCCCAGAGAGTTATCTAGATCGGGATAGCAGTTACTTGTTCAAAATAAGTTGTCCAATTAGTACTGTTGTACACGTGCTTCCTCTGGTAGACACTGTGATTCTCAGATTAACACTATGACATAGAAGTCATCAACCACATTCTACAGAGAAAAAAAAACTGAGCTTTTTGAAGTTACGTAAATGCCCACAGCCAGAATGTGAACATGGAGGAGCCTGGCTGATTCTCAAACCTATGCTCTCTCCGCTGCTCAAGGAAAGAAGGAAAAGGGACCCTGACATTTGTTCTAGGTAAGTTGAGAGATGCTGCGGGTTGTGTTGATAATCAATCTGGCTCTTGGAGCTCAAAGACTGTACATTGAAGGATATTGTGGAGCTCAAAGACTGTACATTGAAGGATATTGTAGAAGGAAATTCTTGAAAGGAATACGTAGAATCGAAGGGCTCCAGCAATTTCCCCCACTTTTCAGAGATTCTTTCCAGAGTTCCGATTGTCTGGAAACTTTACCAGATCAGAGAGATTCCTTTCCTTAAAACAACAGCTTGAGCACAAAATTGTTTTCCCATTAATACAGCTCTTCCCCAATCTTGGTCATTTTGAAGGAGAAACCCAAGCTGACTCACCTACTATAAGTCCTGGCCCTGACCTAACTCCATTGTCCACGCTGACCAAGAGAATAGGAGTCTTTTCACCCAGATGGAACTTCTGTCATTGAGTAGTGCTTTCTCGCTTCTCTAAGGCACAAGCAACTGTAGGTTGTGTAATGACTCCCTATGAAATTCTCAGAATTTATTGTAACAGTTCACTTGACAGCATGTTGCTGTCTGCCGCACCGGAAATCTATACATAGTCTTAAATGAGAACAGAACTCTCTTTCCAAAGCCCAGAAAGTCCTACATTTCAAGTTTCTGTTGATAGGATTATTGTCTTTTAAAAAAGAGGCCCAATTGAGGGAACTAATGTGAGCAAACAGAAGAGCATTAATGATCTGTAGAATATCTTTTCAATAATGTGCAGCCTAAGTTTTCTTATTTGGGACATTTAAAAGTCGTATGTTTACTCTGTTCACTGCATCGTGCCAATACTTTTATTTTATTTTTTTCCGCTTGACATCACTGGTGATTGAATAAGACCAGCAAATATTAAAAGAGCCAAATTCTGGAGGAAACAAAAAGATTACAGGATTTAAACAAAACATTGTATTTAACTTGAAGCATAATGAAGCATTAACTGCCATATTAATAATAATAATTGAATAACAAGTTTGTATTAACTGAAATACCAAAAATGCATGTATTTATTGACAACTTCCCTTGTTCTTCTAAATCATTACATTCAGAAGTTATGTTGCTTTTTTCCTTCATAGACAACAAAAATTCAGATAATTTACTGATGTTACGTCTCTAATAACAGAAATCATCTAGTGGCTACAGGGAATTCCCATTATCAGTTCAGCTACGTGTCTCCTTCAGTTCCTGGATAACCCTGGGGGCGATATTGGACCCAGTCCAGGCTCTGCCACTAACCAACTGCATTACCTCAAGCAGGTCCCTTCTCATTCTCTTTGTAACCCAGTCATCCCCAAGGACCACACATTCATTTGGCTCTTGTATTTTTCTCTTCCACTGTTTCCCAATAAACCTGGAGAATGTTTCTTAGCAAGGAGACAGATCCATTTCTTGTTTCCTTATTCATGTGGGCTTTTAGCAGAATGTCTTAATTCAACTACATGTGTCCAGCCCACTACATTTCCCATTCCTCAAGAGGCTGTTCCAAACCTGGAGAGTTTCTTAAATCCACTGAGTCACTTCTAACAGTCTTGATCTCTGCTGATAAGCTTGCCCTCAACTTGTAGCTTCTCTTTCTTCACGTCCATCCATCTACTTCCAGAGTTCCCTCTTTCAGATATTTCAGAGAGAGAACTGAACCTAGATAAAAAACACCCTATTTCACCCCATTTTCACGGTGGATCCAGAATTTGATGACTCAAATCTTATAAAATTTGTGGAACCTTATTTCTAAAAAGGAAATTAAGATCATAAAACGTGCCTTAGTGGATTAAAATTAAAAAGCCATTGTGTGTAAGAAATTAATTTATCTCTATGTATCTTAATTGGTACAAGTTATGTGCCATTCTTGGGAGAAGTGGGTAAATAGTCACTTGAAACTTTTCCTCTTTTAGGACTTACATTTCTTACTTAACCCTTTTGAGAAAGTCTGCTCCTGTTCATATGTCCTCTAGTATTTAGCCCCTTTACACACTAAACTTACATTACAGCCTTATCTCCTACCCGTCTCCCCTCCAGCGTGCAGGCACGTGTGCGCGTGTGCGCGTGCACACACACACACACACACACACACACACACACCTGTGCTCCAGTGCTGATGGAGGCAGACCTATTTCATTATGTGTCATAGCCCAACATTTTTCTATGAACCACGAATCCCTATTTAGGGCAGTGTAGATGCTTCATTTGTGTTTATAGGCTGAAATAACTGAAAAAGTGGTTTCTTGACACGGTTCTCTGTACTTAGGCTCACAAAACAGATGCTAAGAGGGGAAAAGGCATTTTTAGTTTCGGGAGCTTAGCAGTCAGTCAGTGGCAATCAGCTGTGGAATCAGTGTCCACTCAAAAGGCATTTGACACTAAACAGAGAAAAATATGGAAAGAAAGTGGAGGAAAGGACAGAGCTGTAGATGCTAAAGAGCAATTTATCTACAATTCTAGGTTAGCAAATTTATTGTTGCTTCGTATGTTAGTAGTAAATATCAACAGCAACTTAATAATTTTAAGTCCACATGAAAGAAGGGAAAAGCAAAGATAAATACAAACAAAAAATTAATATATCCTAGCATACAGGAAGAAATTCTACAACTGACTTTGGTTTCCAATACTATGTTATAAATATATATAAGTGCATAAAACATATTATATATATATATTAGTGAATAAAATCAATTTTCTTAATTTCTTTTTTTTTTTTTTTGGAACAAGATCTCGTTCTGTCTCCCAGGTTGGAATGCATTGGCATGGTAATATCTCACTGCAGCCTCGACCTTCCAGGCACAAACAATCCTTCCATCTCAGCCTCCAAGCAGCTAGGACTACAGGCACTACCATTATGCCTGGCCAATTTTTAAAATTATTTTGTAGAGATGGGGTCTCCCTATGTCTCTTAAGTCTTTATTTAAATTTATGTTTGTCTGAGTAGGCTGAGTGATTATAGTGATGAAATATGAATCTGATGAAAATTTCTTACATTAAGGTAAAATGTTACATTTATCATATTCCTTACTAAAAATAATTTACAATAGAAATGCCAACTCTGTCTTTCATTTAAAAATAAAAGAGTTAGTGTAAGAGTTTATAATGAGAGTCAAGACTACACACCAGAGAAACACTCGATTTCACAAGATAAGTATATTTCGATGCCTCCCACCTTGCATTTGTGAGCATCTAAGTTCAATATTATATGTAGACTGTACAGTCTCAAACTTGAGGGTATGCACTCAGGGTCCATATTTTAATTCACTGAATTGGCAAAACTTTATGCTTTAGTACAAGTTATATGCCAGGCCAGTGTCAATGTTGGATGCAAGGCCAATGTCAGTTCAAAGATAAATAATGCAAAAGCTCTGTGATTAGGTAGCTCACCATCTAGAAGCCCATGAGGAAAACGCAGAGAAATAAATGCTCTGATGTGGGTTCACACAGAGTGAAAGTGCCCAGTCTACAACAGAGAGAAGAAAGGCTGTGAGGATAGTGGGGTCCGTGGGGAGGTTCCCTGAAGGAGATGCTAAACATATCTATATTCTGGAGAACAAGTATGGATTGGAGAAGAGTATGAGAGACAGAGGCCTTGGGGAGAGAGAAGTCTAGGAAATTGAGAAATAAAAGAAAATAACAGCATTTTCACAAATATAAATGAGAGTGGCTGTCTCATTTAACACACTTACTTCTGTGCTACAATCTCACCAGCCTTCCTTCAGACCATAAGACACCCCTGGATGCTGGCTCCTTCAAGATGTTCTGAGGAAAGTGCGTTCTGAGTGGAAAACACTGAGCCTCACCCACCTCCACACCCTCCAACTGAGCAACCCTCAGAAATCAACTGCATAGTTACTTCCAGGAGAAGCCCTTGTTGACTCCTCAGACCAAGTTAGGGCCCCTCACCCAGTCATGACCCGTCACAACACTGACTGTTTTCTTTTACAGCATTGACTACACTAATAATAATAATGGCTGTTACTACTGTGTACCAGACCATTTCCGGTAGTTAAATTGTATTTGCTTATTTATTCCTCACAACAACCATTGAGAAATGGTAGAAGGCAGGTTTGGTGGGGTAACTTGCCCAAGTTCAACATCACGAAGTGGTGGAGCTAAGATTTGAACAAGGCTGCAGAATTTATGTCCTTAGCCACTGTGCTGTATCACCTCAATTTGCAGTTGGAAAGTTGGAAAAGTACGTATGTCTATGCTCATATGTGGGGTGGTTGGGGGGAGAAAGGAGAAAAAGTCAGATTTTTTAAAACGTACTTCTCTTCACCTAACTATAATCTTCACTGAGGCAGGGAGTCATATTTGTTTTGTTAGTATTTATCCCCAGTGACTATGGCAGTACCTGAAATATAGGTCTTCAAAAACTTATATTGGGAAATAAATTAATAAATGAGAAAGGGTTAACAAGAAATGAAGACTAAGAAGTAGACTATGGCCAGATACAACGACCTTTTATGCTGTGCTAAGGAATTTGGGCTTCATCCTAAAGAGTAATCACTGAGGAAGGGAATGTGAACAGTGTGATCATATTTGTATCTTAAGTAACTCTGAAGAGCGGGTTACTAGAAGGCAAGACTCAGGGCAGTGGATAAATTGAAATTAGAAGAAACTATTGAATAAAATAAAGGAGGCAAGTTAAAACTGTGGTTATCGGGATTTTTTAAAATTATTAAAATAGAAAACACACCAAAAACATTTTCACATGTTGACCAATAAAATCAACATATGGCCAGTTTTACAATCTCTGCAAGCAACTATTGTAAACTAAAAGTTCAAATGCTTTACTCTAAATTCAAGATCAATTCATTTCAAAATATAAACCAAATGTTCAACACTGATTAAAAATTAGTTTACTCTTAATGTTTCTCATAATCAGATGTAATTGTTTTAAATCCTTTATTCTGGGTATTCAGTGTCAGAAATAAGCTTCAGAAATATTCATTATTGTAGCAACTTTATTACTCAACTTTCATAATTACAATTTTTCCCAAGTTCACTGATTCACTAATAAACTTATTAATTGAATTTACGCTAGGCAACACATGGAAATAACCATGATATTCACTGGCATGGCTTTTTACAAATGTTTTAAGAAAATCTAAAAATAAACAAAATGTGGTCTAACTTGGTTTACTTCTGTTACTACTGATGTCTGCAATAGAAGACAGTTAAGATATTTAGCAAGTTATTCTAACTTCATCCTTACCAGAAACTAAGCCAACTAAATTCTAAATCATAGTTAAATCACAGAACTATTCATTAAGTCAATGAAGTACATTGAAATCCACTCAATTTTTAACAATTCTCTTAGATAAATATTTATAATTCAGACTTTTTAAATTAAGGAATTCCTTTTATTTTTAAATGGAGCTTCTCATGTGCAGTAGGCTAAATTGACCTGAACTCGTATCTATAACATTGAACAATTCTTTCCTTTAACTCCATTTTAAACTGGTTACTATTCCTGCTTCTAAGAGGATGGGGCCTCTTTTGTTTGTTTGTTTATTTTTAGTGGGCTTTGAAACATCATTCGAGGGAAAAGCCCATCTGATGTCAGTGCTTTCTTTGTTGAAGTTCCACTGAGTCAGCCTGAGATAAATGGAATTTTCTTCTTCAATCCAAGGCTTAATTATGGTAATTAGTCTGTGCAATTTGTAAAGTTTGGCAGCCAATTCAGGTCCTAATATGCATAAGCTTCTTTCTGTTACAAACTGAGTAGGTTTTAATCAGTTTTTAAAAGACAGTGTCTTACTATGCCTGCGTGCCATACTCTTAGATTTTGAGATTGAATGTTAGTTCAAACTCTGCTACATCATTATCAGTTTTGATATTTTTAATATTCATGAAGCTTTCATCTTAGCATTAATCCCCCAGCATCTGTGATTATGATGGGCACTTCGGGGATCTGTCTATTGTGTGTCTTTAGAGAATGAAAGGCCCAGCAGCTCCTGGCAGTAAATTAACCCTCACAATGCCACTTGGTGCCAAATGCCTTTTGAAATGTTGCCTTCTGCTCTGTGCCTTTCTGTTCGGATTTCACACTGATGCTTGATTCTCTCAGCAGACCCATGCTTCATTTTATTCTGACAGCCATCTGTGACACTATGGGTTTTTTTTCCCCCTCTTTTCCATTCAAAAGCCACATCTTTCACCAGTAGTTTTTTTTTTTTTTTTTCCTCCTAAAATAAGCATGTTAATCAAATGAGGAAAAAGAGCCCAGGGTACTAATTCCTATTTCATTACGTGGATGTTTATGCATATTGGGGGAATTTGGAGAAATGTGTACAATTAGTTCCTTATAAGGCTTTTTCAGAATAAATTCTTAATAATTTCTTCATTTACTGCTATTTTTCAAACATGCTTCAGATTCTCTAAAATGAATTACTCTTAATTCTAGTTTTGTTCATTACATTTTCATGTTCTAAATAAATAAATAGGAACTGTTGAAAAAGGAGCAAATATAACACGTACAGTGTTATTGAGGAAGCATCTTTTACTACCAGCCAATGTTTTTCTTTAAATATATAGATATACAGATGGACAGGCAACCAAAGTCAAAACTGTCAAAAATCGAGGTAAAAGCTGATAACATCCATTGCAATTTTTAGTAATTATTTATTTTTCTATTTTAAAATGTTTCTCACCTTTGCAGGTAAAAGAGAGATTGTTAATTAGCCACATCGTCTTGTATACAGTAAGACAAATGTATTTTACTTCAAATATTTCTCAAAAAGAATCTTAATTCTGAAAAAGAAACAAGATATAATTTCTTAATTATAAGTGAGATCAGAACTAAAATAAAATATTTATATTTGTATATAACCTTAAAAATAAACATCAAGTTGTGATGATTAAAAAAGGTAATTCAGGGAGGACCCTAGGCAGCAGAAGCCAGTAATCCTTTCTAGAAAATCAAGAAGGGCAAGGCTGAGGGCAGACTCTCTGAGAAAGTTCAAGAATGCTCTTACGCCACGTTCAATTTATGGGAAAGAAATAGCTTCAGTAATCAAAGCCATTCTTACTTCCTCAAATGGCTTAGATTTCCTCTGAGTGTAAGATAAGATAGCTCTGTAATGTTGTCCTTTAGTCCGCAAGAGGAAATCATTCTCTGTAGCCTTTTAAAGTAGCGGAGGAGTGGATTCGGACCCATGAGTGACAGAAGGGGAAAGGTTGGGGTATGAGGCACCGCCCATCCTATATATCCCTAGCCCCTTGACCTTGTAGGGAGGAGAAGGTTATTAGAAAGGGGTCTGTTCTGTGCTCCAAGAGCGTTCCATATGAGCCAGTGCACTTGTTGGCAAAGCACTAAGAATTCTGACTCCAGAATGGTAGCAACTAATAAAGATCCATAGAGGTACCAACTCCAACAATTTCAGGAAGAGTTAAACATATATCTGATTTTAAATAGTGGGCACAACCCTGTATTTGCACTGTCTTTGAGACCTAAGTTTATTATTTTACTGGTTTCCAAGAAGAATCTATTTCCCTTTCAGTTCAGTGCACTGCCTAGAGATGCTAGGAGTGGCTAGGATAGCAATCAAGAAATGGAATTTTTTATAAAATACTGAAATTTTATAGAGCTAATTGTTTCTGAGAAAAATTAAAATTCTATCAAGTATCTCATTCAAATTTTTCCAAATTATCTGTACAATTCACACATTGTCTTCAAGAATGTAGATTATTTTGCCCTTATTTTATATTGAGTGAGACAGAGATACTATGTATTAACTAATTAAGTAGGCAATAAATGGCACTATGAGCTTATATAATTTGTAGAATATAAGGTTTACATTTACTAATAGGATTTTACAGTCTATCCATTGAAAATATAATACTGTTTTTAGGTGAATCTTAAAGCATATATTGTAGCATTCTGAATAGGGAGGATGATAATACTGGTTTAAATAATAATCTTCAGGTCAGGTGTGGTGACTCATGCCTGTAATCCCAGCACTTTGGGAAGCCAAGGGGTGCAGATCACTTGAGGTTAGGAGTTCAAGACCAGCCTGGCCAACATGGTGAAACTCGATCACCACTAAAAATAGAAAAATTAGCCAGATGTGGAGGTGTGTGCCTGTAGTCCCAGCTACCTGGGAGGCTGAGGCAAGAGAATTACTTGAACCCAGGAAGCAGAGGTTGCAGTGACCTGAGATCACACCACTATACTCCAGCTTGGGTGACAAAGAAATACTTCATCTCAAATAATAATAATAATCCTCATTATCAACCTACAAATTATTTTATATAAATAATTGAAAGGAATCACTAATTTGGATGATTTTGATGACAAAATATGATGCACTTGCCATTTCTTAATATTATTTAGAAAGCTGAACAATATGGATAATTATTCTTTTAGGTCATGACATTAAGCAGAGAGAGAAGACATCTTCTGAAGATTTAGATATAAGCAGTGACAAATAAACATCAGGGAACATTAATGCAAAAGGCATGCATGCCTTGTAAAAGTGTGTCCTTTGAACACACTCTTGCACTTTAGAAACTTTTTTGACAACCCATAGCCTGGAAGACTTCAGGCAGCCAGATGTCCCTTGGGCTTAGAGATCTGGCTCAGTGCTGTTTTTTCAATGTTCTTTAGATATAAACCAGAATGACCCCATCCCAAGGGTAGCCAGTTGATCAGCCTAACCTCCAAGGAGTTGAGTAGGGACGTGGAGGAAGGGAAAGTAGAAGATAACCAGAACAATGCCAGAACATCCTTTGTTTATTATTTTGGAAAATCGTAATTTTTATTTTTCTCATTTATACAATTCATACAACATGTACATCGCATTGTAACATTTCATCTGTTGTTTGGAAAGGCAAATAAGAACCATGTGCCAATAATGTTTATAAAGTTAGCGAAATTAATCATTGTGGCTGAAAATTATTCTTGTCACATGGCCAAATATGAAGTGTATGTCTTAGAGGAATATGTGTAATCACCTGGGAGAAAGAAAAAAGCCACAGTTTCTGTTGTGTTTATTGTAGGATAATTCTTTTCTATTACAGTAAGAATTATAATAAGCAAGTGTTTTAGGCACTATTTAGCTCATGTTTGTGGGCAATGTGGCCTAGTTAAACTCAAGGAAAGTTTTTTAGTGTTAGGAAAGAAGGAAGAACAATAATACTGCTAAGATTAATTTGATCCAAGTTGATAAATTGTATGATTTATGTAGTTTAGAGCCAGGCACAGTGGCTCATGCCTATAATCCCAGTACTTTGGGAGGCCAAGGCAGGAGGATTGCTTGAGCCCAGGAGTTCAAGACCGGCCTGGGCAACACATCAAGACCCCATTTCAATTAAAAAATAAAATAAAGTAAAAATAACTGAGCATTAATAAAAATAGATGTTAGCTGAATTAAAGTAAAATAACTGCAAGTGGGCATAAAAATTATCAATAAATGCTATACTAATTTTATTATAAGTTTGAGAAATAAAGACGTTTAGGCCCATTGGTGTTTCAACTGGGGATAAGGTAACCCTAAAATAAAATATCCAGCTAATGGTAAATTACTATTACTTGAAAAATATTTTCCCTTTAAAATAAAAAATAAATATTAACAGTATATAGTTAAATGAAAAAAATCTAATTCACATTTAGTTTTTTCCTGACATTTTTTCTAAAAAATAACTCTTTTCTACCTTGGTTTTATCATTTGATTGTTAATATCTAGTCCCTATTCAAAGCTTTACCTTAATATCATCAATTAAAAAATTCTGCATAAAACTTAGGATTTTTCTAAATTGGTACAATTTCTTATATCTTATTATTAGCAACTGTATTAACTGTTTGCTATCACTGTAGGGAAAATGAACCCACATGTTGCTATTTGTCTATATTATTATAGTTGACAATGATAGGCTATGAAGTAAAATTCCAAGCTATTTTAAAAATAGTGATTGTCTCCATCCATCACTGTGCATTGATATGCAATTGGCACTTATTTGTGAGCACCGAACCCATGTAAAGCACTTCTGTTACTCTCAGTGGTTGAGACAAAGACATAGACCTCAACTCAAAGAGCCTTCAGTGTTACGTTGGCAGATATGAACACAACTGAAATACTGAGTTTAAAAAATGCTTAAAATAGATATAAAAGAAATATCTTCTAGGAGCAGAGAAGAAAAAGGTATTAACTTTTCCTGGGAGGATCAAGAGTTAACACTTAACACTGAGTATTAAAGGCATACAGAAATTCCTTGATCAGAGATAAGGGTATAAAGGCATTCTAAACTAAAAGAACAAATGTCATAGCAAAATAAAATGTACTTAAATGTATAAAATATCCTAGAACTGGTGAGCATTTCAGTTTAGTCAGTAATGCAGTTCTCAAGGTAGACACAGTTGAAGGGAATAGCTGGAAAGATAATTGAGGATTCAAAAAACATAGAAAATAATGGCATACACATTTATAATTGGGAAATACATAGTTTGCACTTTAACTTTAATACAACTTTATGTAAAGTTTCTAGGATTGCTCCAAATTAACAAAAATGAAGACAATCTGTTTTAACCCATTTTCAAAGGACTTTGAAATCAACTGTCTCTGTGAAGTGTGCTCTTCCTTACAGAGGCAATCCAGGAAGAGCAACTTTCCAGAAATGCTGCTCCCAAGCAGACAATGAAGTACAGGAAATTGAGACAAAAATGCTTAGAGGTTTAGTTAATACAAATAAAAATGTTTTACTTTTAGAGATAGAAGGTAATCTTTTTCAATTTATTTGTTTGTATAATTTTAGTCATTCATAAAAACCTACAATGATAAGAATTTGATCCAACACGCTAAAACAAATTTAAGATCAAAAATAGTTTCTCCTAAGTAACTGAAATGCTTTCATCTGACAAATATTGTGAATGAGTACACCACTGGGTCTTCTTTATCAAAGAGATTAGAGGGAGGCTTAGAGAAAATTGAGGCACCCATAGAAATTTAGTAGGTTTTGATCATTTTCGTTGTTGCTGTTGTTGTTGAAAGTCTCCCTTCTGGCTTGGTTTTTATGTCTCTACTTTTGTTTTACTTTATCACATACTTTCATATATTGTATTGTTATATTTTATATATTCATATAATCGGTCATATGGTTGTAAATATTTTAATAATAGACTCTCCAAAGGAAAGCTGCCTGTGTATGTTTAGTATAATACTGATATGAGGATGTGTACAATATAACTTACAAGTAATAATATTACATATCATAGTTTTATTATAGATTTCATACAGTCAATTGATTTTCAGAGAATGCTTTTGTTAATTTTTTCTGACTTTTGTATTCATAATCACCCTTTGAAGGTATTAGTTTTAACATAAATGTTAGTTGATTTTTTATATGTAACAAGACAAAGGTGTAAAACTAAAGATATATCCGAGAACTTCACTTGTTTGTCAATCATGTGAATGACTTCTTTATTGAAATGGTTAATAGTTTTTTAATATCGAAAGAATATTTTATCCTTTTATGTATGTGTTTGTTGTTTACAATGTAATGTCTACTGATACAACACAATTTTAAGTTTAATCTGTTTTATATTTTCCTCAACACTTTCTTTTTTAAATTGTTATTTATTTTTTATAGTTTTTTTTTTTTTTTTTTTTTGAGAGAGTCTTGCTCTGTTGTGCCCAGGGTGGGTGGAGTTCAGTGGCGTGTTCTTGGCTCACTGTGACCTCCACTTCCTGGGTTCAAGCAATTCTCTGCCTCAGCCTCCTGAGTAGCTGAGATTACAGGCTCTTGCTACCATGCCTGGCTAATTTTTTTGTATTTTTAGTAGAAATGGGGTTTCACCATCTTGGCCAGGCTGGTCTTGAACTCCTGACCTCGTGATCCATTTGCCTTGGCCTCCCAAAGTGCTGGGATTACAGACGTGAGCCACCGCACCTAGCCCATCACTTTCTTAAGTCTAGAATATCAACAAAAGAAAAAAATTAAGCCCACCTTTTCTTCTTTTCATGGCATATATACTTGTACCATGGCTACTGATGTGACATCATCAAATGTAAAGTTGAGAAGATGCTTGGCAGCACACTCTTGCATAGTATTTCTAGCACATGAATAAAATACACTAAAACAATATCAAGGGCATAGATAACACTAATGATGAAATAAAACTATTACAAAATTGTGACTTTCATAAGCTTTTTTAACATAATATATGCAATTATAAATTTATAAACTGTTTTTAACATAAGATGTTTAATTATGCTTTATATGATTTAAATAATAAATTTACTTAAATTCATTATGAATGAATTTAATGAATATTATGAAGTCATATAATAAATTCATTATTACAAATGAAATTATTATATAAAATAATAATAATTATACATAAAGTGATTATTATAAAAAATAACTTTAAATAATGAATTTGAGAACTAACTCAAAATATCTCTGAACATGTATCAATTGGCTTTTGTGAACTAGTACATCTGAATCCACACAGCTACATGATTTTCTTCATTTCTAAATGAAGGAAAGGTATATATAAAATTAATTACTCTTTTAAAAAGAAATAAACACAAGTATGAAAAATAAATTACTTAAGATTGATGCAAGTATCAACATGCAAATATAGTGGGTGAAGAGTCAACTCTGTCCACCTCCTAACTGATGTATCCCTTAGCCTTCTTTGACTATTTACTGGCAGGCTTGTTTTTGAATTTAAATTACTAAGGGGAAAAAAATAACTTGTCTAATTCCGTGGTAATAATAACATCCATGCTCAAATACATGTATGAGACAATTTTTTTTACCTCTAAAATTGATTTACAGGAAATTTACAAGTCTTTGTATTGCCTTAGTTTATACAAGGAAAGGAAATTGAATTTAGATTATTGCACAAAGAGGATAATATTTGTAAATTTAGGGGCAAGGCTATTTGGACATTTCATATATTTTTCTATATCAAATGTAAAATATTTTAAAATTCTTAGATGTCTAGGTAACGGAATATATTGGTGGATTATATGGATGGATGTTGGTGTGTTTGCTTTACTTTACTTGGGCTAATTTAAGAAGAGTGACCTTTGATTGTTAACTGAACTGGAAACACATTTAAATTTTCTGATAAATAGCAACCTAAATAGCACACCATGGCTTCTGACAGCATTCATGTGTTAACAGAAATGAGTGGTGTGTTAACTGATGGAGGCTTTATAATGATTTCATCAGTAATTAGTAGGTAAATGAGACCCTGAGATAAAAGCTTGAAGGTTCCATTTGCCCCTTTACTCTTGATTGGCACAATGGCTCTGAACTCTAATCTAGTGAGAATGTTTCATCAAAGAGCCCTACTCTAGGCTATGCGGAGACTAACACTCAGGCCATGCACTTATTGTTTCCTTTGTTGTTAAAGACCAAGAGTGTGTTTTCTCTTTCTCTTTCTCTCTCTCTTTGACTATAACATTTATATTTTAGGATTTTTAACCTAAACATTTATTTACATTTTTCTAAGTTAAAGCTTTGAATAATTTTAATGTTCAAATGTTTATATAATTTACCTCTTTAAATTCAGAGTTTTGTAGGCCCTATCCTTATTTTTATATACTTCATGTCCATAAATTGAGGACATTCCTTTTGTTATGCTTTTGGCGTTAAGACTTCTAAACTTGTGAAATTTTGAATTGAGATAACAAAATGGACTTCGGTTATTTATTTCTTACTAGTCACTTATAACAACTGTGATCCTAAAATGGTAACACCAAAGCTGAACCATTTTTATCATGTGGTTTTATTTTATGGTTAAGTACTTACAAAATTTAACTACCCTAAGGGCTCTTATTATAATGCCTACATAAGAGGAATTTATTCCAGGTTTCAATTATTTAGAATCTTTAGTCAGGGAAGATTATTGTCTTTTACATTGATTAAAATCAAGTAGTCTGCATAATTACTTGGGTATCTGGATTTTATTTGAAAACTCTTCTGTTCTTGTAATAGTAAGAACCTGTGTGTGTGCATGTGTGCGTGTGTGTGTGTGTGTGTGTGTCCATTTCTACAGACAAACAAGCAAGGCTGAATAGGATTACAGTGCAATCCTGTAGAATAATCTCAACAAGTAATTATTTATTGCTATGATATGCCATGGGGCAAGCAAAAGAAATAAATGACAAGATTTCTGTGCTTCCACTTTAAAGTCTTTGTATGGAATCTGCATTAACTGTTGAAGGAATATAAAATTAATGTAGATTATAATATAATAAAATGAATATGTATTACTATTATATGTCAAGACCTTAAATCCAAATGTGCACTAATGTGTACTCTTGAAGTGATCCCAATCATTAATAATCCAGTTTCATAACCTTGCTATTCCTTGGTTATCTAAGCTGTAGCTACATTTGATTTCTTTCAATTCTCTAACAGTGCCATTCTTCTTCCCATCTTCTGGTCTTCAAAACTTGTTGCTCCTACATAAATCATTCTTTTCATTACGGCAAACATCTTCTTTCCCTTTATCTTTAAAATTTTGCTCAATGAATTTATCTTAATTCTTCAAGTTTTCAGCTTTAAATGTCACTTTCCCATTTAGGATTTTCCTAACAAGATTCTACTAAAGTGTTCTAGTATTCTTTCATAACATCTGTAATTAAATATTTATATAAATAATAATGATGCATTTTCCTCACTATAATGCAAACTCCTCTGAGGACCAAAACCCTTAGTGTATTATCTACTCCTGAATTTTTCATTTCCTGAAACAGTGCCCGAAATACAGGGAGCATGGAGTCAATGTTGCCTAACTAAGTGAATGAATGGAAAGGTTGACAGTGACTACAGATATTGAAGAGTTTGGGACAGAGAAAACATGACTTTAACCTCCAAACACTAGAGAGAGACTTCTACAAAGAAAAAGCAACATAAGCAAAATAGTAGTGGCAAAACTTAGAGTAGGACAGTTTGAAAATAGTAAAATGAACTATCCAGAGTAGTGGTATTAGGACTTAGTGGAAGAAAGATAAAATGGGTATGCATTTTGCCATGTTGGGTCAAAGGTCATTTTCAGAGAGCCAAGGAGTTTCTGCCAACTTTAGCTTTGAATTATGATATTCTCATCTTTTTTTTTTAAAGAAAACCTCTTTTAAGGATTTTTGAAAGTAAAAACTATCTTCCCAGAAGAAACAGTATTTATTTAAATAAAGCCAAAGTTCTTGACTCAGCATCAAAGTATTTCTTTTAGTAGGGTGATGACTAAAGCAGAATGTTTCCTCTGATTAGGTAAACTGTCACTGTTGGCTCTTCTCTGAAAGTGCAATTAACCAAATCACACACAGGCCAGTAGAGTTGTGCCAGCAAATCTAAAGAATACTGTTAAGTCCAGTTTCTCTCCATTCCTGGCTGTGCAGATTGCCTGAATCTATATCCAAGTGTACATTCCCCAAAATAGCAAATAATGCTTGACCAACATGTGGTACAAGTTAAAAATAATTATTTTAGTACTGATGATGATGATAGCTAAAATTTATTCCTCAGTTATCATCTAACAGTGACCATTCTGAATTCTTCCCATGTATGTATTAACTCCCTGTATCCTCCTAACCTCTCTCATGAAATGGCTACTATTTCTATCTCCATTTTACAGATGAGGATGATTAAGTACAATGTAGTTAAATAACTTGTGTGAGTCATGTAGCTAATAAACCTCAAAACCAAAATTCAAACTCAGGCATTCTGACTTCTGATCCCACGTTCTTAAAAGATCTTAATTGCTAAAGCAGAATGCTCAGATTGCACTAGCAGAAAGACTTACAATTAATAGTCATTGTAAGATCTGGAACAAAGATGTGAGATGAATAAAGGATAATTTTTATTTTTGCTTTTTTTTTTTCTTTTTTAATTGATAAAGCAGTGGTGTGAAGAGAAGGAGCTAGTTGGGACAGATAAAAAGGAAAGTGCCCTGTTAGAAGGCCATTGTATAGTTTATCACTGATATAAAGAGAGTTTCCCCAGAATGATAACAGTCACAGCAGATGTTGTGAAGATATAAGTCATAGGAATTTAGCATAAAGGAACAGTGACATTGACTTCATGACAAAGATACAGTGTGGATGTAGACAACACAGTTTTAAAAGAGCAGAAGGCTAAATTTTATGTGTTCCTCTTGCTAAAGAAGAAATTGCTGCCTTGCAACTTCTGGAATTGTATTGGTACAAGCAAACCAAAATAGTGAAGAATAAACAAACAAAATATTTTAACTGGAAGAACATTTACTAGCATGAGTTTAGATGCTCTGGATGAATTAGGAAATGCTTTTGTGCTATTAATTTTCAAACCTAAAACACCTTTCTTCAATTTGATAATAAATATTATCAGCAATACCTTGACCTGGGAAAAATGAAGTGGTTTGGCACTGATTGTGTCTTTTAGGAAACATGATTAGGACATTATTAGAAATTGAGTAGCCAGAATTCTGACAGTCTTTATTCTTAACATTGGAGACACATGGATATGTACACAGCATCTAAGTCACAATGAATATTAGTAGCATTAATTCAGAAGTCTAAGAAGACGTCTTTGGAATATTATTTCTTTATCCATAAAAGTGTTAAGTGATTCATTCACTCAACAAGTATTATGAATCCTTTACTGATTTAGGCACTGATAATATATTAATGAACCAATAAAGAAAAATAGAAAACATGTCTTCTATCATGCAACTTACATTCTAGTGAAAAGATTTTATGAAAGTTGTTGATCTCATAATTGAAATACATATATATAATGTACTTGTCTCTAAATTATTCATAAAAAGAGGATTTCTTAAGTGTAGGAGATACAAGAATAAAAAATCCAGTTGAGGGCATAAGATGAGTAATGAATATATCTGCAGTACCATCATAAATAATACAGCTGTCCAAAATTTACTCAAGGGCAAGTTTACAAAGATTCTTCAATTTCTGTTTTTTTCTAATAGAAATTAATTGGCTGTAGGCATTAGATTAAGTACATAATTTTCTGTGCCTTTATGATCTCCAACCAGTTTTACATTACCTTGAGGCATTAATAGCTATATTAGTCAGGGTTCAGTTAAAGAGACTGAATCAGTAGAAGACACCTATAAAGAAATCTATTGCAAGGAATAGGTTTGCACTGCTGTGGGGGTTGGCTACGCAAGTCTGTCATCTGTGGGACAGGCCATCAGGAAGGGTAGAGTGGAACTCTTCTGCATGGGCTGAAGTTGCTCTCAACAGGTGGGAATTTATTCTTCCATCAGGGAAGCTTCAGCCCTATTTTTAAGGTCTTTCAACTGATTGAATCAGGCCCACTCAGATTATCTGGGATTATTCCCCTTCATTGAAGTCAATTGATTATGGACTTAACTGCATGGATAAAACATCTTCTCAGCAACTCCCAGATTAGGCTTGGGTTGGCTAACTAGGGATTGAAGTCTATCCAAACTGACTCATCAAAAGGACCATCATGATAGATTATGTGAAATGTGTATCTGATCTGGTGCATATTGTGCTATTATAGATACCCAAATTCTGTAGGCTGTTTCTTTAGGGTAAAACTTGAATTTTGCAATTTATAGATCCAGGGGAAATTCTCTTCTTTCAGACTTTAAAATTTGTGGAAATCCTTAGGGAACCCATAGCTCCCCATTCTTGGAAAATAGTACAGACATTTTGACACTGATTCCTAGTCATTCAAATCAGCTTTTTTCCAAAAGACTTTGTATACAATCTCCTTATGATGAAGAATGGAAAAGTCTCTCAGAGGGAATACTGAGTTCATTCAACACATTCTCAAGAACCTCAAACAGGAAAATTATTCTAATGCTGAAAGAAGTCAACTTTACAAAGTGCCTCATAGGAAAATAATTTTGAAATGCCTCAGCTAATTACTTATAATGCCTCATCTATGCCTGATAGCTACAAGTACAGAACTATTACAAATATTATGGTAGAGTAAGGTCTTCTGATCAAAACATGCTGACTCCAATAGAGTTACTGAGCTTCACTGTTATGTGAATGAAAAATATTTATTGAGCATCTTCCTCTGTGCCAGGCACTATTCTAGGCTCTCGTGATGCATTGATGAGTAAACAAATATCAAAAGTTCCTGTCCTTATGGAACTTACATTCTAGTAATGTAGGCTGGCAATGACATAACATAAACAATAAGTATACCAACTAGATTTTAAAGCAAGTTAAAGTGTGGTAAGTGTCAGGAAAAAAAATTGATCAGGTTAGGGGGGTGGGGTGTGACAGGATCTATTGTAATTTTAAGTGCAGTAGTCAGATTTGCCAAGGTGATATTTGAGAAAAATGTGGAGGCTTCAATAAATAAGCCATGCATCTATCTGGAGAAAGTGCTTCTAGCTAAGAGTATTTGCAGTGTGTTGATAAACAGTAAGAAACCACTAGGCCAGAACAGACAGAGCAAGGTGAGAGGTGCAGGGAATGAGATCAGAGAGGCAATTGGCAGCCAGATTGTGAAAGCCCTTGTAAGCTGCTATAAAATTTGTGTCTTTAATTTTGACATAATATAGGAGATTGGACAGTTTTGAACAGAACAGTACCAGGACCTGAATTCTATTTTAATGAAATGATTGAGGATGTTCTCTTAAAAAAATACTAAGATGCAAAAGAGTAAATGGGAAAATGATTTCAAGCTATTACAAAAAAGCAGGCAAATGAAGATGGCAGGCTGGAACAAGAAGAGAGTGGTGGTAGAGGAGGAGGGATGTACTTACATCCCAATTACATTATAAAGGTGGTACAATATGATTCTGTATTTTTGTCATATGATTATTTCACAGGTTACCTGTTGTCAAATGACATGAACCTCTGCTCTAAATGTCTTACAAATATATGTCCTCCTGCTAGATTTCTTTTTCAAGCAACTGTGCTATATACTTTTGAAACCACATATTAGCACTCTAATTTTTCATTGCCTGATACAGTCTTCAGATATTGGAGACCATGCAGAGACTCTTGTTGAGTCTGTTGAAGGAATCGGACCACATTTGTGTTGTTAGCTGCTTCTTTAATAATTTACACTGTAATGTTGAGGATTTACTGTGTTTTTTTTGTTTGTTTTATTTCCCCCACCCTTGGACAATTTAAATATCAAATTTAAATTTGGACAATTTAAATATCAATAAAATGGTACCTTTGGAGGGTTTCACTGTGATCTCCCCTTATAAAACAATTCCACATAGTGTCTTCCAAGGATTTTTTTAAATTGCAGGGCGAGATTTACTGGTACATTTTTACAATATAATCATCAGTGTTATTACCAAACTAATGCCATTTTTAAATGTGGAAATCTGAAAATTGCATCTTCAATATTCCTGAGATTTAGAATCAGGGGATGCTGGAAGAAAAAAATCTTATAATGACATGTGTTTATCTGTCTAAAGTATACAAATAAGTAAGGATTGTACTATTCTAAATAGGATCCCTTTCTTTGTTTCAAGATGAGTAAAAGTTTCTCAAAATAAGAGACTCTAGAATGGCTCCTATCAAAAAAAAAAAACAAAAACTGAAAACAACAAGTGTTGGCAAGGATGCAGAGACACTGGAACCCTTGTGCACTGTTCAGAATGTAAAATGGTACAACTGCTGTGAAAAACAGTATGGCAGTTCCTCAAAAAATTAAAATAGAATTACCATATGGTACACCAATTCCACTTTTGGGTATAGACCCAAAAGAATAGAAAGCACTATCTCAAAGAGATATTTATACACTCATGTTCATAGTTGCATTATTCACAACAGTTGAAACATGGAAGCAATCCAAATGTCCATCAGCAAATGAATGAACAAGCAAAATGTGGCACTTGCTTTCAGTGAAATATCATTCAGCCTTAAAAAGGAAGGGGATTCTGACACGTGCTGCAACATGGACGAACCTTGAAGACATTATACTATATAAAATAAGTCAGTCACACAATGATAAATACTGTATGATTCCACTTAAATGAGGTAGGTAGATAGAACAGTCAAAATCATTGAAACTAACAGAATGGTGGTTGCCAGGAACTGTGGGGAGGCAGTAATAGAGAATTATTGTTTAGTGGGTGCAGAATTTCAGTCTTTAAGATGAAAAGAGTTTTGTGGATGGATGATGGTGATGGTGGCACATTAAGAATCTATCTAACTCCACTGAACTGCACACTTAAAAATGGGTAAAATAAAGGCCGGGCGCGGTGGCTCAAGCCTGTAATCCCAGCACTTTGGGAGGCCGAGGCGGGTGGATCACGAGGTCAAGAGATCGAGACCATCCTGGTCAACATGGTGAAACCCCGTCTCTACTAATACAAAAAATTAACTGGGCATGGTGGTGCATGCCTGTAATCCCAGCTACTCAGGAGGCTGAGGCAGGAGAATTGCCTGAACCCAGGAGGCGGAGGTTGCGGTGAGCCGAGATCGCGCCATTGCACTCCAGCCTGGGTAACAAGAGCGAAACTCCGCCTCAAAAAAAAAAAAAAAAAAAATGGGTAAAATAATAAATTTTATGTATATTTTACCACAATAAAAATAATATTTAAAATATGAGGCCCACAGATCAAGGTAACTGAGACACAAATGCTTTGAAAGGGCTTGGAATTATCAATTTAAACATATGGTTTTTTAGTTCATTCCAGGAACTGAGGTTATATTCAGTTTCTTACCAGTGATTAATGATGTACACAGGTTGCAGAGCAGTACTGTTTCTTTTATTTTGCAGAATCTCATGCTTGCTGCTAAGAATGTACACCTGATAACATGAAAATATGAATAGGCTTTACAGTAAGACAATGTTTCACAGATACTAAAACTATTCTGAGCTAATCCTATTATGAAGGCATAAAGTATTAGGTTTGTGCAAATGTAATTGAAGTTTTTGCCATTGAAAGTATTTCTGTGCTTTATTATAGAAATCTAAAAACCTTAATATGTTACTGTGAACACTGAAATTTCAGATTGATAGATGATTGGCTAATGTTTGATGCATAATAGCACCCATCCAGAAGAGAAGACACATATATTTTCTTCCATTTCACATGAGATAATGTTATTTAAAGTAGAGAACATCATATGAACATATAATGATTAAGGCAAAAATATACCTCAAACCGTATTTCCTTACCATATGTAGGTTCCATGTTAATTTAGCTTTCAGTTTCATTCTAAATCACTGCTACCTCATGCTCTTATCCCTTCTTTTCTCGTATTTTGAAATTCTTGGCAACTTTTTGGATGCTATTTATAGTAAGCTATTCAGAGATTTTCCCTGACCTAGTGAAATACATTTTTACCGGGATCCTGTACGGCATGGCATCTCAAGCTCTGATAAATAGTCAAGGAATTCCTTTCCAATTTTCCTATCCAAGAAGCAGGAAATGACTCTAGTGCCTATTATTATACATTGAGAAATAAATTTTATTGGCAAGGCATTGCTGAAACATGCTACTTCTCTTCCGCATTCAAAACAGTAGTAAAAAATATGAACTTGAGAGAAAGAAGGAAAGAAATTATTCAACTAAATTTATTTTTCCTCCATTAAAGTCACCTCCATAGTGACTGATTGGAAAATATATCTAACTGCAGCTCACCAGAGGCTGAATCTATTATTGTGAAATTATGGTACTGTTGGATTCTGCCCAGGTATTTTCTACCATCTCAGGAAACCAGCAAGTGCCTATGGGTGCCAAGCTAGAGATAGACAGTTTTTCTATCTAGCAATGAGGGTGTACTCAGAGGTCAAGAGGGGATTGATGGTACTAGAGGCTAGCTCTGGTTATGGCAGTCCCAATAAAGCACCTGCACAAATGATTTTTAAAGCACTTGTTTGCTTACAAATAGCATTTTAAGATATTTTAGCAGGTATACAAGGTTATGGTGCAAATGTGAAATACAACAATAATCAACATTCTCTATAGCTTGTTTCTTCAATGGATATATTAAAAGACAACTTATATTTACTTTTTCAACATTTCTTTTTTTTTTCAAAGATCCTTATCTATGTGTGGAGATTATTTTTGCAAAGAACTATGCAGTAAACTTATCCTCTACACAAATGTGTAGGCTATTATTTGGTTTTCTTCTGGTGCCCTTAAACCTATGATTTTTAAAAAATTGATATGTTTAATAAAACTTTGTAAAAGGTGTTATTGGGAATTGTCCCTCATACCAAACACATCAATTTGACTTGTTTTAGAAAATCAATGAATTTCTTTCTTACTCAAAAATATTTCATCTTTCTGGAAGAGATGCAGCAGTCAGGATCATAGAGTGAGATCCTTCCTACATTTATGTCAGCTTGACTTGGCAGGCAACCTTGGTCAAGGAATACAACTGTCCTTCTGCCATTTGCTAAATCTGCATAATTAAGGACCAATTATACATGGCATTGTTTTGTAGCAGGCTCCTCAGCTGGGTTTCCTTTATTATAGTTTCATGCCATTTTCCTATTTTGATTAACAAAATACCTTGACTTTTTATCATTCTAATGAAGAGATTTAAAGAAAGCGTATCTTTAAGAATGATACATGATTATTAAACTTGGAAAATTATCTCATGAGGGAAATACATTTAATGTATATTTTCATTAATTATTTTTACATGCATAGTACAAAATATCTTAGCGTAACATTAATATTGCCTACTTAGTGTCAGGGGGGTGATGCTTAGCTCCAGTTACAAGTTAGAAACTGCTTAGAAATTTTGTTGTTATCAGGTGCTCTCAATTTTTCATTTGTTTGTAGTATGTGCTATATGATCACTCTTAATATTTCTCACTGTTCATCCTGTGAATCCACATTGTGATCACATGAGGTTTCTGAATAAAACCACAGTTTATCTAGACAACTAGTTGAATGACATACTAGACCAGTCAATCATGCAAAAATTCACGGGAGGCTAGGGTGATAACTTTAAATTTTACAAGTTCATATCTTACTACATTGACAATTAGAGTCAGCCAGCAGTTCCCTTTACAGGCTGCTCCTGACAATGTTCCTGAAATGTTGATAGAACCTACAATATGCCCTCAGTTAACACCCAATTTTTGAACGGTTCTATATGAAGATACTGCCATACTAAAGATAAATTTATGAGCTAATAATCATTGGCTTACAATGAAAATATTTGCAAAATTTGGCATTCTTTATTTTAAAAGATTTCTAAGGAAAATCTAACTTCAACGTTGTCTTTGATAAACTATAACTCAATTAAGAGATCTTATTGAAAAAAAGTTTGTCTGATAATCATACTGCAACATGCTACAACATACACACTCACATAAACGTTTTTTAAAGGCAATGAACAGAATAATATTGTGAACATTAATGCTTGAGAAATCAATTATTATGGCATAATTTACAATAGCATTGAATAACCTTAAATTCTTCATTAGATTCTGTAAGTAAAAATGGCCTTAAAGTGATTTCAACTCAAATGGAATATTTTGCATCACATATGTCTAGAATCTGAAGTAAAATATGTCCTCAGGAAGAGGTTACTCTCTATCTGTTGACATCCTTCTGTGTGATTTTTTCTCAGACATATAGACTTGCTACATTAGATCTAGCCTTTGCATCCACTCAGATTCAAGTGCAACAAGAAGCAGTTTCTTTTCCAGAAAACTTAGTAAAAGCCTCATGATGCTTCATTAGTTTTGACTGGCAACGTACCCATCTGTGAACTTCTCACTGTGGCCAGGGAATGCAAATCTGACGGCCAGACCCAAATCAAGTGCCCAACCCTGGACTCAGAAACATAAGAATGATTATAGTAAATAGGATAAATGGATGTGGTACAAATTATCAGAGTAGGAGTCATTTTTTCAGATAACTTGAAGGATTTGACATAGATTGAATATGAGGGCTATCAATTTGCCAATTTGCAAGCTGACAATCAGTGCAACAGTAAATCTTATAAAGCTAGGAGACTCAGTTACACAACTGTACTCTCTCAGTACCAATCACTAAACGGTAGCACTCTTCAAATACTTGATTTATTAAACCAACATATTATGTAGTGCTCACCTCTACTATTGTAGGTAAATGTCAAAAGTTAAAGTGGCCTTTGATGGCTAAGTTCCTCAGGAGCACAATGAAACTTGAGTAATAAAGATTTAATGAAGATTCTGATACACAACACTATTGATACAAACTTTATTAGATAGATCACACAATGTAGAATTATTATTATAGGAATGATTGATATGATTTAGATAATTACCCTTTGGAAATAAAATTGATATTACAGTATTCCATGTTGTCCTGACAGCAATTTCATGAGGTAGACTGAGAACATTTTCCCTATTCAAAAGTAATCCAGGGTTGAGAGAGGCCAAATCACTAGGATTGTGTAGCTAAGATGCGTAAGATCTTGCAAACTGTCTTATGCTATATCGAGTATTTTTGCAGATATTCCACTTTGTCTTTCACAATAATACCAATTTTACTTGAATAATGTGGGGGATATTATTTCTTCAAAAAATTTTCACTTTCAAGTCCACTTTTATCATGCATTAATGTTGAATCTTCATTCCAAAGAAGTGAATGGCACATAATCTATAATTATTTTAAATATAGGAATGTATAATTTTTTTTAAATGTGGAGACTACTTTCTGTATAAGCTTTACAACCCAAAACAGCAGGATTACACAGTAGAATATCAGAAGAAATTTGTATTATAAGTAAATGTAAAGGCCTATATTAAATATGGTATGAACATAGAGTGAACCTGGTTTGTGAATAAATAGAAACGCAATGAAATAGAGGTCAAGGTAAAGAGAGAATGTGAAACATGGTGAAAAGGTATATGTCACATGATGTTGGGACAGGTATTTGTTATCTTGAAAAAATAAAGCTAACCCTTGCTTCACTCCTTACAACAAAATACAAAATACATTTCAAGCAGACCTAAACTTAAACAATCCAAGGAAACAGGTATTTACCCAAAATACAAGAGAATGGCTAGCAACTTGGAGTAGGGAATATATACATTAAACAAGTTAAAAACCCAGAAGTATTAAAGGAATTACTAATATATGTGATAATATATGAAATAAAAATTTCTACATAAAAATAGAATTAAGAAAATTAAAAGACAAATTAGAAAAATATTTGAGACATACATTACAGAAAATATGTGTGTTACATACTATTATATGTAAATATTATAAAAATATATAATGTATTTGTCATTATATATAAATGAATAAATTTTAAAACTAAAACTTTAGTGGAACATTTTACCAACTACAAGAACAGATAGATTACAGAAAAATGTTGAAAGGTACTCTACTCATAATTAAGAAAATTACATCAATGAGATTTCATTTTTCAACTGTTACATGGCTAAAATTTTAGTGTTTTGCAGGAGTATTGAGATACAGCCCTCAAGTCTTGGTAGAAATATAAAAGGCAAGTACCGTTTTCTTTTATGAAATTAAAACTATAAATATACTCGCCACAGTACTTAGGCATAAGAATATTCATTCTGGCATTGCCTAGTAACTGAAAACAAGGATTGGTTAAATAAACTGCTATATGCATATGATGCACCACTATAAAAATAAAGAAAATGCATCAGCTGATAAGGAGCATAATCCACATGTATTGTTAAAGGGGTAAAAATTAAACTTAGAGAACGTGTTTCCATGCACTTCCTGGCTTTCAAAAGTAAATGAATATAGAATATTTCCAAAAGAAGTTATACAGTTGGCAGCAGCTAATATATCTATGGTTACCTAGATTATTTGTTCATAATATTTGATTTTTAAAAATTTTACTGTATGCACATGTTACTTCTTCAGCTAAGTAGTGCTACTTCTAATTTTTAGAACAAATTATGGTGGGGGAAAAAATGAACTCATATTCCTTTTATTGTACACTTCAAACTCTGGGCCAAGAACCTAGTTTACTCTTAGTTCCATCCTAAACATTTCTTTGAAGAATTCTGAAAATGTGGTAAGGAAATGATGTTACGTTTACACTGCTGATAGCAGAAGCTACTTAAAATATATGGGTGTGTGATTTTTTCCTTCCAACACATCCTTAGACAGCTCTCTGGCCTGCGCTGAGGCCTGCAAACAAGACCACATGGTCTCATTACTGAATGCCCAGTTGGTTTCTAAACAAGGATCTGTAACTGGTGTGCCAGCTTCCACCACTCTGCTAGAGTTCCCATTGCTCATCAATAAACCATGATGTGCTATGCAGAACACTGTGCCTTGAGGCCAACCTGTCAATGATAGTAGACAATAAAAATTATATGTGTTCACCAAATCATTGCAGAGAAAGTCCAGGGAAAAATCTCCAAAAAAACTTCCCCAGAGGACTATTTCGAACATCAAGGCAGCAACAAAATAAGCAAAAAGAGAGAGAAACAGTGAGAGAGAGACAGAGAGAGAGCACAGGCTAACATGAGAATATACAAATATACATATAGTTTTAAATGGTGGTCATGAAAATGAATGTTTGTGGTTTCATGTGCAGTTTGCAGCACTTCCCCATCCCATGAGAGTAAACAGAGCAAACCAGTCTGAAGTGTCCTGTCTGAAAGAATCCAAAATCAGATGACGCTTTCTGTTTCTAAGTATATGAAGGCAGTACTATTAGAAGAACACAGTTATAAGAGGCTTACAAAGTAAAGGAATCTATAGATATCCTAACTCACCTTCTCCTTACCAACCTCAATAGTTTGCTTTTCTTGTTTATCAAGGAAAGTTATGTACAACTGAACTAGATTATACGTTACTACTTAAATATAGAAATAGTATCATTTTTAACTCACAATTTTAGTAGCATATTTTTGTTATTTAGATGGATTTTTTTCTGTGTTTTAAATCATTTCATTATTGGACCTTTTGTCCAGACCATCCCCCTTAAAGTGTTGCTCAGAAGGCAATTAGAATTTTTTTTCTGATTTGATAGATGAATTGTCTACCTCATAACCAAATTGAATTGCTGCCGGATAGCTGAACTATACTGACTGAAGTGAAAAACATAAAAAAAGTCATTTTCCTCTATAACTATATATTTTAAATAGAATGCTATTTTATTTTATACATTCAATAAACATTTATTCATCAGTTATGTAACAATGTGAAAAATGAAAGGGGTACCAGAGCAAAGAAATTTCTGCACTTGAAGAGTTTAATTTATAGCCAATGAATATTTACCAAAAACTTATAATCAAGTGTGTCATTTTTACTATAGAGTTTAACTTATAGCCAATGAATATTACCAAAAATTATGATCCCATGTGTTTTTTTTACTATAGCTGTAAGTACAGGATGCATTAGATTGACTATGAAAAAGGCAAACAGTTCCGAGAGGTTAGGAAAGGAAGTCCCAGTTAAGCAGAGCTGGGCAGAATAAAGGGAATTCCTTCAGGGACAGAAGTTGAAAGGCATTTTAAGTGAAGTATGAATAGCTTGGCTAGGACTAAGGGTGTTTAAGAGTCAACGACCCTCTGGAAAAGCTGGCTGTAGCTAGATGATCAAGAGCCTTTCAGATTTTGCAGAGAAAGTGCAAATTGATGTTGAAGACATTCAGGATTGTAAATTGGAAAGTGAATTATTTGGTGGACACTTGTTAATTCTTGGAGCAGAGTAAATGATGGATTGCAGTAAGAGAATTGAAGTCAATGTTGAAAATGAAGATCTACCTTTATTCATGGCTTTAAAGTAAATTATTTTTGTGAGTCATTTTTGCAAGACAATTTGGCTAGGACCTGGGACTCTGATTCAAGTTCCGACTTTATCACTTTCCAGTTGTGTAAACGGGACAGTTTTCTAATTGCTGAATCCTTTATCTCTTCATTCATAAAACAAGAGTAATGTCTGGACCTGCCTTGTAGGGTACTATTAGGAATAAATGAAATAATCCATGGAAAATGTGAGGCACGGTTCTTGCCCCATGTACTGTGGACTCTACTGAAGCAGAGAAGAGAGCCCGGTTTTCTCTAGCATTACTAGTAATTGGGAAAGACACTATCCGTCCAGATAAGTACATTTTTGCTATATTTGAAGAAAATATTTGAGTCACAAAATAATTTTAGGCAAAGAAAGAAGGTCTTATATTTAGAAAAAGTTTTCCTTCATAGATATTAATGTGCTTGACTTTCCATGTTTTTGTTTGTTTACTGTTTGTTTTACTTCAAGGAAGTAAATACAATTCAATACAACAACAATTATTTTACCTCCCAAATACCTGCATCTACTTTTATACAGACTGCTTATCCTTCTCTCTACAGGCTACAAAATATGCCCTTTTTTCTTTTTTCATAGAATGTAACTTAGCAAGCAATAAAGCAATCTAGAAAAATAAAAAAGTAGATCTTTTCAAATCTGCCTTATGCATTGTGCAGAGTGACCTGGTGCTACTCAGTGTTTGAGGCATAGATGTAGCCTGCTCTCTTTGTTTGTGAACCACATGCATCGTTGGCAATAGGAGTCAATGTGTCCTTTGAGAGGCACTCATGTGTATACCCAAGCAGAGCTGTAGTTAAGTCTATTTTCATCCTTGCCTTTGGAGCAGCTGTCACAGATTTCAACCACAGAAAATAGGAAACAAATAAAAAAATGGGAGGTGTTGTTATTTTTTTTCTTCTACACGCTTTTGTGCTAAATAAACTGATTGCAAATATCAATTGTTGCAGGTAAAACAAATTTCCGCCCTAACATAAAAGCCCAAGGAATTTACTTTCCAAAGCTTCGTTTGGAAAGGTAAAAAAAAACTTATTTTCTAAATGTTACTCAACCTAGTTACAGGATTGATAAGGAGTATGCTATTTTAAATTGCCTTTTTTTCATATTTTACAAAATTCAATGGGAATACCAGTTGCTTAGGAAAAATAAAAGTGTCTCTGGAAAAGATGCCCATGTGGATTTATGCTAAAACCAGAAAGAAGCTGATATCTACATCAAGGAACAATATTTTAAGAATTCATGAATTTCCCTTTACTTATTCATTTGCAAAGGTTAAATGTGAGTTGTTTTATGCAATATGTTATGCTTTGATCAGTCTCAAGTGACTATGTTGATTGAGCTCATCTCTCTCATGTGAAATGCAATGCAGAAAACAAAGCGGAAAAAACTTCATTGCAAAGATATATTACTGAGGTCAATTTGAAATAAAAATGTATCTATTTGAAATTGCTTTTGAAATCCAAAATACCATTTCAGTTATTGTTGTCCTTACACGGTCTCAAGTCACCATGATCTGAGACAGTGGCATAGTGTGATGGAATGAGCATTAACCAAGATGATAAAGATTTTAATTGTAATATTGGGTTTGTCATTTTTTATCAATATTACATGTTTTAAAGCAGTATTTACTCAACAAATGTTTACTTTGAACCCATTACATGTGGGCAGATATTAGATGCTAGATAACAAGACAAAGTCTCTATCTCATTGACTTTAAATTTTAATGAGGGAAGTAGAGAAAAAAATTGTCGAAGTCAAGATAATTTCATAGTGATATATACTGTGAAGAAAGTAAAATAAGGAATGACTAGTGGATAGGTATTTAGCAACAGCCTCTCTAAGGAGCAGATACTTGATTATGTCCTTGGATATATCACTTAGCTCAATGAGATCAGTTCTTAGGAGTTAAATGGACACAACAGCAATAGTCATGCATACCACATAGAGTATTGTTAAGGATAAAATGTAATGATAGATGTTAAAACCTAGTTCATTATATCTAACTAATATATTATTTGTATAATATATCAATAATATTTATATTACTTATATATGATTTTATATATATATATACTCAAATAAATAAATATGTAAAGAGCTATAGAAATAAATCACAACACTATTAAGCAGGCAAGTATATTTGTAGAGGAGGAGCTGAATTTACTTTGCCAAATTATTATTCCTTTTCCTATTTTCTGTAATAAGCCTTTAGACCACCATGTTAACTATAACATAGCGGTCTCTCTTCTCTAATCTATGAGCTCTGGATTCAAAGAACCCAGTTTGAACTCAAAGCTCTGCTGATTATTATCTGTGGATCCTTAGGTACGTTAACCTCTGTGTGAAGTAATTGGAAGATTCTTTTAATTTCAATTTTTAAATTGCTTGGAACATAGAGCTTGCATTCAACTTACTCTGCTACTCAGAATTAACACTAAATAAAATTAGTTATCATTGGTTTTGTTGCTACTGGTGAATATTTTATTAGTGGAGACCCAACTCTCTGCTCTCAGATAAAGATAGCATTAAGCCACTGAGTGTTAGCTACTTGATGCAATGTAATTCTGCTATGTGGAAGTCTTCAGGCTGAATTATATTTTCTCTAAACTTTGCTTTCCAAAATTATAAATGTGCACTTCAAAATGTCCATCACTACTACCACCCACTCACCCTTAACGCACATGTACCCATCCTCCACACAACAGGCAAGCTAGTATTTTAAAAACATTTTGTGTCCACATTCAGTGGGACACAATCCAACTTATGTTTTTAAAATACTAGCTTGCCTGCTGAAATTTAAAATACTTTAAAATTTCCTCCAGTACCTATAAGGTTCTACATCATTTGGCCTTTGCCAGACTTGCACCTCATTCACTTTTCAAAATGGGCTATTGTTGTTGCTTTAACGTCTTTGAAAATGCCAAAGTCTTTTCCAACTCAGGACCTTTGAACATGCCGTGTCTTCTGCTGAAATATTCAGATAGCTGTTTCTTCATTCCTCAGATTTCAGCTTAAATATGACTGTCTTGGAAAAGCCTTTATTTCTTGATACTATACCTCCAGATGAATCTCTTGCTGTATGATTGTGTGAGTGTCTTGTTTGTTTCTGGCACGGTTTACAAATATTCTATTTTTCTGTTACTTCTGTTTCTTATCAGATTCCTCCCATTTGACTGTCAGCTTCATCAGGCTAAAGATCATCTTATTTGTTTTTGTGATTTGACCCTGTAGTAAAAGTACAGTAAATATTCCTTACATGAGTGGATGAATGATTATTACACACTATCCATAAAATAAACATGATTTTCCTAGCATTTGGCAGATACTTAAAGCAATGTTATTTTCCTTCTTTCAACAGTTCAATTAAAAACGAGGGCATGCTTTCTTTGTCTTAAAGGAGAAATACAGTGAAGGGTCAGTGCACATATTCTTGTATCACCTTTGTTCTTTTCTCTGTCCCTCCACATTTTTTTCTTCTCTTTTTTTTCTATCTCTGCTTTTTTCTCACTCACTCACTTTCCTGATGTGGAGGAAATTAAGCTTATGAGAAATATTATCTTCTGGATAATAGAAGCTTTATTATTATAGAAAAGATCACCTTAAACATAAACTTCTATACTATTTCTGTTTTAAGGTGTATTTGTGCTACTTGTTTATTTCTTGCACATGTAACATATTTCTATATCATTAAACACATTTATTGAACATCTATTGAATAGTACACTTAATACTTCTCTAGATAATAGAATTGTTTTTTAATGATGAGATATATAAGCCTTGTTCTTATGAAGCTTATTTTCCAGTGAAAGGAGATAACATGTGATATGTATTCATATAAATATACATGAGTTCAGATTTTGAAATGTGCTGGATTGAAAAAGAAAATGTCAGTAATATTACTCAGGGACCAAGGCTGTCAACATTAGATGGAATCAGATAACAATGTTCGTGAGGAATTTTGTGGTATAGTGACATTTTTGTTGAGACCTAAAGATGACCAGGAGCCAGTTCAGCAGAGACAGGAGTGGTGGGTTTCAGACAAAAGAGAATGCTATTTGCAGAGACAAAGATGAGCTTGGGCTATAATTTGAAGAGAAAGACCAACATTTCAGTGTAGTGATCAAAGGGGAAACTGGCCCAAATTGTAGTATAAGACAAAGTGTGAAGGATGTTGCAGGAAAGAAGGAATTTTCATTTTATTCTCAACATGATGGAAAGTCATTTAAAGTTATAAGCAGAGAACTAAGTCTGATTTCTATTTTAAACCAAAGTAGAAATAATTATGGTAATTCTCTGGAGAATACAGTATAGAGAAAGAGGAGCACAGAGGCAAAGAGACTGGTTAGGAGGCTATTGGCATGATCCAAGTGAGAGATGAGGGGTGATTAAGGAGTGATAGATGGTGGCAGGAAGAGAAGTAGTGGTATATTTTGTTGACTGAGCCAAGAATACTTGGTGATTGAATGGATGTGTGAAATGCAGAAAGGAGGGGTTGGGGCAGGGATTCAAAGATGACTCCTAAATTTTTGGCTTGCAAGGAGAGGTAGAGAATAGTATTCTCTAGTGAGATTTGGCATGTATGTATTAGTCCATTATAATGCTTCTAATAAAGACATACCCAAGACTGGGTAATTTATAAAAGAAGGAGATTTAATTGACTCCCAGTTCCACATGGCCGGAGAGGCCTCACAATATGATGGAAGGCAAGGAGGAGCAAAATCACGTCTTATGTGGCAGCAGTCAAGAGAGAGCTTGTGCAGGGTAACTCCCATTTATAAAACCATCAGATCTCATGAGACTTATTCATTACCACACTAACAGTATGGAGAAACCACCCCCATTATTCAGTCATCTCCACCTGGTCCTGCCCATGACACATGGGGATTATTACAATTCAAGGTGAGATTTGGGTGGGGACACAGCCAAACCATATTAGAGGGGTTGGGGCAGGGAATTAAGGATGACTCCTAAACTTTTGGTTTGCAACATAAGGTAAAGGATGCTGTCCTTTAGTAAGATTTACTATGTTTGTGTATTGGTGGCAGGCAAGGAAGGCTCTGTAACCTTTTTGGACATGTAAGCCTGAGACACTATTTATGCATCAAAATGTATATAGTTAATATTTATTGTAAACCTGTAGCTGTTTCTGAAATATAATGCAAATATTTACAATTTACTTTTTATTTAAAGGTCTTAAAATGTTATAATGCTTAAACATGAATTTGGGGGCCTGTATGTTGAATTGTCTAAATGCCCTAAGAATATCTTTTTTTAGTAAAGATAAATATTTAATTTTATAACTTACAATCATTTATGTAATATTAAATCTCAGAATACATGTGTTTCCTACCTAGCATAATATTATCTTTTAAATACCTCCATTGACATTTGTTTCATGTAGCTGAAACACAATGCAACATAATAAGCTTGCCTGCAAAATTCAAAACACACATTTAGAAAAAATGTTACTTCATATTAACTGTGTGCCATACTGAAAAATAAAATGCTGGACTTGTGATTTCTGGTCTGGCATGTAAGGAACTTAGAAGTTGCCACTACAACCTAATAACAAGTAAAAAGCTGGGGGGAAAAAAAGGAAAAATTAACGACTCTTCTTAGATCTGTCACAGAAGTTAGGTCACTGGGCAAACCACCACCCCCAAAATTAGAGACATAAACAGGCAGATACAAACAGGAACAACGAACTGCAGCAAAAACCTCAGTGGGGAACCAGTGTCTGGATGGGAAAATCTGAACTGTAATTGGCAAATTACTGGAGGCTCAGTGTGCATGTCTGAGAGATAAACACTCCACGAGGACCCTGTGATAAAGGGCATTCACCTTCTATGATTTTTACCTCCAGGAGCTCTACCAGGTCTTCACTATTGAAAATTCCCCTGATGCTTCTGACAAGGGGAAGAGAAAAGGAACCATTTTGAAATATGCCAGAGCATTCTGTTCCTCTTAACAAGGCCTGCCATCAGGAGTAACTCTTTTTATCAGTATTTAACCTATGGGGGTTTTATCAGAGCCTAACTGAACTTGGGCAAAAGTCATACCCAACTCTAGCCCATTTAAGGGTTGAAAAAATTTGAAAAGATTGAGAAGCACTGGTGAAGTTCACAGTCCAGGGGCACAGACTCACCAAAACACTGAGATCTAATTACAGGAGTATAGACTGCCTCCTCTCCCCAAACACCTTACCACCAAACCACTGAGGCCGATTTACCTGAGGCCCTTTTACCTAATACATCATAGCCAGTTTCAACAAAAAACATACTGAAAGGCAAAAAAATTACAGTTCAAAGAGACTGAACAAGCATCAGAACTAGAATCAGATATGGCTAGGATGTGGAATTATTAGACCAGGAATATAAAACAACTATGATTAATATGCTATAGGCTGTAATAGAAAAACCACACAGCATACAAAAGTAGATAGATAATATAAGCAGAGAGATAGAAATTCTAAGAAAATATCAAAAAGAAATACTAGAGGTCAAAAACATTGTAACATAAATGAAGAATGCTTTTGATGGACTCATCAGTAGATGAACATGAATAAGGAAATAATTTCTTGGCTTGTGGATATGACAACAGAATTTTTCAAAACTGAAAGCAAAGAGAAAAAAATACTGAAAAAATAGAAAATAATATCTAAGAACTATGGGACAACTATGAAAAGTGTAACACATGTGAAATGGGAATACCTGGAGAAGGAGAGAAAGGAACAGAAGCAAAATTTGAAGCATTAATGACTGAGAATCTCCCACCAGTTAATGTCAGTCATCAAACCACAGATGTAGGAAGTTCAGAGAACACCAAGCAGGATAAATGCCAAAAAGAACACCAAGCAGGATAAATAGAAATGATATGTTCAAAATTTAGAAAACCAAAGGAAAAACCTCAAAGGAAGGGAGAGAAAATGACATCTTACCTACTAAGTTAGAATTCTGTACTCTGCAAAATTATCCTCCTGAAGTGAAGGAGAAACAAAGATTTCCAGACAAACAGGAATTGAGAAAATTTGTTGTCAGTAGACCTGTCTTGCAAGAAATCGTTAAAAGAATTTATGTAGAGAGAAGGAAAATGATACTAATCAGAAACTCAGATCTAGATAAAGAAAGCATAATTCCCTGTATTCTAACTGCAAATAAATATCTAAGATAATGTATATGTAAATTAGCCTGATTTAGCCATTTCACAATATATGCATATTTAAAACATCGTGTTGTACATCATAAATATGCACAATATTTAATTTTCAATTTAAGATAAATAGGTACAAAAGTATGCACCTCAGAGGATAAATAAGTGAAGGTAAATTTAAAAATTGATTTTTCTTAATTCTTAATTGATAAACATATAACTGTTCAAAATAATAGCAAAAATTTATTTATGTTTACATATAAGTGAAATTAATCTATAGTTTATCTACATATATATGCCTATATGTTTTTATATGTAAATAAAATGAATGACAATAATGTTAGAGTGATGGGAAGGAGGAATAGGTAATATTTTATGATTATACTTGCACTACTGAACTTGTAATACTATAAAGTGGTACAGCGTTATTTGAAAGTTAACTTGGATTAGTTGCAAATGTATGTTGCAAACTCTAGCACAATCACTAAAAAAAATTTTAAAAAACAAAAAAAGTCAAATTGATATTAAGAAAGGACAGAAAATAGAATCATATAAAATGCTCAATTAAAACCACAAAATAACAACACTAAAAGTGTGATGTATTTATCTGAAGGCAGAAGTATGCTAGTAAGTAGTTAACAACTGGTTCTCTGGGGCAAAGGCCCTGATTTATAATGTTTACTGATTTTCATGTAAATACTCTCAAAATTGAGAATATCAATGTATCAGCACAAATATGGAACTGGGAACAGATTATTGTTGTGTTCCAACAAGTGTTAAGTCCCAATTGCGGGGAAACAGTAGCTCACATGGGGCCGGTATGTGAGACTCCTGAACACATTTTAGATTTTGCTATACTGAGCACCTGCATCCTAAAGTTATGTTCGTCTATGTCTAAATTTAAATTATTGATCATATCAACAAAATACAGCTAATCTAATTAATCATTCTTATTAGACAATATATTAGGAATTCAGCATTTCAGTGAATCTTTGTTAGGAATAAGTACGAACGTTAAGAATTGATTTTTGAGGTATCATTTGAATTCTTAAGCCTTTTAAATTTAATGATGACTTCAGACAGCTTCAGGATTTAACAACTTACTTTATGATCATGTACAGGTCTAATCCTTTAGTCCTTACATAAATGTTCGCACTCAAAATAGACTATTGAGCTCAACTCAGAAATCAGCTTTGTATATTTCTCATATGATGCCTAAATCATTTGGTTTTGCTTTGTTCTTTTCATGTTATACTGTTTTTCGATCTGCCTCCTGTTTCCAGGCTTATATCTTATTGCTAGTGTTTCTTCCATTTAAATTTTTTTAAGAGATCTGTCCCAGGCTGGTCTCGAACTCCAGGCTCAGGAGACCCATCAGCCTCCTGAGTATCTGAGACGCACACCACCTCTCCCAGCTCCTTTAATTTTTAAATGGTTATTTTTATAGTATTCATTCTGTATGCAGTCTTTCAGTTTTTCTTCTCATTCTTACTGTGAATCTCCTTTAACATTATGGTGCTGTTTGAACACATTTGCAGACTTTGTGTTCCTTTTGTGCTTCTATTTCTTTCTTTGTCTTTTTGTAAAGACAGATAGCCTTCTAGGAATGGCCCACATGACTCTCAAAGAAGAGGGAGGAATAAAAGAATAATTATTGCAGCCTACATAAATGAACAGTGGGGATATGACAGAGGCAGATAAGAAAAGAGAAGGAGAAAAGAAAAAAAAAAAACTATTTCTGAAATGTCTGACCAACATGGTTGGCAAAGTTTCAATGTTCTTTTTCCTTCCTAGTAAAAGTAACAGAAGCTCTGAAGCTAACTATAAGCCTGGCATGGAAAAATATCTAACTTTAACAACAACAACAACAAAATCTGAGAATTAAAATCTGTTTTATCTAAAGCTGTTTTGAAATTCCCTATTGAAATCAATACATATTAGCATAAATAAAAAAATTTAAGTGCATCAATAACAAATGGAAAACAAATTCCATATTCAGTTTCACGTTGGTTAAATGCTGTGTGTAAAACGAAGCACCAAAAGAAATCAATAGTCATTAACTATCTCACCCACTGAGTATAATAAATGATAGATTAGCCTAAATATGATCAAACTTGTTCCCCTATTCAAAGGAAAGTACTTTTCTGTTCAAGGACCACTTAATAGAATGGTGCTGGCTGATCTCCCTAACGCCCAATTTCCTAAAGTCATTTGAAGGACAGGATTATTTAACTCAAAGTCTAAGCAACTAATTTCAGCCAGGGACAACAGCTGTGTAAGGAAGATCGTTGCCTCGGGAACATCACCTAAATATTGGGTATCTCATTTTCGGCCTCTTTGATCTCTTGAAATGATTCATTTACTAAAAAGAAAACTCACCTGCTCTGTGTTTTTATGTGTCTTTTTAATGAAAAAGTGGCCAGTTTTGTAGGTCACACTTCTTGGGTTTTGCCAAACAGAAAGCACCTTCTGAATTTTGTGATTGGCAAAGTATCTCTCAGTCAGGCACAACTGGAAATTCAAGATATAGTAAAATCAGCCTTTAAACCACACTTGAACCAGTTTTGTCAACTCTATTCGTTTTAAATTGCTACTGGACAGGTGTCATAAAATTCGAATTTAAATCAAAAAATTCCATTACTATCTTTACTTGCTATTTGAAAAGAAAATTCAGAGCATTTATACTATGCAACTATCTAGTTTTGATCAGAGATGCTTTTACATTGTTTTCCATGGATATGTTAATACTTATTTGCGTTTCTTTCAAAACCAATTTCAATACTTCTTCCTACCTGTAAGAAATATCCATTACTCTCTGTCAATATATAACTAAAGGAACTATTGGAATGATTTCTTTACCATTTCCTTCAGCTTAGACAATCTGAATTTTCCCCACATTCAAGAAAATTGGCCACTTCATTGCTTTTTCTCCTCTTAAATAATCAGAGTCCAATAAGATCTATGTTAACTTTTCTAGATACTAGATACTGAGCATTTTCATCCAATTTTTTCCTATATTCTTCTTTCTTTCAGTACTTTTCATATTTCTTTCTATATTTTTAATATGGATATTAGTTCTATAAGTAGCATACCTTTAATTCTTTACAGCCCCAAATAACAATGCAAAAATGATAATAATGAAAAATCAATCTTAAAATCTTATTTAGCATGGATATCTGTATACTTCACACAAGTCCAGGATATATGCATACATATGTATAAATATATGCACATATACATGCACAGACACACATGTATACATGTATAGACATATACATTAGCGATATATATATTATATGATCCTATATCTGTCACACTATATTTAGCCTACAAAAGTATAATAAACATATTTTTCTGCAGTTATGTTCACAAAAATGACAAAAAAATCAATATAGCTGAAAGAATTGATGGGCTCTACTTTTACAGACCATTTCTTTTCCTAAAAGTTTTCAGTGGTATATTCTTCTACATCTTGATTCCCTGAGGACCTACCCTGTTGCCCTAAACATCCATTCATAGGCCCCCCTTTGAATTGTGACTGATGACAGGTGAACCTCAGAAGTGGGGGTGGGGTCAACTCCAAGCACTGAGACATAATTGCCTTTGTATATTTAGGATTGCTTTTAAAGCAGACACTTTTATTGGTATTTGAAATAAATATTTGTTATTTTATAACTAGAAATAGCCTATGAAAAATTCTCAGGCAATTTAAGTAGGCTTTTTTTTTTTACTTTCTTCATCTTTCATATCTTTCATCTTACCCTCTTGAAGTATTCTCAAAGTTTAAGAGGTTGAGCACAACACACCATTATTTCTACCAATTAAATAATCTCTAATCACATCATCTACAGCAGAATTATCCACATATCTTTATCTCAGTCACCATCTATTTCAATCAAAGAACATTGTAAAGGTGATCATTTTACTTTATTTAATTTCATGTTGTTTTACTGTGCTTTATTTTATTTTATTTTATCAAGCTGTGAAGGAAATAACACCAGGGTGACCTGAACTTTATCTCCCAAGCTGTCAGAGTTTATTGAATAAAAGGTTGTGGTTTAAATTCAGGACAATCCACTGTCTGACCCCCATCAATAGTCTTTCAATCTCTTTCAGAGAAATTGATCAGGTCAGTTGGGCAACATTTTTTTTCCTTATACCATCTTTTATAGTGGTAGTTTCATAATCCATTTTTTAGCTTACATAAGGTTTGTTACAAAGTCTTATGACAAGATTTTCAAGTATGGTAAATATATTCATTTCAAATGACCACCTTTAGTAGGATAAGTAATTCTATGTTCTTTATAGTTTTCATATTTAAAGATTAAATAATAAAGTTTTTAAAATAGGATGAGTGGTGTGCGTGTGTGTGTGTGTGTGTGTATGTATTTCTGGCATCAGAAATTTTCTTTCATCTCTCATTGATTCCAGATACTATACATCTAAAAATTTGAGATTATAAATGATGTTTATCTAATTTTGAAGACTACCTATTGCTCTGATTTTTGACTTTATAGTTAATTACCCAATTTTTTATTATTCTCCTTGTCAGTGTAAATTTACCTATATCTTTTATCAATTTACTTTTTAGAGAATATCAACAACTAGTAGTTATAGTTTCATGATGACAAACCAAATCAATCTGATCATTTGTAGTAAAATGATATAAAAGATTTTAAGGTATATAAAAATAGGATGTACAAAAACAATAATCTTTTTTTGTAGAACAATTTTATGTAGGCAGTTCTGTCCAGGTCTTTCTCTTTATAGTTGTACACTAGAGTAGAACATACATCTTTTGCTTCCGTTATATAGTTCCAAACACACTTTATTCTGTACTGCGTAATAACCTACAAAGTATCATTTTTTTCTCTAAGAAGATAGATTGCTATTCACAGGGGCAACATAACAGATTACCGTCTGGTGGATCTTGTATACTTAGATGATTTTTATTTTTGGCTTTTAGTTTGCTAACATTAACAGAAAAGGGGACGCTAAAGGCTGTTTTGCATTTCTTTGTTTGTAAAATCAACTATATATTTTTCCTTTTACTATAAGGAGAATCAGATGACATTATTAAATATTAAAAAGCCTATAAAGCTGACTTCAGTATTTCTAAAGGACATACAAAGCTTTAGTATTCCTTATTCTTCTTGATCTCAGAGAGGTTCACATAGTCTAGTCTATCAATCAAAATGTCCTGTGCACATATGAATAAAGAAAATAAAGATTTAAAAAAGGAAGGAAGAAAAGAAATATTTAGAAGAAGGAAAAGAGAGGAGAAGAGGGGAGAAAAATGGAAGGGTGTAGACAGTAGGGGAGAAAGGAAGCAAGGGAAAAAGGAAGAAAAGGAAAGAGCTCTCAGAGGTTTAACTTTAAACTAATCCTAATGCCACAGTGACATTTCTTTCAAGTGAATATATGTATGCCTTTTAAAATCTGATTGGCTGACTGTTAGATGCTCTGAAAAACAATTTTGGCAGTTCTTTTTAAAACTAAATATCAATTACCAAATGTCATTGACATTTATCCCAAAGAAATAAAAATGTATATTTAATACTAAAATCATACATATTTATAGCAGCTTTATTCATAATAGGCAAAACTGGAAACTACCCAAATTTCCTCAACAGATCAATGGCTAAACAAACTCTAGTACATCTATATCATGGAACTCTACATTGCCATAGCAATAAAAAGGAGTGAACTCTTGAAACACACAAAAACCTGGGAAAAACTTCAGAGAATTAAGCTGAGTCGGGAAAAAAAAAAAACCATCATTCTCAAAAAAAGTTACATACAGTATGAATTCATTTATAGAACATTCTAAAAAATATGGATATGGAGAATAGATTAGTAGTTGTCAGAGAATAAAAAGGGGTTGAGTGGGAGGAAATATGCGGGTCCATAAAGGGCAGCATGAATGACCCATTTAATGGTGGAAAGGCCCTTTATCTTGCTAGTACGAATGTTAATATCTCGTTTGTGATATTGTACTATAGTTTTGCAAGATGCTAGCACTGGAGGAAATAAGTAAAATATATAATAGATCTTCCTATATTATGCATATGAATCTGCTATTATCTCAAAATTTGAAAAGTTTTTACAGAAGGAATCAGGATAAATTTCATTATGATTTAATAGCTTCTGCATATAGTATATTTGCAAGTAGAATATATAGAAGAACACTTAATGGCATAGTACATTAAATATACTGATTGATGCGGAGTTTGATAACAATATCCTCTTTTGAAATAAAATGTGCTGTTATCATGTTTATAATGACCAGTCAACTCCCTGCATTGAGTAACTACTTTGGCACATTTTTGATTTCCTGTGTTATCTCATTCACCATCATGTTTTATACCTCTTTGTTTTTGCCAGAATTATGTAGAGAGAATTTTTTACCTAGAAGCTACAGAATAATAGATAAGTAAGCATTTGTATTAGCAATGGAAGATTTATTTATTTATTTTTTTTGGCAAACTTGGTTACCAGATGTTAGTCTGTTGAGTTATTTTTAGAATCATATTGAAGAACTCAAGTAGCCATTCCAAAAATAAAGGTTTAACATTAACATCAACAAATAGTTTAGTCTTATTCCTGACAACCTAAGAAAAGAGGAACACATTCTTAGGTGTTTGATTTATTTATACCAATTACTATTAATGCAAGTCTGATCATTGATTTGTTAAAAATATTGTCAATCTTATGGCCATTTCTGGCTCCCCTATTACAGTTTCAAGGTTTATGTTGAAGATGTAAGTCATTTTCAAATGCCAAATGTGGCAGATTACAGATTACAGAGATTTGCTTTTGTTAATATTCTCCATCAACAAGAGTTACAAGTATTTATTTATGGTTTCTATAATAATTCCTTAAAATATTCATACATAGTTATCATAATTCTGGCAATACATAGAACTCAGCAGATTTTTATTCCCTATCTATAAATTTCAGTTTCCTTTCCCATTTTGCAGGAAAAAGGGAATGCTTTAAAACTTCTAACCTCTGTTAAAAAGTGGTAACAAAAGGCCAATGGAAAGAGTACTAGTTACTGTAGGAAACTTTTCATTCATTTCCCACACGTGCTTATCAATGCATTCACATAAGAGCTGCATTATTAGAATAAAAAGTCTTATATTTGCTACTCACCTAGGCTGTGTCCACTCTAAACATATGCAGAGGCTACTGAATCCACAGATGAGCATATACTACATATCATACAATTAAATATGAATTATAAATCAGAGACTGCAGAAGGAAGAAATTAGTTGGTGCAATATCTTCTAATTTCAATGTGCAATATAATTTTTGAAACACATTTCTGCTTAGGAGGCCATATTATGTAATAAATACATCAAATCTTCCTTCTGATAATCTTACCAACTACAAAGTTACTTCTCACTTAACTCACAGAAGAAGGAAAATTTACTGAGGACTGCATCCTACTGTGTTTTATACTGTTGACCACCAGTCATGAATGGACTTCAGCCAGAAGCATTGGTGCCCAGATTATACTTTTACATAATAAACTATCCCCACTATCACTAGAATATGAACAAATGCATAAATACTCCTAATATCTTTTAAGGTATTTGGGGTTATTTTGTGTGTTTATTGTTCTTAACCTCACTGCTGCATGCACATAAACACATTTCTTAAAAATAGCTATTTTATTTTCTTAAGTTTCACAAACTTCCATTAATTTGCAATAAGAATGTCTCCTTTGGAAAAAAATTTATAAGTGAAATATATCATCTCACTATAAAAGTCCTTGCGAGAGTAAAGGCTGGCAGATACCCCCATGAAACAAAAGCACAAATATCAGTCTGAGAATCAGCAGAGTAAAAAGAAATAATAGACAGGAAAACAAAAATAAAAGCATGTTATATGTAATATGTATGACTATAATAATAGTATATACATAATATATGTGTGTAGTTAATTAGACTGAATTAACAAGAAAAGGGAATGTCATCTTAAAATTCAGCTTTAGGTTATAAAATAGAAATGTTCAATGTCTGTGACCCAAGTAAACTGAAATAATAAAGGGAAGAAGAATCAAGTGCAAGCTCATTTGATCACCAGTGCTCTACCTGTGTGAATTTGCTGCAGTGAAACCCCTTGTGCCATAACCATTGCTACAAACAGCCTCTCTCTGTGGAGAAGTGGGGGAGGGTGCAAGGTGGATTCAAATGAGAGTTAGAGAAAAGAAAAAAAAAAACAGCAACTCACACTGAGAGGAAATCAATGGAAATGGATGAATGGGAGTAAACCTCGACGGCTCTCTCTGGTCCTCGACTGGACACAGCTAATCCCTGTGACCTTTAGGAAACCTGAAGGAATAAAATGACCCCAATAATCAAAAGCACAATTAGAATGAAGAGTGCAAAACCGTGACTGTGGTTAGAAAAAGCAGACAATGAAGAGACCATGGAGGAAATTTGTCCCTTTAGCAGTTGAATGAATGCAGCCTTCGAGGTACCCTTAATGGTCGCAGATGGATGGCAGCCACAAAACACAGGACACATGAGGGAGGGCAGGTGGGGAGAAATCGGCAGTTGTCACATGATCTGGATGCTTCAGATGTCCCCCATCACCATCCAATGCCCAAGCATAGTTTCTATCTCTCTACAGGAGGCAGTAAAACAAATTGGGCCAATGTTGAAATACCACTGAGCAAGGAAAAAAAATTTTTCATCCTAACAGTGAAGAAATCTGCAGGGTAATTTCAATATCAAGTGTGTTTTCTTTTTTCTTCGAAGTAAAATTCAGTGAATTCATCTTTATCAGCACAAAGCAACCTGGCAATTAGGCAAACTAAGTTCTGTAGTTCAAGTAGTCTGCCGTAAGGATGACATGCTGTCTATGTGGAAATATTTCCTGATGATTCAGTGGGGCATGTCATGTAAATGAGTGCTAAGGAAATGCAATGACGAAGATGTGAAGAAACACAGTTAGAAAAAAATGACATTTTCAAAATTCACTTTTCTCTTGAATTTTAACTGATACGTTATTCACTTTTTCTGTCTTATATAAGCTCCCAATTGGCACATTAAATAGAGACAGAGTGTGTCTTTTCTCATTGCAGGAGGAAAATATGTAGGATTTTGCTTGTTAAAAGATACTAAACGATCCATTTAAATTGGTTTGTAATTTGATTAATTATAATAATAGCTTTTATTAACTTCTTACTAGGTATACAGGATTATCATAAGAGTTTATAAATAATTGCTTATTTAATGCTGACAACACTCCTGTGAAATATATACTATTATTTTATATTTTATAGGTGAAGAAACTAAGGCCAATCAATAAATAATATATAAATAAATAAACTTGCCCAAAGTCATAGGGTTAGCTAATGGCTCCTAAACATCACACAATATTGATTATCTAAATAAATAATAACATATTTAGCTATAGTGATTTCAAAATATCAAGTAAATAATTTGATATTTTGACTGAACTTAACAAAACATGTGAATCTTATTTGAATATCATTCTACATAGTAACTAGTAGCAGTGATTATGAACATGGATTATTAACATACTGAAGAAAAGAGGCAATACATTTATATGTACTACAGTGATAAAAGAGGACTAGATAAAGGATAAGGAGAGCTCTGTTTTTACTTCAGATCTCAGATGTGATCACCATATCTCAAATCCAGGTTTCTACCTCTACGAAAGGGATCCTATTTCTTCCTGATTTCCCATCCATCATTTAAATTCTATAAAAAGAGTACTCCATTAATTTAGGTATTACTTTTTTGCCATTTCTGTGCCAGAAAATGTAAGATGTATTTGTTCATACTATAAGGGCAGCTGGGACACCACCTGTTAACTAACTTCAAGCACCATTTAATTAGCCTGTGTTGAAGTTACCATATGCTTTGACTGGAAGGGAGTGGAACAGTAGCAGATGCTAAGCACAATAAAAGAAACGCCTTTGAATACCAGGGCAAAGTGGGTGGAGAGAATAACAAAAAAAGTCAACAGAAGGGGAGAGCCAGAAGTACTAGTAAAATAGACCGGAAATTAACTCTCACAGATAAAGTTCAAGGCAGCAAATCTCTGCAGATTAAATTCCAGCCCAGCAAAGTATCTGTCACATCAGATGTTACTGAGGATTTGATTTGAGGATTTTGAATAAATGCAGACCTCAACCGGACAATTAGCTCAGATTTAATTATATAAAGGGGTAGTCATCACATTATTTCTATGATAACCTCCCTGACTTTCTTTGACCAAACATTCAGATGTCAAGAAAAAAACATGTGTGTCATACTGAATCATAATTACCCCAATTACTTTAAGAGCTCTACTTTGTCAATGTTTCTGCTAGGAGAGATCTGGAACAAATGATTTTAAAATTATGAGCATTTCTCCATCAATAGAATGATTTTTATACAGAAGGCACTCTATCTTGTTTATTCAAATTAAGTTGAATTGAAATGAATTAAAAGCTTCTTCTGTGGCATTGATATTCTTCTAAATAGGCTTATCCACTAATGCATTTACCTTTCTAATATTGCAATAGTGTATTTTATGTTAATAGAATTGTTTTATATATATATAGTTATAAAACAATGCTTAGATAGATAGATAGATATAGATATATCTTTGTTGTTGATGTTCTTGCTTAAATATATATTAGATGTCTTTTATTTAGTCAGATTTCATCAGTCTGGTGTAGCTAGATGTACCCCAAATTAGCTTAAACCAAATTGTACTTGACAATTTTTGTATAGTTATTCTACTATTGTTTTCAGATATTGTAACACTTTTGGAGATTCAAAAATAGAATGTAACATTGACAAATGAAATATTAATTCCAACTTGTTATCAGATCACTTTAGTTTCAAGAGCACACTCTCAGAAAAATGTACTCCATTCAAATCAGAATATATCTTTGTCACCTCTATATCTATATCAGAAGTTCCTCAAATCAGAGGGAATTTGTAAAACCTAAATATAATTCACCTGCCTGGCAATATTTAAATATCTTCCTTGTTTATTCATACTGTATTTTGTTTTCAGTTTTGAGTATTATCACAATTTATTACATTTGTTATGCAATTTGTTAATCATTCCTCTTTTAACATGCAAGAAGAAAAACTCTTACCAGTAAGGTCCTCACTTGAATTAAGTTAATAAGATTCTATTTCCAAGTGTATACATTACATTTAAAGGGGAGAGAGAGGAAGTAATATGTTATTCTATTAGAAATAGCAATTTACCATACTACCGTTCTGAATTAGATTTATAGTGATTATAATATTTTAGATATATAAGTATATGACAACATCCCAAATAAGGAAGTAATTCATATTCATTCATCGAGAAAAGTTACTTCCATCTTAAACTCTTGACTCCAGCAAAACTATGGCCCAGTGTTTCATCTAATCATTCAACAAAAACTGTATTGATTGTCAATTCTGTTCTTAAGCACTGTGTTAGGGCTAGGCATAGGAATATGAGTGAGACATGACCCTTAATCACTCTTAAACTTATTCCAAAAGATGCATCTTTGTTGTTGAAGAATAATTTTTAGAAATAATTGTCAAAAAAAACTTATCTTGATTTCAGTCAGTAGTTTGATCCCTAAATCAATATATTTAAAAACACTGTGGGCAAAGCCTTATGCTTTTGAACCCCTATTCTAATAATATTTTTTGTGTATTTCTTACTTCAACACAACTGACTCCCTTATTAAATACATTATTTTATTCTGTATGTAAAAGAACACATGAAGCCCTGATGATATGCTTAATGGAGCTCAGAAATAGATTTTTGAAATTATCTAATCTTATTGTTCAATGACTAGAAAAGAATCACTAACCTGGTGTCCCATTATTTGTATGCTATTGAAATTCCATCTAGTTCCCAGAGTGAGATTAATGAGTAAAAGGAGGACATGGTGTGTAGTGAAAAGTGGAGTGCTTTGGAGTAAGAAATAATTTGGAATTAAATTTCAGATCCACTATTTACTAGTTGCATGACAGAAGTATGTCATATATTTCAGTATCTCAGAAATGGAAACATTGATGAGGATCATAATGATGATGATGATGATGGTGGCTAGGATGATGACAGAACTTTAAGCAGTACATGAGAACACATATATGCATATAAAATGATGTGTTAAATAAACTAAAGCATTATATAAAGATTATTTGTGATTATAATCAGTGCAGGTTTTACTTCCTTTTCTTCACATCGGATTCATTCAGTTATCTAATCACCTAAACCAGAAAATGAGAAAAAAGCAGTAACATATTTTGAGATCGTTGTATGAAATCTGTTCTTTCATTTACTGCAGTCCTGGCATCTCAGGCCACAGATTAAAGTTATCTACTTTCCATTAAGTTTATTTCAGCTTATCCAAATAATAAACTACTCTGATTTTTTTTCTCTTCTCAAAACCATTGGAAGATGAAGTTTTCAAATTTTGAAATAACCATCCAGTCCCTAAACATTTTATTTGGAAACAGATTTTACATCAAGGTTAACGTGTTTGTTTATTTTATCAAAACACAGTTTCTAACAAGTATTGTCCATTTGGATCATTGTAATCATGGTTCTCCTATCTTTGAAAGAAACATAAAAAAACAACTAATACATTGTTTTCTGTTCTCATATTGCTGCTTTAAAAAATAGCTGATTCAATATTTAGGGGTACATTTTTTAACTTCATACATATTCTATTTAATGTTCTATAGTACATAGATTTCTTCAGCTATTGTAAATATAATTCTTTATTTGCATCACTCACTAAATATTTTTAAGTAGGTACCACCCAAAATCACGTACTGATTTTTTTCCTCTCAATCTCTATAACATAACTTATATTCCTTCCCATAGTCCCAGTTCAAAGGTATGGAACAGATAATAAAATATATTCAACAATTATTTCAGCCATACATGATTAAACAGAAGTTTGAATTTAACTTTAATTTGATCTTGTAGAATTTTGATGTCAATTTAAAGCGTCACAAATATAGGGTTTTTTTGTATCTGATTTTATAATTCATTGCCTAGGTTTCTAATTAAATGTTCTCAATACTCCATTTAAAGTACCCCTTTCCTGCATTCCTCTTGATTAGTAGGAAAGAATCAATGAGAATTGATCCAATTTGTAGAACACAATTCTCATATTGATAGTAGTTTATATTCATTTGCTTTTCCCTAATCTTTTATTAATGGTCATCTTTAAAATGTCAATTAATGCCAAAGCTCTGCACCATGATCATGCAAATCTATAAAGAAACTAACTTGACACTTTGTAGTAAGTAGGGCAAAAGGAAGAAGCTTTTATGTTTTATGTTTTTATTATACATAACTGAATATGACAGAAGGAAAGAAAAGGTTGAAAACCCTAACGTTTTGAGCTGTGATTGCAAACCCAATTTAAAAATTAAAAATAAACAAATAAAATTCTGAATTTAAACCAATAGGCTTTTCTCTTAGGCCTCTACATTTCCACAATATAACACTGGCTACCATGGGATAATGAACAATTTAAAGAACTATGAATTGAATGCTAGTGCAAATATGAGTCTTTGTACTACAAATCTAGTATTACCTATTTTAATATCACTGGAGAAAGAGAAATGTCATTGTATCAATGTCTGCTGCACATTAGAGAGAAGGCTTTATATCATTCAATTTTCATCCACCATCGTTTAAACTTTTTAAATGTTTTTCAAAAAAGATTGAGTGATTGGTAATGTTAGGCCATATTTGCTGTAGCTCTTTCTCTCAAGACAGTTTTTATTCATCCATTTGAATGCGAGTTAGAGATATGATACCTCATGCCTTAATTATTCCCACCTGTGTATCCTAAAAACTAAGGATGTTATTTTTTCTGGAATCTTTAAGCTGAATCTTAAGTCTTCATTGAACAATCAACATTTGTTTTCAGAAAAGCTTCATAGCTGATATTGTATACTGTATTACAGAATGGTCTTCTCATTCTTAGTTACTTGCTATTGGTGACACTAAATTTGATTACTGACTTACAGTAATGAATGTCTGATCTATCCATTATAAAAGTGTATTTTTTACTTCCAAGTTAGCAAATAGCCTCTGGGGTGATACTTTGGCACTGTAAAATAGGCTGTCTTCCAGCCACTTTTCACTCAATAGATGTAGGGGCTTGGGGATATGCTGGTCAAAGGATATAAAATTTCAGTTAGGAGGAATACGTTCAAGAAATCATTGTACAACATGATGACTCTAGTTAATAACAATGTGTTGTAGTCGTGACCATCTCTAAAACACTCAATTTTAAAGTTCTCATTACAAGAAATGACGTGTATGTGGGGTAATGCATATGTTATTTAGCTGTGTTAAGCCATTCTACAATGTATACATACATATTTCAAAACATCATGTTGTACCTAACTTAAATTTGTCAATTAAAAAATAATTAATGTTTAAAAACCTAAACATTTAATGAACTGTTATATTTAAAGACAAAGTTTTCTTGAAGACATAATTTCTATTGTAAAGAAAGATATGGGTGTTTATTCCCTTTTATACTTGTTGCTGTTATTATACATGCAAAAGACTGTTTTAAGATGCTCCACTCATATATTGTTTGTGTGTATGTATATTGTTTATGCATATATACGTATGTATGTGCCTGCGTACATACATGTATAGGTACGTATATACATACATGTAATCTTATATATGGTAAGTTTAAGTATGCCATACAATCCTTACACAAAAATATATGAAGCCATGTGGCAAAATATTTATAATCAATAACCCTATAAGTCAGAGTTCAGTTTTAACCCCAGAGGCTTTTTAGTGAATTGTAAAATTCTAAAAATATTTTAATATTTATATAAAATATGTAACATAGGTGGAGACTACAGGAAAGCAGCAGGTTGAAGACAAGCGGGTGAGTTTAGCGTTTAGTGAGAAAATGCGTGAAGTTTCTTGGAATTTACATGAAGTTGAATCACCAATGGAAATAAAATTTGGTTGTCGGTAGAGCATCCAATTGAGCAATGTAGAAGTTCCATATGTTTTGAAAAATAATCAAAGCCTTGAGTCTGGATGAAGATATCTATAGACAGCACGTTGAAAAGAACAGGATGAAATCTGGAGCCATGTGAAACACAAGTATTTAAGGGTTATGGGGAGGAAAACAAGCTATCATGGATGAGGCATTAGTTCTGTACCTTCCTCCAGACTTGGAGTCAATGGACAGAAAATCTAGAAAACAGATTTTTTTAAAACAAATTTAAGAAAAAACAAGACTTAATTATAAAATTGGAATTGATCACCCCAAAAAGCAGCGAAGGCCCATTGGCTACTAAATTCACAGGCGTGTATATATTTCATCGAAGATTGTTATGAGGGTCCATCTGACCCATTTCCAACACTGAATGACTATGATGTTATGATTCAAGACTTCCTTTTTATATTGAAAGATGCCTTATTTGTTTGTATGGATTTGAGGATATAGGATGTACAATAGCATTTGAGTTTATTTAGAGCAAGCTTTTTATCCCCCCTCTGAGTGTAATACTGGTGCAGAAAATACAATTTACGTCCTGTTCAGTTGTTTCAGATTGAGCGTCTATCACTTAAGTAAGGTTTGTATTCTTAGTTGCCATCTCTTTATTAAATTATTTATTATCTTGGGTTCAATATAAGGTGGGTAGGTATATAAATGAGAAGCAGGCAGAACACCTGACCCTCAGGAATTTAGATTATAGTGGGGGTGACAGACACAAAACCCAGCAACTCTGCTGCCAATGTATTTCTTGATGGGATGGCAGCTTTTACCAATTGCAACTGAACCTACTTCAATTCAGGCCTGGGTAGCCCTAAATTCAGAGTTGGAATATAAGAAGACCTCCTTTAGATGTGTTAAACACACAATAATCTCTTGCTTGCTCTCTTCTAGTCCATAGCTCGCATAATCAATACTACTTAACCAAAAATTTAAGTAAATGTCTTTTGAACTGGCCTTAAATTAGTCTCCAACTCTCTTGCAGTGAGTCAAGTGGCTATTTCATGTTATTGTTATCTTTGGACAGGAAGGAGAAGAAAGAAAAAATTTAGTAAAGCAGCTAAAAATAGCACCTTTTGTTTCCTTTTGGTCTGGCATATCATTAATTAAAGGCAGAACAAGGTAGATTGAATGGACTTTAGAGATATGGTAAGATTCATTGATTAATGCAAAATCTATTCTTTCCTGAGCCTAAGAGGGGGCCAGAAAGGTGATGAGTAGGAACAGAGAAGCAAATTTATAAACCACTTAAGATAGGTTACCTGCAGGTGAAAATCTATTTTATATGATTTAGGTATTTCATTTCAAATGACCGTAAACTTTTTTTCCTCATCTCTGTTGCTTTCATAATAATATCCCCATTCTCAGGAAGAATTCAATAACAAAGGTACACAAACCTCATCCCGAAAGTCTTGCAATATTGTGTAGACACGCTGATTAAATTTATATTGTGGATTTGGATGAATCTGCATTATATTTTTAACAGTGATTAGAAATGTGTGGTTCCACATTAAGTAACAGATTGTAAAGTAAAAGTAGGACTTCCCTTAAAAGTCTGCATTGTGCTACTAAAAAATAACTCATACAATTAAAGTGATTCAAAACACATTCTATCATTTAAAACAAGATTGTAGGTAAGCAAGGTGGTTCTCATAAAAGCTGTTTCATGTATTTGACCAAGCAATTTCTGATGATCTTCCTACAACAACCTCTTATATTTGGTTAGTCTGTATGAGCAAGATGAGCTAATTGGTAACAGAACATTCTAAACACTGCCTCAAAACCCACACAAATGCCTGCTCCCCAGTCTTTCTCATTGATGTGACTTAAAAGTTTGACCTAAACAACTTGTACATGCAATAAGTTCACAGGCTGAAAAGGTAAAGCGGACACATTTTCTGCCTTATCACTTGCAGCATCTATTTTAAGGGTAAAATGACAACAGCCATCACTAGAGAGACAAGGATGAATAAAGCAAGAATGAGTATCTTTTCTCTTTTGTCTGCACAGATCTGAACTTTTCATTTTAGCTACATCAGGTTATTATAATTATGTGACACTTGTGGGAGGGCACAGGGAAGGCAGGGAGATTAGAGTGAATAAATATGCTGCATACAAAAGCCAAATGGACTCATGTAACCCTTTTATTCCTTTTTAAAAATTTCTAAATCATCCCTGAATAACTGTGTCTAAGACAAAATGTGTCGACCTAGCTAGTGGAGACACAAAATGAATGACCTCTGTGATGTTTCCAGAGGGGTATTACCTGCATGTACTCATTGGCTCATTCATAAGTGACACACTGTTCCCCGAATAAACATCTGTGCTTCTTCACTGCTCAGACTGAGAAATCCTTCCTCTGTAGATATTGTTAAAGGTGATTTTTTTTTAAAGCCTGCAGAACATCAGAACTTGAATGACCTATGGCTCTACATTATTCGATTTAGGAGGTACACTCTTGGTTTTTATTGTGTCTGTGTCTGCTTATCAGTAGCAGAGCTATAAACACTGCTCATATTATCTTACATAGATATGACAGGTAGAGTGATTGTGCACCAGGGAAATTTAGTAGTGTCACTGAACTTCTATATACACATACACTGCTTCTCGGCTACTCCGAGTCTGGCTACAGAAACTGGAGTGTTGTGGTTAGCCTCCACTCTGAAATTCTACATAGGAAAATTAATGTGCAATTGAAGAAAAACAAAAAAAATGCATTTTTTATTTAAGAAAAATGGGCATAGATGAATGAAAATATTGATACAGATGATTGTGACATAGAATCTCAAACAATTTAAAATGTTTTAAAATATCCAAACCAAAATATCCAAAGTTAGACGTTGTTTTAGTCATGCATTCATTGCAGTAAATTTATCAGTCCTTTAAGACAAGAGATTGTTGCCTTCTAAAAGATATGATGTTGCACCCCTTTCTTCCATGTTTCTCAGAACAAGTATGACATTTTTATCATCCTCCCTCTTATTTGACAAGACCTATTTTTCCCCACATCCTCCCTGCCTCATATGAGGTACAGTCCCTGGAGTCTGTAATTGCCAGGAGATGAAGCGATGATGGGGAGTGATCACAGTCAATAGCTTTGATTAACAATAAGGTAGAAAATTAGCAATGCTAGCATTCAGTCACCCTGCCCTCTCCCTCCTCCATATGCTCTCTCAGTCCGTGCTGGCGGCCTCGCAGAGGGCAGTCGGAGCCCTTCGCCAGCTTTGAAGTGCAGCAAAGGTGCAGGCAGAGCAGAGAATTAGGGAAATTAAGGAGAAAAAGTAAAAACTGTAAACCATGACGCTGAGACCTTCGCAGGGCTTAGTGTGCCGCAGGAGGGGCGAGGATGAAGTGTGCTGTGTGTTGTCCTTGTGTGTTTTTCTGTCACATGTGGATTTACTTGTGTCTGGACATGCTGTGATCGAAATGGCAACTACTGTTACTACTGTGACCCCATCAGCAGCTCTGGTGTTGTTTCCGACAGACCCTGAAGATCTAGAGAGGGGGAACGACCACGGGACACCGATCCCTACCTCTGATAACGATGACAATTCGCTGGGCTATACAGGTAGAGTGTCTCTTTCCCAAATACTAACTTCCTCCTAAAATACCTCCATCTCCATCAATCATCAACCACCTGTATTAAATTAATCCAATCATCCCTGCTTCCAGCTAACAACCACAACAACTTCTCATTTTTCAAAGCTCATTCTGTAGCTGGGAGGTCATATTGCTAAATTAAACACTTTTGAGAACAGAAATGTACATGAAAACTGTAATCATTCTTATTATTTTACTATGTTTAATACAAAAGAATGGTTATCAATCTGAAACTTTGATACCGCTAATATTTTTAGAATGATATTTCCTTAGAAATTTAATATTTGACTACATTGCTAACATAAAGACAAAAAAAAAACACTACTTGCAAGTAATTTGGATTCAAAATTATCTGTACTTTTTTTTTACACTTACAGTCTTAAAAACAACAGAAAGCAAAACTCTTAGCAAGAGTGATGTAATTCATAATCACCAACTTACATCTTAGGTTCGTGTTTGCATTACTTATTGCTACCCAGCATAATAGTAAGAAATGAACTAATTGAATGTGTTAGAAATAATTGAGATATAAATGTTTAAGGATGATCACCCTGGAAATATGTGTTTCACAGAGATTTTTTTAGTTCTAAATATAATTGCATAATTCATATCTCTAACTCAGATGATTTGACTAAAACTTTACATAAGGAGAAAGAATAAAAGACATCACTTATAACCCATTGAATCAGATAATGTTGTTACAGTGGTCTTGTTGTAATATCAGCTATTTGCAATGTTCTCTTCATTGGTCCTTGTTAACGCAGTTCTCCATAGACTTTGCTAAGTTGTGAGCTGTATGTTGGGTGTGTATTAAGCAGGGTAGTTGAAGTTAGACATGAGAGTCCTCTTCTGTATCATAACAATCATATAGATGACCATTAAAATAAAAAAGTAATTCAATAGGCACATTTCACTTTAGATAAAATAATAAATTGATATTTCACTTTTGAAGCATCTTCAGTCTTCATAAATATCACTCTCCAATTTTTTCCCTGGCCTATGTAATTTTAGTTTTTAAACACTTGGAATAAGTAGAATAGTTAATATGACCTTTATAAACAACTTTAATATTTTTATATTTTTTCATTCCTGTAAATAACTTTTTCATTTTTCCTATCTTCCAACATAAGAATGAGGATTCAAAGGCCTACAAAATAAAAGTCCACTGGGGTGAGATGGTGAGGGAGTTTGTGTGATTCTTTCCCAGAAACTTAGCTAGAAAAAAAGTTGTAAATGTCATTCCTTAGTACCATCAGTACCAAAGAAGTTCATATTTGTGAAAGGAGGAATCCAAGGTAGTATTCTTTCTCAGAGGCATCCTCATTTGCCAATGCTTCTTAGTTCTATTCCCTTGTACTCACCCAATCTGAACAACTGTATTGTTTTGATATAATAATAGGATTTGCTCTTTATCTTTTACGGATTTCTCAAAAATTATGTATGAGCAATGTATAACTCATGTTGGAATGTCGAATTAAGAGAATTTAAATGGTAATGCATTTCAGTTTAAATATTTTAATTTTTTTTCATTTTCATTTTTTCCTGTCAGGCTAATCAGGTGTCAAATTTCTCCCACTAAACATATCATTAGATAAATTAACATGAGGTAATGAACTTAAAACATTATAGTCTATAAAGGAACTAAATTAAAGTATTACAATTTAATCCAAAGTGACTGGAAGACAATCTTCTGAATAATCTTGTTCCTGAGACTATAACTGTCTTTAACAATCTAGTGCTAAAGGAAGTCTATTCTATATATTTTGTTTTGGAAAACTCTTGATTACTCAGAAACCTCTCTTCCACTGTACAAATTAAGAATGTTAGGTGTTTCCTTTGTTTGCATATTAACCATATATATACTCATTAAAAATTCCATTGCACATGATAAGAAAAATAAGGTAGAAAAAATGATTTTGGCTGCCTCATTACAACTGTAAAGAAAGATATCAATTGGCCATATAGTTGAGAAGTAATAGTTAAAAGTATTATTTGAAATTACCTACAGATATCCTTTTCTTTTATATGCACGTGCATGTCTGTGAATGTGTGAATGTATGAATTCCCTGTCCTATAATCACAGATAAAATTGAGTAGATAGAATCTTTATATTAGAGAAAATTGAGTGAAGAATAAAATGGGATATGCCTATCTGTCCAGGAACATTTTTATATATGTAATGAAAATTGTCTGGAGTTTAGTATATCTGGAGGTGAATAACCCTGGACACAGAGCAAAAACTTTTAATAAAATACACATATTAAACAACTTAGAGAATGTACAATGCAATTGTCAAGTAAGTAATTGATATGAGTTACGTATAAAACGTCACCATGATGTTAACAAGCAAGTATATCAGGTATTGTTTGTGGCATTACTATTTTTTACACAATATCTCAAAATGACTGTGCAGATTTTATATGTCAGAACTTTATTATATTTTTACTACATGTTGCTTCACTTCATTGAGGTAACGTGAGACTTTTCTCTCTCACCCTAACACTTAGTATATAAAAAAGAAAATAAATCTGTATAATCCTGGAAAACATTTTTGGGGGAACATGAAATAATCTCAAAAAAAAAAGATCATTATTTCACTAAAATTCACATTTACATCCCCCTAATTATCTTTTTTAAAAAAAACTAAAAAGTTTATAATTTCCACTGCAAGCTAATTTGTTACTATAACATCTGCTCTGATACTTAAGCCATTTGGGACTGTCACTATCAAACTGACCCATTTAACTAGAATGCATGGATCACATCATATACATAGCTTACAATTTATATATTCATTAATGATCTAGTGAACAAATGATTATCTTTTATGACAGTAGTTGCTGCTTGTATCATATACCATTCTAATCTAAATTGTGTAAGTTATTTAGTTGAGATTAGATTTTTAAAATGGATATACAGAATATCAGAGAAGAAACGTATTGATTCCTTTTTTCCTTACCATCTCTAGAAACAATATTGTAAAGCCATGTAAGGTTTTGAAATATTTGTTTCACTCTTACAAATCAATGAATACAAAACAATTTCTAAGGTAGCACTGTGGTATGTTATTAAAGTGGACTTGCGCATTATTTACAGTGAAGTAGCCCATTTCTTGTTTAACCAAGCATGTCATAAATATTGAGGGTTATTCAACAGTTCACGGCATATAGCCTTTGTTGTAAGAACAAGTAAGAAGAGGTTTCAGATCAGCACTTTACAGGGTCAGACACACATCCCAAAGAGTTTGAATATGTAACAATCAATGATTTTTTAAAGAGACTTCTGAAAAGAGCAGTGTTTATTGACTGCTGGAAGTGTATATGGTGTTTTCCAAATATAAAAAAAAGTTAAGTAATAAGTCTAAGAATATTTAAATTTCTAAAATATACATATAATTTATGTATAGATTTCTGGCAAATACTTTTGTCAGGGACACAATTTAATGAAAAATTTATTGATATATAAAAATTCAGGGAATGAGTGGATGCTAATGAAATCCTAGTAACATTCCTGATCTTTTAACAAAGCAGTAATTAGGAAAGGAATTTAACATTATTCCTTCTTCTGAGTAACAAAATGTCCTTAAATTTGACTTGAACTGTCTAAAATATGCCCTTTGTCCCTATTTTTACATACTAAAATAAGATAATGTCTTCCATCTCCACAGGTCTATTCTAAGGAATAGGTGGTGCCTATATTCACAGTAGAATATTGGAAGAAAAGCAAAATAATGCAAATTTGAAGTCTTAAAACTAAAAAATTATCAGAGTCATGTCACTGTCAATTTAAGTAAAATCTAGCCATGAAATGTCAGAAATTTTAGAGTAATTTCAAATGGGGATATTAGGGTCTTTTACCACTCAACACTAACTCTAAGTAAAGTTTGGTTATAATTGCTTAGAAGAAAACAAAATATATTCTCTTATTTAAAAAAGAGAAAGAGGGAAAGAAAGAAAAGCCTTGACAAATTAGAGTGTTTGCCCATATGAACATGAATGCAATCCCAAAACCATGAATGGTCTCATGCTTAGGAATTTCAACAAGTAACTATTAGTTGATGATGACACTGATTCTTGTGTCTCTCTACATTCTCAATTGTATAGTTTCACCATTCAAATTACCATTTTGGTATGTGAATTTTTAACATATATGTACTGATACTAAACCAGTGTTTATTATTACTACATACATGCAAGGCAGTTTTCTGAGCACTTTACCTGCAACAACTAATTTAATCCTTACAGCAACCCTCTAAGAGAGTGATATTATTAATACCAACAGGACCTGATATCTGCTTCAATATTCTAAAAGATAAATAGTCCAAAATTAATCACATATTTCTAATCTCACATGGTCTTGAATTCAAATGAGTTGTGTCTATAAGCTACATTTGGGCATGTAGTTAGAAATGGAATAGATTAACCATGTCAGGTTTGTCAGAAATATTAAACATTATATAGTCATTTTTCCCATTATCTTACTGTCACTTTATTTGTTAAATTATTAGAGTTTATATTAGTTTCATTAAGCAAACTATCTTTAGATGAGTCTACTGCAGATCCAAGTGTAATACTGTAAGTACATTTTCTTGTTTGTATGCAATTGATTATTTTCTGGAGTTAATAGTTGCATATTGTAACCCTTTAGATGCTCGATTATGTCTGATATTCCAACAATCAGTGATTTTCTCTGACACCTCTCTAATTAAATGCTTCATATTTTTGTACCAAACGGACTGGTTTCTCTTTAGACCTAAGACTTTCTCACATCACTCTTTTATGTTGGATCTCCTGTTTCTTAAATCTATTATATTTCTCGTTCCTGGTTTCTTCACTTATTAAAAGAATCCTATCCTCCCGAAAGCATATTCAAGGAAAGCTGGGAGAACATCAAAATCAAAAGTTTCTGTAGGATGTGCTTTGTGAGGTTTTGCCCATATTTGCTTGTTGTTTATTTGTTTTCCTTCATCATACTGGACACTAGATGGGCCCACTCAAACTGGAGAACTATTTCAGTTATGGAAATTTTTCTTCATATTTTTTATAATAATTTTTTCATCTCTAGTTTCTCTGCTATCCTTCGGAATCGCTATTAGGCAGTAGGCCTCTTGGACTGATCCGTTAGTCTCTTGTTTTTCCCTCCTAATTTCTAAATCTTGGTTATTTTTTTTTCCAACTTTCATGGAAACAACCTTTATATTTATTGTCCACTAATACTTTTATCATTGTGCTAAGTACATGGGGGTATATGAGATATACTATCTTTTAAGATCAAAACCATGAATCATGGCCAGGCACAGTGGCTCACATCTGTAATCCCAGCATTTTGGGAGGCCGAGGTGGACGGATCACTTGAGGTCAAGAGTTCAAGACCAGCCTGGCCAACATAGGGAAACCCATTTCTACTAAAAATACAAAAACTTAGCCAGACATGGTGGCATGCACCTGTAGTCCCAGCTATTGAGGAGGCTGAGGGAAGAGAATCACTTGAACCCAGGAGGTAGAGGTTGCAGTGAGCCAAGATCATGCTACTGCACTCCAGCCTGGGCAACAGAGTGAGACTCTTTCTCAACAAGAAAAAAAAAACAGCAACAAAAAAACATGAATCACTCACTCATCTGTGGATCACCATAACTGGTGGCTCCATCATTAGCTTCTCTTTATAACCTTGTGGATTACTAATTTATGCATAACAGGAAATTAATAAACAGTTCTTAAAATGAAGATAAACCATCTCTACTTGGTATAGATGTATATTGGAGATAAAATTAACTCACATCAATTTAATCAATTGGTTTAGTCTTTCAGTAGTTCAGGGAAATAAATATAAAGGTGTTAAATTTGTGATTTGTTTTGGGTGACCTCAATTATTAAGAAATTTTGCCAATGCTCTGAAAATATTTAGCAAGCAAATGAGACAGAAATTAGGATCATGGATTGAATTCATGTCTCATACTCCAAAAGTCTTCTCCCTAGAACTGAGAAAAGAAAAATGGTTTCATTTTTAGAATAATTGACAATGGGTAGTAGACATATGTAATTCTATCATCCTGAAGTTTATAGAACACAGACCATGGAAGTTTCAAGTAAATTGAGCATTAGAAAGTAAGTTAAGCTCTAACAGCAACTGGAGTCTGTGAAGACAGTTTAAAGCAGTTCATCTTAATTATTTCTTAAAAATTAAATATTAATTGTGTGTTTTCCTCACATTTATTAATGCTATTTCTAACACTAAAGTTTCTCATTAGCATTTTGGAGACTTAAACCTTTCCAAGTGAACAATTATGTATTTACATATTTATCATTAGTAATTTGATAATATTTTTCGTGTGGAAAACTTGGGAGCTGAACATTTTGAGTTTTTATGGTGGGAAAGGAAAAGCAGTATGTGAGGTTGAATAAAATCAATGATAGACTGGATAAAGGATACGTGGCACATATACACCATGGAATACTATAAAAACGATGAGTTCATGTCCTCTGCAGGGACATGGATAAAGCTGGAAACCATCATTCTCAGCAGACTGACACCAGAGCAGAAAACCAAACAGCACGTATTCTCACTCATAAGTGGGTGTTGAACAATGAGAAAGCATGGACACAGGGAGGGGAACATCACACACTGGGGCCTGTCGGGGTGGGGGACTAGGGGAGGGATAGCATTAGGAGAAATACCTAATGTAGATGATGGAGTGATGGATGCAGCAAACCACCATGGCAAGTGTATACCTATGTAACAAACCTGAACGTTCTGCACATGTATCCCAGAACTTAGAGTATCTTAAAAAAAAAAAAAAAAAGGGCTGGGCACGGAGACTCACTCCTGTAATCCCAGCATTTTGGGAGGCCGAGATGGTCAGATCATGAGGTCATGGGGAAACCCCGTCTCTACTAAACTACAAAAAACTATCTGGGCGTGGTGGTGCATGCCTATAGTCCAACTACTCAGGAGGCCGAGGGAGGGGAATCGCTTGAATCTGGGAGCAGGAGGTTTCAGTGAGCCAAGATCGTGCCACTGCACTCCAGTATGGCGAAAGAGCAAGACTCCATTTCAAAACAAAACAAAACAAAAAACAACCAAAAAAAACCTTGATTTTGATAGAAAATTTTTACTTAATTACTTTTGATAAAGTTTTATCTGTTGAAATGATGCTTCAATGTTTAAAGTATAAGCCAAAGCTACAAGCTTTAGGGATGGGTAAGTAAACACACTCAGACACATAAAATACAGTTGTTCATTAGGTGTGCCGACATCCATATGGTAGAATACATGAAGAATTTAGATTTAAAGTTTTATTAAGAAATTTTAGGGAAATTTAAATAAACAAATAATACTTGGGTTGTAGCAGTTACAGTAGTGACTGGCTAATTATCTGGATAATTCAATAAGAATCTTTGCTTACCCAGCAATTTATGAAAGAAATTAATATTTCATGGGTACAAAATTAATTGCAGTCTTGCCATTAGAAGTGGTAAAAAATAAATAAATAAATAAACACAATTACTTTTGCACCAGCCTAATATTTTTAGCTGAAATATTCTTCAGGTTGACTGCAGAGGACTGGCTTTGGAAATGACTCTACAAACCTAGTAAGGCTTGTACCGGTCTCAGAAGTCTTCAAAGCAGTCCATGCCGACAGCATGATCCTCACCTTCCAGTAAGCACACAGCCGTGGGTACAGTCTCATCTCTGTGCTTCTTTATATTACTGCTGTGGCCCTATTTAAATCATAGTACTTATGTTTGTTTCGGTTTTTTTTTTTTTTTTTTTTTTTTTTTTTGAGACGGAGTTTCGCTCTTGTTACCCAGGCTAGAGTGCAATGGCGCGATCTCGGCTCACCGCAACCTCCGCCTCCTGGGTTCAGGCAATTCTCCTGCCTCAGCCTCCCGAGTAGCTGGGATTACAGGCACGTGCCACCATGCCCAGCTAATTTTTTGTATTTTTAGTAGAGACGGGGTTTCACCATGTTGACCAGGATGGTCTCGATCTCTTGACCTCGTGATCCACCCACCTCGGCCTCCCAAAGTGCTGGGATTACATGTTTTGGTTTTTCAATTCACCGAAAGGAAATATTTGGCAGTCCACCAATTTTTCTTGAAAATCAAAAAACAATTGGCTAAGTCTTCCTAATCTCTAATTCTTAGAATATTGCACAATGATAATTTTTTTCCTTGTAGTTATTTCTGTAATTTTTTTGTCACAATCATAGACATCAGTCTAGCTTCAGTTTATTTCGAAAAGTTAATATTTGGAGGGCTAAGTGAAAAGTACATATGCACCTAAATAAAAGTAAAACATTTTATTGTTACTTTACATTGCTTGAAAGAAACTATTGAGTCAGCTACAGGTTGGTATTGCAGTGATATAGTTGGGTATTACAGTAGGTTATGCCTCAGTCACAAGCAAAAATAAAATTTCCATGACAACACAACTTGATTGTTCTCAGGCAACAAAACAGAAATTTATTCCTCACTTAGTCTTCACATGTCAGAGGGACTCTAACATAGTCACTCAAATTCCTGAGGCCAACAGATGTGCTATCTTGACACAGGCTTCTGTGACTGCAACAAGTACAATCATGAGCTGGCTTTACAGGCTTCTGCAGAGAAGTAATTTCTGCTCTTTTATTACAGTCTCGAGGACATACCTAATTTCCATAGCATAGGAAAGTATAATCCTACTATGGCTCTAAGAAGAGGGAAAACTAAAAATACAATCGGCTTTTTGTTTCACCACTTCTGCATCCATGGATTGAAAATATCTTTTAAAAACAATTTAAAATAGTAATACAACAATAACAATTGCACAAACTTCACAATAGTACAGTATAACAACTATTTACATGGCATTTACATTGTTATAGCTATTATAAGTAAGCTAGAGGTAATTTAAATTGGCCCAGCATGGTAGCTCACACCTATATTCCCAGCAATTTGGGAGGCTGAAGTGGATGGATCACTTAAGGTCAGAAGTTCAAGGCCAGCCTGGGCATCATGGTGAAACCCTGTAACTACTAAAAATACAAAAATTAGGCAGGCATGGTCATGGGCGACTATTCCTAGCTACTCAGGAGGCTGAGGCAGGAGAATCACTTGAACTTAGGAGGCAGAGGTTGGAATGAGCCAAGATTGCACCAATGCTCTCCAGCCTGAGTGAGGAAGTGAGAAGGAAGGGAAGGGAAGTGAAGGGGAGGGGAGGGGAGGGGAGGGGAAGGGAGGGGAAGGGACGGAAAGGGACGGGAAGGGAAGGGAAGGGACGGGAAGGGAAGGGAAGGGACGGGAAGGGAAGGGAAGGGAAGAAGGGGATGAGAGGGGAGGGGAGGGGAGGGGAAGGGAAGGGAAGGGAAGAAGGGGATGAGAGGGGAGGGGAGGGGAAGGGAAGGGAAGAAGGAGATGAGAGGGGAGGGGAGGGGAAGGGAAGGGAAGAAGGTAAGGGAAGGGAAGGGAAAGGGAGGGGAGGGGAAAGGAGAGGAGAGGAGGGGAACGGAGGGGTGGGCAGAAGGAAGGGAAGGAAGGAAGGTTAAAGTATACAGGAGGAGGTTTGTGGGTTATATGCAAATACTAAGCCATTTTATATATGGGATTTGAGCACATATGGATTTTGGTATCTGCAGGGGATCCTGGAACCATCCCCCACAGATATACACCCACAACTGAAATACGTACACAGCACTAATCACTACTAGACCAACAATCTAAGAAACAAGAAATTTGTCATTAGTTCAAAACATACACTACTTCCTTAAGGAAAGAATTTTAAACTCATAAGGCAGTCAAGGTGCCATAACGGAATATACTGAATATTTTGGCTGCTCATTGTACTGTTATAGCAGCCTATATTCAGTCCTTTCCTTCACTTTGTCACTGGAAAATAATTCTGTGTTTTTTACATCTTTTAAATTGGCAATAATAAATTCATTTTTTCACAGGAATATGTTCTTTCGTTTGATTTCCATATTTAGTATAGAGTAACAATTCTAAAAGCTCATTTCTATAAAAAAAAAGTCATCTCTCAATGGGCCTGGGAGACAATGTGTTATTTTGCCAATTGCTGATTCAATTATGGAACAAAAACTGACATATTGTCCCAAGATGCACACAGGCAGAGGTACTGAGGATAAAAGTCTATGTTTTGACTCATGGAACATTAGCGTTTTGGATCTCTAGGTATCAGCAATATTAACTGGCCTGTATTTCTCTCTCTTAAACGGAGTTTCTTTAAAGAAGTCAGAGAGAAAAATCAAAGCATGTAAATTTGATAATATTTTGTTGTCCTTTCCACAACCACCTGGCTTGTCCCTCAGTTAAGAGTCCCCTTCAAACTTCTGCATTGGGCCATTTGGTGATGATCCATGACTTTGCAATATACGATTCAAGTTAGGTCTTTTTTTTCCTTTACATCTCATTCTTTTTTTTATTTAAAACTTATTTGGACCTTGGTAAATCACAGGTATTTCAATTCTAGGAGGTCATAATCTCTAAACCACAGCAAAACATACTTAAGAGTTCATCAACTACTATGAAAACTACGTTTGCTTTGTCTCAGAGTTAAATGCTACCATTTGGACTTGACCACTTCAGGAACCTATCATCCCTAGTGAAATCAAGGACTGATTCCAGTGGCGGTACTTTCTAACTCATCCTTAGCCAACAAAGAACAAACACTACAATGTTTTTCAAAATGCAGGAGCACTTCTCTGGAGTGCAGTTCCAAATGTTTTGTTAAAGGAAATGCCCTCTGGAGCCTTCAGGAGACAGAGGTGGCGGATGAGTAAGTATGTCACATATGATAAATCGATTCAAATATGTGCATTCCTCTACATCAATGCTGCCCAAAACAAATATAATTCACACCATAGATGCAAGCCGCAAGTACAATTTTAAATTTTCTAGTAGCTGTATTTCAAAAAAAAAATAAATGAGTAAAATTATTTTTAAAATTTACATTTTGCTTCACCCAATATAGCCAAGATATTATTGTTTCAACATGTAATCAATATAAAAGGTATTATTGAGATGCTTTACATTTTTTTGCACTAGGTTATACTTAGAAAACATCTCGCTTTGGACTAGCCACATGTCAAGTGCTTGGAAACCACAGGAATTCGTCTCTCTCCATTCTGCCAAAGAATTTCTGATATCTAAACCTTATTTACTAAAACATCATTTGCATCTAAGTTTGATTAGTCAATACCAAGGAGACGGCTAGAACCATTTCCAGCTGCTTGAACTAGCCCTTGCATCCAGTATCTCCATTAAAGGCAACCATATTAATAAATTCAGCTACTTTAAAATTATTTTCTTCTTTTCTGGTCTATCACAATTAGAATAATATCACATAGATACTGTCCAGGTTTCTGTTGATGTACATTATTGAAGGCTAGTAAGCCTTCTCTCCCTGGGTTGAATAGTTACAGCTGTGACATGTTGGGAAATGAATCTGATCTTTGCTCTAGAGGTAATGAGCAGCAATGGAATGGGATGGGAGGTGAATGAGTAATTTTTAATGCAATAACTACCTCCAGTGCCCAAAGCAAGGCAGGTCCAGTTCCATACAATAAGAAGAAAGGGCTCTTCCTGCTGGCAAGGGAAAAGTAGTGGAATTTGAGAGATCAGGTATTCAGATGTGTCTGAACCCATTCAGCTAATTCCTTTCTAGTTTTCAGAATCCTTCACTTTCCTTCAATCAGTGCTCTAAACTTTCACTCAAGAGTCCTGATGAAGCTATAAAGTCATTCTATGTTGTAATTTGGTAGCCCCAATTCAGCAATGCTGAGTCAGATATTCAGCTACAATAGCCCTACGGCTATTAGACAAAAGAAATTCTGTGTTTCTGATTATGCCTGAATCAAGAAGTTAAAACATGGGTATATTGTCTCTATAAATGAGTCAGATCAATCAGAAGCAAGAGGCCCACCCAGCAGACCTTGTATTCTTTACTAATGTCATAATGGCCTATTGCAGAAACTATTGAGCTTTCTAAAGGTTTGTATTAATTGGCTCTTCATTAAAGGTGACCACAGTGATATATTATGGCCCTGTTGTGTCACTGCCAATGTCTCATTTTCAAATTGCATTCCAATTTCATACACTTCAAGTATGGGCACAGTGGCTCACACATGGGATCTCAGGACTTTGGGAGGCCAAGGCAGTAGGATCACTTGAAGCCAGGAGTTTAAGAGCAGCCTGAACAATATAGCAAGACTCCATTTACAAAAATTTAAAAGTTAGCCAGGTGTGGTGGTGCACACCTGTAGTCCTAGCTTCTTGGGAGGCTGCAGTGAGAGAATTTATTGAGTCCAGGAGTTCACAGATGCAGTGACCCATGATCTTGCTACTGAACCCCAGCATGGGCACAGAGCAAGAATCTGACTCATAAATAAATGATTGAATGAATGAATGAATGAATGGTTATTTTACTCACTTCGAATCAATAATCAAGCAGATGAGTTAACAAATACGAGATTCTCATTCTTGATATATATCCTATGGCCAAAACTAGCATCTGCTGCATGGTGTGCCTCCAGAAATGACACAAGATGTTTTAAGAAGATTTACTCAGTCGACTGGGTGTTTACAAAATCACTGAAAAAAAAAAAGAACTTAAGCCTCTAAAATGACGTCTAGAATAAGTCAGCACAAGCAGTACGCCAGAGAAGCCAGTCAAGAAATCAGGCCACATAGAAATGAAAATTCTTTACGTTTGAGCTTCCAAGTTGTCAGTGGAGCATATAACAACTAGTATTGTATGATATATGCGTGTGCGTGTATATATACATATATATGGTATTATATAATGTAAATATTATTTCTGAAAGTTTAAAATGTGCCCAGTTCACATTCACTATAATAACTTACACTTAGTGGGCACGCAGCACTGATTATTTGGCATCATCTCACATAATCCTCACAATAGCTTAGCAAAGTAAGTTTTGTCGTCTCCATTTTGTACCTGAAGAGACTGAGTCAGAAAGAGATTAAAGCAATTTTGTTAATTTGACACACTATCAAATCCAGGAAATCTGGCTTCTATTCTCAGTTGCTTCTCATACCAGTGTAGGGGTTATCTGTAGTAAGCTTCATGTATTATTAATAATTGCCAAGTCAGCATGTATAAGCATTCAAATTATCACAGTTATCCAATTAACCCATAGTTACTTATGTAGCCTTTAGTGCTTCTTTTCAGGAGCAGACTAATGAATTTCAGTATAAATGATTATACAAGCAGGAAACAAAGACCATGAAAAAATGGAACACTTCATAATAACTGTTAGTAAAGGGCTTTTTATTCCCTGAAAATCAGTTTTAAAGATTGAAGTCTCAGTAGCCTCCTAGTCAATTTTCATCCTCATGCTATTGTTAGTTCTAATAAAATTTTTAAATACTAATAATGGAGATATATCGATTTCTTAAGCGTAACACCTTATTTTTACAGATGAAATAAGAGAACCATTCATAAGTAGTAAAAGTATAAAAACATGCATTGGAATGATTTATACCAAAATCAAGATGCTAGGTATTATTAAGAAGGTAGAAGTAGAAAGTAATGAAGGAACAGCTATAGCAATATCTGGAATTGTTTTAAAGAGAATTTAAAACAAATATAGAAAACATTTAAAAATGCTTCACGTATATGGTATGTAAATGTCTATTATATCTGTGTCGTTTTCTGCATGTGTGAAATATTTCACAACTTGAGATAGTTTTAAGACTTTCTTAAGAATTATTGTAGTTCTATTAGATTCCATCATATAATACAGCATACTGTGTATGTCAAATGTTTCACGCTAGCATCTGCGTTTTAAAATCTGCTATATAACAGAACTTTGAATAAGTGCCCTGATTGACACAGCTATGTTAAAATAAAATCTAAAGAAAAAAAAACTTTTGCTCAAGACCCAAATCTTATAAAACATGCTTTTGATGTGTTGGGATTTTAACCATCCATTCAGATCAGACATGACCTCAGTTTTAAAGATCCAGTCCAGAAACAAATGCCCGTGACTGATTTTTCTGTTATAAAAAAATGAAAGAGGCACTGTGATATACCTTAACCTCAAGACTGTAAAGATCTACATGAAATTCTTATCATTTGATTTATGCTTCAAAATATATACAGCATAAAGTTTTTGTGACTAAATATGCTAGTTCATTATTTCTTTTCAAATGCAATTTAGATGTTTTCAATTTTAAAAGAACTGGTGGAGATGCACAAAATCCTCTCACAAAGAACTGTACAGAGCCAAATTACCATTTGTAGAATAGGGGTTTGCCACAGAAATCCTCATTAATAAAAATGTTCTGAAGAGAATTTGTCTATTCACTCTGTAATTTAATCAAGACATTACTCTGAGACGACCATAGAGAGCGAGCACCCGTATTCACCCAGCCTTTAATATGCATATATAGTTTCTTTACATTTTAACCTATTGCTCCTATATTTGTTTCGATCTTAAATTTTTACTAACAGTAGTGATAAAAAGAAATATTCAGAATTCTATTCAATAATTAGATATTGTTACCTTTAAACTAAAAAAGAATTCTTTTAGACACAAATTGTTATTAACATATTTTAATATAATACATTTCTCTAGATCTTAATTCAAATGGAAGTACTGGCATGAATGTGCTAACTTTATAAAAGTAATTGAATGGACGTTAGTGTTTTGTTATTGATGTTTAAAGTGACTAAATAGGTGAACAAGTGAAATGTGAGAAAAAGTTAATATAGAGTCACCTTTCGATGACAGAGGCAATTTTTATACAAGTAACTGTAACTTCCCTGTTGCTTCTGCTGCCTTAACATAAATTAGAAATTTATGTAGATGTATCTTGGGGTATGTTCTACTTATCAAGGAAGAAAAAGAGAGAGTTGATTAAAATCAGTAACTTTTAAATCACTCATACTATATTCACTTAAATTATTTTGCAGGCAACAGTCAGAATCAACAACTTCAATTAAAGGCAAAATATTAGGGGTGCCTTAAGCAGAATGTGAAATAAAAGACCTATGGTGTATTTCTGGTATTAACAGCATTCTGACATATAGTAAGAAATCATTTGATTATTTTATTAAGAATAAGTTACATTGCTTTTAAATTGAGCATCTGTATTCTACTGCAATTAACACAATTTGTTTTATCAGGTAGAAGGGAAAATTGTATTTTTATATTATCTTAACTCTTTATTTCAGTGTTCCAAGTGATAATTTAAATAAGTTTTAATGTTTAAGACATTTCAAAAATGTTAGAAATATGTCAATTAGTAACCTTTGTTTACTTAAGCAATTCAACAATATCAACCAATCTTTATAAATTACCTTTGTTGAGAGTTTTACTGATTACATAAGTAATCATTCTAAATACAGGCAATTTAGAAAATAAAGAAAAGCATAAAATACAAAATTATTAACACCCAACATTTTAACATGTAAGCAGTCCTTTTTATCCACCTATAATCAGAATGAGCAAACTCTACCTAAAAAGAATTCACACACATAAAAAGGCAAGTGTAAAATTTCATTGAAATTGTAAAAGCAACTAGGATTTTATTTTTTAAATGAAACAATGTACAAAAAGTAATGTGTATGATGTTCAATAAAATGTGTTTTATGTTTTCAACTCTCCTCTAACTCTCATAATGAATTGAGCATTAATTTTAACACAATTTATCAGATAATCCTTGTGTGATAAAATGATATGAAACCCATCACTTCACATGTAATGCCGATATTATTACAAAAGGCTCATGTCTTTACAAATTACCTGAATATTCTTTGTGTAGCACCTGTTTTGTTATTCTTATGAATTTTTTTAACTTTAATTCATCTAACTCCTATATTTCTCCTTTGCCAGTAGGGGGTGGGTGGGTAAGTGGGTGTGTGTGTGTGTGTGTGTGTGTGTGTGAGAGAGAGAGAAACAGAGAGAGAGAGAATGAGAGATAGAAGTTTTCTAACAACACTTTTATAGAAATCTCTTATTTGTGAAATCCTCTATCTATGTAAGCTTTGCAATTTTACCTTACAAATAATATATTTTGTGTTGGCTTCAGATTATTGGATTAGCTGAGACAGAGCAACAAAGACTGATGCAATGAGTGGGGATAGATTCTAGACGTAAGTAGGAAAGGATATTTGAAGGGAACACATTTAGAACTTGTGGCTTTGTCAATGTATTCCTGTAATAATAACTTTCACTTTCCTGTGCAACTTCACTACTTTGGATACTCAGATAATGAATATGAGGGCAATAATTATTTGCCATTTATCAATTTTGTGATTTGACATATATATGTATTTTTAACTTGTGTTTTTTTTTAGTCTGTGTATTGCTTGCAATCTAATTTTTCGGGTTTAAATATCATGAAAGTTTTAATAATCTACTATGTCATTCACGCTGGTGTTAACTCAGAAGTAAACTTAAATTTTAGTGTAGGTCTAGGATTTAGCACTTAGTTGAAACTTTAGGTGTTTGCAAAAGTAATCCGTTCTTAATAAATGCACTAAACACAGTCAATTGTTGATTTAAATTAGTATAATACATGACGAAAGTGCTAATAGAAATCCAGTTATTTCTATAGTTCAGAGTCTGTTTCATATTATCAAAAGTAGAATTATTTGTCTTGTTTTTTCAGACAATGTTATGTACCAAAAGGAAAACTATTTGAAGCAATTAAGGCTCATTAAAAATGTTGTTAATTTAATGAACCCCTTAGAATCTGATATCACAATAATAAAAAAATGGGCTGCACTAGTATAGTCCAATAAAAAATGTAGCTTTATGCTTCCCAGAGGGAACTCATATGGTAAATCTCTGATTTATAGGCTTTTAGAAACCTCTTAACTAGCAAAACAAAGATAATATATTTTCATTCATATGGTAAACTCCTTTTATTTTTAGACAATTTGCTTTTTTAAAAAGAAATCATTGTTTAAAAGACTGTATTGTTTCAGCTAGCCAACTTGCTTTGATTTTAAGCAAGATATCCAGCTCTATGAATAGCAATTCTGTTTCCATACTAAATTTGTTAGATTTTACAGAATACACAAGGACTTGCAATATATACATTATTCTACTTTAAATTTAACAAAGACCAAATGGGTAGGAATTAGAATCCAAGCTAAGATCTTTAGGGACCCCCAGCAACTTACAAGGACAACCCATTCTACAGAAATAAGTATTTCCCAAAGCTATATACACAGCAGGAGCTTTTTAAACACCAGTCAGTGGCCATAACCGACACTATGCTGAAATCGGTGAACACATCTTTCAGGCTGACAGCATGTAGCTTTGTGGTATACTCTTTCCCTTACATACACATGTTGACACTAGGATTTTTTCAATGCATTTTCCTCTTTCTCCTACAATATCTTTGTTTGCAACAATGCATAACTTTAAACATTTTAACAATGTCAATATCAATATAAATTTAGATAGCATGCTTCCTTTCTCTATTACTATTCACCACAGATGTGAAATTCATAAGATAAAATTAATATGTGAAATCCAAATTAAATCTGGGAATACTTATTTTTTTTAACTATAGATTACGTAGACTGTCCAAATTGCTAGCTCGTTCTCCAAATTGTTACACCACTCTATTCTCCCATAACTTCATAAGTCAAACTAACAGGTGTACAAACATATCATATCACTTAATTTTCATTTCTGCAATCTTTAGCAAGTTGCAGTCTCCCTTTGTATGCAGTGATCTTTTGGGATTCCTGTTCTATACATTTCCTGAATATACACTTTGTTCTTTTTGCTCTTACAGTCATTGTCCTTTTCCTGTTGATTTTCAGTAATTCTTAGTCGATTTTTACATGCTGTAAATAAATATGTTTGTCCTTTAGTCGTTTAAGAGTCCTCCATGTGTGTTAAACAGAATCTTTCATTGTCATGCAAATTATACCATCATATTTTATCTTACAGTTTTCTTTTGAATTTACTCACAAAAATAGTCTCCTAGAATTTTTTTGTATTTACTTGATAGGTGGAACTTTTAAGTTTTAGTTTTTAATGCATCTTAAGCTACTTTTTGTGTGTCTTTAAATTTTTATCCATACAAGTCAGTTTTTTCACACCATCTACCAAAAACATCTGCCCTTTACCATTGGTAGCAAGTTTTCGTAGATTGTATCATCATATATGTATGGGTCTGTCTCTAAGCTCTCTCTTCTGTTACATTAATCCACAGGTCCGTTTTTGTATTAATACCACACTATCTCCATTGATATAGGTTTGTAGTAGTCCTTCAACTAAGGTAGGGCCAGGGATCAGTTGCTTCTCTGTCTTCCTATCAAGGAGCATGGATTGTGTTTACATTGATTAAAATAATCTAGTAATGTAGTGTTGTCTAAGTAACCTCTTTATGCTCAGAATGATATTAATAGTATTGAACTCTTGTGGCTGTGTGAGAACTGAAGAATGATAATGCAGGCCTATCACTGCACAAGTGACTGATGCATCTTAACTATTCAATAAGCAGTAACTCAATGGAACTAATAATAATAATAAAAATCAGAAGGTACTAAACCAGGTGTCTGCTCTTGTTAAAGAACAGAGATAATATATACAGCACTGTAATGACACATCTATTTTACTGTTAATATCCAGTACAACATTACGCATATTTATCAGAGTAATGATTTGAAAAAAAAAATCACATGCTGTTCTATCATGATTTATTATTTCAGGAAATAGCCTAACTTCATGTAAAGTCATTTCTACTAATTCAGCTTTCACAACTTAACCAACACTAATTGAAACACATTTTTAAACTGCCTATCACATAATCTGTGAAGTAACAGGACCATGAAAGGGTTCAGAACACCTTGAAATAATAATATGTTCACTCTTCTTTTCAAATTAGTGATTCTTTGCCTGGCTTCAACATCTAGCTCCTACTTCTAGCCAACAAATTAAAATCCATAGGGTGGAGATAAAACACTGGTATTTTTATCTTAAAGTCTCTATCAGATGATTCTAATGTGTTGTCAGAGTAGACAGCCGCTGCATTTAGCAGAGGGTTCGGGCCACATTCCTCTTCCCTTTCCTATCATAGGCTTCCAATCATTGTGAATCCCTGATCAAATATAATGTTTGCTAAATTTAAATTCAATTTTATTTATTCATATGCTGCACTGACTTTAATTGAGCCCAAATGCCTTATATAAAATCAATAATTTTCTTTGATGATAGAGAAAGCTTGAGCCTCGCATTTACTAAATGTAATTTTTAATTAAACAATTTACATATGTGTATATATGCTTGTGTATATATATGCATGTGTGTTTATTTTTTCTTAGGCAAAGTTTTTTAAAGAGACTTTGGATGTGATAAAATTTATATTTTAATAACCTTAGATATTTCACACTATTAGGAAAAATCATGAAGGTGTAGTCTGAGTTAGCTATTTGCTTTTAGTTAGATGTGGACAAGAAATTTATAAAGATAGAAGAACATTAGCAAATGCATGGCTGTTTTGTTCTTTAAACTGCTTACTCAACAAAAAGCATCCATTTGTTTAAACTAAGGTTAGCCTTTGTTTATTACAGTAATTACCTCTGTTCAACTGGAGATAATATGCTTAATGCCTCAAGTATATGTGAAACCTATCTCCTAGGAGTCAGTAAGCCTCAGTCAATAAGGCAAAAATTGACCTAAAACCAGGTCTTAGTTCTATTTATGAATGTACTAGTAGTTCATTCCTGTTTGCACGCATTAATCCATATTCACTTTTTAGCTATGTCTTACTTTGTGTTTTTGTTGTTTTTAAATTAAAATATGCATACTCCCATAGGAAAATTTAATATTGGTATGTCTAATGAATTGCATCTAGTTCATATAAACAATATGCTAATATAATTAGATTTAATTAGATTTGTTTGTTTTAAGTTGAATTCAGTCAAACACATGTATTGGTTTCACTACATATCAAATAGTGTGATTAAATCTTTTACTTTCTATCTTCTGACTTTAGAATCATAGTAGGATGAACTCTTCGTTTCCTTTTCGGTTTTTCTTTTGTTTTATCATCAAATACAATATTTTTATCACAGGGTACTAGGAATTTATAGCTTTCAATTCTATACGTAATCTAGTTAACTATTCTTAATTAGAAGAATCATAAAAAGCTCCTTGAAAGGAAATCTAAAAATAATACTCATCATAAATAATGAAACACTTTTAATAATTTATTAAAAGCAAAATAGCACAAATAACTTTTATGTGCTTGTCTCTTTGGACATACACATCTGCTTTAGTGACTTTTGCTCAGTAATGAGTCCCAAGCATAGTCAAGTTCCGTCAAAGTGAAGCAAAAATAATTTGCTAAGGACCTTGCCAACTCCTTCTTTAAATTATTTTTGTCAACCAACCACGGTCACAAACTTATAACAGCCATGCTTTCAATAATTTGTTTCTTAATCTTAAAAGTAATATATATAAAAGTGATTAATGTAAATTGGCAAACAGGATGTTTTGGATATCTAGTGATTACTTCCTAGAAGTGCTAAATCATATCTTTGCTGCATCCACGGGTTTTATGGCTGCAATTTATGATGTTTAATAAACTTGATTCCTCTCTTATGATTGAAAATACTGGACTCTCAGAACCTCCTGCTGTTCGTTTGTGCTCTTGTTACATTACATAATCTTGATGCAATGATAAGGGCCGTAGCCTTGCATCTGTAGTCTTTCAGGTAAAATACATTCTCTTAGCCGAAATAGGTTGGGAAATAAAAAAGAGGAGTACTATCTATAGTACAAAATTATATACCCTTTGAATCTGAAAATGGAATCTCTTTCTGTAATTGGCATCGTATGCTATTATATGAAAGGTATTATTTCCTGAGAAGTAAATGTTGAAATATTATATATTTTATGTGCACTTTTATAGACAATTGTAATCAAAATGTATCTATGTATATACAAATACTGATCAACATTATTTCTAAAAGAAAAAGACTCTCAATAATGGCGTTAAAGTTAGGTAGGTCAAAGCTCTGACTACATCCTCCAGAGTATAATGAGATCAGCTTCAATTAAATGCAAACTCTGTGAGCTGAGCAATATATTGGTTCACATGAAACTTGTTTTACAAAACTCGTTTACATTTATTGACATTTTGTCCAATTGTGCTTTAAAATGAAATCCCATCACAACTATCTGTGCTCCTCTACAATGTTTAGATTTAAACAAGTATATCTTACAGAGAAATCCTGGTAAATTCTTTAAATATTTTTTTTGTGTGTACAGCCTTGACAACATTGTGGAAATAATTACCATTCTTGATGCTAAACTATTTACAGCTATCCAACTTCAAAATACACACATGCGGAAGCTATTTCTCTCTTTTCAGGTTCCTGTAATTCTCAGATTAGCAGAGCTCTGCCAAGAGTAAACTCTAAAAAAAACTGTGAGGATGAGAGCCTTAAGCAGAAGCAAGTGAGATGAAATGAAGCTCCAGGGCAAAAAACAGTGAGAAACTCAGAGACTTTGGGTGGAGAAGCAACCACTAGGCAGGTGTCAGATTCGTTATTAATTCATCCAAAACGAATCATGCCCTTGTTCAGTAATGTCCTCAGATTATCGTTATATGGCATTTTTTATGAATGTAAAATTTTGTTTACAGTGACCCTCATTAGCAACTGAGTTTTGAATCACAAATTGCTAACAGAGTTTGCACTGTCCACCCATGGGATTTGGCAAAGCTCATTTGTGGCTACATTTGTTCTGAAACATGGCTTGGCCACCAAATTTGTCTTATAACTCATGAATGTCATTAGCCTTCTGTCTTCTGTGCTGTATTGATCTCAACTGTCCAAAGCGTTCTCAGGTGCCAGAGTAGCTATGTCTGTGTTTTTTTAAAAATGATTTCTGGCCTTCAATCATAGTGAAGCTGTTTGTCCCATTGCCCCTGGAAGCTAGTCTATCTGCATAATATACAAATACCTTCAATATATACCTCTGACCATCTGCTAGATTGGCCTAGTGCCTGATTAAAGAAAAAAAAATACCGCCTCTCTTCTTTGCCATAGGTACTAATAACATTCAGTTTGTCCAACCAGCTTTCAAATCCTGTAAATTATAGATTATCCTGGAAGAAATCTCTCTTCTGTTCAAGAACAAAACAGTGGTGCCTCATGCTTCTTTTCAAAGGGACCCATCTGTTAATTAAGAGTTCAAATAGCCTTATCTTGAAATCTTCCCTTCAAACTGCCCTTCTGCTTAAATCTAGGAAATATCTTTATTATAGACCTTCCTAGAAAACATAAGGATCAGATGAGCACAAAAGCCCACAATCCCCTGAACATGCTTTCAAATGGATGTTTGAAGACTTAGTGGAAACTTATTATTTGCCACTTAACATAAATTATTTCAGCTTTCTGACCCAAAGTCAGGCTGAATTTAGATAGGATGATAGGATCATGTGAATTCATACTATGGTTCGTCTATAGGAGACTAATTCATTCTTTGCAGTTCTGTTTTTTTTTAATTGATTCCCATGCTCTTGGGCTGGCTATTATGTCTTTAAATCCAGCTTCCTAAGTTGCTCACTCTTCTCTTCATGCTGATGAAAGCAGTATGAAAAAAGAATAATGTGGCTTAGGGGAAGAAAAAGAATAAGGTTTGAGTAAGGAAGACTTCCATCCAAATTGATTATGTTGCTAACCAATAAATGACATTGGAAAAATTAATTAACTTCTAATAAAGGGGGAAGTAACTGTCTCAAAACATTGACTACAATCACATTCCAGTACAGTGCCTGGCAGTTAATAGACATTTAATAAACATTAATTTATATCCATCACTTGCGAATTAAAAGAATGATGGGCCAGGCGCAGTGGCTCACACCTGTAATCCCAGCACTTTGGGAGGCCAAGGTGGGTGAATCACAAGGTCAGGAGTTCAAGACCAGACTAGCCAACATGGTGAAACCCTGTCTCTACTACAAATACAAAAAATTAGCTGGGTATAGTGGCAGGCGCCAGTAATCTCAGCTACTCAGGAGACTTAGACAGGAGAATCGCTTGAACTCCGGGAGGCAGAGGTTGCAGTGAGCCGAGATCACACCACTGCACTCCAGCCCAGGTGACAGAGTGAGACTCTGTCTTAAAAAAAAAAAAAATGATAATACCCAAATGTGTTTGGTATCATTATTTGATTTTTGTATTTCCCTAACCGTAAGTTGCCATTCCTCAATATTGGAACAAGCAAAGCTGTGTAAAATAGAATAAGTTTTGTCTTGGCCATATTTTCATCTTCTCCTTAAGACTTTTTAAATTTTGTGGTATTTCTGTCCCCACTTACCCTGGACTACATGCAGCTACCCAGCAGCCCAGCATAGAGAATAGGATCTTGTCCACCTACTGTCAAATTCACTGGTCTCCTTCCAATTCATTCCGTGGCCTCGGCAGGGAATATAATACATACAACTTAGTTATTATCTTCTCTCAAAACACATGATACCTAGTTAAAAAGATCTTTTTGGGGCCGGGCGCGGTGACTCACGCCTGTAATCCCAGCACTTTGGGAGGCCGAGGCGGGTGGATCACGAGGTCAAGAGATCGAGACCATCCTGGTCAACATGGTGAAACCCCGTCTCTACTAAAAATACAAAAAATTAGCTGGGCATGGTGGCGCGTGCCTGTAATCCCAGCTACTCAGGAGGCTGAGGCAGGAGAAGAGGCTGAGGCAGGAGAATTGCCTGAACCCAGGAGGCAGAGGTTGCGGTGAACCGAGCTCGCACCATTGCACTCCAGCCTGGGTAACAAGAGCGAAACTCTTGGAGTTAGGGTATTAATTGAGTTTCACAATCATGAATGGCCAGTTGACATATATACAAACAAATAAGGCAATATATACTCCATTAAATCACACTTCTCTGCATAAAATATGCTTATAATCTCTGATGATAAAATAGTGAATTCTCATGTTTAAATGATGGAAATATATCAATATCTTCAAAGATAATTATAATACAGTGACCCACACAAATCTAAAATTATGAATTTTTTCCCTTGAGCTACAAACCAAGCAAAAACTTGATCATACGTTTTCAAACTTTTATCTTTTTCCTCCTCTGGTTGCTTCTCTAAAATGGCTTTTATCCTCAAGTCTATCTCAGTGTCACCACTTCTCAGATTTGATCTGACTTGCTCCAAAAGATCTTGTTTTGCTTTCTACTGGCACTTAGGTGGTTCTTGTTGATACTATTTTTCAAGTAATCATTAAGTTATCTGTCTCCTTCCCATTTCCTAGATTGTTTGCACCTCTGGGAAAGTTAAGTATTATTCATTTTTTTGTCTGCCCAATACATAAGCACAGCGTTTGGTGCTGAGTGTTTTACTTATTTGATGGAATTTTCTGTTAAAAAAAATAGTACAGGTGTATTTTGAAAAGAGCAAACCAAACTAAAGGCAGAAAAAGTATGTTTCCTTTCCATTTTTAATAAAAATATCAAGTAATAGTCTTTAAAGTTCAGTTAAGAAAAAGATTAGGGCTTCGAAGGAAAACAAGAGTTTTTGAATTCCTGAGTTTTCTTTTTGTCGTATAAACAGAAAAATTAGTCACATAAGGAATTTTCTTCATTCTTTCCCTGGGTTGCATAATTATCTATGGAGAGAAAATATAATACTTTGATCACCCATTATCAAGGGGAAATTTCACAGAGATTATTAGGAAACATTTATGGAGGCAGAAAATTGTAACACCAGACCTTTTGTTTTATCTTCCTCCATCTGTAGGCCATCTTCAACAGTGCCAGTATGAAAAAGTAAGATACCAAAATAAAATCTGAAAAAATGAATTAGTTAATTCTAAAAGAAGCCAAAGAAACCTTTCCTACGGCCTTCTAAAAAGAAAGATATTCTTTTAAATGTACTGTTTTCTGGTTTACTATATATTAACAAGTATGCAAAACACTGTGTAATCTATTTTTAAGGTCACATAAAATATTTCATCTGTTTCTTATATGTAGTCATGCTACATAGTTTGGAAGTTTATTCCCATTGGGTGTAACCTTTGTCATCTAGATTCAGTAAATGCTTAACAGGCATAGGCCAGAACCATGTGTGTTTTGCTTTAAGGGTAAATAATCTACACTGAGACAGACAGCCCCTGAGAATATTCCTCCCATATGTCAATATCATGGTTCTTTTTTTCAGCACGCCTAATACATCATGTCATCAGTGTGGTCACAGCAAGACAATGGCAATGAGAACCCAGGATTGAAAGTATTGCTCCTAAAATTCCTCCTAGAATACAATACTACTGTCTAACTATTAAAATTCTGTATGAGAATTACTGTCTCTAGTAAAGCCACATCAAGAACCCCAGTTAAACATAAGGACAAAGAAAAATAAGCAATTTACATATCGATCTGTCCACAATGATAACAGCCAGTACAATTGGAAAGTGAGCAGACATATGGGTCATTCCTCAGCCTATAAATCTCATCTGTGTAGACACAAAAGAATACAAGAATGAACAGGCATTCTTTTTTGGTTCTCAGTCATCAAACCATTTCTTTTTCTAACTTTATTGTCTTCACCTCTCTATGGTGAGTAATTCTTATAAGTACACTGAGAGAAAAAACTAGTCTCTGCTTTCTGGATAGTTTACAAATTCATAGATCATACTTGATTAAGAATTCACATATAAATCAGGAAAAATATTTTTTATAATCTCTAGGAGATGATTAGAACTATGCTTTTTCCATAGATGGAACAGAATTAAGAAAAATCTACATGTACGTAATTTATCTCTTCTAAAATTGTGGTTACAAAATAACATATATAATAGAACATTCAGATTTAGAAGGCTATGAGAAAGAAAATTTCTTAAAATGGATTAGAAGTAGATTTAAAGGTACATTCTTGCTTAATAGTGTTTTTTTCCATAGGTTTCAGGCAATACATTTTTTAAAAACACTGAAAATGTTCCTTGACTTCTTGATTAGTTTTTAAATAATATATAGCTTAGTGGATTAATGTGCTAGTCTTTTATCTCTAAAGTGCAGTTTTGAACTGACTGAACATAAAGCCAATTTAATTATATAACACAAGAATTTCAAGTGCAAATAGGTTTAGTTTTCCATACACAAAGCACCACACATCACACAATCATGTCAAATTGGTTATGAGTTCAGAGCTTTCTTATTTTATTTTGTTTTTAATAAGCACATTAATTATATTACTTAAAAACATATTTTCACCTTTCATTGAAAAATCCAGCATTCTGGTTCTATTTTCCGAATCAGAACAACAGTTTTTTAAGTTAAAAATTAATAAAGAATTCAGATTTTTATTCAGATAATGCCTATACTTTACAAATGCAATGCTTGTCTCTAAAAGTAAATGAGTAGTTTAGAAATAATCTACTTGTAAGTTTGCTTCACTTTTTGAAGTTCTTATGAAATATTTTTGTATACATCATATGTTCACAAATGTTTCCATATGTAGACTCTGACAGCAGCTTTTTACATTCTGCCATGCTTTCAGTATTCACTGTGTCTGTTTTCATATTAGTGTCTTTTACATCTGTATTTCAGCTATTTAGGGTAAGGTTTGTTCATTAAGATTATTTTTCTGAGGCTAATAATGAGAAATTGGCCTTCATTTTTCAAACTAAAATAGAGAATTTCCATATCTAACTATGGTATTTTGAAAAGAAATAAGGGAAGCAAGCCAAGCTCCGTGCCTCCTGCATGGAACTTAATATCACTCTGCCTAAGTCTTTTCCATTTTACAACGGCAAACTCAGTCCTTTCATTGAGTGGTTTTTTAGTCTTTTTTTTTTCTGCAAAAGATGTTCCTTTCTCATTCTGGCCCTTGCTGTTTTCCAGCTTCTTTGGACATATATATATACATACACACACACACACACACACACACACACACACACACACATATGATATGCCTATGGAGTCCATGTTTACCTTCCCCAAAGCCTTCAGGCTGCCTGAAATGAGAGTTGTAATTCTTTTGTTAGAATACTAAGGTTACATGCTGAGTTATTCCACCTGATCACATATTTGGATAAAATCATGAAGAGGAGCACAATTGAAATGCATATTCATATGTTTTTCAGACTATATCCAATAGTTATCAACCATGCATATAAGTTTCTTACTTCTCATTTCTATTCATTTACTTTTGGTAAAACTCGTATTTTCTACATTCTAAAGAAAATCAGAGATCTTCTGAGATTACCTACTCAAATCTAAGACCATCTGCCTACATAAATCAGAATGAGGTGCACAGTACAGATTTGAAAGGGGGTTATGGCATCTCAGCGAAAGAGTGACAAAATATGACCTTCCACATTGCTTCTTCAGTGTAAATTAACAGAGCCTCTTTGGACAAGAACATTGCATTATTTATCCAAATGTAAAATGAATACCACTTTGACCTAAAATTTCTGCTTTTAAGGATTCATACTACAGATGCATTCTCCAAGTGTGTAAATATATTTGTACATGAATTGCACTATAAGAGTTTTGGAAGTAGTAAAAGAAAACCAAAACAAAAAAAATATATGTCTAAGATAAATGGTTAACAGCTACTGAATAAAATACGGTACATTCATAAATTATATTTTCAGTTTATGCCTAATGCTGTTCAGACATTAAAAAGAGATGCATCTACATGCATTAATTAAAGAAATCTACAAGATGCACATAAAGTGAAAAATGTGGTATTTTTGGACTAATGGGGATCTAATTATACTATGTGAGTATTAATATAGTGTTTGTGCAAGATAGAAAAAGAAACTACAAGAGAGAACTCATATTGTACAACACGAGTACATTAGTTTTCTATTGCTGTGCAAAAAAATAGCCCCAAATTTAACAGGTTAAAACAACAAATTTTTAATTATCTTACATAGTCTCCAAAGGTAAAGAATCTAGGAGCAACTTCGCAGGATGGTTCTAGCCCAGGGTTTTACCTGAGATTGCAGTAAAAATGTCAGTAGGAGCTTCAGTCACCTGGTAGCTTGACTAAGGCTGGAGGTTCTTCTCACATAGCTGGTCACAAGTGGCTGCTTGTCCCAATTTTTTGAAACATGGAACTCTCCATAGGACTGCAAGAGTACCTTTGCAACATGGCAGCCAGCTTTCCCCAGGGTGAATAATCCAAGAGAGATAGAGCAAGAAGAAGCTACAATGTCTTTTAAGCTACATAGTGTTTAAAGTCACATATCATCATTTCCTCTGCATTTTATTTGTAAGGAATATGTCACTACTTCAACTCTCACTTAAGGGGGAGAAAGTTGAGCACCACCTCTTGAATGAAGGAATATCAAAAAAATTACACACATATTGAAATGATCATATGTAGAAAACAGAAGATATATTGAAATTTTGCATTTTGAACTTCAAAATGTTAATATGAATTTTCAGTGAAATTCACTTACCTGTGAGCACTATGAAAGTTGAGGGAGTGTTTATGATCATTCTCCATTGAATACCTCAGTGTATCTCAGAATGTCTGATTCATGGTAGGTACTTCATATTTGTGGAAGGAAGGGAAGGGGAGGGGAGGGGAGGGGAGGGAAGACTACTCTATGGCTCCTCATTTCAAAAAGGGTAACCTGGGAATCCTTCAACAATGCTGATGTCTTCATCTTTGCTAAGTCTGGAGTCCCTCCACCACACCCCCTCACAAAAATCAGGGCTTTCATAGTTTGTTGTTTTCGTAATTTGTTTCATACTTTCACAAATTCTGAGATAAACATTTTTAAAGAACATTGCTACTTAAAACTAAATATTCTTCATAAAGTTGATAAAAATACAACCTGACTGCCTTTCCTTGAGCACTTAAAGCAATGCTGTCAGCAATCTCATTATTTTTCAATCTTCATTGGAAGATGAAGCTTGATAATTCAAATTCATAGACTTCTAATTTGACCTGCCACGTGCAGTGAGCGAGATGAGACCTCGAGGTCCTTTTCTGTTTGCATATCAAAGGATGTTCATGGAGTACTGATGATTTGCAGGATAATTAATCTTTCTGACTTATACCCTCACAGCTCTGCTGAAGCTGTTCTGGTTAGTGCACCATTGACCTTCTCACTGACAAATTCATTAGACATTCTATCTTCCTTACCTTATTTGATCTTTATTCAACATTTTAATTTTTTTCTTACTCCATGCTTCTTAAAACAATTTAGACATATCAGAAAATGTTCAGTCATACTGCTGTAATAAACAGCTCCCATACCTCTTCAGCTTAAAACAGTATTATTTCTTACTTACATAATCTTGGTTCTTCTCAACATCTCTGCACTCCAGGCTCCAGGCTGATAAAACAAACTTATTGAGTCTTATTACCAGTCATTACGGTAATGGGAAAAGAGAATTTGATTACACATATGGTGCCCTTAAAGCTACTGCCCAAAAGTGACCCATCTCTCTTTCATTTACATTTTACTAGGTAGAAATCAGAGTCAAGTCTAATTTCAAGGGCACAGGAAGTATGGTAATTTCCCTTAGGATTATTGTAGCTCTCCCCATATTTCTCTGATCCTTCCATCTCTGCCTTGTTATTTTCCATCCACATCTTAAATCTGGTGGATCTCAACCCTTCGCTGTGCATTGAGTTCATCTGAGTGTGTTCAATGTGCATATTTCATTAATGGGTACAACTTCTGTATTCTGGGTTTTATTTAGTTAAATATTCTGTATTCTATATTTTATGACAGTGGCACTGTCATAAAAACAACTGCCTAGAACATAATCAGGGATGAAATGTGACAATGATATATTAAGGGCATTGGTAGTAGGAGTATCTGAGCTGATGGTAAGCAATAAGGGAGTACAATGTCTTTAACTATTTTTAAATAATGATAAAATTGATTTAAATTTAGTCTGCTTTTATTTTCATGTACTATCAATTCTAAATAATGTCAATACTAAAATATGTTCTTCTAAATAATCTTTTGTTGGTATAAGTTGTAGATAATTGTGCAAGAGCTAATAAAATCTTCAAATCAGCACATATTTTAACTTACATTTTAGTAAACAGTGTGTTTTATATGAAAATTAACTCAGGGAACTCCAAAGTTATACAGGTAGCAGTGATACTAAGCCCTGTGTACTCAGTCACACACATTCATTTCCAGATTAAACTCTTAAAGTTTAGAATCACTGAAGCTCTCTTAGAAGGAAATTTGTCATTCCAAACCTTTTGTTACCCCATATTCTTGCATTTAAACATAGATTTAGACCACTGATAGCATATTAACCAAAAAGACAAAAAACAGATCCTCGGTGGACTCAGTTCTCAGTCTATATAATCCAATAGAATTTGAATAAATGTATTAGTACCTATATGTGTATTTAAAATTTAAAACTGCAAAAAAAAAAAAAATACACTGCAATGGGCAGTTTTATTTGGTAAGAGCAAATGTTAGTTTACACATGAATTATTTTATTGAATTTGATTAACATCTCAAACTTGAAATTAATTCTTTTTAATTGTTCATTTTTGTTTTACAGCTAAAGAATGAATCAAGAAAATAATGATAATTACTGATTAGCTATGACTTAAAATAATCTGGTGAGATAGAGAAGAATGAGCCCAAAAAATGATTGACTCTTGGTTTCAAATATGCTGGGTAGTCACTGATCATTGGCTTCTCCGTTACTACCTCCCACAGCCAAACAATCTTAACTTCCTACATAATTTTTTCATAATTTTCTCAACTTGCCTATCCTTGACATATGGACAGTGCTATGTAATTGTGGCTACCATTTTTATAACAAATGTAATTTAAATGGAAGGAATTGAGGATAGAATGGCTTAAATGGAGTTGGATAAAAATTCATAGGGTAAGATAGTTGCAAAATCCTCTGATACTTCAGAAATGAAATTTTATTTATTCAAATAATAGAAAGACTATAATTCCTTAAATGACATCTCTGTCTTGCAATTCTCAATTTTGTATCCTTGTTCTAGACTTTTTCACTTAATACAGACCAGTATAGCCTTTAGATCTCTAAGACTTCTCAAGATTAAATGTCTTATAAATAAACGTTCTGAATTTCTGTTTCTCAATTAGCCTGTTCTTCTGAGTATTCCTCCATGCCAGTAAATGGCAACCCAGCCTTTGTGGTCTTCAGGACAAGATCTTTGAAATTATTGATTCAAATATCTTTCACACTATCTACATCCCATCCGAAAGCAAATCCTGTTGGTTCTACCATCAAATACGTGTATTAACAATCCAACTACTTTCCCATCCCTGTCATCTCTCATGTAGGTGATCACAATTCACTTTTAGCTATTCTACCTCTATTGACATTTGCCCCCCACAGTCTATTCTCAGCCAAGAAAACAAGCTAAGCCCTTTCATATTAAATCAGGTCACATCACTTTACCCAGAATTCTCCAGTGCCTTCTCCATTTACTTACCCTATGACACCTGAGGTGTACCTGACCTATTCTACTCTACCACTTTGATCTCTCCTATTATTGTTCTTTCCCTCCGTTTCCTTCACAGTGAAATCCCTAACATCCCTCCAACACTCCAGACCTGCTCCCTCCTGGGGGACTCAGCACTTGCAGTTCCATTTTCCCAGAATGTTCTTCCCACAAACTCACATGGTTTGTTCAGATCTTAGCTGAAATGTCACCTTCTAAGTAAGGTCTAGTTAATATGCAAGCTGCTTTTTCCCATTTTTTCCGTAGTCCTATCACCATATAGCACACTATTTTTCATTTGTTTATTTCTGTCTCCCTTATTAAAACTTGAACATCATAAAAGTAGGGATTTTGGCTTGTTTTATTTTTTGGCCCATTTCCCGCACCTAGAATACTGTGTGGAACACTTACTATACTTACTACATATGTATAAGAACTATATGAATGAACGTAGTAAGATATGATAGAATTTATCTAGAATGTAATGCAAGACTAACCTACAGATTATGTTTTAAAGAGTAAAAGAGAATGCACTCTTTCTGAAATCTAAATAGCATAAAAATTATCTATTAAACCATGATTATTCTTATTATAATAGACAAATGGCAAAATAAAACATACTAGAATCCAGAAATAAAAAGATATGCAAATCAGAATAAAGCTAACATTATGAATCAATGAGAAAAGAAGATTTTTTGTTGGATAAATAGCCCACAATACTACCGATAATAACTAGAATCATCATTTATTGAGTGCTTATACTGCGCCAGTCACTATTCTTTATTCAACAATCTCAACAACCATGTAAGCTAGGTATTATACGTGTTAGCCTCATTTTTCAGATAAGAAAATAGAGGTAAGAGAGGTTAGGCCCAAAGTCATAGAGGTGACAAGGGATAGAACTAATATTTAAACAGACGTTTATCGCACCCAAAGCCCAAGGTTTTAACTGCAAACACATACTGCAATTTGGGGATCAAAAATTATATCGAAATTTCTGCCACAGTCCTTACACCAAAAAGAAGGGAAAGAAAAGAAAAGTAATAATCACTATCTAAAACAACAAAAGTAATGGAAGAATGCTTTCATAATGTATTCTTTCTAATTCTTTCTAATTATGATTTATAGCCAAAACCTGTGAATAGAAAGACTAATTGACTTGCCTTTCCACATAAAAATGACCTGTTTTGAAAAAATGAATAACTAGAAGATATATATCAAATGTTTATTTCTCCAAAATGCAAACAACTCTTGTAAATTGATTAGGAAAAGGATACATAATGACAATAGAAAAATAGGCAGATGATTGGAACTAAAAATTTATGAAAAGCAAATATATAAAACAAACACACACAAACACATTAATCTTTTTCACAACCAAATAAAAGAGAATAAATAAAATCATGAATATTCTTATTTTCTAGATTGGCAAATATTTCTATGAATCATAATATGTAATCTTCCTTTCAATGTGATAACCGTTAGTAAGAGTATGCATTGGAGACACTTTTTAGGTAAACAGGTTGATAATTATTATCAAGTTTTGAAATGTGTGTTCTCTTTGGTTCAGCAAATTTTGTTTCTAGAACTTAATCTCAACGGCATGATAATTCAGTGAACACATTTTGTACAATATTGTTCATTAAAATGTTGTTTGTAATAGTTACAAACTAGAAACAAACTACATTTCTGAAAATGTAAAGTTAGTTAAGTAAATAATGGCATACCAGTAAAACTCACTAGTCAGCTATTAAAAAGAATAACGTTTGTTTTTATTCATTGTCCTGGAAAGTGGCAATTTTTAGAGGAAAAATAAAAGCAAGGTAAGTACCTGTTCATCTAATGCTAATAGCGGTTAGCACTGGGTTTAGGGCTTCTAAGTGACAATTTTGTGTCTTATACTTTTCTCTATTGGTTGCATTTTCCATATGAATAACATGAGGTACATGATTTAAATAATAATTTGTCAAAATGTATAAGAAAATTCAGATTGGGGTAGATTTCTTCATTAGGAGATACATTTTCTTTTGTTAACTGGGAATTTATACGTTTTCCCTTTTATGAAAGAAACTAAGTATGTTAAAAATAAAAGCGACTTTACTAAAAGTGAGGAAAAAATAGTTTTCTGGCATTTTATTTTGGAAAACAAATAAGTCATCCTATTATTTATATCCAATTGTATATTTAATTATTTTACTCTAATTTTCCCAATCTTGCCAAATTAACTTCTCAATTTTGTTCCCCTAAGGTGTATTAAAATATGTGTAAAATATATCAGTGTAAAACACAAATACCTGCAGATACAAATTAATCTAAGGGAATCAAGAGTTTCCTGCCAGAAACATTCCCAAAATAAGTTTAAAAGATGATTAGTTTTTGTTAACATTTGGTTATTATTAATTATAAGCCAGATAATTCTTCTCCATAGAGAAATGATGTTAAAATTTGTAGCCATTAAATATCACTAGCCTTACTTAGAATACTGAGTGTTCCCCTGTTGGTGAAAAGAAAGATCCTTTTATTGTTAAGTAAATCAGGTTAATCAGAGTTAAAGAATTGCTTCTTACCTTTCCCATTACTCTCTTTACAATGTGCTGACTGTGTTTATTTTAAAATAATTAAATCTAACAATCCAGTATATACAATTTAGACTTGCATATTTTTACAACATTGGTAAGAATTTGTATATTTTGAAAAATGTGAACTCAAAGAACTACAATTTAACTTCTACATGGCTTATTAAATAAAACAAGCTTCAAGTCATTTTACATTCTGTTATTTTCTCTCACCAGAGGTACAGTGAAAGTGGCCTTATGACAGTAGCATACACTCTCCATCACTGTTATGAGTAATATTAATCCCATCCAAGTTAACAAGATAGTGGATGTTTATAATGAATAATTCTAAATCAATTTAAAAGTCATTCTGTTATACACGGATCACATAGCAGATATTATAGCAAGAGAGTGCTTTCCCATATCGAATAATCAGCAGAATTAAAGTCTTGCCCCATGAGAAACAGACCAAATTCACTGTGAAATTGAACACAACAGTCATGAACACTAGTTGAGTTTAGTATTGTGATGCTATTGTTCACCATGACAGAAGGCGACAGAAAGAACCTTTTTCCTTTCCAAAATTGTTGAACTCCCACCAACAATCGAAGTAAATAAGATTTAAACATATGTAAATGAGGATACCCGTGGTACCAGGAAATCACAAAAATGTCCACTTAATTAACAAGTCTTTAGAAAGACGTGTTTTAGCAGTATATCAACACTTGATAAACAGTTATCAATATTGTCTGGGGTGTATTAAAATGAGTTAGGCTACTCAAACTGTCTTTATTATACCTTTTGTTTCTCCAACCCAAGACTTTTTTTCTAAATTTTTCCCTTGATTTGCTCCTTATTTTATTATCCTTAGTCTTTCAAATTTTAAAAATCATAAGCTTAGCTTAGCATCCATTTCTACTTAATAATTAGAAAAAAAGAAAGAAGGTGGGGGGAAAGGAAGAAAAAAGAAAAGGAGAGGGAGAGAGAAAGGGAGGGAGAAGGAAGAAAAGAAGGAACAAAGAAAGGATGAAAGAAGGGAAGGAAAGGAAGGAGGGAAGGGAGGGAGGAAGGAAGGAAGGAAAAGAAGGAAGGAAGGAAGGTAGAAACGAAAGAAGGGAGGGAGGAAGGGAAGGAAAGAAGCAGGAAAAGAAGGATAGTGAAGTAATTCATGTCACTTACTTTGAGAGAAAGAATTGGTTATGATTATCATCTTTTAATAATCACATCATTAAAGGTTGGGAAACCTGCCTCTATTTCATTAAGAAATTTTAACAATTTTGAAATAATTAACATAAAATAATCTAGAAACAATGCTTTAAATCAATGAACTTTAGGATTATATCAAGACATTATAATTTCTAAAATGAAGTGCTTATGCTTAAAATTAAGGAAAATCCTTTGGCTGTTTTTTAAATTATTTTTCAGTTTTTATAGGGTTGTGTATCTAAGTTCTGATGCAAACAGATGCCTGGAATTCCCTTTATATTTTAATATACATCATGTCTTCTGTTACTCAAAATTACTAACTACACTTTTCAATAACAATTCTTGCATATTAATTAAATTTTTTTTATATAATAGCATCACTAGCAGCTACAGTAATTATTAAAGGTACATATCAAAATGTTCCATAATTTTAGTGAATTAGCACATTTCTTTTTAAATTCTTGCAAACCTATAGAAAATAAGTTAGAACACCGTTCCCAAAATGCTCCTATAGAAAGTAGAGAAAAATTAAGATCTCACAAATGAATTTTTTAAATATCCATAATTGCATAGCATTGTTCATCATTGTGTAAGAATTCATCCTTAAATTAAATATGTTTCGATATCTTAGTAAAAAATAAAAGATTGCCTCTTCCCATTTTAAAACATATATTAGCAAGCAGGGCAGGGCAAGGAAGCGCTGGGAGCCTGATTCTATAGAAATGAGGCATCTACATACTGTGTTTCACTTGCACGCAGGAAAACGTCCCTGCATTTCCTAATGATCGCCCTCTTGTGGAGATCCTGTAATTTGCACCTAAAGCTGTGTAAGGAGCACATTTTGGTCAGCTGTCTGGGCAGCTTATCTTTTCTGACGTATTCTTATAGATAATGTAATATGCCTTGTACCAATTGTCAAGCTTTTTGTGTAAGATCAGCTTAATCTACTTATTGTACTACAGTAGAAATGCAAAATATATACTATAGTAATAATCAAACATCTGGTTTTAATATAATCGTACATTCCTGTACATTCACAATGCCAGTGTTTTAAACCTTTTAAGATGACTAGAGCTTTTACATATTTAATACTTCTTTCTTTTTTACATAAAAGTTATTTAAAAATGATTGAAATCATTAAAACTTTGAAAACAGCTATTAAAATGTCTACTTGAGAGGTCTCCCTTAATCCATTTCAAGTTTATCCATTGTGTGATGGAATAAACCATAATCACTGATCTGCTTTTTAACTTAACATGTATTCTTTCTCAATCTGTGTTCTTTCCATTTATGTAAAAATTGATTTAATAATTTTATTCCTTGACTATATATATATGAAGCATTTTAAGTATTTGTACCTTGAATAGAAACGTTAAGTATGTGACCTTGCAATAGAAACTCATATTAGATTGAGAACAGAGAGCAATATTCCTCCTTACGAATCTTAACAGCCACACTGTCCCTTCCCAGAGCAATTGAAAAATTCAGCAAATAGTGCCACACCATTTTACTATTAAGATTGAGAGGACATATTAGCTTCCTCTTAGGTAATTTGGTGCTTTCTAGAGAAGTTTAATTTTCATAGTGGCATGAACTGAAAGAAAATATTAAGTACTTAATTTTAAAAATTTAAATCGAATTTGCTGTTTACTTAACTTTAAGTAAACTTGAAAATATTAATACTAAGGAGAATTTGAACTGAATACAATTTTTATCCTGCAGAACTATGGTATGGTCACCACCCCATCTGGTTGCCCACATTAGAATTACTACCTTTAATTATTTGTTACAGGGAAGCTTTTGAGGGATTTCTTTGGGTACAATATCATTATCCTCTGTACCTGGATAAAATTCCATATAGCAACTTATACAACAGCAACTCATACAAGAGCAAATCCATTTGCTAATTACCTAATTGTGAGCTACTAAATGTCTACAAAGGTATTCTATTCGTCCTCATACTTTCAGTGTCTATCACATTAGCTGGCCGATAATAGGCTCTTATCAGCTATTTGAATAACAAATACATTAACAAATAGAGAAGTTATTAAGGTTTTCTTCTTCTTCACTTTGGTTTAAATTCTAGACATGATTTTGCTTAAATAGAAGATATGCTTAATTCCCTTACCATTAATTAACCAATTTGCTGAAATATATAGTAATGAAGTTATGTCCTGAGGCTAACTACAAAAGATCTAAAGTTTTATCTTTATATACACTTTCTTAACACTTGGGTAAGCAGAGTCTCTCTTGTCTTCTTTCATCTGATTAAAACTATCATATTTTGCTACTTTCTAGCCACAAAAGCAGAATTGTCATCATCCTCTGAATCAAGAAAAAGGTGCTATCCCCTGTTTTGGTGCTATTAACACAAAAATTTTGGCAGTGACAGGCCCCCAGAAGCTCACCACTCTCTTAATGTATTGCAGCACCTTATCAGGGAGAACTCCTCCCTGTTCTCTCAATTTAATTCTACTTGCCCGAAAAGAAAAAAAAAACAAACATTTTCTCATGCCTAACCTTGTCTGTCTGCCCTTTAAACTGAATCTTAAATCAGGTCTCTTTCATGAAGTCAAGGGAAACTAAAACTTAACTATGCCCAAACAACATAAATTAAATCAACATGACTCATCATGTTCTAATCACATATGTTAGTGTTTCTAAATTTCTGTGGATTAAGATACCTTGCAATGATCACATCAGAGCAAATACCTTAAACAGAAGTGTTCAGAATAACCAAAATTAAATAAGTAAAGAAATTGTTTAATTCTAAGCCCTCAAATGATATCAATGATTTAAGGGCTCACTTTGTTCATATCTATAACTAATAGGATATTGAATTTGGTAGGTTTTATTAAATTACTAATGTCTATGCTTTTGTTAGTACTATGTTATTAAACAACTCTCAAAGTGTACATTTCTCAAATAATGCAAAAAAAAAACCTTGAAATCATGTTTCTAAGTAGAGATATAAAAATATTAGTAACATATTATTTGCTATAAATAAATCAATATTTTATGCTGAGTATAGTTTTATATTAAGTTTAAATTAATTTATCATTTTATATTGTTCAACATTGACTTTTTTCTCTCACTAGAAAATAATTTTTCTATCTTATCTCAGCAAGACTTCAGATTTTTTATACCGTTTTGGTCAGAATCTCAATAACTGAATTTTACTGAAGCCTCTTGCTTGCTGGACACTGTCTTGGGACCTGAACACGTTTTCTTCTACGGAATGTCTGATGTAGTGCATAAGAGTACGGATTCTGAAATTCAAATTTTTGGACCCCAAACTCAACTCCACAATTTAATAATCATGTAAATTTGGACACATTATTTAATTTAGCTCAACTGTAATAATAGAACACATAAATAAATTTGCTGTGAGAATGTATCAAAAGCATTTGAGGAAATTCCTGGCAATAGAAAGCACTCAATAAATTTTAGCTAATGTTTACACTCACAGCAGTGTGATCTGTTTTATTATCCTCTTTAAACAGATGAGAAAACTTAAACAAAGAAAGATAAAATGACTTGCCTATTGCCACACACACAAAAAAAATGATAAAGTCAGAATTCAAATCTAGCAACTGTCTAAACTATGCTTGCAGGCAATAAACTAGATGACTTCATAATAATCCAGAAGTGTTAAAGTCTTTATGTTTTTCTTCTAGAGTCAGTCAGTACAATCAAATTAATCACGGCTTAAAGCTCAAGATTTCGAGTTGAAAAACACTGTAATTCTACAGACTAATGTTGAGACTAGAATAAGCTAAGGAGTGATTTAAGGCAACAAAATACTCTTTTGTAAGAGTCAAATACTTCAGAACCATAATTGAAATTACCTTCATGAAAATCTTTGTTTTAGATTTTCTCCAAATATATCTGCTCTAGATAAGAACCCAGAGAGAATTTTCTTTTATCACAGAATAGGGTAATATTTCTGAATTCAAAAGTCCTTCAGTTGCACAATTGAAGTCTTGTTTTCATTTTCAGTAGATTACTTTAACCTTGATTGGCCCATGCAGAAGATATTCAAGTGCTGAGTTTAACTTGGATTGGACTACAGTTTCCTACCATTCCCCAGTGAGAAATTTTTCAGTTAAGAATGAAATTAGCTGTTTGGAGCATACTGCTAAAATATTTTGGTTGAGTGTTTATTTCTGTTTGGCCCTGATTTGTTATTCTTTCAAACATAAACTGCTTTGCAGCCAGTTTATTTGCAATTCCCAAGTAGGAAAACATGATAGGTCATAGATAGATAAATGTAGACTTTACCATCGGAGATATAGATAAATAGATATAGATATAGCACAACAATGATTTACTTGCAAAAATTTCCACAAACCACTACGTTTGAAAATATCAAAATATTTGATATTTTCCCCTTTAACATTTTTATTTCCTAAGAGCCAGATATCTGAAACCCTTTTGTTCTTTTTTTTCTTTCCTGATCACTCTTCATAAATAGACTTTTTTTTTTTTTTTTTTTTTTTTTTTTTGAGACAGAGTCTTGCTCTGTGGCTCAGGTTAAAGTGCAGTCACGTGGTCTCAGCTCCTGCAACTTCAACCTCCTCGGCCCAAGCGATTCGCTCACCTCAGCCTCCCGAGTAGCTGAGACTACAGACATACACCACCACATCTTGTTAATTTACAAATAAATATATATTTTTTAGTCACTCAGAGTAAACTAGAGGCATTTCCCAACTTGTGTATAAGGCATTCCTAAAGGCCTCATTAGAAATCACCTGCGTGATGGCAGATCAATGCACTACCTGAGATAAGGACAGTTTCATTCCTAAGGAGCTAAAATGAGTTCAACCTGCCTCTCCATATCATACAAGTCAGCATACAACGAGACAAGAGTCATGGGACTGAGAAGGTGTTAGAGAGAGATCTGAGAGTAACATAGTAAGACACTGGTGGGACAGGCATAACAGTTAGTTTATCTGGGATTTTTCCTTGGTATGAACTGGAATTTGGAATTTTAAACCACACTTGAGGGTCTGGACAATTTTCCCTTATCCACTGTGAACATTTCTACATTTGGCCTCTTCTATCTCACTTCATTAATCCAAAACTCTTTTAAATATATATTTTCTTCAATTTAAGAAAATTCATTTTCATATATGTGGTGATTATCACATATTGAACTTATCACAAGACTTATTAGGTGTACTTACCTGGCAGGGGAGATACCGTGATCACGAAGGTGGTTTTCCCAGGGCGAGGCTTATCCATTGCACTCTGGATGTGCTGACCCCTGCGATTTCCCCAAATGTGGGAAACTCGACTGCATAATTTGTGGTGGTGGGGGGGGGGACTGCATTCGCGTTTTCCCCTGGCGATTAAAAAAAAGAAAGAAAAAAAAAAAGACTTATTAGGTGTTATCCTTGTAAAAATGCATCTTTTCTTCCCTCCTAAAATTTCTACTTTGCACTCACACATATATATGATTTGCCTAACCTTTAATGAGTGTCATAAATGCCTAAGTATAGATAACATATGACTTTTCTGGATGGTAAAGTTCCGGTATATAGCTGGATTGACCCATGTAAATTTAGTCAGCTGGGAATAGGATTTTTGTTTATATAGTTAGAACAATTAGTCCTTCTAGCTGCGGAATTTCTTTTTCACATCTTAGATTTATTCATTTGAATGAGATACATCATTTTTCAAATGGTTAAGTAATATTTTAATTTCAATTGCTTAAAAATCCTTGAGTTTATAAGGACATGTTAAAGTTAGCTTTCTAGGTAATATTTTCTTGTGTATATTTGTAATAGTGAATTATAATAGAAAAATAATATTGCCATTTCACCATAACATACCATTTAAGAAAATAATATTAATAGACCCTAAAAATAGTCTTGACTAAAAGATCGATGTAGGCAATTGGTAATACAGCATTAAATGTCATTGTTGTTAATTATCTTATATCATTTAATCCTTTAAGTATTACAAACTTTCTTGATGTTACATCAAAATTTCTTATACTTTCCCAACCTGATGAAGCAGCTATCCTTTCCATACTGTCACAAAAGCTAGATTCCTATGAAATGAGCCAAAGAATTAGATCCTTCATCAAGGCATGACATGAAACTTTAGCCAGGCCGTTTGCAAAAACAGCTAAAGGTCTCTTTTGTGTTTGTTAGCACCACTGTGTCAGCTTTCTTGTGCTGGAAGCTTTGGGCTTTTCCAAGGAAAGCCCCAAAGAAAGTTGTTACCAGCATATATTCTACAGTTCACAGACTCTCAAAAAGGACACATTAAAACAGTTAGAATCCCCAGGGCAAACGGGGAGATTAAGTAGCCTTCTCCCTCAACAGAAGCCCCAAACAGACAAAGCTGAGTATTGTGTATTCAGTACACTATCTTTTTCCAGAACTGAACTTTACTATTGTGCTCAAAGATTCGAGTTTACAAAGTGTTTGGGGGCTTTGCATAACGGTTCACTGGCACCACCATTGACAGCCATCTGAGTGTGGAAATTTTTTTTAAAGTCATGATGCCCACCAAATGATTGACCTATTATATTAATGCAATGACAGCATCTTAGCATGAAGGGGAGGACTGGAGAAGTTTGCATTAATATCTATAGCAGCCTTCTTTTTCACAAGAATTTAAGAAAAGCAAAAAAAAAAAAAATCATATCCAAAAAAATTGTGTACTTTAACAGCTGTATTACAAAGTAGTATATGGCTATTTAATTATTAAAAATGAATGGATTTTCAGGAAAAGATTTTTGAGACACTGTAAGTCGATTTTCTTCTGTGGAAGTTGTCAGTGCCCCTGGTTTCCGCATTTTCATGGAAGGTGAGGCATAACTCTTCAACTCTAAAATTTAAATATGCACCCTCACCTCTGGTCCCTGATTTGCGTGGCTCTATCAGAAAGGCTTTTCTTTGGAGGAAGTATCATAAAATGCATCCAAGATATACTGCCAGTTCATGATCAATACTCTAGAAAAGTTAAGAAAAAGTTGAATATTTAAATAAACAGAGACCCTTAATTACTCTAACCAACTGGGGAGATACTGGACTTAACTTTGGTCAGAGAATGTTTCATCTAAACCTTTTTAATATATCACCTGGAAAACATGAAGGCTGCATGAATTAGCATGGCCATGACCTTTCCTAAAATTTACATATTACTTACTGATTTCATTGAAGGATCAAACATGTTTTAATAGGCATTAACATTAATAATGCTTTATGTAAGTGTGTTTTTCATACATCTTGTCCATTTTTATGCATTTTTATGCTTAAACTTTAGTTTATATCGCTATAATTTAAGACAGGATTTTAAATGTTGAGAAACTATATTAGAAACTGAAAGATAGTCTAGTTTTTTTAAATTGAAAGAATGTAATTGCATTTCTATCTTTGAGGTTTTATAGTGTATGTTAGTATACTTAAACTTCATATAAATTATGAACATGTAGTAAAATGCTCTATTATGTGAGTGGCTAGAAGCACATATTTTCATGAACAATGAGGAGACAGCTCTCAATTTCTCAGTACTATGAGTAGTGAATTGCTGAATGACTAATAAACTGCTAGTAGCAAAACAACTTCACTGAAAGTTAATATGAAGAAAGGAAAAGGAGGTTTTTGAAAGTTTTTCTTAAATATGGTGACTTATATGATGATTTGAATAATATCTGTGTAGCATATCCATATCAAGAATTAGTATAAATTTTCATTTTTAAGCATTCACCTATTATCAACCCTTTAACACTTTTATGAACATGTCACTAACATTATCATGTTTTTATTCTTATTCTAACTTTTTAATAATATATATATAAACTTTTGAAACAAGAACATATGTCATATTTATCATAATCTGAAGCTTTGGTTCCGAATGTTTTTTAATAAAAGACATTTGATACTGTGACTTTTTTATGTGTTCATTTTTATTTAAAATATAGATTCTAACTTACAGTTCTGACCATCCTTTAAACAAAATACTCTGGTACTTTAAAAAATGGACTATCATTCATATCAATGTGAGTTTCTTTGCAAAATTACATTGAGATTATTATGTTTTTTATTTTATTTTATTTTTCTCACCCTGTCTTACGGTGCAGATACATTGAGATTAACAGGCACTATGGGTTTTCTTTCTGTGTAACATTGGTCACTTTGATTTAAATTTAGGTTTACCTTTACTGGTAATGTTTAATTTTATACCAGATCACAAAACAATGAAGTGGATACTGAACATATTTTATTAAAATACTGCAATTCCTAAAGGAAATTTTTGATGAATATTGTTCTCCATTTGCCTTACTGTAGACAAAGCAGAAACACTGCTTGTTCAATGTCGGCATTACAGTAGTCTTTCGGCCCACTTCTTTTGACTGATAACTATTTTCAATTCATTCATTAAAAGTTTTGTAATGGCCTTATGAGATAGAGTTTGCAATTATCATTTCCTTAGAAAATATTCTTGCCAAAATGTCTTATTTAAAATTCAATAACTTTTATGTCTACATAGTCTATTCAGATAATTAATTTTATTTTTGAAACTTTAAGTTCTAGAATTTAGGTTTGAGAATTACCATGAGTTTTATATATGGATATCTTTATTTTTAAATGTGATTTTTTCTTTTAAGTCTGAACGAGCTTCACATGTTCCTTTTTTTTTCTCATTAAACTTTTTTAATGGGTCTCAAAATTCTGTGACAAATTTTTGGTCAAGTTGTTTCCATTAAAAAGTACATATTTCTAATAAATGCTTTTACTCTATGCTTCAGTATTGTAATATTTGACAAGAGTTAAGTATCAATTATCTCCAGATCAAATGTCATTTTTCCAATTTCTCTACTAAATATTAGTTTCATGTGTACATAGTCTCCAACTTACATAATAATGTGAGTGCACGATTATACTCAGAGTATGTCTGTACATTTATACCCATAACTTCTAAGATGATTTCTATTTTAAAGAGGTTGCACCTGGATAATAGTGTAAATTCAATGTAATAGAGGTCTTGTAAGGAGAAAGACAATATGAGAGGGGAAAATGTGAACTAAGGGCCAGAACGCCTGGATTATAGGTTTAGTTATGTTGTGTCATAAATGATTGATCTTGAATCTAACTTCATTGATTGTTTCCCTTATATAAGGTAATGATTTTACCTCTGTCTACTATCATAGGGTTGCTCTTAGGCTTAATGTAATGATACATGGCAAATGCTTTATAAACTGTTTCATACATGTTCTAAAAGCGTGTGCTATTATTTTTATTTGAGATGATATTTTACCACAGTATTTTCACACCTACTTTTGAGTGATCCACATTTCCTAACGTATCGTTTACTTGTTGACTACAAGACCTATTATGGCTTGGAAGTCTAGCAGCACTAGTGCATATCGGAACATCCCATCACCCTCTGTTGGTTGGAATGTGTAAAATTTGTATGCAATCCTGTATCTTTTGTTCTTAATCATCTGAAATAAGAATGTTTTGATACTCAACCACTGAAGTCCACAGAATGTGCAGATTGACCAAAAAATGCCCATTGTATATAACTCTACTTAAAGGACAGAGTATGTTGTAGCCACTAGAGGGTACCACTTACATATATTGAACAGGCCTATCTTATATCCAAGAATAATTATTTTAACAGTTTAGTAGCCCTTCAATTATTTAACCCCATTTACATGCATCTAGAATTCATACTTTAAGTTGAGAAATTAATGTTTAGAGTTGATATGCTTAGATAAAATATGCTGCTCTATCACGAGTGTATAATACAAGCCGATTATGACAAAGTTAGAAAATTCCCTTTTTTTGTTTTATTATCCTTCCTTCTTTGTGGTTTCAAAAAGCAGTAGCGTATACATTAGAATCACAAAGATAAGTAGTCTTCTCTGAGTCCAGAGATGAATCACAGAAATCACAGACTAACCTATATGCATGCCATGACCCAGTATTTACAAAGTTCATCACTCATGAAAACTAGCATTGAACAGTTACTACTTGTCATACAGTGAACTATAAGAATATAGCTCTTCTTACCTACTTCTTAGCAATCTTATAATGTCAGTACTTAGAGAAGTCACTAGCACAAGATAAAAATTTTAGGACTGCAGAAAAAAAAATTGGCTTTCAGCATTTGGCATGTCTTTTTAACTTCTCTTTTTGTGACTTTTTGGATTCTCCAAATTTTACCTTTAAATTATAAGCCTACTAGAAACATCAAATAAAACATACCTTATGATATTTTTCTCCTGAAATTTAAGAAACAGTTTGCATTCAAAGTGGTTGCTCAGTTAACATAGCTGAATTATTCCTTGCCTGACAATATAATAATACATATAAGAATTTTTAATTTCCTGTACAAAATAGTAATGTGACAAAATATGTGTATTTCAATTACTGAAATTATATTTCCCTGATAGCAAACACTGTATTTTTTGATAATGAAATATGTGCATAGATCATTCTGTATATCTACATACACATGCCTGTGTATATAGATGCTATACATATATGTGTTTATATGTATATGTTTGTGTCCATGTGAGATTGTTGTAACTTATTGCCTCATAGGATAATTAATCTTCCACCTTTTCAATTTTATTTTGACAATTCTTTTTCCATCCTCATATAGTTCTAGGAATTCTGTCTTAGAAAGAACACTCAATATCTTGTATACATAGAAGTAGAGAATAGAATAGTGGTTGTCAGAGGCTGGAGACAGAAAGTGGGGGAAATGGGGAGATATTGGTCAAAGAGTAAAAACTTTCTATTATAAGATGAACAAGTTCTGGATATCTAATGTACAAGGTGAGTGGCGATGGTTGTGTTAATTAATTTGACTGTGATAATCATTACACAATGTATACATATACCAAGTCACCACATTCTACACCTTAAATATATTCCATCTTTATGTGGCAATTAAATATTTAACAATAAAAGAACAAGAAATAAAACAAAAAACTTCACTACATGCATTATATTGTAGTCACCATATCCATTCACTAAGTGAAATACGAAAGTGAAATATGACTAATTAAGCTAAATACGAAAAATTATCTATTCCAACACTCTAAACAAATCTCAAATTTCCTTCTACATTATCTGTTGGTGATAAAAGTCCTCCAACCTCTGCTTGTCCTCCTCAGACAAGGGGATCGCTGTCTTTTATTTCAGTGTGCTCTAATTCAAAGACTCATTTGAAAGGTCTTTCCTGTATTTTACAAATCTTCCTCCCTAGAAATTCTACCATTTGACCCTCAGTTCTCCACCAAGTGTGATATATACTATCAGCAAGTCACTCTAGGTGGTGTTACAATGTAGTACTTCCACTCTTTCAATAAATCCCCTGAAAAATTATGAAAGAATATGAAACTAAGCATCATAATATACTCCAGATATCCCACCAGTGTAATTACATTCTCTATCTGCAACTTACCAACTTATATGGTTTCATTATAAAATTTAGTTTCCCCATTCTTCTTGAATTAATGAAGACAACCAATACACTACTGAGCTTGAGTTTATTATCTTAAAGCCTCTTTTTTGTCATGAGAAAACAGTTTGTATTTAATGATAATTTCTCCAATTACATGTAAAATAATAGAAACAATATAAACAATAAAAATAAATTTTACATATTTATGACTAACATATATGTCTATGTATGGTCTTGTAATTATTTGTTTTATATAATTACATTTAGATAGTCCATGCACAATTCTAAGTTCTTTATAAGTATAAACTCATTTATTTTTATACAACCTCATAAGATGTGTTATTATAACTGAAGTTTTACAAATGGAAAACTAAGCATAAAGAGATTATATGCTTGCTCACGTCCACATAAATAGCAGTGGCAGCTCTGGCTTGTGGCCATTTGATTCCAAAGTCCGAGTTCTTAATCTTTATACCGTACTGCCTCTTGTTAAATATAAATCACATAAAGTTTCCAGTAATATCAATTGTCCAAATACCTTTTTTCATTTTTATTATAATGAATTTATGTGGTTATACTAGACAATGTAAATTACACTATAATTATATATGTTATACTATGGATAGCTAGTGCCTTTTCCCCATACTATCATGCCTAGGGAAACACAATGAAGCTAAAGCTACTAATTCTTCTAATGTATTTCCAGATAACCTCAGAATTCCTTCAGACATCATTTTGGACTCTGAAATTGAGTTCTAGGTTGATCTAAACTATTCTTTAGACTTAGAGACTATTTCTTCTAGCACACCCCCTTCACTCCTACCCACTGCAAAAGCCCATGTTAACTACGACAGGATCCAAGTTTATCAGCCTACTCTAAACACCATTGTTTGGTGTGACCCCAGAAAACTGCCCACACTTGAGTGATTGTATGTACCCTAACATAAATAGAAAATATATATTTTATTACTACTTTACATGTAATCAAGTTTTTCCAAGCCATCCCTGAAATACAGTAAAATTGACTTGAAAAGGTGATTAAAGACCTATATGTATAGAATTAAGAGTGATTATTTTCTTTCGAATTCATACTTATGTAGGAAGGTATATGTTTACATCAGTAATCTGAAGATTAGGAAACCTCAGTTAATCCTTGGCATATTTTCAGTTCCCCTCTTTACCCTGGTAGGTTTTTGCTGTATAAATATTTGACAAGGCATGATGGTGACATTAAGTATGATGATGTTACCAAATGTAAAGTTGATGAGACATCTTATATAATTCCTTTAAAAAAGTCATGCTAAGGAATCATGGCAACCCCGAGTAACTTCTTCTTTGGTTACTACCAAACTTAAAATGTTATGAAAGTTTCTGTGAATAGTTATTCCATGTTAACATTCTCTATCTTGTTTGTGAAGAAGAAAATTCACAATTAAAGTTTTCTGTTTTATCATATGTTATGATACACTATTTATTATAAAATAGAAAATGAAATGTTTGAAACTATTGATTTTTTGTATTTTTATATTAGGAAAATTATTTTATTTGGGCTATAGGTTTCTGTGGCATTTAGTAGGTAGTTACTAAACAGCAAAAGCACACATTTTTGTCAAGGTCAGCTTAAAATAAAAAAGCGTATGTTCCCAAGTGCAATGGCTCATGCCTGTAATCCCAATGTTTTGGGAAACCAAAGCAGGAAGATTACTTGAGCCTAGGAGGCTGAGACCAGCCAGGACAACATAGCGAGATTCTGTCTCTACAAAAAAAAATAACGATAACAATATTTAACTCAACATGGTGGCATGCGTCTATAGTCTTGGCTGCTCAGGAGGCTGAGGTGGGAGGATCACTTAAGCCCAGGAGGTTGAGGCTACGGTGAGCTATGATCACCATCGAACTCCAGGCTGGGCAACAGAAACCTCAGCTCATAAATAAATAAATAAAAATTTCAAAACAACATATGTTTGAACTTGATAAACCAAACTTATTAACCTCTCTTCTTCAAAAGACATTCATGTATATAAAATCACCTTCTGCATTTATATACATTTTGTCTTTAGCAGTATCAGTGCTGAGAACCAGGATACCCTAGAACAAAGGTAAAAATCATAGATAGGTGAAGCAATGGAGAGCGCCTTTAACTCCAAGGTGCTTAATTCGGAAGTTATCCAAGGTTTGAGGAAAAGAAAAAGCGTAGGATTTTTTTGTTGTTTCCAAATCTGAAAAGGATCTCAAGAAATATAATTACGTGTTTATTTTTTCTAGTCTAATAGATAGCAAAGAATGCAATTAATTAAAGAACAATGAGATTATATTTGAAGAATAATTGTTAAATAAGTGTATCTATAAATTACTGTGGAAGCATTTTCACATAACTCTTTTGCATTTATTCCAGGGAACAGAAATATTAGCATTGTCTTTCATGTTTATTGCTGTTATATATCTAGTATCCTGCTGTAGAAAAAAAAAAGAGCTGGATGGCAAACTAGCACTTGCAGCAGACCCTTGTTGAATATAATCAAGGCTCCAACCAGGGAGCAAACATACTGTCACATTCACTGTCTTTCTGTCATTTTCCAATGATCTACCTTTGCAAAGCCTTAAAAGCACAAATGTGTTCAGACAAGGTTAGACTGCATAAAGCAAACTCCCTTTTGAATGCTAAGAACTAGATTATGTGTTCTCTCTTTTATTGAGCTCTCCACAAAGTGGTAGCATGAACTGAGATCATATTTTTTTTTAATCTATGTTCTGGCTGAATATTGATTATGTTCTTTCAGTAGTGTCCATAATCTCATCTTCTATCAAAGACTGCATGGTAGATGAAAGGCTCCCCATGGTACTGTCCTAAGAAACAGGCACTGTCTTGGGATAATTGGGAAATATAACTACAGAGACCCTGAGACTGGCATTTTAAGATTTCATTTATTAGAATTCTTGATGGTTCTCATATCCATTTAGAGCTCTCCCACAGATCTTAGTTTGAGCAACACTTCTATCACTCAGCCTCTACAAACAGTATGGCCTCATGCAACTAAGAAATTAAAGACTTACTGAGAAAAAAATAATGTATATCATTTTCTAATATCTTATACATTAATTTCTATAACTTTGCTTTTACCAAAATGGAAGTCACCAAAAATAAAGCACTAATATGTTTAAATTTATTTTAAAACCAGGTGGTCTCTTTTCCTTTATAAGGATCAAAACCAGTAAACACACTGCTTGTTTAGAATCTAAATGTTATTTTGCTCTGCAGTTGGTTTCATGCCATTATTTAGGCAACGACTCTAACAACATTCAGGTTTATTATTTTGTCAGTTTTTAGTAGAATATGCAATAATCTAATCAGCTGTTAGACATTCTGTTTTCATTACCATTATCTCTCCATAGTAATTTATCATATTTGGTTATAGTACATAGATATTCACTGTTACCAAATAAATCTAGTAATACTCAAGGCAGATTAACCAAATTTTGCATTATTATTGACTTAAGTGTATATGTGAAATCATATGTTTCTATACTAATAACTCTATGCTTTCATGGGAGAGAAAATTAAACCAAATAAAGATGAGCAATATAATTCTGTTAAGATACAGATGGTTATATTTATAACTTAATATATATTAATTATTACACACTCAATAAACTGATTTCAAGGCCAGGTGTGGTGGCTCACGCCTATAATCCCAGCACTTTGGGAGGCCGAGGCGGGTGGATCACTAGGTCAACATGGTGAAACCCCGTCTCTACTAAAAATACAAAAATTAGCTAGGCATGGTGGCGCTTGCCTGTAATCCCAGCTACTCAGGAGGCCGAGGCAGGAGAATTGCCTGAACCCAGGAGGCGGAGGTTGAGGTGAGCCGAGATCGAGCCATTGCACTCCAGCCTGGGTAACAAGAGCGAAACTCCGTCTCAAAAAAAAAAAAAAAAAGAGGTGGTGAACACTGTGGCAGCCTTGATCAGACATGAACCATCCATATAGGGCAGCTCAAGTCAGTTTTAAGCAGCAGTGAAAAGGTGGAAATGCAGGCCTGTCACTGCTATATTATCTGATTTTTTTTCATATCCACCCTCCCAAAGTAATATATATTAATATTTTCAATGTGTGAGTTTTTTAATGTTTGAAACAAATTCCATGTTAACTTTTAAAACATGTATGCCAAACTAACATGTATGCCACCTGAATTCTTCCATGATCAATGAATTGAACCTCTGCATGGAGTTTCTATGACATATCTAAGACAATCGTGTCATAGTTGTCAGAGTAAGGGAATTACTCTGTATATCCCCAAAGTTCTAGGAAAATGCAGAGAGCAAGGAATGATTAAAGCTTGAGTATGTCAAAATGAAAAATCAGGCTATTTCTAAATAAAATTTATATTAAATAGAAAGATTTAAATTATTTACAAAGCATACATATTTAAGGTTAGCAAAGCCTTCTTGTAAAAGATGTCTTTGGAGTGAACCCTTAAGAGATTTTAGGTTGCCAAGATTGAGAGAGTGAGCAGTTTCTGCAGGACATGACTATTGCAAAACACAGAACATTTTCTCGACTATAAGGTAACTCTGAATTTTTCACAGTAGATTTAATTATTTAATTATGGAATACAGAGAATAATCATGCAAATGTTCATCAAACATAATTGACCAGAAAAATACATACTCTGCCCTAAAATCTCTGCTGCTGAGAATACAATGGTAAACAGTCATGGAGTGTGTGCGTGTGTGTTTGTGTGTGTGTGTGCGCGCGCTCACGGGTATGTGTGCGCATGCGCTCACACGTGTGTGTGTGGGAGTACAAGGATTACAAATTTACATTACATAGGGCATGAATAGCAAGTTGAGGAATCATCATAAAATCACTGAATTTTTTTTTCAAATAACCACGGTAGAGAAATTCCCATAATTAAAGATATGTAGGACACCCACGGAAAAGAATTTGCCATAAGAAGAGTAGAAATAACACAACCAAATGAAACATGGTGTGAGTAACTGAAGTTTTAAAAAGGCAGAGCACCCCTAGTCCTGGAGTTATTGGAGCAATCTTGAATAGGCCACAACTTTATCTAATATTAATTTAGGAATTAAAGAGAAAGAAAGTACCGGAAAGATACATAAAGCCTATATAGAAATAGAAAAATTAAAGAAGAAAACCAAAGTGATAAATAAGGAAAGATGAAGTTGAGAGTGATAAATAACAAAAGATGAAACACAGAGTGATAATAAGAGAGGATGAAATACATACATTAAAAAAAATCAAAATGTTTACATATGATAAATATTATAATTAAAATAAAATCTGTATGATAGATTGATGAGCATATCAGAAATAAATGAAAGGGTAAATTGAAAGTAATAAGGCCAGGAGAGCTATTGTACAGCATGGTGACCATAGTTAAAAATAACATGTTGTATGCTTGAAAATTGCTGACAGAGTAGATCTTAAATATTCGTACAACAAAGGCAGATAAGTATGGAAACAGTAATTAGCTGGACTTAACCATTTAAAAATGTATACACATATCAAAACATCATATTGTACACTGTAAAATATACAATGTAATTTTTCAAGTATACCTTAATTTTAAAATAAAAAATAAATTTTAAAAGTCAATATGAAAAGAATAATTAGCCATAGGGTCAAAAAATAGATAAAAGAGCAACTAAAAGGCATTAAAGATAGAAAGGCAGTATAAAACATATGAGTATGGTGGCTGAAACAGATGCCTGAGAAACACTTTTTAAAAGATAATGGCTAAGAATTTTCCAAAGTGAAAGAAGTACATGGCTCTTCAAATTAAAGATACTCACTGAGTCCCAGAAAGAATAAAATAAAACAAAGCCAAATAGTTACACGTTACATAAAAAAGCAAAAATATGACAACTTCACAAATTACTTCCCACAAAAAAAAAAAAAAAAGATTATCCACAAAGGACTGACAACTGACAGTTTACATCTTTTCAATACATAACACAATCTCATTAGCAAGAATATATATCAGAAAACATCAGAATAATATCTTCGACATGCTGACAAAAAAAGTCGATAAAACTACAATTCCATACCCAGGAAACCTATTACTCAAGAGTAAATGTGAAATAAATACTATTTATTTTACAAAGTTTTTCACTTACATAGATTTGCAGAAGGGACTACAATAAAAGATGGTGCTTACTTAGAAGAAAATTGAAGGGCTACAATCCAAGGAAATTAATTATAATACATTAAATGAGTAAATATTGTGTATCCAAATACCTCAAGTAATAATAATAGGAACAACTTTTTCAGGGTGATAAAGTCAGAGTGGGGCTATCATACTGGATGACAACTATATAAAAAAATGAGTGATTATCAAGTTAAGACATTCAAAGATTCTTCTATTTCTCAGGGGAAGGCCAGAGGTATTGGTTTTTTTAAGACTTTGTTAAATCAGATATACATCTTTTAAAAGTAGTCAATAAATAAACAGAAATAAGAATAACCAGTAAATGAATAAAAATAGTATGAATAACTTCAAGACTAGTTGAGAAAAAAAGATGAGGAAAGAAGTTAAACTTGATGAATTAATAAAAGATTAAGAAAGAGAGAGAAAAAAAAGAAAGAACATAATGAATAGGAGATCAAATATAAGATCAAAGGAATATGTCCAAGTTGCAGTAACAATATTACAACTATTATTTTCTGGGAATTGTTCTAATATACTGATTAGTTCAATAAGTAACTACCATGGCTATCAGATTTTTACCTATCAGAAAACGGGCACAGAAAGGATAAGAAACTTGGCCAAATTAACTACTAACCTGCATAACTAGGTGTGAATGCAAGCACAGACTAGAGGCAGAGTTTATTACGTAACCACTTACTGCTTCTCTTTGCAAATAGAAAAGGAAAGAGTAACTTTAGATGAAATTTAAGTGGTAGGCATAGGCCAAATTTTTCAAGACTTTGTTGATATGTAAAGAATGTTGGTTTTAATCTAAGAGCAAAAGGAAGTCATTGTAAATAGTAGTAAATAGCAAATACTTTGACAAGAATAATGTTCAGAGAAGTTGAAAATCATGAAGGTGGATACCAATGGGTGTCATGTGCAGGGGGAATTCCAGGACCATGTTCGGGTAAATAAATAAATATAAGGAATGGGATGAGGTTCATTCAAGTACATCAAAAAGTTAAATGCTACACAATCTGAAATGACGGGTTCTAATAAAATAAATGTAAATAAATAAATACATAGATACATACATGCAAGCATACATAAAGTGATGATCTCAAGATACAATTTGTATAAATCGAGGACTGAAAATATTATTAACAGAAATGAAAGACCCTATTTGCATCTGCTAAACACAGATATGGGCATATTTAAAATCTATGCTGAATTTGGGATGTTAGTTATAAATTCTGAAAGAGATATTCTTTAGTAAATTAGACATTAGAATTTTAATCTCAGAAAAGATCAAAAAGTAAGCATTGTTCTTCTATTGAGGTGATATAAAATTTTTTAGGGAAAAGGAATAGAGAAAAAAAGAACCTAAAAGAAAAGAGCATGAAGGTTGTAAAAATTTCAGGTAAGGGAAGAAAGAATGTGCATGATAATGGGAGAGAAAGGAATTTTTAAGAAGAAAAGTGAAGCTGACATTGTTGGCACTGCAGAAGTTGAGGAAGATTTCCATTACCATTGGATTAGAGAAGTAGGGAAATCGGTCATTTCAGAATAATAATTGAAATAGTTAGATTGGAAAATTTTAAAGGGCTGATAGGTGATGATTTTTTTTTTAAGTGTAGACTATTCTTACTGTAAGTTTAGCAATGAATTTGAGACCTGTTAGGTAGATAGAAAGTCATGCAAATAACTTAAACTGAAAAAAGAGAGCAGATGGAGAATTTGAGAAAAAGAAGTTACTTGATAAGGTATAATCATGGAGTGGGGAGTAGATTTAAGGTCACCAAATAAAATATGCAAGATTATAGATTTGTTTCAGGAAATTCTATATAGAAAAAGAGAAATTAATAGTATGGTGAAATAACAAGGTATATAAGAAACAAATTGAAGATACCTTGGACAACCACATTTCAGTAAATTAAAGTAAAGCCAATTGCTGGTAAGGAAGATAATTACTTTGAAAAAGAGTAACCTAACCATTTCATGGTTAGGAGGAATATAGGTGAGAACCCTATGTTTCTGCAATATCCATTGCAACATCCATATCATTCATTGGATAAGAAGTTTGTTGAACTGGGTAGATGGAGAGTTTGGGGAGGGGAATCTGGGCCTTAATCTATGTATTCAGCATAGGCACTTTGGTTAGCCAGTCTTCAAGATTACCTCCAAAGAGCCCCACATGGTGGTGAGATTTATGTCTTTCTATAATCCCCTCCCATATTGTATCAGGGATTGTTCATGTGGCCAATAACATATGGCTGAAGTTGTGGTACATCACTTTATAAATTAGCTTATAAAAGACTGTCTTTGATCTTGGGTGCTTTCTCACACACACATACTCTCTTTTTCTCTTGGATCACTCACTCTGGGGGAAGCTGGCTATAATATTGACAGTATCCCTAAGGAGAGGCCGAATAGGCAAGGAACCAAAACCTGTGGCCAACAGTCAGTAAGGAGAAACCAAGGCCAGCCAGCAAACATGCAAGTGAAGTTAGAAGGGAATTACCCAGCCACAGTCAGCCTTCAGAGGGCTGCAACGTCAGCCAACAGCTTGAATGTAACCTTGTGAGTTACCCTGATCACAACCAGTCAACTAAACCACTTCCAGGTTCCCAACCTTCAAAAACCATGTGAGATAAATGTTTGTTGTATTAATTTAGCTGCTAAGGTTTAGTTTAATTTGTCACACAGATAGATAACTAATACAGGCATTATAATTATTTCTCATTCAGTCTTTAGAGAATTTATTTTGCCCCCAAAAAAACTGAAAACAAATCATTGTTGAACTTGAAAATATTGATGGAATCTAAGGATCTATGTGGTATAATCCTGTCGTTCTGTAGAATGTGACCTGAGAGTCAGACAAGTTGAATCAGTTGCCCAAAGTTACATTGTTTGTAATTGACAGATTCAGAATCTTACTTCAGTTCTGTCTTCAAATTCAGTACAATTTTACTATTCTATTCAATAATTATAAAACTAATTTCATAAATAATACCTTTTTAAAAGCATCATTAAAGTTGTAAGATTTAAAATTTTCTCTGTGGGAAATTTACCAAATAAACAAGTAGCCCCATATTACTTCACTGACTTGGTTTTATTTGTCTTAAGACAGTTTCTATAATGAGTTTAACGCTCATTAAAGGACCTACTTGCAAAGAAATAATCAACCTTTTTTTTTTTTTACATAAGTATTATCTGCTCTCCTGACTCCTTAAAATCATAAAACATGTCTTTCTAATTGGAAAAACTGCAGAGTCACAGAGCATTTGAATTAAAATTAATGTAATTTTCCTTCCTTGTGTGCCCACTAAAATTTTTCCATGTATAAAAGACTTGTAATTCACAGTAAGAAAAACACGTTTTTTTAAATGGTATCTAGTCAGCTCTAGATGCCTTTTATGCATTTCCTGGCAATATTAAAGAAATCATAAAGGCTTTGTAGTTGTTACTGTTCCTGTACCACTTACTGTTCTTTATCATGCTTGAATCCCTACCTTCATTCATCCAACTTTGGATTAAAGCTTCTCCTTTAAACATATTCCAGCCAAATAATCAGTTATCTGCTGAGAATGATTACAGGATTTCCAGGCATGCTAGGGTTCCCTCTAAAATGTCATTTCTGCCTTATATCTTCTTGAATAATATTCCTTCAAATGTGAGTGACTGTAAGTTTCGAGTGTCTTTCAGAGCTCATTATTATGGTAAAAAGAAGAACAAAGAGAGAAAGAATGGTAAGTGGGAACCTCCCGCTTGCATTTTTCACTGATAAAATCAGACCGTGTAGAATAGTTTTACCTTAGAAGCATTTTTTTAAATATCAAAAAAATAAAAAATACTTTGGCAGTTTTGTTACTCGTCACATTTGTATTTTTAATATCATGGCAATGACAGTGTTCTCGTTACAGAATGATTATTTATTTGTTTTGCAGTAATTTGACTAAAAGTACCAGAGTAACATTTTAAACTTTTTTTTGTAAAATAAAATGCAGATAAAGAACATGAAAACAAACAAATGTATAACTTAGTGAAAAATTAAGAGAACTTCCATGTAAGGTCCTAGGTCAAGAAATCAAGTGTTGCCAGCCATTTGAGAGCCCCCTCCATGTGTGTCCCATCAAAGTCACAAACCTCTCCATCCACACAAAAATGACCTTGATTTTGGCTTTTTCAATAATCATTTCCCTGCTTTACTTTATGATCTTATCACCCAAGTATCCATCCTTAGACATGTTAGCTTAGTTTTACTCATTTTTTAAAAACACAATGTCTTTTGAGCTCCACTGACCTACAGACTCTCATGTTGTAGTTCAGTATGTTCCTATGAACTGTGTATTTTCTGTAAATTGATTCTGAATTCAGTGGATTCATTAAGCTCACTTTATATTCATTTGGCAAGTCTATTGTCTTGCAAACAGAAGGCACATAATGTCTGGTTTCCATTCTTTATAGATGTTAGCTGCCTAAATTTATTAATTCCTTAGAGGTTGAAAAATTGTAATAATCTAATTGCATGTTTTTAAATAGACTGGCTGAAATGATTTTTAAAAGAGAGATTTCCCGTCACCATCATCTATAATTTTGCTATGTTATAGTTTGTGTAAGAAAAACAGATTATATGTTAGATCCTTGCCTTTTATCTAACTACATTTTAAGAAAATAAATTGTTTCCTAGTCATCTTCAGAGGGGAACTAACTAGACCTTTTAAATGGTAATAAATTCATGATTTAAATGTATTTGATAAGTATCAATCCTTTATTGAAGCTTAAATTGTCTTACCTTTGACCGATAGAGTCCTTTGAAATTGGCTCCTAAAATCTTTTGACATGAAACTGATGATTTTTGGTAACTATCTTGTTATCTGGTATGTTAAGATGTTCCAGACTCATCTTGTACATTTTGTGCCATAAACTCCACCACTTTTGCAAGAAGTTCTGGTTTCCTTTATTGGGAAATTATGTTTAATGAGAAAACCCTGACACTACGGATACTCACAGACTGGTCATTTTTTTTCCTAGGCCTTTTCAGTGGGCAGAACTACAATATATTCAGGTGTTATGCTGAGTCTTTTCTACATTACAGCTGTGTCTCCTCTCTTCCTTACTCAATATCTTGGCTCTCAAGACATAGGGAATGACAGAATTGGAATATAGCAATTAATAAATACTAATTTGCTTTGTGCCATATTATACACACACAACTGCCTCTTCTATATCTCTTAAGACATCCTTTGTTGTGATTATACACTTTTGTGTTCCTTCCATTTTAGTTTTTGTTTCAAAAATGAGTTTTTGACTCTGCCTTTTAGAAGCTTTTATCCGAGCTCACTAGCTTCCCACATTACAAGTGAGTCCAAAGGATTCAGCAACTGTCCCACTGGGAAAAGCAGCTCTTAATTTGAAGTTCATAAGGTTTCCAATTTGTCATACAACTTTCACCTGATCACAGAAAGCTTTTTCTGTCTTAATACTTAAGATCACAGAAAATGTCCCTTCTTAATACTCTTCTGCACTTACTGAAATTTTTACCCATAGTACTTTCCAGTCCACTCACTGTCTTCATGCTTTTACTCCTAATGTGGAGAAATACCTTATGTATCTGAGGAAAAAACATGAAGACCAGTGTTTCTGTAGTGGAGTGAGTATTTGAGTATTAGAAAGTATGAGTTTTAAGACAGAGAAAATGAAATGTATCTGGGACCAGATGCTTTGTCAAAAATTTGGCTTATTTGGAATGAGATAGTAAGCCGAAAGGGACTTTTGTTCAGAGGAATTACATAATTTGATTTCTTTTAAAAACAGATCACTCTGGCTCGGTGAGGTGGCTCACGTAATCCCAACACTTTGGTAGGCTGAGGTGGGAGGATTACTTGAGCCCAGGAGTTCCAGACCAACCTGGGCAATTTAGTGACACCTCATTGCCATTAAAAAAGTTAATTAAAAAATAGTTTAATTCTGGCTGTTTGTATCAAGAATAGACACTAACAGGGCGAAGTATAAGAAAAAAAATAGTGAGACTTGCTATGGTCAGTTTTAAGCCTTGGGGTTTATATTGATTAGCAGTCAAGAAGATGAGCTGGAAAAAGTACAGGAGACAGAGGAAGCAGTTGGAATGGTACAAAGAAAATCAGAGTACACTTGTTATGTCCAGGTATACAAGTACATAAGGAAAATCTCTGTGGAATACTGAAAAAGTTGCTATTTTTTACAGACCCAATATTTTGAAATATGTAATTGGCCATATAATAACTGTACATATTTATGGGGTACAGTGTGATGTTTCAATGCATATATACACTGTATAAGGATCAAATCAGAGTAATTAGTATATCTATCACTTGAAACATTTGTAATTTCTTTATGGTGATTCAAAATCTTCTCTTCCAGCTCCCTTGAAGCATACAATATTTCCTTATTAGCTATAGTCACTCTACTCTGTAATAGAACACCAGAATTTATTCTTCCCGTATAACTGTGAACCTGTTCACTAACATCTCCCCATCCCACCACCCGTCTTTCCTCCCCAGTCTCTGGTAGCCTACATTCTACTTTCTACTTCTCTGAGGTCAACTTTGGCAGATTCCACATATGGATGAGATTAAGTGGTGTTTGTCTTTTTTTGGTCTTAAAAATATTTCATTTTTTCAAACATTTGCCAATTTCTAATTAACACTCCCATTAAAACTGACTTCAGGATACAAACAGTTTCATAACTGTGTCACAAATGTCCAGAATATTTTGCAATCAGCTCTCTGGAGCTGCAGCATGCTGGCCTAGGACACCACTGGGTGTCTTGGAATCCACATAAAAATAATATTTCAAGGAGAAAGAAATGATCAGCGGGATCAAAGGCCAAGTAAAATAAGGACTGAAATTTACCACTGGATTTAATCATGTGAAAGTCTTTGGTAAACTGAAGTAAGTCAGGTTTTTTTGGAATAATGAAAGCTAGAGCTTATTGAAATGAAATTAAGAACAAATGAGAAGAAACTATAAAATATAGGAAAAGAGAAATGGGAAAGTCATTTGAGGGCAAGTCACAACAGCAAAGCATTATCTTTTTAAGATGAAAGAATACTAATGTTTTTGTATTCTTAGATTTATGCACTTTCTTTTGAAGAAATAGTGAGAGAGAGAGAGAGAGAGAGAGAGAGTATTGCTGGAGCTATCTTCTTAACCAGCAAAGAGGAGAATGGGAACAAGGGTTTCAGTAGAGGTCAAGAGTAGGGGTCAGAAAACTACACCTCATGGGCCAAATATGGCTCACCAGTTGCTTTTGAAATAAAACGTTATGGGAACACAGCTACACTTATCTATTTATTTTCTGTGGCTGTGTTCATGGTTCTATGCCAGAGTTGAGTAGTTGCAGCAGAATCTACATGGTCCACAAAGACTAAAATGTTACTATCTTGCCCTCTACAGAAATATCTAGAGGACAACTGAAGGTCATATTTTTAGCTAGGGACACAGAACTCTTCCACTATCAGGATGGAAAGCTGAGTGTATGATACGGATGGGGTTAGGTTTGTATGAACTGGTAGCTATTGTGAAAGCTTTTTTTTATTTGCATCTATTTTCTTAGTAAAATAAAAATCATCATCATCATAGTGTGACAATAGAGGGAAGAGATTGTGGAGGTACGTGGAGAGAGGAAAGCACACTTTATTCATTCGAAAGAGTGAATAAGCCATTTAAGTGAGTGGTCAAGAATTTGAAATAATGGCAGTCAGCACATGGTTATATACACTTCTCCAGCCACACTCAGCTGCGTGGATGCCAGCTGTGTTAGTTTGAGGTTCCATGAGAAACACATGCCAATACAGAATTAGATGTACAAGAGAATCATTAGGGCAAATACCTGTTAGAGAGAAAGAAGAGGGTACCAGAATATGTGGTGGTCTGACCCTGATATGTAGAGGAGGGAGAGAAAAAAGGAGGACTGTGTTAAGAAGAATCACAGATTGTAGCACAGTTCCAAAAAAAGTTTTGGTCAGCATGCAACTCACCCACTGGAGAAATTCTGCATTATTATCACTGTGATTCTCAGTTAATGGCTGAGCATCATATTTATTTTGCAAAAACAATGATACATTTAAAATGCAACAACTGTGCCCATCAATTTCTTCCCTGCAGCAGAAAATCTGATTGGTAGATAGTAGACTGAGAATATGATTTAACTAGAGGTTGCCTCCTATCAGAGGAGTAAGCAGAAGGAGAAGGAGATAAAGGTTCTGGCACATATGCAAGGAAATGATTATAGCGAAGAAACATGAAATAGGAAGGAGTTGAAGAACAAGAGTTGTGGGAGGCACACTGCAAATTATTTGGAGGTAGTGGAGGGCAGTAGATTGTTATTACAGCTGGGGGTCAAAGAAATATTAGAATGATTGAGGAAGGAAATGGTAAAGATGAAAAGGTGGTAAAGGAAGAAAATTATTGAATTGAGGTTATGGGGGTGTTGCAATTACTGAGAATGACAAAAACTAGCCTTAGAACTGAATTTTTAAAAATCCAAAGCATAAGGAAGAATAACCAGAGATCAGTAGATGACTGCCACAGGATGGCATGTTGAGCAGTGCAGTTTAAAGACCTGATCATCAAAGCCAGGGGTTTAATTGGAATGGATTGGAAGCATGAGGAAAACTACCCAATGCTCAGGCTAAACAATACCAAGAGTGTGAAAAACAACTGTGTCTTGGGAAGGTTGCAAGGTAACCACATATAGTTAAGAAAAGACCCAGGTATCAGTTACGCCAAGAAGTGAAGATAATGTTTAGAAACAAGGTTGTTTCTATTTAGCTACTAGATAGACCAAAGATTCCAGAAGTTTCCGTGGCAAGACTTCTGGCGTTGTTAAACTATATACGCCTATCTGCCTTTCCTTTGGCAGTGGACGTAAATACGCTCTTAGTTCTGCTCATGAGACAGAACATACTTTTTGTCTCATCATCACGGTTACCCTGCCTCTGTTGCTTCTTGCTGCAGTCTCCTCATCTTCCTTCTTCTAGGAAGCCCTCATGTGTGGGGCTTAATGTCTCCCATGTGCTCAAGGTTTCAGGAGGAATGGGAAAGTGATGTAACACATAAAATATAATATGAGATATACTTTTTATAGTGACACAATCACTGCACTATTCATTCTCTGTGGTTCATTTCTATGCTAAGTATCTATAGCTATGTAACAAATCACATCAAAACGTAGTGGTTTAATACAATAAGCACTTATTATCTCACACCTTCTGTGGACCGAGAATTCAGGTACTGCTCTGATCTTTCTAAGTTATTCACAAAAGAATGACAGTGCTGCCATCAGCTTCATCTCCAGACTACACTTTCCTCGTAGTGCCCTGGATCTGATCTGCACTCCAAAGCCATTTCTGAATTTTAACATTGCTGTCTGTAGACACTGAGGATTTTCAAAAGTCTTGCCACTTTTTGTTTTCTACAGTCCTTCCTTTAATTTATCTCATTCCCTCACGTTTTATTGTAAGCAGCAGGAAAAAAACAAACAGTACCTTTCACACTTTGCTTGGAAATCTCCTTAACTAGATTAGCCAGTTCGTTAGGCACATTTTCTACATTCCACCTTACTGCAATAGTGTTGCTACATCCTCCCACTACATAATAAACATATTCCCTTCCCAAAGTTTCCAATTACATGCCCTCACCTCCTCCTGAGCCTTCACCAGCAGTAACCTCGATGTCTAGATTTCTAACAGTCTGTTCAAGGCAACTTTTGTGTCTTCCATTATGCTTCCAACCTCTACCTGCTGCCTACTTCCAAGGTTATTTGCAAACTTTCAGTACTTGTCATGGGGGCCTCTACTTCTAGATACCAAACTCTGTATTAGTTATCTACTGCTGCATAACAAAATATCTCAATAATTAAAAGCTCCTAACAAACATTGTCTCACAGAGCATATGTGATGGTTAATACTCAGTGCCAACTTGATTGAATTGAAGAATACAAAGTATTAATCTTGAGTGTGTCTGTGTGGGCACTGATGAAAGAGATTATTAACATTTGAGTCAGTGGGTTGGGGAAATCAGACCCACCCTTAATTTGGGTGTGCACCATCTAATCCACTGCCAGGGAATATAATGCAGGCAGAAAAATATGAAAAGGAGAGATGGGCCTACCCTACCAGTCTAGATCTTTCTCCTGTGCTGGATGCTTGTGATCGTGTTAGTTAATACTTATATATAGTTTATAGTTTATATATAACTTAAGCTTCTTTATTTTCACTGACTTTTTAAAGAAAATTTTAATGTGTAGTTATTTATTTTGGTGTTTGTTCTAAAAATATTCTTCACATTTTTATCACTGTTCTTATGAAAATTAGGAGAATGTAAAAGTTAGCCTTGTTGTTAGTCTGTTCATGGATTGCCTTTTTTTTTTTTTTTTTTGAGATGGAACTCACTCTGTTGCCCAGGCTGGGGTTCAAGCAATTCTCCTGCCTCAGCCTCCTCAGTAGCTGGGACTATAGGCACAAGCCACCATGCCCAGCCAAACTATGCATATATATAGTTTACATATATATGCATATTCATGCACACATATTTTATATAAATATATATATATATATAACATAACCATGCAACATATTTTCCTATAAGTTAAAAATTTGGATATAGCTTAGCAGGATGCCTTTGACTTGGGGTCTCTCACAAAGCTGCATTCAAGATGTTGGCTGGAGCTGAAGTCATCTTAAAACTTGATCAAGGGATGACCCTTTTGCAAGCTCCCTCTGGTGGCTATTAGCTGGCCTCAGGGTCCTACTGACTGTTTGCTAGGAACATCGATACCTTGTTAAGAGAACCTCCCCATAGAGCAGCTCCCAACGTGGCCACTGGTTTCCCTCAAAGTAAGTTAAGTGAAGGAACAAGAGAGAACACTCAAGGTAGAAACCACAATATTTTTGAAACCTGATCTCAAAAGTGGTAACCCACTTTTTTACTCTATTCTGTCTGTTAGACACAAGTCTAAACTAAAAGAGAGGGTTTACACAGGACACAAACACGAGGAGGGGAGAATTAGGGAAGGCCATCCTGAAGACTACCTACCACAATCACACACATTCATAATGGAGGAAATGCTGACTTTTAGTTAAAGTTTAGTGAAAATAATAACATAATTTTTTCCTTATCAAAATTCATAAATCAGTTGTGTAATAATATTAAGGACCCCCAGGCTAGAGAAGGCTTTTGTTCCTACCATATTGACCAAGAATTATTTGGAGAAATTGGAGAAGCTTAATAAAAATTGATTTTACAACAAAGACTAGTTGATTAGGATAGATAGAACTCGTATAAAATTGCCGCTTTGTTAATATATTTGTAGAGTTCCCTAAAAATAGATTTTTTATACAAAACAGCTGAAAAGTCACATTTTATGATGCAAGAAAGCAATTTTTTAAGTATAGATTTTTAAACATTGTTAATTCTCCATGTTTAGTCATTTGTGTATAGTGTTATTTATATTGCATTTCATATCTATATCATCTCTATATAGATCTATATCAGCTCTACAGATATCTCTATATGTTTCTCTATAATTATTAAGATGTACTAAAAACTAAGAAGTTTAACCTGGAAAATTTTGCATAAAGTGCAATTAATTCAATAATTTTGAAGCTAACACAACAGATCATTAAGATTCTTTATTTTCAGTAACTTTTTTAAAGAAAAACTTTAATGTATAGTTCTTTATTTTGGTATTTGTGCTAAAAATAGCATTCACATTTTTATTACTATTAGGAAAATTAGAAGACCTGAAAATTAGTTTTGTTGTTAGTCTCTTCATGGATTGCTTTATAGTAATTTTAATTTTGCTTTTAACTCAGGATTTTCATTATTTATTTTATTATATTTTACTTTTAGAGGTTTATTTTTTATTTTGGCATCATTCTTTCATTTCAAGGATCAGATTATTTCTTTCATAGCACTTCATAGTCTTTCAAAGAACTATTGTTTGCTGACAGCCCAATTCATATGACATGCTGAAACAGGTCAAGATAATGGGATATAATACTTATTTATGTTTCAGCCAGGGGTGCAATAATTTGTTTCATTTATTATTTAATACAATGCTTTGAGTATTTTTATTCTCAATTTTCAAAAAAAAAAAAAAGGTGGGGGGAACTGAGCTATAATTATTTCCTTAGTCAAATGGCAAATAACATCTAGATCAAAAGCTGGGTCTGATATGTAACTCTTAGGTATCCATTAAATTAAAAAAAAAAAAAAGTCAAAAAGCTGTTCCTTTATCTATATGCTTATTTAGGCAAGCTTTCTAGTTATTTAACATTTTGTAAACTATCTTTTTTTTTTTTTTTTTTTTTTTGAGACGGAGTTTCGCTCTTGTTACCCAGGCTGGAGTGCAATGGCGCGATCTCGGCTCACCGCAACCTCCGCCTCCTGGGTTCAGGCAATTCTCCTGCCTCAGCCTCCTGAGTAGCTGGGATTACAGGCACGCGCCACCATGCCCAGCTAATTTTTTTTTGTATTAGTAGAGACGGGGTTTCACCATGTTGACCAGGATGGTCTCGATCTCTTGAACTCGTGATCCACCCGCCTCGGCCTCCCAATAAACTATCTTTTTAACTATAAAGTTTTAGTTTCCCTTCCTCCAATTTCCATACTAATTCCCATAAATAGATACTGAACAACAAAAACTGATAATATAAGGTCCCTTCTCTCAAATAGTTCACTGCACTTTCGTGACATTTATATTTATTACATTATTGGTTGATGCATTATCTCTGAAAGCAAATTACAAGTGTTTTTGTGAAGGAACTAGATATTATACTTTTGTATCTTCTAGAATACAATAATGTAATAAATGCTATAATAAATGAAGATACTTTGTCATTGGCTATTAAATTAAATGAGAGAAATATTTCAAGGAACTGGATGTAAGATGGTTTTAGATATGACTTTTATTTTAACTCATTTATTTAATAAAAATAGAAGAAAGGTGCAAATGGCTTCCTCCACATTATGCAGAAGAAAGTTAAGCATTTTTAAAAATTGACACCAAGCTTGTTCAACCCATGGCCCACAGGCCATACATCACCCAGGATGGCTTTGACTGCAGCCTAACACAAATTTGTAAACTTTCTTAAAAGATTATGAGATTTTTTTAGCGATTTTTTTTTTAGCTCATCAGCTATCATTACTGTTAGTGTATTTTGTATGTGGCCCAAGACAATTCTTTTTCTAGTGTGGCCCAGGGAAGCCAAAAGATTGGACACCCCGATACACTACTACCCCAAATACTAATTCTCAAGGTAAATTTTAATGCCACCATACAATAATTACATTTGTAGAGCAAGTTTTATAGGTGAATTATTGTGCAGAATTCTACTGCGAGATGTAGCCATTTTTCTCTGTTCTACAAATACAAGGCATTTTAAAGGAATTATTCCATTAGAGATAAAAAGCAAATCTTGCCCTGAAAATATTACCTTGCATTTAACTTTGGAATCTGTAACCCTCTAACAAAAGTTCTTTGTTTGCCTAGTTTAGTGGTAGGCGGTTGCTGTACACATTTCTATACTTACCATTTGTTATCAACTTAGTTTGACAGCTTAAATCTAGCATAATGATATGGAAATATAAACAAATGTCAAATGCACTTTTGCATTCCATTATTTTCCCCCTTAAATCTTACCCTTAAAACTAGTCCTTTGCAAGAAATACAGAATCCAAAAAGAGTTTTCTTCAAAAACCTATATGATGTCATTTTATATATCTAGTAGTCCAATTTGACACACTATTTAGGTTACCCTAAGCTTAAACCAACTTAGATATGGGTTTTGAACTTTAGTGACCTCGTTGGCTTTCCAAAGGATTGTTTCAATAAACAGATGGATCATTTTCCAACAAGAATTTTTTTAATTAAAAATACTCATTAAGATCTATGTATGACTTCTATGCCTGAGAAGAGCAAATTCTAAAAGGATAAAACTTCAGACCACTTGAGGATATGGAATTCTGTGTTAAATTGACTTATTAGGGTCCTTTTATTCTATGTGATTTGTTTTTTATACCGTATTAAGCTAAATATCTGCAAACCTCCAATTATAGGTTTCTTGGAAACATTTGATGAATTGCATCTAGTGACTCTTATTGACAGTCTTCTTGAGCATTAGGCAATTGTGTTTTTTTAATCTGTTATAAAATGTTAAATTAGTGTAATTTTCTGGATTTCTTTTATGATAGTCTCAAGAAAGGGCAGATGTTAAAAGAGATGAATAAAAGAATTACATTTGGCAGCTTTTATGTCATGAAGTAAAAATTAACAGTGTGGTGAAAATACAATTTATTGTCTGAATTTGTATATTACCAGCATGAGAAAAGTCCATGGGGAGAAAAATTTACATTTAGCAATAAAATGGTGCTTTAAGAAGAAGGATTTTGAATTCAGATTTTGTGATAGAATTTTGTTTCAGTAGTGCCCTCCTGGTGCATCAAAAATATGAGTTGATTTGCTTATTTAAAGAATCATCTGTTGTCTAAATTAGATCATAGATATAAATAATTATCTTAATGCATATTTGCCTAGAGAATCTATGACAAACCTCTCATTTTGCACATACAGAAAGTTTCAATTTGATAAACTGATAAAAGAAAATGTATGCTTGAAACTCTGCAGAATTACATTTTAGAAATTTGGTATTATCTGTTAGATTCAGAACATCAGTGCCTTCAACTTATAATATTTAACATTTTATTGGAAATTATAAAGCAAAATTATTCTCTTCATTTATTGATTTCAAGAAGTAGAAAGAACAAGGATTTTCATGTCATGGATAAGTTTAAAAGCAGATTCTGATCTTTGTTAGCTGTGCAACTGTCATCAAAATATTTACCTTTCTGACCCTCACCTTCTTACCTCAATTTTTCATTTTTAAAAGGACAAAGACATGTTAAAGTGTTATAAATATTAAACTGATATGTGTGAGAGGTTGCATGTGTGTGTGTGTTTATGTAAATATATAGAATACTACCCAGAATATTTTATCTCCTCAAAATATTGTTGAATAAATGAACAAATGAATGAATAAATTGTGGGTGTGTTTACATATATATATGGGACCTGTATGTATGTGTATAGCTGATGCTTCAAACATAGAAATGCTTACTAAATAGTAGCCTTCATCCTTTTTTATTATTCTGGGGAATGATATACAGGTGCATCCAAAACATTCCAAAGTCTCAGTGCTCCGAATGTTGCCCTCCTGGGGTGTTACCAAACAAAGCCAAGGGGAAGAGGAATTGTTCGTGCTATAGTCTCACTTATCAGAGTTGTTTACTTCTGTCACTGATATGAATAAAGAACTGAGAGCAAAATTATGTCTATTTCCACCACCACAGCGACTGTGAATATGTGGCCAAATATTTGGCTATGATAGGGCTTCACATTCCCAATTCCAGTCCAGAGGCTGGTGGCATGTTTAACATTTGCTCAGAGACCACAGAGAGGTTGACAGCATTCTTACCTTCCCATTTATGGAAAGTAAAATATTAAGGGCTGTCTGTGGGATAACCACATGAACCCATGCAGAGCATCTCCTTTTGGAAAAAGCAGATCTGTCCCTGCAGAATTTAGCTAAACTGTACCAGCATCAGTGCTTTCAGAAGAGAAAATAATTCAAAAATATAACCATTAATTTGATATGCATAGACAGGTAAAGAACATTCTATGGGATTGTAAAAAGAAAAATGTTTCTGCAACATAGGACTAATAATTGCTTTTAGATGCCACCATTTCAACTTTCAGATAGAGGCAACACCTCACAAATACTTACATCTATTAGATTCAGTTGAGGAAATGGAAGAGAAACCCCCAAGTCTTAGGTATACAAAGATGAACGAGATGCTGCCTTAGTCATTCAAGACTTCACTTTACCAATGAAAGAAACAGACACACGAGTAAGAGCAAAAAAAAAAAAAAGAGAGAGAGAAATATGGCGAGTGCTATATAAATGAAAGTATAAGGGATTGTTGGGCTAAAAACCATGCTGACTTCCCCAAGCTTATTCCTTCTTCTTCTTAGAGGAGTGAGAATAGTGATGGAAGCAGTGGCATTTAATTTGGTGTTTAGTACTTCATGAAAAACCGTGAGAGAAGCCACAGGAAAGACATGTCCCCAGCATGGAATGGTGGCGTAGGGAGTGGTGTATGAGAAGATTCTGGGACCTGATTGTTCAGCCAAGGCTCCTGAGGAAGTCAAAGAGGGAAGTCACAGCAGTGAGTTAGGCTGTGAAGGCTTTGGGCTATTCTAAAGTGTCTGGAATTGTTTGTTTGTTTTTGTAAGCAGTTATGAGATATTGAAGTTTAAAAGGAAGTATTACATAGTTGAATGCTTTGTGTTGAAAAAATAACTGATTCAGGTGATCAAGAGCTAGGAATTGTAGTTAATCACTGGAATGACAAGATAACTAAATTCTAGTGTCATTTTAGGGTGCATATTAGAGTAACACTAATAACAACAGCAGATACATATAAAGTATATTTAATGTCATGAGAGAGAAGAGTAGAAATATTATGTATATGAGTAATAGTCAAAACAACTGGAGTGCTTATATTTAAAAAGCGAAAATAAATGTAGTTGTGCTTTTGGCTTGAAGATAAAGATACAACTTGACCTTTGGTGTTACCCATTACATGAATAGGCAATTTCATCCTTTTTTTTTTATGTTTTATTTTTTTGAGATGGAATCTCTCTGTTGCCAGCAGATACGATCTTTGCTTACTGCAAACTCCGCCTCCCAGGTTTAAGCAATTCTCCTGCCTCAGCCTCCCAAGTAGCTGAGATAACACGCATGTGTCACCACTCCTGGCTGATTTTTTGTATTTTAATAGAGACAGGGTTTCACTGTGTTAGTCAGGATGGTCTCGATCTCTTGATCTCGTGATCCACCCGCCTCGGCCTCCTAAAGTAGTGGGATTACAGGCGTGAGTCACTGTGTCCAGCCTTCATCCTTTCTAGTAAATTATTCTTTTTTGTTTTTAAGATTATAAGCTCTTAAAGGTTATATATTACATTCGTTGAAACTGTGTGAGTCATTCATTGATGATTTAGAACTTTTGTGATAATAGACTCATGAAATGATATGAATAAGTCAATGACGATTTAATATATTTTGTGATGTTAGGGCTGACAAACCACATTTTGAGCAATTATCTCATTTGATCTGCACACCACTGATGTGAGGTGTGTCTCCATTAATAGAGATACCATGCAGCGCAAGACGCGCTGAAGATTATGGAGAAAGATTTAGGATAATCCTGATCTCTTGCCACAGTAATTAGTGGCCAACATTAGCACTTCCTAGAGTACTTGGGAAGTCTCTTCTAAATGGAAATTCTTTGAGAGCCTAGATCAGAAAGAAATTCTTGTATTTCTCCAATTGGTTGTAACTTGTTATAAATATCAATCTAACTTAAATTGTCCATAGGTCAGAAAGATAACCATGTCATTATAATGATGGTTATGTATTGAGCATTTACTGTATATCAGATAATTTATATGTATTAAGTATCTTCATTCCATCCATATACCAGTATTGAAAGGAAGCTATGGTTGTCCTCATTTTACAGATGAGAAAACTGAGATTGAAGCTAAGAAAAATGTGTAAGATCACTTTGTCCTTAAATACAAGACAGATTTTTAAATCGAGTCCATCCGAATCTAAAGTCATGGCTGTTTCTACTGCCTAGCTTTTCCTCTCTGAAAGGTAGTACAATATTCCCTAATCTCCTGACCCACAGATGACTCGAATCAACAACTCAATTCTAAAATTACACAACACTTTAACACAGAATTTCATAGGGAAAATGTAAGGGCTTTCTATAGGGAAAATACAGTCCCCAGAAAACAGTTGGGAACTGGATTCCACAGTGAAATAAAAAGAAAGCAATAAAGTACCTCCATTGTTACTCTAAGTAGGACAATTATCTCTATTTTTTGAAATAGATATTAAAGCTAATTCTGTTTAGAAACTTTTCCACCTTAACTTTACCAAAAGATATAGAACATCAGACCAGACTTATTTCTGCACATTATTTCCCGGCCATTGTCTAAAGTGAGTCTTTAATAATTGTTCTTCCCGTGGTAGGATCTTTTTTTTTTTTTTTTTTTATTGCATTTTAGGTTTTGGGGTACATGTGAAAAACATGCAAGGTTGTTGCATAGGTGCATACGTGGCAGTGTGATTTGCTGCCTTTCTCCCCTTCACCTATATCTGGCATTTCTCCCCATGCTATCCCTCCCCAACTCCCCACTCGCCTCTGTTCCCCCCTCTCCCCCCGCAACAGACCCCAGTGTATAGTGCTCCCCTCCCTGTGTCCATGTGTTCTCATTGTTCAACACCCACCTATGAGTGAGAACATGTGGTGTTTGATTTTGTGTTCTTGTGTCAGTTTGCTGAGAATGATGGTTTCCAGGTTCATCCATGTCCCTACAAAGGACGCGAACTCATCGTTTTTGAGGGCTGCATAATATTCCATGGTGTATATGTGCCACATTTTTCCTGTCCAGTCTATCATTGATGGGCATTTGGGTTGGTTCCAGGTCTTTGCTATTGTAAACTGTGCTGCAATGAACATTCGTGTGCATGTGTCCTTATAGTAGAACGATTTATAATCCTTTGGATATATACCTAGTAATGGGATTGCTGGGTCAAATGGAATTTCTATTTCTAGGTCCTTGAGGAATCGCCACACTGTTTTCCACAATGGTTGAACTAATTTACACTCCCACCAACAGTGTAAAAGTGTTCCTATTTCTCCACATCCTCTCCAGCATCTGTTTTCTCCAGATTTTTTAATGATCGCCATTCTAACTGGCGTGAGATGGTATCTCAACGTAGTTTTGATTTGCATTTCCCTAATGACCAATGATGATGAGCATTTTTTCATATGTTTGTTGGCCTCATGTATGTCTTCTTTTGTAAAGTACCTGTTCATATCCTTCGCACATTTTTGAATGGGCTTGTTTGTTTTTTTCTTGTAAATCTTTTTTAGCTTGTTGTAAATTCTGGATATCAGCCCTTTGTCAGACTGGTAGGCTGCAAAAATTTTTTCCCATTCTGTTGGTTGCCGATTCACTCTATTAACTGTTTCTTTCGCCATGCAGAAGCTGTGGAGTTTGATCAGGTCCCATTTGTCTATTTTGGCTTTTGTTGCCAATGCTTTTGGTGTTTTGGTCATAAAGTCCTTGCCTACGCCTATGTCCTGAATGGTTTTGCCTAGGTTTTCTTCTAGGGTTTTTATGGTGTTAGGTCTTATGTTTAAGTCTTTAATCCATCTGGAGTCAATTTTAGTGTAAGGTGTCAGGAAGGGGTCAAGTTTCTGCTTTCTGCATATGGCTAGCCAGTTTTCCCAACACCACTTATTGAACAGGGATTCCTTTCCCCATTGCTTGCTTTTGTCAGGTTTATCAAAGATTGGGTGGTTGTAGATATGTTGTGTCACCTCCGATGCCTCTGTTCTGTTCCATTGGTCTATATCTCTGTTTTGGTACCAGTACCATGCTGTTTTGATTACTGTAGCCTTGTAGTATAGTTTGATGTCCGGTAGTGTGATGCCTCCCGCTTTGTTCTTTTTGCTTAGAATTGACTTGGCTATGCGGGCTCTCTTTTGGTTCCATATGAAGTTTAAGGTGGTTTTTTCCAGTTCTGTGAAGAAGGTCATTGGTAGCTTGATGGGGATAGCGTTGAATCTGTAAATTACTTTGGGCAATATGGCCATTTTCACGATATTAATTCTTCCTAACCATGAACATGGAATGTTTCTCCATCTGTTTGTGTCCTCTCTTATTTCGTTGAGCAGTGGTTTGTAGTTCTCCTTGAACAGGTCCTTTACATTCCTTGTTAGTTGTATTCCTAGGTATTTTATTCTCTTTGTAGCAATTGTGAATGGCAGTTCGTTCTTGATTTGGCTCTCTTTAAGTCTGTTATTGGTGTATAGGAATGCTTGTGATTTTTGCACATTGATTTTGTATCCTGAGACTTTGCTGAAGTTGCTTATCAGTTTCAGGAGATTTTGGGCTGAGGTGATAGGGTCTTCTAGATATACAATCATGTCGTCTGCAAATAGAGACAATTTGACTTCCTCCTTTCCTAATTGAATACCCTTTATTTCCTTTTCTTGCCTGATTGCTCTGGCTAGAACTTCCAGTACTATATTGAATAGGAGTGGTGAGAGAGGGCATCCTTGTCTAGTGCCAGATTTCAAAGGGAATGCTTCCAGTTTTTGCCCATTCAGTATGATATTGGCTGTCGGTTTGTCGTAAATAGCTTTTATTATTTTGAGATACGTTCCGTCGATACCTAGTTTATTGAGAGTTTTTAGCATAAAGGGCTGTTGAATTTTGTCGAAGGCCTTCTCTGCATCAATTGAGATAATCATGTGGTTTTTGTCTTTGGTTCTGTTTATGTGGTGAATTACATTTATAGACTTGAGTATATTGAACCAGCCTTGCATCCCTGGGATGAATCCTACTTGATCATGGTGGATAAGCATTTTAATGTGCTGTTGCAATTGGCTTGCCAGTATTTTATTGAAGATTTTTGCATCTATGTTCATCATGGATATTGGCCTGTAGTTTTCTTTTCTTGTTGAGTCTCTGCCGGGTTTTGGTATTAGGATGATGTTGGTCTCATAAAATGATTTGGGAAGGATTCCCTCTTTTTGGATTATTTGGAATAGTTTCAGTAGGAATGGTACCAGTTCCTCTTTGTATGTCTGGTAGAATTCGGCTGTGAACCCATCTGGACCTGGGCTTTTTTTGGGTGGTAGGCTCTTAATTGCTGCCTCGACTTCAGCCCTTGTTATTGGTCTATTCAGGGTTTCAACTTCTTCCTGGTTTAGGCTTGGGAGGAGGCAACTGTCCAGGAATTTATCCATTTCTTCCCGGTTTTCTAATTTATGTGCATAGAGTTGCTTGTAATAATCTCTGATGATGGTTTGAATTTCTGTGGAATCTGTGGTGATATCCCCTTTATCATTTTTTATTGCATCTATTTGGTTATTCTCTCTTTTCTTTTTTATTAGTCTGGTTAGTGGTCTGTCTATTTTGTTGATCTTTTCAAAAAACCAGCTCCTGGATTTATTGATTTTTTGTAGGGTTTTTCGTGTCTCTATCTCCTTCAATTCTGCTTTGATCTTAGTTATTTCTTGTCTTCTGCTAGGTTTTGAGTTTTTTTGATCTTGCTCCTCTAGCTCTTTCAATTTTGATGATAGGGTGTCAATTTTAGATCTCTCCTTTCTTCTCATGTGGGCACTTATTGCTACATATTTTCCTCTAGAGACTGCTTTAAATGTGTCCCAGAGATTCTGGTATGTGTTGTCTTCGTTCTCGTTGGTTTCGAAGAACATCTTTATTTCTGCCTTCATTTCAGTGTTTATCCAGTCTACATTCAGGAGAAAGTTGTTCATTTTCCATGAAGCTGTGCGGTTCTGGGTTGGTTTCTGAACTCTGAGTTCTAACTTGATTGCACTGTGGTCTGAGAGACTGTTTGTTATGGTTTCCGTTCTTTTGCATTTGCTGAGGAGTGATTTACTTCCAATTATGTGGTCAATTTTAGAGTAGGTGTGATGTAGTGCTGAGAAGAATGTATATTCTGTGGATTTGGGGTGGAGAGTTCTGTAAATGTCTATTAGGTTTGCTTGGTCCAGGTCTGAGTTCAAGTCCTGGATATCCTTGTTAATTTTCTGTCTGGTTGATCTGTCTAATATTGACAATGGGGTGTTGAAGTCTCCCACTATTATTGTGTGGGAGTCTAGGTCTCTTTGTGATTTTTTAAGAACTTTCCTTATATATTTGGGTGCTCCTGTATTAGGTGCATATATATTTAGGATCGTTAGCTTTTCTTGTTGCATTGATCCTTTTACCATTATGTAATGTCCTTCTTTGTCTCTTTTGATCTTTGTTGCTTTAAAGTCTGTTTTGTCAGAGATGAGAATTGCAACTCCTGCTTTTTTTTGCTCTCCGTTTGCTTGGTAAATCTTCCTCCATCCCTTTATTGTGAGTCTTTGTGTATCCTTGCATGTGAGGTGGGTTTCCTGGATACAGCACACTGATGGGTTTTGGCTTTTTATCCAGTTTGCCAGTCTGTGTCTTTTGATTGGGGCATTTAGTCCGTTTACATTTAGGGTTAATATTGTTATGTGTGAATTTGATCCTGTCATTTTGATGCTAGCTGGCTGTTTTGCCCATTGGTTGATGCAGATTCTTCATTGTGTTGATGCTCTTTACGGTTTCGTGTGTTTTTGGAGTGACTGGTTCTGGTTGTTCTTTTCTATGTGTAGTGCCTCCTTTAGGAGCTCTTGTAAAGCTGGTCTGGTGATGGTGAAATCTCTGAGTTCTTGCTTGTTCACAAAGGATTTTATTTTTCCTTCACTTATGAAGCTTAGTTTGGCTGGATATGAAATTCTGGGTTGAAAGTTCTTTTCTTTAAGGATGTTGAATATTGGCCCCCACTCTCTTCTGGCCTGTAGGGTTTCTGCTGCGAGATCTGCAGTGAGTCTGATGGGCTTCCCTTTATGGGTAACCCGACCTTTCTCTCTGGCTGCCCTTAGTATTTTCTCCTTCATTTCAACCCTGGTGAATCTGATGATTATGTGCCTCGGTGTTGCTCTTCTAGGGGAATATCTTTGTGGTGTTCTCTGTATTTCCTGGGCTTGAATATTGACCTGCCTTGCTAGGTTGGGGAAGCTTTCCTGGATAATATCCTGGAGAGTATTTTCCAGCTTGGATGCATTCTCTTCGTCACATTCAGGTACCCCTATCAAACGTAGATTAGGTCTTTTCACATAGTCCCATATTTCTTGTTGGCTTTGTTCATTCCTTTTTACCCTGTTTTCTCTAATCTTGCCTTCTCGTTTTATTTCATTGAGTTGATCTTCTACCTCTGATATCCTTTCTTCTGCTTGGTCAATTCGGCTGTTGAAACTTGTGCATGCTTCGCGAAGTTCTCGTGTTGTGTTTTTCAGCTCCATCAATTCACTCATATTCCTCTCTAAGTTGTCCATTCTCGTTAGCATTTCGTCAAGTCTTTTTTCAAGGTTCTTAGTTTCTTTGCATTGGGTTAGAACATGTTCTTTTAGCTCACGAAAGTTTCTTATTATCCACTTTCTGAAAGCTGATTCCGTCATTTCCTCACACTCATTCTCCATCCATTCTTGTTCCCTTGCTGGTGGGGAGTTGTGCTCCCTTGTAGGAGGAGAAGTGTTCTGATTTTGGGTGTTTTCATCCTTTTTGTGCTGGTTTCTTCCCATCTTTGTGGATTTCTCCGCCTATCGACTTTGTAGTTGCTGTCTTTCTGATTTTGGTAATTTTAAGTCTGCAGCAGCAGAACTCATAAACCCCCTTTTTCTTCCCTCCCGGTGTTCTGTCCCGGGGATTTAGGGAGTTATGATTTTCCGCTGTCTTGTTGTTGCTTTCCCTGCCCTCAAGGTGGCAGCCTAGTCGCACTCAGCCTGTAGAGGCTTTGCTGAGCTGCTGTGGGCTCCGCCCAGCTTCCTTGTGAACTTCCCTGCAGTCCTGTTTATATGGGCGTAGTTAGAACTGTTTCCACTATGATGGCCCGCCCCTGTAGTGACAGAGTCTCTGTAGTGGCCGGTTACCTTGGTTGTGGCAAATTGCCCTAGGAACTGCAGGATGTGTCCTAATGGAGGGCGCCCCTCCTCCACAGAGCTGGACCGACCCGGGTTCAGTTGTGTTTCCTGAGGCACTTTCTTTGCCCAGGAGTCTCCTGTCTTGTCTCCCTGTTTCAGCTCCCCTTGCTGGCTTACCGGGGACTCGGTTTCACTCACTCTGCAGGAGGAGCCACTTCCCTTGCCTCAGGGCATAGGCCAGGCCGAGTGGTTGCGCCAGTCAAACCAGCCGCGCTGGCGACCTGTGGGGCTCTTTCCTCTGTGAATCTCCTGGTCTGTGGGCAGTAAAAATCCGCTGCCCAGTGAGCCGTTGCTGAAGCAGCGGCTCTGAGATTTGTGGCGCGTTTTTGCCCAGGGAATCTCCTGGCTTGACTCCCTGTTTCAGCTCCCCTTGCTGGCTTACAGAGGACTCGGTCGCACTCACTCTGCAGAAGGAGCCGCTGCTCCCTGCCTCAGGGTGCAGGCCTAGCAGCGGCCGCGCCACTCAAGCCAGCAGCGCTGGCGACCTGTGGTGCTCTTCCCCCTGTGAATCTCCTGGTCTGTGGGCAGTAAATATCCGTCTGGAAATGCGGCGTCCACTCACCCTCTGCACTTTCTCTCGGAGCTGCATTCGCGAGTTCCTCCTAATCGGCCATCTTGGATCTCCCCAGAACACTCCCCGTGGTAGGATCTTTACACACCACACACTCACAACTGTAAGGCTAGTTTTCTATCTGCTAACAGAGGAATGCTTCTTGTCTGCATGGAGAGAAAGGAGCAGTCCCTATGTGGAGGCTGCTGTCTGTGTTTATTCAGGTCTTAGAGAATACAACCTTTTCTGCTTTTGATCTGGGCATGTGCTTATGAGCCTTTCTCCCTGACCATAGGAAATGCTACAGTTTGGAACTGAGAGTTGGAAATGTAGGATTTGACTCATGGCCTCATGTCATATTGGGAAAGTCATTTTAATTTAATTTAGTATCAGATGTGATGATACTCTTTTCAGGGAGAGTTTTTTTTTTTTTTTTTTAAATTGGACTTTGCTTGTAGTTTTACTGTTTTATAGATTATTTTTTACTGAATTTTAAAATCATTGTAGGCATTCTTTTTATAATAGTGGGATGAGAAAATAAAGAACGGTAAGATGAGAGAAAAAATACAAAATCAACAAAATTAACAAGTATACAGGAAGAAGTTTACTTCAACTTTTGAGTGAGAAATATACGACAGGTTAGGTAAGAAGTTTATTTCTGTAAATCAAGGGTGTGTCTTGCTTCCAACAGCAACTCTTCCTAACGTGTGCTGATGGTGAAACATAGAGATGGCAGTGTGAGAATCAGGAGATTAACCGTCTGCAAAATTCAAAATTTTTACCAAAGCATTGGAAGAAAAAAGTTCATCATTCTGCAATAAGTCTAGGGAGGTCATCACCACCACAAGGTTCCACTGTCTAAGAAGCCACTCATAAGTTTAAAGGCTCATTCAGTAACTCAGTCAGTATGAGTCTTCCTGGAGCATATGCCAAATGTGTTCTTGTTTTAATTCTGTTCCACAATTCACTATAACAAAGATGAGTCTCTACTAAACTTGGTTTCACATGCCCCATGCTTTGTTTATATTTCAATGTGTATTTGATATCACCTTCAATTATTTTATTAGAAACATGACATACAATTGTTAGGAGTTGTAATGTTAAAGAAAGTGCTATAATATGGCACTTTCTTGGTTCAGATGATTTTAAATCTAATTTTTAAAAAAATTTTATTGGAGCATATGAAAGGACAATAAAAAGATAATTAAGCTTATAACTGTTTTTATTTTTTCAAAGTAATGTGTTCAAAAGAACTATCCTCTTTGAGAATAAAACATCAAAGGGATAGTTAACTATCAGGAGGAACACATTTGTAGAAATGTTTAGTTCCCATTCATTCATAATATACTTCTCAAGTGAAAGCTAAATTAGAACATAAAATGAAATGAAAAAATATGTATTTCCAATTTACTTTTAATAACTTCACAAATTTTTATGACATTCTTTAGAACAGAATCAAGATTTTACTTCCGATATTTATTTCTTTTGAAGTTAAACATGCAAATATACTTCCTCACACACTTTCACACATTCGAGCCTACTATATCTAGCAGCATGGTTTCTAAATTTTCATGGTAAACTTAAAATCCTTTAATAATATATAGAAATTCTGGAACAAATTGTATCAATATTTATTCCTTCTGACATCAAAAAAGAATATTTGAGCGAATAACAGAATCTTTTTCTAATATTGATCATGGGGTAACATGGTTAAATCAACAATATCTACATATCCTAACTTATCACTAATTGATGATGTTTCACTAGATGTCAGTTGCATTTGTAAGGAGTAATGGTTTAAAGGAGAATGAAAATGAAATGGCAGAGGAATTATTTGAAATATAGGTAATAAGGCTGAAGAAATCACGCAATAGTCATACAGAGAAGAACTTGATTACTGTCATTGTATTCTAAAGAATACCTAAAATATTTAAGAATCATAGTTGGTTAATTAAAATTAATTCTGAAAGCATTATCCTTTGAAACACTTTGAAACAACCATTGCTTTTTATTTAAGGCAAAAACACTTTGTTTCAAAGGATAATAAGTGAGAAAATATGTGAAATAACCAACTATGCCCACTCTATTTTCTGGCCTGCTACAAAGCTAGATGTGATCAATTTCTCACCTTTGTTAGGTATTTGTTTTCATCCATGAGGTTTAATTTTCATTCCCAGGAGAACTGAAAGAAATTTTATATATACTCTTTAGAGCCGTCCTGTTAGGTTTCCTCAGAAACACTTCATCGATTTATAGACACAATTTGCTGTGAGAACTCGAGAATCTGCAACATTTCTCTTGATGTGCTGCTCTGGAATCTAAAAATTCAATCCCACAGGCCTTTTTAATCACTGAAAAGTTTTCATCCCTTTTGTGTTCAACTTTTTGTATCCAGCATAGTGAAATGTGAGCCATACCCCAGATTCTACCCTGGATAATTCAGTAATTCTTAACAGCTGACTTCAACTTAAAATATCGAATTTGAGGCACACAGAGACGCTTTTTCCTTTGGGCCGTTATAAAACTCCCAGTCAATGTCATTTTTTTTTTCCAAAAAGGAAGAATAAAGGAAACTGATAATTTTGTTATACTTGTATTCTTATTAACATATTGACAACATTATCAGATTTATATTTTAGTCATAAATGTTTTTAAGTATTTAGAGTTTGAAAAATTTGTATAATACCATCTGTGTAAAGATTCCTTTCAAAATCAAGTATCTCTGGATATGAGACTTAAATGATGTTTATATATGAAAAACAGTATACGCTCAACTCTGCCTGACACAATGTTAAAATTAAGGCAAGTTAATATTTAGCTCTTTCTGCCATAGGGAACCAGAGTAGTGGTTATTAAGTGAAAGGAAAAGATGAATAAATTCACAACCATTGCTTTTTATTTAAGGCAAAATTTATCCAAATAAAAGCTAGAATATATTAATTTATAAATGATTATTTATTTATATACCTGTAAAGAAAAAGAAAGAGAAGGTGAGACAAATGAAAAGAGAAAAAGATTAACATTTTTGTTTATAAACATTTAGAAAATGAGGTATGCGAAGATCAGCTTTGATAGTACCTTATAATAGTTCTATAGAAAACTCCCATTAAGTTAGATTAACTTGGTAACCCAAGTCAAAATTTGTTGCAATTTCTAAATATTGTGCTTATATTATAAAGAGATGAACGTATTGCCTCACTGATTTTAAAGAAGATATTTAATAAATATGTAAAAGAGATGGTTTTCAAAAGTATTTATTAATCATAATTAACATATCTCTAGTTAACTAGAGATGCTTGACAACTGTGGGGTCCTTTAGTTAAACACTCTCATGGTCCTGGTAGTTTCGTTTCTATAGTAAACAAGTATTCGAGTTGTTTAACAAAAGCTGAATTTCAAGTTACCACTTTTGGAAATTGGGGAAGTTTAAATTAAAAGAATAGTATGGTAATCTTTTTCTTATTAATGCTTTTTTTTTTTTTTTTAAATAGAGTCTTGTTCTGTCACCCAATTTGGAATGCAGGGGCACAGTTTTGGCTCACTACAGCTTCAACCTTTCAGGTTCTACTGATCCTCCCATCTTAGCCTCCAGAGTAGCTGGGACTAGAAACATTCACCACCACAATGCCCCACAATTTTTTTTTAATGTTTTGTAGAGATGAGGTCTCACTATGTTGCCCAGGTTGGTCTTGAACTCCTGGCCTCAAGTGATCCTCCTGGCTGGGCTTCCCAAAGTGCTGGGATTGCAGGCATGAGCCACCTCACCTAGCTCTCATTATTCTTTAATGAATATCGGAAATAATTCAGTCAAGCCAGCTTTCTTTTTTTAACATTTTCATAGAAATTAACAAAGGAAGTTCGATCTATAAGAGTGACATACCTACCTGAAGCAGTTACTTACAAATAGAGGCTGCTAACTACTTCAAAAACAGGAAAGTAAAACAATATTTCTCATAAAAATTCTCAAGGCGAAGAAATAGAAAACACTTAAAAGTTGAAAACAGCTTTAATTAGTATTATAATACTCATTTTATACTCTTCAATAAAGATAAACATAAATGTATTGAAAACATTTTAAATTTAGGAAAATAAAAATATATATTCCTCACACTAAATTACCAACTATTGTTATTTTGGTGATTTCAACATAACTCTAGTAATTCTGTAAATATTATATCTTTATTAATTTTATTATCCTTAAAGTAATACATGCTGTAAAATTTAAATAGTATAGAAATAGATATTTTAAAAATTGTTTTATTGCCTGTTTCACCAACAAAGTTAATATATATTAAACAAAATTGTGTTCACATATTCTAGGACATATATATATGATTTTTTAATGTGTTATCCTGGAATTCATGTTATTGCTTCACAACTTTATTTACCCAATAATATACAAGACACTTTTTTCAGTACTTTTAAACTTGTATATTACATTTTAATTACATAAAATGTAAGATTTAGAGTGCTAATTTTATCCTAAGCAACTTATAGATTTTCAAGTAGCTCCCAGTTACTTCCCTTTATTGCCACATTATTTCAATTAATACCATCATGGATATCTTTTACTATGTACGGAATGTTTGCTTAGCTTCCTAGAGTTGGAAATACTGTATCAAAGGGTATGATCACTTTATAATTCCAATGCAAATGGTTTCCCACCTTCATTCTTCACTCTCAGAGATTACAAAGTGTCATAAAAAGACCATGCACTTGAAGTCAGGCAGACCTGGCTTCTGACTAACAGGTCATCCTGTGTAAATTTGGAGATGTTTTTCATCTCTGTGAATCTCATTTTTCTATGTTCCTGAGTCTTAAGATACAAAAGGTAAAAAATTATTTCTAATGATTTTATGAGGATTAAATGTGAAAAACTGTAAAGACAAAGGGCATCTTTTTAAATCTTACTTGTGAATTGGGAAGTAAAAAAATGTTTCCATCATTTTGTCATAATAATAATATTTTCTAGGATGAAACTTTTTCCTCTCAGTTTATGGAGAACCAAAGGCCTCAAGTGACTTCAAGATTCTACTGAAAATATATTCCTGGAAAGTTTGAGATGTGAATACAATCTAGATCAGAGCTAGTTAGAGTAAATTATAAAGCAACCAGAAATTTCTGAAAGGATTGGAAGCTGTTTTGGCAGGGAAGCCATAGGGAAAAATTATCCTCCTGATTTGTAATAGAGACTAGTTCTGAGGGTAGAATAGGGAGGTCGAGCTCATGGAATAAAATCCTATTTCAAAGAACCATGGCTCAAGTTTTATAAATGTTTCAGAAAAAGCACTTTCAGAAATGAAAACCAGATTAGTTTAATATATATTGTAGCTGTGAGGAACTATCAAAAATATAAGATAAATCACAAATTCAAAACACCAGTCAAAATTAAAAAAAAAAAAAAAAACAATGACAGCTTTGCTTTAAACTTTTAACCCAAGGGCATTTTAGAAAAACCAGCAAGGCCACTCTAATGATAAAGTCTGTGTCTTCTACTATGGATGGTAAGGATACGCTTCAGAAATGTTTTTGAAATAAATGTAATCAAGCATTAAAGCAGCCTGTAGTGCTAAAATGAAACCAGGTGGATTAACTGCTCTATGCATTTTATATTCCTTGCAGCATTATCACTGTTGTTTTCATTAAGGAATTTACACACCATTATATAACAACGTTGGTTTTTCCTCAGTGATATGTGAATCATATATAAAGAGTGCTTCCAAAGAGAATGGAATATGAAAAATAAATCACACTAATTGGTAAAGGACTCTTTGAATTTTACTTAAAAATGCTAACAATATTCTTTCAACTAGGTAGAAATATTACTTTAAAGAAATAAACACACTAGAAACATCATAATATTATAAAAATATTCCACAAATGTGCCAACAATTGGATCATACATATCTTGTTGGAAAATCCCCAGAATTCCTAGACAGTTGTGAGACTTGCAATTATCACTTTAAAATTATGAAATTGTGTTATCTTGAATTAATGACACTGCTAAGGCTTATATAAAATAACCAGATTTTTCAGCTAATATGAAAACTACTTAAAATCTTAGGAGTTTTGAAATATGTGAGATTACTTTTTAAAATTCATGTTTTAATGTTCTACCACTCTAACATAGTTTTATTGTTTTGAACTGTGTCATCTTCCATATTTAATTTTCTAAGATCCCCATCTAGTCAATGAGAAGGAAGTTTTTATTTGTCATTGTCCAGCCAGCAGAGGGCAATAGAGCATTGTGTACTAAACACCCTCAACCAATTGAAACACATTTCGTAGGGGAGGGATTTTTCTGTTATGAACAAATAAAAATATAAATTAAAGAGACTTGCTATCAACTTCTATTTCAATAGGATGTGTATGTGTATGTGCACCCCTTGAGTTTTTGATTTATGTTTTTGATAATTTATTATGATTATAGTGAACTCATTATCTGAAATTAGTCCAAGGGTACATGAATAAAAAACTAAGAAACAGCATAATGGTAAATGTTATCCGATCTTTAGAGAACATTTCAAAAACTACAAAGTTTTGTATTTTTAAAGAAGTTACCGTAGAGTGAGATTCTATTGCCCACTTCATAGTGGCAAAGGTAGTAATGAATTATCTGAGCTAAAAAAACATGCCTCTCATCTCATTTAAGTTTTTGCAAATAAATGGTTTACTGGTACTTTCTTTAAGTATCTATTAGTATATCCATTCTGAACTTAATTTATTAAGTTAAATTTATTATATTATTTATCATTTAAAAATCATTTAATGATGGACTAATGAAATCTCTCAAAAAGTATGTAGGAATTAGTATAATGTACAATGGAAGGAAAATCTTGATAAAAATATGATTTAAACAATGTAATCTTTTCTCTCATTGTTAAATTAGTTCTGAAGGTATTTTATACTCTGTATTGTGTATTAAAAATAATTTACTAAACACATGTTATTGTTATAAGGTCATGGAATGTCTGGACCTCCTAGCTTTAAACTATGATTCTTTCATTCTAGAAGTTATTGCTTCCCTCTCTTAAGCATTATCTATGCACAGAAAGGTAAGCATTTAAAAAGCTCATTTCATGACACTTAAATATACATTGAGCATTTCCTTTTCATCCTTTTGGCTTTGTACCTTATATAAGCCTGTGTGTCTATCTCACTATTGTTTAAGAGTATTGCATTTTAAAATACTATATTAATTGCAAACTCCCTGAATAAAATCAGATTTGAATTATTTGGAAGAATATTGTATGTAGACATGTTTTAAATTATATTCATGGTTTTCTGAACATTCTTTTAAACAACAATCTTTATATGCTTCCCTTATTAAATTAAAAAAGTGTTCCATTTTCTACTGCTAGCTATAAACTTAATTTTGAGCTTTTTTCACAATGAAATCACAATAATAATAATAATCGATTAATAGTTGATGATTGCTTACTTCATTACAAGCGTTTTATGTGTATTAGCTGTTTTAATCCTTGCAAAACTCCTAGAAGGGAAGAACTATTATGCTCTTCACTTAATATAAAAAGAATAGCTGTTATTGATATTAAGAAACTTATTCATCATCATTCAGCTAGTCAGTGACAGAGATGGACGTTTGTATTCTTACCCACTTACACATTTTAGAAACAAACATTGTGCTTTATCATTATTCTACATATGTACCTAAACATTTTATTTTTCCCGCTTCAAAGAGCAAGTTTAAGTAAACTAACTTTTAAGTTGTCTGAGATATTCCTGTATCTTGTAAATCCCTGGTAGAGGAACAATACATGTTATACATGCAGTTTTTTTTCCTAGAGAAATATAAAAGTACACATATATATTCAGTAATGACTAACAAGACACTAAAACATATCAATAGACAATATTTACTATACTCATTCAAACTACATCCACACAAAAGCAAAATTTTGTTAGTTCTCATTTCATCATGTAAACTTGGGTAGCATTTAGAAATTACAATAATTAGATAATTTAGAAATTATAATAGCATAATTTAGAAATTATAATTATTAGAAGTTATTTAAAATGTTTCGATTAACTCTCAATAGCTTATATCTAGCTAAGTGTCCATGCCAATTTAATGGTGCACTCTGCCTTACCATCACATTATCACCTTTATTACATTATTTAATTCAAGTATGCATGAAAGTAAATAATATATTAGAGCTGGGTGCAGTGGCTCATGCCTGTAATCCCAGCACTTTGCGAGTCCAAGGCGGGTGGATCACCTGAGGTCAGGAGTTCAAGACCAGCCTGGCCAACATGGAGAAATCCCATCTCTGCTAAAAATAGAAAAAATAGCTGGGCATGGCGGTGCATGCCTGTAATGCCAGCTTCTTGGGAGGCTGAGGCAGGATAATTGCTTCCACCCGGGAGGCGGCGGCTGCAGTGAGCTGAGATCGTGCCACTGCACTCCAGCCTGGTCGACAGAGCGAGACTACGTCTCAAAAAGATACATAAATAACATATTGGAAAAAGATGCCTCTTTATGTAAGCTCTAGATGGCCACATATTAGAAGAATGTAATTGCATTTTCTTTATGAAGCTATATAAACATTTAAGGATTGAGGATGTTCGTATAGAATTTTATAATATTTACAGTACTCTCCCATATGGTAGCACAGCATTGCTTGACTAATAACTTTAGAACCTAACTGTACCCAAATCATAAGGTACATGGCCACCATCTTATGTAATCCTCACAAGAACAAAAACATTCCCCAGTGTATATTAAAGAACTAGCGCAGAGTTACTCAGTCTTGACACTATTGGCATTTTGGGCAAACGTATTCTTTGCTGTGAGTGAGAGACTGTCTTATGCAATGGAACGTGTTACAGCAGTATCCCTTGCCTTAACACACTAGATGTCTCTACCACCTCCTCCACTCCCTTCCCCAGCTGTGACTACCACAAATGTCTCTGGCCATTGCAGAATGTGAATGGGGAGGGATTAGTGGTAAGGGGGTGAAATTGCCCCTAGTTGAGAACACTGAAATAGAGTAAATCTTTTAGTGATTGTCCGTTTTCCTTTAGGAAATGGATAGTTAGATGAAATGCCAAAACCATGAATGCCCAGATATCTGCAATCTGTACATGGACTTTCTTCTCACTCATACTTTTTGTCTAGCTAAGTGTTTTTCAAAACATAGTATACTACACAAAATTATCAACAAAACAATGCTTAATGGCTTAATGTACTTTGGGAAAAGAGAAAACGCCATCGGTGAACAAGTCATTACTTCCACTGTGGAGTTTACAAGAAAGGAGGCAGGCTTCAAAGATGTATTTTTTATAGCAATTATTTGTGATCAGCGCTATGGAGAAATAGTCAACGTTGTTCTAGGAACATCACACAGAAATCTGATATATAAGGAAAGGCTGGAAATGGCAGGTCTAGGTAGGCTTTTCTGAGGAAGAGACTTTGATCTGAAACTTAAAAGATAAATTGAACTTACCCAGGGGAAGTCTGGGCTAGATGGTAAATTCTTCAAACTGTGTCCTCCTACTTTAATCACATAGCTTCCGCCTGGAAAGAATATTTAATGATATTCTAGGAAATATACATATGTCTGAGGAAACATCTCTGTATGCATTACTACCTTTTAAGGTATTACTATTGGGAAATATTAAGGGGAGCAAGATCAGAGAAATGTAGTGTAGTAGACAATCTTGTTTATTAATAAGACTTTGTCAGGTGTTCTGTACATTTCAGTATAAGTTAAAATAAACTGATAAATAGTCACCATTATTTAAGACAGATGGACTTGCCAGATAAATATCTGATTTTTAAAAGTGACAAAATTACTAACCTCAAAAAATAATGATATTACTTCTTCAATCAGTAAAGCATAAGAGATGATACTCTTTTTAACAATTGTTTTAATTTTAGGTTCATTTTTCTCCAGGAAAAAAGAGGATAACTAAGTCTTTCAAACTCCTATTGTGTGATAAGCCACCTATGAAATTTAAAGAAAAAAATCAAGAAATAGAAATGTTAGCCAAATAATGTGATTTGGATAAACTATGATGCACATAATACAAATAGGTTGATCCCTATTTAGACTAGTACATTTATGTATGATTATGTCATCATCACTGACAATAATTACAATAGCCAAATGTTAAACAGTATGATCTCCCAGCTGAAAGGAACACTTAGTGAAATAATGAACTGTGCTTAAGTTTATACTTTTTCCCAAAGGTAACTGTTTAGGAAAAGTGCTTATGTCTTAATTTATTGCCCTTACTAAAAGAAAAGTATTTACTTTCTGGTGTGAAATACAAGACTTGCGAAATTCAAGCATAGCTGTGAAGAACAAACATTTTCATTTATTAATCACTTGTAATAAAAACAAAAGGCATCCCTTGAACAAGCATATAATAATTCTATTAAGTACAAAGAAGAAATTTAGGTTTTAATATATGTCTCATGGTTTTTCATAGTTAACTGTGATCTTTTTAGCTCTTATATATGTTGGTTCTAAGATCATTGGAATAAGTAATCTATATAGCAATGTCGAACAATTGGGTAATTGAATAAACTGTGGGAAGTATGAATTGCTTCAATAGAATACTTGTAATTAAAATGAAATTTACAACACTTTAGCTAGAAAACATTCTAATATGACTTAAAAAATCAGATTATGCACACCTTCACAGCAATAGAAGTAACTTAAACATCTAACAATTGGAGACTAGTTACATGTATTTTAATACATTCATCTGATGGAATTCTGTTTTGCTCTTTCAATGATAGTGTTAAAGAATATTTTATGACCTGGAAAAAAGTTATAAAGACTATTTTTGAATGAAAATGTAGGTTTCATAACAGTTTTTAGACCACTATTCCATGTTGTTAGATAAAAAGTCTTTACATGCAAAGTGAAATAAGAAAAGATATACAACAAAATGTTGATAGCATACGCGATTATATCTGAGAGAATTACTGTAATATTTTTTGTTTCTTTTGTGAGTATTTTCCAAATGCTCTAAAACTATGTTACTTGTATATTGTGAAAAAAATTAAAATCTTATTAGAACCAATCATGATCTGAATATAAGCCTATCAACCATACTACTTTTAGTATGTACTCTTAAATTTTTAGCAAAGAATTAACATACTAAACTAGTAAAACAATATTTTACTTTGTAACTAAAACATCGTAAGTAAAAAGTAATATTTAGAAATCTTCATATAAATAGAATAATTTTGGTATGATGTTTTTGGTGATAAGATTGTTTTACTGGCTTCAGCAAATGTCTGTTTTGTTTCACAAATACACCTGGGATACATAACTGCAATAAGATATATATAACAAGATGTGGTGTTCGAAGTGAAATTCTACCTTCTAGGTGTAACAAAGCAACTCTAAAGATGTATATAGTGATAGGAAATTGAGAAGATGAGATTAGATCAAATCCACAAAGACTTTTAGTTCCAATAGTGAAATTGGATGATTTCTTTTGGAATGTGGCCAGGATGTCAGAGAGGGGTGATTAAACTCTTGGGAAAATATATAATTATCCTTGTTGTTAAGACAGTAGGTTTATATTCTGTGTCAGTTTTAAGTGCAGTTTGTTTCTCAGTTAAAATTACACGATGTGGATTCAGTATTTACCCACAAGAATGAGCACTTCCATATTTAGAATCACAGTCCTCAGTCACACCAAGGAGCTATTAAATCCCAAAGCCCCAATTTGGCTTCTCAAGTGTGAAGTCTTCCCATAAGCCATATAAAAGAGGAATAGATTAATAGGTTATAAAATAAATAACTTCCAAATAATTATGGTACTACAATTTAATAAATTCTTTAGTATTGTTATTATTGCTTATGATAAACTTGGATACCCTTTTTCAAAAGGTAATATAACATTGAATATTTAGGACTACTTTTATTTCATATAAACATCAAAATAGGAAACTCTAATACAATTTCAAGATGGTTTTTAAATGAACATAGTACTTCTTTATAGAACTGTTTAAAATAACTTGAAACCTAGGTAAAATATTGTTCCGAATAAACAAAGCAGCAGGTGGAACTAAACATCATGAATGTACTAAATAAGACATAAATCCCAACATATGCACCTCAGTCCTATAAACATTTATTGGAAGGATTTTTAAAAAAAGCAGTGAAAAACCAAAAACATTAAACAGTTTTGTGAAACACATCTGCAGAATTAAACATACTGTAAATTACTTAAAAAATAGTTTGTGTTCAAATCGTAAGCCTATAGAGGTTGTCATTCCCCTGCGCAGCTGTTAACTATGATCCCAATTTAACAGAATTTTAAATCATGGTTAGAATAGTATATGTTTGGTCTCAGATGTATCTGAAAGTAAGAAACCAAAAGACAGCAAATCCCATAGTGAGATATAAATTTATATGCATCATTATGTTTTCCAATATCCTTCAAACGTCTTAACAAACTTGTAAGATATATTTTTTTCATACCATCTCATTAGAGTTAAATATAAAACCACTTTGAACATTTTGGGCATAAAATAAAAAAGCTTTGAACTCCTTACTTCGTATAGAAGTAGAACTAAAGATGCATAGACTTCAGAGTCACTTTCTTGTACCGAGTCCCAAACTACAAGAAACTAAATCTTTACACACAAAACCCGAAACATATTCACTGATAACTTTATTCAGCTAGAACTGAATCTGTAAAAATTATATTACTTTTATCAAAAACTTTTATTTGCACCTCACAGTCCGGGGCAAGGGTAAAAGCCAATTCCCTGAATACAGATCACCACGGTTCAAATTTATGCTTGCCCTTCATGTATAAAATGAGATAATAACAATAATTGACCTAATGTTTTTCCCTGAGGATTAAATGTGTTAGAATACATAAAATACTTAGAATAGTACTATAGCACATAATGTTACATAACTATTGGTTGTTATTATTTTCATTCTATTAGAAACTGGAGCTACACCAAAAAATATCATTCCCGATTCCCAATGAGTCAGTAACATGTAAAACATATTTGTAAAACGTATATGTAAAACATAATATTTAATACAATAACAATGCAATATCTATTATACTATGCCATATCTAATGATGTAAGGATGTTAAAGGTAGAGAATTTTGATCAGGAATTGCTGATTATTCTGGTAGAAAGAAGTGTGCTCTAGCAATTTAGAGAACTGTGTTCCAGTCACAAGTAAACCACTAGCTAAAGGAGTCTTCTGGGAAAAGCTGTTTTTTTTTTTTTTTTTTTTTTTTGTCGTTGTTGTTGTTTTTTTGAGACAGAGTCTCATTCTGTCTCCAGACGCCAGGCTGGAATGCAGTGGCACAATCTCGGCTCACTGCAACTTCCGCCTCCCGGATTCAAGCAATTCTCCTGCCTCAGCCCCCTAAGTAACTGGGACTACAGGCGTGCACCACCACACCCAGCTAATTTTTGTATTTTTAGTAGAGACGGGGTTTCACCATGTTGGCCAGGATGGTCTTGATCTCTTGACCTCTTGATCTGCCTGCCTCGGCCTCCCAAAGTGCTAGGATTACAGGCTTGAGCCACTGCGCCCGGCCAAAGCTGGTTTTTTTAAGCTTCAGTTTTCTCATTTATGAGAAGTTAATCTTGAGGTTTGCTTCTTGTGAATGTTATATACTTCAACTCAGTCAATGCTCCCAATCTCTTATGTCCCAAATAACCTGACCTAAATAAGTGCATGCTTGTTTAGTCAGAACGTTGATTCTAAGTTACTAAAGTCCACTGAAACATGAGCTCCATGAGTGATATTCACTGTTAGTTCTCTGTTAATGTAGATAAGTGGTTAAACTATATATTAGAGAAAATGAATTTTAGAACTATAGAAATAGTTAATAGGAAGCATTTTTTCAAAAATATATATTAACAGTGAGATAAAACTCATTCATTCATTCATTCAACAAACATCTGAGTGCCTACTCAGTGCCACGTACTGTTTGGATGCTGGGACTACACGAGCAAACAAAATAATCAAGAATCCCTGGACTTATTCTAAAAGGAAGTTTGCAGGAACAAAATAAAAAAAAAAAGTAGTATCCTAGATGTGAATAAGTGCTTTATAGGAAAAACAAAAACTAAACTAAACAAATAGAAGGGATATGGGAAGCATTGTGTGAGAATGTAGTTTTACAGTACCCAGACAGAAAAAGCCTCTCTGAAGTTTGATGATATAAAAACCAGAGAGAAGGGAGAGTGCAAGTTCGCAGGTTTATGGAGGTGAGTACTCCACATAGAGCACGTGTAAAATCCTTGAGGCAGGAGGCTGGCTAATTCATTCTAGGAGCAGCATAGAAGTCATTGGGATGGAACAAAGTGAGAAAAAAGCAGGTAAATGTAGGAGGAGACGATGTCAGGAAAGTATGCGGGACTAGCTCATGTCAGGCCTTGTAGACTTCTGGAAAGACATGGGCTCTCACTTAAAGTGAGGCGGGAAAACCACGGGAGGGTTTTGAGCAGAGGAGAGGCATAATCTGTCTCAGATTTAACAAGATCCCTCTGGCTGCTCTATGAAGAAAGTCTTAGAAGTGCAGTTACTTAAATGTATGGTCTTTTCCAGTAAGGAATACTGCATTGCTCATTTTAACACAAATAAGTTTACTGCCAAGTAACCATTATATGCAGTTTAGTCAGGAAAGCTGAAGATCTTAATTTTCAGGTGTAGGGTATTGGGTATTAGAGATATTACCACAATAGTCAAATGCTATAAACTGAACGATGTTTATTAAAGAGACAAGATTTCTCATAACTATCCTCCCTTAGGGACTCACAATTCTTATCTGCATATTAAAGGCTTTGGAGAATCCTTAAATGTATTGAATCCTAAGTCTCCCAAGCCTTTCCTACCATGGAACTCATTTTTGTTCCTTTAAGTGCTTCAGTTCAAAACAAACTGTGTTCAAACATAAATTCCCTGGCTACTGAGCCTCTTAACTTTGAGTTAATTATGTAATCTCAACATCATCTCTAAAGTGGGATAATAACATCACCTCACTTGCCTGTGGTGAGAGATTAGATAACGTTTGTAAGGGACCCCAAACGGTGCCCATAATTAGTGCCACTTTTCTGTATCCTCTCCTTTATCTTCAAAAGCTCACCCCCTCTTAACATAAAAGTAGTAAATTCTAGCCAGATCCAGTGTTGCTAATATGTTAAGGTCCCAGGCTCTATCAAAAGTGCTTAGTAGGATAGCACCTAGTTTTAGAACATCTACAATGTGCCTGAGATGCTGAGATGCTAAAAGACAAATGCAGCACAGTAATTCCACAGCAAAGTTGAGTATCTCATAATTTATATTTTTAAACGAGCCTTATAGCAATAGCGAGGCTGGAGTACATCATCTGGTGGGACCAAGGGGATGATGGTCCTTTACAATGTCTTCACAATGCTGTGTTAAAAATATTGGCCCCGGCTGGGCACAGTGGCTCAGGCCTGTAATCCCAGCACTTTGGAAGCCTGAGGCAGGCGGATCACGAGGTCAGGAGTTTGAGACCAGCCTGACCAACATAGTGAAACGCTGTCTTTACTAAAAATACAGGAAAAAAAAATAGCTGGACCTGGTGGCGGTGCCTGTAATCTCAGCTACCTAGGAAGCTGAGGCAAGGGGAATCGCTTGGACCTGGAAGGTGGAGGTTGTAGTGAGCCGCGATCACACCACTGCACTCCAGCCCCGGCAACACTGCAAGACTCCATCTAAATATATATGTATATATACACATATACACACATATATGTGTATATATACACGTACATATATATAGATATATATGTATATATCTATATATAGGCCCCATTGACAAGGCCTGAAGTCTTTAAGTAAGTGAAGATGAATAACCCTGGGAATCTCTCCTCCCTATGATTTTTGGTTTGGAACACATAATTACCTGCTTTAAGTAGCAGAGAAGCAAACAAACAAAAGTAATACTGTTAAAATGCACCTTATGTACATTTGAAACTACCATATGCAGCTTCGTCAGGAAAGTTAAAACTAAATAGGCCTGGTTTCTTGAAACATAGTAGATGTTCCAAAAAATCTCAATTTACTCTCCTTTTATTAGGATTACTTTAGCTTGCTTTCTGAGATGAGGCTTTTCTTATGAATCCAAACTTAGGAAAATATTCAATTATTCAAACATTCATCTTAGTTCATCAATTTAAATACCAAAGATGGTGCAGATTATTCAGCAATTCCATGTAAGAATTGCTAAACTAACTGTTGTACTCTGAAGGATGGGATCTTGGAGTATTCAGCACAGGCTTGGTGTGCACTGCATGTGTCACACAGCTTCTCACCAGATTTGCTGGAACTTGTGGCTTGCATCCCAGCCTCAGTCTGAATCTAAGGCTTTTTGCTAAGGAGGCAAGAGAGATGTTCCGGTTTATATTCCACTCACCTTAGAAACTCTATTTCACTCCTTCTCATCTGAATAAGTGGTATCTGCAATCCCTGAAGAGACCCTGGGTGTGCTGTTATTTCCTGAGTTCCTGCGGCTACCTCCATGAAAGGTATAATCAGACTGGAGCAACACAAGAGATCATGACTGCCATAGAATTTTGACTGTCAAAAAGCCCTTCTTCACAGGATTACTGGAATGTATTATTTTCAGCCTTCTTCAAAATTCTCAGGGGAGATCCTACATTTTGGGTATCCTGAATTTCATAGGCTCCAAATGAGATGAAAATTCTCTAAATGGAAATTTAGAATCCACCCTTCATTCAGATCATAGTGATCAGAATAGAGTTACCGAGTACAAGTTAGTCTACTTTCTCCTTACCTTGTGCTGTGTCTCCCACCGAAACTGAAATGAGTCAAGGTTCTCTTGTACATGTCAGAGTTGCCTGAAAATCTGATGTGAGTCCATTTCCTATCCACATGTATATGCTCACACTTGCACAGGCACTCACAGAGAGACATCGAGCATTTCATGCATTCTTATAGGTAATTTAAAGTTCAGGAACAAAAGTGAAAAGGTGACAAGTTGCTATGATCCATCCATCTCTAGGAATGTACTGGGATGTCATTTAACCCCAGTGGCACTTTGTTTTTATTTTTTCAGACAGATGCCACTCGGGAGCCTGTTCTGTTTTGTGTAGGTCCCCACAGTAGGAGCGCTAAAAGCCTGATGAAAGGGATGATATTTGCATTTTGTCCCTACAGCACACTTTACTGTTTCTTGCACATAGATAATGTTCAGTAAGTGTTTGTTTACATGGGTAGTAGTGAGAAAAAGGAAGTTGATACAAAAGTTTTCGGGTACATTGAGTTTCACTTCTTTTAGATCCGTAATGCCTTCTGAATACAAGTTCTTGTCTTTATGTGCCATCTTTACTTATATAATGGACAGAAAGGACTAACACATATGAGTTGGTGATGATGGTCTTCATCAGGGGCTGGCCAAAAGTTAGTTCCTTTAAACTTACTGCTGACTCTCCTAGGTAATATCATCTCTAGGGGTGGAAGAGAGGGGACGGGTGGGTGTTACTTACTGAAGTTGAGAAATATAAGGTGGTATTAACATGGTTTGCATTCAATGAGATAAACGGCAAAAGAGATCTTGAGAGATATGAGCAAATTTCTAGAGACCAGGAGATCCACTTTGGGGAACAACGCAATGGGGATCGTTACACATATTCTTCATTATATTTAAAAGTATACCCCCATCACTAAGTGAAAGTTTGACATCTTTATTTAACACGCACTCAAATGATATGTGGATTTGAACTTTCTCTCCCTCCTGCTCTCTTTAAGTAGCACACTTTAGTATTTATTTATTTGCTATTACTAGGTAAGCTTATCTTAAAAGTACTTTTTTATTCCAAGAAAAGGAGATATATTCTATGTTTCTCACTAAATATCCTTTCACAAGACCAAATTGATGTTTGCTTTTCAGCTTTGACTGCCCATTCATATTTTTACTGCTGAAAAGATTTTGGTTGGAGTCTTTGAATTCTTATCTTCAGCCTGTTTACTGAATTTATAGTCAGTTTTCTCAGTATTAAACTATCTTTCACTTTCAAAGATAGGTGCTGTTAACCAGAGTTTTCACAAAATGTTGCTCTAAGGTCATTGGTTGTGCCAGCAGCAACCAAATTTGCTTTTAAATTTTTATCTTCCATTAGGTAATAAATATGCTCACCTGAAAATAAATGGAAAAGCACGACATTACCTAGAAAAGAGCAAATCCTCCTTCTCTGCCCTAGCCACTGTGCCGTTCTCTCCTCCAGAGGCAGCCACTGAAAGCAGCTTCTTATATATACTGCTAGATACGAAATAGTGTTTTTGAAGTTATGGTACACAACTCTGTAGATAATAATTCTGCCATTTATGCAGCATTCAGCATGTTAAGTATTTTACATACTGTGCCTTTTTTTTTTTTTTTTTTTTTTTTTGAGATGGAGTCTCACTTTTTGTTCAGGCTGGAGTGCAGTGGCAGTGATCTTGGCTCACTGCAACCTCCGCCTCAAGCAATTCTCCTGTCTCAGCCTCCCGAGTAGCTAGGGCTACAGGGGAACGCCACCACGCCCGGCTAATTTTTGTATTTTTAGTAGAGACGGGGTTTCACCATATTTGTCAGTCTGGTCTTGAACTCCTGACCTTAGGTTGATCCGCCCGCCTCAGCCTCCCAAAGTGCTGGGATTACAAGTGTTAGCCACGGCACCTGGCCACTGTGTCTTACTTAATAGAAAGAAAGAAAAATGACTGAGTCAATGAATGTATGCCTGTCAGTTGTGTCAGGTTTGTTTTGCTTTGCGTATTTTTTATTAATGGAGAAAAGTATCTCAAGAATAGAAGCAGAGAAGAGAAAACAGACCTGGGCACAGAGGTAATAACTGATAGGCTGGGATTTCAGGGCCGGTCTACTGGGTGTGAAAGCCTATGCCTGTTGGTTTTGAAATGCTGACTAGCTTTTCATAACTGCAAACGCTTTTGCATTTTTTTTCTCTCTCTCTTTAAAATTACCTCCCCATTGTTAGCTTTCTAATGTGTGGAGTCTAAGACGTTGAAAGAGAGGGTCTCAAATGAAACATAACTAAATGATCCCAAGGCCTGACCCTGTGCCTTATGATTTGGATATCTTTCCTACAAGAGCTTCAACAACTTCAACTTAAAAGAAAAGGATGGTTGTCACAGAATGCCCAATATGTTCTCTGTTTACCTCCTGTATACTAAAGGCATGTTACTCAAAATTTATTTATTTATTTATTTAATGGGAATGGGGAGAAGTGAGAGCGGAGTTATTTAGGAGTTTAGTCCAATCCCTGGAAGCGGCAAGGAAGAGGTTAAGTTGGACCAGGAGGATTTTTGAAGTCTTTGGCTGGGAGGTTCCATTTGGAGAAAGGTGCAGGGGAGCTAGGGGTGGCGACAGAAACAAGACTGGTTCTCATTCGCCTGGATTTCCGATTCTGAGCAATTGGATTCTCACCTGAGGGCGCAGTTGGGCACCCCTGGCTTGTGGGTGGAAATATTGAGGAGCAGAACTTGCCTGACCAGCGCCTGTAGAGTGTCGTGAAGCGCGGAAAGGACCACGCGGCCCCTTTAAGTATTCCCGGGCCGGGGAGGAGAGGGAGGAAACTGGGAGCCGCGGGGACTGTGGGGGAAATCCACAAGCAGTTGAGCCGGAGAGGAGGCAGCGTGAGAGCAGAAACTTCAGACGCCGCTGCTCCCGGAGGAGCTCGGGTGAGCCGCGGCGGCCGTCCCTCCCACCAGCAGCAGCATCCTCCCTGCCCTTCTCTGCCACCCCGGGGAGAGCCGGCAGCTGCCTCTTTACCGCTTCCGCGAGCCAGGGGTGCAAGCAGCTGCCCCCAGGAAGTTTGGGCTTCAGCGTAGTTTGGGGGTGCCTGCGCGCGCCCCAGAGGGCGAGGGGCCGGGGGCGATGTTGGGCGCCGCGCGGGGCTGGGGGCGCCCGGAAGGCGTGCGAGTGTCCGCGGTCCTGCTACTGTCCCCAGTACCCTCTGCATCCCCCAAGTGATGGGAACAAGGGCCCGCCCAGGCAGCCGCTGTCGCCGCACCGCCCCCTCGCTCGCCCCCTGCGCGCGGAGTCACCCAGCCACACTCCCGGCACCCCGAGCCCGTCCTCCGGAGCTGCTGCTGCTACTTTGGCTGCTCTCGCCGCCGCCGCCGGTGGCCCGCTGCTGACTGGGCTCGCCTGGAGACGGAGAAGCACTTTTTGGCCCTCCCTGATCCGCTCCCACACCCCAACTTTGCCGCCGCCGCGCCTGCCCTCGCAGCGGCGCTCAGGCGCACATCGTGGGGCGCACGCCGGGAGGCTCAGCTAGACTGTGGAGGCAGGAAACCGCACCACTGCGCTTCTGCTTCGGCTCTTTGTTGTTCGCTTTGGATGGTTCTTCAAAGTGTCTGAGCCTCCTCGGAAATCCTGGGGCCGGAGAACACCAACCTTGGAATTCTTCCTCTGCAAAAGGCTCTGAGATACTGACAAGCGTCCGGAAAGGTCGACGAGTAATTGCCCTGAAAACTCCTGGCTAATTGACCCACGTTGCTTATATTAAGCCTTTGTGTGTGGTGTGTGTGGTGTGTGGCTTCAGACATTTGGGGACCTATTTCTACTCACTCCTCTTGGCATGAGACTGTATGCAGGATCCACCCGAGGACAATGATTGCGGAGCCTGCTCACTTTTACCTGTTTGGATTAATATGTCTCTGTTCAGGTAACGCCGCGTCTTCTTTCTTCACCCTTGATCCTCTCTGCTTGCCCCCTCTCCACTTTTCAAAATCAAACCCAGAATTGCATTTTGGCTACCCCTTCCTCCTAAGGCCGGAGCAGCTCGATTCCTGCAAGACTTTTAGGCGAAAATGTTCCTAGTTCACATTTGGGGTTGTCTGTTTTTCCCCATTTCCCAAAACCTCCCCTGCACCCCTGAACCTCCTCAAGACTCTTTGCAGACCTCGGCCTTTTGCCAAGTTCAGGGCACGCCCAGATTACCCTGGGCAAAGGCAGGTCTGAGCACTAGGGTGGGAGGAGGCAGCGGTTGGCAGTGAGCTAGGGCCCCCAGGATGCGCTGAAGTGTTGCTTTCTTGGGGAGGGAAATGTGCACCCTGGGAGCTTGTGGCCCACAGGCTTGCCAGAATTCCTGAAACTGGTCCTCCAGTTTGCCCCTCCTCTTCCGAGCACAAGGGGTTATTAGTAGTTGTTTTATGTAACCAAAGTCTGTAATTAAATTTGATTCTGAAGAAGCTTCATGAAATAACTCCTTCCTAACGTAGGATATAAAATAGCCACTGCCTCGCTGGATTTGGAAGGAAAACAGGCGGTTGCTAGCATCGGAAAGGGGACAGTTTGCCTGGGAATTCTCGTTGGCGAAAGAAAACAGCTGAATTTGGGATGTTTAGGATTAATGAAATAACACTGAAACTCCATATGAAGTGTTGGAAGGATGCTGAAACGGGACCCTTCTGACATAAGAGTACACACTGGATCTACACTTGCAAATAGTTTTCTTACACTCCCTAAGAAGAAACTTTTATACTGTGGGTGAACTGAGCCACGATTCAACTTTTTCTTTCCTTTTGGTAGATTCTGGTTTCAATCACGGATCCGATTTCAGGCTTTAAAACACACACACACACACACACACACACACACACACACACACACGGCACCTCAGGGAATTTTTATAGAAACGTTCGTATACTGAGCTTCAAGTTGCATCAGGGCTTATCTGTAAGAGTCAATCAGTTTGCACAATTATGAAACGTTTTTAGGGGTTTGTTTGAGCTTTTGTGGTTTATGATTATCATTTATGTTTTGACCAGGGATTTTACTTAAGGCAAATGGTTAAGAGAATAAGAAAACGGGGGGAAAAAAAACCACACACACACACACACACACACACACACACACACACACGTCAGCTAAATGATAGCGAGTAAACCCCTGAAAGAATTTTAGCCTATGAGTTATGCTTGCTGACTGGAAGTTACAAGGAAGACTTGCAACTAAAGAAAATTTAAAAAATAAATTGTCACTCTTTTAAAGAAAACAGAAACTGAAGTTTCAACCTGGGATATCTCATCTATGTCACAGTGGCTGGATGAGTAGGCTAACTCCTTGGGGTTGTCATTCCCCACTTCCAGCTTCTTCTGTAATACCTTATTTTTCCTTAGTTTGCATGTCTGAGTGATTGAATAGTCCTTCCAATACCCCACCCCTAGCCATGGATGCAAATCAAAAACATTAAAATCGAATCTCTATATTTGCCTCTCATGACTGTGTCTCTCCCTAGTTTAATTTACAGCTTCAGATGCCTTTGAGATTTTTGTTGATTCACCTTTCTAGGTTAAAGTTTATTCACATGTGTAAAGTGAAGTGTCATTGTGATAGATGACTGCAGGGGCAGATTACTGAAGATAGGGGGATTAATGGTCATTAGTCACTGTTTGAGTTGAGTTTGTATATGTTGGAACATTTTATCATGGCTGTAGATTAAAGATAGGGTCACACTAATAGGGTATCACTGAAAGCTGGTCGTGTCAACTTGCAAATTCTGTCTTCACGTGGAGAATTATCTGGGAATGTACTGTCCTGTTAGATTTATAATTTGATTAGTAATTAGTATCTGAGGATTGTAATTTGAATAGATATGAGACAATTATAATGTTAGAGCTACACTGATTTCTAGCTTCATGTTTCTAATTTAATTTTCCATTTAAGTCACTGATGATTTTTATAAACCTAAGTTTTTCCTATTGGTGAGCCTATCTACTTTGCCACTTTTCAGGACAAAAGCTTCTTTCTAAAGTGCTCCCTCAGACATAACCTGAAGCTTTTTATTCCTCATAACTTTTCACTCATGCTGTGAATCTGAACTTGGGAGGCCAAACTATTGAGTAGCTAGGGTGATTTCATGACAGTGTTCTGTTATAAAGCAACACTGTTCATTTGAATAAAACTTCACAGAACTCAAGTAACTAGTAACCTGGGTGTGTTCAAGACACCTGGTCAGAGAATGAATGAAGTTCTTGAAAGATTGTGTTTCATGTCTTGCCTTGAGCCTAAGATCACAGTCTATCACTTGTTAATGGAGTGTATTTAAGAGAAATGTGGTGAGCTTAAATAAATCTAAGTGTACTGAGGGGATAACTTACCTTCAACAAGATTTAACCTGTAAAAGCATCTATTGGTTGTCAGTTCTTTTTTTCTTTTTTCTTTCCTTCCTTTTTTAACTGGCTGCCAACTTAAAAAAGTCTAACAGTTTTCTTCAAACAGATTATAAACTCCATTTTGGTATGTTGTGGCATAGTTAGTACTAAGTATTGTGCTTGAGTGTGTTCACTTCTTATAGCCTTTTATCTATTAACTTGATGCTACAACAATAACTTTTCATTCAATGAAACTAAGATTTTTGAGAAAGTGGTTATTCCTTCAGAAATTCATTTTTCAGGTATATTCCTTTAATTTGTTGGTCTATCTGCCTTTTCTATTGACAGATAGACTGCTGGTGAGTTTGTGGGGCGGGAGGATGCATAAGAGTTAGCCCTGAAAAAAATCCACGTGATCTCTCAGGATCTGATTCTAAATATTTTTTCCTTCATAGACTTAACTCTTCTCAAATCCGTTTGCTAAAACCTGCTTTAAAGGATGAGATTTGAATTTCAAATAAATGGAAGTTTACTGGTGCTGTCTTTCTTTTTCTTGTCTTTGTTTTGGGGGGGAGCGTTTTCTTTTGGGAAGAGGAATATTTTTAGATAAGTTTCACTATTTGAGCCAATTGTCTGATCTCTGGTTTCTCTTCCTCTTTCCCTCCCTCCATCTTTCTTTCTGGTAAGAGTGTTGTGTAGTTCCAATGCATTCTGCTAGTTTATTTGTAACCTTTCTGGCTTTTAAATATACATACATGAATACTGTGCTATCTCTTAAAATATCTTTGTTTCTTGATAACGGGCATTCTAATGCATAAGACATTTATGGTTAAAAGGTCTTAGAACAGAAAGTTTACCCGAAGTTTTTTCTTAGTCTTTGCTACAACAATTGAAATATTCTTATGTAATTTAAAGTGATGCAAAATACTAAATTGCAGACTAACAATGACCATTTATTTTTCATTTTACATTGACTTGATATCTATAATTTAAAATAACTGGGCAACAGGAATGCAGTGGGAAGGAAACAGGATAACAGCTTCTCAGTGAAGACTATTAAGTGGTTGAATCTTTATTTATTATCATCTGTGTTAATAAAAGATGTTAAGGTGATACTTAGGTTAATTTCTGACTTTTAAAAAATGTTTAATTTTTAAAACAAAAATATAAACTGCCCTGCTAACTCGATTTCATGTAGGGAAACAGAAGGAAAGCAAAGTTATCATTCAATTTAAAATTAGGCCTAAGGTAATCTATAGACTACATGAAAGAAAGGCATTAACAAGAAAAAGAAAGAAAGAAACCAAAAGCAGAAGTCTGAAGATGTGTGGTAGAAATGGGGGTCAAGAATTAAGCTGGTTTTAAAACATAGGCAGGGATAGAGTGGAAGTAGAGCAGCTAAGTGTGAGTGCGCCCTCTGACCACACGCAGCACATGAAGCAAATCCAAAAAGTGGATTTCTTTTTCTTTTTTTGAAACTGTCTTGCTCTGTCGCCAAGGCTGGAATGCAGTGGTGTGGTCTCGGCCCACTGCAACCTCTGCCTCCCAGGTTCAGGCGATTCTTCTGCCTCAGCCTCCTGAGTAGCTGAGATTACAGGTGCCCACCACCGTGCCAGGCTAATTTTTGTATGTTTAGTAGTGCAGAGGGGGTTTTGCTCTGTTGGCCGGGCTGGTCTCAAACTCCTGACCTCAGGGTTTCTGCCTGCTTTGGCCTCCCAAAGTGCTGAGATTACAGGTGTGAGCCAGCATGTCCAGCCCGAAAAGTGGATTTCTGAAAATATGATGTAAGTGTATATACTCTTAAATTCAACAACTATATAAAGAACTAGATAGTTTGCATTTTTAAAACAGAAAAAAAAAATTGAAGCATGTTTAACTCTCGGACGAATCAATAGAATAATTTTTTTAAGCTACCCTTGATGAGACTTTAGAATATTGACTGCTTCAATGTTTATTGAGTCTTATCAATGTATATTGAAGACTGATACACCAAGTAGTTACCTTCTGTATTGTTACACTTTTGTTTAAAGGAGACCAGTAAAGTGAAAGAAGAAAATAATTAAAAGATGAGATGGAATTCAAACTCTAGGTACAGTAAGAAACTTTATGACAATGACTACTTTTCCTATGAAGCTAGGACTGTCACTTACTGAACACTCACCATTATCTTATTTAATGCTCATAAAAATTCTATGACATATATGCTGTTATTTCTAAGATATTACTGTACCCTGATTTTATAGTTATGGAAACTATATCATGGAGAAGTTCGGGGATGTGGTTCAGCAGGGATTTGAACCAAGCAGCCTCTAAAACTCTTACTACTGTGCAGTTTTGTAGCTGAAAGAGAGAAATGAAGAATTTAAATAAGAAAGATTATGGTTCAATCATTTTTTTATTTTAAAACTTGTGTCAAAAAAATCCACTTAAATAAGACTGTGGTTTGAACACTTGAGAATTTGGAAGGAAGACATTATTCTTCCTGTCATTAAGAAAATGGGCTCTAATTTTTAGATCACCAGGCAAAACAGTCAATTCTTTACATCTAACCAATTCACATTCAGCCTTGATTATGTCTGCATTTTCTGGCATGCTCAAAAGAGGAGACTGAATGTGATTCAAAACATTATCTGCTGGTGATGCAGATGCACATGGGTTCCAAGTTGTATTTTGGAAAATGAATGGCATTGTCCTTCTTGCACACTTGAGGGAAGATTTTGCTCTGCTCTGAATCCCAAGGCAAATAATTGGTACTCCTCACAGAAGAGCCTGTGGAGAGACAATCATTTCCCCTGTGGTTGCTCTTAGGTTCTGGTTGAGTATGGGCTGGTGATTATTTAGTGGATGAGCCTTCTGCTTGACTGCTGCTCACAGATAACTCACTTCATGGTTACTGATCATGGAAGGGTTGAGCCTTAATACCTGGTTGATCAGCTGGTTGGAAACTGCTTATGCATAGCCAATAAAGTTGCCATCCTGTGGAGATCAAAAGGCTACCTCCATTCTTTACAATTCTGGATTAGCATGATTTCCTTTCCCCTTCTCCCTCCACTTTCAGCCCCTTCCTTCAATCTTGCTGTTGAAGAAGAGGAAGAAAAAAAAAGGATGATCTGTAGTGTACAGGGAGATAGCTTTGATCTCCACTTCTTTGCTTTTTCCAGTCTCTTTTTTAACCATCCTAAAGGCTATTTCTAACACCGAAAGGTGTCATGTTGCTTGCTTCATGGGAGAGCTCAGCCTCATTTCCCTTCAGCCAAAACAGGCTGCTACAAATCCTCTTACTTCTGTGATTTTACTTGGCTTCCAAACATCTTATGACAGTGTTGTTCCACACATAAAATAATATTCTGAACAGCATGACTGTGCATATCTTTCTGACTTTATTCAAGGAGAGAAGTACCTCTGTGGCGTTCACAGCTGTCCATGGCTTAGAGCCGGAAAAGAATATTCTGTTTATTTTATTGAATTAATTCATTTTATTTTTTTGAGGAAAGTGGATAGAAGGTAAGCAATTGTAGAAAATGTTCTAAGGTCACAAGTTTGAGACTAAATAGTCTATCTGGGCTTAATGCTTGTCACCTAGTTTGACACTTAAATGAAGCGTTAAAAGCACCATCAAAGGATACAAGCAAATGTCAACAGAGCAGTGTGGTTCTGTGTTAAGTGGGAATGTAGTCTTTTTGTGTCAAGTGATTGCTTTGTATGCAGTATATAGGAAATAGTCGATTTTGGTTCCTGATAATACAGTATTTTGGGGATCTATTTTTAAAATCATGTTAGTCTTTTAATTAAGCAGAGCAGGGTTTACAAGAAAACATATTTTTAAGGTTGTCTGGCAATAGCAGCTCACAGTTACGCTTTCCCAAGATGCCCTTGGTTAGATTTCAGAAAGTATCAAGTTCAAAGTATGTCTAAATTCAACTCATCTGTACAGGACCAAGAACTGAGGACAGCTTGTCCACAGTTAGTCAGGAAAGGAGTGTGGAGTCCTCTAAGCTCTTCTCTAAGATTATTTGCCGCGTTTTGCTTGAAACAGTTTGTATGCCCAGTTTGTATAGAAAGTTAAAGAGTAAAAAATTTCTTACAAGTGACTCTTAAGTACTTGAAAAGCCATTTCAGGTATATGTTATATCTTGATTTAACTTAAAATTTCAATGAGCATAACAAGATAGTATTCATATGACGTAAAAGTCTTTGGGGCATGTTAGGTATGGCATAATTTATGCACCATTATGGAAAAAAAATATAACACCAACTTGCTAAGTTCATTCCTGGGTTTTGGTAGAAGAGGAAACAAAGGCCAGATTTTAGCTTCTCTGCACTAATGTAACTGGGGCCCTTTTTTGTTATTAGCAATTTCAGGTAAAGTAGGAAAAGAAAATGAAGCCAAAGAATGAATGAATCAGGTCACAAATGTCTGTTTCAATATCATTTGGCAGCATAGTGCTAATAAGATACACTAAGTCTCATAATTTTATCTCCAGCTTATCTTGCCTGCTGTTATATTTTCTTGTTTACTATGTGATTTTCTTTATTCACCAATGATGGACTTTTAATTTGGCTAAAGAAATATATCTATCTGCAATCCCTTTCCTATAAAAGAAAATGAATACTTTTTAGTTGCATAGCTCGAAAACTGATGTTGTGTACTTAGGATTTATTGAGAAGGAAGTCTTTATCACCCTGAAACTTCACTAAAATGGTCCTGGCTCATATAACAAAGTGAGTTAAAGTACCTTTGTATATATTAACTACACACCTCTGGGTAGCTTTAAACTTCTTTAGTTGCTTGGTTTGGGAAGTAATTTCAGTATCTCCAGACCATTCCATTAGCAAGTTGTCTGAATAAAGTAAACGGCTTGTACAGGCTGTGGAAAATAAAACTCATCAGTTTATTTCCCTTGTATCTGAAGAGAAGTGAAAATTTCCTAGCAATCTGGGAGAACTACTACTTGCTTAAATTAATGAATTTAATAATATATTTCCAAAATATAAATCTGTAGAAGGAAAATAGGAGAGACAAAGCTTTTATTTGGATATCTATGCAAATAAGAGGGGTACTGACTGTCAAGATCATTGCTATTAATCTCCATGAATTCAGACTGAACACAATCATCATAAAGACAGCTTTGATTTAAATTCAGTATGATGAAAAAGAAAAAGAAAATCGTCGTGTCATTTGATCTTTTCTCCTATCATGGGTCATTGAATCTTAAGAGCTCATTGCTTTTTAGTAGTCTATATAGAGATATAGATAAATAGATATATATATTTACATGATGAGAAACTCAAGTGACTTATTAAATGATGATTGATGCAATTGTATAGGCCCAGTTGTATACACTGAACCTGAAACTCTAGGAATCAATAATATCTTTAATAATAATGGTAATACTGATAACACCTAAAAGTTATAGAGTGTTTTTATCTGCCTGGCAAAGTGCTAACATGTCTTATCTTATTTAATACTTAAACCAATCACATTAGAAATGAATGTGTTATTAGTCTTGTCTGTCAATATGAAAAATGAGGTTCAAAAAGTTAAGCTCCTTAACTATGGCCAATGTAGTAGAGTGAGGATTTGAAACTAGCCTGTCTCATCCCAGAATCCTTGCTTTTCACAATTCTACAAGCACACTATACTATTCCCTTAAAGATAATGAATGTAGATGAAACAGGGTAAAATGTTTAGAACATATTTAGATGCTTTTTTTGGGAGGGAACTACATCGTGCTGCCAACCTGTTTTAATTCCTTTTTAGATTTTAGATTATTATTATTTTTTGAGATGGAGTCTTCTTCTGTCACCCGGGCTGGAGTGCAGTGGCACAATCTTGGTTCACTGCAACGTTCACCTCCTAGGTTCAAGTGGTTCTCCTGCCTCGGCCTTCCCGAGTAGCTGGGACTATAGGTGCGTGCCACCATGCCCAGCTAATTTTTTTTTTCTTTCTATTTTTAGTAGAGACGAGGTTTCACCATGTTGGCCAGGCTGATCTCCAACTCTTGACCTCAGGTTCCCACCTCAGCCTCCCAAAGTGCTGGGATTATAGGCATGAGCCCCTGTGCCTGGCCTAGATGTTAGATTTTTATGTTACCTTTTACTTTCTGTTGCATTCTTCTCTTTGTCACATGATAACCCACAAAAAGGAGTATACCCTGGTATCACACACCCTAGAACAAAGAAACACAAGTCCAGCCTCATAACATGGTTTTTTCAGTCCTATTCGTTTTGTGGAATAAATCTGAAATAATAAGTACCAATGTTTTTTATGATAACTCAATTGTGTGAGTAGGATTGTCCTTATAGAGAAAATAGAATCACTGTTATCTAACTTCTATAAAAAACTGATTGTTTAATTTTCATTTTTTTGCTTTTGATAATAAATGGTGATGTTATTGATAATAAAACATATTAAGCAAAAGCTTAGCTAGGATCTGTGATTAGTATTATTTTAAAGGTGTATTTGTCCCCACTGACAAGTTTTAACAGAAAACAAAGAAATAATTCAGCATTGGTTCACGTAATTCCTGCCAATGAAACCTGTATGAGTCTGTAATAGCTATCAAAAACAGCACTGTAATCAATACTCTTTCAGAAGTAATGCAGTTGGTTTTAGGAATACCATTCTTTTGCTTTTCTTACTGTTTTAAATATGTGTTTCTGACTATGGCTGTTGTATAATTTCTTAGGTAGTTTTTCTCAGTTGAATTCAGTGGTCTTCCAAAGCTATTTCCAAATATGTGGATGGGATTGTGTATTTATTTTCATCTATTTCCATAGGTTTAGGATTTTACATAAGACGTAAATGAAGATTGAAGCTTTCCCCAGTTTCTTACTCTATGCCATTAATCAAAACAGTATCATATCTAAAACCTTCCCTTATTTGAGACTTGGTTCTTATTAAGATTTTTACACTGTCTTAAAATATACTTCAGGCCAGGCTGGTGTGGTGTCTCACGCCTCTAATCCCAGCACTTTGGGAGCCCAAGGCTGGTGGATCACCTGAGACCAGGAGTTCAAGACCAGCCTGACCAACATGGTGAAACCATGTTTGTACTTAAAAAAAAAAAAATACAAAAATTCGCCGGGCATGGTGGAGGGCACCTGTAATCTCAACTTCTTGGGAGGCTAAGGCAGGAGATTGCTGGAACCTGGGAGGTGGAGGTTGCAGTGAGCCAAGAACACACCATTGCACTGCAGCTCGGGCGACAACAGCACTACAGTGAGATCTCTGTCTCAAAAAAAAAATATATATATATATATATATATATATATATATATATAATCTATCTATACACACACACACACACACACACACACACATACACATATATATAAAAGTTCAGGGCTGAGTGTAGTGGCTCATGCCTATAATTCTAGCACTTTGGGAGGTTAAAGTGGGAGGATTGCCTAAGCCCAGAAGTGTGAGACCAGCCTGGGCAATATAATGAGATGCTACAGAAAAAAAACAAAAAACAAAAAACAGTGTGGCTTGGTGGCACATGCTTGTAGTCTCAGCTACTTGGGAAACTGAGCCGGGAGGATGAGCCCAGGAGTTTGAGGATACAGTGAGCTGTGTTCCTGCCTTTGCATTCCAGCCAGGGTGACAAAATGAGATCCTGTATCTCTTAAAAAAATATATATATATACATATATATATATATATTTATTTATACACTGAACCTGTATATGTGTACATATATATACACACATGTATATGTGTGTGTATATATATATGTATACACACACACAAATATATGCTTCATTACTTGTTTATTAATGGAGCTTAATAACATTATTTTATTCCTTAATAAACTATTTAATATCAATCATGATAATAATTATTAAGCAGCTGTCAACTTTTGTTGCTATTAGACACTTTAAGGAATGTTTCAGGCATTCCTGTTAATGTACAAGAGCTTTTAATACAAGATTCAGGTTGTGTACATATAGACCACAAAATGAATTGTCGATTTACATTAGTGAATTGTTGGTACTATATGAATGAAAGATGTTTTTGATATGATGAAAGAAAGGGAATTGCATTTTGGGAACTGGTGGGTCAGGGGATTAACTTAGGAAAATCTTCCTGGAATAAGTAGGATCCCAAAGAGTGCTTAGGGAAATAATGGAGATAACTTGTTGGACCAGGAAAAGTATTTGAGAGTTGCATTTAGGAGTCATGATCTGGAAATCTGCTTTTTTTTTTTTTTTTTTATTTTTTTTTATTGGTATTCTTTCTTTGTAAAATGCTCTTTAGCCACTTTGGATTTCTGGAATGATCTTTTTTTTTTTTTTTTTAAGTGAATGCAAGTTTATTAGGAAAGTAAAGGAATAAAAGAATGGCTACTCCATAGACAGAGGAGCCCCAAGGGCTGCTGGTTGCCCATTTTTATGGTTATTTCTTGATATGCTAAACAAGAGGTGTATTATTCATGCCTCCCTTTTTTAGACCATATAGGGTAACTTTCTAAGGTTTCCATGGTATTTGTAAACTGTCATGGCACTGGTGAGAGTGTAACAGTGAGGATGACCAGAGGTGGCCATATTGGTTTTGGTGGGTTTTAGCCGGCTTCTTTACTGCAACCTGTTTTTTCATCAAGGTCTTTATGATCTTTTTTTTTTTTTTTTTTTTTTTGAGAGAGAATAGGAAGGAGGAAAAAGGAAGAGAAAGAGAGAGAGAGAATGGGGAGGAGGGAGAAGGAAAAGAAAGAGGGAGAGAGAATGGGAGTATTGCTTTCTTGCCCAGGCTAGAATGCAATTTAGTAATGGGTATTGAAAAGCTCTTTTATACTGATAATTATACTTAATGATGTAGTCAGGAAGGAATAAGGGAAGAAGATAACAAACAAACAGCCAACCAATATTTAATTTAAACCTATGAAATGCTATGCGATTACTGAGGAGTGATTTACTTCCAATTATATAGTCACCTTTGGAATAGGTGTGAGGTGGTAATGTATGTTTTGTGTATTTGAAGTGGAGAGTTCTATAAATGTTTATTAAGTTTACTTGTTCCGGGTCTGAGTTCAAGTTCTGAATATCCTTGTTAATTTTCTATCTCGTTGATCTATAGAATCGTTAGCTCTTCTTGTTACATTGATCCTTTTGCCATTATGTAATGTCATTCCTCGCCTCTTTTGTTCTTTGTTGCTTTAAAGTCTACTTTATCAGAGGCGAGAATTGCATCTCCTGCTTTTTGTTTATTAGTTTATTTTTACTCTCTGTTTGATTGGTAAATCTTCCTCCTTCTCTCTGAGTCTTTGTGTATTGTTGCATGTAAGATGGGCCCGGATGCAGCATACTGATGGGTTTTGGCTTTTTATCCAATTAAAATATATATAGGTTTAATACCGGCGTTTGATGCTAGCTGGCTGTTTTGCCCATTAGTTGATGTAAATTTTTTATTGTATTAAAGTTCTTTGCTTTTTGATATATTTTTGGAAAGGCTGATATTGGTTGTTCCTTTATATGTATAGTGCTTCTTTCAGAAGCTCTTGTAAAGCAGGCCTGGTGGTGGTGAACTCTCTAAGTACTTGTTTGTTCGCAAAAGATTTAATTTTTCCTTCGCTCATAAAGTTTAGTTTGGCTGGATAGGAAATTCTGGGTTGAAAGTTCTTTTCTTTAAGGGTGTTAAATATTGGTCCCCACTCTTTTCTGGCTTGTAGGGTTTCTGCTGAGAGATCTGCTGTAAGTCTGATAGGTTTCCCTTTATGGGTAACCTGACCTTTCTCTCTGGCTGCCCTTAGTATTTTCTCCTTCATTTCAACCCTAATAAATCCGGCGATTATGTGCCTTGGGGTTGGTCTTCTTGAAGAATATCTTTGTGGTGTTCTCTGTATTACCTGAAGTTGAATATTACCCTGCCTTGCCAGGTTGGGAAAATTTTCCTGAATGATATCCTGAAGAGTATTTTCCAACTTGGATTCATTCTCTTCATCACATTCAGGTACACCTATCAAACGTAAATTAGGTCTTTTCACATAGTCCCATATTTCCTGGAGACTTTGCTCATTCCTTTTCATCCTTTTTTCTGCATTCTTGTCTTCTCGTTTCATTTCACTGAGCTGGTCCTCGACTTCTGATATCCTTCCTTCTGCTTGATCAATTCGACTGTTTAAACTTGTGCATGCTTCGCGAAGTTCTCGTGTTGTGTTTTTCAGCTCCATCTATTCACTTATATTCTTCTCTAAATTGTCCATTCTCGTTAACAGTTCATCAAACCTTTTTTCAAGGTTCTTAGTTTCTTTGCATTGGGTTAGAACAAGTTCTTTTAATTCACAGAAGTTTCTTATCACCCACGTTTTGAAACCTGCTTCTGTTATTGGAACACACGTGTAATCTATTAAGCCTTGTTCCGTTACTGATGAGGAATTGCAATCCCCTGTAGAGGGAGAGGCATTCTGATTTTGAGTATTCTCTACCTTTTTACGCTGGTTTCTTCCCTTCATTATATATTTGTCCATCTGTCGTCTTTATAATTACCGGCTTTCTAACTGGGTCTCTGACGTCCAACTTGTTGATTCCCTGCGCCGAGATCTGAGCAATCCACTGAGCCGGCCAAAACAGTGGTGTTAAGATTGATGGTGCTTTTCTGCCTGGGAATCTCCGGACTCTGCACCAAGAACTGGCGTGCTAAGGCACCAGCAAAACCACCACGCCGGCCACAAGAGTCGCCCTGGCGACCCGTGGGACTCCTCCACTGGGAATCTCCTGGTCTGTGAGCAACAAATATTCATCTGAAAGTGTGGCGTCCTCTCGTTCTTTGCGCTTTCACTGGGAGGTACATGCCCGAGCTGCTAATCATCAGCCATCTTGGATCTCTCTCTCCGGAAATCTGCTTTAAGAGGTAGACTTTACAGCTATTGGTTATTACAGAATTTCACTTATGACATTGTTGTATTGTAAAGAGCATTATTTAATAATCTCATTCATTCTTTCCGTCACTTAACCAGGCAACAAAGTAGAAAAAAATGCTCATTCACTGTGCTTAAGGAATTTACAGTAAATGGTTGATTGCGGTATAGGTGATTTAAGAGAAGTATGCATGATGACCTCTGAGTGAGCCTATATTTAGACCATAAAAAATAATGCATATGTTAATTAGCTTGATTTAACCATTCTACAATGTGTGCATATTTAAAAGCATGTTGTGAACCATAAATATAAACAACTTTTATTTGTCAATTTAAAAAATAAATATTTTTAAATGCTTCAACCAAATGGAGAAAAGGTGATGTAAAATAAGTATAGATTTAATGACCCAGTTCTTAGAGATTAAGACATTTGTTTTCTGGCATTTTCTTTGAGGTTATGGATAGCACTGTACAGATAAATAGACTTTGATATAACATTATATGTATTTTTATTCTCAATCTATCAGAGAATCCTTTGGACAGCACCTTGGAATATTACTCTCTGTCCTTCTGCATTCTCTATAGTACCCTGAACACACTCTTTATTCTTTCCTCATTACTTTCTGTATCAGGAAATACCTCTTCATAGCATAGATGTTTACAATTATAAAACTTGTCTGCATATTAAGCTAAAACCTAACTCTAATTCCTGACCTACTGGCCTTGGTTTTATCCTCCAAAGCTACCCAAGGTAAATCTAATCTAGTTTCAGTGTTTGAAGAGAGTTATTACGTTCTTTTTAAAATTGTTATTCTTTTTTTTTTTTTTTTTTTTTTTATTGCATTTTAGGTTTTGGGGTACATGTGAAAAACATGCAAGGTTGTTGCTTAGGTGCATACGTGGCAGTGTGATTTGCTGCCTTCCTCCCCTTCACCCATATCTGGCATTTCTCCCCATGCTATCCCTCCCCAATTCCCCACCCCCCCGCTGTCCCCCCCACTCCCCCACAACAGACCCCCATGTATAGTGCTCCCCTCCCTGTGTCCATGTGTTCTCCTTGTTCAACACCCGCCTATGAGTGAGAACATGTGGTGTTTGATTTTGTGTTCTTGTGTCAGTTTGCTGAGAATGATGGTTTCCAGGTTCATCCATGTCCCTACAAAGGACGCGAACTCCTCGTTTTTAATGGCTGCATAATATTCCATGGTGTATATGTGCCACATTTTTCCTGTCCAGTCTATCATCGATGGGCATTTGGGTTGGTTCCAGGTCTTTGCTATTGTAAACTGTGCTGCAATGAACATTCGTGTGCATGTGTCCTTATAGTAGAACGATTTATAATCCTTTGGATATATGCCCAGTAATGGGATTGCTGGGTCAAATGGAATTTCTATTTCTAGGTCCTTGAGGAATCGCCACACTGTTTTCCACAATGGTTGAACTAATTTACACTCCCACCAACAGTGTAAAAGTGTTCCTATTTCTCCACATCCTCTCCAGCATCTGTTGTCTCCAGATTTTTTAATGATTGCCATTCTAACTGGTGTGAGATGGTATCTCAATGTAGTTTTGATTTGCATTTCTCTAATGGCCAGTGATGATGAGCATTTTTTCATATGCTTGTTGGCCTCATGTATGTCTTCTTTTGTAAAGTATCTGTTCATGTCCTTCACCCACTTTTGAATGGGCTTGTTTGTTTTTTTCTTGTAAATCTTTTTTAGCTCGTTGTAAATTCTGGATATCAGCCCTTTGTCAGATGGGTAGGCTGCAAAAATTTTTTCCCATTCTGTTGGTTGCCGATTCACTCTATTGACTGTTTAAAATTGTTATTCTTAAGGCATAAATAAGATGCCAAATTTTTTCCAATTTTTCTCATTTGATAAAGATTCATTTCCTTTGGTTACGTTGTTTTTGTCAATTGTTTTAAATATCTAATTAGCCACTGTCTTTCTAAGGTGTAACCTCAAGTTTGAGGAGTCTACCTACATTTTTATTTAAAAATGTAGATAACTTTTAACTTCCTCTTAAGCTTCCAACAAATCTTGCATTTTATAAATGTTCCCTTGGTGTCCTGGGATGTAATGCTTTTCTGGATCAGGAGATTTAAAATGTATTAAGAAGCTAGATACTGATCTTTTCACCCTTATTTCCCATTGAACCATCTAAGAACTGTCCTTTCTGGTCTAAAGTCACAATCTCACTAATAAAGCTTATGAGATTCTGTATTTTTTCTGATAATATTTTATAACGGTTTAAAACTGAAATGCCTATGAAGGGTCTGTATAAGAAAGGAAGTGCTTGTATTAGGGACAAGAGGTGGTTGACTGAATCTTGCTTCAGGGAAATAACAGTCTCAATGTAGACAAACTTCCAGATGGACTTTCAGATGGACTTTTCAAGAGAAAGCATAACTCTGTATTTTTCAATACAATTTCCTAACCAATAAATGTTGGTAGTTGAGTATAAATTAATAATAATATTACTAAGTACTAGCACCAAATGTGGTCTACAGGTCATCGTTTTGTGGCTGCAGTATTGCACCATTCATCCTATGGCCAACTGACCTATCTCTTGCTGCCTATTTCTACTCTAAATACATCGGTATCTCCTTACTTTTTGTTATCTTCTGTGTTTTACCTTCTTATTTTTCTGGTGTTTGCCCTTCTTCATTGTAGAGTTACTAGTTAAATGTTTACATAATGGCTTATTTAACCAAAAGCTTCTCCTTTATTCGTAGCTATTTACATTTTACAAATTGTGTTTGTTGAGCCAGGCAAAGTGATCAGTTTTACTGTTTATGTTTATTCTTTTGTCTGAAAGCTAACAAACAAAGAAAACAAAACCACAAGCCCTTTGATGAGCTAAAAGTCCCTGTTGAACTGAATAAATAAATATATTCTTGAATAAGAAGAGAAATTATCAACATGGTTTAAAGGCTTACTGATTGCTTTTAAGAGATGCACCACTGTGTTGCATAGGAATTGCATGTTAAGAAAATACATTAAGGAAATTTGAAGAAGTAAAAATAAAGATAATTGAGGTTGTGGCTGAATTGCAAAGAAGTCTCTACCTTCTGCAAGTATTTATTGCAGGGTTCTTTTTAAAATCTAGTGTCCCTTATTTGTTTTATTATTTGCTAATAGAGTATTAGTTATTTGACAGAAGTATTTTCAGGAGAGAAGCTTAGTCTAAGGGGTCAGTAATCATTAACGATTGAATATTAACCAGAAATGAAAAGAAAGCATCTCTGAAATAATTTGTCAATCAAAAATGTTATTTAGCTTCCAAAATATTGATTTGTGCACAGTTTTCAAGAACATATCTAGCCTTTCTGTGAGGAATCTTGTGCATAATTCATAAATGTTTCTAAAATAACATTTGGAGGATTTCTTTAGGCAACATAGAAATGGTATAATATGTTCAGGTGTTTGAGATATACTACAAAACTAAATATATGAAGAAACTTTTGTTAACTCTTTTTTTTTTTCCTTGGAAAGCCTGGTCATTTTTTGCAAAACTTAGAAAAACTGTTTCTAAATGTTGAAATTTTTATTTTTCATTATGTTTCATGGTAAAATGCATAGAATTTCTTTTTGTGTTTGAGTGATTCATCCTGCTGGAATAATATGGTAGTCCCATTGGGGATCATTAAGAGCATTACTCATGTAAGACATCTATCAGGGGCAGCCCTCCTCATGCTAAATTCTAGAGCTACAGCTCAGGAATAATATGAGACGCTCACAGGCATGAGGAACGGAATAACTTCTGAGTGGGAGAAGGTCAAGGCACGGGCAGGGAAGAGGTCAGGAGCAGTAATGTGCCCTGAGCAAGGAGAGCTGATTCATTTGAAGCTGGAAACTGTCACCAGCATTTTACTGTCCACAGAAGGCATGTTTAAAGACAAGCATTATCTGATGTCTTGACAAAATAACTTGCCAATAATAAGGATTCTTCGTTACTTGAAAAGGCAGCCATGATTCCCACATTTCTTTGGAAATTGTTTCTATAGATGATAACTGCAGCCTTTAGAAGAATGTAATGAGAGTGTATTAGCTAATTTGTCTAAGCTTTGATGATTTTTGTTGTTCCTGGGACCATAACTCTTTATCCTCTCCTTATTTCCTTACATATAGAGGCATTTTCTTCTTTATGAACTATAGAAATAGAATGTTTAATTTCTTTTCTTATGAGATGACACCTTGTATTTGGATATATTGGAATTACTGATTTGCGTGTATTGCACACGTGCCTAATTAGGGCACCAACTTTAACCGCGTGAATACACACTTACTCCTCTGGCTTTTCTAACATCCGCTTCCTCTATTTAGGGATACTCTGTCTAGATCCTTTCCTGTCTGTCCTTTTCCCTCCCTTGTTTTCATTCCAATTCCTGTTTTGTCCTAATGAATCAATACAGGTGTCTCATCATCCAGTAAACCTTAGCTGTCTCATTCACCTACCCAGAATAGATTTGATGTACTTCTTATGTTTCTCTGGCACCCTCTACATACTGTCTTTGCCCACAGTCATGCCATATTGCATATACTTATCTATCTCCTTGCAGACCATGAGAGTCTGTGTCTAATTAATGACTTACAACCTGCACATATGTCATTCTGTGAATTGATAAGTGATTTAGAGAATAAAATTGGAGAATGAATTTCTTGACTTTGCTTTGACAGGAGTTATAGAAGGGATTAATATTCCTTCTGATTTTTGAGTAAATTGTTATTTTAAAAACAGAAAAGTGAACACATGAAAGAAGAAATACCAAAATTGCCAAGTATCACAAATTTACATCCCCATGTTAAAAAAAATTCAAAAATCTTGGGACAACTTATGTTAGAAATGTTGTATAGCACCAAATTTGGAAGTAACTTATAAATGGGAGCACCAAACCATTATATTTGTACTGGATCTCACAAAATAGATTGCAAAGGACTTTGGATGTCTACCTTGGCTTGGAGTTTGTAGATTTTTCTATGGGTTTTCTTTAGACTGATTATGGTATAGTATAGGAGAAAAACACCTCTTGGATTTAGAGTAGGTTGTTGCTGGCTTTGAATCTGCCGTTAAGTAGTTTTTCACCGTGCCATGGGCATGTCATTTTTCATATGTAATGTGCATGAATTAACCAGTGGATATTTCAGTCTCCTCCAGAATTGAAGTGCTGTAGTTTCTAACCTAGGAATAACACAGTGAGCTGGATTGTTTGACAGTGGGTTTTCCTCCTCAGTGTGCTTTTCAGTATAAGGCTTCAGGGTTAAAATACCTAGGTTTGAAATCTCACTTCATTACCAACTAGTCATGTCAACTTGAATAGATTATGTCGCTTTTCTACTTTCCTTTCATTAAGATTGAGATAATATGAGTATCTACTTGATGGGGTTACTGTGAAAACTAAAGTTGACATATGTAAAGTGCTTGAAACACTGTTTGGCATGTTTTGCTTCTATTTAGTATGAATTGTTGCATTGTTTCTGTTATTATTTTCCTAATTAAGTAGTCTTTATCAAGTTTCATTTGTTTGTTTTGGTTTGGTTTAATTTTTTAAAGAAACTAGTTTATGCTAGTTCTGGGTGTAGACCCTCATCTAGAAACTTCAAGTTAAAAAATAATTTAATCTCCCCTCCTAGAGAGTTCAAAACAGCAAACAAACAAACAAAAAAAGAGAAGGCATGAGCATTGTCAAGAGAAAATTCAGTGTTAATTTGACAGTTTGGAGACAGATTTCTGGGCAGATTGCCATGTCAATGTGATAGCCATTTCTATTCCAGTAAAGGGAAATATAATAATGTTTATTCTGTACAAAAATGCCACCAATTAGAGGCTATATCAGCTTGCCTCCCCACCCCCACATTAAAAAATGTTAATGCTTCTAAGCGGATTAAGAGATTTACAATTACTGTGATTATTTTAATCAGATTATAGATCCTCCTTTACTTGGAGCTCAGCTCTTAGCATTGGGGAGTCCAGGTTTTCATGTTGAGTGTGGGGTGAGCAAAGGGACTGAGAAGTGTGGAAGATGGAGAAAAACGAGGCTCCTTTGAATCCTGTAGCAATACAGTGGGCCACTTTGAGAGATTGGAGTTCTAAAGAGAGGTGCTGAGAAGTTCCAGTTGCAGACTTCACTTATTAAAAATGTATTTGCATCTCTAGACACTGTTTCCAACTTCCTTCTCTACTACTTAAGTTAGGCCCTCAAGAAAGCAAAGATGAAATTAAAAGTATTGATATTTTGGCACAAGAACATGATTTGCAGGTTAGCAGTTGACATAAGCATGAGAAATTCAGTGATATTTATGGAGTAATATGGTGGCTAGCAGCTTGGCCTCTAGAGTAATTCATTCATTTAAAAAATGATTATCACGTTTTTGTGTGTCTGGCTGTGTGTACTCTAATTTTGACACTATCACTGGTGAATTGTGAAATTGATTATATTTAGCTTTTCTAAATCTTCCTTATCTGTAAATTAGGGTTAGATTAAATGCAAAACACACATATTTCTTATAGGTATTGTTTATTTTTATCTCTTCATATGAATATATATTTCCAGGAAAGCAGCAAAATATTGGAGTATTGATACTTAATGCTAATTAAGTACTAATTAGAAAAAGTAATACTGGAAGAAATTTGAAGAAGGTAGGGAGAGGTGTAGGTTCCATGGCCGAAAGAGCACCCTGTTTTGCAATGCTGCCAGCTCGAGTGTGACATATCCACCTTCATATTGTCTATTTCATTCTTGGCCAGCGTTTCATGTCTGCAAGTCATTGCCACTTGCTTCACTGTGCTCATGGTCAGTTTCTCAGGGAAGCCTTCCTTGCATGCCTTACTTACAGTTTCTCCTCTAGATATCTATAGTCTCTTGTCACCGTGAGGGATGACCCATGGCTGTTTTACAGAACTAAAGTATCCAAATAGTTACTACACAAATAGCACATAGTGGGAGCTCCATAACTGTTTGTTGAATGAATAAAATTCTAAACTGATCATTTTAATATTCTAAAAAAAAAAAAAGAAAAAATAATAAATTCTCCTCCAAACTGAAAATTAAATAAGTTTGTTATCCAATATTTTGCTTATCTTTAATGTTATTTTTTCCATAAATGTAATAGTAACAAGCTCACAGCGAAAATGCCTTCAGTATTATTGAGGAGACATATTTAAATATTTAATTGCTTCTTTTAGGAATTTATAGTGAAAGCTCTATATTTGAGATTACAGAGAAACATCTAGAGAATTTGAGAACCTCAAATTATTTTTAAAATAATTTTTTAAAAATTGTCCTGTGTCTTACAGAAACTCACTCATACATAGATGGGCAGAAAACGTACAGTGAAACTCTCTCCTTTACTAAAATTTATGTAACTTTTACTGGGTATCTGCTGTAGGTCAAAGATTTCTAGGCAGTGATGATATGAAAACAAAATTAGTTATAGTCATTACACACAAAGTTCATGATATGGTTTGTCTGTGTCCCTACCCAAATCTCATCTTGAATTGTAGTTCCCATAATCCCTATGTGTCATGGGAGGGTCCTGGTGGGAGGTGGTTGAATCGTGAGGGCAGTTACCTCCATGCTGTTCTCGTGATAGTGAGTGAGCTCTCATGAGATCTGATTGTTTTATTATTTATTTTATTTTATTTTACTTTAAGTTCTGATATACATGTGCTGAACGTGCAGGTTTGTTACATAGGTATACATGTGCCATGGTGGATTGCTGCACCTATCAAGCCGCCATCCAGGTTTTAAGCCCCACATGCATTAGGAATTTGTGCTAATGCTCTCCCTCCCCTTTACCCCCAACCCTAGACAGTCCCTGGTGTGTGATATTCCCCTCCCTGTGTCCATGTGTTCTCATTGTTCAACACCCACTTATGAGTGAGAACATGAGGTGTTTGGTTTTCAGTTACTGTGTTAGTTTGCTGAAGATGATGCTTTCCAGCTTTATACATGTCCCCACAAAGGACATGAACTCATTCTTTTTTATGGCTGCATAGTATTCCATGGTGTATATGTGCCACATTTTCTTGATCCAGTCTATCATTGATGGGCATTTGGGTTGGTTCTAAGTCTTTGCTGTTGTAAATAGTGCTGCAGTAAACATACGTGTGCATGTGTCTTTATAATAGAATGATTTATACTTCTTTGAGTATACACCCAGTTATGGAATTGCTGGGTCAAATGGTATTTCTGGTTCTAGATCCTTTAAGAATCACCACAGTGTCTTCCACAATGGTTGAACCAATTTACACTCCCACCAACAGTGTAAAAGCATTCCTATTTCTCTACATCCTCTCCAGCATGTGTTGTTTCCAGACTTTTTAATGATCGTCATTCTAACTGGCATGAGATGGTATCTCATTGTGGTTTTGATTTGCATTTCTCTAGTGACCAGTGATGATGAACTTTTTGTTATATGTTTGTTTGCAACATAAATGTCTTCTTTTAAAAAGCGTCTGTTCTTATCCTTTGCCCATTTTTTGATGGAGTTGCTTGATAAATGGGATCCAATTAAATTAAAGAGCTTCTGCTCAGCAAAATAAACTATCATTAGAGTGAACAGGCAGCCTACAAAATGGGAAAATATTTTTGCAATCTATCTATCTGACAAAGGTCTAATATCCAGAATCTACAAGGAACCTCAACAAATTTACAAGAAAAAAAACAACCCCATCAAAGATATCTAATGGTTTTATAAGGAGCTTTTCCCCTTTTGCTCTGCACTTCTCCTTGCTGCTTCCACGTGAAGAAGGACATGTTTGCGTCCCCTTCCACCATGGTTGTAAGTTTCCTGAGGCCACCTCAGCCATGCTGAACTATGAGTCCATTAAACCTCTTTCCTTTATAAATTACCCAGTCTCATATGTCTGTGTAACAGCATGTGAAGGGACTAATACAATTCACATTGTCTAATAATTGAGGAAGACATATGAATAATTAGAATATGGTGAACACACACATATGATAATAGAAGTGCAAGAAGGGAAAATGTACTTCATACAAGGGTCAAGCAGTATTTAAAGAAAATTTGAACTAAATGTTAATGAATATTCTATGTTTTGCTTGATTGCCCATCAGACTAAGGAGAAGTAAAACATATAGGCAGAGTGAAGAAAAATCATGTTGTATCTATACTGAATAAACCAGCAATAATTAGAATTATTTTCATATCAAGTGCCTGTAAAGATAAACCTATGGTCAGAATATGAAGATTTTCTCCTTTTTTTTCAACTTTTATTTTAGATTCAGGGGTAGATCTCTAAGTTTTTTTACAAAGGTATATTGCATGAGGCAGAGGTTTGGAGTAAGAATGATGTAGTCAGCCAGGTACTTAGCATAGTACCCAAAAGTTAGTTTTTCTACACTTGCTCCTTTCCCTTCCTCTCCCCTCTGATAGTCACCAATGTCTATTGTTCCCATATTTATGTCCATAAATTGGACATAATTTAGCTCCTGCTTATCATTGAGAACGTGTGATGCTTGGTTTTCTGTTCCTTTGTAAATTTGCTTAGGATAATGGCTTTCAGCTGCATCTATGTTACTGCAAAGAACATGATTTCATGCTTTTTTATGGCTGCATAGTATTCCATGGTTCATTTTATTAATCTGTTCTACTGTTGATGGGCACCTAGGTTGATTCCATGTCTTTGCTATTGTGAATAGCATTGTGATGAACATGTAAATACATTTGTCTTTTTGTAGGTCGATTTGTTTTATTTTCATTAATGGGATTTGGGGGTTGAATAGTAGTTCTGTTCTATGTTCTTTAAAAAAAGTCCACTTTTTTTGTTTTTACAGTGTCTGAACTAATTTACATTCCCACCAACAGTGTAAAATAAGTGTTCCCTTTTTTCCACAGCCTTGCCAACATCTGTTATTTTTGACTTTTTGGTAATAGCCATTCTGAGTGGTGTGAGATGGCATGGACTGTGGTTTTGGTTTGCATTTCTCTGAAGATTAGTGAAGTGAAGCATTTTTTCATCTTTTTCCTGCCCTCTTGTATGTCTCACAATAGGAAGATATTCTTATTCTGTGTTAAGTAGACTGCCTTTAGCTGTGGCAAAGGAAACCATTAAATGTGTTGTAGGTAGGTAAGTGCCTATCCAAAATAGGGTGGGATAGAAAGATCTCTCAACCAGTGGCATGGAAGTTGGATTAGGATGCTAAACTAATAAAGGGGAGAGATGATGAGTAAAGGCATTGTTAGTGAAAATGAAGCAAAGAAGAAAGATAAACAGTTTTCAGATAGTAGAATAAAGAGATAGAACTGATGGAATATATGCAGCAGGAAGGGATTTCAGGTGACTGTCTGGAGAATAGACTAACATGGGCAACAAGGACTTGAGTAGTAAAGGAAGAACAGTATGTATAGAAGAAACACTGTGAATTGTACTTGGATTGACTTTGTGATGCCAGTGGGTTGTCCATCTAAGCATTTACAATACATGAAATGCAATGTCTAGAATGCTACGAAATATTTATAGAATAATCTAATTTAGAGATAGAGCTTTAGGAGAAATCTGAGTATAAGTGGTAAGGCAAGTTTCTCTCTTGAGAGGCTTTACAGCAAGCAGGTAGAGACAGAACAGGGCCTAAAATTAAGTTTTTATTTTAAAACTAAAAGCAGGAAGGAAAACAGTAGTTCTTCCTGTCTGCTTTTGCCATTGTTATTATTATTATTATTTAGACTAAAATAATGTAAGCTGGTGCTTAAGATTAGAGGTATATATTATTAAAGAAGAGAAAATTAAAGGAAATGGTTATTTCTGAGTCGTTTCAGCTGCATTCACTTCAATTTTGAACAAGTTTACTCTTTGATAAATACATTGCAATTACAATATACACTATTAATTTAGAAAAACCATGGGGTATGGAGTAGGTACAAGTTACAATTTAATTCCACAAATATTTACTGAGTAATCACTATGTAACATTATCTGGAATAAAATTAGAGATTCACTGAATCTCAGAGTGGGATGAAAATAATGAAGTCTGGTCCAACATATACTAAGACAGAAATTCATTGAGGTTTACACATTAAGGTCTTCATGTGTTACTCTTCCCATTTCCAAAGAGAAACCTTCTCTTTCCCCACGACTGCTTGCACTATGCCACTTGTCAGATTTCATTTTTCTTTTTTTTTTTTTGAAATGGAGTCTTGCTCTGTCACCAGGTTGGAGTACAGTGTCTCAATCTCAGCTAACTGCAACCTCTGCCTCCCAGGTTCAAGCTATTCTACTGCCTCAGCCTCCTGAGTAGCTGAGACTACAGGCACGTGCCACCATGCTCAGCTAATTTTTTTATTTTTAGTAGAGATGGAGTTTCACTATGTTGGCCAGGATGGTCTTGATCTCTTGACCTCAGATCTCATCTTTTGAAATGCTATTTCTTCCTCTTACCCCTCTGTCTAATTAGCACTCAGCACACATAAGGCACGTCAAGCATCACTTCAGGAGGATGTTTTTTACTCTTACCCCCGTCCCTAATTCCCAATTCTTCAAGTGTAGGCGAGTTGGTGTTCTGTACATACCTTTACTGTAAGAATGTATCAATTACATTGTGTTGTATTTTATGTTCGTTTGCTTCCACTTCACATTTAAATAATTTGAGAGTACGGAGGATTTCTTCCTGATATCTGTGTGCCTAGAACCCAATACAGTTTCTCCTACTTCAATCTGAGTGCTTCATTCATTGAATAAACATTTAATGATATGGAGAATGTGAAGCATAAAATAGTGAATTTCTGCTACTAGAATGATTTGTTTATTTCTTGAAGGCTTAGAATGGATCACCAATCTACTAGGTGAATACCAAACCAAACAACCCACATTTTTCTTGGTCTCTCATGGAACCTATATGCTACTGGTCAGAGAAACGATTAATACTCATTTTTTTATATATATATATAAACATCTATTTCACAGTGGTGTTGAGGAACATTTGAAATTATTCCATACCACCTAAAAACCAAAAATGTGGGATGCTTATTACTTCTTTTGGCAAAGTTGGAGTGAAGGAAGGAGAAACCTGTATCTGGGTTTGTCAAGTCTGGCACTAATGACATTTTGGGCTAGATAATTCCTTGTTGTAAAGGCTTTCCTATGCATTGTAGGATGTTTAGCAGCCTTCCTTGGCCTGTCTCAATAGATACTGGTAGATAGCATCCCCCATTTGTGACTGGCAGAAATGTCCAGGTGTTGCCAGATCTTCTGTGGAACAAAAGTTGAGAACCACTGTCTTATATCTACATGAAGATACTCCTCAAAAAGAATCCATCTGGCAGAATGACATTGATGTAGGTTAATACCTACTTATATATTAACCCACCTCTACATAAATCATACACACATAAACATGTATACTTATGTGCATACACACGTGTATGTATCTGTGTACATACAACCTATATTTGTAACAATTTCTTGTGGATGTTTAACAAATAGCCTGTTAACCTGAAGCTCAAAAGTTTTGTATATGTGTGTGTTTGTATGCGTGTATCTATCTTGTTCAGTCGGTTAAATATATTCTGCATTGATTTTTATTGAAAGTGGGTTTTGTTAATATATCAGTTAAGCCATTCCTTGCAGACCAAATTTACCAAATCTTCCATGAGGATGAGACACTATAAGAAAATCAGTAGGAAATAGGGTGATGTTGCAGTGACTTGCAGAGAGAGGCCACAGTTAGATAGAATAAGTGCAAAAATTCATGGGTAAAATAAGTACAAAGGTTCTGAAGTAGGAAAAGTTTGATAAATTAGAGAAAGAGAAGAGGTAGATTGTCCAAGGATAGAGATAAAGGGGGAGTTTTTCTTTTTTTTTTTTTTTAATAGCGATGGGGTTTCACTGTATTGGCCAGGATTGTCTTGGGCTCCTGGCCTGAAGCAGCTCTGTCTCAGCCTCCCAAAGTGTTGGGATTACAGGCGTGAGCCGCCATGCCTGGCCTGGGAGATTGTTTTGAGAAGTCATCACCCAACAGTCTTATATACAGTTGGCAGAGGTATTTGGTTTATTTCACATTTTTTTTTTAAATGGGATAACATAAAAATTGAGATTTTTCATAAAAATTCAGATTTCCAGCTTCTCTGAAAAATCTAGATGGTCTGATAACTTCAGATTCTCACTCCCATGTGGAATCTTTCATTTGGAGCTGGATTGGAGCTGCCCCTTTAGGCAGCTCCTATGTTCCCTGGCTTGCTAGTACCCTTCACTTAGATTGTGTATGCCCATATCTGAATGTCTGGCCTGTGTGGCTCTTACTTAACTACCTGATCCTATAGGTACACACTTTTTATTCTCTAATTTAGGAGCTTGAAAGGACTAGTAAGGACTTTTTATTACTTTTTCATTTAATTTAATTTTATTCTTTTGGAGACAAAGTCTCACTCTGTTGCCCTGGCTGGAGTATAGTGGCACCATCATAGTTCACTATAGCCTCGATGTCCTGGGCTCATGTGGTCCTCTGGCCTCTGGCTCCCAAAGCATTTGGGATTACAATCATGAGCCGTTGTCTCCAGACCTGGACTTTTTAAAGAACTTAAAAGTGAATTCAGATGATGTTTAGCAGAAGAGTCACATGATTTACTTTTTTTTTTTTTTCTTGAGATAGAGTTTCACTCTGTTGCCAGGCTGGAGTGCAGTGGTGGTGTGATCTCTGCTCACTGCAACCTCCACCTCCCAGGTTCAAGCAATTCTCCTGCCTCAGCCTGACAAGTAGCTGGGATTACAGGTGGGTGCCACCACGCCCAGCTAATTTTTGTATTTTTAGTAGAGATAGGGTTTCACCATGTTGGCCAGAATGTTCTCAATCTCCTGACCTTGTGATTTACCCTCCTTGGCCTCCCAAAGTGCTGGGATTATAGGTGTGAGCCACAATTTACTTTAAAAACGGAAAAGATTACCTAACATACTCCCGATTGGCAGGCTATAGAGACAAGAGTGGAGATGGGAAAAAAATTTTAAGAAATCACTTTAGAAGGGTTTGATACTGTCTCTATCTGAGGTGGTACCAGGAGGGTGGATAGAAGCAGTTCAGGCCTCTATGTTGCTTAGTTTCAGGTTCACCATGCTTGCTGGTGTCATTAACCACTCTCTGGAGCAAGCCTAGGCACCACAAGCGATAAGATACCACCCTTTGGCTTTGTGCAACGTAGCAGTCCTGAGGGCAGGATTTGGGACATACTTTGCACGTAGAAATCAAGGCTCTTGCTGATCAATGTGCCCTGTATGGTAGGAAGCAACGGTAGTTAGGGAAAGAAAACAATATCATTAATTACCCAACTTTGATTTGGATGATTCTTTGTTCAGTTACAGATGGAATTGGTTAGAGTTAATTTATGTCTGTGTTAAAAGTGTAAGGTACACTACAGAAGACAGCAGAATAGACACTTCTGGCTTCGAGTGTACAGCAGCCATTAGGTTCCATCTGGTTCTCTAAGCAAGTGCCATATGAAAACTGTCCTGGTAGGCTGAATGTATGGATTCATGTCTGTGAGGTATGTATAAACACACGATGTGAATTCTTGCCCCTTCTAGCGTTTTAATGGCCTCCCATTAAATGGTAGGTCATTATACTTTTCACTGAGACAGTGAAGGGTGATTAACTCCGTCTGGGTTCAACCAGTGTAATTTTAGAGGCTACAAATATTGTTACAAGTCAGGTTAAGGTTTAAAGGTGAAAGTATAGTGAAGCTTGGCTGCATGACTTTTACAGCATTGAGTTAATGTACACAAACAAAGAAACTCTTGTTTTCTTTCCATTATGAGTACAGAGAACAAATGACTCACTTGTTATAGAGAGGAAAATGTGAAAATTAGGTTGGTCTACAATAAAATTCATGCTGTGTGAACCCATTTACTCAGTATTTCCAATTGAAAGTTCTTTTAAAAGTCTTGTTTCACATTGCTGAGGTTTAGAAACTTTAGACTCTGAATGTGATGCGCTTTGTTAAGATAAGGCTATCCTAACAAATGGTATCAACAGATTTACTATCTTTTACATAAAGAAGGTGGTTTACCTCCATAAAATATGCTAGCACACATTTAGAGGGGAAAGTTGCCCTTTTCTCTCTATTGTTTTCAGTAGATCCAGCTTCCCTCCAAATACTTCCATCCTCACCATTTATCTGAGTAAATACTTGGGGTAATCTGATACAGCCCTTTCCTTTTCACTGGTTGAATTCAAATCTTGGAGCCTGGATATCAGTCAAGGAATGGAGTTTGAGGGCATAAGTTTACTTGTGGCCTTCCAGGAATGGAATTCAAAAGCGAAAGCTTCCTTTTAAAACTCTGTTCAGTATAAGGCAGATGAGAAGTAAGGTCTGATGCCTATATAGATCAATTTTGCTGAAATGACTAGATTTGTTGAGACCTCTCATGAGAAACTTCTTGTAAGTGCTGGAAACTATGACATTGTAGTCATTAAAACGAAAGCTGGTATGTAGTAAAATAACCATTCTCTTTCTTCTCTTTTAATATTTAACACCCTTTTTACACACAACTTTTGCTTTGATTTGAATTTCTGTCAAAATATGACAGGATTTTGTGGGAAAAAAACATTTTGGCTTAACAGATTTTGATGCAAACTTTAAAGAATTTAGGGAACATCTTGTTTTTACAGAAGTAGAATAGATTTCACTTTGGAGGCTCTGGAAAACAAAATAGCAAAACAAAGCAAAAGCCTCATAGGAATTAACGATTATGAGCAAAGCAAATAGTTTTCATTTGGGACAGTGAATCCTTCAAAAAACACAGCCGCCTGATCTGGTGTGATTCATGTTGTAAAGGTTGGGGTGAGATGACAAGGTCTAGTCCCCGAGGTCATGGTGGAAATGCAAAGGTCAAGGCTTTTCACTTAGCCTTGTGTCAACAGCGTCATGCCCTGATAAGTCTAAGAACTGATTTGACTGGGTTCGACTACATATATGAGTGCATTACACCCTTGCCTCCACATAAAGAAGTGAGTAAATGCAGGGTTTTAGGCCTTGGTATTGATGCCTAAATTTGACTCAAATTCGAGGAATTTACAACCATGAGGGGGAAAATAAGGTCTCTTTACAATGCAATTGACTTAGGATTTGGGTATGCTTGTTAAGTAGGATTTTTAAAGAAACATTTTGAAAGTATGCATGTGTGTGTGTGCGTGTGTGTGTGCTTGTGCACGCACCCTTGAGCATCTTGTTGTTAAAATTAATCTTTTTATCATATGCATTTACCCGCACATGTCTGATTCAAGAACACGTCTCTGATTGAAGAATGTGAACTAATTTCACAGTATTTGGCTTGAATGCAGTCCTCTTGTGTTCATAGTTGATTTCCTTTGATGATTTAAAATTGAGTTGGGTTCTGTCATGGTGGGATTATGAGAGGAGAATTGAGAAAGTCTTAGCTCAGTGTTGTGAAATACTTAGGTAAAATATTGTCCAGCTTTCTGCCATTCCATGGCAACTAGATATATGTACTGTCATCTCCAGTGAAAATCTTGGTGTGTTCTTTTGTTCTACTACTGCTTCAGCTTCTGGTAAGTAGAAGAATCTGATCCATTTCAGAGCTTTCCTTGAACAAGGATTTTGTTGCTCTAGAAAACACTAGATATACATACACATCCTTGAATTTATTGGTTGTCTTCTAGTGTGAAACAATTCATGATAATATTGTGTTTCTAGACTTTTTTTTTTTAACTTGTCTTGTTCTTGACATTAAATGCCTTAGACAAAGCTGACCCAGGCCACAACTCCAAGGGTATTTGTATTCTGTTTAAACAGTGGTTTGGGGGTTGTATAGCTTTTATTAGCAAGCCACAGCATACCTTGAATCACACTGCCTTAAACAGTAGGTAAATGTGTATGTTATACAAGTAATAATCCACATGACACACACTACTCACAAATGTCATCAAGCTCTGTGTATTTCCTGCCATTTACAGGGTCCACTTCTACTTAGGACTACTTTGCCTTGCTTAGACAAGATTGTTGCTAGTGGTGACTCTGGATTCCTTTTTCACTTTCAGTAATAGAGGAAACCTCTCCTCCAGCTTAACAACGTATGCCCTTCCCATCAGTCTGCTTGAGCCACCTTCAGATAAATACTACCTTTGGACCAATAAATGTACCAAGGAAATGGCATGTGGAGATTAACTTAGCCAGATGATATCTACATCTGGATCCAGGGTTGGGATCACCTTCTCCTGAGACACATTGGGTAGCCGTGGATACCTGAGCAATATGAGATCCATTAGGAAGGCATATGCCCACCACATTTTTTATAAAAAATTTTATTCAGTCTTACACTTAATAGTAGAAATTACTATCCTGGAGCACTCTATCATTACATTATTATCTGGACTGTTTTGTTTGTAGGCCTGTGGCACAGTTTTCATTTTTAATTTTAGCCATAATTTAAAATTAGTCTTACTTTTAATTTCTACAAGTATGTGCTAGTTCCCTGATTATTCATTTTTCATAGCATTTTGTTTTTGTTTTGTAGGTAGAATATCTTCCTTAATATTTCTGAGTTTATGATGCCTGAGTTAGCTCCATTTCCTCTGGTGTCAATGTTTAGTTTCGTAATTTTGGCCCTTCCTTCTCATCCTGCTGCTTTTTCTCATATGTCTGATAATCCTTCCTATGGAATAAGCAACTATATAGTTAATAAAAGTCCTCTGCTTTTGTATTACAACTAATTCCCATGTGGAATTATCACTTAGACTTCTGTATGAGGTAAGAAAATGTGAGACTTTTGCTTTACTGGGATCAGCAAGGAAGCCAGGATCAAATCAAATAGTGAGCATTATGCCAGGTTTCACCTGGCAGTTTGTTCAGTTTTACTGGGAAAGGGTCACCTGTTTTTGCTATAGGTGAATGCCAGCTGCCTGATTTTTGCCTGCATTTGGGGAGGGGATGACAAGGGAAAGATTTGTCCTTATACAGACCTTCAATTAATCTCTTTCTCTTCAGTTCCCTTTTCACATCCATCTTCCAAAGTTCCTGCTGACTTTGGATCTTGGTTTCCAGAGCTACTCCAGCACACTTCCACATTTTCCAGAGCTTTTTTACAGCAGATTCTGAGCTGCAGCTCTATTTAATTCCTGAACATGTTCCCACTCTTTCTCCTTCTACCAAAAATGTATTAATATCTCTTGTTTGTTGGTGGTACCCATCTTCCTACCTCAATTGTTTTTCCATCTCAGGACTTACCTTTAGTACCTCTGCACATTTATTTCAGTGTGTTCTTCAGAAATAGAGGAGGCATTGTGTGTGCCTGATCTGCCTCCTTAATCAATTACTAATTCTATCCATAATATAATCTATATTTAGATTTTTTAATGTAGGTTGTTATTACATGTACTAATTAACACAGCTGGTTGGAATACAGTGCTAATATTTTCACAGTGATTTATTAGACCCTTAAATGGAACAAACAAAGACTGATTCCTATTACAAAGACAATTTATACATATTTTAACTGTATGTGTAATAGCTTATATTTGCCGTTTTATTTTATCAATTTTGCTTGCTAAGTTTCATTTATAAATACCTAAATCCAGAATTAATTTATTTTGCTGTTCTTTTCACTCATTCAACAACTATTAATGGGACCTCCATGAGTACTAGTTACTGAAAATAGCCCAGTATATAGTTTTTTTTTTTTTAGTTTTATGTATAAAATATGTGCTTTAATTTTTAATAAAGCCTAACTAAAGGTGAAGAACTGATTTGGAGATTTGAGAAAGAATATAAATACCTTTCTCTCTTTAGAGAGAACTAAATGTAGATTTGGAAGAAGATGGAAGATGCTTACATTTTTTGTTTACGATTTCTCCTGTGCCAAGTACAATACTTGTAAATAATAACCATCTAATAAGTATATAATGAAAATATAAATACAATCTTATTACTTTGTTATTAGTTATATATTATGGTAATATAACCAACTTGTCTTCACTTTTACTTATTTATAATTGGCTAACAAGGAAAACTGACTTGATTGCCAGAAACCTGTCTTGGATTCATTGAAATATGTGCTTGCAGGGGGTGGCAAATTTTGGCAGGGACTTTCCACTGCTCTCCTGTTTAAATGCTGGATGGAAATTTGTAATTTAAAATTGTGGAATATTAGCCAAAAAATGATTTATTCATTTATTCTTACACATTCAGTGTAACAAAATGGCATATTACCAATCAACAATGATTGAAAGAGCACCAAGGGGGAGCAAATCTAGTACATTAGAAAAAATATTCTAGTGTATTTAATATTTTTTTAGGAAAAAATGTAAAATTCTAGTTAGTTTAAAGGAGAAATCTAACATTGGCAGATAATTTCTCCTTTCTTTCTTTTATCCTGCAGTGGATCTTGCTATCATTAAACACCTCTAAGGTGTACAATTCTTTAATCAAAAGTCAAATACTTTATTTTTATACCCACTATGGACTTTATTTTGGCTTCTATGAACTTTTTAAGGCTTCCACTCAATTATTTATTATATCAATTATATTTAAACAGTCCAGAGGAGCAATAACTTAATTTATATATTAAATCTAAAAATGTTTCTGTCAAATGAAAGTATCTTTTTTCAATGGTATGTAGTTTTTTTTCAGTAAATTAGTGAATAATCAACAGTGCCAATTCATAGAACAAGGAAAATTTTAGGTAGCTGTGTTTTGCTTTCATTCCCCCTGAGAAAACTCAATGTTATATCCTCCTAACAAAGAAAGCTGTATTCCTCCATTAAAAATAGTTAATTTCTTACTTTTATTTTTTATTATTATTATTTTCAGACAGGGTCTCACTATGCCACCCAGGCTGGAGTGCAATGGCGCGATCTTGGCTCACCGCAACCTCCACCTCCTGGGTTCAGGCAATTCTCCCGCCTCAGCCTCCTGAGTAGCTGGGATTACAGGCACGTGCCACCATGCCTGGCTAATTTTTTGTATTTTTAGTAGAGACAGGGTTTCACCATGTTGACCAGGATGGTCTCGATCTCTTGACCTCGTGATCCACCCGCCTCGGCCTCCCAAAGTGCTGGGATTGAATTTTTGTGTTTTTGGTAGAGACAGAGTTTCACTGTGTTGGCCAGGCTGGTCTCAAACTTCTAACCTCAAATGTTCCGCTGGCTTTGGCCTCCCAAAGTGCTAAGATTACCGGAGTGAGCCTTTGAGCCTGGCCTTAATTTTCTTTTTTAATCTTTAAATTATATTTTTTAAATAAACAGAATAATTGTATATATTCATCTGGTACATAGTGATGCTTTAATACATATAATGGTTGGTGAGCATATCCATCATCTCAAACATTTTTATTTCTTTGTTTTGGGAACCTTCAATATCCTCCTTCTAGCCATTGAAACTATATATTATCATTAGACTCATTTCACAGTGTTATAGAACACTAGAACTTACTTTACAGTGGTATAGAATGCCTTATTCCTCCTATTCCTTATTCCTCCTATCTAGCTGTATTTTTATATCTTTCAACAAATCTCTCCCTATTCCTCTATTCTGCCTACATCTTCCTGCCTCTCTCTTCTAGTTTTTGCTTCTGTAGGATCAACTGATATCTTACCTTCGAAGCTCTTATCCTAGCATCTTTTTTTGGTATATGATAGACAATGTATATCACATTCCTCATAAGTCAAGGTGTGTGAGATATGATCTTTCCATACCAGTGTCTTTCCTAAGGATCATAATTTGGCTAGTATCCAACTATTATATATTTCCCTTATTTTGTTTGCAAAATAATTGCTGGGCAATTTTGATGCAATGTAACAGCCCATTTTAAATTTTTAAAAGAAATTAAAGAGAATAAACCTTGTAACAGTTATGAAACAGAGTTTTAGAGTTGTGAATTACTTTAGTGACAGAAATAAGGCGCCAAATGATATAGCTTAAAACAGGTGATTTTAAAATCTAACTTGTGTAAATATTTTTTCTTCCTGAAATGTGTCAATGATTATCTTGGACCCAGTTATGTTTCATGCTTCCAGCAGGTGGGGATAAAAGGTCTCTGGAGATAAAAGTAATGTAGTGTGCCTTATAAGGGAAATGTTAGACCACAAAAATAATAGAGATTTGAGAATTATGTTGTGTAAGTTAGGGAAGGTATTATTCTTTTTCCATCTTCATGACTCTTTAAATTTCAATTTTTGCTAATTGAAACCCTCCCTAAAATTGTGCCAGATAGAGAAGTCTGGTAATTTTGTGAGATAAACATATTTCTCTGTAAAAAGTTGCGTTTTAGTTCTTAGCTCTGTTTAATTGTGATGAAAACGCTGACATAAAGGGAACTCAGAATTAAGTTGTAAAAGAATGAGAGAAAAATAGACAGCAAGATGTAAAAGTCCACTCTCAAGTGAAAATGACATTTGGATAGTTAGGTTGTTTACATGATCACAGCTTTTTCCCAAGATTTATTTCAATATCCATGATGCTAAAGAAGACGTTGCAATATCTATTTACTCACCAAAAGTTATTAAGAGAATCTACAGCATGTGTAGAAAATGAGTGTGGTTTCACTTTTTATCTTGTTCATCAATTATTTATTATTTATATTTGGGTACAGTTCTAATTATTTAACAGCTTTAAATAATATCATTATATTTTATTTTGGTGGATACATAGTAGGTGTATATATTGATGGGGTATATGAGATATTTTAATGCAGGCATGCAATGTGTAATAATCACATCAGGGTAAATGGGGATATCCATCACCTCATGCATTTCTCCTTTGTATTACAGATAATCCAATTATACTCTTTTAGTTCTTTTAAAATGCACAATTAAATTATTATTGACTATAGTCACCGTGTTGTGCTATGAAATACTAGGTCTTATTCATTCCTTCTATTTTTTTAGTAACCACTCACCATTTCCACCTTCCCCACACCACATGGCTTTTGCCTCAAAGACCTTTATGAAGGCAAGGACTAGAGATAATTAAAATGTTTTAAAACTATAAATGTTTTCACAGTATCCCACCTCACTTCTTAGCAAATAAACATCTGCCTAAAGGAAGGATGGCTACTCTCCCTTAGAGAGCACAGGGTTTATTCCTTGGCTGTATTCCTCTTCATTCTTATGCCCTGTATTTTATTGCCAATATAATTACTTGAGGCTTAAGAGTCTCCCTGCCCCACACCCCATCTGTTGTGTGTTGTGATACTTTACGTTGTTTTTTATTTGCTTTATTGTGGTTTTGTAAAGGCAATGTATAGTTTCTGAATTTTATAGGTAGGTGGCTCAAAAAAATAAAACTATTTCTAAATATCTTACTCTTCTTGTCTTTTCTTTCTTTCTTTTTAATGTATTTCTCTTTCCTTTCCATCACCTCACCCTGCATTTGTGGCACCAAAAAAAGCAGTTTTTTTTCCTTCCAGAAACTTAGAGTACTTGTCATGTTTTGGGGGGAGAGGTTAACATTCAGAAACACTGCTGTGTTTTATTGCCAGTAAATGTTTTTACTCACTAGTGAAAAGTTTGTAAATAGGCACTGTTTAAGAAAACAAAGAGATAATAAGTACTCAGACTTTTCCCTTCAAATTCTCTATACCTAGTAAAATGCATTGGTGATCTCAGCTCTACCGAACAATAGTCGGGATCACAAAACCACTACTCATCATTCAGCCTGCCTGGCATAATTAGCGGCTTTGAGTCAAAGGAGACTAAGGGGTGTTTAGAATAGCAGTAAAAGCTTTTTCCCTCCCATCATACCCCATTATTCAGAACCAAGACTTCACATATCCCAAAAGGCCAGGGTTGCTGCTGAACAAGTAGCTGCCTTCTATACACGTTCTTCAGATCAAAATGTTTTTCTCTGATGTGCCATTTAGAGGACCCTCCATTAAAAGTCTAAAAGAAGCAGCAGAGTTTGTGCACCAGATGGAGAAGGAAACATTTTCTGTTCGTTCAATAAGGGCAAGTAGTGCTGAACCATCACTATGGTCTGCATTTGATCAGCTTGGGACACATGAATAGCTGTCATTGAAGACTCCAGGCTGGGTGAATAGTATATATTACAAAGCGATTTGAGAGTTGGGATTTGGCCAGTATGGTTGACTGGTTAGCATCCACAACTCAGAAAAAAAAGGGATTTTATTCTTTTTTTTCCTTATTGAATGCTGCCATGGAATTATAACCTATGCTGATAGTAATTGCTGGCGACCCAAGCATGTAAGAATATACATGAACTCTTTTATTCCATGATTTGTAATCAAGGACTGATTCAGGGCACCAAATGGTGAGGTGGTGGCTTGACATGCTTTTCTAGAGCCCTTTCGTTAAGATAGCCTATCATTCCCTTTTGGCTCAAAGCAGATGTGTCATCTGGGTTCTCATTTTCTTGGACCTTTCTGTGAACTCTGTCTCTGATTACACCCTTCTTCAAGGTCCTGATGGCTCGGGGGAAGATGGGATGCCATAAGCTTGTTCTTTTCTTTCAGCAACTTTTTTGTCATGTCTTTTCTTGTGCATGATCATTTACTTCATGTTATCCACTGAAGGCTTAGTCTTGGACTCTGCTGCTCCTCCGTCTTTTCATTGTTTGGGTTTTCATCATCCACATAACTTGAGTCTTAACTCTATATAGCTGATATGTGACTAGGCAGAATTTCCATAATGTTTTAGCATCATGTATGTCCCAGGCTTTGTTTTAACCTCCAGCTCTGTTTCTGTCTACAAATCTTATCTTGACTGCTCTGTACAAATAAAAATGAGTAATACCAAGCAAACTAAATAAAAATACATTGTGTCTAAAATAGTTGTCTGGGGATATTTGGTAACTTTGGCAGTTACAACTCTGCCACTAGCATCTTGTGAGTAGAGGCCAAGGATGCCACTAAATATTCTATAATGTACATCACAGCCCTTCAGAAGAATGATGTGGACTGAAATGTCAGTAGTGCCAAGTCTGAGCAATGCAGCTATAAAATACAATTACAGTTGATCGTAGCACTGGGGTCAGAGGTGCTGACCCCTCGTACAGTCTAAAATCCTGGTATAACTTTTGACTGCTTGAAAATGTAATTACTAATAGCCTATTGTTGACTGGAAGCCTTACCAATAACATAAACAGGGGTTAACATATTTTTTATGTTATATGTATTATAAACTGTATTCTTACATAAGGTAACTGAGAGAAAGAAAACATTATTATTTTTTGAGACAGTCTCGCTGTCTCGCAGCTCATTGCAGCCTCAATATTTTGAGCTCAAGTGATCCTCCTACCTCAGCCTCCAGAGTTGCTAGGAATACAGGTACGCACCACTATGCCCTTTTTTGTAGAGATAGGGTTTTGCCATGTTACCCAGTCTGGTCTTCAAATCCTGGGCTAAAGCAATTCACTTGCTTGGCCTCCCAAAGTGCTATGATTACATGTGTGAGCCACTGCACCTGGCCTATAAAATATTATTAAGAAAATCATGAAGAAGATAAAATATATTTACTATTCATTAAGTGGAAGTGGATTATCATAAAGATCTTCATCCCCATCTTCACAATGAGTAGGCTAGGAGGAGGAGGTGAAAGAGGAAGGGTTGGTCTTGCTGTCTCAGAAGTGGCAAAGGCTGAAAAAATTCACATGTAAGTGGACTCATGCAGTTTAAACCCATGTTGTTCAAGGGTCAACTGTATTTCTCTTCCCCATTTAACATTCACACCTTTCACATGTTGCCTTTCCTACTAATGCCACCACTTTGTTTTACTTTATTGGAACAAGTTTGGGGTAGTTACCGACATAGTCTCATCTGTGAGCCAGCTGTCTGAATGATCCATTTTTCCATGTCATCAACTCAACTAAGAACAAGCAAAACCTTTCTAGGGTAGAGGAGGAAGAGGGAAGCCTGCATCATGCTCACTCATCATAGAGCTCCAAGAGCTAAAAGAGCAAAAAAGCACACTGAAAGCATGAACTGGAAAGGCACTAAAATACTTTTAAAACATTTTTTGCTTTATTTTTAGTTATTTTCCCAAGGTAAGTATTGCTGACTATTTGCTTGTATACTTCTCACATCCTTCTGTTGTGAACCTGATGTTCATTGAAACAGATTCTTACCTGGCTTCTTTCCCTTCATCTACCTTCTGAATCATCTCGGCTATGGTTTGGGGAAGGCAAGCTTGGCAATAACTGCTAATTTTCTTTATCTCATGAAATAATACTGGCTCTGGAGTCAGACTACCTCAACTTACTTCCCTGATAGCTATAAGCCTCAGTTTCCCTTTCTTTAAAGTTGAGATATGAAATTATGGTCATTGTCATCATCATCACCACAACCACAGTCCTTTCATCAGGTTATTAAAGTAATAAAGTAAAATATTAATATATCATAGAGCAGTATCTGGCACAAAGCTTTGAAAATGTAAGTTTTTTATATTATTCTTTGTTATTAATATTTTTATTTTTAATGCATGAATAGCATGGATTCATGGATAATATGCATGAATAGCATGAATTCTCCTAACCCTGTTTATATTTCACCTTATTGGACTTTGCCACGTGTACTAACTGAACTGAGCCATTTGGCCTTACATTTTTCTTCTTAAAACTTGCCTTCCTCACTTTCAATAAACTTCTCGGTGTCAACCTTCATCCCCTGCCACATCAAACACCCTCCCACTGAAACCAAGATGGTGGTAGTTTCTCAAGTACTTAAGTACTCAAATATTTGTATTTATAGGTGAGAGTGGTCACATCTTTACCTTTTTATTTATTTATTATTTTAAAATCAGACCTGTCTATTATTTTATGTTAAAGATTTTTGGTTTTGGTTGCTTAACTTTTTGTAATTTTCTGTATTATTTTCTATGTTGGCAAGTGTGATTCAGCCTCTGAAATAGAGACTACATTATTAGTTTTCATAGACTGTTCTACCTTTTTATTATGCAAAGTTTGAGTATTTGGGTCTTGTGGCCATTAAAATATAAAATGCTTCTTTGATCAGCATTATAGCAAATGTCCTGACCTCTGGGAATTGAGAAGCAGGATCTGTAAATGTCTTCCAGGGTTCTTTGCAATTTGCATTTCAGCAATGAAAGGAAAAATATGTGGATGTGGTAATTTAATTTTAAAATTATTTTTGTGTTCCCTTTAGGAGATTGGCCTGTAGATGTGTATATAGGGGGAGAAGGTGAAAAGAAGGAAGTGTGTAAATGTGTTCCTTAGTTGTAACAGTTTCAAATTTCCCTTTATCGGACATTTAGCTCTGTTAGATAGCTGTGATTAGCACATTAAAACCTTTCACAGTGATTCAACTGTTTTACTTGTTTGAAAATGTAAAAACTCACTTGAATTCAGGAGTTTCAAGACCAGCTTGGTCAACATGGTGAAACTCAATCTCTCTAAAAAATACAAAAATTAGCTGGGTGTGGTGACGTGCACCTGTAGTCCCAGCTACTTGGGAGGCTGAGGTGGGCGGATCCCTTGAGCCCAGGTGGCAGAGGTTACAGTGAGCCATCATTGTGCCACTGAACTCCAGTATGGGTAACAGAGTGAGACTTTGTCCTCAAAAAATAAAATATGGTGACTCACTCATGCCTGTAATCCTAAAACTTCGAGAGGCCTTGGCCAATGGATCACTTGAGATCAAGTGTTCTAGACCAGCCTGGCCAACATGGTGAAACCCTATCTCTACTACAGATAGAAAATTAGCCAGGTGTGGTGGGGCCCATGTTGGTAATCCCAGCTGCTCAGGAAACTGAAGCAAGAGAATCTCCCAAACCTGGGAGGTGGATGTTGCAGTGAGCCAAGATGGTGCCACTGCACTCCAGCCTGGGCAACAAAGTGAGACTCAGTCTGGAAAAAAAAAAAAAGTGAAAATTATAAAAAGGCAGCTATGGGACTTATTTTTACAATGTAAATGCCTTTAAGTCAGCATCTCTCATATCCTATAATTTTAAGATATTTTCTTAAAAATGCAGTTTTAAATCCAGTACTACCACTTCGTGGAGTGTATATGTGTTTGTTTATAGATATATATAATGATGCAAAAAATGCTCAGTAATTTGACTACTGTGGGAGTGAAGGGAACACTTCCTCTGTACTCTCTGAAGGTTCACTGAAATGAATTGACAATGGATGGATTAACAGAAGAAAAGGTTTATAAAGGTATTAATGTGCAAGTGGGAAAATCATAGGAGAGTGATTACCCAATACACCAATGAGATTCAGATACTTACATACCCTCTTCATAAAAGAGAAGAAATTGGGTTGTAGGCAATTCAGAGGGGTAGTAAAGGATTATTAGGAGAAATCAATGAGTTGAAAGAACACAGGATTGCCTGTGACAAATGTCCTCAGAGCTCTTGGGGGAGGTGATGACAAATTTTGGGAAGGTGAGAGGTAGAACTTCTCTGTGAAGGAAGGTTGTCTTACTATGCAGATAATGTCTCTCAGATAATCTCTGGGAGCTGCCTTCAGTAGAATAGATGAAAAGTCTGTCTGGATGTGGCAACAACTTTTAGTCTTTTTCTTCTTTGGTAGTTTATCTTTCCCGTTTATTTGAGGAGATTCCTGCAGTAGGGGTTCTAAGACAGTTGAATATCATTGGAAAGAAGTTTTTCTCAGAGAGATTAAGGAATTTCTAGGGAAAGTCCTCACTGTGGTAGTGTGTGTGTGTGTGTGTGTGTGTGTGTGTGTATGTGTATGTGTTTGTGTGTGTGTTGGCAGGGGCCAAGGGACAGGAGTGGAGAAATGAGAGAAGTCCTTGGTTCTGAGGCAGCCTCCAAGCCCTTCCAGTTTCTTTTAATCCAAAAGTGCGCAGTGTGATAAAGCACTATACTTTGGGTATTGTTTTCTGAGCCCTACTACTACTTTCAGGGTAGAGGAAAAGGAAGAGTTATTGTTTAATGAGTATAGAGTTTCAGTTTTGCAAGATTAAGAGACATTTTGGAGATCTATTTCCCAGTAATGTGAATATACTTAACACTACTGGGTTGTCTATTGATGAAGATGGTAAATTTCATATTATGTTTTTACCACAATTAAAAGAAATTAAGTATTTATCCTAGGCATAAGCGCCATTGCTTATTGAGTTTTGTGTAGTAAATGTGGGGCATCTCTTTCTTATTTGAGATGCTGGTTGAGATGCTGGTCATGTAAGAGGGTGATGGTAACAGGCTTTTGAAAGATTTAGATGAGAATTTGTGTAAGATCTTAACATTCATTGTCTATGATCCTTTATAAATGTGAACGATTACTATCATACAGAGTACTATAAAATAAACTGTAATATACTGTAATTTATTTAATTATATAGAATGGCATAATGATTAAGTATGCAAACTCAATGCCTAATTATCTGCTATGTGAGCTTGGGAAAGTCGAATTTTTTAAACACTTTGTGCTCCAGTTTTCTCATTTCTATAATGGATGAAACGGTAATACCTATTTCATACCATGCTGAAACTATTAAGTTAACACATATAACACATATGCCATGTTTTATATGAATGACTCTCATCATTATCTTACTTTGATGACTTAGAATATAATAACAGTTTGGATGTTTTTTAAAACTCACAAATTATTTCCAATTATTATTTCCACATATTTAATATTATCTCTCTTTATGAGTCATTTTAGCTATATTTATCAGGAGTGCAAATTTTATTTATTTCCATGGACTGAAGTGTTTTGAGGTGGTTTATAGAATTACATATCCCAAAGAAAGGGGGAAAAAGACCTAGGAAATGAAGTTCCACCTAAAAAGGAAAGTTTGTTGTTGTTGTTGTTATTTTAACTGAAGATCTTTCACCCAGTTTCCTATGCTACAAACACTAGTATTTATTGTTACAATGTTTGTGTTAATTGAATATCAGACTTCAGAGAAGCAGTGATTTTACATGCAGAAAACTGTGATGAAGATATTCAGGAGATATTTAAGCTTTTGATGTAAACAGGATTCTCCTATTGGAAAAGAATGCTTTATTAAAATAGTAACCTTATGAATTAATATTTTTAAAACATTTAGAGTTTTTGTGTAGGTTCATGAAAATAGTTGATTCCTCTTGAAGTTCTCACAACATTGTGGCATAGTGATATTGTGCCAAGCACAGATGAAAGTTTGTATGTTTTTGTATTGATGTTTTTGAGGTATGTATGGGACAGGAGGCAGGGAGTGGCCATTGTAACTCTCACCATCTGTCCAGACAGCTAACATCCTGCTCAGTCTTAGAAAGGTAGGTCAGTTTCTTATAATTACAGTTTTGGAATAATGTTGCCTCTTTGAACATGCTGAATTCTGACTTAATGTATTGATTTTTAAACGTAATTATAACATGAATTTAATTCAATATATGTGTTTGAAACATATGGTGTTCCTTGGCAAATGTTTTCTTAAATTATATGCTTGTACATGTATTAAAGTGTAGGAAATTATTGTTTTACTTGTAACATGCTCAAGGTGCATTTTAATAAATATAAAGGAACACCCTGAGGCAGGGAACAGGAAGATCAAAAGCTTTCTCTATTTTAGAAAGCAGTTTTATTACAGTTGATTATTAATTTAAGGATTTATTTTTGGCTGGTAAAATGACTAGGAAGGGTGTGAGCCCAAGTAGATCACTTGTGTGTGTGTGTGTGTGTGTGTGTATTCCTTTTCTTTCCTTCTGCCTGCATCCTGACATCTCCCACTTCCCCTCCCACCTTTTTGTTTATTATGCCAGTGGGCTTTCATAGACTCCCTTAAAACAGCAGAGCTCCCTCTGCACTCTGAGGACAGATTTCAATGAACATAGTGTTGTTTTAACTCTTTGGTTAGTACAGTGGGTTGAAAGCTGAAGAAGTAAAACAGCATCAGGAAAAACAGTCATCAATTTATAGTATCCTAAGCTTCCCCAAATTTCTGAGATTCTCAGTATTAATGTGAGAGGAGATCTTACTTAGTAATACGTTGTCTGAATTTTATCTACATTGCTGAGGAGACAGAAAGCTTTTAACAGTTGCCTTAAAGGAACTGTAAATTTCAACAATTATTCAGTCCATTGCTTTCAGCACCTTTTGTTGCCTTATTAGTGTATAGAACAGCAGGGTTGTAACGGCAGGAAGAGCCTGTGCATTTTAATTAGCTCCAAAGACAGTGTGAGATAAAAGCCCGGATTTTTTCCTCATTTTTATTTCACGTTGGCTGATTAAGGATGCTATTGTAGGCTGAGCTGGCTTGACCTAATCTCAGTGACCACCCATTTATGGAAGGGGAATGGCACAAACTTGCTCTAGTTTTCTGAATGGGATTAGGAAAGCACTAATTAGCAAACCCTGAAAGCCATGAGGCATGGACAGGAACACAGCACCCGTCCATAAGAAACAAATGCAGTCTGGGGAAACATTCACCAATTCAACCAATTAATACTTGCATATATTAGGCACTTGGTGATGTGTTTTCCGTTTTTAATTACTTAACCATGAATAAGAGCCTGATGTTTCTCAAGCTGTACTTGTTGATTAAATAAATATTCCTGGCCTGAAGAGAGATGTCAGAACTTGAAGAGTACTAATGTTGGTAAAGAGATTTGTAAATAGTTGCAGAATAGATTCTAGCCGCATCTGACCTCAGCTGGGAGGGAAATGGTGGGAATACAGTCTACAGAACTTTAAAATTAACTCATTCAGTTTAAGTAAAGTCAGTTCATTATTGAAGGGGAAGATCTATTTTAGGATCATCTGGCCCTTTACTTCTTTTTTATGTACTGTACTTTCTTTTAATCTTGCAGAATATTGTGGAAAAAGTACAAGGCTCTGCACTAGCAGAGCTAGATCTGGATGTGAATCCCTGTGCTGCTAACTAGTATAGAACATTAGGGAAAATCCTTCACCTCGTTACGTTTCCGTTTCTCTACCTTCGAAATGAGGGTAATATTACCTGCTTTAATATATCACTGGGAAGCTTAGGGATGATATGTGCAATACTTTGTGTGATACCTGGTGTTCAATAAGGACTCCCAAAGTGCCTGTGGCCATTACGGTTATTAATACCGGTGCTGTCATTTCAAATGTAAGGCAGCAGTATATAGAAGAAGTAAAAACTGAAGACACCCAGTCTAGGAACTTTGGTCCAAGGAAGACAAGGCTATTTGGTTGAAAGGAGATTGCAGTTTACACATGGATTTCCCTTCTTCATTCCTCCATCCTCCCACTACCTTGGTTAGTTGAACTGGCCACTAGATGGAAGCATATATGTTATTGGCTTTTTAATCTGTGAACAAATAGGTCATTTATAAATAGGTCTATAAATCTGAAATCAAAATATCTGCAGTCAATTTAATTTGATAGTTTTCGAAATTTTAGAACTGAACTGAGACTCCTCTCTATGTGAGAAAAAAGCAAAAATAAGATTCTAGAGATGCATATTGCAGATTTGGAGAGATGCAGTTTATGTTTAATGTATTGGTAATGTTTAAAAGTAATTAGCAAGACATTTTGTCTTCCCAGTTTAGATGCACTGTTATAATTATTTTTAAATTCATTTATATACATTAAATCAGCTTCCTGTATAGATGTTAAAAACATTCATAGGCTGTTAAGTACTTTTACTCAGCCTACAGAGACTGGCTAGAATTTCAGTAAGATCCTAAGTGATTCTAATTACTAGCCTGAGCAGTCGTGCATACACCAGTGAGTAGGAGTAAGGAGCCTCCCAACGTGTGACACTAACATTGTGGAACATGTTTCTAAATTAGTTTCCTTTATACTTTCCATTATTTCTTTTCAATGTAGCTTATGGAATAATCTTTTAAAAATATATATATAAACTGACTGCTTGAATCAAGATCCTCTGCTAATTGCCACAGTTAGAATATGAAAATGTAAAAATTTCTGTTCCTGTCCTTAAGAAGGTTACATTGCCATTTGAGAGAAGAAAATAAATATTATATTCCATTTAAGTTATTATTCCAGAGAACAAAGGAAAATGACTTAAAACATTTCAGGGAGAAATCATTTCAAGCCAGAAAAAGTACTTTCAATTAATCATATATCTTGAAGAAGAGAATAAAAATGAGGGTAATGGGAAAGAAAAGGAAATCTTAGGAAGAAGGAAGTGTATGACTGAAAAACAGAGAGTGTGGGAATCTCGGTGAGTAATCCGATTTTTCGAAATTAAAGAAAAACTGGGAATTGAGGTTTAAAAAGATAGAGAACGTGTGGATAATTTTAACTGACAGGATAAATGGTTTGGGATTTATTCTGTAGAAAATTGGTAATATTCTGCTTAAATAGCCATAGTTCTTTTACAAGAGAAAGAAATGTCTTTTTTTTTTCTTTACCAATTTTTGGTTTTGTTTTAAAGCTCTAGTTGAATAATCTCCTTTTCAAACAGCATGAAGAAATTTAAAGAAAACAGCACTTGATGTTATTCAAAGTTCTGATTTTATCCTTGAAATATAAGGAGGTATATATAGATTTGCTATAATTCGTGTAATTTAAATAGCAACCACATATAGTGTTTTTTAAAGTTTTGGAGAAAATTAATATACTGTTTTTGCTCTCTTATGCATAGGGTTACTTCATGTGCTTTGATTGCTGGACTCAGTCTTCTCACAATGAAGGAATAGACTCTTGGTTATATTAAGTGAGTAAGAACTTCTCAAAGGCATAGCTATATATATAGTATATAACTTCGATTAGTTGCTGATGAAAATATGGAATCAGCATAGAATTTAGATAGAACTAAAATTGGGCAAATGCTGCTGTAGAGAGACAGAAAAGGGCCAAGAATTTGTTGACAATTAGTGAGGGATTTGTGGGGCAGCAGCAAGGTAGGAATTGACTTGTCATGTGCCTTAAGCTGGAAGCTCTGTCCAGGACTGTAGGCTGCATGTAAATCGGGGCATACAGAAGACTGGAATCCTGAGGGACCTTTCAGTCTCATGGGTTCCTGATCAGATAAGCATAGAGACTCATTGACACAGTAGAGGCAACCTCAGGTCAGGCTCCAGAAGAGGGTGGGCACTCACAGTACTAATGCAACTACGTGATTTAGGGCTTCTTTACCTCCTTTTCCTCTGTTCTTCAGGTAACTCTTACTGTCTTAACTTTGGGATGCAGGACAGCCCTGAGTCTCAGTTGCGTAGTATAGAACGGAGATCCATTTCTTTCCTGCCATTGTTATTTCTCAGTACTCTGCCTTAATTCTTTGCTCTTGATTTCGAAACCCTACACTTTCTGGAGCAGTTCTAATGTGTGTATTGCATTGAGTCTGTTTTGAATAGCACTTCTTCCATGCCGTATCCTATTAATAGTATGACGAACCAATTCTGTTTAAACTTAAGATTTAGAAAACACAAAAACAGCCGGGTGCAGTGGTTCATGCCTGTATTGGGAGGCCGAGGTGGGCGGATCACCTGAGATCAGGAGTTTGAGACCAGCCTGACCAATATGGATAAACCTCATCTCTGCTAAAAATATAAAAATTAGCTGGGGTGGTGGCATATGCCTGTAATCCCAGCTACTTGGGAGGCTGAGGCAGGAGAATCACTTGAACCCGGGAGGTGGAGGTTGCAGTTAGCCGAGATCACACCATTGCACTCCAGCCTGGGTGACAAGAGCAAAACTCTGTCTCCAGAAAAAAAAAAAAAAACCAAGAAAACAATAAGCAAAAGAACTAAATTAGGCTGATTTTTACAGTATGCTGTATATTTTAAGTATTTGTTGAGTAAAGGTCTTTACATTGCCTTAAACCAGGTAAAGTATTTTCAGGATCGAAGTTGAGTGTTAGGGAATAATGGTCTGCAATATCATGAATGTAGAACATAATTATGTTCACAATGTAAGAGCTGGGACCTTTTCCTTCCTTTTTATATTTGCTGCTGAATACCTTGGGCTATGGAAGAGGTGGACAAATTAGTTTCAGAGCTTATATAATCACACATTCAACAATTCTGTTTTTTCCTTGAACTCAATATCTTTCATTTGCTGGCTAGACATACGTGATCTAAAAACCTTAGCTTTCAAAATAAACTTATTAAAAGCTTTTTTTAATGCCAGACTATACTAAGTCTTTCTCACTTTATCTTTCATTTCCTCTCAATGGTTATCCCCTCCCCCTTTTTTTAAAATCAGGAAACTAAGGTTAAGAAATTGGTCACCCAGGTTTACACAACTACTTTTATTGAGAGTCTCTTCAAAATCCACATCTCAATGTCCTTATCAACTGTGCCCTCAATATTTTCTCTGAAGAGGACAGGAAGGCATACTCATTTTATTTTTATGAAATCACTGATACAATTGTTACCAAAGTTATTTTATCTGATCAAATTCTCCTAATATATAAGCAAAGACATGAACATAGGAGATAATCTTTCAAATGTTATGATATATTCAGAGCTAATTAGCATGTACATTTAACTGGCTTTTACTATCAGAGGTGGTGTAGAAGATAATTTTCTTTAAGTATAAATTGAAAATATAAGGTTGAGTTCAGCCTAACAGACTTTCTAGAAGCGAGACCGTTTCCTTAATGAACTGTTTTCTCTGTAGGGCTCAGTATCCTGTTTTCATTCCCATGTTAATAAAAATTCTAATTTACATTAGAAGGGCCCCAAACTCACCAGTAAAATTACTAATCAAATTAAACTTTCTGGCTCTGATGTAATTTGGTGGCATTAGTAGACATGGTCTTAGTCTCTTGGGGAAAAAATTATTGAACACTAGTTTTAACTTGACTAAATATAATCTAATATAGAATTTTACCTTGAGCAACCAAAAATTAAATTATTTAATTTGATTTTATAAATAGAGACTTTTAAATTTGGGGTACAATATTTGCTTATTTTCATTTATCCATTCTCAAATGATATATCTTTGAAAAATAGGAATAGATATTGTTAGTTTATATTAGGTATAAAAACAAGGAAGAAAATCAGCAAAGGGACTTGGACAGAAAAACCATTAGATGTGATCTCTTCACCTGTTAAATCCAGCTGTCCCTTCTGGGATTTGGCTTTTGTCTTCTGAGAACCATTTCTATGAAAATCTAACGAGGAAACTCTAAACTGCTGGTGACAAGAGTAGCCTATTTTACAAACCCTGCAGTAACCAGGATCAAGTATCAGAGTACAAATTCATGCTTCTCTCTTTTTTTCATATATTGAGTTTGGTGGCATTTCGTACAACTATCTATCCTTCTTCCATTGCCAAGCTGACTAATCGACTGGTCTGTTGACACCATCTGTCTGAAGAATCCACAGCCGCTACCATGAGTTTTCGTTCGGTTTTCAATTGAAACACATTCCAGCAAGAAAAGTGTCCCTCTTTTTTTTTTTCTAATTTCCTAAGTCTAATGTTCTGAATCACCCTGGAATTTCCCTTTCTTTCAGTCTCTCTCTCCCTCTTTGCCATTGTTGAAACATATTTATTTAATGTTGTGTTTCAAGAGAAATGAGTACTGTGGACTTTATCCACTAATAGAAATTGTTATATTGACTTGTGATGTAAGTATAATATAGGATGCCTGTAATATTTGAAAAGAAGTAATTTATGTATAACTTGTTTTAAAAATTATTCTCTGATGATGTGTTTTTTTTTTTTTAAATTAAAACAGGAAGAATATTTTGCTTTAGGAAAAATGCTCGAGTTGGTGAATACTTAAGTTTCATTTTGGTAGCTCATCTATTCAGTCTTATAACTTTCTGCTAGACCAAAGTTATACAATGCTGATTACATATTTTATAAGGAAAATATGATGCACACCAGAGAGTTTTGAAAATATTTCTTTAAGAAACTTAATGTAACTGTACTACATGTCCACCTCAGACATTATTGTTTAGAAAAAAAATTAGAACAATTCAGAGAACCAATATATGATAAATACGTGATGTTTATATAACCTCTTTCATCTGAATGAATCAAATTTTTAGCTAGCATTGCTTCCTCAGTTCTCACTGTAAAATATAAAAAGTATGCAGAACTTATTTAATTGACTTTATTATACTTTATATGTATGCTTGGAAGTATATAATAACCTGTGGTGCTTGCACACAAGTTTATCTTCAAGCTGTTATTAACCTAGGAAGCTGTATACATACATACGTGTGTGTGTGTGTGTGTGTGTGTGTGTGTGTAAAAGGTATATAATTGAATATTGGTCGTAGATAAGAAGGAATCTAAGGTAATTTTTTTTTTTAATACAAAGAGGACATGAATTATATTGGTCTAACAAGGCTTCATGGAAGACAAGGAGATAAAGAGAACCTTGAAGGCCCTGAGGAAGTAGAGAGGTGATAAGGTAAAATTCCTAGCAAGTTTTCCATGATAACACAGTCCAAGGGAAGAAAAGCTAGAATTAATAGGGAAATTAGTATATTATGACTATTTCATTGCAAGCAAAAAAACTCATGGAGTAAGAAGAAGACAACAAAAACTCAGTGCCTCATTTGCTCAAGCCACAGAAAATGCATTGGCAGGATCAGACTTAAAAGCCAAATGAAACTAATGACTGAGCGCCATCAGTGTGTTTTGGTTTTCTTTTCTCTGCTTCTTTTTGTGTGGTGGTTTCATTTTTCTCCTTTACAAACAATTTCTTTTTTTTTTTTTCTGTGCAAGAGCAAACATGATGCTTGGGCTCTCACAATCTAATAGCTTTTCTCTTCCAACTCCACTTAGGAAAATCCCAGGAAGGATCGCAATTTCCCCAACATTAATCACATGTGTATTCTAGTACCAGTAATTGGTGTCACCAGCCTGAGGCCTTTGCTTACCACTGTGAGCTAGGAATGGAACCTGTTATCTGAAAAATGGAGGAAGGATATACAGACCAAGAACTTTCCCACTATCACCGAAAAATTGCCACCATGGGAAGTTAATATGTAGCTGAAGAAAATTACTTTTTGTCACTTAACAATGAGGGGGAATGAATGATTTTTAATAATCTTTTAAATAAATCCATGAAAGAAAGTCAATCATGAATGAAGTGAGGAATGCCACCCACTGTCAAATTCCTTTATATGTTGGTGGAACTTATAATACATACAACTCTAGTTAGGAACGCCCTGGCTAGAGTTGGGTATGTTATTTTTTTTAAATTATAATATCATTACCAAAATGTTACATCATACAATTCTCAAAATGAAAGTTTCTTGAGCTATTTTAAGGTAAATCCATGAATCCATTTTTCATGTTTGTGAAAGGGATGATGTTATGATTATACTACATAGCATTGACCTGGTTTTCAAAGCACAGATGTTGAAAGAACTGTCTTGTTTGTTTAATAGACCTTCAAAGGTTTGCTTTTGACACTTCTTGGAAAATACTCAAACTAAGCCTTTGTTGATGCAAGAAGTAAAAGGAATTTATAAAATTACACTGTGGACTATAGTCATCTGTGTAAGAATTAACTCATATGACCAATGGCTATGTTCCTTGTTTTCACTATTTATAAGGAATGCGTTTAATTACTTTTGAGATGTTTTATAAGATTTAAGGCTGGGCACAGTGGCTCAGGCCTGTAATCCCAGCACTTTGGGAGGCCGAGGTGGGTGGATCACAAGGTCAGGAGTTCCATATCAGCCTGGCCAACATACTGAAACCCTCTCTACTAAAAATACAAAAGAAAAAAAAATAGCCAGGCATGGTGGCAGGTACCTGTAATCCCAGCTACTTGGAAGGCTGTGGGAGGAACATCTCTTGAACCTGGGAAGCAGAGGTTGCAGTGAGCCGAGATGGCGCCACTGCACTCCAGACCTGGCAACAGTGCAAGAGTCTGTCTCAAAAATACAAAAAACAAAAACCAAACCTTTAAAAGATGTCAATACAAAGTATTTGATCTTTATCTCATACTATTGTCAGAGAAGCTCTTTTATTTGTCCATTAGATCTCTAAGCATTTTGGTTTGTTTTGTGTTAGGGAGGTTAGAGTTATATCAGGATTCCTGGGTTGAGCAGTAGAGTTGGCATGACCTCTACCCAGTTTATTCTTTTGAGGTTAACCCATTTGCCTGCAGCAAGACCTCTTTTTCTGTGTATTACCTGTTCTTAGTCATTTTTTGTGTTATAGTTTGGTGAATGAATATAGTTGGATCCACACTTTACACCTACCAAATCAGAATCTCTGGGCTGAGACCTGACACTTCCATTTTTGAGACAAGGTCTCACTAGATCACCCAGGCTGGAGTGTAGTGCAGTGGCACAGTCTCGGCTCACTGCAACCTCTACCTCCGGGCTTAGGTGATCATCCTGCCTCAGCCTCCCTAGTAATTGGGACTACAGGTGCCATTACCATGCCTGGCTCATTTTTGTGTTTGTAGAGACAGGGTTTTGCCATGCTGGCCAGGTTGGTCTCAAACTTCTGACCACAAGGGTTCCACCAGCCTTGGCCTCCCAAAGTGCTGGGGTTATGGGTGTGAGCCACCCACAGTCGGCCCCTGGACATTTTTAATAGCAATCTCCCTGGTGATTCTACTCTGAACTAAATCTAAGAAACCGCTTTTGTGTATTCTAGTACACGGTCATGTGTGTGTTCCAGTATTGTATGTATGTATTCTTTGTACTCTTAATTCCATTGTTGCAATATCTGAGAATACAGTGACTTTTTTTTTTTTTTTGCAATTTATACTAACAATAAACACTCAGAGATACATCAACTATAGTGAGAAGAGCTTTGCTGTCCAATGACCTGGATTGAAATCCTAGCCCTATTACTAGCTAAATAAACTTGGGTGAGTCATTTGACTATATCATTACCCATATCCTTATGGTAAATGGGATGATAAAAGCATCCATTTCTTGTGAATTAAGTGGGATAAATTGTTCTGGAAGATGATTTCCTTATTACATCTGCAAAGATTTTTTGGTAATAAGTATTTTGGTAATAATTAAGTAATAGTTGATTATTCTACTATTATGGTTAGTTTATATTGTAGATTGTTTTAACATTAAAATCCCCGGACGAGTCATTTGAGTTCAGAACTTCTTAACCTATTTCGTTTTCAGATTTGGGGAAGTAATAGTGAAACAACAATCATGATTTTAGTTTCTAAAACATGTAAAGAAATCTCACTTTAAGGTACCTTAAAAAATGGTAGAGGTGGATACAGTTCAATATTTGAAGGTTGGACCTCTATGATGAAAGAGCTGTTTATATCATCCTGCACTGTATTATTCTAAATCAGAAATTATTTTGGTCTATTTAGCCTGCATCAAAGAAGGAACTTAGAAGGGAGACATCTTTATGGGAGCATGTATTACTGAGTTGAATAGTTTTTTCTAAATTATTTAATCTGTGAAGTACATATAATTACCATTTCTACAAAATCATTAGTGCCTGGAAGTCATTCATTCAAAAAGTATTTAATATATTCTAAATTGATATAATGAAAAAAATATTCTCTTGATGTAGTTATTAAAAGTTTACTTTTTCTCTTTTTCATCACCTTTAGTGAGACTTTGGCTTCTCTCTACTCTCATTTTGAGAAATAAAATGTGATCTAAAATATAAACTGTCACAATAACCATTTATAGGTCATTCCTTTTCCCCTATATATCCAAAAAGATTATATTTTAAAACTGCAAAAGTTTCAAATGAGAATAATTTTTATCTTTTTGTTCTTGCGTGAAATTATATTTCAGTCATAACTCAATGAATATTTAGCAACATTTAATAAAGTAATTTAACTCTGTCTACAAAAACCAGATTCTTCAATTATTGTTTATTTTTAGTTTGATGTGCAATGGAAAATTAAGTTTGTGTCCATATGATTTTTGTATAAAATAATCATTTTCATATGTTTGGCTTCTGGGTTTTCTGAAAGACAAACTTCAGAAAATGTGAGGGATTAAAATCTCCGCATGTGGCTCTGCCAGACACGTCACAATAGGCTGCTGTTTCAGCGCAACACATGCACCATTGAGAAGGCGTACTCAAATGATACTGCACTTCCCAAGTGGATTGACTAAGAATGTCCAGGAAGTGGAGTTCACCGTAGATTTATTTGATTCTACTGAGGTTATAGGCATTTTCAAATACCCTGATCTAGAGTCAGGATAAAATATGTCATGGTCAACCTTACTCTGCTATCATGTTTCCAACATTCTGTGCCAAGTCATTAGCAATATTGCTAATATGTGATTCAAAATAGTTACTAGGAAAAGGAAATGGAAGTTAGGTATTGTTTTTGTGTGTAGACTTGTAGTGCTGTGTTCTACCACATTCACCTCCATCTTTTATGAATGTAGGGACCTGATTTTAATATCTGAGCTTCCATGATGAGAGTAGTTATAATTTTAGCAGCCATTTGACTTGGAGAAACAAAGCTTCTAGGAATTTAGTTATTATTAAAATAAATCTTATAGTTTATTAATTAAAACTATCTTCTTATATTTAAGGGAAAAAGCACTGTGTGCCAAAGAGTAGTTTATTAGTTTATAGAGCAATGCTTGATGCAATAAGGTTTTGAGGTTCACTCGTGTATACTTTGGCTTCACAAAAATCAGATGATTTCATCTTACTGGAGTAGGATGAGACAGGCTTAAGTATTTACTAAATATTAGACCTTGGACAAAGTACTCAATTATTTTGATCCTTCCTTTCTAGCCATCTGTAAGTATTTAAAAATAGGAATGTCAGGGAGATTAATTAAGATAAAATACTTAAAATATTGGCACCTATTTGTGTCTGTTATAAAATTCACCTTTAACCTTACCAGTAATGAAATGTAATAGAAAATTTACTCATATATTATTTGAATGAAACCAATTTGTCAGCCAAGAAGGATGCATTGCACCTTGTGGAATGCAAAAGGCTTATGCTTTCTTATTGTTATTGTTATTGAATTGACCTAGAAAAAGCTCCTAAAAAAGAAAGAAAGAAGACCATGAAGTTTGGCCAAACTTGATTCGTTAGTTTCTTCTTACTGACTTGTCTTTTTTTGAAGACCAAAGAGTTGATTATTTTATAATCCATATTTTATTTAAGAATATCTGTAATCCTACCACTTTGGGACGCAGAGGTGGGTGGATCAGTTGAGGTTGTGAGTTCAAGACCAGCCTGGCCAACAAGGTGAAACCCCATCCTCCTCATGGTAAAATTAGCTGGGCTTGCTAATTTCACCATGTGAGTGGCACATGCCTGTAATCGTAGCTACTTGGGAGGCTGAGGCAGGAGAATTGCTTGAACCCAGGAAACAGAGGTTGCAGTGAGCCAAGACTGCACCACTGCACTCCAGCCTGGGTGAGAGTGAGACTCTGTCTCAAAAAAAAAAAAAATAGAATCTATTTATACAGTTCCTATAAAGTGACGTGTTTCCATTTCATGAGTCCTGTGTCTCCCATCTGAGTGTTTTGTTAGTATTCAAGATCCTTATAAAGTTGACATATAAAAGTGGTTTATCTTTAAAATTAAATTGCATGCCCTCTCCAATGAGATAACAAATAAAACTTGCAGATCTTTTGCTAGTTCTGTAATATAACTTTAAAACTAAACTGCACTTAATATGAAATATTGATTTCCTCTACTCATAATTTCTTAAACTCAAATGAGAAAATTCATTTGTTTGCCATTCCGATCTAAAAATGACTTGCAAGTTTATGATGTATTCACCTTTGGAAGATTGGAGGAAGTAAACCTCAGGAGAATTATGAACTTGACTATAGCCAGTTTGAAAATATTTCTCTCTGCCTATCTTTTTTTTAAAAGGTACCATTCAATTTTACTCTAATTTAAGACTAGTTATCCATCTTTTCTTATAAATTAATCATTTTGCTGTATATAATGTTGAAATATATTTTATTAAGTTTATGGATTTTTTTATATTGCTAGTATTGATACAAAGGATTAACTTTTTAAAATTAAAAAAAATACTAAAAACATATGGAGCAGCTCTATGATTGCTTGTTAGGAACAAAGAGATTTCCAACAAGATACATCAAATGCTGTATATCCACGTCGAGGATACACCCACTCCCAAGCTCTGCAAATTCGGGAAGACTTTATAGTACCTAGTTTCTTTCTTTCGGAGAAAGTGAAACAGGGAGTGTTAGATGTAAGGTAAAACCTGAAAATAAAGTCATAACGAGGGAAGTCAGGTTTTGGTTACAGGAACTAGGCTTGGTTTGGAATTAGAGGAATAGGGGTTGGCTTGGAGTGATAAAACAATAGCTGAGCTTCAAGGATGGGATGGGGGTAGGGGGTGGGAAAGGGTGGCCAGGTCACAGCCTGACGGGACTGACTTGTTGAGAAGCCAGTGAGTCACATGTCCTTATATTTCCCTTGCCGAGGGAGGCAGTGCTCTAGGGCTTCTCTGGCCCTGAACTTGCAAGTAGGAGTTAAGTGATTTCAGGCAACCATCAACAGTATTGACAGATGGAGTATATTAAAAGGGAAATAAATAGAAAAACAGTCACTAGGAAAAGGAAGGGAACTGGATACCTAGCATTTATTACATATGTGCCAGACACTCTGCTAGGTACGTTACATTTGACCGTTAACAATCTTGTGAGGTAGGAGTTTTCATTCCAGTTTTATTTCATTTACAGATGAGGAAATTGAGAATCAGAATAATGTCACATAGATATATGTAACCAATATTAGGATATGGGTTTAAAGCTGTAGGACTGAAGAAGGAGTTGTGTGCTATAATTAAAGCAGATAATTCATTTACTGTGAGATCTACAGAGAGACCAGATCTGATGAAGTGTAGCATTTGTCCAGGGAAATTAATTGATACTTAGTGGTATTTAAAATGTGAAATAATTTATTTTCCAGTCATTTCTAAGGAGATGGAGCTTTATGAGAAATGTTGATTAAGAGGTGCCAATTGCATTTAAATTAAAGCAATATGTTTTAATATTAGAATGTAATAGTTAAATAGTACAAATTCCTGTTTCCTGTTAGAGAAAAGCAGTGACTCAACTTTGGATTGTAAGCAGAAAGAGATCAGGTGTTCTCAGACTTTAATGTGCCTTAGAATTACCTCTTGTACTTGTCAAATTAAATTCCTGTGAGATTTGGTTTAGTAGATCAGAAGTGGGCTTATCAGACATCTGAAATATTAGCAAACCCCACTTCTCTCGTTGACTGTGATGTACCCAGCAGTTAAATATCAGTAGATACAAATTAAGATTTTCATTGAGATGTATACCCATGTTGAAAAGTTGTTGCTGTAGATTGGGATTTCTCCCATTGCATTTATTTTCACTTAACCATAGATTAGAAAATGTTGTCTAACACAGAGATCCCCAGCCTTTTTGGCACCAGGGACTGGTTTCTAAGAAGACTATTTTCCACAGACAGAGTGGGGCAGGGAAGGGTTTTGGAATGAAACTGTTCCATCTCCAATCTCAGATCATCAGGCATTAGATTCTCATAAGAAGGACATAACATAGATTCCTTGCTTGCTCAGTTCACAATGGGGTTTGTGCTGTGGGAATCTAATGGCACCACTCCCTGACAGCTCAGGCGGTAATGTCAGCTGCCGCAGCCTGGGGACTGGGGACCCCTGTTCTAACACAATAACCAGTTGCTTGTTGCTATTTAAATATAATTGATTTAAATGAAATAGCAGTTTGGTTTCAAAAAGCCTCCTGTGACTAGTGGCTACTGTTTCAGACAGAGCACATATAGAACATTTTCATCATCATTGCAGAAAGTTATCTTTGACAATGCTGGATTAGAGTGTAAGAACAAGGAATTTTTTTTTTTTGCATTTTAGGTTTTGGGGTACATGTGAAAAACATGCAAGGTTGTTGCATAGGTGCATACGTGGCAGTATGATTTGCTGCCTCCCTCCCCTTCACCTATATCTGGCATTTCTCCCTATGCTATCCCTCCCCAACTCCCCACCCTCCCGCTATCCCCCCTCCCCTCAACAGACCCCCGTGTATAGTGCTCCCCTCCCTGTGTCCATGTGTTCTCCTTGTTCAACACCCGCCTATGAGTGAGAACATGTGGTGTTTGATTTTGTAGAACAAGGAATTTTTACTCCGCATAATTTTTATGGAAATACATTATATTTTGAAGTTATTCTTACTTTTTTATTTTTTATTTTTTCACTAAATATTTAGTGTTTATTTTTTCTTTATTTCATGTTTGAAGTAAACTAAAAGTTATTCTTACTAAATACTACTTTTTATGTAGGAGCAGACATTTTCTTTGTAAAAGTGAGTTTCATATTAAAAATGCTTCTGATTAAATAACAGATACGGCATGCTTTATTATGGTGTTCTTTTTTTTTGAAATGAATAAACATACCTAAAGAAGATAAATTACTTAGGTGGCTTGAACTTGTCCTTGGAATGATAATCATCTGAAGACTTTTTTGATGTATCAGGGATTTTCCCACTAAAGAACTTTCCCCAAAGAATATTTCCTACTCTGCTCAAAGAAGTAGGAAAGGTTTAAATATTTTATCATTTTATAAAACAGGCTTAAAGATGATATGAAAAAAGAAAGCTAAGTGGTTTAAGCAACCTCCAGAATTTGTCCTAAAATTGCTGCATTCCCTTGGATTCTGTGTATCATCAAAAAAGCTTCTGGTTAAAATGTGCATGGAATTCAGCATTAAATCTTGAATGTAACTATGCTAGTTTGGTAGCATTTTCCTAAATGTATTGAATATAATTTTTAAATCATCAAGGGAAATTGTTTTAGGAGAGTTTTAGAAAGTATGTAGTATATTTTATAATTATTGATTATAATGTGAAACATATAGTTCTTGAAATACTAAAGTTTATGTTTATGAGAAATTCATCTCAACATTGTTTATATCATCTATTGAACCTCAAGTTGGTGTATAAAGCTTTTTAGAGTTATAAGTCACATGTAATGTATGAAAAAGAATTTAAATTGACAGTATTTTTTGCGTTCTCGGAGGGAAACATAGGGCGGGCACAGTGCCTCATGCCTATAATCCCAGCAGGGGGGATCACTTGAGCCCAGGAGTTTGAGACCAGCCTGGGCAACATAGAGAGCATGTGCCTCTACAAAAAAATAAAAAAGGAAAAAAAAAGGTTTTCAATGAAACACAGGTTTAAAACAAAAACTGTAAGCTTGCTTTTTTCTTATCTGTTAGACCCCTAAAACTCTGAGCCATGGGACTGAGTTGTATGGGTTCTTCCTTCATAAAGCTTCTCAAAATTTTTCATTTCTTGTTCATTTTTATGAGCTTTGTTCTTTCATTTCTGTATTATGGGGATGATTATCTTTTCAGGTTTTGAGTCTCCTCTCGCTGCTCTCCATCCCGCCTAGCCCTGTGACTTGAATTCTCCTAAACAGCATTTTCATCATGTCACTGCACTTCTCAAAATCTTTTAAGAACTTCCATGTAGCTAATAGGCTAAGAACAAAAAGCCTTTTTTTGAACGTATTTAGATCTCTACAGTTTGCTCAAAGTTTGCCTTTTAACTCCTATTTTTCTCTAGTCTTTAACTGAACCCTTCAAACAAACCATGCTGGGCTTCTTCTTCCTTTTCTGCCTGTCTACACTCAGTTTGAGACACGCTTTCAATGCATCTCTGCTTATCCTACAGTTATGGGTTGAATTGTGTCCCCCAGAAGGATGTTGAAGTCCTAACTTCCAATACCTGTGAATGTGACATTATCTGAATATAAGGTCTTTGCAAATGATAGAGATAAGGTGAGGTCATTAGGGTGGGCCCTAATCCAATATGACTGTGTCCTTATAAAAAGGGGCAATTTGGACACAAAGATAGAGATGTAAAGAGAACACCATATAAAGATGAATACAGGGATCAGGATAGGGGATGCAGCAGCTGCCAGGGAACTGCCTGGAAACCACTAGAAGCTAGGATAGAAGGGTAGAACAAATCCTCCCTCACTGCCCTGAAAAATAACCAACCCTGCTGACACCTCGATCTCGGAGTTCTAACCTCCAGAGCTGTGAGGCAATTCAGTACATTTCTGTTATATGAGTCACCCATTTTGGGGTACTTTGTTATTGCAGCCTAAAGAAACTAATACACCCACTATTTTTGTTTTTTATTTTAAAATTTATTTTATATTAGTGTCCTTCTTAAAGAATCTGAAGGCCTTTTCTCTGGCTGTATCTTCTCTCTAGAAAAATTCAGATACGTTTATAAACACAGAACTCCAAATAATTGCAGAGGGAAAGAACCTATGATCCACTGAAATCATTTCCAGCCCACCATGTTCATCAAAGACGTTATCTTCTCTGTGCAGAGGATCTGCCCATTTTATTTAACTTCTGACTGTCTTTTTCCTTTGGAAATGAACTGTATAATTTTGCTTTGGGTACTTCATTTCATATTTCTTGGACTCTGAACTCTCTCAACTTGAAAACTCTAATCTTTCTAAATACTGAACTCCTAGATTATAAGATTTTTATCAGATCTTGAAGGATAGGATTAGTTCTTCATACCCACCCTCCTATCATTAGCATTGCAAGGTAATATATTTCTAGTATGAGATCACATGTGTCCAATGCCCAGTACATGCCTGGAAGATACTAAGATACTCCATGCTCAACACTGAGTGCCTGCTATTGCTGTTATCTTTCTTTCTTTTTTGAGAAGAAGTCTCGCTCTGTCACCTAGGCTGGAGTGCAGTGGCATAATCTTGACTCACTGCAACCTCCACCACCTGGGTTCAAGTGATTCTCCAGCCTCAGCCTCCCGATTAGCTGGGATTACAGGCGCCCACCACCACACCCAGCTAATTTTTGTATTGTTGGTAGAGATGGGGTTTTACCATGTTGGCCAGGCTGATCTTGAACTCCTGACTTTGTGATCCACCTGCCTTGGCCTCCCAAAGTGCTGGTCTAACAGGCCTGAGCCACTACTCCTGGCCACTGCTATCTTTCCTAAGAATATTAATGTCTGCTAAACTACTTCCCAACAGAAAATAACTTGAACTTCCTGCTTAGGCAAGGGGAAATAATAAGAGGTGTTACTTCACTCGTCTTGTACTGTGTCCAGCATCAGGAAAACAGTAGATGTGAAAAGAAGTTTTAAAATGAGAAGACAGAGAAGCAGTGTTCTCCGACAAAACCAAGGAAGGAAGGTAGACCCTGGAGTTTATAGCTTCAAGTCTGTTCTCAGCTCACTGCAAATTATTTGGAAATACTGTGCAAGTAATTTATCATGCTGCACTTTTTAAAGGTTCACCTAAAAAAGTAAAGAAAATTATTCTTGTATTTTTAAAGAAGATACTCTTTAAAGATCCTCTTCTAAGACTGTTGTGTTTATATCTCTGTTCACACCCAGAGAAATTTGCATTCCACTTTCAAGAATTCACAGGCACTTTCAAGTACATCCTGAACATCTCTTCTCTTAGTCTCTGACAAAAGGTTTTGCTCCTAACTTTGTGTCCGTGGGAGTTAGAAGAAGAGGATTCTGGTTCTAGCTAGAGGGGATTAATTGTTGTCAACTTTGATCAACTATTTTCACCCTGGTGATTAGTTTTCCTTTGTTTGGAAAATGTGAGGGTTGACAAATTTATCTGTTCTTATTCCAGCTTTAACATGCTATATTAACCTCATTTTATGGATGAAGAAACTGACCCAGTAACTGAGGGTAGAGAGAGTAAAAAAAAAATATATGAGCCTAGAAGAAAAACTCAAGTATCGTGACTGTGAATCTACTGCCTTCTATCCTTTCAGCTGCAACATTGAACAAAAGTATGTTTTGTAGGTTTCTTCAATTGAAGTTGACTTTGAGAACTTAAAAAAATTCTGGGTCTATGCAGTACATCCGTGTACAAGGTGAATTCTTATGCCATTGCACTATTTTACAATATAGTTTAGTGATTCAGTGCCCAAATTCTGGAACAGACTGTAGGGGTCTGAATATTAGTTCCACTGGTTAGTATCTGTAAAATTTGGGATGAGTTATTTAATTTCTGTGCCTCAGTTTTCTCACCTACAAATTATGGATAATAACAGTACCCACTTCAGAGTGTTGTGGGTATTATGAGAATTAATACAACTAATAAAATTAGCTATTATTTTAAGCTGACATTCAAGATAATGAGATAATTATTTTTTAAAAAATCTAACTTGTGTCTTTTGAGCTGTTTTGAGGAAGCTCCATTTGTTCTTACTGTTCTTAAACACATCAGTACAGCTAACTGTGCCGAACTAAATCAGACCAAGTATTCTGTGGATTATACAAGGTAGCGGTGTCATCTTGACCACCTCTCATGCATCTTATGTTCCATAAAAATTTTGATTCATCTCTCCTTGTATTTTCAAATTAGTTTCTTTGTATGCAAAATCTACAGCTGTTGTAATTTGGTAGGGCTTTTGCATGTTTTTGGGTGTCAGATTTGCAAAGAGGGATAAATATCTCTAAGTCTGAAGGTCATAGAAGTATTGCCTGTATTTGTAGAGCGGTGATAATTCAGAGAGAGGGAATTTGCTGTAAATTGCAGTTAAAATAGAATTTTGTATAGTATGGTTCAAAAGTATTATAAAGGAAAATGGGAACTCTAGAAATTGGCATAAGATTCCGTTTGGCTATATATGTGAACATGCAGTGTATTGCAATGATTAGGGTGACACAAGACGAAGAAAACAATGAAAAATAGAACTGCTTATAGTTTGCCAAGTAAAACGTTAGTGAAGGGAAAAGCCAGTAAAAATACTGAATTCCTTAAGTATTTTCTGCACCATTATGTATTCTTTTTACTTTTCTTCTTCTGTAGTGTTATTTAGTCAGGTAAATATAAAATAATTGTTTTAAGTTTATGTATAATACATAAACATATAATAGATATGATAATTATATATTGCTATATAGTATATTAATATATTATAAAATACATATTGCTACATAATATATTAACATATTATAAAAGTATATTGTTCTTTGATATATATTAACATTACTTATATTTGCATTGGTAGGTATTTGCAGATATTCATTTTTAAGAGCACTATATTTCTGATAAGTTTAAAAAAATTAAGTTTAAATTTGATTTTCTATTTTTTTAGAGATGGGATTTTGTTGTGTCACCCAGGCTGGAGTGTAGTGGCTGTTCACAGGTGTGATCATAGTGCATTATAGCCTTGAATTCCTGGCCTCAAGCCATCCTCCCACCTCAGCCTCTTGAGTAGCTGGGACTACAGGCACCAATATTGCCCAACTTGGTTAGACAATTTTTGCCGAAGTAACTGGCTGGTTTTCCAATCTTACAATTTAATCTCGCCACCCTTCCCAGGTCCCCCAAAGCATATATTTTTTACTAATAATCCTTGGTACCTTTTCAACTTCAAAGCTACCTCCAGTTGTGAATCAAGTGAAAATAATCAAGGAATTTACCATTGCTGAACTGTTGTGCTGTCTGTGTATGAAACACCAGATGCTATATTGTCACAGATCTTGCTATATTGCTTTTCATGGTATCCTTGTGAAGTTTTTAGATGGCATATATCTCTTGTTGATCACATAGGTGAATTTACAAAACTTTTAGCAAATATGTGGTATGGCTCTGCATTGAACTTTCATGGTTCTGTTCTTTCTTCCCTTTTCTACTACACTATATCACAGGCCCATAAATGCTATATGTTTTGGGCTTCTAGCTACAATCTATAGGGCTCTATACAGAAAAATTACTCAGTTAATACTTGTTGAGTTGAAACAATTTTACTTCCATGCATTGTTTTAGATTATTTTCTTCTTGGGTCTCTGCCATTTAACAATTATTGTTCCTCTGTTTCCAAAATTAACATAAAAACAAGTAGAGAGTTTATTATAGTTTTCCTCTTTGCATCTGTATTTTCACAGTGAGTAGACTATTCTACTCTTGTAATAAAACTACAATTTTTCAAATCGTAATGTGATAGTAAGGTAACAATTCCTTTCTTTCACACATATTACCTTTCAGTAAACTTTAAAAATTTGGTTAACAAGTCAATCAAGAACTTCTGATACTTTGCTTTTCTGCCCCCCACCCTGTGATGCGTATTTGCTGTAGTTTAGGGTGTAATGCATTCTTTATTTTAAAAGAGTTTACATCATAGGACAATTTGACTATGCTTTTTGGTACTAGTTATTATGATTCATTTTTCTGGTTACGATATTTGCTCTTTCAGTCTGTTCCACTTGACTTATTACAAAGAAAGGGTGGGCCAGTGTGATGCAAATGCCTGTAATCCCAGCACTTTGGGAAGCTGAGGCAGGAGGATGGCTTGAGTTCAGGAGTTCAGAACCTACCTAGCAACATAGTAAGACCTCTACTAATAATAAACTCTACTAAAAAGAAACAAAATTAGCTGGGTATGGTGGTGCATGCCTGTGGTCCCAGCTACTAAGGAGGCTGAGGTGGGAGGATCACTTGAGCCTCGGGGGTTGAGGCTGCAGTAAGCCAAGATCACACCACTGCACTCCAAACTGGGCGACTAAGTGAGACCTGATCTCAAGAAAAAAAAAAAGTTGACGAAGCATCCTGATTTACCTGGGGCTGATTTAGGTAAACTTTAATTGTTAAAACTGAGATGATCCTGGTTAAACTGGGATAAATTGGTCAACCTAGGAGAAGATTCCTGTATTTAAAAGAATCAGTTAATTGTAGATTACTAAGTCCATCAATAAACTTGAAATACATGGATTTTTTTTAATGTATAGTTTTATTTGAAAGTTGTGTTCAGAAAAAGAGATATTCCTGTTTTCAAACTCAGGGTAAGGCATTTCTCAGAACTTGGTCCTAAAATAATGGGATATGTCTAATTCATAATCTCTAACACATCAAACTTTGGAATTATTTGTGTTTCCAAATTATGTTTAAACCATTGAAATGTTAGCCTAGTGGATAAATAAGAATTAAAACTTGAATACTTCTCAGACTAGAATTTAAAGTTATTTTGAGAATTAACAAATGTTTAAATGTTTTAGTTCAAAGTCCTTTAAGGAGTATAATCCAAAATAAAAATCGAGATTTGACTAGGCATCAGTATTTCAAGAGTAGGTTTTGATCAGAACGAACCAAATTGAAGGCACAGATAAGCATATTTTAAAAGGCAGTATTAATAAGAAATGTGACATTGAAGAAAATCAGATATTCAACAATATGTTCATTCCTAAATTGGATTCCGTATATTAAAAGATTACAGATAATTTTAAAGTAGTCTTTTAGAAGGATAATAGTGTAATTGAAGTACAAAGCACTATAAGTTACTGATGAAAAAGTTTGAATTTAGCATATTCAACAAAGTATTATTTTTAGAATTATTGAAATTTTTAAAGGAAACCTTTTAAATAATTTATTTTTGAAGATATGGACAACTCTTAAAATTTTCAAACACATTGGTACCCCAATTCCATTACTAAGGTTATTATATTAAGGGAATCATTTAGTACATGGATAAAGGTGAGTATACAATGATGTGAAATTTTAGATATTTGTAATTCTAAAAATTAGAAATAAACTGGCGAAGAAGTTCAGCTAATTGTAACACATCAAGAATATATTATTTGTACATTTTAAAATATGTTCTGATAACTTATAAAAGGGAAAAATGTAAAAATCAATATAACAATACTGGAAGGAAGGAAAAATATTAAAATAAAAGCTTTGGTTTTCCATGAATGTACATATCATTATAGATGAGTATTACATTATTTTTTTATTCTGTACTTTCTTCATTTCCATTGTGCATTTTTATTTGTGTTAATTTTTGTTTATATACATATATATATGTATTTTTTTTTTTGAGATGGAGTCTTGCTCTGTCACCAAGCTGCAGTGCAGTGGCACAATCTCGGCTCACTGCAACCGCCGCTTACTGCAACCTCCGCTTTCTAGTTTCAAGAGATTCTTCTGCCTCAGCCTCTTGAGTAGCTGGGACCACAGGCGTGTGCCACCACGCCCGGCTAATTTTTTTTTGTATTGTTAGTAGAGACGGAGTTTCACTGTGTTGGCCAGGATGGTCTCGATCTCTTGACCTCGTCATCCGCCCACCTTGGCTTCACAAAGTGCTGAGATTACAGGCGTGAGCCACCACACGTGGCCAATTTTTGTTTATTTTTATTTATTAAAAAGTGCATATATTTTTTCCTGTTGATTTTGAGGTGCTTGTTTACAGCTTCAGTTAATTTTTCAGTTGAGTGAAGTTAGGATGCCAGTTCAAGTTATTATGTTAAGTTATACTTTCTACCTCTAAATTAAAATTTGGAATTTTCTTTCCATTTCTTGACTCAGTAGTTTTGTAATGGAAAATATATGAACAAAATGTTACTTACTGTTTTCTTTGAGGAGCATATTATTCCAAGTGTAAGTTAACCATGTATATTTTTTCTTTTAAAGACATGGTCACACTTAATACAGTCATATTTCTGTTAATACTCAAATAGGAAAGCAACCTAGAATAGTTATTATGCACATAAACTCTGGAACCAGATTACCTGAGACCATGACTCAGATCTGTCATATACTGTATGATCTCAGGTGAATTACTTAACTTTGCTTTGCCTCAATTTTTTATCTATAATGTGGAGCTAATAATAACACTGCAGTTATTTTTGTGAGAATTAGATCAGTCAACTCATTTAAAGCAGTTAGAAAAGTGCCCAAAGCATAGTAAGCCTTGTGAAACGTTTTGCTAGTATTGACCTTAATAGTAGTAGCAGTAGTTGATACATTAAAAAATAGTACAATTTCAGAACACTAAATAATATAAGAAGTGTATACCACAATAAGTTCAACCTCTATTTTGGTGATTCCCAAACTTTAGCGTACATTAGAAACCATCTTGCATACTTGTAAAGACCATTTGCTAGTCTTTGTACCCAGAGATTATGATTGAATAGGTAAAGAAGCAGTTAGTTATCCATATTTTAAACCTCACCCTAGGTTTTTCCAAAGCATATATTTTATGCATATATGTAGTAAACAAAATACTTATTTCAAAAGAAAAATCCTCTTATTTTTTCAAAAGACTGTATCATGTATTATCCTAACATTAATGACTAAGTAAATTTATATAAAAAGCCCCCGAGAGCCTTATGCTACATCTCTCTCTATTTCAGTTGTAGTTTCTGTGCTAGCAGAAAGCTAGAGCAAAACCCATTATATTGAGATATATCAGTTATTACAGGCTGAGTAGGAAGAAAGTATATTTTGATAATGTAATTGAGTTTAATTTATTATTATTGAAGGATTTCACACATGCTTAAAAATAATCAAATGTGAAGTGAAAAATAATTTAAGGTTTAAATAAATAATTTTCCCTGGGCAGCATAGACCGGGAATTAGCTTGTAATGGCATGGAAGATAAGTAAGATAATTAGGTCTATTTGCCTCCTAAAGAGAGGAGGCAATTGATACCTGTTAATCGGTTTAAATCCATATCCAGTCTTTTAACTCCTAGGGATCACACAGGGCATGACTGAGCAGCTATGCGCCTCAGGGTTTGTGGTCTCTATTCATGTAATCTCACTCAGGCTTTTCACATTTCCAGGAAAGCTTATTTTTGTCAAAGGCATTTGCTCCTGTTCATTCTAACTGTGTTGCATGCAGTTCTGCATACACAACTTTCAGATTTGCTTACTGGTTGTTTATGGGCCCCCACGTTAAAAAGCTGGCTAAGAGGTATATAAGTGCATATGCATTGTTTAAGTGCATACAGTGTCACTTGTCATTTGTATGAACTTTATATCTTTAATAGCTAGAAGAAGAGAGAGAGAGAGACAGAGAGAGACAGAGAGAGACAGAGAGAGAGAGAGGTACTACTTACTGTTTTTGTTTTGTTTTGTTTTGTTTTGAGCGTTTTTTTGTGTTCTTGTATCACCAGCATCTAGCATAGATGTGGTGCAGCATGGACATTTAGTACATGTATTTTGAGTGAATAAATGAATGCAAGAGCTAACAGAGGTTCAATTTTATTTTCTCCATATTTTCCCAAAAGATATTTGTTGGTTTTTAGAACTTCTAAAATAAAATATTTTATTATGAAAATAATACCAGAACATCATGGATTATTTAGAAAAGACACACACTTATACAGAAGGAAACAAAAACTATACATTTTTCAATAGCCTCTAGGAAATAATGTTAAGATTCTTTTCAGACCTTTCTTCTAGGTCTCTTTCTTTTTCTGTCTGTCTCTTTTTCTCAATCTGTCTTTTCAGCTAGAATTGTACAACTTACACCTCTGTTAATTCCTGTATTTATACCACATATGATACTGTATTCAGGTTTCAGGTTTCAGGTTGCCGTGTTCTCAGAAATAATTTTAAGGAGAGCTTCCGGCCATGAATGGGCCAAAAGCCTTGTATCGCCAGAGGCTTGGAGGAAGGCTGTCTTCAGGGCTCCCTTCCCTTGTGGATTTCAGAAGCAGAATTGAGGCTGTTATTTTCTCTTCAGCTCAGAGGTACACTGACTCCTCCAAGAATGATGCTTGTCTATATCGCTAGGTATAAATACCTATGGGATCACTTTAACATTTTCTTCTGCCATTATTATTGATTATTCATTCAACAAATGTTTACTGAGTACTGGCTGAATGCTAGGTGCTGTTCCAGGTAATGGAGATGTGGAAATATTTCAGTTATGGTTAATTATTTATTAATTAAACACAAATATTTCAAGAAAAGTGGTTTTTATGGCTTTTTTCCTTCAAAATTAGGAAATAAACCACTCTCAAGATAGTTATTAAAGTAATAGATTTACCTTTCAAAGTTGTAATAAAATACAAAATAATAAATGTATATAGACATTATATTATATTATCAATAATAAAATGCTCTTAGAATTAAGAAAATTTGGGGGATTCTAATCTTTTTGCATTAAAAACTGTGTATGTTAATATTTTATTTATGGCATATTTTTTCTATTAGATAAGCTGCACATTTGTTTTGGAATGATGAATTATTTACTTACTCCTTTAGAAAATAAAGAGTCCTAATTACTCATTTAAATATTTACTAGAGTATGTACTATAGGACACCATTTAAGTATTTACAGTTTCATAAAATTTAGATTTTTAGGTTAACATTTGGAATACCTTTCAAATTTCTATATCTTGTATGCTAAATGATTAGAAACTGCCTCTCACTATCTTCGTAGGGTGCCCTTGGAATCTGCAAGAGCTAAAGCTAAGATATAATGAGAGAGATATGAGGAAGGTATCAGGAGAGAAAGAATACAATTAGTTTGCTAATGTGTAAAAGATTTTCTTCAGAAATTCTTACTCATGTCAAAAGTACTGACTGAGTTTTTAAAATGAGTGAAGTTGACAGCATTCCTTTAGGGATTTCTCAGTAATCCTTTAAAAGGTTAAGTATTTTGTTTTCTAAAAGCGTAATTGTTTTTAGACAATTATCCTTAAAATTGCAATCCCATATGCTATCTTGCAGACATTAGTAACTCACCTAAAATTAAGGATTTTTGAAGTGTAACACAAATATGATTGCATAATTCAAAAAATGGAAAGTTTTATTTTTAGTACTTTAATTGATTTTAGGTTATTGACTTTTGACGAATTATATCTAATATACAGATTCTATGAAAATGTGATGTAACTCTTTAGACAAAGAACTCATAAATATTATTTTAATTATGATTTTTAAAACTCTCCTATGGTTAAGGAATTGTATTATATTCATACTTGTTTTCACATAGTTTAAATTGACATTGTAAAAACATGTTTTTACAGTGAGAACACATGGACACAAAAAGGGGAACAGCAGACACTGGGGTTTACTGGATGGTGGAGGTTGGGAGGAGGGAGAGGATCAGAAAAAATGCCTATCAGGTACCTTGGTGATGAAATAATCTGTATACCAAACCCCCATGACATGCAGTTTACCTATATTACAAATCTGCACATGTACCTCCGAACCTAAAAGTAAAAAAACAAACATTTTTAAACATGAAAGTAAGATTAACTTCAGAAAAAACATTCTCTCCTTAGAAATTTAAATTGAGAACAAAGTAGTTTTGGTAAGCAAGGTTTATTTTATACAGTTATAAGAGTGTTTTCAAGTTGCCACTTCAATAGAGGAATCTGCTCATGTTTTGTATATTGAGGTTATAGTTGGCTCAAATATATAGCCATCTGCTATTTCCATATTATAAAGAAAGAAATGAAGTGCAGATTTACATTGATTGCAGTACCATATAATTTGTTCTAATATAAAGAAAACTCAAGATTATGATTAACTGTATTTCCATAGCAATAAAAAAACATAGGACCACCCAAATACTCTTTTTCATGATTGGAAATATTGCCCAAACTCCTTTGTTGGTGAAAATTTAAAAGGTCTGATTAGTCCTAACAGCTGAAATAAGCTACTATATTTTATCATGTTGTATTTGTTGTATTGTATTCTATTTTTAGATCTAAATGTTTTGGCCTATTAGAACGGTTATTACGGATGCACAATTACAATCTATACTCTGGCTACCCATAGTATTTTTGAATTTTTAAAAAAAAGGAAATGAGAAACAATATGACTATATACTCAGTAATATTTAAAAAGCATTAGTGTGCCTTTAAAATTTTGAAAGCAATACATTTACTCAGTGGATGTATTTGGAATATTTTCCACAAGGAACAGAGATATTTTATTATAGATGGCTTCAGTTAGTCAGTCTCTGATTCTTCTCAGTAAAACAGTAAGTCGGCTATGCTAAATGCTCTAGTTTTTTTTGTTGTTCTATGTTTTGAAAGATGCTTTGCTGGAGTTGTGCCAAAACTTGCCAAGACCTGTGTAAGTGGAAAATTATTTTGAGTTGAATGCTCAACTAAAACTGGAGATTTAGCTTTATTTTCAGTGTTTCTTAAAAATCTAGGGAAAATTAATTTCTTTACAAACTACTAAGAATCCTAATATAATTCCAGAAATGAGTTAGTAGGAGAATTAAAATCAAATAATGGTGCTTATGACAACTTCCAAAATAATTGATTAATGGTTCCAACTCATGGATCAATGTAATATTATTTTGCGCATTGGCACTTACGCTAACTTATAAAGTGTAGGTATTATTTTAGCATCATTTTACAGGTGGAGAAACTAATATTCAGAGAGCTTAAGCAATTTATTCAAGTTCAAACAACTAACAAGTACCAGAGCCTAGATTTGAACCCAGATCATCTGAACCTAGTCTCTAGTTTTAATTACTTCCCCCACAGATGTTACAGTAGTTTATGTCCCTCCACCCTCATGCTATTCCGTCCTTTGATTTCAGTTTCTTCTATTATTGTACGACTCTTATTTTTCAATAGTATTCTTGTTAATATTTCTGCCTTCCTTGATAGACTTCAGGCTGTTAAGATCAGGGATTATATTTCATATTTCTTTATGCTGCTTAGCACAATTCATACTACAGTATGGGAATGATATACAGGTAAACAACTGATGGATAGATTGGTGGATTGGAGATTGAGAGAATTTGGATTGTGACACATGCAAATATATTTGTTTGGAATTTACCGAAAGTAAAATTCTTTGGTTTGCATGTTATTCGGGCATTTTATTAAGGGGCATATAGGAAGAATGAATTTGGCTTGCCAGCTTCAACCCTCCAATTCCCTTAGTTACAGCTCAGGATGAAATCCTGCCTGAATTGATTCAGTAGTGCCAATTCCTACAGTTATTGCCCTTCTGGCTTCTGTGGTATTTGGGTCCCATGACAGAAAACTTCTTCTACTTAGTTGTCTGTGTATTATTAACAATGGGAGAGGGGAGGCAAAGTTGTTTCTAAAATTTAACTTGTGCTACTGCCAGTCTCTTCTATATCTCTAGAGACATAGCCATACAATATTAGATTATTTAGGAATATTACAGAAACACCAGGCATTCACTCCTAGAATTTCATTTTGCTCTATTTTGGTAATCATTTTAGATGATAAATTCTACCAATGGCACTCAGTTAATTATTAGAGTTATTCTAAACTTTGGCTGGAGAAGTTTGTCTCTAAATAGTCTTTTCTTAGGTAGAAGTTTACAATTAAGAAACATTAGCATAAAACAAAGTAGCTGATGAAAATGGCATGATATAGTAATCATGTAGTTATTATAATATATTCCATTTTCCTTGTATTCATGTACTATATATAATTTCGGGTGAAGGTACTTAGCTTTTCTTGTAGAGTGTGGACTGTTTTTATACTTCTTATTTCAATAGTAAGCATGAGTATTTGAAAATCTGTGTAACTCAATAGAGGATATTTGAATCTACTCTGCACAGTGAGTAATTAATGGGTGCTGCCTTCTTATTTTTAACAAATATCTCCTTGTAGGATGAAATTCTGACAGGAAAATTACAGGATTGGTGCCCATGATAGGATTCATGTTAATAATTGGAGGCAATTCTGTTCCTTAAAATGTAAATGGAGCTTAAATACAAGTGCTAAGCAGCAAGGCTCTTTTAAGAATATAGGTGTGTATATATACACACACACACACACACATATATAGGTTTATATATATTATATATGTAATTGCTTAGAGGCAATTTTATATATGTCTGTCTCCACCTTAGACAGATGTCACCAAATTGTCTATTAATATTCATGGTGTATCTGTCAGCTACTCACTGGAATTGTTCCTTTTGTGCATTTAGCAGTTTTATAAGAATTTTTGTGCTGCAACATTCATTAATATGATATTTGATGCATACAGATATTTTAATCATTTTAAATTTTCTAATTTTATACAGTAGAGTATGAGAAAAGTTGGATCAAAACAAAACTACTAATGAAATAAATACTGTTTTTCTCTATCTATTAAGAAACAGACCTGAAACACAAATAAACAAAACCATAAGACAAATATTACTGTCATGCTAGAAAAAAGAATAAAATCATGTACATGAATAAATAATAAAATTATATACATATAATTCTTTTAATACATATGTATATGCTTACGTCCACAGAATAGTAACAAGAGCAGTCTCTTAAATGGTTACTTTCTGTGTTTCTGGAAAAGTGACATCTCAGAAGGGGAAGCAGTTTACATCCAACTAGGAGTTTGGTTTCCTCATCATAAATCTCACGTGACTTTGATATATTTCCTTGAAATACTTAGCACTTACGTGTATATCTTTTTCCAGCTGTGGTTGTATAAATATTTAGATATTTCAGTCACTCATGTTTATATTTTATCTTCCAACCGGGCAGTTGTTGAAGGAATCCTGCTCTGCCCTTTCCCTGATGCTGGTCTTGCCTGAAGTGATTTCCCAAGATTCTAGCAGGATTCTTGCAGAGGGCAGTTGACAGTATCAGTGAGAGTGTCATCCTGGTTCCTTTTTAAAAGGCTCACGTCATTAGTCTGTGTTTTTTTTTTAACCCCCTCTTCTTTGTAACTATTATGTTTACTATGCAGAGTGGTTGAAACCTGGAAATTGGTTCTGCCAATTGGAATATAAATCTTTTATATTTTTACATAAAATACATACAAATTAACATAACTAGAATGATGGTTATCAGATGTCTTACAGGAATCTGGAATTTATGGTTGTGGATTTATGACTGATGAGTCAAGAATATTATATATATGCTGTTTGTAAATATATAATATTATAAATATTGTGACAGAGTGAAGGTGGACACCACTTTTAGGGCGGAAGATTATAATCACTGGTATCTGGTATTTGGAGCCTTTCATCTGGATTTTTCTGAGATTTATATATGCTCTTCCATATTTTTTTTTTAATGTGGTCACTTTCAAAATAGGTGTAATGTGATTCTGAGAAAAATGTATGTTCTGTGGACCTGGGGTGAAGAATTCTGTAAATATTCACTGAGTTTACTTGTTCCAGGTCTGAGTTGTAATCATAGATGTCCCTGTTAATTTTCTATCTCGTTGATCCATCGAATATTAACAATACGGTGTCAAAGTCTCCTGCTATTATTGTGCGGGAGTCCAAGTCTCTTTATGTCATTAAGAACTTGTCTTATGTGTCTGGGTGCTCCTATACTGGGTGCATATATATTTATGATCATTGATTCCTGTTTCTTTTAGTCTTTGTTACTATTAAAGTCTGTTTTGTCAGAGATGAAAGTTACAACTCCTGTTTTTTATTTTATTTTATTTTTTTGCTCTCCATTTGATTGGTGAGTCTTCCTCCAATCCTTTATTTTGAGTCTTTGTGTGTCCTTGCTTATGAGATGGATCTAGATGCAGCGTACCGATGGGTTTTGACTTTTTTTTTTTTCTCTGAGACGGAGTTTCGCTCTTGTTACCCAGGCTGGAGTGCAATGGCGCGATCTTGGCTCACTGCAACCTCCACCTCCTGTGTTCAGGCAATTCTCCTGCCTCAGCCTCCTGAGTAGCTGGGATTACAGGCATGCGCCACTATGCCCAGCTAATTTTTTGTATTTTTAGTAGAGACAGGGTTTCACCACGTTGACCAGGATGGTCTCAATCTCTTGACCTCGTGATCTACCCACCTCGGCCTCCCAAAGTGCTAGGATTACAGGCTTGAGCCACCGTGCCCGGCCCAACTTTTTATTCAATTAGCCTGTCTGTGTCTTTGATTGGGGCATTTAATCCATTTAAATTTAGGATTAATATTGATATTTGTGAGTTTAATATTGTCGTTTAATGCTGTCTGGCTATTTTGCTCATTAGTTGATATAGATTCTTCATTATGGAGATACTCTTTACCTTTTGGTAAGTTTTTGGGATGACTGATACTGGTTGTTCCTTTCTGTGTGTAATGCTTCTTTCAGAAGCTCTTGTAAAGCAGGCCTGGTGGTGATCAAATCTCTGAGTGCTTGCTTGTTCGCGAAAAATTTTATTTTTCCTTCATTTATGAAACTTAGTTTGGATGGATATGAGATTCTGGGTTGAAAATTCTTTTATTTGAGGATATTAAATATTGACCCCCACTCTCTTCTAGTTTGTAGGGTTTCTGCTGAGAGATCTGCTGTGAGTCTGATAGGCTTCCCTTTATGGGTAACCTGACTTTTCTCTCTAGCTGCCCTTAGAATTTTCTCCTTTATTTCAACCCTGGTGAATCTAACGATTATGTGTCTTGGGGTTGCTCTACTTGAGGAATATCTTTGTGATGTTCTCTGTATTACCTGGTGTTGAGTATTGTCTTGCCTTACTAGGTTAGGAAAGTTTTCCTGAATCATATCCTGAAGAATATTTTCCAGCTTGGATTCATTCTCTTCATGACATTCAAGTACACCTATCAAACGTAAATTAGGTCTTTTCACATAGTCCCATATTTCTTGGAGACTTTGCTCATTCCTTTTTACTCTTTCTTCTCTAATCTTGTCTTCTTGTTTCATTTCATTAAGTCGGTCTTTGACCTCTGATATCATTTCTTCTGCTTGATCAATTCGACTGTTTAAACCTGTGCATACTTCGTGGAGTTCTTGTATTCTTCAGTTCCATTAATTCACTTATATTCCTCTCTAAATTGTCTATTCTCGTTAGGATTTCGTCAAACCTTTTTTCAAGTTCTTAGTTTCTTTACGTTGGGCTAGAACATGTTCTTTTAACTCACAGAGGTTTCTTATTATCCACCTTCTGAAGCCTAATTCTGTTAATGGAATGCACTCGTTCTCCATTAGGCCTTGTTCCCCTGTTGATGAGAAACTGTGATCCCCTGTAGAGTGAGAGGCATTGTGATTTTGGGTATTCTCAGCCTTTTTATGCTGGTTTCTTCCCATCATTGTAAATTTATCCACCTGTTGTCTTTGTAATTACTGATTTTCAAGTTAGGTCTCTGAGTGGACGTCCAACTTGTTGATTCCCAGCGCCGGAATCTGAGCAACCCACTGCATCGGCTAAAACAGTGACATTAAGATTCATGGTGCTTTTCTGCCCGGGAATCTCCGGTCTGGCTTCCCTCTTGAGTCCCTTTTTCAATTAGCTGAATGGGTGACTCTGCCCTCATGGAGCTCCAAACTTTGACCAGAAAGGAACCCAGTACCGTTTACTCTGAACCGAGAACCACCGTGCTGGCCACAAGAGTCGCACTGGCGACCCCTGGGGCTCCTCTGCCGGGAATTTCCTGGTCCGTGAGCAACAAAAATTTGTCTGAAAGTGTGGCATCCTCTCATTCTCTGCGCTTTCACTGGGAGCTAGAATCCTGAGCTGCTAGTAATCAGCCATCTTGGATCTCTCTGCTCTTCCATATTTGACCTTGGTATAACTCCTTTAAAGTTTTCCTTTAAGAAAGTGAGTCAGAGCTATATATGTATCTATCTATGATAATAGGTTTTCCCTCAAGTATATTGGCAGAAAAAATGTTGGAAACCAGTGATACTGAATTTTAATTTTGTAAACAGTTGTGTCAGAATTGAGGTTCTCAGAATGTGAAAACGTACATGGAAAGCTTTATATCTCCATTTATTCATCGTTAGGGTTTCTACTGAGTGAAGTAGCTATGAAATCTTTTACAGATAGATATTCTGTGCATAGGGAAAGCACAACAGATGTCGTCAGGTTTGACTGTTTCTTGATGTTTTTGTCATCTGTATTTTCAAAGTAAACAATGTAAGTGAACACCTCCAGTGTTGGAAGCAAGCATGGACAAAGCATGTTTCTCTCAGGATTTTAACTAATTAACCATAGCAGTATTTATGGTGTAGCTGGAAAGAGCAAGGGCTTTGAATCTGAGTAGGATTGAATTCCAGCACTGCCACTTCCCAGCTGAATGACAGCTGAGAGTCTCGGTTCCCCCATATGGACACGGATATAACACCACCCACTTCATAAAGATGTTGTTGTAATAAAGAAGATGGTGGATAATGAATAGTAGTTTTCTTTTCTTTTCCATTCCTTTTCTTCCTGCTTAGACTTGACAACAAATAATAATTTGTTATGCTTTTTTTATAAAGATTCATGGTTTTTATTATTGAGGTTAACCAATCACTCATAAATATCACTCAAATTAGAAGATCTTTTTCCTGAAGGTAATACGATATGAGAAATGTGGGATTTCTATATTTTGTTATAATCTCCAAAGGTACTGACTTACAGTCAAATAACAGGTTTTTTTTTGCTGATCCTGTTCATTCTTCTCAAATTATTATATGCTTGATAGTATATATTTTCTCTTCAAAGCTGTTTCTTGGAAGCAAAGTTCTGTGAGCTCTGAAAAAAAATAAAAATTTAAAAAGAATTCAGTGGCCAAATAAGTTGGGAAATGCTGCATAGTATACCCCTCTTCCTGTACATCATCATATGCATTAGCAGATTAATCACCCTGAGACTGAAACTCTTCCTTGAAGTAATACCTAGTAACAATCTGATGAAAGAGTATTCCATAGAGCCTTTTGAGAAATTTAGCCTTTAGTAATATGGAAAACATTTTTATTGCTGAGACTTTTATTGAATTGTTCTGTACAAACATCAGGGTAAAAACTTGGTCTGAATTCTCCATTCCCAAAGCCATACTTGTTGTGGTTTCACTATAGGGGACTGAAAATTAGGGCCAGAGAGAATCCTTAGCAACACTGCACTTTAGTGGAGCCTGAGTGACATCCAGATTCTGTAATTGGTCATTACTTTCTGTGAATCCTCTAGAATTAAAAAAAAGAAAAAAGAAAAATAGAGATGGGGTCTCACTATGTTGGACAGGCTAAAGTGCAGTGGCTATTCACAGGTGTGATCATTGCACACTGCAGCCTTGAACTCAGGGGCTCGAGGGATCCTTCTACCTCAGCCTCCTGAGTAGCTGGGACTACAGGCATGTGCCACTGGGCCTGGCTTGCCCAAACGGTTTTGATCTTTCCTATGGATTTCATCAGTGGCTCTGTTCTAATTGACATGCTAACTGAGATTTCTTCTTTGAGATTAAACTTAGGGATATACAATTGACAGCTTATCATCATTTGGGTATTCCAGAAGTATCCCAAATTCTTCATGTCTCATACTAAATCAAAATATCTCTTGTGCCCTTCTTCCTCTTACTCAATTGCACTCTCTTATTCCCTACCTTCAGTGAAACTGCTCTTCACCTATTACAGAGACCAGAAACTTGGCATCTCCCTGCCCTCTGCCTCTCCTGCATCCTGTGCATTTACATTTCCTTTTACTCCGTATTGTCAGTGGCTAGATTCTGTTGATTTTATGAATTAATATCTTGAGATTCTTCCTTCTGTTTTCTCTTCTGTCTGTTCATGTCCAAGTTCTGGCTCTCAGATTTCTTTCTTTCTTTACTTCTGATACATTTGATTTATTTTTTTTTCCCTCTGTCCCTGGGCTGGAGTGCAGTGGTGTGATCTCAGCTCACTACAGCCTCAACTTCCCAGGCTTAAGTGATCATTGCACCTGAGCTCCTGCGTTGCTGGAATCACAGGCATGTATCACCATGCCTGGCTAATTTTTTAAATTTTTTATAGAGACAGGGTTTTCCTGTGTTACCTTGAACTCCTGAGCTCAAGTTATCCTCCTGCCTTGACCTCCCAAAGTGCTAGGATTACAGGCATGAGTCACCATGCTTGACCCTGGTTCTCTTACTGCTTGAAATGGGTCCCCACTAATTCCTTCTTAGCTCATCCTGTTAAGTCTGGTTTCACGCTGCCAATAGTGTGCTCTTTAAAACCAATCTTGATTATACTCATTCCTTGCTTAAAAGTTTTTAATGGTTTCTGGCTGCCTTCTACTGGGTTCCAAAATTCTGGCTCAGTGTAGAAAGCCCATGACATTATTTCTTTTAGCTATTTCTTCAGAATTATACTTGGCAGTCTGAAGTGCACTGTCTACTCAGGCCATACTAAGAAACCTGGAGGTTCCACAAGTGTACCACTTACTCCCTTAGCTGTGCTTCAGGGTGAAATCATCTCCTGTCTTTTCTTACTCATTCTTCAAGGCTTATCTAAAATATCATGTCTTTGAGTTTCTTCTCTGACTTGCTCAGGCAATCTTAGGTGCCCCTTTTTTGTATTCTCATAACAGCTTATATATCCCAATTTTCTCTCTGACATGGACTTTCAGATTTTAAAATAAAAGTTGCTTTAATTAAATAAATATCTCCTCAGCAGTCCATCCTCTTTAGCATCCAACTTTCAGAATTCCAGCCAAGGTAAAGGCCAAGAACATATAATAATACTTAATCCTCTGAAGTTTATTTATTTATTTATTTATTTATTATTATTTTTTAAATTATACTTTAGGTTCTGGGGTACATGTGCAGATCATGCAGGATTGTTGCATAGGTCCATACATGGCAAGGGAATTTGCTGCCTTCATCCACCCATCACCTATATCTGGCATTTCTCCCCACGTTATCCCTACCCACCCTCCCCACCCCGCACTGTCCCTTCCCTAGCCCCCCACAACTGCCCCTCCCTGTGTCCACGTGTTCTCATTGTTCAGCACCCACCTATGAGTGAGAACATACGATGTTTGGTTTTCTGTTCTTGTGTCAGTTTGCTGAGAATGATGGTTTCCAGATTCATCCATGTCCCTCTGAAGGACATAAACTCATCGTTTTTTATGGCTGCATAGTATTCCATGGTGTATATGTGCAACATTTTCTTTATCCAGTCTATCATTGATGGACATTTGGGTTGGTTCCAAATCTTTGCTATTGTAAACATACACATATGCTGTCAGCATACGTGTACATGTGTCTTTATAATAGAACAATTTATAATCATTTGTGTATCTACCCAGTAATGGGATGGCTGGGTCAAATGGTATTTCTATTTCTAGGTCCTTGAGAAATTACCACACTGTCTTCCACAATGGTTGAACTAATTTACATTTCCACCAACAGTGTAAAAGTGTTCCTATTTCTCCACATCCTCTCCAGCATCTGTTGTCTCCAGATTTTTTAATGATCGCCATTCTAACTGGCGTGAGATGGTATCTCATTGTGGTTTTGATTTGCATTTCTCTAATGACCAGTGATGATGAGCATTTTTTCATATGTTTGTTGGTTGCATAAATGTCTTCCTTTAAAAAGTGTTTGTTCATATCCTTCACCGACTTTTTGATGGGGTTTTTTCTTGTAAATCTGCTTTAGTTCTTTGTAGATTCTGGATATTAGCCCTTTGTCAGGTAGATAGCTTGTGAAACTTTTTTCCCATTCTCTTGGTTGCCAGTTCACTCTAATGATTGTTTCTTTTGCTGTGCAGAAGCACTTAAGTTTAATTAGATCCCATTTGTCTATTTTGGCTTTTCTTGCCAATGCTTTTGGTGTTTTAATCATGAAGTCCTTGCCTTTGCCTATGCCTATGTCCTGAATGGTGTTGCCTAGGTTTTCTTCTAGGGTTTTTATGGCGTTAGGTCTTAAGTTTAAATCTTTAATCCATCTGGAGTTAATTTTTGTATAAGGTGTAAGGAATGGGTCCAGTTTCAGCTTTCTGCACATGGCTAGCCAGTTTTCCCAACACCATTTTGTAAACAGGGAAGCCTTTCCTCATTGCTTGTTTTTGTCAAGTTTGTCAAAGATCAGATGGTTGTAAATGTGTAGCATTAATTCCAAGGCCTCTGTTCTGTTCCATTGGTCTATGTCTGTGTTTCGGTACTAGTACCATGGGGTTTTGATTACTGTAGCCTTGTAGTATAGTTTGAAGTCAGGTAGTGTGATGCTTCTAGCTTTGCTCTTTTTGCTTAGGATTTTCTTGGCTATGCGGGCTTTTTTTTTGTTCCATATGAAGTTTAAGGTGGTTTTTTCCAGTTCTGTGAAGAAGGTCAATGGTAGCTTGATGCGGATAGCATTGAATCTATAAATTACTTTGGGCAGTATGGCCATTTTCACAATATTGATTCTTCCTAACCATGAGCATGGAATGTTTTCGTATCTGTTTGTGTCCTCTCTTATTTCCTTGATTAGTGGTTTGTAGTTCTCCTTGAAGAGGTTCTTCCCATCCTTTGTTAGTTGTATTCCTAGGTATTTTATTCTCATTGTAGCAGTTGTGAATGGGAGTTCACTCATGATTTGTCTCTCTGTTTGTTTGTTATTGGTATATAGGAATGCTTGTGATTTTTGCATATTGATTTTGTATCCTGAGCATTTGCTGAAGTTGCTTTTCATCTTAAGGAGACTTTGGGCTGAGACGATGGGGTCTTCTAAATATATAGTCATGTCATCTGCAAATAGAGACAATTTGACTTCCTCTTTTCCTAATTGAATACGCTTTATTTCTTTTTCTTGCCTGATTGCTCTCACTAGAACTTCCAATACTATGTTGAATAGGAATGGTGAGAGAGGGCAGGCACCCTTGTATGGTGCCAATTTTCAAGGGGAATGGTACCTGTTTTTGCCCATTCAGTATGATATTGCCTGTGGGTTTGTCATAGATAGCTTTTATTATTTTGAAATATGTTTGGTGGATACCTAGTTTATTGAGAGTTTTTAGCATAAAGGGCTGTATGCATGATTCTTGTACCCCATCTCATTCTGCTTAGTTAGGTCTTTCTTGTCAGCACTTCATTCATTTTTGCCATTTTTTCTACACATGTTTACTGAGTACTGTAAATGTGCACAGCACTCTGCCAGCCATAAGGGAAACACCATGAGCAAAACCAGACCCACAGACCTTACAGAAGGGTGGGAAAAACAGACAAACGGCATCAGATGAATAGATTTATATACTGTAATTCTGATCATCCTTACCAAGGATAGCTATATAGTGCTCTGTAGGTTTGTAAAACCAACATTTAACTTTGTTGTAAAGATTAGGGAGAGCAGAGATTTGATATAAGAGTAGGTGTGTTTATCGTAAGATGATGTCAAGCCCAGGCCCTGTGGCAGGCATAAGCCATGTAGCAGGAGGATGTGCAAGGTATTTGTGGAGCTAACGGAAGTCAGGCTGAAGAGAGCAGAGAAAGGCATGGAACAGTAAGTGCCTAGAGAGCCGGATCAGGGAATGAATCCAGCTAGCTTTTGTAGGTCTTGTTAAGGATATATGTTAAGAGCATTAAGTTTATTTTAAGAGCCAATGAAATAGAGGACAACTCACATTGTATTTGCATTTCAGAGCCTTCATCTGGCTACACTGAAGTGAAACTATTTCAGAGGCTTTCCTACATCCTTGTAGAAAGGGATATGAGTTGGACTTGTGATGGTAGCTGGCTATAGAGATGAGGCTAAGCAGATTAATTTGAGAACTTGTTGGGAGGAATTTGGGAAGGACTAGGGGATAGAAAGGGAAGACTGATTTCTACTTTTCCTTATTCGTTGATCTTGAAACACTAGATGAGGGCAAGTCTTGGGACTATTCAGTAAGGCCTTTGGCTGTTGAATTTGATAAATATTTGATAAATTTACTTATTTACTCTATATAATCAGCAATAAAATAGGAATGTTATAAACTATGAAACATCATTCCTGCTTTTGAGATTATAATCTCATTTGAAAAAAATAAGGTACAGACACAGAAAATATTTAAATGACATAGACACACAGAGCTTCATTTATTACGTAATACGTAAGGTCTAGAATGAAGCCCGTCACTCGATATCCGTTTCCATTTAGTAGTATATTTAATTATTTAAACTCAGGTACTTATCATTTCATCTTTAAGGTCTATTAAAATATAAATTATTATCAATAAATTTATTAATAAAAACTCTGGGGAAGTATATATTTTTATTAGGAACATATAAAAGTCTTTGTAAAGGACAGTCTTATTATATATTTGAATATGAATGTTCATTAGTATATAACATATGTTTTGTCAACTTGTTGACTGATGTTTGTTAAAAGGAGATTCCAAGGAGCCATGCCATTATTTGTAATACTCAGGAAGCCAATCAATACTTCTCTAACACATTCCTCTGTAGAAATAGGCACATGCTTGATATAAACAGACAATGTAAGGGGTTCTGAAAGGACTCGTGGATAAGGGATTTGAGGAACAGACAGGATTTGCACAGGCAAGAGAATTTTCTGAGTGGAGACTTAAAAGGATTCAGGAATTGGAAAGTCTAGTCAAGGCGGACACCAGAAAGATTGTTAGTAAATAGGGTAGGAAGAGTAGGCCAATGTCACACTGTGTTTAAATAGTAATGGTTAAGCTGATACTTTTGAAATAAGCAATTAACTGTTTTCAAGTGATATATGAAGATATTTTGTCAATTCTTCTGCAGGCTCCCGTCTTCGTCAGGAAGATTTTCCACCTCGCATTGTTGAACACCCTTCAGACCTGATTGTCTCAAAAGGAGAACCTGCAACTTTGAACTGCAAAGCTGAAGGCCGCCCCACACCCACTATTGAATGGTACAAAGGGGGAGAGAGAGTAGAGACAGACAAAGATGAGCCTCGCTCACACCGAATGTTGCTGCCAAGTGGATCTTTATTTTTCTTACGTATAGTACATGGAAGAAAAAGTAGACCTGATGAGGGAGTCTATGTCTGCGTAGCAAGGAATTACCTTGGAGAGGCTGTGAGCCACAATGCATCGCTGGAAGTAGCCAGTAAGTAAACTGGGCTCTTTATGTTTGGCGGGGGAGTGGCAGAGTGGCATCGTTTGTCTCGATCATGGCAATGAAAAGTCAAATCTCTAGCTTTCTATACGAATACAATCTACTATTTGAGGTTTCTGTATTTCACATCCTAGCTTGTTTTTCAAGCTAAATTGGGATTTACACAGAGTTGATTAACTATTTGACTTTTGATTGGGAGCTATTTTCTGTTGGAAAATTTCATTAAAATTGTTTTATCCCCTCCTTGGTTGCTTTTAAGTATATTGAATCGGGACCCATGTGCTGCCTATGGTCTCAGCTACTTGAGATGCTGAGGCAAGTGAATTGCTTGAGCCCAGGAGTTCTGGGCTGTGGTGCTTTATGCCCATTGGGTGTCTACTCTAAGTTTGGCATCAGTATGGTGACCTCCTCGGAATGGGGAACTGGGTTGCCCAAGGAGGGGTGAGCAGGCTCAGGTCAGAAATGCAACAGATCAAAACTCCCATGCTGATTAGTAGTGGGACCATGCCTGTGAATACCCAAAACACACACACACACACACACACACACACACACACATCCACATACACACATGTATACATATATACATATGAGAATTTGTCTATAACCAGGATGCTGTGAGATTTACAAATTTTTCTTCATTAAGAAAAATACGTTCAACTAGCAGTATACGTTATGGTTTTAAACCATTTCTATTTCTTAGAAATATATTTCTATTAAAGTGATAACAAAAAAGTGTATGTATATGCTTATTTTTATTTTCTTGGCTACTGTGGGGTGCCTTTGGAAGAAGACAGGTGTATGTTATCCTCAAGTAGTTGATGGTTCCGTTTATTTACACTAGCACAAAATGCAGCTCATTTGAAATTACCCCAAGAAGGATTCATTGACTAATCGTTAAACGGTTTTATCTATAGGCTAGATTTGTATTGCATTTGAATGAGAGTTGGGCTTCTTTTATTTTCTACCTACATTGCACGGGTAGCCAAAATGATTCATTGCTTTGAAAGGATCCTGCTGTATGTACTATGACAAAAATTGAGAATTTCATAGGGATTGGAGAGACAAATGAAATTTAAATAAAATTCACTTTAGATATAATTTTCTATAAAACTATATACATAACTATGTATATAGTTGTATTTGATGTTTTTCTAAGATAATTGATACATTAATATAATTTAATGTTCAAAATTTTAATTATATAGTTTTCATAGTCTCCAAAATTGTCTTCAACATTCAACTATAACTTAAAAAATTATAAAAGTATACATTTATGTAATTATAAAATTTAAATGTGGAAAGGAATTTAGAGACAGATTATTCCAACTCAATCATTTTATTAATGTGAAATCAGTCCTCGAGAATGTAAATGATTTGATCACCCTCACAGAGCCTCATATTACTTGAGACAGAATGCCAAAAAATGTTTGATTTGAGCATAAAATATAATTAGATACAATGAAAATGTAAGTAACTGTTTTAAATTATTTTAAAACTAGCTGTTCATATTTTTAAAATATTTCCTTGAAATTCTACAATCCAGTTTATATTTGCCTATTCACAGTTAACTAACAATGAACTTACTGCCTTTCTCTCAGTAAAGGTCTCAAAACTAAATCAGTGAGGTGAATGACAGCTATCATCGCAACAGAATGCTAGTTTGCTTTTTTTTTCTTTGAAGGCCAACTTGAAATGTAGCCCAAGCAAAATAAGTTTCACTATTTGACCTATTTATAAAAGAATGTATAGTCCTTCCTCGGTATTCTTGGGTGATTGGTTATGCACCGCTGTATATATAAATATCCATAGATGCTCAAGTTCCTTATATATGACATAGTATTTACACATAACCTATGCGTACCCACCCCCATATACTTACAAACATGTCTGGATTACTTACAATAGCTTATGTAATAATTGTTGCTATACTGTATTGTTTAGGGAATAATCACAAGGGAAAAAAAAGGCCATATGTATAAATGCTATCATTTATTTTCCCCTAATATTTTCCATCTGTGATTGATTGATTCCACAGTTGCAGAGCTCATGGATACAGAGGACCAACTGTATATTTTGATAAAGTCATATTCTGAAATTATGATATTAGCATCTTTGTAACTTTTGACACATTTATATTTAAGAATAATTGTTCTATGTAGACATAAAACTAAGTTATCTGAAAACAAATTTAGACAATCAAAAAGATGACATAGATGACCTAAGGCAGCTCTTATTTTGGTAGATAAAAACCTGAAGACCAGAGGGTGAAACAGTGATTGTTTGTTCTCAGGAATTATAATAGCTTATACGTGAAGTATTTACCAACACTAATGTTTTAAAATATTGAAAATCACCTTTCTTTCTGTATTATTTTCTACTCTACCTGCATTTTTATCATTGTCAGAATTATTTTAAAGTTATAGACTTGAATAAAAGGACTAAATGCTTACTTTCTAGATCTTCCTTTTCAAACACCTTTAGTTTTACTCCCACATGATCAAGATAACTTTAATGCACTAGGATGTAGAGGGCTGTCTTTTCTAATCTGGCTTTTGTGTAGGTATTTTAAAGATACTGTTAGCTGCCAGTTAAGTTCTCTTTCTTAGCTAGACATTCCATTACCTTGAGAGGCCATTATGGGAAAAGCCTTCTAGTCTCAGTCAACAAATATGCAATCATGGAACTGAAACCAGTCTTAAGATTGTTATATCACTTTTACCAGAAAAATAATCAAATACAGAGCCCCTTAATGTGTGGTTCGTAAATTTTAGAATGATGTTCATCATATGTCTCCAAAATGTTTTCAAGCTCCAGAGAAAAAAGAACATTATAATTTACTGAATAAAATTTAATATATGTACCTTAAAATACTTTAAGATAATATTCACCAACAATTAACATACTTTTAAATGGGGAAATATATAGATAATAAATATTTATCAAATACAGTTTGATATTAATATAGTTTTATAACAAGGATTCTTATTAGTGGTAATAAATACTTGAAATGCTGGGCCGGGTGAGGTAGCTCACGCCTATAATTCCAGCACTTTGGGAGGCCGAGGCGGGCAGGTCACCTGAGGTCAAGAGTTTAAGACTAGTCTGGCCAACATGGCGAAACACCATCTCTACTAAAAATGCAAAAATTAGCTGGGTGTGGTGGCACATGCCTGTAATCCCAGCTACTCGGGAGGCTGAGTCAGGAGAATTGCTTGAACCCAGGAGGTTGCAGTGAGCTGAGATCGTACCACTGCACTCCGACCTGAGCGACAGAGCGAGACTCTGTCTAAACAAAAACAAAAAACAAAGAAAAACAACAACAACAAAACCCTGGAAAACGTTCACTATTTTTTGCTTTGAATAATTTTTATATTAGTTTAATTGCCATTATTAAAAGCATGTTTTCAGCTGGATGTGGTGGCTCATGCCTGTAACAGTTTGGGAGCCCGAGGCAGGAAATCACTTGAGGCCAGGACTTTGAGATCAGCCTGGGAAACATAGCAAGACCCCATTTCTGCAATAAAATAAAATTTAAAAAAATTAACTGGTCATGGTGGTGCACGCCCATAGCCACAGCTATTCTGGAGGCTGAGACAGGAGGATTTCTTGGGTGTGGGAGACTGAGGCAGCAGTGAGCCATGATTGCATTCCTGCATTCCAGCCTGAGTGACAGAGTGAAAACCTGTCTCAAAAAAAATAAAAATAAAAAAATTAAAAAGCGTATTTTCATTTGGATAAATTGTATGATTTAGACACATTAAGTTCATTGGAAAAATTAAATACTCTGCAGTTAAAAGGGTTTGGTATGTTTACAAAGTTTAGAAACTATTATTTAGGAAAATCATGGTGCAGTGCACTACAAATAGAGATGTAGTAATTTCATTCACTGTATTTCAGTCATTTATTTTAGGCAACGGGTACTGCTGATTTACCATATTTAAAAAGTTTGAGTCCTCAAGCCAAAACTAGCCTTTTGTGTGCTACAGAAACGGGTTAAAGGTGAGAGGGAAGCGTGGGCTTTATTTGCTGTAAGTTCATCTTGTAAAGTATTGTTATAGTTTGGGTTTTATTTTTTCATGGAAAATATTACTACTTGAAAAAATGTTTGCTCAGTTTAGGTTCCAGAAGTTCAATAAGAACTATTCTGACTTTCCCCAAGGCTCAGACACAGGAAGACAAAGATTGCATCTAATTGCTTAGTGAAACTGTTGCCCCAAGTAAAAACATTAACGAAAAGTATCTTGAGGCAACACAGGCTTCATAGCGCAGTTGTTGGTAATGCTTTTTTAAAAACATTTATATGTGTTTTATTTGCCTTTAAATGAAGTTTTACAGCTGTAACAACAACTGCATTTCTCCATTCCTAACAATTGTCAATCTCTCAAACACTGAAAAAAATTAATATAGAATGCCACTTAAAACCTTTATTTCTGTATAGAAATAATATTTTTATCTATTGTGCCTTTAATATTTATTTAAGTTGAAATAATGCACCAAAGTTATCCTATTTATCAGTTATTTGGGGGATTGTTTATTTTTATTTTCATTTACGTCCCAGTTATAACAAGGTAGACCTTAGTGCAGATATTGGTTAATGTTTTTGTGTTGTTCTTTGCTGTGTAGTAAAAATTGTAAACTGTTTTCTCAGAAACAGTTTTGATGCAGGTTAAAGTTATCTCATACAATTATAAAGTCAAAAAATTGGAATGCTAAGAAATGTATAGTAGTTTATATTTCTAACACTTTCACTTGTAATTATTTGAAGTTTGATTTTATAAAAGTAAACAATGTTTATGCACAAATGTGTTTTTTAAATTTATTTTTCATTATTTTTCTTTGCAAACCAATGATCATGTCTTGATGAAAATATGAAATTATTTAATTTAGAATACTTTGTTATTTTTAAGACATAAAAACTCACTATTTGTCTAATTCATTTTCAAACCCAATTCACTAAGAAGGTCTTACGAGCAGTATTTTCTTGCTTATTTTGGATTAGCTATATTAAAAGTTTGTTAGGAAAATATTTTATGGGTCTATTCTCCTATACCCAATATCACCAATGATTAAACTCAGAACTCCATGTTATGCCTGTCACAAATTGATAGCACAGTTCTTTGACACAGCTTATATTTAGTAAGTAATTTGATCTTGGTTAATTACATTGAAGCTTAAAGAAAGTTAATTTGAACCTTGACCCTCATGTTTTGCGTTGTAGAACATGGCTCTCTACCTCATCTGCTAAGCAGTATGCAGTCAGCATATGGCTGTTTGTTTCTATTTAAGCTGTTTTCTCCTAGGAAGAGAAATTCCCTCCAGACTAGTCAGACATCTGCTGGCTATCTTAGCAGCAAAACCATAGAAGTGTTTTTCCTAAAAATGTATTTGTATTTTGTTAATTAATTAAAGATTAAGTCTTTTTTAGATTTTACTAAATGGGGTGCTTTTTAATAGTCATTGCTTTGAAGTAAAATGTATGCATTTTGAAGGAATATTTTCTCACTGCTTTCGATATATTATTTTTTCATTGTTATTATTATTAAATTATGCTTCTTAAAGTGACTTAGAATTTGAATTTTACAGTTTTCCTCATTTGGGTAAAATGAGAAAGTGAACTGGCCATATATGCTGAGTAGTCACATGTTTACCTAGATACAGTAGAATGTATTTCCAAAATCTAGTCCATGGAAGATGGAAGGATTACTCCTGGGGGTAAAATGGGTCAGATGAGATAAAGTGGAAATAGGATATGATATTATATTATAAAATATTGTTTGATTGACTGGTGTGTGTGTTGTGTCTATGTGTGTAGCATCAGGAAGATTCAGAGAAGGAAAGGTTTGTTCAGTATCGAAGAGCAGATCAGTGATAGAATGAAGACTGGAAATTGAATCCCCCACTTCTGAGCTTAGAATACATGAGAATCCCTGATTTCTGTGATATCAACACCACGGCTTAAAACTAACTCCTTGGTAAAGCTAGATGGCCTCTGAGAAGGCAGAAAAGCCATATGTAAATATATGTATGTAAAAACACACACCTATATATATATGTCCTTTCTTGACAGACTTTTTATATTTGAAATTGAACTAGCTTCATATTGCATCTTTTAAAATATTCCTTGTTTCCTCTACTTTTATCTTTTACAAAAACCATTTTAAAATGCTTTGATCAGATTCTAAAACATTTTCATGTATCTTATTTTTAAATTCAGTATTCAAAAAAAGAGCATTAGCCAGGCGTGGTGGCTCACGCCTGTAATCCCAGCACTTTGGGAGGCCGAGGCAGGAGGATCATGAGGTCAGGAGTTCAAGGCCAGCCTGGCCTGGTGAAACCCCATCTCCACTAAAAATACAAAAGTTAGCTGGGCGCTGTAATCCCAGCTACTCAGGAGGCTGAGGCAGGAGAATTGCTTAAACCTGGGAGGTGGAGGTTGCAGTGAGCCCAGATTTCACCACTGCTGCACTCCAGGATGGGTGACAGAGGGAGACACAGTCTCAGACAAAATAAAAAAAAAAAAAAAGAATGTTTAAGGTTGGTTTCATTTAATAATTTTTAAACATCTTTTTACTTTCTTGTACACTTATATTCTAAAATGTACTAGCTCTTTATCCCAAAAATGATTCATGACTACATGAAATAATGCATGTAAAATATATAACACACTTACTAGCACACAGTTATAATTCATAAGTCTCAATTGTTGTTGCGATTGTTTCCACTACTTTTTTTCTCTTTAATTCCATGTGGTTAGATGCTAGAGAATTGAAAGGTTATTTAAGCAAAACCTCTTATCTGAAGTGGACTTGGACAGTTCTAATTTCAAAAATGGGATCAGTTCTTACTTTATTTTGAATTTGGAGATATATTTGCTAAGATACTAAAATTTAAATAAAAATGCTTTAGTAATTGAGTTTCTTTACATTAATTTCTGATTAAGTAAATAATATACTGAACATATGAAATTCCATCTTGAATTGAAATTGATTGCATAGGAAATCGACCCTTTGGATCCTCATTGGTGGTATAGGACATGCAAATAGTCTTGAGTCAAGACAGTTTTCTTTCAGGAACAAATTTATTTTTATAACTTTTATATTCAAATTTTCTTTTTCAATTTATATTTGTCCACTTAAGTAAAGAAGCATATTGCTAAGTTCTATGGCATGATTATATTTATTAAAGACTTTTTTGCTGTTACTAAGAATGTATTCTTCTGTCATTGCCTTGTATAATAATATATTTGAATTTTTATTAATAGTTATTTTATCACCTTTAATGACTAAAAATTAAAAACAGAAAATCAGGAAAAATTCATTAAATCTCAATGATGTCAGTAAGTAGTGAGTCCATCAGCCCCCTTGTTGCATCCAAATATCAGGTTTAAATTGTGTCATGAGCGAGGTATAGGCACATTATCTCTTGAAGTAAATATAGCATGAATTCTGTATTTGATGGGAAAAAAGCAGAAGTATTTGGATGTACATTAGAAGAAAAGACACTTGCCATTTTCTTTTGAAAGCACATAAAATTATCTTTATGTTTTTGGTTTTTGCCTTCCCAAGAGTAGTTAATATGAAATATCAAAATAGAAACTTACATTTTATAATCTATGTGGGAGATTTCAGTGATAATGGGCAGAAAGAGAAGATTTGAGTTTCCTTGGGCATTTCAGCAGAAAAGGACAGTCTGCTGATCATTTCAGTATGAAATGGTCCATTTCAGTATGAGTGTTAGAGAAGATGACTGTGTCAGAGAATGTGATATTCATTCTAGCAATAAATAACCTCAGGTTATATTTTATCTTAAAACTACTCTTAAACAGTTAGATTATAGGCTGACATATGTGTTTAGTTAACTTCTTATGCAAACTGTATTTTTCTTCCGTTTAATCTCACAGAAGTGTGTATTAATCTTTAGCAAATTTCTAGAAATATCTTAGAGCGAGGGCACTTTATACAATTTTCTTTATTCCCCATTACAGGTCAATGAAGATGATTTATAAGCTTACATAATCATTTTTATAAAAAACTTCTAAAATTATATTTTACATTCTGATTGCAGAAGTAATACATGGCAATTATGGAACACTTTTAAAATGCATACATGCATTTGCAATCCCACTATCCAGAGATAACGACTTTTGAACTTTGGGTGTGTATCCTTCTAGTCTCTTTTTCCTGCCCATTATGTATGGAATGATGCTATAAGCAGGTATTTCATATGTATTTTCTGTGGAAAGCTATTTACTCTTCAGTAATATTCAATCTTTTCTTAGATGGCCAAAAAAGGCATTAGGTATGTTGGAATACACAGTAAACTTTGTCATAAAGACTAAATGGAAAAGTCTGACTCTCTAGACTGGATGCTACAAAACAGCTGCTGTCACTGCTGGTGTGTTCAATATTACTAGATACTCTATCCTGGAACAGATTCAGTCTGGTAATCTTGGGTAAATGGTGATGTATTTCATTACCAGTCTCATGAGCTACTCCCTTTATTTTCTTGAAAAGTAGCTGATGTTCATACATGCTGAAAGTGCTAAGGTAAGTATTACAACACTAGTCGATACTTAGATATAAAGCCCCTTGAGACATCCAGAATATGAATTCAGTATTTTGTTATTTATGGGAAATTCTTGGCAGTTTCTCCTTGTATCAACAGTACTGTCTTTAAAAACCAATAATGAAAAGGTGCATCTGGTTATCTCTCAAACCTTATCAGATTACTCTTTGTCATTCTTCTAATTATTATTTAAATGCTGGTAATTTTTCTCATATTCAAGGTTACTCTTTATAATTCTTCTAATTATTATTTAAATGCTAGTAATTTTTCTCATATTCATAGACTAACTTAAGAATCATTTGTATTTAAAGCTTTTGCTTCACAAGTTTAATTTAAACCTTAGTATAGTTAATTTTAAATAATCCCATATAATTTAACTATATCTGTCACTACTTATCAGTTTGGACTTTTTAATTTATTTTTATTTTTGAGGCAGGGGCTCCCTCTGTCACCCAGGATGGGGTACAGTGGCACAATCACTGCACAATGCAGACTCAACTTACCGGGCTCAAGCAATCTTCCTATCTCAGACTTCCAAATAGCTGGGACTGCAGGTGTGTGCCACCACACCAGGCTATTTTGTTTTGTTTGTTTTTATTTTTTGTAGAGACAGGATTTCTCTATATTGCCCAGACTGATCTCAACTCCTGGTCTCAAGTGATTTCCCTTCCTCGGCCTCCCAAAGTGCTGTGATTGCAGGCATAAGCCACTGTACCTGGACAATTTAATCCTTTTTAAATCTATACTTGCAGTACCATAGATTTGTCAGGTTAGAATAAAACATGGTTGAATGTCTTTGGTGGATAAAAGTTCTTCTGTTTTCTTACGCAACATGGACATTAAACATGTTGTTTTTAAAAGTCAGAAATAGAATAAAAATTTAAGAATACTAAAATAGAGCTTGTCTAAAAAAAAGTGATTTTTTTTCTAAGTAACTTCTTAGAGGCGTTTTGTTTATATTTAGCTAGTCAGTGGTGACCAAAAAAGATGAGATTCTTGTCTTCATGAAAATTCCAGGACAATGGGAGGAGGGAGGGATGGGGGGAGGGAACAGAAAATAAGCAACTAGCCAAATAGGTAACTTTATGCTTAATTGTGACAAGTACCAGGAAGGAATTGAGTCAGAGCTGAGAGATGAATTACATATGGATATTACTAGGCAATATGCAATGGTGGAGTGCCAGGATCTGACTTACATTTTAAAACATCACCCATGTTGTACCTGGGTATTACATGTGTAGAGAATGAGTTGCATGATAATTACAGGACATCAATTAGGAGGCTATTCTAGTATTCCAGGCAAGAAATGTTGATAGTTTGAAGCTGGCGGTAGTAATAGAGGGAAAAGAAAAGAGAGGATTAGGTTTGGGCACCAAAGCTTTGGCTTCATTTTGGAGGGTTAAATAGTAGAAGTTGGGATTTTGCAAAAGATGCAATTGATGACAAGTTCAAGGTCAAGCCTAGGACTATGCAAATAGAATTGGGAGTTTGGATCAGGATTTGTTAGCTCAAAATAGCTTATAGTGGTTGGATATGCTTCATCCCATCATGGTCCCAAGAAATTACATTTTCTGTTGTTCCCTTACCTGGAATGTGCTTTTCTTCCAAGTGCATCTGTCACTCTCTTATTGTAGGCGTATAGCCTCTCTCTTTCCCCAAACCATGATGTGGCCAGTGTACTGGGTTTAGCCTCTTCCTGTCTGTGCTCACATGGCCCCCAGCATGCTGCCTTAAAATGTAGCGTTTGTCTTTGCATCCCAAGTGCCTAGCACCATGCCTGGCCTATTGGAAGTAAAGTGATCTAACATGGAACTCAGAAATATTTTACTTTCTGTGTGATGAACATCATAAGCATCAGAATGCTGCATCAAGGAGCGGTCTAATCTACCTTTTTCTCACTTCCCAACAACTTCTTTGTATAGTTAGGGAGTTCACATGATCTCACACGCTACTTGGAGAGCACAGGATTTAGAATACAGTCATCAGATACTATTTCCTTAGGAAGTTTTGTTTGTTTTTGTTTTCTTTCATTTGAGGTTCTGGAATATTTAAGTATCTCTTTTGGGGATAACATTACTTGGGGAATTTAGCTGACTTCCAGTCATACAAGAAGCCAAGTGAATTGTTTTTAGGCTCTGTTAAAGGTAAAGCTCTCTTTCTAAGTGTAGTGACCCGCTCTGTGCAGCCTCAACCTGTGTTTATTGCCATAATGATTGATTGATTAATAGAAAATGAAGAAGATTCAACTCTTCCTAACTGATAAGGAAATAACTTCTCGGTCAAGTGTGGTGGCTCTCGCCTGTAGTCCCCTTACTTTGAGGTAGGCAGATTGCTTGTGGCCCAGGAGTTTGAGACCAGCCTGGGCAACATGGTGAAATCTTGTCTCTACACAAAATACAAAAATTAGCTGGGTATGGTGGTGCATGCCTGTAATCCCAGCTACATGGGAGGCTGAGGTGGGAGGATCAGTAAAGCCCAGGATGTGGAGGTTGCAGTAAGCTGAGATCGCACCACTGCACTTCAGCCTGGGCAACAGAGTGAGACTCCATCTCAAAAATAAGTAAATAAAAACTGGAAAAGAAATAATTCCTGTGTTGACAGTGCCTGAAAGGATTTCCCAGGTTTGCTTAAAGACACTTTACATGTGCAAAACAGGACCTAGCAACCTTTACTTTTTCTTTTTCTGTCTGATATGGGATAAAATACACACAACGACAGGACTGTCTTTAAAAACTAATAAAATGGAAAGGTGCATTTGGTTATCTGGGGCCTAATTTTCAATATAGTATATGTTTAAGTCTAATCTCAGTCTCTTAGACTCTAACATGAAAATTGTAGCTTTAGTCACATTTTAAATTGTGTCGTATTTAACCCAAGGTTTAAATTGAAGTTTTAATAGCGCGAATGACATTTTACACTTGTCAAGAGAAATAAAAGTTTATGATCAAGTTATTCAGTTTGCCTGAATGAGAACATTTTAAATCTTATCCAGTAAATTATGGAGCAAATTCAGAATAAAAGCTAAAAAGTTAAAAAGAAAACGGGAAAAGACACCACCTCCACAAAAAGATTTATATTATCTCAATCTCTCCCCCTCCCCTACTCTGTATATATTTACCAGGAAATACTGCACTGTATGTAGATTTAGTCACATAAGTTACCCCTTTATCAGATTCTCATCTTAGGCAACAGAAAAATGGATTAAGAGCCAGCATTTAATGTAGAAGGCCTTTAGAGCGTTTTGATCATGTAACTCAGCACTTGTCATAGCTTATGCACGTGTTCTCAAATAGAAGTGCAGTGCAGGTTGCAATCTTGTTGACCCTTGCTTAAAGGAATTCTTCGAAAATATGATTTAGAATATTTTCCTTTGGGACCTCCCCTGGGAAGAAACCGGCGAATCAACAACTGATGGGAAGGAGAAATATTACATGGCCAGGGGATCAAGAACCTGTGGATACTTGCCTTTCTCTCTGCTTGTCACTTTTGCTTAAATCACCCAAAGGAGCCCTGACATTCTGTGTTTGGACTCTAACACTGGTAGGCGATAAGATCAATTCCTTAACGTTTTTCTTTTTCTTCTTTTCTTCTTAAAAAAGTAATTACCACTTAGGTCACTGTATTGTCTCCCATAAAATGAGTTCTTTCTGGACCGTAATTCTTTTCATATATATATTATATATATTCATATATATATTTCATATATACATATATATATTCATATATATATGAAAAGAATTATTGTTGCATATGTACCTATTATTGCTCTTTAGGTTCTGGGGTACGTGTAAAGAGCATGCAGGATTGTTGCATAGGTACACACGTGGCAATGTGGTTTGCTGCTTCCATCCCCATCACCTATATCTGGCATTTCTCTCCATGTTATCCCTCCCCAACTCCCTACCCCCCACTGTCCATCCCCTAGACCCCCACAACAGACCCCAGTGTGTGATGCTCCCCTCCCTGTGTCCATGTGTTCTCATTGTTCAACACCCACCTATGAGTGAGAACATGTGGTGTTTTTCTGTTCTTGTGTCAGTTTGGTGAGAATGATGGTTTCCAGGTTCATCCATGTACCTACAAAGAACATGAACTCATCATTTTATATGGCTGCATAGTATTCTATGATGTATATGGACCATAATTCTTAAAGCCTCCCTCAGAGTTTTAATCAAGCCCAAGTGAATAACAACAAATTTCTTAGGAACTGTTCTAGGAGAAGTTTTGTTCTGTTTTAGTTTAATGGGTTTTCTTAACCCTATCCAATGACTCCTATCTGTAGTGGACATTGTGGATACTCTTTTTAGTTAGAGACAATTAATTCTGTCGTTAAGTCAAAACAAATTTTGTTTTTGACAAACTCAATAAATGTTCATTTAGTACAGCTCTGTGATCTTGCTGAAATTACATAGCCTCTGTGTGTTTCAGTTCTCTCACCCATAAAATGGGGATATTAATTCACTTACCTAATAGTGGTTTGGAAAGGATTAATGAGTTGATGTATATGTAGTGTTCAGAAGTGTACCTGGTTGGCAGCAGGTACTATATGTGAGGTGTAGCTGTTGTAACATCTGCCATTTACTGTGCTAGGCTCATTATTAGGTTGATTCAATTTATGTATATGGTCCCAAAGAATGTGTCTCTTCATTTCAGAAAGACCAGTGCTGAAAAACTAATTCCATATATGATCACATTTAGAATAATCTTTCTCCTGGGTTGGTCACCTTCTCATACACAAGTCCACATAAATATTGTGAAAAGATATATATTCTTCAATATGAGTACATGGTCTGCGTTTTTTGACAAATAGATATTGGAAGGTTTATAAAGCTATCGTTACTGGAATGTTTAACATTTAGATATTTCATTGTGGCATTTCTCAAAATATGTATCAAATAATTATTTTTTGGACAGTTAAAAATAATTTGGAAAATACATCTTTAAACAGACTTTTAAATATACCTCTTTTCTATAAGACCTCAGTCTTTAAAATATTCACAAATGATATGACACACAAGTAAGGGATCTCAATTAGTGTGATTTCCACACTTATATGAACTGCAAAAACATTTTGTATGGAAAATCTGTCTTGTTTTTCCCAGAAAACATTTTGGGTAAACATTTCGTGTAATATTTTATGCTTTATGGAAGAAAATACAATTTTAAAAGTGCCCACATATCTCAGGTTTGGATGTGTGGTTACCTTCATGATTCCTTCATTTGTAGAATGTAACAGTAAGAATAGAATAAACTGTTCTGTTTCCATTTTGCCTTAGGAATGTTTTCTTCTATCCCATCAGCATATTGAAGAATATAACAGGAGCCCATTCAAGATTTTAAACATAGGCAATTCAAATATGGAGCTTTACAGACATTTTCCAAAGAGGTGCTTAGTACCCTGTGTGGCCTTATCCTGCTCTCTCACTGATATCCAGTTACTCTTAATGGCCTTGATCTCAGCTTTCTAAACTTTGCCTTTTATAGTGGATATAATTTACCTCTTGTTGTCAATTGACATAGTTGACCTTCTTTTTTGAAATATTTTATTTCCTAGAATTTCATGGCACCCAGCTTTATCAGGATTGCATCCAACTTGCTTGTAATCAAAGCCAGGACATTTAACCAAATTGGTTTAAATTTAATTCCTGAGATAGGCTGTACAGAGAATGTATAGTGGCTTTATATGATTTTTCTCTTATTCATCTGGCCGAGTCTTTCTTGGTCTATAGCTAAAATATTCCATTTCTCGAGGATTTGTTGTAGGCTCTTTTTTTTTTTTTTTTTTTTTTTTTTTTGCTTTATGGCTTACCCTAAATGACCTACCCACCTCCTTGCATTCACTTTGTCCTGATTCACTCTCTGTTCTTTCATCTCTAGCCTGGACCTCTACACTCAGCTCCATTTGGAGGTTCTGGTGGTACCGCCAGCTCCAATATCCGAAACGTGACTTTTTATCTTCCTTCTCATTCCTGACTTTCCTCTATTATTTCCTAACTATAAAAATGATACCATCATTCATCTAGCCCTCCAGACCAGAAACCTGAGATTGATTCTTCTCTCCTTTCTTGCCACAGCAGTTGAGCATCACGTCTTGCTGATGTTTTCTCCTGAATAGCTTCAGTATTTTCCCACTTAATCTCCATTCCTTTTGTAATTCTAATTAGAATCACCATTATTTCTCATCTTAATAACTGTAATACTCCTTTGCAAGTACAAATCTCATCAGTCCATCTAGATCCTCACTCAGAGATTCTCAATTGCTTCTAAAGTCTTAATTCTTTAAAATGACTTCCAAGGATCTGCATGACCCTGGCATTGTGGCCTACAACTCAGCTCCATCCCTCGAATGTAGTAAAATGTACATAGCGGCCACTTCTGGCCACTCAAGCCTATAATCCTGGCACTCTGGGAGGCTGAGGAGGGTGGATCAGGAGGCCAGGAGTTTGAGATTAGCTTGGCCAACATGGTGAAACCCAGTCTCTACTAAAAATACAAGAATAAGCTGGGTGTGGTGGTGTGGCCTGTAGTCCCACCTACTCTAGAGGTTGAGTCAGGAGAGTTGCTTGAACTCAGGAGGTGAAGGTTGCAATGAGCTGAGATCGCACCACTGCACTGCAGCCTGGGTGACAGAGCGATACTCCATCTCAAAAACAAAAAAACAAAAAAACATATTGCTTCAGAGTTCAACAGAGCCATCACTTCCTCCTGGGCTCTTTTTCTCTATCCCCACTCCACTCACACACACTACAAGTTGAAGTTAACCATAAATGTACCACCCTCTGTTTCTTTATCATGATATGTCACTTGAGTATTGTGAGGAAATCTTCATTCTTCTGTATTTCACACTTATTTCTCACCACGGTGTATATCTGGAAGTATCTGGCATAAGTCAGAAAGAATGTATAATTATTACTTTTTTGTCAGTAAGAGATTGTATACAAAGATTTTCTTCAACGAACAACAATTAAAAAAGGCATTTTTCTTTTTATTTGAAGGGGGTAAGGCACACTTTACATTTTGTTCCCATAGTAGAAATGAGAGATTGCACACAAATTATCCATATTTTTATACCTTTTCTGCCTTATGCCTCATTTTTTTCCTATTTGGAAACAAATAATTTTTTTTTTAGAATATAAATTAATTAGAAACCACATTTATGAGTGTCCAATTCAGCTCAAATTTTTCAAAAGAGCTTAAGTACAACGTTATTTAATACATATACTGATCACTAGCTCAGATTATAAAATGTGATTATAAAATTCAATGAACCTTAAGTAGAATGAAATTATGTTTCTGAATCTATACTAAAGAGCAGATATTATACATGAGTATTTAATGGGGAATATGTATTGATGGACATCAATAGGAATAAGCACAATTTTCTGTAAATTGTTATATAATATAAGCAGAAAATACTATTCATTAACATTATAACTAAATGTATAGTGTAAAAGTTTACCTCAATGTTTACTTTAATAATCTAACATGTACTGCTTGAAAACCAATTAAAAGGCCTGACAATGTAGCACCTTGAAAATAATTTGGAATTCAGATTTTTTAAATATTAAATTAAAAAAATACTTTAAAAATTGCTACTTTATTTTTAAATTATCAATTATTAAGTATTTTAAAATATAAAAATTTTCATATAAGTGTAAAACAATTTACAGAGATTAAACATTTAAGACTGTAAATATTTAATAATTTTTGGAAAACTCTTTCTGCTTTTGTTTAAAGTAAGATGCAAAATTCAGAAACGAGGATGTCACGGCCTTTGCCATTGTGGCCTACTTCCTTTGACTCAGATGTGCTGATAATACCACTTTCTAAGCTGTAATGATTAGTGCTACTTAGGGGAGGTAGGAAAAAAAGTTAATTTAACTGGAGTGGTTCTGTTTTAAAGGGATTTTATTGAACCCACAAAGTACAAACACACACACACACACACACACACACACCACACACGCACATGCCCACACACACGAATTGAGGAAATATTTTAATATGGCTGTTATAGATTCAGTTACAGCTCTTTTTGTTTTTCAGTATTTTAAGAATGTCAGATCCAAATGTCCTTTTTTTTTTAAATATAAAGTTGAAACGTGATTTATTCATGAAATTTCAGAGGGGGAAAATATGAACAAAGGAATCCCTCTTCCTCTAACCTTGCTCTAAAATTCTACAATGACTGTGATAATTAGCTCAATGTTATTATAGATTATTTTTTCTTATAAATAATTTATATTTCAGTTTGCTTTAGTCCTTTAAGATGGCAAAGCTTGAAATTGATTAGATATAATTGTACATTTGATTAATATTTAATTTGAAATTATTTTGCAGCTTTAAATTAGATGTAACTGTCACATTTTAGAATACTTGATATAAATGTCTTCTTACTTTTTTACTATTGAACAGTACCATTTCTCAGAGCTATACATCATATTTTATAATATATGTATGTGCATATATACATACTTTTATGTGTGCATATGTATTTGTATATGTGTATTTTTTTTTCTTTTTTTTTTTTGCTGGATAACAGAATTAACTAAATTTAGACATCATCTTTTTTTTTTCTTCCCTAAGGAGTTCAGGTCATAACCCAATAATGTTACATATACAACAAGCACTGTTATAAATGCAAGTATTAACCAATTTGAAAACATGGGTCATTAATTCCACATAAAACACAAGTTCCTACTTTGAGGGACTGCTTGCATCCCCTCATTCACCTTCTCAGACGAATTCAGGTAATCAGTTCACCATGAGAGCTGTTGCTGCACTGAAATTCCCGGAATGGTAGAGGCCAGAGGACCTCCTATGGGGATAGATTTCTCAGGCAGCTTGAGGTGACGAGCTGGAGCGTTGGCTTGAGGAAGGAGTATCTTCCTCTGGAATGAAAAGTTTCTCACTTCTTCCTCTTCCTTCCAATCACATCATTTTTTTCTTCCTTAGAGGCATTTTGATTTTCTAGAAAAGCGGAGACTGCTTTAGAGTAGCATTACACACACCATTTAAAGCTTGTTCTCTGATTCAGCTTAAAGTCTCTGGAATCTGTCCAGTGGCAATATACAATCCTGTGGACAGTCATTGTGGTACTGGGGAAAGGGAAGATATTCATCAGTCCTTTTCCACTTTAGAACATGACTTGCAAAAAATACATGAAATGAAACAAACCAGGAATGGGATCATGTGAATATGATATATTTGCTTACCATTGAGTTTCCTTCCTGGAATGTCAGTTCCATGAGGATACGGACCTTGTAACTCCTGATAACTGCTGATCTACAACAGTACCTGGCACAGAAAAAGTCTCAAAAATGTTTAGTGAATGAATGTACTATGAGCTTAACTCTTGAAGTTGATTTTCTGGAGCTGAAAGATAAGGACTTGATAATGTATCTGTTCCTCTGTGACTTCATTTTCTTATCTATAGGAGGGCAATGCTATTTGCTATCTTACCTAATGATTGCATAATTGGATAACTATTGGAAAATAATTTGCACTGGTCAGATAGGCATTATCCAGATAAGAGATAGTTATCTTTATTAAATAATCAATGATGTTCTTAGAACTTTTGATATTTTTAATAGTTTTGCAAAACTGCACAGCCTAGTGCCTGAAAGAAAATCAGACAGTGAAGCCAGACGCGGTGGGCTCATGCCTTTAATGCCAGCACTTTGGAATGCAAAGGCGGCTGGATCACTTGAGGTCAGAAGTTTGAGACCAGCCTGGCCAACAGGGTGAAATCCCATCTCTACTGAAAGTAAAAAAGTTAGCTGGACATTGTGGTGCATGCCTGTAACCCAGCTACTTGGGAAGCTGAGGCAGGAGAATCACTTGAACCTGGGAGGTGGAGGATGCAGTGAACTGAGATTGCACCACTGTACCCCAAGAATGGGAATCTGTCTAAAAAAAAAAAAAAAAAAAAAGGGAGAAGGAGAAAGACAGAGGGAAGACTTTAAATTAATTAGCTCTGTCATGCTCTGCCTATGAGCTTTTGCTTGAAGCTGTGCTTTTCTGTGATAATCTGTGTATTTTTTGTAGATGTTTTTAGCCTTTTAGCCTGATAATAGGACCTTGCGTGTCTGTCCAGGGTACACTGGTAGGTAAGGGTAGGCCATGATCATTATTAGCAGAAATGAAGCCTTTTTCTAGAAGGCACATTCCTCCATGACTTTCCTAAACATTTTCAGTTGATGACGTGGGGGTCGGGGAATCCATTCAGGTAAGAGATTAGTTTTTTGGTCTTCAAATTTGGAAGAACAACTTTACCCTTTCATTTGAATTATCTTCTCACCACAGTCATTATGTTGACTGCCTGTATGTGCCTTTAATACCTTGTAAACCTAGTTTATCTTTTCTATATTTGATTTCTTAGCTGGTTAGAGCTCTTTTCTGTTCTTTCATATGTTATGTTTTCCTTGTACATGATAGTTTAAAAATTGTAACTGTTCATGCCAGATTTTGTTCCCTGTTTAAAAGTGTGTTTCTGTGTCAGTGAACTTTTACGTATTTTATATACAAACATATCCATTTGTATTGTCACTCAAGAACTTTTGAAAAATGCTTGTTACTTTCCTAAAATAAGGTGGGCTTACATTGAGAACAAAATCGTATTATTTCAGAGGCATTCCATTTGGGACATTTATTGTACTACAGGGAATCTCTCATTTCAAAATGACCTGTGTTGCACTTACTGTTTACAAAACTGGTCATTTATCTGACATAAGGGGCTAATCAAACTGCTTAAGGACATTCCTGAATGTTTGGAAGATTTTTAAGCACCATAGAGAGGGTACTTATGCTATGGAAATTGTGTTTATATATGTGCATAATTGCCACTGAAATTCTGAACAGACCCAAAGGAAGAAAAATATTGAGATTTAAATAGTCAAGCTAGCATAATTAATTTTTATCTATTTTATATTTGATTTAATGGGATAAATTATTTTTTAGAAAACCATATTATCAGAAGTCTATGATTTTTAAAGTTGAGAAAGAATTTAGGTGAAAGATCCTGTTAATTGTAACAATCACCAGTACTTTCTAATGTTTACTGTGTGTCAGGCACTGGTTTACATTTATTAATTTACTACCTCCACAGAACAATTCAGTGAAGTAGAAACTACTAATATTCTTACTTTCAGATTATGAAATCGAGGCTTAGGTAGTTTAAATAAATTTGCCATGCCACACACAGTGTCTCATGCCTGTTAAAACCAACACTTTAGGATGCTGAGGCAGGAGAATTGCTTGAGCCCAGGAGTTCCAGACCATTCTGGGGAAAACATGTTGACATCTTGTCTCTGCAAAAATAAAGTAAAATAAAATAAAATAGAAGAGTAAAAAATAAATTAGCTGAGCATGGTGACGTGCACCTGTGGTACCAGCTTATTTGGCGGCTGAGGTGGGAGGCTGAGATGGGAGGATCATTTGAGGGCCCAGAGGTTGAGGCTGCAGTGAGCTGTGTTCGTGTCATTGCACTCCAGCCTGGGCAACAGAGTAAGACCCTGTGTCAAAACAAAATAAAACAAAACAAAAATTGCGCATTCCCATGATCTTTATGTTATTTTGCCAGTAACACTTAAAGCCTTTCATTAATCATGAAGAATTCTTAATCATGAAAGTGAAATGTAGGACAAAATCATTTTGTACATAAGACAATTACCTTCTCACTAAATAATGCTAAGGCATGATGTATTTAATTTCCTTTGGAAATATAATTGTTACTGTAGCAGTCAGTATATTGCAAAATATGCAATTTTTAATTTACATTTTCCTTTTTGTTTTCCAGTCCACACTCAATCATAGATAAGAATCAGTAAAATGTTAGGATTGTTTTACATCTAATTCCTTCTTATACATGAAACTGTTACATTTTCACCCTGTCACTAGTAATTGGTTCCAGACCTGTATGTTTTGCATTTAGGATTAAGCTGTGGCTTTGATATCTATGCGTTATTGATAAATCAACTTATCACAAGGTTAGTATACTAAAGAATGAATTCCTCCAATAACATTTGAGATGGGCTAAAAGGAGGAGGTAAACTGATGGTTGTTTCTTGGTTTGCCTTTGTTGTCCTTTATGAAGGCCTATAATTTTAACCTCTATCGACTTAGCTTCCTCAACTTTTTCTATGATGTAAAGGCAGAGTAGCTTTGGGTAAAGAAACCATTACTTAATCTAGCCCCTTAAAATAACATGAACAGGGAGATCATGTCCACGTGAGAGCAATACTGAGATCTTCTGACATGGAATAGGTAATCTTTTAAAGCCTAGATATTGACATGACAATCCACTAAGTAAATAGCTGGGAAGCAGTAAAGCTTCAATTGGCTTACCTTGTTAGCACATACCATTTCCGTTTTCTTGCACTGATAAGGCTGTTCTTGTGCCATGTTCAGCTTTTTTTTTAGGCCCATCTACTTTGACACTACTTAATTGATGCTCAGCCTTGCTGTTATATATTGTCAGAGTCACCATTTTATTTTTTTAATATAAAACAACGAAAACATCTCAGTAAATTTCAGTGACGTGAAAGTGCCAGTATTTCAGTCTGGCCTTGCGTGGTCTAAGCTAGACCATGTGTGAATTCCCCCGTTCAGAGGATCCACTGGGTTGCTTTGTGAGGATACACTTGAGCATGTTTGAAGCTCGGGTAACCATTATCTCCTGATGGTCTGATGTAATAACCACTGAGAAAATCAAGCACAAATTGATATATGTCTGAGGATTGTAGGCATAATTATGTTTAATATGACACTTCAGAAATAACATATTGTTGATATAACATTGACCTTTTTTCCAGAATGGGTAAAGTATCTGTAAGCATGGATAAAAGTATGTCTGTGTGGTACTTTCTTTTGCTCCAGAACCACAAGAAAGTATCATTTAATCGGTTGCAGAAACATGTGTTGAAGAATTAGTGTTATCCGGATTAGGACAATTGCCAGAATGCTTCCTTTTTAGTATCAGAGTATTTTATGGTTGTGAGCTATGAGTATCTGTGAGTATTGTATTCTACATGAGGTGTCCTAAAAGTATGTAGAACACGTGGATATTTGTACTCAACTTCATGGGTGCCTTAGAAGGTAGCTGAAAAGACCAAAGAGAAGCTCAAGTTGACAGTCTAAACTTGGAAAGTTCAAGAAAGAAAGCCAGAATCTAATTGAGCCAGTCTTTTATTATTTTTGGCTTTGCTCTAACAGACTACCTAGAGATTGTTTTATACCCTAAAGAGTATAAAACACAGAGCAAGCACTAAGTTAGGAAAGATTGCTGTAAACTAGCTGAAACAAAATCCCAAAATTGCCAAATAAGGGATAATGATTCATATAACTAATTTTAGTTCTCTGAATTGAACAAAAGCTACCATACCATGTTAGACTCTTTCCTGGGTTAATAACTTTTCCATGCCACTCTCTGTAATGGTTGGTTTTCATACATCTTTCTCATCCTATGAGTACTCTAGGTCTTTTATAGACCATAGGCATTCCAAAATGTTATATATTTATCTTTGCAAAATGGGCTTTTCACTCTGATTTCTTTTACATTTATAGATGTAAATGTCATCAACATAATTTAACCTATGTCATGGGAGAAGAAATAAATTAGAATTATTTTATAATTTTCCATAAATGGTTTGGCATATATATGTGTTATTTAAATAGTTGATTAAAAATCTACTACTCACAGACTTGGATGTTCACAATATAATATTTTCATATTTAACTTATCAATTTTTATTCAACATCAATTAATATGTACTGAAAGCCATTGCATGGCATTTCTATGTGGGTTTCTGGGCTATGCACTTAAAGAAATACAACAATCATATAACAGTGTAGGTTCTGTCTCGTAGCTTTGGCCCTTAAATGTCTATAAGAACTCACATAGGAAAGTGTAAAAAGAAGGAAGATATTTTCTGAATGGAAGCTAAGAGTTGTGGTTGGAAAAAAACACTCATTTCCTTCTTGCTTGCTTTTTTTTTTCAGGTTCTTTGGATTAGAATTGTTAATAAGCCAGACGAATCTGTCTAAAATAAATCCTTCAAAGCTGAGTGAGCAATATGTCCCCAGAGAAATTATCTTACTGGGACATGATCTGAGTTTATGCCAAGTCCTGCTTAAAGGTTCAGGATGTTTAAGGACTTCTTGACACTGCAGTTTTAGTTCTTTCTTAAATATGCCGTCTTTTTCTTTATCAAAGCTGATGACTCACGATGGAAATTCAGATTTTACAAAATTATTTCTAGATGCAGAGCAAGTGAATTTACCACATTCAACAAATTACATTTATATTTAAGATGGCATCACAGGCAAAATAAACAATCTAAATTTGTATAATTTAACTTAATTTTTCCTAATTATTTTGAAAATATTTGTTGTTTTTCTAAAAGATATCTCTGTTAATAAAATACTTTAAATATATTTTTAAAATAAGTAAATAGTCATTTTTAAAAAAACTCTGACTACACTAACGTTAATCATTACTAAATGGGAATAACAATTTAATAATATAGCTTGAGAACTCATAATGAAAAATTTTAATTTCAGACTTACCTGATTTGCTAATGCTTAAGTCATTTCGGTACTCAAGGTACACTTGTATAATAAAGTTGTCAGTGAAAGTTTTCCTGGTCTGACTATTTCAAAGAAGATGGTTATGACGTGTTTTAGCTACCTTGTAGGCTTCTTTTTTCTTCAAAAATAGAATACCTGAATTAATGCAGTAATGTCTATCCAGGCTCTTACCCACATGAACTAAGCTAGATAATAATTTCCAGAAACTACACTATTTAACCAGACTGAAAAATGTAATTATTATAATGTCATACTTAGAGTCAAAATCACAACTATAATTTTGCAACAAGCCTCCGATTTAATTAGGTATTGTCATTATCACTAAATGTGATAAATTAAGGTAAGAAATATTTATAAAGAGATTATATAAATAGAAAACAGTATTGCTTACTAATTTCAATTTTTTTTTTTTTTTTTTTTTGAAACAGAGATTTGCTCTGCAGCCCATGCTGGATTGCAGTGGTGCGATCTTAGCTCATAGCAACCTCTACCTTCCAGGTTCAAGCAATTCTCCTGCCTCAGCCTCCTGGTAGCTCAGATTGGAGGCACCTGCCCCCACACCTGGCTAATTCTTGTATTTTTAGTAGAGATGGGGTTTCATCATATTCGCCAGACTGGTCTCGAACTTTGACCTCAAGTGATCTGCCCACCTCAGCCTCCCAAAGTGCTGAGACTACAGGTGTGAGCCACCGCTCCAGGGCCCAAAGTTTTATTTTTAGAAAAGATCACTTTAGAAAAAGAATAAAGAATTTTTTGGGCTGGACACAGTGGTTCAGGCACTCACACTTTGGGAGGCCAAGGCAGGAGAATGACCTGAACTCAGGAGTTCTAGACTAGCCTGGGCAGCAGAGTGAGACCTCATCTCTGTAATTTTTAAAAAAATCAGCCAGGCATGATGTACACCCAGTCCTAGGTACTCGGGTAGCTGACAAGGAAGATTGCTGGAGGCTAGGAGTTGAAAGCTGCAGTGAGCTGTGATTGTGCCACTGCAGTCCAGCCTGGGTGACAAAGCAAAACCTTGTCTGAAAAAAAAAAAAAACCTGAAGAAGAAAGGGAGGAAGGGAAGGAGGGAGGGAAGAAGGGAAGAAGGAAGGAAGGGATGGAGGGAGGGAGGGAAGGAAACAGAGGGAGGGAAAGAGGAAGGATTTTTAAATGCATATCTTTAATAAATTTTATTAAATTTTATGTTAATAGTTAAACTTCTTGTCTCAAGTATGATATAAGATATTTATAAAAATTGTTATAAATAATATACATCAAGTGGTAAGAAACTAATCATTCTTAAAATGTGTGGAAATACTGGAAATATGTTGTATCAGATAAAAATATATGTTAATCTGATCTATATTATTTTATGATTTCATTTGGAAGTAAAAATGGAGGATAATAAAGTTAATTTTAAAGTAGAAATTAAATATAAATGTCTTTAAACTTTTGTTAGAAGCAGGTTAAAATTAAATTGGAAACACTTGGTGCTAATTTTTCTTTTTATCTCTTCAAATTTTGAAATATTTTCAGAATTAAAAAACTATTTTTGAACATTCTAGGTGTTTCTTACTATTTGGTGCCTTCATAATCTTAAGTAAGTCTGAATTTAAACCACTGTCAATTTCATATCTTTGAGCATTTTTGTTTCTAGGAACCCAGAGTACAAAGGCTGATTTTGACTTTGTCATAATAGATGATAGTGTTTCATTACTTTATCATGCCACATCTGATGAAGGAATACGGGTGCCCTGGTAGGACCTGTATTTTCTATATCCTTTGTTCCCGTCTCAGTTTGCCACTTTTTTTTTTTAAAAATTTGTATCTTAATTTTAATTAAACACCTTATAATACAAAAAGTGAATGGGCACATTTGCAAGTTTTCTGTACTGATCCTTGAGGAAGTACATTCACATATTATATAATAGATAATTGACATGGCATTTATCTTACCTTAAAAATGTTTTTTCTTCATGTATGCATTTATTTTCATTTTACTTAAGGTTTTAGTTAAGTTTAAATAGGTAAAATTAAAAGTATATTTATATAAAATATATAAAATATGTTATATATAAAATTTATAAAATATATAATATATAAAATTATCAATAAAATAAAATATATACATAAGAATATAAAATTATAAATAAAATATGTAAAATTTATATAAAAATAAAAGCAATTATTTTCACGGTTCTTGTTCGGAAACTAAGCAAGTTACATCTAATAAAGACATTGATTTATATTTTTGATTCTTGTAGTCATTCATTGAAATTTGGAGTAGTATCAGGGAAATACTTAAAACTGGGGCCCATAGATCCCAAATAGGATGTTGATTAGATACTGGTCATGTATACTAAATATACATAGATTTTTCATCTAGTTCTTAAGGGCATTCTTACCTTAAACCTTTTCAACAAAATTTCTTATGCCCACTGAATAAACTAGGGTTTGAAAAATAATGTAACTGTTAACCTTTGAATTTGCATAAGTTTTCTTTTGTTATGGTTTGTTGATATCAAATATTTGGTAATTTCTTATACTGTCTATTTCTTTGCATATTTTATGCAATATAGTTTATATCCTTTGTGATTTTTGAAGAGATTTGAAGAATATAATATAAAATGATTGTTGCAAATTGTCAAACACAACGTATGTTTCTGGCACATTATATAGTCAGTGATATACAAAATGAAATTTAAAAGTGAAGAAATAAGGGACCATAAATTAAAAAGTTTTAGCCATATGGGAGATTCCATTTCCTTACTGCCATTTGTCTCTTTTGAATTGGTTTTCCCTTGTCCTCAGATAAGATGAAAATCACACCCTTGTCCTCATACTTTGATTATTGAATCTTAGTGCTCAATGAATGAATTGTTCTCACCACAAAACTCAAGGCTTGGGGCTGTTAGGTTTTCTTGGTCTTTAGCCTAGGGAAATACGACCCTCTCTAGAAGTAACTTCTCATCTGCACACATAAAAGGGCTCTGTCTTTAACCATTACAATAGCTTTCTGCTTTACTTTAAGAAAAGTTTTGTAAATCAAGAAGGCTTTTGTAATGTGTTTCTTTAATCTCTACTTGCTTCTCTTTATTCTTTTTATTTCAAAGTTTAATCAGAAACTCTAACATTTCACAAGTTGAAAAAACATAAAATGTTTCAGTAATATACATTAAAACTAAACACCGTAAGACAATATGTTAATACATCTACAAATATCAGTCTATTATTTTCCTCTGTGAAGACTGGAATTTATTACTACTTACAAAGGAGAGATTATATTTGAAATTATTGTCTCTATCTAGTTAATCCAAAATGAGTCAATGGAATTTTGAATATACTTTTTACTCTTTTTTAAATAAATTATTTCTCACTGCTCTAGATTACTAATCTTTTGGATTAATTTATATTGGCTTGATATTTTAAAAATTGAAAACTAAGCAAAAGAGCCACTGGTAAATCTGTTATTAGGTCCCTTCCTCAACTGACTATAATACATAATGTAAATATAAAAGGGCCACAATTTGGGGTTTGATTTCTGTATAGTTGGATTAGCCCTGCACTCACCAAAACAGAATTCACTATCTCATCATCCATATCTCACATACTATTGGTAACATATTAGGCTGGCCAAGTACATAAATGGATTTGAATATGATGCATATTATTTTCAGTCCATTTATTCCATTGTAGAAATGCACATTTATTTAACCATCCCCATTTGTTGGCTGGAAAGTTAGTCAAAGAACAGATATAATAGTAAATATACATTTTATTTTTCAAATAAAAGTAACATTATTCAGCTATCATATTTAAAAATATGTGCTTCTTTGCATATACTATTTCTGTTGAGTGCTTTCAACAATATAATTGTTTTGTTTAAATAAGGAGGAGTAAATTGGATGTTCAAGAGGGCAGTAACCAGCAGAAACCCTTCCTGTGACTCATAAATAATTCTAAATGTTTATTCTTCAAACTAAAGAAAACATTTTTTGTGTTAAACATCTGATATTTAATCACAGATTATGTATGTGATCATTTGAAAAATTAATATTTTTTAAAAATGGTAACCTAGGTTCTAATTTATTGTGACTTACAGCCTGAACTTTCCATGTCTTTGAAAATAAACTCAGTTTTCTGTTTGCACATGGATGCATCACTATTTAGCTAAAATTGATGATATTATAATAAATAGTATAGCTTGTGCAAGGTTTCAAGAACAAGGAAGGAAGTTTAATAAAACAGAGGCTGAGACTCTGCTTAAACTCCCTGTCTTCCATGCTAATCTCCTGTTTACAATGATCCATTACGAATATTTAATGGTAGGCAGCAAGCAGACCAGAATTAAAGAACATATGGGTACAGTTATCCTGGTTAAAATGGCCAACGTGCCTTGTATTGTGTATTTAAGATAACAGGACAGGTGGTAATCTGTCTTCACAGAGTGGAGACAGCTGGTATTTTCTGTAAGCTGAAGCAGTCTTTTTCAATGTAGTCTCACCTCACAGCTGATATGTTGCTTATTAGTATAATTTAAAACATACATTGATGTTAAAAAACTATGCTATCTTTCTGTCCAGTATAAAAATGCAACTCGTGGCACAGCATAAACAGGTGAAAATATGTATGTATATTTCAGTATTTGTAATTAAAATCATTCAGCTTAATTTAATTGCTTTTCAACTGTAAAGATTATCTTTAGGCTTATCTATAAAGTATTTTTCCTTTAAGCTGTATAGGAGAACATTCTTCCCTGTGTTCCATATTCTCCAAACTTACAAAGTTATTAGGAGAAATTATTAGTTCATATCATCAAAATATTTTTGTTAAATTTCATTTTTAAAATTATTCTCTTTTGTTTAAACTACAGTATGTTGTGTTTCTTATACTAAAGAAAGACTAATTGAACATGTATTAGAATAAAAATAGCAGACTATCTCAGCATCCACTTGGGAAGTGGTGTTTAATCTTTTTGCCAGCTTTGTGTTATAGATTATAAAGAAGAAATAAAATGTATTAGATTCTGTGTATGTTGAAAACTATAGTTCTGTGTAGTTTACAGGCCATTTTAGATTCCAATTACCCCCTTTGAAAACTGTAAAAATTTTGACAAGTCCTTCAATTGCAATGACCATATCAATTGATTTAGTCCTTCTCAAAATTCCCCAAGGCAAGTTTAGGTTAAAGGTCAGGTTACTAGTGCATGACACCCTTACTTAGTAAGATCAAGATCAGCAGTTTCCAACAGCACACGGGACATTATTTCCATTTTTCCTCTCCAAGTATTGCACAGACAATTTCACAAATACAGTTCACATCTATAAAAGAGTTAGGACTAGTCACAAAGTTAATTCTGAATGAAATAGATTGAGGGTTCAGCACATGCATGAAATCCTTGTTCACCAAGAAGTAGATGCTCTGCTTTTTAAATTTTAACCACTCTAATTCATTTAAATGAATTTCATGACTTGAACTCTCCATACATCAATTTCATAAAAACATTTATGTAACTATGCTCTGTAAAAGTGAATTTTAAAACTATAGATGTGAATACCATAATCATATTTCATAGATTGGATTCTGGAGCTTCTCAAAGTATTGATCTAATTGTCTATTATTTCCTTGAAGTTCTTTCATGTCTGTGGTTCCATGTTTTCTCATTGTAATCTTTTTATTGTTATTGTTGAGATGGAGTCTCACTCTGTCGCCAGGCTGTCTGGGCTTACTGCAACCTCCACCTCTTGGATTCAAGCGATTCTCTTGCCTCAGCCCCCTGAGTGGCTGGAACTACAGGCACACACCAACACACCCATCTTATGTTTGTATTTTTAGTAGACACAGGGTTTCACTATGTTGGCCAGGATGGTCTTGATCTCCTGACCTGGTGATCCGCCTGTCTATGGCCTCCCAAAGTGCTGGAATTAGAGACATGAGCCACAGTGCCGGGCTGTACACTTCTTTTACTTACACGTTGTTGGAATAGTTGGCATTATTTAGTGCTGTGACAAACTGAATGATCTCTTTAACTTAATTTTCTCCCCAAGGTGTAATTACTACTGAGCCCTGTTTTCTTGAAGTCTAGAATAGCAGCTCTTAAACTTTAGTGTGTTTCAGAATCACCTGGATGTTTGTTAAAATCTAGATTGCTGGGTCTCACGCCCAGATCTTCTGATTTAGCAGGTGTTGGATGGGGCCTGATAATTTGTATACCTACCAAGTTCCCAAGTATTGCTCATGTAGCTGGTTCAGAGAACACACACTGAGAACCTCTACTCTAGAAAATATACTTTAACGTTGTTTCTTGGGATTTCATTACATAACACCTTTCAAAACTATGATTTTTAATGCAGTGGAGAGAATGTTGTACCCAAAGTAATATGTAAAATATTTGCCAAGCATATGAGCAAACCATTGTAAAAACATTTGCTTAGTTGACTTGAGAGGATTATTTATGTAAACCACGGTCATAGCCCTTCATTTGCCATTTCTCACCTTTTCTCATTTCTCTCTGTCCTAATCCTTTTTATCCACTCTGTATTTTTCGACAACATTGCCTTAATATTTGATTCTGCTCAACTCTTACAAATTACCTGATGACATTTCATATTATCACTGATCCCTTCTAGGAGTTGAATCAGTTTTGGTGTTAGTGGGATTAGAAATAGTAAAACATTCCCACGTTTTCTCATGCTTCCATAAATTTCCAATCCTGGGTTGAGCCTAAGTATGATTTGAAGTAATTTTATATAAAGCAGTAAAAAATGTTACAGAAGTGAAATAAAAACAAACACAAAACTTTCTTGACATTTGCATCTGTTATGTATATAAAAGATAAATATATAAAGTGGCTTGAAGTTTGAATTTAACAGCAGCTTTATTTTATAGGAACACACAGGATCCTTAACAAACATATACACACTGCTAATTGTTTTATATATTGAAGATTATTCATTTTGAGCTGCAAATTTATTATCCATCATTTGTTCTTGCATTCAAAATAAAGAAGTCCTTTATCCTTAAGTAATATAACGTTGAGGTTCAGGAATATTTTAATACCCATATTTATCTTCTTATTGTCTTTATGAAATGTGTCTATGGAAGTCTGACTTTACATTAAGTTTGAAGAATTTCAGGGCCAAATAATTTCATTCTTTTATTGCAGCATCATTGATTTTTGTAGCTGGAGATATTAGAATCAATTTAGGATTCCAAACGGTTAATCAGCAACAAAAATTCACAGTTATTAAAATTATCCTTTATATCATTTTAGTTGCATAATTCATGATCATAAAATTAAATAACTGCTTTACTAAAATACACTGGTGATCTAAAAAAAGACTTTTTCCCCTAGATTTTTCTCTTGGAATTGCTGTTTTATCCTTGATGTATCATCATGTACATAAATATCAATGATTATCTTTTTTCAAAAGAAAAAAGAAAATAGCAATTGATTAGTTTTCAGTTTGATGATTTATTTGTTAGGAAATCACAATATTCACCACTGCAAATAAATTATTTTGTTGCCAGGGAATCAAATTCTAGTCAGAAGCTTTCTTGAGAAAATGTAGTTAGATAAAAGGTGTTTGTTATGCTTGAAACAGTTCTTTGAGTTTAATATATATTCCTTTTACCCCTAGAAAAATAACCTTTGTGTTTGCAACTCTTGGGCAAGACTCTCATCCTTTTAACAGTAGAAGACTCACATTGGCTATATATTCCTTTCTGACCCAACTAAATACACACTTCTAAACAATAAGAAAATTATGACATAATATTGCTGTGAACATAAAAATGATTGTTTATATATGCCATTTCTGTTTTGATTTTCTAACAATTCTAAATTTAAGGTGAAATGTTTTCTGTTTAAAGAAGAATGTATTTGATATTTCTAATATATGTAGACCAACTGGAGCTTGACTCTCACAGGGTGTTAGTGAACTTTAGATAAATAGAAATATTCATGCTAAACACCCTTTTACTGTCCTGCAGTGCAGAGCTGTGTAAGTCACCATTATTAAAAGAGACATGAATCATAATCATAATCATATTTTCATTCTGCCTTACCATCTGTATGCCTGTAATTTAAATCCTTTTCATAATTAAAAGGAATCTTTAAGTTGGTTCAAGCTTAATGTTCATATTTTTTATTCCTTCTAGTCGTTTTTAATGCTTTTTTAAATTACAACTTTAAAATAGAACTTTTACCAGTAGAGTATGGCATGCATTTTAGTTTTCATCGTATCTATATTGAAAGGCAGACAAAGTGTTAGAAAGACTAAAGTCTATTAGAAAGACTAAAGACTAAACTATTAGAAAGGTTTCTAGCAAGCTCTAGAGTACAGATTAATGTTCCATACCGCCCTTGCATGCTTTTCATCTGTGGGGTAAAAACTCTGCTTTCCACTCCTACAGCATTATTATACTTTTCAGTGCCTGTAGCAGTTTGGATAGAAGAAAGCTAAGGTAAACTAATGCTATAAGGAATGCAATAGTGTTTACTTCTCCAAAAGGGAGGAATTCACACAGCATATGGTTCTAATGGGCTAAGAACATGGTAAAGGAAAAAGAACCACAATTAGCACCAAATATAGTAAGTTTTCTATAACTAGCTTTTAATATATTCATTTTAAATAGCTACTCAGACTGATTGGTAGTCTCCAGTACATATGAGTCATCATGTATTAACCTTATGTTTTACCAAATTGCATATTTACCACAAAGCACAAGTCTCTAAAAGGCACTGATGATTAGCAATTCCTTAGTTTTGGAATTGTGTCCTCTGGTCACCAGATAGAGTAGAAAATAGCTAGTTTTCTTGATGGTAGATTATGTTGGTAAAAATTAGATTTGTATCATAACTAAGTACAAATAAATTGAATAAGGGAGTATTGTGAATCTGGGACTTGTTGCAGGATAGTGGCTAATTAAAAGAGCAATGAGATAGAAATAGATATTTTGTTGAATGTTAATTCAGTTATAAATGTATTTCTTCACTTATGCGCTCTTTAGTTGATGCAAGCCAGTGAAAATTAGTGACTTCAAATTTTAGGGAAATGCGTAACAATGCCAGTTTGTAATTATTTTGGTTTTTGTGCAGTTTACTATTTTAGAATCTCCTATTTCATTGTATTTCCATGAATGGTACTTTGGGCGGCGAGCAGCTTTCTTCCGTTAGGAAATAAAGTCAAAATACTTAGAAATTATATTGTTATTCTTTTTAACTGAAGGGAGTTATTTACTTTAAAAAATTTTCTTCATTTTAAGAATTAAAAATAGATTTTCTTCTCTTTTAATGTTTTTTAAATGTACCTCCTTTATACTCATATAATCCAGGTATTATGAAATGAAAGCGCTCAGCTGAGACCTGATATTACTTTCTATTGACCATGACTTTTACTGTCAAACTTGTCATGGATATACTCCGAAGTGAAGGAATGAAAATGAGAAGATAATATAAATTGTATCAGGCTGTTATGACTCACAAGTGCAATATTTCTCTTCCATTTTTTTTTCTTTATATGAATTGCCATCCCTTGTTTGTCAAATATAACTAGGACTACCACATATAGTTTGTAGTTTGTTCACTGCCAAAGGTCATCTGGTCAAGGGAGTAAATGAAGGTTATAGTTCAACTTACTGTACATCCGTAAGTCAAGTTTTCAAGGCTGAACCTCAAGGAGGGGCTCCATTCTAATTTGCACAGTGCTAGTATGAACTAGCCAAAACCTCAAACCTTTCTGTACCTGTATTATTCCTATATCTTTTCTTGTTGCCATGCTAGATTCATTCATACTCTTTGCAGACGTGGTGTTTTTTTGTTTGTTTTTGTTTTTTTTCATGAACGATCTCAGTGTTTTTCAAAGATCTTTTCAGGGAGCCAACAAGGTCAAAATCATGCATGGGCAAAGAATCCATTCAAAGTTCAAGGTAGAACAGTGGATTTTAATATAATATTGTAAAATGTTCAGTGACATGGTTTTAGATTTTATTTTGACACTAACCTTTAAAAAACTACCACATGTTGAGTGCTGGTGTAGTATGAAAGGAGAATATCCAAATTATATGAAAAGGCTATTCAAATACGTCTCCCTTTCCAAGTCGATGTCTTTATGAAGCTGAATAGTCTTCATACATTTAAACAAAACAACAAGTTGTAATAGATGGAATAAGGAAATAGAAGAATCTGTCTACTCATTAAACAAGACATTGAAATAAATTTGCAAAAATGTAAAACAATGTCATTTTTTTCACAAAATTTAAGTCTTGGAAAATATAGTTATTTTTCATGAAAATGTTACTTATGTTAACATGTAATGGAGTTGTTTTTATTTTAAAGTAAATCAATAAATATTTACATGTTTCTACATTTTAATTTCTAACATGCTAAATATCAATAGCATAATTAACTAAGTAAAAGCACTTTGGAGTCCTCATAATTTTCAGGAGTGCAAAACTCTCTTGACACCAAACCATCTGAGAACAACTGCTTATAAGGTGTCAGAGTGTTTACTGTTCCTTTGTTAGAATAATGATGTATTACATGTACTCATACACATTTGGTCCAGGAGAGTTGCTAATCTTAAGAAAAATAAGTCTAAACCTCCTGTTTTTTAAGGATCACTTCAGTTTTCACATTTGATTCATCAGAAGCCAGCCTACAGGTGCAGATATGTTGACTCAACTGGGCAAACATGGAGGGAAGCTGCATCATAAAGGCCAAGTCAGTGGCTGTCAGGATGGTTTTAATTAACATTAAGGCACCATTGGTCCCATTTTGTGTGCATTTCAAAATGTTAGTTGTCCATTGAGATGGCTCACAGACGAGGCACTACTTGAGCCTAGCTGAAATGCAGCTGTGACATATGCTTTTTAAAGAAGACAGGAGAGAGGAGTTCGGGGCACATGATTCCGTGTGAATTAGGAGCTGTTTTATGAGAGATGGTGAACAGCTGGTCTATTCCTAATGAATGTCAGAGAAAGTCTAATATGGCAGGAAGGATCATACGATTCTGAAATAAGAATGTTGTTGTTAGCGATAGCAATGTATATAAAACAAAAATGAAACAAAAACAACAAAAAAGTATTCACATTTATAAAATTCTTAGACTTTGATTAGAGTTACTTTGCTTTGTACGCTCTACCATCATACCTAGGCTAGACAATCATGCTATTAGCTGTAGAAGACAGTCTATCATAGTGGTTTAGACAGTGGCTTTAAAGTCAGACATACTTAGATCCAAATGCTGCCCCCACCACTTACTGACTGTTTTAATATTGGTAAGTTACTTTACTTCACTGAGGCTTGGTCCCTTCATCAAAAAATGAGTAATCCTACTTCCTTTAAAGACTTACTGTGAATATTAAAACACATTTTAGCATGAAATACAGCACCTTGTTTATAATGAGTGCATAATTATTATATGTGAATATGTGTATACACATATTCTTTCCAGGTATAGTCATCTATCAGTTTGTTTAATGTTTGATAGCAGCAGTAGAGTGTGTGTGTGTGTGTGTGTGTGTGTGTGTTTGTTGAGACGGGGTCTTCCTCTGTCATCCAAACTGTAATGCAGTGGCACTATCACAGCTCACTCTAGCCTCCATCTCCCTAGCCAAAGCCATCCTCCCACCTTAGCCTCCTGAGTAACAGGCATATACTACTATGTCTGGCTAATTTTTTTTCTTTTTTTTTTTTTTTTTTTTCACTTTTTGCAGAGACAGGGTCTCCCTATGTTGCACAGGCTAATCTTGAACTTCTGAGCTCAAGTAATCCTCCCACCTTGGTCTCCCAAAGTGCTGGGATTACAGGCATGAGCCAGTGCACCCAACCTCATCAGCAGAGTTGTAATGTTGGACATATCTCTCTTTCTCTCTCCCTTTGTCCTCGTCCCTACCACCCCCATCAGCCTCTGAATATCTCAATGTTGTCTTAGATTTTAGAAGTACACTGTGAAAGCAGAAATCAACTGGTTCATGTAATGGTTGCCTATTCATTTTCAGGTGAAATAATAATAATCTTTTAGGAGAGCTCCTTAGGAAGAAGTGTGCCAGCCATTTCAATTCATAATGATAAAGGTATAATCTCACATAACTTAATATTTCTAGTGCTTCTGTATTCTTCCTGCAGCATCCTTAGGCTTTCATTACTTTCAAATATGGTAGAAGCAACTTAGGAAATTATTTAGAAGTAAGACCTTAAGTAAATATGACTTTCTTATAGTGAGTTATCCATCAATAGAAAATAATGGAATTGGGTTTATTAGAAAACAAATTTAATTCCGTGATACTGGCATAGTAAGGAATCATTTTATTAGTTTAATGATTAAGAAAATAAACTGTTGAATAAAGATAATCACACTTAGGTAAAGTAGAATTTTTTCTATTAATTTTTGTGTTCCATTATTTTGCTGAATTCTAGTATCAGGGAAGCAACAAGATGTGTGTGTGTGTGTGTGAGTGTGTGTGTGTGAGTGTATATACATATACATACATAAAGACAAACCCAGAGGGCGTGAGTTCTCTTGGATGAGTCTTATCATTTTTTTAGTTCACTCCAACCTTTACTGAGAGCATGGAATTCTGAGATACTTTTGCAGCTTATTTATCCAGCCCCAATTCCTAATGATTACAGATGCGATTGGAGTACAGAATGACATATTAATATTTGGGAATTTTTCTCCCCTAGTTACATCTTTGCCAGGGATAGAGTCTTAATAGCCAGAAGAAAAGATTGAAATTTGGTTCCATTGTAAGAAACTGTCTGTTGTACTAGATGTCATGAATACTTACAATTGATTCATGCCATAGTGTATAAAAGTTTGTAAAATGGATTATATGTTCATTTCACTATTGCTATTCAGTCAGTTATATGAGCATCTATGAATTTCTGGTAAGTGAACTTCAACCTACTGAATGGATTCACATGCTTTGGGTGTGATACATACAAACAAACACATATGTGTGTGCACATGATTGAGAATGAATTGTTGAATAAATGAATATATGTGTATATAGGTATATATATGTTGTATACATACATACGTTGATAATATTCGTAATTGTCTAACAAATGCACTCATATCATCTAATGTTTATTGAATACTCAATGTCAGGTGCTGTTATAAATGCTTTAAAAGGAATCACTCTGTTATTTCATACAACAGTGTTCTGAGATAAGAAAAATGGTTTCTTCCATTTGTAGATCAGGAGAATATCCTCAAATGATTAGTTAACTTACACCAGTCACTTAAATATTAAACTCTAGAGCCTGAATTTGAACCAAGACAATGTGGTGTATTCTATCTTACTCAATTATTTTATTATGCAGCCTGAGAGAGTTAAGACTCTAAATATCTCTTTGCAGACATGCTTCTAAACTACTTCTTTTATTTTCCCAGTTTCCTTTCCAAGTAAATCTAAATATGTTCTTTTATACTTTTTTTTTTTTATTAAAAGTGGGGATTAAAACAAATATGGTGTCACTGTTTTTCTCCCTTTTTCAAATGCTTTTATGTGAAATATCTCTTTGAAGTTAAGTTGGAAGGCAGGTGTTGGGTATGGGTGTGTTGCAGGAGAAAACTTCAAAAGTAAAATAGACGAATTATGGAGAAAGTATTTAATTGTTTAATAGCTAAACTTTCTGTTTACCAAATTGAAAGACCATATTTATGGTATAGGATGTGTGTGGCATTTGAAGTTGCAAAAAAGGATTAAAAAATACACCTCTGTGATGATTATATTAATAAAAACTTGCAAACATTACTTACATTTATAATTTTTACTGATATATTTGTAAATATTTGAAGAGAATTATGTTTCTGTTCGCCCTATTAAATTGTGGCTGTCTCTTTCTATGAGAGTAGTCTTCTATAGTCTGTATTTATAAACAAGCAAGTTTTCAAAATCTTTTTCTTCTTGACCATAATGACATCCTTCTGTGGCTTAGGTGTGAAAAAAAATTAACTAAAGGAAAAATGAAACTCTATAGCTTGGAATTTTTGACAATGCATGTTTCAGTACCAATTAATATGTTTATTTTATTTTTTCGAGACGGAGTTTCGCTCTTGTTGCCCAGGCTGGAGTGCAATGGTGCGAACTTGACTCATTGTAATCTTTGCCTCCTGGATTCAAGAGATTCTCCTGCCTCAGCCTCCTGAGTAGCTGGCATTACAAGTGCTTGCCACCACGCTGGGCTAATTCTTGTATTTTTGGTAGAGACTGGGTTTCATCATGTTGGCTAGGCTGTTCTCAAACTCCTGACCTCAAGTGATCTGCCCACCCAGGCCTCCCAAAGTGCTGGGATTCCAGGTGTGAGCCACTGTGCCCAGCCTATTTTTTTGAATCAAAAAATTTTAAATTAATAAGCCTTCTTAAGAAAACACAAAATGAACATTTTATTACAGAAGTAAATAAAAATTTGCAGTTTGAAGCATACTTAAAAGTTATACTTTGTGTATCAATCCAACAGAGCTTAAGGTAAAAGAAATCAGTTTTGAATTAAAAAAAACTCTATCACCTAACCTTTGCAAGTCAAGAAAGAAATTTAATCCTTATGGAAATAGTAATATGATAAGAGAATCCTTTGACTTGAAATGGAGCTTTAATTTATTCTTTAATTTCAAGCATGATTTGCATGTTAAAAACGCCTCTGCTTTACCATGTTAAAAATATAAGCATACATTTTCTTGCATTTATTTATTTAGAGCTTTCTATAAAATTCTAAATATTTATTTCATACATAATAGAAAATGTTTTACCCCTACAGTAGCTTTAAAAGTAATCAAAGATGCCAAAGTGTCAAGTGGCCATGGGTTTGTGACACCAAGTAATGCCCTGCGTTCCATTGCTTTGTAGGCCGGTGTTTATCAAGGACTCTAGAGGTTGAGATGGATGTGGTCTGTAAGAGAATAAAATGAATGTCCTGGAAAGAAAATAAAACTTTGAAATAAATGTAGTTTCCTGGAAAGAACTATAAAGGATACTTATATTTCATCAGACCAATCTTCCCTTCCCTACCCCAGGACTAAATGACAGAAAGAAAACAATGGAAAAAGTGGCCACTCTAATGGAAAGATGGGCAATCACAAAAGTTATTAGTGTAGACATTTGATGGGGTCTAATCCAGCTATGGAGTACTGTGTTCTGTCACGAAAAGAGAGCTAATGCATCTTCTAAATATCAAAAGACAGGAGCCAATTTATGCCTGTCAGGCCTCACTTTTCACAGATTTCAATCGCTCCTGTTAGGGAGAGACACATTACTCCCATTGCAGTCAAATTTCCCTCTTGATTTTAGTCAAAAATAATTTTAAAAGCTTTCTGACAATTTAAAAGAGCATTTTAAAATAAATGGCATTATTTTAGAAATCCCTACTGGATATCAGAAATTATCTATAATTAGTGATAAGTTTTAATATTGTACATTGCTCCTCTTTTATATTTACTATACTTTAAAGTAAAATGTTTTTAAGGCATACTTCCATCCATTATTAAATCGTTTTCTTTGTACATGTTTAAGTTACATAAAAGTTTTGCTGTCTCTAGTTTAAGTGAACTTTATTATTTATGTTGCCTGAATGAAAATTCCTGATGATATTTCATTGGTCAATTAACTTCCTAATATTTGCAGGTGTGGCATCTGCTGTGTTCTTGATTGTCATGACATAATAAAATTGTGGGCTGGAAGACATGAATGTGATATTTCCCTACCCATTGTATTTCTTACACAAGCAATATATCCTAGTTACTTCAGGTCAGCATGACATTGTGTGCAAAATTACATACTGCATTGGGCCAGATGAGACATTGCCATACATTGCTCATGTGGATGCAAATTGCCACTTATCTGGAAAAGATTCTCACAATAAATGAACAAGCAATTTCTCTGTCTGTACTGAGGCTGTTAATGTCTTGATGGATGGGTAATGAGAAAGAGACAGATGAGACGAATAAAGGTGTTACATTTCATTTTCTATTTTATCTTCTTTTTTGTAACTTCTGTCACATTAATACTATAAAATTATCTGTTTCCAATTTCCATTCTTTCCATACTAGAACACGACATTTATTTTGCAGAAAAAAATAACATTTGTATTTATATTGGAATTTGGTTAGCATATTCCGGGACTCAAAATGTATATATTTTTGTTTTAAAGATAATATTAAAAGTAAATTTGGAAGTATATTATTTTCAGTATTCAAAAATCATAGCTGAACATCTGTACACTTAAGGATGAGCACATATACACTCATCTATTAAGCAAGTATGTAGGTAAATATTAAAGGAATGGAATGTTTTTCATCCTTGAAACTGCTGTGTTTGTGTAGCTAAATCTATGACCAATTTAAAAATATTTCAGATGTTTAATTTTAAAACATCAATGTATTTGTTAATATAAATGCGTTTTGTTAATTTGGCAGCCAGCATTTTTATTAAGAACGTCAAGCAAGTTCTTCCATTAGAGCTGCAGTGTAAGAACTGAAAAAGATTATATTCTTAGGTCTACCAAAATATTCTGAAACGTTCAATGTAATTCTTTTAAGACTCATGAATCTATTCTCCTATTCTTTGGGGAATTAAATATTTAGCAGCAATTTTCTATTTTACATTATATGCATATAAAGACATTGAGGAATATAGAAATTACGAAATAATTCAGAATTCAGAATTCCCTTGGCAAACCAAATTAAATATTAATTTAACAGCCATTTGTTAATATGTTACTATTGATTCTATCTTAGAAAAGTACAATTATTTGTAACTAAACTTTTTGTTTTCTTGTGGTTGAACCCTGATTACTATGTCTTCTGGTTTCAGTGTTTTTCCTGGGTAACAGATCATATTTCTGACTCCCAAAGCCCAGAAATAATAGCCTCACACATCCATCCATAGTCCCAAAGGCTTTTCTGCCTGGTACCCAGAGAGCCCCTGCAGTGCTTCAAACTATTTGTGGACAAGAAGTCCTAAAACATCAGAGACACTATGGAAAGCAATTTCATTTCATTAATACTATTCATAATTATCTGCATTTATTTTATTGTCTAAATTCCAGCAGCTAACTTACCATATTGATGAATTCTTCAAAGTTGCCTTTATTCTACAGGATGTGTTCTTTTTTTAGATAATATTATTTCTAAGGAAACGATTACTGTTTTGTAGTACATAGGCAGAAAATAAGAGAAATAGTGATTAAAAATCTGTAAACATACCCTATCACTTGCATTTCTTCTTCCTACCATCTTAATGAAAGTACAATGTTTAATGTTAACTTTTGCTTATAGGATCTTAGTTCATTTTGAAGCGTGTTTTTTCTGTTTCTTTATAGCAATGCCATATTTACAGTTGTTTAAAAATTTTGTTTGAAGAGTAAGCATTCTCACTTTTCCCACTTTCTAGATGTTGTCTAACACGAAGATAGGATCGTATAAGTTAGAACTAAAATGAACTACCTCAAGTGTGGCATAACAATGCATCCTTTAATTTGAATATTGAATTGCATAGAAATAACTATTTGCCATGATTTAAAAACATATAACCATTTAATAGGAGTCCCTTCTATTAATTGCCTAATCAGGTTATAATAGTTTGTTTTCTTTGCAACCAAATGTCCCCACAATTTTAATGGCTGTGAGGTACATGAAGTCACACAGCATGACATTTTTATAGGAGCTGAGATTTCCACTTTCACAAAATGCACTTACTTATTTAAGTCCCTCAGCCTCTAAATTGCTTTATCTTTCAAAAAACGTGGGATGTTTTTATCCTGTGATCAATATAGTTCCAAAAATGCCATTTTAACATGGAGCCAGTCAATGACTCCAAAATTTGGTAAACACTGGGGTACCAGTCCTAGCACAGCACATTGGAAATAAATCAAGTTGTAGGTGAGAAGGAAGAAAAAATGCACTGCCTCAGGGGAATGCTTGGTGTTTGGGGATGTGCTGCATACACTGTTGGTACCTCTGGGCTTGCTGTTCTCTCTTTGTCGACACCTGGATCATACCCACTTCACCCTTTGGTTTCTTCATTCTGTTTACAAAGTAACTGAAAACAGATATGACATGTTCTAAGAAGGTAGAAAAATCACTTTATATATCTATATATATAATTTTATATATACACACCAAATTTATATATGGACTTCCATATATACCAAATTTAAACATACGGGCTTTCATATATATTTTCCACATGTATCAAATTTAAACATATATGGACTTCCATATATATTTTCCATATATACCAAATTTAAATATATATAAACTTCCATAGATATATAAAAATATATATGTTTTAGGACTCAAAATATATGTTTTAAATTAAATATATATATTTAAATATGGAAGTCCTAAAACATCAGAGATACTATTGAAAGCAATTTGATTTCATAGTATAATTCTTAATTATCTGAATTTATATATTTAAATATATATATTTAAATTTGGAAATGAAGTGTAAAATAAATGCTCTGGCTTTTTTTTTTTTTTTGTATTTTGGTTTACTAACTATAATATGTTATATGAGTGCTGCCTTTCATTGTGTAAGTTGTAGATTAACAAGCATTTGGTAATTCCAAATACAAAATCTGAACATCTCTTTGTTATATCATCTTTTTGGTACCACTCAAGAAAGAACGATCTATCAGCAATATACTACTTTTTAGATTTCAACAATGGCTATGATGTTTTTTTCTTGTTTAGTTATGTAGGAATTATGAGTTAGCAAATGTACTGAAAAGTAATGATATAAATGTTGATTCCCTTTACAATTTTCTTTTAAAAATAATTAGCTTTAAATAAATATTATGGTGTAGTATAATAAATATAAAAAACAATATACTGATAGCCCTTTAGAAATGTATTTTTGGCAATCCTTTATGCTCTCAAAATAACAAAAGTGCAACACACAAATCCTCTCACAATGTAGCTCATTGATTTAAGATTGTAATTAAACGTTTTTTAAAGTTCTGTAAACTCAGCTGATGAACACACCAACCAAATGACAAATATGCTAACTACTGAGATAGATGATAGGGATATATAAGAGCTATTCCAAGTCCTGACTTCTAAACGTGCTTCCTGCCTGGAAATCACTTTTGATATGTTTATGGTTCCCAGACTTGTCTGCACACTGCAATCATCTGTGGGGTAGAGGTGAGGGTGGTGCTTCAAAAAAATACTGATGCTTGTGTTCCTTCCCCAGAGTCTGTGAATTAATTGAGTGGAGGTGTGGCCTGAGCTTTGAAATTCTTAAAAGGTCCCGGGTGATTCTATTGCTGAGCCAAGTTTTTGAATCACTAGTCTAGACTGTCAAGGTACAGAATAAAAAGGGTGAGATACTGTTCTCTGTCATGACACCAAATTGTTTCCTTACAGAAACATAGCTATAGATAGATGGCAGAACCTAATGTGTGCGTGGAATTGTGTATGCATGCACGCACATTCACACACAGTTGATATGAGTAAGTCATACATTTTTGTTGCCTTTTCTCACCTCTTGCTATTCTGGCTCCATTGATTGTGAACAAAGAATTATTTCTGTGTAGGCAGATGTGTTCATTGTTAGGATTAGTGGTATATGTAGTAGATACTTTAGAGCCCAAGAAATTCATCTTTCTGGTCCCACCCTACCCCTGCCTTTTTTTCTTATATGAACACAAGATGAACAAATACAAGAAATTGACTAGAAGAGCATTTTCAAAGCCCTGATGAAATTTTTACATCTATCAATATTTTAAAATTTAGACATATGGCAACATTTATTGGACATGTACCAAAATGACTCTAATATTGAGTGCTGTTACTGTCTCCATTTTACAGCTGAGTAAACTAAGGCAAAGAAAGGAGAATATAATTATCTGTGAGTGCATTTTCTTATTTTAAATCCAGTTACAATTCCTGGTACAGTCATCATACCTATATGAATAATTTTTCCTGTTTTAATGGGGAGAAAAAATTGTTTGAGTATTATGAATCTTGACAGTACAGAACATAATTGGCCAAAAGCAGCTGTTTCTTATAGTCTTAAGTCTCTGAAGGTTTTGATGTCTTGAGGAGTTGAAGATATGTGAATGGTGATGAATAATTACTTTTATCTAAAAGGATTAATTAAACATCCATTTTCCAATCTTTGAAATTTTGAGGATTGCTTCTAAGTATACAACAAAAGTACGATCCTTATTTTCTAGGACAGTCGCAATTCAGTAAAATTTACTCTGTTACCAAATAGGTCGTCTGAAATACATCACATGTTGAATCCAGATTTTTGTTTTAAAATATGTGATTGTTATTTCTAAAAATAGCTTTTGGTCCAAAAGAAATTATGTTGAGAATTAAAATGACAACCACAACACAACCACTGTTTCCTAGTCAATGATTTCACCTGATCAACTTTTGTGATAGCAGTGCCAAACCTTGCCAAAGCACAAATCATTTTTCTTTCAACGAAAATGTTGCATTTCAGAGAAACTGCTATGTTTATGTTTGGTCATCCAGTTAAATAAGAGGATATTTAATTGGTGGAATGGAGCGATTTTAAAATTTATGCTTAATTTTACATTGGATTTATAATTTCTGTCACTTGACAAGGCAATGGGCAGAAATAATTTTCTTTCCAATGATAGCATTTCAAAATGTATTCTGTAAGCAAGGGGTTAGTTTAAAAGCTTAAATAATTTTGAAAAACAATGAGGCCTTTTAAAATTGATCACAGCCTTCTCCCCCTTGAATTTTAGTTTTCTTCTCTTTCTTTCTCTTTTCTCTTCTGTTCATGTTTAAAGTCTCTGCATTTATTCTGTTTATCAAAATAATACATTTGATCTTCAAGGAAAGCCTGGATATTTGTAGCCCTAATTAGCAGCAGCAGTATCTTTCTGACCGCTGAAGGGAGCTGATTTGTTTCTGCATTAGCACCCTTCGCACTCCAAATTATACTGCCCCTTCCCCCTCCAGTGGCAGTTTCCAAACTCTCAACTTGTTTCCTGTCAAATCCATGTTGGGCTCCGTAATAAATCACTGATGAACAGCCAACTCTCTGTTTTGGAGGTGCAGCCTCTGAACATTGATTAATGCGATTCTTCAAGAATGGAACAATGGCCAGTGTGCATATGCACAAGAAAAGCTCCTCCACTGCAATAGATAGCTTTGTTTTATGTGCTCCAGCCTCTTCGCTTACAGTGTTCTCTTTCTGGGCTTAGCAGGGACCTCAGCTAATTAATTAACAGAATCTAGGCTGCCTGAGGTGGGCCTAAACCGGGGATATGATCAGAGGTTTAGAAAGACTCTGTTCTTGTCTTCAGGGATTCCTGCAGCCACATATGGCAGCCACAATGGGCAGAACAGTGAAGATTCTTATTTGGGGAAGTTTTGGTGGATATCAATGATAATTCATTTCTGCTCTATCATTTCTTCTTTCTCTTTAACACAATTGGTTTTTTGGTAGTTGATAGGTATTTTTAAGACAAAACATTTATACGAGAGTTTTCCTTCTTCTCTATTTCATCATTGTTATTGGTATTCTTTTCATTAGATGTGCTAGGAAACACATTTTCTATTTTAAAAGTTGTTTTTAACTACGTTAAAAATATAAACATGATTTCAAAAAGCAAATTAGTTTGTCTTTTATCTAATATCTGTATATGTTTTTATAATTTGTTAAAAAGGTAAACAAATATTAGCTATTTGAAAAGTATTCAGTACTATTTATTTTAAAAACATAAATTACTTACTGTTTTTCATTTACCTAGATTTTAAAATTTAGTAGAAATACATGTAAAATAGTGATAAACGTGACACATTAATTGCTGTTCTACTTACTTTTTATAACTTTGAATTTTTGTAATTGTCAGATGATCTCTGAAAATGAATGATGTGTTGGCTTAGAGAAATATTAATGTTTGCTCCTTTATGATCTATTTTTCCCACAGTTAGAACCATATATTCTTTGAATTTGACTTTTGGCTTTTTAAGTAAAACTAACTGTTCTCATTTCCAGCCAAGGAAATTGAGATTCAGCTAAGTGTTGAAAAGATGAAACATTTCTGGCAAAACCTTATCTCTGAGTGTTTCAGAAATCTTACAAGAAGTTTCAAAGATTCATTCTTCCCATTTTATGAATAAAAAAGCTAAGGAAAGCAAATATGCCAAAATTCAGAATGAAAAAAGGAGGAGCAGCCTTTTGTGGTCTTTCATATCCTAATTCATGATGGCTTTTCAAAAGAGAGAAGTTTCTAGTACCAGATCCTAGAGGAAAAGCTATCATAACAATAATATTTTTATAGAAATCATTTTTTTTTTTACTGTAGAAAAGCATCTGCTTGTATGAAATTAGGAAAAAAATGACATGTGTTTTATATTTATAAAGTAGAGGTTTATTCACAAAGTATAATACAAGTACATTGTTTTAACTTTGAAATTATTTCCTCAATAAAATCTATTGTGGTTAACTCTTGAACCTGCTTAGAAAAATTATTGAACTAATATTTATACCTAAGATATGGGATTAATATTAATAAACAGCCCACATATTTTAGTCTGTGTTGCTACAATAAAATATCTAAGATTGGGTAATTCATAAGGAATGGAAATTTATTTCTCACAGTTGAGGAGTCTGGGAAGTTCAGGGTCAAGGCATCAGCCAATTTGGTTACTTGGTGAGGGCTGCTTAGGGTTTCCAAGAGGCACCTTATTACTGCATCTTCCAGAGAGGAGGAATGCTGTTTCTCCACATGGCAGAAGGCAGAAAGGCAAGCCAACTGAACAATGTGTGAAGTCTCTTTTACAAGGGCCTTAACTCTTTCATAGAGAGGAGCCCTCATGGCCTAATCACCTAAAAAGGCTTTGCCTCTTAATGCTATCATATTGGTTGTTAAATTTCAGCACCTGTATTTTGGAGAAGATACATTCAAACCATAGCACAATACATGAAGCCTAGCAGAGAATCTATGACAAAAGCATTCAGAATTTTATCTTGAGATGTCAAGAACACATCTCCTAACATGCTGTGCTTACCACAGTGTGATGGCAACTGGATGGGAGAAGGGAGAGGTCTTTGCTCCTGCCAGTATGAGGATGCACTTTCCTGAGATCCCAGGGACGAAAGTGGGAGAAAGAATGAAGGGTAGCAGTGGTTACCTGCTGGAGGAGAGGACCAGGAGTCCTGAAATCAAAAGAGGTAGGGGATATTTATCTTTTGAGAGTGGAATAGGAAAAGGAATTCCTGTGATTATGTAGTTGATTTTAAATAAATACATCAGGCAAAGCAATGGTATCAAGCCAACTGGAAATGGCTTGATATATCTAGATGGTCCATTTACGCATAAAAATTAAGAGAACTAAACTGTTCCAAAACATGAACTAAGTACTTTCTTCACTGATTCACCTACCAAAAATATGCAGCCACTAATCCCAACTGATTTAAAGTGAGACTCTTTATTTAGTCTTTCATTTGGAAATCTAAATGATGATGATGATGATGATAAACATTTCTTGAGCTATTACTTTTACCACTCACTATGCTAAACACTTTATAAAGATCCTTACAATTACTCTATACATCACAATGCAACATGTATTATTTCCATTTTAGATGCTGCTTACAGAGATTACATTCCTTGTCCAAGGTGATAGTCTGGCCAGTTAGGGCTGGGCTTTTCACACCAGGTCTTTCTTCTAGAGCCCATGCTCTAACCCAGTGGTCCCCAACCTTTTTGGCATCAGAAACCAGTTTCATGGAAGACACCTTTTCCACACAAAGGCTGGGACAATTAGATTATCTCAAGGAGCACGCAACCTAGATTCCTCATATGTGCACTTCACAATAGGGTTTGCACTTCTATGAGAATCTAATGCTATTTTTTTTTATTATTATTTTTTGTAGAGACAGGGTTTTGCCATGTTGCCCAGGGTGGTCTCAAACTACTGACCTCAAGTGATCTGCCTGCCTCAGCCTCTCAAAATGCTGGGATTACTGGCGTGCCCAGCCCACATTTTTTATTGAGGTATAATTTACATACAATGGAGTATCTAATCCAGTGAGTATTGGTGAATATACTCACAAACCTATGTAACCACAAGTCAAGAAATAGAACACTCTCATCATTCCAAAACTTTTCTGATTACTTTCTCCAGTCAATCCCTGTCTTGAGAGGCAACCACTGTTTAGGCATCTATCACAGTAAATTAGTTTTGCCTGTTCTTTAGCTTCATATGAATGTGATCACTAGTGTGTATGCTCTTCTGGTGTGGCTTCTTTCACTTAACATGCTTGTGAAATTGGTCTATGAGTTTACACTCATCAGTAGTTCATTCATATTTTATTGCTGAGTGGAATTATATGTGTATGAATATATCACAGTTTGTTTATTCATTCTTGTATAAACAGGGACACTTGGATTGTTTCCAGTTTGGGGTATTATGAATATGCTGCTAACACATTATTGTACAAGCATTTTTATGGACATGCATTTTTATTTATTTTGGGTAGTTTGGAGTGGAATTGCTGACTTGTGTCTTAAGTGTATGTTTAGCTTTATAAAAGACCAGCCAGACAGTTTTCCAAAGTGATTATACCATTTCTACCAGCAGTGGAAAAGGCCTGTTTCCATCCTTGCCTTCTGTGGTGTCATCATTCTTTTTACTTTAGGCAGTTTAGTGGAGATGAGATATCTCTCACCGTGGTTTAATTTGTGTTTCCATGATGCTTCATGATGTTGAATTTTTTTAAAATGTGCGTATTGGCCATTCTCATATCTTTTGTGAAATGTCCATCCAAGTCCTTCTCTGAAGGTTGCATCCTCTCCATTTTTTTCCTGCTGTTGTTAGTGACTCTCCAAGCCTTCAGAGAGTTTTTGTATTTATTCCATTGTATATAATCATTATTTGCAGGTGGGTTGGCCTAATTTAAGCTATTCAGACCTTACTGAATCTGGAACTGTAATCACATATCTTTGACTCATTTCTTTAAAGTTTTATCAACCTGTCCCTGTCTTGTTTTCTCCTAACATTCTTGTGTAATAAAACTTTATTTCTCTACTGTTTTATATAAAAAAAAGAACAATTGCAAGGCTGAGATGGAAGACTTGCTTGTGGCCAGGAGCTTGAGGCCAGCATGGACAACCTAACAAGACCCTATGTCTAAAAAAACATTAGTTGGGCATCATGATACACACCTGTAATCTAGCTACTCTGGAAGCTGAGGCAGAGGAATCACTTGAGCCCAGGAAGTCAAGACTACAGTTGAGTTATGATTGTGCTACAGCACTCCAGTCTGGGTGACAGAGTGAGATCCTATCTCTAATTAAATAAATAAAAATAAGCAAATAAAATGTGAAATGAAACCACTTATTTAGATTGCACAGAAAAATAACCATATTTAGTATAAATGCATTCAACATGTAAAGTATTCTGATAATTAAAAGTACAACTGAAAGAGCAAGTTCAAACTATGTCTTAATGGACAACAAAATAGACTTCTATTTCCCCATTTACCATTTTCACCAATGAGAATTTGTGTTAGTCAGTTTGGGCTGCTATAACAAATTGTCATTGACTGGGCAGCTTACACAACCAACATTTACTTCTCAAGGTTCTGAAGTCTAGAAGTTGGGTTCCAGCATGATCAGAATCTTGATGATGACCCTCTTCATGGTTATGTCCTCATGAAGGACCTTCCTTTGGTGCATAGAAGCAAAGAGATAAATGACTTCTCTTCCTTTTTTTATAAGGGGATTAATCCTATCCCCAGTTACCTCTCAAAGGCCTCACTTCCACATACCATCACATTGAGGATTAGGGCTTTATCATATGTATTGGAGGGACACAAACATTCAGTCTGCAGCAGAATTCTTTATTTACGCATGGTTATTAAACACCTAGTCTGGCCATGAAATTCCTGAATCCTGGGTATACAGCAGTGAACAAACCTGAAAACATTTCTGTCCTTACAAATCTTATATTGTAATGGGAAAAGATGGATATTAAGAGCTTAAGCAACAAATATGTCATGTTTGATGGTAATGTACTCTATGGAGAAAAGTCAAGGAGTAAGAGGGCATAGGGAGTGCAATGGGATAGAGACAGAGAGGCCCCCGTTTAGGAGAGTCAGGGCAGGCCTTGCTGACAGAGTGACATTTGAGTACAATTTGACAATATTGAGGGAGCCAGGAAGACAGAAGGAAGAGCCAGGACAAGTGATGTCTTAGTATAATTGATTTGGAAAGTTTTATTTTTATCAAAAATCTATTTCTTCCAGTCTACTGTCTTTTAGATCCTGTATTATAGTTGTTAATTTTTAAGCTTCATGGACTTCTAAATATATCCTTTTTTACTGACTGACTTTCCCCACTCATTTTTTTTTCTTGGAGTTATTTTCTATGTTCCTTCCATCCAAATGAGGCTTATGCTGTTATGAACACATAGTTCCCAAGCAGGAATCAAAACCCCATATTGTCAAGCTGCCCAACTGGCAATATACATGGCAGTCTCTGTTCCCACCAAATTGCTGACTTCTAACATTTCTGCCTAACCAGGAAGAAACATCATGTGTGCATCAATCACTATAAGACTGTGTCTATGCTAATGAAAATCACGTTTCTGTGAGCGTACCCTTGTGCACATGTGTGCTTACTTCCTACTTATGGCTCTCTAAAGAAGTTAAGTTGGTGGATTTAGTTTAATTTTAGGGTTCTGTGTACAGTAAACTTGAAAATGTAATTTAATTTTAAAAGAATGAATGTTTGTAGCCTCTAGTGTTCCCCTAATACAGTGCTCTGGCATATGTGAAAAACTGTGCTATCCTTGCTCATTTTTAAATATGTATGAACATATATTGGGGGAAAACAATATAACCACAGAACAAGGATATTTTACCAACAACGACATTTTACCAAGGCATCATCACATTTCATTTTCATATTGAATTCATTTATGATCACTTCTAAATGTGTCCTACTGGTTTAACTCTTGAAATTGTAGCATCTATCAAGGTCAGATCATGTTCTTTGAAACCTGCTCTCTGTATTGCCTTTAAGAGACTGTATCTTTGTACAGAATGCATCATCTTGTCTAAAAGAGAACTGTCGTATTATGCTTTTTAGAGGACCCATTGTTTACATTCTGGTTATATTCAGTATGACATACAAAAACATCCAACCAAGGGTGAACAGTTAAGTTTTTCAAATGACTCATAGGTCTTAAATCAGTTTTAATGTAATAGCTAGCTATTTTACAGCTACTAGAGGGAATTTTTATAAGACTTACACAATTTTTAGTAGTTTTGGAGGTTGGATCACCATGACCTGAAACAGAGCCTGGGCTGGTTTCTCATCATGCGGTATGCCACTGCAAAATTGATCTAAGCTTATATATCTCTTTGAAGTCAAGACAAAAAAGCAACCCAGAGGTTTTATGAAATGTAAAGAACTACTGTTTTAAGGTGGAGAAAGGACTTCTGTAATCATGTTTGTTCACTGACAACATTCATTTTAAAGTTGAAATGGTTACTTAAGTTTAACTAGACTAACTTTCTACAAATAGTGTGTATATTTGTATGAGTATGTATGTCTGTGTGTGTTTTGAGCAAGAAAAGGAATTTTTGAAGTCAGACTCGTTTAAAAATATTAACATTAGATATTTCAAGTCTGTAACCATGCATGACTAGCAATTGTAGCTTTCTTGTAGTAGCTCAATAGTTTAAACTCCACCTTCCCGTGATCAGATTAAATATTGAAAACCCTCATACCTATAAAAATTCCAATTTTGTAAATCAATGGCTAACTAGCAATAAACTGTTTATGTCAGAATTCATTCCTTTTACTTTAATAACAGGATTGGGACATTGTGATTAATCAAATACAAGGTTATCTAGAGAAATACTTTTTCAATAGTTGACTTTGTTGAAAACTTTTAATTGATCAAAACTGCATTCTCAAAAGGGTGAACAGGTAACAGGAATGAATTCCTCTGTCCTCAAATTCCCTTGGGTGTGAGGCAATAGTCTAAGAAATACAATGTCTATTGTTTAATTGGAAGTTATATGCATTTGTGCAATGCAGTTTCTTTATGATCTTCTCACTCTTGAAACAAGCAGATTAAGAAGATTAAAGTCACAAATGCTTTCTGGAAAAGATTTTTTTTTTTTTGAGGCCGTGTTCTTCTGAAAACCTGGGAAGAGGCTGAGTCTTATACTTGGTGATGCAATATGAAACAGAAACCACAACTGCAAAAGCAGCATTCAGTGATGTGGCTCAAAACTTTATTTAGGATTTGACTTGGAAGGAAGGTTTGAGCTGATTTTATTCAGATCTCAAGCAACCAGATGAGCCTAACGTATCTATGTTACACCACTTACATGTGAGAGAGAAGCAAGCCAAGTAAAACACTTCCTTGTTAGTATATGAGGCTGGTCACCATCTGGTTTAAACATACCTGTCAGGTTTCCCCTTTTGCCACTCTTCACTCCTGTCCTCCACAAATACCTACAAATGCTACTAAGTATACTTGAACTTAAATATGTCTATAACTCTGTCTGTGATCTTTTGTTTTTCTGAAATATGTGATGCCCCCTGAAGTCATCTTGATCAAGTATAACTCATGCTTTAAGTATCAGCTCAGCTGTCATTTCTGGAAAATCTTAAATTTCCTAACTTTTACATTTTTATAGCTGAAGTTAAGCATTCATTTACATTTATAGGCAACTTTATAGAGCATTGGAGGGACAAGAGAATTACTGTAGACTGAAAGCCAGTGACGAATTTCATTCAGTCCTCTCAACAGCCCTTTTTAACAGATGAGTCCCAAACTAAGAAGTGATGGTGCAAGTTTTTCAGCCAAGGTCTGTTTGACTCACAGCATTCCGAAGCCAACCTGCTGCCATCATGCCACATTGTATGTTTCTCATGTCTTTCCTCTCTCCCTTACTCTCCAAGTTCTGGTTTTCATATTATCATATTCATATTAATTTCTTCAAAACTAAGAACAGTATTCTTGACATAATAAGGTGGTCAAAATACTTGCTAAATTAATTATTAATGGACGTCTTATGCAATACAAATTTAACTGAAATATGCATACAGAAAATTACACAAGTTAAAGGTGTATAGCTAAACAATTATTAACAATTAAGCACATTTATGTAACTACTATGCAGAATAATAAATGGGATATTACCAGCAACTCAGAATCTCCTTGGAGCTCTTTTTAATCATTATCCTTTCCTGTCTCTCCCAAAGTCCTACTACCTGGAATTCTAACACCGTATATTAGTTATATTAGTTTTGATTTTTTAAAAATCTTTGTGTAAGTATAATCATATAATATGTATTATTTCATATGTGACTTCATATATTCTACATTATTTTTTAGAGTTTCATATATATGGTGTATGTAGTAATAGTAATTTATTGAATGAATGCTTTTTGCAAGACATCTTCTTTCTTTACTCTGGTAACATAATTTACAAATGCCACAGTACAATTTTTTTAATGAATGAAACTGATAAAATGTGTTGGTAATATATGAAATTGAGTTAAGAATCCTCAAAGTATAAGTATTATTATTTTAATCAGCTTATTGTCTTATTGTTTTTTCCTCACGAGATCTATATTCTAAAATACTGTAATTTTGATTACTCATGTTTAATTCTTTATTGTAAGAAAAGCATAACTGATTAAATATTTGACATAAGTATGTTGTTTTTTATAAACAAAACTAAAAGATAAAGTCTTGTATATCAAATGTGAGAAGACATTTTACAAAAATATAAATTTGTTCATGCATAGGTAATATTCTTCAAATGAATCTTTAATTACTTTATATATATGCATATATAAAAAATTTGTTATCAGTAATAAGGCCTTGAACATGCCATTTTACTTCATTTATTCACCTGTAAAATGGGCAGGGTTGTATGAATATAATTTTTCTAAAAGTCCCTGTAGAAGTTACAATCAGGCTGATGAAATTCAAACCTAGTCCTTGAATCTTTGTAGATGTCTGCTATTAGACATGTGAGTAATCTTCTTGGTGTCACATGTTACTAATATATAAAATGAGGGTAATAATATATACCTCATAAAGTTGTTGTGAGGATTAAATGAGTTAATATATGAAAATAATGTAGAATATTGCCTGGAATATATCTATATATATTCCTATATCAACTGTTGTTATTACTGTTATTACTTTACCACTATAACTATTTTAGTTTGCATAGATGGAATTTCTTATTTGGCAAATGGAATTTGGAGAACTTTTATTTCAAGAGAAATATTTAGAGAATGCTCAGAATTTTATTTTAAAGTTCAGAGTTACAAGTGCAGGTTTGTTACATAGGTAAACTTATGTCATGTGGGTTTGTTGCACAGATTATTTCATCACCCAGGTATTAAGCCTAATACCCATTAGTTATTTTTCCTGATCCTCTTCCTCCTTCCAATCTCCACCCCCTAAAAGACCCAGTGTGTGTTTTTCACCTGTATGTGTCCATGTGTTCTCATCATTTAGTTCCCACCTATAAGTGAGAATGTGTGGTATTTGGTTTTCTGTTCTTATGTTAGTTTGCTAAGGGTAATGGCCTCTAGCTCTCTATCTATGTCACTGCAAAGGACATGATCTTCTTTTTTATGGCTGAATACTGAGAATGCTTTGAATTCTTCATGATATTATTTGATTTTTATGAAAATTATTTCATAAGACATCTTATAGAATAGGTCAGATTAGAGTGATATAAGGGAGGAACGTAAACATGCAACCTTTGTACAAAAGAATGTACTTGAATTTCATGATGAGAACCCACAGAAGAGAAACACACACACACACACACACACACACACACACACACGGAGTGAGAAGGAGAGAGAGAGAGAGAGAGAATAATTCATCACATTTTATCTGGACTATTGCATTTTCTTTTTTTTGAGGGGCCATCCTCCCACCTCAGCCCCTGAGTATCTGAGATAACAGATTTATGACACCATGAGTGACTGATTTTTAAAGAATTTTTTTTTGGCCGGGCACGGTGGCTCACACCTGTAATCCCAGCACTTTGGGAGGCTGAGGCAGTTGGATCACGAGGTCAAGAGATTGAGACCATCCTGGCCAACATGGTGAAACCCTGTCTCTACTAAAAATACAAAAAAAATTAGCTGAGCGTGGTGGCGCACACCTGTAGTCCCAGCAACTTGGGAGGCTGAGGCAGGAGAATTTCTTGAACCCAAAAGGCGGAGGTTGCAGTGAGCCGAGGTCGCGCCACTGCACTCCAGCCTGGCGGCGACTAGTGACAGGGTGAGACTCTGTCTCAAACATAGCAAGAGACAATGTCTCACTATGTTGCTCAGGCTGGTCTTGAACTCTTGGACTCAAACAGTTCTCCCACTTTGGCCTCCCAAAGTGCTGGGATTACAGATGTGAGCCACCACACAACCAGCTTGGACTATTGCAGTTTCTTAACTGGCTTTCTTACTTTTAGTAACATCTCACAGAAATCCATTTTCCACTGCATTGTTCTATAACTAATTTCTAAGATGCAGGTCTGTTATTGTCATTCTCTTCATTATAATCCTATAGTGATTCTTCATTAGCTGTATCATAAAATTCATGTTCCTTTGCTTGCCATCTAAGTGTTCATTTTTTAAAAAATGCATTGAGTGGCTGTGGTGTGTCAGCAATATACAGGAAAAGTCCCTGATGAGCTCACCTTTGCCTTTCCTTTTATCTTCATTCTCCCCACTGTTCACTTGCAGTCCAAAACTACCCAGCACAATCTGGCCATAGGTCAGATAGGCCATATAGATAGCCCAATAGGCCATAGGGTTGCATAGGGCTCTCTGATTTTGCACATGCAGCATAATCTCCCATCCTAGCTTTGCTGTGAAACACTGAACTGGCCCTTTTATTCTCTGGGTTTCAGGCCTCTCATTCTCAAAATAAAAGGGTCATACTCTGAAATCTCTTCTAGATCTAAACTCCACGAATCTCAAAAACTTTAAATGTCAGATGAAAGAGAAAGTAGGTCTTTAGATGGTGATTGGACTCTTGAGTAAGCCCACAAAAACCTATAATTTATTTAAAATATACTATACAGTAAATCAATAACAATATAGTAGAATAGTACAGAATTTAAATATCATGTTTATCAGGTCACTGTAGCTCATGCCTGAAATCTTGGCACTTTAGGAGGCTAAACTGGGAGGATCACTTAAGGCCAGGGGGTTGAGACCCTGTCACCACAAAATAATTAAAAAATTAGCCAGGCATGGTGGTGTGCACCTGTAGTCCCAACTACTCCGGAGGCTGAGGTGGGAGGATTGCTTGAGGCCAGGAGTTCAAGGCTGCAGTGAGTTTTGATGATGCCACTGCACTCCAGCCTGGGGAACGGAGTGAGATCCTGTTTATAATACATATCTATATCTCATATGGATGAAGACAAACAAGTGTAGTCAGGGCGGTGATTATTAATGTAAAGAAGCATTTGGAAGTCACGGGGAAATAGCATTTTACGAGTATACTAAATTCTGCTGTGCCATCTACATAACTCTTTGTTTTACCATCAGAAATTAGAAAATTAAAACCTTGAGCACCAATGCCCAATAAACAAAAATCTGTTGGAAGTAAACACAATGACTTGTTTCAGCATTTCTACCATAGAGAAGGAGAAGATGAGAGAAAAGATTGGGAAAAACCAGGCGTGGTGGCTCACGCCTGTAATCCCAGGACTTTGGGAAGCTGAGACAGGCGGATCATTCGGGGTCAGGAGCTCAAGACCACCCTGGCCATTACGGTGAAACCCCATCTCTACTAAAAATACAAAAATTAACCAAGCGTGGTAGCTTGCGTCTGTAATCCCAGCCACTTAGGAGGCTGAGGCATAATTGCTTGAACCCGGGAGGCGGAGATTGCGGTGAGCCAAGATCGCGTCACTGCAGTCTAGCCTGGGCAATAGAGTGAGACTCAGTCTCAAAAAATAAAAATAAAAAAAAGATTGGAAAGAACAGAGGTGTTACCCAAGGGTAAAGGACTAAGAAATATTTTCCCCAAGTCTTTGGTAAAAATGTGTTAATGAATTAAACACATAAATGATAGGGACAAAGAGAGGGATACGTTGAGGCAGAAGAGAAAGGTGGAGAGATAGGAATTGAGGATGGGTACATTGACGTTGAGTGGTAGAAACTGGAAAACATGGAAAGACGATAACATGTACGTTCCCTGAGGTAACAGAAAGATGCAGTGGAGAAGAAACACTTGGCAGATATTTCATTCAGCATGATGGCCGTATGCTCAAAATGTCAGCTCAAAACAGCTTGTTGTATTTTGAAGTAGGAAAGGGTGTGATCTCGAAGATGAGAACGGAAACATAAGGGACGGCAGCACACAGTGGCGTTCTGAATGCGCGGGAGGTTCACATGGGGTTTGTAAAGCAGTTGAATACATGATCCAAGTTCTATTGTTTTAGAAACAAATTACTACTTTTTAACTTTGTAGTGACCTCATTTCACTATCAATTTCTTGATACCTTTTACAATTATGATCCGAAAATTTGAACAGAAAATTTAGCACTCACTCTGGACTCAACTGGCCACTCGTTGCACCTGCTTCTCCAGATATAGTACTATATTTGTACTATTTAAAAAATATATAAAACTTTTCCTAAATTTATAATATTTAGAATTTTGGAACTTTAAAATCAATAATAAGAAAAGATATCCAAAATCTACTTTTTTACATACCATTTTTTAAAAAGATGGAGAAACAAGGTTCCAAGATACATGAATATTACATCTAATGACATAACATTTACCCTCAAATCCATATGTTACTTATCATTCATCTAACAGTAATGGCAGAGTTAAAATTCATAACCTCTATGTGTTTATTTCCATTTGGTCTATTAAGGCTATGTCCATTAGAAGTATAATATTAAATTAGTAATTTTTATAAAAAATTGATTAACTCTGATCTTATTGGATGCCCATAAGCTAATTTAGAAGGAATTTCCAGTGAAACAACTGGAAAGTATTTCTCTTTCCATCCTGCCTCTCCCTTTATTTTGAGTGTTTGCTGTACCAGGCCATGGGCCTGTTGCAGTCAGTAATAAAAGTCTGCCAGTTTGTATTTCTGTGGAGGAAGAATTCTCAATAGTAAGAGAAGAATATGAAAAATAGTGGCTCTAGTTGGGAAATTAGCTCATCATAGTTAAATTCAATAAAACAAAGTGCTTATATAATAAGATGCTGAATGTCTAAAAATAACCATACTCTTCAAAATTAGCCAATGAAAGAAGAATGCTTTTAATTGTTGCTGTTTGCAATTTTTAGTGGCATTTTTATTGTTTTCTTCAAATGTTTCAGTGCCAGATATAAATATCTCCATACATGAGACTAACCCTTTCACTGTAAATAGAGAACAAAGAACTGTATGTTTGTTGTGAAAAGTGAAGTCTATGAGGTGAATGCCCTAAGGGAAATGCAGACTTAAGAGGGGCTCCCTAACATACATTCCCACCAACTTGGAGATGCTAAAATGAGTTGGTGAAATTTCCAGGAGTATCTTGTCCGTCGTACAGCTCAGAATCCTCTCATCAATATTTCTTCCCACTATTAGAGAAACAAATAAAACTCATCTCTGCTGGGATTAATTTGCTGCAGCCTGAAGCATTGAGCCTCCACTGGCAGCCACTACTGAGCTGAATAAGCAGCATCCCAGCATCTGTTGACAATATGAAATTGTTGCAGCAGCCAATATTCATAAGAAATGGCCTCCAGAATCCAAAGAGAATACACTCGTCCATAACTATCAGGGTCTGACCACTGAAAGAATAGCATGTAATTCCAGATTTTCTAAGCTATATTTAAATGAGGGCTTCTTTTCTCTTTGGATCAGAATGTGGAGAAATTGTGTAGACCCAATTTTACTTGAACAGACCTAGATACGTACTGGTTTGGGCTGAAAATGCCTAAAGTTATTTCCAGCTGGACATAGACCTGTCTTATGAAACTGTGGCATACATAGCTGCTCTTTAGCAGACTCGTCACTCCTATTATGGAGCACTATTGGAAATGAAATAGAAAAAGTAAAACAGATAAAGGGTTAGATCTCCAATTGCCTAATTGTTCCAAGAGCAGCAGCCTGTTAGTGGTACCATTTAAATTTGCAATTTTCTTGACAGTTTGCATTTTATTTTAAATGTAAAATTATTTTCTTTTTGTATGTTTGTAACAGTCTGGGTGGCTTAACTGATTTACTCCTTTCTTTCAATTAGTGAGTCTGTGATTATTATTATTATTACCATGTGAATTTTTTCTTTTTACCTTGTGTTATGTGGGGAGGACAAAAAGTTACCCTATTCAGTAAGTGATGATGGGTTTGTGCTTATTCATTAGCCTCATTTTCTAAGTTGAAAACCTTTTAATCTACAAAGTATTTATTTCTTTCTGGTTATGAAATACAACAACATTTCACTGCTCTTGTTTTGTGGACATATTTAATTGTTGACATCTTACAAAACTGTGTAGGAGCCAATCTTCTGATCCTAACTGGTAGGACTGGTAGGATTTACCTGTTAAAAAATTACATGGTCTTTATAGTTTAAAGTTATTTTAGCATGCTAGATTTACTAGAATTTAAGCTAAGAAAAGCATTCCTGTCTCATAATGAATAAGATGGTTTGGACTTTTCTATATGAACTCAGTTTCATTAATTGAACTTCAATAATTAGTAGACCACAAATTAACATGCTTTAATAGGTATTACAGGTTATATTTTACATATTACGTAGGGACACGTATACATTATGTATCACTGTTGAGTAATGATTATAACTAATTTATTTTCCTTCAGAACAATTTAGAATTATTAATTTGTCTATTATGGGAACCAAATCTAGAAAACGATGGTCCCTACAGTGTGTGGCAGACTTTAGATACAAGTCTTCTGTAAAATGCTGTTTGAACTTCTTTAAACCTAATTCATGTGATGCCAAGTTTATCCTAAGGCTTGTGCTGGGGCAGGCATGCACATCAAGGAAAACGAAGAGCCAATTCCCAAAGGGAGTGCATACAGCTAGATTCCGTGGGGTTAGTTAACTCTAGGAGTCAATGCTGAATCCAAAGTGATGCTTCTGACTATGTTTGTATTGTTCTTTTTTTTTTTTTCCCCTGAAATGGTCAAGGGGGCATGTGCTTGAACATGTGAGCCAGCAAAGCGTCTGTGGTTTTAATCCCCTAATTAGACTATCATGCACAGATGGTATTTAGTTCTTTTTTTTGAAATCATGTGGTAATGATGTTCATGAATTTTTATAAGATAAAAAAAATGCTACTTCAGTTTTGCTTATATTTGCCTAACCTCATATATATAGGTCAAGCCATGATTTGAAATATATGTGAAATTTAATATAAATAGATGATGTCATTATATCTAATAAACTTGTAGGCATGATATATGTGTACAGACATACACATACTCCCTGTCACACATGTATCAACTCAGATCTAGTATATACCATTTAAAATTTGTGGTATTTTGGTAGAGAAATGAGACTTCTCATGTCTTCAATCCTGCCTATAATATCATTGTGTTATGAATATCTGCATCAAATTATTTAGTTATATGCTTTACTAATATTTATTAAGTCTAATTTAGCATAAGTAAAAAATATGTTACACATGCCATATAGTTTAGTTTAAAATATTTTAGGTAGAAGCAGAGTAGAGCACAGTAAATTAAGAGAAAAGCAAACAACTGCAGGAGCAAGACAGTGAACATGTTCAAAGAGCAGTGACAACACATACAGTGACTCATTTTCAACCAAGTTGAAAGGATAATATTGACTACAAAATATTCAAGTATGCACTTTAAAATTTTGGTGCCTGTAATTGCACTATTTTTTATTTTTGTCATCTGCTAACTATGTAGGGAAGTAGGTATTTTTTACCTAGATTATAAAAAGTAATATTCAACTTTTGCTCTACAGAATCTCATATGAGTTTTCTATTGCATTGTTTGTGGTTTTGAAAATAAATGAGAGTTTTAGATAGATAAGTAGATAGATTAAATTTTGCTTCACATATTCTATTTAGCTTAAGTATAATACTGTTGTTATTTTATGATTGAGGCAGTAACTTGTCCATTTTATTTTAGCTGGTTATTTCCAAGGTAGTTAAAAATACAGATGCCTATTATGCAGTTTTTTTTTTGTTTGTTGGTTTTTTTTTTTTTGAAGATGGAATTTCACTCTTTCACCCAGGCTGGAGTGAAGTGGTACGATCTCAGCTCACTGCAACCTCTGCTCCCCAGTTCAAGTGATTCTCCTGCCTCAGCCTCACAAGTAGCTGGTATTACAGGTGCTCCCCACCATGCCTAATTTTTGTATTTTTAGTAGAGCTGGGGTTTTGCCATGTTGGCCAGGCTGAGTTTGAACTTCTGGCCTCAGGTGATCTACCTGCCTCAGCCTCCCAAAGTGCTAGGACTACAGGCGTGAGCGACTGCATCTGGCTGCGGTATTTAAAAATTACATATCTCACAGCTTTTTAATATCTTGCAAGGTCTATGGCATTTTGACATTTGAGTTTTGCTGAGCGCTGGGTTTGAACTGGAAGATGGGTTTGGGAGTAAATTGTTTTGATTGTGACAGCCTGTGTTACTCAGCATTAGGGCATTCTTGTCTTCTTGGTAGTTTAAACAAGAACATTCCTAAAGTACTATCATTTTTAATTGAGAAAAATGACCCTCAAGCAAAATAAATCTTTAGTGAAAAATGATAAGTTGGGGGGAGCATATGCATAGGAAGCATGTCATTCAGCAGGTTCAAAAGGCCATCAGAACCCAGAAGCCTGAACAAATATATGCTATGTTCCCAATTTGCAGATCCTCAATAAAATGCATTTTTAGTTGAAGAAGATGTAAAATTTTCAGTGTGACACAAAATTCAAGAAGTATGAGAGAATTTTATACAAATTTTACTTTCTCATTCACCTGTTCTCAGCTCTTATTTATTTGACATAGCACATATTCAGGCTTCTCCATGAATATGTTACTTTTAATTTTTGAATAACATTTCATTGTATGAATGAAAAGTAGGAAGTCTTACCTTGTATTCAGACAGTTTTTAACTCTGTTTAGATGTGCTTTAGGAATGATCTGGGAGATACTAAAATTAAAAATCTAGTTAGAAGTGTGCAGGAATGCTCACATTACCTTAAAATATTTAAAAAGTCAGACCTAAGTTATTTTTAAAAAAATACCAGACTTATTTTTCTTAAGTATTTCATAAGATATCTAAATATCTGTTTGATTTGTTTTTCCTTTTTCAAATTCGGCGTAAGCCAATGTACTATTTTTTTTCATTCAATTTGACTTATTTTAGGGTTGCTTTTATTCTTGTTAGTATTTTAAGTCAGAGAATTCTTCTAATGAATAAAGAGTGTTCATTGACTTTTATTGTTATTCTGTTGCCCTTCCATTCTCTTTCACATGGAAATTTTAGTTTTACATCAGTATTTCTTATTCTCAATAGATGTATTCTTGGAGCTCTTAAAATACTCCACAATAATTTCTTTTCTATATTCTTTTTTTATTTATTATACTTTAAAATGTGGATACTATATGTATATCTCAAATTATCAAGTCTAGTATTACAAAATGTCAATAACATTGATTGGTTTTGTGTTTATCATTTTCATTTATTTAATAAATTGTACTCACTGGCTACTATGTGTCAGGCCCTCCCTGCTGTAGGTAGCTGGATCCAACAGTCATAATAATTCTTGCTTATGTCCTATTGAATGTGCAGAGATTGTCATAGACACCAGGTCGCATAATAAGTGGCCTTAAATAAAGTCATGCAGTCACACCTAGTTAATCCCAAATCATATTATTACACTATGAATAAAGGTTCTTAATAGTTCAAATAGAAAAAAATAATGTTGCGGAATTTTAAAGATACACCCTTGGTTCAGAGTCTTCATGTCTCTATTCTTGTATGTATCTGGCTTGGCCAAATGTATTTTAAATGTAACACAGCAGAGTTTTCCCAGGATGTATTCCTATAGACTATTCCACAGGAGGTTATTTACCGTGTTTCCTATATTGATGTTGAGTGGACTTCATCAGAAAACTGTATTAGTGACTGGCTTATTTAAGAGTATCCTATTTGGTTTAAATGTAGAATTTTCATGTATTTTTAGGTGATTTTATTTTTTCTTACATTGGATCAAATGAGCTTATTATTCTAACAATCATCAGTTGTATCAATTGCAATGCATTATGTGTGTAACAAAATATTTGAAAGCCAAATTCTGATTTCCTTACTACCTTATGCCTATTAACACATACTTATCTGAGCTTATTAATAGATTATACAACAATCTCAATAATCACAGCAAATAATCAAATTAACTGGTCTTCGTAAAAACAAGATACAATTATGGCTAAGTTGATACAGTTTTTAAGATTTTCTTTCTTCCAATATAGTTGTCTCAAAACCCATGGACTAGTTTATGTTTGGTTACACTCTGTAGATCTATTTTGATTGCCATAAAATATATCTTTCTTTTGAAAATTTTGCATATGTTACTATGCAACTTACTTGATACCTTTCAAAATATGGAAATATTGGGTTTTGAATTCTCAAAATACAACATTGTTCATCCTTGAAAATTATTATTTTTTTATTGACTACGTAATTTTGAGTAACCTTTCCTTTTTATTCCTGCACTTTGTGTTCTCTAGTTATTTTACTGTTCTTATAATGTGAATAAATCTTGCATGCCAATACTGAATGTTTTGTTGGTGAATCTTCATTAAATATGCCCTGGTCTATATTTAGTATGCTGATATAGTTCTTTTGGCACGTGATGATTGATTTCAGGTAATAAAACCTGACACTAAAGTAGATTTTTTTTTTTTTTTTTGAGACAGAGTCTCGGCCTGGCATGTTGCCCTGCTGGATTAGTACAGTGGCGCGATCCTGGCTCACTGGAACCTCCCCTTCCCAGGTTCAAGGGATTCTCCTCCCTCAGCCTCCCAAGCAGCTGGGACTACAAGTGCACGCCACCACACTCAGCTAACTTTTTTTTTTTTTTGAGACAGAGTTTCGCTCTTGTTACCCAGGCTGAAGTGCAATGGCGTGATCTTGGCTCACCGCAACCTCCACCTCCTGGGTTCAGGCAATTCTCCTGCCTCAGCCTCCTGAGTAGCTGGGATTACAGGCATGCACCACCATGCCCAGCTAATTTTTTGTATTTTTAGTAGAGACAGGGTTTCACCATGTTGACCAGGATGGTCTCGATCTGTTGACCTCGTGATCCACCCACCTCAGCCTCCCAAAGTGCTGGGATGACAGGCATGAGCCACTGCGCCCGGCCAATTTTTGTATTTTTCGTAGAGATGGGGTTTCACCATGTTGGCCAGGATGGTCTCCATCTCTTGACTTCGTGATCCACTGGCCTTGGTGTCCCAAAATGCTGGGATTACAGGTGTGAGCCACGATGCCTGGCCTTAAGTAGCTTTTAAATTGTAAAAATTATATATGTAAAGGACTTACTAATAACTCCGTTTTTCTGTTTTTAGTTGTTAGTTCCTAACATTTGTCAGATAAGGGCTTGCTATTTTTCACTTCGATTCCTCGTTTAATCTCCAGGTGGAACAGATTTTCATGCTTCTCTTTCTATAATGTTTTGCCTTCCTAAAACCAAATTGAATGCATGTTCTGATGTTTGGAGACTGCCAGAATATGTGGCCAAAATTCTGATAGTTTTTCAGTCGGCACCATACCCTTCTCTTTGGTCTTTTTTGGACTGGTGGACGTTTTGCAAATATTTACGTAAGCTATTTTGAGTGCATGCATTTAATTTTATTTCTTTTCTAGCTTTATAATTTAGTAATCAGTGAAACCAAGTTACCTTAACTATAAGGTTTCATTGTCGTTTAATTTACATTTTATCTGTATCATTTATGTAACGTCACAATCCCAGACTTTATGGTTTATTTATTCATTTTACTTTAATTGTGTTGAGTTTGCTTTTGCTCTCAAGCTTACTAATTATCTCTTTCAGTTTTTCTCCATGTTATTTGATTTCTATCACATTTTGCTGATCTATTATCCAAAAAACCTAACAGGTGTCATGATTTTTTAAATTATCCCTTTCCTTTTCTAAACATTTATAATCTATTTTACAAATGAATCACTTCATAATAAGTCTGAAATTGGTGCCAAGATTAATGTGTAAAGACCGAAGACTCATCTGATATTCTTTTTCAGAACTTTAAAATAAGAAATTTTATTTCCAAATTTTGGAATTCTCTAATTTTCCCATGACTTTTCAGTAGGCTTTGATAGTTTGGTTTAACACTGCAGTTCAGTTCTACGCACCTCACCTATGTTCAGATTTCTATCTTTAAATGTATGTTGAAGCTCTCATTTGTTCTTGGATTCATTTATTTGTGCATTCTGAAAGTGAAACAGATGGGTGCTGAATTTGAATGCAAAATTATTTATTTAAATCTAAGATAAATAGAATAGAGGTACTTATTTTGAGTTAACTATTACTGAGTAACAGTAGTCTTAAATTATTGCTATTTTGACCACATAAATAATATGAGACACTATTGTAGTTCATGAATTTTCACTGAGATTTTGATTGGTTATATAAGAGAATTACTTATAATGTTTGATGCTAATAGTAAAACTAATTTCTTAGTTTAATTTTTTATATTTTAAAATTCTAGTTCACTTTTTTAAATAAATGTTTTTGAGCTAAAAATTAGTATAAAGCAAAAATAAACCATAATATATTAAATACTTAAAAATATATGACATAAAGTTTTCAAAGGTTTATTAGCCCCTTTATTTTTAGTCTCTCTACTACTAGTTGTTAATAACTCATTTTGTAACTATAATATATATCTTATTATAGTATATTAGTATTATATACATTAACATTTGCATTATAAGTTATAATGCAGATTATGAGGTAACATTTTATATAATAAAATTAGTTTTAAGTTGGCTTTTAAAAGTTATTAAAGGGTTATAAATTTTAAGAAAAAATATTCTAACTACCTCACCACTTTTCACAATGCAGGCTTTTATGGGTATAAAATAATACAGTGTAGTTCAGAAATAACAGTGTATTTTAATAAACAGTTGCATAGTAAACATTTATTTAGTACCTACTGTGTGCTAGGTACTTGCTAAGTATATTTGCAGTAGCCACAGTTAGTTTTCTTAAAAGCACTGCAATTTGATATAGGGATTGAGTATGTTTTAGTATCTAATCTGATTTAATACATTGTTTTGAAAATGCAAGATGGAAAAATCTTTGCTTATGCCTGTTGCTTTTACTTTAAGGTTAGTAACTGAAGCCATATATCATAAAAAGAAAACAAATCCTCTCTCTAAATTTCCAAGGAGGTATGTGAAAAATGGAGTACAGGTTACAGAGACAAATTAAATTTGAATCCAAGCTATGGTACCTTAGACAAGTTGCTTGAAGTCCTAGTTTCCTCAGCTGGAAAACTGAAATGAAAGTAACTGTATTATTCATAGTATTGCTGTATGGATTCAGTGAGCCAACTGAAATATAAACTATCCAGCATAAAGGTATGGCCCAAGTAGAAGTCACATGAAAAGAAACAGATGAACACTGAAAATGAATATTCATTAACTCTTCAGATTTTCTTCCCTGGAAAGCATTTTAAAAAAAATTTTCTAACCTCTTTCAGGAATATACAGGATAGTAAGAATTGGTTTTTGAAGAAGCATTCCTTTATTGTTTAATTTTATATTGAACCCTTTATATGATTCAAATATTGGAAATTTTTTGTAGGAATATTTTCCAAATTGGTTTCATATTTTTTATTTACTCATAGGTAAGAAGTTTCCTTGGTCACAAGCACATACAAGTAATAAAACACTTTCATAGACAATCACTCTAGAAAAAAAAAAAGGAATTCATGTCTTTGATGTTGTTTCAGCTGGGGTTTCAATTCATGGACAGAATTCTGTGGAGAATCCGGAAGTGAGATCTAATAGTTTAGCCAGCTCATCTATTTTCTTTTCGAAGGAAGAGATAGGACAAAATTGGATATCTCCAGAGGGAGATCCAAGTACAGTGGCACAATAAATCCCCTTTTGACTGACAGAACTACCTGAGTTCCCTTGGAGAGAAAAAGGAGGAAAGAAAAGACGGAAGTAGACAGAGGCTGACTGATTTAGAGACTTCATAACCCTTTAATACGTAGAGGCGAGTTTTCAATATTCCTCCTTAGACTGTTTTGGGGAGGGGAAAGAATTTAAAGTAAATAAAACAGAATATAAGGATTCTTAATATTTATTCCACAAAGGGAAAGAAAGAAAAGAACATTATCAGGTAAGTCTGTTCAATCCAGGATTTTTTTCATTTTCTTCAACTATAAAGGATCTATTTTTTCCTGAGTTAAGAAATATAAACAGATTACCAATTGTAAATCTAATAGAGACCTATTCTTTTGAAACATTCCTTACTACTTCATATTTTAAGTATTTCTTCACTGAAGATTTTGAAGCAAAAAGCAGTGTTTTGGGAATTACCAGTATCATGAGAATTTCTGAAACTAATATGTTCAGGCTATTGAATTAAATAAGACCTTGGAAGGACAAACGCCTTGATTTGTCTAGGGAGCTTACTGATAATGTGAGTGTTACAACCTGAAAACTCACCTGCTTTTAAATACCCGGGCACTCCCCCACCTCCTCTCTGACACTCTGTATTTAATTTTGAATTTTAAACTAAACAGAATTTCTTCTTCATCGTGTTTGTTTGATACAATGTTAGAGTTGCAAAGGCAGTTAATGATTGTTAAGAAACAAACTAATCCTTCTTATTGTCAAACATCAAACAGAAGGTCATAAACCTTATAACAATAAAAAAATTCTTTTGTTCTTTCCCAGTCCTGTAGGATTCCAGAAGAGATTCAGATTGCAGCAGGGGAAGCTGAAACAAGAGTAGAGTTGGAAAGTCCAGACAAGATGATCAAACCAGACATTGTGCCTTCCCCCAAACTCAGCGTAGTTGGGAGTCACTTCCTTATCAAAGCACACAGGCGGTTCTGGGAAGGTTGTCTGTGTTTCCCCAGGAGTGGCTCTACTTACTGTAACATCAGTCAGGTTTGGTGGAGGATAGGCTGAGGAGAAATGGAGGGGGATGGTCAGAACAAGTAGTCATAGAAAAGAGTGTCTGTTAGAAGTCGGAAAATTCCCCAGGCTAGAGTATATGTAATCACAAGTCTCAGAAAACAGTGAGATGTTAGGCAACATATGCTCACATCTTATAAAATAGTTGCAATAAAATAAGGCCCAGAGAGACCTAGACTCAACCTAGAGTCTCATATTGTCAATAACATAGCAAGTGACAGAAAAGCTCTTGTGTTTAAAATGGATGGGTCATGAATTTAAAGCAAAGACAGATTTTTTTTTTCATTTTTAATATGTTTTTAATGCAGTTGAGCATCAGCAGCATGATATTACAGTAATAGCTGGAGTAATTCCACTTTCAGGTAATGCATATAGAAATTCTTAAATTGGTCTGTGTCCAACTAAAATTTTTCATTAACTGGTTGCTTTTTTCTTAAATAAAAACCAGAAACCTAGCTTTACAAATTCCTCAATTTTTTTTTCTGTAAAAGTTTATAAATACAGATAATGTCTTTTTCTAGTACTGAGCTCTGTGAAAGAACAGTAGATTCCCAAATTTGACTTGCTTTTCTTTCACACATTGTAAAAACAGAATTAGAAAAAAGTAAGTCTAATACAAAGAAAATAGTGCAAAAGTAGCAACTTACTTTTTATTCACATCCGTAGTAAAATTTATGTCACCTTGTTTAAATTAAGCAGCACTGTGAATGAAAACACATACACACAACATCATCTTGTAGTGAAATCAACTGATGCCATAGAAAATTAGAACTAAGATCAGAAAACTCCTTTTATCATCTCTTAAAAGCAACTTAAAAGAAAGGATGAAAACCTAAAGCATAAGAAAAGATGAAAATCTAAAGCTCGATGTATTCTAAATTACAGAATAAAAATGAAACTGACACACATGAAAAACACCAAACCTTCCTAATCACTGACCTTGAGAAATGCGGGCTCATACATAGGGTTACAAAGGTAGTCCAGGCTCTATGCCACTTTCATGTGCTGTCCTCCATCCCTCTCCAAACATTCACACTCACTTGGGCATCAGCATCTTCACATGGCTTTTGGTTTGATTTTTTTCAGAAGATTACTCTTAGAATAAAATAAGCAAATGCAAGTTCTCTTAACAGAGGGGATTCAGCATCTCATATTTTTGATAGCACCCTAACAGCTAACAAGAAATGTAACTTTATGGGTTGTTTCTATGTTCCAGGAATAGACCTAGTACTTTACACATATTATGTTACTTACCCTTTAAAATAATTTTATGAGGCATGTGTTATTATTTTTTATTCCTATTTTGCATATATGGAACAGGTTAACAAAGGAAAGAAAATTTCATTGAAGTTATGTAGCTAAGTTAAGTAGAGAGCCAGGTCAAAAGATTCAGATATTGTTGGCTTGTGACACTTCACCATCTCTGCTCAGTGGTTTTTATTGCTAGCAGTATTTTGATGTTACCTGAAAAGCCTTGTGTTCACCCCCAGAGGATAAGTCCTGATTGGCTCAGCAATTTGCACAATCTGTTTAAAACACTTACCATTGATGATGGGCTCAGTCCTGATTCCTGTTTATAAAGGAAATTTGTTCTAGTGCTCCTGGGAAACATTTCCTTTCAGTAAGGCAGTACAAGGGAAAGCCTTTTATTCCTACTCATTTCTGTCCTTTTGAGGATGTTCTTGTAGAATCATTTCTTCCCTGTAAGGCAATGCAAGAGAATGCCTTTTTACTCTTAACCTCTTCTGTCCTTCTGAGAACATTGTGTGAGAATGAGATGCCTAGATCTGCAGGATTAATCTTTTGCTTACGAGAGGAAACATGGAAAACTATACTTATATGTAGAAGTCATAAGTGAGAGTCTGGGAGCTTGAAGATACTATTTATCGAGTATCAGAACAAATCCTAATATCAGCAACCTCTGGAATTATTACTAACTTACTTCATTACGGTTTTCTGCCACTTTTATGCAAAAGGACTGGGTTGAGCCAGGACCTCTAAAGCAAATCAAGTGAACAAACAATGAGAGAGGCAAAGGTGGTATACAGATTTGGTGCAGATGAAAAATAACTGTGAATAAAAAAGAAAGACAAAAATACTCCTTAAAAATAACATTGCTCTTTGCTTTAAGTTTGTGACCTATATTTTCCATGAGATTTTGTTTTCTGTTGCCATGGTATCAACTTATTTCCAAACACCTATAGAAAGGCCAGGTGTGATGGTTCTTTGAAAACCATATTATAAAATGCAACCCAAGTTTTTTAAAGTTAAGGAAGAATTTGAGGTGAAAGTTAATTGTAACAATAACCAATAATTTCTAGTGTTTACTATGTGTCAAGAACTGTTATACATTTATCAATTTACTAAAACACAGAACAATTCAGTGATGAAGGTATTACTAATATTATTTCTTTCAGATTATGAAACTGAGGCTCTTACAGTTTAAATAAATATGCCAGGCCAGGTGTGGCTCATGCATATAATCCCAGCACTTAAGGAGGCTGAGGGAGGGGTATCACTTGAGACCAGGAGTTTGACACCAGCCCTGACAACATAGTGAGACCCTGTCTCTACCAAAAATAAACAGAAATACCATTTGACCCAGCAGTCCCATTACTGAGTATATACCCAAAGAATTATAAATTCTTCTATTATAAAGACATATGCACACATATGTTCATTGTGGCACTGTTTACAATAGCAAAGACCTGGAACCAACCTAAATGTTCGTCAACAATAGACTAGATAAAGAAAATGTGGTAAATATACACCATGGAATACTATGCAGCCATAAAAGACGATGAGTTCGTGTCCTTTGTAGGGACATGGATGACTCTGGAAACCATCATTCTCATCAAACTGACACAAGAACAGAAAATCAAACACCACATGATATCACTCATAGAGGGGTGTTGAACAATTAGAACACGTGGACACAGGGAGGGAAGCATCACACACTGCTGTCAGTTGGGGGGGTAGGGGAGGGACAGCAGGGTGGGGAGGGTGCGGAGGGATAACGTGGGGAGAAATACCGGATATAGGTGATGGGGGTAGCAAGGCAGCAAACCACCTTTCCTTGTATGTACCTATGCAACAGTCCTGCATGATCTGCACATGTACCCCAGAACCTAAAGTATAATAAAAAAAATATAAAAATAAAAAATTAGCCAGGTGTGGAGGCAGAAAGGAGGTTAAGGCAGAAAGGTTGTTTGACAGCAAAGAGGCTGAAGCTGCAGTGAGCCATGCCACTGCAACTCCAGCCTGGGCAGCAGAGTAAAATAAGCCATAGAAAGTATTTTAATCTTTGAAAGAATGACCAAATTTTGGTGAACTATACATTAAAGTTACTCATTAAATTATTTCACTGTAGCATGCATGACGAAAGATCAACTTTTGTTTAAAACATATTTGTGGGTAGAAAGCAAATATAAAATTTTAAAACCTTTATCACAAAAAAAAGTTGGTTTCAATGGAGTAAACCCATATGATATTACACATAGGTTTAATTACTGGGTAAAATGATCAATTAAACAGGCAAACAAATTAAAAATATTTTACCTCTAAAAATATAGGGATTATATCTTTGATAAAAATTTGAATAATGTAAATAAACTTCAATTTCATTGAATTGTTTGTAGCAATAAAAAAGTTTCTTAAAAAAACTATGATGCTATTTGTTCCAACCTAAAATTTTATTTAACTTCTTTATTCTTATACTAAAGCAGAAATAACTTTATAATTTATTGTGTGATCGCCAAAATTCATTCTTGATCAATGTTTAACATCACTTTTTGCAAACTTGAAAAAATAAGAAAAGTTTGTAATACTGAAATAAGTTGTTCTTGTTCTACCTAGACCTCTTTAAAAAATAACAGGTTACATATTTAAAGGGGAGTGTTGGCTTTTTGACATCTACATACCCATTGTTCTTTCTAAGCTTTTGTTCGCTAGCTCAGGCTGAGAATGGATAATTATATGTAATGGAAGACAGCTGTGATGTACGAAGTGTGTTTTTTCCCTTTTTATCTTGTGCTTGAGTGCATAATTCCCTTCCTGCTTCAGTATTACATAAGGCTCAATTTTCCTATGTTTATATTATCCTGAAATTTTAGTGTGAGGGTTTTAACAATCAAAATCAATTATAGTTTTGTTTTTACATTTGGCTAGTGCCTTAAGTTATGGATTAAAGTGTGCAATCTCTAATACTAGACTATGTTGTTAAGGAAGGTGGTAATTGTTCTGTGTATCTTAAAAATGATGCCACTATTTAAAGAAAAGATAATAAAATCTTAAACACATATTAAATTAATTCCTATTATTATTTAAGTAGGGTATTGGGTAATGTCCACTTTTTTGGTAGTCTTTTTTTTTTCTTTTTCAATTTCAACTTAGACCTTGAATTTTTTTTGTCATTAAGACCTCCAAAGTTTGTATTCATATCATTCATAGTATTTAAAATAATCTTATTACTGTGTTGCAGTGTTTACCACATTCATTTTCTTCTGTGCTCTGATCTTTCCGGTACATTACTGAAATAGGAATATGGTCTCATCACATCTTGGTGGCTCCATGTGTTCCCTTTCCTCATGCCTTTAATTCTCTCCACATACCTTATATCAGAAGTAATTGGGTAATTAGCCAGAAATGCTGTCGCCTGAGTTGGGGTGTAAAAAATGTCTCATTGAACAGAATAATCTTTCTTTGTACTCATGATTCATTTTTGATGTGCTACAACTATCAGCAGGGAAACTTTCCTCCCTATTGAGATTGTAACAAGCCTTTAAGACAAGAATAGACAGAGAGGTTCTGTTATTAGTCTCAATTCTAAGGCAAATTGTGTTACTCTTCTATAGTCACATTTTCTGCCTGCACAGTATGAGATTTTAGGAGATGGCAGGAAAATATTCTGTGGAGGGTTTTATGAATCACAAGATAAGGGTTCTATTGTGGGCCACTTGATGAAAATTTGTAGCTGATTTGGGTTTTTAAAAAGCTGGAAGGCATTTCTGGAAGTCTGAAGAGCCCACTAGGTTATTTGGTTTCAACTCCATTTTGATGCAGTGTATAGATATCCAGAGCAAAATGCCCTTCCGTGGAGAAAATTCTGTTTCTGGCTATCAGTTGCATCATGATTCCCAAGCAAATAGCTGAGTAAAAGAAAACATCCCTTAAAGACTCTACTGCATTCTTGTAATAAATCACAAAAAACATTGGTATCAGCTTTCTTAGTCATTCTGCAGGACTATAGTTAAGAATATTTCCAGATGTGTCTTACTGAAGGGAAGGTAATTTTCTTTCATGCACAAGAGATCCTTTCTTAACATAGAAGGGAAAAAAAATCAAACCCGTTTTAGTCCTCTGCAGGTGACAAAATTTCAATTTCCTGTATTCTTGGACTGCTAGCATTTTGCTCTTATCCCATGGGAATGAAGGGAGATATAATCATAAGACTACAAATACTTCTAAGGTAATATAAATGAAGGAGGCAATTTTCCAGTTTCCTGACAAGGTAGCTTCATGGAACAATAATCTGAAGAAAAGAATGCACAGGAATGGAACCGATTGCTTGGGCTTGTGGTAAAGAAACCATCCCTTCAAATATTCAAGTTAAGAGAAAAGGAATTTCCTTAATGAGGTACTGAGTTGTTCACCAGGATAAACAGAAACTTCAATGGAAATAGTGTCCCAGTTTGTCAAAATTAATGATAGACCAAGCCTTTCAAATACAAATGGCAAACATAGTGGAAATTTTTGTCTTCTTGTAATCACATTCTTGCTTAGTGGTAACTGAAGCACAAACGGATCTATTACATCTAAAACTCTCCCGCGTAAATTGATGCTACGTGTAGTATCACAGTGTGACACCAGTAGAGATCTTTCATGGTCTGGAATTACAGACCGTATTTCTTTTTCTCTCCCATTATCCTACTCCTATCCCTCTATTCTCAAGAGATAAATGCAATATAGACAGAGCCTTATATGAACTTTCACTATATTTCTCCAGTTTAAAACCATGTAAGTTAAGGTGTGTCTGCATTCACTAAGGATTATGTGGATGAATACTTATTAAACAATATTAAGAGTTCAAAGATTCCCAAATGTATTTTATTTTAGTTGCCTGGGCTACTATGCAAATTTACCCTATAACAATGCATTATTACAAAATACATTTCTGGTTCTAGCTCTATATAATATTAGCTTCTTTATGATTTTTTTAAAACAACGTACATTCAAGGAAGTGGCATGGGACAGTGCGAATGGAAAGAAGGGTTCTACAGTCCGTAAATTTGGCAGAAGGGTCAAAACAGGTTTCTTCATGGTGGCATTTAGCAGTCTTATTTTCTCTACCTTATTTTAGACAATGCATCCCTTTTTAGGCACTGGTGATCCAAGGGACACCATGGAAAATGCTGTCCTCTATGAATTTTGTTTTTCATGCACACAAATATTAGTATTAATAAACAATGAAATCATTTTCTAAATATTCTATTGCTTCTGGTTGACAAATTATTATATTAATCTATAGTAATCCTGTAATACTGTTGTCTTTTGTTTCCTTTTCCTGTTTCTAAATTTAATTATAAACAGTGATAATTACAAGTATACAAATATTCATATAAAATACAAAGAAGATAAGTATGTTTGTTTTCCACAACATGCAGTATTTTGAGTTTGCTTGGTGAACATGAGACAGATTTTGCAAGAAATATTTTTATTACACTTGAATTTCACTGAATCCATCTGTTATAAAACATTGATATAGATTTTGGGGGTTCTGTATCTATATCCTCTATTTGAGAACTATGTCCAATATTTGAATGTAAGGCTAAATATAATTTTTATTGGAATGTTGGCTTGCCAACTAAGGAGTCTTGTCCTTTTGAGTTAGCACAGTGTAACTCTAATGAGCTGTAAATGTACAACTGTATTATACAAGACAATATGTGATATGTATAGTAAAAAAAGAGTTTATCAAGCAATTAAGCTTCTGTGGGACATTCTTAGATTAAAACTAGAACAACAGATTAATGTAATCCCAGCTGAGTAAAGCATATGGTGCTGAGAAAATATTTTGCCATTTTAGTATTAAAGTATGTTCACTAGTTGTTATAAAAATCAAAACAGTGTAGCATTTTCACCACAGAAGTGTTGCTGTGACATTTATGGCAATTTTCACAGCAATTTGTTGTTATTTATTTGGCATTGATTATACATTTTGTTCCGGTTATTTGTTTTTTTCCCCTAAGTACTGCACAAAGGGATCTGTGGTTGAGTAATCCAGTTCAAATTAATAAGTCAAATATGAAGATGCACATCCTGATCTAAACAGTTTCCCACAACCCAGGCAAAATGGTTGTGTAGCATCACCAGTCCAGTTTAGATAATGTATCGCATTTGAAAACGGTGAATGGTAATGCAAAAATAGAAGTCTGCTTTAGCAAAGATATTGTCATCAAATACAAAAACGTGTTCAAATGTGAAAATTTATCAGATGAAAGAAAATAATAGCCAGTCAACTTTTCAAACCGTTTATAATCACAAAGACCTTATAATTAAACAACTTGTGTGGTAGTAACCTTTTTCCTTATATGTCTTTTTTTTTTTTTGCTCGCCTCTGGAAAAAAAAAATCTTTTTTTTTTCTTGTTTACTCATAGGGTTAAATTAGAGGAGTCTTAAAACAAAACAAAAGATCTACAAAGAAACATAGTGTATGTAGGTATATGTACACACATATGTATATATGTATATATACATACATTATTACAGTTGAGAGGTATAAATTCTCATATTATCATTAGAGACTACAGTGGTTACTTTAATTCAAAATACATCTATTTACTTCATCCAATTTTGAAAATGAATTTCAAGGTTAATTTATCTTCAATTTAGTAATTAGGAAACTAATCAATGTTCAAATATTATGCATTACTTTGTAAAAAGTAATGCCTTCTTTATTCCTTTTTTTGTGCCTCAAAAATATATTTGCATGTATGCCATCTTATAAATTAAATGTTATTAAAATTACTAAGGTATCGGATCCTCATACATATGCTTCCCGGGGGATATGCTATATCAATTTATATCGAAATTCCTTCAAATTATATTGCTTGCACTAGGCAATTAATTTGTCTTCACTTTAATAAACATCATGGATGCCAGAATTATTTCTTTTGGCTAAGAGCTAGCATCATTCAAGGCAAAGAAAAGAGTTCAGGAAAAGGTAAATGGCATTCACTTATAAGCCATGAAACTAACTGTTTAATTGTTTTGTTTGCTTGTTTTTAGGAGGGGTGAGTAGGATTGATTAGTGTAGTGTGGAAGGTAATAAATGAACATATTCCTCCTGATGAAGAAGGAGTAAATCTAATTGTGATCTACATAAGCAGCACAGAAAGCAGCAAGCAAGCTATCCGAAGGCCCTTATATTGCTATGATGGCAGTAATCCCTTAGCACTTTACAGGCAACAGGTTGCTGTAACAATAAATTTTAATTACAGAACATAAAAAGTTATGTTATTCTCAGCTGAATCAGTGTGCCATGAATTCTTCCATACTATCCCAGGTGAGACATATGTCAATCTAGCACTTGCCAAAAATGATCTTGACGGTGGAGGGACCCTCCCATCCCTAAGTCTTTCAACTCCTGGTAGCTGGACCAGAAATAGCTTGCATTGCAACGCTGACTGCATTTGTTGGGTATATTTTGGCATATTTCCCTAGCCTACTAACTAAAAGCAGCTGAAATTTAACTGAAAGAACATGGTGGACTGAAACCAAGTATATGAAATTTCAGATTCAAAGAATCCCCTGAAATGAAGAAACTATAAAACAAGTGTAATTTTTGGCTTTAGTCCTGCAGTTACTGAGAGGAGCTGTTGACTCAGTGGTAGGGAGATTACCTTCCCCAACCCCAGGCATGCAATTGACAGTCCCTCTGCAGAACCTCCCTTGCTGGCTTACCCCTGGCTAGGTTTCTGCATTCACACGGTTTCTTCACACATAGTTTGCACATTTCCCCACTGGCTGCTCCTTCTTGCTGCACTTAGTCATAAAAATCTGAAAGTTGGTAGGGAAAAATGCAAGTATGGGCTATGTAAAATATGAGAGTTTCAGTGGGTGTCATAGGCTCTTAGAGTTCTAAATGGATCAGATATTGACAATATTTGTCTCTAAATTGCCTATGGTCTGTACCACTTACTAGATGTGAGACACAGGGCACATTAGTTAACTCATTTTCCCTGTTTCCTCATCTGAACAATAGAGACTTAGAGAGACCATTCTATGGGTTTATTGAAAGAATTAAATGAGATATGCCATACAGAAATTGCCTGGTTCAGAGTAAGTACTCAGTAAGGACTTTCCATAATCACTGTTGTTGTTTTTGTAGTATTTTTCTATTGCTGCCTACACAAACATATTCAGCAGTTTGAAACAATGCAGACTTAATATTTACAATTTATGTAGGTCAGAAGTCTGAGTGGGCTCAGCTGGGTGTTTTACTTAGGTCTTCATAAGACTGAAAGAAAAGAAGGTGTTTATATAGGGCTGTGTTCCTTGTTCAAGGCTATAGAAAAGAATTAACTTCCAAATTCATTCAGCTTGTTGGCAGTTCAATTCCTAGTGGTTGTTGTAATGAGGCTCCTATTTATTTTCTGTCTGTCATTCAAAGGCTGGTCTTTTCTCCCTAGAGGTTGCCTTTATGCCTTCTCTTGCTTCCAGGTGGCTTCACTCCAGCCAAGGTGGTTGAGTCTCTGTCACACATAGAGCCTCTCTGACTTCTCCTTTACCTCCATCTCTGGGTCTAATGCAAGCTGAGAAAATTCTCTGCTTTTAAGAACTCCTGTGATTAGATAAGGCCCATCTAGATAATCTAGCCTACTCTTCCTAGTTTAAGTTCAGTAACCTTAACTACATCTACTGTCTTTTTTTAAGGCAAGGTAACATATTCACATGTTCTAGGGATTAAGGCATTGACATCTCTGGAGGGCTAGTCTGTCTATTACACTTAGGTTTTTGTAAATCAAAATATTCTAAATATAAGCCATAGGCTGGCAGCCTTTCCCTGTTCCTTTTTTTTTTCACTTGTTTGTTTGAGCAGCTTGTATTAAATATCCTAGGCTGTTTAAGAAACTTGTAGTCTAGTTGGGAAATAAAATCGATATACTCCTAGATATAAGGGATTTCAGAGCTATAAACAAGATGTCTGAAGACACAAAGGAAATTGCAGTTATTTCTAATGGGAAGAAAAGAAGATCAAAGAAAGAAGTCTCTCTTGAATAGGTAGCTTTTGAAGTATGTCCTGAAGGATGAGTAAGGAAAAGGTATTTTTTTATCTTATGAACAACACAACATGAAAGCAAGGAGGTATACCGTGTTCAGGAAGTGGCATTTGCCTAAGATAATACGTAACAATAATGGGACTTTGTATAACCTTGCTAAGAGGTTAGAATTTTATAATAGGAGGCAGTGAAGCTTTTAAACCCCAGGAGGTAATGACTAAAAGTCATGTCTTAGAAAATTAAAGTCTAGTGTCAATGTGGGGGGACGCCTTGCAGGCAGGACTGGTTGGAAGGCTCTTGTGCGGAAGGTGAATTAGAAGTGAGGATTGTGATGGTAGACGTGGAAAGAGGCAATGATGTTATGAAACACGTTCAGGATGTTGAATGGAATGTGCTGAAAGGTAAATGTAGAGTCAAGATGTGATACTTTTTAGCCTCAGCAACTGGGAAAGGTGATGCCATTTTTCCAAGATAATCGAGATGTGATGAATAGATTTTCTGAGTGAGAAGATAAGGAGTTTGGATCTGTGCATTTAACACAGATGTTCATGGAATGTCCAAAAGTAAAAATTTCAGAAGGAAATTGAGAGTTTCAGGCCAGATATATCTATAGGAAATTCATCAGCATAAATATGATCATTGAGACAAAAGAATGAGTAAGGTCCTTTAATGAAAAAGTGAAGAAAAAGAACTCTGCAAACTGTTTTTGAGACTAAGGCTAATCCACATATGAAAACTAGGTAGGAGAAATGTAATTGGTAAAGGCAGTTCAGATAAATCATCTGGGATACCTGAGAAAGTCTTCCACAGTGAGGCTTCATAACTGAAGGTGGAATTTGTGGTCAGAGTGGGAAAGTTTTCTCTCCAGGAAAAGGTAGCATTTGCTGGAGCGAGTGCAGCTGCAAGTAGTAGTGGACAGCCGAAGATTACCTCAAGGGTTCTGGAAGGTTCTGGATGGGCTGAAAATGTACCTCTGGTTGAGCTAAAGGCCCTCCATTTGGCATGCACGCCACATGGGATCTGGGCAAGGAAAATGGATCAAGGCTGACTGCCCAGTGCTGGTTTCAGCTATGTCAATCTGTGGTTAGACTAGTTACTTACATTGAGGAATCTTTCTTCTTTAAGCTCGTTTACTTCTATCCTTTTATTATGATGATGATTTTGTTTTGGTTATCTCCCTTGGTCTCCTGGTAAAGATCCTTTGAGGAAAAAATCCATGTTTCCTCTGAACCAAGGAGAAAGACTTTACTCATAGTTAGACAAGAATAACCAGGGACATCATTCGATTCTTGAAGCAATAGTTCTCCACCATTTTTGACTAGAAACACCTTATGGGTAAAAAAAAAAAAAAAAAGTATATTTATATATATTTCAATTTTTCTCTCAAATTTTTACTTTTAGACATTCCATGAACATCTGTATTAAATGCACAAATCCAAACTCCTTATCTTCTCACTCTGAAAACCTACTAATCTGTCTCTCTCTCTCCCCTTCTTTTCCAAAACCTTCTTTCTTTGAAACGCACTTAAGCTGACTTTATCTCCCAGTGCTCCTTCTTATTGCTATCATATACTGATGCCTTGCCCCCAGTTCCTCTGCCTCATGCAGTATTAACTTTAATAGCTTGTTTATTGTTTTTATTTCTAATTCAATGTCTGTCACCATCTTGGAGATTCTTTTTTTTGTTTTTTTTTTTTTAGATGGAGTCTCACTCTGTCTCCCAGGCTGGAGTGCAGTGGCGCGATCTTGGCTCACTGCAACCTTCGCCTCCCAGGTTCAAGCAGTTCTCTTGCCTAATCCTCTCAAGTAGCTGGGATTATAGGCACATGCAACCATGCCTGGCTAATTTTTTGTATTTTTAGTAGAGATGGTGTTTCACCACGTTGGCCAGGCTGGTCTCGAACTCCTGACCTTGTGAACTGCCTGCCTTGGCCTTTCAAAGTGCTGGGATTACAGGTGAGAGCCACCATGCCTGGACCATCTTAGAAATTTAAACATCGTATGATACCCTTCAACACTTTGGCTTTTCATTAGCCTGACCCCCTTAGCTACAAAAATCTCTTCCTCTATATTCCCTTGGTTCTATTCTAGATATTATCACTACAGGTTGAACAACCAATGTTCAAAAATCTGAACTTCAAAATATGAAAGTTCATATTTTGAACTTTGTGCTCCAAAATGTGAAACTCTTTAAGTGCTTACATGCAGCCTAAATCAGATGGGATTTTTCAGATTTGGGATGCTCAGCCAGTAAGTTTAATGCAAATATTCCGTAATTTTTTTAAAAATTCAAAATCTGAACATTTCTGGTCCCAAGTGTTTTGAATAAGGGATACTCAACCTGTACCAACAACTATCCTTTCTTCAAAAACCTAAGCTTCAAACTGTCTTTTCTTACATTGACTCTATTGGAAGAACTCTACTTCTAAACACACTCCAACTCTATCAGTAACATTTCTAGCCACCTCCCCTACTGTCACCCTGGCAAGACGTACTTCCTCCTGTAGTACTTCAGTGATCCCTTTCCGGTCTCCCTGCTGTAGTCCGCTTAGAAATCCTGCATAGCATAGAGCAAGAGTTCAATAGAGAGTTGTGGAATTAATGAGTGATTTATGCATGTTGAGAAAAAAGGGAGTTTGAGATCAAAGCAGTTCACAGAATATGTGCTAAGGTAATAGTCACTCTTTGACACTGCCTTCATTGCTTTTTACGTCTTAGAAAACCTGGCATCTAGATTTGGCCATTCATATTTATTTCATCAGATGAAGTGCTTTGGAGACTCACCTACTCTCACTTCAGTTTTCCACTTTCTATTTTTCTTTCCTTTTTTTTTTTTTGAGATGGAGTCTTACTGTCAGCTGGAGTACAATGGTGCTATCTTGGCTCACCACAACCTCCACCTCCTGGGTTCAGGTGATTCTCCTGCCTCAGCATCCTGAGTAGCTGGGATTACAGGTGCATGCCACCACACACCCAGCTATTTTTGTATTTTTAATAGAGACAGGGTTTCACCATGGTGGCCAGGCTGGCCTTGAACTCCTGACCTCATGATCCACCCGCCTTGGCCTCCCAAAGTGCTGGAATTACAGGTATGTGCCAGTGTACCTGGCTTTCTTTATTTTCCTTCCCTCCCATCCCTCCCTCCCTTCCTTCCTTCCTTCTTTCCTTCCTTTTTCTCCCTTCCTTCCTTCCTTCCTTCCTTCCGTCTTTCTTTCTTTCTGTATTTTATCTTTCTTTCTTTCTGTCTTTCACAGGATCTCATTCTCTGCAATGTCCACCTCCTGGGTTCAAGCAATCCTCCCACCTCAGCCTCCTGAGTAGCTAGGATTATAAGCATGTGCTACCATGCCCAGATAATTTTTGGTTTTGTTTTGTTTTGATAGACATCGGGTTTTACTATGTTGTCCAGGCTGGCCTCAATCTCTTGGGGTCAAGTGATACACCCAGCTCGGCCTCCCAAAGTCCTGAGATTACAGGCATGAGCCACTGCACCTGGCCCAATTTCCCACTTTCTAAGAATCTGCAGCTGCTGAGACTGGTCAACACTGATTCATTACATTGTTAGGGCCAGTGACAACAGTCTAGGTAACAGCACAGTTCATCATCAACAGTCTGCCTTTGGTCCTGGTGAAGGAGGGGTCTGAGATGACTGAAGAGATGAATGAGAGCTGTTTTCGGGGTTTGGGGATTAATATATTGCTCCTGATTTCCTCTGGTGTGTCCTGTAAGGGAATGACTATCCCGGGTTGTTCTTGCTTTCTAACTTTATTTAAATAAGTCTCCTTATCAGCTAGCCAGATTTAAAGCCCTGTCCTCCAATTCCTCGCTGTTTAATGATGAAGACCTGTTTGTGGGCTGACAAAGGTGGGGTGGAGAGTTAGCTGGGAGCTGGAGTCATCTAATATTTCAGTCTCAAATCTTGACAATATATCAGGAATGTTTCCTGTGTTCTACATGACAGTTGGACATTTGTCAGAGTGATGACCTTGAGGCATTGTAAGATTTGGTAACATCAAAGTTTCCATTATGTTCAGTACACTCTACTGAAAGTAATCTTGTTTAGAAGGTAATGCTGACATCAGAGAAAAAGGGTCGCCGTTAACCAAAGGCCATATGAGTTACTGGGTTAACGCCTGGGCTTCAAAAGAGGGAGGCCAGTCTGGGTTCCCATCTAGTTTCACCAATTACTGGATGTGTATCCTTAGGCAAATTTCCTTGATGTCATGATTATAAATTTTACTGTGCATCAGCATCAGCTGGAGGGCTTGATAAAACACAGATTGCTTGCCACATCCAGAGTTTCTGATGCAGCAGGTCTGCGGTGGGGTCTGAGAGTTTGCGTTTCTAAAATGTTCCCATGTGATGTTGATGCTGCTGGTCTAGGAACAACACTTTGAGAACCACCGCCTTAACCTCTTTAAGTCTGTTTTCTCATATCTAAATAGGAATATTTAGAACTGACATCTTTGGGGCTGTTGAGAATAGGGCACACTTCAAAATAGCACACTCATGATCAGGACTCAGTGGAGGCTATCTCTTAAATTAATCCTCATGGTTAATTGCCTAAAGCATAAACAATTTATAATTTTAAAATGTTAAGTTTTTTAGGCAGCTGACTAACCTACTATGATTGCAAGACACATTTTTCGTATAATATGTACCCATGTCTAACAGATAAAAATGAAACTTGCCTGTGAGGCTACAACCTTTTTTATGTAGCCATTTTCAGAACTTATCACATTTATTTGTTTCCACAGATTTGTTGCCTAACGATTATGCCTCCTGTTTGGGTCCTTACAAAACAATTTTTAAAAGGATGACTATTGTGTGAATAACTGTCATAAATAATATTCATCATCAGAGCTCTAATTGGTGATTTTTTTGAATGACTATAGATATGAATACAGTTGTTTTAAAAACTTACGTGTCCAATATAATTAGCCTTTATTAATGCTGTAAACATTGTCGGAAAAAGCCAAATCTCTAATTTGAAATGAGATTTTAAAAATATTAAAAATAGGCTTAGGAGGTGCTTTTTAATATTAGATAAAATAATGGTGAGACTTTTCAAATGCCTCTCTTTTATAGGATATTTTGACTATCCTGAATGTAGAAATATATTTTAATAAAATGTGGATTATTCATTAAACTCTCTATATAAAATATATAAAACATCAAATTGTATTATATAAAATATATTTTTTTAAAAGGAAAAACTTTTTCTTTCGTTATGCACTAAACATAAAATATATCAAATGAGATTGGATAATTTTATTTATTTTTATTAAGTTGGACTCTACCTAAAGGTCAGGGCACATAAGTAGATATAGACCTCATCTGATATAGCTTGGACTAGTGCAATTATTGGTTATACCCTAACTGTTGAGAGAATTAATTGTATGTCCTTACAATGTTTGGGTTACCTTGAAAAATTCAGTGACCTTTAAATTTATGATACTATATTTTATCTCTCAGGATGACATCCTTGTAATAAGCATAGGAAAGTTATTTGGCTTCAGATAGCGTCTATGTTCTTCTGGTGACATGTTTATTCACTTTGTTTATGTGGTTGTTCTTGGCCTTTTCCCCTGGATTTTCTCATATTCTTTTTGTGCTAGGGTATGATGTTTGCTATAGGTTAAATGTACTTCTCAAGTTTAGCTCTAGTTTTTGTGTTCCATATAAAAATGTATAATGAGGCCTAGAAATAGTAATACAGATTTTCTGTTCAAAACTGATTTTTTATGCTCAAAACCGTAGAGGAATTACAGCTATTATGTAGATTACTTAGGAAATAGATCTTCCTTTTAGAATGTAATTTGTTACTCTGAAGCTTAAAAAAAAAAAGTTCTGGTAGTGTATCATTTCTGAATATTCTCTTGGAATTTGAGTTTTAAATTTTTCTCTTCTTAGTGTAATAAAAACAACATATAAAAGTAATTTTTGATCCTGATGAAGTTTCCTAGTTTCATTTCTGTTAGTGTTTAAAAAGGAAAAACAATACTCTCCAAAGTTTTCCTAATTTTATGTTGAGTGAGGGAGGTGTTTGTGGTACTTTTTCTTTTGCAATTCTTTGTTCATATTAGGATTTTTTAAAGCAATTTTTCCTGCTTAATGATCTTTAAAACAGACTTTTCTTCCTTGTTATTCTTGTCTGTGACCTAATCTTAAACTTAAAATAATGCTGTTTGTATCAGCTGTAACAGGATACACCACGAAGTCTGAGCAGAAAAGTTTAGAGATACATAATAATAAGTAAAGCATAGCTTAGCGAGGTTATCTAATACATTTTAACTTTTAAGGATCATGTAATTTGAATACTTATGATATAAGATATTAATGAAAAATCCACATATCCTGGTATTGCAGGGGTGTTCCATTTGTTTAAAGCAAATAATCTATCCAGGCATTTCTCACAGGGTGGCACTGGTGAATCTGCCTTGGTGAATTTATAGTTGCCCAGGTTCTGCCTGACTTTTGCAGGCTTGGAAAACTGGTTTGTTAGCACTTGAAGAGCAGATCTAATTCTCAGAGTAGACCATTCATCAAGCTCAGAGAGGTATTCGTGTGTAAACCAGAATGCTAACTTGGGCACTTAGGTTCTCCAAACACCAAATCTTTTTTTTAAAAGATTTTTTTGTAGTCAAAACTACAAATGCAAACTCCATTGGGATACTGCTGGGTGAACAAGAAATCAGTATAAGTGATCAAGGTACCGTTCAAGTGTTGAGTGGCTTCAGGCAGATGGTCCTTATGGAAGTTTTTTCCAAATCAGACACTCTGTGTGTCCCCAGGAAGGGATACATCATGTGGTTATGTAGTGGCATAGTCTCAATGGACAGCGGTTGGATGGTTGTTTCCAGTAAACCTTCTGTTTTATGTCCTTCCTTTTGTTTGTTCTTTTGCTGACCAACTCACATCCTTTCAAGATAAAACCATCTTTTTAAAGATAGGTTATATCATTCTATCAAAGTATAAATAAATTTTGGTTCCCTGGAAAACTCCCGTTTTTTCCTATGCCTTTTAAAATCTGTAATATTTTGGCAAACTATAGAAGTTAGTTGAAATACGTGAAAGGAACCTATAATCTTCATTGCATTTTTTTAGACCAACTTCTGTATTAAAGTTGTATACAATTGCCAACGTGTATCACCTTGGAAAAATTTTAGTATTCGCTATAAAATGATTTATTTGTGAGTTGTACAGTGAATTTCTAAGTCATATTTAGTAAAAACAGTTTGTTGTTTGTTTCTGATTATAAAATAAAACGAATACATGCTTTTCCAAGAAAAATCGTAGAATACAGACATAAAAAAGATAAAATGTATTAATAATCCAGCCACACAGAGAAAACCTTTCTAAATATTTTGGCATGTGTATTTTTGATACCTTAAAATATTACTGTACTATTAACTGATTATATTAGTCAGGGTTCTCCAGACAAACAGAACCAACAAGATATATATCTCTCTCTGTGTGAGTACGCACACACAGATACATATATATACCGGGGACTTTATTTTAGAGAAATGGCTCACATAATTATGTGATTGTGGGAGCAGACAAACTGAAATTTACAGGGCACGCCCACAGATTAAAGACCCAGGGAAGAGTGGATATTGCAGTCTTGAGTCCAAAGGCAGTCTGCAGGAAGAATTATTTCTTCTTTAGAGGACCTCAACCTTTTTTCTTAAGGCGTTTGATGTGATTTGGCTGTGTTCTCACCCAAATCTCATCTTGAATTGTAGCTCCCATAATTCCCACGTGTTTTGGGAGGAACCTTGTTGGAGATAATTGAATCATGGGAGTGGTTTCTGCCATACTGTTCTCATGTTAGTGAATAAGTCTCATGAGGTCTGATGGTTTTATATGGGGAAACCCCTTTCACTTGGTGCTCATTCTCTTTTGCCTGCCACCACGTAAGATGTGCCTTTCGCCCTCCACCATGATTGTAAGGTCTCCCCAACCATGTGGAACTGTCAGTCCATTAAACTTCTTTTTCTTTATAAACTACCCAGTCTCAGGTATGTCTTTATCAGCAGGGTGAAAATGGACTAATACAGCATTCAACTAGTTGGATGAGGCTCAGCCACATTATGGAGGGTAATTTGCCTTACTCAGAGTCTACTGATTTAAATGTTAATCACATCTAAAAATACCTTTATAGTAATGTCTAGACTGCCATTTAACAAATAACTGGGTACAATAGCCCAGCCAAGATGACACAAAATTAACCATCATGTTATATAAATAAATGCATACACACATGCACACACTCACACCACACATACATACTGTGTTAATGTGTAATAAAATATACATTATGTATGTACATATATAATATGTATACATATATCCTATACTTAATATTTGTGTGTATATGTGTATATATATATAAATATTACAATAAATATTACATATATTCTCTCTCTATATATATATATAGTGTATATGTATATGTGCTGCTCCTCAGTTTCCTATCTCCTTTCTGTGCTAGTTTTGCTTAACTTACCTCCTCTCCTCTTCTTCCTTCCCATCACCTCCCCTCTACTCCTTTCCCTCCATTCTCCTTCCTTCTTCTTGTCTGCTCTCCAAACCACTTATGTAACTGATGATTTCCTGAACTCTTTTCTAAACTACAGACTCATAAGTGCCAAATGTTTACTATCATTTCCACTTGAACATCCTACAGTCACCTCAAAAAGCAAATGTCTGTAAGTGAATTTATAATCTCTTCCAATCTGTTCCTTTATTTTTCTTGTCTCCATGAATGTAATTGGCCCAGACTGTTTTTAATGCCACTTTCGCTTTTGTATGTATCAGCCTATTAACCATTCTATTGCCATTCAGTGGCCACCATGAATAGAATGTGTTGGCCAAATAGCTCACAATCCATCACCTCCGTTTGTATTTTCTTAACTGGTGCCTCTGCCTATATTCTTCATCCCTTTGAAACTGTTTGTCACACAGTTATTATGAAAACCTATTTGATATGTGAATCCAAACTTATCGTTTCCTTCCTTAGGATCTCTCAAAGGGTCCTATTGCCTTCATGGTAAAATCCAAATTCCTTAGCCTGTTACCCAAAGTCTTTCATGATTTGATCCCTGCCTAAATCCTTTGTCTCATTCATAGGAACCTTCCTTTTCATTCCTAAAATAACAGGGCATAAACTATGGATGACAAAGGATTAAACACTGGGCAAGCATTAAATAATTCTAATGAAAAACTACAACAAAACAAATTGAATCATGATGCTGACCACAGGATTTTTATAATTTGTGGTTGGTGATTTCTTAATAATATCTGAATTGCTAGTCTCCTGTTAAAGAGTCACTGGAAGTATATTTAATAAGAGTTGTTATAACACACTACAGGAAATAGAACGGACATTCTCTTCCATACAGCAAAGAGAAATCTCTTATGATGATAAAGATGCTCGTTTAATTGGAGTCAGATATGTTACAGAGGTTTAAAGTACTTCTTCCCACAAATCATCTTTTCACTTCTACTTAACATGTATTAAATCACTTTGCTTAATTATAAATATCCTATAATTCTAAATGAGATCCTTAAATGGCTTTAGGGATTGATAGAAACCATTAAAAATGAACAGATAATAGAAGTTATGTTTCATTTCCTAGGAACTGATTCTAAATTAAAACATGGATTAAATTTCTGGGAATAACTATACACATTATTTAATGTGTTCCTTAAATTTAAATTATATGAAGAAATTATTCATAACCTTATTGATAACTGGCATAAATGCCTCATAAGTGTTTGCTTATATGTTTCATATATTATGCTAAGAAAAATCACTAAATTTTTGATAGGTTTTTAAAATGTGTTAGCTCACAGTCTGTGCATTATTTTGGATTAAATGAAGAGAATTAAAGAAATCAAAATCTGAACAGCAAAGAGTGATTTACCTATTAAAAAAGTTATCCATGCTTTTTGTTGTTTTATTCTTAAATATTCTATTAACTTGCTCATTGTATCGTTTATACCTTATATTGCTGAGGATCAATCACTATTAGTTGACAGTGCTGATGTACATACAATTTTATAAAGTTGATTTATATACTCTCAAGTGCTTTCAGGTGCCCTTTCTGAATAAATTTTTATAACCATATTTAATAGATAACCATATAGTAAAAAAAAAAAAAAAAAAAAAAAACAGCTAACAATTATCGAATATATTCTGCATGCCAGGAAATGTGCTAAGTGCTCTCCGTAGAGTATACAATCCACATCTATTCTGTGATGAGGAAAGTGAGATCTGGTTAGTTAGATTCCTGACTTACTCAAATGCTGTAAGGACTGGTAATTATCATCACTGCCTTTTTAATAAAGCAGACAATTAGATTTTCCTGACAATATTCATACGTAAACTAAGGAATATGTATTTTTAAAATGTAATCTTATATGTTTCGAATGATTTAAAAGAGGCCTACTTAAGAGCAAAAGGTAATAAAGTATGTTATCCTTTCAGTTGATATGTCTTCCAGACCAGAAAGGAACTTTCCAGAGACAGAAGCATCCTGTTTATCTTCTAGAATCTTCTGCAATTGTGTTTTCTATCTAATAGTTTAAATAGACCAATAAGGAGGACTAAAAAAAAAAAAAGAGAATTACACAAAGAAAATGATAGGTCTGGCTGGGCATGGTGGCTCACACCTATAATCCCAGAACTTTGGGAGGCACAGGTGGCAAGGTGATCACCTGAGGTCAGGCGTTCGAGACCAGCCTGACCAATGGCCAACATGATGAAACCCTGTCTCTACTAAAAATACAAAAAATTAGCCAGGCATGGTGGTGAGTGCCTGTAATCCCAACTACTCGGGTCATGAGGCAGGAGAATCCCTTGAATCTGGGAGGTGGAGGTTGAAGTGAGGCATGATAGCCCCATTGTACTCCAGCCTGGGCAACAAGAGCGAAACTCCATCTCAAAAAAAAAAAAAAAGAAAGAAAAGAAAATGACAGCTGTAATTTACTGCACTGAATGGTACCCCAGTCCCAGAAGTAGCGTTTCTTGTTGAAGTCCTCGTGTCCGCTACCATCAGTGCTCGTGCCTTCCTATCTTGAGGTTGTCTCATCATGTGGCCCATTCTCAATCTCATAACCCTTCTCCATGTAAGAGTTCCTATGGCATTTTTGTTCCCTAAAACCCACAGATACCTTTGTTATAATCTGTTTCCATATTTTCTCCAATATTCTACCTATGACCTTTATTACTGAGCAGCAGAAGGGGATGACATAAACTGTTATTTTTCTATTTTTTTCCTCTTTACAACCTTTATTTTCAGTGTGAATACTTTATTATTCCTTTGTTATTAAACTTGTTATCTGGTTTTAAAGTTAATACTAAAAATTGCTGAGAAATTTTAAAATATAGATTGCTATCTCTTCATTTCTTTTATTCAAAAAAGCTATTGTTCTTATTTAGCTACTCTGAAATAAAGCTTATTAACCCACATTTGAAATTTTGCAGCCGAAAACAATGCTTATTGCCATCCCAGAAGGGAAATTTATACAGTCATGTGTCACTTAATAACAGGGATACATTCCGAGAAATGTGTAATAAGGTGATTTTGTGGTTTTGTAGATATTCTGGAGTGTGATTATATAAATCTAACTGGCATAGCCTAGAATATGTTAAAGCTTTATGATATAACCTATTGCTTCTAGACCACAGACCTGTAGAGCATGTTACTGTACTGTAGGTAATTGTAACACAATGCTAAGTAATTGTGTATCTGAACATATCTAGACATAGAAAAGGTATAATAAAATATGATATTATAATATTTTAAGACCATAGTTGTATATGTGGTCTGTCATTGACTAAAACATTGTTATGCAGTGCATGACTGTAAGTGTGTGTGAGGGTGTGTGTGTGTACGTGTGTAATGTGAGTGACTGACTGTAAACAAATGTGAAAGGCCTATTCTAGCTTTATCTGTCTGAAAGATACTTGAAAATCGTGATTAAACAGTAAAGATTCGATGTTACTCCTAGAACGTGCTTTGAACCTCCTGTCAGATCTCTTTACTCTTACATCTTACGTTCCATAGCAACAAAAGGAAAATGATATGATGAGCTTTTAATATCTGTAACTTATTTTAAAATGACACAGAGACAACATTCTGGGATATTTATTTTCAACTTTTATTAATCGGTACTCTTGTAATAACTCCAAACTATAAAAAAGAGACTAACTGTTGCTTTGTGCACTCCCGAGGGGTGATAAGTAAAATCACTTTCAGTTAGTCAGAAATGTGAAGTGCAGTCCTTAAAGGTCCTATAAAAATTTGACCATCTTTTTATATGTAGTTATAACATGATATAATGAAATGAGAGATAAACAGGGGTCCAAAATACCCTGGTTCCTGCCAAAAGCTCTCTAATAAACATGTGTTTATGAGAACATTTTCTATGTTGCCTTACAATTAAGTGAAGGGAGTTGGTTTAGAGCCCTTAAACTTTTATAATTTCAAAGCATTGCTCCACAGAATTGCCCACCCAACATATCCACTAGAAGATCTAAAACACACCTCAAGCTTACTGTGTCCAAAATAAATATTGAAAGACTACTTCACTCACAGAATTCCCGAGATCAATAAATAGAAATTCCGTCTTGTATTTGCTCAACTTAAATGCCATGATCACCCTTGACTCTTCTGTTTCCTTTCATGTCCCTCATACAATCTATGGGAAAATTCTGCCATCTCTACTTTCAACATATATATGTCCAGTCTCTCATCTTTTTTATCCACCACTGTTACTATGATAGACCGAGACACCACCATCTTTACCTTAAAATCAATGCAATGACCCCTTAAGTGAGCTTCTGGCTGGCTTTCTATGCTGCCCAGCCCCCACATCCTCTTTTCCTCTCAAGGCAGCTAGAGTGATGCTTCTACAGTGTAGGTCAGGTCATGTTCTACTCTAAACTCTCGGAGATTAGGCAGACATTGACATAAAATCTCACTTTATGTCAAAGCCAAGATCTCTAGGATTACAAACCTGATAATGATCGCTGTCCTTCTTCCCCCACCCTAATCCTCTCTGACCTCATTTTTCCCACAGTGGCTCATTTTCCTCTAGACTTGCAGGACACTTTCTGCATGGACCGTTCGATCACCAGATGCCCATTTGGCCCTTCCCTTCCCTAAGGTCCGTGCTGTACAAGAGTCACTAAAACAATTCCCTCACCTCCTATTTAACAGCAATCTGCACATCATATACTTTCTCACCCCTTTACCCTGCTTTAATTTTTCTATTTAGTACCCATCACAGTGACAGCAGAGACTCCATTGTTCACTACCTTATCCTCAGGACCTAGAGCAAATTTAGACGAATGAATGATTGATTGAATGAAAATATTAGGTTGGTACAAAAGTAATTGTGATTTTGCCATTAAAAATAATGCAATTACTGTTGCACCAATCTAATATTTCTTAGTGAAGTTGTGATATAATAACTCTTGAAATTTCTACTTTTATAGATAGATAAATAAGTAAATAAGCATCTATTTTGTCCTTTAAGATAGCTAATAGGCCAGTTTTAACCAACATATTTCCTTGGTTGTTGAGAAACTATAAAAAACAGATTATTTCTTGTGTCCTCGGTGTTACTGCAGTTTGTTTTCAGAATAGTAACAGTGTACTTGGCACCAAAGTACAGTTTGGTTTTATGTTACCTTTTCACAGGAAAAAAATGGAAAAAAGTCAGGATTATTAGTTACCTGATAACTTGTATAGCTTATTGTCATATTCCTCTTATTCTAAATGTACTATTGCTATGCATACTAAAACCACTGTATGTATATAAAGTGTCACACATTTCGTTATATTAACTTTTCACTTTACCTGAAAGCCCGACTCATTGCAAATGCATGCTGAAGAATTTCTAGACCAAGATGAGCTGCCCTGGTTTATTGCCACCTTAACTTGCTGTGTGGCCTTAAAGAAGTTATATGGCTTTAGCAAATAAGGGCCCTTATCTTTAAAATAATTGTAACACTAGGTATAATAATACCACTCTCTTACCTACCTGACTGGGTTGTTAAGGTTAATAAGATAATGGCTGTTTTAGAACTTTGAAGTCCTTCGAAGGAAGGTGTTATTACTTGAGAAGAGAAGCCTTACATTTTTCTGATATTTATAATTATTTTGGAGAAGCGCTCCATTCAGATATTTTGGCATAGCTTCCCTGACAGGTTCCTGGAGGCATGTTTGCCTTCCTTAGACAACTGTTTTGAGGTACAACTTCAGGTATTCTACATGCTGGCGGAACTAATCTCTACAATCTACCAGCTTTGCACATGTGTTCTGCAGTATAACTATTAAAAAGAAACAAACGGTGGCCTGAGACATTTCTGGCACCTATTTTGCAAGATACACATTTGCCAAACTTCCATTTTCTATTACAGTAAGTTGAAACTTTAGAAGTACCTGTCCAAGGTAAACTTGGTTTCTTAAGAAGTTACATTCCATCCTCCATATGATTTCATTTAGTCAAGATAATGTCTCAGGAGTGGATATCTTTAAGAATCTAAGAGGATTTCCCCTTCTCTTGCCTTTAAAAAAAATCATTTCATTTTGCAGCCTGGAGGCTAGATTTGATTAATCGATTTCCCTGTTCTATTTAAGGATTGTTTTTATTAATGCACTTTTCAAGCTGAGACACAGCATTATCGCCTTCTCCATCATTGTACTAAGTGTTGAGATCTGAGTAGGCCAGCTGTAGCAGCTGTGTTTCCCCTTGGATCTGAAAGCTAAAAACTTTCATCTCCTTTGCTGTCTCAGCTGCTGGTCTGAGGCTATGGCCTTCCCATAACTCAAACCAGTTTCAAAGCAACGTAAGTAACCTCTTTGGAATGCTTTTGGAAAACCACAGAAAGGTTCTTTAAAAGTACACCACTTATATACTTTAAATGAATGTTTCCATTTTAAGGTAATAACAGCATAATGTCAGGAGTCAACAGATGATATTTAACTACATTTGAACATAGTGTAGACATGTCTATATAGAACAATTAAAAACAGAAAAGAAAGACTAAAATCTTGTGTTGGTATTGTGAAAATGATCTGATAATGGTGGAATGTCTGAATCAAAGATTATATTTTCAAATACTGTATTCATAAAGTGATATATTCAATAAGCTTAAAGGCTTTTTTCCTATATAAAATATAATTTGAAAAGATGTCATCATCAAAACTAAAAATAGTATCGATTATCTTAACTAGTGAGAAGACTTGGACTCACAGGGAAATGTCTAACAATGGACTTTGGCTTACTTGGGGTCTGGGGAATATTTGCATCCCTTTTAATTGCAATTAAATTATCAGTAAAAAAAAAACATGAATGGTGATTTATAAGACTATAGGTCATTTGAGTAAAATTTGACATTTACCTCCAAGAATACCTCTGGACAAAAATAACAGCCTTTGTTTTTTATATTTGTCTTGGCTTCATGAAGGAAATTGCCGCTGGAACTTCACTTGTTCTGACTACGTGGTGACTTAACTAAAACTCCATGTTGCAGTTTTGTTTGTAATTACAAAAAAGATTACACATTAGATTTTACATTTATATCTTTCTTACCATCTCCCTAGTGTTTAGTGGTGAGAAGCCTCATTTTAGGGCAATTGGCAGAGCAAAAAATATCTTTGGGGCTAATTTATGTGTGTAGTTGAAATGTTATATAAAAATAAACCAGGTTTCAATATTTCAGAGTCTCCAAGGCCACCTCTAGAAACCAACAAAGTAGGGAAAACTACCAGAGTACAGGAAAAATAATTTATTAGTCTCGAGAATTCTGAATACATTGTTTTTAGAAATGATTTACTGCATGGATTTCAAAGCTTTTCTTCATAATCACTTGTATTACCTTATCTGGAAAGGCAGATTATTGCACTTCTCCAGAGCAACTGCTTGTGCTCCTGGGGGATTAAAACAGGTAGACATGCTATCACTTTCCCCTCTGGGAGCTCCCCAGACATTATGGGCATTAGGCTTAGCTTCTAGTGACCTATTCTTGAACCTGTACCATTCAAAGGCAGCATTGGCTTGTATAGTATTGAGAGTGGCCTTTTAAAAAAATATTGTATGCTTTATGAAAATATGTTTTTACAATTTATTTAATTTCTTTCCAAGAAACGATTTTTCTTTTCATTAGGAACACGTATGTATCACACACTAAAGTGCATACATATAAAATACAAGAGAAATATAATGTAAGCTACAAATATGAGCCACGAGTAATTTTAAATCATAGCAGCAATATAAGGAAAAGGAAAAAGGTAAAATCATTTTAAAGAATATTTATCATTTAGCTCAATATCTATTATGTGAGCACTTTAAGGTATAAACGAGTTAAAAATGTTAATGAGATCTACACTCTTCTCATATTAAATCTCTAAAATCTGTGCACATTTTGTACTTACAGCACATCTGAATTCATGATCTTCACAGTAGGTAGTGGCTACTTATTAGGCGGCAAAAAATAGGATATGTGTACACTCAAAGACTTATTTTGAAATAAAAGTTAAGGTAGAACTTTAGGAATTCTAACCAAATCAAATTTTGAACATTTTTTCTTCAATCTACTGGACTAAAATTGATATTAGAGTGATCTTTAACAGAATTACCTTAGTTATAGTCATATCCCTTCAATTTCACTAATGGTAGGCACATGCTTATTTGGTGGTACACTTAATCCTATACCCTTATTTTCCAGAGATTGCTTTGGAGGAATTTCAAGGTGTTATCTATACCCAAATGGACGCTGGATTCACTAATTATTGAACCATGAGGCCATTCTAACATCAATATTATTCACATAATGTATACCTTCTTGATTTAATTAAAAATATATGGAAACACTTGCATTTAAAATATTTTAAATGTTAGAATTTGACTTTAAACTTGTATTTTTGTTATATTTATGCTGAGGAACAATTGGATTTTCAGGTGAGTTAAAGAGCAGGAAGAGCAGTGTTAGGCAAGCACAGGGTATCCCTGAACCCTCTAAATGATTTGCCCTTTGCTCATAAATCTTTTGCCATGGTCAACACAAAGCCTAGTATTGATTTACCAGTGAACCATCTTGTCATCTCTGGGCTCAGGTTCTTTGACCTTTTGTTTGTTCCTGTAAAATTATGGCATATCACAAACTTCTTTTCTAATAGGTCTTTTAAACTTTGAAAGGCCAAGAGACTCTGTGGGAATATATTAAACAGTTGAATAATCCAGAAAAAGGAGGTTAAAAAAATAATTGCAGACAGCTAAAGGTCAGATAAACCTTTATCGAGTCCAAAAACACAAACAATTCTCTTAGAAGCAAAGGATAGAGAAGGAGAAGGCCCCAGTTTAGTTTAGTTCTGACAAAATTCACTTTGAGTTTCTTAGAAAGGCAAATATGCATTTCCTTTGTAGTAGCTTAGTAGGGTGCAAAGCAAATTTTAAAATGTGACTGCTTCTAAACAATGTAAAGGGAACGCAAAAATAGCAATTTAAACAAATGTAATCCACATAAATAGAATGATTACAATTTATTTCACTAAATAACTATTGGTATAAAGTGATTTAGTGGAGTTAATATAGTCTTCTTGGTGCTATTTTTCACACACATGTAGATAAATCACCTATAATTGCTGATTTACAGATAAGGTAAAGATAAGTTCAATAGCCTGAACCTTCATGAAATAAATGTAGGGAATTAGGATTTCCACTTTTGGTCAGCTTATTTCATAATCTTTCAATTAATTTATTGAGAACTTAATTTATTATACAGCTCCACCACCTGATCATTCCTCTGCTGCATATATATTTTATTGCCTGCAAAGAGATTCTTCTTGAACTCTAATTTCTAGGATCATTTTTGCTACAGTTCTGTCTATGAAAAGAATGAAAGTTAGCTTTGCATTATATGTTGTATCATTTGTTTTCAGATTATTACATATCTCTTGTTAAAATTTTTGGAGAAATATATTATTACTGAAGGAAACTTTCTCCAAGACATACTCCAATACCTTCACCTGAGACAAACAGGTTCACCTAGCCCCTATTTGTCTCAGGTGATGCTAAAATGCTGTTTTCTATGCAAGTATAACCAAGTGATGGACCATCAGAGGCCTTTTGGAGAATTGAAGTATATTTTAAAAAGAATGTTTGGCCAAATATATATCTAAAAAATGTTTTACTTCTCCTTAGCAGTCTTTTGCTAAGATCTGTAACACTGTTAGAAAAGGGAATTGTGACTTTAAATTCTGTCTTACTCAAGGCGAGTCTCAGTCCCCAGTCAGTGAATGAAGGAGGTATTGATTTAGGGTCTGAAAACCACATTATTTTTAATTAAATTTTTAAATAGTTAAAACAATCACGTAGTTTAATATTCAGAAATTTTAAAAAGGATATGCAGTAAAAGTCCTTCTGCTTCCTAGCTCACCTCCACAGGAAACCCCCAAATCACTAGTTAAAAAAAATTCTTCCAGACATAATTTTAAGCACATGAAAGCAAATACATGCTTATCCTAGGAATAGTAGCATCTTATACATTCTGATATCAATACATAATAAACTTCCTCATTCTTTATTGTAGCTATATGGTATTCAATTTGTGAATTAAGTATACTTTATCCATTTCCTTCTTAATAAACATTTATATGGTTTTCAATCCCTCTAATGTAACTAATAGTTTTGTAGTGAATAATCTGGTATAAATGTCCTTTTGAAAGTATACAGAATTATCAGTAAAATAAATTCCTAGATTTAACTCACTGCATCAGAAAGTATATGCACCTATAATTTTTTTAGATATTGCCAAAGTTTTCTTCCTAGGAGTTATAGAAATTATTGTCCCAATAGCAAAAAAAAATAGTTCTCATTTAAAAAAAAAAAAAAAAACCTTAACCAACCAACATTGTAATAATTTTTTAAAGTTACTGCTTTTTTGTCTATGTGATATATCATTATAATTTTAATATACATTCCCCTTATTATGGGTAATGTAGAGTATTATTTAATGTGCTTAGGAGCCATATAAAAATACAACTATATATTATTTACATATAAATATATATATGTGAATATTTTAACTATTTAAAAATTTAACAAAAATTATCTGGTTTTCAGACCCCAAAATGAATACCTCCTTCATATGTATATATATATATGTATATATATGTATATATAATATATATACATATATATATATTACTGTGTGTGTGTGTGTGTGTGTGCATGCAAAAAACCCAACTTCGCTATATACTTTTCCTTGTTTCTCTTTTTAGTCATTTTCTTATTGATTGGTATGAGTTCTTTATATATTAGGAAATTTGGCTGTCATAGGAATTACAAATATTTTCTATTTCTTATTTATCTTTTAATTTTGTTAATGGTGTTTTGTGCCATACAGAAAATTGAGGTTTAAGTAATTAGGTTTATTGATTACTTCTTTTTTTTTATGGGTCTGGCTTTTATTAGAAAGGCCTTTCCTATGCCAAGGACTTAAATTATTTTCCCCATTATTATTCCACTCCACTTATGGTCAAAATCAGGTAATTGGGTCAAGTCAATTGTCAATAATTCTGGGCATTGTAACTGCTCTGCTGATTAATCATGGCCAGCACACTGCAGAGACCTTGTACTTGTTCTGATTGAGGAAGAGAGGAGTTCTTTATGTTTCCCGAGGGACTCAGCCCCAACACTTGACTGAACCTCTTTTAAGCCCAAATGGTCCAGCAGTAAGAAGCTGTTTAATTTTAAGGGCTGCTGGGGAAATAAGTGAACACCAGATTTCCCTTCTGTCTTATTCATAATTTATGTATGGTCTGATAATTGAGAGTTGACAATAATTTAGTTTTACCTGGGTTTGGTTGTATACATGATTCTTATTCCTCATTGTTTTAGATAATTTGAAGTTGACTGTGTGTTATTAATGTGTATTATTTTATTAACATAACATCATTGCCTTATTGGCATTAAAATAATGAATTACACTATAAACTTACTTTTGATGATTTAATTAGTAGAATTAAAAAGCTTGCTCTTGTTCTGTTTGCAACAACATAAATAGGAATTGTCTTCATATGTTAATTTGTAGTTTCATATTCACTTCAACTAAGTATTTTAATCTTATTACTGAAAAGATTGAGGTTTGACAGTAGAGTCAATTATTACCTATGTAACCTTGCACAATCATTAGGTACATGGCTTCCAAATGTGAACTCTTGCCTTGGTTTTCTCATCTTTGAAATGTGAGAAATATTAATACTCTTCTCAGAAGATTATTGTGAGAAGTGAATGAATTAAAAACCTATAGAGAACTTATGCATGGCACTTATTGAGGGTTCAGTAAATTTTAGTAATTTTTTAAAAAAATATCATTACTATTGTCCCAATGATGAGATCCAGATTCAGATAATTTGATAGAGAGTGAGTATAAGTGGTAGACTGGCTGTAATCTATGGGCTGTTTGTTCCATACGAAGGTACAATTTTATTCCATTTTAGATATCTCCAGATCACAGCATTTTGTGTTTAAATCTTTGAGACCATATCTATTTCCTTTGGATGATCAGGACAGCTGAACATCTAATCCATTCTTTTTGGCCCTCATTGTGATTGAAACAGCTGAATTCATCATACAATGATGTCCTTTGATCATTAAGACAGCCAAAATGAAAGCATTGGCCATGCTGCCTAAGGTCCATTTATTTTGGAAATAACTTTTGACAGGTAAGACATAGCCCCGTATTGCCTTCCTGACATTTCATTGATATCTTATGCAGCTTCTGGTAGCATATTCATCATTTAGTTAATACACTTTTTGTTATCATTTGTTCACTGTTATCTTAATAAATGTAAACAGATGATTCATGAATTCATGGGGTTGATTCATTCAGAACCATTTTATTTGCAGATGGCTTGAGAGGCAGCAGAGGAGAAGGCATTTTGTGCTTTTGTTGCTGATGTTTGTGATCTAAGGCAGGAAGATAGTTCAAAGGAGAGCAAACTGAAGTGGCTCAGGAAAAAAACGTTTTTCATATGCTTACATAGTGACAAGGGTGGGATTTTCAGTCTATAAAGATTTAGCTTGAATTGGTTATGATTAAAGCTGTTAAATCATGCTGTTGCTAGGATGAACATGAATTCGTTACTAATGAAAGGGCTTTATTAAAATTTTAAAAGAGTTTGTTTTAGAACATTATCTAACGAATATTACTATTTTTCTTTTATCCTAATAAATATTTGTTTAATTAATTTATTATGATGCTCCATTAATGTTACCAACAAGTGTTACTAAAAAAAGAATATCCAGTACAAACCAAAAAAAGTTTCTGGACTAGGGAAGGCCACTTGTCATCATTATACATCATTACATCGTACATTATTATACATCATTACATTATACATCATACATCATTACACCAATATATCATTATATGTAATCATACATATAATTATAGTGATAATTTTTAAAAACTTAACTTAGGATCAGCTGATCAAAAATGCTGGCAATCAAACTTTTGTCTTGAATGTTGGACAACTGTGATGCAATGCAATGAATCTTAGCTATTTACTCTTTAATATCATCTGAAGAATTCACCAATTCAGCTCAATAGGCCTTGGGCAAGAATTCTCAACTAAGGGTGAGAAAATTGAACATCGGGAATGAAAGTTTATTGTTTGCTTATCAAACAAGGTAATAGTTAAAAATAGTTGAAAAACATGACACTAGCCCAGAGTAAACAATGTTTACAATCTAGATTTAGTCAAGAGTGCCAGGTTTAATCGAAGAGTGCCAGAAATTTCCATGTTGGGGAATGTGGTATGAGGAATAAGGTTGAGAGTCACCTTCTCTTTCTGGCCATATCTTTTTGAGCAAAGACATGTCTACATGGAAGAACTAAACTAGTGATGGGCTGCAAAAGTTTGAATGATTGTCCCCCAAGGCTAATGTTGGACTTTGATCCCATTGTTGGAGGTAGGGCCTGATAGGAGATATTCGGGTCATGGGGGTGCATCCCTCATGAGTGAATTAATGACCTTTCTCCGGGGTGAGTTCTCACTCAGCTGGGTCCCTTGAGAACTGGTTGTTAAAAAGAACCTGGCACCTCCGCAATCTCTCCCTTGCTTCCCCTCTTACCATGTGATCTCTTGTGCACAACACTCCCCTTTGCTTTTCACCATGAGTGGAAGCAACCTGAGGCTCTCACCAGAAGCCGAGTCTTGAATTTTTCCAGACATTAGTATTGTGAACCAAATAAACCTTTTTTTCCTTTATAAGTTATTACCCAGTCTTAGATATTCATTTATAGCAACACAAAACAAAGATAGGCTTTGCAAGTCATTGAATCAAATAATCCACAGGACGAGAGCCAGACAAGATTGTTGCTCATGTATTGATCCTTAAGTACACATAGATTGTGATGAGTGCTAACCTAACCTTTAAGTATGATGGACAGCTTTTTTCATTTCTGCAGTTTCTTTCATAACGACCATTTATGGAATCACTGAAAAGGAGGCATAGGAAGGTTAACTTGTAAATTCTTATCAATCTGAATTAAACTTTAAAAAATAGGAACTAAACCCAAGATGTTAGTATATTAGCTGAATTTATGATCAGCTTCCTTATATGTGTATATATTAAGTACTATTATTAATATGGAAGTCACCTGAAATTTTAATGTAGTTTTTAAAGATAAAAGCGAAATGCTGAAAATGTTAAGATATATTTACAAATTTTGGCATTTAATTGGATATTAACATCAGGTTAGTAGGTTGAGGAGATTTGTCATATTTATAATCAGAATGATACATTATGTAACATGGCATATATTTTCCCATCTATTCATCTTGTATTTGATATTTCTGTTTAATCATGTGTTAATGTTTATGTGTGTTGCTTCAGATTGGCCCTGCATATTTTTTGTTAATTCGATTTTGGTACACTTTATATTTTTCATGGCTGCAATGAGTGGATTTTTTTGGTAATACCTAACTGGTGCATATAGAAAAGGAAAACTTAGTATGAATACTTTCTTATATATTCCCATGGATTTTCAGCTGATATGTTAAGCTGTCACATAAATGCTCATATCATCAAAAAATGATAGTTGTGCCATTTATTCTTTTCCTACTTAATTGCGTAGATATCTCAGAATAACAAAAAATAATTTTGACAGCATTTTTTTACTTAGAATTTAATAATTCTACCCTACTGTTAAACATTGTTAGCTATTGATTTACTAGATATAAAATACCTTTTAAAATATCATTTCAAGCAATTAATTTTGCTTCTATCAGTAATGCTATACTAAGTAGAATATATATTAAACAAAAACCCCCATTGTTTGGTAGTATCATAGAAGACATTTCTTAGGCAGATTCTTGATAGTTGAGAAATTTTAAATCATTTATTTGTCTGTTAATTCAATAAAACTACCAGTACATTTTCTTTATTGAAATTTTGTACTTAAGTTAGGAACTGGTTATAGCCAACATTGTAAACAGTATGTAGCAAATTATAATGATTAAATGATTTTTAATTGTGAAGAAATTTGATGAACCAATATTTAGTGTTTTAATTATTCTATGTCATTCATTAATATTTAAGTCAATTCATCTGTAATTATAATTTTTATATCTATTTTATATTGTTTTTATTTCATACTTTTTACAATATAAGTACAATGTATTTAGCTTAGGTCTGAAGATGTGATTAATATATTCTTTAATAAACAGACAGAAAGTTGTATGAAGTTCATAGTGACCTCTTTTTGTGTTGCTCTGTGGCTTACAACAGATGTTTTCTGTGTTTCCCCCATTTTTTTTTGTATGAAAAATGATTTTAGAAGTTATGAGTTTTAAGCACTGTAACTTAAAATTGTTTAGTGTTTCTCTTTTCATTCTCACACCAAAAAGACACATTGTTTGCAACTCAATTTTAAGAAAGTAGGACTGAAAATTTTAGAAGAATGTGATGTTTTTCTTTATGATCATGCAGGTCATGTGACCACGTTATACAAATTAATTTATCATTTTAACCAGTAAATGGTTGTTGTTCTGTGTCTTTTTGGTTTAGCCCTAGCAAAAAAAAGTTATTCTTCTGATTATTGTAATCAATGAATTGTCTGCCTTATAGTTTTTAATGGAAACTGTTCAGTAGAAGGGTTTTTATGTTTTTTGAAGGAATTTTTAAATGGTAAGATTCATAAAAAGATTTGTTGAAAGCTTTGAAAAAAAAAACTATACTTCTTTCTTATAACTGGAATATGAAAATGAAGACATTTCTAAGTATTGGTTTACAAATATTTACTATAAAGCATATTCTAGCATATTCTGTCAATCTTTGACAGAGTAAGAGACATCACTTATTTTAGGCAACATTGTTCAATCATGTATTTTATCTTTCAATTTTACTACAATCCCACATCACTAATTTCTGTGTAAATTCAGTGTAACCCAGTTGGAATAATTCAATTCCATGACAAAATAGGTGGAGTAATTTAAATTTTTCATTTAAGTGCTTAAAAAATATGTTAAGATGGTATGGTGAATGTCAGCCCTAAGAGTATCATTAATTAGACTTTAAGTTTTCTGAGATAGGAATAATTTTAGTTGAAACCCTAAATATATGACCATGGCTGTAAAAATGTTTAATTTGGCTGTCTTACTACATTGAGATGTAGAAGATTAATACAACAGTTAGAAAATACAGTGAGACATGCATTTCTCAGTTGATTAAATGTGAGAATTTATAATTCATAGGTTGATACATTTTTTAGATGTCTTGTCTGCTTAAAATTACCGGTGTATCCTTTCTCCAGTAGGATTTCTACTTAGAAATTACCATTTTGTAATGCAATCTTAAGCACTCCCTATAGGAAATTGAGCAGACAACATTGTAGTGTGACGAATATACGCGACTGTCATAGTAGTGTCTTACTTATTTTCATTTGGAGACATTAATAATGTTGCTTATAAACCTGTGCACTGAATCATGTCTTTTAAAAATGTCATGTTCAGGTGTCTTGTCTGCCAAGTTATAAATTTCATCTCTGAGTGCTTTTCTGTGTCTTTACTGGTAAATGCTTATCTTGGTGTTTTCTTGGGATAATTTACTTTTCTATTGATTTCCCTTTGTTCCATCTAGAAAGCAAAATAAGACAACATTTGGAGAGTATTATTAAATACATAATTTGTGATGACATTATTCACAGAAGAAAAAATATTTTAGTTCCTTGACATGTGGGGCTTGAGGGAGTGATTCTAATGGAGCCTTCTGTTCTATGAGTAATGAAAAAACTAGATGACAAAAACATCTGTTTAATATAGAATAGGCATTGATTCATCCTTTGGCTTCCCTCTGTTATAAAAGTCTATCAAAAATTGAGAAATTCCACTAGTAAAACAAATTTAATGTATTGTTTTTAAAGGCGTAGTTGTGGACGAAAGTTAGACTCTAGATTTTTTAATTTCATGTCATTATATAAATAAAAGTTTACATTTTAGAAATAATATTTCTATAATCAGTCTGGAAGAAGAAGAAACTTCTCTAACAACTGTTCAGTGCAACACAGTTGTAATATTATAGAAATGTAATCCTTTCAGTAAAAAATTTTAGAGCCTGCTTTTTAAAAAATCAATCAAGAATTTGGCTACTTCAGTTCAAAACCAGGTCAGCCCCTTAGGTCAGCTTGGTAGATAGTGCATAGTCATTCAAGGCCAGATAAAGAAGATTGTGAATAGATTTAGCAATATTTGTCTTTTAAAACTTAGTTTATATTTTTCAAAAAATTAGCTTGTCTCCCTGTTAATAATAGTTCTGATCGTCGTATAGTGTATGCATCTTGATGTTGAAATGAATACATATTGGTGGTTATGATGTTGATGAGGAAGTGTAAGAGATATATTTCTAATAATCAAATATAGAAAACTCACTTTACTGCTGTGTCTTTTTCCGTATCTATCTGCTTGTTCTAACGTTTCTATTTACTTCCTCTGATTCTCACTCCACCAAGTTATTCTTTCCTTTTGCCCATTCAAACTCTCAGTTTGTGTTAACTTTCTTCTGGTAAATATACCTAAGCCTTTAACACCAAAATAACTTCCTCAAGAACAAAATTTGTTCCTGGATTCTCTTTCTCCCTGTCCCACTTCTTCCTCTCCTCTCGATTAGGACTTTTTGAAAGTTGGATGCATCCTAATTATTTTAGATATTACCCTTCCATTATCTATAAAAACTGCTTTAGTTTTGTTTTAGCCGCCACCCTTCATTGTATTTCTTCCTAGTTAATTCACTGTTGTCCCTCTATTTGTAGTAAATGAGCGATAATATTTCAGTTCCTACCTGACTGGATCTCTGTACTTTTTTTTTTTTTTAAGGAGTTTCACTCTTGTTGCCCAGGCTGGATTACAGTGGTGTGATCTCGGCTCACCTCAACCTCTGCCTCCAGGGTTCAAGCAGTTCTCCTGCCTCAGCCTCCTGAGTAGGTGGGATTACAGGCATGCACCACCACACCTGGCTGATTTTGTATTTTTAGTAGTGACTAGATATTTCCATGTTGGTCAGGCTGGTCTTGAATTCCCAAACTCACGTAATCCAACCATCTCAGCCTCCCAAAGTACTGGGATTACAGGCGTGAGCCACCGGGCCCAGCCTGGATCTCTATACTTTATTTTGAACTTTCATAATATTTCTTCAGATTCTGTGAAATTTTATTTTCTTAAATAAGCTTCCCATCCCTTTCTCTCTGCTTATCCCAGAACTGGTGTTTGCCAAAGGTCTGAATGTCCATTGTTTTGTTATTGTTTTATTTTTGGTTGGTGCTTTTACTCGGAATATTCTTCCTGGTTTGATTTGTTCAGGATCAGAATGGCTAATATCATGCTGAGTTCTCTTTTTCTTTTCCCCCTGAGTTCTTTCTGTGTAGTCTCAGAATTTTTGTACCCAACTGTCGACTGCCTGTTGGTCATTTCCACATTTATTTACCATAAGCACCTGAATCCTAGGTAAATGTATGGATCATTAACTGAAGGCCAGGCTCAGTACTAAGTACTTAATGTGTTACTTCGTTGATTCCACACAACAATCCTAAGAAAATATCCCAAACTGAACTAATATATTCCTGGATTCTCTTTCTCCTTGTCCTGCTTCTTTCTCTCTGTCCCCATTTCTCTCCTCTTTATAAGGAATGTTTGAAAATTTGATATATCCTGATTATTTTTGTACAATTAAATATCTTTTCATTGTTTTGTACAATTAAACATCTTTCATTATTTGTTTTATACAATTAAGATTTGTTTCATACAATTAATTTTTTAAGAATTAAATATCTTTTTCTTCAGTATTTTATGTATCTCTTGTTAGTACAACCACCTCCTTGGCCAACTAAGCTAAAAACTGGGAACATTCCTTGACTTTTCCCTTACTGCACTTCTGTCCTATTCTCCGCCTCTAATTAACTATGAAACATGGCTTAATTTATGAAGTAATTTTATGAATGATTTCCAACCTTTCTTTCATCCTTATTTTTCATTGCCCTCCATTGAGCTCTTATGATCTCTCATGTGGACTATTCTAACAGTGCCTACACTGATATCCCTTTGAAATCAACCCTGCAGAGAGTGGCCACCGTGATCTATCTAGACTGGAAATCTGACCACATCATTTACTTGTTTAAACATTTGGCTTCTAATTACCTACAGGGTAAGTCCAAGATCCTTAACATGGGATGTGAGGCCCTCTGTTATCTTACCCCTGCCAGATCAGTGGCTTCCTCTCTAGTCATCCTACACTTTCTACCTTATGCTATATTAAAACTGAACTGTTAATGGTTTGCTGAATACAGCACCTTGTTTCTCTGCTCTGTGCTTCTACGTGGTTTGTGTTCTCTATCTAGAGTGCCTCCTCCCACTTTTGTATTCCCTTCTTTATTTTCACTGCTATCCTCAAGAAGTACTTCCAACGTGTTTTCCTACCTAACCTAGTTTTTCCTACCTAAACTAGTTCACCTAGTTACCTACTTAACCTAGTTAGATATCACTCTTTGCTGCTTCAAGTATACTAAAGAAACACTCCTAATACTAACCTATTACCCAGATTTCTGTGGTAAAACAGAGATCACATCCTATTTTTCTTTGTGTCTCTGGCTGTTAGCAAAAGTTAGCATTTAATTCATGCTCCACAACGTTTGTTGAATAAGTGAATGACAGAGTGTGTTATCCTCAAGCATCACTGTTTACTTGCAAGAGGCAGAGGTCAAGTAGCTCATGAGATTAACTCATATTCTGAGTAAAGGAAAAGGAGTAAGATCCACCAAGGTCTCTGTGGCCCAGTAATTTAGACTGAGGTCTACTTTAAAGGTGGAACATATGCACCTGCATAAATATCTGTGTTTACACATAGAACAAAGGATGAATCAAGAAAAATATTTTGAGTTTAGAAAGGAAAGAGACTGTGGAGAAAGGCTGAGAAAAGAATGAGCAATTTAAGATGTGTCTAACATTGAATTATCATCTGTGAGCTATCGAATGGAGAAAATGAATCTATTTCAAATGAATAGAAAGATGAATGAGGATCTTTGGGTGACTTTTTTCTTTTGAAAATTTTAAACACCTTTGCAGGTAGAAAAAATGGTAAAATTAACCCCCATGTATGCACTACTAAGTGAACAGTTACGGTATTTTACCAAAGTTGTTTCATTTATCTTTTCCTCCCACTTATTACTCTCATATATACCTGATATGGTTTGACTGTGTCCTCACCTGAATCTCATATTATATTGTAGCTCCCATAGTTCTCACGTGTTGTGGGAGGGACCCGGTGGGAGGTAATTGAATCATGGGGCCAGGTCTTTCCTGTGCAGTTCTCATGATAGTGAATAAGTTTCACAAAAGCTGATGGTTTTATTAAGGGGAGTTCCCTGTACACACTCCCTTGCCGGTCACCATGTAAGATGTGACTTTGCTCATCTTTTGCTTTCTGCCACGATTGTGAGGCCTCCCCAGCCTTGTAAAACTGTGAGTTTATTAAACCTCTTTCCTTTATAAATTACCCAGTCTTGGGTATGTCTTTATTAGCAGTGAGAATACAGACTAATACAATACCAAACAGTTTTAATGAGTTGTATTGAGTGGTGAGTTAGTCTCGTATAGACTATCTCATTGTCATTTTCTGATCCATAGGATAATCTGCTATCTCCTGTTTATTGTGCACAACTGAACATCTGTGCTGTGTATTTTATTAGTTAACAAATGCAGTGAAAGACATGGAGAGTATAATGGAGATAAATTCATTTATGTCTCTGACATGCAGTTTACAATCAAAATAAGTACCAAATAAAAACATAAACTATTTGCAGGATTTTTTTCATTTATATATTTATGTGTTTATGGAAGAACTTATTTCATTTTTTAGACAGGTCAGCTTTGGTATTTGTGTCACCAAAGCTTTACAAGTAATTACTATTGTTTATATCAGAGTTTCCCATTTGTCTGGAAAACACTGAATGTGGCTTTAAAACCCAGGGTTAGTAAAATACAAGTTGTGGAGGTAGTTCATCAGTAATTATCTGATCCATGCTATAAACCTATTTCTAGATTTATATGCTGGAAATTTTCTGCTAGAAATTCTTGAGAATTAATTTCTAATCCTGCTGCCTCTACTAATTCACAAACTAACATAATGAGTCATTTAATTTGGGATTCCTGCTTTATTTAATCTGTAATTGTGGATGATTTGGTTGGCTGTGGCCCCACCCAAATCTCATCTTGAATTGTAGTTCCATAATCCTCACATGTGGTGGGAGGAACCCAGTGGAGGGTAATTTAATCATGGAAGCAATTTCCCCCATCCTGTTCTCATGTTAGTGAGTTAGTTCTCATGAGATTTGATGGTTTTATAAGGGCCTTCCCCTTCACTGGGTTTTTATTCTTTTCCTTCCTGCCGCCATGTGAAGAAGGATGTGTTTGCTTCCCCTTCTGCCACGATTGTAAGTTTCCTGAGGCTTCCCCAGCCATGCTGAATTCTGAGTCAATTAAACATCTTTTCCTTATAAATTACCCACTCTTGGGTATGTCCCTATTAGCAGCGTGAGAAAGGACTAATACAGTGGATTATAAACTCCAGGGATTCTTCCAGTACATGAGCATGCAACATACATCTGTTTTCAAGTCCTGAAATAATATGCTTAGTGATGAAAGAAAAATCAGAAGAGTATTCTGGTTATAGTAGTGGGCCTTTGTTCTGTTATAATTTGATGCTGAGAAATGTAAGGGTAAAGATTTTAACAATTTAACAAAGACCAAGAGGCAGATGAGACACATAGAAAGAAAAACAAGACTGGCTGCATGACTGAGCTTTTGTCTCTAGCCATCACGGGTGGATTTGTTTTTCTGACTTTCAGTAGAAACTGGGTGATGATCGTACAGTCCATACTTGGATTTATGTCACCTTTATATTTACAGTAACACCACACTTATTATGTCTATGTAAATTGTATAGTAAAACCCTCTAAAATTCACCCATAACTTTTTGTTTATTCATCCTTCCCAATTCCTCTTTTTTGTTTGTTTGTTTTTAAAGCCCTAAGGAAAGGACAGTCTTTAAACATTCCAATAATGATAACAAATATATCTAGATTTCCATCATGAAATATGTTCATACAGCCTGGACCTTATTTACCCATAGAAACAAGTCACACAACCAACTTCTAACCAGTATTTCTCTTTGTAAGGAGGAATTCGAATTCTTATCTGCAACGCTTTTCTTACCTCAAGAGGTTGCATCATGGTCTTCTTCAGGGGTGAAAACGGGCACAAATCTAAGGGCCCACTCAAGGAAAAACAGTAGAGGGGAAAGTCATTAGTTCTTGTCAATGTAGCCATATTCACGCTATCATAGATCTCTCCTCATCTTGCATGGTGGAGGGAGATGTAAACACACTGACTTGTGTTTATTAGCTGCTGCACAGATGTGTTGAGGGCAGAAAAATGGACTAGAAGCAAAAAGGTACAAGACCAATGCTACAGAGGTAATCTTGAGCTATCCCCTTAGATTGTGAATGAGGCCACTAGGAAAGATAGAAAAAGAATCAGTGAAATTTAGCAAATATATCTGTAATATATTTGGTTTCCAGATACATTAAAAATTACATTTGCTTTATTAAAATGACAGTGTTATCATAACTGTAATTCTTCTGAAATAAAAGAGGTAAAAGTCCTTTTCACTTCATCAGATATTTATTGATGACTCACTGTTTCAGACACTGCTAGCGTTTTAAAGGGAATTAAATTGGACAATATAATTACAAATGTATTATCCTACATACTTGAGATGGAAGTTTAATATTATGTTTATATTACATAACTGAAAATATGAGAATATTCAGATCTTAGTGTCTTTCCTTATACTTCACCCACCTCTTATGTCACTGAACTTTGCCTAATGGTGCTCTGTAATCTACTGAATGATTCTCTGAGAAACATTCCACACTGCTTCTAACATAAAATAGTTTATTGTGAGAATATATGAAAATGTTTTATATAGTCATGTAGTTGGTAAACTGCTAGATTGCATGATTTATACTAGGTAATACTTAGATACTTGATTTGATGTACTCTTAGGTCAGGAGCTTTCCCAACTCGGGAGCAACCTATTATAGTGAAAGGAACAGGAGGCACCAAGATTTCTGATGTCATTCTACGCCTAACAGCTATTTGGCCTTTGTCAAGGGCAACTGTTTGCTTATCTTGAAAATGAGGAGCAGAGATGAGAAATAGTCTTAGATCCATATATGGTTAGAGTATTCCATGATTCTGACATGCCCAAATTATCAAAATTATGAGATAGTGTGCTTTGAGATTAAAAAGAAAATGTTCATTTCTTTGTAATTAAATTCATACACATTTCATATTTCTCATTTGTATGATGGAACCATTTGTTTTAGGGGTAGGATGGTCTCATGAAACTTGCCTACCAGTAAATTATTGTTCTTATGCTTGGATACATGCAACATCTTCCTAGGTCATTAAGCACACATTTTCAAATGAAGACTACAGCAATAAATTAATGTATTCTAGCAGTGCAATCTGTTCCACTGACCACCTTTTGCCCTATTGGAAATTCTCTGGAGCTTGTTAGAAAATTGGCCTTTAGACAAGATAAAACTACATTCTGGAAGACTAAATATGTGTAACATGGAACTAAAAAATGCAACGTCAGTGAAAATCAACTTGCAGAAAATGAACTTTATGCTGAGAAGAAGAGTAAGTAAAATTAATATTGCAGTTAGATTTTTTAGATACTGGATGAGCTTATCTACCTTCCCACTTTCCACACTGAACCTTCTCTGATTATACAAAGCAAAAGAATCTAGCAACAGAATTTGGATTTAATTTAAGCATTTGGGTGGTATACATCAAAATGTTAATAGTATCTGATTTTATTTTTTCCTAAATTGAGTCTTTTAGCATCATTTGATGGTTAATATTATGTGTCCACTCGGCTATGCCATGGGACCCAAATATTTGATCAAACACCAATGTAGATGTTAAAATGAGAGTATTTTTGAGACTAGATTAACATTTAAATCAGTAGACTTTGGTAAAGAAGATCAATCTCCAAATCGTGGATGGGCCTCATCTAATCAGTTGAAAGCTGTAAGAGAAAAGGACTGAAGTTCCCTTAGGAAGAGAGTATTTTGCCTCCAAACTGTCTTCAGCTATGAGCTGCAACACTGGCTCCTCTCTGGGTCTTCAGCGCAGTGGCCTACCCTGTAGATTTCAGAGCTGCTAGTCCCCATAACAGCATGATCCAGTTGTTTAAAATGAATCTCTCTATGGAGAGACAGACAGATAGATAGATGCACACATACAAACACAAGCATATACACACAACACATTCTTTTTATCTGAAGACTCTTGAGTAGTATACACTAGAAAGACATGATTACACAAATTAAGATTGTGAAATATTAAAAAGACCACGGAGGGAGGTGGGGAGTTGGGGAGGGATAACATGGGGAGAAATGCCGGATATAGGTGATGGGGAGGAAGGCAGCAAACCACATTGCCATGCAACAATCCTGCATGTTCTTCACATGTACCCCAAAACCTAAAACGCAATAAAATATAAAAACAAACAAAAAAAGACCACTGACATGCACGTGCTACATGAACTTGGATTAGCCTCTTTAGAGGCTCAGATTTGTTATTTATTGACTTCAAAGATTGAACAACATTTGTAAATTTTAGCTTTTTTTATTCTTAGAAACAAAATATTATGGTGTGGCGCAGGAGACAATCCCTTATATTTTCAAGCGAACAACAGATTTACATATAACAAGACAAGAACTTCCATTCCAAGAAGGCTAAAACATATAGTTTAACCATACTTTACAGTTTAAACACAGTATTTGGTAATATTTTCCCACATTTTCACATATGTTTTCTTATTCTTTTCCTACCCAATTGAAACACATGGATTGAATATTCAATACTCAGTTGAAATTAAAATTAACTTTCTACATGCCTATTTTCGGTTTATAATTATACTTGAGGACTACATTTATTATTACTAGTCAGCATTTAGTTCCCTATTTCCTCTTCGTTTTGTACAATATGAATAAAATTTAAGTATATATAAGTATGTATATGTAAAATCGTGTATTAAAATAACTACAGAAACGTTGTTGTCCAGTAAAGATGGCAGCTACCAAATTTGAAACATCAACTGTCAGGCTGTGTAACCAGAAAGTTACTTCAGCTGAGATCTGAATGTTTGAATTCACAATACAAAGACAATGGGAGGTGTCATTGCCTAATGGATAAATGTGTAGGTTGTATAAGGAACAAATATATTGAATGCAATAACTATAATAAACTGCTATGGCTGAAGCCAGGACTGGAGAACTAGATCTTGCCCTATGCATATCTATCCCTTTACATTCTTCTCCATGGCAACACTTGAAACAATTCAATGGAACATTTTGCTGTCCAAGAAGCAAAGATTGTAAATAGCCTCCATGGTCAGTTTCAGCTCTTACATTGATTTCAATAGGGTTGTTGGGGAAGGAAGTATTTTATACAACCCTCTTTCACCTCGTATACTAAGCACATGCTTATGCATCTCTGTCTGATCTCTAATATCAGGTTTTTCCACAGATGTTGAAATGTCATAAAAAAAAAACCTCCTTTCCTCAAGAACTATTAATTTTAGTCCCAAATCATGGCATATTATGGCCTCAAAATGAAGCAAATTACAGAGCTAAAACCATTTTTGAGAAAGATGATTCTGTAATGGTTCAATAAACAAAAAGTTCATTTAAGCAATAATGTGCCAGTACACACTAATTATTCTGCACAATATAATGTGTGTTCTATATTTATTTCAGGATTACATGAGATTAAAGGAGAAGTGCTTACAAACTAGCTAGTCTTTTCTGAACCTATTACTGAAGCAGAGTTCCTTTATGTCAGATGATGTGTTTCTGGAAAATTTAATTTGGCTCAAACAACTTCCTTTATGAATTACAGCTGACTTAGGATTTATCAGGGAAAATAAAATATGTTACAGCTCTGTAGCCATACTACAAACAGGGATATGAGTATGCTGATACAGAGACTTTTGGATATCTGAGATGGTAAGCATTATGTTTTGAATGTAGAATGTTTTCTTCCAGGAGGAACCACAGCAAAGTAATCTTTGTGAAAACTTCAAGTCTTTCAAAATCTTAGCAAAAGTCATCACTCCTTCTATTTTATGAAAATCCTTGGGATATGACAGATTTAATTAAGGCACTGAGATTGAACAGTAGCAGCACATTTTATATGAGATGATTGTCCCAGAGAGAATATCACTTTTGCACTTGATATCCAAATCAGATTTACATGAAGCTGCAGTTTCTTGAATTTAAAACAGAGCTGACATGTAGGTAATGTATGTTGTCAGGTAGGGATTCTGTTAAACATGTTACTCCAAGAGTGACACCTACTATGGGTGCATGTGCCCAGTCTTTCTCTTCATGATGATATGATTTAAGGGACAGATCAAACAACAGTAGAAAATGTATTTTGCTACCATCTCGCTTCCTAGAGAACTGATGGCCCAAGTCTTTATGAACACCATCTCTTTGAAGACACATTTGGCTGTCTTAGAATGGATTTCTGTTAGGACTGGGACATTTCTAAACCCTCTCCTTAGAAAGACTGGTCAAGGTCATCAGCTACCTTTTTTGCATGTTTTATTTACTTCAGGACTCTTTCCTTTTCGGGTTTTTCTATTTGAAATCCGGGCTCATTTGATGAGTAACATCATCTGGTGAGAGACCATCTTGCTACAAGACATACTTCCTGCTGACACCAAACTGATTTGGCTTCCTTTGCATGTTATTTTCCTTACTGTCAGGCTAACTTTTTTAACTTTTAGAAATCCCTGTGTAAGTGTGAATGGGAACTACATGGATCTGGTATTTTTAAACTATAATGTTTACCTGCATTCAAAGACAAATTATTTGTATCTAATTCAATCTGCATGTATTTGAAGGAACTCATGTCTTGTGAGAGTGATAGTGTTAAAGGGATTTAAATTGAGTTTTATAGAAAAGGAAGTTATTTAGAAAAGAAATTTTAACAGAGGGTGAAAAAAGCGAAATATAGAATTTAGGTGAAAGGAATACCTTTGTAAAAAAGACTTATTTCCAACATGGAAAGAAAGTAACAGACAGTAGGCGCAGAAGCAGAACAAAAAGGAGAGAAAATGGCAGGTTAGGGAATTCAAACATTGCCTCATAAAATAGTTAATAATAACCAGCATTACTATAGCTGTCCGTTATTACTACTTGCATGCAGCCATTATGATATTTGCCTCATTTAGGATCTTCCAATTCTTACAAAAATATGAGGGTTATTATTATCCCTATCAAGTGGATAAAGAATAGTAATCTTCTTTTATAGACTCTAAATAATTTGTCCAAAGTTATTTTTTACACAGTTAAATAAGGACTTGATTCTTATTTCATCTCAAAACTTATTTTCTTAAGTTTCATAACTTCTATCATGACTTCTATTATATCCTGATGGACATCATTATAAACTGCGGCTCCTAATAGTGTTTTAAGCCAGTATTCGCCATTTAGCATTACAAATATATTTTGTTTGAAAAGAGGAAAAGTTTTACAAACAGCCTTGAATAATGCAAAAATCACAAACAATGCATCTTTTCTAACTAGATTGTTTAATGATTATTTACCACATAGGGTAAAAGGCATCTCAAGAACAAAAATATTTGTTTTTAGAGAGTAGATGAAGAATATTTATAATATTAGGTTGTTGCAAAAGTAGTTGTGATTTTTGCCATTACTTCCAATTGCAAAATGCTCAATTACTTCTGCACTAACCTAATATATCTCTTGTCACATACTAAGGTTCTCCTTGCCACTGACTAATGTAAGAATTGGAAACTCTCATGTCATACTTACAGATTTACTTAATTCAAAAAACTTCTTTTTGGTTTTCCTACAATATGGCAGACACTGTTGTAAGAATAAGGAAATAAAAACAAATAATTCCTAGTTCAAGATCTTGAGAAACTAGTGTAATGCAACTTCAAGGAAATCAGCATGTCTCTCATTAATTTCAGTGAATAGTAAGTGTATAGATCTCCATTTATCCCAAAGTTCTAAATAAAAATTAAGTGCCATTCATTTATTCATAAGACACACACTCATGCATGCTCATGTGCCAAACACACACATGTACACACAAATTGTGACAAAATTTGAGAAAGAAAGAAATTAGTACTCTGATTGCTAGTGTTCATAGGGATCTACTTTAAATTTTGTATTCAGAGAAAAGAAATCTCTAACGAGATGACAGGTATCTGAAACAAAAAGGGTAAGTATGGATTAGGCAAGTGAATAGCTAGAGATAGCAGTATGCTAGGTAAATGTTTAAAAGCTTAGAGGCAGAAAAGGGCAAGGTATGTTGAAAGACCACAAGGTAAAAGTGATGTGAGCTGAGGCTGGAAATGAAGGCAGGGTCAGACCTCAGAGGTTATGTCCTCTTGCAGGTTTGCATTGCGTGGACACATGCTTTCCGCCACATGTATATATGGCCGATCCTTAAAATTTGCTAACAAATTACTGGAGTGAGCCTGTTTGCTTTGAGTTACTTGATGAGCATGTTTGGTATTTTTCCCTGTCTTCCTTATTTCCCTCTTAGATCTTAGACTTGTTATTAGAGAAATAGTATAGTCAATTAACTAAAATTTTGAGATATTCCGTTATGTTACAGATATTTGCTTGTCCAATGAGAAATCCTTAAAATATGACCATTTCTGTATTTATAGATTGTCATTAACATTAAGGAACAAAAGCATTGCAAAAAATGGTGGGAAAATGTAGTGAAGAGCATCCCAAGAGCTGAAAATGCATTGGTAAAAAAAAATCATTTTAAATCATTATAATTATTTTTTAAAAGTTTTAACACAAAAGGCTGAATCTTCACTATTGAAGACATGTCAAAAGTAGCTTGATTAAAGACAGCAGTATTTCAGTTTTGCCATTAGAATAAAAAGACTGAATTGTTACTGAAAAGCCATGAAGTGCAGAACTCTGGAATTTGTGGTGAAAGGAAATTGAAAAAGAACAGAACATTTGGATTCATGTTTCATGAAATAATTTGTGTGACAGAATAGGAAGGCAGTCTGAGGGAAAATTGACATAATTTTTTCCTAGGACTGGGAAAGGCCAGATAAATATGTCACTGTTAACAAATGCACTATTGTGCATGAATAAAGTATATTCTACTCAATTTGTAAATGTTAATTTTCAATCATTGGAAAATATTTGCATGCTATTCAAAGTATAAACAAAACTCTCCTCCTTTTGTTCCATTTTCCATTTTCTGTGGCTAGACATTAAGTTGGACCAGAATGAGGAAGGCACACATTTTTAACTCATAGAAATGTCGATTTTTCAGAGGAAAACATGTATTCTGATATGTACTGAGAAATACATAATATGTGGTATACATGTGGTACTTTCAAAGTATCTGTAATCTAGCTTATTTTCAGTTTAGAGAGTGTGTGTAGAACTCATCCACCAGACTGCAGAATCAGAAAAGCTCATTTTCCAGTCCCTTTGATGTGCAGGGACTGTGTCTTTGTATCTTCAATATTTGTCTTTCCCAGAGTGCCTAGTATAGATTTTGTGTTCAGCAGGTGCTTATAGAATATTGGCTTTATTTAAGGCAGCTGGCACAAGCAGCAAGGCCAGACCTAGAGAATCTCTAGACATTTTCCTTGTGCAGTTGAAGGATGCTGCGGTGGATGATACTGGTGCACCCACACATCCCCTTTGTTTTCACTGCTTCTCTACATTCCAAGAGCTTCATTTTACAAATATCTTTGACTATTTTTGTGTCCCCATCCTTGGGCTGTGCATATAGGTAGCTGTGAATTAGCATTTCTAGAACTAGACCTCAACCAACACCGTACATTTGTGTGTGTGTGTGTGTGTGTGTGTGTGTGTGTGTGTGTTCCAGAGGCTGATGTATAATTATACATTAGCTTTTGCTCCTTTCAGGTGGGACAACACTGAAGGGTCTTCCAAACAGTGTCCTTGAGGGCTTGAGTGGCATCGACCCATTGTCTATAATGATAATCTATCTGCTCATGACCACCACCTCTACTGCTTCCTCTCTGTCTAAATTTTCCACTTCCCTACAGGTGATGGCACTCAAAGCCTATCTCAGGATCTGCTTGTGGAGCAAAGAATAAGGACCCAGGTTTGGGATTATGAAATTAGGCACAGATGTCTGTACAAGTTTGTTGAAAGGAACTGAATTATTTGAAATTTAATTGAATGAAATTAAATTATCCTGCAACCTCATCTCTTTGGGCCAAATCCAAGTACTCATTATGTGCTGTTATGATAGCTGGGAAAGAAGGGGTGGGGCATGTTATTATTATCAATCTGTTGACAATTAATTTACAGACAATCTTAACTAGTTTGTAAGCTGGTATCTAAAATCTTTACTTGTGAAAAGCTACCAATTTAGAGGGAAAAAATGAATCACTAAGAATAAGCACATCTGAACAGGTAGTGACTACACAGATGAGATATAATAAGATAAATCATCAGTATCAGACGGGTGCAGTGGCCCACGTCTGTAATCTCAGCACTTTGGGAGGCTGAGGTTGGAGGATCAGGAGGTCAGGAGTTCGAGACCAGTCTGGCCAACATGGCAAAACCCTGTCTCTACCAAAAATACAAAAAAATTAGGCAGGTGTGGTGGTGTGCACCTGTAATCCCAGCTACTTGGAAGACTGAGGCAGGAGGATTACTTGAGCCCAGGAGTTGGACGCTGCAGTGAGCTGAGATTGCGCCATTTTGCTTTGTATGATTTGTACACAAAAGGGGAAGTGAACTAACTGGCTTGAATTATTTTCTTACTGGGCCAGGTAGATGAAGTTTCACTGTAATTAGAATCATATTTTAAACCAAGAAAGATCACAAAGAAGTTTATATATTTGTGTGTATGTGTCAGAGAGGAATTTTTTATTTTCACATTCTCGAAAGGGTGCCAGAGCAAATTTCATAGCTTTCAAATCAGAAAGAAATTGTGATGGCACATTGCCACTTAACTTCTGGTGTGAATGATATAAGAGTCAGTCTGCCCAGCAGTTATTTGCAGCAGTTTTAATATAGTTACAGACTAGTATGTGAGGCTTCTCGGACTAGCTGAGGTTCTTGGCAAGAGAAACAAAGCGTAGATCTAGCCACAGCACAATGGAATAATTCCAGAGCGGAGAACACAAAGTCTGGTGTAGACTAGAGCTATCAACAATGAATGATTTGACTAAATAAAATCTCAATTAATACCATACATCTTTAATAACTTAAACAGTAGCTACTTTGGTCTCTTCCTGATCTGAGTTTGATTACCATTTTTTATACATTTGGCAAAGATTTATTCTACCTACATTAAAGTTAGTAAAAATTTGGGTTTGAATCCAAGCCTTGGCATTTCCTAGCTGTCTTTGGGTAAGTTACTTAATGTCTCCAAGAGTGAGTTTCTGCAGCTGTAAATGTAGATAATAGTATCCATCTGATAGGATTATTTGTAAGCATAAAATGACTAAACATAAAATACTTAATCTATTGCAAGTCGTGTCCTACATAGATACACAAAAATTTAAAAGCATCAAAAACAACGCTGCAAAATATAAGTATGAAGAGTTTTCTTGGAGTGAGCAAACTGTTCTATCTTAAAGAAATTTGCCTCTAATCAAACAGATAATACCTTTATAGACCCAACCTGACAGAAGTAGAGAAATTGCCAAGTGTAGGCAGAATATGAAAGTCCTTTGTTTTCAAATTGGATCACTGTATATTTTGTTTGATTGTACTCTTTTAAGTTACAGCAACCTGGGTGCATTATAAAGACCTGTTTATAGACATGGAAAAGCGAATCAAAAAGTTTTAAAAGTTCTATCCCATTGGGCGTAATGGACTTTAGAAACCTGGGTCAGCCCAGCTATACATGCTGCAGAGCACTGGCCTCCCAGTCCCCACAGTACTGGCTGCAACCTAATGCCAGCTGAGACGCTGGACAGGCTGGGCCAGGATTCAGTCAAGGAACTAGATCTACCCTCTCACCACAGACCACCATCCTGACCTAACACCCTCTACTGCTGGTTCACTTGACCCTTCCTTATAAAAGATTGAGGGAGTAGAGATAGGAGAAAATACTGCAATTGATGCAGTTGAACTCCATCTTTTATTCAGTCACCTCTTCTGGCTGCAAACTGTAGCTGTTGAAGTGGTTTTGTTTGGAAGATTCCTGCACAGGTTTTAACTATATTTTGATATAACCATTGGGGACTCGTGTCCTCCAATGCTGAATTACTCTTAACTCTGGGATATAATTTGGAAAAATAAAAGCTTCAATAAAGGACACCTCCACCTAAGTCTGAGATATTCACCCTGGATTCCCAGCTTTGTACTTTACCAGATTTTAGTTAGGAACCATAGTAGTTGGAACTATGACCATTGAAACTATAACTAGTGGTTGAAATTCTTGGCAACTTTTACTAGCTCTATTTTTTGGGACCTCCAGAATAATGTGATGCTGAGCTTCCCTGTCTTATTTATGATTCAAAAAGGACTTCATGGAATATTTCCATGTAAATATTCTTGCTTTAAATTTCCTCTTCTTAATTTTCTGATTTTTTTTCTTCTCATAAGTGAGTTTTGAATGATATGAAACAACTTTTCTGGATCTATTGAGCATGACATCTGTGTTTTTTCACCTCATTTTTTGATGTAGTGAATTCATATACAGGTATACTTCAGAGATACTGTGAGTTCATTTCCAGACCATCACAATAAAGCTAGTATTACAAGAAAATGAGTCACATGAATTTTGTTGTATTCTGTACATGTAAAATTTATGATTATACTATACTGTCATCACGTGTTCCATACTGTTATGTCTTTAAAAAAAGTATATAACTTAATTGTTAAATATTGCTAAAAATGCAAACAGGCATCTGAATCTTCAATGAGTCATAAATCTTTTTGCTGGAAGAAGGTCTTGCCTTGATGTTGATGGCTGCTGACTGATCAGGATGGTGATTGCAGAAGGCTGGGTAGCTGTGGTAATTTCTTAAAATAAGACAGCAGTGAAGTTTGCCATACTGATTGACTCTTCCTTCCACTAGAGATTTTTCTGTAGCATGTGCTGCTGTTTGATAGCATTTTACTCACAGTAGAACTTCTTTCAGAATGGTCGTTAACCATCTCAAATGTTGCCACTGCTTTATAACTAAGCGTATGTAATGGTTTAATAAATCCTTTGTGGCCATTTCAACAATGTTCACAGTATCTTCACTAGGAGCAGATTTCATGTCAAGGAACCACTTTCTTTGCTTATCCATAAGAAGCAACTCTTCATCTGTTCAAATTTTCTTATGAGAGTGCAGCAATTCAGTCACATCATCAGGCTCCACTTGTAATTCTACTTATCTTGCTGTTTCCACCACATCTGCAGTTACTTTCTCCACTGAGGTCTTAAACCCCTTGGTGTCATTCATGAGGGTTGAAATAAACTTCTTTTAAACTCCTCATAATGTTAATATATTGGCCTCCTCCCATGAGTCACAAATGATCTTAATGGGACCTAAAATGGTAAATCCTTTCCAGAAAGTTTTCTGTTTACTTTGCCCATCTCCATTGGAGGGATCACTATGGCAGCTGTAGCCTTACAAAGTATTAGTATATTTTTTAAATAATGAGGCTTGAAATACAAAATTACTCCTTGATCCAAGGATTACAGAATGGGTGTTGTGTTAGCAAGCATGGAAACAACATCGATCTTTTTGTACTTCTTCATCAGAGTTCTTGGGTGACTGGGTGCATTGTCAATAAGCAATAATATTTTGAAAGGACTCCTTTTTTGCATAGTAGGTCTCAACAATGGGATCGTAATAGTAAACCATGCTGCAAACAGATGTACTGTCATTCGTGCTTTGTTCTATTTATGGAACACAAACAGAATAGTTTTATCATAATTCTTAATGACCCTAGGATTTTTGTTAATGGTAAATGAACGTTGGCTTCAACTTAAAGTCACCAGCTGTATTATCCCCTGCCAAGAAAATCAGCTTGTCCTTTGAAGCTTTTAAGCCAGGCATTGACATCACTATAACAATGAAAGTCTTGGATGGTGACTTCTTTAAATAGAATGCTGTTTTGTCTACACTGAAAATTTTTGCTTAGTGTAGCCACCATCAATTACCTTAGCTAGGTCTTCTGGATAACTGGAAATATTTATATAGAAACTGCATATTTTTATATGCATTATCAGTGTTACCAGGAGTTTGGAAGAAATTTATTTCAACCCTCGTGAATGACACTGAGGGGTTTAAGATTTCATTGGAGGAAGTAACTGCAGATGTGGAAATAACAAGAGGAGTGGAATTACAAATGGAGGCTGATGATGTGACTGATTTGCTGCAATCTCATTAAAAAAATTAAACAGATGAGGAGTTGCTTCTTACGGATGAGAAATCTACTCCTAGTGAAAGTGCTGTGAACATGCTTGCTGCTTCACCTTGTCCTCATGTTCTTGAGACTGCTTACTTTCTTAAATCCCATGAACCAACCTCTGCTAGCTTCCAACTTTTCTTCTGTGGTTTTCTTCATCTCCCTCAACCTTCATAGAATAGGAGACAATTGGGCCTTTGCCTTAGTTTAGGTTTTGGCTTAAGGGCATATTGCAGCTGGTTTGACCTTTTATATAGATCATTAGAACTCTTTTTTTTTTTTGTTTGAGACAGAGTTTTGCTCTGTCACCAGGCGCCAGGCTGGAGTGCAGTGGCACAATCTTGGCTCACTGCAACCTCCACCTCCCGGGTTTAAGCAATTCTCCTGCCTCAGCCTCCCGAGTAGCTGGGACTACAGATGCATGCCACCACACCCAGCTAATTTTCGTATTTTTAGTAGAGACGGGGTTTCACCATGTTGGGCAGTATGGTCTCGATCTCTTGACCTGGTGATCCACCCGCCTCGGCCTCCCAAAGTGCTGGGATTACAGGCTTGAGCCACCGCGCCCAGCCTAGAACTCTTTCTATATCAGTAATCAAGCTGTTCTAGTTTCTTACCTTTTGTGTGTGTACTGGAATAGCACTCCTAATCTCTTTCAAGTACTTTTCCTTTGTATTCACAATTTGGCTAACTGTTTAGCATAGAAAGCCTAGATTTTGATCTAGCTCAGCTTTCAACAAATCTTCCTCATAACTAATCACTTCTACCTTTGATTTAAAGTCAGAGACTTGCCACTCTTCTGTTCACTTGAACACTTAGAGGCCATTATAGGGTTATTAGTTGGCTGAATTTCAATATTGTTGTGTCTCAGGGAATAGGAAGGTCCAAGGAAAGGAAAGAGATATGGGCAAATGGCCAGTTGGTGGAACAGTCTGAACCTGCACAAACATTTATTGATTAAGTTTGCCATCTTGCATAGGTGTGATTCATGACATCCCCCCAAAATTACAATACCTACATCAAAGAACACTGATCACAGATCACCATAACAATATAATACTAATGAAAATGTAGAAATATTGCAAAAATTACCAAAATGTGGCACAGAGACATGAAGTAGAGATGTGAAGTAAAGGCATGCTCTTGGGAAAATAGCCTGATAGACTTACTGCCATATGGTTGCCATAAATGTTCAATTAGTAAAAAATGCAGTATCTGCAAAGTACAATACAGTGAAGCACTATAAAATGAAGTATGCCTGTATGTGTATATTTCTAATGTTAAGCCAACCTTGAATTGCTAGAATATAACAATTCAGCATGATTCCTTATATTTTTATGTATACTGCTTGAATTCAGTTTGCCAGAATTTTGCTTAGAATTTTTTACATCATTGTTCATGAGTGGGCTGGCCTGCAATTTACTTTTATCTTACTGGTCTTGTCTAGCTTTGATTTCAAAGCTATATATTTTTTTAACATAAGATGAGGTAGAAATTATTTCAGCCTTTTTTATTGTCTAGAACTATATCATCAATAATGTAGCCTCTGGGCACATGAGGCTCTTGGGCCCTTGAAATGGGGCTACTGTGTATTCACATGTGCTGTAATATGCACTAGATTTCAAAGACATCATTTTTTAAAAGTATAGAGTATCTTATTAACATTTTTTGATACTGATTACATGTTGAATATTTTGATACACTGAGTTAAATAAAATGTATAAAATTAGTTTCAACTTGTTATTTTTATGTGATTACTAGAAAAATTTTAAATTGCATAGTGGCTCACTTTATATCACTATTGGGCAATGTGGACATAGATAATAATTTCCTTAGAATCAAAGGAAAAACATTGTTATTAAAGGTACCCTTTATTCAAGCTGATAAAGAGAAAAAAACGTCTATCACTAGTAAAATAGTTATACCTAAAACACCCTGGACTCTATTTTAAATATTAGCCTCAGAAACCCACACTTGCAATTAATTAAGAAAACTGGCATATATCTTAGTGCACAGCATGGTAAGCTAATGAGTCTAGGATTTGGGAATATTAGGATATTTGCCTGAATGAATGAATGAAGAAATATTATTACTTTAGATTCACCTTCATAGGACAATATCCATGTAATTAATACATTGTTAAGGTTACCTCTAAGCCTTAACAACATATAAATTAACTTATCAAGCAAGTTTTGCCTGTAGTGGACTTCAATAAATGACAGCTATTATGATGAAAAGAGTTGCGAGCTAAAATTAATGTCACTAGCCTTAGGCCAGTACTATAGGGAGGCCGTATAAAGTAGTCATTGAGAATTGACTCTAGAATTCTAGGCTCTAGAATTGACGCAGAATGCCTTTGTTGAGGTCTCTGATCCACCAACTATGTAAGCTAGAGAATGAACGCACAGATGTGCATGACATATTACTTTTTTTTTTTTCTGTAACGTGATTGACAAAAATGTATTTTGGTTAAACACAATGATTCTGAGAATTCTAAGTGATTGCCGATTAACTGGAAGTAAGGATATTAATGTTTCAATATAAAATAAACTAATTTTAAGTTAGGAAAATATAAACATTCTTTTTTGGTCCAGTTAAATAAGGACACAACAACTTTCATATCTTTATATATGTACATATATATATATATCCCTTGTAATATCCAACAAAATCAAGAAATGATTTTCAAATCCACTGATATTTTATAAGCATGAGTTTCAGCTCAGTCAATATGTGAATTTCAAGCTTTATGACTTTGACAACCTTCTGTATTCCTTTCGTTATCAAAATGGGGTGTGTGTGTGTGTGTGTGTGTGTGTGCATGCATGTAAAACTTCTATAAAAATGAGTAATATCTGGAATATAAATTGTTTTTTTCCTTATCATTTGAATATTGGCTAAATTGTGGTTTTCTTTTTCCAAAGATTAGATCATATAGCAATGGACAAATCTGTATGTATTTTTTAGTTTTGCTAATGAATCACTTAAAATATCTATATCTGGAGTAGTTCATTGTTTATATTTTTCTAAGATCTAAAGAAAATTTTTTATGAAAACTCTTCTATAAATTTTTATAAAACTACCAAGATAGGTAAAAATACTTTTAGAAGTTCAGGTATAAAATAGTTAATATTTCATTCTTGTCAGTTTTTAATTTCTACCATGTAAATAATTGCAACGATGTGATTAAATAATAGTTACGTTCAGGATTTTAGCTTATTTTAGCATAGCTAGATATCATGCTTAGAACTAAAATTATAGTTAAATTTTATTATGTTTATCATATACTATTCAATTAAATATTAATTTAGTATCCTTTTAGTGGCAGTCACTATTCTAGGTGCTGGACTGACCAGAGAACAAAGCAGATTCAAATCCCTGCTCTTGGGGTTTACAATAAAGAGGAGCATACAGTAAATAATATAAGTAAGCAAAATGGATGGCAGGTTAGATGCTGAAGAAGCAAAATAGAGCAAGAAGATGGGTAAGGAATTCCAAGTACCAGGATGTTTATTCAGTTTTAAATAAGAGGATCAGGATAATCATCATTGAGTATGTGACATTTGAGTAAAGATCGAAAGGAGTTAAAGTAGGGAGCTTTGTGGGTATCCATTATCCAAGCAGAAGAAATTGTAACTACAAAAGCCCTGAAGGTAGAAAAACGTGCCTGAGGCATTAAAGTGAACGCCAAGACTCCAGCATGGCTGGGACTGAGTGAATTAGGTAGAAGTATATTAAAAGAAGTGAGAGAGGAAATGGGGTGAACAAATGATATACACAGAGTCTTGAAGGCCACAATTTGTCTTTGACTCTGCAGTGGGAGATTTAGAAGGTTATTGAGTCAGGGAAGAGTGTGAGAGAAACATGATTTGGTAGGAGGATTCAGAGTGGAGACAGTTTAGGATGAGTTAACTTTAGAAAACTCACTCTTGATTTAGAGCTGCATGGCCTCCACATAACAAAACGTGTGCTGGTATTGTAGAGGTACAAAAGAATGTTCACTGCCAAGCATATTATCAAAGGACTGCTAAAATTCAGGCACCTTGCTAGGAAATGATTCCGTGGTAACATTAAATAGTTCCTCCTGTGAATGAGCTTGGGTGAGACTGACAGGTGCAATATATCATGCTTTAGCAGAAGTTAGGACTATAATGTGAACACATAGAAATGAGCTTTGCCTCACCTTGTATTGAGCAGGCAGTGATAAGGAAGTAAATGCAATGGGAAGAAAGGAGTTAGAGAAAACTTACAGATGAGAAACAGACTGAATTTGAGACACGTATGACAGGAGTTAGCTAGTTAAGACTCTAGGATGGAAGACATAGTAATACTAGTTCCTGATTAGCGGTTAGAGGGATAGTGCCTAGTTTAGGAAACTGAGATTGATTCAGTCTGCCTGGAATATAGAGTGTCATGGGAGGTCAAGAGATGGAGAGGAGAGGTGAGCAGGAGAGGAGCCAGATCATAAAAGTGCTCATCAAATGAAAACATGGATTCTATTTTCAGGGCAATTGAGAGATATTGTAGGATTTAGATGTTTCCACAGGCCTGGGAGAGCAGTTAGAATGTCAAAAGATCAGAAGGACTCTTACCAAGGTTACTATGCTTTGTTAGTTGGCTCTTATATCATGGAAATACTTCCAAGTAGCAAATGTTTTCCAATTAAAGAGTGAATTACAGAAAATTCCATTAGGGCTTTCAAACTTTCTTGCCTCTAATTACACTAGAATGTGCAGACTTTTTGAACTTGAACCAACTTTAGTTGAATTTGTTAATGAGACTTTATTACATTTGTTTTAGAAACAAAATTGAAATCCAAATCATTTTGGCAATTTAGCCAGCAGCCTCACAGCGTAATAGGCTTACGGGTTTCCATTTGAATCCCATGAAAGATATCTGGGTAATCTTGAAAGATATTAATAAGCTGTATAGACTGAAAGCAGTCCTTAAAAATGATACTTAGTTTTTCCAGCCAGAGAGCTTAATTTCATATAAAGAAAACTGCCCAGTTAGAGGATAACTGGCCTCCTTGGAAGCAATCAGCTGGCACTTTCATTTCTTCCCAGTTTTGCCTTTTTCTTGAGAAGGTTGATTGAAAGTAGGAAAATTACTAAGGTAAGGAAAGGCTTTATTTTAGTTTTTTTAGATCTTTTTTGTTTTCTTTCTGAAGGTAAAACATTCAGTGTTTTAATAAAAGTCAACAAGAGGTGTTTATCTCCAGTCAAAGGTGATCTTTTAAGAACTATAGGGCAGCAAGAATGGATTGAAAAAGTGGGGGAAGAGGAATGGAAGTGAATTGACTAGGATAGTGTGAAAATTTTACGGGGTGATTATCTTTTTTTTCCCATGTAAATCAGAGCCAGAATAGATTTACCAACAATGTACATCAATATAAGCAGGGTTAGACATCAAATAAATAAGGTTTTGTTAAATTATGAATCCTTAAAATAAAATTCATACTGTGTTACTCAATATATGTTTACCTACCAATAGTCAATAGTATACTTTATATTTTGCTTCAGCAATTTGAATGGGTGATTTTTTTCCTTCAATAGTGAAAAACACCCTCCATCAGTTTCTAAGGGAATTTTAAAAAAAATACACAAGTGCTGGCATTCACTTTTCTATGCATACAACAAATTGGTGCGATATCTATTCTAAAGGGAAAGCTTCCCTTCTCTCTTTCTCCCTGTGTAAAAAAGAAATGAATGCTGCAGTTGTTGGACAAGGGCTAACAGTTGATTTGGAGTGAACCAGCCAAAAATTTCCCAAACAAATTAATAGCATAGAAACATCTGCTGCTGTTTTATTAGAGTTTCACATAAAAACCTAGTTTGCAAGCTGGCGTTTGGAATGCTTTTCTTTACACTGAACTCTTAACGTAGCTGCGAAAGGCAATCAAGACCATATGTCTTACATTTTTAGGTCCAAATTTTCCTGCATCTCACTCCAACCTGGGACAGTTGCTTGTAACATGAGCACTGAATTATGAAACCCATTTTAAAAATCGGGATTATTTTTTATTATACTTTAAGTTCTAGGATACATGTGCAGAAATGTGCAGGTTTGTTACATAGGTATACATGTGCCATGGTGGTCTGCTGCACCCATCTGCCCATCATCTACATTAGGTATTTTGCTTAATGCTATTCTTCCCCTAGCCCCCCATCCCCTGACAGGCCCCAGTGTGTGATGTTCCCCTTCTTTTGTCCATGTGTTTTCATTGTCCAACTCCCACTTATTTCATCTCTCACTTATGAGCAAGAACATGCTGTGTTTGGTTTTCTGTTCTTGTGTCAGTTTGCTGAGAATGATGGTTTCCAGCTTCATCCATGTTCCTGCAAAGGACATGAACTCATCCTTTTTTATGGCTGCATAGTATTCCATGGTGTGTATATGCCATATTTTCTTGATCCAGTCTATCACTGACAGGCATTTGGGTTGGTTCCAAGTCTTTGCTATTGTGAACAGTGCTGCAATAAACATATGTGTGCATGTATCTTTATAGTAGAATGATTTATAATCCTTTGGGTATATACCCAATAATAGGATTCCTGGGTCAAGTGGTATTTCTGGTTCTAGGTCCTGGAGGAATTGCCACATTGTCTTCCACAAGGGTTGAACTCATTTACACTCCCACCAACAGTGTAAAGGCATTCCTATTCTAGCATCTGTTGTTTCCTGACTTTTAAATAATCACCATTCTAATTGGCATGAAATGGTATCTCATTGTGGTTTTGATTTTCATTTCTCTAATGACCAGTAATGATGACCTTTTTTTTTCATATGTCTGTTGGCTGCATAAATGGCTTTTTTTGAGATATATCTGTTCATATCCTTTACCCACTTTTTGATGGGGTTGTTTTTTTTCTTGTAAATTTGTTTAAGTTCTTTGTAGATTCTGGATATTAGCCCTTTGTCAGATGGATAGATTACAAAAATTTTCTTCCATTCTGTAGGTTGCCTGTTCACTCTGATGATAGTTTCTTTTGCTGTGCAGAAGCTCTTTAGTTTAATTAGATGCCATTTGTCTATTTTGGCTTTTATTGCCATTGCTTTTGGTGTTTTAGTAGTCATGAAGTCTTTGCCCATGCCTATGTCCTGAATGGTATTGCCTAGATTTTCTTCTAGGGTTTTTATGGTTTTAGGTCTTACGTTTTAGTCTTTTATCCATCTTGAGTTAATTTTTGTATAAGGTGTAAGGAAGGGGTCCTGTTTCAGTTTTATGCATATGACTAGCCTGTTTTCTCAACAACCATTTATTAAATAGGAAATCCTTTCCCCATTGCTTGTTTTTGTCAGGTTTGTCAAAGATCAGATGGTTGTAGATGAGTGGTATTATTTTTGAGGCCTCTGAGGATTGTTTTTAACAGTAGGTTTTAAATCCTGAAGCTATGGCATTTGCATCTCTTTGCTTTGATTATTACAATTTAATTTGAAAATCGTTATGCTTTATTTTTATTCAGCATTATTTCAGTGATTTAGGCTTCAACTAGGCATAACATTTAAAATTCACATTACAGCATTAATTTTGGATGTATCGAACCCAATTCTTGGTTAGGAAAAGAGTTCTGATTTTTGTGGAGATAGTAGCCTATGAAATAGGTTATTTTGTACAACAAATTCTTTTGTTATATTTTAACCTAATTTTGCTTAACTCTCATAAAAGACTCATATGAAAATCATGGACAAGTTTTAGTTTTTACAGCATGAGGGCTTCATTATTTACTGCTGTTCTATTACTGTTATGTGACAGAGAACTCTAATGACAAATCCTGTGAATGTGTTTAACAGTTTGAGCAAATGTTTAATATTAATGCTAATAAGAATGCTACTGCACATTTTCATTTTGTAGTATTACATTCCAGCTCAGTCCCCTATACGTTTTCCCTCTTCATTCCCTCATTTATCTTCCCTTGAGAGCTTCAGTCTTTATACATACATACACAAACACACACATGCATGCACTGTCTGTATGCATACAAATATTTAAATTAAAGTTAAAAGGATGCAACCATATGTTCTCATAAACTTTTTTTTTCTATACAACACTCTTCACTATTGCATTGGTTCTGACAGAAACGTAAGAAAGTTGCCTAGTAACTTCACCTTTTCTGTAGTTTTAGTATTTTTATTACTTCGAATACTGTTCATTTTATTCACATTTAACCACTCTGAAATCAAGGTAAGTTTGCAGTTGATAGAATTTTAGAGTCAATGAAACATGGCAACATTTTTCACCAAAAGGAGAAAAGAAAAACAAGGACTCATTTTGCCTATGGAATTTTTTTGGAGGGGGCTCTGAAATTCAGTTTCCTGTGTTATTCATAATCATCTATAACTTTTTTTTTTTTGAGAACTACCTTAAGTTATAAAAAGGATCAAAAGTTCAAAGATAGGGAAAATGTTGCTTGGCTTCTCTATGACATTGTTTAAACTTCAAAATATTTGTTAAAGATAAAAATAATAACAAAAATGGGTGAATACAATTTCCTTTTGTTCTTTTGTATTACAGAATTCTTGATCCTACTGATCCTTGTACATTCCTCCTTTATAGATTGCTCTGATAGTAACTTAGAAAAGAAATGCAATACCCTGGATTGAAAGATGATTTTTAGGCTGGGCACGGTGGCTCATGCGTGTAATCCCAACACCTTTGGAGACCAAGGTGGGTGGATTACTTGAGGTTGGGGGTTCGAGACCAGCCTGGCCAAAATGGTGAAACCCCATCTCTACTAAAAATATAAAAATTAGCGGGGCATGGTGGTGCACCCCTGTCATCCTAGCTACTCAGGAGGCTGAGGCAGGAGAATCACCTGAACCCAGGAGGCGGAGGTTGCAATGAGCCTACATGACGCTACTGCACTCCAGCCTGGACAACAGAGTGAGACTCTGTGTCAAAAAAAAAAAAAAAGTAAAAAAGCAAGGTCTTTATAGATAGACTAAGACACAGTAGAATATTACATTGTCCTACTTCAGAAGATCTAAATCATTAAATGATTTGGTTTTTGCATCCCTCTGTTTTGGTTATTACAGTTTGAAGGCTTTAGTAGTTATAAAACACTATATAAATTAGTAATTAATATTATTTCAGTCTACAAAATTACTATATATAGTAATTAATATTATTTCAGTCTACAAAATTACCATATGTAGTAATTAATATTATTTCAGTCTACAAAATTACCATATGTAGAAACTCCATCTTAGGTAACTCATACACATGTAAATGGCTAGTTAAAAGGTAATATCATAGATAGTTATAAAATTAAGTCCATGATTTTTAGTATAAAAGCATTTGTTTAAACTCATCCTTCCGTGTTTTGGGCTGGTGTAAGTTTTTCATTGTACAGGAATATCATTGTCATTGGAATCGAGTTCTACATATCATCTGCTAAAATAATCTTACTGTAATGCAAATATGGTCATGTAACTTACCTGCTTAAAACACAACATAATAGAATACTTCATGGCTTCTTAATTCCCAAAATTTAGAGTTCAAACTTCTTAATATAAAAGTCTTACTTCATCTGGCTCTGTGCATATCTACAGCCTCCTCTCTTGAAACCTACTGCCCACATCCACACTCATTACTTTTCCAAATTTACTTATTACTAAGTAGGCTCTGTCTTCTCTTTTCTAAGTGTTGCTTTCCCATCATGAAACAATTTTACCACTTTTTATCCCAACTCTTTACCTTCACTCTCAGTTCTCCATTTAGACACCACTTCCTCCGGAGAACCTTCACTGACATTGATACCTCAAATCTGAATCAGGTGCTGTGTTGGGTAGCATGAGGGTCAGCTCTGAATAATTCCAGTATCTGAGATAGCAGACCAAGCAAGGTGGTGCGTGCCTATAATCTCAGCACATTGGGAGGCCCAAGTGAGAGGATCACTGGAGGCAAGAAATTCAAGACTAGCCTGGTTGATATAGTGAGACCCTTACTCAAAAATAAATAAATAAATAAAAATTAGCTGGTGTGGTAGTACACAACTGTAACCCTAGCTACTTGGGAGGCCTGGGTGAGAGGATTACTTGAGACCAGGAGTTGAAGGTTACAGTGAGTTATGATTGTGCCACTGTACTCCAGCATGGGTGACAGAGCCAAGACTCTGTTTTTAAAAAAAAAAAAAAAGATTAGAGATAACAAATTAAAAGACATTTTTAAGTCTATTGAGAATTTTAATAAGTGTAATATTATCAATCTGTATAATAATTTCATAATTTTAGCACAATTGTATCACTGGCTAAAATAAAGTCTGCTTACCCTATACTAAATATTATTAACTTTATTCCTTTGTTTTCAATATTATATACTAACTAATCCACGAAAATGTGTTATATCTAGGATATATTTTAACATACAGAGAGCCTAAACATTAGCTAAAAATGGTTTGAGTTTAAAATATTATGATAATATTGAAAGCCATCATGGAAGTTTACTCATTATCAACTGATTTATTTTTCCCTAGTATATCTGATCAGTAACTCTTAAAAAAAGATTTGATAATGAATGTTATTCAAATTATTTTATTTTCAAACTCTAAACCCTATTTATACTTGTATACTATTGTGAGTATAAATAATGAGAGTTAAAACAAAATATACATTTGTTTACTAATATAAAGAAAAGTACATTACAGAATTATCTAAGTAGTTGTAAATATGGTTTACTGACATTTATATAAGTAATTAAATGTAAACTTTAAGGAGAGATTTATAATTCTACATTTTTTAGTGACTTTCTCATGTGGTTTGTATCATTAAGAAACGAAAGGAGGAGGGAGACTAAATTAGTCACAAGAAACCTCTGGGAAATATATTTCACAATATTTTAAATCATAAATACTTGGAAAGAAAAAAGAGTTCATAAATTCCAAATATCTCTTAATATCGTAGAAACTTTCCCACAGAAAACCCTAGTAGTGCTCTAGTGAGAATGTGTTAATTGGGCTGACAGATATTCAAGTGGTAGAAAGAGGATAGGACCAACACTGATTCTTTCCAAGCATTTGAAGATCAAATGAATCATAATCAATCCTGTAAAAGTTCCAACAGTCAATGGTTACTTGGAAAGGGGCATTTAATAAACAGGCATAAACAGGAAGCCATATAAAGGAGCGAGCAGAAGGAACTCTTGTGACCAAAGGAGATTTTTTAAACTGAACCTTCAAGGAGCTTTTACAAGCCCAAGAAGTGCTGAGCTTAAAAGGAACTGCCTGAAGCAGATGAACCCAACCCGTAGACACTGGAACTCTTAATAGATGTATAGCAGTTGTGCTGCAAGCCAATGGATCTTGTCCAGAGGAAAAGTTGTTTGCCAAGCCCTAAGTGGATTTTTTTCTCTTTTCTTTTTTTTTGCCCTTGCTCCAGGAATAGATACCCAATTTCCCACCCAATTGCCAAATTCCAGACCATTCATCAATGAAAAAAAAGAAGCTTGCTCAATTTTTTTTCCTCTACACTATTTTTTCAGAGTAAAAAAAGTGGGGGGTGATGGATGATTGAGAGGTACAGTGAGTTTAACAGAAGACTCTTTTGCCAAAAAAGGGGAATAAAAGGAAGCCACTTTGAAATAATAGTTTTTGAAACATTCCCACTGGCAAAAAACAACTGTTGTGGTTTTCCCTAATTATGTTGTATACACAGAAGATGTTTTAGTGGAAGAAAGAAGAAACCTAAGCTAAAATGCTTGAGAAATGAGGGTAGCTTAACTTCATTTTAATACAGAAGGAAAATCTCTTACATCTTTCTGGAGAAAAATATCAGAGCATTTCTTAATATTCCATTTCTATTTGTTCTCAAATTTGGAACAGAGTTAATAGTAAAAGTCATGAAAAATAAACAGACAAAAGTCTCCAAACAGTACTTCAACATGTTTACCAAATCTAAATGCAATCATTTGTATGGAAAGATGTATTAATGCTATTGGCTTTAAAAGGGTATTTCATAGTTCATAGTGCTGAGGAGCCGAAATTTGTTTATTACTTTCAATTACATCTTAAAAATACAAACTGCAAGAAAATTGTTTGTTGTGCTCTTAAAGACACCACACTTCATGGCACAAGAGACGCAGGATTTAGATGTATATGATTTTTATACAGAGGAGAAATCTAGAAGTACACCTTACGGTACACTGTGTAACTTTGTGCAGTTTCAAATCTTTTATAATATACACATGCATTTAAGAGTTAATCATTCTGAAGATATGTTGCCAATACTTTTCTTGATTGGACAGACCTAATATTCTCCTTCTTCCTTAACGTCTTTGTTTTTTTTGTTTTTTGTTTTTAGTTTTCCAAAATCAACCTACTTTGTCTTGCTAGTTTTGTAAGCAATGGTTAAGTCCATTGGCTGACTTCTTCCCGTATTGCCATTCTTTATCCCGTCAATAGCAACCCTTTCTTAGCTTACAGGAAAAAAAAGTGAAGAACAAGTTATCATGAATTTGTTGTTTCATGGAACTATCTCAGAAAGAAGACCAGATACAATGTCTTTAAAAATGATGTGTAGAAGATTAAAAACATCACTTACTCATAGGAACTAGCAGAAAGTAACTATACTAGGCCACTTTATTTTCTATGTAATCTAACATATCCTAATAAGAGTTATTCATGCCTCTAATTTTTAAAAAAAATCTATCATGTTTTCATGATATTGTTCTCTATTATAACATTTTTTTCCCGTTGATGAGCAAGGTCAATATCACTTTTCCCTTCAGCTATAGGGTTATGTGGTACAAAACGTCATGATGTTAGGAGGAAAGGGAAGAAACTTTTAAAATATGTACGCACATAGGATTTTCTAGACGTTGCACTGAGCCCTTGTCATATCTCATTTAATCTTCACAGCAACCCTATGGGGAAGGAAAAGAGAGACATTGTTTCCAGTTTGCAGATGAAGAAACTTAAGACCAGGCAGGTTGATTAGCTTGCCAAAAATACACAGCCAGTAAGTGAAGTAGGAATTTCAACCCAAGTGAGTCCCATGCACTTGAGATGCTGATGCACAAGCCCATGTTTTATCTACAGTGGCAAATTTTCTCCCGTTAGAGCTATATGACTGCACAAATAAAGTTACAGTGTAAATACTTCTTAATATGGAGTAAAACTAGCCCTTATTGAAGGCGGTATCATTCAGAATACTTATTAGCTATGTTTCTTTAGTCAAGTCATCATGAAAAATGTGTATACCTTTTCTATAGTTCAGTTTTTATATTTACAAAGTAAGAACATATATATGATCTCTCTATAGAGACATTATAACTTAAAAGGGATGATTTTGAAACAACTTTGTAAATGGTATAAAATGTAAAGTCATTCTTGAAGATGTTATTGATGACTGATGATGATGATGATGATGATGATGATGATGATGATGATGCTAGACCACAGGTTCCTTCTATAGCATTCTTTCCAGAAAAGTCCTCTGTGGGATTGAAATCACATATTTATGGAAGAAAGCCTCAACAAAGAAAATTCAGGTATATCTCAGAATTGTGATCTGATTTTGTTTTGTTTTTGTACTAGATAGTTTAATGACCCTGACAAACTTTTTAGACGTATCTTAGTTACATATTTGGAGTATTCCTGCTTCAACTTAGTACAGAGATATTTCAGTTTTGCATTGCCTTCTAATGATTGAGTCTGCAACATGCTTCTTCATGTGCTGAAGATCATGTCTAGTTTGTGTTTAAAAATGGGAATGGTTAAATCTGGAAAGCCCCTTTGTGTTGTTTATGTTCTTTCAACTACTTTCCTAAGTATTAATGTCTTGTATCACTGTGCGACTATTCTTCAGAAAGAGATTGTAGAATTAGTCTGATATAGAAAATACGCTTTTGTAGAAAATTAGAGGAGTTATCTAATAAATAAATTCTTTTTAATTCAGCTGACACCCTTCAATGCCTGCATAACTATTCTGCTTCTCATGAAAAATCTCTTCTTAGTATAACTTCTTAGCCTATTGAATCATCTGATATTAATTGCATAGTAATGGAAATAATGACCAGAAAAACCGACTTCTGCTTGGAAGGACTTAACATTCATGAGACCTCTTTAGGGGAGAAGATCAGTATGGGAAATTTTTTTTTAATGTGGTTTAATATAAGCACACTAAGAAGCAAATACATCGATTACTACAGTGACAACAAGCTCTGCAAAATTGTCACAAAAGCACAGGAAGTGTTTCCTTCTCTTGTTTTTATCATGCCTTATATATCACATGGATAAATGTCCTACCAAATGTTTTCAGAATATCCCCGTTTTTAAATTATTTAGAGGCATTTCATTTTCAAATGAGTTTTATTCCTATTTGTTGTAATTCTATGAAAATAGAAATTAGTTAAAATGCTTATTTTTTAAACGAATAACTTGTAGAAAGTACCCCATGTTATATTTACAACTCTTCATGACTTTTAGATTTGTTACCTAATCATCTACAACTAGCTACTTGTTTTGCATTTATATATTCTATAACCCATTTACAGCAATTATATTTTCTATTTAAATATTTGTAGCCCAAATATGACATTTTCACTTTTTTAGTGGCAGAATTAGGACGGAATTGTAAAGAGAATTAATAGAGAAGATAATAATGGAATTTTAGACTTAGATATTAATATTTATATATAAGCTTTTGTGTATTGAAGCATTAAATATATTGATGCAATAGGTTCAATATTAAAAAGATGAACAAAGTATTGTATATTTTCTTATCTTAGAGTACAAAACTATTTCATAATCGAATATGCCTTGAACAGAGTTTTAGCAAAAAGAACAGAAATGTTAAGGACTAATTCATCTGATCCAGAATCCTTTCTATGGCAATACATCAATGAACTTTTTTGATAACTAGATTAGAAAATTCTTAACTTTCTTTAATAATATGTTCTGGATCTATAATTTATGAGCTCATAGCCCCAGGTGAATTGTCTGTTGTTAGCCATACCCTGTCTCACAATAATGAGTGCTCTAAGCTTGTGTTCAAGTGAATAAAATAATGTAGTCTATGTTTGCCCACCTGAAGTGGTGTGGATTCTGCCTATGAAAGAGCATAGACTATTAGGATTATCAGTATTTATCCTATTCATGAACTATTTTATATTTTCTTAATTAGAGCCCCTCAAGTTTTATCTGAATTGTAATCATTTTTTAAAATCTTCATTTGGCCATCTTCACAACTGAGGTTATTATTATTTTGAGTATTATGGGTGAGGGTAAGTCATCCTATTCTGAGATTGAGGGCTGGTAGATTTGGGGAGTTTCTTTTTGTTGCAGCTTACCTTTCCTGAGCATACACAATAAAACTGTTCATTACTCATCTTCTATTTCATTATTAGGCAAATTATTTTAGGAATTTAGTATCTTTTAAAAAAATTTATTTATTATACTTTAAGTTTTGGGGTACATGTGTAGATCGTATAGGTTTGTTACATAGGTATACACGTGCTATGGTGGTGGTTTGCTGCATCCATCGCCACATTATCTACATTAGGTATTTCTCCTAATGCTATCCCTCCCCAACCTCCTGACCCCCTGCTATTCCTCCCTTAGCCCGCTACCCCCCAGGCCCCGGTGTTTGATGTTTTCCTCCCTGTGTCCGTGTGTTCTCATTGTTCAACATTCACTTATGAGTGAGGACATGCAGTGTTTGGTTTTCTGTTTTTGTGTCAGTTTGCTAAGAATGATGGTTTCCAGTTTCATCCATGTCCCAGCAAAGGACATGAACTCATCCTTTTTATGGCTGCATAGTGACCCAGCAATCCCATTACTGGGTATATGTCCAAAGGATTCTAAATCATTCTGTTATAAAGACACATGCACACATGTTTATTGTGGCACTATTCACAATAGCAAAGACTTGAAACCAACCCAAATGTCCATCAGTGATAGACTGGATAAAGAAAATATTTTAAGAATTTAGTAAGGGATCAGAATACTTTGCATATTCACAATTTTCAAATTATGTCATCAGATCTTGGTAAATACCTTAGTTATCTTGTTGTCACTCTTTGTTTCTGGGCTGCTTTCTAAATCTACTTTTGCCCCCAAATATGCAGAATTTTAAAATATATTTTAATAGTTAAAGAAACAAAATATATCCCACCTTGAGAATAAATGAGAACTATCAATGACAGTCATTAGAATGCCATAATAAAAACCTTTAGGAACATGAACGGCACATTTTTACTATGAGCAAAACATCTGTCCAGAATGTCTACTTTAAAACCAATTATACAATATTTGATGAAGCCCTTTAAGAAGGTACTGGACTGAAATATCACCCAAGGCTTTCAGACTGGAGTGACCATGCCTTGAATCCTAGGCAAGCTCAGCAGGGGATAATAATATGATAAGGGTGAATCCTTGAGCGGAAAATAGAACTGAGTCTGGAAGGGTGACTCAGAGTAGTGTCCTGAGGCAAGTGTTAACATGGCATTAGGAGAGTCCCACGGGGGAGCCAGGCAGGCAGAAGTAGCACAAGAAAATCTTGAGTGAAGGAAATGATCATCCAATCATAGGTGCAGAGGAAATCCAGTAGATTAGAAAACAGAAGACCAGGACTCCGATAGAAGGCAGATAAAACAAGCAAAGCATTCAAAAATGGTAGAGTGGGTGAACTCACTTTCTAAAACTAGAGTAGGATACAAGCTTGAATATAAAAGCAGGCCAAAACTCAGTTATGGTACTGGATGTTTAAAGTCAAAATAGAACACATAGTAAAATTGATTCACCAAAGGATGGATTCCATACATGCTTCATGTTTCTCCCACCTACAAAAGGGGTTTAAGAAAAGCTGTGAGAATCTGTAGTAATCAAACAGAAGAATTCCAGGACCATCATTAGACCCCACTATATGATAATAATCTATCTTATCATCACTCTCAACTCCAGCAGAAAATCAACCAAGCTGATTTTTCTCATGGCGCCAAATATAACATATTTCTTTCTACCTGCATGCTTTGTTTTGTGATTTTTCTATCTTTCTGGAAAGCTAAATGTCTCTTCCCAGCTTATGGATGTTCTATGCTTCAACTTAGTCCTCATTCATCTCTTACCTCCAAATAACTACTAAATAAATTTTCACGAATAGCTTCACCTGTAAGATGTCAGTTAGGAAAATACGAAAGTACTCGAAACTACTCTTCATGGAAGTTTCCTTGAACTGAAAATTTCCAAATTGTGATATTTTGACATGTCTGTATTCCCATATGTTTGCCTAGTCAGAGATCTAAAAATATATGATGAAATCTCTTTTGATCTCCTTTGTTGAACATCTGAAAAAGTTTACTTAGCATGTGGTAACAATTTTAATTTGGGAGCATGCTGATAATAAAAAGATGTGTGTGCATGCATGCATTCACAAGTTAAAAATGATTTCACATATATTTGTTCTTCACATTCAGCTTGTCTGGCTTTGTTTTTATAAACAGAGCTATTAAGCTGGTGGCTTTGGTAAGTAAATGTGGAGCAAATAAAGTATGAGTCATTCACAAATTTTGATAGCATCAAAACTTTTATCCATACAACCTAGTAATTTTAGGTATTTGGTGCATCTGCTCTAACATGCTTATTTGACACTTCAGTGAAAATATTATATGCAGGGCTTATTAATTAGCCATTCAGAAAAATAGCTTTTTGTTACAATAGTATGTTGCCCTAAGAAAAAGTCATTTTATTTAAGTGTAACAGTTATTGAAATGAAAATACACGACATTCTGTACTTGAAAAGTCCCCATCACATCTTTAGTTATTTAATAACTACTAAATAAATTCCCATGAATAGTTTTATCTGTACCCATCTGAACTTTATAGTATATTTTTAATTTTATTTAATTACTTAATTAATTTATTTATTTTTGGTGACGGAGTCTTGCTCTGTCACCAGGCTGGAGTGCAGCGGCACAATCTCGGCTCACTGCAACCGCTGCCTCCTGGGTTCAAGCGATTCTTCCGCCTCAGCCTCCTGAGTAGCTGGGACCTCAGGCACATGCCACCATGCCCAGCTAATTTTTTTGGATTTTTAGTAGAGACGGGGTTTCACCATGTTGGCCAGGATGGTCTGGATCTCTTGACCTCGTGATCCGCCTGCCTCGGCCTCCCAAAGTGCTGGGATTACAGGCATGAGCCACCGCGCCCGGCCATAGTATATTTTTTAAATAACATATCTTCTTTATACTAATTTGTATGTGAAATGTGAGGAAAATGACATACATTTCTCAACAGTAGTGATAGATTTGGGTTACTTAATGCTTTTAGGGAGGGAGAAAGTAAAATATCTAATACCTGATAGCATATGACATTGCTGTTCCGTTTCCTCATATCATAAAGAATAGTCATTATATATGCAAACAGGGGTCACCTTTTGTTTTGTAATATCATCCCAGATAAAATATCTGATTTTCAAGGTTATTTTGTTACCATATTTCTAAGCTATGGTTATAATTTGTCATAATAGTGGTCTTAGGAAAAAACTGAAAACTGTTTCATTTTGGCATAGAATCAAACATTTCATTATACCAAAAATTACTTAATTAGTGTTGTCATCAGTACCCACACCCATCCCTGACACATACCAGAAAAAAAACCTCTCCGCTTATTGAAAAGTGGCTAAAGAATTATCTGTCATTATTTCTGATTAATTATATATCCTCTTGGAACATACTTAGTTTTTCATTTGGGTAACCACGTCTCAGATGCAGGCTGGAAGATGGCTAGCTAAGGTACAGATATAAAAGGTGCTGCTCCTACATTACACCCTGACAGGTACCTGAGCCTTATTTGCAATGAACAGTAGAGCCTTCTCATTCTATGCATACATTCATAACAATATTGTGTTTTAACATAAAGATAATAGAAAGATTAATTGAAAATAACTGAGCCAATACCAAGTAATTTAAACAAGTGCATTCTGATTGATAGTTATTCTGCATTTTACAGTCAGACTGGCATTAGACTAGGAGTTAGGAATATGCCAATGAACAATGACAATGTCCCTAACTTATGAAAACTTTTAGTCTCATGGGACACTCATTTAAACATTTAGGCACAATGGCTAGATTTAGTTTAGGAAGGGAAATATAGGTTGTTACCAGAGGACACAGAAGGGCCACCTGTCCCAAGTTTTGAGAGTAAGAAAATCTTCAAGAGGAAGATATATAGAAGCTGTAGCCACAAACTAAGTAGGAGCTAGCTAAGCAAAAGAAATACATGAGGTGAAAAGTAGTTTAGATGTTGGAGAGATTAGAGTACAAGGGATAGAAAGATGAGAGATGAGGTTGGAATACAAAGGGTCAAATTACAAGTCATAACTATGCTTCAGACAACTTTCTTTTGAAGGAAATGAAAAGCCATTTGGATTTTAACCAAGTCCATGACATTTTTCAAAGATTCATTAAACAGAACACTCATGTTGCCTAGAGAAGGAGAAATTAAAGAGATGAACATTTAGACACAGGGAGTTAGTTGCTATAACCTAGTCAAGAGAAAGGAAGGAAGAGTTTTAGCAACTGAGCAGATTGAGAACTGGATTAAAATTAAGACTGTCAGGACTTGATGGTAGATTGAAGAGACTTGAAAGTAGATTGCTAGAGAGCAGGAGGTGGTACAGCAGAATTATTGGAAGTTAGGTGAAGTAGAAATAGAGGAGAGTGAAAATGATTAGAAGTTCAGTTTTGGGTATAATGAGCTTAAGATACTTGTGGAACACTGAAATGAGGATTTCCAGCTGGCTCTTACGTCAAATGGCCTGGAAATATCTAAGCTCTATGTTTGGTTGTAGTTTGTTGCACTGTAGACCCAAGCAAAGAATGCGTGCCCATGTGGGTATGAATCACCAGTACTGCATGGGGTTCTGGCATTGAATTTCAGGATTTCATTAGTCGATTTTTTTTTTAAGCCAGATGTGACTAAAGGAAATGTCTCTTTACTGTAGGAAGATATTTCTTACTATTTTGTGTGCTCTTCCTTAATGATTAGAGAAACAGTAATCATGGCCAACACATATTGAATACCTGCTGGAAGACAAGCCTTATCTCACTGTACCTAAACTTTATTTAATCTTTTTGACTACCATGGGAGGTAGCTACTGTTATTATTATCCACATTTCATGCCAATGATAAGATGGAGGGAGGTAATGTAACCTGCCCAAGAACATATTGCTAAAAAGTGGCAGAAATCGGATTCAAGCCTAAACAGTCTGTTGTGTCAAAGTCTATCTAAAGAATTTGAAATTCAGGTTAAACTTGACTCCATTAAAGCATTAAAGGAGGCTGCTCATCAGGAATGGCTTTTCCTTCCTTTGCAGTAGAGTCAAAGTTCTGCTCTGGGGCCATGGATCTCCTCCCCAGCTCCTTGTGCTGTATCTTGGTGCCTGTCCCACTATCCCCTTTGGTGATGAAGTGTATCTTCCACATGAGATGACTTGAAAATCCTCTCCCATTTGCAAAAACATAGACTCCAAGAAATTTTCTGCGTAGCACTTTCAAACATGCCTCAGTAGCTATAGATTGGCTTTTCTTTTTTGGCTCAGGATCGTACTTCTGTATTAGAGCTCCCTTTTTTATGTCTTAAAAGAAGTTATCAATCATCTTCATGTTTATATTTGTGTCTCCCACAAACAGTGTTGCACCATCTGAAGGAAGCGACCATGGCATTTTCTCCTGTCTTCCCAAAGTGTAGTATGCTATTATTTGAGATCTCAATAATGATGGCATCTGGTTCCTTTCTTAGTGTCGTTCTGGTATACAAAGCTGTTTCCTAAGGCTATGAAGTTTTAAAAAGTTTTCTATCAAGAAATATAGTTCATAAATCAGGATATTACACATTTTGTTATGGGGGGAGGCTGTAATTTTTGTTCTTGAGATTGTATTAAGAAAGAGTCCGTTATCTCCTTTGAGAAATAGCTTCATATTTACTAATGGAGATAATTAAATGGATGTCTGGGGTATTAGTTGGTGATCTGACTTTTATTATGTTTCATTATTTTTCTTCTGTAGTTGATCAACTTTTTATTATGAGAATAAGGATAGGTCAGTACAGTGTTATGTAGGGTAGGCATTGGAAGGAAATGTTATCTTTTTATAAACCAATTTTTTTTTTCCGAAAGAAAAATATCAGTGATACATCAGTAACTTGAACACATGACATAATTTCAGTTAAATCATTTTCATTATCAATTATTTTTTGTTAAATCTAATTACAAGTACTAGGCTGCTTATTAGATACATTTCTAGAAAAATATTTAAAATGAATCATTTGGAGTTACTGTTTTTTAAAACTACCAGAATGCAATTACCGGTAAAGACTGTCATTGTGGCTGGGCGCAGTGGTTCACACCTGTAATCTCAGCATTTTGGGAGGCTGAGGCAGCCAGATTGCTTGAGCCCAGGAGCTTGAGACCAGCCTGGGCATTATGGAGAAACTCTGTTTTTATAAAAAATACAAAAATTAGTCAGGCATGGTGGTACATGACTGTAGTCCTAGCTACTCAGTAGTACATGCCTGAGATGGCAGAATCCAGGAAGTTGAGGCTACAGGGCTGCAGTAAGCTGAGATTACACCAATGCACTCCAGCCAGGGTGACAAAAAAATAAATAAAGACTCTCATATCCATAGAACTGCTGTTGTGCTCTATTCAACACTCTATATCCTAGTTGTTAGTATGCCTTGTAACTTGCTTTAAAAAGTAACTTAGGCTTTTCTTTCCTTGCTTGTAAAATAAGGGCCCCCTTCCAGCTCTAAGGTCCCGTACACTGCTATTAAAAATTGAAGTTTTAAAAATTTAAAATAAGACAATAGTGATTATAGCAAACATTTATATAATGCTTACTATGCATTGAGCTCTTTTCTATTTTATGTATTTTAATTTTATGTGATTCTCATAGTAATCCAATGCAGTAAGCATTATGATTATTATGTCCATTATATTAATAGGGATATTGAGATAAAGACATGTTAAGTGTCCTGCCCAGGGTAACACAGCTAGCTCAGATAAGAGCCAGGATCCAGCCCAGACATTAGGATTTCAAAATCCATGCTCTTAGTCAATGGCCTCCTGTTGTATTTTTATTTGCTGTGTTTTTGTAAATTTAGGATTAAAAATAAAGTTTAGATCTTTGATTATATGTAAATGATTTGACCAAATCTTAATGTTTTAAAAGTCACAATTAATATGATTCTCATTTTTTTAGGCAAGGATCTAGTTGAAAATCATTCTACAGTCAATATACTTTAAATTTAAATATTTTAAAATAATTCAGTGTTTCTTTGAAGAAGAATATGTTTCAATGATTTTGTCTTTTTGGTCATAGAAAATTGCCTGTGTTTAGGAAAAATAATATTTTATATCTGAATATCATTCATATGGACAAAACTCAAAATTAAGAAAAAAATAAATACTTTATTATTTTCAGTTTTCACTTCTCCTCTACCTCCCAATCTAAAGTATAGTATGTCTTTAGCATTTGTATGTTGGACTCTATTTGATGTCTATGCCCTAGGGTTTGGTCATTAACACAATTGCTATTGATGGCTTATTTGTCACTCAGGGCAGAGAAGAACCTTGATCTGCCATATTTTAATAGGAAAGCAAAATTGTTGAATCATATACCTGCAATTAGACCCACATTTAGCAAATTTATTTTCTCCTGCTCATCATCACTTTAGGTGGCATGATTATTCTTACAGCTAAGTATAATCAGAAGGTACCAATTAAAAGTGTTTATCAGAATTACTCAGATAACAATTTAAAATGAAGGAACCTAGATCCTAAGCCAAGTTAGTAAATTTGACAGGTATCAATATCTTTTATTTTCACTCTACAGGAGATTCTGTTATGCATTCTTTGTTAAAAACAATGAAATAAAATAAAGTTTTTGAGAGTTAATGAATTCATATTTGTATTACAACTCCACAAATTATTAGTTTTAATTGATGTTAACTTAGCAACTTTAAGACTCTGTTTCTTTCCTTCCCTTCCCTCTCTCCCTCTCTCCCTCCCTCCCTCCCTCCCTCTCTCTCTTTCTCTTTCTTTCTTTTCTTTCTTTCTTTCTTTCTTTCTTTCTTTCTTTCTTTCTTTCTTTCTTTCTTTTCTTTCTCTCTCTCTCTCTCTCTCTCTCTTCCTTTCTTGTGAGATAGGGTTCTCTCACTCTGTCACCCAGACTAGAGTGCAGTGGCATGACCACTGCTCACTGCAACCTCCCTCTCTCAGCTCAAGTGATCCTCCTGCCACAGCCTCCCAAGTAGCTGAGACTACTTGGGACTATTGGGATTCCAGGCATGTGCCACCATGCTTGGATTTATTTTATTTTACTTTTAGTAGAGAAGAGGTCTCACTCTGTTGCCCAGGCTGGTCTCAAACTCCTGAGTGCAAGTGATCCTCCCACTTGGTCTCTCAATGTGTGGTGATTACAGGCATGAGCCACTGTGCACAGCCAAAGACTCTGTTTCTAATATAGAAAGTTGATATTATTACTTATTTTATAATGTGAGTATAAGGATTAAGTATGAAAATATACACGAGCATATTGTAAATGCTCAATAGATGGTAGTCATTATTACTATTAATTTAAATTTGTTTTAATTGATATAAAATGTTGAGAGAAGGAAAGTGAGGCCACTATGGGATCTGTCCTGAGAGGAATAGAAGATGTTCATCAGTGCTGTGGCGGTGACCAAGACAGGAATAATCATTTTTATTGGAACACAGGCTGCTCATCCCTGCACCCCTTGATAGCTTTCTACTTGCTATTGTCCACCCAATTCTTGCAGCGCTTGAATGCACTCAACCCCTGACTGCATAATTACTTGTGAAATTGCTTGTTACCCAATTCTGCTACTTCAGCAGCTCACTATCTAATAATGGCACATTAGTAGGTGAAGTAATAAATCATATTTTAAAACTCCTAACAGTTGCAAGAATGACAGGATGATGAAAACAAAGAGGCACATTCCAGTTCAAAATTAAAGTCTACAAAGCTATTGTGCTGTCTGGTCTTGTTTATAGAAATGACATCTACCATTACCACATTCAATTATGAGACATATTCTATCAGCATCTTTTAGTACCACGATTCACACCAGATGGTAGAGCATAGTTCCCCACAATGAGGTCCCAGGACTCATGCCATCCTGAGAAGTATAAACCATCCTACACGAAAGTCAACTCCCCAGGGTTGGAAAGGAGTGGGGCACATGGCAGGCAGATGAAACCCTATGAGGGCTCCTGTAGCACAGCCTGAAGCAATGTAACATCACAGTGGAGAGCTGGAAAACACCTGCAGCTGAATGGGTATTCTGGACAGCAATCAGAGACAGCTCAGCTCATTTTGAGCTTAGCTCTTGTCATATCCTGGAGACAAACTGGCAGGAGCAGATGCAACAGCAGCCTCTCACTGGAAATAGCAGCCACAAGAGAACACTGGACATTGATGATTATCATAATTACACGGAATATTGCTACAGAGCACTTTTGTGCATGCATTTCTGATCCTCATCACAGTTGTGCAAGAAAGGTAGGGCTCCTTCTATTAAACCAGTTTTGAGGATAAAGAAATGGATGGATAGAGAGGTAAGTGACAAGCTCAATAGCATGCAGACAGTAAAGGTTGATGTATAAGCAGAGGCAGATACAAATTTTTAGGAGTCTGAAGCTCATAAAAATTTCAGTCATTTTTTTAAAAAACAATAATGTAATACCAGAATGCATAATGAGGGGGTATCAAAGAAGCCTGTCTCAGGGAAAGTTCTTAAAGCTTTAACTTTATTAGATTCAGGATATATCCATTCTCTGCATATTGGTTTTTAAACTTGGTAGTTTTCCCAAGGGCGGAAGTGTCAGTATCAGAGCTTAAATCATGAGAGGAAAGATTTTGTTGTTTTGTTTTATTTGAAGTGAAGGACTTTTTCTCCATACCTTACTGCTCTTTTTATTAGACAATCTGACAAATTGGCCTGAATTCTTATTTTAATCTATAAGAGAGGGGAGGATTTTAGAAACCATGAAGATTATAATACTTCTGATTCTCTCCTAATCCTATAGTGTACCTATAATTAACAACACATAGGAAGCAAACATGGCAATTGGAAAATGGATATTGGCAAAAAACAGGGAAGCAGACACTTCTGGTTGTCCGTCTGCCAGGAATTCTGTTTGTTCTCACTGGCAGGGCCTCAGGTTTGATCTGGTGTTTCCATCTCTGCTCCACAAGATTTAGGGGAGAACGATCCTCTCACTAGCTCTAGGGTAAAGCCCTATTTGTGTTATCCTATTGCCTTAACGATAACTGCTTTCTAAAGTGATGCTTGACCACTTTTTTGCTAGTGAAATATGAAGACAAGTCTGATGGGGGGACTACTTCATAAGGTTAGGATGGCGTTTTCCATCTCTGCCCCATCCCTTGGAATTAGGTCTACATGTGTGACCTAGAATTATAGCAGCTGTCTGTCAACCATAACAGGGAATCAAATGCTAAGTGCTAATATCAGACAGTGGAAATACGAAGGAACTTGAGTCCTAAAGGACATGGCTGACTTGGAGAATGAACAAGTCTTACAGCTTCCTTACCTTGGGACTTTCTGTTTAATGAGATAAGACCTTTTTCTTAGTAGGGAGTGTTGGCAATCTGGAGCTGAATGTCTTTACTGATACAAATGCTAGCAGCAGTGAACCAGGCAGATGGTTAATGGGTATAAAAGAATTGTTAGAAAGAATGACTAAGACCTCGTATTTGATAGCACCAGAGGGTGACTGTATTGAATAATAATTCAGTTGTACATTCAAAAATAACTAAAAGAGTATAATTGGATTGTTTGTAACACAAAGGATAAATGCTTGAAGTGATGAATATCTCATCTACCCTGATGTAATTATTACACACTGTATGCCTGTGTCAGAGTATACTCTATAAATATATATACCTACTATTTACCCACAAAAATTAAAAAAATAATGAAAGCCATGGATCAAAAGTTCTAAGCTGCAAAGGAAAAGCTGAAAGTCTAGGGGATAAATGATAAAAACAAAGGTAGGAGTATAATGAGATCTAAGACCTGGATGTTTTGGTAACTTTTGGTGTCCTGACATTAGGTATAAGAAGAAAAAGTAAGTTAGAAAACCAAGCTGTCAGTCATCTGAGAGAGACCTGAGAGATTACATTTTAGAGCTCCAACCACCCCCAGTTTTTGTCAAGGTTCATGGTATGTGGGCAATAGAAGACAAAGCTGCAATAGAGGAAATTACATTTATTTTAATTTTTTTTAAGCTCTAACTTTGCATGCTTCATCTAGATGTTGAGCTAGGCCAAGATGTTGGCCCAATTTGGGAAGTCATGGGGAGGACGTTTGAAAATGAATTATCCAAATTCTGATTCAACAAAAAGTGGGTGGCTGAAAGTGATGAAATGGCATAGCCAAGTTTGTATGCATGAATGGCTTGAGCTATAAAGAGGGGACAGTTTTTTTGTTTTGTTTTGTTTTGTTTTTTTGTCAAAAGTTAAAATTATAGATTTTTAATTTAAAGTTAAAATTTTCAATTTATAAGTTAAAATTATTGATTAGTGAACCAAAAGTCTCCATGAGATCAAGAAGAAATGTTAGCACTCCTTCTAGCCCTGGAAAACTGAAGCAGTGAGAGTCGCCCATGTTCTCTTAAGTTAATCAGATTTTACTTAAAAGTATGAAGGGTTTGAAAGAGATTGAAGGTAAAGAGTAGATCATTTATAATTTCTCCTAACATGTAGGAAAAATAGAACATCCAGGATTTCTGAGACTGTAAAATAACACTTATAGTTTATATTTTAAAGGTATTTATTTTTGTTATGTGTGGAAATATGATTTATGCTACTCAAAACGTCAATCGCAAATTATTGCTGAGAGTGAATCTATTACTTCTTTATTCCAAGTGCTGCGAGATTATGGAAAAGTCCTCATTCTTAATCAGTAGAAGATTGTTCATACTTGAACTCTAATTTCATTTGTAAATTTGAGCCAAAAGTTGAAGTCAGGTCCACATTAATGCTTTTGAAATGAGAATGTAATTATCAATATCAATATATTAGCTTTAATTTTTCCCTATTTTTCTTCTTTAAAAGTGATAATCTTACTTTTATTCATTTTCTTCCCCTGAGGCACAAAACCAGTGATGACTTGTTGAATTTTAGTTATGGGTAGTCTATTTCTCTAGATTTGCCAAGATCAGTCTACATTTACTAGAAATAGATTTTAGCGCTGAATTTAGACCTACTAAGTAGGCTTATTATTTTGCATAACAATACTGATCTTTCATATCTTAGTGTTTGGCCCAGCCTATATGAGATTAGTGAAATGAGTTAATTCATAATTCTTTTTCTCTGAATTCTGGGGGTAATTTTCTACCCTCCTGACTCCAACTAGTTATGATATTATTAAACTTGTTTAGTGTGCAATCTAATTCTCACTATGATTTATTTGTAGAATTATGAAATTACACTACATTAGAGATATCATTTTTCTAATTTATCAATTAATTTTGATATTTTATAAATTTTGAATTTAATTTTAACTGTGTCAGTTTTGCCAATTTTAATAAGAAGCTCTAATATTTTGTAATTGTAGACCTACATGTTCTAGAGACTTCAATTACTTTTTTTTTTTAAAACAAAACAAAACAAATCAAAACTAAATACCATTAAGATATAGTAAACTATTAGATGTTTGGAATTATTTCAAACTGTAAAAGTGATAGGGCTGCTTTTAGAGGGAGTTAGTATATAAATGTCCCTTGGAAAATAAGCAATATAATTCATTTCAAAGTGGGGAGCTAAATTTTGATATCACAGACTTTATTATTTTATTTGGCAATACTGAATGTTCTAGGTCCTACGAGGAATCTTTTCTTCTTTTTTTTTTTCTTTTGAAGAGGAGTCGTCTAACTCCGTGCCTAGGATTGAGTGCAATGGCGTGATCATAGCTCACTGCAGCCTCTAACTTCTGGCTGGGCTCAAGTGATCCTCTTACTTGTATAGCTGGGTCTACACGTGTACAACGCTACATGGGATTTTTTTGTTTTTGGAGAGACAGGTTCTCATTTTGTTGTCCAGACTGGTGTCAAACTCCTGGCTTCTGGCTTCAGTGATCCCCCTACATTGGTCTCCCAAAGTGCTGGATACAGGCATGAGCCACCACACCTGGCCAGAGTGATCTTTTCCATTCTAATTTTTAAACTTGTTCTGATGCTTTACATGTGTCTACTAGGTACAATCACACAGGGGTGATAGTTTGTTTTATGTGAAATTTTTGCTTACCACACCAGTCACAAAAGAAAACCCATTAAAGTGAAAGTACTTATGGTTATTATGTACCCTGGATGAACTCATTCTCTTTAATAAATCATCAACATCTTGCTTCTGAAAATTAGTACGGGATAACAGAAAAAATTATGATTTACTTTAAATACACAAATAGTACTTGGATTTCACTATGTTAAATACTACTTTTTATGTTCTAAATCACATAAATACTTTAACATTATGAATAGTTATATTATTAATACAACAATTTTGAAATATTGGTCTATGCCTACCCAAATGCTAAATTAGTTTTATTATAGATTACACAATTAAACAGTCAAACAGTATGTGTAATAATTTAGGCCAGTGATTCTTAAAGTATGCTCCTTGGCTATGCATCATCAATATTACCTGGGAACTTGTTAAGAATCACATTCTCAGGTCCTACACTAGCAAAACTGAATTAAAATCCTGGGGTTGGGGCCCAGCAGTCTGTGTTTTATCAAGGCCATCTAGGTGATCCTGCTATGAATCAAAGTTGGAGAACCACTAGTTTAGAAGGTCCAGCCTGGAGTTGCATACAACTAAGTTTGAATCCTGGCTTGTTGACATTAATTGTCATTTTGAGTGAGTTTCTTACCTTCTTTTAAGGCATGGATTTCACACTTGTAAAATGGTAAAATGATGTATTAGTCCACTTTAATACTGCTATGAAGAAATACCTAAGACTAGGTCATTTATGAAGAAAAAAAGGTGTAATGAACTCACAGTTCCACATGACTAGGAGGCCTCACAATCATGGTGGAAGGCAAAGGAGGGGCAAAGGTGCATGTTACATGGCAGCAGGCAAGAGAGCATATGCAGGGGAACTAGCTATATAAAACCATCAGATATTATGAGAGTTATTCACTATCATTAGTGAATGTGAACAGCATGGGAAAAACCCACCCCATGATTTAATTACCTCCCACTAGGTCCCTCCCACAACATGTGGAGATTATGGGAGCTACAATTCAAGATGACATTTGGGTGAGGGACATTCAAACCATATCAAATGATAATACCTGAATCATGGGGAGGGTCATGAGGATTAAACAAAATAATAATAAGAAATATGTATAATAGCATCATCCAGACACATACTAAGCACTCAATTAGTGATGTTTTTAAAAGAGTATCAAGTAATAGTTCTTGAAACTTATGGAAATTTGTTTTATCAAGTACTTTTTCATAAATGTATTTTCTGGTACTTATTGCTCATATTAAACTTGGTTACATAATATAAGTAGCCATAGTAATAAGAAGTCACTTTTTTAAGACACTTGCAAATCGAACTTTTGTGACAGAAACTTTTATTGATCTTATTTTCAAAAGAATGTAAAGGTAGCAGGGAAAATAGGTAGAAGTCATGGAATCAATTTCAAACCCAGAAGTCTGACTATAGGACTTCTGATCTTGTGTATTTCTCTTTACTGATTTCGTGTTTTTAAAAATAAAGGTAGTTCACATTAATTTATAGACTCTTGATGAATTGAAAGTTTTATAATAACAACTAGTGGTTTTCACTGGTACCTTAGAAATACTGATTCTGATTGTGATTTAGCAAATTCACCTGTTGAAAGTCAACAGCCCTCTTTGGACTGCTGCTTGTTGTAAACTGTAGTGAGCAAAGAAGAAAGCTAAATAAAATATCCATGATTTGACGAGGGCATTTATATACTCATAATAACTTGCAAAACAAAGCTAACTGAATGCAAGTACACAAAGGATAACTATGCACCATTATATTACTCTACGACAGTGAAAACATACACTGGACAAATGTGGGAATTACTAGGAAGAAGAAATTGTAAGAATAATTGGAATCATGTGAGTCTTGAACCAGCCTTTAAGAGGGAAGGTACTAATAAGTGAGGAAGGGTTTTATTTATCTTCAAGTAAGAAGGAATTGAATCATAGCCAGAATTTATGAGGAGATTTGTCTGCTTGGCAAGTATACAAGACAGGTATGTATGAGGAGTAGTAGGAATAAGAAGGCAAAAGCAGTAAAAAAGGAAAATCAAATAAGCAGCCTACAGTTTAGTGTTTTGAAGGCAGTGAAGTAGTAGAATGATACATGATAGCTATTTTGTACGGGTAGGGAGTAAGTTGAGAGCTCGGAGCCTCACAAAGAGAGACTGTCCAGTTTTCAGAGGGTTAAGATCCCCACTTCACTAAAGTTTTCAAAATGAAAGGGGGTGAATACAAAAACTAAAGAGAAAGACTCAGAAGAGTATGTTAATTGTTTTACAGATTAAAAGGATGAGTCATTTACCTTCCTTAAGAGTGAGTTCATTGAAATGTGTTCGTAATGCACCTCTCTTTAAAACAGGATTATAATCTTAGACTTTATTTCAATACTGTTGATGCAAAAGCATTCCTGTTTCTAGGCAGTCATATCTCTGAGCACAGCTTGGCAAGTGGAAGTCAAGTTACATTTCAGACCCACTTGCCTTTGTACAATGAATAAGCTGTGTAAACTGACGTGGTACACAATATGCTGCATGTACTTGTGCAGTGAATAACCTGTGCAGCTGTACATGGTGGTCCTGCTTTAGTAATGCTTTTTGTGTTATAGACTGGGAAGAGAAGTTAGTAATCATCTAGATGAACATGTTCACATTACAGATGAGAAAATGAAGCCCAGGGACAACAAAAAAACTTTTCTATGTTATTGAATTAGTAACCCTGATAGTTGCGAATGGCTAACAATATTAAATATTACTATATTAAAGAATGAAGACTTAACAATAAATTAATATCCAGGACCAATTTTGACCTATATAAAATAAGTTTTATAAGATTTTATAAGATTTGTATTGCTACTATTCTTTGGACAAATAAAATATACATTTATTTTATTCCATGTACCATAAGAACTCTAAAATTCCTTAAAGAACATGTCTGTTTTATAAATGTACTTTTAAGTTATTGTTAAAATTTCCTAGATTAATTATATACATTGTCATTATCATTTAGTAATTTACAGGCATATAGTAACCATGCATTCTATACCTAGACAGTATTATGGGCTTTTTAAAGCCATAAAGCCAAACATCCTGAACCAGAAGTTGAATTAGTACCCATTAGAGCCCAAGATATGTGCTCTTAAACATTTATCTGTACGAGTTTCTTATTCATTAGATAACCAAAGCCCTTATGAATAACTTCCCATTAAGTGTTTTAGAATATGCCAGGCATGATATTTTGAGTTTTTATGGTTAATATCATTTAATTATAACAGTTAATAATTATTATTATTCTTATTCTATAGATTAAAGCATTGAGTATTAAGAAGGTAATTTGACTGTGAAAACAGTCTCAACCTCAAATAACTTACATTAAAACTATTATTGTTATATGACTAGTTATTAACGTTTTGGTTATAATTTTGATATACTGATATGCTTACCTCTATAAGGTAATGTATTTAAGGAATTATAAATCTGTTATTTAAAATGTCTTTTTTTCTGCTTAGTTACTTATGTACCATTTCCTAACAATCACTTTTACCTTAGATGCTTAGAAACCTGCTAGTTCAAAGCCACTTAATATTTCATAGAGCCATAATAATGTTTTATGTTTCTCAAGTTTCACTACATTTAAACATTGAGAAGCAATGCATTATTCATAATAACATTCTGTTCCTTGGATAGTGAAGTGTAACTCAGCATGATTTAGTCTGCAATCAGATATCCTGGTTCACCAAGAGAAGCCACTTCAGCATTGTCCAAGGAGTGCTAAAAAGCAACCTTGGGAGATGTAATTTACACCAGTGGTTTGGTTATTAACTAGTTGTGTGACCTAAGGTGAAACACTTTACTTCTATGAATTTGTTTCCCTATATGTAGAGAGAGGAATTTATCCAGCACTGTTATTCCACAAGTCTGAAATTTCCCTGAAGTTAGAATCTTACAGAATGCCATAGAACTTATGTATGGTAAATGTAGTTTAATCTTTGATTAAAATAGTGTTTTAGAATCTTTAATTTCCTTAGCATCACTTTTATGATAATAATGTATCATTATGTAATAGATATGTATACTTGCTATTAATAGTAAATTCATCTTACTAGAAAGAAAATTAAATTGATTGCAATAGATGAAATCCTTAGTCTCTGGTAACTGTTGAGCTGCTTTTGTTTGTTTTAATAATGGCTACTTCTGCTTTGGTTTTCTTTGTAACAAGCAACACTGATTGACTTTTTTAAAAAAACACATTGTTCCAATATGTACACATGGACATAGACATAGAGTGTGAAATGATAGAGACTCAGAGGTGGTGGATGATGGGAAATTACTGAATGGGTATAATGTATGTTAATGGGTGAGGGATATACTAAAAGCCCGAACTTTACTGCTAAGCAATATATCCACTAACAAAATTACACTTGTACCCCTTACATTTACACAAAGGAAAACCAAAAATAAGTTTTAAAAAGGGAAATAAATAAATACACAAAAATCTATTATTCCTTTGTTCTTTAGTCATGAATTAAGTTTTTCATTGTTATTTTCACAATGCCTATATGATTGCCCGGCACATAGAAATCAGTAAATATTTATGGAAAAAGTGAATGAGTTTATTCCACAGGCATACATTAAAACACTATTCTATACCAAGCTCAGTGCAAAATACTGGAAAAATATAAGGATGAAACAGTCAAATTTAGTCTTTGAGGATCTCAATATTTAATGAAGACAAACAAACATGTATGATAATTGCAGTATAAAGTGATGAATGTTCTAGTAGACATTTAATTAATAATCCTAGAATATGAGAGAAAGGACTGTTTTGTCCTTTGCAAATTTAATGAAGGTTTAAAAAGTAGAAAAGAAAAAAATGGTGTTTACAGATTGAGGAAAGGTAATGTGAACAGGGAACTGGTGAATTTTGATACGAGGGAAAATATTTCAGCATAAGATATGGAAAGGACTGGGGAGAAATCAGCTTGCAGAGTTTGAAGAGAAACTAAAGGTGCTTGGAAGCCACATTAAGAATTTCAACTTATGGGACAGGCAGAGTAGCCTGGAATCACAGCATTGTGGGAGGCCAGGGTAGGCGAATCACATGAGCCCAGGAGTTTCAGCCTGGCCAACATGGTGAAACTCCCTCTCTACTAAAAATACAGTAATTAGCCAGGTATGGTGGTGGGTGCCTGTAATCCCAGCTATAGCTATTCGGGAGGCTGAGTCAGGAGAATCGCTTGAACCTGGGAAGGAGAGGTTACAATGAGCTGAGATCACACTACTGCACTCCATCCTGGACAACAGAGTGAGACTCTGTCTCAAACAAACAAACAAAGAATTTCCACTTAATTTTAATGGGTTATTTAGTTAAACAGTGGACTTGAAATTAAGCAGGACAACCTGGAGTTAATATGCATTTTAAAGCAAGAAAATGACAAGTTCATATTTAGTTTTCAGAAGATAACTAAAGTGGAATAATTACTAGGGCCTAACAAAAGGAGCAGTCTAGATGAAAAAAGAGCAGACGCACTGAAAGAAAATGAGCTGCTTTTTACAGCAAAGAATTTTGGACTTTTTGGTTGTTTCATACCTATTTATTGCATGTACACTATAATTTTTGTAAGTGTTTTTATTTATTGTATACTACTCTATACCAATGACAAAGTATTATGTATATTTTAAACATCATATATGATTGTATTAAAATTTTAAGCACTAAGATTAAAAATACATATTGTTAAAATTTCTATTAGAAACTTATGCCCGTGGATTGTTTTCTGTAGCCCTGGAATGTTGTTTACTTACTACTTTAGATATTATTAGTCTAGAAGAGTTGTTCTCAACTTTGTCTGTATATTGGAATCACCAGCTGCCTTTCAAAACAATTATTTGTGAATCTAGATGGGAGACCTGGACTTTTAAATTTTTCTATCTCCCCGGGGGATTTCAGTGTGCATTCAAGGATAAGAACCACTTAAAGGGATTAGAGGGATGATTTTAACATCTGAGCACAGAGAAAACAAGGGAGAGAAGTGGTATCTTGTGTTAGAATCACACGGAAAACTGTCAAACTATACCCACTGCTTTACTTTTGTATACCCACTTGGGGGTATAGTATGTGCTTTGAGGCCACCTAGATGGAATTAAATGTTAGAGTTAATCTAGATAAAGAAGTTGGCTAGCATCTAATTTGACATGTGAAGTTGGGGTCAGAGAGAAGATGACTGGTTTGGGAGAAAATTGTGTAATAAATCTAATTGGCTGATAGAGCCGGAGAATTCCAGATTGACTCCAGGGTGTTCTGGCTTACTTATACATACTGAGAGAGGAAATGCATAAGGACGAAAGTGGTTACTGTGCTGTGGTGTTGTTTTAGAGTACTGTTATTGCTGAAATCCATGTGTATTTAGAATTCAAATATATGAGATATCCAAGTGTTTATGTACCAAGGAAGTGAGAACTATTTGTTTAAGATTTGGGAGAAATAAATCTGGGCTGGGATTATATATCTTAGGAACTCCTGCATAAAGACATAAAGACACTCCCACATAAAGACAGTGGCTATCATCATGGGGTTGAATAATATCATTGAGTCAGGAACAATGTTCCACATAAAAAGAAGCAGGGGTGAATTAAAGAGCCTAAAAAATCATAATTTAAAAATGCAGAGAAAAATTCAGTCAAGAAGACAGACAAGGAACAGCTGTAGATGAGGGAGGAAAAGCAGCAGAAATGAATGTGGTAGGCACCAAAAGAGACTAGAGTTGCCGAGAAGAAGCGAGTCAACAGTAATGAATTCTGCACAGCAATCAAGAGATACGAAGCCGGAGAATAGGCTTCCTGATCAGAACAATTAGGAGATTTGTAAAAGCTGATGTGAAAGAGTTTCAATAGGGTGAGCAAATAAATTGAGGCAATCTGTGTCAACTTTAAAATGGTTTTGGTAGCAGAGGAAGGAGTACAATGAAAAAGTACCGTCAGGGAAAGTTTGAGCACGTAATAGGAGAGAGAAGGACATGCGTGTCTATGGAATGGAAAAAACTGTGGAAATACAAAAATGACACCATGCAAAATCAAACTTGTGCCTTTCTCTAACTGAGCCCAGATTATTTACACAAGTTACTATTTTTTTTAATTGGCTAAGGTGTTTTAATTTTTAGAAATTGTGTCTTATTTTAATATGCTGCTTTAACATGTAGCTGTGGCACATAATCTCAGTTAATAAGTCAATAACATGTGAAAAAATTTTCAATACAAAGTAAGCCAAACTTTTTTGTTTTGGCTCTTCTTTTAAATTAAGTGCTGTTAAATAAAAATACAAAAGAGGATGAGGTATGTGCTCAAACAGTGGGTGTGATTTTGATTTGTTTACAACCATTCCACATGACTTTCAACTACAAACAAATATGAAGAATGCCAGCTTACATTGTATCTATCAGATTCAGTGGTAATCGTGATAGGAAAAATGATGTGGTACCAGATGGCACTGGTTGTATATATACCCTAAGGAAATTGTGAAACAGGCAACATACATCTTCATGAGCCTACACTTCTGTTTCAGCGTGTCCTTTGTGTCTTGTTTCAGAATCCTCTTTAAATTGACTTTCTTTAAACCTTCCTTTCTGGTTATCAGAAGTTAATGTTTGTGAGAGGAATCAATTAAGTTAGCTATTTACATTCAGATATTATTGATACTTATTTTAATTAGTAGCCAAAGGTGTCTGTTCCTATAATTTATCTGTATTCTAATTGGGTTAGCATATGTCAGAAGTTTGCTATTCAATTTGGTATAAACTATCTGCTTAAGGATAGTCAGTCTCTTGGGGGTCCAGTTTGATCTAACCAAACACCCAATGGAGTTAGTAATAGTGGTAATTATTATAGAGATGACACCCACAAACATTTCTTAAGCAGACCATGCAACTATATTATTAACCATAATAGCTAATAGTCCTAGCTGTTATTCAGTGTACTGGGCACCTTTTTAAGTGTGTCACATATAATTTATTTAAAGTGCATAGTAATTCTCTGATAAAGTTTTAATTATTTGTCCCTATTTTATTATTACTCGTTTTTTTGTTTTTTTCTTTTTTTGACAGAGTTTTGCTTTTGTTGCCCAGACTGTAGTGCAATGGTGCGATCTCAGCTCACCACAACTTCCATCTCCCAGGTTCAAGTAATTCTCCTGCTTCAGCCTCTTGAGTAGCTAGGATTACAGGCATGCACCTCCATGCTCAGCTGATTTTGTATTTTTAGTAGAGACAAGGTTTCTCCATGTTGGTCAGACTTGTCTCGAACCTCTGACTTCAGGTGATCCATCCATTTCAGCTTCCCAAAATGCTGGGATTAGAGGTGTGAGCCACCATGCTCAGCCTATCCTTCTTTTATATATAAGGAAATTCAAGCACAAAACAGTTCAGCAACTTGTTGATACAAAGCCAGATACTAAGTAAATGACAGCTAAGTTTTTACCCAGGCAGTCTGACCCCAGTGACCCTACTGTTAAACATGGTAGTATTCAGATTACTACACTCTAATATACATTAAATTGCACAGGAATTTTACCTAGTGAATGTAGTTCTTGCCAATAATAATGAAAGGTTTATTTGTTATTTATAGACTCATACTGGAGGCCACTAAAGGCAAATTCCTCATTGAAACTCTATTAAAGAATTTTGGCTGGGTGGGGTGGCTCATGCCTGTAAACCCAGCACTTTGGGAGGCCTAGGCAGGTGGATCACCTGAGGTCAGGATTTCAGAATCAGCCTGGCCAACATGGTGAAACCCTGTTTCTATTAAAAATACAAAATTAGCTGGACGTGGTGGCGGGTACCTGTAATCCTAGCTACTTGGGAGGCTGAGGCAGGAGAATCACTTGAACCCGGGAGGTGGAGGTTGCAGTGAGCTAAGATCATGCCATTGCACTCCAGCCTGGGCAACAAGAACAAAACTCTCTCTTTCAAAGAAAAAAATAAAAAAAGAATTTCTTCCCCAAGTGTCTGATGGGGGATTTGAGGTTCATTCATTTAGTCATTTTTTGAATAGTACTTATTGAGTGTCTCCTATTCCCTTAACTAGTCTTTGTGCTTTTGATAAAAATCTTTCTTGGAACCCATAGAAGGGTGGGGAAAAGAATGAAAAATAAATATAGCATGCCATATATTACAATTAACCATAAAAATATAATTCTGAACCCATAAGCATGCTTACTATTTAGAACGATAGAATTGTGCTTACCTGGAAAGTTTATGTAAGTACTGAGCCCTGCACTTGCCTACTCCGTCAGTCCTGTGAAATAATTTGCTGAGGTCAACTACTGAGAGCACTGGTCAGAGTCTGTCCACAGACCTTAGCAGAAACTGACTATAGCAATAGCTAAAGCAACTGAGAGAAAAGGAGTTTTCAATCAAGGGGCAAAAATGGTTCCCAGACGATAATCCTGCTATACACAATAGAGCAGAACTTGGGTAGAAGTCTTACGTTAAGTGAAGTATCATGAACAAACACCAAAGAAATTAAGGCAAGCTTGTTAGAGAGAAAAGTTCTGAATGCTTTAAAGCATGTGTTTTTTTTACTCAGAAAGCTGAAGAAAGATCTTTGCACATATTTAAAGACAGGTGTCATTGCTTCTTTTTCTGTAATTTTGCCTCTTTGTATAGCATAGTGACTAAATTACTGGATGTTGAGTGAATTGTTATTGCAAAGTCAATAATTGCAGTCCTTTAGTGCATGCTTTGAAAGTCTTGGTAATCTCATTTTGTTTCAATTATTTGACTTATTTTTAAATTAAATATACTATAAGTATATTTAATAGAATAAAATGTATTATATAAATAGAAATGAGTGTAGAAAAGCATTTTTCCTATTCTGTTTGTTTATCTGGAAATGAACATCTGTACCTTCAGCCTTGCTGCAATTTTCTACCCTAACAATTACACACATGAGCTAGTGGGATATAATTGGCCAAGGTTTGTGTTCATCTAGGTAATTTAGTGGAAAAAACTCCTATTACATTAAGCTGGCCAGAAGATAGAATTTCACTGGATGGTTTACCAGTTGATTGGCTTTGTTTTTTCATGGGTGCAAATTGACATCTTCTACAAGGGAATATATGTGCACATAATGCATTTCTTCAAAGTGTAAAAAATCAGACATGTCAAATCTACTAAATGTAAGAGTTTGCAGGAAAATTGGGAAAAGTCCATTTTTCAATTAATGGAAGTTACAAGTAAAATTAAAGTTTTATGATATGCTTTGAAGAGTATTATTAATTTACCAGTGGATATTGACTTAATATACATTTGGTAGAAGCGTATTAAAGGAAAAATACCAAATATGTTTTCAAGTCTTTTATACTAAGCAAGGTGACTAAAAGATCATTTCTAAATATTTTTATTTACACAGTAAATAGAGTCACATTAAAGATGATTGGTATTAATGATTGTTGTTTTTAAGTGTTTTTTTGAACAAGAGACACAATTTGAAATGCTTATTCCTGTTGTTTGTTTTGTAACATATAAATATTGTCTTACAATATGAAAGTTAAAGCGAGTTTCCTCTGATACTTTCAAGTGGTAGATTTTTTTTTCAATGAAAAGTTTTAGCAAATATCTTTGTTGCAGTAAAGAATAAAACATTTAAAGGGGTTTTCAACGTAAGCCTAGCTTGAAGGATCATGACTCTTGAAAACATTAAAGATGGTGGGAAAATTTAAATTGTGCAATTATTTTACATTATTGCAGTTTTTGTGGTCATGTATAATAGCTGAACTAAATGACTACCAAAAGAATAAATGAAAAGCACTAGGCTGAGGATTTTCATATATCCTGCTTAGGTTCTCATCTGCCACATGCTATCAACTATTCTTTGGGCAAAATTCTTCAATTAGAAAATGACAAGAAAAGGAGCGCATCTCCCAAGATTGTTTCAGGGGTTAAATTAGATGATTTTGTTTATTCAAAAAGTATCTATTAAGCTTCTTACTCTGAAGGAAACAGTGACAGAGCCAAGGTATCCAGAGATAAGCAAGATATTGGCACTTAGTAGACATACAAGAATGCAAAGGAGACTTAATATTAAAGCAATTCAGTCCTAAAACTAATATAATGGGTAATATAGTCAGCCATCAACATTTTTGTGCACCCACTGGGTACTAGATACAGTTTGCTATATATGGGTGAATAGAGGGAGGAAGATGTAATCAATGAAAAAGGATGAGTTTTGGGGATTGTCTAGCACATGACACAGTGTAGAGTAAGTCAGTGTAAAAAAATTATGGAGTGTTAATGTTATGATAATTTTTAATTATTTTATTCTGAAAATATATGTTCCTTTAAGGTGATATTTTAAAAATTATCAAAATCTTAGATGATTTATAGTATGGATTTTTAAATCTCTTTGAGGCAACAGTTTAATATTTTAAAATATAAATGAGTAGAATGAATGCAGTTCTGTATGTTGATGTAAGAAATTTGACTCAGTGTCTTCTAAGCCATTTTTAAAGAAAGAACTCAATTTTAAAATGGCATATTAGGATAAAAATGCATTCTTTATGTGGTTTTATACTGATTTAATGGGTACTGATTTTAGAATTAAACTGATTGATAGAATTAAATCAATATGGTTTGTATCCTGTTTTTTTGTACCTGTATATCTCTTTGTTTTCCTCCAATAAAATGGGATAATAATAGTATTAAACTCATATGGTTCTAGTGAGAATTAATGAGGTGAATGTATAACAAATCCTTAACCCACTTCCTAACATAGCATGCAATAATACTTGTCAATGTTAGTATTCAAAACGTGCACACCTTGAACGTAATAACCAGTGAGTACATGTTAAGTATTACTTTTACTTGGTTATTATTATATGGTACTATGATGATGTACTTTGGAAATATCTAATATAAAACGTAATTCTTGTCCTCAGGATTTCAACAGAGCTCAGTGGTTAAAACTGTGGATTTGACATCAGGCAAACCTAGAATGGAATCCTGGTTCACCCATATAATAAGCAACTGACTTAACCTCTCAAAATGTCAATTTCTTTATTTGTAATACAGTGAAAACTCGTCACCAGTTCTTGTGAGGATTAAATGAGATTCAATTCTTAATACAAACCTTCTCCATACTATATGTCAGGTTTTTACCTATTTGAATAGAGGTATAAGAAGTAGACTTATAATTCATAACTTACATGTACAGTTACATGATATATGAAAATGGGGTCTATTGTCTGATTGGAGATTAAGAAAAAAGAAAATAGGATGATATTTAGAACAATGTATGCTGCTCTCTTTTATAAAAAGAACATAGGTTCACCTGTAAAAAAGTCAAAAACTTAGAAATATTACAAAGGAGAAAACTGAATCATTGATAATCTCACTACTCAGAAATAACTATGCCTTGCCTAACACTGTATCGTTTCTTTTTGCCTGTTTTCTAGAGATATATATTTTTAGTTATGTCCATTTACAAAATTAGAAACATATATATCGACCTTTCCCAAAGTATATTACTATGGATTTTATTTCAGGAAGATGTCAATGATGTTCCTCAAATAATTTAGAAAAATTAACAAAATGCAGTTAGCATGGTCAAATGAGGTTGGAAAATATTAGAGCAACAAAGTCAAAGCCAAATGGGTTTGTATACTGCAGAACTTCAAATAATCTTTAATATGGTGATGACTATTGTAATCTCCAAAGAGAGATGATAATATGTAGACATTTCCAGACATAAATGACATTTTTTAAGCAAATGCATATTAGGATGTATTAGGCACTGGTATTTTATAGAACATAGATATGAAAAATTTGTTACATCTATTTGTATATGCTTTTTGTCAACATTTTATCTTATTTTATTACTTTATTTTAAAAAGAACATCATACTTAATGCCTAAGTAATATTCCCTTGCAATGTAGTACTTGTTTTAATAGCAGTGTGAAATTGGCACTTTAGAATGAGTAATATGGTTATTGAAAGCTTGAAATTGAAAAGGACTGGGCCTAAATAAAAAGAAATAAAAGGTGTCCAAATAAGAAAAGGTGACGTCAAACTATCTCTCTTTATGGATGATATGATTTCATACCTAGAAAACCCTAAAGACCACACCCAAAACTGATAAATGAATAGTAAAGTTTCAGGATATAAAATCATTGTAGAAAAATTGGTAACATTTTATACACCAATAGGATTCAAGCTGAGTGCCAAATCAAGAATACAATCTCACTTACAATAGCCACTCACACAAAAATATAAAATACCTGGGAATACAGCTAACCAAGGAGATGAAAGAGCTCAATAAGGAGATCCAAAAAACAAAAGAAATCAGAGATGGCGCAAACAAATGGGAAAACATTCCATGCTCATAGATTGAAGATTCAGTATCATTAAAATGGCCATACTGCCCCAAAGCAATGTACAGATTCAACACTATTCCTGTTAAACTACCAATGTAATTCTTCACAGAACTAGAAAGAACTATTCTAAAATTCATATGGAACCAAAAATTGCCTGAATTCCAAAGCAATGCCAAGCAAAAAGAACAAAAACTGGAGACATCACATTAACTGACTTCAAACTATATCACAAGGCTCTAGTAACCAAAACAGCATGGTACTGTTGGTATAAAAATGGACACATAGACCAATGTGATGAAATAGAGAACCCAGAAATAAAGCCACACACCTACAGCCATCTAATCTTTGACAAAGTTAATAAAAATAAGCAATGGGAATGAACTCCCTATTCAATAAATGGTGATGGGATAACAGGCTAGCCATAAGCAAAATGAAACTGGACCCCTACCTTTCACCATATACAAAAACTAACTCAAGGTGGATTACAGATTTTTTTTTTCTTTATGCCATGGAGTTTTGTTCTGTCACCCAGGCCAGACTGCAGTGGTGTGATCACAGCTCACTGCAGCCTCAACCACCTGTGTTCAAGTGATCTCTCACCTCAGCATCCCAAGTAGCTGGGACCACAGGTGGGAGCCACCATTCCCAGTATTTTTTTTTTTTTTTTTTTTTAATTTATAGAGACAAGGTCTTACTCTGTTGCCCAGGTTGGTCTTGAGTCACTGGGCTCAAATGATCTTCCAGCCTTGGCCTCCCAAAGTGCTGCAATTACAGGTATGAGGCATCACACCTGGCTGGATTAAAGATTTAAATGTAAAATCTCAAAGTAGAAGAATACTAGAGGAAAACCTATGATACACTATTCTGGATATTGTCTTTGGAAAAGAATGTATGCCTACATCCTGAAAAGCAAGTGCAACAGAAAAAAAATTAACAAGTGGAGCCTCATTAAACTGAAGAGCTTCTGTACAGCAAAAGAAACTATCAACAGAGTAAACAGACACCTACAGAATGGGAGAATACATTTGCACTGTGCATCTGACAAAGATCTTATATTCAGAATCTATAAGGAGCTTAACCAAGTGAACAAGCAGAAAGCAAATAATCTTATTACAAAATGTGCAAAGGGCATGAACAGACGCTGCTCCAGAGAAAACATATAAGCAGCCAACAAACATATGAAAAATGCTCCACATAATTAATCCTCGAAGAAACACCAATCAAAACCACAATGAGATACCATCTCACACCACTCAGAATGGCTATTATCAAAAAGTCAGAAACAACAGATGCTGGTGAGGTTGCAGAAAAAAGACCCAACCTAAGAATAATTGGTGTACCTGAGGAAGAAGAGAAATCTAAAAGCCTGGAAACCATATTTGGGGGAATAATAGAGGAAAACTTCTCTAGCCTTGCGAAAGACCTAGACATCCAAATACAAGAAACATAAAGAACACCTGGGAAATTCATCGCAAAAAGATTTTCACCTGATTGTCATTAGGTTATCCAAAGTTAAGACAGAGGAAAGAGCTGTGAGACAGAAGCACTGGGTAACCTATAAAGGAAAGCCTATCAGATTAACAGCAGATTTATCAGAAGAAACCCTACAAGCTAGGAGGGATTGGGGACCTATCTTCAGCTTCCTCAAACAAAACAATTATCATCCAAGAATTTTGTATCTAATGAAATTAAGCATCATGTATGAAGGAAAGATACAGTTATTTTCAGACAAACACTGAGAGAATTCACCATTACCAAATCACCACTACAAAAAGTGCTAAAAGGAGCTCTAAATCTTGAAACAAATCCTGGAAACACATCAAAACTGAACCTTTTTAAAGCATAAATCACACAGGACCTATAAAACAAAAATGCAATTTAAAAAACAAAACAGAAGTACACAGGCATCAAAAAGCAAGAGTACCTCACATCTCAATACTAACATTAAATGTAACTGGCCTACATGTTCCTCTTCAAAGACACAGAGCCACAGAATGTTTAAGAACTCACCAACCAACTATCTGCTGCCTTCAGGAGACTCACTAACAAATAAGGACTCACATAAACTTACAGTTACGGGTGGAAAAAGGTATTTCATGCAAACGGACACCAAAAGTGAGCAAGGTAGCTATTCTTATATCAGACAAAACAAACTTTAAGCCAACAGTGGTTAAAAGAGACAAAGCAACAGTGGTTTAGGACTGTGGTATTTTCCTGTTGGACAAGGCCTTTTACCATACAGTCCTAAACATACATGCACCTAACACTGGAGCTCCCAAATTTATAAAACAATTACTAATAGACCTAAGAAATGAGATAGCAACACAATAATGGTGGATTTTAATACTTTACTGACAGCACTAGACAGGTCATCAAGACAGAAAGTCAACAAAGAAACAGTAGATTTAAACTATACCTTGGAACAAGTGGACTTCACAGATATGTACAGAACATTTCATCCTACAACTGCAGAATACACATTCTATTCAAGAGTGAATAGAACATTCTCCAAGATAGACCATATAATAAGCTACAAAACGAGCCTCAATAAATTCAAGAAAATTGAAATTATATCAAGCATTCTCTCAGACCACAGTGGAATAAAACTGGAAATCAACTCCAAAAAAAAAAAAAAAAGAAAAACCTTCAAACATGCAAATACATGGATATTAAGTTACCTGCCCATGAATGAGCATTGGGTCAAAAATGAAATCAAGATGGAAGTGACAATAATGATACAATGTATCACAACCTCTGGGATACAGCAAAGGCAGTGCTAAGAGTAAAGTTCATAGCCCTAAACGCCTACATCAAAAAGTCTGAAAGAACACAAACACACAATCTAAGGTCACAACTCAAGGAACTAGAGAAACAAGAAGAAACCAAACCCAAACCCAGCAGAAGAAAGGAAATAACCAGGACTATAGCAGAGCTAAATGAAATTGAAACAAAAAATTACAAAAGATAAATGAAACAAAATGCTGGCTGTTTGAAAAGATAAAATTGATAGACCATTAGCAAGATTAACCAAGAAAAGAAGAAAGAAAATCCAAATAATCTCACCAAGAAACAAAACAGGAGATATTACAATTGACACCACTGAAATACAAAAGACATTCAAGGTTGTGATGAACACCTTTATGCACATAAACTAGAAAACCTAGGAGAGATGGATAAATTCTTGGGAAAGTACAACTCTCCTAGCTGAAATCAGGAAGAATTAGATACTCTGAGCGACCAATAACAAGTAGTGAGATTGAAATGGTAATTAAAAAGTTACCAACAGGCCCGGCAAGGTGGCTCATGCCTGTAACCCTAACACTTTGGGAGGCCGAGGCAGGCAGATCACTTGAGGCCAGGAGTTCAAGATCAGCCTGGCCAACATGGTGAAACATTGTCTCTACCAAAAGTATAAAAATTAGCCAGGCGTGGTGGCGTGTGCCTGTAATCCCAGCTACTCGGGAGGCTGAAGCAGGAGAATCGCGGACCCCGGGAGGGAGAGGGTGCAGTGAACCAAAATCATGCCACTGCATTCCAGCCTGGGTAACACAGTGAGACTTTTTCTTAAAAAAAAAAAAAAAAAAAAAAAAATTACCAACAACAAAAAAGTCCAGGACCAGAGGGATTCATAGCAGATTCTACCAGACATTCAAAAAGAATTGGTACCAATCCTTCTGACACTATTCCACGAGATAGAGAAAGAAGGAATGCTCCCTAATTCATTCTATGAAGCCAGCATCACCCTAATACCAAAAACAAGAAAGGATATAACTAAAAAAGAAAACTGTAGACCGATATCATTGATGAACATAGATGCCACAATTCTTAACAAAATTATAGCTAACTGAATCCAACAACATGTCAAAAAGATAATCCACCATGATCAAGTGGGTTTCATACCAGGGATGCAGGGATAGTTCAACGTATGCAAGTCAGTAAATGTGATATACCACATAAACAGAATTAAAAATAAAAATCACATGGTCATCTCAATAGATGCAGAAAAAGCATCTGACAAAATCCAGTCCAAATGGATTTTTTTTTTTTTTTTAACTCACCAAAATCAGCATACGAGGGCATACCTTGACAAACTCACAGCCAACATAATCCTGAATGAGGAAAAGTTGAAAGCATTCCCTGTGAGAACGGGAACAAGACAAGGATGCCCACTCTTATCACTCCTCTTCAACATAGTACTGGAAGTCCTAGCTAGGTAAGCACTCAGACAAGAGAAAGAAATAAAGGGCATCCAAATTGGTAAAGAGGAAGTCAGACTGTCCCTGTTTGGTGAGGATATGATTGTTTATCTAGAAAACCCTAAAGTCTCCTCCAGAAAGTTCCTAGAACTGATAAAAGAATTCAGCAAAATTTCCTGATACTAAATGAATGTACACAAATCAGTATCTCTTCTAAACACCAACGGTGACCAAGCTTTATGTGGGTACAAATGAACAGGGGATTGGTGTACTCAAGCAGAGTAGTATTTAAATAATGTCAGGGGAAGCCATTTTTATATTCCACTGGGTAGAATTGCTTCTGGTATTTTCATGGCTGCCTGTCAATCTGAGGCAGAGGCTTTGTTGTTTCCTATGTAAATAATAGACCTACTGCTACATGCCTTTTTCTGTTGTTCAAGATCATTTTGAAAGGATCATTTTTAAACAAAATTATTTCAACTAGGAAGTTGCAAGGAGGTTAGGAAAATTTATTCAGGCAGGCATTTTAATCAAAGAGGTATTTGTTGGAAATGTGGTCAAAAGTATACTTGGCCAAGTCATACAAATAGTAACTTTTTTCCCTTTGAGCTTTAGCCCAAGGCTGCAGAAATGAGTTATGAATGTAAATAAATACAAATCAATAGGAGTTCTGTTTTTATTATTTCACTGGGAATTTCTGTACAATTTGAGAGCAACTTGCTGAAAGTTCAGCAGATGATTAAGTTTAACCTTGATCCTGAGCCAGCAAGATTGGCTTACTATCTATCAGCAAGGGATGTAAATTTACTCCGACACATTTTAATTGGCATTTATGCAACATGTACACACAGATGCTGAATTCATTGAGAAATCCTGAGTGCCATCTGTTTAACTAGCTTTGTCCTCTATTAAAGTGCATAATAAAATGAGACTGGATCCCTTTGGCTTGCTCATATATTTATCTTACACTACACAGCATTTTGAATGACCACTTTATTGGTATGCTAGCCTGTTAGATATTAGCACTCACCATAATAATATAAAAATATACTTTATTTTCTGTTTCCCTCTTTGTGGGTGATTTATCTCCTACTCTTTCTTTTAGTAAAAACACTATCTTCCTGAAGTGGGTTTTTTTTAAGTTTTAAAAATAATATTGTTTTAGTTTAATGTAATTTCTTTAAAAATTAAGGTTTCTAAATATGTAGAATTAGATATTTTATTGAATGCAAGTTTATTTGAATAAATTTTATGTTTTCATATTTTTAAAAAAATTATATTTAAAATAATCATTTCGTCCTTCTATGAAGTTTGAATTACAAATGAATGAATCTTTGAAGATTATGCTGCCCTGTCTTCTACATATAATCAAAATCTTTGGTTGGACTGAGTTCCAAGTAAGAGTCACTTGCTTTCTCTGCAAGACTTGGGGTAAGCAACAATATCCAGTCATTAACTGCATATAGAGACTTTGAGAGAAGCTCTAAAATTATCATATGAAAATTGATGGGGAAGTGTTCCTCTTTAACTATGCAATACTTTATTTTTAAAAAATTCAGTAACAACAATAAAACTACAGGTCTAAAATATACATTTGAAGAAAAATGTCTAAAATGCGCGTTGATTCATTGATGAGGTGCTGTGATTTGAATCAAAATCATAACTATACCTTCCTGATGTATTAAATCTTTTGCTTAAAAAAATCACACAAACCATTACGTTATTTTTGTACCATTTCCTTCTTAAGAGAGCTGTCACTTTTTAAAGCTGTCATGATGACAGAATGAACCGTCTATTTTATCAGGAGAGGCCTTATGTCTCTGTGACAGGTAGCGATTATGATGACATTGTCTTCAACCTAAATTCATGAGCCTGAGAATAAAATTCCTGAGCTTGAAAGGTTTTCAAAACTGAAAGTAAACTAACAGATATAGTATCAAATTTAAATGGTTGTTACAGGCATGGGCTTAATTTTCTCATGTGGTTAATGCTTAATACAATGATATTACTACATTAAGATAATTCTCATCTAAGTGTTGGGTTTCTGGGTCTGGTCTAATGGGAAAACTATGAAATAAGCAACCCCTCCACAGTGAACCATCTTGGTCAAATCTTGTGGCTGCCAAAGACTTTCCACTAATATTCTACCTAGAGCTGCTTCAGAAATAGTCTCAATTCAATCTCAAATATTTTTTATTGTTTTAATGAAAAGCTCCTTGGAATCTGTTCAAGTAGTCAGTGGATAATAATAATCTAATTGGGAGTCAATGCGTATTCTTAAGCTATTTGGGTCATTACAGTGTTAAACCAATGATTTAATCTAAGTGGACTCGGTTTGTCTATCTGTACAATGAGGAAAACTTGAACTAAAAAGATCTCTAAATGCCTTCTAACTAAAACATGCTATGATTAAAAAATAAACATTAGGAAGATCATAGAATACGGACTAAGCACAAAACATTAGAGTACATGAATATTTTTTCCGTTTAATTAAACTGAAAGTCTAATTACAATTATTTTGCTTTTTAAGATGAAGCAGAGTTATCTACTGAAAATCCATATCCGAAATAGTCAGTTTCTGTTTGCAGCCCTCCATCTAACTAAAATGAAATCCTTTAACACATAATCACATCTCTTACATTTCCACCCTATAAAACTTTTACTTCATACACTTACCTTAAGTGATTAAAATGTTCACACTCCCTATGTAGGCTTTAAATTCCTGTATGTACAGACAGCCAGTCTTTGAGGCATAAGGTAAGGGATGGAAAATCGAGTTGCAGGTGAAAACCCCAGAATGGAATGGGTAGAGGAAGGTTGGCTAAGGGGTTCTTGTGGAGTTAAGGCTTATAGGTAGTTTCAAGATTGGCAGAAGCAAATATGGACACTTGGTTTTTCAAAGACTAACATAAGAGTAAGAACTCAGTTTTTTTAATGACTTAATTATAAATTAAAGAAAATTAAAATATGGGAGATTAAATAGTGTGGGGTTTGGGAATGGAGAGAAAATAATGTGTTACTTTTTGTAAAGTCTGCATATAGGCATGCATTAAACTTTATAATGAACACATGTGAATGTAGTTAGCTAAAAGTTACAGTTGCTTCAAAATACATTTCAATTTTGATTATAATCTGGAAGATTAAGGTATGAATCTTTAAACTGTAAAAATGATAAAGTATCACATACATTAATCAAGTTAGAGGCAGCATTCATGGATTAAAATACTTAAGACAACTTCCAAGTGCAGAGGCCTGATGTCTTTACTGTAACCGTGTTCAGTAGTTCATTTTCTAGCCGTTAGGGCATCAAAAAAAAAAAAAACTACTATAAATGTATTTATTAATTTAGTTGTTCTTTTGTCTTTGCTTCTGCTTAATTGTTGCTTTGATACTAACATTTAATTTATGTGACCGTAAAATGCTGGATAAGATATTTTAATTGCCAGCCTTGACTTAGAGCTGTATCTTACCCCTATTAGAAATGTGGTAGTAGGTTTCTTTTAAGCATTACTTAGATCAATTAATTATGGTTGTAGGAGCTGTCAATTATTTATAGAGTTTGGGAATAAAATAAGTGCTTGTCTCTTGTGTCACATCATGTGGTATGGTGCCTATTTCATCTTCTTCTTCCACACTTAATTACCTTTTTCTGTGATCCTCTCAAATCCTGGAACATTGTATAATTAGTGGTTATCATTTTTTGTTCACTGGTCATGATGCTTTGAAATGCATTTTCTTTGATTCTTTTGTTTCCAAGTAAAGAGAAGCAGTATCATTATAAATATTTAAATGATTAGGCAGCATAGTTTTATTAGTAAAGACAATAAATTAAGTAATCCTTACTATGTTATTATTTCAAGTATAAAAATTAAACATAACTGGTTTTTCCTTATATGAAATCTTAGTCATTGTCTTTTATTGTGGGGGAAGTTAAGGAGGAAATTGTTATATATGGATCGAGTAAAGTTTTTTCTCTAGTTCTGACCTGGAGAACAAAAGAAAAAACTAACTTAACAAATGTATGATTAAGAAGTGCCTCTACATCATTTGTTGAGTGAAATTATTATACTAAATTATGTGTATCCTAGGTCATTATATGTTCACCTGCATTTCCCTTTTGTAACACGGAATGTAAAACAAACCAAAGACAGATAAAATAACAACTGGAAACATAAATGAAATTAGGAGCAACAGTGTGTTTTTAATTTTATTGTTTCCTAACTTTCAGTATTTAGGTCAAGGGGGATCTCTATGTTCTGTCATTTTTAAAAGCTAATAAATAATCCTTTTTATGACTCAACTTTTTGCTCATTACAGACTCCATGATGTCTGTAAGCACAGATCTTCATCTGTATTAAATCATAGGTCATTGTCAATTAAAAATAGTCATGCATTTAAAGTGTGCCTTTTATTTACGTACCTAAAGATATCTGTCTTTAGGTAAATTTAGTTAGTAAAACCTATTTAGACCTAGAACATTTTGTTTCATCATTTTTTCCAGAAAAATGTAATCTTGCATTATTATTGATAAATTAAATTCCCATTTAAAAAACAACAGTGGATTTCATTTCCATAGATTGTTAATGAAACTGGACTTTTTGAGATCAAATACACATTATTAAAGCTGAAAACACCCAATTAACTTAGTATAGATTGTTAATGAAACTGGACTTTTTGAGATCAAATACACATTATTAAAGCTAAAAACACCCAATTAACTTAGTATCAAATTTAGTTTTAAAAACCTAATGTTTGCAATGTGAAAAAGAATTATTTGGTTGATAGGTAGGTAGTTACAACATTGATTTTAGGAATCAAAACTTAATAATTATTTGAAATTATAATATGGGCATGTGACTTTGTTTGCCAATATGAATGATCAGTAATTGCAGCAAAGAAGGATATGCACTATCAATAACCAGTTATTTTGTATTTCTGTTTAATAGTTGATAAAATATGCATGATTAAAATTGATAGCTAATGTGATCATTTTTAAATGTAATTTTTATTGCAATGCTTACTTAAAGAGGTGCTGATGTTGAGAGGGAACTTGTATTACATGTAAGTCAACTGTTTATGTAGAAAAAAAATTTAATAGCATATTTAAATACAGACAAAAGTTTTATATTAATCAGAGATTTTATTAATGAGTTATAACTTAGTTCAGAAGAAGTACGTGGTTCAGCTTTCAGAACATGGAACATCAAAAGACTGCTAAATATAGTCAAAAAAAAAAAAGGAGAAGTTGCAACTGCTTTTTGGTATACATTTGTTTATTTTTTTTTTAATTTCTATAAAAGATGTCACTGTTTCCACTGGGGCCTGTTAAGGAGAAAAGTAATCCAAAGCTTGCCAGCATTGCAGAAAAACTGAAACTTCTTTGTATTTTTTTTTTAAGTTTCTTGAAGTTGCTAATGGTTTTATAGCTCTTTAAACAAGTTGCAGGTCATTTTCAAAAGCTGGTCAGCTAACCTAGTCTAAAGAACCATTTATTTCTCATTATAAGCATAGGTCTTAACATTGCCAGAGAAAGCGTTTGGCCCTCTTCCACCGAGGAGACTGAGTTTCTGGTTTTTTGATTCCTGTTTGACAATTGATTATATAAAATTATATTTAATATATTGGGCCTTAGATAATTTAATAACTCAATAATAAATAAATTCGATTTGGGTTGTTTTTCTTTAAATGTTACAATTTTAAAAATAACACATCAAAAATTTTTGTTGGGTGAAGAAAAAAGAAAATAACACATATGGGAGGCTGAGGCAGGAGGATTGCTTGAGGCTAGGAGTTCAAGACCAACCTAGGCAACAAAGTGAGACCCTCGCCACCACAAAAAATTAAAATTTGGCTGGGCACAGTGGCACACACCTCCAGTCCCAGCTACTTGGGAGGCTGAGGTTGGAGGATGGCTTGAGCCCAGGAGTTTGAAGTTGCAATGAGCCATGATCGCACCACTGCCCTATAGAATGGGTGACAGAGCAACACCCTGGTCTCAAAACAACCACAACAAAAAAAAATAACACATAAACATATCACCTCAAATTTATGAAATTTATCCAAAGTTTTGTTCAGATAGGTTAATTCATGTTTATTTTTGAGGTCCTATACAGGCTGCAGGCCTGTTCATTGTGACTCCCATTATAATAGAGCTGAGCTTCCAAATTTTTGATGGCGAATGACTAAATTAGTGAAAGTGGGGTTTTTTCATTGTAGTGTGTTTTTATCAGAATACCTTTAGATTTCAGAGGTGTATAGGCATATGTATTAATCTGTTTTCATACTGCTGACAAAGACATACCTGAGACTAGGTAACTAACCAAAGAAATGGGTTTAATGGACATGGCTGGGAAGGCCTCACAATCATGGCGGAAGGTGAAGTCACGTCTCACATGGAGGCAGAAAAGAGAAGAGTGAGAGCCAAGCTAAAGGGGCTTACCCTTATAAAACCATTAGATCTTGTGAGACCTATTCACTACCATGAGAACAGTATGGAGGAACCACCCTCATGATTCAATTATCTCCCACTGGGTCCCTCCCACAACACGTGGAAATACAGCCAAACCTTATCAGCATGGTAATTTTATGTTGTCTAGATTCTCACTCTCCATAAATATCATTCCTAAAACTGAGGTGACTGAAAATGTCCTGTTGTGGAATTCTCCTTTGTTATATCGCCTTTCATTTTTGCATGTTTTTTATATTAAAAGTAAAAGGCATGCTGTTTAGATGTCTCAATCTTTCTACAATGCAATTTCAGAGGTGTGAAAACCTCTGGGGCAGCAAACATAGAAAATGTTCCATAGTTCCTTATTTCAAAGCAATGAACTGTGTTACAATAATCAATAAACAATAAATCTTTGAGAGAGAAGCCTATTGCATGAGGATAAAATTGGGTGAGAATTGGAATGGAAATAGAAGTTCCGAGAGAAAAATGAATAATGTAAAATTTACAACTGAAAAAACAGCTATTTATACATATATTTAAATGGACAAGAGTGGGCCTCAAATCGTGGTGGTCTTTATAGCTTATTGGATGTACATAAAAATGGCACAAAATGGTTTTATTTTTTAATTCAATTTTTATGTTATGCTATGAACCAGAACCTTTGAAGGGGGCAACTTTAACCATAGTTTCTTTCTCTCGCTCACTCTTTTTTTTTTTTTTTGAAAGGCAAATGTTCTATTTGTTGACTTTTTGCACTTGAAGTAGTCTTCAGTGACATCCATGGCCTGAGATTCTTTATCATAGTCCATAACTATCACGCAATGACAACCAAACTTTTTTTTTTTTTTTTTTTGAGATGGAGTCTTGCTCTGTCTCCAGACTGGAGTGCAGTGGCACAATCTCGGCTCACTGCAACCTCCGCCTCCTGGGTTCAAGCGATTCTTCTGCCTCAGCCTGCCGAGTAGCTGGGACTACAGGCGTGTGCCACCACACCCAGCTAATTTTTGTATTTTTAGTAGAGACAGGGTTTCACCATGTTGGCCAGGATGGTCTCGATCTCTTGACCTCGTGATCCGCCCACTTCGGCCTCCCAAAGTGCTGGGATAATAGGTGTGAGCCACTGCTCCCGACCCGACAACCAACCATTTTACAGGTTTTCCCCTGTCAGTTTCACAGATACCTAACCATTTCCCTAGTATCATATTGTCATCAGCCTTAATTAGGTTGATTTGGTGTTTATCACAATAACCTCCACCAACTTGACATATACATAGGCTCATCACATTTTCATGCAAGAGCACAAAGATAGAATTGTCCCGTGTTTCAGGCTTTGGCAGCCCCACAAATCCCACATGCCAGGCCCTCATGGATGAGGGTGCTCTTCAGTGCCTTTTGCAAAGCAGTGTTAGTGTCCATCACAGCTCCCACAGCAATGCCTTCCTAGGCCATGCAGGTGGGTTCCTGGTGGTGCAAACAAGTCAGCCTCTGCCCCTGTGTGATTTGGAGTAGCAGGAAAAGAGCTTCTTCTCGTTGCCTCACAAGCAGTTTGTAACTCTCCAGGACATGGGTTAGGCATCTTGATTGTTGATTGCAGGTGTTTTGTATATAGTAAACTCACCTGATACTGAGAGTGAGGTTCAGGTGAGGAGTTGTTGAAGCTGTGACTTCTGTAGCACAGAATTTTCCTGTATTGTAAACACTGTATTTCCATGAACTGATATTAAAAATAGACACAATGGACAAACACACAAATAACATTTAGTGTTGATTAATAATTAAAGATCTTCACTTTGATAGAGTATTATTCATTTTTTAAATTGTACTTTAGGTTCTGGGGTACATGTGCAGATTGTGCAGGATTGTTGCCTAGGTACATACACAGGAAGGCGGTTTGCTGCCTTCATGCCCCCATCACCTATATCTGGCATTTCTCCCCATGTTATCCCTCCCCAACCTCCCCATCCCCCACTGTCCCTCCCCTATCCCTCCCCAACAGACCCCAGTGTGAGATTTTCACCTCCCTGTGTCTGTGTGTTCTCATTGTTCAATACCTGCCTATGAGTGAGAACATGCAGTGTTTGATTTTCTGTTCTTGTGTCAGTTTGCTGAGAATGATGGTTTCTAGATTCATCCATGTCCCCTACAATGGACATGAACTCATCATTTTTTATAGCTTCATAGTATTCCATGGTGGATATGTTCCACATTTTCTTTGTCCAGTCCGTCATCGATGGGCATTTGGGTTGGTTCCAGGTCTTTGCTATTGTAAACAGTGCCGCAATGAACATACATGCACATGTGTCTTTATAATAGAGAGATTTATAATCCTTTCAGTATATACCCAGTAGTGGGATTGCTGGGTCAAATGGAATTTCTATTTCTAGATCCTTGAGGAATCGCCACACTGTCTTCCACAATGGTTGAACTAATTTACACTCCCACCAATAGTGTAAAAGTGTTCCTATTTCTCCACATCCTCTCCAGCATCTGTTGTCTCCAGATTTTTTGATGATCACCATTCTAACTGGCATGAGATGGTATCTCAATCATTTGTATTGAGTTGTTTTACTATGTTCAATATTTTTTCTTTGACTTCCAGTACTTCCTGAGGATATATATATATATAATTTTTTTTTGAGATAGGGTCTCACTCTGTCACCCACGCTAGAGTGAAGTGGTATGACCATGGCCCACTGCAGCCTTGACCTCTGGGCTCAAGTAATCCTCCAATGTTAGCCTTCCAAGTAGCAGTCACTACAGGCATGTGCCACCATACCCAGCTATTTTTTTTTTTTTTTTTTTTTTTTTTTTTGTAGAGACAGGGGTCCCACTGTATTGCCCAGCCTGGTCTCAAATTGATGGGCTTAGGCAGTCCTCTTGCCTCGGCCTCCCAAAGTGCTGGGATTACATCTGTGAGCCACTGCACCCAGTGAGGAATGCATTTTATAATCACATAAAATAATTGTTGGAAAATATAGCACCACTAATAATAATAAAATGATTTACTTTCTACTAATTTCATCTCCAGTACCTTAAGTCAGAGCTTGTTAGCATGATTCCAGCTCTCAGCCAGAGGAGGTCTTAAACTTTGTCTTTCAGAGCTGATGGATGTAGTTTGTTAGGAAAAGGCAACGCACATAGCTACACAATTGCATGCTTGTTATTTTCCTTGGAGATTGAAAGCCCTGTTAGGTACTTGGCATTATTATTTTAAAGCCAAAGACAGACTCTGATAGGGAAAGATACAAGGAATTAACAGATGTGAATATTATTATGTTCAGGAGTAGTAAAAGTGATTTAGGGCAGATTGTCACCAATTAAAGATCCCTTTGTTTAATTCATGTGTTTCTGTGTATGCTATTTAGACTTGGTTTTTCCTTTCACTGAAATATTCCTTTGGGTTGTGTGGGGAGGGGATGTTATAATTGGCAACCTTAATTTTGCTTCACAAACATACATTGGTGAGAAAAGTTTGTTTGTTTTTAATTCAATAGATATTTTATCTGGTTCTTCCCAATTACTAGGGAGGTTTTAATGAGATCATTTTAAACTGTGATGATTCTTCCCCCTTGAGACAGTTACCATCACCACCCCTGCTCCGTAAAATTTGAAAACTCCTTTTAACCTTTTTCCTATTTAGCTGCTGGTATTGTGGGATTGAGAGGGTAAAGAAGTGTGAGTGTGTGTGAGTGTGTGTGTGTGCCTTTGTTTTCCAGGAAATATTTGAATTGGAAAACACTCTAGTGTTTTTCAGTCACTTAAAAAATATGTGTGTCTTCATGAAAATAAAATATGAAAACATGTGTTGCAGGATGTAATCCTGTGTGTTGAGTCACTCATAGTGCAGCCTTGAGTCCTTTCATCACCTATGTGTCCTCATATGCATTGTGAGTGGGAGTGGAAGTGGGGAAGGTTGTACTAAGATTATTTAAAGTTATGATTCTCGGCCAGGTGTGGTGGCTCATGCCTTTAATCCCAGCACTTCGGGAGGCCGAGGCAGGTGGATCACCTGAGGTCAGGAGTTTGAGACCAGCATGGCCAACATTGTGAAACCCTGTCTCTACTAAAAGTAGAAAAATTAGCCGGGCATGGTGGTGCTCGCCTGTAATCCCAGCTACTTGGGAGGCTGAGGCAGGAAAATCAGTTGAACCCGGGAGGTGGAGGTTGCAGTAAGTTGAGATCACGCCACAGTACTTCAGCCTGGATGAAAAGGAAAACTCTGTCTCCGAAAAATAAAATAAAATAAAAGGATTATGATTCTATATGAGCTGTTATTCACATTATGTTGTTCTTTACTAGTGACTTTTGAGCCTTTTCTTCAGGACCACTAGACCTGAACTCTTCTTCAGGACTGCCCCATATGAAAAAGTAAAATAGTATCCCCTTTGTTTGTTTTGCCTATTTAGACTTTTTTCTAAAATTTCAATTAAACAAAGCATGCTGTGGTACACACACACACACACACACACACGACAGAGAAACAAAAATCTGAAATAAGTGCCCTGAAAGCAGAGACTTTGTCTTGTTTATCTTATTAGCTACTATCACCAAATAGAATTCGTTGTACTTTTATTGAATGAGTGACTAAATGAATCACAAATAAAATCCATAAGATTTTGGAGATTCAGTATAATTTCAGGGAATTTTACATATGCTTTACATATGTGAAGGTGAAATGCAGTGAACTTTTTGTGTATTCTAATTGTATAATAATCTTTAATGTGCTGTTGGTTCTTGGGTCCTTAAATGTTGATATTTCATATCCTTTAATATTGTATTGATTTTCTTATCTCTTAGGTTGAGCTTAATTTATGGCAGTCCTAGGAAATGCACCATGATGTTTTGAGTTATTTTCATTCTCTAATCAAAATAACTCTGTGGGTTTTTTTTAACCATAATTTGGTGCTGTTACCATCACAGTATATCAATGACTAGTGGTCATATATATCACATATATGTGTTATACATACATATACATATATGATCCACACATGTATATATACATTTATAAACTTAGAATGTATCAGATGTCTTTGAGTTTTTCAGTTAAAAAATGCATCATCAAACTAGATTAAAATTTGTCATCCCCAAATTAAAGTATGAATTAATTGATCAATAAATATTATCAGTTAACAATTAAGATTTGAAATATGGTAGCATATAGATGCAGATAGCTCAAAGTCAATCTTGTGTTAAATATCAAGGGGCTGAATTTAAAGTCATAGTACTTTTTAGTCAATGAAAGAATTTTCATATTAGATTCTATACTCTCAAACCATGTTTTGAATTTTTTTAAAAATAAGGATATCTTATGTTTTCTTGTTCGTCCTCATAGAAGGATTTACTTATATATTGTCTGCCTGTTCTCCTGGTACCTTGAAAATGGCATGTTCAGTTACTCAGATCAGACACCTGGGTGTTATTATTGATGTCTTTCTCTGTCAACTTCAGCCCATCAATAAATCATTTTGATTTTTACCATCAAAAGGTACCTCCAATCTGTCACTGTTGTGTCAAATCTTGTATCATACTAATGGTATAAAACCATCACCATTTTACCTGTAATTGCTTTTAATTGGTCTCTACACTTCTTTTTTGTTTAATTCTTTAAAACAGGGTCTGGTTGTATTGCTCAGGCTGGAGTTCAGTAGGGCAATTATGGCTGAAAGTGGCCTCAACTTCCCAGGCTCATGTGATCCTCCTACCTCAGCCTCTCCACTAGCTGGAACCACTAGCGAGCACCACCATGCCTGGCTAATTTTGTGAACATTTTTTTGCAGAGACAGTGTTTCACTATGTTTCCCAGGCTGATCTCCAACTCCTGGGCTCAGGCCATCCTCCAGCCTCTGCCTCCCAAAATGCTGGGATTACGGGCATGATCCACCACACCTGTCCTCCACTTCCATTCTTATTTCCCTCTCCACTTCATTCACAGAGCAGCTAGAATGAACATTTAACTATGAGAATTTCATTATAACACTATTTTTCTTAAGACTCCAGTGACTTCTCATTGGAATTAAAATAAAAGCTTACCCTTGGTCATGGCTGCTGTGCATAGCAAAGCCGGCCCCTGTCTTTCCTGCCAAGCTTGTCTTGTTTTGCTCTCCACTGGTCCCACTACACAGCATCCAAGACTTTTACAGTGTACCAGAATTTTTCCTCACCTGAATTAATGCCTGTGCCTTCAATATACTTCCCTAGGATAAGTTTTACTCATTACTCAGGCTTCAGCTTAACTGTTACTTTTTTACAATTCCCTTACCTCCAATCTAAATTATGTTTCTCGTTATTCTCTCACATAGCATCCTATATCTTTCCTTCATGACATGTATCACAATTATAGTTGTATACGTATGTATGTGTCTATTTGAATATGTGTGTCTACCTCCCTATACCACAAGCACTACAAGTGTAGGACTCCTGCCAATACAAGCCACCATTTAAAATCTACTACTTAGCATATGGAAGTATAGTAAACATTTACTAGATACCTCCTATGTCTTGGATGTTGTCCTGGACACTGGAGATACTAGGGGATAATCCCACATTCCATGTTCTCATGGAGCTGACCTTCAGATACAAAGAGCCAGGCAGTAAATACAGAAGCATATTTCTTTGATTGAGGAATCACGCTGCAAGGCAGTAAGTAAAAAGTTGGATTTTACAAAAGAAAGAATGCATGTCTGTCTTGCCCTAATCAGGGTCCCGTAGCTCAGATATCCTCATTTTGTCTGTGTTTTTTTAACCCTGCCAGGCTACTCCTGAGTGTGACTTTTGCTCTGGCACTTTAAAACCCTCATCAATGGCATTCTTTGTCCTCCTTTCCATTTGTACTGGCAGCTGAGAAATTTGGCAATTCCTTACACAGTGACTAATAGCAATACTTCTTTGCAGATGTAATGCAGCATATAAATGGCAAGTCCTGTATAAACATTAAATAATTAGCTTTCATAATAACCCTATCAAGATAGAGTATAAAACTCTCTGGTTTTTTTTAATGGAAATAACCGAATCATTGTGAATGTACCTGTTAAAATCACAGAATGGTGAAAGAATCTGTGTTGTGATTCTGACATTCTAGACTTCTGTTTTCTGATTCATGAATAAACATATCTACAAAATTACTGTATAACATTATGTCCTGTAAATAATGAACTTTTAAAATAAATATATTTTATGTATAGGTTATTTTAATGTATATAAAATGCAAACATACAGTAAGTTACTAACTTTAAGTTAGAACATATGATTTTAGCCATTTGACTTACTTTGGTGATACATTTTTAAATGATCTATGAGACTTTCAAGTCTGCTGAATATTAACTATTTAAATGTTGATTCTGATGAGCACAGGGAGGGGAACAACACATACCAGGGCCAGCCAGGGGGTGGAGAAGGGCAAGGGGAGGGAGAGCATTGGTCAAATAGCTATTGCATGTGGGGCTTAAAACCTAGATGGCAGGGAATAGATGCCGCCACCCACCATGGCACATGTATACCTGTGTAACAAGCCTGCACATTCTGTACTTGTATCCCAGAACTTAAAGTAAAATTTTTTTTAAATGTTGAACCTTATTGATTACATTTTTCTCTGGAACGCATTACAAATTTTAACTGTAACCTATTATGCCAAACTTACCTTCTCTTTGTCCAGAAGACTTAGTGCCATTTAAATAAGCACTAGGGAGTATTTTGCTCTGCGATACCGGAAGTGTCATTGTTGTGTTCATATTTCTGCAAAATGTGAATGTGGTTTAAGCTTGAACTCAATCTGGATGTAATTCTAACAATTAAAAGACCAGAGACAACATGGCCCCATTTCTACAGCCCAGCAGAATACAGAAACTTACAACTGTATTTAAGTTAGCTTGCTTCTCCGTCATATGCTATCTAAAGAAACAATTTGTTAGTAATTGTTTTTATTTTGGTAATTCTTCTTATTCTATTAGTAATGCCTTGTATTCATTTATATCACATCATTGTTGTCATATAATGTTGGGTGATATTTGCCATACATCTGCTATATCAGGTTTTCAGAATGTATAATTTGAATAAAAGTACTGCTTTCCTAGGTTAGAACATAAGAGTATTGTCAAATCTTCAAAAGTCCTTCTACCAGAGTATTTTCTTCCAGGGTCTTACCCAAAGCATAATTTAAGGTTTAAAAATAAAGTTGCATGATATAAGAAAAATACAAGTTGAAGATGACATAATTATTGTAGAATATTCCTAGGTAAATTTAATGTCAAGTTTTTAAAATTAAAAGTACATCCTTTAGGAAACAGTTATGATAAAACCATAACTTTAAACAGAATTGATGTTTGCATGCATCGTTTTTAGAAACAAATTCCTCAGTTTTAGAAGATGGTGTTGTAAGATAGATGATACTTGACAGAATATTAGTTTACATGTTATCATTTTAATTTTCCTCTTCAGTGGGTTATCTTTTTGTACATTTATCTTTTTGTTGGAATCTTTTTAAAGTTTGGAATTATTTAAGAAAAGTAAGGAATTTTTCACGCATTTGTACAAAGAACAACACTTCGTTCTTCTGAGCAGTGTTGTCAGCTAAAAAGTAGGAAGGCAAATAGTTATAGAAGACTTTATGATATGCTCGCTCTCCAGCCTTCAAAATATATCTGTTAATTCAAAATAACCTGCATTAAGACCCTGTTGTATTACCCTTTCCCAAAAAGGTGAATATTAATGTTGTTTTTTGACGACATCAACATTTTACATATACTTCCCTGCAAGGAAGATACAAGAGTTACAACATAGCTGCCAGAAACAATGTATGTGCTCAGTACAGATGTGTTAAATGAAAGAATGATACTTATTTTGATATTAAATTACATTTATTTACATCATCATGAAGTTGATATTTAGACAGGGAACTAGGAGTATCATAAAAGTAAGTAATGTATTCTGTACTCAAAATTAGACTAGGTATGTGATTAGAAATTTTGAAAACAATTAAATTGGTACATGGCAACAGAAACAGGTTGTTACTGAGCATTTATAGAGTTGTATTTACCTCCTCTTTATTTTCTCCTCCAATTTACCTTACTATTTAAGGATTTCATTTTTTTTTTTTTTCTACTTGAAAAGAGGTTACTATTTGCTGCAAGCTTTCATTGATAAAGTAGTCTTTATCAATGGAAGTAGAAAAGATAAATCCCAGGACTGCATAATATCTTCCCTTATTTTTCCCAAGATACCTACTTCTAATTAAATTGCCCATTTTCAATTAAAATGCTTATTATTATACAGCTTTTTTCAATCATCTTGTGGTTGAAATAAAAAAGGAAGCATTGATAAAAACTAGCACGTCATATGTATTATGAATAATGAAATAGAATTCGTTCTCTTCCAAGAAAAAAAATCTGAAAAAACACAAGAACGCAGAATATATTCAAACATAGCCATATGATTGTCAGGAGGGAAATTTCTCACTTATGTTACAATAGAAAGAGTCTGAAATATTAATTATATCATGATACTTATGTATTTAGAATTATGAACACTGTGTTAAGACCAGATGGACAGACAACTTGGTAGAGAAGTGTTCTTTACATACTGGAAATCTCCATTCCAGCTTGGCTGCCACATCCTACAAATTCCTCATCTGTGAATCAAAACCAGTGCATTCACTTTATCATAGGTGTATTATAAGTATTAAATGAGTTTTTACTTAATATGGTTCCTTACACAGTAAGTGTTCAATTAGCATCAGCCATTGCTAACATCATTATTATATTGCTGACTTTATTATTATTTATGTGGCATAATCCTTTCCCTATGAGGAGCCTTAATTTATTAATTTCTAAGAAAAAAAATGTGGATCACACATCTATCAGGCCCCTAACCACACTGAGATTCTATGATTCATGAAGGTAAAGGCATTGTATGCAGTTCACAAATATCCACGATTAGTTGTTCATGTTTAACTTGAGGAGCACTTGAGCCTACCAAGATGGGATAGTCATGAGTCTGTAACGCAGTGATGCACAATCACCGTAAGTCAACCCTTTTGCAATAATGAAGTAAATTTATTGGAAATAAAATGGATTAGGTAGAGCAGTTGCCTTTTTACAGTACAATAGTGACATGGTAAACAAAGAGAGAAAGAAAGAAAAACCACTTCATTGGGAATCAGAATACCTAGGTTTTCTTCTGGTCCCCTTCTCATAAATAACACAAGCAAAGCTTCCTGGGACTTGGTTATTTGTGTTTATGGGGTGGATTATGTGTTGTCAAAGACCTCTGCCCATTCTGTAATGTCATGTTTCAGTTCTAAAATGTCCTACAATGCACTTAAAGACTGTTTTGCAAATATAAAGCCTCCACATTACTTGGAACACTGTCTGTTTAACTTTTTATATTCTGCTTTGCTTCCTGTCTTAACATTACCCAGATAAGTTGCAAAGACACTACTGCATTTTAGAATTCTTTTCTGAAAACATGTTTACTTATTTGGAGAATTGTGTTAAAATTAATGTAAAGTTTTCAAAAAGTAGGTGATTATATGCTTTGCTATGTTTTGTACAATTTGTGAACTACTTTTTTAAAGAAAAAACCTTCTAGGATTCAAATATTCAGTGAAGCTTAGGGTTTTTCTAATTTAAAAAAATACAAAAATAAAAAGCTGTTTATTTAAATTATATGTATCAAAGTGTACACATAACATAAAACTACACAAATATGAAAAAATATGATATTGTTATAATATCGGGTGAACTCTGGTTTAATACCTTTTTAGGTGACATCTATTTGATTACACTATATATACTACTTGCTCTTTTCAAATCAATATTAAACTTTTTGACAATTACAAATTAAAATTTTCACACAATTCAAATCAAGAAACATTAAAAAATATATATTTGCTTAATAGAAAAGTTAAAGGAGAAGCTTTTCAAAAGATCTGTATCTGGGAATACTTATGGATGCTGTTGTTTTTTCTACTAAAATGCTGTGAATCTGAATTTGATTTTTATTGTTATGACTTAAATATACACATGCATTTTGAAAACTGGACAGCCTAACTATTAGTTTGATATAGTTTTATAATGTGACACCATATTATTTTTCCCCAAAAGGAAATCTTTGGGATAAGTATGAGAAAGAAAAATTAGTTTTAAAGGAGAGAAGAAAAATATTGAATTAATAACTTTATACAGAATATCCCATAGTCATAGGCAATACTAAAATTTTATGCTTTACAGCTGCAAAAATAATTACATGAGCATAATCTAAGCAACAATTTTTAATGGATTACATTTTGTTAGTTTTTCATTATATATTGTAAAAATAAAAGGCCAAATAACATAATAAATGTGAAAAAATTTGATTTATCTGGCTTAGACCTTTGATATTTCTGCAAGAGATTTTATTATTCATTGGTTTATTTGAGACATGATCTCAGTTTGTAAATAAGATATAATATTACTAAATTGGTTTTAAGGTTGCCACATAGAAAAATTGTTCATATTGTTTACTTTTATTTGAAAAGTATTTTACTTTGGGGTGTTTCAAAGGTGTTAAACTTTTCAGAGGTGTTATCTTTGATTAATACTGTGATCCTGCAAAGGCATATACTGCCTGTCAAGATCAATTCATTTGCTTTTTCTACAAGCCTTATGTTTTATTTTTGTTACATTCTTAAACACCTAATAATAATATAAGCTTATAAATAGTGAAAGTCTTCATACTCTATTCTTTTATTATGTGGTAACAGTAGCTGGAGTTTTCAGTTTAACAAGGTTTACCTTTGTGTCTACATGTTTTATTAATAGTGAATAGAATTGAAGTTAGAATTTAAACAGTTTGGTGCAATCAGATTTATTTTGCTTTTCCTTTTACTGTTCTTTCCAAAAATGAGAAAATTAAAGTCTTCTCTTTGAAGCAGTAATTTCCAAATATTAACATAGTCATGCTGTGCCCAAGTTGTGGCAATATTCAGATTAAAAAATGGGGATTTTTTTTCACGAATATGATAACTTACTCAGATGTATACATCTACTTGTTTGGAATTTAGGAAGGAAAACTTTTAAAAAGCAAGAGAAAAATATAGGTTTTGTAAGTTCCTAAACTTGTTTGAGGTTTTGAAACCAAAGTTTAAGAGTGATTTTTGAAAGAACAGTTTGAGCATAAGTTTTTTACATTGTAGTACTTCATCCATGAAAGCATTTTTAAATGCCAGTGGAATGAAAAGACATCCATTCCAGTACAAAGTTGTAATATCAAATATTCTTTTAAAAATTTAATAGCTTTTAAAAGATAAATAACATTTGTCAATCCAAATCTATGCACTTAACATACTAATAAATGTCTGAAGTACCATGTAAAATTAGGTTACCAAAAGAGTTCACATTGTATTAACACATCAGATCAAGGAAAATAGGGTGGAGGAATGATAACTGTTTATTGGACTTTTTACTGAATTATATGTCTTCATCCCTGTTTTGGGAATAGGGAAGCAAAATTATTAAGTAGTAAATTCAACATTGCATGTCTAATATACAACAGAGTTGTATTTAAGACTTACGTCAAATAATTCATCATTTCTTGATGTTATCAAGATGCTAGGGACAATTTTACTGTATGAACTATTTTTGAAATATATATTTGGTTTGTTTTCCACATTTAATTCTAACAGTTACAAATACGGCCTGTTTTACAGTATGTTAATATTATATTAGTATCCAGTTGAGATTGCAATAGTGAATTGTTTCTTCCTCCACAGTATGGGACTAATAGTAGTACAAGTAGTGTTAATAGTGTCTCTCATTCTGAACAAGTTAAGGATTAAATGAGAATATACACCAAAAAACAACAAAAACATAGAACATAAAAAATGCTGCTGTTGGTAGCACTGCTGTTATCCGTTTTGGTGCCTTCTAACATTCTCAATAATCATGGAAGAACACAATGTGTTTCAATGTAGTGGCTTTGCAGATATGTCTAACGTTTTAATAATGAACATACTTAAATTATAATGATTATGTGACCTTATACATTAATTTAAAATATTTACAAAATGTATCTCAATTAAATTCACACTTGGAAATATCTTCTTTTTTTTCTTTTAATATTTAGGTTTACATGTATATGTAATTCATTTAATTATAGAAAGCATTATCCTGTTGCATCATATAGATAAAAAGAGGATTCAGTTATATTCATTAACACATGGATGAGAAAAACGTAGGCAGTAGGCAGAAAAGAAATGCAAGTTAAAGATGAGCTAAATGCTAATTGTAAGGACACTAAGCAGTAGAATACGCTCGCCTGCTGGCCACTGAAGAATATCAAATTATCCCCCCGTGTATGTTTAAGGCCAAATATCTTTATTAAATTGCAGATGCCTGTAAGTAGATATAGATTCTTAAAGCTGTACTGCAAGAGCTATTACTGGTAGTTTATTGTAATTATAATGAATGTCTCCTGCTGAAGTTCAGAGATTAGGACTGTATATATCACTTTTGAGTATAATGATTTAATCTTGTTCCTACAGTACTTCGGGATGACTTCAGACAAAATCCGTCGGATGTCATGGTTGCAGTAGGAGAGCCTGCAGTAATGGAATGCCAGCCTCCACGAGGCCATCCTGAGCCCACCATTTCATGGAAGAAAGATGGCTCTCCACTGGATGATAAAGATGAAAGAATAACTGTGAGTATTTAATTCAACAGCAGGGGACATTTGTAGGTCTAACTATGTGTATCTTTACTGAAAAACAAAAAAGAAAAAAAATGAAGTAGGTTATTTAAATAAGGGCCTGCATCAGCTCCCGTATTCAGTTTTTCTTTTAAAAAGTGTATTTCAATTCTTTATGTGTTGACATGAAGATAAGTGAGGAAAATGCATGGTGTTTAGAGATCAGTAAAAGAAAAACTGTAATTCCTATTTTAGTGTCTCAGAGTTAACACTTTTATGTATGACTTAATTATCATCATAACTCAGGGCTTATAAAATTTCCATGTGTTACAGTAAAAATTGTTTATTAAAGAAGATCTGTTATATAGTATGTTTCCAGAAGGGCTCTTAAGCCACTTCAAGATTTTTTTATGTTTTTTTTTCTCATTTTTAAAATTGCTTTTCTGTTCTATCTATAGAGTTCCATATTGTTTCTGAAAAATAAAATCTTATTTTGAAAGGTGGTTAATGATGAATTTATCTCAATATAAAATGAAGTCATGTGATGAGATTATTGGATTTCAAATTCCTGCTCTAAGGAGTTATATGTGATTTTTATGAAGTCTTGATGCATTTTCTTCTTGACAGTAGTGATTCTACGTGACTTTTTTGCTTGTTTTGTCTTGTACAGTGTTGACTAAAGCACCTCAGTCACCAGGCCTTCACTGATGTTGTGGTTGCTCAGTATTTCCCTTTACAATTCTCTTTGTTCAGCATGCACTGATATCTGTCCATTGCGAATTCATTGGCCAAGATTTAAAGTTCCCTAGGAGAATGTACGTGTGAGGAAAAGGTCACCGCTGAAGATGTAGAAGAGCAAAGTTATAACGCAGACTGCACAAAGCTATTTAGTAGTTGCACTATTTCTGAGCAACCAGTTAGTAGATTAGCTTGGACAAAATTAATAGCGAGAAAAGTAAAGAAGGTTGTGTTAAACAAAGTTTTAGGGACCTTGAAAGAAAATTAAGCATTTTTTCATGTAATTCTGAATTAGAATGAGTCTCCCAAAGGATTTCTGTAATTCCTGGGATTGGGATGTCCTCATCCAATGAGGATGACCTGGTTCTGCTTATAAGAGGTGCTGCAGAGTCACATAACAAAAGAAACTATATGTGGAAACATTACTTTTTGCTAATGAAGTCAAGAAAGACCATGGGAGAAATAGAGTGAAGAAACAAATTTTTCTCTTCTTGGCAATAACAGATTCCTTTTGGATTAACGTAAAATGAAGATGAGAATATTTTGCCCTTAAAAAACATATTCTAGACCATTTAATGACCGTTATCTGTAATTCCCCTTTTCCTTTTTATTGATTTGAACACATTAAACCCATTATTATCCCAGACTTCCCTCATGCCTTTGCTGATAACCTATTCATGTTTAATACAAATTAGTGACAAAGTTCTTAGCACTGGAGATAAAGCTTTATCAAAACTCAGTGAATATCCTACTGGAGCTTACATTTTATGAGTGTGTATACAGACAAAACCAAAATAAATAAGTATAATGTACAGCAAGCTAAACTATAAAAAAAACCTATAAAAATAGAGAAAGGGTATATAGATAAAACCAAAATAATTAAATACAACATACAGTAAGTTAAACTATAATAAGACCTATAAAAGTAGTCAAAAGGTAGATGAATTTATTAGGGTTCAGGTAGGATTGAAATTTTAAATAAGCTGATCAGAGAGAATACCTCACATAAAAAACTCAAAAAAATGATGGCATGAACTATACAAGTATCTGAAAAAAGGGTGTTTTAGGCAGGCACGATATTAAATACAAAACCCTAAGGTGGGGAATACTTAACACGTTTACTAAAGAGTAAAAAATCAGTGTTGGTTGAACAGAATGAGTAAAGATGTATAGGAGATACCATCAGAGGAATAGCCTTTTTAAAAAGGCTATGAATTTAATAATACCCCAACTGCGTGGGCTTTTACAGGTGTTGTAGATACTCTGGCTTTTTTTCTAAGTAAGGTGAGAAGCTTCTGCTGAGAACCCTCTGCTGTCTTGAGAACACACTGAGATGTGGCAATGCTAGAGGCAGGGAGACCCATAGAGAGCTTTCAGTGTAATCTGGCTAAGAGGCAAATGGTGGTTTGAACCAGGCTGTTAGGAGGGGAGGAAGTGAGGAGTGGCTAGATTATGAAAATACTACAAAGCAAGAGGCAACAGAATTTGCTAACAGACTGGATGTGTTTGTAAGCAAAAGGAAGAGTTAAGGACCTCCTAATTAATTGGCCTGCAAAACTGAAAAGGTACAGAGGCTGCTATCTTAGATGCCATAGATTGTAGGAGAAGGTTTGGGTTGGGAAGTATCAGGAGCTTAGTTTTCAACATGGTAATTTTGAAATACTTATTCAATGTCCAAGTATAATTGTCAAATAGGCAGTTGGATACATGAGTCAGAAATTCAGAATTGAGGTCGAGGTTGGAGAAAAAATTAAATTATGGTAGACATACAAGTTCTCATTACTGTGCAGTTCTCCTGTCCTTCTGGCCAGATAAAAGACTACTTTCCAGCTTTTTTGCTGTCCGTTAGACCTGTTTGACTTGTTCAGCTTCGTGGGTTGTGAGTGAACATTAAATCAATTAAATACTGGTGATTTAAATACTCCGGTACTGTCTTTAGCACTCTGCAACCAAGGAAGCTGCTAGTTTTATTTAGGTAGTGCCACTGCAACGTGGAAGACACCCTGAGAGCTCTGTGTAGAACTTTCTATCCCACACCTCTGTCTTCTCAAGATGGACATGTAAAATGAATGAGAAATAAATCTTTGTTGCATGAAGTCACTGAGGATTTTTTAGCCATACAGCTAAATGAATATGGGAGTCAACAGTGCTTACATGTTATTTAAAAACAGGAGACTGCAATTACCAAGGGAATGATTGCAAATAGAAAGGAAACGCAGTCCAACACTTAGTTCTCACGGAGAAGAGGTGGAAAGAGCAGGGGAAACTGGGAGGGAGCAGTCACTGAGAAAGGAGGAAAACTAGAAGGGTGGCCAAGTAAAGATGGTTTGAAGGAGGTGGTGGTAACTGAGTCAACTGCAGCTGGTAGATGGAATAATAATGAGGATTAAGAATTCACCACTGGATTTAACAACTTGGTGAGCAATCGTAAATGACCTTGACAAGAGCTATTTCAGGGGAGTGGTGGGAGTTAAAACCTCATTGATCCAGTTCAAGACAGACTGAAAAGATCAAAACTAAACACGGAGCATAGACAACTCTTTTTAATGTCGTATTCCATAAGCTAGATAAAAAATTAATGGTGGTTGTAATCTTGCATTTTGAAAGATCTCAGTTAATTTTAAATGTTTTATTTTGTGTGTATGCCTGTGTATGTGTATGTGTTATTTTTTTATGACATTGACAGTTTAAAATAACTATAGTAAATTTGATTTTTAAAAACTTCTTGCAACTCCCTGATGTATCATATATTGAACTAGATGACATTTTGTGGTTTATGCCAAAATGTTTAATTTATTATAGAATCTTCATTTGCTTTTGCTGTCTAAGGGAATGCTATCCTCTTAATTGAAGAGCACCAGTTCCCCCATGCCATCAGTAGCTTCTAAGCAATGTAAGAACCACTTACAATAAGGAATCAAATAGTTTAAAGTTGTAAAATCCTATGACTATGAAATGATGCCAAGATGTTAATATATAAATAACTTTTAAATCATTTACATGCTGCCAAAATGATGATCCATGATGGTGTTCCATATGCTAGGAAGTTGTAACATCTGAAACTTTTACTATTTCTAAGACCATCTGTGTGTTTTGTATAAATTATGACTGTGGAACTGATAAAACACTAGAGGTAAAAAGCACATTTATACATTTGGGAAAATGAATACATTAAAAATCAGCAGTTTGGGTTCAAAATCACTGATTTTACTTAGATCATAATTGTTTTTGTTGTATTTTCTTCCTTTAGGCAAAACTGAAATTGAATAATTAAAACAAAAACTTAGAGCATAAACAGAATACATGACATTATTTCCAATTCTTTTTTCAATAGTGAAAATAAATTCTTAAAAGATGTTGGTTATTAGTCATTGTGTGTGATTCTTCTTTCCTAAGCTTTATATTCAAATGAGTGTTTTCATCTCTATTGTTAATGTACTTTGCCAAATGTGCTGAGTGTAGATGAACAGAAGATTAAAGCACATAATATCTTTATGAAAGGCAATTGAAGATTGCATGCTTATTGCTACAGTTTTGGTTATAGGAATTTCTAGAGTTCTTTAATGTGGTGGCTTTCTTTGTTGAAAATTTAGAGTACACCTCTCCCAGCTGTGAGAACAAAGACACACCCTACAAAAAGGGGAAATATGTAGTTGAATTGTAGCTGCACCTGTATTTTTTTATGTTCTTAATTCATTTCTTCTTACATTGACCTGGATTCTGAGCCAGATTTTAGATCCTTGATGATTATAAACCAGGAATATATAAATAACATTTTCTTATTCTCTTACATGATAGGAGAGTCTTTTAGAACTTTTTTGGCACATATTCCTTAGAATCATTTGAAAGAGGCCTTAAACAATGTTTATCTCCAGTCTTCTTTGTTTTCTAGACATTAATATTTATATTTAGAGTTAGAAATAAAAGTAGTTTAACTGGCAGGCTGGATTAAATTGATTTACTTCATGTGTTTGAGACTTAATCATACCCATCCTTGTTAATAAATGAAATTTTCTCATACAGATGAATCAGAGGAGGACCAAAGTGTTCTTTTGGATGTCTATGAAAATACCTCACAAAAGAGATCTTTAAAAATTTCACTGCTTTTTAGAAATATTGCATTTAAGTTCAAGATATTAGAGTGGAGAAAAGAAAATGTCAAGATTGGGAAAATGTTAAGATTGAGGTTTTTTCAATAACCAAGTATTGAAAAAATAATTATTTTATTCAATCTAAAAACCAAAATTGCTTTCTACATTAAGGAAAACCTTAACAATTTTAAAGTAGACATCACAAATATTTTCTCTAGATTAAGTTTGTTTAAAAATTTGTCACTTATTCTATATTTGTTTTCATAGATAATTTTAATATTTTTGTCTCAGTGAAAAGGTCAGTTTGTTATAAATTAGCACAGTTCCTTTGGGTCACAGACAATTGCACCAAATTACAGGCATCAGTTTCTCATACTCTGTATTAGATTCTGTAAAATGAACATCCTCCTGGTGGTAACTGAAGGAATTGCAAGCATAGAGATGAAATTATGGATCTCTCATGGAGGATAGCTTATAAATAAGACTTATTGACTATTATATGCATAAAAACAAATGTATTTATGACATAAAATATTAAGGTATCCAATAGTACCTAGGTGATAACTGATGAGACAAGAGCAACTGTATAGTTTATCTTAATATATGATAAAAATAAGATCATATATTAATAGCAGTATTCTAACAAAAAATGATAGTTTTATGTATTTATATGAGATCTGCTAATTGAAAAGTAGTAATTTTGTTTTAGATTAGTAAATGAACATTTACAGAAACAATAGTAAATTTTTAATATCTGCTATGTAGTATGTATGATATAAATGTTTACTGAATGTTACAAGTTAGGATTGAAGGCCTTGTATTTAGCTTTTCTGCGTAAGTCTGTCATGAAAGTGAATTGAAAACAAGTTCCTTTTTTAATATGAAAATTTAAAAAAATATTTAAATTAAAATTTAAACGTCAATTTTTAGAGATAATAGTAATAGTAGCTATTGCATATTAAGAACTTGCTATGTGTTAGATGCTTTATATCATCTCATTTTATCCACTTGAAAACCCAATGCCTAAGCTATTTTCTTTACATTAGGCTACACTTATACCTGTTAATTTAGTCTCATGAAGAAGAAGATGGTGATGATGATGATGATAGTAAATAATATAGTGCTTGCTATGTGTCGGGCCCTATTATAAGTACTTCATGTATATTCACTCATTTAATCCTGACAACAATCTTGTCAAGTACATACTAAAAATTCTGCTAAAGCAGTCATTACATCTAAATTGGCTGGTGGGAGAAGAGAGGGCAACCAAAGGGGCACTTGCATTTTTTTCACTGATAACATTTTTTATAGGATTCGATAGATTCTGCAACATATATAACAACTCTGCTGTGCTGTCAGTGCAAATTTTGACTCAGGATGACAGTATCTCTTAATTTCCACTATGAAGTACTGTCTTTAATAATCAAGGTTTGGAGAGAGTAATTCACACAATGGAAGTTATGGTGGTCTTGAAACTGGGGTTTGACATATTCAAGAACTAGTCCATATCATGTTCAGTATTGAAATATAAAACATAACAAATATTTTTAAATTTGAAAAGTTGAGTAGTTTCACAAAATATGGCACAGAAATGGTCAAATTTGGCCAAATATTATAGCTCAGATAACCTAAATTTTTTTATTCTGAAGACTAGAAGTCTTACCTAAAAACATATTAGAGGTTATCTAAAGAACACAATTAACTATCATCACTTGGCATTTAGGAAAAGCAGGATTTATATTGAAAAGGATATCATAAATCAGTAAATTACTCAACTGAATATGCTTTGTAGTTATCAGTCCAAATTGTGAATTACCCAGGTTCTAATATCATCAGCTGAAAACATTTCAAAAGTTACTGTTGAAAAAAGTAAGCAATTATGAGATATTATGTGACAAATAAAAAATTTAGCTAAATAAAATATTATTAATGTAGTGTTTGGGGAATTTGGTATAGATATAATAAAATATAGTAAAAACTAACATATCAACAACACAGTATAAATATTAAGCTCTGCCTAGACTCAGTTCTGAAATTTCAGAATTATTTTATTCATGATAAACTTTGTCTGTCATTTATACTGAAGTATTTCATTACATTAAGAAGAAGAGCTTAAAAGACACTCATCATTTCATGCTTGAAGTTCTTAGCCAGTGGCCGGGCTCATGGCTCACACCTGTAATCCCAGCATTTTTTCACTGATAAACTTTTTTCACATGTAACTTTGGGAGGCTGAGGCGGGTGGATCACGAGGTCAGGAGATCAAGACCATCCTGGCTAACATGGTGAAACTCTGTCTCTACTAACAATACAAAAAATTAGCCAGGCATGGTGGCACACGCCTGTAGTCCCAGCCACTTGGGAGGCTGAGACAGGAGAATCACTTGAACCCAGAGGCAAAGGTTGCAATGAGCTGTGATATCACCTCTGCACTCCAGCCTGGGTGACAGAGCAAGACTCCATCTCAAAAAAAGAAAAAAGAAAAGCAATTCTTAGCTGGTATGAGCCTTTGTGACTTAAGCATTTTTGAATGACATATTATTCCTTGAGATAAGTTAGGCTTGAATTGTTTATTCTTCTTCCTACAGCCCTCAAAGTAGCATGTCACAGATATTCTCTATGTCTACAATGTTTTTACTTGATTGAAAAAATAATTTAGATGATGTGCAAAGAATTTGTTTATATTTGTTTTCATCAAAGCCATAATCCAATCAGTAATTATTTTTTTCCATTTTATCTACTTAATGCATAACTGAATTAAGATTTTATCCATCTTCTTTGCAAAATGTAGAAAATAAATTCACAGCATCAGTATGCTTTAACATGTTGAACAAGTATATTTAGTAGCTTTTTCTAAAGATTTTTACCTTACATAGGAAAATCAACCACTCTGGTTTGCCCGGGATGGTCCTGGTGTTAGAAATGAAAATTCTCTTCTCAGGAAATCCCTCAGCTCTGGGAGAATGGGGATAGTTGGTCACTCTAATTCTAGATGGTTTAAATGAGTTGTTTTTTGGTATGAGTTGCACTGAATAACAAATCACATTTATATAAGGTAAGTAAAAAATAGCTAAAAATATATAGAAAGATTTTATATGTATCATTTCTTTCAAAAGCAAGTTAAATATTTGAAAATAAATAATGAAGGTAGGAGAACAACTTAGTCATGCAGTGAAAAACAAAAACAAAAATAACTATTTAACACTTCCCATTCCCATGCTGACAAAGTAAAATTGTTAGAATGGAGTATGGAGTATGTCATCAAGTCTTTTCCTAGTCCTTTTCTGCTTCCTGTGTGTCTTTGTAGGTTTCTTTGATTTCCATTGTTGGTGTGATATTTTGGTAAAAAGCAGCTGACTCACATCCCATCCAAATCCCCAGTGCCCTTCAGATCCTTCACAAATTTGGCATTCAGCCCACTCCTTGCCAATTGCTTCCTTTCCCCCCAATTCCCACATGTCTCCTTCCTACACCATCTGCTTCTCCTCCCTTCCTTCGATTAGTGCTTTCGTCTGGTCTTCCAATTTCTTTCATTGTTCAATGTCTTTTGCTTCCTTTTCCCCTCCTCTCCCCTAGAGGAAATTAACATACTTAATACAGCTGATGTCATAAAGCCCCTTTTCCCTGAGAAGTTAAATTTCTGTTTCTGCGAAATAAATACATAGCTCTGTTGTGTGAAGGTCAAAGGAAACCGGAGTAGTAAACCAGAAATAGATTTTTTTTTTCAGGTTCATCTTACATAAAGTGTCAGTGCACATTATGCATTCTATTTCTTTTCAAAAATAAATTTTCTGTGTGGGATTTAAATATGTTAATTCAATACAACTCTATTATACCAGTCATTGAATTGAATAAATGAATTAAAAATAATTTTTTTCCTATCTTAATTTTTATATTTAATAATTGAAATACTAGGGATTAGCAGAACAAAGCATAGGCTTGGGCATTATAAGATCACATAATTTTGGGTTTCAACACCTATTAAATGCATGATCTTATGGAATACATTTGCTCTCTATAAATTTCTTTCTTTCCATCTGTGAAATGAGTTGTCTAATCATACCTGGATTTGTTCAGTGTGTCATTGAGGGAATTCAGGGGGAAAATGTATGTTAAATGTCATTGTAAATTGTGACACACTCAATACATATTAGTAATGGGTGTTCTCTGTATTATTGTTGTTAGTATACCTATTTGAACTGTGAATATATTCAGTCATCTAAATCTTGATAGAAAAGGAAAATCCAAAACTTCTCATGCCTTAACAATTCCAACTTTCTTCAAGAAGCAAGAAGATATAAATGTATGTGAAAGAAGATCCAGCTTTCTATCTCCTCTGCCTGAATTTCTATCTTTATCTAATTAACAACTGTGAGAATTTTCAGTTGCCACAGAATCACTGGGAGTATTTTGGGTGAACATAAGTAAGTAAAGTATTTAGACTAACACTGAAATTAAGAAACTAATTCAAGTTCTGTGTATACTTTTATTGGGCAATGCAATCATCAACTGGTTATTCCACAGAAGAAATCTGTCCTAATGCCCTAAAGGCATCCACTATATGTAATGAGTCGGCTTTTTTCTCTTGCATCTAGAACAGTTCTAAATTATGTATTATCCTTAGGGGAATTGAGAAATTCTGTGATTCAGATGTAAAGTGTTGGTTGGGAAAGTCTGGTTTCTCTTCTCAAGGAACATCTGAAACTTTCCACAAACTTGCAATTTTATTTAAATAATTACACATACATTCATCATGTTTGGACCTCGAAACTAGAAAAAAGAAAGCCAAACATTTCACACCTACCTGTGAGGTTCAATCACTCTTTTGAAAGGATTGCAATAAAGTAAGGCATTCTCATTTCTAGCACACAAATTGGTTTAGAAGAAAATACAATTGTAAAGATAATTTCAGTGATCATTTGGTCATTGCTCTGTCTTTTTGCTATGCATATGTTACCTGTGCATTTGAAAGCCTGCATGCAAACAACTTGGTGTACCAATTTATCAGAGTCTTGGCATGTCCTTTTCTATCTGTAATGTTCTGTTCCTACACCCCCTTTGTCTAACACACTCATTTTTCAGGTCTCAAAGACAACTTCTTCAGAGGAGCCATCAGCAAAATCCCACCCAAATATCCACATTAGATTTATTCTTTCTTTTATCTGTTCCTTTTCCTTTTACCAGGCACTTCTCTTATAATCTATTGTACATGATGACTTATATATTACTTATCTTATATACATAAGACATATGAAGGGCCAGCTGTATTTTTCATGTCTGTCCTTTGGTTGAATGAAGCTCAATACATGTTTCTCGAGAAAGCGTTAAATGAAGGAAATGTAAGTCAGAAATTTTGTCTTTTAGGGTACTCAGGAATGAAAAGTTGATATTTTGAATATATTTGATTTTGTTAACTTTATTTCCATATATACAATTACCTATTTCTTACTCTCCTATAAAATGGGAAGAGGGCATCATCCACACCATTTCCTTTTTCTAAAGCATGATATTTTATTGGCTTAAAAAGAGGAGCTATTACACAAGTTAATTATGTGAGTAAATCAATTACTGTAAGTATGACATACTGGTACAGAATCTTGGAGATGGAGCTGAGAGATTGTGAATAAGCAAGTTCCTTTGTTTTCAGGGACAAAAGAGAAGCCAGGCACATTGATTTACCCTGAGTTGCATAATGGATTAGTGTGGAGTCTCTCACCATCAGAGTTCTTCCTAGGATTTTCCCATGACAGACTAGACCTGATCAACCCATCTAAAATGACACTCAAATTTGATTACAATATATCTTAACAAAAAACACCAACAAAAGGTTTTCATGGATTTATTTCATAGAATTTTTCCATTTCTTTTGTGTTCTAAATTCAGTATTTCCTGTCTTGGTACCAATATTGAAAGTAGTATTTGAAATATGTAGGGTTTAATAACTTTCCCTGCTTATGTATCCATTAGAGATATGGGGATGGCCGTATGTTGATTAGATTAATTATTTTGTACATTCTTCATGTTATTGCGAACCTGCAGAAATTTATCTTAAATGACTGAATATTGGAGGTTGGCACATAATCTCATTCAAAAAAGAAAACAAATTGCAGCAATTTAAATAGTAAGTTTTTTCTGTGACCATCTTGGGAAAGGTCTGTTAGGTCTGAAGCACATTTTTTTGAAACAGTCCTAACAACCAGACCTTGGTTGGTCAAGTCCTTTAATTGTTGAAAATAGGCAGGTAATGATATCTTCTTTGCCTGTTTATTAGGATTATTATGAGAATCAAACCACAGTAGTTGAAAGTATTTTGAGGACTGTTGATGACAGCCTCATTTAAAGCATTATTTTAAGTTCTCCTGTCTTGATTTTCAGTTCATGTTCATTCTACAGTGAATTAAACAACTTGAAGAAGTGATAGATATTTAACTTCAGAAATTAAAGCAACCCTTCTGAATTAGGTATTTCGTGAATCAAAAAACCATATCCTTGTAAAACAGTAGTATATCCTGTTTTGATCAATGCATAGGTTTACATCAATATGTGAGTCTCAATATGTATAATATTTAGCATTATGGGCTTTGTAATGTAAAGTCAGCATGCCCATTTTTGTCCAGGTCCTTTGAAACACCTAGTTGTAATTCCTTATAAAGTTCTTGTAACTATATGTAAACTGACTTCAAAACTATAGAGAGGGTGAAGTATGTTTAGATGCAGAGGTAAGGTAGTAGAGACCAAAGATTGCCAGACAAAATATTTTCTAGTTCAACAAATAATCTTGGGTGACTTTGGGAAACAATATACTATTTATTTTCAAGTTTCACCTAAGTACTATAATAAACTTAACATATGAATTAAAGTCCTCAGTTTTGGTATATAATGTTGATAGTTTATCCTGCTTTGACCTTTGCATGCTGTTTGTTAGTATTCTCTTAAACCTCCTGAGATGATTCTGGAGGTTTATCTTCCAAATGGGTTTCCTAAAAAACAAGTCTTTGGGTTTTGTTTGTTTGTTTGAGACAGGGTGTCGCTTTGTCACCCAGGCTGGAGTGCCGTGGTGTGAACACGGCTCACTGTAGCCTCAATCTCCTAGGCTCAGGTGATCCTCCCACTTCAGCCATCTGAGTAGCTGGGGCTACATCTATGTGCCACCATATCCAGCTAATTTTTTTTTTTTTTTTTTTTGTAGAGATGGGATCTAGCCATGTTGCCAAGTTGTTCTTCTAAAGGGCTGGGATTATAGGTGTAAGCCACCACACTCAGACCCAAAACAGTTTCGAATACTTTTCCAAAAGCTAGTTCCACCCACATGTTAGTTGCAGCCAAAGTAATGTTAAATGACATAAAGGACTGCCTCACCAAGTCTGCCTATGCTGCCTTCCACATGGAATTCTGCCAACTCTTGAATATCACTGAGACGAAATCTGATATGGATGCATGCTGCTAGTTAGCATCCGTGATCTATTAGTCGAAATAGACCTTCTAGAAAGCAGAAAGTATCTCAGGAATTGGAGTAATCAGCCAAAAGGAAAGTTGTACCTCATAATTCAAAATAATTATCAACACAGTATATTAAGCAGAAGTACTATGTTAAAACTGTACAAATGAACACACATGGTCAAATAACAAACCTGCAATAGGAATTTCAGATTAGCTTGCTGTCCCAACATAGAAAGCAGACATGCAAATGTTGTTTTTTCTCTTACTTTTTTCTTATAACATATGCTTACACAAACAGCTAGAGTTTCTTCAGTTTCCAAGCACTTTGATATATCTGATCAGGCCATTAAATTTCTCCTAATAGCCAAGGACTAGTGGGATTTTACTACTGTCAGGGAGCACTTTGTTTAATTATAGGTTAAAGTAGTTTGCCAAATTAAAGGCACAATTTTTTATGGGTTCAAAGATGATGTCCTAAATAGTTTATTTAATTCTCAATGTTCCATTAATCAGATGAAATGTTTCTCTAAATACAGTTTTAGAATTTATGTTGATGAATTGTTTATAAATTTTATATTTAATTTGGAAAAATATTTAAACATCAGTACTTTTTAGTAAATTCTTTATTTTTACAAAGCTGACTTTTCTAATTGCTTGTAATCTTTTTGATTGCTTATGATAGTATGGACTGCATTTTTTTCTTTCTGTTGACATCAAGCAAAATAAATTGAAATTAAAAAAACAAATAATACATTCAAAAAGGCATTTGATTTTACAAGATATTGTCAACAACATCTTTTCCTTAAAATAGGGTCCAAAATGCAGAAATCAATGAAATTTTCTTAAGCCTTTTAGTTTTAAATTATTTTTAATCTGATTACTTTACAAGGTATTGAAATTTCCTTTTCATTATTTATAATTGGTGATGATTAACTTTATTTCTTCATGTTGCCACATTATCACTTTTATTTCAATATTCTCTCTCAAAGAATAATTCTAAGCTTTATGGTAAGGCTAATATCACCTCAATCTAATACTGATTCTGCAATTCTTTTGTTTAAAGGTTAGTTGCTTTAACCAAATAGCTCTTGGTAACATCTGACCACTTCAGTTTTATCTCCTTAAGACCAAAGAATTTGATAATATGATAAATTGTACACTTGTAAAATAATCTGTTGTGCATTAACAAAATTACTACCAGATGGTACAGGTTTACTCTTCTTAAATCTTACAAATCGAGGTGATCACAAAACTTTAAAGGCCTATCGCATTAGAAACAGGCTTTTGTTTAAGTCACCTTTAATAGCATCATATTGTATGGGAACATTTCAAGAGCAGTTGAGCTTAATCTGTATCATACTGGCTGAAAATAATGCAAATTTCTCTCTGAGTGGATAGAGTACACTTTACTAAGGAATCTGTGATTTCTTGTTTCATAGCATTTTCACATGCATGGTGTCACCTCTCACCTCAATCTATCACATCACTGGATTGTTTCATGCATCATACTTATAAAAGATCATGTCACATTTCCCCATCTTTATTAGGGATGCTTATAAATATTCTGTTTAAACTTTAAACATTCATGATAATAAGTGCATGTTTGCATGGGAACAGAAGAGTCATTCTTCTGCACAGAAATGTATGTGGGATGGGCCGGGCACGGTGGCTCACGCCTGTTATCCCAGCACTTTGGGAGGCCGAGGTGGGCAGATCACGAGGTCAAGAGATCGAGACCATCCTGGTCAACATGGTGAAACCCCGTCTCTACTAAAAATACAAAAAATTAGCTGGGCACGGTTGTGCGTGCCTGTAGTCCCAGCTACTCAGGAGGCTGAGGCAGGAGAATTGCCTGAACCCTGGAGGCAGAGGTTGCGGTGAGCCGAGATCGCGCCATTGCACTACAGCCTGGGTAATAAGAGTGAAACTCCGTCTCAAAAAAAAAAAAAAAAAAAAGAAAAAAAGAAATGTGTGTGGGATATTTACCTTATAACATTAATCCTACAAACAACACAGGGAAATATGAAATGTAAGCATACACATTGTGTTTTCTGCTGAAAATTACATGGACTAATGGCAATTAGGTTGGCTCTCCAGATAGGTCAGACTTAAATATGGAGTGTACTGGAAGGGGGAACCTGCAATTTAATATGCTCAGGAAGGTCCACAGAGAGCACCTATTTCCAGCCATTCAATTTGGGGATCTGTACATTTAAAATATATTGTTAATTTGTAGTTTATGGCATGAGAAGCAAAGAAAACATAAGCTGCTGTTCTCTATCTCAAAGAAAGCCCTCTATAGAAGCTTTACTTTGGATCTATGTAGAATGAGCTTCAGTGCACTTACCAAATGATCTGGAGCAAGTTTTGATATTCTCAGAGCCTTAATTTTTTCATTCAAAATATAGGAAAATACATCTTATAAGAATGTTTTCAACATTAGAAATAATGCATATAACAATGCTATGGGGGTTGGTATATCACAGTTCTCATTAATTAAAATAATAGCAATAATATCGTTGCTTAAATACATTGGCACATTTATTGAATTTACCACAGATTCACTGATGCACTTTTTGTGCACTTGCAGAAAGAACTGTCAAAGGCATTTTATACATAGGACCTATTTTTTTCAGATGTTAGGCTTTTGCAATTCTTAAGTTCTTTAAAATTTCTATAGAAACACTAGAGAATTTAAACGCATTTGTTATTTTAGAATGGAGTGGTCAGAATTTGAATTTGTCTTCCATAATGCAGTATGAAATAGTGTGCTTTTAACATAAATTTGAAGATATTGAGCATTTTCTTCAGAAGAGATGACTGAAATCATAAGAATCTATATATCCAGTCTCTTAGATTGTGAAAAATTCTGATAGTGTACTTTCTATGTAAGTGCTGTGTTTTTAAATGTTAAAACTAGGATGAAGTTTTTGCCATCACAGAACGTATAGCCTATGCAGGAAAGAGACTGGAAATGTCAGCTCAAGCCTTTTTCTGTTCTTTAATCTTCACACTGACTGATATAACTTCTACTGGAAGCTTTCTCATCCCTAAATGCTCGAACTCTTAAATAGGTTTGTATGGAAGCAACCTAGGATGCCCAAGATTCTGATTTTTCAGCTCAAAGTTCCAACACTATAACTTAGACATAGGTTAGAAGCCATGTAAAACACTGATATCCCCTAATGCAATTAATATCATTTGTGTTACATCTTCTGTTCAGCTTTTTCTGATCTTGGCTATGGAATGGAACCATTTATGACTAAGAAAGAACTTTCTAAATAAATACCCCTTCAAACAATATTTACAACACTCTGCACAGATTTTCTCTTTTATTTATTTTTCACCAATAAATATAGAAATAGAAATGCTCAGGATGCATTTTATTTCTTATTTGTCCATGAGTTAATCATTAGGAAATTATTAATGGAAATAGCAAAAAGTACCTGTTGATAATTTTGAAGTTTAATGTAACATACCAGAAAACCCCTTTTTAAGCTGTAGATCAGACCTGTCTTTCTAAGATTATATTTTCTTCCTCACATTGAGGAGTTAGCCTAATGCTTCCTCTTCGGATGTATGTAGACATAGTTTAATTTATGTTAGAGTGTATGTTGTTAAAAGATATGGGAGTTATTTATGTTTTGAATATGTTTTCCATATGAAATGAGGCACAAATTGGCCAAATGAGTAAGCTACGTTCTAGCATAATCTTGTGTTCAACAAAGGAGGGTGAAGCAACTGGCCATATGGATATTGAATCTCTCATCCTGGCCTGATGAGCCCTAATTTCTGATTAATCAATTCAGCTTGTCACTTGCAAGCTCTCCTTGTTTTCCTTTGACCCTTTGGGATTAAAATACCACAGAATGTGATTGTTTATTTCCATTTATAGCTATTTTAGAGATATTTCTTCTTACACAAAATTATAATTAGTAATATTGAATGCTTTTTATATTTTCAAATAAAAATGTATTTTAGTAAAGTAAAATTGGTCAATCTGCATCAAGGAATCCCTTGCATACCCAACCTTGATTTGACTTTGCCATGATTGTTGAGTCTTCTACAGAATCTAAGTCAATTAATTTAAATTTTAAGGGTAACAGTTTATATATGATCTCTGGAAAAGGCTTTATCTCAACAGGCATTTGGTAGTGAAGGAATTTCTCACACTGGACCAAACTATAGAGAGCTAAGTGTAACACTCACAGAGAGGAAAAGGGATTTACTGTTGGCAAAGTATTTTCAGCTGGTGTACTTGTAACTCAAAAGAGCCAGGAGTTTGAAAATGAACTTTTCTCCCTTCAAATGCTATGAACATTTGTCATCTTTATTTCTAGAGTATAGTCATAATTCCTTTCTAGATTTTTATTTCAGACTATTTTAGCAGTGACTGTATGTAAATTCAGAATTAGAGCCAGATGGTTGGATGAGGTGATAAAAAGCAAACCTGGTTTTGTGGGAAAGTGAAAATTGCCCATAAGACTTTGTTTTTTACCTGTAAAACAGCAGGACACTGTTTCATGAGACCCGTGAAGGAAATAATACATTAACTGTAATAGCTATAAGCTAAATCAATTTTTCATATTAATGCTGAATGCTACCATGTAATCTACCTAGAATTTTCATAGAGGTAAAAATCAGTCCACTTTCTTACTTTTAGAAGATAGCTAGCAAAGGCTAAAGCTGCTCTTTAGATTGTCTCCTTTTTGTAGGATTCACTTTGGGGTTCTAGTCTTAATGACTTGGGAACCAGGCACCTGGGGAATCTGCTAAAGAGCCTTCACTGTTTCATCTGCTCTTCATTTCATCAGCTCTCAGCAGGTTGTCTGTTCCTGGTTAATACCATAAATTAGAGGGGGCTTTCCTGGCTGATTGCTGTAGGCTACATACCTTTGTCTAGCCCAGGAAAATGGGTGTCCAGAAGAAAAATGCCATACCCAAGGCTTCATATTCGCCTTGAGCCACACTTAAGGAAGCAAAATTGGTGTGTTTTAAGAGGGCTGTGTTACTTCTTTCTATTATTACTTATTAAAATTAGGAACCATGAAAAGGTTATCTGGTGATATACATTTGATAGAGAGCAAGGTACTAATTTATACTTTCACAAAGAAAATTATCCTCTCCTTTAACTATGTCTCTCTGCAGGGTGGCTCCCACTTGCCTGCAATTAGCAATACATCTCTTCCTGATGTAGTCTATAATCAAATTATCATAGGTGTGCTTCTGCAGCAGCAAACAGCCAACTACCAATTTATAAATCACCATGAGGAAGAAATGAGAAGTTTAGGAGGAGAAATGGAAATAGCAGAGACATGCAGCTGCCACAGTCCTAGGCGGAGACTCTCCCAGGCCTGTGTTCTCAGCTGGCAGCTCACCAAGCTGTGCAGAGAGCCACGTGTTCCCACTGGGATAATTGCTTTTTCTGCATGAGTCTCTTGTTGCTTCTCTCTTATGATCAAGTGTGTTTAAACTCCTGGCTGAATTCATGTTGGTTTTCAAATAGTATTGTAAAGTGTACCAGGAAACAAATGAAATTGGATCATGTTCTCTTATATGTATGTAGCCCAGGCAAATATGGGACGCCAATGGAGAGATACTAATTGCCTATTTTTGCTCTCAATTCCACTCCTAAGAGAGCAGTTGAAAGACCTGAAACAAGTTATGGCTTTTCTCCATGCAATGCTGTCCTTTTTATGTCACCAGGGAAATTTTTAGAATGGTCATTTGACTGCTTGCAATTTGTCATTCTCATATTTTCTTTACAATGCCTGTGTACTTGCCCCGGTATCCTTTTGTTATATGAATCCCAGGAACATTATTTACACTTCAAGTAGGCTGCAAAAGATGAAATAGCCTTCGCTTGAGAATGGACTAGTGAATAATTTGTAAAATCTAGGTAAATACTTTTTACAGTTTGATTGAAAGCTGACTAATCTGGGTCTAATTTTTTTATAGCCTTGAAGAAAAAAAATCTTATAAATATTAGTATACAATCTATTTTCCTTAGTTTCATTCATCTTGGGGTCCAGTGCTGTCATTTTGTGTTATGAGTCCATATTGGACTGGTCTTGAGTTAAAGACAAGTTTACCTGACAGCCTGTGGATGCACAGCGTGAAACTAGATCATATCTAATGAAGAGACTTGAGTGGGAAATAATTAAAACAATGCATTTCTCCTTCCTCCTTTTCCTTCTACTCCCCCTTCCCCTTTCTCTCTTTTAGGTCCCTGTGAACCAGAATGAAATAGGAAAAGTTATATTTTGGGGTAAAAAATTTTGGGAAAATGAATCAAGAATCAATTGCTTTTATAAAAAATACAAAGATCAAAAACACTTCAATAAACTTTGCTAACCAGGAAGAACTGTGATTTGGCTGAGGTTTATTGTTTATTTAATCTAAAATAAAACGTTTGCTTTGATAATTCAATATAAAATCATTTTGTCAAAAATACATAGAATTTTAAAATTTTGTGAGATTAGTGCAAATAAATAAATATTTGTACTAAGAAATATATATTTTTATAGAATATATAAAAACATTTCTCAGAATTTATTCTTACATTTAAGTGAAGTATTGGTGACTAGAGCAGTAAGTGTAAGTTGCTCTCTATCAATAATTTTTTATGGCAATGGTTTTGAATTGATTTATCAACAATTTACATTTTTATCTGGTAGCTAGCTACATTAAATTTTAGATCTTAAAGACAAACAACCACAAAATTATTAAAATATATGTTCAGAAATATAAATTGTCTAGATGCTATATTAAACTATAATTATAAAAATATGAAATTATTTAGTAAGAGATTTTTTTTAAGTATTCTTTTTGCACTACTTACCTGGGAATATAACAAAGAAATATTACAAAATAAGAAATACTATATTTTCTTATATATTGTATAAGATCTGAATTATATGAATTATTTACTTGATTATATTATTTTAGGTCACTATGATACTTTTGGGATTGATTAACCAATTCTTTGTCTATCATTTGTACAAAATAATTATGCTACTAGCAACGTTTTTTGCTTAATTAGAATGCAATAAAGCATGATTATTTTTGAAAAATAGGGTGGCATGCATCAGAAAATATGGATGCTTTAAGCTGAACTGCCTAGCATTAAAGGTTGATAATATTCTTGTAGCCAGATTGGAAAGTACTGGATATTACTTTACCTCCTCCTATTCTCTGCACCCTGCTCAAACAAGTTATTTTCTCTGGATTGTTATCAATTGTTAAATTGACACCAAACTTTAAAGAAATAAAAGCTGTTATTGTTGTGACTCTCCTTCGTATGTTTCTGTTAAAAGGAGTCCTTAGGGAACATCTAAAACTGTCCTGCAGCTGATTTCACCAAGGGGAATGTCTGGGGGCTGTGACTGGCCATCTGGGTTACCTGCATCTCATTGTCATTAAGAAGCCATGCCAGGCACTTCTGTAGTTCACAACAGCTTGCTCTCTGTTCTATAGGTCAAAGATTCAGGCAGAATTAAAAGCATTTCTATGAAGAAATAGTCTGCACAAGGAGAGTTAATGGTGAATTGTTTAAGGGTGGTACACTAGACTATAATTCAAAACCTCTCATCTCACTTACTTTGCAAAATAGTATGAAAACTCGAAGGGTGGTAAGGAATCAAGTATTTTTTCAGAGAAAATAATTTCTAAACTCAGGTACTTTAGGCAACCTCACTCTTCATGTTAATCCCACTTGTCAAGCCCATACTGCTGTAAATGAATATTTTCAAGTGTTTAATCTTTTGGAAAATTGTAAAAATTTAGTACTGCGAAATTTCTTATTGGTATGATGAGGCTTGTGTGTGTCTTATTTGTATTATTTGAAACATATTTCACTTTTAGCATTATAAATCAATATTCTATTATTCATTGTTTTGATGTATTTTTAAATGGTATTTCTAGTAAAGCACAGATTTTGCATGTAAAATCTATTAAATAAAATCAGATAAATTCTATGACAGTTTGATGGTTAGCAATTTTGAATCATCTTTGAAGCCCCTAATATAATTAGCGGTTTTGTTTTTGGTCTGTTGAATTCAAGTCACATTAGGTTAATGTAATTAAAAGCAGAAAAGAATTTGTGTAGCCAAACTAGTTAATTAGCTCCAGTCTGTTTAGTGTGTTAACCTAGAGGTGTATGGATAACATTGTGGGGGTGATGTCTGAAAAAAAAAAAATTCCTGTGTAACAGATACTGCAAATCATCTGACTTGCTTTAGGGTAGAAAATGAAGACATCTCAAAGAGTTCATTTTAAGTTCATCTTTATTTCTGATTGTGATCACTGATTTCAGGGTAAACTGTATACTCTACAGCATAACCCAATCAAAAACTTACTGAATTTATGTTTTATAAGGTAACTGAACAAAAAAAAACTTTACTAAATTTACTTTTTTAAAGGCAGCATATTTCTTTGTGTGCAAACGTAATTTTTTTTTCTGGTATTCTGGAAATAAGAATACCGATGCTAGTTTTTCTGTGCTAACCAGAGATATAAAATGGTTCTCTTCACTTTTGGTAGAAAAGCTAAGTCTTAAAGCTGATTATTCTCTGTAATTATTCCATAAACAATTCAGTAAAGGAGATGAAGGCAGGATTTCCTACTGCTTAGAGAGGTCTTTACCCCTAAGAAAAGTAGTCATTTCTAGTTTTTTACAGGAAAATTCCTGGTATGTAAAAATCATATATATTAAAAACATCAAGAATTTCTACATCTTGATGTCTCTAAAACATTCTTTTAAACCTGAGACTGTTACAGAGAAACATATAAAGTTTAAAGATATTTGAAACTTTAAAATTCTTTATCTCCTTCTCCTCTCTCCTCTGTCTCTTTCCCAAAAAGGAGCAAGACCAGTGGGACATTTTTTTGTTTTGTTTTGCTTTCATCGAGTATGTATGTAGCTGAGGCCCCTCTTGAAGCACTGTCTAGAGCTTATGGAAATGTGGGCTTCTAATGTGGTTACCATTGTGGGCTGGTAAGGTATATATGGTAATGAGGAAGGAAGACCTCTGCCTTGAATTTTTGACATAGGATAAATGCAAGCATATTGTCTGAAAGTTTAACATGTTCTGCTTCTCCACTACCCGGATTATGTTAATTGAAGGAGTGCTGCAGCAGTTCAGTGTTTAACATTGTGTCTGTTCATTACACAAACTAGTTTTTGATAGGTTTACAATTTGACTGTCAAATCCAGCTGCAGGAAGACACCTGCCAAGAAATATTTCAGCTTGTTTTAAATAGTGCTATTTTCACATTTGTAGTGTTTTGTTTGTGTTAGACATATTTGTCTTCCCTCTGTAGACATAGAAAATGTTAATTTGTGGCTTACATAGGGGCACCAGAGTTAAGAATGTATAAAGTCACCCTAAATTTACAATGAATATTTTTATATGACTCAACATAAAATGTTGATTGTTAATAGTAGGCATTGCTTGAAAGCTGATATGTTATATTTGATCAAAGTCATAATACTGTGTTTTTGTTTTTTTTTTTTGCTGTTTTTTGGTTTATTGAAATGAACAGCCCACCACGTATTCCATATTTGTGACCAATGAGAATAGAATTATGGCTTTTTAAGCTCCATTTCAATGTAGTCATTGGCATAATGTCAAAATTAATTTGGATTTACGGAAAAACTGTCATTTTTCTTCTATTCTTTAAGTTCTCCATTTGCCCTACTTCATCGTTTGTTCTTTCACCTTTACCAGTTTCTGGCTGTATCATCCCTGAGGTAGTCAGTTTCTTCCAAGCAGTGAGGGTTATTTTTCCATTTTGAAACATCTACTTTGGGATCCTTAAACATTATTGTCAGTGAATAAGGAACAGAATGTTGTTGTATACTATAATGAAATTGGTTTATTGATGAGGTGGGGAATTTATGGGGGAGAGTATTTATATGAATCTGGGAAATCTCAGCAGTTTTTCCTCAAATACAATAAGTATTATTTGTATTATCTAATTTTATCCCTTCCTTCCTTTTGTCATTTCAATCAAGCATTTATTCTTAGTCCGGATCTGGGTCTTTGGAACAAAGTTTCTCAATCTCTGCACTATTGACAGTCAGATAATTCTTTGATACATATCTCTGGCCTCTACTTATTAAATACCAGTAGCACCACTCCCGCTCCCACACACCCTTTAATCCCCCAACTCCACACCAAGTTCTGACAACAAAATATGTCTGCAGACATTGCCAGATATCTCCTGGGACAGGGAGGGTGATTGCCTCCATTGAGAACCACTGCTTTGGAGGAGATAATAATGCTCTATAAAGACTGAATTTTACTTGTTTCTAAGTCTTATGCTGTGTGGATGCAAATATATATTTTCCTGATGAAATCAATGGAAATTGCTTTAGTAATTACAGTCATGCATTGCTTAATGACAGGGATAGGTTTTGACAAATTCGTCGTTAGGTGATTTTATTGTTGTGCAACCATTGTAGAATATACTTATACAAACCTAGATGGTATAGCCTGCTATACACCTAGGCTATATGGTGTAACTAATTCTCCCTAGGCCACAAACCTGTACAGTATGTTACTGTATTGAATACGGTAGGCAGTTTATCACCATGGCAATTATTTGTGTATCCAAATATATCTAAATGTAGAAAAGGTGAAACACTGGGAAAGGATCTTACAATGACCACAACATCACTAGGAATTTTTCAGCTCCATTATAATCTTATGGGACCATCATTAAATATAAGGTTCATCCTTAACCAAAATGTTATTATGTGACCTATAATTGTAATTTTAATAAAAAGCTTCTGGATTTAGCCTAACAAAGGAATATTGTTTTTGATAAGAAAGAACAAAAACAATATTGAATCATTAAGTGCATATGTGTAATGCATAATTATAATAATAATGTGCAGGCATTTTTCTTTTCTTTTTTTTATTGTACTTTAGGTTCTGGGGTACATGTGCAAAACATGCAGGATTTTTGCATATGTACACACATGGCAATGTGGTTTGCTGCCTCCATCCCCCCGTCACCTACATCTGGCATTTCTCCCCATGTTATCCCTCCCTGACCTCTCCACCCACCCCGCCGCTGTCACTCCTCTAGCCCCCACCAACAGACCCCAGTGTGTGATGCTCCCCTCCTTGTGTCCATGTGTTCTGATTGTTCAACACCTGCCTGTGAGTGAACCTGTCTGGACCTGGACTTTTTTTGGTTGGTAGACTATTAAATGCTGCCTCAACTTCAGCCCTTGTTGTTGGTCTGTTCAAGGTTGCAACTTCTTCCTGGTTTAGGCTTGGGAAGGTACAAATGTCCAGGAATTTATCCATATCTTCCAGGTTTACTGGTTTTTGTGCATAGAGTTGTTTGTAGTAATCTCTGATGGTAGTTTGTATTTCTGTGAAGTCAGTGGAGATAGCCCCTTTATCATTTTTCATTGCATCTATTTGATTCTTCTCCTTTTTCTTTTTTATTAATCTGGCTAGTGGTCTGTCTATTTTGTTGATCTTTTAAAAAAACCAGCTCCTAGATTTATTGAAGGATTTTTTCGTGCCTCTGTCTCCTTCAGTTCTGCTCTGATCTTAGTTATTTCTTGTCTTCTCCTAGCTTTTGAGTTTTTTTTTTTTGATCTTGCTCCTCTAGCTCTTTTAATTTTGACGATAGGGTGTCGATTTTAGATCTTTCCTCGCTTCTCTGGTGGGCATTTATTGCTGTAATTTTCTCTCTAGACGCTGCTTTAAATGTATCCCAGAGATTCTAGTATGTTGTGTCTTCGTTCTTGTTGGTTTCAAAGAACATCTTTATTTCTGCCTTCATTTCATTGTTTATCCAGTCGACATTCAGGAGCCAGTTGTTCAGTTACTATGTAAGTTGTGAGATTCTGAGTTAGTTTCTTAATTATGAGTTCTAATTTGATTGCACTGTGGTCTGAAAGACTGTTTGTTATGATTTCTGTTCTTTTGTATTTGCTGAGGAGTAATTTGCTTCCAATTATGTGGTTAGTTTTAAAGTAGGTGCCATGAGGTGCTGCGAAGAATGTATATTCTGTGGATTTGGGGTGGAGATTTCTGTAGATGTCTATTAGGTCCACTTGGTCTAGATCTGAGTTCAAGTCCTGGATATCCTTGTTAATTTTCTGTCTCGTTGATCTGTCTAATATTGACAGTGGAATATTAAAGTCTCCCACTATTATTGTGTGGTAGTCTAAGTCTTTTTGTAGGTCATTAAGAACTTGCTTTATGTACCTTGGTGCTCCTGTATTGGTAGTGTATATATTTAGGATCCTTAGTTCTTGATGCATTGATCCTTTTACCATTATGTAATGCCCTTGTCTCGTTTGATCTTTGTTGGTTTAAAGTCCACTTTATCAGAGACAAGGATTCCAACTCCTGCTTTGTTTTTTGCTCTCCATTTGCTTGATAAATCTTCCTCCATCCCTTTATTTTGAGCCTATGTGTGACCTTGCATGTGAGATGGGTTTCCTGAATACAGCACACTGATGGGTTTTGACTTTTTATCCAACTTGCCAGTCTGTGTCTTTTGATTGGGACATTTAGTCCATTTATATTTAAGGTTAATATTATTATGTGTGAATTTGATCCTGCCATTTTGATGCCAGCTGTATGTTTTGCCTGTTAATTGACACATTTTCTTCATTGTGTCGATAGTCTTTACCATTTGGTATGTTCTTGGAGTGGTTGGTACTGATTATTCCTTTCCTTGTTTAGTGCTTCTTTCAGGAGCTCTTAAAAGGCAGGCCTGGTGGTGACAAAAATCTCTCAACAATTGCTTGTTTATAAAGGATTTTCTTTCTCCACTTATGAAGCTTAGTTTGGCTGGATATGAAAGCTCTTTTCTTTAAGGATGTTGAATATTGGCCCCCACTCTCTTCTGGCTTGTAGGGTTTCTGCAGAGAGATCTGCTGTGAATCTGATGGGCATCCCTTTGTGGGTAACTGGACCTTTCTCTCTGGCTGCCCTCAGCATTTTTTCCTTCATTTCAACCCTGCTGAATCTGACGATTATGTACCTTGGGGTTGCTCTTCTTGAGGAATATCTTTGTGGTGTTCTCTGTATTTCCTGGACTTGAATGTTGGCCTCCTTTGCTAAATTAGGGAAGTTCTCCTAGATAATATACTGAAGAGTGTTTTCCAGCTTGGATTCATTTTCTTTGTCAGATTCAGGTACACCTATCAAACGTAGATTAGGTCTTTTCACATAATCCCATATTTCTTGGAGGTTTTGTTCATTCCTTTTCACTCTTTTTTCTCTATTCTTGCCTTCTCGTTTTATTTCATTGAGTTGATCTTCAATCTCTGATATCCTTTCTTCTGCCTGGTTGATTTGGCTATTGAAACTTGTGTATGCTTCATGAAATTCTCATGCTGTGTTTTTCAGCTCCATCAAGTCGTTTATATTCTTCTCCAAGCTGTTTATTCTAGTTAGCATCTTATCTAACCTTTTTTCTGGAGTCTTAGTTTCTTTGCATTGGGTTAGCACATCATGTTCTTTTAGCTCTGAGAAATTTGTTATTACCCACCTTCTGAAGCCTGTTTCAATTCATCAGATTCATTCTCCATCCATCTTTGATCCCTAGCTGGTGAGGAGTTGTGATCCCTTGGAGGAGGAGAGGCATTCTGGGTTTTGTTGTTTTCATCCTTTTTGCACTGGTTTCTTCCCATCTTTGTGGCTTATCTACCTGTGGTCTTTGTAGTTGGTGACTTTCAGATGGGGTCTCTGAGTGGACATCCTTTTTGTTGATGTTGAAGCTATTTCTTTCTGTTTCTTAGTTTTCCTTCTAACAGTAATGCCCCTCTGCTGCAGGACCACTGGAGGTCCACTCCCGACCTCACTCACCTGGGGATCACTCATGGGGACTGCAGAACAGCAAGGGCTGCAGAACAGCAAGGATTGCCCCCAGTTTCTTCCTCTGCTATCCTTGTCCCAGAAGAGTACCCGCCAGATGTTGGCCTAAGCTTTCCTTTATGAGGTGTCTCTTTGGGTATACGGGGATCAGGGAGTTGCTTGAGGAGACAGTCTGTCCCTTGTAGAAGCTCAAATGCTGTGCTGGGAGCTCCATTGTTCCATGCAGAGCTGCTGGGCAGGTACCTTTAAATCTGCTGCAGCTGAACTCACAACTGCCTCTTTTCCCAGGTGCTCTATCCTAGGAAGGTAGGCTTTATTTATAAGTTCCTATCCTGCTGCTGCCTTTTCTCATAGATGCCCTGCCCCGCACAGAGTAGTCTAGTCACAGTCTGCCAGCAGAGGTGTTGCTGAGCTACTGCAGGCTCTGCCCAGCTGCTGGGTGAACTGCCTCGGTAGTGGCGGACTGCCTGGGTAGTGGGGGACACTCTTCCCTACACTGAGCTGGAACGTCCTGGGTCCAGCTGCGCTTGCTGTGAAACTCTCAATCCAGAGTGTTTCAGATTGCTTGTTTTGTTGGGGTGGTACCCGATGAGCCAGATCGCCTGGCTCCCTGTCTCAGCCCCCTCCCTTTCAGTTGAATGGGCGGCTCTGCCTCCCAGGCCTTCAGGGCGCCAGTCGAAATGGCTGGCCGCCCAGACTTACGTGAGTTTCTGTGCACCCACCTGGCACCAGCTGAAACCGCCATGCTGAAGACTCTTGGCGCTTTTCGGCTCGAAATCTCCTGGTCTGTGTGCAGTGAAAACTTGTTTGGAAGTGCAGTGAACACTCACCCTCTGTGCTGTTCTCGCTGGGAACTGCACTCCAGAGCTGTTCCTATTTGGTCATCTTGGATCCTTCCCCTGTGCAGGCATTTTTCTAAGTGCTTTATATCATATATTTTGTAATCTTCCTAACTAATATCCTTAGAGTTAGATATTAATAGGATTCCCATTTTAGAGTTAAAGTGATACAGAGGAAGTGATATTTTGACTAAAGTTACACATACATAATAAAAGGTAGTCTGACTCCAGAGCCCATGCTCATTTTGCTCTCCTAAGCACAGATATCTAAATATTTATCTAGGATTTATAAATCTTTTTTAAAAAATTTAAATTTTTGTGTATGTTTTGTTGTCGTTGGGTGTCACCTAGATAATGTTGGTAAAGCAGACTGAGTAGAAAAACAAAGGTACAATTTAGTTGACCTTGTTTAGTCGTTGGTGATTAATATCGGATATTGTTACAAAAAGTGCATTTTTCTCATTAAAAGTGTTTTGCAAGTTTAATGTTTTTTTCAGGACTTGATTTGTTTTATATTTTTGCATTGATATTGAAGTTTTATGTATGTGAACACTGCGTAACCATATGCTTTTTAGTCATATCATGTTACTAATGAAAACAGCTTTCCATGATGCTTGATTTATCCAATAACATTTCTTGTAGGAAAATTTTACAGAGTAAACAAACTCAAGGTTTGTTTATTTACAAAGAATAGAGAAAGTATTTGTAAAATGCCTGATAGGTGACTTTCAATTTACACAGTCAATGTGATTTAGTTGTAAAAGGTGGCTGTAAAATAAATTTTTATTGAAAAGAAACAGTTTTTCTATTTATATTCAATACCAAAAACATGGATATGTGCTCCCAAAGCATAGGTCTGATAGATTGAGTTATACCGTGTTTTCAGGGTTCAGCTAAGTGTAATATATAATTGGAGCTATAGTAATAGGGTGTATACCACAAATTCCTTAGGCGTTTATAGCTCTCCTTGAATTTTGATTTACCTCAACTATTGTTTCCTTCCATTCATCTCGAAATTTGAATTTTTCCACGTCTGTGACTCTCCTGGCAGTACCCTCATTATTCTTGTTAACTAAATCCCCCTCCTTCTCCATTTGTATGGATTCTTTCAACATATAATAGCATTGGGCTGTAATATATAATGTTAATTGGTGCCCCACATGTGCATAAGCAAGTTGATTTAAAATTCTACATTCCAAAGTATTTAAGATTTGTAAGCGTAAATTAGTACTATATTATACTGAAGCTGTAGAAAGAAACCTATGCTGTTGCAAATTATTTATGTTATTGTCCTTTGACTCACAACTTTTCTATATATTGAATATGTCTTAAAATTATCCTTAAAGCTTTACATTTTATAGGTGACAACATATTTAACACTCACTTTTAAAACAAAGAGAATGTTAAAAGCATGTGTTTTCTCTTATTTTGGTGTATCTTTTATTTATTATTGTATAATTCTTTCAGCAATAAACTTGGCTTGTAAATATATAGCGACTTCAAGGTTAGATTCTGTGGCATAAGAGGAGGCTCAATGTGCTAGCCAAAGTTGTAGAATTAATAAAGAAACATCTAGCTACACCTCAACTAACTTAACTTCCATTTCAGATATTGGATTGTTCAACTTTCTTTTTTCTTTTCTTTTCTTTTTTATCTTTTTTTTTTTTTTTTTTTTTGAGCTTGGGTCTTGCTCTGTCACCCAGGCTGGAGGGCAGTGGCACAGTCTCAGCTCACTGCAGCCTCCACCTCCAAGGTTCAAGCAATTATTCTGCCTCAGCCTCTCAAGTAGCTGGGACTACAGGCGTGTGCCACCATGCCTGGCTAATTTTTGTATTTTTAGAAGAGATGGGATTTCACCATATTGACCAGGCTGGTCTCAAATTCCCAACCTCATGACCCACCTGCCTCAGCCTCCCAAAGTCCCGGGATTTCAGGCGTGAGCCACCACACCTGGCCGTCCCTTTTTCTTGTAGTAATTTTGTTTCCTTAAGATTTCTGGAAATGTTTATGCGAGTGTTCCAAAATCAGTGCATGAAAGGTTACAAAAGTTCTTCTTAGAAGATCTTGGTAAGATGATACTCAAATTGTTCTGGACTTCAAAAACTCAAGTTTTTAAACTCAAGTTTATTAAACAGTAATTAAGATAATAGGGATGTGGGGCTGTGCATTTATTTTTCATTTGTATAACTCTTGTAGCCAAAGACACGTATCTTAAAGTCTTCATCTTGTTCCAACTTGTTATGTGACATTGCACAAGTCACTTTCCTCCCACAAAATTTTTACTATTTACAAGGCATTGTAGCAGGGCTCTCAAGAGGAATTAGATATGCTTCTCTGCCTCAATGTTCATAGTAAGGTCAGGGAGACTGACATTTAAAAGCATAGTTAAAACATATTGTTACAATGGACATACCAGAGGTTTGTGGGAGGAGAGGTTATATTTTTCTGAGCCACTGTTCCCTTTAGTGAAAAACGAGGTTATTTTAACACTTCCCCAAACAGTCTCACAGCAGGGTTATGATAAATACAGAAATTTAAATGATATATTTATACTAAAAGGACTTTATAAAGCATAGGATCATTAGTTATGTAAACTAATAGCCTTAAGTTGGGTATACATTTGAGAATCCTACTTCGATACCTCCTCAGGAAATAACTGCACATATGAGAAAAGATGTATATAAAAGGATGCTGATTTCAATACTGTTCATAAGAGGAAAGAATGACATATCTAAATTAGCTAGCAGTAATATCTTAAATATCTATCAGCAGGGGAATAGTTAAATAAAATATAATAAACCTAAATGTTAGAATTGTAGGTAGCCATGGAAATTGAGGCTGAGGATCTATGTAAAATTTCTTGAGCATTTAAAATATAAAAATGCCTCATACTGTTGAAAATGCAGCTTACAAAACAGCGTATATCACATTATTCTACTTTAGGAAAATTATGTGTATGTATATATGTTTATATGTGTATACATATATATAAACATATTCACTGTATGTGTGTCTGTGTATATGCATATGTGTATGTGAGTGTGTATGTATACACACACAGAATTAAAAGAAGAATGTTCAAAAGTACTGATGGCAATTTACGTGCATTTTTTGTGTGACATTTATTTGCTTTATATTTTTCTATTTGAAAATTTAAGTATGTATGAAATAATAAAATGATTTTTAACATATAACTGTAATAAACTTTTATAGAAATGTTTTAAATTGGATAATAGGCTAACAATAGTAGTTTACATTCAACAACAATATTTTGAGTGACTACTATGTGTAGGCATTATTCTGTGTATGAGGATAGAATGATGAATGATGCAGAGAAAAATCCCTGGATAGTAATCTGGAGCAGAATGATCATTTCTTTATGATACTATTGAAAAAAAAATCAAGTTCAAAACTAACAAAAGTTAAAACTTGTGTTAATGTTTTGTTTGATCTAATAGGTAAAGACTTGGCCAGAATACCTAGTTAGGATGCCTAGATTAAAATAAAGCCATTTAGGCTTTCAAAGAAGTGAGGCATCCAAAACCTTACCTTTACAAAGTAGTCATTTCAATGAACTCCATAATGTATTATGAAAAAATGTGCTTGAATATTCCCCCCATCCTCCCTCCCTCCCTCCCTCCCTCCCTTCCTGCCTGCCTGCCTGCCTACCTTCCTGCCTGCCTGCCTTCCTTCCTTCCTTCCTTCCTTCCTTCCTTCCTTCCTTCTTCCTTCTTCCTTTACCTAGTTGGTAACTATGAGGTCTAAACCTCTATGAATAAACATTCTGGAAATTTTCCCTAATAAAACCTTTCTAAGATCAGGTCATTATACATATTCATAGGTAAGTGAACTCAACTCTGAACCAAAAGCATGTTAAATTAAGGACGGGCCAATCTTAATTAATGTCGACATCTTGTACTGTATGTCTGCTTACATTTAAAATTAATTTTTATTCAATTAATTATATGTTCAAGAGTGTACTCAAATGTGACTTTACAGATGATGTATTGGGACCTGTTCAGTCTCTGCCTCCTAAGTCCCCAAGAAACAGCTTGGGTGGTAGCAGCATCATGTTTTTAAGGAAATGACAGGTTCTACTGTGTTTTGGCAATGAAGATACATTCCTTTAAAGCAACTCTGGGAAATCAAGTTATTAGAGACAGTTTAATTAATTCATATAATGCTAGAATACATTTTCTTAAAATCACTTAGAGCTAATACATATTTCTATATTAATTATAGTCATATGGTATTAATAATTTTCTTTTTCCTCTTGCTAACCAAATTATTCAAGCAATTTTTTTGTGGTTTTCACTTAAATAAATAATATGAAATAGCTTGGTCGATTGGGCAACAAGTTTCTAGCTATACAGAATATAATAACTGTCCACGAAATGTAAGTAAGGATAAACATTTTTGCTTCTTTTATATTGTACATTTAGAGTCAATTCTCTTGAAGGTTACTACCTAAAAATTGCAAATACTACACATCAGCTGTTTGATATAATTACACTTTTATTTATATGCTTAGAAAGTAGTCTTCACTTATGAAGACCTCTGTCATGTAAACATAGCTGAAGCAATTTTAATAGTATTAATGTGAGACTTTTTTTTTAAGATACGAGGAGGAAAGCTCATGATCACTTACACCCGTAAAAGTGACGCTGGCAAATATGTTTGTGTTGGTACCAATATGGTTGGGGAACGTGAGAGTGAAGTAGCAGAGCTAACTGTTTTAGGTAAGTGTAATTTTATTTCATTTTCTTACTGAAAAATATATCTCTTATCACTTTGTATCTGTATACAAGGGAGAAAGAAATATTGGTAAGCCAAATATTTTTGGGAGGTTGGATAGAAAGAGGAGAGAAGAAACCAGAAAAGCAGTCTGAGATAAAATAGCCGAAGATATGGGTGAAGGGCTAGGAGGAATCACTAGACCTAGGGAGAAGCTTCTAGAAAGAGGGAACTCTGTGGAATAATTTCCTCACTATTAATTTAAATTAAAAATATGCTCTTACTAAACTCCTAAAGTGTTTTTCACCTGGTTCATTTTAAAATTTTACCTTGAGACGGCTCTTTCTAATTTTAGAGAGACCATCATTTGTGAAGAGACCCAGTAACTTGGCAGTAACTGTGGATGACAGTGCAGAATTTAAATGTGAGGCCCGAGGTGACCCAGTGCCTACAGTACGATGGAGGAAAGATGATGGAGAGCTGCCCAAGTCCAGGTACAAATCAGAGTTTCATGATGTGATTTATCAACTCAGCATCTCTACGTTTCTCATCACATCCTCTCCACATCCAGGCCATTAGAATAGTCCACTCTAGAATCCTCGATCAGGAGCCAGATACAATACTAGAGATAATTAGCACCGGGAGGTTGCCATCCTGATTTATCTGAGGCTTTCAGAGAACTGTGCATTCATGACCCTCGGTTGCACAGGGAACACTTGTAAAATGTGATATTCTTTAATATCACAGGTTTGTCTTCTGTTTAACCAGATGACAGTTCACACTAATTTTTGTATGGTAGAGGCAGGAAAGGGAAGAAAGATAGATACAGCATTACCGACATATCTATGAGCCACTTAAAAATCAGGCTTCCTTTCCCTCAGCTATAGTATCACCAGGGAAGGGTAGGAGAGGTCAGAGTTTCTTGACATCTGTCAAGTCCTTAAATTGGCTAGGAGCAGAGATGCATGAATCAGGGAGCCTTAGGGAATGAGGCAATAAAGTAAAGGCTTTCAGGTATTGTCAGTGGGCTGTCTTCTCCAGTATGTTCATTCATTCAGCAAACATGTGTTGAGCCTTCTCTCTAGGTGTTGGGATTACAGTATTGGTTTCGACATAGTTTCTGCTCTCAAGGAGCTCACAAAAGGAAATGTACTGTTAGACACAGAATGACATTATCAAGCTGATATGGTTTGCTGTGTGTTCCCACTGAAATCTCACCTTGAATCATGAGATTCATGTGTTAAGAGTGGAATCAGGTGGAGACAACTGAATCATAGGAGTGGTTTCCCCCATGCTGTTCTTGTGATAGTGAGTGAGTTCTCACAAGATCTGATGGTTTTATAAGTATCTGGCCTTTCCCCTGCTGGCACTCATCCTCTCTCCTGTCGCCCTGTGAAGAGGTGCCTTCTGCCATGACTGTAAGTTTCCTGAGGTCTCCCCAGCCATATGGAACTGTGAGTCAATTAAACCTCTTTCCTTTATAAATTACCCAGTCTTGGATATTCTTCATAGCAGTGTGAGAATGGACTAATACACAAGCCCTTTTGTCACATAAAGGTAAACCTGTGCCAGCTCAGAAGGGGAAGTTTGGGAGAGAGTTCTCAAAGAAACATGACACATAAGTAATGCCTTGAAAAATATGTATCAATCTGATAAGCAAGGAAGAAGAGAAGAGTATTCCAGGAAATAGGTCATCACAACATAAACACAAAGCTGAGAAGTAATGTCATGTATTTTGAGTGGCATAAAGCTTAGCATGGCTTGGGCATAGGATTTATGATTAGAAGTATGAGATACCAGGTTGAAACCAAGAGGGGCTTTGTATAATAAAGAATTTCTAATGATATTGTATGCACAGTGGTGAGCCAAGATTGTTAGTATAAATAGGTTTACTCTTTCAAAAAATTAATTTTGTTGGCTGGGCACAGTGGCACATGCCCATAATCCCAGCACTTTGGGAGGCTGAGGCAGGTGGATCACCTGAGGTCAGGAGTTTGAGAGCAGCCTGGCCAACATGGTGAAAACTCATCTCTACTAAAATACAATAAGTAGCCGGGTATGGTGGCACATGCCTGTAACCCCAGCTACTGGGGAGGCTGAGACAGGAGACTTGCTTGAGCCCAGGTGGCGAAGGTTGCAGTGAGATCATGCCACTACGCTCCAGCCTAGGTGACAGAGTAAGACTCCATATCAAAAAAATAATAAGAAAAATTAATTTTGTTAGCACTATGGGTGTTACATTATTCTGGGGAGAGGCTAGTGGCAGGGATATTTTTGTGGTTATCCAGATCTGAACTGGGAGGTGAGATGGAGACAGGACTCTACAGGAAAGACAAATTTCTAAGGCAAAAATGACAACTTGGATGACTTGTTAGATATAGACAGCTGGTGAAAGAAGATAGGTAAATGTGTTAAGAAAAGGAGTTGGTTTATGTTAGGGGAAGAAAAATAAAGTTTTATTTAATACATTAAATATTAGGTGCCTATGAGAAGTGATGTCTAATTATTAGTCAGTTAGAAATCTGAATTTGGAACTTAGATAAATTAGGGGTTGGAAATATTTGCATGGTAGATCAATATAGAAAATATAGTAGATAACATAACTAAGGGAGATCACGTAGAGTGAAAAGAGGACTAAAGTGAAAGCTCAAGGAAAACCCAACATTTAAGAGGAGGGAAGATGAGGCAAGGCAAGTGAACTTGAAAATGAAAGTGGGTTCAAATTTCACCTCTGCCACCGAACTAGACGAGGACCAAGGCCAAGTTACTTTACCTCCTATACCTCAGTTTCCCCATCCAGTAAATGGAGGTGAGTGTAACAGTGATTTCATACCACTGTTATAAACTTGGATAAAATCTATAAAACATTTCAAGTCTGGCAAATGATATTTAATTAGGGGTCACTATCTTTTCATTTTAGTCTGAGCACAATAGCTTGAGGAAATAAGTAGGTAAATGCCAACGTTACCCCAAAATCTTCTTTTAGAAAGTAGTTAGCCCACATAATGATGAAAACGAGCTTTTCTTCTGCCAGCTGACTTAGAGGAATACCACATTTTATGCTTCGTTTTAAATTATCAGAAGTGAATATGGCATGTGATTTGAAGCGCTGCATGTATATAAATCAAGTGGAAAGTCACTTAACTGTGCTTTCTTTTGTTATGTCATTAGATATGAAATCCGAGATGATCATACCTTGAAAATTAGGAAGGTGATGGCTGCTGACATGGGTTCATACACTTGTGTTGCAGAAAATATGGTTGGAAAAGCTGAAGCATCTGCTACTCTGACTGTTCAAGGTAGGCATTGGGGAAGTCTTTGTTGTGGTTGTTTTAGCATACAAAATACAATGCCGATAATTGAAGAAAATATTATGTATAGGCCTATGTTACATACAGACTTTACGTATGGCTCTAAATATGTATTTCAAACATATTTAAATAACACATATTGTTTTGCCTAGGGAAGTTCTATAAGTATTTGTTACAGGAAATTGAATTAAATGTTCAAAATTATGTAGAGTTCTATCTTGGTCAAGTAGAAGCAAAGAGTGTGCTTTAAACTCCAGGTCTTCAAACATAGAGCCCTTCTAATCTTTTAAATGACAGCTCTTGCTGTCTTGGAGGAAACTGTGTTTGGACAAAAACAAATCTTTCATTATTTCAAGATCATGCACTCTCAAGGGCCTTTATGATTTGTAACAGAAAAACAAGAAGATTCTATTACTCTTTAGAATGTAGGATTCATTCATAGAGTAGGGACTTTGAAATTATTTTCTGTGCACATAGTGCCTGTGTCATAACACTCAATAAATACCAGTTGAATGAATGAATTGCATTTGTACTTTGCTAATTTTGATACAGATTTATTATTTTGTATCAAATGAGCCCAAGGGGATACCATATTCTATGGATACAAGGTTTTTGAAAGTCGAAGTCACATCTTATACTGATGTGAGGAAATAGTTCTGTCACCTCCTTTGCATCCGTAATACAGAAGTTTTTCACTCTCATAATCCCGTTTTGTTTTTCTCCGTGATGTCATGCTGATTATTTCTCACTATGTCTCGTCTCAGAACTTTCTGCTATTTTTTTTTTCCTTTTAAGTGGCAAGTTGTGTATTGTGGAATTTCAGAGGCAATGACCTTTAAAAAACATTTTATTGGTTGGGAAAAAATTCCTATTTTGACAGTGTATGTAGTAAATGGGAGCTCTGGCCATAAACCACTTAGCTTGTTTTGGGGTCTAACATTAGCAATGCTTGATGCTGTCATATTTTCTGAACACTATCTCTTCCAAGACTATTAAGAAAAAAAAAAGGTGGCTTTTGAGGGAGTGCTTCTACTGTGGGCTTTGTACAAAAGAGCCTTGTGGGCTTTTTACACTAGGAAAAAAAAGAGAAAGAATATTTCCTTCCTGTCTCTAAAGCCATTATATCCCACTTTGGGGTTTTTAGCTCAGCCTCATAAAAACAAGAGGAAAAAAAAGAAAGATCAGGAACAAACATTGAGTTTCTAAGGCCAAGACTACTTCTCTTTAATCTCAGGTAGACTTGAACTCCAAGTAAGGCTAAAACTAAGAAAAGAAATCCTCTTCACATTTACAGAAAGCATAAATTTAAGAGGTGTCAAATCCAAGTTCGAAAGCCCTCCAGAGGGAGTGAAAGTAGCCAGGATGAATACAAGACATGAAAAGGTGTGTCTGTCTCCAGGCAATTGTGATAAGGAGGTTGACTGCCTATCACGAGTCAGTGAAATGTGTTTCACTTTGTGTTTTAAAGTACTTTACCTTGGTAGCCTGATGCATTTATAAATAACAGCAATTCTGCTGTGTATACAGTAGACAATGAAATCAAAATAGAGTTTCTTCCTACAATTTTAAATCAGTTACAAAACTCATTCAGCCTTAAGTTTTCCGTATGGAAATCTTGCTTTCTAAGCCTGGATTTCAATGGAAATTGGGTACAAATGATCAAATCCAGAAACTACTTGAATTTAGAAGCTCTCATTTCAACTGCATTGTGTTTTCTATAGATTTTTAAAAGATCTGTGTATAGTTGAGAACATATTATTCAAAATTAAAATAAAATATGCCTATGAACATCACTGTTAAAACATCTTTAGCATCCTGGCATAGTAAACACACTATGTTAAAGAGAGTAACATGATTCCCAACTGCAAAAGATAACTAAGAAAAAAACATTCAAAGGAAACCTGAGAAGATATGCCTTTTTTCGCCTTTTGAGATTGAAAGTAGAAAATTACCTTTTACTACAAAGGAAACTAATCAGAAATGAAGCCATTTGGTAGCAGGAAATAATTAAAGTTAAAAAAACATCAGTAGTATAATTGTATTGTTAAAAAACTCTGTGTTTCATGTATGGTTCATTTTGAAAAAGACAGTGTTGGAGTCAGTATGAGGTTAAACATAATCTTTCTCTCCCTCACGTCTCATACATGAGTATTTAATTTGGATAATTGATGTTAAGGCAACAAAGCCCTGTGATGCAGGTAGAAGTTGTGGGAATAAATTACTTTACATGAGGGTTGCCATTAGATTTTCACCTCCAGCACAGATCCAGTTAATTGCAGCATCTTAAAAAGAACCCTTACTTGAGAATTTTCTTTGTCAAGGTGTTCTTGTAATCTCAAATTCTTCTGTTTTTTAGATTATATGTCTTTAAATATTCCTCTCTGGACCCTAGGGGTTTCCTTGGCTTTTCTACTTGTGTGCTCTTCACAGTGCTTTCATGGTACTGGACATCTAGTAGGCACTTTATCTAATAAATTCTGAATATCTGAAATGTGAATATGCATTTCAGACTTTTGCTTGAATGGTAGAAATAGCACGGGGACCAGGTGTGGTGGTTCACATCTGCAATCCCAGCATTTTGGGAGGCTGAGGCGGATGGATCACCTGAGGTCAGGAGTTTGAGACCAGCCTGGCTAACATGATGAAACCCCGTTTCTACTGAAAACGCAAAAAATTAACCAGGCGTGGTGGTGTGCACTCATAATCCCAGCTACTCAAGAGGGTGAGGCAGGAGAATTACTTGAACCTGGGAGGCGAAGGTTGCAGTAAGCTGAGATCACGCCATTGCACTCTAGTTTGGGCAACAAGAGTGAAACTCCATCTCAAAAAAAAAAAAAAAAAGAAAGAAAGAAAAGAAATAGCACAGGGACATCCTAGGGAAAACTTAAGCAGCTTCTGGTGGCTTTGATCCTGAGTGCCAACGGCAAGCTCCATTTGATCAAATTTGAAGAGATTACCATTTGTGAATGATGCTGACTTATGACCTGTGTTTGAAGGAGCACAGTAATTGTTTACTGTCTGTATCTCATAACATCATGTTGTTTACCTTAAATATGTAAAATGAAATTTTTTAATAATGAACAGAGGTGAAAAGGGAACAGAGTAAAATCTAGGGTTAGACAATGTTTCTTAAACTTACCTGAAGTTATTTGTTAAGTTTACAGATTATCAGGCATGGCGTCTAGAAAATTCAATTTAGGAGATCTAGATTGGAGGACAGAAATGTATTTTTATTTTTAAACAAGCAACTTCACAAACCTCAGGAGTGAGGAGTTACTTGATGAACCAGCAGAAAGAATGAAATAAGTTTTTAAAATGTCTTTATAATTTGTGACTTACAAAGGTAGAAGAAGAATATTAAAGATAACGGTGTTGCTAAGAGAATAGACATTGGAATCAGACAGAATTTAGTTGAATCATGATTCTGTCATTTACCACTATGTAACCTAGAAGAGTTTAAGTAAATTTCCTGAGACTCAGTTGACCTATACGTAAACTGGGCACAGTAATACCAGTCTCATAGCATTTGTATAAAGATTCAATTATATATGTGTATATGTATATATATATATATAATATTTAATATACTATCTGTTATACAGTAAATGTTTTGCAGGTAAAGAGCACTGTATTTATTGAGTGTTATTATTGATAGCTTTATTGCTTAATTTCAATAATTATTTGGTAAGAAAAATAGTTTTAGATAATTCTAGATAAGTAGCTCTTCTATTGTAAATGAAAAATGTGAAATAGTATTACTATCATGACAATTTATTATGTAACACATTATTAAAAACGTTTCTCAAATAGAAAAAATTACATTTTCATTTTTTAAAACCTTTATTGGAAGGTTGAGGCAGGAGGAATCCTTGAGGCCAGAAGTTCATGACTCTATCTCTACAAAAAAGAATTTAAAAATTAGCCATGCATGTTGATGTGCACCTGTAGTCTGAGCTACTTGGGAGGCTGAGGCAGGAGGATGGCTTGAGTCCAAGAGTGGGAAGTTGCAGTGATTGTGAACCCCATTATTGCACTCCAACCTGGGTGATAGAGTGAGACCCTACCTCTAACAATTAAATTAAATTAAAAAGCCTTATGGGCTATTATAATAAAAGTGTTGGATTTTGCTCGTGCAGCAAAGCTAGTGCTAGATATGTATTGAGTTTTGCAAAATAAGTTAGATAGATTATTGAAATTTATGACCATTTTGGGAGAAAAATTAATCAAAAAGATTGCACTAAATGTGCATTGGAGTGTTACTATTATGGAAGAACATTCAGCAGAGGGTTTTTTGTAACAATTTTGATTCCGTTATCTCTAAGAGTGATTGTTTTCTACATTTTTAGATTCTCAGTACCTCAGTTTCTCTCTGTAAAATAGTGGTGCTTCATTACAATTCATACAGAGACCAGTAAGTTTATCCATGAGTAAATATCCTCAAAAACTTCTTTATCTCCTTAATGATCATTGCAACATGGATGAAATATGAGGCTGCACTCTGTTAACAGAAAGTCATTGCACCACTAAAACCTGTATCACTTCTGGTGTGACATTGGTGGGATTGCTTGTTCCTGGCCAGTGGAATGCCAAAGTCAAGTTAAAATTTTGAATCAAATAACATATTGATTACCTAATAATGTAAGTTTTATTTTACTTAGGAAAGAGGCAAACCGTAATAAGATTTTGGTGATATTAGGGAGTTTGGGCTAAAAATATATGTTTCCTGGGCTCTGTAAATATTTAGGTAATAAGAAATCCTAATTCCTTTAACTTGCATGTTGATATATACAGTACGACAGTATTGGTATATTGTTGAAACTGTTAGAATGAGATCCAAAGGCGCTACAGTAATGACCTACTGAAGAATAATCAATATTCATTATATCACCAATACAAAATGGTGAAAGAATTCTTTGTGGGGAAATTACAACAAAAAGTGTTTCTGCTTAACTTCCAGTTAGCCAGAAAATTCAGTTAACCTGAACCTCGCATTACATCGTTTTCTAAACTAATCAAACGTTAATTACCTATAAATTTCAACCATCAGTATTGTTACATTTATACTTAGTGTTTGCATCCCTATTCCTCTCCATATGTATAACATCTACATACCTTTCTTTTCAAGAAACATTTTCGTGAACGTAAAATACACAAACAAAATCAAGCATCTTTTTAAAGACATATCACCTCAATTTTTATTTATTACCTTGTTATATTTAAATTATATCATCTCAATTTGACAAGTGTTAGGATTGCTGGCTTGTGTTGGTAGGAATGAATTATTCCCTAAATGGTGTTTCATGTTGCCTAATTGCCCCATCTTTTAAGACATAAAGATATATACGACAGTATCTATAAAAATTTTATAGGTTGTAACATACCTATAAAATGGAAAATCTAACCAGAACAAAACAGATGCATAGAGGCACCCTAACATGTTTTTAAACAGTAAGTCATTTAAACTGCTAAAATTTATGCATCCCTTTGGTATTCAAGAATGATGCAGGTTTGTTTTCATATTATTTTGCTATTTAATCTAAACCCATTAGATATTTATTAGATGCTTACCAAGTGGCCTTCACGTTCTTCTTAGAATCAGTTGATAGTTAAATTAAATTATTATTTTAAAACTAAAATGATTAATTTGAAAGGAAAAGTGAATGCTCTCTTCTTTGTTTGAAGTAGACTTTAGGGAAAGCATGGTAAATACAGCTTCAAAATACTTGAAAAATGAAATGTAATTCTATTTATCCTACCGTTAATAACAAACCTTATAAAATTTATAAATTATTTACTTTCAATGACAATCATGTTTGTGGCCTTTTAAATTATTCCATTTTTGAGGAATGCTATTTCAAAAGAAAGATAGATGATAAACCCACATAGTTTAAAGTTTGAATTTCTCCCGTTTCTGAGTTTGTCCTCAGCCTCTGAGATTTCTTATGATTCCTTGCTTCAGTGACACTCATTACTTACACAGGGCAAACTAGATGGCATTATTAATCTTTCCACTCCTTTTGTAACTTCACAGATAAAGCAGCTCTTCTTACTGTCACAATTTCATTTCCAAAGTAAATTTCTGACTCTCTATCACCAGAGTGATCATGTTGCCATCGCTGTGTCCCATCAGTCACAGGAAACTGAACCGAAAATGGCCTGAAAGCAGACTTCCAAACCCCAACCATTTCCCAAGCCATCACCTTTTATCTCCCTGAGTTGAAACATTAAGAAAATCCAATCCCATTTTTGTTTGTCTCTCTCACAATAGGAACTAAAAGACATTTAGTCTTCTCATTTCTCTTGAGGCCTGAGTGTGGGGCCAGTCAGTCACAGGAAGCAGTGCATTTAGCTCTCAGTTCATACCCCACTGTACTCTTCTCCGGGCTTCTTATAGGAACTGGTCAATTTCTGAAGCTCTGTTAAAAAGAAAAGAATGATGCCAGACATTGCCAGACATTGCCACACCAGGTGATGCTCTGTTATCAGGTGAATGGGATTTCTGTGAAATCCCAGCTCTTCTCTCATAAGAGCTTGTCCATTTTCCTTCTCTTGATGTGAAGTCACCCTAGTCTCTCGATTTTATCAGTTGTTTTTTAACCATAAAATACAATATAATGAATTACATTGCTATTTCTTTAAATTTATTGTTGACATACAATAGGAATATTAAAACAAATCATCAAAAGAAAGTGCATTCTATTCTATGCTGTAGAATTGTTATTTTGTCTGATGCTTTCCATAAGTATTGATGCCAACTGTGTAATGAAGGAGCATAACGCTTCCTCATTAGGACTGATTAGCCAGTGACAGCTTCTGGGAGTCTGAGCCTTAAAGTATGAGATTGACATGTAACAAGGGAGACACAAAGACAGAAAAAAAGACCTGTGCTGTCTTTTGCCTGACTTAATTGCTACTAATGGGATCTTTCCTAGAGCCTCTCTCCTTGCTGCTAGTAAACTACAGGCTTCAGAAAAGACACTTTTGCTGAAATATCTAGGGCACTGCAGTTTATGATTGACCCCTGTTTACTGTCCAATGAACTCAGAGTTCAAGAGTAATTGTAAGTTTCAGTAAAACAAGAAGCAGCTGTCAGAGGTTTGTCTGAGCCTTTAAGTTTCTACTAACCCAGTCTGTAAACGTTAGTTCACAGAATTTAATAGTGAAGAAGTGAAAATAAGAGCAGAATAGACATCAGAAGCTGAATTCCTCATATTCTCTATTTTACTTGTTGGCAATGAGACCTGCAGACACACGGCCAGTCGACAGCTTTACTCTTTATCCTTCACGCTCCTATTTTCCCATGTCTTACTCGTAATCAGTCATCACAAAATCCTACTTATTTTGCCATTTACATATTTCTCAACTCTCTCACCACCCCTCTTCTTATCATTGCTCTAATTTAGGCCTTTATCATGTCTCAGGGAAACTGTTAACTTCTAACCAGGTTCTTTGCCTCCACCTTGTCTCATAGAATCCATTCTTCACACAGTAGCTTAATCTACCTAAAAAATCTGGGGACGGTGGCTCACACCTATAATCCCAGCAGTTTTGGAGGCCATCATAGGAGGATCACTTGAGCCCAGGAGTTCAAGACCAGCCTGAGCAACACAGTGAGACTCAGTGTTAAAAAAAAAAAATTTTTTTTAATAATTTTAAAAAGATTTTTCAGAAGATTATCTACCTAAAATACAGTTTTAATTATATTAATTCCTTCCATAGATGATTTCCATGGTTCCCATCTCTCCAGGATAAGATCCAAAATCCTTTTGATGATGCTAGCCTCCTTTCTTGCTACTACTTTAGTATAATATGCTATATTCCTATTTTTTTGTGTGTACACACCACCACGTAGCTTAGCTCTGGGCTTTTTGTTATGTTGGCTCCTTGATCTAAAATGCCTCAACCTCACCGGCACCATCTTCTACTTGCTAATTACTCCTATCCTTGAACTTGGTTCACATAAACATCTTCCAGCAAGCTTTTCAGACACTCCCCATCCCAGTGAGAGTTAGGTATTTCCCATTCACATACCCATTGGATGCTACTACTGCCCTTAATAGGATTTCAGTGTCTGAACTGCTTGACTGTGAGTTCCTTAGGCACACACTTTGCTTACCTTGCTTTATTAGTGTGATTGTTTACTGCAGTTTCAGAGGCATCTGTTTTAGTTAGCATCCTCCAGAGAAACACACTCAATAGCATATACAGAGATAATAAGAGGAGATTTATTATAAATATTGGTATAGGGGGTCAAGTATTCCCACCATCTTCTATCTGCACGCTGAAGAACCAGCAAAGCAGGTGGGGTAATTCAGTCCAAGAGCAAAATTCTGATGTTAGGGGAGCATGAGAAGATGTGTGTTCTACCTTCAGAAGACATAACATATTTGCCTTTCCTCTGCCTTTTCTTCTACCTGGACACTCAACGGATTAGATGATGCCCACTCACATTGGTGAAGGCATATCTTCTTTACTCAGTTTACCATATCAAATGCCAATCTCTTCCGGAAACACAGTCACAGACACTCCCAGAAATAACATGTTACCATCATCTGGATATCCCCTAACCCACTCAAATGGACACATAAAATTAACCATCACAGAAACCTTCATGTTCTTGTAACGTTTTCTGTGCGAATGAATTAAGTGCTCATCCTGATACACACCACTTGTTGAATCCCAAGCAAATCGCCTAGCTTCTCTGAGATTCAGAGTTCTCATCTGTTGAAAACATGAGTATACATGTAATATAAATATCAGTAAGCTAATAGGAAGGTAAACTAAGATAATGAATAAAATAGTTACATTCCCAAGAAAGTGGGTTGTGGATTATTGAGCGCTTTATGCAAATGCAATTGTTGTTACTGTTTTTATTATTGTTTTTCTCATCCTTCTTCCAAAACAAAATTAAAAATTCATCAGATTCCTGTTAATTGTTATTTTGTCCATAAAGATTTGACACTTTTGATAGCTGATTAATGGGAACTTTGGTTACTATTTTACCTTAACTTAATTATTATCCCTTCCTGCCTTGTTCGATGCCGCTAAATTTCGTGATATGATGAATAACGTTGAATCTCATCACTGCCTGTTCCATATAGTCCATATATTGGAACAATTGTATTAACTGATTATAAACAAATTTGGGTATACTGTACTCAGAAATAACTTCAATATAATTTAGTCTTGAAAAAATGAATCAGAAGGCATAATCCACTAAAGGAATTGTGCATTTGATCATTTTCTAACATGTGAATTAGCAACTTTGAAAATAATCAATATACATGCTAATTTTAATGTAACATACTATGTGAATGTATGACTTTTTTTTTTGGAGACAGAGTCTCATTATGTCACCCAGGTTAGAGTGCAGTGGCACAATCATGGCTCACTGCACCCTTGACCTCCTGGGCTGAAGCAATCCTCTCACTTCAGCCTCCCAAGTAGCTGGGACTACAGAAGCATGCCACCATGCCCGTCTCATTTCTTTTTTTCTTTCTTTTCTTTTTTATTTTTTTGTAGAGATGAGGTCTCACTATGTTGCCCAGACTCGTGTGTGTGTGTGTGTGTGTGTGTGTGTGTGTGTATGTGTTAATGAACTATTAGATAATTAATTCAGATTGTAAAATTAATTCAGGTAAAACTGAAACAGTATAGCTTACTGTAGACTTTATTGCCAGTAGGGGATAAACTTTTTAAAACTTGCATTCAAAAACACCTCTGGAGGAAAGAAGGCCTACTTTGTAAATTTGTGGTTTCCATAAATAGAGTTCACTGTGTTTAACTTTCTGTCAGCATGTGAGCTCTGCTCTTTGTGTACAAAGCATAGGACTTTTTGGAGCTTGTATGATAGCTAGGCATATAAGTAATGAGAGAAAAAACTGGGTCCTTCAGTTCTGAATTTCCTTTCTTTGATGTAGACTTCATTTAAATCATTTGTTGGAACAATTTCCTTAAGTTGCTGAATTGAAAAAAGCTGGCAATAAAATAGTGCATTGTTTCTGACCATTAATGTGGTTATTTGAGTCAAAGCCAAAACTAATAGTGTCAAGGGACCTTTTTGCAGAGTCAACCTAGGTTTACTATAATCCAAGATCTTGGTTGAGAACTGTGAGTTCATCAACATTTTGATGCAACACATATTATGAGACCCCCCCAAAGCTTTATTTGATGATTTTAAGAACCTTGATATGTGTGTCACGCTTTTGCCAGACTCTGAGAAGACACAGCAGATTGGTTCTTTGGGGAGTGATTCTTAATGACATATGGCAGTAATCCAGAGATGCCCACTAAAGTCTGTAGTGCTACAGTAAACAGTGTTTCAGGGGTTAGAAGATTATATATATATATACACACACACACACACACACATATATGTGTGTGTGTGTATGTGTGTATAAAGTGGTGGTAAATAGATCTATTAAATGTAGTATATATATTGAATAGATATACATATAGATATACACATACACATTTTCAATGTAATATATATTTACCACTGCCTGTATGTATGGATACTCTTAATACTAAGCTTAAGAGTCTTATTCAAAATGCTACCCTTAAGGGATTTGTTGTGGAGGTTTTTTGTGATGTTTCTTCTCCTTCCTTCTCCTCCTTTTTCTCTTCCTCCTCTTCCTCTTGTTTATTTTGTAGTTAAAATTAGGATTAAAATTTTTTCAACTGAAGATTGAGGGGGCTGATGGGGAAAGAGATTTGTAGGAGACTATGTGATGGAAACTTTTAAAGAATCAGCATTGCCAGCTGAGCTGTTTGTGAGCAGGCTGAAAGTAAAATGCCATCAACCAAGAGATTTAATGAAGTCCCACTACAGAATTTAACAAGAGAGTGATTTGTGGGAATAACTCCCTCTGCTAACTGATCTGATCCAGCGGTGTAAATAGGATGCTGAGCACCACTCCTGCTGGGTTTTTTTTATGCTGTTTCATTTGATTGAGACCCAGTAGCATTTTGGCCTATGATTCTTTGCTGTTTTGTTTTGTTTTGTTTTGTTTTTCCCTAGAGGAGTAAAATAAAGAACTTCTTATGTACTTATAGCTTAAAGAAACAGCCATTGTAAACCTAATGATTGCTGAATGTGTGACATTCTCTTAGATTTTTTTCATTCATGCATAAAGATTTTGGGTTGTTTTCAGTTATTTCAAACAAATGAATATAAATCATAAAAATCAAAAGAAAAGCATTCACTTCATGGCCTATCTACAGAGAATTTGAAATACTCTCTTAATTGTGTACACCCAGGCAAATATTTGAAGAAATTAGTAGAGCTGTCAGGTACAAGAAATAATTGATACATAAGATGATTCTGTGACAAATAGTGACACAGCACCACACTAATAAATAGCCCATCATAGGCTTTCCATTATGTTCTGAGTTTTACTGGATTTATTCATTTACATAACAGTGGATAAGATTTCCTCACTGCCCAGTTATATAGATGTATAACTGAGCAACTGTCTTTTATATGATGAAATAATGGCATCAATCTGGAAATATGTAACTGAGCTGTGTGGATATATCAAATTTCAACTGCTCAGCCTGAGAATGAAATTTGGAGAAATAAATTACTTTTTTGCTCTTGTCATTGAGAGCTCATTTAAAAATGTTCGTATTAACAATCTCACACAATTTTAAGACTTGGAATTATATTGTCAGAGTTAGTATCATTCAATGTGAAAGAATTAATTCTAGGTTGATTCACATAATATGTTATACTTTTTCCAGAATTGTTTGGACATAAAGTGACTGAGATATTTTATTATTTAAAAGAGGATAACTGCAGACTATTTACATAAAGAACACCTTTACCTTGTGATGAATCTTCAGTAAACTAAATACACAAGATAACTAAAAATGTGACTCTTTATGCATCTATATGTATGGATTGTTTTTGCTTGCTATGGCTTTTAAATATTTTGATAGATATACACAGCATGGATCATTGGCTGTATAGTACTCATTGTTTGTAGACTGACAAATCGTCTTAGCAAACACCGAACATCAGGGTCATCATTAGAGTTTTTACACTTGATAATCACATAGCATCTGGTGTCCTTTGAGCCTTATGTTAGAATTTAAAAATACAAAGTAGCTCTTTTTATTTTAGTTTTCAAAAGTATTTTGTATAAATTGGAAGTTAACATTGTATAGTATACCTAAAGTTTGCAAAACTGATTAAAATATCATGAGCACTTAAATTTGCTTTTAAACTGTTACTCTCATGACTTGATAAATAATGTGCCAATATAAACACACCTGCAGAAAATACTAAAATAAGTATAAGACAAAATATAGCTGAGTAATTGCTTTATAACAGATTTATGAGGGTAGGAAAATCCATAAATGGTTGTTAAAGTTAGCTTTAGGACATTTATTTTGTGTGGTCGATGTTATTAGAAGAGAATTTAGAGCATTGCACAATTAAACCTGATAGATAGACCATTTTACAAAGGCGCTTTTAAAAAGTTATTTTGTGGATAGTGAAGTAGTCATTTCAAACAGTACCTTTTAGTCATTAGTAAAGAGATGAGAAGGGCTCTTGTGTTTTTCCTTAGGCTTTTAACTCCCCCAGAATGTACTTAATCACTAAATATCATTGATAATAAATAATTTTGACCTGATTTAGGTTTCTTGAGAAAAACATTAAATCATATAATTCTGTGCTAGATTGTTGAAACTTTCAATGTTAGACATGGATGGGGGCTTACAAAGCATTTACTTTCACACTGCCTTTGACATTTACAGTGATTGTCAAATGTTGCATCACGTCACTTTTCAGACATGGAATTGGCTGTTTCAACATGGTTTCTATAAGAAAATAAAATATAGAACATGTTATTTTCCCCCAAACCTTTTTATAAGTATGAAATTGCTCCTATATGAGCAGAGTAATTATATATCTATGTTTATATAATATATTAACACATACATTGTGCATCTATGTTTTTCTAATTTATTAACACATACAAATCATTTCTTGCTAAAAGTCAGTTTGTTTAGGTCATGGAGACAAAACATTTCAGAATCAAAATTACATCAGAGTAAGGTTTAACTCTTTTTAAGATTACAAACAAATTATCCAATGTAGTAAAAAGTTGCTCTTTTTATATATTAAGAGCTGGAGAGGCCGGGCACAGTGGCTCATGCCTGTAATCCCAGCAGTTTGGGAGGCCGAGGTGGGCAGACTACCTGAGGTCAGGAGTTCAAGACTAGCCTGGCCAACATGACGAAACCCCATCTATACTAAAAGTATAAAACTTAGCCAGGCATGGTGGCGGGCACCTGTAATCCCAGCTACTCAGGAGGCTGAGGCAGGATAATCACTTGAACCCGGGAGGCGGAGATTGCAGTGAGCTGAGATCATACCACTGCACTCCAGTCTGAACAAAAAGAGTGAGACTCCATCTCAAAAAAAAAGAAAAAAAAAAAAAAGAGACGGAGATACCGGAATTCCAATCCTCCCTGTCTTACCTGATAGGTGATCTTATGAAAGTTACTTGATCATTTTCTTCCGTTTGCAAAATTGATATATTGAATAATTCCTTACAGAGCTGCTGAAGGGGTTCCTAATATATGATCTGACACACAGTTAGCTAAGACTGATGCCTCCTTATTATTAAACTCAGATGGAGAATGTTTATGTAATTTACACAGGATCACAGGCCTGATTCCTTTTGGAGAGGATCTTGATCCCAAGTTGTTTAACTACTAGTTGAGTAATGTTATAATTATGTCATCATGTACCTTAACTCTGGACCCTCCATGAAATATGCCATTTAAAGATAGACATTCCAATTTTTCAGATAAACCAAATTCTTGAGCACTTTTTATGTTCAAAACAATATGCTGGGTACTATGAAGGAAGTGTAGGTAAAAATGATGTGGACCCTATCTTCCCAGAGTTTATTACAGCTTACCGAAGAAGAGAACTGCACACAAATATCTACAGTATCAGCAGGATATGAAAAGTGGACTCTCAAAGATAGGATTAAGTGCTTTCAACTGAGCTATAGGAACATTATTGTCATTTCTTCAGCCTTTCAACCGATATTTAAAATGTGAGTAACAGCCTCCCCTTGAGATGTTCTAGAGAAATAATGGCAAACAAAATGAGTAAATACTTGCTTACATGGAGCACACAGGCTAATTTCAGAGAGACGTAAAACAATCACACAAATGTATAATTTTAACTATAATTTGTGCTCTGAGAGGAAAGTTAAGGTTGCTATGAAGATAGGTAGCATTCTGATATGATTTAGTGTCAAATTTAGAGGTAATTTCTTGAAAAAGTATTTTTTTAACTGAGCTCTAAAGAGTGAATAGTGATGATATGGGTGAAAGGGATAGATCCCAGGGTGTAATATAAACAGAACTAGAGGCAACAGGGTGTGTGGTGTTCTCAAGGATTGAAAGAAGGCCCGTAGGGCTAGATCAAGGAGAGGGAGAAGAGGTGACATGAGAAGACACTGAACTGTTACACAGCAAGGCCACATTAAGAATTTAGCTTTCTATTTTAAGAACAATGGGACCATGTTGAAGGATTTTAATCAAAAAACAGAAAACAAAACTCTAATTGCATTATTATTATTATTATTATTATTATGAGATAGAGTCTCACTCTGTCACCCAGACTGGAGTGCAGTGGCATGGTTTTGGCTCACTGCAACCTCTGCCTCCCCTGTTCAAGCAATTCTTCTGCCTCAGCCTCCCAAGTAGCTGGGATTACAGGCACCCACCACCAAGCCTGGGTAATGTTTTTTGTATTTTTTACTAGAAATGGGGTTTCTCCATTTTGGCCAGGTTGGTTTCGAACTCCTTACTTCAAAGTGATCCACCCGTCTTGGCCTCCCAGAGTGTTAGGATTACAGTGTTAGGCATATGAGACACCGTGCCCAGCCCTTTATTTTGTTTTAATTACTCTGGCTATATCATAAGATTGGACTAGAAAAGACCAAAATAGTAATTCAGGTGAGTTTGGTTGGATAGCTTAGACCAGAATGGTGGCAATAAAGAGAAGGAGGTAGATGGAATGGATACATAGTTACAATACAAACACTATGGAATTTGGTGGTCAATTGTGCATTTCAGGGAGGAAAGACAGGAAAGATGTAAGTTTCTGGCTTTGCAAGCTGACCTAGAGAATATTACCATTGAAATTATGATCCTAAGATATGTGTTAGGTGACATGCACATTGTCGTAGATTGCTGGGTTAGTTGCATTTGAATTGTAGATTCCTTAGTGGACAAGTAACTAGCAACATTATTAACTGCTTTTTGGGAAAGTGCCAATGTTTTTAGAAAGAAAGAATAAGAGGAAGAATACGAACCTTTTCTGAGTATCTGTGATATGTCAGGCATTGTGTAAGGTACTTTGGGTACATGGGGTGAAATAAATGTATGTTAGTATTCTGGTAAGCTTTAAGTTAAATAGCTAATCTACATCAGGACTTCTGAGTCCTGCCACTATTTTTGTGCTACATCATTCGTTGTTTTGGGAGGTTGTCTTAGGCTTTGTAGGATGTTTATCGGTATCATTGGCCTCTGTCCACTAAATGCTAGTAGCTCTCTGCCTTCCCCTTCTTCCCCACTTCAGTGTGACAGCCAAAATTGTCTCCAGAACCATTGTTCTACAGAATAATGTGAGATATTTAAGTGGAGGTGAAAAGTTCATAGTATTTTATGTATCCATTAAATATATTCTAAAAATGGCCCCCTTTATCTCTCTATTTTTATGTCTGAAAAGTTGAAAGACATAATGACAGGCTTTTATGTTAAACTCAATCTTTTCCCCCAAAAGAAATCATACTTACTATTAAACTATCCTAAGACTTAATTGTTAGAGATATTATCATTCATGAGTATCTATGTATACAACTTCTCCAATATACCAGTGACTGGATTTTGTCAGTTCAAATATGCTTATCTTCACTACTTGAGAATTTGGGCTCTTGTATTTGAATAAAAATGTGTTTCTCCCAAAAGTTTTTTTTTTTTTCTTTAACTCACTTCCTTACTCCATTCATATTCTCTGGAGTGTGGTGTTTACAATTCTAGTCTATCAGATCTGTTAACTGAGCTCTGCATTAAAAAATCACCTCAGTTTAAGGATTCATTAGCATTTAGCTACTAGCAGTGAAAACATGTCTATAAATGAGCAGAGGAATTCCATAGTCAAGATGATTTCATTTTAGCCCATTTAAAAAAAGCAGTTCTCTGATAGTCACTCATAGCGTTGGTCCTATTGTAAATACATTTGCTTTACAATAACATATTCTATTTGCTTTACAATAACATATTCTATAGAGTCAATCTAAGAGTTTGTAATACTGAAATTATTTTGTACCCAAATACCATAATAATCTTCTATCATTATATTTTTTTAAAAATTAAATGCTTCTGAATGTCCATACAATTAAAGTCATAGGACAGAAAGCACTTTAAGATTCAATTTCTCTGTCCCTTTGCCAGAAAGGGTTATATATAAACTGTTGTGGCCAAATGGAAATAAATCCTATTTTAAAAGACCTCCAGAGACATCATAGTTGGCAACCAATTCATGGTTCAGTGATCTTTACTGTTAACTGCTTCTTTTCTAGATTTTCTTTAAGTTGTTCATGCTATTATTTAGGCCCATTAGCATCTTTTCATCTGGCCTTAGTAGTTATAAGGATTGGCTGTTCCTGGTACTTATTAGACCTAATCTGAAGACTTCTGACGTATCTGTTCCATTATTTTCTTTAGATGAAAAAGGTCTTCTCCTCCAACCTCTGTATAATGTGCTTCCAAACATTTATCATCTTTCTGACTCATACACTTGTGTCCTGAATATGACAAGCAGATAGAAGATAAGAGGAATCTTCCTCCTTCTTTCACTTACTTCCTTCTTTCCTTTTATTTCCTTTGTCCTTTCTTTTACTTTCTTTCTCTCTTAACTTCTTATTTATACCTGAAGATTACTTTCTGAGCAATGTATACTCTTATTATACGAAAAATTTCAAAACAAAGACATAATTTGGAACTCTATGATACCACATTAAAAAAGGAAGAAAGTCTTTTGTTCTAAGTGGTAGTGGCTGTGTGTGTGTGTGTGTTTGTGTGTGTGTGTTGTCTGTGTGAGACAGAGAGAGATGGAGATTCTTGTCAAAAATACACTGTTTTGATGTTTCAAAAAAGATGGATATTTTGTTCAAAATATAAAGATTTCAAGTCTGAAATAATTAAAATTGGTTTACCCTTAAAAAAAATGATTGCAGTACTTTTTATTACAAAAATAAATTTTTCAAGCAGCATTAGGTCTGTGTTATCACCTGTTAGTTTCCAGGTCTTTTTAAAACTACAGCTAAATATTCTCAAATTATTTTTAATATGAAGAATTCTTTAAAACCAGTTTATATATATGTATGTAGTGATGATTTTGGTGGTAACAATTTTAGGTTACACAATTATTTATGGCAGTTTAAATGTAAAATCAAATTTATTTTATATCCTATTGCATATACTTCACCATATACTTCATTTTCTACTGACTAACCAGTAGAAAAAATTGTACAGAGAGTTGGGTATTGTCAGGAGGTCTAGAAGCCAGTCTATTGTGAACCATCTGTGACCTTGAGAAAGTTATTTAACAATTTAGGTTTTCTGTTTTCTTGTGCCAAAGAAGGTCAGACTGATAAGTTCTAAGGTCATTTCCAGTGCCAACATTTTATGGTTTTATTAGAGACAGAAACAGACAGGCTTTTGCCCTCTCTTAGCAAGAGAAGGGACTTGGGAGAGAGGTGCTTCCAATCTTAAAACCAAAAAGAAATGAAATTGAGAAGGGTTATGAGAAGGATAGGAGTGCAGCCTCCCATAAATGTTGAATGTTAGAAGCTAATGAATGAACGGGTTCCAAGTTACTCTGTATGGAAAGGAAATCTTTGACCTGACCTTTGGAGAAATGTAGAGAAAGGAAGAATATGGTGAAAAATTAAATAAATTCATATAATTTATTCTTTAGCTGAGAACGTTAGGGATAGTAATTTTTTTCAAGTGAGTACAAGGATTCTATATAGTCAATATTAATGACTTCTATTTGTTTACTAAAAGTGAATGAAAGAAAGGTTAAATTCTGAACTGACAGGCTTTCCTTTAGATAAGAGGATTCATTTCTTGGTAATCATAGTTGTTAAAAGCTTAAATGACCATTCAAGATAGAGTCATTTCTAAATCTCTGATGTTTGAGAAGTTTCTATGTTAGATAATGTTCTTAGATAACTTTTAAGATCCTTAATAGGCTATAAAATATTTTTCAGTTATCACCTGTCATTGATGTGATATGCACATTCATTAGCCTAAAGTTCTTAAACCCATTGGATTTTAATTAATAAAAGGATTCTACTCCTATGGGTTGACTGCTAGTAAAAACTATAAGCAAGAAAAGGGTTCTTTAAAATTTTTAAATTAGGTCCTTTCCAATACTTTTTTGGGTAATTATAAAAAATAATTTTTTGTTTTTAATATATATTTTTGAAATATTTTAGGAATTTTAAATTACTGAAAATACTTGAAAGTATTTAGGAATCATTTCTCTACTTTTCTGACTTTAAATAAGGCTTTATTTTAACTGCTTCAGCCTAATGAGATCAAATTTATTTTCACAGATTAATCCAAAAGATAATCCTATAACTTTTTGTGGTCTCAAAGCAAAATTCTATTGTTACAGTTTGTCAGGTCTTCTCTTTTGTAGTGCCTAAATGTTTCTTACTGTCCTTTAAAAGACATCATCTGTAAGGTATCAAAAACTGTAACCACGGTCTTTCCATTCTATGTTTTTGAGTCTGGGTAGCATAACTGGTGATGCTATGATAAACATTAAGCCTGTGTAAATGAGAAAGTTTCTTGTCAGCTTTTCTAACTTGAGTGAGTGAAAAATTGTGCTTAATTTGTTTTCTTTGGAATGAAAAATAAAGACATTATTTCACTCACGTTGAAGGAAATAGGGGAATTAAAAACCTGTTTCTAAATTACCTTGAAATTTTGCATATGGGACAGAAGTGTGCAATATAAATTTATCTTTGTGTTATAACTGTACTACTGAACAACAGCCTTTAACACTTATGTAAACTACAGGAATGTGTATCAAGTCTAATTAATTTTGACTTGTTGAAAGCTATGGATGGTATTTATTTGAGTAAAATATATTGTAGGTTTCTACTGGGCTATTATGAAAAAGTTCTGCATTTGACAGTAATTATATTTGCTTCTAAAATGGAGAGAAACAAAATAGCCATTTCCAATATTTTAAATGTATATTATTTTAGCTTTCTCTATTAAGATGCCTAATGTTTCAACGTTGAAAACAGAAAATGTGATTATGATTTATAAATAAGATTATAGAGTTTTCTTGGTTCTTATAACTTACTCACTTTTTTCTATACATCGTCTTAATTAAAAATTTGCAAGAATTTAAATGCAACACCTTTTAAAAGGCTTTTTATTCAATTTATGGTCATGGAGCAGCAAAACCTGGATGCTTGTTAGAAATGCAAAATCTCCAGTCACACCTTCAAACTGTAGCATAATCGTTTGTATTTTAACCAGCTCTCAGTGTGACTCATGCTTATTTGAGTATGAGAAGCATGGATTTCAATATCATGGAATATCATTGGCAGCATAAACCTTTAAATATTGAACTGATGCTGGAGTTGTGGAATTTAATGTTCCTTTTTTTTTCTAAAAATGCTCAATTTTTTATTTCTGTGTAGTTTTAGCATCTAAGATTTATAGTGTTTTTAAACTCATTACATATTAGTTCTCTAACCTGTCATCTGGTAGCAAAATGTAAAGTTATTTTTAAATGTTTTATAATTTTATAGTTCTCATCCATTGTAGCTCTGCCATTTAATCATAGTAGAGAATTTAAGCTTCATTTCTATTTTTCTTAAATTATTCATGATTATACATAAAATGCTAACAAATATCATTCATGGATAGTGTGAGCCATATATTCAAATATTAACATGTTCTTTATCTTAAAAGAAGAATCATTGTTAAGTCAAATCTTATTACTTTCTGTTTCATTTTATGTTTCCTTATTTTTATTTATTCCATGTTTTCTTTTTTTGTTTTGTTTTAGTTGGGTCTGGTAAGTTGACATTTTATTGGCCATCTTCTAATCACCGTGTCACTGTGACTGGAACTTCTCTTCCCCTTTCCATCCATACCCTTCCATGTCCTTCAACCAATCAGCCTCCATGTTTCACTTGTCATTGGCCACAAAGACAGACTACACAGAATAAAGTCTGCAGGAAGTATGGGTAACTGTGACAAAGAGTAAAGGTAATGGGGTTGCTAACTTTATATCTTATTAAATTATGTGTGATCTGCATCCTTTTATTTCTTCTTTCCTGAAATAAGTGGTAGGATTGTATCTTGGTTAAGTATTGTTCCAATTTATATCTCATAAGATTAAACCAAAATACATGCACAAAATGATTTTGGTTCTTTTGGTTCAAAATATATTTGTGAATTCATGTGTGTCTATATGAGTTTTTATAACTATTGTTCAATAATAGTCATTAAAAATCCTGTTGGTGAGTAATAGCCTTCCACTTAGGACTGTTTGCACTCATTTTCATTTCTGTGTGTCAGATTCATTTCATTTTGTATAGGAAATAATCCCATGATGTGTCTAAAGTTTATCAAAATGTACTTCGATAAACGTTTGTCCCCATATAAATAATGAGCCATCAAATTTCTAAGTGCTTACCTTGGAGAATGGTCCAATTATTTTATAAGGTCACTAGAAAGCAATTTTTAGATAATTTTACATAAATGTGCAAAAGGGTATGCCACAGAATAACACTGACCCTAAAAGAATCTCTCTCACTATTTTTAAGTTAAAAAGTTACAATAGGTCAGGTGTGGTGGTTCATGCCTGTAATCCCAGCACTTTGGGAGGTGGAGGTGGGTGGAACATTTGAGGCCAAGAGTTCAAGACCAGCCTGACCAACATGGCAAAACCCTATCTGTACAAAAAAATACAAAAATTATCCAGGCCTGGTGGTGCACGCCTGTAATCCCAGCTACTCAGGAGGCTGAGGCAGGAGAATTGCTTGAACCATGAGGTGGAGGTTGCAGTGAACCAAGACGGTACCACTGCACTCCAGTCTGGATAATAGAGTGAGACCCTGCCTCAAAAATAGAAAAAAAAAAAAAGTTACAATAATACTGTAAAAGTGACTTTTTATATTAATACAGATTGGGTGGATTGTTCAATAATAATGTAATATCTGGCCATTTGAAAAAATAGCTTTCTATATGATACCTTACAAAAAATACAAAAATAAAGAAAAAATTAAAAAATTAAAGTACATGCACAACAGAAATGAAGAAAAAAGAAAAAACAATACATGTAGACAATGAAATAACATAAAATAATAAAGGTATAAAAGCACAGGATGATAAATGAGTTGAATATTTATGTGATTTATTATGTATTATATAATCTATATTATATAATTTTATTAATACAACAAAAATATCTAAATAGATTAGAAAGACTATTAATAGAATGGAAAAATAGTTACAGCCTATAGGAGAAATGGCTAAAATTGTAGCCTATCAGGAGTTCTTAGAAATCAAAAAACATCTGAGCTCATGAGCACTAACTATACCCACAACAAATCAAATATCAACCACAAGGTGGTTTGAAGAAAAATGTTTAACGTTTCAAATCAAAAAACGTTAATTAAGAGGAAAATCTGTTCTTAGTTTGGCAAAGATGTTAATGCTCAATGTTTGTGAGGTTTGGGAGAAAAGGCTATTTGTTTGTGGTTAATGAAAATATCAGTTGATTAAAAACATTCCTGAGCATGGTTTAGCTATACTTGTTAGTATACCCTGGATCTTTGCATGTTTGCAGAACCTGTAACTCTACAGCTAGCAAATAATTTTTATTATACTTTTCAGAAGGATGTTAACATTACCATTGTTTTTAACAGTAAAAATCAGAAATAACCTAAATTTAAAACAATTGAGATTGGTTTAGTAATTAAAAGTAATTTGCATATTGTTTATTAAACAGTCTTTAAAATGATTTTTTAAGTAATATGACCCAATATCTATAATAGAATTATTTGTAGCTTTTCTTTTTTTCCCTTTGTCTAATTTTATAGATTTTCACCTCTAAACATAAATGACCTTGGTAACATGATTACGTATTTTTGATTACAGCAAGTTTACATATTGTAGCTTTTTTTCTGAAATAAAAAAATTCCAATATTTCATCACTAACATCATAAACATCAAGTGGACACATATAATGAATGGCCTTCTAAGTCTAAATAGATAACAATGACAGATTGATAGATAGATGCATATTTAGTCCATTAAATTTTTTCTTAGAGGTACATCTACTACAACTGATATTTAGCACACATGTAGAAGAGGGTCTTTAAAAGTTATATTTCTAAGACATATCTTGTGGTTGATGTCACTGTTGATGTTGGCTTCAGAATATGCCTACAAAATATAGTAAATTCGTTTCCAGGCAAATATCCTGTGTGGAAGGATTGCTTCAGGATGAATGTAGTTAGCATAAGGGTTTGTATTCCTTGTTCTCAAATAAGTCTTTGAGGTTTGAGGAGAACTGGCATTTTATAAAAGAAACATAGATTCTGGCACACATTCTTAAACATGCTTCTGAGATTTAGAAAAGAGACCACCCGAAGTTTTTTACTTAACTAAGTGGTTTGAACATTATTTATATTTTCCTACTCAAATTCCCTGCATATTGGAAAGTCATATTCTCCCACTCATCTAATTAATCACTTGGATTTCTTTCATTGAAGCAAACCAAACTCCAGTCTGAATTTAGTTTATTATCCAGTCAATCTTTTCAATTTTTTGGTCTGATTTTGACATCAATTATTCCAAACCTTAGGGAATAGAATGCTCCTGTATGGATTTGTACTGGAGGAAAATCCCCAAGCGATGATGCACTCACCTATTATTATACCTGGATAATGATAGTGTTTGCTAAATTCATGAGTAAGCCATTCAATCACAATCACAGTTTTTTAAAAAATTATAAGCTAGAACTTCAGTGTTACCAAATTGAACTTAAACTATATTTCCTAACTTCGTAGTTTCTTCCCTGTAAGTTAGAGGACATTTGAAAGCCTGTGACCTGATTTTTCAGGTCTCCTATAATTTTCTAGCCAAATGTTATAATTTCTACTTAACCTCAATTTAAAAAAAAAGATTATAGAAGAAGGAGCACTAATCTAGAAGTTAGGAGGTCTAATTACTTTCTTCACTTTTGCCACCATGCAATCATCAAGTCGTTTTACATTTACTTTTTTTTAAGGAGGTTTTATATTTGAAATATATACATATTTTTAATATGTATATTAAATAACCTTTAATATTTTTATGACCTACAAATGTAAATACCCAGAATTGGGGACATTTTAGCAATTTTATTAAAATTTATAAATTGATAAAATGTATATCTTTATATATTTTATATATATCAAAATATATTTTACGTATATATGTAATTAGATGCAATTGACCAAAAATATTAAGCAAAAGACAAATATCAAATACTGACCTTCATTAACAAATCAACTATTGTGAGCAGACTGATGACATTTGTGAACAGAATCTCAATGTTATCTGATTCATAGTCATTTTAAGGAGTTTCCCTTAAGTGACTGATTTAAGTAACTCAGCATACTTTGAAAGAGAAGGTTAGAAATAGTGGAAAAGTCTTAAAAAGTAAAGTAGACGAACCCTGTCCTGTAGAAACTGTTAAATGTCACTTGAAGCAATCATTCACTCCAATGTAAACTGAGACGAGAGGAGAAAAATTAGGTGTTTAAGACAGCTGATAAGAAATGAATTTGAAAAGTGTAAACAGTAGGTAAAAAGACTTACTTTTGGTGTACAGTTTTCCAAGCCCAAGGCTCAGCCCAAAAATAAGTATCTTTTTTTTTTCCAGAAGTGACACCATCAGCACACCTAATGTTTTCAGCTACTGTTGTATTCAATGTAACTGACACAATTTTCTGACACTCTGTTTGCTGCTGGATGAAGTAGCCATTTAAATCGGTATAAATCAAACACTCCAGACAAAGCTGGCAGTATTTATAATGTCAGGATGAGCAGATGTTTCAAATTTGCTCTCATTTCCATATATATTCTGTTTGAACATGTCCTTGCCTATGTAAATGAAAGAGGCATTTGACTCCACTATTGCTTTAAATTCAGTTCTATTCAAATAATTGGACTGAAGGTTTTAAATGTTAATAATTTGCATGGTAGCATTTCGGGAGATTTTGAGTTAAAGTAATTTTAAGACCTGCCTGCATCAGGAGGTCCTTGTGTGTATGATTCAAGCTCATTCACCTTTAAGCAGATCTAAATGAGAAAAGATCATATTTATTCATAAACAATTCAGGTATACTTTGAATGTATAGGATCAAATTGTAGCTTTAGAATTCCTTTCAATATGTGGGTTAATCTTAGAAGGTCAGGTAATAAAAAACTTCATATAACAACTCTATTTCATTCTCTAACTGTGAACCTAACATTTTAGTTTCAAATTAAGGACAATAATTATCATTAATGTTTTACGTAACATTTATAAAATAACGGCAGCACTTAGAATAGAAGTAATTGTCTCAATTAGGACAGTAACTACATGCTTTTTAATTCAGTGTCATTTGTTTCATCTACTTTAGAACCTCCACATTTTGTTGTGAAACCCCGTGACCAGGTTGTTGCCTTGGGACGGACTGTAACTTTTCAATGTGAAGCAACCGGAAATCCTCAGCCAGCTATTTTTTGGAGGAGAGAGGGGAGTCAGGTACCACTTTTTTCTAATTTTTTTTAAACCAGCAAAGACGGTTGCCAAGATGGGTGAGAAGAGAAACCAACATATTACTTAGTCATTCAGCTGTCACATTAAGAGAACTGAGAAATCTCTGAGTGTCCAGAAAATTTTAGCAATGAGAAGGAAAACAAACTTATCTTTACTGCTTGAATTCTGAAAGCAATTTTCTCTACCTAGTTTTGGTACACAAGGTGGTATGTAAAGTTTACCTTTATTTCTAGTTCAACCAGTTTAAAAAGAAAAGAAACATTTCTTTCTCAACATTATTCAATTAATTATCATTTGTATTATTCGGGTATCAAATTATATATTAAAAAAGACATGTACATTTAAAACGGATAACTATTCAGTGATTTCTCAGAAAGCTTCAGGAGTCTAAATTGCCTTCTGAATCATTACTCTATATGAAATTCTCTTTAACAGAGATGCTGTGTTAAATATATTTGTTATATTCAAATGTGTTGAAAACTATCATATGTGGTCAGCATTTGCTATCAAATATGACTCTAAATATTTTATGAACCACAATTTTTTATGTATATGGAAACTGAAATACAGAGATTTATACTCTTTCAAACTCTAAGTTCACTATTGGGCTTTAGTTTAATAAACAGAAAATCTTAGAAGAGTTTAAAATATCTTTTTGTCTCATCTCTTAATGATTTGCCTTCTTCAATAAAACAAAATGTGGTTGGGCACAGTGACTCATGCTTGTAATCTCAGCACTTTGGGAGGCTCAGCCAGGAGGATCGCTTGACCTCAGGAATTTGAGACTAGCTTGGGCAACAGAGTGAGACCTCATCTCTACAAAACTTGAAAAATAAAAAAAATTAATGGAGCATGGTGGTGAATGTTTCTAGTCACAGCTACTCTGGAGGCTGGGGAGGGAGGGTCACTTGAGCCCATGAGGTAGAGACTGCAGTGAGCTCTGATTGCATCACTACACTCTAGCCTGGGTGAAAGAGCGAGACCCTGTCTCAAATATAAGTATATAAAACAGAATGTTTCCCTCTAGTTATTTCTGATATGCATAAATAAATGATTGTCATTTATTTTTAATAGTTATTTTTGCCCTTTTTTTAATTTTTGCTTAAATCAATTGTGGGTGTTTGTTTCATGGTCTTGTTTCTAATGTGCTCTCATAAATAACAGGTCATTTATTGACTGCATTTAATATTTCATAGGGAATGTTATCAAGTTCACTTTTGCTTTCACTTCGGTAGCCAAATATTGATTTGATTGTGGTATATAGGCCCTTATTTGAATTCTAGAATCTTGGTGGGTCCTAACACATTCCATTTGGCCTCAAATAACTAAATTTGCTGACAGCAAATTAGAGACAAGAAAGAATGAAATATTTTAATAGAGCAGGAAGAATTTTAAGTGCATTTTAGAAGGAAATCTTTGTAGCAAAAATAGTAAATCTACTGGAACCTCTTCTTAATAGAGTAATATTTTGATGATTCATTTAAGTTATTTAAACATTACATCAAATTTTCAGATAATTTTCGTTTAGTTCAATAATACAACTCATTTTTCCCCTAAAATGTTGTCATTGGACATATATCCATGGAATAATACTTAAACCATTATAAAATAATATATATTAAAAGGCACCAAAGCTTTTTAAAAGAATCTATTTTGTTGTGTTAGGGAAAATATTACTATTTTTTATTTCATGAAATTCAATAACATAATCTATTATTTTGTGTGACATATACACTAAGAAGCATGATTTTTCAATTAAATTCAGTATATGAATTTTAGGAAATCTATGACAGATATTCTCACATGTAACAGGAGAGACGAGATGTGTGTTAAAAGTTGGGTATAGGTTACTGAACATTTACAATGGTTAGCTAACAGACATGCTTATTGTGGTGCCAAAATAGTATCCTTGAATTTAATTTGTCAGAATTTGTTTACATTTTAGATTTTTAATATATTAAAGGTCTTAGTATTAATAATTCTAGTAGTCATATATAAATGAAGTAAGACTTTTGTCTTTGTTTTTCTAAATATGTAAACATTTTTACTATAATGATAGTTAATACTCATATCTAGTATTGCTTAAAAACTGACAGAAAAATATATATTAATCTTTAGAGTTAATTAAATTTTCAAATAACCCTATTTGAGGTTAGATTATTAAACCTTGTATGTGTATACATGTACATAGGTAGATACTTATGTGCATGGACATGTATATATGTGGGTATGTGATAGAAGAATATTTAGCTTATTTTTGTATGTGTATAGAGACAGATAAATATGTATCTGTGTATGTATACTATATGTATGTTTTTAAATGTAAATGTATAAATGCCAAAATATTGGAAACTAACAACCTATTTTTATTTTCCTCCCTCTCAATTTCTGGATTCTAGAATCTACTTTTCTCGTATCAACCACCACAGTCATCCAGCCGGTTTTCAGTCTCCCAGACTGGTGACCTCACAATTACTAATGTCCAGCGATCTGATGTTGGTTATTACATTTGCCAGACTTTAAATGTTGCTGGAAGCATCATCACAAAGGCATATTTGGAAGTTACAGATGGTAAAGTGTAAAGCATTTTATTTCAAAATGTCCAAGTTTGGTTTAGGATCCAAAGAGGGTGCCAGTAGATATGTTTATTTCCAACTTTATACCTTTGTTATGGCTATTTTTGTATAAAACCTAAGAGGGTGTTTATACAATGGTAAGTTCAAAAGTATTCTTATTTTGACTTAAATGTATCATAAATTTGTAGCATTCAGTCAGATTCATAAAACATAGCAATTATCTAAGGAGAAGTTTAGCTGCACCTAGGAATGTTTATGTTTTGGAAAACAAAAAATTATTTTGTAATCTCTTAGTGTAAATTACCATCTCTTCTCTTTCCTCTATAATTTAGGAGATAAGATGAATCTTTAGGTCATAAGCCCAAAATTTAACAGCTCACAACTTATGATAATGAGCAAGTTTTCTTCAATGTGATTTTATTCTGCCAACTCCCCTAAATATACTCGATTAATGCCAAACCTATTATAAAACACAGTGCTGAACAAAATCTCCAAATTGTAAGATGAACAGTAATGATAATTTGAGAAGATAATGAAAGAAGAGAAAAAAACACATATAAATTTGTTTTATTTTCTGTATATGTATTTTTCTTTCATATCTTATTTCACATATTTACATATAAATATATGTACATGTATAGTATATATGTGTGCAATCAAGAAAGAATTACAAGAATTTTTCCAAATTAAAAATAGAAGCAAAGCCATCACAGTAGCAAGGAACTTGTTACCTCTGAAACTAAATTTATTGTAGTGATTGGAATTATATTTTCACTGTCAATTCCAAAAAGTAGATGAAAGAGCATTTAAGGAAAGAAACGTCTTGTTTCTCAGGGAAGAAAATGGAACAAGAATAAAAGAAGAGGAGCAGGAATAAAAGATACTTATTCTATATATTGTGTGGTTGATTTTTTAAAAACTTCAGATAATGATTCAAATAATATAATAGTATAATAGCAGTTGCTTTATTTTATGCTTTCTTTTCTTTCTTTTTTTGTTTTTTATTTGGAGACAGAGTCTTGCTTTGTCACCTAGGCTGAAGTGCAATGGCACCATCTCTGCTGACTGCAACCTCCACTTCCCAGGTTCAAATGATTCTTCTACCTCAGCCTCCTGAGTAGCTGGGATTACAGGGGCGCGCCACCATGCCCAGCTAATTTTAGTATTTGTTAGTAGAGATGGGATTTCACTTTGTTGGCCAGGCTGGTCTCAAACTCCTGGCCTAGTGATCCACCCACCTCGGCCTCCCAAAGTACTGGGATGACAGGCATGAGCCACCTTGCACGGCCTAGCAGTTGCTTTTTAAATTAGAATCTGTGGAGTCATCTTTGACTTCTCATCTTTCCCTATCTCTGTATCTATTCATTATCTTTTTAATGCATCAGGTTGCCTTCATCTCTATTGCAACTCCCAGAGCTAGTCATCTGTAGTGTGAAATTGTAACAGCCTACTAATTCCATCCTGTTTTTGGTGTTCTCCCTAAATTACATTTTCTTATTGTTGCTAGAATACTTTTTCCCTAGACTAGTCTTATTTTCCTGATTACTTAAACTGAAGTATAATACTCATGCCATGAAGTAAGTAAACTAATGCAGCTTGATGAATTTATTCATGTAATAACCATTCTGATGAAGATATTGAACATTTCCAAGATCGTAGAAGGCTTCCATTGACTCTTTTCTAGTCAATAAGGCTCTCGCTGGCAGAGATAATTACTTTTCTGACTTTTATCATCATTGATTCGTTTTACCTATTCTTGTAATCCAGCTAAATAAAATCATACAGTAGACACACTTTTGTGTATATTTTTGCCTCAAAATAATGTCAGTAAAATACACTTATGTTCTTTTTTGTTACTGTATAGTATTCCATTGCATAAGCAGACAACAATTTATTTCTGTACTTTACTATTGATAGAGTATTTTCAGCTTAGGATTTTTATTAATAAAACACAGTATTTGTGTACATGTCTATTGTTGGGCATGTGCACTCAGTTATCTTGGTTTGCCTTTTGGTGGGCATATGTGCTAATTTCTTTTTGTTTTCCCATGTATTTGAGATACAAGTCTTCATCAGATATATATATATACACACATACACATACACACACACACATATATGTGTATATACATATATGTGTGTATATATATACATATACATACACACATACACGTGTGTGTGTATATATATGTATATATATATATGCACATATATATATACACACTGTAAATATTTTCTTCCTGGTCATTCACTTAATGACGGTTTTAGATATTAAATAATTAATTTTGCTGGAAACCAGTGTTTTTTGTTTTTTTTTTTTTTTTGTGGTTAGTGCTTTCAGTGTTCTGTCCTACCTTGAAGCCATGAAAATATTCTCCTATGTCTTCTTCTAGAAACTTTATTATTTACACCTTTGAGATGCAAATTTTTTATTTACCTTGAATTAATTTTTGTATATGGTGTGAGTTCAAAGTCAAAATTCTTTTTATGAAAACTAATAGTTCCAGCATAACTTATTGGAAAGATTATCCTTTCTCCACTGAATTGCAGTGGCATCTTATCACAATTCAAATGAACATAGATTTGTGGACCTATTTCTGGTCTATTTATTCTATTTTATGCCACCCAAAGTGCTAGGAGTACAGGTATGAGCCACCATGCCCGGCCCATTTGTTGTTAATTATTGTAGCTTTATACTAAGTCTTAAAAACTGGTGTCATAAGTCTCCACCTTTCTTTTCTTGTTTTGGGTTTGCTGTTGATGATCATCAATATTTTCTTACAAATTTTAAAATAAACTTGGCAAAATTTTACGTGGACACATCCACTCCCTAAACGAACAAAAAATCTGAATATTTAATTTTGATTTTATTTAAACTGTTGAATAACTTAAAAATTAACATCTTAATCTAAGTCAGTTCAGGGCAATAGTATATATCCCACATATATATCTTCATTATTTAGGTCTTTAATTTCTCTCAGCAATCAGTGGTTTGTAGTTTCAACAGTAAAGGCCTTGCACATACCTTGGTACATTTATATGTAAAGTGTTTCATGATTTTTGATGTGACTGTGTATATATGTGTGTGTGTGTATATATATATACATACATATATATAAAATATTACAGAATAAAATAGTAATATAATTTTATTATTGAATTATATAAGGGAAATGCTTGAATGTACAATTGACTTTTGTATATTAACCTTGTGTCCAGCAGCTTTGATAAATGCATTCATTTTTAATAGTTTGTAGTTAGATTATTTTGAAATTTTTATGTGCAAAATGTGTCAGGTACACAAAAAAGCAGTTTTACTTCTTCCTCTTAATATTTTTACCTTTTATTTCTCTTACTTGCCTACATTGCCAGTGACCTCCAATATAGTGAGCAGAACTGGCAATAGTGGACATATTTTTCTTGATCCTAACTTTGGGGGGAAATAATTTAATATTTAACCACCAGATACAAGGACTTTTATAGATATCTTTGAATTTCAGGAAATTCTTGAGGAATTTCTTAAATCATCAGTTTCATTATTTACTTTTTTTGGGGTTCTCAAGATTAAATGTATATTCCTTAATGTGCGTTACCTTTCATTATCTGCCCCGCTGCAGGCTCAGCTCTGAGTACTGTGCTGCTCACATGCCTTAATGGCTTGTACTTGCCATATTTCTCCATCTTAAGTCTTCTGCACGTTGTTTCCACCAATGTGAAACTTCAGTTCCTTCAAGAAGCATTCCCTAACTCTTCAAATACAGGTTCTTTGCTCCAACCCCTGCAATATACACATACATTGCATCCTAAACCTTTTTGTCTCCTGTTTATTTTCATATGTTCTTCATTAGACATTGAGTTCCATGAAGGCGGGACCCTTGTCTCTAGTCAAATTAAATGCTTGCCAGTATCCAACCAAGATCTCTCATGTGGAAATGCTCAATAGATTTTATTTTTTTAAATGAGTGGATGAAACAAAGAAAAAAGGAAGGAACAACTAGCTTTTGGTTAACTGAGAATTCAACACTAGGGTTGTCTCTGTCAAAACCTCAAACACTTACCCCTACATAGGATACATATTATACATGTACTGGCTCCAATAAGCTAGAATGAACTAAAATGTTTTTATAATGTCTTAAGTACATTACAGCCATTAAACAATGATTGTGAAAACGACATAGTGAATTTGATGATTACTGTAACCAATATAAAGAGATGTTAGAACATAGAATGACACATATATTAATAATTGCAACTTTGTAAACTAACATATGTAGGTATACATAAAAAAATTAAAAACCTATGCTACAGTAGTCTCAAGTATCTCCTATTTTTATAATTATACTTTAAAGCAAACGATTTCATGTGCCAACTGACATGACATTATCACAAATTGCTTGTATTTGTGAGACTAGATCATGCATAGATCTTTTATTAAACTATAATAAACAAAAATAAAATCTCTAAATCTGTGAATTTGGGATTCATCCCTACTAGCCAATTCAACACTAAATGTTCTGTTTCACCCTGTAAGCTCTGGGGCTTTTAAGGTGGTTTTGTGTTTGCTGTGTACTGTTTTTCAAAGTTTTGTTGGCTTTATTTTGGACTTTATTGATATTGCATAAACAACTTAACGCTATGGGCTCATTCTTCATGGGTAAAACTATAATTATTGTGAGTACTGAAAATACCAATAATTTCTACATTAACAAGTCGAGAGGATGGCAAGTAGGCAGAGTACTTTGGGATAGTATTTGTCTTTAGCTTCTTGACCTTCTTTACTGTTTGCAAACAGAACAAAAACTAAGGCAGAATAAAACATGAAACAGAGAAGTAGCAGCTGCCTTTAAAGTGTTCTGTTGCCTGCAGATGTTGCCTATCCCCAATAGCATTTGTCTCAGAAACATACAAATTCATGTCTCCTATTTAACTGAACATCTTTCTTCTCTTTATTATATTAGAATGTAAGGAAACAATGATTACTACATAATGTGTAAAATTTAAAATCATTTGTATTCATCTCACAACATTTATAGATATATAGTGCAAAGAGTGTTACATTTTATTTAGAAAAGAGATTTGCCAGTTACTACTTGATTTGGACAAGTCACTTGAACTTCTAGAGTTTCAGTTCCCTGATTTCTAAAATGGAATAATAAAATTTCTAGCCAAATTTATAGATTTCCAAGATGTGATGCTTGCATTTTGTAAATGGATAACAATTGTGCTCTTTATCTGTGATGTGTATTGGTGTATAAATGTGACTTTTCATACATGAACCAATCAACATATGTATGTTATTTTCTGCACTTTTTCACTTAAAATTATTTCATAAATATATTTATGTGTATTAACATAGACTTCATTATCATTATTTTTGAGGTGAAAGTTACTACATTCTGATTATATACCCTCATTTTGGAGGGGTTTTGAAGTCTTTCATTAATTGTGTGGAAAAAATAGCTAAACTTTTATAACCCTGCTGTAACAGGGTTACACCACCTTTTATGCCTGTTACACTGCTTGTACCATCACTACTTCTACCACTATTACTTTTATACTGACAAGAATAAGCTACAGTGACTAATAACAAGTTTTAGGATAAGCTTACTTCGGGCCAGGCACTATACTGGAAACTTTTTACGCATGAACAATTTCAAATCTAACCATATCTCATTTCACTAGTGAGGAAACTGGGGCAGTGAATGTGAAGATATGTACCCAAATTACAATAAGTAGTAGAACTGACGTGTTTGCACTCTTTAATAAGGTAGCTACTTACCATATGGGGGCTATTTAAATTTGAATCTAAATTACTTAAAATTAAATACAATTGCATTTCCAATTCCCCAATTACTCTAACTACATTTACATGTTCAATAGCCACTGGAGCTCTTGGCTGCTGTATTGGAGAGAGTAGATATGGAACATTTCCATTGTATGGCACTAACATTTTCCAGCTCCAAAGTTCGTGCATTGAATCACTTTGTTAAACATTTCTGGTTCTTACACTTCCTATTTTACTTCCTGATAATTCATTCTAATAATTTCAGTAGAAGATCCTAGACCTGAATATGAGGTTTGTCTCATTCTAAATGAAGGTTTGACTCAAATGCAGTACATTCTTTGGTATCTGTAAGTGTAAACATTTTACAAGTATTTTATTCTACTTCATGACATCACAAACTTTCATTTCTCTATCTGAAGACATCTAATTGCTTTATTAACCCTTAAATCTCTCTCTCTCTCTTTTTTTTTTTCTTTTTTTGAGACAGGGTCTCACTCTGTCACCCAGACTGGAGTACAGTGGCCTGATCAAAGCCCACTACTGTAGCCTTAACCTCCTAGGCTCAGGTGATCCTCCCACTTCAGTCTCTCAAGTAGCTGGGCCTACAGGTGCATGCCACCATGGCTGGCTAATTTTTTATGTTTTTTGATGGAGATAGGGTTTTGCCATGTTACCCAGGCTGGTTTTGAACTCCTAGACTTAAGCAATACACCTCACTAGGCTTTCCAAAGTGTGGGATTACAGGTGTAAGCCACAGTGCCTGGCCAAATCTTTCATCTCTGATTTACATAATAGTTTTGTTTTTGTTTTTTACCAAAGAGAACTAGTGATGATATTACAGTACATATATATGTTTGGCCTTTTGCAATTAGCCAAGCACTCCCTTATCTGTTCCATTTAAATCTTCATAACAATGCCTTGCCTGAGCTATTTTGAAAAAAATTATTGTGCTTAGTTTATGGATTTAAAAGCAAAACAAAACTGAGGCTGAGAGAATTTAAGGAACTTGCCCAAAGACATATGGCAGATGCTAGAGCTGAACCTTTTCTTTTATTGCTTTATTTTTGTTAAGTATGCATTGTAAATTATACAGAAACAAATGACATCAGTAACTGGGTTGGATGGAATGGGGAGGTGTGGATGACACTAAATATAATACAAATATCAAAGAACTGCAAAGATAGAGAGCATTGAATATGTTCCCAGATATTAGATTGTTTCTGAATATGACAAGACCACCCAATTTCAACCATTCTTCTACTGGACTTAATTATAATCAGTTATAAATAACACTCCTAACAAGTTTCAAACTCTAGCCTTCTACTACCTGAATATGAGATATTAGCAAATTTCACCCTAGTAACCAAGACATAGAAGATAATTAGAAGAGTAGAAATGCACCATTGTTGATTTCACGCCATTACTCTCCTGTTCATCCTTTCTTTTTTTTTTTTTTTGTTTGAATGCACAAAGCTAATATTTATTGCATGATAAATGAGGAACAAATTAAAGTGTGACTCCAGCTTGTGAAAGTCTTTGGTGTATAAAACTTAGAACGTGACAGATCCAGCTTTGAAAATTATTGCCTCCAAAATTTAGTTACTGTGACAACCAGTTTTATTTAACCAGGCAACGTAGAATCTTTCTTTGTACATTTGTGTCTTTTTAAAAATTTTAATATCTGGAATTTTCAACTTGAATAATTAAAGAAAATTTCTGAAATTTATTTTTTAAGTCATTAAAAAGAACTTACAGAGTTTCACATAAATTGCCTAAATCAGGGGATGGGAACACCTCTTCAATGTAGCATTTATTCTAGTTACAACACAGTTGTTCTAATTTTCCCATAAAAAAAGACTATCGGGTAAAGTTTTTACATTTTAGATTTTTTTAATGTAACAATAGGGATAATTGTATTTACACATAATAAAATTGCCTCTTGTTATTTTCCATAGTACGTTATAACTATTACTTAAGGTAACTGAGTTAGCAGAGGCACATTCCCAATCCTATTAATCCCAATAGAGAAGTACCATATTTGCCAAGTTAGAACATCATTTTGACTTGTCTCTTTGAATCAGCCAATCAACACTGTATTTGGGCAATTTTCCAATTTCTTTGAATTCATTATAATTGGATAATTTTCTCCCATGTATATTGTTATAGAAAGAATTGCAAGATAAAAAGACACAGGGAGCTCAATCATACTGATTTATTAAATTATGAAAGTCCAGTGCACTTTGTTGGACCTAAAATTGTTCAATGTGCTGGTATGCTACCATGTTTTTTTCTGTTGCAGAAAGCAGTTATGATATGTTAAGTTGGCTTTGCTTCATTTATTAAAATTTCATGTTTTCTGAGATAAATAGTTTTTTTGTCATGTTGTGTTTTGTCATATTATTAAGTTTAAAAAGTACAGTATTCCATGATCACGACTCTGTATCTACTTCATCCACAATCCTACTCTTTAACTAGGCTTCTTGACAATGCAGCAAGCTCAGTTAGTGGTTGGTCCTTTCAAAGTAGCACATTGTATCTCATTTTAATATTCTGAATCAGTGCATCATCTAAATGCATTTTGAATAATGCATGTCTCCTACTTTAATTACTTGTTTAATTATCTTTAGTTTGTTTCAAAGCCTAGAGCAACTGCTGTTGCTTGGATGATTAGAAAATTGCTTCCAGTTGCAGAAATCTATTTCCTGTTGTTTCTTCTGGCAGTGATTGCAGATCGGCCTCCCCCGGTTATTCGACAAGGTCCTGTGAATCAGACTGTAGCTGTGGATGGCACTTTCGTCCTCAGCTGTGTGGCCACAGGCAGTCCAGTGCCTACAATTCTGTGGAGAAAGGATGGAGTCCTCATTTCAACCCAAGATTCTCGAATCAAACAGTTGGAGAATGGAGTGCTGCAGATCCGATATGCTAAGGTAACTTGGAATGGCACCATGGGTTTCTTGTTTTATTTCACTTTGTGCCTCCAACAACTAGTGTTGAAATTTCAAACTTTGCCACTAACAAAATGTTAAATGAAGAGTAGTAATATATTTTTAATTTGATGTTTTTTTTTTCAGATGTTTCATTGTATATGATTGAGATGATTTAACTCATAATTTAGTTCATGGCAGTTAATTTAAGGTTATATGGAGGAGAAAAGATTTATAAGAACCTATGAAGGAAAGTAAATGAGGGTTTATGAGAGATTAAATATCTTCAAAGTAGTGCTATGATGCAATTATTCCATAAAGCATCTTTTCAGATATTTACTTGTATCATTTTATGTGCAATATACTTAGATAGTTCTTCTATTCTAAGTATTTGTCTCAGCATTTTGCAATTGCAAAACTATACATGCAAACAAAAGCCATAAAGCAATGTACACCCCGAGTGTACAATTCAAATCAGAATGCTAAATGATGGAAAGCCCACAGGTTTGTGGGAACCATGTAAGGATTTACTTTCACAGGGCATCACATCCCATGCCTGCTCTTACAGGATTGTATTGTTTTGATTTTTCTTATTTTTTTAGGTCAAGATCAAACAAGCTGCTGAGGCACATGAAAGAATAGTCCTGACGGCAATAAACATAAATTTCAGTTGCTTTATTTCCTAGTGTGGGTAGCTCCTTTGGAGTATTGGAGCAGCATCACAGTTCACTTTAAGTGCCATACAGTTAATATGTTGTGCTGCTTTGTGACTATTGTGACTTTGTTATTGCAATTGCCAGAGCAAGATGACAACATTCTTTCTTAATCAAATGTTACTTGAGGATAGTTATTAGCTTGAGCAGAAGTAAATGGGTTTATTATGTTGCTGCTGATTTGAAAGTTGAATGTGTGACCCATGTTTGCTTTCTGTCATTCAGTTTTCAAAAGGGAGGGAGAGTGTTCATTCCAGCTTGAGTTTGGCTTTGTACTTCTTAAACTGTCTTTAAGTTATAGGCTTTAAAACCTGAGAAAGTCAATATTTTAAGAAACAATTCTGTGATGGCTATCCTGTTTCCGTTTATCTCATATATCCATATAGGCATAACTGATAAAATATGAAATAGCAAGAATAGCCATTGGTTAAACTTTATCAGCCTTATTATATGACTTATTAATCATTGATATATTTTAGCAGTAAATATTAATGCTTTGAATTTGAAGAGTTATATGCCTTAACTTAAGAATTATTGTTGCCGAGATTGATAATAATATATGCTAATGCAATTAAATATTTCTTACTATACTGTTAGAACAACCATATAAAATCTTTTTTTTTCTATATTGATATAATATTTTCCTTCAGTAAAAATATATTCAATTAAGGGGAAGTTTCCAGTTAGTGAATTTTAATGTAATTATCCATATTCATGGATCATATACAAACCTGTAATGGCTTTTTCAGCCCAGTAAGCTCTTGATTTTTCCAAATATTTATTTTCTGTCTGCCTTCTCAGCTGGGTGATACTGGTCGGTACACCTGCATTGCATCAACTCCCAGTGGTGAAGCAACATGGAGTGCTTACATTGAAGTCCAAGGTAAATTAAATGGTATATTTACCGTAAATTAAATGGTATATTTACCTTAAAGTAAAGCTTAAAATGCATGCAGTTGTTTACTTACTGGTATATTGGTAAAGTAAATATCCTATTCCTTGAATATGTGTATGAATATGTTATCTGCATTTATATGCTTATCTGTGTATGTATAAACATGTTTTTTTCTTTTTTTGGTCTTTTTCTTACTTTTTAGAATTTGGAGTTCCTGTTCAGCCTCCAAGACCCACTGACCCAAATTTAATTCCTAGTGCTCCAGCAAAACCGGAAGTTACAGATGTCAGCAGAAATACAGTAACATTATCATGGCAACCAAATTTGAATTCAGGAGCAACTCCAACATCTTACATTATAGAAGCCTTCAGGTAGAGTGAAGGAGATGCTTCGTACTTGTTCTTGTTGATTTGACGTTCAATACGCGTGTTCTAACCTGTGTGTCTATCCTTAGCCACGCATCTGGGAGCAGCTGGCAGACCGTAGCAGAGAATGTGAAAACAGAAACATTTGCCATTAAAGGACTCAAACCTAATGCAATTTACCTTTTCCTTGTGAGGGCAGCTAATGCATATGGAATTAGTGATCCAAGCCAAATATCAGACCCAGTGAAAACACAAGGTAAATATTGATTTATGTAACCCTGTGAACCTACTTATCCTTAGATGCTATAATTGCACAGACAAATCACTTGTGTTACCTGCTAGAATTGTACATTTACAGTCTGTGGTTCACATTGCCCAAGTTGCTTAATTAATTTTTAATGTCCAAACACAATGTCTACAAACTTTATTATTTTCTAGACTAAGCATACCAACAGAAGATTGATAAAGAGAACTCTTTCTCATAAAATTATAAAAATGTCAAGACAAAAAATTATATATTAGGAGATGAAAAGTAGAATTATGGTTACCAGAGGCTGGGAAGGGTAGTAGGGTGGGTATGAAGGGAGTGGGGATGGTTAATGGGCACGAAAAAAATAGGCAGAATGAATGAGATCCAGTATTTGATAGCAACAGGGTGCCTATGGTCAATAATTTATTGTCCATTTTTAAATAACTAAAGTAGAATTGGAATGTTTGTAACACAAAGAAAGGATAAATGATTGAGGTGATGGATACCCCATTTACCCTGTGATTATTATGCACTATATGCCTATATTAAAATATCTCATGTACCCATAAATATATAAAAAACATATTATTTACATAATATAAATTTTAAAAATATGTGAATATTTGTGTATTCTCTTCAATTTCCTGAATTTTAAATATAGTGACATGTAAGTGTACAATCCTAGTCATATTATAATTGTATTTAAAATTAACTACATTTTATTTTTTATATAAATTCAGTACTCATAGCCTTCTGGATGAATTTTTAGATTACAACCCTAATCAAGCAATACTGTCTTGAGATCACACGAATGTAATAGACATCTGGAAACTTGTCCTGAATTCCTCTGTCCAGTCAGCCTCCGACAAAGCATGGAGAAAATACTTTAGGTCTTTATTTTGTTTGGCCTGTCTTTCATTGTCAGTTGTATAAGCCATGATATAAGAAGCTTTTAAATGAAAAACACCTACGTTTTGGTCAAAGCTGGGTTCGGAAAACAGATAAAAACGGGCATGTTTAAAGCTGCTTCTAGAACATTTAAAACTAGAAATTTTGTTCCTTTGGGTCACATTTTGGGTATTCTGCATTTTATCTTTTGTGAACAGAAATCATTTTTAGCTTTCAGCAGACTTCTATTTTCATTTCTCCACACTCTTGCTCATCCTATTATTTGAGTGCTCTAATAGGAGTAAAATTAATATACTGGAAAAAAGAGATGAATTTAAATCATTCTTTACCTTTTATTTTTGGGGGAAAAAAAATCACATGCCATTGTAAATTAATGTTCTTGTTGTTGTATTTGTAAAGAAACGTAACTTTAGAGGGGAGTGATTCGAACTATAAAAATATTTTCTCAATATACAGAGGGTTAGTGTTTCTATCTTGAGGAAACAAAGGAATAAAGGGGAAAAATAGACTTGGTTATTTTAATAGAAGCAAGTTATACATAAGATGATTGAGACTTAAACTACGTTGATGGTTTGGGAGAGGGGTCGGCCAGCCGTGTTGCTGTTTTGTTACTTCTAGTATGTACATAAACAGTCTTTTTGGAAGCACTTTTCGTTTCAGAATTTGCAGAAAAAGCACACCGTGTTGTAGAATATACCTATGTCTGTCTCTTGTGTGAATGTAACACACCCATCGATCATATTTGCTATTATGAATCACTTCTCCATGAGCTTTACTATACTTGCACCATGCCTTAAGGCAGTCTGAGGTTTTCAATATTAGATACACATTTGTAAAGAATGTAGAACCTATGACAGCTGTAAAATGAATTTAAACTTTTGTCCCCAGTACAGTGGTCTTCAGCCAGTAGACTCTAACTGAAAGTTTTTGACTGACTACAGCTCAATACTGTTCTGTCATATCCTCACATGCATGATTCTGTAATATGTAACCTCCTTTGTAAGTGAGGAGTGAGTTAGCATTCTATCTGAACAGTCATTTAAGTCTTTTAAACATTTCATTGCCTTTCAACATTGCCTTTGTATGTGCATAGCTAGTGGAACAATGCATCAGTCTGTTCTCAAGCTGATAATAAAGAACTGCCTGAGACTGGGTTATTTAGAAAGGAAAGAGGTTTAATTGACTCACCATTCAGCATGGGTGGGGAGGCCTCAGGAAACTTACAATCATGGCAGAAGGGGAAACAAACACATCCCTCTTCACATGGCAGCAGCAAGGAGAAGTGCAGGGCAAAAGTGGGAAAAGCCCCTTATAAAACCATCAGATCTCACGAGAACTCACTCACTGTCACGAGAATAGCAGCGTGGGAGTAACTACTCCATGATTAAATTACCTCCTACCGAGTTCCTCCGTGACACGTGGGGATTATGAGAAGTACAATTCAAGATGAGATTTGGGTGGGGGCATAGCCAAATCACACCAATCTAAGTATAATGAATCCTTGTCAACTAGAAGACCGCAAACATAGGGAAGCAGGTGTGCAATTTTGAAATCAAAGACATTTTTTAATTCAGCTCTTCAATCTACTAGCTACATGTCCTGGAGCAAGTTAGGCCTTCTGAGTTTCCTCGCCTATAAAATGGGGCTAAATATACCCATTCCTCAGGACTGAACAAGGAATAAATTAACTAACTAATATATAAGTATATAAGATTCAGATTTGTTTTCTATTTTATGCCATAAGATCTGTTATTGGCTTGTATTTCTTTTAGTGTCAGAACTAAAAGTAAAGGAAGTTCATAAAATTTGTGGATATCATAAAACCGAGAAAGCCAGCCAGTATGCCAAATGAGAGAATCAGAATTAAATATAGCTCAACAGATTGGAGTGATGGGAGAGTGCTAACTATTAAAGTTAATGGAGCAAATTAAAAAGTCTGGTACTTGAAGTTGGTTTAAAAAATTAGCTGTAAACGGATAGACTAAAGACACCAGGCTTAAGGGAAGTATATGTGAGTGTGTCAGGGATTTAGGGGTGGGCTGACATTAAATTTAAACACCTATCTGAACTTACTGAGGGATGTAGTTGCCAAGAGAACAAATGTAGTCTTAGCTGGCATTAGAATTATGCCTGGATCAAGTAATTTTCCTCTTCTTTCTTAGAACTGTTCAGTTCATGAATGAAGTAATGTGTTTATTCTGGACGCTACAGTTTCAGATGCACTTTTAAGAGGAAGAAAATAAGGATAGTCAATGAAGCTGCATGAAAGGCTGAAAATCACATCATAGGAAAAGACATCAAGGATCTTGGCATGGTTAGCCCAGAAAATACTAACATCAGAGCAGGCATGACATCTTTTCCTTAGCATTTTAAGAGACTGCCATATGGAGGAGTTATGCTTATTCTAGCTTGAGGCAACAGAAAAGGACCCATGAGAAGAAGTAAAATTGAGGCACATATCTTGTCTAATTCTTGGGCTTCATTTGAGGCTGTAAGCCCAGGATTATAACCATGATAAGAACCTGGGGAATAAGCTGCACAAAACTTCATTGGAGGGAACAGAGTGCATACGCAGTAAGGAGAAAATGAAGGTGAGAAAATTGGGGAAGGACTTGTTGGACAGTGATTCATAACGGAACGGGCGTAACTTCTCTAACCATTTCTGAAATATGGCTGCAAAAGAATAGTCCCCAAGTGGAGATACTTATGAATGAGCTGGGGTCAAAAGCTAAAGGTGCACAGATGTAAGGCACAGTTCCCAATACAGGAGTCAGGTAGACCTATGTCACGGTTGGAGTTAGAGCCTTGTCATGGGATAATCAAGTGTGCTTTCCCAAAGACAAGATTTGATTATGTAAGGAAGGTGAGAAGAGTATCTGGCAGGTAGGGGTGGTAGTGGTCATTGTCGCTGAGATGCAGCTGCTGTTACCATTGTTAGTAACTACGACTCTTCACCCATGTGTCCTGTGTGTGTAGCATTCTTGAGCCCTAGTTATAAAATAATATGTACAGGCCAGGTGTGGTGACTCACGCCTGTAATCCCAGCACTTTGGTAGGCCAAGGAGGGCGGACCACCTGAGGTTGGGAGTTCGAAACCAGCCTAACCAATATGGAGAAACCCTGTCTCTACTAAAAATACAAAAAATTAGCCAGGCGTGGTGGTGCATGCCTGTAATCCCAGCTACTTGGGAGGCTGAGGTTAAGAGAGTCACTTGAATTCAGGAGGCAGGGGTTGCAGTGAGCCAAGATCATTCCATAGCTCTCCAGCCTGGACAACAAAAGCAAAACTCTGTCTCAAAAAAGAAAAAAAGAATATGTACAGATACACGAATTTAACAGAATATACATACACCATAGCTAAGATGATACCAGTTATTATACATGAGTGGGGCCTGGATGATCTCCCTTCAGATGTTGTGTGTACAGAGTTTTAACATTGGGGGATACAGTTGGCTGGAACAGTGAGGTTTTCTTTAAGTCTAATTCTGAATGTTGGGAAAGACCTTTTACATTGTCATACATTTCTTTCAGGAGAAAGAGAACAAAAACAATAACAGGATCAATTCATAAACTTCTTAAAATTATATTATTAGGCATCACTTTCCCTCTTTCTCTCTGATGTGAACATTTCTATTATAATATTATAGACTGCTGTTGCTGTTTTCGTGAAGGAACTGAATGGCAGGTTTATCTCAAATCAGAGGAATTAGAGATTGGGATGAAGATTATGGCAGCTACATATACAATGGCTATTTCTGTATTTGAAGATACTTTCTGAAAAGCAGATGATTTTGTGAGGATGGGAGCTCACATACGAGGGAAATATTTGGAAGCTGACATAATGTGTGTGTTTTTCATACATGAATACATTTTAATTGAATCTATGTTTATTAAGCAACACCTATGTTTACGGCACTGTGCTATGTACTATTGGTCCACAAATACTGGCCCAATTCCTGCTCTCAGGAAAAATGCTTGTTGTGTCTTACCACAAGACAACTTTTATCACAGCCCTCAAGATTAGCTGCCTTTGATGTCACCATTTGAAGCACAAGGAAACAGAAAAATAGTGATGTTAAGAAATTGTCCCAATGTCATGCAGTTTTTAAGTTGCCAAGGTGGGGTGCAAACCCAGGTCTGTTTTCCTCCGAGTATTCCACTCTTATCCTAGAGATGGATGGCAGCTTAAATCATAGGAGCAATTGAGACCAGTGGGTAAGGAAGAGAGGGGAAGGCGATGATCGAGTGTGGAGGCTGTGATAATAGTTATCCTGAGGGTATGTCTTAGCCAAAAATATTGGTAAAGTAAGATGAAGTATGGGATGCCAGAATTACCTCAGGGTTTTTTTTTTTCATCTTGCTTATTTATCAGCTTAATTCCTAGGTTAAGTATAAAAACAACCAAACAATATGTAAGCGTGTCCGATACCACTCTTGATGTCATCTCTCCCACTTGCCCAGCTTCCCTCGACTTCATCAGAGATACTTAGCAATCTCATTCTTAAATTCATGTTTGTGCTTTTGACCCAGGATCAATTCTTGGAAGGTATTTAATGATTCAGTAAATTAAAATTGTCACTTTAGTTGTTTATGTAATGGGGAATGTTTGCAATATAGTGCCAAAATACAATACTTTGAGAAAGAGAATTCTGAAGTCCAAAAATAATATTTTCTTCTCTTCCTCCCATGCATTCCCTGTTACTATTATAAACAAAGCAAAACATCTGTGTTTAGAAAACCACTTCAGAAATGGGCAAATTTTTTTTTGAGTATAGACTTTAAGAAGCTTAACAAAACCCTTATAAATTAACATTAGTAGCTATTTCATTCCTACTGTGTTCTTGGTTTACTTTCTAAAATTTGGGGGCTTTTGAGATTAAGAAGTCTTAATTAAACCTTCGTTACTGTGATACAGTAGCTAAAAAAATCATCAGTAAAATGGATGTTACATACTTTTTCCTCTTGAATCTAATCAGATTTATTTTATTTCACTTTCTTGGTGGCTTTCTGTATCACCTCCATTGTAGCCACTAACTTACCATGTACCTTATATGAGAAGATATCCCAGTTCATCTTAAAAGATGTAAAGTATCTGACTTCTTTCTGTTCTTGCTTTTCACTAACTGTATCTCCTTTCTTTCCATTGCTTAGCCACTCTGCTGCGATTTCATTCACTTTTCTTTCTTGCGTATTTAGGATCACTACAGAAGGTTTTAACAAACTCAGCGGGGACTGCATAGTGCCCTCATTTTCATCAGGAAAGTGATCCTTATGTGGTAGCAGGAGCCACTAAACGTTGCGATTTGCCATTGTCTTTGCTTCCTGCTCTCTGACTTTCTGTAACACATTTACTCTGCATTCTCTCTCTGTGTGTCTCCATTTATCTCTCTCCCCTCTTACTTTCCAGAGCCTAATAAAAAGGTTTTTTTTTCCTGTATCACAGCCTGGCTTGGAGTCCTGTTTACTGAGAGTTGCTATGAATGAAAGGTTCGTTTTACCATGCTTTCATTCAGTTCGGTAACGTTGTGTAGAACCTGACACCGTTTTCTTGAATTGTTGTAGATGTTCCACCAACAAGTCAGGGTGTGGACCACAAGCAGGTCCAGAGAGAACTGGGAAATGTTGTCCTGCACCTCCACAACCCCACCATCCTTTCTTCCTCTTCCATCGAAGTGCACTGGACAGTGAGTTGTTGTTACAATATTTGATCTCAGTTTTAATAAGCAGGTGACGTCCGTGAGATCATTGCAATGCATATAAAATGTAACTATCTGTTCCCTATTTGTACATCAATGATAGATAACTTTATAGTGTAAGCCCTGTTGATTATAGTAGCTATTAGTTTGGCTTTAAACAGAGAAAAGTTGCATCTTGAACGTATTTTTTCCTTTTGTGCCGCAGTAGTGAACTTGACCTGTCTCAGGAAGGAAACACGTAGTATTAGCTATGATATGTAACTTGTGATAGGACCATTATTACACAAACTTTTTTAGCTTAGAAATATTTCCAAGTAGTATTAAGAAGGCTTTTAAAATCAGGGAGTAGTCAAACATTTTACCTTCTCATCCCCTTGACCCAGGAATGTCTTACGTGAAATGTCAGAACTGCAGTGAGGCCTCACATTTCTGCATGAAGCATAGAACTTAATGCCATAGAAATTCGTATCACCTACATAAGCAGAATATGTATTAAAAAAGAAAAGAAACTCATATCACCTTACAAACGATAGTAAATTCTTTTCAGTGTTCTACTTATTGAATAAGTAGAATATTTAGCTGAAGATTCTTTTGGATTTTCTAGGAGCACATTCATGTTATCCATAAATACTGATTTTTATTTTTTCCTTTCTAATTCCTACACAATTCTTGTGTAAGAATGTGAGATGAAGAAAGACAGAATGTTTTGCATTTTATAACATTTCATTTTTATTATTTTCTAATGAACCAATAAAATAATATGAATAATTACATTTTATGTATCTTTTTAATAGGTGGATCAGCAGTCTCAGTATATTCAAGGATATAAAATTCTCTATCGGCCATCTGGAGCCAGCCACGGAGAACCAGAGTGGTTAGTTTTTGAAGTGAGGACCCCAACCAAAAATAGTGTGGTTATCCCCGATCTCAAAAAGGGAGTCAACTATGAAATTAAGGCTCGCCCTTTTTTTAATGAATTTCAAGGAGCAGATAGTGAAATCAAGTTTGCCAAAACCCTAGAAGAAGGCAAGTATGATGAAGTGTATGATTTCCATGCATTGCAGTATATTTGTTAGGATTTTATTAGCTTAATTAAAATTGTTATAATATTAATAGTGGCATCAATTATTAACTTTCTTGATATTGAACATACATCTTGCTAAAAGTATTTGTTTATTTAGAAAACTAGAAAAGCAAAATGCTATACAGTTGACTTGCTTCAATAGCGGCCTACATACAAATGTGCAAATGTGAACATTATATTACTTAATGGCATATAGAGAGAATTTCATTATTTGGAACTGTCACATTTAAAAATGAAATTGTTTTCTGTTTGGTTTGTTTTCCATTCAGCATTTTCTATTTATTTATTTTGATCCATAATTTGTAAGCAAGGTGAATAATGTGTTGATTTGCCCAGGACTTTCTGGGATTACCATTTTCTTCTTAAATCTCATCACGCGTAAAACACCTCAGTTCTAGACGAACCACTATAGCTGGCCACCCTATACCTAGAAAGTAAACAATGTTTACATAAAGGTAAAAGATGACATGAAATAACAGCAGGATTTTCCCCAACATGTCTCTGTCACTTTGGCTGTATCAATAATTATCATGAATGATTAACATTCATTGTCATACTTTTGAACATTTCTGGAGAGAACATGAGACTGGAGTTACAGGGTGGAAGGAATAGAAGTTGTCCTAGGATGTCTAGTGGAGAGAAGGTATTTAACTTTGGTTATGGAAAAGTTACAATGGCAGAGTTGGCACTGACTGAGGAACAACTTAGGTAATTTGGGACTATTCAGACTTGGATGAGATACATCTTTAAAACATATGCAACTGGGCATGGTGGCTCATGCCTGTAATCCCAGCACTTTGGGAGGTTGAGGCAGGCGGATCACCTGAGATCAGGAGTTCCAGACCAGCCTGGCCAAGGTGGTGAACCCCGTCTCTACTAAAAATACAAAAATCAGCTGGGCGTGGTGGTGGGCACCTGTAATCCCAGTTACTGGGGGCGCTGAGGCAAGAGAATTGTTTGAACCCGGGAAGGGGAGGTTGCAGTGAGCTGAGATCCCGCCACCACACTCCAGTCTGGACAACGGAGCAAGACCCCATCTAAAAAAAAAAAGAACTTGCATATATTAATATAATATTATTATATTTATTATCGGGTTTTGGTAATACCTGCTTTCGATGTTCTCTAGCACATTCTAATATCCTACCTTTTAAAACAATAGCACCCAGTGCCCCACCCCAAGGTGTAACTGTATCAAAGAATGATGGAAATGGAACTGCAATTCTTGTTAGTTGGCAGCCACCTCCAGAAGACACTCAGAATGGAATGGTCCAAGAGTACAAGGTAATACATGTATATTAATATCCTGATGGACAGCCCCCGCCATCCACAAAGAAAAGGCGAGCTGGTATTTGTTTATGGGTATTTGGCGCCATCTGCTGGTCCGAGTAGCAACATGTAAAATTATTTTTTAAACATTTTCTTGTTTATTCAATTATTGTGTTTCTGATTCAGTTGGTCTGTCAGGGGCCCTTGCACATATATTTTGGTGAATCTTTTGGCGATTCTGATGTGCATCCCTAGTTAAGACCCAAATAAGACTATACATGTTCTTCTGAGTAGCAAATTAATCTGTACAGTAACCAAGTATCCTGAGCCTGATTTTATTTTATTTTCAGAAGATTTTTTAAAACAAATTGAGAAACCTCTTTATGAAATTTGTATATATTAACAGTGTATTTTTAAAAGTATTTACAAGACTTCCATAAGTGCACTGTGGATGTTTTAAGATATTTCAAATAAGATTTTCCAGCATAATTGAGTCATTAAAAGGTAAAAGTCTCTGTACTTTTAAGTGCTTTCTTAAGAGTTTCTAGGTTGTTTCAATAGTGGAGAGTGACAAGATACTATGTGCTAGTCTAGAAAAATAGAATGCTATAGAAGATTTTTAAGGATTTAAAATGAGGTGATGTCTCAGCTCTCAAGCTAAATTTGTAATGTAGGCATTTTCCCCTAAGAGTCAGAACTCGTTTCTCTCCTGAAGAAATGCAAAAGGGTAGACTTCACTTAACTTCATGGTCAATTTAAAATAATAAAATGCCTTTCAGAACCTGATTGACTGGTACAAAATCAGTTTGTGGCTTCAGTTCGGCTGCATAATGTAATTGGAGAAAATAAAGTCACAAAAGAGGCTTTATTTCCAGATGGTCAGCTCCTGGTATAGGGTCCAACCATTTCTTGGTGTTATGTATTAAAACTATATTAAAATAATATTAACATTCAAAGAAAAAAAGAAAGGTATTGTGCAAATGATGGAGGACACTGGTATGCTTAAATTTCTTTTAAATCTCACTTCCTATTACAGTTTAGACAATTGTCTACTTAAAGTTAATGGTATATATTGCTTGAGGACATCATAAAGTATATGGAGTATGTTGGCCAGGCATGGTGGCTCACGCCTGTAGTCCCAGCACTTTGAGAGGCTAAGGCGGGCAGATCATCTGAGGTTAGGAATTCAAGGCCAGGCTGGCCAACATGGTGAAACACCTTCTCTACTAAAAATACAAAAATTAGCTGGGCAGGTTGATCCCAGACTAGACTTGGAGTTTCCTACTCATTTTTGTTTTATAGTATCTGGTCATCTGTGTCATGCCTAGAATGCAAATGTTGAATGATTATTGTTCTTTATCTGTGTAGACACAGCTATCTGCAAGGTACTTATTTATCTGGGAAATAACATCTTGATGTTAAAAAAAATAATGAAGTGGTCTGGTAGAAACTAGTTCCTTCAAGCACAAATTTGTAGACTTACCTGATATAACCTTTTAAAAGTATATGAGAAAGTAATAAAGACGTGTTGAAACTACTTTTAACATTAAATTTGACTAGAAGATTGTTTATAGAACTAGATTCTAGGGAAAAATAACTTTTGAAAGTTCTTATGGTAGTGCATGACAGTTTTGCACTCTGTCTAGGTCTAAAATTTCAATCCTCTGTTGATCTTTGCATTAATTTAGGTAATTTACCAGCTTGATTTTTGTTATGTGCTTCTTCCAGGTTTGGTGTCTGGGCAATGAAACTCGATACCACATAAACAAAACAGTGGATGGTTCCACCTTTTCTGTGGTCATTCCCTTTCTTGTTCCTGGAATCCGATACAGTGTGGAAGTGGCAGCCAGCACTGGGGCTGGGCCTGGGGTGAAGAGCGAGCCTCAGTTCATCCAGTTAGGTGAGCGTCAGTGCAGATCTAGTTTGACAATCTATCACTCCACCATTCGTCCCGCTTTGCCTGTTTGCATTTGGTTGAGCCACCCACCATTGGTAGTTTAATAGAACATGGAATATGGCTTAGAGCTACAAAAAGGTGTTAACTGTATTTAAAATATAGTTAATAGGGAGGGGGAGAGAGAGAGAGAGAGAGAGAGAGAGAGAGACTAGATGTAGATATATAGACATTAGATATCTCAACTAAACTTGGACATATCCAAGCACACATTTTTGATATTTCAAGCAAGAGGCTGTCAGTATTCAATGTTATCCTAATCCTGTCCTATATACTTTTTATCTATTCAACAAATACTGTTAATTGAGCATCATGGATAAGTCTGTGAACATGAAAGACATCCTGCACCTTCATGGAACTCACAGTTGTTTGGATTTAAAATCAGACAAACAAGCAAACTTCTGTTTAAAACTTAAACTAGGTATTGGAAGTTTATAGCAATGAACAATCAATATTCACATGTAGTGTGTATTTAAAATTGCAATTGTTATCATAACAAAAGAAAGATTGCTATGTCAAAGAGCATTGAAACAGGTTTATATGCTGATTGGATAGAAAGTTAAATACAATTTGTGCCTCTAATGTGGTTAGATGAATTTAAAAAAAACTGACATCGAAAGCTTCGTTACCACAGTTTATCCTAGGCAATACGGCGTGAGCATAAAGTACATATTAGTAAGTTCATGCTAGTAAAATCTAAAACAATAACAAAACAATGACAAGATGCCATTTTAACTGAAAAGCAAGAAGAAAAGTTCAAATGTTAAGAAGCCGCATTTAAATTATGAATGATGCCAAGAAGTGTCTGGCCCCTTCAGGTCTTTTCTTCCAGATCAGAAGTGAAGCAGTAGTAGTATTTTATTAGTGGTAAAATGTTAGTATGTGTTACTAACGTTACAGTCCAGTTGTTAAATCGTCAAAAAGGATTATATGTATGAAGCTTTATAATTCAGTTACATACTATTTATGTGTGTTAATAATATTGATGACATCCTGGAAATTATTTCAAAACAAAATTAAGAAACACTTGGTTTTCATAAACTTTGTTGCTATACATAAAGAACTTTGAACTTCTGATTTATTTTGAAGACCATTATTGGTGTTCCATTATTTAGACAATGCGAGTTGCAGTCATAGACACATTTGCAGAATTTCTGTCCTATAATACAATAAAGTCTACCAAAGTCCACCTATGGGGTGGGGACTCTGTTCCACACAGACATTGAGGATCAGAGGTGGATGAGTTAGCCTCTTTATCACGGGGCTTCTGAAATGGACCCTGGGCCTGCAGAAAGAAACACGAGTCTATGGGGGGTTTAATGGTGCAGGTCTAGACACGGTGCACATCACTCCTCGCCAGTGTGACTGCAAGCAGGTGAATGGAGCTCACTACAAAACTAAGCCATTAGCTAGGAAGCCTCCTCCCAACAGCTCTATTATGTGAGAGTCCCATTCAAGCCTGTAGGGAAAAACTTGCTGTCTCTATCACAGTCACAGGCTAAAATTTGATTTTTGCACTTGGGTTACCACTAAAGAACTTACTCATATAACCAAAAACGTCCTGTTCTCCAAAAACTGTTAAAACAAAATAATTTTTTAAAAAATGATTATATATAGAAATAAAACTTTTAAACAAAAATATCTCCTGGTTTGTTTCCAGCAACACAGGAAACTGTAACAAAACAAGTTGCTTCATGCATCTGTTGCACATTTACATAAGGTGGAGGAAAACAGTTTATATTGAGAAAATAGCTGATATTCTAATATTTGCCCAATTTTGTTAAATTTCAGTATTAATGTATTAAAATTGAAGTGATAAGTTAACTTTGTAATGATTCAATATGTTGTTGTTGTTTATCTATTTTTATGACCAAAGATATTTTAGTTGTATTTTTTGGACAATAAATTGGGAAAATGACTATGTGTCATTTTATTTATTTAAGATTTAAATCACAGGGGCTTAAGGGCCAAATTGGTTTCATTGAAATTACAAATATGTTCCATTTTTCCATATCTTAATATAGGCTCAGCTGCAGTGAGACAAAGATTGAGATAGAGAACGGCTGTTTGAATTCATTAGTCATACCACACTGGAGTCTGTTAAGTGCATCTGCTTGCTTGCATAGGACCTCTGTTGGCTGTTTCCATGTTATCTGAGGCTACCCAACTTAACCTTGCACAAATAGCCATGAAATCTATAAACCTAGCAGATACAAAGAATGTATTAGGAATAAGAAGAATAGGTCTGCCCGATGAACTTTAAGAGGATGAAGTGCTCTTAGGATAACTGGAGGTAATAAAAGAGTCTGGAACATGACAAAAAACTTTCATTCAACAAACAGAGAAAAGCAAGTAACTGCTTGTGAAAATAGGTTTTTCAGCCTTGACCCTCTGTGGAATGAGATCTGGAATTCTGTTCAAGAAAAAAGCAAACTGAAAAATCACACACACTCATACAACATGAGAAGGAATTTAGCCATTTTGCTTGAAAGGGGTGCTGTTTTCCTAAAGGCTGTTCCTTAATCATTGAATGCTGCTTATTTTTCCTTCCAGTTTTCTTATTAAGATGCAATGTCATTTAATAAGAAAAAATCCATTGAAAGAAGAATCCATAAAAAATGTTATTCATATGTAATGAGGTATATCAATTATTTTTCTGGAAAAAAATGTATTTTTGGACTGAAAAATGTTTCTGTCTTAAAGCAGATTGTATTAGCAGAATTGCTGTATATCTTTCTAATTTGGTCTTAAGATCTCTCTTTGCAGAGTGGCTATAATCTCTAGTCCTACCTTGACAGGGCTTTGGAGAATTTGGTTGTGGGTGTTCACTTTGTGCCTTTCACAGGATGCTTCTTAATCCTGGCAGACAGCATAATGCCTTAGTGTTCAACCCATGACCAGGTACCCCTTGCACAGCAAACTTATTTGTACTGGGAGATGTCCCTGCGACTCCTATCTGACCTGTGTCCAGCTTATTCCTGTCAATATACGCCCTTCTGAGAGAGCCTTGACTCGGAGGAAAGTTAAAACCTCCCAATGTGCTGCTTAAATGAGACTCAGGGAAGGTAACACAACAAAAGCACATGAAATCACCAAAGGAGTTTATTACTCACAGGTCCATGAGCCAGAGGGTGTGCCGACAAAGGCAGATGAGAAGGCCTCCAGGGCAGTGTGCTCAACCAGCAGGTGGGGATCCAGAGAAGGAAGACCTGGGGTTGGAGGACTTTTTGCTGTTGAAGGCATTACGTAAGCAGGTTTCCTTTGGGAAGTTCCAACTGGTGGGTTCTTAGTGCAAATGGTACAATTTCCATTGGGTCACACTGTCTGAGCATGGTCACTGTGGCATATCTACACAGTCCATGTGGGGTGTGAGGTCACTGGGGTGAGTCAAGTAAGTTGTATCTGCATATCCTATAGGTAGGTTGTCACTATAAGTCAGCTGTATAAGGCAGATATCTGGACTGACATGTTGAGGAACTGGAAGGAGGCAGGGAACTTGAAATTGTCAAGGATGAAAAACCCCGATTCTGGTATGAGGTTAAACTTAGATTCAAAATCAGTGCTGGGGCCACATAAAATGGTGAGAACTCATGACAAGAATATATATCAGAAGCAAATGATTTAATAGTTGTAAGAAAGCACAATCCTAATGAAATGAGCCAACACCTTCTTGTTTCACCAGATATGGTGGGAGAAGAACATCAAAATTTCAGACAGAGCTGGGAATTCTGCTCTGGGCATCCTCGGAGTTGATAACGCTCAATGCCAACAAACTTGGATATTGCTTTGATGATACAGCCTCCAGTTTTCTACAAAACCTTTGCAGACCCCTTGTGTGACTTGGTGTTATGGTGGGCTTGAAAAAACTCAGTAGGCTTAAAACATAAATGTAAACTAAGTACATTTTATTAGCCGTATATTCCATCAATTTTTAATTATTGAATCAAAATGGCCAGCAGAAAATATGATCCCTTTTGGCTATTTATAACCCTTGATATTATAATTCTTTTATGTATTTGACATTATTTTATTATATCTATTGCTCACCATGATTATTTTTAATGGAGAGATTATCCATGACTCTTTCAATGGTAACATTATCTTAATTTTTCGTTGGGTGTTATTGATCCTGAATTTTATAGGTCTTTCTGAACTTACGTTAGGTAATGTGTTTCTAAGACAATTAAATGTCTTACAATGTAGTGTTAGCATTGATGGTACACACACATGCACACACATAGAGACTTTTCCATATCTAGCATAGAGAGGAAATAAAATTGTATTTCTTTTTTTTTAGAACATACTATTTAAGGATGCCTATAGAAGTCTGAAAAAGTTCATGTCTTGTCTGTACACACTTATTAAATATTCCTTGTTTGTACATGTATTATTTGTATTTGTATTAAAGTATTTCATTTTTTAGTGTTATGTTTTTGTATTTTTCTCAGTTAGCTAGCACTGCCCTGTGCGACTTAATCTAAGCGGTAACCTGCAGAGCTTTTTGGATTAACAAGAGAAACAGCGTGCCATTGCTTTTTTTTAAGCATGATCCTGTAAAATTATGTCACACTTGCTTTGAGTTAAAATAAATTAATTGTGCAATTTTCCTGAAAACAGTATGAACTATTTTATTTGATGATGGTGAGTGGTATGGGACGAAAAACAGAAATCATCATCCAGAAATTAACAAAATAATGGCAGCCACAAATGAGTTACAAAGGAGTGCGTGCATTATTGCATTGAGTCTTAAACCCAAATTAATCAGAGGATGGCTTTTCAGATTCCCATGGAAACCCTGTGTCACCCGAGGACCAAGTCAGCCTCGCCCAGCAGATCTCGGATGTGGTGAAGCAGCCCGCCTTCATAGCAGGAATTGGAGCAGCCTGTTGGATCATCCTCATGCTCTTCAGCGTCTGGCTCTATCGACACCGTAAGAAGAGGAATGGACTTACTAGTACTTACGCGGGTATCAGAAAAGGTATTAGCTTCTCCCAGGTTTTCTTATTTAAACGTTTATAAAACTCTTGATTTTCTATTTGATTCCAAATTATTCATGGTGATGCATAGCCTCTAAAAATTACCTTCATATATAGAGGGCCCAGTTCCTTTAAAACAGATTTCACCAAGGTGCGTCTAGCTTTGGCTGTTACACCATTTTCCTTTTTTCTTAGGGAATTATATTATTGCTTTACATTCTTGAGGGAAATTTTTAATGTCCTTGTTATAGGAATTATAAATGCAAGCTTTGAGCTGTCTCACCTGGTTTCGTGGGAGACGTTGTTACCTTTGTGAAGCACAATAGAGAATACTGCTATTTGATTATTTATAAAATGCTCCTTTCTTGGTGGATATGGAAGGCATGATGAGTGATGTACTTTTGCTTACAGAGATAAGAGGGTTAGTCCATTTTTATTATTATAGTTAAAGTTACAAAATTGAATATATTTATGCTGCTACTTAGTGATGGTGATTTTGTTACAAATGTGTTTAAGTTTTTAAAAAGATAGCTTATTTGGCCACCATTATTATTTAGAGTTTTAAAGATGACCCAGATACGCCAAAGTTTTCATAGCTACCTTTGCTACTTATCCTTAAACTCTGAAGACTGCTGATATTTTTGTGTTTTTTATTCTCAGAGGAGATTGTTAACAGTGTCAGACAGACAAACCTCCCTGTTCCCTAAATATAGTCATCAACTCTGGGCCTCACATATGTGCTGTAGGGGAGATGGCTGTAAATCCCAGTTTTCAGGAACAGTTCAGTTTACGTCATTAGTCCAACAAGATCATTTCTAGTGCTCCTTCTTGCTCTCAAAATTGTACTGACTTAAATGGCAAATTATACAAATTATAGGGCCCGTCCTTCAGTCTGATGCAACAGCTTTGCTTTGCTGCAAAGCACATTTAAAGAGGATTTCCAATAAAACACTGCCTTCCCATCACCAACTATTTCCTCCCTAATTGTCTACATAAGTGAACATTTCCTACACATGTTGGCCAGATTGTTTCTCCAACCAATTATATGGCAAAGTCAGAATTTTTCATTTTAGCTGGAATTTGAATGTCCGTATGCATAGATAAAACAGTGTGGGACAGCAGTCTCAAATATCTGTGTTCTCCGTCACAAGAAGACTTAGCTAGAAAGAGTCAACACAAATGCATCCCTAATACTATAAAAATAAATCTCCTTGCCACCTGCCTGTGGCTCAGCAGCAATCTCTTCATGTACATACATTTGCTTTAGCATTATCATCCTTAAATATGTTTTTTTCAGATATGTGTCCTATCTAGGGATGAAGCAGTATGTCAATACTCCCGCCTGTGAAATGGAAAATGAGGGCTTGAAGGTTACTGAAAAGAGAACTGGTGCTCATTATGTATACAAAGTAGAAGAATGTCAGGCACATGTTACCATATAAAACCTCTGACTAAATATAATTGTAGACAAGGGGTTTTGGGGTGTTTTTGTGTGGTGGAGACAGGAAGGGGTATGATGTTGGGGGTAGATGATGTTTGGAAATCTGATTTGAATGAGTAAAAGAAGGACTAATTAACATATAGATATGGAGTCTCTTGAATTCTTCATCAAAAGACTTCCATCATCAGCTATGTTTTGCAAATAGCCAGTTAGTGGACTCCTGTGTTTCTTATCACAATGAAGTGCCATAGCTACGTGATTATAATAATTTAATGCTCTACATTGTCTTGAAATATAAAAGTGTGACATGCAGCTCTCCTTCCTACTGAAATGTTTCTTTTCCTTTACTAACGTACTTTGAGCATGCTGACAAATGCCTATGTGCTCTTTGTGCAAAACCTATTAAACTAATACCATTGCCCCTTCAACTTAGCTTGTGTTTAAGCAGAAATCATAGAACATAATTACAAATGTAATTTGATGAGCATTTGATTCTGCTTTCTTCACTTTGTTCTGTTGACCCTTTTTCATAATTTTGTTTCCATGCAATTTTTTTAAGTGCATTTTGAGATCTTAAATTTTCCATGCCAAAATCAATGCCGGGTCATTTTAAGAAAAATAGAAAGTGAAATATTTTAAAGAATAAAACTTGTAAAAGAGACTATTAACCTATAAAACTTCAAGGCAGAGCGTAACTTTGGGGGAATCGTGAGCATATTTAACATTTCCCCTTTACATTTAGCTATCCGTGTGATATCTGCCAGTTCACAGGGTACCTCCTGTCCACATGCATTCACGTATTGCACCAGCATCACTTAGGTACACAGAGAGTTTATTATATTATTGGAAGCTTTGAAAATTAAGTTGTTATTTGGTGTGCTAGCAGTGAAAATTTCATTTACATTGACCTCCTTTTCATCTCTTCTTCAATTCCTCAAAGTGGGGTTAGCAGTTAGAAGAAGTAATGACAAGGACCTTTCATATTTTCCTGGTGTCCTTGTGATTGCAAATTAATGTTCAGGCACTCCATTCCTGCTTGAATAGCTTTAGTTTCAAATGGACCTTTCATTTTTTTTTTTTTTTTTTTTAATGAAGACTTGTTACTATGGCTCTGAATTTTTAAATGCAGCTAAATTACACTGACTCTCTGAAAAGACCTGACTGAAAGAAAACACAATAAGATTCTTAAGACAGGGATTGCTGTGCAGCAAACGAAGGCCAGGGTATAAATTGGGGACACAGCATTGAGGTTTTTGCTTTTGTTCTTTCTAGTATGCTCAGAGATAAAGTGGTTTGGGAAGAAGTGACAATTGTAGAGGATGCTATAGTGTTTCAGTTTGCAACCCCAAATGCTCCCATTCTCCAGTAAATTTCTTGGAGATATTCAAATGTGAAAAAGAAAATATATTTCTGGAAGCGTTTTGATACATAATAAGTAATCAATATTCTAGTTTGTTATACTAAAGATTATTTTAAAGAAACTTTAATCTTGGAGGGAATAACATGTGTTTCATTGCTTTTTTTTTAACCAGAGCAGCGTTTACTTTATTTTAACATGAAGAGATTGGAAATAAGTCAATCTCCTCCCTCTGTGAAATGACATGGAAATTGCTCTGGCATTATCCAACCCCCCAGGAATGAGAGAAGATAGGAAAAGTGGGGGAGGAATGGCTGCTACTTTTGAGGTCTGCAGTTCAATTTCAGGCATTATTGATTAGATTAAGATTTATAACTGCAGAGAGTGTGAAGGTTTTCAGAGAGGTGTTATTGTTCTATTGTTTAGCTTCTACTGTGGTATTAAAAGAATGTCCAGCCTACTTCTAGGAAGCTTCTAAAAGTAAACTCAGATAAAGAAATTCTAATTTAAAACTCAACTTTTTTCTGTCCCTTCTCAATTTTTTATGATGATAAAAATGTCATTTATATGATAAATGTCAGGCATTTCCGCTTAGTAAACAGTAAAGTTTTATGGTTCTCTTTTATTCGATTCCTCTTTTCCTTTCCTTTCGTTTTATTCGTTTCTTCCTCCCCTTTCCTTGCCTTTCCTTCTTTTCCTTCTTTCTCTCTCTTTCTTTCTCTCAATGTTGAATACGTAAGTGCACCTAGTAGTTCACTTTAATAAGCATTTACTTTTAGATTTCTAGATAAGGTTTCAGCAAGACTCTGATAATACTTGTTTAAGAATCCATCATCCTGTGTTTGGAGATGATTAATAGTGGAGGATTCCTGTTTGTACTGAAGCCATGGGCTAAGTCTGTGTTACTAAATGCAGGGTCATTCACAGGCTAACCTAGCACCATTCCCCTCCTAAGCATGCTAGAATGTCAGATGTTTCAAAATGGTACCTGTAGAGACAAGCTCTTTTTTTAACCTCAGAGTTGGTTTTATTCATATATCAGAGTGTCAGAACTACTGGCTTAGTTATTTACATTTGTTTTATGTTCAGCTGTCTGCTTGATTTATACTAATGTGATATGTTCCCTTTCTCTCTTCAGCTTAATAACTGGTTTATATTTTGTTTTGATTTTTCAGTCCCGTCTTTTACCTTCACACCAACAGGTATATATTTGCACTTACCCTCCTCTTTTCCATTGTTAGTTTGGCATGTGTTCTACTATTGTGTTTCTGTTTTTATTTCATTTTCTGCAGTAAGTTGGGGAAAGGACTTAAAGTGGAGTGTTATACTTCATTTACTCACACCAGGCATGCATTTGAAGTAGAAATGGTTGGTGTTGCTTTTCATCCATTCAATGCAATTATTTATTCACAGTTCCACACTGGATCTTAGCCTTGTTTGCATGTGTTTCATGAAGTAGACACACTGTCTCTACCTTCAGCATGATTTAACATGCTAATGATCTTATTGACTATTTCAGACATGGCAGTGCATTTTCAACTTAAGCTTTCGAGTTTTCCAACAAAAATTTCTCTCCCTTGTAATTCTCTGTCCCTAGAATCAATATTGTTAAAGGTAACCCAAATATTCAGCCCATGTGAAAGATAAAACTTTTCATTTTCCCTATATCAGAATCCTAATATTCTGTTCTATTCCATTTCTTTCAAAATGGGTCCTTTTCTGTCACGTCACCTCCAGGAAGAGATGTACCTGTAGTTAGGCCCTCTCAGTTTTAATCCAGTTACTGTAATCGCTGGGAGCAGTTATCTCTCTATAACAGACTTCCGGTTTGGAGTTCTTCTAAGTAGCAGAATTTGGCAGCTTTGAAAACACAATTCTTCATAAAAAATGTGTCTGTATTTACAGAAAAGCTAATCTTCTTAACCACTTAGCCTAACTATGTGCAAATCTTTTTTGTTGTTCTTGTTATGGTAAAATTTTTACACCCCAAATTCATTAAGCTGAGAATGCTTTCAAGAGCATTATAATATATTTTGATTACCTATACATGTCTGATGAAAATATAATGAGAAATGGTTTGCACAAGCCACAAGAAAAAATAGGTCATATGAATTAATAGTCACAATTTGGCATACATCATTGTGTTGGAAAGGTTTATTTTAACATTGACTTACTGGTACTCATACTTCTGGGAAAATAATTTAGTAGTTTTTTTTTTCCTGAGTTTAAGTTTACACTTACATAAAATCATGAAATTATGTGATCTACTAATAAATTCAAAATGGAAATCCATGGGAATGCTAATGTACAGATGTGTAATAGTTATATTTAATAAGCGTGTACTGATGTTTTGCTTTTTCTTGATTCTCAACCTTATTGGAATATGAAGAAAATAAGAGTGATATATAGAAAGATATATATTTAATTCTATACAATATTTAAAGCAACATTACTAGTTGAATAAGAAATCTGCTACATCGTGTGATTTTTTTTCAATGCTTCTAGGTAGGAGGGGAGAAGGAATTATATTTTAGAAAGATGCTCATGAATGTAATAGCTTTTGATATACAAACATGTCTATTAATTGTTCTCTTTTTTTGTGACATTCTAGTAACTTATCAGAGAGGAGGCGAAGCTGTCAGCAGTGGAGGGAGGTAATTACCTTGCTTGTTTTGTAGATCCTTAAGGGAATTCCAAATATTTCTTCTTCATCTTCCTCAATGACACCACTTTCTCTGCTTAAAAAGTCTAACTTAAAGGTGAAATTTATTTAGTTCCTTGAGAAAGTCTCCATTCAGCTGTGCTGTTGAACCAAGCTATTTACACACAAATGCAGTTGATTGGAGTAGTTGCATCTTAGTAACCACCAGAGGGAGCACTTTAACCGAGAAAGAGAGACTTGCTGATTTAGCAAATGATTAAAAGGAGTTAAAGTGACTAAGCTGTGGCATTTATGAAGATTAAGAAACATAGCTAGTTAACAAATACTACCAAAGAAAACGTGTTCATTTGAAAAACCTGCTGAACACAGCAATTGCTCATAATTTGTAGGTTATGTTTGTTTGTTCTCGTTATGAATTCAACATAGTTCACATCTCCATTTGCAGGAAAATGTGTTGAAATAAAAGACGAAATCTAGGTAGCTGGTTAACAAAGAACGTTTTCCTTCCTCTAATTAAAAGGAATCTCAATCTTATATTTGTGATTTTTAAAGTAATTATTATTCAGTGAACTTTAATATATTCACAGAGAAATCACGAATGAATTTGACAACCAGCTTAAAGGGGCTTAAATAAGGTCTAAGTTACGTGAGCCAAGTTTCAGGATTTTCCACAATTAGGTGTTTTTTCCTTTAAGACAGTAACATCTAGCTTACAGTGTAAAAAAAAAAAATCTTCCAACCAAAACCATCTTATAGTTCAAATTCAGTGAACTTATTCCATAGTATTCAAGGAATATATCATCGGATAAGAAAATCACTTAATTTATTTACATAACAAAGAGTGATTTTAAAAATAAATGTTGACCACATTTAGCCTATGCTATACAAATTTGGCAACAAGTACTAATCTTTTCTTTCCTGGGTATTGCTAACTTCCTGTTTTCATACCTGTGAAACAAAGCCAGCCGGTGAAAGACTCAAAACTAGGGAGGTTTTCATAAGGAATAAATCCACTTGATTCAGGAATTAAACCAGGGCATGTTTGTGCATCCAGGGGAATTCCATCTAAATCACAGCACAGACATTCATGAAAGAGCCTCTGGCATAAGAACATTTTCTCGTGGGTGGATCTGGAATACGTGATTTTATAACCACTTCATTACATGTGTATATTCATGACTGTAGATTTCAACTTCCTCATTAATCAAAGCATGTGAAAGTGCTTCTTGAGCATCTTTGATAGTTCTTCCCTGGCCTCTGCATGTGGGCGTGTGTACACAAGTATCACACACACATATGCACATGCAGAAAAATAAGCCTGGTTCCTACTCCAAAAAAATTTACAACCTAGATAGAGCAAACTAGCCCATGGGAAACAATGGCAGGAAAATGGATAGGTAACACATGCTAGTTGCTACAGCAAGACTGAAAAATCACAAAGTTCCTGAGCTGCCTGTTTGGAAAGCTCACTGTATCACAAAACAAACATAGCTTTTTAAATTTAAAAATAGAATCCCTGGCAGTGAAACTGATTTATTTCAAATACTAAATAGAAATGATCATTTTCCTAAATGAAATGCTGAACGATGTTGGGATGTTACGAAGGCAACAGTTAAATAAAGATTTCAGAGTCAATGCTCAAAATGTCAGTTATATACAAAATTTTAGATTTATTTATTCATGCAGTATATTGAACATTTACTGTGTGGCAGGTACTGGTTTACTTACTTGGGAAGCATCAGTAAGCAAAGTGGATAAAAATTCCTGCGCTTCTAGACCTTACATTATAGTGGAGGAATTGCAAGATGAATAATAAACTTATTTTTTTTTAAATCAACTGTATAATATCAACCGTTGATAAATGCTATGGAAAAAATAAAACAGGATGAGGACAATAGCGAATGCCTTAAGAAGGGGCCCCATTCCTAGCCACTTATGGGTGTGTGTGTGTGTGTGTGTGTGTGTGTCTGTCTGTCTGTGTGTGTCTGTGTATGTGTTTCTGTGTCTGTGTCTGTGTTTCGTGATCCAGTGAGATAAGAGAATGAATAATGAACCAAACTCATACACTGACTTCTCTTGTGTCTGTCTCTTAAGCACTGGTTTCTCTCATGTGTTTCAGACTCTCTGAGCCTTCACTGGACTTCCTACCTCACTTGGTTAATGACACCTAAGCCAAAACCTTTCAGTCATCCTCCTGGACCTCCTGCATCCATGACTGCATGTTGATGCTGTCTCTTACTCCTTTCCCTCTAATATTGTTTCACTTCAAGCCCTACTTCTCCTCCGCCTAATCTGTGACAAGCTCTTAGGAGTCCTACCTACCTTTATCTATAATACCTTCATTAGCACTATTTCCTGCTAATTCCCTTTGCTCACTGGAGACAGAATGATCTTTTGAAATATATATTGATCATGTTTCTGAGCTCCAGAAAATCCCGTTATCAATAAGACCTACCATGTTTAGAATATCAGCTCCAAATTCGGTATAATATACAAAGCCCACAAACTCTAGGGCTCTGCAGACTTACTCCACACCTCAAAATGTGCCAGACCCTACAATCCACTGTGTCACCTCACCTGCCATTTACCAAGATTGCATTCTCTGTGTGTCCTTACTACACTGTGCATGTATTATATAGGTATGGACTGTCTCCCTGCCCAGTGACCCGTGTCAGTTTACTGAATTCCACCTACTGTGTCCTCCATTAACTCTCTGATGTGGAATTACCTCAATGAAGCCCCTAACATAAGGGATGCAGTTAACTTTTGTTTATATCAGAGGTCAGCTAGTTATGGCTCTTGGGCCAAATCCAGCATTGCTCCGGTTTTTATAAATAAAGTTTTATAAGAATACAGCCAGGCTCATTTGATTGCATATTTTCTATGACTGTGTTTGAGCCACACTGGCAGAATTGAGTAGTTACCAAAGAGACTATATGGCTTGGAAAGCCTTAAAAGGTTACTATCTGGTCCTTTACAGAAAATGTTTGGCAACTCCTGGTAGATATGTCTGCCTCTGACAATGGAAGAGAGTTCCTGGAGGTTGGAAATTATATGGTTTATTTATTGACAAATGGATTTTTAATAATTAATAAATGTGATAAATCACATGAATGATTTATTTTTGAAAAGATGTCACTGATAAGTAAGAAAAAAATGAATGAACCATGGAATAAATGAATGTCAGAAGGCCTGAGTTCAGTCCTTGGTGACTTCAAAGAAATTTTGGAGGCTCTTTCCTGTAATAAAGGAGAAGGTTGTCTAGAACTCTGTTGCAGTTCTGAACGTTGCAAATGTACTTATTCCTGGAAAAGAGAGAATGAAGATTGTGGTAAGCAAAGAGACCTCGTCCCAACTTAAGAAAGGCAAAGAATTTGTGAGAAAATCCAGGGAAATGATCATGGAAATATTAAGTAGCTGTTTCTATTCATTTGCCTTCCTTTCCTCAAACATCCCAGGTAACGTGTCCAAAAAAATGTGCTTAACAATCCAAACCACAGCTTAAAGCAAGAAAGCAGCGAAAACCTGAGAAGGGTGGGGTGGGAAAGTCTGGCTAACCTGGTGGAGAATGCCAGTACCACATTTCCTGTTGGTGGGAGGTGAGGAAATAGAGCTCAAGCCTTGCTTCTCTTTAAAATACTGGCAATTCTTAGAGCTATCTCTTGGCTTTAAAGCTCATTCAATCTGCTAGTGGGAAGAGGAGACAGCCTATAGCCTGACAAGCCTTCCTGCCAGCCTCCTTCACCCTTTCCCCAACTCCTGGACTCTGTAGTTTATTTTGTGATTGAGCACTTCAAATAGGCTTTCTTGGGGTTAGTGATTGGAATATCAAGAGAAGAGTAGGAATTGAAGGTAATTGTCATATAATTACTAAAGTGCATTTGCCCTCTTTTTCTTCATGACACAACTCTATCCACTTAATATATGATAATATTACATAATAATATTTAAGAAACATGTTAATCCCTATAATCATCACGTGGATTTTTTTTCTGCTTCATATCTTAAGCTCAATATATAAAGGTAGCCTGTGAAATTGTTTTGAAAAAGACCTTAGAACCCTTATTAGAGTAGCTACGTATGACCTTGACTTCCTCAAAGTCCTCTCTGACACACACATGGCATTTTAAAGGTCATTATGGGCCAGTAATCATGGCTCACCTTCTGCCTTAAATAATTAGCATCCCAAATTTAAGTCTAAACAGAAAACTAGGATGTAAATGGATGATTCAGCTTCCGGTTGGAAATCACTTGTATATATGAAAAGGTCTCTCAGCCTATGATGGCATCAAAGCGTTCACTATGAAAGTGTTTTTCAGAGGGAATCAGAGTAACATAAAAATATTGTCTATTCCTTTTGAAACATGTAAGTGAGTCTGTGGAAAATTTCCTCTTGACCCATACTTCAGATATCCTATAACATCTCTGCTATGTCACAGATGGAGTTTTATTTTTAATAACTTCTACAGTGATAACATTCATAGTTTAAGTTCAAAGAAAAATAAAATAGGAAAGAAAAGTTTACTAGATGCAGAATTTCTATAACTAATATTGATTTCAAAGGCTCCAGATATTGGTGTTATAGCTTACATTAAAATGTTTAAAATTCAACAATTTGGAAACGTTGCTCTTCAAATCATGTTTTTATCAACAATTTTAATAGTAAGTTGGCTCAGTTATAACAGCTTAGACTTCAGATATTTTCTCCTCTCTTCTTTTTATTAAGAATATTCCAGAGCTTTAGGAAACTTCAGCACTCTCCATTATATATGTTTTTAAAATCTTAGATTAGAGTGTAAACTCTAGGGCCAGCCTGCTAGGGTTTGAATTTCAACTCTGCCATTCACTCACTTTATGTAACCATGCACAAGCTTCTTAACCTCTCAACGTTGCAAATGATGTGAGACTTCAGGTCTGATGCATAACTCTTCCCATATACATTGGTGGCTATGTAAAGGGAGGCACATTCCAGGACCTCATATTGTAGTTGCCTTGTGTGTAGAGTAAAAGGGAAAATATCATTCAGCATAGTTCATCAGATATTTTGTGAGAATAACAAGATGAGGAATTTATTGGAATTTAAAATAGAAAGGCCTTATTCCCTCATCTTTAAAATTTGGATAATGGTACCTCCTTTGTAACATTGTTGTAATGACTAAATGAGTTCATACATGTTTAAAAAAGAAAAACCAGAACAATGGCTCACACATTATAAGCAAAGAGTAAATATTTATTTTATTATATATGTACCCACATATGTTTACAAAAATGAATCATAAATCTATAGCCTTTGTATAGAATGGATTATTTCTCAGCCATCATTTGCATAGTAAATTTCCTCCCTTTTGTGCTAGAATAACAGCTATGGAAGGTGAACTATCAGATTCTTTCTTCCCAGGTAAATAAGAAACATAATTATTGAATTTTAACACAGAAAATAAATAAAACCACCAAGAAAACCTTTGCAGAGTCTATCATGCCAGTCTGTTTGTTGTGAATGGGATGTCACCTCTTTTGTGGAATGGAGATGATGCTGTATGAAGTCAGTGTTAGAAAAGGAAGTGAAGAATGCCACTCTTGGACTCCAGTTCGAGTCCCTGCCTCTGGTGATCCAGGGCTCCCATTAATAATCGCTAAAGTACCTGGGATTCCCAATGCACAGTAAAAGAGGAAAAACATATTTTGTGCCAAAAAATAACAAAATGAACACTAATATTCTTTTTAGTGGACATCTCTGTTTTAGCAGATTTAATTCATTAGCTTTCCCTTGCTTATATTGGGATTTATGACATTTTACATTGTCACCATCAGAAAATGTTGACAAGCTTACAGAACTAGGCACTGAAACATTGATGAGGATCTGTGTAAAATGTCACAGAGCCCCAAACTCATTAGATATGAAACATAGTTTTGGAGAAAAATATGCCAGTGCATTTAATTTGAAGAATCTATTGTCTGAGTAAAGAGGCTTGTTTCGTTTTTTAATGAAGTTGTAAGGAGTCACAATTTTTTAATTGGTCAAAATGAAGAAGTGCAAACTCTCTGAACTAGGGTTTTTTTTAAGCCACTGAAAAACTCAAAAATATTTTCATATTCCATGTTTGATTTTGAACCATTACCACTAAAAGCAGAGTAGAATGTTGCAAATAATATGAGATTTTAGGTCTGATGCGTAACTCTTCCTGTGTACAGTTATGGCTACGTCAATGGAGGCACATCCCAGGACTTCACGTTACAGTTGCTTTGTGTGCAGAATAAAAGGGATAATATCATTTAGCATAGTTCATCAGATGATTTGCGAGAATAACAAGATGAATTTGTTGGAATTTTAAATAGAAAATATTATTCTCTATTCATATAACATTTGCTTTTATATATTTTTGTCTTCAGGCCAGGACTTCTCAACATCAGTGAACCTACCACGCAGCCCTGGCTGGCCGACACGTGGCCTAACACCGGCAACAATCACAATGACTGCTCCATCAGCTGCTGTGCGGCAGGCAATGGGAACAGCGACAGCAATCTTGCTACCTACAGCCGCCCAGGTTAGGGACACAGAGACAGCGTGATATGGATAAGCTTTTTAGGAACTAGCCAGAAGATGTTTTCTTTCCCTCTCCCTACGTGGGAAGATACAATTTGACCAATATTTTATCCAATGTTGACTACTGTTTAGCAAAATAGCCTGATTTAAATATTTGTTCCATCCCTTAACCTCCTTACTTTACTGTTCACTAGAAATATTTTTCCCAGATAATTGGGAAGATAAACTCCTCAATCAACAGCAAATAAGGAAAAATAAAATCATGTGAAAGTATTTATCTTTTTTTTTTTTTTTGGAGACAGAGTCTTACTCTGTCGCTCAGGCTGAAGGGCAGTGGCACGATCTTGGCTCACTGCAACCTCCGCTCCCTGAGTCCGAGTGACTCTCATGCCTCAGCCTCCCGGGTAGCTCGGACTATGGGCCTGCACCATCAAGCTCAGCTAATTTTTGTATTTTTTTAAATAGAGATGGGGTTTTGCCATGTTCCCCAGGCTGGTCTCTGACTCCTGGCCTCAAGTGATCCATTCACCTTGGCTTCTCAAATTGCTGATATTACAGGCGTGAGCCACCCTGCCCAGCTATAAAAGTATATGTTTTTTTTTTTTTTTTTTGGAGACACAGTCTCACTCTGTAGCCCAGGCTGGAGTGCAGTAGCACAATCTCGGCTCATTGCAACCTCTGCCTCCAAGTTTAAGTGATTCTCCTGCCTCAGCCTCCCAAGTAATTGGGCTTACAGTCACGTGGCACCAAGCCAGCTAACTTTTGTAGTTTTAGTAGAGATAGGGTTTTACCATGGTGGTCAGACTGGTCAAAAGTATGTATCTTGATAAGAATGTATGTGATGACAATTTCTTTTACCATTTTTGTTTGTTTGTTTTTTGTTTTTTGAGGTAGGGTCTCACTCTGTAGCCCAGGCTGGTGGCATTTACACAGCTCACTGCAACCTCAAACCTCTGGGCTCAGCTAATCCTCTTACTTCAGCCTCCCAAGTAGCTGAGACCACAGGCACAGACCACATTGCCTGGCTAATTAAAAAAAAAATTTATAGAGATGTAGGTTTTGCTGTTTCTCAGGCTGGTCTCAAATTCCTGGGCTCAGGCAATTCTCCTGCCTCAGCCTACCAAAGTGTCGGGATTACAGGCATAAGCTACTGTGCCTGGCATATAATTTTAAATTATAATTAAATGATCTTTAATCATATTTAATTATTTTTGAGATTTGGAGAATAACAGAACAAAAGGTAAATAAATTCGTAATTATAATGAACCAAATTCTTTAATAGTAAAAGTAATAATAATAATCTACAGCAATAATGACAAAAAATGTAAATGAAAATTAACTGAAAGTTTAAATCAGATTTTACAGTAGCAAATCCTGAGGACACTATATATATATATATGTATATATGTGTATTATATATATATATGTACACACACATACATATATTGCAGGTGTGTATGCCTACATTTATTTTCTGTTGTCTATTTGTTGGGTCAGATGTATGTGTGAGTAAATTACCTTGCTAAAATTTCATGCCAAAACATAGTAAAAAATTGAATGTACAGTATATGAGATTTAAAGTAGTAACAAAGATAAAAATTACCAAAGATTTCTTACAAAACAACCCCCCCCAAAAAAAGACAGTATTCTCATATAGATAACATTAAAATTATTGTAAGGAATCTGTATGATGATAGAAATAAAATAACTCATGGAATTAAGGAAAAGCGAGAGAGAAGATGGATTTCAGTAAAGATGTTACACATTGTAAAAAACAAATCATAGAGGAATCTGCATGTCTCCCCTTAAAACGAATCCTGAGTCTCCAATGGATGTGGATGTGACATATCTATGTGACCAAGTCTGTGTCCTCCAGAGGTCTGTATTCTAAATGTCTAGACATATAGATATTCATGTAATCATAAGTAAAAGAAAAACTAGGTTGAGACCTACATATAGGAGAGAAGAAAATGGTGATACCCATTTAAATTAATAGGTAGAGCTGTGTTGTCCAATATGGTAGCCATTGGCCACAGATGGCTATTTACATTTAAATTAATTAAATAAAATATAATTTAAAACTCAGTCTCTCATCCACACTAGCTAAATTTCAAGTGCTCGATAGCCACGTGTGACTAGTGACTGCTGTATCAGACAAAGCAGAGTAGACCATGTCCAGTATCTCAGAAGTTCTGTTGCATAACACACATGTAGAAAGACTGGTGAAACAAAATGAGATTGCAAAAACCACATGTCCTTTATAATATTTCTTAACCACTGTTAAACAAAACTAGAAATTAGAAATAAGAATCGCAAAGGCCAGATGAATAAGTATTTCTGCTCCCTGTGATCATTCATGGTTGAAATGCAGAATACTTGAATTCAGTAGGATAGAGAAATTATACATTTTTGTTTAGATTATTTCATATTCACATCTTTCATAACAAGCATGTTCATTCATCATTTTTTAAATATATCCAGTTAAAAACCAATGCTACAGGTCAGTTGTTGACGTTGTTACCACTTCTGGGCAATATGAATAAAATAATGATATTTTTATCATTGTAATTTAACTAATTTTTCTATTATAAAACTTTTAATTTAAGAATATGATTTTACTTCTTCCTACCATTTTAGTATTTTCAACTTCAGACCTTAAGTGTGTGTGTGTGTGTGTATATATATATAAAATATCTATATATTATATATGTGTGTATATATATAATATATGTATGTTCAGTTATTTAATGTCCAAATATTTCAATGAAGAGAAAACTGGAGTGGAAATGAGATATTAGATATTTAAGTATTATTTCAGGCTGTATTTGATTCAGTGACCCAGGTTACTATGATCCCTTTTGTTATTATTATTGTCATTTTATATTTCTTGGGGTGTTACTATGAAACCATGAGAAAATGATTATATAGCATGCTTTCCAGATAATGGTTATCCAGTATGACCACAACAAGAACTAGTAGAATTCTCCTTAGTACATCATTTTACCCCCTTCTTCATATCTTTTAAATATAAGTATTTTATAAAATATTGAAATCTCAAGTTCTTTCATTTATGAGTAGTTTTTTTCCCTTTGGATTTTCAATGTATGTGCTTTCTCTGTTGCTTCAGCAGCTAACCTGTAGTTTCACATAATTCAGTAACCAAAGATTAGAAAATAAATTTGGCACATAAAGATATTCGTGTATATATTATTTTAGTAGGATTCCTATTAATGAGGTTATTAAATAAAAATTATTTTAAATTGGATGAATTGTTTACTTCAGCACTATCAGAAATTCAAATTTATTTAGTCTCTATTCAAATTCTGTGCACCCTCTCTTATTTTCAACTACTAATTTTCTTTAGAAAGCACATGTGGACATTTGGCCCTTTTTATCGATCTTATTTAAGCCCACTTGTACTTTACATAACGATTTTCTTATGACTCACAAAGCTACGTAGAAAGAAATCTAAAAGGAATAACCATGCAGAATGACCTTTTCCTTTTCCTCTCCATTGCACATAGCTGATTGTATAGCAAATTATAACAACCAACTGGATAACAAACAAACAAATCTGATGCTCCCTGAGTCAACTGTTTATGGTGATGTGGACCTTAGTAACAAAATCAATGAGATGAAAACCTTCAATAGCCCAAATCTGAAGGATGGGCGTTTTGTCAATCCATCAGGGCAGCCTACTCCTTACGCCACCACTCAGCTCATCCAGTCAAACCTCAGCAACAACATGAACAACGGCAGCGGGGACTCTGGCGAGAAGCACTGGAAACCACTGGGACAGCAGAAACAAGAAGTGGCACCAGTTCAGTACAACATCATGGAGCAAAACAAGCTGAACAAAGGTGAAGAGGCTTGCATGTATTCCCATCCGTTTCTGTAGAGTCCTCTCGGCACCTCGACTAGATGTTCAAACTTGTCTGAGACTAGCAACTAAAATCTTTTCTTCTGTCGCTAAGATTTTCTTATTTCTTTGGTTTTGAAATTTCCAGTGTCAAAGAGTTAATTAGCACAACAATAACCTTGGAAAATTTATTTTGTAATAATATATAAGTATTTTCAAATGATATTGAGATGAATTTAAATTTAATAGCAGGTGAGGGATTGGGAGAGACAATCTTTTATTCATGAGGCAGATGTACAACTGTCACAATACCTCACATTTTCAATAAATAGACTATCCCATTCTTTCCACTAGAGGATGGAAGATAATTGCTTCTATGTGGTCATATAAACCAATGGCATTTTTATATCAACCTGAAATAAAATAATTAAACTTGAACTGGAGAAGTGGTTCAATTTGTTGTATGTCTCTTACCTCGTGTGCCTATTAAGACTGCTACAATGTATAATTTTAGAACCTAAATTTCTTTGGTTGACCTGATAGAAGTCTGTCCGTATAGAACCTAAAATAAATTGAGTTTAGTATCAACTTGAAGCCGCAGAATAGTATTCTGTGGCCTGAAGGAAATGTTTCTCTATTGTAACGTGTAGGAGTTGGAAAAGGTAGGTGTTTGATTTCTCTGTAGTCCTTCAGGCTACTGCTTTAATAACATGATTTGCAAAGTTATACCTCTAGGAAAACTGGGATTGCTCTAATGTGAATAGTTGGGGACAATACTCCCATCTATTCCAGGTAAAGAATATATTTTCTGGTAGATAATTGGAGACATAGACTTATTTTCTTTGGCATTGAGTTGGGAACATTTTCCTCAAAAATACTACCTAACTGCAGTTGAAGGTTACAAAAATTTAACTTAAAAATTTCATTTGTGTTAATGTTATATGTTTTAACTTGATAATGAAGTGAGCTAGCCTTTTCTCAAGTTAAAGAAAGGACTTAATTGGTATAATAACCGAATTTAATAAGTATTGATCGAGACTCCTGCATAAGTTCATGACAAAGACTGACAAAGATGAATAGGACAGTTTCTGTAATCATGGAGTTTGCAGTGGTGATTCAACCTGTTGTCACATTATTCCTTCATAGTGTATGGTTTTACTGTGGACTTCGGAAAGCCCTGAGAGCCTCCGTACAAATATTTCAGAACTCTGATTTATTGTTTATACTAAGCAGATTTGGTATGTCAGACTATAATAAAGAACCTGGAATGCAACTAGATGACAGATTATTACTGACTACATTCCAGTGGTGAGCTTATCATTTGGATTTTCACCTTTGTCTAAGTAAGCAGAAGCATTTCTGGGGAAAATTAAGATATTTTGTTTTTTTACCATGGATTTTTTTTTATTAGATATAACCTTGCTGACAAGTTTCAGTTTTATTTTTATGTTATTGTGATTTATTTTTTATGATTTGCAGACATGATATTTTTATGATTTTTTATTAAAATTATATTGTTATATTATTCAAGCTATTTATAGTTTCTATATATTTGGAGTGTAAGCTTTTTTATATCCTGACAATCTGAATATAACAATAAAAGAAAAAAAAATGGGAAATAATTCGTCCAATTAGTTTCTTTAGTTACTCAGAAATATAGATAAAACAGAGATGTGAAGCCACTCACAAAGAGAAAATAAATGTTTTTTTTTTTTTTTTTATCTGAAATGTCTAGATTATCGAGCAAATGACACAATTCCTCCAACTATCCCATACAACCAATCATACGACCAGAACACAGGAGGATCCTACAACAGTTCGGACCGGGGCAGCAGTACATCTGGTAAGTGAGGTGAACCAAAGAATCTCTCCTTTAAAAAGCTGGTACTTTCCAAGATTACAAATTGAGTGCCAGTGGACTGATGTATGTAGGTGTGTGTCTAAATCACGGTATGTAATTTGAATCTCAGGCATGTGTCTTGTCTCTGCAATCTGAGGGACTTTCCATTCACTAAATCAGTTTATGTCCTATTTGGCAACAAAGTCTGACTGTCCTATTTTCATTCTTGTTAATGAGCTTTAGTAAAGCCAGAAGAAACATGTTTGCCTAATCTTTAAAGGCAGTTGAAACTTCTTTTTCCTCCTTGGCCAAAATATAACTAAAAATGTTGCACTTAGAGTTAATGTGCTAAATATGTTGCCATTTGAAATGAGCCAATAAAAACACATAATGTTTGAGGACACTTGAGCAGAATCAAAAGCCTAAAAGACAATAACATGAGATTCAGGCATAGTAAGAACCTGTCTCAGTTTATCACCTCTCTACGATCGATCCCTCAGTTCTGACTCTGAAGCCTCGTAAAGCAACCTCCCAACCTCAGTCTGTAAGTGCCTCCCGAAGCCACACTGAGACCTCTTCCCTGTGGTCTTCATGCTGTTGCAGCTGTTTGCCAGCTGTTTTCCTGATAGGGGCTGCAGATGGGAGCTTGCTGGGTACTTAAGTCCTGTTTTTCTAATTAAAGGCAGTTCATTATTAGAACTAACATGTGGCACATCACACCACAATGAGAACAAAACCGATTGATCTTGACTCAAGCAATGTTTCTTCAGGAGAAGGTAGAAATAGCACTTCCCAGCAACAGTATTAAAGTTGTTCTTAGGGGCTTTTAGCTAAGAGTCTCTACCCTTCTTCTGAAATGAATATAGCATTTGCATTTTACAATTTTCCCTTAACTCACGTGCTGGTTTGGCATTTTCTAGACTGTGTTTCTATTGAAATTAAGGGAGCTTAGGAATGGCCCTTTGCCGTTTAGATTTACTCTGATTCTGTTATATGATGTTTGTTTTAACAATTAACATCTTATTAAATGACTTCTTTTTTGAAACTAAGTCAATCCTGAATTAAGAGAAATATTTCAAGGATCTACTTTTAAGAAACCCGTATGAAATATTTTAATATTTGTTTGTCTCATGCCACTTCATCTTCGGATTCTTAGTCTCATAGAGAATACCATACCTTAATGGGAAAAAAACAATGATTCTAGATTATTAATATTTAATTGACCTTCTGTATCCCTCAGCTTAGATACTTGGATCTGGATGTTCTGCTGCTATATATCATTTGATATTCTGTGAATATATCGTAAAAAGATATAAATATGCGAAATCTGTTGGTAATTCAGGAAGAGAACAAAGCAAGTAAATAAGATATAGGAGAGCTCTGTCTCAGGCCTCTCAGGACTGATGGAGTTGCTACAGTAGATGTATGTCAGGAAATCCAGAGGAAGTCACTGGTTAATGTCTAGTCTACAACACATGCGCAGTCATCCCAATACTGGACACCAGAGTGGTGGAAGAGAAAAGAGATGCATACACATAGGACTGATTATCATAGTTTATTAATAACATCCTGTCCCTAGCACACACCTGGTGTAGTAACATACCAGTACAAGAACATCTGGCTTAACAAGCACTGCCATTTGACTGAAAATTCCCAAGTGACAAGAAAATCAAGGCTCATTGAATGTGGTCAGACCTGGTTCATGTATTACATGACTTGGAAAAGATTTGGATAAGGTTAAAAAATAAGACCAAGATAATTCACTGATATTAAGGAACCTTATGAGAAAAATAATTATAGAATCATCTTCTGTAATTCACATATGAATCTAAATGTAATGTATTAGAAAGGGGGATATTTTATCCCAAAAGATTTGTTGACCTAAAGTTTTCTTTAAAATAAATGCTTTCAAATATATAGAGCCCCTGTGTTTAAAGAATATGCCAAATCTAAAATGAGAACACTGGAACACTTGAATAATTGGGCTATGTCAAACTACTAAGAATGTTCAAGCAACAACATTTTACCATAAGCCATCATTGTATAGAAACAATGTCTGAGAACACTTCTGTCCCTTTTAAAAATCATTTTTCTCCCTCTTTTGTCGTTAGTTCTATCAGTTATTCCAGCTGTTATTTCGTCTGTACTTGCCTTTCTGAAGGAAACTAGTAATTTCATTGTGCCTAAAACATTTCAATGGACAAGTACAAATTATATATATTCAGTGATTTAATGCAACAGTGGAACTCTAATAGATCGTATCTGTATCATATTGTATTTTAGGTTCCAGCAATTAAATAATAGAAAGGCACTCCTGAAAATATGTCTACAGCTCATTTGTTTGAGATGATAATCCATAATGCAATTAATTGCTGTAGGAAGATCACTATTAATGATATGACTTGAAACATCCATTCATGGTTTTATTGCTTTTTTGCTATTTATTTTGCAGTTATACGTGGAAATGCTTTGCGTTTTCTCTTGTACAAAGTTCTGTTTAAAATTAATGAAAAGCTGTTTATGTCTGTATACATGAATTATAAAATCATATTTACCAAAAAATAATTAACTGTGACAATAGAAAAGGTGAAAGGCCAGAGATCAAAGGCTTGTATTTTATTTCCTTCCTAGGGAGTCAAGGGCACAAGAAAGGGGCAAGAACACCCAAAGTACCAAAACAAGGTGGCATGAACTGGGCAGACCTGCTTCCTCCTCCCCCAGCACATCCTCCTCCGCACAGCAATAGCGAAGAGTACAACATTTCTGTAGACGAAAGGTAAGAGGAGTGTCTGAACAAATGTAAATGATATAATATGATTGTGTCAGCCCATTTTAAGGAATTATTAAACTGGATGATCAAGAGAAGACTGATTTCTAAGGTCCACAAACAATTGCCTTTAAATAAAACAGTGCTGGTCAGCAGGAGTAAATATACTCCTTGCTGCTTCCAAAACAGGAATTTGTGCTTTGAAAGATTCTTTTGGAACTTAGAATAGAATAGAAAAATGAATACATATTAGCTTATGTATATATCCTGTGTGTGTGTGTGTGTGTGTGTCTGTGTGTGTGTATACATAATTTAACATATGGATGTATATGATTTGTGACTTTTGAATAGTAGAACTTCTGTGGCATGTCTTGAAATTTTTATAATTGTGTGGATTTATACAATAATGACAGTATCCTGAAGGTTATTTGTTCTTAGATATTATCATCTGATGCTGAGAACTCTTTGTAGAAATGTAAACTTTACTGAGTTGTTTCTCTAAAGATTTAACAAGTGTAATAATCCACATGATAACAATTAGGAAGTTAGTGTACCTCTTTCTCACTCCAGAATCTGTAGAATTGGACGTGGTACCGCCAAACAAAACAGCTGCTGTTTTAACATAACCAAAGGAGGAAAACTGCTTTAAGGTGGAGAATTAACAAATAATCATGAAATATACCTGAAAATATAGTCTTTTCTGTGACTGCTGTAGAAACAAAGACATCATTCCTTCATTCTCCACACACAGAAAAGTATATTACAGTTTCAGATATGCCCAGAAACAAAGCCTCCGTGTTTCCATTTTCTAATGATCTTTTTATAAACTGCATTTTTAAGTAAAATTCTTATATAAAAATATTTACAGGAAACTCTCATTATTCACCATATTTATGCTTTTTAAAATTCTTGTGAACAGTGAGTTAGCAACTGTGGAACCGTTGGTCCTAGGGGAAATACAGGGTTAAGTTTCTTCTAACCCCTACCCACAACATGTTTGTCAACTGACCAATACATAACCTTGTTTTATGTATGTTTTTAAAGGATGCTTATTTAATATATTTTGTTCATTTATTAACATGGAATCCAACAGCACTATACGTCATTCCTGAGCAAAGCTTATTTCACAGATACATTTTTTTTTTGTAAGGCATGTCGCAGCCTTCCAGGGCTAAGAAACACTAAACAGCACTTCCGCACTTCTTTTGAGGGCCATTTTAAACAGAGAAATCACTAATACAAAGTTTAAAACATTTCAGCAAACATGGCACTAAATAAACCATGAAAAGGACCTTTGTTTACAGTGTGTGGACTGGTTTGGTTTGGTTGGTTTGATTTGGTTTGGTTGGTTTGGTTGGTTTGATTGGTTTGGTTTGGTTGGTTTGGTTTGGTTGGTTTGGTTTGGTTGGTTTGGTTTGGTTGGTTTCGCTTTGTTTTTAGAAACAGGGACTCACTCCAGGGCTCAAGTAATCCTCCCGTCTCAGTCTCCCAAGTAGCTGGGACTATGGGCGTGGCACAGCCCCCAGCGAATTTTATTTTATTTTATTTTATTTTTAGAGGTGATGTCTCCCTGTGTTGCCCGGGCTGTTCTCAAACTCCTGGTCTCAAGCAATGGTCCAGCCCCAGCCTCCCAAAGTGCTGGGATTGCAGGCAGGCATGAGCACTCTACTTGGCCTGAATATATTTTTTAAAATGCATTTCCCAAGCTATTTTAACAACATTCATTGCTGCTTTGGTTCACAAAAATAAAAGGACTAAAATGAAATAAGTGAATATAGATTAAGAAAAAAAAAAGCTGTATAGGAGATGCATCTGTGTCCCAAGGAGAAAGACTGATTCTAACAGAGAAGAATGGTTTCCTGACTGGCTACATTTGTTCTTGATCTGGACAAATGAGAAGGTTCACAGTTAAGAAGGAGGGGTTTTATGGACATGAGACCACACAGAGATGTGGAAAAACTAACATGAAACACGTGGTAGGGAATGAAAGGAAGCTGGGACGGCAAATGCAAACCAGATTATGCAGATACTTGAGTGTCTTGCTTAGTCATTTAGCTTTTATTCTCTAATATGGGCTGATTGAAGAGCACATGAATAACCTGTGTGTGATGCATATTTATGTAATTTTGGAAGCAATGGCATGACTGGAGTCTAGAAGACCAATTAAAAGATTATTGCAGTAGCACATACAACAAATAAAAATAAGAGAATAGATTCTGCAGAGTTTTTATTTATAGAATAAAATGAACTGGGGAGTAGTTTGAGGAAGAAGAAAGAGAAGTCAAAGATGACTAAAACATTTCCACTTTGGGTGAGTAGGCAAGTTGCTCAGCTATTTGTTAATTACAAAAAAAAAAAAAAAAAAAAATAAGAAAGAGGCAAAGAGGGAGATAGATTAAGAAAGTAAAGAAAGATGCAAAGAAACATTATTTAAGCATCAACTTTTCTGAGTTCAGGTAAGCAAGGTGGGTGGTAGAGAATGAACAAGAGAAATGGGTAACAGAATCACAATTTATATCATGTAGTAGATCATTGCCCTTATAATCAATAAACATATGCCCTGGGATAAGAGAAAGAGAAATCATGAATGTTCCCCAGATCCATCTCGCTTTCCACCCAGCTCCAGCAGAGGAGTAAAGGGGCATTTTATTATTGTATTTTTCACTCACTATCCTAAATGGAAGCCAACTACTTCATTTTGTGTTCAACTGAAGAAATAGTGATCTACTATAATTTCAGAGAAATAAATGGGTTGTATTGAACTAAATAGGTTGATCTCCAGTATATCCTTCTCTGAAATGATTTTTAAGAGTAATTTTTCTCACCTGGGCACAGTGGCTCATGCTTGTAAACCCAGCACTTTGGGAGGCCGAGGCAGATGGATCACCTGAATTCAGGAGTTCGAGACCAGCCTGACCGACATAGTGAAACTCTGTCTCTACTAAAAATATAAAAATTACCTAGGCATGGGGATGTACACTTGTAATCCCAGCTGCTTGGGAGGCTGAGGCAAGAGAATTGCTTGAACCTGGGAGGCGGGGGTTGCAGTGAGCCGAGATCATGCCATTGCACCCCAGCCTGGGCAACAAGAATGAAACTCTGTCTCAAAAAAAATAAAACATAAAAATATGTTTTTCTCAAAATGTAGCAGCTCATCTTCAGGTTCTCTGTAATACCACCTTAGAGTCTTCTTTTAGAGAACATATTGAATTGGAGGTACAAACTATACCAAATACATTTGGGGTATACTAAATTAAGCCAAGTTATGTGAATTTTTTTTTAATTGCAAGACTTCTAAGACCCTATAAAATGCTAATGTAAATTGCAGTTTCTTAGAGAAAAATAGTCTATGCAGTAATTCACAAACCTTGTGAGGGAAAATCTTTTTCAACAATTATCTCCTTAATCTGACTGAGAACATTCAAATTTGAAAAACAATTTAAAGGTGACATTTCATTACTATCCAAGTAGTTTATTTGGATAACCTGAAGTAAGTCTACACATCCTTATCATTTCTTTTAGCTATGACCAAGAAATGCCATGTCCAGTGCCACCAGCAAGGATGTATTTGCAACAAGATGAATTAGAAGAGGAGGAAGATGAACGAGGCCCCACCCCCCCTGTTCGGGGAGCAGCTTCTTCTCCAGCTGCCGTGTCCTATAGCCATCAATCCACTGCCACTCTGACTCCTTCCCCACAGGAAGAACTTCAGCCCATGTTACAGGATTGTCCAGAGGAGATTGGCCACATGCAGCACCAACCCGACAGGAGGTAGGCTGTCACTAGCCTTCTTTGCCGACAAATCAGATAATTTCTACTCCTCAGTTGAAGTTATCAAATGCTATCCCATGAAGTAATTTTCTTGTCACATAAGCCTTTTTTTGCAGTATCATCCCACAGTAAGCCCAGGTAATTAACATATCAAGTCATACTGTTGACCATTGCTTTAGATTAATTGATCCTAGTGAACTTGCAACCATAAAATAATGTGCGTTAATACTCACCCACTTATAAAAATTATAACTACATGGCATATGGTTTGCTAATCCTGTAACATGTGATTGACAGTGGGTGTTTCGTACTTCAGTTTTCCTTTTGCGTCGGTAAATTACTTCTTTAGTTGGTAGAAAATACATTTTCTCCTATCTTTTAAAATGAAGTTTACATAATAATGTGTTCCCTCATAACTATAATGTCACAGAAGAATGCGTTTGGTATATTCTTTTTGTGTTGACCTCAGAAACCTTTATTTTTGTTTAGATATGAGTTTGGAGTTCTTTAGTGGATTATTATGTACTCTGTGTGTGTGTGTATGTGTGCGTGTGTGTGTGTGTGCACGCTTGTGTGTGCTTAGACTTTTTTAAGCCTATGTATTGAGCATCCTCAATGAATACATTTTTGTTATACACAATGGCTTCACCTGTCATTTCTACCACATAAAAACTATTACTACATCATGTTAGCTCTTCTCTCATTGTTGATGATTTTATTTATACTGTTTTATTGCCCTTGACACATTATATGTATATATTATTTTCTGTATTTCTAATATCATTTGAAATTGAGTATATTATTTGCTTCAGAAGATGTTCCTTTGATATTCTCAAATGAATAACAAATTCTGATTTATGTGGCTTGACTTTTACTCTGTAGATTAAAAGAGAATTCTGCAATGTTTATTAACTCTTCTATTGTAAAGATTACCAGATTCAAATTACATACACTGTAAAAACAAGAACGTAGTTAAGCTTTCTTCTATCTGGCAGTGAGAAAGTTGGATTATCAGACTTTTTAAAGTACTATTATTAACCCACGAAGTGTCATGAAAATTGAGAGCAAATAAGGCACCTCTTTTCCATATTAATATCATGACCATCCGTGCTACTCGTATTAGAAGACAATGAGAGTCTAAAAGAGACCATTTAGTTCCGAAATACCTAAGGATTCTTTTTTTTGTTGTTCCCTTGTATTACCTGTTTCCTCGCCATTCCTGTCTCTATTTTCAGGATACCCAGTATTTTCTTTTTGTCTAGGTCTTCTTTTGTATTCTTACGTCCTCCATTCCACCTTCCTTGATAACAGAAATCGGTTTTCCTTTATCTGTCTGGAATGTACAGCGTCTTCCTCCTCACTTAATTCCCCTTCTCTTCAGGGTTAACTCTACTCCCATCATACTTTCCTATTCCTTGGCCTTCCTTCTGGTTCCATGCTCTCCCCCTGCTTCATTTCGTTTAACTCCTTCTGCCTTCCTGATTTGCATTCGCACCTCAGTCCACTGCATTCTGGCTTACAACTCTTTGCTTCAATCAGTCCATTGAAAGTAACCTCCTAATGGTCAAATCTAAAGGCTTCTCAGTCTTTCTCATACTTATGCTTTCTGCATTGATGGTCATTTTATAAATTGTTGTGAGAATCAATGGATAATGTATGTAAACATCTGAAGCAGGGTAAGTATTCAGAAATATTAGTGCCCTACAGCCCTCACCTTTACACTGTCATCCCACTGCTTGGTTCAGCTATTATATTCTGATGGCTGTCAAATTTCTTTAGCCAGCCTAGACCCTTTTCCTAAGTGCCACAGTATTTCCACTTGAACTTCACCATGTGTCCAAATTCAAATTCTTTGTCTTTGGACTTGACTTTTCAAACTTGCCTTTTCCTTTCTTTCTTTTCTTTTTTCTTTTTCTTTCTTTCTTTCTTTTTTTTTTTTTAAGACCCAGTTTCACTCTTATTGCCCAGGCTGGAGTGCATTGGTGTGATCTTGGCTCATCGCAACCTCTGCCTCCTGGGTTCAAGCAGTTCTCCTGCCTCAGCTTCTCGAGTAGCTGGGATTACAGGCATGCACCACCAAGGCTGGCTAATTTTGTATTTTTAGTAGAGACAGGGTTTCTCCATGTTGTTCAGGCTGGTCTCGAACTCCTGACCTCAGGTGATCTGCCTGCCTCAGCCTCCCAAAGTGCTGGGATTACAGATATGAGCAAACTTGCCTTTTCTTTTACTTTGCTGGCGATCTTGTTTAGAATTTTCAACCATTATTCATTTGACCAATGTTTTAAAATAAAATGGCTAAGGGAATAGGCAAAACTCATAAAAATTACCTTTGTCATTTTAAAATCAGCTTAGTTTCTTCCTAGCATTCTACAAATGAGGTTATTCGCGAAGTCTCTTCAATCCAAAATGCCCTTGATTTTGATTTTGCTCCTTAGTTTCTATTCCAGCAGCTGCTAGGGCAGGCCCTCTATCCCTGTCCCGTGAAATCTGCCTTATCCTTAAACAGATCTCCACTTTTCTTCTCTTTGTTTTTCCATTCATTCTCACAATATCTTTCTTTGCACACAACAAGTCTGGTAATGTTCCCTCATTCAGAGTCCAGTCTTAGTGTCTAACCCAGTATTTAGAGTTTTTTAATAATCCTTTTCACTTTATTTACTTTCCCTCCCAATGTCGTCATATACACTCTTTCTGATTAGTCTGTTTGAAAGTCCCTAACTTTGCCTGAAACTCATCAACATCCAGGTCTTCTACATGCTCTTTTCTGATTGCCTGGCAAGCACCTCTCATCTTTCAAATTGCTGTTCAAATGACACACCCTCCGCTTGCCTGGAAAAACTCACCCCCTCTTTTCTTTACTCTTCATAAGAGTCTGTTCCCATCTGCATTACCACACTAATCACTTTTCATGTTGCATTAGCATTTGCTATTTGTATCTCTGTTTTCCTATTTAAATTAAAAGTTTTTTGAAGGCAGAACTCATCTTGTTTATGTCACTGAGTTCTGTAGAGCTTTCTTCAGTAAAGTATTTGATAAATAGAATTGGATACTATGGAAGAATTGGAGTCGATCTACTGTCTATTGTTTTAGGCTAATGGATGATTGTAGAACTTGAAGCAGGTAAATGTAATTGGGTAATACATTAACTATCTGCACTTACAATCAACTTGACTATATTCAGCCTTTTTCAAAGATAAGATTTTTAATCTATAAGGATAATATGGATTTTATTTCCAGGGTCATTGCTGGAAACAACACTAGGCACTAATAATAAGAGGTGAAAGCCCATTTTTAAAAGTGCTTTAATTGTTTTTTTATGATTAATGTATATTCTATATGTTTACTATATAAATTTTTGAAAATACTTATAAACAAAATGAAAATATAAAAGTCCCAGTGATCTATGCAATCAGAAAGTCAGTGTAAAGTCCTCAGTAAAGATCCTTTCAATCTTTCATCCTTACTTATTCTCACATGGCTTGGATTTATGACATGCCAATATTATTTTATAAACTATTTTTTTCACTGAACGGTGTTTTTCCATGTTGGTAGCATTTTATTTAGACACTTAGATAAAGTGTGTTACTCTGTTTAACCAATTCCTTAATATTGGCCATTTCAATTGTATTTACCTTTTTGATACTATATACAATGTTATGATTTCCATCTTTAGTTAAGTATTTGAATGAAGTCTCCTCTTGAGCCCTTGATCTATTCTAATCCGTCCCCCATCAGTAGATGACTTCTGAGTCTTATCCTGCCGTTTCCTTAATGGTACACTCATAGATATAGATAGCTATTTCTCCACAAATCTCTTTCTGGCGTTTCAGATCCATATATCCAACTACTTGTTCCTGTAGATTTTTACTGCCTAAACATCATTCTGAATGATACACGTATCTTCAGCCATAAATGCACTTTCCTAGTGTTTTGACAGCCATTTTCTCTCGCCTGCATTGCAGTAACGTTCTGCTAAGTGGTCTTGTTGCTTCAGCTTTGCCCCTTCTTCAGTCTAATTCCTCGCTGCAGACTATTCAGAGGCGTTTTCCTAAATTGCAACACTGATCAAGTCTCTCCATTGCTTAAGATCTCTCAATGGCTTCCCATTTTTCTTAAAATAAAGGCAAGGCTCCTTGATGTAGCAATCAAAGCTCTTTGTGCTCTGACCCCTGTGTGCCCTACCATCCTTACCTGTTGCCACTCCCCCATCAAAGTCTACGGTGTCTTCACTTCAACTTTCTTCTGGTTCCTGGAATAAGCACAGTTCTCACTCATCTCAATATCTTTGCATGTGCTCTCCCATATTCCTGGAACACCATTTTCTGTTCTCCTTTTGGAGCTAACACCTGTGTATGCTTTAGATCCAAGATTATATGGCAGATCCTCCTCAGTAAATCTTTCTCTGGTGTCCCAACTTTGGGTAGGACCCATAGTTATGTGTTCCCGCAGCATTCTATGTATCCTCTGTCATTGCATATTTGACTAATTATTTGTCTCCTCCACTAAACGTCCCTTCAGACATGGATATATATTTCATTTAGGTGAATTCCTAACATAGTGCCTGAGTTCCTGTTTCTATTGCTGTCTAATAAACCACTCCAAAATGTAGTCACCTAAAGTAATCATTTTATTCACAATCCCATGAGTCAGGAATTCTGAAAGGAATCAGCTGGACAATTCATCTCCAATCCATGTGGCTTTAGCTGTGTGGCTGGGGCTAGAAGAACTACTTCCAAGTTAGTTTCTTCACTCATATGTCTGATGCCTCAGTGCTCCTTGTCCTCTGCCTCTTTCAAAATGGAGTCTTATCCTCCAGGTCTCACCATGTTGTCTGGACTTTTCATAGCAGGTTGTCTCAGGGAATGGCACCTCCTTCACAGGAGCTGGCGTCCAAAAAGGCAGGAAGGGGAAGTTGCCAGGCCAGTTAATAACTACATTTAGAACTGGTGAATAGTCTTGCTTCTTCCAGGTTGTATTAATCAAAGCAGTCACAGAGTCCATCAGATCCAGGAGTGTTGAACTAATCTCCCTCTCTTGATGGAGAGTGGTAACTTCTCATTTCAGAATAGCATTTGGAACGGAGACATTGCTATGGACATTTTGCAGAATACAGTCTGCCGTGGCCAGGTAGATAGCTTATCTTCAGTACGTATACCTTAAAATTGAATCCTTACCTGTCACAAAGCATAAAGCAAGTTACCTAAGCTCTGTTTGCCTATGATCTTTTTGGTATGAATCTAGCCGTCTTTACCATGGTAGGTGCACAGTAAATGTTTAAAGAATAAATACATGATTACTTTTATATTTATTGATTAGCGGCGCAGATAGTGTAATTTTATATTAATAAAATTACTAAACTTAAACCATTATAACAATGTAATGATAATTAGATCAACATTACAGACCTGCATTATTATGAATATTTCAACTTTGGCATTATAATGAACTTCTAGGTTATTTCACTTTTGTCTAAAACTGGGTACACTAGGTGATCAACATAATAGGAATTTGTCTTCTCTTTTCTTCGAACAATAGGAAAATAATGTAATTAAACTTATTGTCATATATTGTTTTAAAAAGTGATTTAGTTAAGTTTGTTGCAGTTTAGTAAAAGTCTCTAGAAAAGTACAAATTATTTTCATGTATGGAATAGGAGATTTGTTTGTTTTATTAATACAGATAAATTGAGGTAATAGTTACTTATATAAGAAATTGAGGCTACATTCGTGTTAGAACAAAATCTCAAAGGTATGCATTTTTCTCCTTTGTCTTGTGCCTGGCAAATGCTATGTGGTGAATGGTATAAACACCTACTTTGATAAATTAATGACATCACTCTGCTTTTCTCTTGAACACGTTTATGAAGGCATCATTCTTGCAGGAGACTAGAGTGTTGCGATTCACGGTCATATACTTATACATTATTTCAGAAGACATTGAAACCCCTCGGAGAGAAATCTAGAGGATTGAGGTTCATTTGAGACAAGTCTCACTTGAGTGCAGCATCTTGAAATGGCTTTTTGTTTTCCAATAGAATGTATTACATATTTCAAACTGTACATGTTTATCACACATTCCCTGGGCTTGCCTTATTTACAGATGGTTTGAATAAATTTTTCTGTCTTTCTTCAACACTTGTTAGGGGTGGTTGTAGTTAAAAGCCAGCCCTTGTTTAACATGAAGATATTTTTGCTCTACAGAATGTGAATTATTCAAACACAACAATGCTGGCATCCTTTCATAGTGAAGCCGGCCATTCTGCATCTTTCTTTACTGATGGTCAAAATAGTCCCCTTTGTGCTAAAAAGTCTTACATGGCTTTAAAAAGGAAGACGTTTCTTGTGGTATTTTGGATTTGTATGCTGACAAAGATTGTAAATTAACTTTTAAGTGTGGTATTTTGTTGCATTCCAAATTAAACAATGGTTTTCCTCCTATGTGTACACACATTCCATATTGAAACAATTATCCATTTTAATCTCTTAAATAACTTCAGCTTTGGCACATTTTTCATATTTCTCCTAGTGCCACACACAGACACTTTAAAAACCACCCAGCAATGAAAAGTAATGCATTATATTAAAGCATGCTGTGTGTGTATATATAACATACATATATACACACATAATAATATATAATTAAACATATGTGTGTGTATATATGCATACTTTTTCAATGTAATATATTAGCTTTAATTTCTTGGTTTTTTAATACATCTGTATGTGGCACGTATCTCTCCTAGCTTATATGTCTACACACACACACACATACATATATATTATATACTTACACTTATATATGTGTGTGTGGAAGGTCATGACCTTAGAAATAAAACTTGATTTTAAATTCTGCATTTGATACATGCAATCTGTGGGAAATTTAGTAAGATCCTTAATTCCTCTGAATTGTAATATCCTCTTCTGTAAAATGATCATTTAAAAAGTAACTCAGAAAGTTATTGAATTAAATGAGTACATCTTGTAAACTATGCTTAGCTACAAAGTAAGTGCTCATTAAATGAGTTACAGTATTTTTAATAATTATTTTTTTAATGTTTTCCATTGCATTGATGAAACAGATTTATTGAAGTGTCTCAATTCATTAAGATAAATGCAGAAAACGTTTTTCTTCAAAACACTGCCATGCCACCCTAAAAACTGTGCCATATCAAAATTATTTTTCCTCCTCTACAGTAGAGATCTTGGAGCAGATTCTACCTGTTTTTAACTTTATTTAGATCTTAACCAGATCTTGTATCCTGTATGGTTTTGTTTTGTTTGCTTGCTGTTAAAATCTAGTTCTATTAATTTAAATTAATTCATTACTTTTTGTTGTTGTTTTTTCTTGAGACAGTCTATGCCACCCAGGCTAGTGCAATGATCTCAGTTCACTGCAACTTCTGCCTCTCAGGTTCAAGCAATTTTCCTGCTTCAGCCTCTCAAGTAGCTGGGATTACAGGTGTGCGCCACTACACCTGGCTAACTTTTGTATTTGCAGTAGAGACGGGGCTTCGCCATGTTGGCCAGGCTGGTCTCAAACTCCTAACCTCAGGAGATCCGGCCACATCAGCCTCCCAAAGTGCTGGGATTACAGGCATAAGCCACCATGCCCAGCCAGTTCTGTTAATTTTGAAACCTCAATTGTGCATTCCCAGACATCCTTTGCCAAATGCCTCTTTCAGTGGCTATGGCGGCAAGGAGAAAGTGAGCATGTTCCGCTTTTAAATACCTCTCTCCTCCTTCCTCTGCCAGGTGCATTCTCCTAGGGCTAAGGTGGGGAAGATGGAATGAGAAAAGGGCAAACTAGATGAAGATCCATTTTTCTGCTTGGATAGCCGTAAAGACTATTCGATCTCATCTTACACTATGAGTATCATAAGTGTGGTAAAGGAGAGGTGCCAATGTTCACTTACCCCACTGATGAAGGCCTCAGTCCCAGGCACCATTGCAGTTATTAAGTGATTTATCCATATCTGCAGGTAAACTGCCAGTTGATGGCATTCATGTTGTATCTCTCCCAGCCTCCCAAGCTGTGGAGGTCATGAGATGACACTAGACCCTAATCTCTGCTGCTCTCCAATACTGGTGCTCAGTTTGGCAGCTTGTGCAGAATCTATCCTCTATCCTCTTTACTTCCCAGGAGTGCAAACTTTGTTGAGTTGTTTTAATGACCTTTCCATCTGAAAGTCCTCCATTATGTCATCTCTTTAACCTTGCTTAGGGAATCTTAGGACTGTTGAGCAATTCACTGACCAAGACATCCTCCAACTAGAAATCACCATGTCTTCCTTTTTTGAAGGCACTCTTTTAATTTAAGAGTTATTCTCTTGGCATTCTCCTCCCGTGGGGATAACTTCTTTCCACAAACCTTGCTTTCCACCCAAGTCAATGCTTTATACCTTCTCAGTCGCCTATTTACTGTGGATCATAGCACAAGTGGTGTTAGTGGAAGGATAGCTTTTAACTGTTGTTGTTCTTCATGTCTGCAGAGAGATGGTTCAAACCAATTAATTGGTAACTGTGAGCCTATACTGTAGGATACTACTTCATTTTGTCCTCAACTCTGGTTCTTAAATAATAACATAAAAATGACCTTTAAATATTTTTTAAAAGATAGAATAACAATAAATGCAATAGTGTTAAAAATAGTTAATATTCTTTAATGAAACTCGTAAGTGAATAATTCAGAAAAAAATTACTCTTGGCTCCCATAGCTTTTTCTTAATAGAATAAAATCTAAAGGAAATTATGTCATATGCTGAATGTATAATTTTTAAAATCTTATGAAATTTTACACTTTATGGTGAAAGTGAATGACTTCATTTGCTTGAACAAGTAGGAGTGGTGACGAAAAGGAAAGAAACAGATATTTATGGAGCAAACTGTTTCAGAATAAATGTCAGTTGTCTTCAGTAATGATAAACTGTGGATAATATTTGAAATGCTTTAGGACAGATACAGATGTTATGTTTTCAAAACAAGAATTACTTTTCCTTTTTTAACCAAATGCAATCCAAATAATAAAACACAAGGAGACTTAAAGATAACGGGCCATATTTCTATTAAACTTCAATCACAAAGTAACCCAGTGGAGCCTCTGGCTGTGAAGTGCAACTCGATATAAAATCATACTTAAATATACTGTGATTTTCCGTTGTTTTTCTGAACATATGAACTCAAAAGAAGTAAAGATCAAATCTGCATACTTGTGAATTTCTTGGGTAATTTGACCTTTTATATCTTAAATAACAAGCTGAGCCAGACCTATTTTATTCATCTTCATACAGACGGCAGCCTGTGAGTCCTCCTCCACCACCACGGCCGATTTCCCCTCCACATACCTATGGCTACATTTCAGGACCCCTGGTCTCAGATATGGATACGGATGCACCAGAAGAGGAAGAAGATGAAGCCGACATGGAAGTAGCCAAGATGCAAACCAGAAGGCTTTTGTTACGTGGGCTTGAGCAGACACCTGCCTCCAGTGTTGGGGACCTGGAGAGCTCTGTCACGGGGTCCATGATTAACGGCTGGGGCTCAGCCTCAGAGGAGGACAACATTTCCAGTGGACGCTCCAGTGTTAGTTCTTCAGATGGCTCCTTTTTCACTGATGCTGATTTTGCCCAGGCAGTCGCAGCAGCAGCAGAGTATGCTGGTCTGAAGGTGGCGCGACGGCAAATGCAGGATGCTGCTGGTAAGTCATAGGACTTTTCACCAAGCTGGGAAAGAAGACTCAATGCATATATGTTTATTGCTGATTCGCTCTTGTGATCTTAAGGCCTATTTGAAAAGCAACTATTCTTATCGTTTTTTTTTTTAGCTGCCTAAGAAAATGACAGTTCAAGAACATGACTTAGTTGGATTTTCCTTAACAAGCCTTTTTAATCTTCTATTTTATTTTTATTTCATAAATTTTATGTAATATGAGTGATAGGAGGCTACCTTACTTTTAGGATAGCCATAGCAAATATACTTGTTACACAAATTGATATAATTTCTTTAAACTATACATACAGTCAGTTAAACAAAGTTTGTGTTTTTGAATGTATACTCTGATTTTTTTGTGTAGAACGTCACCAAAATCAAATTTATTGTGATAGTTCTCTTACCTTATTTAAAGAAAAACTATGTAGGGGAAACAGATAAATTCTCAAGTGGAATACTTTGACCCTTGGAAAATGGGCTATTTCTCCTTAATCCCCATTCTGTTCATGTCCTCTCAAATTAGAATGTTAATTGGGAAGATATAAAGATATATGTAATGTACATATATTCTCAATGTTCAGTGTTCCAAACTTACAGTAAACATTTTAAATGTAATAATTGGGACAGCAAGCTAATCCAAGTGCTTTTCATATTTTTCCTTTCATTGCCAGTAACCTACTTTTAATTACTGTATATCCATCTTTATATTATAACTTATTTTTACTTATATCCTCCTATTCCCAACCCTGTTTAGAAAGTAAATAGTTCAAGAAAGAAAAGAAGTTAAATGTAAGACTTATTTATCACGATTTTCATTTCTGTAGAATTAATATATACAGTACCATACATATTTTTGTGTGTTTGTATTTTTAATAGCCAAGAAAATCTAAATAGTAGAGTAAAATAATGTGATCACCAAGAAAGAGATACATTTCAGAAAAGGAAAAGACCATCACAACAAATTAGTTACTGGTATTTTACTGTTTTCATTTTTTTAGTTTAATAATTACCACATTGCTAATTTTCCATGGTCTTTTCAGATATTGGATTGGTCAGTATTTTTTATCAGTGTAGAATATATTCAGAGAAAATTTAAATCACAGTATAAAATCATCTCTATACATTATATATCAAGAATATAATATAGGAAAAAGATTTCTAATATCTCTCAGCTAATTGTAGAATATATTACTTATTTTAGCCAAGCCTATATTTTTTGACATTCAACCAAATATTCTTTTTTATTCCTCCAGTAGCTGCTGAATGTAATAAACTATGCAAACCTAATTATCTTTCTTAATAAATAAATAACATCTAACTTTACAAATAGCTTTTGTTTCTCCTTATTTTTTTAATCTTCTGTTTAAAAAAGTGAAATTAACCATCTCAAACCACTGCTTTGAGAATACATTAAGAAAATATTTCAGTTTATTAAATGGACAAAACATAGAAATAACATTGAAAATTCATCTGTAAATGACCTTATGCCTCAGGGTCTGTGAGCAGTGGATGGCCTTATGCAATAGAATATATAATGGGTTCAGTCTCAGCCCTAATTCCCTGTTTCATGGATATGTAACTTTAATTATAATAGTCTCCATCATAGCTAAAGAGAGTTGGTTTAATATTTTATTGTATTGTAATTTAGTGGCACTGCTGGTTTTCCTTGAGCTCGTAATTTTAATGAACTAAACATGCATTGGCCTCTGCTTATTGCAGTGTTCTTTTCAGGGAATGATGGTGCTTGTCATGTGACTTAAAGTTAATGTGAATGAATATCCAATCACATGGCTTCTCACTTGGCTGCATTAATGTCTATTATTTAATATGCTTCTGTTATCATCTTTAAATGTGTTGATTTCACTATATGTGGCTTCTGTTTATAGCCAAAAGACACGTTGTCTAACTCCGTTGGAAGTTTCTTGTGGTACAATAGAAAGTTCTGGATTTGTGACTAGAATTTCTAGAAACCAAAATGATGAAAGTCAAACATAGGACCAATAGATCTCCATTGTCATTATGGATTAAATGTGTTGTAGCTGTTATAATACAGGATCTATGTAAGACAGCCAAAGAATCTGGGAGCATTGAAATATGCTGTGTAGGCAGGGCTCGGTGGCTCATGCCTGTAGTCCCAGACCTTTGGAAGGCTGAGGTGGGTGGATCATGAGGTTATGAGTTCAAGACCAGCCTGGCCAAGATGGTGAAACCCCATCTCTACTAAAAATACAATAAATTAGCTGAGTGTAGTGACAGACACCTCTAATCCCAGCTACTCTGGAGGCTGAGGCAGGAGAATCACTTGAACGCAGGAGGCAGAGGTTGCAGTGAGCCAAGATAGCACCACTGTACTCCAGCCTCGGGGACAGAGCGAGACTCCATCTTGGGGGAAAAATAAATAAATAAAACACCATGTCTAATTAATAAATTCAATTCCCACTGGTACCTGGGATTATTGTTTCTCTAAAACCAAACATCTACCTCTTCCACCACCAAAAAAACAGAAGTCTCAGAGGGATCACCTTAGGTATCCAGAACTAGCCTATACTTTGAGATAGAAAAAAGATGCAAATGATTTTTGGCAGACCTAAATATGTGAGCTAGTTCAATTTCAGACCACCTGCAGAGAACACACCTGAGTCTGTCTTCAAAGTATACTATAAATGTATGTTTAATTAAAATAGTGATGCCATTAGTGCTGTTCGTTTTTCTTAGAACATGAATTCTTAAGAACCTTGGCTCTCCTCTTGAAAAAGCAATGAATATTGGCTATATTATGCAAAAACTTAATATTTTTTGTTTAAGTATAACATTTTAATGAAGCTAATTGCAAAAATAATTGGAATGCTTTTCTTTAGTAAATAGGTATCATAAGCTTTAACAGAACAAAAGCACTGTGGTTTAAAAAACAAATGAAATTAGCAGAAAATGCTTTTAGGGTATTTTCTCCAGTAAATAGCAGAGTGACAAAAAGCCTATCATTTGCTAGAAGAGTTTGCTGAAGCTTTTTTTTGTCGTTTTTCAGAAAAATTAGGGCTGTTTCTAGCTTTAATGTTTTCTTTTTGTTGTTCCTGTTGGAATTAAAATTCACTGATGAGTTTGGCTCAGATTTTTTTTTTTCCTCCTTAGGCCGTCGACATTTTCATGCATCTCAGTGCCCTAGGCCCACAAGTCCTGTGTCTACAGACAGCAACATGAGTGCTGCTGTAATGCAGAAAACCAGACCAGCCAAGAAACAAAAACACCAGCCAGGACATCTGCGCAGAGAAGCCTACACAGATGGTAAGTCCATTGACACGGATGAAAACATCTATGAATCTCGCCTATTTACCCTGCTTCTCTAGGACTAGAAAGTGTGTTCACTGAAGTTAGAAATTACATTAAAAATTTATTAACAGTCAGCTTCGTATTACTTATAGAAGTGATCTCCTTACAGAGTTTGTCAAGCAGCTCTCCTTGCAGTTTTCTAATAAGCTTGTTATTTAAAAAACAAAACCATTTGTAGATCTTTTATATTTTTGAAAGTTATTTTATATTTTCAAACAAATGGACATCACTATAATTGAAGTTGATAGTTGAAGTAGTGGCATAGGTTGACCCTTTGTCAGATTTACTGATAAATTCTCCAAAGTGCCCTCTTTTTTTATTTTACAATTTTGCATTCAAATAGAAGACAATAAATGTGTTTGAATATTAATTCTAATGCTAGTGGTGTTACAAACAGTTATTTTGGACACCGAAATATGAATCAAATCATGTTTCTTCATGCCTTCACATACAATATCAACTCTCACTGAAGAGGTAACGTTTATATTCTCGAGGGAGCACAGGAGGAAAATGCAAACATCGTGATGTTGTCTCGAGAAGGCCTTTAATGAAAGTGCCTCAGGTGGCCCAGCATTTATTAAACCACCACCTTCTCATTTTACAAAACAACCCCGCAGGCTTTGTTGGAAATTCATGTAAGATAAATTCTCTTAGACTCACTGCTTTTGTCAAGTTTGCTAAATTTGCTAAAGGGGTGGAGAAAGAAGGGTGTTACAGGCACAGTTCCCCGACCTCCTGGTCCTCTGCAACAGAATCTGATTAGGACTTTCATTACCAGTCAGCAATTTTTCAAAAAGGGCATCATTTGCCATTATCATATGAAAGCCTAATATTATAGATCCTTATCACAGGTTGCAAGGAAGGTTTTCTGAGGTACTTCTCCCTATGATTCTTACCACTTGACAGAAGAATTTAATACAACGCTCACAGCATGATGAGCACAAGTAATTTTGCAATGAGTGGCTGTCCATGCTATTATCTGTACTTTATTCTGAGTATTTTCTCTCACTAGCATCTATCTGATATTAGACTACATTAAATACTGGCGTGACACAGCGCACCTGGGCCTCCTGGCTTCTGCCCAGGACTCTTTTGTCAGTGAAACTGAGCTGTCAGAATATTATCTGATTTTGAAGGGTTATTACGGTGGCTTTTTGCATGTTTGCCTCTGTGAAGGGACAAATGCTAGGTATAAATCCCCCAACTCTACCAGCAATTTTACATTTACGGGACAACTGTAATGGCATTTTTCAAGTTTTATGGCTGTTTTATCAAATTTTATTATCTAGAAGAGAGTGCTCCTCACTGAAAAACTGACCAAACGTCAAGCCTGGATGTAAACACATCTAAATTGAATACATAAGAGAGAAAATCTGGCCTACATCTTTGTGTAGATCTTTCTACCACTTATTTATACTTGTTCAAAGGGGAATCTGGCACTGAGTGATGCTTTTTAGAAATGTTTTAAATAATGTAAGCACGCCAAGTTAAAGAATATTGTATCACAGTTACAAATTACACTATGCTTGAAAATTGTCTATATTTATTGTCCCACGCTCGTAGTGCTTATTTCAGTGTTAATAATTAAATATAATTCTAACTAATCCCTGAATAATAACTATTAAATTGAATGATGATGCATCCAAGTTATTTCTTAAATGAATTTCAGAAATACCAAAGAAATATATTACAATATTTGCAAAGCCAAAGTTAATCTGAAATGTTTATTTAGATTTCTAAGTGCTCATTTCACAAAAGTGATTATGCAAAATACTGCAATATAAAAGCCAATAATTATTTTCTCTAAGTCACAAAAATAGATAAAATGGAGAAATGACTAAAGCTAATTTTATAATATTCACTTTGTTTCAATACTTTGATAACTATAAGTTATGTTTACTGTACAAATGAGTCTTAAATTTTATGCTGTATGCTTACTGTTTGGTAAAAAAAAAAAATAACAATGCTGTGTGTTATTATACACATATCCCATAATGTATATTGATTATTAAAGTCACGTGATGCAGATACTACTTAATGCACTAAATAAATGCACACACTCTTGATGGCAGTGGTTATGACATAGAAACAAAAGCCATTTTCTCAGAAATTATTTTCCCAAATTACTACACTGCATTTTTTTTCATGAAGCAGCTCAATGGCAGACACAATCGGTACAATTATTAAAAAAGAGAAGGGAGAGGAAGAAAGAATTTAAAGAACTACCCGTTGTTAAAATGTGAATTGAACATACTAGTAAGACATGGAGGATTTTGTGTGTTTTTTTTTCTTTTTAGTGGGTAAAATGTATAGACTATGGTGGATGAGTTTGATTATTGTCAATAGATTTATGTGAACTATGTTCAGAATATGGTTTATCAGTATTCAGTTAGTACCATCTTTACTTTGTAAATTTTTTTCAGATTATTACCTTCCTTTGTAGAATCTTTAAAAACTATGTAAAGAAGGATCAAGAGTGGCTATGTCTGAACTGATAAAGAGTAATTTGTGATGCTCCTTCTCAGTTAATCCTTTTATTAGTATGCTAGGGCCATAACTATGTACCGCAGACTAGGTGGCTTAAACAACAGAAATTTATTTCTTCACAGTTCTGGAAGCAAGAAGTTCAAGATCAAGGTGTGAGCAGGATTGGTTTCTTTCGAGGTCTCTCTCTATGGCTGAGAGATGGCCATCTTCTCCCTGTGTCTTCACCTGATCTTTCCCTAGTGTATGTGTGTGTCCTAATCTCCTCGTGTAATGACACCAGTTATAATGGATTAGGACCTACCCTAGTGACTTCATTTTAACTTCATTACCTCTTTAAAAACTCAAAATACAGTCACATTTTGAGGTACTGGGGATTAGAACTTCAACATTTGAATTTGAGGGGCACAATTCAGCCCATAACAGTGGACCAGCCCCTAACACCTGGCATTGTGGCCAAACCTTGCTCTGTGGTCAAATCCAAGGTCTCATAAGCACTCGAGGAGAACTCGATGCTAAGGAAAATACTCATGCTACAGTCATACTAACAAGCGGTAGCTAATTATTTATTTATTTCATATTTGCCTTTTACGAGTTTAACCCAGATAAAGGGTAGGATTAGGATATATGAATATTTATTAGCCAGAGTCTTATGGAGTAAAAGCCAGGCATAAGTGCATTTCTAGGACCTTCTAATAGATTCTTTCCACTCCCTCTCTCCAACCTTTCCAATGCATTTACATAGTTGATTTAAAAACCAAATCGACATTATTTCTCCAGCCCTACTTTTCATAAATTATAAATTCACCACCCACTTTGGAATGATGTTATTTTGACTTGATTTATCATTAATTACAAGGTCTTAGGACTTAAAGCAGTTAAGTAAATAGAGTGCTAGATGTCTATAGCAAGTTAATGTTGGCAGAATTGTCTGAATGAATATATTTTTATATGTTACTTTACATGCATTATGCTTTTATTTGGAAAGTCTTCTATAAAGAATGAGTGTTTATATGATTATATAAAATCTACACACACACACACACACACACACACACAAAAAGTCCACAATCCCATTTGTTAAATCCAATTTGTACTATTCGTGGTACAAATTGGGTGAAAGAACTATTTATCACTATGTGAAACACAGAATTGTTTATACTGTAATAATCCCTGGTCTCGTAAGCAGGGATATTTTATAATATCCCTGCTGGATGATGTTTTATAACACCTAGGAAAGAATTTATTTGGCAGTCTGTTTATACAGGAAATCAAACCTGTCAACATTTCCCTCTAATTGTCAATTAGATACAATGACAAATATATACAGGAAGTTAGAATTCTTTAAATTACCATCAGGTTCCCTTCCCTTTTTAACTTCTGTTATAAATAACACCTATCTAGAACATCTAGTCATAGTTTTTTGTCTCATGAGTCATATATTCCCAAGACTCTGTATGATCTTATGATAGTGGTAGTCATCAGCTTTGTTATCTTAAAGGCCTAGACATTTTATGATTTGATGATAGTGGCAGTCATCGGCTTCCTGATAATCCGTGTTTGCAATCTAATTTAAGTTTATAGCAAGCAGACAGTGCAGAAATGAGCCTGCAGTCACTCAGTCTCTCTGCTTCCTGGTGTGTTCTGAATTAGACTTTTCTCCCCTTATTGCTAATCCCAGGCTCAGTCTGAACTTAAAATCATTCTGCCTTGGGCCTCTTGGCTTTAGGCTACTTGGCACAGTCTGTTTTTTAACTCTCTGTTTTTGGTTGTCTTTAACAATAAGTAGGATATGAGGGAGGGCAGATCATAGTACTTTTATGTATTATTCTGGAAAAATCTATTAAAGTAGTAGACAAAGGAGGAAAAATACACAGTAGTGACAATTTCAATCTATGTTGCAAGACAAAAACTTGATTTTGTAAAATCAGAGGGAAAACAAGTGCTAATTGGCTACCATTTTAGCTAAAATGTTGAAGCTATTTATGTAATACTGGAACATGGTAAGCCATGAAAACCACTAACGAAAAAAATGCAAGGAAAAGTTTGATCACTTTTTATAATCATTCCTAGGCAAAACAGCTGGTAGGTACTAAGATGGCAACTCAGACTTTCTGTTTTCAAAACTAATACAATGAATTCCGACACCTTAGCTTTAGCGTGTAATGTCAAAAGAAAATAAGTTTCTAAAAAATGTATACCTATTTAGGGAACAAAAAAGTTTCATTCATTTTTAAAAGCATGTAAGTATGAGAAATACTGGGTTAAAACTGATGCTTCTTAGGGCCATTAATTTGCTATTATAATAAGAATCTTCAAAACACAATTTTAATACTTAACAGTTTCTCATGCTGGTACATGTAAATGATAGTCAATGGCCCAATGTCAATAATAATAAAATATCTGGAAACAGCCTAAATATTGCTCTGTAGGATTGGCTAAAAAATAATGATGTAGTCATAGAATAGAACATTAGGCAAACATTTCCAAAAAAAGTAAAGCCCTATGTACACATATGGAAGTTTATACAACTACCTGGTTAGGTGAAAAAAGTGCAGTCCCATTCATATTGGTAAAGAAGGAAGGCTGTCTCTTTGTGTGTGGCCCTTTTGATCAGGTCACCACACGTGAACAGGCAGACAGGCACTCTGCATCATCCCAGGAGTGTCCATTTCATACAGTTCTTGATGTGAATGGTGCTCCCTGCAGTTATGAGACTTGGCAGCCCTGCTTTATAAATAACTTCAGGAATGACCTATAGAAAACTATTCAAGCCAGTTACCTCTGCATGGTCAATACTGGGGATTTGAAATGGAGGTGGAGAGGTACAAGAGGTTGTTCTTTCACATTTAAACTCTTACTGAATTTTTTACCATGTAAATTTCTATTTTTTACTTTAACATCTTAAGACTAATTTTATAATACTAAATGTGTAATAGATGTTTTATGAATGCGTTTTAGTTGATTTATTCTAGACATTACTCTGCAAATTTGAAAATGTTAACATTTCTAAAGACATAACTTAAAAACATAGCTATGCTGCTAATTCCAAAATCTCTGTATCTCTAATTTTGATCTCTCTTGAAATTCAGATTTCTACTTTGATACTCCAAAGACTCCTCCTATTCACTTTTAAAAAACTGAACTCATATTCTTCCTTCACAAATATCTCTTTCTTTTTGCTACATTCTATACCTTCAGTGATGTTCTTCTCTTTCACCTGCCAACCATGACAAAAATCGTAAAAATCATCTTAGTTATCTTAGATTTTCTTAGTATCTAAGATGTATCTAAGAAAGATATCTTAGTATCTAAGATGTAGCTAAGAAAAAATAAATTATATAAATTATATTATATATAATATAACATATATTACTTAATATGTAACTACAACTAGAAATAATTTTGTGTGTGTTTTTGTGTGTGTATATGTATGTATGTAGATGAAACTTTAGTAAGATGACTCTTAGATACATCCTACTAAGGTGACTCTTAGATACATCCTACTAAGGTGACTCTTAGATACATCCTACTAAGGTGACTCTTAGATACATCCTACTAAGGTGACTCTTAGATACATCCTACTGAGGTGACTCTTAGTTATCTTGAATTCTTTCCTCCCCTCAAACCTGTACTGTATTTTGTTGATCCTGAAATAATACTGATTTTCTCCCTTAATCTCAAACACATCTTTTCCTCTTCATCTGAACAGCCACCAATACCGTTTTATCACCTATCATTAATTATATGAATTATTATTATAATCTCTTGACCTCCTGAATTGAAGCTTTTCTTTTTAATACATTCCCCATACTAGAGCCAGAATAACCAAAACTTAGTATCTATTCATATTCTTCTACTAACTTACAAAATATTATTAGAATACATGTTTCTTTTCTCCCCAGAGTATACATAGGAATGATTTTTAAAGACAGCACTAATTAAAAATTTTTTTTCTAGATACCAAATTTTATGCCTACTTTCATCCTTAAGTATATCTATGATACGCGAAATTGAATTACAGGCTGGGTGTGGTGGCTCATGGCTGTAACCCCAGCATTTTAGGAGATGGAAGTGGGTGGATAGCCTGAGCACAGGAGTTCGAGACCTGCCTGGGCAATGTGGTGAAACCTTGTCTCTACAAAAAATGCAAAAATTAATCAGATGTGGTGCTGCGTGCCTGTAGTCCCAGTTACTCAGGAGGGTGAGGTGGGAGGATCACTTGACCCTGGGAGACAGGCTGCAGTGGCCGATATCACACCCCTGCACTCCAGCCTAGGCAACAAAGCGAGACTCTGTCTCAAAAAAAAAAGTAAGAAATTAAATTATATAAGTTATATTTAATATGCATTACTTAATATGTAACTACAACTAGAAATAGTTTTATGTATGTGTATGTGTGTGTATGTATGTATGTATGTAGATGAAATTAACCTATATTTATACCAATGTAATATGATTTAAAATCTCTGGGTACATAAACAGAATGGTGAGATTCCATCAATGAATAGTAGATTATAAATATGCAACTGAATGTAGTAATATAAAGAAAACTGAGACATTGGTTAGTCCTGGTTCTGATCATATCTAGCTTTGGGATAGCACAATAGCTTAAGGTCTACATGTTTGAGCTTCCTTACCTACAAAATAAGAAGAGATTATGGCTAGACTAGAGATAGCAAATAGGTCTGAATTCAAGTGCCAACCTCAGTCAATTTGAATTGATTGTCTGGAGGAGCAAAGGCATGCATCTGGCACTAGCAGTGTTATACTGAAATCAGTTAGGAAGCTCTATGATACTTGGGAGAGAGAAAGTTACAGTACATACACCCAGTGTTAGCTATCCCAGGAGCAGACGTCACTAAGTCCCAACTCTGTTATCCAATAGTTCTGTACTAGATAACAAGAGTACATTAAAATTGTTGGTCTTGGCCGGGTACAGTGGCTCATGCCTGTAGTTCCAGAACCTTAGGAGGCCAAGGTGGGCAGATCACTTGAGTCTAGGAGTTTGAGACCAGTCCAGGCAACATGGCAAAACCCCGTATCTAGAAAAAATAGAAAAATTAGCCAGGTGTGGTGATGCACACCTGTAGTCCTAGCTACTCAGGAGGCTGAGGCGGGAGGATTGCTTTCACCCAGGAGGTCGAGGCTGCAGTGAGCTGGGACTGCACATCTGCACTGTAGTATGAATGACACAGTAAGAACCTGCTCAAAATAAATAAGTAAATAAAAATTGGGTGTTTTTCCTTGGTTACCTCCAAATATTCCAGTTCATTTAAAATATAGTATCTCACAGGTGAATGTGACTCGAATGATAACACAAATGTTCGATGACTTTATAAGTAGTAGACTTTTACAGCAGTATTTTTAATGTTTCTTTTTAGATCTTCCACCTCCTCCTGTGCCGCCACCTGCTATAAAGTCACCCACTGTCCCATCCAAGACACAGCTGGAAGTACGACCTGTAGTGGTGCCAAAACTCCCTTCTATAGATACAAGAACAGACAGATCATCAGATAGAAAAGGAAGCAATTACAAGGGGAGAGAAGTATTGGATGGAAGACAAGTTGTTGACATGCGAACAAATCCAGGTGATTCCAGAGAAGCACAGGAACAACAAAATGACGGGAAAGGACGTGGAAACAAGGCAGCAAAACGAGACCTTCCACCAGCAAAGACTCATCTCATCCAAGGTACTCATTCAGTCAAGCAGCAAATAAATATAGATTGAGTGTGTTTGCAAGGCATACAGTTAGGCTCTCTATGGCCACATTAAAAGGGGTAAGATTAAGAAATTTGCTCTCTGATTGAGGAGATAGGTATGTACTCGAATAATTTTAATACAATTCACTCTAGTGCATGACTTTATACAAGTCATCCCTGGAGAGGTGCCAATTGAGTTAGATTTTAAAGGAAAGCAGGATTTCAACAGGTTAAAGAAGGAGAAGGGATATCGGGGAAATGAAACAGGTTGAGAAAATAAACCGATTGTGTGAAAATGAATGTTTGATGAACGATGGTTTCCAGTTTGGCTGGAGAATTGAATATTTGGGGCCAGGGACCATCTATACATAAAAATACAAAAATTAGCTGGGCATGGTGGCACATGCTGTAGTCCTAGCTACTCGGGAGGCTGTAGGAGGACGGCTTGCACCCGGTAGGTTGAGAATGCTGTGAGCTGAGATTGCACGACTAGCCTCTAGCCTGGGTGAAAAATAAAACTAGATAGATGGTTAGGCCTAGTTACAAAGGCCAGAGATACTGCTCTGAAGGCTTTGAGATTTATGACAAGGGCAGCTGTGAGGCAACAAGGAATTTTGAGTGAGAAATGACGTAATCAGATACGTGTTTTAGAAAAACAACTGGCACTGCTATATAATGGAGGAAGAGGCTGGAATCAGTAGATGAAGGTATCTGAAACATTACAGTAACACTCTAAGTATAAAATATGAAAGCACTGAGTGAAATAGTCCAAAAGAACAGGAGGGATCAGCCTATGCAGACACTTCAGAGAGAGACCCAATAGAACTTGGTGGCTAATTGAATGTTGAAAGGTAAGTTGAAATAATAGAATAAACAAAAAAGTTTATTCACAGGTTGACCAGGTGGCTCTGAATGACCAGTGGAACATGATTGTATTAACCATTGTAAAAATAAAATAAAATAAAATGTAGAACAGGGAAAATGTTAAATTTCATGGGGAATATTATTGCAGTTTTGAATGGATTAAAATCCTGACAAGAACACAGTTATAAAATTCACAATAAGAATTTAGAGAACTAGGTTTAAAGATCAGCAGAAAAGTTGTGAGGACAGAGTGGATTTAGAACCCACAACATAGACACAATAATTATGTGAATAACAAAGGCCGAATGTCAGCAGAGATAATGCTGGTAACTATTTATCAATCAGCTGTCCAGAAAGAAAACACAACCAAACCCTAATTTATAGCCATTTTCTTACCTCTGTTGTATGAATGCTCTCAAAGTTGCCAATTTCAAGTCACTGAAAGTGGAGGTAGGAAGAGATGAATATAATCAACTATTGTGAAATATTGAGCCTGCTCCAACACACCAATAGTCAAGGATGATTATACTTAGAGAATAGACAGAAATCAACATCCTTTCAAGGAAGCAGATTGTCCGACCAGAGATTTAATAATCAAGATACTCAAGCTGTTGAAAATAGTATCCTATGAAGAATGGAGTGGGAAATTTTCAGACAGGAAGGTGTATAAAATGCCACAGTGGTGAAAGTTGAATGTAAACCCAAGTGAAGGAAAAAGAGATCTTGCAATATGTTGTTTGTAGATCAGAATAAAAGCCAGACCCTAGGGGGTTGGAAAGTGAATGGAAATTTTGCAAGGATGGTGATGAGCACAAGTAAGCTGTTTTTGGAAGTTTGGGATGAGGAGGAAAGATTGGGCTAGAGTTTGACAGAAAGGCCAAATCACTGGAAATGTTTTAGGATTGTGGATTTGAACATTATTGTAGACTAAAGAGAAGAAACTATTTAGGAGAAAGAAACACAGAAAAGGAATATTATTAGTTGAGGAATCAGGAAAGAGTGATAGGGGAATGAAACTTAAAAACCTTCAGGGCATTTAATTACTGTATTTTAATAGATATATTGTGGTAAGGTCTGATACCAGTGTATTGTTTGTTTATTATGGACATCTGGTCATTAGGTAACTTCTTTTCAACATGGAGGGCAATTTCTCTTTGTTCTGTGACTACAGCCTGAACTCCTAATCCAGGCATAGACTCAGAAGCGAGGTGATATATAAAGCTGTGCATTTCAGACTGATGCCTCTATTGTGGGACCACAAAGTCCTTGGTAATATCAGCACGATCCAAAGCTTGAAAAACTTACTAACTTATTTTTCTAAGTTAACTCAAAGTTGATCTGGCTCTGAACTTTTGACTCAGTGTGACTGGACTCCAAATAGTGATTCATAAATAGAATGTGAGGATGTAAATTATGAAGTTTATTTCTGGCCAGAGAGTATGGAGCAATTCCTGGCTATAGGTAGGCTTCATTAAAAATTGGCTGGGCATGATGGCTCATGCCTGTAATCCCAATACTTTGAGAGGCTGAGGCTGGCAGGTCATGAGATCAGGAGCTGGAGACCAGCCTGGCCAACATAGTGAAACACTATCTCTACTAAAAATTTAAAAAATAGCTGGGCATGGTGGTGTGCACCTGTAATCCCAGCTACTGAGGAGGCTGAGGCAGGAAAATTGCTTGAACCCAGGAGGCAGAGGTTTCAGTAGGCTGAGATCATGCCATTGCTCTACAGCTCTGGGTGACAGAGCAAGACTCCATCTTGGAATGAATGAATAAATAAATAAATAAATAAATGAAAAGAAAAGTAGGTAGGATTCTTCTTGAGGAGGAAATTTTACAAACCTGGAAAGATATTGTTGTATGTAGATTTAAAACAAAGAGATCAATTTTTTAAAAATCTATCTTCAGAAATTTAATATGTTGTCCTTTATGCTATAAAAATAATTTCTAACAAAAGAACTAAGACTAGACCATTAGTCTAGAAACAAGTAACCCATGGAATCATGGAAATCACTGAGGTGCACTGACCAGTCATTCTTCTATATGCTCTGCTTTTCCAAATTCTTATTTGAATCATAACCCTGTATATATATATATATATGCCATTAAATGATCATTTCTATGCATTGCTATAATTTTCACCTTCATAATTCAGTTTACATTGTTTATAGTGAAAGAGGCAACCTGATTTATATGTATAATGAAAGATTATTTTTAATTAAGGAGAGTGGTCTTTTGGACTTGAATGTCTGATCATTTTGCTGACATTTGCCTCCATTAGTTCAATTTATTTCTACATATATCAAACAACAACTGTGTTATTAAGCATTGTACTAAATCCTGAGATTTATGTATAAGCATGAACCTTGACCTCAAGGGGCTTGTAGTCAGAGAGAGAGGGACAGATAATCTATAAACTCACAGATATTTTTGTATTCAGTATAACCTTCATAGTGCCATGATACTTGAGAGTCCAGAAGATAGAGAATTAATCTAGGAATGTGAGAGATAAAATGTTAGGAGTTAGAAAAGATCTTTCCTGGTAGAAATGACATATAAACTGAGTGTTTCAGGATGAATGGAATTTAGCTTGCATAAGAAAAGAGGATTTATTTAGGTGGATAATTCAGCATAAAATGCTTGAAGGTCTATCGAGGAAACTGTAAGAAATTCAGTACTACCACGTAATGAAAGTGGTTAAAGATGAAGCTCTTGAGGCTTAAGTCATAAAGAGCCTATAGATTTTATAAGAGAAAAGTAGCTGAGTAAAGACAGTTTAGAGGGGAATAGCTCAAGGATGTTTGAAGATGTGTGCGCCCCCCAGACAACAAATGTAGAAAACATAAACCATGCTGTAGGAGCAAGGGTGGACGACTGGGAAAATTCAAGAAAGCTTTTAGAGTCAAAATCGACCTTCCTTGTTATATGTTGGACTGTGTGGAAAGGATACACTTAAGGGTTATGGAAAGGTTGTTGAAAGGGAAGAATCTGTAATCATTTCAATTTTCTGTCTTGTATATCTTAATGATTAGTGATGTCATTCACTGTCTTAGAGAATATAGCAAAGGAAGACATCTAAGGGAGTGAGCATTGTGAGATTAGTGTTTAGCAGGTTGGATTTGAAGAACGTGCAAGAGCAGGTGTTCAGTTGGGCTACCTATAGGAGCTGAAGGTTTGGGGCATAGTTTAGGAATTAAAAATATAAATTAATGATTCAGTATGGTGAAAATAATGGAAAACAATGTATTAATGACCTTTTATAGGTCAAGGTGAAAGTATATCAGCATACATAGTAGACAAAAACACCTGCCTTTGTGACAGTTATATTTTAGAAAAGGTTATAATCTGTGAAACTGGGTAAAATAACCTAAAAGTAGTAGAAGAAAAAAAATATTTATAGCATTAAGCCATTTTTGAATTTCTATAATTGAGACTGGGTAATTTATTAAAAGAGAGAGAGAGAGATTTAATTGGCTAAGTGTTCTGCAGCCTTTATAGGAAACATGGTGTTGACATCTGCTCAGCTTCTGGGGAGGCCTCAGGAAGCTTACAATCATTGTGGAAGGTGAACGGGGAGTAGACACGTGACATGGTGAAAGCAGGAGTGAGAGAGAGAGTGGGGCAGAGGTGCCACATAATTTTAAACCATAAGATATTGTGTGAACTCAGAGCAAGAGCTCACCTATGGTCAAGGGGATGGCCCAAGTGATCCATGAGAGATCTGCTCCCATGATCCAAACACCTCCCACCTGGCTCCACCTCCAACATTGGGGATTACAATTCAATATGAGATATCCAGACTATATCATATATACATATACACACACACACACACACACACACACATCTATGTATATATGTATAAAAGAACTTTCATATGTATAATACATATATATATGAATGATATATATTAGACTGAAAATAGAAACCTGTAGAGCATCAACATATCGGAGGTAGTTCATAAAAAGAGCTCACAGAAGATTGGCCAGGGAGGAAGGAAAACTAGCAGCAGAGAGAATAATAATGTTTGCATTGATTAAGAGCAGTGAGAAGTCCAGGCAATAAGGCTGGAAACACGGTTAGCATTATGAATTTTCTCAGTTTCATAGTAGTGATGTGGGTATAAATAGATTGCAGTGAGATGCAGCGTGAATGGGAATTGTGACTATCAATATTGAATCCTGATTGCTTTTCAAGAAGCTTGGCTGAGTGGTGAGGAGAGAAAGAAGGTGTTGATTTCTTGAAAAGGACAGTCTTGAGGGTAAACTTTTTAGCAAGAGAGAGATTTTATCATACTGTAGTTTGAAAAAACTAAAGTCAGTAGAGAGAAAGCAGTCGATGAAACAGAGACAGAAGATGATGGTCACACAATATCAAGTGCTGTGAAGAGAAGCTACAGAAACGGTCATCCTCATGGACTGTGAAACTCCTATAAATCAGAACTGTTGGTTAGGGGTGAAAGTTGTGATAAGTAGAATGGAAAGAACAAGATGCTATCGAGGACTATACCAGTTTCAAAAGACGATGACTTGGCCTCAGAGGCGGAGGTGTTTTTGTGCAAGGATAGAGGAGCAATGATTTAGAACTGCTGATAGCGAGCTAGAGCAAGCCTTCCTCCTTACCCTTCCACTACAGAAAACATCAGGGGTAACTTCAGGGGAAGTCAGGCTTCATTCAGGCAATGTGAATAGTAGAAGAAGCATTTGGAGGGGGTAGGGAAAAGTATGTCAAAGAGCCAGGTATTTATGTGTTTGTTATCCAAAAGGCAGAGTCGTAAGACCTCAGAGAGAAGTAACCAGCTGGATGATGCATCAGTAGAAGTCGCACCAAATTTCAAGCATAAAGAGGTAGAAATTCAGAAGAAAGAAATTAATTGGGGTGACTTGCTTATTGAAGTTAGCAACAATAGCAGGCTTCTAAGATTCAGAGTTCAGCAATGTAAATAGGACATTGACATGGAGGTTGATATTTTGATGTCTCTGGCGTGAACCTAGGCTTGGCTCTGGTATTTCTAGGAGACTGGGCTTGACTTTTATCAATTCCTTATAATAACATTTTATAAATTACATAGATATCTGTTTTCATATAAACACTAGGAAACCCTCTAGGTATAGATATTATCACTTTTTTGGAAAAGTAGAAACTAAAGCCTAAAATAATCTGAGATCATATAGTGAGTGATAGAATTGGAAGCTGAGTCTGACTCCAGGTTTGGTTTACCTCTTTTAATGATACTGGTCTCAAGTGAGTTTGAGATGGACAAGAGCTTACGAGTAGAGAATCAATCCAAATCCCCGACTACTAATAGGAAAACAACAAGGCTTATACTTTTCATTTTCAAGACACTATGCTGCATTATTCATTATGCTTATAGAGTGTCCTCATTTATACCTCAAATCACCGATGCTTCCTTATTCAGAATTACAGATAGACAGGAGTGATACAATATACAGTAAAAGTGTATGATGGTGTTCACCTGCATTTATTATATTTCATTACACAGAGGATATTCTACCTTATTGTAGACCTACTTTTCCAACATCAAATAATCCCAGAGATCCCAGTTCTTCAAGCTCAATGTCATCAAGAGGATCAGGAAGCCGACAAAGAGAACAAGCAAATGTAGGTCGAAGAAATATTGCAGAAATGCAGGTACTTGGAGGATATGAAAGAGGAGAAGATAATAATGAAGAATTAGAGGTATCTGTAATTTTTTTCCCAAGTTTACCAGTGTTAGACTGTAGCTATTTTATTAGCCTCAAAGTTAGAAACCTTCAGCAGTGTATAGGAATGTTACTGTTTTATCACAAACTTTTCAGTACTCTAATGTCTATGAAGCAGAAACTGAAGTTGTGAGAATTTGACAGTTTTCTCGAAATGTGTTCCAAAGTTTTAAGTGTTAATTGCATTTTATTTGTTTATCTAGGGTTTATGTTCATTTGCAGATTTTCAGATAAGAAATTTATACGGCAAATACATTGTTAAGAAATAAGAGCTATTGATCTAGAGATATTATAATTCATAGCATGGTAGCAGGCTATAAAAACCCAGTAAGATGGCAGAGTTATATGATGTGAGTGAGCATGTTGCCATAGTCATCAGCAGGGTAATGTGACTAGTTTGGCTAACCGTCCTTCACCTTTACACTTCTAAAAGTGTATGCCTAGTCTGTAACACTGACCTTCCCAGTTGGAGGAAATTTCTTAAGTCTTAAATTTCTTGTTAGGCTTGACAGATAGCTATACAAGATAGAGTTGGCAGTAAGCCATATCACATTATAAATTCTCCCCCTATTCAAAGATTGGATTTTCTCAATTTAATAAAAGATAAGTTGAGGACAATTTTTAATAAATATATTTGATCTTATTAAATAATATATTTAATCTTTAAAAATATATTTAATAAATATGTGTCAAGTGATAACTTTTTATAATAGAAGCTGAAAATTTGTAAGCCATTATGTCTAACTGAAAGTTCTATAAAGCTCAATGTATTTTGATTTTGAGCTTTGGAACGAGAAAGACTTTCGCCCCGCAAACAGTTAGATAAGTTGTTTTTCAAGTTTTAGTTTATTTTAAAATAGAAAAAGCCTTTTGGGGAGCAAAATGTCATTACTGTCAACTCCAGTATTTAAAACCAACAAAAGCAGAGCTAATGTTGAGTACAGCTCAGCATTACAGCTTAGGGGAGTACAGCTCAGGGCTGAGGGAAGTAGAGAACTCAACACACTCTTCCTCTCTTCTCAGAGCCCTGTGTCCCACCACACAACACTGAAGCACTATGCAGAACCCAGTTTGGCATTTATTGAATTTTCTGTGAAGACCAACTAAAGTTGATGAGTGAATTAGTTGACATGAGCACTTTCCAACATTGGCCAGTGAATAAATGAAAAAACATATTAAATTAAAATAGTAATAAATACATATAAACAAATATAAGACAATCCTCTTATGATTTATTTTCAAATGTTACAATAACGTGTCTCTTACAGGAAACTGAAAGCTGAAGACAACCAAGAGGCTTATGAGATCGAATGTGAAATTATCACTCAAGATGCCTCCTGTCTGATGACACATGACGCCAGATAAAATGTTCAGTGCAATCAGAGTGTACAAATAGTGGTTTTTATTCCTCTTATTGGGGTATCATTTTAAAAACTTTATTGGGTTTTTATTATTGTTGTTTGATCTCTAACCCTACAAAGAGCCTTCCTATTCCCCTCGCTGTTGGAGCAAACCGTTACACCTTAATTCCAGCAAGGAAAGTGCTCTGACTTCTTGCTTCCATCATCAGCCAGCAGGAGAGAACAAAAGTATTCTTTTGCATTTTACCCATGAGATATGGCATTGCACTGCTTATATGCCAAGCTAATTTATAGCGAGATATTGATCAAAGATACAAAGTTGATATTCAACCTCATGCCAAGGGCTCTCAAAGTGTAATCTTTCCATAGCCAACTGCTAATGCAAATTAAAACATATTTCATTTTAACATGATTTTAAAATCAGTTTTTCATACTACCCTTTGCTGGAAGAAACTAAAAATATAGCAAATGCAGAACCACAAGTAATTTGAATGGGGTAGAAACATTGTAAATATATACTCTTTGCAAACCCTGGTGGTATTTTATTTTGTCTTCATTTCAATCATTGAAGTATATTCTTACTGGAAATGTACTTTTGGATAAGTAGGGCTAAGCCAGTTGGATCTCTGGTTGTCTAGTCATTGTCATAAGTAAACCTAGCAAAACCTTGTTCTATTTTTCAATCAAAAAGCAACTATAAATGCGTATTACGAACAAGCGGATGTTTTTAATGACCAATTGAGTAAGAACATCCTTGTCTTAACTGGCCTAAATTTCTTCTGGTAGTGTCAGTTCAACTTTCAGAAGTGCCACTTAAGGAAGTTTGATTTTTGTTTTTGTAATGCACTGTTTTTAATCTTTCTCTCTCTCTCTCTCTTTTCTTTTTTTTGGTTTTAAAAGCACAATCACTAAACTTTATTTGTAAACCATTGTAACTATTAACCTTTTTTGTCTTATTGAAAAAAAAAATTGTTGAGAAGCGTTTTTAACCTGTTTTGTTAATGCTCTATGTTTGTATTTGGAATATTTGAATGATGACAGATGGTGAAGTGACGTGCATACTTTATTGTGGGCCATGAACCAAATGGTTCTTACTTTTCCTGGACTTAAAGAAAAAAAGAGGTTTAAGTTTGTTGTGGCCAATATTGAAACTTACAAGATTTCCTTAAAATCTGCAATAGAGGCATTACTTGCTTTCAATTGCCAAATGATGCCCTCTGACTCGTAGATTTCTATGACACTTTTTTGTCATTTTATGAATATCATTGATTTTATAATTGGTGCTATTTGAAGGAAAAAGAAAAGTCCATTTATTCATAGACAGGTATCAGATCTGACCCCACTGGAAAACAAAGGCAAACAAAACCGAACCACAAAAAACAGGCTGGTGTTCACCAAAAACTAAACGTGTTCCTTTAGATAATTCGAAAAAGTTCCATAGAAAGGGTGTGCAGTCCTAAGGGAACAATCCATGTGATTAATGTTTTCATTATGTTCATGTAAGAAGCCTCTTATTTTTAGCCATAATTTTGCATACTGAAAATCCAATAATCAGAAAAGTAATTTTGTCACATTATTTATTAAAAATGTTCTCAAATACATCTTTCTTTCTTGTGTTGATTTCTTTTTTCATTGTGTGCTGATCAAATTTATTCCATTTAATCACAAAATCGTTCTGTCTTAACATTTCACCACTGTATTATCAGATGAGTGAAAATTCTCAATTAGTTTTATGAATAACCAGGCTTTACTGTAAGCACAAATTTTACCTAACTCCTCTGAAATTAAAAATGTAAGATCAGTCAAGACCTAGAAGTTAATAATTGGATCAGAGACTAAGTCTTTAATATTAAGGGTATATTATTTTTGTTTTTGTATATGTATCTGAATTTCAGCTAATCTATTTCTAAAATAATTGGGATTCAACTAGATAAACGTGACTTGTAAAGTTTGAGCCACTTATGTTCTGTCAGCAAGAAAATTATATAAATCCGAAATGCTTATCGGTAACTATCTGCTTTCTTGTTACAAATTCATGTAAAAATTTAACAATACCTATCATATAACTTTTTGCACATTATTAAAGTTAATGTATTCAGGTATTTAGCTTTAGATGAACAATATGGGCACCATGTCTTGGAAGTTCCAAGAGCAATAGAATCTAATGAAGATTTTTTTCCTTTCACATATATATTGCTCTTCTACCTAAATTTTGTGTTTATGAAAATTTGAAAATATGAGGCAAAACATTGAACAAAGGGGGTGTAGTTTGAACTTTAATTCTATAAAAGTGAAGTAATCACCAGCATCTACTTAAAGATGACCAGGTCCACAGGTCAAGAAGTCAGTTTCTAAAAGCTACTTCAAGGAAAACTTACAGGGACATGTGTAATGACCTAATTTCTCTCTTTCCCTTGGTGGGTTGACTATAAATAAGTTAGTCTCTCTTTATTTATACTATGTGATAATACATATTGATTCTGTGTATCAGAGGACCTGATTTTGTCACAGCTGTGTTTCCTTGGACATGTTACTTAACCTCCAAGTCTCAGGTACTTCACCTGTAAATTCAGTAATACCTACCTCACAGAGCTGTTGTCAAGATTTAGTGCATTAATGCATATGATACGGACTCTGTAAACTCCATAAACAATACAAGATTATTGTTATATTTATGGACTGAAATTCATTACACATGCAATCCCCGCTTTTCATACCTAGTTTGTTTCTAAATATTTGCATGTAAGTCGAAGAATAAGTGTGGTACAAGGATGAGGTTGCTTTCATTTCCGGTGAGTAAAATTCACTGTGAAATTCCTAACTGTGGAATAAATTCTTGGTGTTTTTGTTTGTTTTGTTGCTCTTGAATTCGAGGGCCACACAGTGGGTGGTGTTACGGTGTTTACACACATATTTCATTATTGGCGGGTGCAGACATGTCACTTGAGTTCTCAACAAATAAACTGTGTTTTTTCGGGCTGCTATTCTGCCTAGTGGTAGAAAATAACATCTTAGTTCCAGATGAAGTCGATCATACCTGGCTTTTTTGATTATTTCATATGTAGTCTGGATTTTCTTCTTTCCCTTTGCACAAGGTAACATCTAAATTTCAGAGGCTGTCCCCATGTATAGAAAGTGTGGGTGGTCAGGAAGCAGGGGGCTTTTGGTATAACTGTTGTCCAAGTTTCCTTAAATGATCTTCATTTGTCATATGCTCTTCTCCCAACCTCAGTGCTCCTTATTACCAATTGATCTTCCCTGCTATTTCTAAGTCCTTCAATATAGGGTGGGTGTGAGGAGCAAGGAATGAGGGTTCCATATGCTCTTCTGTGCCATGCTGGGGCTCTAAGGACTTAGGACTTCCTCAGGGTCTCACAAGATACTACAATGGCCCCTAAACTGCTTGCTGCATTTGGACTGTGTGTTGTTTGAGGGAGGGGGTGAGAGCAACTTCTGCAGTTTTGAAGAAAGTATACTAATTATTTGCGTTTTGGAGACAATCCTATTTATGTTAAAAATAGTTTGGTAGGCCGGTACGGTGGCTCATGCCTGTAATCCCAGCACTTTGGGAGGCCCAGGCGGGTGGATCACAAGGTCAGGAGTTCAAGACCAGTCTGGCCAAAATAGTAAAACCCCGTCTTTACTAAAAATACAAAAAAATAGCCGAGTGTGGTGGTGTGCGTCTGTAATCCTAGCTACTCTGGAGGCTGAGGCAGGAGAATTGCGTGAACCCGGGAGACAGAGGTGGCAGTGAGCCGAGATTGCACCACTGCCCTCCAGCCTGGGCAACAATGTGAGACTCCGTCTCCAAAAAATAATAATTGTTAGCTACTCTAACAACTCAAGGATAAGTTTCACTGTACTACAGCTGAAGTTGAAATGAATCTTTTAGTCATCAGTGTCTCTCAATCACTTTCAACCAGGTCAAAATTTTCATTGCTTGCTGTTAAAAAACTTAAGTCTCAAAGAAACAGAGAGAGAGGATGTGTCAAACTTTTATTTACCTCATTAATAAGGTAAATAACAGAAAGAAAAAGAGCAGTCAATGGTAGCTGTGGAAGAAACTTAAATATGATTGCTGAGTTAGTAAACTTTTTCCTTTCCTTTTTTTTCTTTTTGAAACGGATTCTCACTCTGTTGTCCAGGCTGAAGTGCAATGACACCATCTCAGCTCACTGCAACCCCGACCTCCAGGGAGCAATTCTCCCTGCCTCAGCCTTGGGAGCAGCTGGCACCAGGCACCATACCTGGCTAATTTTTAGTAGAGACAGGGTTTTGCCATGTTGGCCAGGCTGGTCTCCAACTCCTGACTTCAGGCGATCTCTTCTCTTCAGTCTCTCAAGGTGCTGGGATTACAGGCATGAGCCACCATGGCTGACCGAGTTAATAAACTTTCTACAGGGCAATACACACCCAATAATTTTTACTAGGCAAGAGAATTGTAATATCCATCTTTTTCTGTGGGTTAAATAACCCTAACCTTCAGGACCACAGGAAGTCTGAAGTCAGCCACCTTTATCATTTGCAAATTATCTGTCAAAAATATACCTTGGTAATTTATGTTCACTCAGGAGAATCAGATAAAGGTCAAACAGTGACTTACTCTTGTTCATGTTTCCCCAGAAGCAGAGCCTGCAACAAAGACTTGGATGCAAACAGTTTATTTGGGAGGTAATCCCAGGAAGCGGGAGTGGGAGAGGAATAAAAGTCAATATAGACCCTTCAAAATAGGTGAAGATGCCTCTAACAGGGACTCTACCGGCTCTTCCCAGAAGCACGCAGAATGCCTAAGAGAACTTTTCATTGAAGGGCAATAGCCCCAAACAGTCAGTTAGTACCTGTTACCCATTAGCTGCAGATTGCAAGAGGGGCAGGGGATTTCACTTGCCAGTACTAATGAGCAGACCAGGTAGAAATGGAAGCCCCTAAGGCAGAAAGAAGACATGCGCCTGGCAAGGTAGTAGAGATGAGAAGATGCCAAGATGAGGTAAGTCTGAGCTCAAAGGGAACTTTTGGCCATAGCAAACCTCAAAGGAATCTACTTCTGGCAGGATGATTGGAAAATGTTTTAGCATGGTAACAAAAATCAAGCCATCATTAATTTACTACTTTTCAGATATAAGATAAATGTTCCTGCATAATGTACACATATGAAATTAGTTATAGGTGTTTTAATTACTTTCACATCGATGGAGTTTTTAACAGTTATCAATTTCTGGTACTATTGGTGTTTAATTGACATTTAACATATTTTGAAATTTTTTACAGTATCAGCATTGAAACAAAACAAAAGCAAAAAGCATGGAGAAACACCAGTGAGATGTGAATTGAATCCTTAGAGGAATAACCACAGTTATGCGTTTTCTGGCAAAGCAACAAGCTTTACAGTACCACAGAAAGTAAAATATCCCACAGTAATTCAAGTTGTGGCTTCCAACACACACATATATGCAAACACACATATACAATATTATTGAAGGCAGGTAAAATTATGAAATTCTTCAAAATAACATGAAAAACTTTACAAGCAAAGTTGAGCATGGTGTAACCAGTTTATGTGTTTTGCAAAATTATCATTGAGGCATTATATCAAATGAGACATTATATCAAATGATTGCTGAGTTAGTAAACTTTCTTTTTTCTTTTTTTTTTTTTGAGGCAGACTCTGACTCTGTTGCCCAGACTAGCGTGCAATGGTGTGATCACTGCAATCCCCGCCTCCCAGGTTCAAGTGATTCTCCCTGCCTCAGCCTTCTGAGCAGCTGGGATTACAGGAGTCTGCCACCACACCTGGCTAATTGGTAGCATTTTACAGTGACTCATACAATGAAATCTTACATTAAAAAATACTTTGGCCTGGCATGGTGGCACACACCTGTAATCCCAGCACTTTGGGAGGCTGAGGTAGACAAATCACCTGAGGTCAGGAGTTTGAGACCAGCCTGGCCAACATGGTGAATGCCATTCTCTACTAAAAATACAAAGAAATTAGTCCAGTGTGGTGGTGCATGCCTGTAATCCCAGCTACTTGGAAGGCTGAAGCAGGAGAACTGCTTGAACCCAAGAGGCAGAGGTTGCAGTGAGCCAAGATGGTGCCACTGCACTCCAGCCTGGGCAACAGAGTAAGACTCTCTCTCTAAAAAAAAAAGCAAACTTTAACATGTATACAATCCCATTGCCTTAAATTGGGCTCATCATATTTACATAGATTGAGTACTGGTTAGGGGCTGAATGTTTATGTCCTCCCTGAATTCATATGTTAAAATTCTAACCCCCAATGTGGAGTGTTAGGAGGTGGGGCCTTTGGGAGGTAATTAGGTTTCGATGGTGGAGCCTTCATGAATAGGATTAGTGTCCTTATGAAAAAAAAAAGACCCTAGAGAGCTCTTCTTCCTGCAATGAAATGAGGGACTGTCAGCAGTCCACAATCTGAAAGAGGGCTGTCACCAAAAGTCAGCTATGCTGGCACTTTGGTCTTAGACTTTCAGCTTCCAAAACTGCAAGAAATCAATTTCTCTTGTCTCCAAGCCACCCTGTCTATGGCACTTTGTTACAGAAGCTTGAACTGCCTAAGTCAGGCACTTTTTAAAATTCAAATCTTTGACATAATCACTAGCTCACATCTATGTTAATCTTCCCTCTTTCAGAAATTCTCCCTCTGTTTGGGAAAAGCTCTGAGCTCTTCAACCTCAAGTAAAATAGCTTTTAATGCCTCTGGCTCAAGTTCCTTTTGTAGCCTGCTCAGCTTCAGAAATTAACAAAAATAATCTGGACAAGTAGGGTTTCTTTCCCTGCCCTGTACCTCAGGGGTCTCCTGTACTTTGGCCTACCTTCCTGGAAACTTTTAAGTCCTCCTCTGGTGCCTGAGATGGGCCTGCGAAGGCAGCACCAACAAGACTGGGTGCTGGAGCCTGAAGGGGGACTAATGTAGGCCCCCTGCATATGGGATTGATATTTGAGGGGCTGCAAAATTCAGAATGAATACCTATGGGGTACTCCTGGGACCCTGTAGCTGGCCTTCTGGTTCCAGAAGACTGCAATCTATTGAGATCTACTATGTGCTAGAAACTAAGATAAACTCTGGAAGTGCTCACAATGTAATGGGAGGCAGACTGTTTTAGTTTATTTTCACACTACTATGATGCAATACCTGAGACTGCATAATTTATAAAGGAAAGACGTTTAATTGACTCAGTTCCACATGGCTGGGGAGGCCTTAGGAAACTTACAGTCATGGCAGAAGTGGAAGCAAACACATCCTTCTTCACTTGGTGGTAGGATTGAGAAGAAGGAGAACCCAGCGAAGGGGAAGGCCCCTTATAAAACCAACAGATCTCATGAGAACTTACTATCAGGAGAATAGCATGAGCAGCATGAGGGTAACCACTCCCATGATGAATTTTCTCCCACCAAATCCCTCCCATGACGAGTGGGGATTATGGGAACTACAATTCAAGATAAGATTTGTGTGGAGACACAGCCAAACCATATCAAAGACATATACAACACTGTAAACTATGTAATGGAAGTATTTACACAGCAAATTGCTAGCTGATTGCTCACAATGGCAGACATTTCTTTCATAGGATAGAATGAGGTTATGCTACCAGAATGGTACTGACATGCCTGATTTGCAATGACTTAAATTATAAACAGAGGCCCTGCAGAAGCATTTGCCCTCACCTGGCAGCCAGGGCAGCCCTGAACATAGGGAGGGAGCATATTTTAAAACCAGTCTGGGCTGGGTGCAGTGGCTCACACCTGTAATCCTAGCACTTTGGAAGGCCGAGGCAGGCAGATCACGAGCTCAGGAGATCAAGACCATCCTGGCTAACACAGTGAAACCTCATCTCTACTAAAATTACAAACAATTAGCTGGGCGTGATGGTGGGCACCTGTAGTCCCAGCTAATCGGGAGGCTAAGGCAGGAGAATCGCTTAAACCTGGGAGGTGGAGGTTGCAGTGAGTCCAGATTGCGCCACTGCACTCCAGCCTGAGCAACAGAGCGAGACACTGTCTCAAACAACAAACAGTGTAATAAAAACCTGTGTTTTTATACGGAATGTCTATTAATAGACCTTATATTTTCCACAATAAGGGAGTATAGGTAGTATATATTCAATATCTTACCTACCTGTTCTCTGTAGAGGTTATGCACAAGTCATCTCTAAAATGCCTCTTCTCTTGCTGTACAAAAGTGAGTGTTTATGCGTATGTGTCTGTGATTTTGGTAGGAAAGCCATAATAGAGTAAATGAAGTGTGTGGGTTCTTATACCCTTATACCTGTTTTTGTTTTCAAACCTACAAGACAAAATTAAGCCACATGTCAGTGAGGGCTTGGAAAGTGAAAGGCATTTGGAAAAGCTACTGAGTAAAATACCACAGGAAGTAAATTAGGAAGAAATGGATTACTAAAAAATGTGGATATTTACTGTTTACTTGCTATAATTTCAACATATAGTCACATTAAATTTTAGCCAAAATTGGTGTGGAATATCTAGTCTTAATCAATTTGGATAGATGAAGAAACTAATATTTTCGAAGCCTAGAAAATTTGCTGAAATTCACAATACAGAAATACAAATGGAATGTGGATATCAATCCAGTTTCAAGTCTAGTACTCTTTCCAAAAATTAAAACTTAAAAAACAAACAAAAAACATGTCTTCACTGTAGAAAATGATAAGCAATTGAGGTGACGGATATGTTAATTAGCTTGATTTAATCATTCTACATTGTACACATAGAGCTTTATAGTCTATGAATATATATAATTATAATATCAATTTACAATAAAATTAAAAACAAACCATCTTTCAAGTATGAGAATCAAGTTAACAAACTTTAAAACAATAACCAACTTCCATTCTTAATTATAACTGAAATGTGAAAAAAGCTGTCTGTGTTGGCAATAGGGAGAGGGATAGATGCTAAAGGTGCTCTTCCCAAATCGTTAAGAGGACTAGCATCAATAATTAATATGTAAATTTTAAAATATTGTTTAGACTTCCAAAGACCAATTTTAAAAATAAGAAATTAGAACTGATAATTTCCAAGCATTTCAAATGTGCATTTATATGCATATAAGATGTACAATCCCATATTAATATTGCTAATACTAAAGGACTTTAGCAATTTGACCTAAAAGCAACTTAACCTTCCCAGTATACTTACCTTCATTTTATCGGAAAAGAACTTGAGAAATTGTTAAAGGTTATAGAACATGGCTTCTTAAGTCAGAATTTTTAATTGCATTGCCAAACCCTGCAATCTCATTGATCCCACTTACGCCTCTCTCTATGGGAAAGTAAAATATTTTGGCGAGGTTATAACATGTTTCTTTAAATCTGACTTTTTAAAATGAGCGAATAAATTTATAGTAATACCTTATCATTTAAAAGTACTATGCTTGTAGTACTTTGGAGAAAAATAATTCAAGAGAACTATCAAGTTGCTTAGACTAATAATGTACCTATGCATAGGAATAGCATATATTCAGAAGTTAATATATTTATATGGATGATTTAAGATCAACAATTGTTAATTAAACTGCACATGTTTCAAGTGTGCATAATTAAACAATCATTTTGAATAAACAGCATTCTGCTCTATACTATGGTGCCAAAAATATGACTACTGGACTATCCTAAAAAATTAGTCATACTCTGCAGCATAATCAAAAGAGTTTAATTAATTTACTCATCACCTTTTTCTCATGCTCTTTGATTTCCATCTGGGCATTCATTTATTGATTCAGCAATCTACTGAGCATTTATTACCTGCTAGGAGCTAAGATAAACTCTGAGAGTGCTCACAATGAACTAAGATAAACTTTGGAAGTGCTCACAAGTAATTGGAGGCAGACATACATAACAATGTAAACAATGTAACAGAAGTATTTACACAGCAATAAAGAAGTTTGTGGAAACTCCAAACAGGAATGGGAGACATGTTGTGTCTGGATTACGAAGGCTGAAAAAGTCATCAATTAATCTGTAACATCAAAAGCTTTCCTGTCTCAAAATTGTACCCCCTTCTACTTAAAAAAGCATGTAGAATGCGTTTTAAAATTAAGGTAGATTTAGATAAACCAAAAAGAGCAGTTATTGAATATGTTTGAGAAAAGTGACGTCCTTCCACTTAAAAAAGCATGTAGAATTCATTGTAAAATTAAGGTAGATTTTGATGAACGAAAAAGACCAGTTATTAATTATGTTTGAGAAATGTAATTTGGATTGTTTTTATTCAATTTCCATCATTCTCCAACTAAAACAGTTTTAGAATTACACAAATCTAAATACATCATCAATAAAAGCATAAAAGGATTACATGATAAATATTTTAAGAGGATTTGAGAGTAAATCATTTTCCTTTACATTTAATTTATCTCTTTTATATAGACTGTGTCAGTAACAATGCTTCTGAGCACAGATTATAAATGCAAAACACATAAAATCCAAGTCAGTGTAGCTAAGCAAGTCAGGGTGGGTAATTTATGGTGTAAGGAAATGAAAAGTACAACAAAAGAGCTCTGAGCAGACATGGTTCGATCAAGGCTCTGCCTCCATTTGTCTGTGAATCCCTTTGCTCTACTTGGCTTCCTATGTTGCTTTCTTTCTCAAGCTGTTATCTACATGTCTGCAACAGACCATTGGTCAGTCTCGAGCCACACTCCATATTCAGAGGCAGAGAGACAAAAGCAACATAGTTTCTCAACGGTCTCTGAAAATGCATCCCAGTCATCTGAATTGTTATGCATGCTCTTTCCAGGACTAATTCTGTGTCCAGAGAAACACCACGTTAACTGTTTGGCTAAGCCTGTGTTCCCTTAGACCCATCAGGTCCTCTACTGCAATGTACTTATCTATTACTCTTGAAGTATGTGGACACTTTGTTGAAGATAATGAATGATGGGAAAGCACGCAACAGTGATTAAAACACACACCTCTTTACTCATACATTTAGCAATTAGTCTGTGCTCTGTATTTAGCCTTTACACATAGTTTATGCAGTAACTTTTCAATGTATGTATTAATTAAAATTTTGTGGGTACATAGTAAGCATTTACATTTATAGGGATATTTTTAAATGGTAACGAATTTTTGACACTTCTCTCATCAAGAGGCAAGGTCTATGACCTGTCCCTTTGAATCATGGTAAGACTGTGGCTGTTCCAATCAATAAAGAAAGGTTACTGACTTCTGCATTTAGGTCATTCACATTCATACAACTTCTTCTTGGTTCTTTCCACATTTGCTCTGCAGAAGCTTACCCTTGGAATCCAGCTGCTATGCTGTAAAAATCCTAGCTATCAATAAAGGTCTTTTGTGAGTCCAGAGTCCCACTCCAGTATAGCCTGAGTGCCTGCTATGGGAGTCTGATGATGATTCTAATCCTTAGCCATTTGAGTCACCACAGTCTCACAACATCCCAGCTGGAGCCCCAGACTTCATAGAGAGCTGTAAAGACATCCCAAGATAAGTTATCCCAGCTGTGCCTCAAATTCCCGACCTACCGAATCCATGAGCATAAAATGAATGATACTTTATGCCACTAAGTTTGGAGTGGTTTGTTACACAGCAATAACCAGAACTTCTTAAATGTCTCTAGTAAATAGAAAATCTATAAACTTGGGAAAGGGAAGAAACAAGATCTAAAAATAACGGGAGTTGCCAGGCATTTAAGCAACAGCATATGTTTTGAGATGGGACAATAATGTTTTTGAAATAGGAAAATGGTAAACAAAGCCCTATATTATGTGTCCAGTATCATCCTTAATGATCCAAGTAGTACATTGTTTAGCTGTAAAGAATCTGCTGCCCTGCTTCTCAGGTTTTACTTTATAAACCAGAAATGTGATGTTTCTTCCCTTAGATTGTATCTGCCAGAGAAGCTACAGGAGTTTTTGAGAGAAATCTTTAGTTCAGGGAAGAACTTTTCTGCTTATAATCGGGGCCTAAATCGCTCACTTAGATTATAACAATCAAATCATTTCCCTTGCTTTCTCTTCCTACCTTTAATTTTTTTGTTTGTTTATTCCTTCTTGGCAACTTCACCCAAACAAGAAAAACCATCAGGAATAGAAAATACACTAATATTTAATTCCCTTATAGTAGAAATAAATGCTTAGTATAAAAAGTATAAAATCAAAAACCTGCAGAGTATTTCCCTGCTTATTTACAGTATTTCTAGAATTTTACAGTTTGCGATATATTTTCAAATACACTTTAAAATATAATATACATCATACTTTAAATTTATTACTTTGCATATGAGATAGTGAAGACTCAAGGAGGCTCTATGTCTTGCCCAAGATCACACAGTTAGGCTAGGACTTACCCAATTAGGTTAGGACTCATACAAAGACAAAGGTCCATTGCTGGTTGGGTGTGGTTGCTCACGTATGCAATCCCAGCACTTTGAGAGGCCAAGGCAGGAGTATCCCTTGAGACTAGGAGTTAGAGACCAGCCTGGCAACATAGAAAAGTCCCATCTCTACAAAAAGAAAAAAAAAAAAAAAAAAAAATGAAAGAAGTGTGGTGTATTCCTGTGGTCCTGTTGTCCAAGCTACTTAGAAGACTTAGCGGGGAGGATCCCTTGAGCCTGAGAGATGAAAGCTGCAATGAGCCATGATCACGCCATTGCACTCAGCCTCGGCAACAGAGTGAACTCATGTCTCGAAAAAAAAAAGTTCATTGATACAGATTTGACTTCAAAACATTGTATACCAAGCCTCTGCTTTCATCTATTTACCATTTATATGTTAATACTCTTATATTAATGTTTTATATAGACTAAAAGTAAAATTTTAACGGAGTGATGAAATGCATCACAGTGTATCACCTGAATTTACTGCATTGCCAATTTAAATAACATACATATTCTAATATCTTCCCCAATTTCCTTAAGGACCTCATCCCCTGGCAGGTATTGAATTGCTAGTCTTTCCCCATCTAAAATTATTCAGGAGTTACTGGAGATTACTAAATCCAGAGGAGATTTCTGAAGCACAAAATTCACAGAGAGACCAGTGAACTGAAGTTGAATATTGCCATTCGTCCTTGGAATCTGGTGTCAGTGTTATAACTAGTCCTGCACAGTTGTTTATGAACTTCCAGATGCTATTGCCTTCTAGGAATCTACCTAAAACATAGTACATTCTCACGTTCACTGTCAAGGAAATAGATCTTATTTTTTACTGTATTTTATGGACTTCCAGGGTAACATGCTGACCTAGAAATAGCTCACTCCCAAGAACCTCTGGTGATTTAACCAACATCTCCTGCTTAGATATCCCATTTTCTCAAGGGTCTGGTTTGCCTTTGTATTAGGCTTTTGTCTGGAGCTACTTTGATTTACCAAAAACGTTTCACTACCTTCTATTCTTCTATGTGTTTTCAGTGCCACAACCAGAGGTATACTTTTAAAGTATATTTTTGGTCACCATTTCTTTCTTTCAAAGCTCCCCTAGCTTCTTGTCTCACTCACAGTAAAAAGGCAATGAAATATGAGCTTTCCTCCCTTTACTTGTATCACCTGCAATTTTTAGCATCCACTGCCATGGCTTCCCTGCTCTTTCAAAAATAAAACTGGAAGCTCCTACCTCTGGATATTTGCATTTGATATTCCGAGACTGATCGATTTGAGCTATCCCCATGTCTCGCTCACTTACATCATGTCTTTGCTTTCTAAATAAGGTCTGTGACTACCCTGTTTCAAATTGTACCTCGCCGACCATACTCCTTTTCTTCTTTCATACCAAATATTTCCCATAGTAATTGTCCCTTGGGCATTCTCCTTGTTAATCATCTGTTCCCCCAGCAAAAGCAAAACTCTTTCAGAATAGGAATTATTGTGTTTTCTCCACAATGCCTAGAACAAAGCCCTCAAACATAACATAGCCCCTCAAAAATACACACTGCATATTGTGTAAGTTGAGTAGGAAAGGCAACTGTAGTCAGCACAGGCAATAACAAAAAGTTATTTAGGAGAAAAGCTTTTATTCTTGGGCTGGTCCCTGGAGAGGGTCTTTTTTTTTTTTTTTTTTTTTTGAGACGGAGTTTCGCTCTTGTTACCCAGGCTGGAGTGCAATGGCACGATCTCGGCTCACCGCAACCTCCGCCTCTTGGGTTCAGGAAATTCTCCTGCCTCAGCCTCCTGAGTAGCTGGGATTACAGGCACGCGCCACCATGCCCAGCTAATTTTTTGTATTTTTAGTAGATATGGGGTTTCACCATGTTGGCCAGGATGGTCTCGATCTCTTGACCTCGTGATCCAAATATGCCAGTGTAGAGCAAGTAGACATCAACCATCCTGACTGAAAGGTTTGGAGTCTTTTATTTCTGTGGGCCTTGAGAAAAGTTATCACTTTTCTGAAGACATCGTAAAAGAAGAGACAACACTTTTAAAGACCAAACACTTTCTGGGCAGGAAATAACAGATTCAGCCTCCATTCCCTCAAATAAGAAGCTAGTAAGATTTATGCAAGTGGATCTTTACCCCCTCACATTCATTTATTTTTTTCTCATTATACACTCAGATTCCATGATCTGCCATTAAAATCACTCTTGCCAATTACACTGTATTTTCTTCATCCTTTCACTCTTCTTACTCTCATTTCCCAAACTTCCAACTCATTTTCCCCAAGGATTAAATCAAAGCTTCAGCCAGTGACCTTACTTTTTATTTCATTAAGAACAAAACAAAACAGAGAATTTTTCCCACATCTTCTACCAACCACCAACATGCCCAGGTTAGTACTCACTCTACTCTCAGTCCTGTTAAAGTGGGTGAACTCTCCAGGCTCGTTCACTTAACACCAACCCACAACTTGTCCATTAGAACCCACTCCCTCTTACCTACTCAAAGTCATCAACCCAGCAATTGTCCTCTTCTTTCTTTCCATAATCATTTTTTCCATATGAATATAAGCTGAAAAACATCTTCCAATATCTTCAATCTCCATATTCTCTCTAGGGCCCCCGTTTCCTTTCACTGCCTCATTTCTCTGTTTCTCTTGTGTTTTGTGCTGTCACATGTCACTTAACTATGGGGATATGTCCTGAGAAATCATCCTTAGGTGACTTCAACATTGTATGGACTTGATAGAGTGTACTTATACAAGCCTAGACAGTATAGCCAACTACATACACACCTAGGCTAAGTGGTATATACATTTGGATGAATCGTTACCACCTGTAATCAGTAGAGGCAATATCAAAATGTTATCTATGAGAAAAGTATTTTACATGACCCTGCTTTATTTTTCTCTATAGCATTTTCACACTTTTATATTTACTTGTTTATTGTTTGTGTACACTCACTAGAATGTAACCTCCAAGAGGCAGAAAATTTGATCTATTTACTGCTACATCTGCAATTTCTATCACATTGCCAGCAAGCATTCAACAAGTGTTGTTGAGTTAATTAGTGAAATTGCCAAGAGTGATAGTTTATCTTCCTAGTTTATGAGGTTCTCTGCAGAACACTGTTTCATGTGTATTCTTATTGATGCCTCAATAATTCTATGAATTTATTACTCTTTGCTATATGTTATAAATGAGGAAAGACATTTAGAAATGTCCAAGGGCTTACATGAGTTCAGAGGAGTAGGATGTGGCAGAAGGAAGATTTGAATCAAGGCTGTGTCTACCTGGCTATGTTCTCAACTGCTACTTAAAATATGCTTTCCTTTTAAAACATAATGGTCTTCATTCTATTTATTTAGTAGGACTGCATGTTTCTTGAACCTAACATTTTTCTCCCCTCAACTTTTGAAAGTAAATCATTTTGAATTTAAATCTGAGTTTAGGCAAAAAAGACATGGTTGACTCCTATTCTCTGTCTTCATCTGCCTCTCTCTGTCTCGGTCTCTCTTCCTCTTTCTCTTTCTCTCTTCCTCTCTCCTGTCTCTTTCTGAAAATTGGTCTTCGTGTTATTGGCAATGTTTCTTAGGTTAAAAAAGTTCGGACAGAGGAAAGGATTCAGCTTTTGTTTCATATGCCAAACTTCCAAAGTTACTGACAAGAAGTGCTCTAAGAAGACAGTTTGCTACGTTTTCTGTTAATGCATATTCAATAATAAGTCTAAAACCATGGAAAAGAAAATTTGATTCTAAAATAATCTTGAGAGATAAAAGATGAAAAAGATACACAACTGTATTTTATTGCCATTTTAATTTTCTTTCATTTTCATATTCTAAAATGTTTTCAACTGTAGCCAGACTATCACAGATAATAAATGAAGTGATTGAGAGCCTGAATTATTACCAAAAAATAAATATAGAAACTTCATAATGTAATTCACTCCTAATACCTTATTTCTTAAATATAAATTATGTTTGTATTTAAAGATAAAATATTTTCTTCCTAACATGACTGTTAAGAGTATGTAGCTAGGCAGACATGAGCAGGGCAGGAAATGGCCGCTCCCCCAGTCCCACCAACCAGGAATGTCAGGTGAGTATTAGGTGATGGTCAGGTGGCTATTAAATGATCTGTCTAAACTAATTGGTTGCAGCCACCACCAGAGAAAGGCAGTCTCCCAATAGACAGAAACACTAAGCTGGTGATCAGCGGCATTCCAAAAAGATCTCAGGATTTGGGTGAATGGACTCAAGCATGTGCAAAGAGGCAAAATGGCTGAGTTTAACTGGTATGTGACCTTCCTTTAGGAACATTCTACTGGTAAAGAAAAAACACCTCAAATGAGCATGTGCATAACTTCAGTAACTTCAGTACACATACTGAGTATATGGCCCCTTCTAAGCACAGAAAGGCCACTGTGCATACAGATAGTCCACTCCAAGGGAAGAATCAGTGGAGAAGAAATGCAAATTGCAGAATCATGCCAACGTACAAAACCCTAAGTCAAGGGTCGGACAGCACACTTGGATCTCTCAAGTTGCCAACTTGGCCCTCTTCCAAGTGTGCTTTACTTCCTTTTGCTTTTGCTCTAAAACTTTTTTTTAATTGAGACAGAGTCTTGCTCCGTTGCCAGGTTGGAGTGCAGTGGTGTGATCTCGGCTCGCTTCAACCTCTGCCTCCAGGTTCAAGTAATTCTCCTGCCTCAGCCTCCCGAGTAGCTGGGACTACAGGCGCATGCCACCACGCCCAGCTAATTTTTTGTATTTTAGTAGAGATAAGTTTTCACCATGTTGGCCAGGATGGTCTCCATCTCCCTCGTGATCTGCCCGCCTTGGCCTCCCAAAGTGCTGAGATTACTGGCATGAGCCACCACACCCAGCTGTTGTGAAACTTTTTGACAAACTCTCCCTCCTGCTCTAAAGCTTGCCTCAGTCTATCACTCTGCCTTAAGTCCCTCAGATGAATTCTTTCCTCCAAGGAGGCAAGAATCCAATTACTGCAGACCCATCTGGGTTTGCTGCTGCTAACGTGACTATGAAGTTTTATAAACAGTTTCTAATTTTAGCTTCATGTATTGATTTAAAAAAAAAAAAGTTCTTCCACACTTTTTAAAATAAAGGATGACCCTTGACAGGCCATGCCACTCCAAGACATGGCACCTTGGCATTTGAGGAAACAGTAGAATTAGGAAGGCCACTTTCACCTTCCTCTCACACTCATCCCCTGAAGCAGGCCATAAAACCTAGGAAGGTCATTTGCTGAACTTTCTCCTTGCTGAAGAGCCTCATGTGACAGATGTTTTGTTCTATACCCAGAGGAAAGGAGGGTCACAGAGCAGGAAGAATCTGAACCAACAAGGCTTGCTGAATTCTCCCGTATACTTGTGCTAGATCATACCCTGTTGTCCTTAAATCATATGTATTGCAAAACTGTCCATAAAATCCACAAATTTCCGTTTCTTTGGGTCTTTGTTTCTGAAGGCTCCTGTGTCAAATGAAACTTATGTTAAATGCATTTGTATGCTTTTCTCTTGTCGATCTGTCTTTTGTTAAAGGAGTCTCAGCCATGAACTTTGTGATCAGTGAAGAAAATATATTAATTTTGTCTCCTACACCCTGATATTTCAGAAGAGAAGTTGTGAAGAGATTTTTAATTTAATCCTTCCTGTTCTCCTTTAAAATCATTAACAATAATTTTACTAAATTAGTAGAAGCGCTTATCCTTCTGAAAGTCCAGCTCAATGGCAAATTGCCTAAATGTCATATTTGTCTACTTGTTTTTTGTGAGTAAATTTGAAAGTCTCTTTTTCATGTAATTTATTACGCAACATTTAAAAATCTCAGATTTATTTTGATAATATATAGAAAGTAAATATTGAAAACAAATATGAATTTAAATGAAAAGCTTTGCTTTTGGGTTACACTTATTCTGTTAAGAATGGCTCCATTATCACCCCTCTTATGCAGCAGTCGACCTATTTTTTTTTTTTTTGCCTTTTCTTCAGATTAAGGAAAGGCAAAAAAAAAAAAAAAAAAAAAAAGTGGTTGACTGCTGTATTAATTGCCAACAAGAAGATTTTACAAAATGACTACTCTGGAAAATGTGATGTGCTAGGCACAAATGTGGAGCCAATGAAAACACAAATTCCCTGCTCCATAATATAAATACCAAAAAAATGGTAAGATACTATTATGCAAAACAACATTTTATGCTGCTGTGATGAGAGCCAAATTATGTGGGAAAGACAATTTCGACATATATATATATATACACACACACACACATACACACATATACACATACGTATATATACACACACACATATATATACATCCTGATAGATACATGCTGATATATATGTGTTTATATATACATACAATTATATGCTGTATTGCATGCATAGATACATGCTGATATATGTGTGTGTGTATATATATATATAAAAATGCTGTAATTGCAATACACACATATATGTTAGTTAGCATCTATCTATCATCTATCATCTATCTATCTATCTATCTATCATGTATCTATGTATTGAGAAAGAGAGATAATGTATATGGTCAAAGAGAACAGAGGAGAGACGAGGGCCTATAGTAGCTCTTAAGCAATTCTGTAAACACGGAAAGCAGATGTTTCAAGTGACAGCTGACTGTTTGGAGCTGAGAAATGTGAAGGTTTTGTCCTCTCAAGAAAAACCAGTAAGATACAATTTATCATATAATAATACATTCTCAATAGAATAAAAACTAAAGAAAGGAATTGTAACCTTTGTTAGTAACCATCCATTACAGAAAAACTACACAAAAACTATATAGGAAAGGAAATGTCCTAGTATACTATGGCTCAGCTATAAACAATATTGTTATTGTCAAGGTAAATATTGAATATCAATTTTAAAGTCATAAAAAAATGAAAAATGACTGTGGGAAGGGGAAGTGTATGTGTTTAAGAAATGGTGAGTTAAGAGCTCAATTTGAATTATCATAATAAGAAATAAATGATGTCTAAAATTTAAAAGTAAAGTAATATATAAACGTTATTTAGAAATATGGACATAAATATCAAAACAACTAAAATAAAACTTGGGTGGGGAGAGGTGAACAAGGTGTTGCTTTTGTGTGTGTGTTATTTTAGCCTTGTAGGACTATTCAAGTGATGGGGCTCATGACAAGCTATCCTAACATATGACACTGTGGCATACTGAATATTTTAAGCTGAAGGTATTGGGGAAAACCACAGAAGGAGAAGTTCACTCTTACCTTCACCCATCCTTTTCCTTTGATGCAGGGTATGAGACCATGTGAGAGGTGCCTTCACAATACCCAGAGGAAAATAGCATTCTCATCTTGGAAGATAGATGGACACAGACAGGACTTGCTAAGTTTCCCCCAGTATGTTACCATTAAATCATACCCCTTAGCCCTATTAAATTTCTTCATGACTATCTACTCTTTATCATACCTTCTATTTAAAAGACCCTCAGGTTTAATTGGTTTTTTGGGGGGGTCTTCATTTTCTTATGTAGGCTCTTGTGTCATTTAGAACTTATATAAATTAGTTCTTTTTTGTTGTTGTTGTTAATCTGTATTTCATTACAGGAGTCTCAGTCATGAACCTAAAACAGATAAGGAAAAAGTATTTTTCCACCCCTACACCAGTATTAGAACATTGTATGTGCATTTATTTCATTTAAAAAAAAAAGAAGGGAGAATTAAAAATTAATCTGTTTCAGGTAGCATCTAGCTGAGGGAGGCAGTGTGGTGTGTCTTTAATACTAGATTCCAATGTGGGTACATCTTAGCTGTGTCAATTGGGTTTGTTATATGACTACTCTGATAATTAGTTTCCTGTTGTGTAAAGTAGAGAATGATAAAATCTACCACATACGGTTGCATAGTATTAATGTCATAATAGTGAAATATCTAATACAGTATCTAGCATATTGTTTGATATGTAAAATGTATTAAATACTCTAAAAACAATTCATGGTATGGCTGAACCTATGGTTCAAGTTTTCAGACTCTCTTCCTGGGATTAATTTTTCAAATGTAGTAACATTAACTTCCTTAAGGCAAATTGTAATTTTATTCCAAGTTATTTAACAAAATTTTGTATCTATTATTCTTTATAGTCACTGATTATAATATTTAAGATCTTTAGAATTCTGTAAAGATCAATTTCTCTTGATTTTCAAATACTTTATATAGTAATAATGGGTTTCTCAAAGTTTTCATATTAACTCTGGAGCACTGTAAATCTAAAGGCAATAGTTAGGACAAGGTATTTTGTGGCAAACTGTAGTGTTATTTATATGACCTTCAGTGAAGAAAAATGGGATTGGGATAACATTACACATTAGGGGGTTTACCTAAATAATTCAATAATTCAATAAAGATTAGTGGATAAAAGGAACAATGGATGAGAAAGATGAAAGGGAAAACCAAATGTAGTGTGTGTGAATAATTTGTGGAACTAAAGAGTAACAGTTGAAGTAGAAAGACGATCAAAGGGTAAGAAGACTTGGTAGTAAATGAGAGAACAAGAAGCCAAATGTTAATCATTATACTCATAGACTGGTAAGCAGTTGGTGCTGCACACCCAGTACTTTGCCAAAATCAGCTAATTTCTTTAGAAAGCCTGTTTAGTCTTGTCTGTATTCTATGGTAAATAGTGCCAAGTAGGCTCATGTCCAGACACCAAAACGAAAGGAAGAAAGTATTTTACCCTCACACTCAAAATACATAGAACAAAGTTACTAAATCCAGATTAAGAGCAACTACTTGAAATGAATAAATGCATGTGGTTCTATGTGGTTCTTCATATTCTACATTATAGTATGAAGATCTGCTGTATTTGTCCCAGTAACTTTCTGTTCCTCACTTGCTTCTCCTTCTGTCTCCCTCCTTCATGTATTTTTAGGCTGGATTTGGGAATTTTCCACCTGCAGGTTGTAACAAATCTTCTGTTGAATGTTGAATGTTGAAAGAATAAAACATATTCAGTGTCCATGAGATTACTGATGCTCATTAACTCACAAACCTCCTCTTGTGAATTAAATTTAGATCATTTATATTTAGGGTTGATAAATGTGATTTTGATTTACATATTTGAACATGTCTAGAACATTTCATGACTAGTCTTGTTTAACTAGATACTGAAGACTATACCTGAGGTTTATAACCAGCGAGGAGGTTGACATTGTAATACTATGTATTTTTAATCTGAAATTAAATTTCTATTCTCCACACAATTAACCAATAAATTATTACTAAAGCAATTTTACTTTTATTTATTTATTTTTTTTGAGATGGAGTTTTGCTCTTGTTGCCCAGGCTGGAGTGTGATGGCGTGATCTTGGCTCACTGCAACCTCTGCCTCCTGGGTTCAAGCGATTCTTCTATCTCAGCCTCCAGAGTAGCTGAGATTACAGGCATGCACCACCATGTCTGGCTAATTTTTGTATTTTTAGTAGAGGCAGGGTTTCACCATGTTCATTAGGCTGGCCTCAAACTCTTGACTTCAGGTGATGCCTCAGCCTCCCAAAGTGCAGGGATTACAGGCGTGAGCCACCTCACCCATAGTAAAGCAATTTTTCAAAAGGTGTGTTTGTATCAGCAGCCTGATTACACGTGGTTCCAAGTGAGTAAGAGATCAAAGAACTAATTTTCTGCATTAGTGAAATCTTTCAAATTTTGGTGATTTTACTACCTCCCGTGCTTAAGGGATTTGTTCACATGATTATTATTTATTTATTTTTAACTCTAATTTGGATTGCTGTCTGGGGCTTAGTAAGAGTAGGAAGAGAAGGTTTGCCATTTTTTCTTTGAAAAAAGTCAAAACATTAACCATTTATGTCCCTTGTCCTAGGAAAGCTGTTAATCCTAAGGGCTCTAATTCGGAGTAGAAGAGTGAGGGAGAGAGAGAAAGTAGGAAGTGAGACAGGGAGAATCCCAATGGACTTGTTAGAGTAGGTAGTTAGGCAGAACTGAGCAGGGCAGGAGAGCCTGCCCCAGCAAATGAGGAATGTCAGGCAACCATCAGGTAATGGTCAAGTGATTGTTAAATTGTCTCATTAAAATAATAATTGGTCACAGCTGGCACCAGGGAACGGCAGTCTCCCTGGTAGATAGAAAACACTAAAGCTAGTGACCAGCTGATTCCTGATAAGATATCAGGAGTTGGGCAGCTGGGCTCAAGCATGCGCACTAGGAAGCAAAATGGCAGAGTTTGACTGCCTATCACCTTCCTCTAGCAACGTTCAACTGGTAAGGGAAAATGCATGAAGTAAGCGTGTGCACAATTTCGGTAAACGCACTGCATGTGCGGCCCCTCCCAAGTGCTAACAGGCCACTGTGCATGTGGACAGCCTACCCCAAGGAAAGAATCAGGGTAAGTAATGCACATCCTGGAAACATGACTATGTATAAAGCCTTAGGTCAAAGCTCAAATACTACACTATAGTCTCTCAAGTCACTTGCTTGGCCCTCTTCCAAGCGTACCTTACTTCGTTTCATTTCTGCTTTAAAACTTTTTTAAAAACTCTCACTTCTGTTCTAAAACGTGCCTCGTCTCTCACTGCCTTATGCCCCTTGGTTGAACTCTTTCTCCCGAGGAGGCGAGAATGGAGGTGGCTGCAAATCCATACTGATTCACTGCTGCTAACATACTTATGCTTTAAAAAAAATAAGGCATGAAAGTTTTGCTGCTCATCTTCACTTTGGGATGAGAAACAGGCTAGAATTCAGCTGATGTAGTAATTTGAAACTGGCAAAGAAGTGAGAATAAATGAAGCAGTCGAAAATAACGATCTTATGTTTTATGAAATTTTAGGTATCTTTGGGCAATGTGTGAGAAGGATGCTAGAAGTGAAAATTTCTGGAATCAGGGAAGGGTATTAATGTCTTCAGGCAAGAGGGAATTGAGCTTTTCCCAAGAACTGGAAGGCCCAAGTGGCTTAGGTATGGAGATTGGTGAAGTTTTTAAAGAGGCTGAAGAGGAAGGCAGCTTTTGAAATGATGAGATGCACTGCACAGTTAGGACACAAATTTCGGATTTTGCCAATAGGGTGCAAATGGTGTCAAGCACCAGGGCAGATTTATCACAATTGAGGCTTGTTACCCACCGTTGCAGTCTCAGAAGCTTAACTTTGTCAATGTATGAGTTAGCTAAAGGCATAGTTATAGAAATCAGGTAGATGAGGGTTCAAAGCCATAAGCCACAAGCTACCAGCTAGAGACTTGCAGGATTGTAATTTAGCTTCTCTACCTCTCAGTTTTTTCAATCTGGAAGATGGGGATAATGATATCCACTTTATAGAATAAAGGAGTATTAAATAAATTAGTACCTGCAAAACCCTTAGCACAAGGCTTAACACACCCAAAGAATTCTGTAAATGAGTTTTTACTTTTCAGGTCAGATTCACACTGACTAATCTCCTAAGAGTTGGAGCTGTCCATCAGAATTAAGATTTGTCAACATATGATTGGGAGTAGTTGGTAAACATTTTGGCCTGTTATATTTTGCACATATCTACCCAGGTATATCTAAATGCTTTAAAAATCCAATCATCTCTGGATAATTTGTTTTCAGGTACTTGTTCACACTCCTCCCACCACCTGCCCTGAGTATTTCTGGCCACTCTGTAACATATAGTGCATAATAAATATGCCATTGTTATCTTAGTCAAATGAACTACAGGTCATAACTGCCTCTCTTCCAACCATTTTTGCTATTTTCTACAGCATAAAGTCTGAATTCTTCAGTTTTTGCATTATGTATCTTCACCAATGGCCCCTTTGTGATAATTCAACTTTGTCCTCTATTCCTTCCCAACAAGAAACCTAGGCTTCTCAAGATCAATAAACGCAGCATAGTTTCTTATTACCAAGATGACTCCCCTGGCTATTCCTCTCTGTTGTCAGCTGCTTAATCTTTCTTTTTCTCAGAGAGTTCTTAGTCATCTATTTAATGTCTATCATTTTCAGTGACTATTAACATATTTCTGTACTATTATCTCATCTATTTTTATCTATTTTCTCTTCCTAAAAGAGAATTGGCTCTAGTCTTGATTTCTGTTTCATTTCTCACAGAGCAGAGTACAAGGTAATATATCCTTATGTTAAAGAATAAAAAATATTCAATTATATATGTTAAAACACAGTAAGAAAGACTTTATTCAGGGCCATTATTGTATGAAGGGTAATTTATAGTCAAGAATCAAGTGGGGTCAGAGGCTGGAAAATTATAAAGAGGAAACATCAGAGGTAAGAGCAATTCTGGCTAAACCAACCTAACAGTATTCTAGCTGAAAACAGGCCAGGGTGAGCAGACATCACCTGGGGAAGGAGGAACAGAACATATTATAGTGGGTGATCAGATACTGAGGATGAAGTTTCTTACTAAACTGACTTAGTAGCGTTCTCTGCTAAAACTGGATTTTACAAGAAAATGTATAGACGGGCCAAAGAGAAGATGCAGAAGCCTGACTAAATTTTGGTCAAGCAGAGAATCTTTGTCACTTGTTAGGTGCTCAATAAATACAAGTAAATTAATTCATGCAAATGTGGGAATATGGTCTATTTTCTAGAAAAAGTGCTTACTTTCACCATTAGAAAAATACCTATTTTTAAAATATTTAAAGCAAATTTCCACAACAAAACAAATTATTAATTTGGTAATTTGAGATTGTAAAAAAATCTCAGAAAGCTGATTTTTAAAGGGAAATCTTTGCTCTTCCTTCCTTTCTTTTTTTCCTCCTTTTTCTTTTCTTTTCTTTTCTTTCTTTTGACGGAGTTTTGCTCTTGTTGCCCAGGCTGGAGCACAATGGCCCAATCTCAGCTCACTGCAACCTCTGCCTTCCAGGTTCAAGTGATTCTCCTGCCTCAGCCTCCTGAGTAGCTGGGATTACAGGCATGCGCCACCACACCCGGCTAATTTTTGTATTTTTAGTAGAGATAGCGTTTTTACATGTTGGTTAGGCTGGTCTTGAACTCCCGACCTCAGTTGATCCGTCCACCTCAGTCTCCCAAAGTGCTGAGATTACAGGAGTGAGCAACCAGAGTCACTTTCAGAACACTGAAAATAGAACAAGTTCCAGGGCTTAAGAAAATTATCTTTCAGCTCAGATTCCTTCTACTCTTAAGAGCTAGAAACAGGCCAGGGTGATCAGACATTACCCAGGGGAACTTGAGGAGAAACAAAGTCAAGTAAGTTTTGATAAGGCCCTGCTGCAGAGGATAGCAAAGTGGGAATGTTCACTTAGGAACTGTGGGACCGCCATCAGGTCACCAGCTGGAGGCTACAGGGTGATATGATGATCAGCAATTTAAATGCTTTCCTGGTGATTCTAATGGAAACAGGATTGAGAATCCCTCATGGGAGAAAAAAAAGAAAAAGAAAAACTTGTTTAGCACTGGCAGGGTTTAAGACCTGGTGCCAAGGCCATAACAGGAGCCAGCTGGGTCCTTCCCACTGTTTTGGGATAGCACCTGCCCATTCTCTCCCAAAATGTTTTATCCCCAAATGCCCACACAAGAAAACTTAAAACAGGCATTTGCTTTAATAAGAGGTGATAAACAAAAAAATGAGAAACATTCATTTATTACTTGTACTTTTTTTTCTCTAAATTTTCCTATTTCCTTCAATCTATTCTAAATAATATGAATTGTAAGAGTAGAATTATAGGCCTATCTATAGAAAGATTCAACAACCACCTGGGAATTTGATAGGTCAGCACCAGATGTAACATTAGCTTATGAAGAAGTCTATAGGCATTGGATAAAGAAAGTAAGATGCCATCAAAGGAACATTAGTGGAAGGTTTCACCTTGAGTCACACAGATTATGGAACTTGTTCATGAATTTTTACCCCTAACTCTTAACCTTCCCAAGGCTCCTGGAAATATACATGAGAGAAGAGAGGAGAAATTGATATATTACTGAAGAGCTAAATGCATAAGTATGGTCAGGAATACAGCTTTATTCATCCTGAAAATTTTTATAGAAAAGATGAGTTTTAAGTAATATTTCCAAAAAATTAGTGGTTGGGAGAAGATGAAGGAGGTATGTTCAGACACAATAAATTAAAATGACCTATGAAAAGGCATAGTGATAGGACTGGTGAATAGAAAGTAAATTAGTTTGGATGAAAAGAAAGGTCTTTGCATGGCATAATGAGAAATTAATTCGGTAAGATTGAGGTGGGAATTTTTGCTGGAATGAAGACTCTGAAGCTTGAACTTAATATAATATATAAGACAAATGGATAAAATAAATCTTTAAAGTTAAAATAAAGACCAGTTGTCACAGTATGGCAGACTCACTGGCTGTATACCAAACTTGTTTCCCTAGCCAAATCACATTTCTAGTCTTCTTTGTAGTTAGGTGTGGTTGAAGGACTAAATCTGGCCCAGTAGGAAAAAAGCAGAGGTGATATGTGGCCCTTCCAGGACTGGCCTCCCAAATCCTCCTCTGTGGAATCCTCCGTGCCACTTCTTCTCTTGCCTGTTGGATGATAATGCTCAGGATGACCTCAAAAGCCAAGTGTTCAAGATGACTCAGTATCTGAGTTCTGAGTCCTTAATGGCTGTATGAATCACACTCCTCTCTTGTAACAAGGAATACAAAGCACTGGACCATGTGCTTAACTGAATGATTAAGCAACCATCCAGGGATTTGATAAGCTAAGACCACACGTAGCATTAATGTATAAAGTCTACAGGCATTGGATGAAGAAAATAAGATGTCACTAGTAAATGTTAATGGAGGGTTTCACCTTGAGCCATAAAATAATGCCACCTTCATGGCTTATTATAGGAATGAGCTAACTTAGATAATGTACATAATACAAAATATTCTATTTTTATTCAGCATAATGGAAATATGAGTGTGATATAATTGAACATAAACTGAGAAAGGGATAAAGAGTAGATTTTTAATTAATTTATCTTTATTTTATAGAAAAGTCTTCTACGAAGGCATTTGCATGTCATCCATTTCCTCTAACGTAACTACTTACATGTTAAAAGATGAATAAATTTTGACATTAAAAATTTAGATAATCATTTCTCTACTTTGTACATGGAGAACTACATTACTATCATTGCCTATCTCATTATGAATGAGTGGCAATGACTTTGACAGATAAGATCAGGGTCCCAGCATAGTCGAAGATAAAAGACAATGAGTAAGAATGAAGTGTCTACTAGGCAAAGCCAAGATGAAGAGGAGAAGAAACAAGAGTGGTACAATGTGATAGGGTTCAGGATATGCTATCACCAAAAATGACGCCTATAAGAAAACAGCAGAAGCAGGATGGTCACCATTACCTTCCTATTGCCCTTACTCTGAAACAGCTAAAAAAAACTAAGAAGGATTCTTTGAGCTTGCCCTGGAGTTGGGAAGAATACCTTCATTTAAAGGTCTCTTCCTATACCCAGAGGAACGGAACAACCTTGTCTCTGAAGACACAGATATAAAGAGAAACATCTGAACAAACAAGCCTTGATAAATTCTCCCTAGTTTATTACCATTAGCTTATACTTTTCTATCCAATTATCCTTCTCCTCAACTATTCACTTGCTCATCAAACCTAGCATAAAAAATATACAGATATATATTTCTTTGGGTCTTCATTTCCAAAGAATCCCATGTAATGCAAAACATTTATTAAATCAGTTTTTATGTTTTTCTCTTGTTAAACTGTCTTTTGATAACAGGGGCCTCAGCCATGAGCCTAAGATGGGAAGGAAGGATATTTCTTTTCTCCTATAGTATCTGGCACCAAATGAGGGGTGACTGAGATACCCTACTTGCTCCAGAGCCTGCAGATGAGATTCTGGAGTACCTGTAAAAAGCTGGTGCAAGGTGAGAATTCTTACCTAGATCAGCTCTCCCGGATCTCTGCCTGCAGCGCCTGGTCAAGAGAAAACCTCCTTTTCCCTTCCTTTCCAAATTCAGCATAGCAGAAGAAAAACATTTATTTGCACTGTGGCTCTGATTAAATCAATTTAGTGGCACCTAGGTAGTTTTTTATTTTTCCTGAGGTCAGCTGTAACTTTCCTGTTTGTCTTGTCTTGTATCCTAGGAACCTAGCCTGACTGTCCACTTCTTCAGCAAATCTAGCATAAAATCCACACAAGTTAACCTTTGGATGTTAATTTCCATATAAAGGCTCCCAAGTCACATAAAAATTATATGTTTTTCTCTTCTTAATCTTGCTTTATAGGGGCCTCCACCATGAATCTAAGATGGGAATAAATATTTTTTTCCCCTCACATGCTAAACTAAATGGTAAATGGGACAAAAGGGTGTTTTAGAAATGAAGTTGGGCCTAATCCACAATTATTGGATGCTTGGAATTTAAGACAACCAAGTAGAAAGATTTCAAGACTGTGGGTACCAGTGAGTGGCACCTTTAATGCCTCTTAACCTTCTTTACATCATGGCACACATAGAACATCATATTTAAATGGTACAGTTAGATAAATGGATTTAATTGTTCATGGCTGGAAATAACAAGCCAATGGCTCAAGCTGTTGTAACAGAGCTGGCTAATTTTAAATATGCATTTTTCCTTCCACAGGATTGTCGTTTCTGGGAAATGGCTGCTTGGCTGTGGACTATATGTCCCAGCTTTCTTCGTATTGAAGTGTGTCTAACAATGGATTATGAACAGAAATAATCTGTGGCACGTTTGAATGAAGGTGGGTGAAAAAGTAAGTGTCAGAGCCCTAGGAGAGCCTTGGTGACTAAGTTATCCCGTGAAAAAATGCCACCTGCTGACCAGAAGCATTAACTTTTTACCCTTTCATAAGCAAGAAATAAACTACTACTGTGTTACGCTGTTAGAATGTTGGAGCTTATTACAACTCCTAGCAGTATCTTAACTCAAAGATACCTCAAGGACTGAGATAATCAATATTTCCACTCACCTGTAATCCATTCACAGCAAATGGTATGTCTCAGTTGGAAAACTCTGCCTGAGATCATCCAGGTAATTCATTAAATAAATGAATGAAGTAGTGTGGAGGAAGAGCTTTCCTTCACTTTATTATTAAGTTTATAGTTCATTAAGGGGATATATTTCAAGAGAGAGAAAAGAACTAACATTTATTAAATACCTGTTATTAGAACCAAGGGACCTATCATGAGTACAATCCTATTTTCGTACATGTTTCATGGGATTTTATGCAAAAATTTAGGCCTAATTTTCTGATAATCATGTTTATCCATTTTCCTCATGTTTTACTTTCTTCATCTCTACCAATACTTAATCCTAAAGAAATGCTCTTATATAAGGGCATAGTAATTAGGTAGTTTAAATTAAAACTATCTGAAAATACAACCCTAACTTTAATAATAATAACAATAATAATAAAATATAGGAAATTCATATAACCAAATAGTCCTGATTCTCGTATGCTTAAGTTTCTTGACCCAAGTCTTCAAGGATATCACCATCTTCAGTTCCAGTTCCCCTAATTTCTAAGATTTCCTGTTGTAATACCTGTTAGCTTTTATTTTACATCATTTTAACACACAGTTCATCAAACGGGAGTACATCTCCTAGATTTTTCATACATACAAAAGCCCCGATACCAACTCTTACCTTATTGTTGCCATTTGGGTTGTGTCCATTTCTAAACCAGTCTGTTTGGCAAGGGAATAGCAAGCATTGATTAGTTTAGCAATAGCTGTCTGAGTCATTCCTGGAGTCTTAGGTAGATTCAACTTTATCCAAATACGTGAGTTAAGAAAGGGAAAGAAAGTTACCTTAAAGGCTGTAGTTTTCCTAAAGACAAAGGGGAAAACTGTCAAGTCTTCTTTTGTCTCCCTTTCTTCACCTAACTAATTACACTCGATGAGTTTCCTAGATCTGACATGACTTTGTTTCATCTGGTCCTTTCTTCTTCCAATCTCTTTCCTTGACCTTGACTTTCTTATATCTGCTTAAAAATCTTGACTGTGTAATCTCAGTTCTCATTTGGTCTGAAGATAGGTGTTCCATTTTATCCATCAGTCTTTCAAATTAGCATTTCATAGAAAAATATTTAACCAAATACTAGTTTCCTGCTTTAATTCTTTCCAAAGAAACACTTTTGAAAAAAAGTTAAATCATATTTAATGTATGAAGACTTGTAATGTTTATGTACAACAAAAATATTTTATGTATAATGGTTGCACCAAAATACGTTTTGTGATAAAAATCTTTGAACAAATTGGATATAGAAAGTACCTCGACAATATAAAGATCATACATGACAGACTCACAGCTAGTATCATACTGAATGGGAAAAAATTGAAAGCCTTTCCAGTAAGATCTGGAACAAGACAATAATGCCCACTTTCACCACTGTTAATATAGTCCTGGAAGTTCTATCTAAAGCAAGTAGGTAAGAGAAAGAAATAAAGGGCATCTAAATCAGAAAGGAAGAAGTCAAATTATCCCTGGTTGCAACTAACACTATCTTATATTTAGAAAAGCCTAATGGCTCCATCAAAAAACTCTTAGAACAAATAGATGAATTCAATAAAATTTCAAAAATTTTGTCGTTTGCAATGATATGGTTTGGATTTGTGTCCCCATCCAAATCTCATGTCTTAATTGGAGGAGGGGCTGGTGGGAGGCGATGGATCTCACCTCCCACCAGGCCAGTTTCCTCCCTTTCTGTTCTCATGACAGTGAGTGTGTTTCAAGATACAAAATTCACATTAAAATATCAGTAGCATTTCTATTTTCTTTTCTTTTTTAAAAACTTATACTTTAAGTTCTGGGGTACATGTGCAGATCATGCAGGATTGTTATATAGGTATGCACATGCCATGGTGGTTTGCTGCATCCATTTCCCCATCTTCTACATTAGGTATTTCTCCTAATGCTATCCCTCCCCAATCCCCCCACCCCCTGCTTTCCCTCCCCTACCCACTACCACCCCCAACAGGCCCCAGTGTGTGATGTTCCCCTCCCTATGTTCATGTGTTCTCATTGTTCAACACCCACCTATGAGTAAGAACATGCAGTGTTTGGTTTTCTGTTCTTGTGTCAGTTTGCTGAGAATGATGGTTTCCAACTTCATCCATGTCCCTGCAAAGGACATGAACTCATCCTTTTTAATGGCTGCATAGTATTCCATGGTGTGTATATGCCACATTTTCTTTATCCAGTCTATAATTGATGGGCATTTGGGTTGGTTCCAAATCTTTCCTATTGTAAACAGTGCTGCAATGAATATACATGTGTGTCTTTATAATAGAACAATTTATAATCCTTTGGGTATATACCCAGTAATGGGATTGCTGGATCAAATGGTATTTCTATTTCTAGATCCTTGAGGCATTGCCACACTGTCTTTCACAATGGTTGAACTAATTTACACTCCCACCAACAGTGTGAAAGTGTTCCTATTTCTCCACATCCTCTCCAGCATCTGTTGTCTCCAGATTTTTTAATGATCGACATTCTAACTGGCATGAGATGGTATCTCAATGTGGTTTTGATTTGCATTTCTCTAATGACCAGTGATGATGATCTTTTTTACATATGTGTGTTGGCTGCATAAATGTCTTCTCTCTGCCCACAGAGATGAGAAACAAAGTCTTCTACCAGGTTATAGAAAAAGTATCAATAGAAGTTGGATACTCCAATATAACATTTGAAATGGGCCTTATTCTATGCTTTTGAGCTATGATATAGAGCTTATTATAATAAATCATAAAAGAAAAATGATTAATTCTATGATTGTTTGGAAAAAGTTGGAATTTATGAAATATTTTGGCAGCTGTTTATAGGACTGAGACTAAAAGCAAAAGAACAAGCTAGACATTCTCAAAGTTATCAGGTAATTTGAACCTCTCCTAAGCTTATGTGACAGAACTAAGTCCAAGAAAGGATTTTATGATGGTAATCAGAATGGGATAAAGAAGGGATTATACAGAAGATGATGCCCCGTGTCTTCGTCCATTTTGTGCTGCTATAACAAAATACTCGAGATTGGATAATTTATTTCCTCATAGTTCTAGAGGTTCAGAAATCCAAGATGGTAGTGTTGGCGTTGGGTGAGGGCCTTTTTGCTGCATTATTCCATGATAAAAGGTTAAAGAGAAGATGGGGGGCGGGGAGAGAGAGAGAGGGAGAAAGAGAGAAACAGAGAGAGAGAGAGAGAGAGAGAAAGAGAAGGAGGCCAAACTCAGTTTATAAAACCTACTCCCTTGATAATGAACTCATTCCAATGATAACAACATTAATCCATTGATGAGTGTGGAGCCCTCATGGCCTAATCACCTCTTATTAGACCCCATCTTCCAACACTCTTGCATTGAGAATTAAATTTCCAACACAAGCTTTTAGGCAGACACGTTCAAACCGTAACATCTTGGTGGATGATGGGGGATGTTTGAAAATGTTGTTTCCTTTCCTACTATGTGGGAGAGAACAATAAACCAGATATGAAACACATTTTAGATCCCTATGAAATTGGAGCTTGAGTAAAATGAACTTTAAAAAGAAAAAGAAAACAAGAAAATCCAGAACCCTTTTCAGAAAGATGTATGGAAAAAAAGTCAAGGGAGGCAAGGCCACCTTTGTGATTCCCATTGCTCACTGCACATTCACCTCCTCTCCTCAGCTAAGACTGATCCTAGAATTTACAAACTAGGGGAAGGGGTTGCTGCAGAAATGTGGCCACAATTCTTTCTTTTAATGAATTGGAGCTCAACAGTGTGAAGATGTACTATTAGAAAAAGGGTCAATCTGAAAAAACAACAAAAAAAGTCAATAAAGGGACTGCAAAGTGACAAATTATAAAGGAGGGTTTTCTTATAACTTTTGCATTATGCCATTTAATTTTGAAACATTTATTTTTAAAGTGCTTATTTTAAAAGTCATTTTATCTAAAAAAATTTACCATAATTCTTCATGGAATGTTTAACTTTTTTCCATTTTTAATTTGTGGGTTTTTAAAGATTGAGATATATACAAGATAAAGGATAAAGCCTACCTATTTAGCTAGGAAATTGCTCTGAGATGTGGAAAGACTTTCTTTGATTTTTGAGAAAATGGTGAAAATTATATATGATTTTACTATTTCTGTCAAAATTTACATATTTTTATTTAAGTATATTTCAGCAGAACAAGATCAGTGACACACAACATATTTGGGTATAAAACACATTATTTTAGGAATAGAAATTCAGAAAGTAATAAATGAAGTCATAAGGAACATTCTTCAAGCAGGATCTGGACAGAGAGCTTTCAGTGCATGCAGGCCTCCACCCAATGGAGGGCGAGAGAAATGTCACAAATGTTGCAATATGATTGCTGACCTTGTGTAAAGTTTTTTCTGCTTTGTCTTCAGGTGTTTTAGAAGCTAGGTACTTTTAAATAATTATCCTTGGTTTAATGGCTAGTAATCAGTTTTTTTGACCATGAGAGATTTTCTACAGCCCACCAACTTTTTTGTTTTAAGGAAAACAACAATATTTATTCTGCACATTGTTTCTCCCTGTCATTCTCTCCTTTGCAGGGCCATTCCACCTTTCTTTCCTACTAGGCCTCTAACTCCAGGCCACAAATCACAAACATTAATCCACTTGTCTTTGATTAATTGTCTGCTTTTTTATTCAGGCATTCCATCAACACAAATCATTAAGAATTCTTTAACAATTTCCTCCTTGTGTTTAATCTGCTTATTAAATGTGTTTACAAGTGTTCTTTTAGTTTCATCATATTACTGGCTTACTGCATTTGACTTTACTGATTTATGGTTTCTTCCTAAAGGGCTTCTCCCTGTTCAAGCCCTGTTAAATTAAATGCTTTCAGATATAATAAACCTGTTCGTACATTGGATCTTTATTGAATAACTCTGCAGTTATTATGGAGAGACTGGAAATGTGTAGTGGAAAACACCCTTCTGATATTATCTGAATGTCTCGTTGCATTACACATAAGAGAGGCTTAATTATTTTTTGTTTGTTTTTATTTTTTTTTACATGGAGTCTCACTTTGTTGTGCAGGCTGGAAGGCAGTGGCATGATCCCGGCTCACTGCAACCTCCCCCCCCCGGGTTCAAGTGATTCTCCTGCCTCAGCCTCCCTAGTAGCTTGAATTACAGGCATCAGCTGCCACACCCAGCTGTGTTTTCTTTTCTTTTTTTTTTTTTTTTTTTTTTTTTGTATTTTTAGTAGAAACAGGGTTTTGCCGTGTTGTCCAGGCTGGTCTTGAACTCCTGACCTCAGGTGATCCACCCACCTCGGTCTCCCAAAGTGCTGGGATTAAAGGTGTGAACCACCACATCTGGCCAAGCCTTAATGATTATAAGGTATAGTGTAAGTATACTAGATGCATGCTTCAAGCCACTTAAACATATGAATAGTAATGAAGTGTAGCTAAAAGATGTCTAGATAGGGACTTAGAAGATTGGGGTTCTAGTAAGGGATCAGATGGCTTTTACCTCCATGATTTGCCAAATGTCCTTTTGGTAAAAAGCATTTTAGTATATTTGGGTCAACGTTGCATTGATAATAATGATAATAATAATAAAAAGTTTGTTAGCATTTTTTTTGTTAACACAAGACATAGTCTCCAAAGATTATCTCATTTAGGTTTAAACAAATATCCAAAAAGTAGATTTGATCATCATGATTGTTGCTGTTAATATTATTATTATTATTATATTCCACTCATTGTACAGATAATGACAAACTGAGGCTTGACTAAGATGAAATGATTCTTAGGGAGCCCATTCAGCATTTAAAATGTTACTCCAAGCCCTTATACATTTCTGTTCAACTTCAGTGTCAATTCTCAGAATAGTATCATCAGAGTAAGAGGAACCTGTTTCTTTAGAAACAGAGATATTTTATAAGCCTTTCAAATATTCACTATTCATGGAAAGCTTCATCTTGAAATTGTACATTGACTTCCCTAAGCAAACTTATCCCCAGTTAGACAAAGCTTGTTTACGTTTTAGTAATCAAATAGGATTTCTGTTTGAAATCCAAGTCAGCACACAGCAAAATTAGCCTTTACTTTTTGTTTCAGTCAGTTTAACAAGTTCACACTAAAAAATAGCTGAGGACCCAGAGCCAAATAATTGTATTTTTATCCATTCTATTTGAATTTCGTCTTCTTCCTCATCCCCCTCCTCCAAATATGTACTGGTAATCACACTGAGAAAGAGATTATTCTTCTACTTTGAAGGAGACAGTTGAATGAAGATGGAATTATGTTAAGACAAACACCTTGTAGTGGCATTGAATGGTGGCCTCCTAAAAGACTGGTCCAGATCTTAAATCCTGGGCCTGTGAATGTTACCTTATTTGGCATACAGGTCCTTGATGATGTAATTAAGCTAAGGATCTTGAGATGAAGATCTTCCTGGATCATTGGAATGGGCCCTAAATCCAATGACAAGTATTCTTGTAAGAGACACAGAGGTGAGATTTGACCAACAGAAGAGGAGAAGGTGATATTAAGACAGAGGCAAAGATTGAAGTGCTATGTTCCCAACCCAGGAACACCCGGGAATGCTCAGGCAGCCACTAGAAGCTGGAAGACGCAAGGAATTTCTTGCTCAGAAGCCATAGAGAAAGTGTGGCTCTGCCCATACTTTCATGGCAGATGTCTTGACTCCAGATCATGAGAGTGAATTTCTGTCATTTTAAATGACCCAGTTTGTAGTAATTTGCTATTGGCAGACACAGGAAAGTAATACGCCCTTACATAAACAGATATTGGGAAACAAGACAAATAGATTACCTGATAGTCCTAGAATGTACAATGAATAAATATATTAAGAGGAAGTGAAGATAGCCTGGCACAACAATGATAATTCACAGAAATCTTCAGTGATGTTGCATGTGAATTGGTTAAATCATCTATGTTTTACACTGACATGTAATTCCATGAACACAGTTGTGGGACATCATTTCTTGGAAACTTTCAAAAACAGCATAGATTAGCACTCTGATGGAATCACTCAGCTAGTTGCTGAAAGCTAAGAGTATAGTGAAAGAACCTTGAACTAGCAATCAGCACACTGGAGTCCTAGCCTTGATGGGGGCACTTAATTGCTCTGCAGTTTTAGGCAAATTAGTTAACTGTCTTCTCTGCAGAGACTTGGTGAAATTGCAGGTGTGTGGGAAGGGAATATTTCCACATGGGCTGTTGTTTGTGATAATGAAACACATCATAATTTTGGAAGAGGACATATTTTTCTTGACCTTGAACACTGGTGGCCAACTTAGCTCTCACCACTTTTGTTTGTTTTTATTTTCTGGTTTGATCTTTAAAAGTTATAATTTTCACATAATTGCATACTAACAAAACTTATATGGTATTTCACAATTAATGTAGCTATTTGTATGTACTTTTGTCGGATCCATCATGCATATAAGAGTTATATTCCCCCTACCAACCCAGGAAGTTGGGGTGTGAGCAAATATCTCCTATTTCCTTAAGAAAGTACCTTCATGTTATCGGCATCATATGTTGTCTGTTTTACAGCTTTGACCCATCTACTTTGAATCCTTACGTTCCTAAAATCTCAAGCGGTAGGTCATGTAGCTAGATTGTGTATTGCCATTGACAATGTTTTTGTGAGGCTGCTAGATGAGAGCTTTAATTTTTGGAGATTTTCTTTCATGATTAAGACTGAATGTTCAAAGAAAGAAACAAAAGTAGGTAGGATTGTCTGCTTTTATTCTGTGCAATTATTTAGAAATAAGTAAAATACAACTCTCCTTTTTATATAAAAAGGAGAGTGGAGAGTTTTATTTTACTCATGTCATCATGAAAAGGACATGTCATCTTACTGCGCCCAGAGAGACAAATAGAATACTTGTGAAGAATCTCAGCATCTGCCACAAACTCCAGGGTTTGTCACTTTCTAAATAATGCTCATACATACACACACACACACACACACACACACACGCACACACACGGAGGGGGAATCCTCCTCCTCTACTGACTTATACCTCATCTGCTGTTTCTGTGCAGGCGGCAAATACAACATCAGGTAGAAAAAATCATTTTTAAAGTATCTTATTGGAAACAGTGTCTGTCTTTGTCTGTTCACGGAGAAGATATAATCTGGTAGCTGTAAGTTTAGTTATAACAAGTGACAAACAAGAAACCCTGGAGTTTGTGGCAGGTATTGAGACTCTTCACAAGTATTCTAGTTGTCTCTCTGGGCACAGTAGGATGACATGTTCTTGTTCCCTTTGTATTCCTCATGTAGTCTTGTAACTTGCATTGACTACTGATATGAGAGGAAGTAGCATCTTACTCTTTGGAGAGATCATTTAAATAGTGGTGCAAGATAGTACTCTGTTTTCTCTGCTATGGTGCTCATGGAAGCTTGTGTTGAGATAGAGCCTCTGCCCTAGGGAATATGGTGCACAGAGCACTTACCCCTCTGCTGTGCACACAGCAGTCCTCCACTGTATTAGTCAGGGTTCCCTAGAGGGACAGAGTAATAGGATATATATCTCTCACTAATTATATATATGTAATTAAAAGATATAATAACATAATATATAAATCATATATTATAATATACATAATTAATATAATTTTAATATATTTATATTAATTATATTATATGCTATAGATTATATAAAATTATATATTATAATTAGTACATATGATCATAAATTTAATATAATTTTTATATATTAATTTTATATGTTATAATTAAGGAGGGTTATTAAATATTAACTTACATGATCACAAGGTCCCACAATAGGCTGTCTGCAAGCTTGAAGAGGGAGAGCCAGTCCCAGTCTCAAAACTGAAGAACCTGGAGTCTTGATATTTGGGGGCAGGAAGCATCCAGCATGGGAGAAAGGTGCATCCTGGGAGGCTAGGCCAGTCTCTCCTTTTTACGTTTTTCTGCCTGCTTTGATATTCTCTGGCAGCTGATTAGATTGTACCTACAGGATTAAGGGTGGGTCTGGATTCCCCAGCCCACTGACTCAAATGTTAATCTCTTTTGGCAAAACCTTCACAGACACTCCTGGGATCAATATTTTGTATCCTTCGATCCAATCTAGTTGACAGTATTAACCATCCCATCTACCTTCCCACTTGGGCATAAAGAATGAGAAAGAAATTTCTTTTTGGTTTCTTAATACTGAGATTTGGGATTTGGTTTTTACTGCACGTCACCTTGCCTAGGCAGGCTGACTGGTGACGACATAGATCGAAGCATTTAAAATTGTTCCTCATCTAAAAAGTTATGAGGATGAAGTAGACTGGGTGATTACCAAGGTTGTTTCCAACTCCTGATATTCTGTATGATTCTATGCACAATAGATTCCCTGTTTTCTATATGAATAATCCAGTCACCAATATGTAATATAGAGGAATTCATTTAGAAGTTCCTTTAAAAAAACACAACAGAACCACGTGCCTGTAATCCCAGCTACTCAGGAGGCTGAGGCAGGAGAATTGCCTGAACCCAGGAGGCGGAGGTTGCGGTGAGCCGAGATCGCGCCATTGCACTCCAGCCTGGGTAACAAGAGCGAAATTCCGTCTCAAAAAAAACCAAAAAACAGAAAAAACACAACAGAACAACAACAATAACATAAAGCAGACTTAGCCACAGACAGAGTTTCCGATTTCTTTGTCATCCTGAAACTTCCTGAGGTTTCTGCTTCTTGAGCGCACTCAAGAACTGAAAAGGGAGCTGCTTAGGGTTGATCTGATTTCTTAACAGCCAGCTCTGGGCTGCATTTCTAAGTCTTTCTGGCTCAGATAAATATTTCCTGAAGAAGAAAAAGTAAAATATTGCATGTGGTACACAACAAAATGAAACCATCTGAAATTCAATTTTGTTTTTGTTTTTAACCAAACATAGCTTTAAGAAATTCAGAAGAACCAAAATTATTCAAAAACTATTTTTTTAGGTGAGCAGAAGAAAAATAATTGAGAAAGCATTATAAATCTCCTACTCAGCAGACTGCCTGTTATTTTAGCTAAAAAATTAACAAACAAATCTCTAGTTAACAGGCACACAGAGAAAGAGACCCACATATATTTGCAGAGCAACTACATTGGAAAAATAGATAAAAGGCTTAACCCAGACTTGAGATGCAAAGTAACTTCCTAATTATAGAAGCCCCTTTCTCCCACGTTATTTCTATAATAGGGTGCTAGAAGAATGGCATTTTCCTTGTATTTATCTTTTTTTCTCTCCTTGGGTTGATAGGGTTCCTGCTTTGGATTGTATAGTACCAGATAAATACTGCAAGTTCCTCAGGCTTTTAGATTTAGCTTGTAATTTAAAAAGTTTTGGGCCAGGCACAGTGGCTCAAGCCTGTAATCCCAGCACTTTGGGAGGCCGAGGAGGGTGAATCACTAGGTCAGGAGTTTGAGACTAGCCTGGTCAACATGGTGAAACCCTGTCTCTATTAAAAATACAAAAAATTAGCTGGGCATAGTGGCAAGTGCCTGTAATCCCAGCTACTTGGGAGGCTGAGGCAGGAGAGTCGCTTGAACCTGGAAAGTAGAGTTTGCAGTGAGCCGAGATTGTGCCACTGCACTCCAGCCCTGGTGACAGAGTGAGACTCTGTCTCAAAATAAATAAATAAATAAAAACATTTTGTATCATTTATCTTGATCAGAGATTGGGATGCCTTTTGTATAAGGCCATGTGTATAAGTCCGTTTTTACGCTGCTATAAAGAACTACCTGAGACTTGGTAATGTGTAAACAACAGAGGTTTAATTAACTCACAGTTCCACATGGCCAGGGAGGCCTCAGGAAACATACAATCATAGAAGAAAGTGAAGGGGAAGCAAGGCATATCCTACATGGCATCAGGAGGGAGAGAGTGAGGGGGAAGTACAACACTTTTAAACCATCAGCACTCGTGCAAACTCACTCACTATCCTGAGAGCAGCATGGGGGAAACCGCCCCCATGATCCAATCACCTCCCTCCAGGTCCCTCCCTCCACACGTGGGGATTACAATTTGAGATGAGACTTGAATGGGGACACAGAGCCAAAGCATATTAGTATCAGTTATAACAAAATGCTGCTACCTGGGTAACCTAAACAGCAAAATGCAAACCATCATGTGTTGGTTAGCTTGGCTCACCAGCATGTATTGGTTAGCTTGGCTCACCAGCATGTATTGGTTAGCTTGGCTCACCAGCATGTATTGGTTAGTTTGGCTGTCATAACAAAATGCCGCAACCTGGGTAACCTAAACAGCAAAATGCAAACCATCATGTGTTGGTTAGCTTGGCTCACCGGCATGTGTTGGTTAGCTTGGCTCACCGGCATGTGTTGGTTAGCTTGGCTCACCAGCATGTATTAGTTAGCTTGGCTATTATAACAAAATACCATAACCTGTGTAACCTAAACAACAAAAATTTATTTTCTCACCATTCTGGAGGCTGGGATTCCAAGATCAAGGTGCCTAAAGGTTTGGTTTCTTCTGAGGCTTTTCTTTTTGGCTTTCAGATGACTGACTTCTCCCTACATCCTCATATGGCTTTTCCTCCATAGGATGAACTCCAGGTGCTTCTTCCTCTTCTTTTAGGAACAGCTGCTCGATTGGATTAGGACCCCAACCTTATGACCTCATTTAACCTTAATTACCGTCTTAAAGGCCCTATCTTAAAATACAGTCACATTGAGGGTTAGGGGCTCAATATATGAATTTAGGAGGGACACAATTCAGTCCATAGCAGGTGAAATGATAACTATTTCAGGCTTCAGGGCCACAAGATCTCTCTTGTAACTAGTCAACTTTCTTACTGTATTGAAGAATCAGTCATAGCTAATAATATAAACAAGTGTGAATGGGTGTATTCTAAAAAGCATCATTTGCAGACAGTAAACTTTGAGTATCATATAATTTTCTTGTGTCACGAAATATTATTTTGATTTTTTAAGTCACTTAAAAATATACAGCTAATACTGGTTTATAGGTCACTCAAATAAAGTTCATAGCTGAATTTGGTCCACAAGGCCTCTCTCTGATTGCCAACGCCTGTTCTTAGTCATACTAGTAGCTCATGACATTGTCTGGTCTTCACCTTCCAAGAGGTGTTTCGTTGATAAAATGAAAACAATAAAGAACACTTGTCCCTGATCTACAGTCATGGGAAAGAAATCTATTGATGTATTCTATCATCAGGGAAAGAAGGAAGAGGGCATGCTGCAGTTTCTGGAATAGTCCACAAAATCAAATCTGAATTACTATTCTCAAATGCATAATAGTTACCAACAAATATCAAATTTGATGTGAAGTTTTAGCTCTTTAATGAAGTGATTATTATAGGTTAAAAAAATCAGAACAGTCCAGAATCAATAATTCAATATCTTTTTAAGTTAAGAATCTCCCAAGGGAGGCTAATCAGATATGCTTCTTTGTTTTTATTGCATAGAAGAAAATTTTCCAAGTATCTTAATAAATGCTAAAATCAAGTCTCAGAGGTGTGCTTTAACTTTTCTGTTTTTATTTCGTGCATCTTGTAACAGTTTCACACTTGGCAGTATTTTTGTATTCTACAGAGAACAAGGCTTGCAGGAAAGATAAGTGAAAGTTGTTCCTTGGTTGTACTATTCAGCTACATACAAAATGAGTTTCAAAATTATTTAGCAAGCTACCAAAACAACAATTTACTCATTTTATTTTTGGCTTTTAGATGCCTGCCTTCTGAAAGCAGCCTTCCTACATGGCAACAGGAAAGAAAGAGAGAGCGATTGTGGTCTTTCTAATCATTTCCAAAAGTCACTACTCAGTCTCAAGAGCTGAGTTAAAAAAAACAAAAAAAAAACAAAAAAAAAACCAAAACTACTGCTCTAAATTTATAAAAATCTCTGATAGAAATATGGGTTCTACCCATTTCCTTGTACCAAACTGAAAGGTCATAAGGTTCCTCAGAGGATGTTTCATAATCAGGACAGGAAAAAACAATGCCTCATTTGTTTTGAGATAATAGGAATCTTTTGATATAAAAACCCTTTTTGGAAATTCCTTTTCCTTTTTCTGAGAATTGTAGCAGCAACTTCTAGAAGGGTACAACAGAGTTCTAATAGCATATGGCAACATAAATTAGAGTATCACTTTCAGAAATGCACATGGGAGCAAGTGGTTAGCCAGTGCAGATTGTAGCATGGATTATGTTCAATCTGCTTAATTTTAGGAAGGGGAGATGTTAATTATGAGACACAATGATTTGTACAAATAGTCTTTAGTAAGGGTAATCCTAGATTAGTAAAATCTAAGACAAAAATTTAGTCTGAACTTTACAAAGGTCTACGTGACAGCTGAGTCATGTCCCAGTGGTGATACAGGTTGTAGGAAATTATCTGGATCTCACACAAGGCAGTGAATTATTTTGGAGCACACTTGGGTGGGAAGGCTCTGCTGTGAAGGCTGACAAGGACTTGTAAAGTGTGTCCATTTTACTCCCACCTCATGTTGAATTCACCTCAAGATAGACTTGCTCTGAGTAAATTAAGATGTTAATATTTTATGATTATAAAATTAATTCATGTCCATTTAAAAAAAGTTGGAAGGAAGAAACAAAATAAAGCATGAGAAAAAAATTGACCTAATTTCATAACTCAACGACAACTGTTTACATTCTAGCATATTTCTCGAGCCACACATTTGTTTTTTTCTAATTTATTTCTTTCTATTTCTGTCAGATCCTTTTATCTTTTATGCATACGAATTCAGCCCAATTCTCAATTCAGAATCAGACTGCTGTGGTCTGAATGTTTGCTTTCACACCAAAATTTACATGTTGAAATCTCAACCTTCAAGGTCGTAGTTACAGTTGGCCCTCTGTATTCACAGGTTTTCATCCTTGAATGCAACCAAATGTGGGTAGAAACCTGCAAATACAGGAGAGCTGACTCCACTATCACCACTTTGTATGAAAGACTTGCGCATCTGCAGATTTGTTACGTATGGCAGGCAGGGAGGGGCCTTGAACCAATGCCTCCCAGTGTTGACACAGAGAACTGACTATATTATTAGAAGGTAAGACCTTTAGGGCATGATTAGATCATGAGGGTGGAGTCCTCATGTATTAGGTTAGTGCCCTTATAAAAGAAGCAGAGACCTAGCTAGCCCCATATGAAGAACAGCTAGAAGGCACCATCTGTTATCTAGAAAGCAAGCCCTAAACAGACACGGAACCTAATGATGTCCTGGTCTTGAACTTCCCAGTTTCCAGAACAGTGAGAAATAAGCCTGCTATTGTTAAGCCACCAAATTACAATGTTTTCTTGTAGCAGTCTGAACAAACTAAGACACAGGCATTTTCAGTATTGTAGACTATAAATACCTTACAATGATTAAATATAATTTTGTTGAAAGAAATGAACACTGAAAACATAAAATTAATAATAATGGATCATGATGTCCAGGTATTCTACCCCAGAGTAATCTCTGAGAAAAAGATAAATAAAAGTAGACTGAGTTTGTTTTGTGATTAGGCACTTAATACACTTTAGAGGAGCTAATGATTGTATGTGTGTGAAAAGGAATAGTGTTAGAAATTGTATGTTGGGTGATATGGTTTGGCTGTGTCCACACCTAAATTTCACCTTGAATCCTAATAATCCCTATGTGTCAAGGATGGGGTCAGGTGGAGATAGCTGAACCATGGGGGCTGTTTCCCCCATACTGTTCTCGTGGTAGTGAATAAATCTCATGAGATCTGATGGATTTATAAAGGGGAGTTTCTCTGCACATGCTCTCTTGCCTGCTGCCATGTAAGATGTGACTTTACTCTTCCTTTGACTTCCACCATGATTGTGAGGCCTCCCCAGCTATGTGGAACTGTGAGTCCACAAAATCTCTTTCCTTTATAAGTTACCAAGTCTTGGTCTTTATTAGCAGCATGAGAACAGACTAATATATTGAGTCTATGGCTGTAATCTGGAATTATGCTCCAGGATAAATTCTAAAGAATATTATAATGTTTTGAAAGATCACATCTAAGTTAATGTAAATATTTATTTACCCAATTTTAACCCCTCAACCTCTGATATAATTATAAGCCCTAAAATTCCTTAGTGGGGAATTGAGGCAGGACAGGTAGTCAAGGAAGTGACCATGTCCTTGGGGTGTGGCAACCATGGTGACCATACAGCAATGTGATACGCCCCAGTATCCACCTCTCCGGCAAATACTTACTAGGTACCTATTATATATAAGACGTCATGATGCTGCAGATTCAGATTGAGAGTGAAGAAAAGTGTAGAGGATAAAATAGCTTCTAGTCCTAAACAACCATTCTTAGTAAAAAGAAATAAACAAACAAACAAATGTAATGAAACCCAAACCAAGTTAACCTCCTGAATTGTTACTTGATGCCTTCCTGCAACACAGTATAATCTGCCAGATCTATAAATTTACCTTGTTGAATGACTACCTAATTTCTTTCTGAAATCAGTGTTTTTAGATGACAGTTCTATGTTAAAATGGAATATCATTTGCTCTATTCACTGCCATATTTCAGATATCTTTGATATGCATGATTTCATTATTTATAAAAGTTAACATGCCCACTTGTGATATCTTACAATGGACCACAAGTGGAAAGGCTAATTTTTATTCTGCAACTCTACTAGCAAAGCACAGCCTGTCTATGAGGGGTAAGGGTCCACTTATTATATTAGAAATCAAATATTTTCTTTTCATTGATAAAGCATTTGCTACTATCAAAATGGAGTCTCCTCTGGGTGAAACACAATTTTGATTCAAAGACATGTTTAGTACTATGGGCAATACTAGGTTCTGGAGATCCAGAGCTGGTTATGCTCTCTGAACTAGGGACAAACAAATGGATAACCATTATACAACATGAAGGTTTTCAAACCAGAGGAATGAGAAAATTACTATGGCAAATCAGAGGAGGAAATGCATGTTGTGACGGCTTCCAAATATCTGTGCTAAGCCTTAAATAATTAGTAGACTAATAGTAGGCTAATAGGCAGAGACTAGAATGAGTTAGGGTGGGGTGAGGGCAGGGAAGGGGCAGGATCTCTGAATAGGGGTCTTCCTAAATCTCAGAAACATAGGCATACACAGAATGTTATGGAGCAATCAAGTAGCCCAGTGATGAAAAGACAGATTGCATGTGGGAGAAAAGGCACAGCGATGGTTGCTGAAGTTGAACAGCTGGGTAAGTAGCCCATGGCCAGATCACACAGGCCTTGAATGTAATGTCAGTTTAAGTAGTTTGGACTTCATCCTATGAAAAACAGCAAACCTTTAGGAGGATGGAAACAGGAAAACTCCATTGTCAGATTTATGTCAGAGTTGCCTCTCTTTTCCAGCCTTTTGATTTGGAGCCCACTGTGCCTTCTGGCTGCCTGTGACAGATGCCTGCAGACTCCCTTCTGTCCTCCACCCTCCTGCTGTGCCCTCAGTTCTCATATCTTAAATCTTTTCTCAGCCACAGTGCTGAAAAACAAGTTCACAGTAAGGGTGACAAATAGATTATGATGTTAACAACAAATATTGTACATTAGTTGTGGTTTAATGAAGCATGGTGTTGGAGAACTGTATTTAGGATAAACAGGAAAGAGTCTCACGACGCCTTTTAAGTGACTAGTATGCTGATGGGAGAAGAACGAGATTAAGATGGGGAGACCACTTTTAGATGAGAACAGCTGACTATGTCTTGTTTTTTTACAATCTCCTGAAGACACCTATATTTCGAAAAATGTCTCTGGCTGCTCTTGGTGGCTGAGGCCTATAATCCCAGCATTCTGGGACGCTGAGTTGGGAGGATCCCTTGAGACCAACCTGGGCAGCAACATAGGGATGTTGACTGCTGCTGTGAACCTTCGGTTCTTGTCTTCTCAGTTTACAAGAATTTAAACAAAAGACACACAGCAATGGAAGAATTTTTTCCAAAGGAAAAATAATCTTTTGAAAGTTATGTGCAGAATAGACAGTATACGCTGAGAGAGGATTTGGGGCGAGCTGCTCATAGAGATGAGACAGCAGAGACTGACACTAGGGAGACTGTTTATGGGAGCCTTACATGATTATTTAGAAGTGGGTGGAAACGTGTTACTAGTAAGGATGTTCTGGGCGGCCCTCTGGAGGCAAATTCATAGTAGCTGTACGTGCTTGTTTATACATGGCATGTCTCATTAGCATCTTAAATCTCCACCCAGAGCTTTTTGTTGTTGTTGTTTTATACTCTAAGTTCTGGACATGTGAAGATCAGGCAGGTTTATTACATAGCTATACACATGCCATGGTGGTTTGCTGCATCCATCCCCCCATCATCTACATTAGGTATTTCTCCTAATGTTATCCCTCCCCAATCCCCTCATCCCCTGCTATCCCTCTCTTCTTGTAATGGGGACAGGTCAAATCAAAGTGCACGTCCTCCCTACCGGGAACTTCTCTACTGGAGATAGTTTTGCTTGAATGAACTGGACTACAATGCACATACTGGGTCGTATCACATTGCTGTACGGTCACTACGGTTGCCACATCCCAAGGACACGGTCACTTCCTCGACTACCTGTCCTGCCTCAATTCCCCACTAAGGGATATTAGGGCTTGTAATCATATCAGAGGTTGACGGGTTAGGTTGTTTCTTTTTGAATTGCTTCCTGATGACTGAGACATTGCCCCTGCCTGGCCTGGGCCCTAGAGTCTCTTCCTGCCTGTTCCAAAGAGGTAGGCCTTTTGTGGAACTGGTGGGTGAGATGTGAGATAGCTTATTAGCAGCCAAAGGTTGAAGCTAAAGTTCCAAAACTATGAGGTAGACCTGGAGTTGCTGTAGGTGAGAGAGCAAGAAATCAGTTAGTATTTTAAACAAAGTTGGCTCAAAAGTTAAAGCTGAAAGTATGGTAATAATAGTCACTATTAAAAGGAGCAAGTCAGACTATAGCCATTGCTTCCAAGTTCCCATGGAAGTTTTGAAAGATTGAATTTTATCTGCCTGGTTAATATATTTTAAATATTTTCTTGGAAGAAACTGGACTGATTAATGTAAATATGACATTTTTTATTTATTTATTTTTTTAAGACACAAACATGTTTCTCCTTTTCTGGCTGTGAGAAGGCCTAAGGCTCTTTGGTTTTGCAGGACTACAGCAGCCAGAGAGCCCAGCTGTTGTTGCACCTCTAGTGAGGTACTCTGACATTTATTGAAGGACCATTCTTGTTTTTCTGAGACAGTGTATTCTGGATTCCCAAGGCTCTGCTTCCCATAGCTTCCCTTTGCTAATCCTAATAAAGAGGATGTCACTAAACTCAAGAAAACAAGGGGTTCTACTTGGAGGTGGATCATGTGATGTTGGTACATGGGCAAGAGAGATGTGTTAGCCCATGTGAAGTTAAATAAGGGAAATGTCAGCAATGGACCATTGTCCCTTCCATAGCACAGGGAGTTATAGATGGCAAAGACTGACAAACCCCCGTCCGCCAGTTCCGTATGATGGTAAAATTTTTGCTGCAAAAGTATTTTGCATTACAGTTGTAAAAGTAATAAAAATCTGGTGGTGACTGGACTAATTAGAGGACAATAGAGTTGGATGGTGTCAATAAGTTTTTAAAATAAGGTTCCCTTTTTAGGGTCCCATTATAAGGTGTATAGATGAATCAATGGCAAAGGTTGGGTGACGGTGACTCTCTCTCGGAGTTTTTCTGTGAAAGTAGTGGAACTGTCATGATTGTTATAAAGGCAGAAGGAGAATTCCTCTGGGTAAAAGTGAGGTAAGAAAGCAATTTTGCCTTTGGCAAAGTGGAGTTATTATTAATAGTTAAAAGTGGGAGTTTAAACTTGCCATATGCAGATCCAAGGAAGTTTCTTTGTATTGTTTATTTACCCAGATAGTCTCATATCGTGGGCCAATGACTTTGTTCTAGGAGGTGTATAGGAATCTTGGCCCAGTCTTCTTGAGGCCCAGATTTGGTGTATTTTCAACTTCTGATAGTTGTGCAGCCAGAAAAGCTGAATTAATTTTAATAAGCTAGTAAAGAGTATCTAAAGTGCAGAGAGTAAATAAGAGAAAAATCAAAATATTACTTACCTTTTAAGACAGTCTCATTGCAAGTTTTCCTTGAATAAAGCTTACGCTGAGGCAATATTAATTGTTTGATATTCTGAGTCTTTGCTGTTTCTTGGACAAGTGCTTTAGCTTCTCCAGTGCTTTTCAGGACTCACTTGGAGTCTGTGTTGTGGGTTTCTGTGATGACTTAAAAGAAATATATAATTTTTAATTTTTGAAAAGTGCATTGAAGGCCCCACAGCCCCAAGTTTTACTGCAGTGGAAGTTGGTCAGCTGTGGGGTACAGTGACAATACTAGTTTGGGGTTTGCTATTAACACTGATGACAGTGTTTGGCAGACAAAGGTCCAGGGCAGCCACTGAGGAATGACAAGCCAGCCCCGATGTTTAAAAGGAAAGTGGTATTTTTATCTGTCATATCCACGGTCACCCAAGGCTTTGTTGCTGTGATTGGGACAGATGGCCACATGGGAGCCATTGCTTGCCTTGGGTCTCTTTAGTCTTTGGCTGGGGGCAATAAAGAACCAGAAGTCACATCCTCCCCTTTGGAGTTGGGGTTGGTGCTTTTTCCAGTGCCCTTCTTTTCCACATTGATGATGGGCTCCATAGGGTTTGCAGGCTTGAAGGCTCTTGTTACTTATTTGGCTCCAGTGTTCAGGCCTTTTATAAATTTCACCATAGCCCTTTGTGTTCCACCCAGGGTGACCGGAGGTGGCAGTTTTCCCATAGTGAGGGCCTGTCTTTTGTCTCTCCTTTCCTCCTTTTGATCTTCTGCTTTTTTCACTGTCTTCATTATTGAAGACCCCAAACACTATATATAGTAGTTTATTTATTGGTGTTTGAGGACACATGGCTAGGTTTTTGTGACTTTGTGACTTTTCCCTAACTTCTGGGACAGACTGAGTAGTGAAGTAATGAAGTATATCATCTCTAAGAGGGTTTGGTCTGTTTCTCTGTTTGTTACCTTCCTGAAAGAGAGAGAGCAAGTTTTTTTTTTTTTTTTTTGAGGTGGGCGATATATTACCCTACTGCAAGTTGGTAAAATGGGAATGGAATCTTTAGGAAGTGTTTGGTGAACAAATTTATATAAAAAGAGTGCAGAGGACTGTGTGTCAAGTAAGGAAGAACTGCTAGAAGGAGTAGAAGGTTGAGAGGTTTGAAGAGTAGGCCTGGACTAGATTTTAAGGAGGGAAAGTTGTTGGGAGGCATATTTCTTCATATGGCATCATTAATTATGTTAGCCTTCCCAAACTCTTTTGAATAACATGGGCATAATATATTTCGTATTGGTCTTTAAAGAACTTTCTTATTATAGAGCTGCTTGGTGAAAGGGAAGAATAATGTAAGGTTCTCCTGGGCCCTTGGAGGCATCTGATCATCCTCTTTCTTTTTATAGAAAGGTCTTATTGTAAAATAGTATTTGGGACCACACTGTGTTGAATAAAGCCAATCATAGAGCATTTATTTATCTTTCTATTTCAGGTTAGTAATGGCCATCTTTATATATATGTCATTTACAGTTTAATTTTGGCCTTAAAATAACATCTTAGAAGGTGTAAGTAGCTATATTCATTAGACTTTCTAGGTCCCATAAAAGGAATTTGATAGAAAATGTGTTTGACCCAGCAATTAAAGTTTTTTTTCTGTGTAATGCAAAACTCTCTGTACCCCAGTTGAAGGCAGAGGGGCCCTGACACACACAGCAGAAAAAAGCCTTCAGGACAATTATTATCAGACTTAGAGGTCAGAGATATAAAGAAAGCAGACAAAAGCCTATGAACACTAAACGTCCAGAAAGCAAGATAGATTTGCATGGAAGAACATAATGCAAATGCAAAGACGTGCAAAGAAAGCATACACATAATAGGATGATGGTCACTTGTAGGTGAAATGCAAAGAAGCGTGAACATAATAGGACGGTTGTTACTAGAAAAATGAAGGTCTCCAGATATTGAGTGGCCTGGGCTTAACCCCTGCCACCCTAACAAGCCTCCTGCCAGGGAGAGCCACAGTAACCTAGATCTACTCTGTGTGGACTTTGGATTCCTCCCACCTCTGCTTGTCACCTGTTGGGATGAACTGAGAAGTCAGATGAAGGGAGCAAATTCACAGTGGTTGAGGGAAATTGTTTTGGAAATGTATAAGTAAGCGGAAGAATGAGAGGAAAGGGAGACACAGTGTTGGAAAAGAAAACCCTAAGCCTTAAAGTGATGAGGATGGAAACAAGGGTTTTATTCTTTGGCCATTTTTTATTATGTCTTAATGTATACAGTCTAAGAATATTCTAGTTTTTAGTATACACCCTACAGATATTTCAGTGAGAGTAAAGGAGGTGGCTCCCCAGTTGCTGAGAGAATCCAACAACACAAACATAGACCAAAGTCCAGGAAGTCATGGGTGTCCCCATGAGCCAAGCTAGACCATGATGGGTCCAGGGCATCCCCTTGAATCCTTGTGAAACCCAGGCCCTAGGAGATCATGGGCTTTTGCCATGCACCACCTAGGTCTCAGTGGCGCTGGATGTCTCCAGGCCTGACCAAAGTGGCCCGAGCTGCCAGCTGGGGTTCCCACATGTCTCACGGACAAGGCTTTCCTTACATCAGCAATTTGCCGTTTTTGATGCCCATTTCTAATGCTTGGAATGCCTGAGTGTAGTCTACATGACACTTCATGTTGTCCACAGGATGAGTGGCTACATGACTGTGCATTCATGTAGCCTCTCATCCTGTGCTCAACATGGTGGTCTCTTGCGAAGGAGTCTCAGAACACATAGAGCCTGGAGGCAAGGGGCACTGTTGGCAAAAGTAGGTTCAATGTGTCCCTCAAGGTAAACAAAAATCTTTTAAGAGATTACATGATTAACAAACAGGTTACGATAGCCAATAAGTACTGGTCAAGTGCAGTCTCAGGAAGTACAGCAAAACAAAAGGTGAGAAAGAAATAGCAAAAGAGTCCAAATGTTGAATAACCAGGACATGCCATCCAAAGAAGGTAATTATTAACATTGCAAATGCAGCAGCCAAATGGAAAGCAATCACAATTTCTTACTCAAAGAATCTGAGTGATTTAAAGGGTCCCCTTACAAACCGTAATAAAACAGAGCTGGGAAAAGCAGTGACAGTCAACCAGGTAGTTTGGGACTGCCATAATACTTACTGCAGGTGAAGGGAAACTGAATTCAATGAAGCAGAAAAACCTCTGAGTCACATGCCAGAAATGTTGACAGCTCTGTGAAACCTCAGTTCTTGTCTTCTTATTTTAAAAGAATTTAAGCAAGAGACACAAAGCAAAGGGATGCAATGTGGAATAATTTATTGCAAAGGAGAAAGAATCTTTTGAAAGTTAAGTGCAGTATAGACAGTACACCCTGAGAGAGAGATTTCAGGGCGGGTTGCATGTAAAGATGATACAGCAGAGACTGGCACTAGGGAAGCTCCCTTTATGGAAGCTTACATGATTATTCATAACGGGGTGGGAAGAGGTGTTACTAATAAGTATGTTCTGGGTGGTCCTCTGGGTGCAGCACACATGCACACTAGCTGTACATGCTGGTTCATACGTGGCATGTCTCATTAGCATCTTAAATCTCCTCCCAGGGGTATGTTTCTTACTATTATAATGAGAAAAGGGTAGTCTAAGGACAGGTAAAATCAAAATACACACGCTCCCTACAGGGAAATTTCCTTCCTGGAAATAGTTTTGCTCCAATGGGCTGGACTACAGTGCAGATATTGAGGCTTATTTTGTTGACTGTATGGTCACCAGGATCGTTGCATCCTGAGGACATGGTTACATTTTTGATTCTTATCCTGCCTTGGGAAAACCCGTCTCTACAAAAACACTTTCAAAAAAATTAGCCAGACATGGTGGCATGTGCCTGTAGTACCAGCTACTAGGGAGGCTGAGGTGAGAGGATAGCATGAGTGTTGGAAGTTGAGGTTGCAGTGAGCTGTGATTGTACCACTGCACTACAGCCTGGTGACAGAGGGAGACTTTGCCTTAAAATAAAATAAGTTTCACAGACTTCAGTTTTTTATACAACACTTTCATAATTTTTCCGTCTTTAAATATTACATGTACTTTAACTTACCTAATAATAACCTTTTGTATTTTAAATGAATATACTAAGCAGAAAATAGTATAAAGGTATGCTATGGTTTGAATGATTGTGTTCTCCCAAAATTTAAATGTTGAGACCTAATCTCCAATGTAGTGGATTAAAAGGTGAGGCCTTTGGGAGGTGATTAGGTCATGGGGATGGAGGATTTGTGAATGGATTAGTGCCCTTATCAAAAAGGCCTGTAAAAGATCTCTTGCCTCTTACCCCATGTGAGGATGTGGTGAGAAGGTGCCCTCTATGAATCAGAAGGCAGGTCCTCATTGGACAATGAATTTGCCAGCACTTTGATTGTAGACTTGTAAGCCTCCAAAACTGTGGGAAGTAAATTTCTATTGTTTATAAATTATCCTGTCTAAAGCATTTTTTAAATAGCAGTCCAAATGGACAAAGACGGTGGGACATTATGGCTGCCTTGATGGGTATTGACAGAAGTGATGCTGCATGTTTTTGGAAGCTAGGGCATAAAAAGTAATACAACCTCCACTTATTCCTGTCTCAGAAATATTGCTTTTGGAACTCATCCACTATGTTGGGAGGAAGCATAGGTCACATGAAGAGGGCATGTCTATCTGTATTGTTCTCACTGCTGCTGTGACAAACTACCACAAACCTGGGAAATTAAGACAGCACATATTTACTATGTGACAGTTATGTAGGTCAGAAGTGAGAAACACAATTCGCTGTGCTAGAATCAAGGTGTCAGCAGGGCTATGTCCTTCATCTGTTTCCCTGATTTTCCAGCTTCTGGAGGCTCCCACATTTCTTGTTTCTTGGTGTGTTTCCTCCATTTTCAAAGCCATTAATAGTGGGCCAAGTCCTTTCCACACTCTAAATCTTGTATTTTACTCTTTCACTTTTAAAAATGTTATTTTTATTTTTATTTGTTTATATTTATAGGTTTTGGGGGGAACACTAGTGTTTGGTTATGTGAGTAAATTCTTTAGTGCTGATTTGTGGTTTTTGGTGCCATCCATCTCCCAAGTAGTGTACCCAATTTGTAATCTTTAATCCCCCACCCCGCTCCTACCCATACCCCAGGTCCTCAAAGTCTATTGTATCATTTTTATGCCTTTGCATCCTTATAGCTTAGCTCCCACTTATGAGTGAGAACATAAGATGTTTGGTTTTCCATTCATGAGTTACTTCACTTAGAATAATGATCTCTAATTCCATCCAGGTTGCTGAGAATGCCATTATTTCATTTCTTTTTATGGCTGAATAGTATTGCAGGGTATATATAAATATTCCAGAATATATGAATATATATATAATTTTCTTTATCCAATCATTGATTGATGGGTATTTGGGCTTGTTCAATATTTTTGCAGCTGAGAGTTGTGCTGCTGTAAACATGCATGTGTATTATCTGTTTTGTATAAAGACTTCTTGTCCTCTGGGTAGATAACCCAGTAGCAAAATTGCTGGACCAAATGGCAGTTCTACTTTTAGTCCTTTAAGAAATCTCCACACTATTTTTCATAGTATTAAACTACAAAACACTGCTGAGGGAAATTATAGATGACACTAACAAATGGAACACATCCCATGCTCATGGATGGGTACAATCAATATTGTGAAAATGATCATACTGCCAAAAGCAATCTTCAAATTCAATGCAATTCCCATCAACATACCACCATCATTCTTCACAGAATAGAAAAGACAATCCTAATGTTCATATGGAACCAACAAAAACAGCCCACGTAGCCAAAGCAAGACAAAGCAAAAAGAACAAATCTGGAGGCATCACATTTTCAATCCATACTATAAAGTCATAGTCACCAAAATAGCATGGCACTGGTATAAAAATAGGCACATAGACCAATGGAACAGAATAGAGAACCCAGAAATAAAGCCAAGTGATTACAGCCAACTGATCTTCAAAAAGCAAACAAATACTTAAAGTGAGGAAAGGACACCCTATTAAACACATAGTACTGGCAAGTCACCTGTAGAAGAATAAAACTGGATCCTCATCTCTCACTTTATACAAAAATCAACTCAAGATGGGTCAAGGACTTAAATCTAAGACCTGAAACCATGAAAATTCTGGAAGATAACATCTGAAAAACCCCCAGACATTGGTGTAGGCAAAGAAATCCAAAAGCAAATGCAACAAAAACAATGATAAATAGGTGGGACTTAATTAAAGAGCTCTGCATAGCAAAAGAAACAATCATCAGAGTAAATATACATCCACAGACTGGGCAAAAATCACAATCTATACATCCTACAAGGGACTGATATCCGCAATCTACAAGGAACTCAAACAAATTAGCAAGAAAAAACAAAACAATCCCATTTAAAAATCAGCTAAGGACATGAATAGATAATTCTCAAAAGAAGATATACAAATGCCCAAAAAACATATGAAAAAATGCTCAACATCACTAATGACGAGGGAGATGCAAATCAAAACCACAATGTGATACCACCTTACTCCTGCAAGAATGGTTGTAGTCAAAAAATCAAAAAATAGGAGATGTTGGCAGGGACGCAGTGGTAAGGGAACACTGTTCTTCCTTTTTTGAAGACTCATAGTTTTAACAAATTTGCTAATCCGGGATAATCTCCCTATCTCAAGTTCAGCTGATTAGAAATTGTATTTGCATACAGAACCTTAATTCCCTCTTGCCGTGTAACCTAAGTAGTCATAGGTCTTAGGGAATAGAATGTGGATTTCTTTGGAGGTCTATTAGGCATCTGGGTGACCGCCCCAGCCAAGGTCATAGTCAACAGTCCTCATCAACAACTAGTTGATTCTGATTCTAAACTCAGCCTGTAAACCACCTGGTTGATGCCATATTAAGCAGACAATTTGTCCCTGCCAAGCCCTGCCCAAATTGCAGATTTGTGGATAAAATAAATACTACTTATTTTGAGGGACTTGTATGTTGCACCATAGTAGACTACTCGAATACGGTTTAGTAATCATATGTACAAAAAAATTTGCAACATTTCAAAAATCTCAATATCAGCAATAAAATAAAAGAAACATTAACAATGTCATTCTGAGAATACAGTGTTTTTTTCCTGGAGAGTTGAACCCCATACATAATTAAAACATAATTCATAAATGCTTGATGTGATATAATTTGATAATTTGATCCTCTGAATTTAATTTATAGTTTAGAAATCATTTTATAGCTTTCTTGTTGATGGTTTCTTATGGGAAACTCATAGCTTTTTAAGAATTTGTTAGTTACTGATAGCAAACTACATTACCTCTGATGGTTTTAGTGAGGAAATTTTTAGCAGACACTGAGTACTGAACCCAGCAATGGGTGGTTACATCATGAGGAGAAAAGATTCAAAATCCTTCCTTAGTAGAAGAGTAATTTTCTCTATATATTTGGCTCCAAATATTGGGAATTCATATGCAAATTCCAAATACAAAAAGAAAACCTTGCATATTTATATTAATATCTTGAACTTCAGAATTCTTATTTCTAAAGTGCATAAATATGAAGAAAAATTCTTTTGAATGTGAAGGATTATATTAATTTCTTTTTTTAAAAATTAACAAATGAAAAGTCTAGCTGTAAGTACTATCATTAGTTGGGGCAAATTTTAACAAGTATTAATTAACATTTAATAAAAATATTGAAAATAAATGAAAGTTGGTATTCTTATATTTTCTCTGATTCTTATAATTTATATAGGTTAATTATGATTTTTCTATTTTTTAATCTCTTTGTATAAACTTTTGTCATTCTGTCTACGATAATAAAAAATATTTGTCAGTGTTTTGAAGCATTTAATGCAGAATTTCCCATAAGAAAAGCAGATCAATTATAAATTAGCACTGTTAACTCAAAGAACTGAGCTTATAATATAGCAAAGGTAATAACAAAACTGAAGCTCAATTACAGATGTATCAAAGCAAATGGCTAAATCATATCTCACTGTATATCTCTGTATACTATATGTATTACTCCATTTTCACACTACTGATACAGACATACCCAAAACTGGATTATTTATAAAGAGAAAGAGGTTTAATGGACTCATAGTTCCACATGGCTGGGGAGGCCTCACAATTATGGTGACAGACTGAAGGTACATCTTACATGGTGGCAGGCAAGAGAGATAATTTGTGTAGGGGGACTTCCCTTTATAAAACCATCAGATCTCGTGAGATGTATTCACTATCACAAAAACAGAATGGGAAATTCCTGCTCTCACGATTTAGTTACCTCCCATCAGGTCTATCCTACAATATGTGGGAATTATGGGAGCTACAAATCAAGATGAGATTTGGGTGGGGACATAGCCAAACCATAGCAATTATATTTTCTTTATACATTCATCTGTTGATGAACACCTCGATTATTTCCAACATCTAAGCTATTTGAGTAATATTGCAAAGAACAAGGGAGTGTAGATACTCTTTTGAGATTCTGATTTTAATTCTTTAGACATATACCCAAAAAAGGGATTGCTGGATGATATGGCATTTCTACTTTTAGTTTATTAAGGACCTCCATACTCTTTTACACAGCTGCAACACCATTTTACAGTCCCACCTACAGTGTACAAGGGTTTTAGTTTCTCCATATCCTCACCATTTATTTTTTAAAATAGTAGTCATCCTAATAGGTGTAAAGTGATATGTCAAAGTATTTTTGATTTTCATTTTTCTCATAATTAATGATGTTGAGCATCTCTGTGAATACCTATAGGTCATTTGTATGTCTTCTTTGGAGAAATGTCTGTCAAGTCCTTTGTCCACTTTTTAATTGAATTATTATTATTTTTGCTGTTAAATTAGAGACATTCCTTATATATCTGGAAAATAGCTGTTATCAGATATATGAATAAAGAAAGTGTGGTATATACATACAATAGAACATTATTCAGCCTTAAAAAGAAGAACATCCTGTCATTTGTGACATTAATAAAACTGAAGATCATTATGCTAAGTGAAATAAGCCAGTCAAAGAAAAACAAACACTGCTAATACACTGATATGAGATATAAATAATGGTCAAATTCAGAGAAGCAAAGAACACAATAGTGGTTGTTGAGGGCTGAGGAGGTGAGGTAAATGGGGAGCTATTCAATGGGAATGAAATTTCAGTTATGGTGGAAGAATAAATTACAGACATGTGCTATACAATGTAGTACCTATAGTTAAAAATATGGTATTGCGCATTTCAGAATTTGTTGAGAGGGTAGATCTCACATTAAATATTCTTACCAAAATATAAATAAAGAGTAAATCAAAGGGATACAAGGAAACTTTGGGATGTGTTGGATACAGGCATTACCAATGACCTTGATTGTGGTGATGTTATGATGGGTATTTGCATATATCCAAACTCATCAAACTATACATATTAAATATGTATTTTTCATGGTACATCAATTATACCTTAAGAAAGCCATCTAAAAAGAAGCAAATGGATCATCACAAGGACTCCGTGGTATTGGGTTTTAAAGTATACTAAGATTTGAATTTTATTCCCCTCAAACTCATGTTGAAATTTACTTGCTATTGTAACAGTACTAAGAAAGTTAGACCTTTAAGAAGTGATTAGAGATTGGGTGTGGTGGCTCACGCCTGTAATCCCAGCACTTTGGGTAGCCGAGGTGGGCAGATCAAGAGGTCAGGAGTTGGAGACCAGCCTAGCCAAAATAGTGAAACCCCATCTCTACTAAAAATACAAAAAATTAGCTGGGCATGGTGGCAGGTACCTGTAATCCCAGCTACTTGGGAGGCTGAGGCAAGAGAATTGCTTGAACCCAGGAACCCAAGATCATGTCATTGCACTCCAGCCTGGGCAACAATGCAAGACTCCATCCAAAAAAAAAAAAAAAAAAAAGTGTTTAGGGCTCTTACCCTCATCAATGGATGAATACTGTTATAGTGGAAGTGTGTTTGTTATCTCAGAAATGGGTTTCCTCATAAAGGGATGAGTTTGGCTCTCTTTTGTCCCTCTCTCATTCTCTCTTACCCTCTCTTTGCCTTTCCACCATGAAATGATGCAAGTCCCTCATCAGATGTCTGAACCTGATATTGACCTTTCCTGCCTTCAGAGCTGTAAGAAACACATTTCTGTTCACAATGAATTACCCAGTGTCAGGCATTTGGTTACAGTAACATAAATGAAGTAACACGGGATACATTTGAATCTTCTTTATTATATCCCATTAAAATCTTTTGTGATAGAATCTATGGCATCATTTTAAGTGCCTAAACTTCAAATGTTGCTCCAATGATAACAACTTAAATGCCTTTGGAAACTCAGTGTGACAGGGTGTATAAATGGCCACAATTCTTTGCTATTTCTCCATTCAATAAATAGTCTCTTTCTTCATCTCTAGAATTGGGTGGGTTTGTGACTTGCTTTTGACCAACAGATTGTAAGAGAACTATTATTCTAAGCCTGGGCCTAAGAGGTATTGAAATTTTTGGTTTCATGCTTCTGGAACTCTTTGCCCTGTGAGTAAGCCCAGGGAAAATATGAGGCCATAGTCTCAGCTATCCTACATAAGTTAATTGTAAATCACTATTCCTAGATGAAGTCTTGGACATACCGTAATCACAATTAAAAATAGTCACACTTGGCCGAGGACAGAAGAACAATCTGGCTGACCCCAGTGCAAATTACCCTCAAAATCAATAAATGGTGGTTGTATTAGTAGTCATTAAAGTTCTGTGATGGTTTGTGACATAGGAAAAGCTAATCAATATACTCAGTAGCTGGACCCAATATGACCTTTTTATCAAAACAATATGTATGATTATTCCAGGCCTGAGAAAATTGTAGTCTACAGGTCAAATATAGCCCACCATTGGTTGTTGTATGGCTATGAGCTGAAAATGACTTTTACATTTTTAAATGGTTGAAAACAGTACAAAGAAGAATAATATCTCATTGAATGTGAAAAATATATGCAATTCAAATTTGGCTATTATTAATACCATTTTATTGGAATTCAGCCATGCCCAATCTTTTATGCATCGTCTGTGGTTGCTTTCATGCAACAAGGCTAGAACTGACAAGGCAGATTTTGTATGCTTTATAAATCCTAAACTATTTACTATCTGGCCCTTTACAGGAAAGACTTCTGATTTAGATCCATATTTCTTCTTCAAGAATTTTACTTCAAGAAAGTAGAAAAATTCTTGAAGAATTTTACTTCAAGAAAAAGTAAAAATGGCAAATTTCAGATACTAAGCTGATGTTAAATTTCATAGCAAATTCTCATATTTGAAACTCCATTGGGCTCATATTTGAAAAGTCCGTTGCTTTTCTGTCCATAGCACCTTAATTCCCATGGCATGTTTTGCATCATCAGTGGCCTGGCATCCTTCATCCTGTACTTCGGTGTCAGTTTTCTTCAAGTGCTGTATCTTACCCTATTGGACATCCTGAACTGTGTTTTTCACTGACTCTGTAAGATGACTGATTTCTCTTGTTGCTTAATCACTCTCAGCATTTTTCGGTTAGTCTTCGTTATCTAGAGAATGCTTAACTTTCCCTATTGACTGCCAAATTGTCCTTATATTGGACATCAATTTCATTTGCCATTAATTGATCCTTTTAACTGTTAATGCTTCACCTTTTTTCTCTTTGGACTCTTAAAAAAGTATTATTTTAAAATGTTTAGCTCACATAATTCTGCATATTGATCATCAAGACATAACAGGCACATTAAAAAATATTGCTTTGAAATAAATTTTGGAAATATAACTATAAAATTAGATAAAAATTTAAAAGAAATGCACATTTCAGACATCAGATTGTTAACACCTTTTAAATGATTTATTGTGTCTGTAAGAGAAAGAAAAAGTTGTAAAGTCAACTAAAGACTCCTAATGCAAATTCCTTTTTTTACCATGAAGCTAATATATTAAGGCAACTATCCCAAATATGCCAAATTTTAGAAAAACAACCCAGGCTTATTTTTCGGTGTGTGTTACGTTAACAGATATAAAGAGAGAAACTTAATTGTATTTACATAAATAACAGTGTTGCATATTTTTCTTTTCTTTTTTTTTTTTTTTTTGAAACGGAGTGTCCTTCTGTTGCCCCAGGCTGGAGAGTGTAATGGTGTGATCTCAGTTCACTGCAATCTCCACCTCCTAGGTTCAAGTGATCCTCCTGCCTCAGCTTCCTGAGTAGCTGGGATTACAGGCACCTGCCACCATGCCCAGCTAATTTTTGTATTTTTAGTAAAGACAGAGTGTCACCATGCTGGCCAGGTTGGTCTTGAACTCTCGACCTTGTCCTCCCAAAGTGCTGGGATTACAGGCATGAGCCACAGCGCCTGGCCAAACAAGAGCATCTTTATTCAAAAATATTTCTTTCATTAACTTTATGTTCAGTTTTCTTTAGGGAAAACTTCAGATTTAACATACTATATACTTCATGAAACTATGTGTCATTTTGATTTTTATAACCTTTAAGATGCCTTTATAAATATATGAATTACTCTACTTATAAACAAAATGTGAATCAAAAACAGGCACATAAAAATGGTTTATATTGAAATTTCCTTCTCCCAAACATTCATGAATTTCACAGGAAAGAAGGAAAAAAAAATGAGAATTTTTCATGAAACATAAAACAACTAAAAATAAGGTTATACTTAAATAACATGCTTGTACCAAGCAATACATAAATCAATAGTATGTATAAATTTGCCTTTCAATTGTGAGATATATCAATAAGAAGGGAAAAGGAAAACAATAAAATATAATACCCAGAAATATTAACCGCCATATGCTTTCTCGATCAAATCCTCAAATACCACTTACTCAGTGTTCTGGAAGTCCTTCCATGAAAGTTAAATTGGAGGAAGTCGCAGTTTTTGAGAACTCTGCTTAGAAACAGATGCGAATGTTGGCTTATCCTTTCATGTAATGTTTTCTGGCATTATTTACTGAGTAAGTGAAGACATCGAATTGCATCTGGAATGGAAGAGAAAGCTGGAATACAGACTTCTTAACAGGTGTTCCAATTTATAGTAATAGCTATTAACACACACCTGCATTTTTACCCAGACTGAAGATTTTGGCTAGTCTTCAAAAGTTTCTCTTACAGAAACTATTGTAGTGATTTACCAATAGCAAATATATTTGGGATTAATTACTTTACACAAGGGTGGGAAGATACACCAGCTATGGCTAGAAAAGGGAATAATGATTTTTGTGGAGGGCTAAAAAAATTATCTTTACAGAGACTGTTATAACTTGATTATGGAAGAAAATGTTTTATTTAGTAAAACATGGCAAAACAATTAGAATTGGAAAATGAGTACCTGTGAGCATTGGCTAGAAAGAAATAATAAAATAAGAAATTAGCAGTACTGTTTTCACTTGTAATAATGAACAGCAGAAATGAGAACAGAGGAGAAAAATAAAGGAAGCATTTAGAAAAACCTATGTCAATTTTAAGTTGTTTCAATATTCTATCACTGTCAGATTTTCAGAAAAATATGTTGCTAACCCAAATGCACTTTTTGTATATTTGTTCGTGTATGTGTTTGTGTAAATTACAAAAATGAATGCTGAGCTTCTTGACTTAGGCAATATAGTGAGCACAGGAAGGGGAGATGACCAAATAAGCTGTTAAACCTAAATACAGGAAAAGATGTAACTAGGAAAAAACTGTAATCTTCCTTTTCTACAATATTCCCATCCTCCAGGAGATATTAGGAGGTTGATACGGTTTGGCTGTGTGCTTACCCAAATGCTGTCTTAAAGTTAACTCCCATAATTCTCACATGTTGTGGGAGGGACCTGGTAGGAGCTAATTGATTCACAGGGGCAGTTTTCTCCGTACTGTTCTTGTGGTAGTGAGTAAGTCACAAGATTTGATGATTTTATAAGGGGCTCCCCTTTTGCTTGGCTCTTAGTTTCTCTCTTCCCTGCTGCCATGTAAGATGTGCCTTTTACCTTCTGCCATGATTGTGAGGCCTCCCCAGCCACGTGGAACCGTGGGTCCATCAGATCTCTCTTTTTTTTATAAATTACTCAGTCTTGGATATGTCTTCATCAGCAGCATAAAAAGAAAAACGAATACAGAGGTCGTTAGAGATGATGTTCAATTAAATGTTATTTAAATCCTAATGAACAGTATTCTTCAGCTATTATTTAAAATACCTAGAATGAAAAACACACCTCACTAAGAGCGACAAGGAGCAATGGACAATTTTGCTCCTTCATTTATCTCTCTTCTGTGTCACCATCACTCTCTCCCTCTCTGTATCTCTTTCTCTTTGTTTCCCCCTCTCTTCCTCCCTCCCTTTCACTCTCCTCGTAATCCTCTAAAAACATGTTCTAGTAACTGATGTTAAAAACAAACTTACAAGCGATCATAAAAATTAGGGCTTTTATGTTAATTATTTTTCCACTACCACAATATTGATTTGTTTCTTTTGAGAATAGTGTTTCTCTCAAGAGTTGTGAAAGCCCACATCTCTCCTGTTATTCACTCACTACTCTTAAATCCACTTTTTTGATAACTATTCCATTGCAATGGCTCTAATTAATGTCAGTAACATGTTGTTACTTCATGTTGTCAAATCCAACACACATTCTTCTGTCTTCATTCCATGCAGTCTCCGCGTGGCATTTGGCACAGTTGGTTACTCCCACCCTGTACGTATCTACTGTAGATTCCCACATGGTACCAAAGCTTCAACACTTGAGACTTTAAATCTTTTCTTGATGTCTAATTCCTGAACACTGGGATGATTCACAGCCTCTGAAAATTGTCCAAAAGAAGACACTTTCTCCTTGGCTCCAAATCCAACCTCTTCCTCCGCCAGTCTTCCCCATCTCTGTGTATGTAAAAACAATAACTATTTTGTCACCCAGGTACTAAGCCTAGTACCCAACAAAATTTTCTCCTAAATTTTCTTTTAGAAGTTTTATAGTTTTAACTCTTAAATGTATGTTAATGACACACTTTGAGTTAATATTTATGTCACCCAGGTACTAAGTTTAGTACCCCCAAAAAATTTTCTCCTAAACTTTCTTTTAGAAGTTTTATAGTTTTAACTTAATTGTATGTCAGTGACACACTTTGAGTTAATATTTATGCAAAATTTGAGGCAAGGGGGAAAATAAACTTAGATGTTTACCTCAATTGATGAATAAATATGAAACCAATTAAAAAATATTTTAAGAAAAAAATGATACTGGGAGAATTGGGTTTTTTGAATACACTGCCCTTTGTGCATTGAATTGTCCTTTGTTGAATTCAGTTGTATCAAAATATTCTCTAGGGTACGATTTTATCTTCTGGTGATTTTAAGATAGTCTTTTATTTATTCTTCCTCTTTAAAATTAATTATTTTCTTAATGTTTGTTCAAGGATTACAATATACATTTTAACGTATCAAAATAAACTTTGGGTTATTAAAAATTTAATTCTGGTGAATATAGAAACTTTGCTCCAATAAAGTTACAATTCTTCTTTTTCCTTGTGGTATTAATTACATACATTTATACACACACACACACACGTATATATAATTTATCTATATTATAACCTCCAAAATGCAATGTTACAATTGCTTTACTCAACCTATGCCCTTTAAAGAAACTAAGAGAAGGGAATGTGTGTGTGTGTGTGTGTGTGTGTGTGTGTATATATATGCAGTGTTTTCTATTTTATACTCTGGCATCATTACCTTTGCATATGAAGATCTTTAAGAAAAAGTGAACACTTTTTGTTAAAGCAGTACCACACAAAAATATTTCTGCTTTTATTTATCTGGAAATATCTTTACTTCTTTTTGTATTTTGGGAGATACTTATTTTAGATCTCTAATTCGTGGTTTACAGTTTGTTTTCTTCTTTTGGAACTTTGAATGATCCATCTTCTGACTTGCTGGCCTCAATTTTTCCTAAAGAAAAGTGAGATGCTGTTTTTCTGAATGTGATGAGTATTTTTCTTTTGCTACTTTCAAAATTTTCTGTTTATCTTTCAGCACTTTGACTAAGTGTACAACTCTTTCGGTTTATCCCCTTTAGAGTTAATTGAGCATTTTGTTCTATACACACATGTTTTCCATCAAAGTCTGAACGTTTTCAATCATTATTAATTTAAATGATTTCACCTCCTTTCTTGTTTTCTTTTGTGATTCCCTCTTACATTTATGATGTTATGTTTGATGTCTCTGCGGCTCCGTTTGTATTTTCTCTTTTCTTCAGAGTGGATAATTTTTATTGATGTATTTTTTTCAATTTTTTTGTATAAAAAATAAAAACAGTATAGTTCATTCAGAGTCATATTAAAATTCAAAATATTTGAGCTTTGAAAGATGGCTTGGACTCTATCACAGAGCTGCTGATGTAGGAGCCATCTTCTAAAGTACTCTCCATGAACCCTCCCATTTTAACTGGTACCATCTATATCCATATGCCAAAGACCTAGACACTCTCAGATGCTTTCCTTTTCAGCATCTACCATGGCACCTAGCCCTGAGAATTCCACTTTGGAATATCTTCTATCCAACCTCTTTTCATCTTCCCTGTTTATCTCAGTTCAGCTCTTAGGACCAGTCTTTGAATAGGTCTCTGTCTTTCTACCCCTAATACATTCTCTTCCAGCCCATTCTCTACAATTATGCTATTACTTGTATTGAAATGCAAATCTAATTAAATTATTTTCTTCAAAAACTTCAAATAATCTACCATTATTTACAATATAGCTATTGTCTATTTCTCTACCTTGGTTCTACCCCTGTTCAAATTGTTTCAGCAATCCTCACCTGCTTCCAGACCCGCTGGTCATGCTCCTTTCTCTTGCACTCTGAGGACTTTACCCTCCCTAAAAGACCATTTCTACATCTTTCATCTACTAGCTTGGGACCTTTCTTGAAATTCAGTTCTCGCATCATCTCATCTCTCTGGCATAATACCTGAATCTTTCCTCCATCCATGCACTCCGGTGTTAGCCATGAAAGCTCCTGTGTATACTTCCCCCACTAGACTGTGAGCCCTGAGAAGATGAGCTGTGGTCATCACTGAAACCTGTGCTTGTACAATGCAAATATTAGTTGAGGGTGAAATATGTTCCAAGGCTCTTTCTGGGTGAAAGAAAACTGAGATATATAGCTCAATGTTTCCTTAAGTGAAAATCTAAGTTATCATGGTTCACTAATGAGCAGCAACAAAACTGGAATTCCCCATTTCAAATGCACAAGTGAGAAGTCCTATAACCTCATCTATGTGTCATATTTTAGGAACACATGCCTATTTAGCACAGGACCTAGGATATAAAAGAAATAATGCAAAACTTTAAATTTATATTTTCTGCATTAAACATTTTTTATTGATACAGTTAAATGTGATAAAATCTGATCACAAGGATATTGAACATTTTCCTTTGGTATTAGTGATAATAAATGAACTAATTTTGACTATATGTTATCAAAAATAAATATTACTTAATGTGGTCTTATGTTTTGATTATATCAAAAATTTCTTCTATCAAAATAATGGTTCTAAGATAAAAATTCCTTTGAATGGAAAAAGCGCTTCTAAACTAGTGAACTTATAAATAATGGCTTATAAATAATGAGCTTATAAATAATGCAACAGATTGCTAAGTATACTCAGTGTAATAGGAAAGTATGTTAACTAAAAAGAAACTAGAAATATAATCATAAACTTTGATTTTTTTTAAAAAAAGCATTTTCACTTCGTTTACTTTTATTAGGTTGAAGCAAAAGTAATTGTGAGTTTTGCCACTACATTTTAATAGCTATTTTATGAATACCAGTGGAGAAATTAGAAATGGTTTGTGATGAAAATTAGAAAAAAAAAATTTCCAGAGGAATGCAAATCCAAATCATAATAAGATACCACTTCACTCCGATTAGAATAGCTATTACAAACAAAGTAAAAAGATAACAAGTGTTGGCATGAATGTGGAGAAAAGGAAACTCTTATACTGTTGGGAATGTAAATTATTACAATTATTATGGAAAACAGTATAAAGCTTTCTCAAAAAATTAAAATAGAACTACCCAATTCCATTACTGGGTATACATCGAAAGGAAATGAAATCAGTATATCCAAGAGTTATCTGTACTCCCATATTTATTGCAGCACTATTCATAATAATCAAGATATGAATCAACCTAAGTCCCATCAATGAATGAATAAAGAAGATGTGGTGTATATATATACTCTATGGAATACCATTTAACCATTACAAAAATACCATTATTTGCAATAATATGGATGAAACTGGATGATATTATTTTAAGTGAAATAAGCCAGGCACAGAAAAATAAACACTGCATGGTCTCCCTCATAGGCGAAATTTTAAAAAGTTGAGCTCATAGAAGTAGAGAGTAGAATATAGGTTATCAGAGGCTGAGGAAGGAGAGGGGAGGAGAAATGGGAAGAAGTTGGACAAAGGGTACAACGTTATAGGTTCTGATCTTATGGAAGACTGTAGTTAACCATAATATATTGTATATTTCAAAAGCTTGACTAGAGGAATTGGTTCTCACCACAAAGAACTGATAAATGTTTGAGGTGATGAAAATGCTAATTAACCAGATTTAGTCATCAATATACATGTATTACATGTATCCATATATTGAAGCATTAAATTGTTCTCCATAAATATGTACCATTATTAGGCATTAATTAAAAATAAAATATTAATAAAAGGGCCAGGCATGATGACTTGCTCTGTAATCTCAATGCTTTGGGAGGCTGAGGTGGGAGGGTTGCTTGAGGCCAGCAGTTCAAAATCAGCCTGAGCAACAGAGTGAGACCCTGTCTGTACAAATAATACAAAAATTAGCTGGACATGGGGCATAGTGGTGCATGCCTGTATTCTCAAGTAGTTGGGAAGCTGAGGCAGGTGGATAGCTTGAGCCCAGCAGTTTGAGGCTATAGGAGCTATGATCACTACACAATACTCCAGCTTGAGCAACAGAGCAAGATCCTGTATCTCTAAAAATAAGTAAAAAATAATATAATATAATTTATATAGAGAAAAACTAAATATTCTTTGGCTCCTTCTTGCCTTCTGTCACAGTGTTGAAAAGATTTTGAGTGCGTCCAGATTTTTGTTTAGCTAGATAGTTCCCAAACTGACTGAACTCTCCAGGTTGGTAATTCATACACAGAGTTTTCCTGTCACTGGATCTATGACTTTTTGAAATATAAAAATTGTCTCAGCTAGTTCCTGTTTTGCAGTGTTCATTCATGGAATACATAAAGCTTTCACAAGTGCAATATCTTCAACTGTGTACTGCTGAAGCAGGTTTTTCACTTATTTAAAATACCTTAATGAATAGGAATCCAGAACAAGCAGGGTCACTCTCACTTTAGTAGCTTCTTGCATTACTGTCATAATCACCTTCCCCATTATCTGTTTGGCCTGATCAGATGATTGTACTATCAATGTGATGTGGCTTTTGTCATTCCCTAGCTCTATTGTCATGTTTCGTGGCTCTTGGAGCATTTGCTGGCTCTATTGACCTATTTTTGAGTTGATTCTTTGCTGTCTTAAATCTACTATTAAGTCCATGTGGTATATTTTCTATTTCGGTTATTGTATTTTTCAACTCGAGAATATCCACTTGATTGTTTAATATGATTTCTGCTTTTTAAATTGAGATTTCCTACCTAGTAACTCTCTTGTCATCAAATTGTTTTCTAACTCTTTAAACATAGTTCTCTTTCATTCTTTGCATCAATTTATAATAGCCTATTCGAAGTCTGTCAGCTTAATTCACTATTTGGGCCCACTCAGTGAAGTTCTATTGACTTTTTATACCTCTAGTATGGGTCATGTTTTCCTGTTTCTTTGCATATCTTGTATTTCTTTTTTGTTAAAACTAGATATTTTGTTTAATATATTATGATACCTAATTCATAATATATTATGAATTCTAAGTGTTTTTCCTTCTCTAAGGATTGTTTTAGTTGTTTGTGTTTTTGTTGTTCTTTTATTAATTTGCCAGGATTTAATCTGCAGAATCTTGCTACCGAAAGTGTATGGGTGCTGATGTCTCCACTTAGCTTTATTATTTTTTTTAATTTTATTTTGTAGCCTGGATTTTTAGGAGCAACCTCTATATCTGTGTGTCTTAATAGTTAACTAATATTTGGTCAGAAGTTGTGTTCAAATACCTTGAGCCGGTAGCCTTCCACCTTCTGGCAATAAATTTGTGTATGGGTTAGGGAGCACATTTTTTGGAAACTTCTATCTTTCCTGTCCCTCGGTGACTTGTAAACAAATTCCCAGTCAGTCAGCATTGTGAGTAGAGCATGGGCCTTCTCAGGTCTCCTCTGTACATGTACACAGGCTCCCAGTCAGCCAAAGATACAAGGATAGCCTATCAAACTCCTCTACAGCTCTTCTATTTTTGGGATCTTCCTGTTAAGTATCTGACCAAGCACTGATCTTTTGTTGATCCCAAACAACTCCCAAACCTCCAGCTTGTATATGTGTGTGCTTTTGTCATTGTACTAGCAAATTTTCTCCTTTGACTGACAAGTCGTATAGGTGTGAATGCCTTCTTCTCTGGATGCAATCAAATCAACTTCACCCAGCAACAAAGCTGCTGTTTTTTATAGTCAGCCCCATCCTGTTAGAACTACATCACTCGCTGGACTTGGGGGAGGATGGCAGCAACACCAGGCAAGAAGCCACAGATTCCCACTGTTCTTTCCAAAAGTTTAGCAATTTTTCATGAATAAATGGGTCTCAATTAATTGTTTATGGCTGATTTTCAGAGTCCTGAAATGGTTGTTTTAAAAACCAAATCAAGTTTTATAAGCTTTTTGTGAGAAATTTGTCAACTTTTTGCCATTGCTGGGAATCCCATTCTTTTTTGCTTTTGATCTAGTGTACAATTCAAGGTGCCTCTTGTCATATCTCTTTACACTTCTTTGATCTATGAGAGTAACCTCACCATCTCACCACGTTTTATCCTTTGTGACAATGATATTTTGAATAGATGTTAACATAGATTCCTCCCTTTTCCTTATCACTCCATTCATCAGATATCTTTAATGGTTACTTTTTTTTTCTTTCCAAAATAGTTTCATTCACTTCCATCTATGTCACCACTCTAATCCAGGTCACTGTCATTTCTTTTCTGGATCTCTGCAATGATATATCTCCCTACTTCCACTCATTCTCCCTGAGTCTATTCTCTAAACAACAGAGTGATTTTTTTAAAGGTGTAATATTTTCTGTATTTAGGCAGAACTTCTAAACAAGAAAAATATTATGTGTATATTCTCACCATCTTAATTATTTTAAGTGTATAGCTCACTAGTAATATATTCACATTGTTGTGAAACAGATCTCTAAAATTACTTTTAAATAGTAAAGGAGAGGCTGAGCACAGTGGCTCACAACTACAATCCTAGCATTTCAGGACACCAAGGTGGGAGGATTGTTGGAGGCTGTGAGTTCAAGACCAGCCTAGGCAACATAGTAAACTCCCATCTCTATATTTTAAAAATAATAAATAAATAAATAGCCAGTATTGTTCTTCTGCTTAATATCCTTTTATTTCTATTTATAACTTTGTTTTCTGGACTGATTTTACTTTTTCCATTCGTAGAAAAAGATTGAAACACGTTATTATGGCTATAACACAGATATCTGGCTGAAGCTTATCTCTTTGATTTCCTCTCATCACATCTTTTTATGTATTGCACTCATTCAAATTGGTCTTTTAGCTCTTTAAATTTGCCAGGCTTTGGCCCACATGAAAGCCTTTGCATTTGCTGTTTCCTCCACATCAACCATTTTCCTCCTCTTCCTCATATGTTTGGCCCCTTTTCATTCTTCATGAATGAGCTTTAATGTCACCTATCCAGTGAGAATTTCTTTTACAATTCCATCTCATTTAGCATTGTTGATTCCTTAACTACTTACTTTCTGATAAATCTCCCAGGTCATTTGTTTCATGATACTTATTATAATTGGTGACCATATTGTTTATTTGCTTATTTATTATTACCTCCTCTAGTCCATGTACTTTCTGAAGAAAAAAGTCTCTTTCACTTACTCAGCACTGGATCTCCAATTCTTTTAACAGTTCCTAGCATATAGGAGAAGCTCCCTACCCTGCTCGCTCATTAAGAAATTAAGTGAAAGAAAAAAATACATCATCTTCAAATGGCATTACTAAGAAACGTTAGATAAGGAAACCCACAAATACACTAAAATTTATAACTTGAATAAGTATGAACATAATTTCTCCTAGTGTTTCTCAACCATGTTTATTAGTTAAAATGGCTTTCGGTGTTTATTTTATACAAATAAGATACGAAGCCAGAATGGTTCAATAAAAAGAACTTCAAAGTAAAAAAACCGGAGTATGTTTATGGCTTTGTTTCTTATTCTCTCATTTAAAGAAGATGGATACTAAATTAAAGTTAAAATTGTCTGTTTAAAAATGGAGATAATATAGGCATTGTAACCCAGGAATATTGTTTTCAATTCCAGAGACTCATGACATGGATGCCAATCTTCTATTTCTACAAAGAAAATACATTTATGTCACATATATGCATGAAAAAGGACTATTTAATGTTATCCATCTTCTGGAAACCAATGCATAATAGCAATACCTCTCGGTAAGTCTATAATCTTCATAATTCCATTATTTTTTCTAAAAAATTTTAGGCACTTGTTCAGTTTATGTCCTGTCTTTTGAAAAACTTTTTACCTAAACATCTTTAAAATCTTGGTTTCTAAGGAGAAAAACAAATGAAGCTGCAACTTAGTGACTACTAATTCATTTACTCTATAAATCAGCAAGAACAGAAAAATAATACATATCATTTCTAGAGCTTACAACTTCCATAAATAAAAATTTCATTTTCTGGTACTGACAACCTGAGTTTCTACTGTGGTAGTAAGCCCTCATCATGTCACTTGCTGTTTATGGCTAAAGTAAATATTAAAGCCTGCATACTTGATAGGTCTGCGGTGCTTCTCTTTTCCTCTCAGCTTTTGAAATGAAATAAGAGTTCAATAAAATGGTGCACTACAAGTCTGTTGTTCAGATGCATACAGTGTATCTCTGGATATATACAGCATATTCATTTCTTCCAAATGTTTTATTGACCTTGGTGCTTGGGGGTGATGAAAAAACAAAAAGCATAGAAGCTGAAGTGCTGACATATTTAGAGGGGGATTTATAAAATGCAAAGTTTATTATATTTTCAAGAATATAATATTTAGAAAATATAAAGTTGATTATCAAGAATAACATTCAATTTGATTTTTTTTTTTTTTTTTTTTTTTTTGCATGGACATGACTAGCATATGACTGATTGAGGTCTGAAAACCTTCAGGTGCTTTTCACCAAGAAGCATAATTAAAATCTAAGAGACACTTAGGCTGGGGGATTTAATTTCAAGCAGTCCCTCTTCTGAAATTTGAACTTGGATCTCATCCAGGTTTTTCTCTGTCTCATTTTAAATCACCATTATATACTGCAGTAGCAGCCATGCAAATTAGCACATTCCTACATGTTCAGGGCATTCAACAAAGCCTGTAAGAATAAAATAAGAGGGCATAGACTTCCCCTTTTCTTTTTCTTATATTTAATATTTATTAAAATTTTCAGTATATCACACAAGGAAGAAAAAACTAGGTTTATTTCTAACTGACAAGTGTCTATGTATTCCTAACATAGTGAAACAGAAAACTAGAACTAATTTCAGGAAGAGGAAAGAGATGTGATAGGGCAATGATGGATGTATTACCAAGACTCTTTCTGTTATAAAAGACAAAAACTCAACAAATATAGGCACAAAATATAACTTACTGGTACATTGAATTTGGTAGTTGAGAGCTCTGAAATCTGGCTAACTTCAGAGAAGCTTAGAGCCAGAGGCTTAGGCCATTCAAGCTGCCATAACAAAATATTTTAAACTGGGTAATTTATAAACAATAGGAATTTATTTCTCACAGGCCTGGAGGCTAGGAAGTCTAAGATTAAGCTTTCAGAAGATTAGGTGTCTGCTGAGGGCTCCTTCCTCATAGAAGGTAAATTCTATGTGTCCTCGTGTGGCAGAAGGGGTGAATGAGCTGTCTCAGACCTCTTTTATAAAAACACTAATCCAATTTGTGACTCAATCACCTCCCCAAGCCTCTCCTCTTAATATTATCACTTTGAAGGGTTAAGTTTCAACATATATTATTTGGGAGGAAACAAAATTTCAAGTCATAGCATGTGGAGACCAAAACAAGCTTATCTTTTTCTTGACACATCTTTTTGTTGAGCTTCTCTTGAACAAAACAATGGTGCTATGGTCTGACTGTGTCCCCTGCAAATTCACATATTGAAATCCTAACTCCCAAGGCGACCGAATTAGTAGGTAAGGTATTTGGGAAATGATTAGGTCATGGGGGCAGAGCCCTTATGAATGAGATTAGTGCCCTTATAAATAGGCCTGGGACGGGGCTTGGGGCTTGAGAAAAATCCTTCACCCTTCCCGTCGTGTAAGAACACAGCAAGAAGGTGTCATCTATGAGCCAAAAATTAGACTTTCACCAGACGTGGAATCTGCATTGGTCTTAGGCTTTCCAGGCCCAGAATAGTGAGAAACAAACTTCTGATGCTTACAAGTTACCTAATTTATGGCATTTTGTTAAAGCAGTCCAAATGGACTAAGACAGTTGGTTTCTACCTTTCCGACTTCAGGCAAGCACTCATAATATGTTGGAGAATCTGGTTGCCTGGAGACATCTAGTCACATTCTACCTATCTATAGTCCAAAAGAAAAGGCTTTATTCTCATCAAGTCATCATTCCAGAACTATTTATTGCATACCTATTATGTGCCAGACCTTTCATGAAGGTTACATTCTACTGGGAAGAGACAGAAGATAAACAGATGAAACAGAACTGGGTGCCCAAATCCCACTTTTCTTTAGAAACATAACTTCAGTGCTACTATCAGATAACCTGTGAGAGTTCTACCAATTAAAAAGTATTATTTATCTTTTATTTATGTTGCAAACTCCAAGCCATTGATGGATTTGCGGATGAAAGGGGGTCATGTGCCAAAACTGGGGACAGCCTCCAAAGCTGAAAAAGGCAAAGAACAGCCTCTGGAAAAAATGCCGCCTTGCTGATTTTAGCTCGGATATACCAACTTCAGACTTCGGATCTACAAAACTGTGAGATAAATTCTATTTTGTTTTAAGCACTAAGTTGCTATAATTTGTTACAGCAGCAATATGAAACTAATACACCCTTTATATGCTACCATTGCTTGCAGCATATATATCTCCATTAATTCATGCATTCTTCTTTCTCATGTCTTCCTTAAATCTTTTACTTCTCCCTCTCATGAGTAAACTTTTCTCCATGACAATCGACCAATTATAATCCTATCCTGCCCTTTCCTACAATTAATTGGTGATCCTAAGGGAAAGTAATACTGACTAAGATACTTCATTTAGAGATTAATGATGAACATTCGTTATTTTAAAACTATTTTTAAATTTTTTTTTCTGCTTCTAATGTTACATATTTCTAGTGTGAGCAACTTCTGGTCTATAGCTTTAAAAGAAAGTATGTTCTTGATTTTATCTAATGTCATGCATTTAGGGAATTTTTATTGAACACCCACTATGGGTAGGGTATAATGTTATTTATGTACTGCTACAGATACCTGCATAAGAAATAGTGTCTAGATTATAGAACTGATAGAAAAGTCATCTTCTTGTAACATATGACCCTAATTGATGGGTTCTAATAACAAAATCTAGGCACTGGGAAATCTGCTTTGAAGGCATTTATTAGACATAGTTGTTATTTAGTAAGTATTAAATAAAAATAATATGACAGTGATCTCTCTGTTGCCCCAATATATTTAAGACTGTCTACACAAATTAAATTCTGATTTTATTGCATCTTTTAAAAAAACAAATATATTGCCTTCTAGGCTTCCCTCAATTAGAAGAAAAATATCAATACAAATAAAAATGATTTTTCTCTTTGCTGGCATCATGTTTGCCCTGAAACAGTTTGCATATTATAAAATTTCATTTACTCTGCTTTTAAATCCTGGTAAAGCATGTATTACATCTATTGCTTTGTTATAAATATCAGAAGTCTGTGTTGTTTTCTTCCTACATATAATGAAAAGCAAACCCATTTCTGAGTTATCAAGCAGGGAGGAGATTTTGAAGGAGTATGCTCTGTTCATTTATTTCTAGCACCCTTAGTCCCCTAAATGTAAGAATTATTTTAGACTTGTTTTAAATCAGCTTTACTAGAAAACATTTGGCTCCTGCCTGGGTTTCAAAGCAGTTCTTTGAACAGCTTGAAATCATTAGGGAGGGAGGTAGTGGCAAAAAAGTGGAGCTTCAAAGACCTTGCTATACTGAAACAATACACCACACTCACAGCTAACAAATCAACAGAGAAGACGTTGCAGGCAAGGTCAAAGCTTAAAACAAGGTCACTTACTCTTTCAGTGTTATAGAGACCCATATGCTGGCCTACAACACGATTCAAGGAGGCATAAGCAAGAGAAAAAATAATAACTTGAAATATCATCTGCCCTGAAGATGTCACTTACGGTTCAGTTAAATAAGAAAACATCTACGAGAAATGGAGTGATTTGATTGTTTTATGAGTGTTGTGAATCTTGCTTGTAATCAACTCAGTTCAGGCTCTGAACTTTCAAGTCTTGAATGAGGCTGATTGCATTCTCAGTAAATAAACCTCATTTTCCTATTACTTACTTAACAACATAAATATTTTCCCAAATTGACATTTTTTAATTGCAATATGAAAATTGCTCTACTTGACCAGTGTCCATTTTAGAAAGATTTGATAATATGTCTCCTCTGATACCCTGTATTTTGGCAAGTGATGAAGCAGTGATTATGTGTATGGACTTTAATACCAGACTGCCTTAGTTTACACATAAAATTTGCCACAGTCAGTGCAATTTTGGCCAATTAATCTGGGAATGCCTCCTTTTCCTCTTCTGTAAAGTGGAGCTGGCTATTAACCACTATCTAACCACCTCTTGGTTGCTATAAGAATTAAATCAGGTAGTACTTGTAAGATAATTAGAAAAGTAATTGTTACATGACAAATGCTCAACAGATATTAGCTGTTTTTATTAGTCAATATTCCCCAGGTAAACAGAATTGACAGTATTTTCATATGTGTGTGCATGAGAGAGAGATTTTTAAAAATTGGTTCACACAATTGTGAAACTTGGCAAGTAGCCCAGGATAGAGGCCCTTGAAAGAAGTGCAGTTGGAGTCCAAACTCAGCCTGCTGGCAGAATTCTTTTTTGCTTGGAGAAGGACACCCTTTGCTCCTTTAAGCCTTTAACTGATTGGATGAGACCCACCCACATTATGGAGGGTAATCTACTGAACTCTAAGTCCAATGATTTAAATGTTGCTATCATCTGAAAAAGACTTTCAAAGAAACATCCAGAATAACGTTTGACAAATATTGGAGCACGAAGATCCAGTAAAGTCAACATGTAACATTATCCATTTGCTATAGACAGAAGGTTTGTGTCCCTCAAAAATTTATATGTTGAAGCCCTAAGCCCCAGTGTACTAGCATTTGGAGGCGAGGGCTTTGGGAGGTAATTAGAGTTAGCTGAGGTCATGAGGATAGGGCCCTTATGATGAGATCAGTAGAAAGAAGAGAAAAAGAGAGAAAAGATCATGTGAGGACAGAGTGAGAAGGTGGCCACCTGCACCCCGAGGAGAAGTCCTTAAGCAGAAACTGACCCTGATGACACTTTGATCTTGGACTTTCAGTCTCTGGAACTGTAAGAATATACTCCTATTGCTTAAGCCATTCAGTCCATGATATTTTATTATGGCAGTCAGAGCTGACTAAGCCATTATTGTGCCATTATTATCAGTATGTAATCTCTACCTCAACATATAATCTCAAACTGAATAAGATAATGGGTAAAGAAGTCAGACTTCCTGGAGAGGACCTAGACCTGTGCTATGTTCCACCTATCAGAGCCTTCGACCTTAGTCATGGGAGTCTAAGTGAGAGAAAGTCAGTTTAAATGAAATGAATTTTATAACTTTTGACATTATCTGAAGGTAAATAGATAACTATTAATAAAGTACAATACAACACATGATAAGAAAGTTTTTACTTCTAGCAACTCAAACTTCCATGGCATTTTTTTCTATTTTCTCTACTAGATCAACATTTCCTGCCACTTTTGTAATAAGTAGTAAGACTAGTGACTTTGGGAAGCTGAGGTGGGCAGATCACGAGGTCAAGAGATCGAGACCATCCTGGCCAACATGGTGAAACCCCATCTCTACTAAAAATACAAAAATTAGCTGGGCATGCTGGTGCATGCCTGTAGTCCCAGCTGCTCTGGAAGCTGAGGCAGAATTGCTTGAACCCAGGAGGCGGAGGTTGCAGTGAGCTGGGATTACACCACTGCACTAAAGACTGGTGACAGAGAGAGGCTCCATCCCTCTGTCCCCGCAAAAATAGTAAGACTAGTGGGCAGAATTATTTCCAAAAAGGTGTTTTTGACATATGCATGCTTTTCTGGAAGAAGTGGATTAGGCCTTTCAGTTCACTTCTTTACATCTCTTTATCTTTAGCATATCAATATGTAATTCTCTATCAGATTATTTCACCTCACCTTAGAGCACTTATTTTCACTTTTTTCCTCGAAGATCGAATTCATTCCCATGACTTCACTGCAAATTGCCATAGTCAATAACACACTTTTATCCTGGCAAATACTGGCCTAGGGGGTCACTGACCCACTCTACTTCACAGGAAATCTCACATTTTGGAGTGTCTTTCTTAAAATTTTATAAGTTTCCTTCTAAGGACTAGGCTGGCTATGAGTCACAGTGCCTTTTGGATAAGGTGCACTTATCTGGAACAAGGACCCTTGTGGGCTCTGGTCCCTGCTTCTCCTTTTTGAAGCGCTCTTTGACCCTTTAGTTTTCATGATGATCAGATGCTCCATGGTGATCATAGGCTCCAGATTGAGCCTATGGGGATTAGTCAAGCCCCTATAGTTGGGTCCTGGTCCAAAAAAGTTGCCCAGTAAGCAGATTATTTCTATTGGTCTGCAAAGTATTTTTTTCCAAGATAGCATGAGATTGGGCTATCAGAATAGGAATGATGTGTTGATTTTCAGTGACTCAAAATGTTTATATAGGGATCTCCTCAAAAAAGCTTTACCAGGGAGGGGTCCTGCATAAAGTAACCCTCAAGATAACTTTAAAAGAATAAGACGGTATCTTTAAAATTATGCCTACAGAAATTGTCATCCACTGTTGGTTGGATTATACATTGACACAGATTTTAAAGGAAGGTAAATTGGTAGTGTCTGCCATAATTAAAAAAATTGAAAGTTCCTATCCAGTTGGCCTGGAAATACAACTTCTAAGACTTTATCTCATAGACATATAAGTATGCAAATATGTATGTACATGAATGATTATCATAGTATTATAATAGCATGAAGTTGGAAACCATCAGTTATGGAAGTTACATACATTTTTACATTTACTAGAATATATTAGGCATTCATTGAAAACAAGGAGGAAAATACTGATATAGAAAACATTTTAATTGACGTTTTTAAAATAAATAACGAAAAGTAAGTTGCTAATCCTCTGAAAAGATGATATTCAGCAAAATGATAAAGAGGCTACTCCCAGCAAGTGTGGTTAGCAGTAGATAGGAATGGGGAGCCATACAAAAATGTTTCTATCCTTCAATTCTTCTAATGAAAAAAGTGGTCAAAAAAATGCGACTGTAAGAATGGTTTGATCAAGCCCAGGTTTGTCAGTTCTTATGCTCTGTAGTGAATTGGGACATTTCAGGGAACATGATTGTATTTAAATGCTGGCTCTGACACTTGTAGTTGTGTAACCTTGGAAACTTACATTAAGTTACCCTCATTTGTAAAATAAGGATAGTAACACCTATATCATAGAATTTCTGTGAACACTGTACGAAAGAAAACCAGTAATGTTCTTTTTTTTTTTAATTCAAGCCCGTAGCAGACGCATTGACATTTCACCTATTATTTGTGGCTTCTTATGCCTTGACATCCATCCAAATATATTTGACAACAGAACTTCTGAATCCAGACTGTAGCAGACTTGTATGCTCATTAGTATGTCTCATCACTACTGCAGATGCTATGCATTCAATATAAAATATTATCTTCTCTCTCTATTAAAGCATCTCTGTCAATTTCTCTGTTTGTAAAATACTCTTCCATTCTAATAATGTAGATTTAAAACTGTGGACTATTTTTGACTAATCGTTTTTCCTTCATATTTAAGAAGTCATAGATACTATCAATTGAATGTGACCATCCTTTCATTCCAATTCGACTACGATTTATCAAATACTTGCTGTGTTTTCAGATACTACAGTAGATTCTTAGGATATTAATATGATTAAAACACAATGCATACTCATAAGTAGGTCCACATAAGGAGTACAGATAAACAACTTATAATGTAGTGTAGCCAATGCCTTAATAAAAGATAAGAGTGTATGGTTACATAGGAGGTAAGTCAATAACTTCCCTTACAAGTGGTAGAAATGTTTCTGAAGTCAAGGAAGGAGAAAAATTTAAGGGTGTAGTTAACTCTAACAAAAGTGTGGTAGCTTAAATGCTATGACATCTAAAAATTTACAGCATTAAAATAGTAAAGATAGAAGAAAAAAATCTTCATGTAGGAAATTGAATAAGTGACAGTAAATTCAAATAGGAAATATAGGATGTTTCTGCCAAAGAGTAACATTATGAATCTGAAAAATTTTGGATGGGTTTTGGAATCATATATCCCTTCAGGGACTTTTGCAATATTACCTCATAAATACCTATTTCTGTGAGATTCTGTTTAAAATAATTACCTTCTTGGAGTCTCAGTTTCCTCATATGTGGGTTGGAGTGACTAACAGAAATGATCCAGTTGTCATGAGAATTAGTAAGACATATGAACTGTCTAACCCCAATGCTCACACATAGAAGGCTCTCAATGAAAGTAAAACATTCTTAGCCACTTTATTTAAGAGGTGGCAAATATGTTGTATAAAAATCAAGCAACTGCTTGATGAGAGAGGAAGAGTTGAGGACAAGATTTTTAAATTTCATTTTCCAAAGATTAAAAAGCTTTCTTGTAGTCAAGGGAATGAACCAAAGAAAAAATAGGACTGAACTGTGTATTCTGTATCAGTGCTGTTCAATAAAAAGAAATGAAAGCCACAAATAGGTGTCATATACATAATTTTTAAACTATAGTAGCCACATTAAAAGATTTTGGAACAGATAAACTAATTTTGATAGTATAGTTTGTTTAACCCAATATATGCAAAATATTTCTATTTCAACTTAAAATCAATATGAAAATTAATAATGAGATTTTTAAAAATTATTGCATGTAAAGCACTCATCAAGAGAAACTGGCATGTAATAAGAGCTCAGTAAATCTAGCTATCATGCTTATAGTCTCCTTAAATAAATTGTAAGCCCTGTGAAAGTTAGTTTCATGCTCCTTTAATCTCTCTCTTGACCACTCCTTACTCTCAATCGTTAATAACATTCTATAAGTTACCGCTGTTCTGGATTATTCTAACGGCTTCCTTACTGGTGGTCTCCCTGCTTCTAAGAAGATCTTTTCCATGCTGTCCTTACATTTTTCTCTCAAACGCCAATGTAATCATATTAATCATCAGCTTAAAAGTTTTTGATCACTCCCCAGTGCTGTGAGAAAAAAATTCTGTGGCTTTGCTTTATGTTATTTTCCTTCTATTTTCCCAGTCTTTTCCTGGATTAAGTGGGGAGAACTCCTCTGTGCTCTGCCTCTTCAGGGAAGGCACCTGGCAGGGATCTGCGAATCTTTCTGGATTCGTTGTTAAAATGCTGAGTAATTTAGGAAATTTCTAATAACTTTTTATGGAAATAAAATGAAAAAATGGATTCAAAAATATAACCAGAGTGTCTTAGAAAAGCAAGAAGAAGAATGGGGCTCTTCTCTCAGAGTAGGAAGACTTTGCAGGATGCAAGAGCAGAAGGAAGAGAGACTATGAGTCCCGACACGAAAAAGACCTGGGTTTATCATCCTAGCAGTTTGTGGAAGTGTCAAATCCAGGTGAGAGCAGTGGCCTCCTCATAGCGTTTATAAGAACTCTGGACAGAAATAGAGTTGTAATTAAGCACTAATCTGGCTACACTTTGGCCCACTTTCTTATTACCGAAAGTCAGGTGGCACTAGATGCTAACCATTTGCATCCCCATTGTTTCTACAGATAGGATTTCTGATGTTAGAACAGGATAGAATTTCTGTTTAATAATTAATTAGCACTCTTGTTATTCTTCTAGATAGGACCTCTGACATTAGAATCATAAGGCTTTTATTTAAGAATGGCTTAAGATGTTTTAAATCCTGAATTCCAGTGATGCCCCAGAGAACCAAATCAGCATGAGAATCGTTTCTTCATCTCCTTGTCCCATGACTTTACCCTGCACTCGCCGACCAACCAACAATCTCCACATTTTGGTCCACTCCAAGATCCTTAAAAACACTTGCCCCAAATCCCTAAGGGAGAAAGATTTGAGGTTTCCTCTGATCTCCTCATTCAGTGGCCCTACAAGTAAACATCTTTTTCTGCCATAACCTGGTGTCTCTGCAAAGTGATTTGCCACATGCATTGGAAAACAGACCTATTACAGTTGCAATTTAGTGGTGACCCAGATGGGATGCCTTTCATAGGCATTGCCCTGGCTCTCTGCCCTCTCTTACTATTTCACCAGGCCCACACCTGGAGAGGAGCCCAAGCAGCCTCCTGACTCCTTAAGACTGATGACCTATGAGGTGTCTGGAAATATTTGACCTCAAGTTTCAAAGTATCATTTCCTGTAAAAGTAGATTTTTGAGTGAAGAATAATATTTCTGCATTCTCAGGAAGGCAGACTAGAACCTCCATGAACTGAACATTGCCTCTTTATTGAACTTCATGTGCTAAGGTTCCTCAATCCCCTGTGTTTTATGCCACCATCTTGATTGACACAAAAGATTTGTTATACGCAGAGAAAGATTACACTGTAATAGCTAATAATGGTGGACTTTGTAATCAAACCACCTACATTCAAATTTAGCTCTTTTATTTACAAATGATATAACTTGGGCAAGTTATTATGCTTCTTTGGCCAACTGATTATGCCTCTGATTGTAACCAGGTTTTTTCTAGGGTGCTGGTGAGGCACAGCTCCCCCGAGAGAATGCTATGTGTTCTTGGTCTTCAATCTCTTAATAAGTGGTGGGACCACTGCAGGTGTGCCGTATGCTCATAAGAGTAAATCAGACCCAAGAAGTGTTGCAGAAAGGTGATTTTATTTAGGTAGAGAAAAGAGAAGGAAAGGAGAAGAAGAAGACTTCCACGAAGAGTGTGGAAGGGGATTCCAGAGGGGAAATCCCACAGGGGAAAGGGAGCTCCCACCATGTGGGAGGGGATTCCAGAGAGCTGGAAATCTGATGTGGGTGAAGGAGCAGGGGAATTTATCCTGGGAGATATTCCCACCTTCCCAAGTTCCTCTGGCCAATGAAAGGAGTTCCTTTAAACTTTCGCTGAGGTGATTGACCCTTAATTTCTTCCCGCACCCATGAAATTCAAACATAAACCGTAAATCTCCTGGATGGCGAGAGATGGGAGCGGGGGCATAGCACTGGGAAATTTTTCCCCTTAAAACTATGCCCCTTTGTGGACCTGGAAAGAGAACAGCTTCCCTCATGATCTTCAGTTTTTTCCTCTGTAACATGTAGATAATAATAGTATCTATCTAAGAGTAGTTGAAAGAGTTAAATGCATTATTTTATGTAAAGTAAAATAATGAAAACACTATATAAGCATTGGTTATTCTTATTTCATAAAAATTTATGGTTATGTGATTATTAATAATAATTGGTAAAACAGAATCATTATTTGTTTCTGCTATGGTCTGGATGTTTGTTTCCCTGCCAAATTCATACACTGAATTCCTAATATGCAAGGTAACCACATTAGGAGGAGGGGCTTCGGGGAGGGGATTAGGTCATAAGGCTGGAGCCCTTACAGGTGAGATTAGTGCCTTTATGCTGTAGGCCCAAGGGAGTTTGTTTGTGCCTTCTGACATGTGAGACACAGCTAGAAGGCTTTATCTCTGAACCACAAAGCAGGCATTCACTGGACGTCACATCTATTGGCATCTTGATCTTGGACTTTTCAGCCTCCAGAAGTGTGAGAAAAAAATGTCCACTATTTATAAGGAACCACATTTATGGCATTTTGTTATGACAGCAAGAACAGACTAAGACAATTTCTATGCCTGTTCTCCACATTAGTTTATAAACTACCTGAAGCCAAGGACCTCGGCGTTATTACAACAATTGTATAATACATGATTGTTTAATGAATAAATGAATGTTATATAATCCTTTTGTATCCTTGGCACAATACCTCATAGAATCTGTATCAGAGCATATCTTCAGAAAGGGAACCTTCATAGTTTGCAAGATGAACTTTTTGGGAGTGGCATGGTGGGAAGGGTGGGTGTGTTCCCATGTAGGGTGCTGAACATCAAGAAAGCACACCACTGTTGTTGGATATAGCAGACACCAGCTATTTACAACTTTTCCTCTTTTCCAGCAGACACCCCACCTCTTCAGCAGAGCTAGGTGCTGCAGTGGAGTAGAGGGTGAGGCAGCAGCCCCAGCATAGGCAGTCAGTGAAACATTATTAGAATAAACTAGTCATGATTGTCACATTCCCCTCTGCATTAGTCCATCCTCACACTGCTATAAAGAACTACCTGAAACTGGGTAATTTATATAGAAAAGAGGTTTAAATGGCTCACTGTTGCATAGTATGCATAGGAAGCATGGCTGGGAAGGCCTCAGAAAACTTACAATCATGGCAGAAGGTGAAGAGGAAGCTGGTATCGCCTACGTGTCTGGAGCAGGAGTAAGAAAGCAAAGGTGGGTTGGGTGCGGTGGCTCACGCCTGTAATCCCAGCAGTTTGGGAGGCCAAGGCAGGCAGATTACGAGGTCAGGAGACTGAGACCATCCTTGCCGGTATGGTGAAATGCTGTTTCTACTAAAATACAAAAAATTAGCTGGGCGTGGTGGTGTATGCCGGTAGTCCCATCTACTCAGGAGGCTGAGGCAGGGGAATCACTTGAACCCAGGAGACGGAGGTTGCAGTGAGTCAAGATTGCACCACTGCACTCCAGCCTGGTGACAGACTAAGGCTCCATCTCACAAAAAAAAAAAGAGAAAGAAAAAGAGAGAGAGAGAGAGAGAAAGAGAGAAAGAAAAGGGAAAGAAAAAGGAAGGAAGGAAAGAAAAGAAAGGAAGGAAGGAAAGAAATAAAAGGGGAAGTGCTACACACTTTTAAACAAGCAGATCTTGTGAGAACTCCATGACAAGAACTCCATGACAACAGCAAGGGGAAATCTGCCCCCATAATCCAATCACCTTCCACCAGGTCCCACCCAATACTCAGAATCAAAATTCAACATGAGATCTGGGTGGGGATGTATAGCCAAACCATATCACCCTCACCAGGAGTGGGTAGAGGCATAGGCCTATAACACGTTCCTCCTCTTTCTCTGTACATCATCCCAACACAGCAATGCACAGAGAAAGAGGAGGAACATGTTATAAAATGGAGCAGCCATTTCTTGACCACAGGGGCGTGAATATGTTCAGTTCAGCAGAGTTAATAATTGAAACTGCCTTCCTCATGAAATTTTGTTGATCTTCTGAATTGCACAATCTAAAAATAATTTTTAGGATTTCTACTTATAGGAAAATATAAATATTCCTTGGTTATTTATATTGAGTTTGAGATTTTAGTTCTTTTTTTCCAGCTTACAGGAAAAATGACTACTAACAATTAACAATACAATGAATCAAAGAGGGAAGAACTATCGATCACCCAAAAGGATTTCATGTCACTACAATTATTAGGTTTCTGGCAAGAAGCTGTTAAAATAACTATATTAAAATTATAATAACGGCTCTGTAATCATTTATTCTATAGATGCTGCTGTCATTAGGAAATTAAGATATGAAAAAAATGGGAAAACCTATGTTTTTTTTGGCTAACTGATGAAAACGTGGATAGTCATGGAGAAGTCTGATTGGAAACAAAATATGATCTAATGGTAGTAACCTGAGGGGAGCTTAGCAAGGCCTGTTTCTCGTGAAGATTTTTCTCCATGTCTCTGTGTCTTCACAGATAAGAATTCTCTCTTCCTCCAGGTGGAGGGAGGCCACTTTCCAGATGAAGGTCTTATGATCTGCTTCAGGAGGAGGTCAGAAAATCCTTTCTAGCTTTTATGATCTGCTTCAGGGAAAGATTATGGGAAGGTGAGAATGACCTTCCCACTTCTGTGATCTTCTCAAATTTTTTTACTTTAAATATTATAAGGTAGTGTGACCAGGTTGTGGGATGCAGGGGAGAGCAGAGAGGTGTTCCGAAGACGTTCCCAATTCTCTGATTGGGAGGGGGATGCACTCGGCTGCCTCTCCGTCTGCTTCTTATCTGATGAGTCTGAGGTTCTTGGGCTCCCTTGCCCCAGGAATGGGGAAGAGGGCCCTGGCGACATGGTGAACTTACCATTCAAGTAAATATCAGACCCAAAGAGTTTAGCAGAAAGAGATTTATTAGTCAGAGAGAGAGAGAGAGAGAGAGAGAGAGAGAGAGAAAGCTCCCACTCTGCCATGAGAAGGGAATCCAAAGGGGATATCTGCATGATAGAGAAGGAAAGACAGCTCCCACTTTGTTGTGGAAGGGAATTCCAGAGAAGGAAATCTGAGCAGGGAAGGTGCGGTGGAGTTTTAACTTTCAAGTTATTCCTGCCCCATTCATGTTATTGTCAAATGACAGGAGTTGTTTCAAACTTCCTCTGGAGTCATTGACCTTTGACTCTGATGCTGGGTTGGCTGTCTGGCCCAGAACAGAGGCCCTTCCTCCTAGAGCTTTTCGGGGGGCTTTTTTAAACAAAGGAAGACACCTGAAATTTTACCTAGCTGGAGCCTGGGAAAGTTAAAGAACTGTAGGTTCCTGGATGAGGAGGTGGATGGAGGCATGGTGCTGGAAAGCTCTTGCCTTTGAAACTACACCTCTTGTGGACTTGGTTTTCCTTAACAAGGTCCCTCAGTCTCCCCTTTGAACATGAAAGTCCAACTGCTGTTGGGGACACGGGCTTCGATCAATCTTTAGCTACTTCCTGCTGAATTGGGGCATAGAAGGGGCCCTGCAGTTGAGGTTTCCTCCAGAGGGGAGTCTTTCAAGGGTGCAGGTTGATCCAGAGGTCCACGATAGAACTCATGAGCCAAGGACATCCAGGTTCCTTTTGCAGGATCTTTTGTGCACTTATGGCTTTAATTCTAGAAGAAACAAATTTCACAAGAAGGTTAAATATGAGAAGCCCAGAGGCCAGCAATAATAGAATGGTTATAAACAGGCCTAGGAGAGGGTAGAGCCAGGACAGCCAGTTGTTAAGCAAGCCCAGTGATTCTGTTTCTTGAAGGTCTTTGGCCCTGTGTTTGATTTGGTCCCTGAGTTTTTAAATTTTGTTTAAGACAACACTCAATTGGTTTATAAAGTAGCAGCATTCTTTCCCTAGAAAGAGACAGGTTCCTTCTCTCTCTGCTGTTAGTAGATTTAGGGTCCTTCTACTTTTAAGAGCTATGGCAGCTAAAGAGTTAAGCTGTTTCTGCTGTAAGCTGCCTTTGCAGAGGGAATCAGCAATAAATAACCTTTTCATGTATTATTTAACTCCTGAGATAGCTTATAGTAACTGAGTAGGGGTAGTAACTTTTTTAATGCTAGTGCTAAGTTCTCCTATTTTTCTGCTCCCCCCCAATTATGAAAGGAATAATTGGAGTTCAAGAGTCTGGTTACAGATAGCAAAGTTAAGAGTGATAGTCCTGTTAATACCAGGATGTAAATTAGACTTTTAAGTACTTTCCTGGGGGTCTCATCAGAAGAGCAGATGTAGATCCTCTAAAGGCTCGCAGGTGTATGAAGGGTCATCTCCTGGAACTTCAGGCTGTGGAGTGAAGGGCCTATGATTTTCTTCAGAAGGTGTCCAAGGCTTCAGCCGAGTGTGATGAATCCACGAGTCAGTTTCCACCACCTTAACTGCCATTAGGGTAGACAGAATAACTGAAAATGGTCCTTCCCAAGATGAGCCTAGAGAGGGAGAGTCTGAGGGGAGAGACTTAACAAGCACCAAGTCTCCAGGGCAGAACACCTCTTTCCCTTTTTCCCTAGGTGTTCTTCAGGTAAGGGCCTAAGAACCTGTTAATACTTAGCCAAGGAGGTTATATCTTTTAATAGATCTACTGTTTCCTTGTGTTCTACAAGATAATTAGTAAGAAAGGGCCATCCATAAAGCATCTCATAGGGGCTGAGTCCTGTTTTCTGAGGAGAGTTTTGAGCCCTTAAGAGTGCTATTGGTAATAGGGAAGGCCGTAGGAGGTGGGTTTTCTGTTCTAGTTTCTTTAGGTGTGTTTTAAGAATTTCATTCATCTTTTCCACTTTCCCAGAGGACGGAGCCTCCAAGCATAGTGGAGATGATACAGTATTCCTAACGCCCTGGAAATTCCTTGAGTTACTGCAGCTATGAAGGCAGGGCCATTATCACTTTGAAGATAGTGAGGGAGTCTGAATCTATGGATCATTTCATTAATGAGGACTTTCATTACCTCTTGGGTTTTTTCTGTTCTACAGGGGAAAGCCTCAACCCAGTTATGTAGGTATCTACACATCCTAGCAGATATTGATATCCCTGAGACTTAGGTGTATGGGTAAAGTCCATTTGCCAGTCCTCACTTGGGTAATGACTGGCTTACTCTTCCCCAGGGGTAACTTTGCAATGTGCCAAAGGATGATTTTTCTGGCGTATTTCACATCCTTTGACTATTTGTTTGACAGCCTTAACCTTTTTCTGTAAATATAGATTTGGCCATCCAATGTGTATTCTCTATATCCATATGGAAGGTTTGATTAGGGTTTTAAGTACTTCCCACCGGCTGGCAGCAGGTAGGAGTACTCTTCCCTCCTCAGTAGCTAGCCATCCTGAAGGAAGAAGATTATGTCCTGGGAGCATGCCCACTCTGCCTCTTCTGATGTGTATTGAGGTCTGGTTCCCTGGAGAGGGTTCTCCCATATTAAAGGTCCTTCTATAAATTCTTGTCTAGCTGCCCTTTTTGCCTCTAGGTCAGCTCAGTGATTGCCCTCTGCTGCCTTTTCACCTCCTTCCTGGTGACCTCAGCAGTGTAGGGCTGCTGCCACTTTGGGTTCTCGGACAGCTTGTCATAAGTCTAAAATGTCCTTATGATATTTAATGGGAGTTCCTGCTGAGGTTAGGAACTCTCTTTCCTTCCATATGGCAGCATGGGCATGTAGAAGCAGGTCAGCATATTTGGAATCTGTGTATATGTTTATTCTCTTTCCTTTTCCTAATTTTAGAGCTCGAGTGAGGTATACTAGTTCTGCCAGCTGGGCACTAGTTCCAGGAGGAAGGAAATTCCTTTCAAGCACTGTTTGATCACTGACAACTGTATATCCTGCCTTTTAAACTCCATTTTTCATAAATGAACTTCTGTCAGTATATAGGTTAAGGTCAGGATTGGCTAGAGGAGTTTCTAAGCGATCCTCTCAAGCTGCATAGTTCTGGGCTATAACCTGCTGATGACAGTCATGTTCTCTGTCTGCCCCTTTCTCAGGAAGAAAAGTAGCTGGATTGAGGGCTGCACAGGCGTGTAGCTGAAGTACAGGCCCTTTGAGCATTGAGGCCTGATATTTGAGTAATCAGTTGTCAGACAGCCATAAGCCTCCTTTAGAGGCCAGAATTCCAGCTACATCATGTGAAGTCCATACAGTTAGATCTTTCCCCTGCACTATTTTAACAGCTTCTGACACCAGTATAGCCGCCACAGCTATGACCACCAAGCAGTGTGGCCAGCCTTTTGCTACTGCATCAATTTCCTTACATAGATATGCCACTGGTTGTGGTGTGGTCCCCCGAGTTTGGGTGAGAACCCCCAGTGCTTCTCCTAACTTTTCCGTAACATATAAGGAGAAGTCGTTCTCTCTAGGAAGCCTTAGAGCTGGAGCCTGCAGTAGTGCCTGCTTCAGGGTTTGAAGGCTGCCTCAGCTATAGGGTCCCATTGTATTAGATGGCAGTTAGCCTTCTGGCTTCCTTTAATCAGAGTGTATAGGGGTTTGGTTATTTCACCATATTTGGGAATCCACAATCTGCAGAAACCAGTTGTTCCTAAGAATCCCCGCAACTGTTTTAAGGTCTTTGGACGGGGGAAGGCCAATATGGGTTGGAGATGTTCTTTATCCGTGGCCCAAGTACCCTTAGACAAGATAAGCCCTAGGTATTTTATATCTTGCCTACAAAGTTGGGCTTTTGGTTTGGAAACCTTTTATCTGCAGGTGGCTAGAAAGTTTAGGAGGTCCTGGGTGGACTGCTGACACTGGGTTTCTGAGTTAGCAGTTAAAATCCACATGTTGAACAACCAGGGTACCTGGATGTGAAAAATGACTAAGGTCCTGAGCAAGAGCCTGGCTGAATGGGTGGGGGCTATCTCAAAAGCCCTGGGGTAACAGTGTCCAGATGAGCTGAGAATTCTGCTCTAAAGGGTCTTCAAAGGTGAACAGAAACTGGGAGTTAAGATGTAATGGAAGACAGAAAAAAGCATCCTTAAGGTCCAGGACTGTAAACCATTATGCCTCTCCTGGTATTTGAAAGAGCAAGGTATACGGGTTGGGTAAAGCTGAGTATAAAGGGATCACAACTTCATTAATAAGCCTGAGATCTTGCACCAGCCTTCACTGTCCATTAGGTTTTTGTACTCCTACAAAAGCTGACAGTCATTACTCCCAAGGCCCAGTGAAAATTATACCTTGGTTATCAGCTTTTACCTTTAGCACACTTAAGTTTATATTTTGAAATGTAAAAACACCTAAAACTTATTAACCAACAGGCAATAATTATTTAAAAATCAAAACATAGAAGGCTAAAAAAATGCATATTTGTATATACACATCAAAAAACCCATAAATGTCTATATATGTATGCATATATTTAAAAATATATAAAATACTTTTCAGTTTTGTAGGCTCCAAGGGAAAACTTCTCCTTGGTTCTCTTATGGTTCACTGAAAAATCAGTTCACAAAAGACAAGAGAAAGGAATAATTTTTTTTTTAATTTTAGGAGAGAAGCAATAAAAAATTTTAAATGTATATGGAGGAGAAACACAGGGTGATAACTCCAAATATCTCAATGTGTAACCAGGTCGTGGGATGGACAGGGCGTAGCTCCCTCCTTGATTTGATGTGCCTGAGGTTCCTGGCCTCTCTTTGCCCCAAGAATGGGGGAAGGGGCCCTGGTGGCGAGGTGAGCTTACCATTCAAGTAAATATCAAACCCAAAATGTTCAGCAGAAAGCTTGTTAGGCAGAGAGAGAGAGAGAGAGCAAGAGAGAGAGAGAGAGAGAGAGACAGAGAGAGAGCTCCTACACTGCCGTGGGAAGGGAATCCAAAGGAAATATCCTCACAGGTAGGGAGGGAGAAACAGCTCCCACTTGCCATGGGAGAGGATGTGGAGAAGGAGTCAGCACAGGTAAGGGGCAGTGGGGCTTTAACTTTGAAGTTATTCCTGCCCCATTCATGTTCTTGTCCAATGAGAGGAGTTCTTTCAAACTTCCGCTAGAGTGATTGATCTTTGACTCTGGTGCTGCGTTGGCTGTTCTGCCCACAACAGAGGCCCTTCCTCCGAGAGGTTTTCCCCAGGGGGTTTTAAACAAAGGAGCACACCGGGAATTTTACCTGGCCCATGGGCAGGAAAGTTAGACAAAGAACTCTAGAAAATCAAACATCGCATGTTCTCACTCATAGGTGGGTGTTGAACAATGAAAACACATGGACACAGGGAGGGGAGCCTCACACACTGGAGTCTGTGAGGGGGGTGACTGGGGAGGGACAGTGCGGGGTAGGGAGTTGGGGAGGGATAACATGGGGAGAAATGCCAGATATAGGTGATGAGGATGGAGGCAGCAAACCACGTTGACATGGATGTACCTATGCAACAGTCCTGCATGTTCTTCACATGTACCCCAGAACCTAAAATGCACTAATACATATATATATATACATATACATATACATATATATATATAAAGAACTCTAGGTTCCCAGATGGAGAGGTGTATGGAGACGTGAGGCTGGGAAGCTCTTGCCTTTGAAACCACACCCCTTGTGGACTCGGTTTTCCTTAACAAGGTCCCTCATTACTGTGCCCTGAATCTCTTTAGGAGCTTTATGAAAACCTTAGCAATTTACACTGGCCCACTGAGTCTGTATATCTGGTTGAAGTTCATGCCGTCTAAATCGTGGTGTGGAGATTCTTGATACATGTCTGTTGTGTTTTAGAATAAAGATAGGACTGAGCTTTTAATTGTGTATGTGTGCATATTTGTGTGCAGGTGAAAGACAGTCAATATAAGGGTGAAGTCCATTCTTTCTAGATCATAGTGTAGAGATTTTTGATACATGTCTGTTGTGTTTTGGAATCAATAAAAGACTGACCATTTAAGTGTGTATGTGTGCATATTTGTGTCTGTGTGTGTGCGTGTGTGTGTGAAAGAGAGTAGGTATAAGGGCCGGACCTTAGTTGTTAATTGTTGAATACCTAGGAAAGATAAAAGCAAAAATTAGGTAAGGGTTAATTTTTCAGAATTTCTCAAAAATAGCATTTCATCAAAATTTTATAGCTTCCTCACAGAGATTCAGAGATTTTGTCACTAGCCTTAGGTTGCAAAATAAATCAAGGTCAAAATTACATGTACTCTTACGAGTGTCAGTTTTAGATCTAGCTTCTTTTAAATCTAATCTCAGTTCCTCAAAAGAATCATTAGAATATCCAACCCTAAGTTCCCCAAGGTTAACATCTCTCCTTTTAAAATTACGGTAATAATCACAACAAAGGAATGTGTATTTAATAATGTTCATATACACTTTAGATTGTCCCAGGCGAATTAATGACTAATTCTGAGAGTCAGGTAGTGGGCCCTGGAAGAGATTTTTGAGGCCTTTGGTCAGACTTCAAAGCAAATTTCAACACAGCAGGCTCCAGTCCAGCAGGCCAGAACGGCCTGGGGGCAATGGTCCCCCAAGACCCAGCAGAAGGTTAGAAATTTGCATTCGCATTGTGTGTATTTGTTTATAGCTGGAGAACTTTGTTTCTTAAGTCACTCATTAGCATTCCCATGAAAGTTTTATAATGGAAGATGAAAGTGAGTTTGAGGGAAACAAAAGAAGAAAACCAATGCCTATGTCCCTGAACAGTAGACTTTTTGACTAGTTTCCCAGATTCTAAGAGCAGCACTTTCACATACATTGTGTATTTAGAGGTCCCCATTTCTATTGGTTTTAGGCTAACTTTTGTCAGATTTCGATATCTTTTTTCCAGGGCCTTTTGTGTGACTAAATGTTATGTAGCTGTAGGTCTTGTTTCCACCCTTGCTGAGTCAGCTAAGCTCTCTGTCAGGGCTGTCTCCCTTTGATTGGCAGTCACAGGACATGGAAGTGAGGGAGGGGCAGAGAAGGGGATGTTTCAGGTCAGTGCTGTCAAGAGACTATAAAGGCTGGCATGGTGACGATTTATTATTTCTGATGACTAATTATAGGGAGGTTTGTGTTTCACGGGTATTTTGATGGGCGGCTTTTGCAGAGCTATCGCCTTACTGAAATACTTCAATACTTCAACCCTTTGTCAACACTTAAAAGATATTACCTTTCTCTGTGGGTTAAGGAAGATAAGAAAGCAGAAAATATTTATATGGTCAATTTCATGACTTTCTAGAAAGAAACTAATAGGGTTTAGGAGGGAGATGACTGATCTCAAGATTTGAAGGATTAAGACCAGGCAGAGAGAAGAGTTTATTAGGACTTAGAAAATGTTTATTTGGAGGAAGCCTGTAGAAAGCAAAGATCTTAAGAATGCAATGTGACTGTTTTATCTTGATTGAGTTAAACACCACAAAATACTATATGCCTGGAATTGAACATTGTTTCCAAGATTCATAAGTCAAAGTTATCTCTTTGAACACTGGATTTTTTTTTTTTTTTTAAAAAGGCAGCAGAGGGGAAGCGGTTGTATCACGCCTGTTTGCAGAGAGTTATTATACTGCTAACCAACCCAAATATTGTATAAAATTTGTGTGAAGAAAATAGCTTTGAATGTAGCATAACATTTATCTAATTTGGTCATCAGTTTTTAAAAATGGAAGATTGTACTAATTTTTCACTGTAGCAACAAACAACTTCATAATCTCAGTGGCTTATAACAACAAAGATTTATTTCTCACTCATGTTTTATGAGAACCATTGGTCAGCTATGACACTGCTGAGTTCAGCTGGGTTTCACTGGCCATAGCTGGCCTTGGCTCTGTGTGACTTTTATTCCAGGTCTCAGGGGTGAAAGAACAGCCCTAATCTGGGTCATGATCTTTTTCACACCTTGGTCTTTTTTTAGAAGGTAGAAGCTCAGAGGGCAGAGCCAAACCACACAAGTACATTTAACATTTCTGATCAAAAATTGTATAGGTCCTATCTGCTCCTATGCCATTGATCAAAGTAACGTGACCAAGGCCAAAGTGCATAGGAATCATATTCTGATGATAGGGAAGTATGACAAAGCCTGGGTTGGGGCAAATGATTGTGAACAAATAATACCACCTACCATAATAACCAAAAACATTAAAATGGAAAGAAGTAAATTTTACAAATAAAACTGAGAAACAGAAATACAAAGGCAGTAACCTATGTGGAACAGCTATAAGTGAGGTATATCTAGTTTTATAAATTCTGAGAAAGGCTCCCTAGGCAGTCCTGGATTGATTGAGAAACTTTCAAGGAAGGATGTGGCAGCACTTGACATAATACTTTTCATCTGACACCTGCCAGAATTTGTAGTAAAGAATTTGCAGAAAAAAATAATAATCATTTACTGATCACTTATTAAAATCAAAGCTTTCAGTAGTTAAGGAACTTCATGCCTGTCTGTGGATGCTTTTTCTACATGGAACTCAACTGAGAACACCTTAGCTAGAGGAGGCTCACCTACTTCCTAAGCCTAGCAATTAGCTTTCTTTTTCTTTTGCTGAAGTTGTTTTTGTTTTTTTATTAGACTGAAAATTTCTTGCTAATTGCAATTTCTCAGCATTTAACTAAACTAACTCTGCTGCTAGTAATAGATTGTACCAGTGTGAGACTACTGCTTAAAAAAAAAACAAAAAACTCTTAAGTGCCTTTTAAATTGGATATATCCACCTGTAAGTTGTAAGTGGCTGAATCTATCTAGTTTGCTGTTATATCCCAAAGAACCAAGGAGAATTCTTAATATCCAGAGTTGCTCAATAAATATTTATGGAGCCATGCTGAATACTCTAAAAAGAAATATGTGCAGAATGATATAAAAATTTAGAAGTCAGGTATCTAATATCCAAAATCTACAACTAAAAGTAGTCAGAATAAGAATGGATGTGCCTTCTCCATAGAAAGAAAGAGAGAAACTAAGAATTAATCTTGAGAAATTCTATTTGGAATTGTGGATTTACTAAGGTTGAGGTGCCCATGGGAAAATCCTAGTGAATGTTACATCAAGTTAGCCTCTCCCATTTTTCCACAACCAAACTATCAAGGTGTTTTAGCCAATCATCAGCAAATGGAAATATTTTCTCTATAATCTTAGTCTAGGCAAAGACACAATGCTCACACTGTCCTCTCTTTTAGTGGCCAAATAATCAGTTTAATTAAAAATTATGTAAACAAAGTCACTATTCTCAGGCTATATACAGTTCCTCCCTCATATTTCCCTTCTATAAATCATGTTTATGTCTTTTTAAAATCTTGACTCGGTCTACCAGCTGATTCTCTGGCATATGAGTAAATTATTTGCACAGAAATTGCCTGAGCAGCCTGCAGAATCACTCAATTAATATCTCTCGGGCATTCTTGGATAATCTGAGAAGGGCGAGCAGTGATTACTTCTGAGACTGAACACGAGGTGATGGGGAGGCAGTAGTGATAGGAGACGAAGCTGCAAAGCTAGGCCTCCCCAGATAGTCAATATCTTTGTATGTTAGATTATGTAATGTTATATAAAATCCATGCTATAACTTGTGTGGAAAAGCAGAAGCACAAGGCCTCTAGTTTAAGTAAACAACCTTCCCACCAGCTCTAATTAGTATTTCATATCCGTACCCCTGGTCACCTGTTCCATCCTGAGTCACCTCTGATCACCTGCTCTGACCTAAGTCACCTTTAGTCACCTGTTCCATAACCATCTTTCCCACCAAAACTGCTCACCCCGCCACTCTAGCTCATACCCCTGATGTCTTTAAAATAGCCAATTGTAATCAGCTTAGACTGGTGGTCCAACCCTAGCCAATAGGGGAATGACACAGCAGTAGGGGCTACTGGAGTCAGGGATAAGAACCCGTTCCCTTCCCTTGTTCAAGTATGCTCTCGCCATTGCTCCATCCGTGAGATGTACCCTTCTATAGAAGTAAATATTGTCCTGCTGAGAAAATTTATGTTTGAGTTCTATTTCTTTTGTGTCACCAAAAATTTACTTCTATCAATTAGAACTGTACAAAAATTCATTAACTAATTAATTAATTCAGGATCTATTTACTGTGTACCCACATACTGCCAGTATGTGTGCTGTGCCGTGATGATATACAATAGAGTGTCAAACATGCATGATGTCTGTTTTCCAGAGGCTAAAGCTGGTGTGGGAATAGACAAAAAACACACAACTAAGTCACGGAATATCTAGTTATAAACTGTGTTAAGTCTTATGAAGGAAAAATAATGGATGTTTGAATGATAGATTAGAAGGAATGAATTGAGGTCAGGAAGATGGCACCTGAGAATGTTTTTTACCTAAAGATACAGAAATGCCAAGTCAACAGGTCTAAAAATAAGGAAGTTTATTATCTCACACAAATAATTTCAGAAGAGAGATTCCAGTGCTGTTAATTCAGCAGCTTATTTTAGATGTGATTGAGGACTCAGATTATTTCCATTTTTTTCTTATATCTCCTCAGTATGTAGTCATTTGACCTGAGGCTTGTCTCTTCGTGGATATAAAATGCCTGTAAAAGCTCTAAGTGTCTTGTCTTCACACAACACCTAGAGAACAGAAGAATGTCCCCTTCTCTATCTATTTTTAGAGGGAAAGGTTCTCCAGAAGTTCTCTGGCAGGCTTTTTCTCTAACTTAGTCAAAATTCTGTCAAATGTCCGTTCCTGTATGAGTCATTGGTGAGTGATAAGGAAACACCCTGATTGGCATATGCGCTGTCTGATAAAGTAGTCATTAGTCACATGTGACTATTTAAATTTAAATTAAATAGAATTATATACAATTAAAAATTCTGTGCATCATTTGCTCTTCTCACAATTCACATACTTAATAGTCACACATAGTAGCTACCATATTAAACACAGCAAATAATAAATCATTGTGATCATTACAGCAAGTCCCATTGTACAGTGCTGGTTTGGATAAGTCAAGACTCACACTCTAGGGCCTAGAAGAGACTCAGCCTTTCTTGAAGCATATGACCTTCTACCTGAATAAAATCATGGTTCAGTTAGAAGAATAAATGGAATGAGTATTAGGTAGGAAACCCACAGTGCTGCAAAATGTAGATGTGATAAGAGAGAACTTGTGAGTTTGCTTGAGGGGACAGAAGCAATTGGTATTGGGGACTGACTGGGTGAGGTGAGAATAGGAATATATAAGGCTTGGGTAACATGATAAATGCTTGTCCCATTGACTGAGAAAAAAAATGTAGAGAAGAAGAAGTTTGGGAGAAAACGATAATGGATTTGTTTTGGTTACACTGAGTTCAAGATATCTGTGATAAAGGTAGGTGGAAATTTCTAGTATGCCTTTGGTAATCCAGAAAAGTAGCCATCTAGGCTATCGGCAGTGAAGGTGTTTGTTTGGAGGTAGTTGCAGCAGGAGTTTCCTCTACTTTCTCTACTGGAACCTGGGGCAGCACAAGATGCAGCTCTGAAGATGGTTTGGCTTAAGATAAAATCATCTTCCTGATACTAAATTTAAAATAAGGAGAGGTAAGTTAAATGGTAACAGATCCTTCCTTTTAACATGAACTGATATTAAGTGTTGGATAAATCAGCAATAGTGTTTACCATTACAGTACAACATTTGTTCTCTACTGGGAACAGAAGAGTTTGCCTTGGCAAATACAAGTATCACTAACTGCAGTAGCTAATAAACATTTGACTATATTAACTGTGTATTGAATATGATTTGTGATAATGTATACTTTCTTTTAAGCTAATATATGTGCCATCTTCACAGTTTGTCATTTGCTAGAATGATTTCACTCAGAATATTAAAAGGAATGGTGATACATTTAATTAAGGGGGTGGCAGGCCAGTGATATCTAATTCACCATCCACCATTTGCCACTGAAATGGTCATAGGAGGCAGAAATGAGGTGCAGTGTTTGAAAACGTTGGGAATAGTGAATCTTCAGTCGCAAAAAGAGTGCAAGAATTTTTGCTCTCTGAAGGCAGGATAAAAGGGAAAAGAGAGAGAAAGAGTAGCTTTCTGTCGACTTCCAATAGGCATCCTGCCACAAAGATGAACAGAGAAGGCCAAGTTGAAAGAGCAAGATGGCCTCTTCCTTTCCCACAGTTCCTCACTGCTCCCTCCGTGTAGTACATGAGATATGCTTTCTGCAAAAAAAACCAGGCATATTTTATTGCCTGTTTTTCGTTTAAAATTTTGCAAATCATTTGCTGCTATCTGGTACACAATCCCCATGCATATACGCACAATAGATATGCATACATACGATATGCATTGGTAGATATGTGTATATCTGTGTATGCATATGTATATATATAATACATATACATATGCAGATTCATATTTATATTCATGCGTACATAAATTGATAATTTGTTTATTATATGTCTCCTCATGAACATATAAGCTTCATGAAAGCAAGAACCGTGTTTATATTTACATTGCAAAGTAAAAGAAGACTAACAATTATTGACTGAGATGCAGAAAGCCCTTAAAATTTATCTTCAATTTGTGGGTTTTTTTCTCAGCTTCTCTGGTAATTTGCATGAGAAAAGATGTATTATTTCCTGATCACTTCTGCAAATGCATGATATGACTTTAATGTATCACTCAAAATGGAAAGACCCACGATTTTAATGGATGATGCAACTACAGTTTGTGTGAAAAGTTGAAAAAAGCTCTTAGTTAACACTCCACTCTGAGAAAATCTATCTTAGTAGGCAAACTGCTATCTGACTCATAATGCTTGCCTTAGTCCCATTTCCGTTGCTATAAAAGAATATCTGAGGCTGGGTAATCTATAAAGAAAACAGGTTGCTTTGGCTCACAGTTTTGAAGGCTGTACAAGAAGCATGGCACCAACATCTGCTTCTCATGAGGGACTCAGGCTACTTTCACTAATGGCAGAAGGTAAAGGGGAGCCAGTGTGTAGAGATCACATGGCCAGAGAGGAAGGGAGAGTGAGTGAGTGAGTGAGAGAGAGAAAGAGAGAAAGAAAGAGAGAGAGAAAGAGAGCAATGAGAAGTGCCAGATTCTTTTTAACAGCCCGTTCTTGGGGGAACTCCTGTGAGAACCAATAGAGTGGGAACTGACTCATTACAGACTGAGAACTCACTCATTACCATAAGGATGGCACCAACCCATTCATGACCCAAACACTTCCCGTTATGCCTCACCTCCACCAGTGGGGATCAGATTTCAATATGAGACTTAATAGGACCAAACAATCCATATCCAAATCATGGAAACATTATACCATAAAGTGATTTGTGATGATTGCTGGGAGGTTTTAGGAAGTGGTGGGCTCCCTTTTGCTTCTTAACAGAAGGCAATTACTTATCTTTCTAGAAGTAAATTTTTATTAAAAAAAAATTTCTGTAGCTATGGAAGGTAGCATGGCTCTGACCAAAAAAAAAAAAAAAAAAGTTATATTAGCTTTTTTATCCAGGTAATGAGTTTTTGATACAACAACAACAAAAACTAACGCAAGAGATGAGCTAATACAATTTGGTTAAGGAAACTACTCTAAAAAAATGAACTCGTTTTATAGTCATTTAATGCAAGTGAGAAATCCCAGGAAAACAGGACAGGAGGAAAGCTATGTGTGTTTGCATGTGAACTCCAAGTAGTTATAGAAAGGTAAACAAACAATTGTGAATAGGGTGAAAAGAACTTAAGTAAAAAACTAATGCAGACTTTGGTTGCCATTACCAAAAATCCAAACCAAACCAAACATGTCCCCAGAGTTACCAAATTGTTAGTAATGGTTACACACTCATATCCTCTTGAGAATTGATTAGATTGACAGCTTAGAACGTGAAATAGTTTTCTTCATTTCAATAAAGTGTGGTTTATTATTGTCTTTTTTGGCTTTTTTTTTCTATCCATTCATTTTTCTAGGTGACTTGAATCAAGGAAATGATATGAAATTAAAGCACGCGTTTCAAATCAGGCAAATACTTCGACTTGTTAATTTACTGACCAAATAATTTTAGACAAGCGTGTTTATGTGTATATGAATGCATGTGTATTTAAGGTAAAACTGAAGATGGGTATGTTTCATAAGTGCATACAAGAAGATCTTTATGATATTTCAATAACACTATTGTAAAAAGAAAGATCTTTATGAGTATGAGGACTTTGTGTGGCCAACTGTGCAGAAGCTGTGGACTGATTTTGGTGCATTCACAAACATTCTATGAGGATGACATCTCAGAGAAGAGATTAGGTTGGATATTTGTTGTACAAAAAGTTTGAACCTGTTTTTAATACACTAAAGTCAGTATTATTTATAAGTAGTTCACTACCCACATGTGAAAAGCATCTGTATCTATATGAAAGGTATTAGTTTCCTACTTTGAGATATAATTTTGAATTATATTTGGAAAATAGAATGGAATGTATTCTAGAATAACAAAACTGAAACTTTAATAATCAGAACAAAATTTTGAAAGTTAATTACATATAACTATATAACTTATATTACCTTATGTAAGGTGCAGAATCAGTCACACAAATCAATCTAATAGAATTTAAAAAGAAACCCAATTTTTATCAGACAATAGGAAAAAAATAGGACCTAATTAATTCCTCACTTACTCACCTGTGCTATGATGAGATTTGAGTATATACGGTTCAGTGGCCACCTTGTTTATAGGAAAGGGTTGGCAGCGTATGTAAAAGGTAGAAAATTTTCCACAACAAAGTGCTAGTGGAAAAGCAACATTTTTTCCCCTAGAAATAAAGGAATAATGGTGATGATTCTCCTTGCCCCAATAAAGTTGATCACAGAAAAATCAGAATAAACATTTTCAATAAAAGCTAATTTGTAGAGGCCTTTTCAGAAGAGGCAATACTGTTCCGCCCCCCCAGTAAAGCTATATCTCTTTTAAAAAATGACCCTAGTTTTCTGTATATTTTTAAATAAAAACTTCCATATGTTTCACAACACTTTTATATATTTTATCTTTGGCTAATAGGTATGTGTTTGTGAGTAGTGTATGTCTGTGTTCTTTCGTATCTGGAATTTTTGTGTATTGTATCTAAGTGCAGATCTGATGGTGGATCTATCAAAATAAAATTTCCCAGTAAAAACCTCAGCTTCCCTCCGTCCCTGTCTTTACAGTCTTTGTTAGCCTCCAGCTCCTCTTCTACTTTCACTGATCCATGAGCAAATACAAAGTCACAGCGACTGCTTTTTATGACATATGTCTGTGAAGGTCTTTCCCTGCACATGTCAAGACAACGCTCTTGAGCATATGTGAGTTATTTATCATTAAACAGATTTCATAGTAACAGGTGCATCCACGGGACCCAAATGTATAAAAAAGACTAATTTTCTTTCTTCTCCTAAAAGACAGTGAATAAAAGTGATAAGATAATGGCTGGAATCCTAGACAACTAAAAGCTTCCAGCAGATGTAGCTCTTGAAGCTTTTACTAAACACTGGAAAAGCATTATGCAATCATTGCAGGCAAACGGGTCAGATGACTAAAAGATTAATAATCTCATGCTCCTGTTTTAGAACAATGGAACATACAGACCCAAAGAGGAGCTCTCATCCAACCTCCTCATTAACTGATGCCAAAAAAAATGAAAAAAAAAATGGACGGTTTGCCTAAACTCAGAAGCTGTTTTTACAGAAACCAGATATTATTGCAACAACCTCAGGATTCTCTGATCCCAACACTTCTTTATGTTTTTGTTAAAAATCAGCCAAGATATCTCATCTTTTCATCTCTTAACTGAGGAATTCCTTGTAATATAGCTTTCTCCACCCACTATTCATATTTATTACTCTCCTACTTCTTACTCCTAATTTGTGAAATGCTCTTTGAGTCTATGTGAAAAAAAATGTTAAGTACACTACAAGGAATGACTTGAAAGGAATATTATCAGGGAAGAATCTCTGTGCTATGCATGTCACACCTGCAGTGTAGTAGTATTTTCTCCTGGCAGCATCCATATGATCACTTGACACAGAATTAAAAATCAGCAGCTCCAAGAGAAGGACTGTGCAGCCCCCACCAGGCCCTCGTCACTGGTGGCTGAGCTCAAGAGCACTCACTTAGAGGGAGTGCAAAAATCAGCTCTGAACCTGGCCACTCTGCTGTGTTGTGTCACTTGCTCAGACCGTGCATGACAAATCCTCAAATGCGTTTGGTGACATTTAGAGAGCACTGTGGACTCTGCCAATATGCCAAGCAATCAGAGTGTGCATGACAAATTATGAAACACATACTGTGAAAATTATGGACTCTGTCACGGTGCCAATCTGCTGCTGAAAACCTACTGCTGCTAGAAGTAATGTTGGCACAAATTTGTTGCTAAATTCAGTCGTATTTCTAATTCAGTAATGGATTGATTCTAATGGTGAGTTGCTGTACCTGTTTAGGTTTCAAACAAGTACTGTGGGGGCTAATGACTTCACCTGCTATTATAAGTAATCAGAGGAGTCGAATCCTTCCACCACTCCTTTCTGTCGATGGCTCTTCTTTACTCTCGTATCACACGGGATTTATGTATAGGTCTCTAAATCTTGATCTCCTCAAAGATTTTTTTGGATGCATGCCAGTAGTAAGAGCTGTTTCAATATGCAATAAAACACTGAGGGTACTACGTTCCCTCTGCATCTTAACATAGACTACACAACACCCTCAGATACTTGCCTGCAGGATAGGAGCAGCGGGAGATCATGAACTGGAGGCAGCCATAACTAGCTCTGCCAGAGAAGTGGACAGTGTAGAATCTGGACCCAGTTAGCACTTGACACTCAGTGAATCATTCATTAAATAAAAGGCACTGGGGAGAACTACCTCTCAAACACAAAAACGCAAAATAACAGCAACAAGATTCTAGCTATCCAGTGAAAACAATAAGAATATAGAAGCTAAATATTCAAAAAACGATGTTCAAGGACACAACGCCACAGGCTGGTGGAGATCAGAGTGAACCTAATAAAAGTCTTTAAAATGTGTACTTTCTGGAGATCATCTTTTACTGATTCACATGGAAATAATGTGGTAACACTATGGAACAAATTTAAGTGTGAAATAACTAGTGTGATATTACATTTACATTTACAAATATGTCTATTTGGAGAGACTTATAAAATATTTTTTCTGTATATATCATTTTAAGTTTATAATTGCAGATTTAATTTTATTTTCTTACCTGTGCTTGGATTAGTCTACATTTTACTGATAATAAACATGGAATTTTGTGCAGTGATACCATGATACTTTTTTCTTTAGATATCATAGTTTTATAATTTTCTCTAGGAATAAACTTCAAATCATATTTGGCATTAGATGGCTTAATATAATAATCATGACATTTGCTCTTATCACTACAAAAATTGAATAGTAATCCTCAAGCAAGCCTGTTTATAACAGATTTGTTGCAGTATGATATATGTCTCTTGTCTGGTTTTTAAAATTTTCTTGCATCTAGGTGATCAATTGCATTTAACTGTTGGTTTTGCTTGTGAAATCTACTTATAATTTAGAATTATATTATTTTTGTATGGATTATGTTTAAAAATCAGTGTCAAAATTCTGAGTTTTTCTCTATTGAATTACATATTGTGTGAGTTTTTTTTTTTTTTTTAATAGAAATCATGAAGTCCTCAAAGGCATGTTAATTTTTTAGCTAATTTTAGTACCAAAGGATAATGTGAAAGCCTTAGTCTAGAAGAGATTTGGCAAAACCTAATATCTCCTGGATCTGGCACTACCACCATATGGATAGGGCTCGTTGTCAATAATATGAAAGGAAACAACAAAAAAGAGGAATGGAAGGAGAAGGCTTTCCAGGACTTTCCCTGCATGGTGCATGCTGAGGCCATGACTTTTAGCTTCTGTCAGTACCAGACATTTTAAGATCGAAGCCAACATATGCCCTCTGACTCAGTGCTCCTTTCCTTCGATGAAAAGAGAAGTTGACAAGGCAAGTACCACCTAGGTTCTCTGAAACTTCAAGGAGCCTGTCTAAACTGTCAAGACGAATGATTGGCAGTTAACAATTTTTCTTTTATGTGATATGGAAGAAGAATCCAAAAAATTGAAGAAAGCTGGAGCAAGGATTTTGCAATAAGCACAAATCTCACATCTAGAAAATTGTGATGGAAATAGCGAAATGGTTGTGTTCAGTAATCTGCATATTAATTCTCCTAAATATGAGGGGGTTTTTTTGGCCAAAAAGACAGTCTAGGAGGCTGACCAGTGCCAAATGAAAAAATGGCAGCATTCCCTCCATCTATGTCTCTGATTATAAAACAGCAGGAGAGATCATTAGGGTAGCATACACGTTCTGCTTTGGGGCATATGTCAGGTTCAATACTGTGAACAGATTTAAGTTTTGCCAAGGATGCCAAGTACTTCTTCCTGTGACTTCTCCAACAATGAGGTGCTGGGCTTGTGCTGCTGGCTGTTTTGCAGAAAACTGTGGTGGTGAGTGACACAGATGGTGTGGAGAGTCTGACATTGCATATTATTTACCAATCAGAAAATGACTCAGTTATTTTATGCACACAATTATAAAGGGCCACCTGTACCAGTGTATGCTGCCTGCTTACGGGCAACAGCAGGAACAGGGCATGTGTCCATGGAAAAGATAAACGGTTTCATTCTTTGTTATGTTTTTTTATAGTTTTGACACAAGCTTTATTCGTATTCAGCTTGTGAAAATTTAATAACATTTCTCTTCTCGTTAGGACTGTGCCTAATGCCATTTTTATGGATACATTTCTGGATAAGGTATCATTTTTGGATTCCATTTTATGGATGCAGGTCTCAAAATATCACAATGCTACATCATAAGGTGATGTCCTTGTCTAGCCCCTAAAGCATGGCAATCTAAGAAAGTTCCAGTGCATTAATCAGACATTTCTTGGGCACACTTTAGATTTTTAGAAAATGTTCTAATTATTTGAATATTTAATGAGTACATTAAATCATGTCACGTTAAAAATAAGGAAACCAGCCTTTCCTGAACACCTGTGGTACATTTTATAGTTACTGACTTCTGTAATCCTCTCAATATGTGATTCTAAATCCTATTCTGTTTTCACAAAGGCTGATTGTATCTTATTCTCAGTTTTCATTAGGCTACTGGATTCATTTTTATTTTTCCAAAATAAAAATATCTTTAAGTCCTTGTTGTATCTGCACATTACAAAAAATTAACTATATTTATGTAAAAACTGATGATCCCCTTCAGATATTACCTGTATTCCCTGCCACTAACACTCTCCCAATCTTTAAGAAATAGCTACATTTAAGGCTGAAAAAATACATATTCCAAACTTTGAAAAGTGTATCTATATATGAACATACATATATATTTTTATGAATGGGATTATAAAATACATGCTAGTTCAAAAATGACTTACTAAATAATATATTTTGAGTTTACAGATCTGGATCTAGCTCATCTCTTCTTCTAATTTGTAATAATGTATAGTATTTGATGTTACAGATAGAGGATACTGCATTTTATTTAACCAAGTCTTGTTGATGATTATATGGATTATTTAAAATTTATTGTTACTTTTCACAATACTCAATGAGCATCTGTCTATATATTATTATATCATTTACTACAAATCCATGGAAGGAAAATTAATTTGTCAATATATTTATTTAAAATTTTAATATAAAAGTTCAGATTGTTTTGAGAAATCTGGATCTTTTACACTTTTATTAGTATATTGGGTATATCTGAAAAAAATCAATTTTTCAATCTTTGATAATCGTATATGTAAAAGGGGTTGTATCACTGTTTTCTGCATATACATTTTCATAACCAATAAGGTGGGGCACTTTTTTCATATTTTTATTGACCATTTGTATCCATCTTGGTGAATTACCTTCTCAAATCCTTTGGCCATTTGAAATTTGGCAGCTTATTAGTATGAAAGAACTTTTTGTCCAATAGGATTATTATTGCCTTGTATATTGCTCTGTGTGTGTGTGTGTGTGTGTGTGTGTGTGTGTGTGTATACACTACAGGTAGCCATTAATATTATGAATACATCCCTAATTTGTCATGTTCTTTTCGGTACTTTTTTTAAATTTGAAAAGTAAATTATAAACAATTTTTAAGTTGTATAAAGTAGAAGATAAGCTTTTAAAAAAACAGCATAAAATCTTTTTAGCAATATTCACTTTTACTCCCACATCCTAGTGGTAGCTATTATTTATTATTCCTATATATTCTTTTTAAAAATAGCATTATTGAGGTATAACTAAACTGCAGATATTTAAATATGAATATATAATAAACTGCAAAGATTTAAAGTGTATAATCATCACTACCTTTGGAGCAGTGAATTTATGCATCACCCCCAAAGTATGGTAGTGCCTCTTTGTAATCACTTCCCATGGCTTCTCCTCAGCACCTCCCCTCTCCCTGGCTGACTATCAATCTGCTTTCTGTCACTGTCACTTAGTTTGCATTTTCTAGAATTATGGTTAAATACAGTCACATAATGTATACTCTATTTTTGTCTATCTTCTTAGCACAATCATTTTGAGATTCAGCAAGATTGTTACTTGTATCATCATCACTCATCACTTTTTCTTGTTGAGTAGTACATTGTATGGATGTACCACAATTTTTTATCCATTCTCTTGCTGTTAGACATTTCAATTGTTTCCAGTTTTGGGATATTAAAAATAACATTGACAGAAACAAAACAAGATAAAATTTGAGTTTCTTTTATAATATTCTCTGAAGGAAAAATTCTCCTATTTCTGATATTAGTAATTCATGTTTTCTCTTTCTTTTCCTGATTAGAGGATTGTGAATTTCATCAGTGTTCTGAAAGAATCAGCTTTTGGTTTCATTGATTTTCTCTATTTTTTTTTTTTTTGTATAATTGATTCTCATGTGAAACTTTATTATTTCCTTATTCTTGTTAACTTTTAATTTGTTCTTCTTATAGCTTTTTTTTGGTGAAAGCTAAAGGTATTGCTTTGGGTTTTCTTTTTGAATACAAGCTTTTAATGCTATAAATTCCTCCTAACTACTACTTTAATGACATCTGAGAATTCATATATATTTTCATTTTTATTTAGCTCAAAATGCTTTCTAATTTTCCTTTTGATGTATTCATTGATGCATGGACTATGTAGAAATGTTGTTTAATTTCCAAATATTTGAGAATATTCCAGAGATCTGATTTTGATTCCTTATTACATTCAATTGTGTTAAGATAATATCACTTATATTATTCTAATTGCATTAAATTTTTTTTTGGCCCAGGATATTGTTTATATTGGTAAATGTTCTGTGTATATTTGAAAAGAATTCTGCTCTTGCAGGTTGAGTTTTCTATAAATGTCAATTAGACCAAGTTGATTGACAGTGTTTTTTCTACTGTATCCTTGCTGATTTTCTGTCTTAATCTACCAGTTATTGAGAGTGGTATTAAAATCTCTGACTATGATTATTAATTTGCCTTTTTCTCCTTGAAGTTTTATCAGTTTTTTCTTCATATACTTTGAAGCTTTGTCAATGGATATATAAATATTTAGGATTGCTATGTACTTTTGATAAATTGATCCAGTATTTTGAAATTTCTTTCTTTATCCTTGGTAATATTCTTAGTCAAACTCTTATTTGGTACCAGTATAACCCCTATATACTCATTCTTTCATTCTTCTAATCTATTTGTATCTTTATATTTAAAGTGCATTACTTGGAAGAAGCATATAGTTGGGTTTCACTTTTTTATGCAATCTAACAATGTCTGCCTCTAAATTGAAATGATTAGCCCATTTACATTGAATGTAATTTTGACATGGTTAGTTTTAGGTATATAATTTTGATGTTTGTTTTCTATTTGTTCTATTTCTTTTTGTTTTTCTCTTTTTCTGACTTATTTTGGATTTTAAAAAGTTATTCCACTTTATCTCCTTTATCAATTTATTAGCTGTAACTCTTTATTTTCTTATTCCAGTGGTTATTATTTGCTTTGTAATGTTTATCTTTAACTTCTCATAGTCTCTCTTCAAGTTATATACATTACTTAATGTGTGGCATAAGAACCTTATAAGAGAGTGTTTCTATATATTCCTTCTCAACCCCTGTTACAGTGTTGTAAAACATTTTCATTCCATCTACGTTATAACCTCCACATTACATTATATTTTGTTTATAGACAATTGCCATTTAAAAATATTTAAGTAATGAGAAAAATGTATATGTTTATTCACACACTTATCATTTTGTAATTATTCGTTCCTTTGTGTAGATTTCTATTTTCATCTGGGATCATTTTTTCTTCTGTCTTAAGGATTCCCTTTAACATCCTTCCAGCTTTGGTGCATCTAAAATTATCTTTATTTAGACTTTGTTCTTGAAAGATACTTTTTCTAAATATAGAATTCTAGATTGACAGTTTTTTTTTCTTGGAACTTTAAAGTTGTTGCTTCAATGTCTTCTTGCTTACATCACTTCCAAAGAGAAATCTACTATCATTGTTACCTTTGTTTCTATGTGTATAATACATTTTTTTGTTTTGATTCTTTCAAGATTTTCCCTTTATCGTTGGTTTTGAACAATTTGATTGTAGTATTCCTTATTGTGTTTTGATTTGCTTCTTGTATTTGGGGTTTGTTGAGCTTCTTGAGCCTTTTTGGTTTATAGTTTTCATCAAATTTGGAAGAAGTATTTGTTCATTATTTCTTTAAATACCTTTTTCTATTCCCCTCTGTCCTCTCTACTAGAAGTTACAATTATACATTGTATTTATACTAAGATGCTTGAAGTTGTCCCACAGGAGACTGATGCAATTTTTAAAAATTCTATTTTATTTGTGTTTGTAAATTTTCTATTACCATGTCTTCAAGTTATTTAATGTTATGAAATTGTTTACAGTGAAAAATAATGTATTTTTCACATCAAATTTTGTAGTTTTCATCTCTAAAACTCTGACATAATTCCTATTTATCTTGTTCATGTTTAGAACATAAAATATTATTACAATAACTTACAGTTTTTCTGTCTCCTAATTCTTGCATGTGAGACAGTTCTGGCATAATTTTAATTAATTGGTATGAGTTGTGTTTCCATGCTTTCTTGCGTGCCTGGTAATATTTGATTAGATGTCGGACATTATAAATTTTAGTTTGTTAGGTACTGGAGATTTTTGTATTCTTGTACATCCATGTAGCTTTAGGAGTGTTCTAAAATACAGTTAAGTTTCTAGGAAAGAGTTTGATCCTTTCAAGTCTTGCTCCTGTGTTTTTTGGGCAGTTCTAGATTGGTACACAGTCTAGGGCTAATTATTATCCACCTACAAGACAAGACTTTCTCCATCTACAAGACTATGTTCTGTGTGCACCCATGCATTATGAATTATTTCAGTCTGGATAGTGGAAACACTACTCCCAGTCTTATGTAATCTCTGGTCATTATTCTTTCTAACGCTTTTAGGTTGTTCTATCTCTAACTTTGAATAGTTTCTTCACATGCATATAGTGATCAATACTCTGCAGAATAGGCACAAATGACTCGAGATTTCTGCGTGTTCTCTTGTACAGGCCTCTTCTATCCTGTAGTCCATCCTGCAAACTGTAGTTGCCTCAGTCTCCCTGATGGGTATGGATCATTGTCACAAAAGACAAAATCTCAAAATCTATAATCTTGAATGTTGACATTTTAAAACATTAAAATCTTTAAAGTCTCAATCACTAAGGTTTAAAATCACTGATGTATAATATCTCTAACATATAAAATCCCAAATATCATTATCTCAGGATAGGTGCATCAGGTTAGGTGAAAGCAGTCTTGCTCTACTGGATTAAGAAATATGTATATGTAGAAACTTAGTAAAGCATTAATATCAGTGTGTCCATGGGGGTGTTTTCAGAGAAGATAAGTGTGTGAGTCTAAGTGAATTTTGTGGGGGAAGATCTGCCCTTAGTGTTGGCAGGCACCATCTAATTGACTGGGAGCCTGGAGAGAATGAATTCAGAAGGCGAATTGGTCTCTGAGCACTAGGACAGACTTTCTTCTGCTGCCTTGGACATCAGAAATCTAACTTCATGAAAGCGCATTATCACAACATTGACTTTTTGTGTAAGCATCAAGCATGTATATTCTCAATCAATGAACCTTCTTCAATAAATGAAGAGGTGTCCTCTTTGTACATCTACATCTGTGAAAGATAAAATTTCTTGAAATCTAGGCTCTTTGGGTAACTGCATATGCAGTGGTGACCCATTGAGTTTTTATTATTTTATTTTATTTTTATTTTTTTCCCAAATAGACCAAGATGAGACAGGAGTTTTTATTTTTAAGAAATGGAGTCTCTCTCTATTTTCCAAGCTGGCATGTAGTGGCTTGATTATATTCACTGTAGTCTTCAACTTTTGGACTCAAGTGATCCTCCCACCTCAGCCTCCTTGGTTGTTGAGACTACAGGCACATATTACCATGTCTGGCTGGTTTTTTTTTTTTAAGTTTTTTTTTTTTTTTTTACATGGAGTCTTACCCATTTCAGTTTTTGATTGATATTGTCAAGACTTAGGTTGCTCATCATGATAATTCAGATGATCACTGTTATAAAGCTGGGTGCACACAATTACCAACCGAAATGATATGCATATATATATATATATATAGACCTATTTCTTTATAAATATGGTTTGTTTTCTCATAACTGTTATACCCAAGTGACTGTCATTAGTATACCTGAGTGTTTATACTTGCAAAAGTATGTGTGTTATTATTTGCCTATATTATTGTGTAAAGTGGTCTATGAAATGTTTTGTCATGGTTTTGTTTCTCAAATAAATCCCCTCTTAAAAATGTAAATAAATATATTTAAAATAATTTTTAAATTTTTATAACTATATTTTTGGCATTTTGATCATTTGGGACTGTGATTTTCAGAATTTGGGGCTTTAACAATTTTAATCTTTCAGAGTTTTAACATTGTGGTGTTTAGGATTGTGTCTTTTGGGATTATGATTGACTCCCCTTCCTGAACACATAGCTTCCTTTTCTCAACTCAAGAAACTTGCCTGGCTCTACCTGCCTTTCCTCTTCCTTCATTGTAGCCTAGAATCCTTCTCAAGGCAGGAAGCTAAGGCAGTCTTAGGGCTTGTTATTTCCTGTTTCTCGGGGATCACTTTCCATTACTTGATATCCATTGTCATGAAATCTGTTGTTCACTTATTTCTGACATTTTTTATTTTTGAGGGAGAAGCATATATCCAGTCCCCATTTTTTCAGTCAAGCCAGAAGTGAAATTCATACCATTTACCTTTACAAAGTAAAATTAGGTTATATCAGACTCCTCTTAAGAGTCTATAGTAGACCATTTCGTCTTTAACATAATCTAAATTCCTTAATATCCACAGAGCATGGTATAGTTTAGTTCCTGCTTGCTTTCTGGACTCGTATCTTATTTGTTCAGGAAATATGCACATGAAATAAAGGTAAATCTTCTTGTTTTCCTATTTTTGTTTTTAAACTAGAAATACGAATTTGTAAATATTTTTCTGCAGTTTGCCTTTTTAATTTGCTAATATAACTTATAAATATTTATGTCTCAATATACAGAAATCTATTTTTTTTTAATTGCTGCATTTTGTTTCATGGAAGAAAACATAACTAGTTAGATTATAAATTATAATTTAAATTATAAATTATGATGTAACTCTTTAATCCATATGAAACCATATGACTATTTCCTGATCTAAGAATATATTTTACTTGAAACTTGTAGCTTATGCAAATAGAGGCTTTGCAAAGTTTCTTTTCTTTTCATCTCCTGAACATTGTATTAACTGCTGGGGCTCATGTGAAAAATGATTTTTGTTTTATAATTTCAAAGCCCTGTGTAAGATAAAAATCTGGCTTTAAAATTTACATTTCTAACTTTAAATTTCTATGTCAACAAAAATTATGCCTTCCTAGAAACTAAGTCCATCCAAGAGACTTTCCCTTTTGGAAATTTCTCCACAATAGTGAAGGATGCCAATGTTGGTGCTAGCACCTCTGTTGTCATATGTACTACATATGGATACTCAGAGATTTACAGAAACGACGATTGGGCTGATTTGTGAATAGCTGAAGCAACTACTTGATGCAAAACTGAACTATAGGCTTTAAATATGTATTTATTCTTAAAATTATATAAAAATACATTATATATATATTTCATATCTATCTGCCTACCTTTACTTTCTCTAAATTGCCAATTTCACTTTTTCAGCAATTACTTTCTGAGAAATTTGAAACTAATATTTTAGTAAATAAAATTGCTGACAACTCTTTTAGATTTAGAATATACATTCTCCCTTGAGCCACAATTTCAGAAAAAAAGGACATTGCTCACTCACCTGCTTACTTTTGTTTCCTTAGCTGTTGACAGAATATTTAGCTCATGGTAAGTATAACACATATTTGTTAAAAGAATAAATATGTAAGTATAATTCAGAGTTTCAATATGAAAAATTTACTAATAAAATTAAGAATATGTGAAAAATGACATTCTTTAATTAGCTTATCAAAATTTTAGATTTTTCTATAAATGATAACCATATCAACACAATACATTTACTGGAATATAGGCCTTGGCATAAAAATGTAAGCTTTATAAAGACAGAAATATTTTGTTTTGTTCATCATTATATCTATAGTGCTCATAATAGTAAATAATACAAAGAAGGAACTCAATATATAATAAATGAAATCAATAATTTAAAACAAATGTTATTTAAAGAAAAACATAATATTTTATTTAACTACTTCAGCTTAAAAATTCAGTCAAAATATTAATCAGGATTTTCATATTGGCATATATACAATAAAATATTTTATATAAAGAGACTTGATGAAATTTTGTATTGCTCCTTAATAACACTTGCTTCTTGTCTTGTATTTATAATGGTTGTAAATTCTAGAGGCATGCATAATTTATTTACAGTATTGACAATTACTGATGTAGCATGTGAATACTTGCATTGCCTTCTACATTTTTTTAAAAATTGATATGGTTTTTGGTATGTTTAACCTACCTATAACATTACACGTGGCTTAGTATTGACTACAGCCAACGAGAAATGCCACATTCCGGCCAAAGTAATTTTTATTTTGCAAAATGGGCTTATAACCCAAATGGAGCAATGAGAAGCAAGAAATGTAGAAACTCTGAGAAAGGGAAAACTTCCCGTTTTTTTTTTCTTTAAAGAGTTTAATAAAAGGTATATATTTTTTCTTTCATAGGAATTTTTTCATAGGAATAGAATTGTGTGGCATGAAGATATGCAGTATGGCATTATTATAATCATTACGATTCAAATCAGGGAAGTTCCTAGAGTTTTAGGGATCTTACAGAGCCTGAGGAAAAGGCAGACCCATGAGAAGCAAGATGAGGGATCAGAGAGAACTTATTCTATGGTAACATTGTTGTGCTGCGAGGCCACACTCAGAGGCTTGTGCTGCTTCTAAAATTTCACACGTTTAAGTTAATAAAAATTCAGATCAAATTTGTTTTTCTCTCTTTGCAATGTTGAAGCCTATTCCTCAATGCAGTGGGAATAGGAGATAGGGAATGAGGAGATAGGGAATAGGAGATAGGGAATAGGAGATAGGGAATGTACAAAAAGTACAAATGATATAGGAGAAAAAAACTGCTTTCTCTTCCTTCACCAAATGGAGTCTTTTACAATGTCTCTAAAAATAGAATGCACACATATAAACAAAGAATTCAGAGGTAATTCTTTAGATTTTGTTTCTGTTTGTCTATACTTTGGTTTTCACTTTTGAGTGGAGTGCTTCAAAATTCATCTGTAGGAATCCATAATTATTAATATAAATAATTCAATGTTGAACTATTTGTTTTACAGAATGTAAAAACCGTAACTATGATTTTGCCAGTTTATTTAGGGTGCTGACTTTACAGACTATCGTGAGATATGTATTATATTTAATTTTTGTCACAGGATCCCTGGGGTGTCATTTAGCCAGCTGGAAACCTCTGTGGCCAGTGGCACCCTCTGCCTGAGTATTGCGTACAACCACTGGGCTCATTCTGCCCACTCTGCCCAGCAGGGTACACTTGGCTCACACCCCTGGCCCAGATCCAGATCCCACACCTGCCAAGGGAGAGCCAGGTGTAGAGTGGTGAGGGGTGTATGGGCGAGCAAGCACGGAGTCTGGCCACTGCACACAGCCAGGCATGCCAGCTGCTGTGGTAAGATGGGCAGCTCCAGGCACCAGCACAGGTGCCAGCTCCGTGAGTAGCTGCAACTTCTGCTGAGGGCACCTGCGTCTAGATGAGGGGAATGAAGTGGTTCCCAGTAGCTTGGAGATGTCAGGAGCCACAGAGCCCCAAAAGAGGGTCACAGCCCTGGCTCAGGGAGCCCCCAGGTCTGGGCTCCCCAAAGGGCCACATCACAGCTCTCCTTCCTGTCACCTGCAACGTGGCAAGAGTTGGCGGAGGCGTGTTTCAGTCCTGTTTGTGTTACAGCTCTTTCAGTCCAAACATTCAGCAGGTCCCAAGTTCTTGTCCTATCTGCAGGAAGAATGAAGTACACAGACAATTAGAAGGTGAGCAAGTTGGAGAGGAGCTTCATTGAGTGACAGACAGCCAAAGTGGGTAGCTCCTTTCCGCAGACAGGTTGTCCTGACAGGTATCCAGCTCTCAGCGGAGAGGAAACACACTTTAAGTAGCTTCTTTCTACAGGCAGGTCATCCCAAAAAGTTGAAGAGATCTGAAGTGGATAGCTCCTTTGCAAAGCTGGTAGTCCCCACATCCCCACAGGTCATCCTAAAAAGTTGGAGAGATCCGAAGTGGATAGCTCCTTTGCACAGCTGGTAGTCCCCACATCTGTCTGAGTCTGGCTAGTCCATGTTTTTACGGGCTCAGAAGGGAGGAAGTGCATGCTGATTGGTCCGTGGGCAACCAATTACTCAACATCACTATTATTTTGTCTTTTGAAAATGTCATATAAATTATTTTCTTTCTTCTGCCTGATTTGGGTTTATTTTCCTCTTTTTCTACTTTCTTGAAGTAGAAGCTTACATAATTAATTTTAGACATTTCTTCTTTTCCAATATAAGCATGTTGTTATATATTTTCCTGTAAGTTCTGTGCTTAGCTACATCCTACAAATTCTGATGTGATGCATTTTCAGGATTTTTTTTAATTGTTTCAAAATATTTTCTAATTTCCTTTAAGACTTCCTCTAATCAATGGGTTATTTAGAAGTGTGGTTAAAAAAACTTTCCAAATATTTTTCATCTTCTGTTATTGATTTTAAGTTTAATGCCATTATAGTTAAAACATACTTTGTATAATATCAATTCTTTTAAATTTGTTAAAGTTTGCTTTATAACCCAGGTTAGGTGGATTATGGTAAATGCACATGTGCACTGAAAAACAATGTGTATCTTTACTGCATCAAGCTAGACCTGGTGGGCTTCTAGTACTCTGTGCCAATACTCACTTGTGACATTTTTGCTGCCTGGGTCCAAACTGGAAAACACTGAAGGGGAAAAAATGGTGAATTCCCTATGAGTTTGTGAGTATCATTGCAATTCTGGTGCATTGCAATTGATGTGCCATTATTTACTTTTCAGAGTTCTCCAATGGCTGCTCATGCATTCTTTCCAGATTTCACAGCTATGTTCTAATGGGAGAGAATAAAGAGGGCATGCTTATTCCACCTTACCCCATAAGATATCAGAATCACCTAAAAAAAGGATTATTCAGCCAAATCGTTATTGTTAGTTTCACCACTTTAAAAATTACATGATTTAGTTTAAGCAAAATCCTTTGCTTGCAGAACAAAATCTTTTATTCATTGACAAATGTTTTCTGAACGCCTAATATGTACTGGCACTGTTCCAGGCATTGAAGATATAATATCAATGAATGAATGAATGTCCAAAAAATCTTTGCCACACTGGTTTTATGTTCTAGTGAGAGGAGAGTATGCAACTAAAAATATATAATGTGTCAGAAGATTAGCAGTAGGTCCAATAAAGTGAAATAAGGAGGAGGCAGGTGATTTAAAGTGCTTCAAGAAGATATTGGAATTTTCAAAAAAATTGTGAGGAAGGTCATCACCAGTAAGGAGATATTTGAAGATATAAATATAGAGATTGGTATTAGAATGTGCACATGGTAATCATAATTTTTGATGACTAAATTTGAAACAGATGATGTTGAGGAGAATATGTGTGTGTGTGTGTGTGTGTGTGTGTGTATATATATATATTATAAATAATTATCTCTCCCATGGAAAGTTTTATGCATCTGAATCATGGATGCTTTATCCTTTACATAGTTAAATTACTTCTGAGTAAATCATAAATTGTAAAGATTTTGTTAAATAAGTCATTAAATAATTAAAGTTAGGTGTCAAAAAATTGATTTTTCAATTCAAATCAGACAAAAGTCATCCTGATTATGTGTAAAACTAAACTGTGTTGGCTACAATTGTTTTTTTTTGGAACACAGGCTGGTCCCTATTGGACTATTAAACTAATGTGATTTGACATGAAAAAGGCATTACTTTTTGCTCCCTAACTAAATTCAATAGTTTCATTCAAGAAATATTGAGATTAGTTTATCCGTATGAATTACCATAGGGAAAAAAATTATAAAATTAAATTTGTGGTAGAGTTTAAAATAACCGCTCTATTTTTTTGAATGCTGAAGAGCACTTTGAATGTCAGTACTAAATGTTAGCCCCAGACAGTCTTTAAATGCTTTAATATCTTACTTCACTTATTGTCAAAGTGGACCAAACAATATGGACAGTGCTAGGGCAAAGTTAGTTGTCACTAACTTAGGTAAAATGTCATGTCCAGATGTTGTCTTCTGCAGTGGCTATGTAATTCTAATGGGCTCTTTGGGGATGCTGCTGAGGACCAGATTCAGCTTGGGAGTTGTGAGTGAGTATCTGGTGACAGAGATTGACTCATGTTTGTGTTTGTGAAAGTGTTGAGAGTAGGAGGTCATATAAAAGCCAACAGTTATTACTTCCAAGGCTCAGTAGGAGTTATCAGCTTTTACCTTTACCCCTTCAGCACATTTAAGTTTATATTTTGAAATGTAAAAGTACCTAAAACTTATTAATCAACAGGCAATAATTATTTAAAAATCAAAATATAGAAGGCTAAAAACAATGCATATTTGTACATACACATTAAAAAACCTATATACATGTATATATGTATGCATATATTAAAAACCTTTCCAGTATTGTAGGCACCAAGGGAAAACTTCTCCTTTATTCTCTGATGGTTCACTGAAAAATAAGTTCACAAAGACAGGAGAGAAAGAATAAATTATTTTTAATTTTAGGAGAGAAAGAATAAAATTTTTTGAATGTACATGGAGGAGAAACGCAGGGTGATTACTCCAAATATCTCAATGGGACTCAGATACTTATATATCCTTTTTTAGAGGGGTGGGAGTAGATGAGGAATATAGGTAATTCTGTTGAAAGTTGATGAAAAGATTATTAAAGCAAATAAATGGATCAGGGAACAGAGATTAGCCTGTAAATAGTTCTCTTTGAAAATGAAATGATCCTGAGAGACAGATAATATCTTGCAAAAGGGTCTGCTCAGGTGTGTTTTCAGATAGAAAGTCTTATTTTCTGTAATAGATACTGAAACAACATGGAGGAGGTGGAAAAAATAATTGTTCTCCTTGGTGAGTTAGTCTGATCTTTATATAGACAGGGAAAAAGTTTCTTCCAGTGTATGTTAAAGTTTTTTTTATTTTTGAATGGAGTTTTGCTCTTGTTGTCCAGGCTGGAGTGCAATGGTGTGATCTCAGCTCTCTGTAACCTCCGCCTCCCAGGTTCAAGCAATTCTCCTGCCACAGTCTTCTGAGTAGCTGGGATTACAGGCGTCCACCACCACACCCAGCTAATTTTTTTTTTTTTTTTTTTTTTTTTTTTTTTTTTGTATTTTTAGTAGAGATGGAGTTTCACCATGTTGACCAGGCTGGTCTTGAACTTCTGACCTCAGGTTATCCACCTGCCTTGGCCTCCCAAAGTGCTGGGATTACCGGTGTGTACCACTGCACCTGGTCGTGTATGTTGAACTTTAAGGGCCTTTAATCCTGTAATCATTATACTAGGGAGCCACATTTTGAAATGTAATATTTTCTATAGTATACATATTTCCTATAGTATACATATCATCTTAGAATAGTGGCATAGGGTCACAGTGCTATGCCCAATATATCATGTTGCTTTCGAATATTCAATTTAATTCTCTGTGAAAATAAGTAAAACAAAATCTAAGCTGTTGAAATTTTAAAATATTTTGAACCTTAAGGGAATGTGATTAAGTGACCTGAGTCATATGATAGGCAGTTGTAATCTAGGCAGCAATAACCAGGGCAGCTGAAAACTTTGTTTCTCTGATTATACATTAGCCTTTTTTCTTACCTAGATGTGTTGTAAAAAATTGCAAATCAGGAATTGGAGAAGACCCCTTCCCTCTTTAATTTGATGTTCATTGAAGCTTAACTTTCTTCTTACCTTTCTCATACAATGGCTTCATGACTATCACATTATCTAAGGTGGAATATAAGATACTTAGATCTACTCTCCCAGATTGGAAAGGAAATGAAAACAGTCTGTAAAAGAAAAAACAAGCCATAGGGAAAATAAAGCAAACCATAACTGATTAAATTGAAACATGTTTTGCATAGAAAATATTGTAATTCTCTTATTTTTTTTTTCTTCTTATATAAAGAAGACCTTAACTGCTAACTTTGAAACACAGAACTCATTTCTCTGGAGCCCATGTTTCAGGGATGGCAATTTCCAGCTTTAGGCTCAGATAAACTCTATACTTGACCATATTTCTAAATCTTAGGATTTAAAGTTGACTGTTGTCTTTTTGTTCCTGAACATAGCTTTGCACATATTCTTTGTTGAGAAATTAAACTGCCTTCAAATCTTTTATCTTACTACAATTAACTTCTCAACTAAAGAAAAATATGTTCTTAAATTTCTGTATGAAAGTGACCAAAAGAGGCCGGGCGCGGTGGCTCACGCCTGCAATCCCAGCACTTTGGGAGGCGGAGGTAGGTGGATCACCTGAGGTCAGGAGTTCAAGAAAGTGACCAAAAGAGAATCCAATTTTGTTTTTTTCTTCTTTTTGAGATGGAGTTTCACTCTTGTTACCCAGGCTGGAGTGCAATGGCGCGATCTCGGCTCACCGCAACCTCCGCCTCCTGGGTTCAAGCAATTCTCCTGCCTTAGCCTCCCGAGTAGCTGGGACTACAGGCATGTGCCACCATGCTCAGCTAATTTTGTATTTTTAGTAGAGACAGGGTTTCACCATGTTGACCAGGATGGTCTCGATCTCTTGACCTCGTGATCCACCCACCTCAGCCTCCCAAAGTGCTGGGATTATAGCAATTTTTTTTTTCTATATGTCACCATCACAAATTTTCAATTGGATGTAGCCCAACTCTAAAACTTCAGCACTCTGATGCACAAATATTGACTTCTTTGCTTTATATTTTTAAATTTTAAATAAGTTAATAGTTTTATAGTAAAAAAAATACAGATGGATATTTAGACTTAGGTCAAATAGTATCTCGTATTTTATTTTAGTAATTAAAAAGAAATATTCTTATGAGGCAAGCCAGATTATGTCACCACAAAATATACTTTTTTGGAATATTTTTAGACGGGATTCTGAAGGGCGGCAAACACAAGAACTGCTCTGTAAAAGCTTCTTTTGTGGGGAGAAATTTGCATCTGTAAAGGAAATCTGCATTAGTAAAATGAAGTAAACAACAGTTGTAAATAGGCTTTCTTCAGGTCCCCTTATCTGGATCTAGGAAAAATTAACTCACAAGAAAAGGAGACTAAAGATCCCATAGAGAAACTTTCACTACAGGCTACCATCTATTTTTTCTCAGAACAGCACTGAGATTACATGATGTATTTTTATCTTCATAATAAGATAGCCTTTGTTTGACATACTTTTCTGTGTTCACTCTCCCATAACCTGTTCTTCCACTTCTCCACCCTTTCTGAAGCCTCAAGCCCCTATTCTTTCTGTAACCTGAGGATGGTATAACATTTCAGTCATCTGGGCCATACTTTGAGGCTCATATTTTGTGTATGGCTCTTGTGTCCATATGCACATTAATAAATTTGTATATCTTGTTCCATGTTAATTTGTCTTTTCTTACAAAGGTGTCCCAGCTAAGAATTTATGAGGATTAGGAAAAGTTTTTATTTTTGCATCAATGTTTATCAAATATATTGGCCTGAAGTTTTATTTATTTGTTGTGGCTCTAGCAGGTTTTGGTATTAGGATGATGCTGGCCTCATAGTATGAATTAGAGAAAAGTCCCTCCTTAATTTTTGGAAATAGTTTTGTAATGGGGGAGGGTACTTAGCTCCCTCCTGGTTCCAAAGAGGTTCTTAACCTCGTTAACCCCAAAGAATGGGGAAAGGGGCCCCAGAGGTGCAGTGAGTTTGCCATTTCAATAAATATCGTGGACCCAAAGAGTTTTGTGGAAAAGTGATTTATTAGATGAAGAGAGAGAGAGAAAGACAGAAAGACAGCTCCCACACTGTTGTGGGAGGGGACCCAGAGAAGGAATCCATATAGGTAGGAGCAGCTGGGGTTTTAACCCTTGAGTTATTCACTCTCCATTAATGTTTTTGTCCAATGAGAGGAGTTCTTTCAAACTTGCTCTGGAGTGATTGACCTTTGGCTCTGATAGTGGATTGGCTACTTGGTCCACAACTCTGAGTTACAGAGCCCCCTCCTCCCAGAGCTTTCCTGGATTTTTTGGGGGGACAAAGGAGCTTCACCTGGCCTTCCCTACCTAGCCTGTGCATGGGAAACCCAGACAAAGAACTTTACATTTGAAACCCCTTTGGTTCCTGGATGGAGGCATGGATTTTGGATGGAGGTGTGGAGGAGGTGCTCAAAGGAAATCCCTGCATTTGAAACTACACCCATCACGGACCCAGGAAGAGAAGTTTTTCTTTAGCACAGTCCCTCAGTTCCCCCTCTGAACAGGGAAGTCCACCTACTGTTGGGACACGGGCAATGATGGCTCTTTACTTCCTGCTGAATTGGGGCATAGAAGGGGCCCTGCAGTTGACGTTTCCTGCAGAGGGGAGTCTCCCAGGGTGCAGGTTGATCCAGAGATTCATGATAGAACTCATGAGCCAAGGATATCCAGGGTTCCATTGCAGGACCATTTGTAGCCTCGTGGATTTAATTCTAGAAGAAACAAATTTGACAAGAAGGCTAAAGATGAGAGACCCGACGGCCAGCAATAATAGAAACGTTATAAACGGGCCTAGAAGGGGGTAGAGCCAGGACAGCCAGTGGTTAAACAAGCTCCATTATCCTGTTTCTTGGAAGTATTTAGCCCTGCGTTTGATTTGGTCCCTGAGTTCTTCAACTTTGTTTAAGCCAACACACAATCGGTTTACAAAGTAGCTGCATTCTTCTCCTAAAAAGAGACAGGTTCCTCCTTTCTCTGCTGTTAGCAGATCCAGGGCCCTTCTATTTTGAAGAGCCACGGTAGCTAAAGAGTTAAACTACTTCTGCAGAGATACACGAGAATTAGCAACTTTTTCCATGTTATCCTTTAGCTCCTGAGATAGCTTGTAGTAAAACTGAGTAGAGGTAGTAATTTCTCCAATGCCAGTACCAAGTCCTCCTATTATTCCGCTCCCCCCAACCCCGACTGTGAAAGAAGTGACTGGGGTCCGAGTATGGTGTGGTCTTGGCAAGAGAAGACTCTGCACCTGAGAGTCGGTGTAAATCGTCATGGAGCGGGCACTAAGAAGGAAAGGAGGCACATTTACCAAAGGTAAACAGACAAAGACTAATTTATTTATAAAATAAGTCTCGGCTACTTAACTTGGCCTTATTATTTGTATAAATTGTAGTAAAAATAACAATTTACCATATAAGCTCTTTGGAAGTTGGCTTTGCTGAAACTCTTTATAAGGAATCTCAGATTAGACTTTTAAAAGTCTCCCAAGGCTTAGGAGCCAAGTCACGGAGGTCCTCAAATTGTGTCTGTAACACCTGTGTGAATTGGGTGAATTCCTCTCTTCTTGAGGTTTTAAAAATATCTTTAGATTTCTGGGCCTGTCAGTAAGTAACCTTCTTGAGCTAGGCAGTGACTTGCACCTATAGTCCCAGCTACTCAGGAGGCTGAGGCAGGAGGATTGCTTGAGGTTAGGAATTTGAGACCCGCTTAGGCAAGAGAGAAAGACTGCATCACTAAGGTTAAATAAATAAATAAATAAATAAAACATTGTTTACTTACCACAAGGCTAGGTAGCATGTCAGAGAGCTGTACAGACAAGGTACCAGGCCATATTTTCCAAGGGTCTTTTTATTTGCTTCAGAAGAGTTAGCCAACTTCTATTCCTCAAAGCAGTCTAATCATATCTGAAAATATGACATTACAGTAACAGCCTTGGTAAAATAACCAGTGTTTCCAATTGTCCTGTTACAAGAATAGATTCTTATTGAATTTATGTAAGTAATTATACTGCAATAAAATAAGATACAAATAGTTTCCAAATTTTGGGTGGATCAAGCAGAGAGAAAGCTAAAGGTTTTCATTCTGCTTACAAAAGTAGACTTGACCAAATTGTTGTAAATCTACAGATAGTTCAAGAGAAAAACGTTTTCTTAACTCTGGAAAGTCAGACATGAAAAGAATCAGCATTGTTCCAAACAAAAAGCCATTAAAAACATAATCATTTATTAGTTTAGTTCCTTGTAATTAATTCTAGGTCTGCTTCATATTAGGTTAGTAATCTTATGAGTCTAGTGTTTTTCACTAGGGTTCTGAAATTTTTACCCATTCCAATACTATGATCCTAAAGTAATGAAAAATTACACGGAAAAGTACCTGTTAGGGTCCTTTCCATAAATGCTTTTGACAAATAAAATAACCTTGGAGTGTAGCTGATAGTAAAATGCTTTTCAGAGTATCCAAGTCAAGCAATTAACTGGAAGCAACAAAACTTAACATGACCATGGTTAAAGATGCAATTGACAAAAAAAGGCTATATTTTTCTCCTATGTGGCCTACAATAATGTAACATAATAGTCATAGTGACTTATGACATATATTTAGACATATCAGAATTTTATGAATCTCATAACCTTATAAAACACATATCAATAGCACATCCATACAAATATTACTCAAAGACGGTTAAACATCATTTCCTATTTGACAGCGCCTCCCACATAACTTAACATATCAGATAAGCCTGATTTGGCTTGTTATCTTTCCTTCAGTGCTTTCAATGCCCTCTGAAGCATCCAAAGGTCAATTTGAGGTCAAAAAGGCTTAAATTAGAATTTAAAATTTGATTTTTAAAATCTGTCACATATGTCAAAGGTTTAAAACACTTGATCATGGATAAGAAGGTGACTCAGTCTTCCAGATAATCACAATACCTAATAAAGGTGATGAGGCACAGAGAATATGTTTTCTTCCCTTTCCCCCTTTTTTTGCTTTTGTGATTGCTTTTGCATTTTACTCAAACGTGAGCAAAACTCCTTTTCTATTTCTTATTAATACCACACAAAAATTTTGTTCAAAAAAAGAAAACCAAATTCTACCTTTGTATCATTGTGTTATAAATAATAAAACTAATTTTAATTAAAGTTTATAAAAAATCCATCCAATTTGAATCAGTTTTGACCTATAAGATTTTTACAAAGCTTTTATAATATCTTAGAATTTTCTTATTTATAACTTTTTATATACATTTAGTTTTATCTATGTCGTTTTTCTATTTTTTTTTTTGTTTTGAAACAATCTTAAACAGCCTCTAGATAAAACTTTTTTACAAAATGGTGATTCTCATATTTTATAACATATTTACTTTGTATTCATGAGTATAAAATTATTTCTTTTATATCTAGTAGCTTTAATTACATATACTTTAATCTTTAGCAATTGGAAACCAGTATTTTGTAATATAATACCATTTTATAATTTCAGAAAGATATATTTTCTTAATTTTTTAAACGATTATTGACAAAACTGGATATATTTAACCTTTTAGAAACCACTTAAAAATAAGATGCCAAAGTATATAAACTTATACTTTACTTAATAATGAATAATTAATGTTTCCGTATTTAAACTTATTTAGAAATGACTCAGTATTTTATGACTATTCATTAATTTGATATAACATGATATTTAATATTTTCAATTATTGAAAAGATTTTTGAAACTATGACAAGTTTATCCACAAATGTTTATCTTTGTTATATTTAACCAATGTACTCATTCTTAACAATTATATTTGAATTTATTGTGTAAAACAATTTAAATTAGTTTTGAAAAAGTAAAACCAAGTTAACTCTGAATCAGCCAGCCTTATTCCAGCCAAGGCCTCTAAGACACTGGACACAGGATGTGGCCATACTGGGCTTAGCCCTTTCCTGTGGCTAGTGTCCCAGGTGCTGTGGACACACACATGTCCCCTGGCTACATATCTGAAACCTAAGATGCAGACACTTAAAATCAAAAATATAAACTCACAGCAAGATGTGTGCTAGGCTTTGAGGAGTCCAGCAGGGAGTCCTGACAGCTTTTGCTCACATACAAATTGAGCAATTATCAAAACATGCCACAAAACAAAAAAAGTCAAGGTTAAACTATTTTTTAACTTTTATGTTTATGACTATGTATCACATAATTTAACAATTCATTATTATGGTATATTCTGCTCTTAGGTTGCATTTATAGTTTAATAATTTTAAAGTATCTATCACAGATAGCACGAACCTGTCTAATCAGCAAACCCAGCAAAAAATGTATGTGGATAATTCTGAAGTCATTTCTATTTTTATTTTACCAACAATTTTGAAACAAACTTTATTTACCAAATATTATCTCAGGTCAAATAAACTAAAGGCATTTTAATTAGTTTTTATGTTATTTTATGTATTTTTTTTCCTCCAAGAAAAAGCTTAGGGCATATTGCCTATTATCAGAGATTAAGATCCTCCAGAAATTTTATGGAGGCTGTGGACTAAGTTTTAGGTATGAATGTTTTTAAAGCCCATCTGGATAGATAAAATATTCATTTTGCTAAAGCTGTACTTTTTTTCTTTTTAAATTTGTTCTTGAGGTATTTCTCTGTAAAGTGACTATAAACTCTAGCCCTGTCCTGAGAGGTTTATCAAGATAGCCACTCTCTAGGGGAACACTGATTAGGAGACAAATCCGATTTAGGTATGTCAGTTGGATTAGACACAGAAGAAGAATTCAATGATGGATAGCCAGGCAATATAAAATCATAGATTTGGGACAGAATTTTACAAGAAAACATACAAGTGAGCCTAGGAAAAAATGTATAAATTTGTTCAAAATAACCAGCTGAATGACGGAAAGTCATATTTTGAAGATAAATCTAGGTATTATAGGTGACTTTTTAATTGAGCTTTCATTTCTTAACTGGATTACTGAATTTATTGGCTCTAATGAAAAAGGCCCACAAAGCATTTGTAGCTTTTTGGGGGCCTAATACTTATACATGTGAAAGGCAGGTACGGCTAGAAGGCAGAGCATCTAGGTCTCCGGAAATCAAGGATTCCAATGGTATGTTGAATCCCAATTTTTTCAGAGCTGAGACCAAAGCCCAAGAGGGAAAGACCAAGTGGCTGTGCTATGCTCTCACAGTGCACCTCACTGCAAGGATATCCCCTCTGAGGCTGGTGGGCCATCCAGCACCATCCAACACCATCCAGCTCACTTTGTGACAAGCCCACCCACACTGGGAGCACTCCAACAGCCTCTAAATGCCTAAAATGTGTCCACTGTCAAATTGTGGCTTTGGCCCTGAGATCCCCTTGATTAACTTAGCCAATTATTGTTCTTGTACCAAATTTCCATTTACTGTCAGTTTCTGTTTGGCTCAGTCATTAATGTGAGGCTTTTCTCAAATTCTTTGTTTCTATGCAAAGAAACAAGATAAAAGACCAGAGTTCACCCCTGGAAGTAATGACCAATCGTTGCAACTCATGTCAGTTACCTTAAACATTGCCACCCTTGCCCATGACTCATTAATTATCATATATCCAAAGGCCAAGTGTCTTCTTAAAATATAAAGCCTTGGTACCCCTCAAAGCCAAAGTGATCAGGGAGCTCAATGTGAAAGAAAGCAGAACTTTGGACTTGAAAGAAATCACCCACAAGTCTTCCATGCAGAAGACAGGGGACCCCAGAAAGGGAGTCAGTGGCACCTTTTCTGTGTTCCTCAAGGGTTTCAGGGTTGCAAAGAGTTATCTTTAGTTCCCTCTATAGGGTAGCCAGAACTCTGATGTTCCCATGGAAGAAGTAGGATCCAATAAAGGAATCAGAGGCCTTACAAAAATTATAATTTTACATGGATATGGTGAAAAGGAAACACTTGTACACTGCTGGTGGGAATGTAAATTAGTACAGCCACTGTGGGAAACAGTATGGAGCTTCCTTAAAGAATAAAAAGTAGATCTACCATTTGCTCCAACAATCCTGCCACTGGGTATCCACTCAGAGGAAAGAAGTCATCATATGAAAAAGACACATTCACATGCATGTTTATAGCAGCACCATTCACAATTGCAAAGATAAGAAACCAATTTAAGTGCCCATTGACTGAGTAGATAAAGAAAATGTGGTATATATACACCGTGGAATACTACTCAGCCATAAAAAAAGAACAAAATAATGCCTTTTGCAGCAACTTGGAGAGAGATGGAGGCCATTTTTTTTTTTCTTTTGACAGAGACTTTCTCTGTCACCCAGGCTGGAATGCAGTGGTGCAATCTCAGCTCGCTGTAACCTCTGTGGAGGCCATTATTCTAAGTAAAGTAACTCAGAAAAGGAAAACCAAATACCATATGCTATCACTTATAAGTGGGAGCTAAGCTATGAAGATGTAAAGACATAAAGTGATATAATGGACTTTGAGGACTCCACAGAGTAGGGAAGATTGGGAGGGGGCTGAGGGATAAAGGCTTCATATTTGGTATAGTGTACACTGCTCAGATGATGGGTGCACTAAAATCTCAGAATTCACCACCAAAGAACTCATCCATATAAGCAAAACATACCTGCACCCCAAAGCTATTGAAATTATAAAACATTATAGCCTTAATTTCAGCTTTTAATTAAGCCGACTTCTGACCACAGAGATCTTTAAAAAAATCCCCTCTCAAACATCTTATCAGATTTCTTCAGAAACAAACAGTAATATTCTTCTTTTCATTTTATTTTATTTTTCTTTTAAAACAAAAGTATCTATCAAGCGACTCAGAACCAAATTCAATAAGCCCTTCATGACTTAAACACACACAAGTTGCCTCCAAACAAATGCAAAGAAGCAGTCACCACAAGATCTAGAGCCATCCCCAAAGATAGCTAAAAGAAAAAAAAAAAAGAGGCTTAAATAACTGGCAACAGTTATCCTTGAGAGCTGGCAACAGTTGGTATGCTAGCCACAAATGGCATTCAACTCACATTTCTGTCTGGCTATATTCTTTTTGCGGGAGACCCCAACCTTTCAGTTGGCTGCCTGCACACATAGACCTGATAACTTGTACTTGCCCACAGGCAGAAAGCCAAGCCACATTCTCAGGACACAAAATAAGACAAACAGGAAAACAGTAGCTGTCTGTGGAAGGAAAAGGATCAGCAGCAAATGGATATCCCCAAACCAAGTTCACATAAAACTCACAGTCCAAACAAATGATTTTTTCCTGCTATCCTGAACTTAGAAAGGAAAAGATAAAAAGAAATTTTTACCTACCTGCACAGGTACCATAGGAAGAGATCTGGGAGAACTGACCTTAGTAAAAATCCTTACCCTTTTTTGTTGACTTTCGTCAGTTGTCCCAGGATCTCATCTGTAGGCTTGGAAATGAGTCAGGTGTTGGCCTTCCTACAGGAGACAAGGGGAGGAAGGGAGTCTTTTCTTCCTGATTATAAAGGGCACAGCCAACATCCCTATAACAAAGATAAGTTAATGAGAGAAAAGCATAACAAACTTATTTGATCATAGTTTTACACGGCATGGGAGCCTTCAACATAAAGACTCAAAGATACAGGGAACACTACGTAGAGTTAACCCTCAAATAAAGCAGGAGTTAGGGGAGTTAACCTCCCATGAAATTAAAAATCTGCGTAAAACTTTTGACTCTCCCAATACTTAAGTGGTAATAGCCTATTGCTTACCAGAAATCTTACAGATAGTCAATTATTACATCTTTTTATGTTGTCTTTATTATACAGTGTATTTCTATAATAAAGTAAGCTAGAGAAAAGAAAATGTTAAGAAAATCACAAGGAAGAAAAATATATTTACTATTCATTAGGTTAAAGTAGACATCAAAAAGGTCTTTATCCTCATTGTCTTCATGTTGACTAGGCTAAGAAGGAGAGGAGGAAGAGTAGGGGTTGGTCTTGCTGTCTCAAGGTAAGCAGGGACAGAAGAAAATCTGTATATAAGCAGATCCACAAAGTTCAAATCCATGTTGTTTATGCTTAAGTTCAATGTATTTTATGCTTAAGTTCAATGTATGCTTAAGTTCAATGCTTAAGTTCATGTATTTAAATCCATGTATTTTTATGCTTAAGTTCAATGAAGTATGGAGAGCTGATGGGGTTTGGCTGTGTCCCCACCCAAATCTCATCTTGAATTGTAGTTCCCATAACTCCCAGGTGTTGTGGGAGGGACTTGGTGGGAGACAATTGAATCTTGGGGGCAGTTTTCCCCATATTGTTCTCATGGTAGTAAATAAGTCTCATGAGGTCTCATGGTTTTAGAAGGGAAAACCCCTTTCCCTTTGTTCTCATTCTCTTTCCTGCTGCCATATAAAACATGCCTTTTGCCTTCTGACACAATTGTGAGGCCTCCCTAGCCATGTGGAGCTGTGAGTCCATCAAACCTTTTTTCATTATAAATTATCAGCAGTGTGAAAATGAACTAATACAGCAGCTGTTTGGAACGATTATTGGAAAAGAAGAGTATGATCTGCTAAGATACTGAGTCGGAAAATTCACCAAGATTGATCTGTTTAGATTTTTTTTTTTTTTTTGCCTCCCTGTGCAGTATGTTTTCCTCCCAAGTATGGGATAAGTTCCCCAGAATGAGGATTTCAATTTCTTTATCAATAGCTATTATACGAAGAAGCAGTTGGGGAGGATAGGGTAATAATTTTTGGCTTTATTGCTGGCTTTGGAGAAAATGGTTTCTTCTTTCTATAACCTGGCTTAGGGATGAGGGTTTCTAGTTTTTATGGCTTGTCTCTGGGGAGAATGAGAGGCAGAGACAGAATAGCAGAAGGTCAATGAGAGACTTTGCTTCTTAGGGCTTTACTTTGGGGTGTCATTTTCTGTGTCTCAACACAATGAATATGATCAAGTGGTCCACTTTCAATGGCAATCAAGACTTCAATGATGGTTGATGAATCACCTCTAAGAATGAAAAATGGAGTGTTAGACTTAATCATTTTACTGTCAGAGATCTATGTATCAATCGTTGATGAAAAACATCCTCGAGAAAAGCTGGCTATTACTTAATTGGCATTGGAATATTACAGGCACATATTTTCATTTCATAACCATATTTCAAATGAATTATGAAACTAAACAGAAGTCAAAGATGTAATACGGGCTGTAGATGCTGCAAAATTAAGATGACTTTAGCCACATGTAACAGATCAGCAAAGCAATCACCACACAACCAAAATAGGTTCTTATGAATTTGAAAATAAAAAAAGTCCTTAGGCACAGAGAAACTCAGAGCATGGATTCATCGGTAATGATTTTGTATTCAAATTAGTTGCAATATTTGATAATTAAATGTAATATTTGATCGTTATAATGACACTGATCTCAGATTTTTTGTGAAATGAAGATAAACTAGTAGTTACAAGCTGGTAGAAGCAATCATAACCATTTTAGTCTAAAATTTCAGCTATTGGGGTTTTTGTGGCAGAATTATTTAAAGTCAGGATGAAATAGTGGAATTAGAGACGGTAACTTGTTTCCCATTTAGAGTTGTTAAACTCTTTGGTTAGATCTCTTAAGAGCAAAAACAAAAACAAAGGCAAAAACAAAGACTGAAAAACTGATACCGTTTCTACAAGCTGGTATTTGACGTCATTTGAAATTTTTATCACTTTTTGCTTTTCAGAATTTTAACATTATACTCATTTTAACTTTTAACTTTTTAATGTAATTATTAGTTTTAATACAATGATATTAAATATTTTTAATAAAAGAGATTAGCACAAATTTCACCCTGGCATATAATCGCTTTCATTTTTCCCTCTGTATCACTCTTAAAAACAGGATAAATGACAACTAGATAGTTTTAGGTATAGTTATAAAGCCACGAATATAGGTATATAAGCGACATACATTTTAATAATCTAAACAGGGCCTCTGACACCTTCAAGTTATTCATTTCGATCTGGACCTTTTCTTAACATGCCTCATGATTTCCTGAACAACCTTTCCTGGCCTTCCTCACTTTTCACCTTGGGATTAATTCTCACACAGAAAACCTTCTCTTTGAGTCCTGTTCGCAGCCTACTTCTCTGTGAGTTTACCCTCTCTTTTCCCCGTCCCTGGCCAAGTCTCTGACTCAGCCTGTTCTTCAGAATGAAGGGTTATGCTCATCTCCGTGGTTCTCGACTTTGGCTGTATTTTAAATCAATTGGGGTGCTTGCAGATGTGTGTGGACTACATTTCAGAACTCCTAAATCAGAATCAATGGGGAATTAATTCCAAGAGTAGAGACTGTTTAAAAATTCATTTTATTCTAAAGCACTGCTAGGGTTAAAATCATTGCTCCAGATCACACTTCCTCAACGTTGGCACTACTGCCAAATTGTGCTGGATAACTTTTTGTTGTGGGAGGCTTCCTGCCTTCCTGTGCATTGCTGTATATTTAACAATATCCCTTGTCACCCCCATTGGAGAAGTGGTGCTCTACAGCTAGAACACAGGCCAATAAAAAGAGTTTTAAATGAAATTGTTGTTCTTAGTTACAGCAAAAAGGACGACCAAGTGACTTAGGAGCTAATGTGCTTCAGGATGTAATAGTCATGGCTTAAATGAAGTAGACTGTGAACAAGAAGCCTCATCCTGGCCACTTGTATAGGGCAACTATTAGGGAAGCTGGTCCAGCTTCTGGTGCTTGAAGGGGGAACTAAATGTGTATAGAGTCAGCTAATTGGAAAATATGTGGTGATGGGTCCTTCACATGTGGCAATAGATGCTGCATTACAGGGAAATCGTGCACAACAATTGTGGTTCCCAGAACAGGAGATACTTACATGTCTCACTGAAAAGATTCAAGGTTAAGTTACAACACAGGCAAACAGAAATGAACTGTGTATCAGTTAGGGACTGCGTTATTTACATAACAGAAAACAATGAGGAAGCAGGAACAGGTCAGGGGTGATTTTCCTCACAAAATAAAGAATCTGCGGTAGGCAGTTCAGAATTTCTGTGACTGTTGAAGGTTTCCCAAGGACCCAAATCGTTCTATCTGCCTTCTCTGCTATGTTTACACTTGGCTCCCATCCTTATGACTGCAAGCTGTCTCTTATACCTCCAGGCGTTACATTAACATTTTGGACAGGAAAAAAGAACACAGATTAACAGCTAAGAGTCAAGAACAAAAAGACAAAGGACTTTCTTTTAGAAAGTTAAAAAAAAAACAAAAAACCTTAGGCCTCTTAGGCCTTCCTGAAAGAATCCAATTACATTTTAATGACTAGAAGTTTGCTAATAGACACCCTAGCTTCAAGGGAGGCTTGGAGATAGAGCATTCTAGCTAGACTCAGTACTACTTTGGGGAAAAGCAAAAAGCAAAAAACGTTAGTATGAAAGAAGGGAAGAGGGAAAAGTGGCGCTTGTGCAGGCCAATAGCAGAGTCTGCAACAAAGGAAATCTAAAATCTAATTTTGTAATCTAGAAAATAGTAATTCAGAAGAATTCAGAGAAATAGCCCAGGCAGTAGATGTTAGAGACAAGGAAGGAAATTACCCTGCAACCAAGCCAAATATCTGTCTCACTCAGGAGGGTTTTGTATATTTTCTACTGGGTAGTGGGCCAATTTTTTGGCACAATCAACCCAAAATTGTAAATTGACACAAGTAACTACTTTACGAGCTGGCAATTGGTTAATCTGGCTGGAACGAGGCATCTCAGGACAGCATCTGAATTAAACTGAACTTGTATGCAACATTTTGTAATTTGCAATATGCTTTTCCATTTTTCTCAAAGCATGAACAAAGAAATAAGCACAAAGTTAAGATTTCATAGAATTTTGAGATTCCAGACCTCCTAGGGTTAATTTTATTTCTTAAACTGTACTCAAATCTGTTTTCTAAAGCCATAGTTTAAAAGCATTAAGCATTTAAAAAATACCATTTTATATGTGTAATTGGCAGTAAGACTCATTTTTTTTCCCCACTTGAATTTTATCTTTTGCCTGAAAACCATGTCTTTGCTGTATAAACCTTAGAAGTTGTGTTCTTTATGTCTGTACTCATTAACTACTCTAGCAGAAAGGGTAGGTTTTAATTACTGACTAATGGAGTATCTCTTTTTATGAGGAAGAGTTTTATATTTAGTGATTGTCCAATCAATGACACACTTATTTGTTTATATGCCTCTCCTTTTAGAATTTTACACTGATAATATTGAGGATATTATATTTATTGATCTAGGATTCTTTCGATATTTCAAATTATAATTCATGTTCTAAAAGAGAACACATAAATTATAGTAATAAATTCAGAAGATGTTTCAATTATTTTTTTCATGAAGAGGGTGAACTTTATTTGTATAACATGTATTTTGTTGGTGCTCCATGCAAAGACATTAATTTCCAGACCTTCAGCAAACAGCAATTACAACTATTTCAATAAAAAGTTATGGTTATTAGTTTTAATTTGATTTTAAGGATTAATGTGGCAGGGGTGACTAATTTCCACCCTAAAATTGCATTTAAAATAGAAAATATACTGGATTCGAATGTTTCACTGGGAAAGGGTAGTGTTTTGTTTACTTTAATCAATTGATACTTGTGAAACTTCTAGGGAATTAAATAGCTTCTTGTAAGGCTCAAAGGTCCATTAAATACTTCTGAAGCTAGGCCTTAAATAAAATTGAGGAGCTGAACGAAGTGCTATATTTAAAGTATTTATTGCTAACAATTAATTTTAATTTTTTACACAAAACCCATTTATGGTGAAATAAATGGCGTTTGGACAAAAGTCACAGATCTTTCAAAATGTAATATTGATTTTGTGCTTAATTTTATATTTATTGCAGATACCTAAAAAATATTATTGGACTAAAGAGTTTATGCCAACTTTTTGAGTAATCACTGTGAAAAATCACTGATGATTTCTTTTGAAATAGATTGGCAGGAAGGATACTTATATTCAATTTCTTGTATACAACTTCCAAAATTGTCATAATTTCAAAAATATATTAAATAAGAAGTGACAAGCCAGGTGTGGTGGGCCATACTTGTAATCACAGCACTTTGGGAGGCTGAGACAGGCAAATCACTTGAACTCAGGAGTTTGAGACCAGCCTGGGCCTCATGGTGAGAACTCAACTCTACCAAAAATACAAAAATTAGCAAGATGTGGTGGTGCACACCTGTAGTTCCAGCTACTCAGGAGGCTGATGTAGGAGGATCACCTCAGCCTGGGGAGGCTGAGGCTGTGGTGAGCCATGATTGCACCACTGCTCTCCAGCCTGGGCAGCAGAGTGAGACCCTGTCTCAAAAAAGAAATGGAATAAAAATAAATAAATAAGCAGTGACAAAAATGTCAGTCAATTTCTTCTGACAAATTCATACTAAAAAGATATATAAATTAGATACTAGGACCAACAGTTGTTAAAAAAAGACTTGAGGAAAATGTCGGTGGTATTTATTGTAGGTTCTAATGTCTATCTACTGGATATCCTCACTGGGGTATACTGTCAACACATGTTCAAGACCATTCAACTCCTTTTAATGTATTTCATTCATTCATTCCATCCTTTAAAAAAATGAAACCTCCTTTCTTGGAGTCCCAAATCATGAAATCACCTTGGTTTATCTCAGCCATTTACAATGTCGAATCCACTGATATGCTTGCCATTCTCATACTGCCATCATTATTTATTCTTCTATTACATCTTCTTAGGTTATTATCATCACCTTTGGATCTTGATCCAGACTGTTTCTCCTCATCTAACTTGACCTCTCTCATCTCCCACACAGTTGGATGGAAGTTCGTTAAGGACCACGACAACACCTTCCTCTGTATTGAGATCCCTCAATGACTCTCTGTTATCTATAGCTATGTTCTTTAATAAAACATTGGTTTTGTTCATACACCAAAGTTTTTCAGAAATTTTGAAAAAAATCTGCATATTCTCAAATATTAGAAAGTTGTGAAAATTCATTATCTTCAGTTTAAACCTTTATTTGTAGTGAATATATAATTTTAACCTCAAACCATTACATCACTTTCAAGTGTATCTCAAAGTAACCTAACATACTAATTTTACATGTTTTGTCACTCATTAAGGTGACTTTTCTCTGATGGTGAGACACTTTAGCATTACATCTTCTTCCTCAGAGTATTACAGACTCTTACTGTTATATATTGTTATGCTTGACAGTCCTTTATTGTCACATTACATATATCTATTCAACAAAAAATATATGTAAATTAGAAATTATTTTTTCTTCTGTGCTCATAAAACTCTAGGCATTAAAAAATTTCTCTAGGATTCAATTAGTATCATAATTGTTACTAGTATAAAACATACAAAACAACATGAATATATAATAAATTGTGATGGTTATCTATAAAATATACACTTTTTTTGAAAATGTAAATATTAATGATATCAGTAGGTCTTTTTCCCCTTAATTAATGATCATTTATCTCTTTATGGGAAATACTTCTTAAGTGAGTCAAGGTTCTGTATAAATTCTCTCTTATTCTTATTTTTAAATAAAATAAATGCCTTTTATTTATGAAATATTTGATATTTATACTTAAAAATTTCTTTACTTAAATACATAGATGGAAATAGAAGAAGTTTAATTATAGAAATATTATGAAATTCTTCAAACTCCTCTAAATTATATGGCAAAATTGTAAATAAAGAGGGAAAGATCTGAAGGCCTACTGCAGGTTTATGAGTTTCCTGAGAATGCTGTGGCAACTTGTTTCAAATTCTTCTTCTGTCCCAATGCCGGTGATGTGGACCTCAGGATTTTTTTATATTCTGTTGCCATCTCTAGGCCACAGATGTCCAACTTTTGTGGCTCAACCAACCCTGATTTATATTGCATTTGGGATTTTGAGCCAGAATAAGTGATTACTATAGTAGCTCAAACACATGAACAGGAAACACTATGCCTTATAAATATCACCATCTTTAAAGCTTAGTTTCCTCATCAATTCATAAGGTGGTTATGAAGATTATCTTATTGTATATATTCAGTACTTAGCACAATGTCTACTATTCAGTGCATATTAGCTGCTATTACCCTTAAGTCACAGGGTCCTAAGTATCTGCCTGCTCCTACCATGGTAGTGTTAAATGATTAACACAAATGTATAAAGAAAACACTAGGTAATCTGATTTATTTCTTGAAACAGAGAAAAATAACCTTTTTGTTTTCACATTATTTTTATATGTTTATTTAATTTTCAAGTTTTAATTAAAAACACAAGATAAAATTTACTGTTAGCAATTTTTAAGTGTACAATTGAACAGTATTAATTGTAGTTACATGTTGTGACTGTAAAACTAGAACCTTTTCATCTTACAAAATAGAAGCTCTATACCAATCAAACAACTCTCCAATTTCCCCACCCCTGGCCACTGGAAATCACCAATCTATTCTCTGTTTCTGTAATTTTGATTACTCTAGATATCTCATATAAGTAGAATCATATGGCATTTTTCTTTTGTGACTGTCTTATTTCACTCAGCTTCCTCAAGTTTCATCTATGTTCCAGCATCTGACATAAACTTATAATTCATTTTTAACAAATAAGAAATGAAATGTCAGCTGAGTGTGGTGGCTCACACCTGTAATCCAAGCACTTTGAAAGCCAAGGTGGGTGGATCCCCTGAGGTCGGGAGTTCAAGACAAGCCTGACCAACATGGTGAAACCTCATCTTTAAAAAATAGAAAAAAATTAAAAAAAAAAGAAAAAAAATAGAAATGTCTAGGTTTTTATAAAATGATGTATATTTGGAAACACTTGTATGGTCATGCTTTAAGTCCACAATGTCCAGTAGAAATATAATGTGAACCACAATTGTGATTCTAAATTTTCCAGTAGACATATTTAAAAAAGTAAAAAGAAACAGGCAAAGTTGATTTTAATAATATACTTGATTTAAACTAATATATCCAAAATACTATAATTTCAACATTTATAAAATTAACTCATTTAAATTAGATGCCTTTATTTGTACTAATTCTTAAAATCCTGTGTGCATTTTACATTTGTAGTATATCTGAATTTGGACTTGCTCACTGTAACATGTGGCTAGTGCTGTACTAGTAGTAGATAACTATTACAGTTTAGATATCTGACCCTTCAAACCTCATTTTGAAATTGGATCCCCAATGTTGGAAGTGAGGCCTAGTGGGAGGCATTTGGATCATGGGGGCAGATTCTTCATAAATGACTATGTGCCCTGTGATGACTGTCAGGTTGGGGACACCACCTGAGACTTGGATCATGTCGGGATCACTACCTGAGACATTGATCACTACTTGCAGAGGTCTGTCCTGCAGACCCTGACTTAGCAACTGGATGAATGAACGCACTTATACACACAGAATACCGTGTCAGGTGGGCTAGGGATGGTCGTCAACTGCTTTCACAGGGCAGTTGCAGCTGACTACTACTTGCTGCTGCTTCTTACATTTATTCAGTGTAGATTTAATAACAAGTTCTAAGTCAACATGCTTGTGGATAATTAACATGCTTAAAAGAGTGGTTTTACGAATGATAAAAGGTTTTGGTTCCAGAGCTTAGAATAAATACTATTAACGGGTAATTCTTCTTTGACTTCCTCTTGAGAAGACCACCCAGCACAAAATTTACATGAGCAAACAAATAAGAGTAGAGACAAAGGAGTTTGGGGTAAACAGACTTATTTGGGGAAGCGTTTATTATCTTGATCTTACTCTATGACTTAAAGTTCTAACATAATAAACTTGCTGCCTTCAGCCCATTCCATTAAAACTCTTCAGACTTTCAAAAGTTTTGAGACTGTAATCTTCTAACTATCCTTCATATTTTTCCAGCCACCCTGAGTGAATCCCAACAGTGCCCTCCTTGTAGTAATAAGTGAATTCTCAGTCTAGTAGTTCCTGCTAGAGGTGGCTGTTAAAAAGGGCCTGGCACCTTCTCCCCCTTGGTTTCTCTCTTGCCATGTGATCTGTCCACACTGGCTATCTATCACCTTGCACCATGAGTGGAAGCAATCAGAGGCCCACACCAAAAGTAGATGCTGGTACCATGCTTCTTGTACAGTCTGCAGAACTGTAAGGCAAGTGAACCCATTTTCTTTGTAAATTACCCAGCCTCAGGTATTCCTTTACAGCAACACAAATGGACTGACAGTGATATACTTTAAATGCTTAAATTCTATGGCTTTCAGGAAAGAGAAAACTACTATAAAGGAAAAATCAAAATACGAATTGATTCATTCTCTTAATAAAAATAGTATCCACATTTAGTGCTATAAAACAGTCAAATACCTGCCTCTGGTAGATAATTTATCAATTTAGTTGCCTCACATATTTAAAAGTACATATCCCTCAAATCATATATTCAATAAAGTATTACTTTTCACTAACAGTTTATAAAACAATTGTATCGATATTCATGTCTTTGTCATCCATAGAATCCTCTCATCATTTTCTGGAAGACATCAAATTCACTATGATCTGAGTTAATGAAGACACACTTTGGATTTGTATCACATGATCTCACTGTAAATTTTATGTCGGCTCACAAAAATAATTAACTTAAGGACAATAGTTCTTAATAGGGTTTGATTGTGTGATATTTTTGCTCCAAGGAGACATTTGAAAAGGTCTGGAGATATTTTTCATCATCACAAATGTTAATCTTGAACTAAATGTGAACTAATACTATATATATTATTTCAAACCAGTAGCCCCATTAAAAATTTCTGATCCATACCTCCATTTCATCTCTGATATCTGTTCAATAGAGTTGGAGAACAGTTTGCTCTCTACTCTTAAAATGCACACATTTGTGGAAATATAACACAGTATGCATAATTACTCATGTCTATTTTTATATCTAGAAATACACAAAGTATTTGTGTTGCCAGGTACATTTGTTTCTTTCCCCCACAACAAGATTTTCTTTTTAAAATATACTTTGAAAGTTCTAGTTGTTGACAAAAAGAGCCAAACTCTGTAAAATATTGGTAGAGATTTATTCTGAGCCAAATATGAGTGACCATGGCCCATAACACAGCCCTGAGGAAACCCTGAGAATATGTGCTCAAGGTAGTCAGGGCACAGCTTGGTTTTATACATTTTATGAAAACCTGAGACATCAATGAAATACATTTAAGATATACATTGGCTTGGTCCAGAAATGTAGAACAACTTCATGTTGGGGCTTCCAGGTTATTTAAGATTTAAACATTTGCTGATTGGCAATTGGTTGAAAGATATTATCAATGTAAAGGAATGTCTAGGCTATGATAAGAAGTTGTGGGAAATCAAAGTTTTATCAGGCAGATGAAGCTTTCAAGTAGCAGCCATCAGAGAGAATAGATTGTAAATGTTTTTTATCTTTATTTATTTATTTATTTTATCAGACTCAAGGTCTGTGCTGATGTTAAATGCCAGTCAACTTTTTCTGAATTCCTAAGGAAAGAGGGCATAATGAGACATGTCCGACCCCCACTTCCTACCATTGTCTGACCCAGTCTTTTAGGTTACATTTGAAGTTCCCTGGCCAAGACAAGGGAGTTTATTCAGATGGTTGAGGGGGGCTTTCACATTTTATTTTGGGGTTACATAATGAAGTACTATGGAGGTGAATCTGGTTGCTTTAGTAAAGAAGGCTAAGTCCTACTGTAAGCCCAGCAAGAACAGTGTCCAAAATTCCAGAACACGGTGAGACAGAGATGCTTAGTCAAGCTCCTATAGATGCTTCACTGGGAGTCATACAAGCATCTGCATTTTAAGATAAATCCAGATCAGAGACAGAGTGGATTATTTTGGAACTAAGTCACCAAGACTAAGAGTAAGAAATGAATGGCAAACAAGGGGGCAGCGATTTAGTTCAACATTAATATTTGTGCTAATGTAATAATAATAATGATTAAGTCATAATAATAATGATTAAAATGTGGGATACCATAAAATAGTTAAAATAGTATTGTGTCATACCACCACAGCATAAATTAGAAAAAAAATTATTTTAAAGTGTCCACCAGGAAAGTAAATCTATAAGGGTGTAAAAATGTGTATAAATATGGAAAGTAAACAGAAATAGAAAAAATCAGAGCAATATTTCAACACACTATTGATTCTATTCTTTTAAAGAATGTCTCCCAGATTCCACTTGTAAGAAGAGCAGGACTAGCTGACAAGTGACCATGGGCCTGAAGCTGTCAGCTGGTGAGACATGGGCATCTTGCCTCAAGGCTGGGATGGAACAACACAATGTAGACAACAGGCATACACATTAGGAAACAAAATAGTCACTTCAGCCACAGCTGACACCTCTGCAAGTAATGCCCACCTGTGCAATTCTCATGGTTATTTCTACCAAACCCACAGTGGTAAAATGTCTCATGGATATTATGTTGAAATTACAGTACACCTCTTGGTTTTTGACTTAGTACAGTAGGCAGCATTTGGCAGCATATTGGAACATATTTGAATGTACTTACATTTCTGTTTCTGTCTCTGTCTGTCTCTTTCTATCTCTGTGTTGTATGTGTGTGTGTGTGTATGAGAGAATGAAATAAGAGACAAAAGTAAAATTTCATGATTAATATATCTATTTAAATGTACATAGAACATCTTTTATAATTTCTCTTGAACTGTTTTCTCTATGATTTGTAAGGTATAATGCTGATGGACTACTGGTTTTCATCCTTTATTAATCAATAAAGAATTTCATATTTAAAAAATGTTATAGTTTTGCTAGATTATTTCATCTGTGACTTTCAAGCTGAGTTCCACCTAGCTAGAGCATTCCTAAAATTGAATTAGACCTAGCCATAGGGTTCCTAAAATGTTCTTCAGTGTAGTATCATTCTGCCACAAATATCTCACTTGATTTTCACAGAAACTTCTAAAGTGATAGTAGCATCCCCACTGACAGGACATTAAAGACAAGAGACCCACACCTAGTGAGATGTAAAGCCAGAACTCAAGCCCTGATCAAGTATTTGTCTTCTCTGTGTTTGCCCTGATGAGATAAATACTGCTGTAGGGAAGAAAAAAATCACATAATAGGGCAACTGAAAATGTGTTTTCAATCATGTCAAACAAACCCTTATCAAAGTATACAGTATTACAAGATTGATTATTTAGCATTCTCTCTATCTCTTCACAAAGCTTATTGGATATTTTCTGCAAACTTATCCAACTTATGCCCTATTTCTGTTTCTCAGGGACATTTATTACAACCTAGGCAGTCAGGGTCACATTGCTGGGGTAGGAAGCAGTTCTCAGTGAAGGTAAAGTCACTTAGGAAAGGAGTAGGGAGGGCTTACAGACTGGAAACATACTTCTGAAAGGAATCTACCTAACAAAGAGCCTCCAATCTAGAAAGATTTTTAATTGCAATAGCTGAAACTACCTTCCTTCCTTCCTTCCTCCCTCCCTCCCTCCATCCCTCCCTTCTTTGGTCTCAGATCGCCTCACTGAAACCTCCTACTCCTGGGCTCAAGCAATCTCCCAAATAGCTGGGGCCACAGGTGTTTGTCACCATGTCCCGCTAATTTTTTATTTCTTATTTTTAATTTTGTAGAAATGGGGTTTCACCATGTTGCCCAGTCTGGTCTCAAATTCCTGGAATCAAGCTATCCACCCACCTAGGCCTCCCAAAGTGCTGGAATTACAGGCATGACCCATTGTGCCCAACCTGAACTATGGAGTTTCTTGCTTAACCCTTTATTGTACTTCACAACAATTATAGTTAATTGAAGAAGGTATCATTAATGATATCACACTCATTGTCTGCCTATTTATTCAATGAAATAACTAAAGGGATAGAATAAACCTTTTGTTAGTTTATTTTATTAAGAATAAATGCATACATACATTTCTCTATGACTATGAATACAAATCCACTGGAATCTTTGACTCTGGAATCAGAACATTATAGCTTTTTCCTCATCAAAGCTTCTTAACACCATATGAAAATGATAATATTTAAAAAAGGAGAAAACTTGTTCTGATATTTAAGGTAATTATGGTATCTCTGAAAGTATTATAGTTAATTGGTAATCTCATATAGAAGACAACACCCAAAATGACATTTCAACATCTAAATATGTGATGTTTCTTATCATTGTTATTGATTTGAAAGTATGACATCTACATACTTTTATTAAACATAAAAAGTATTTTTTCAGCAATAGATCACTTAACTAAAAATATTAAATCCTTTAATAACTCTCTCCTCATCCCTCCTGTTCCCCTACTCTTTCCAGTCTCTAATTGTCTCTGTTCTACTTTTTACTTCTGTGAAATGAGTATTTTTGGCTTCAAAATATTAGTGAGAAAATGTGGTGTTTAACTTTCTGTTTCTGGCTTATTTCACTTAATAAAATGTTCTCCAGTTCTATACATGTTGCTGCAAATGACAGGATTTCATTCATTTTTAGGGCCCAACAGTATTCAATTGGGCATATGCAACACATTTTCTTTCTACATTCATCTGTTTTTGGACACCTAAATTGATTTCATATATTGGCCATTAAAAATAGTGCTGCAATAAACAGGTGCAGATGTTTCTATTTGAAATACTGACTTCCTTTTCTTTGAATAAATATCCAGTAGTGAGATTGCTCAGTGATATGAAAGTTCAATTTGTATTAATAATTTTTTGAGGATGCTGTATACTGTTCTTCATAGTAGCTGCACTAGTTTACATTCCCACTGACAGTATTTGAGCTTCCTTTTCTCTGCATCCTAGCTAGCATTTGCTATTTTTTGTCTTTTTAATAATAGCCTTCCTAAGTGGAGTAAAGTGATGCTTCATTGTGGTTTTAAGTGCATTTCCCTGATGATTAGATATGTTGAACATTTTTTCATATATTTGTTGATCATTTGTATATCTACTTTTAAGAAATGGCTGTTCAGATCCTTTAAATTAGATTATTTGTCTTTTGCTGTTTCTTGAGTTTCTTGCATATTCTGAATATTAGTCGCTTGTCAGATACAATTTGCCATTATACCCATTCTAGAGGTTGTTTCTTCACTGTGTGGAATTTTTCTTTTCTGTGTAGAAGCTCTTTAGTGTGATACAGTCCCACTTGTCTATTTTTTCTTTTGTTGCCTGAGCTTTTGTGGTCTTACCAAAAAACTTTGCCTAGACCAATGTCCTGAAGTGGTTCTTCTATGTTCTCCTCTAGTAGTTGGTATAGTTATGGGTATTTCATTTAAGTCTTTAATCAATTTTGAGTTGATTCTTGTAGAAGGTGAAAGACAAGGATCAAATTTTATTCTCTGCATATGAGTATCCAGCTTTCCCAGTATCATTTGTGGAAGAGATCATCCTTTCCCCATTGCATGTTCTTGACACCTTTGTCAAAAACCAGTTGGCTGTAAATATATGGATTTGTTTCTCTGTTCTGTTCTATTAATCAATTTTTCTATCTTTTTTTGTTGTTGTTTTTACTGTTATTTTTGTTTTTAATACCAATAACATGCTGTTTTGGTTACCATGGCTTTGTAGTGTATTTTGAAGTCAGGTATAGTATGATGTCTCCAGCTTTGTTTCTTTTGCTCAGGATTGCCTTGGCTATTCAAGGTCATTGTGATTCCATAAAAATTTTAGAATTTTTTTCCATTTCTGTAAAGAATGTCATTTTTTAAATAGGGATTGTACTGAATCTTTAGATTGCTTTGAGTAGTGTGGTCATTTTAACAATGTTAATTCTTTTGATCCATGGGATGTCTTTCTATGTTTTCATGTCCTCTTCCAATTCTTTCATCAACATTTTATAATTTTAATTGTAGAGATATCTTACCTCTTTGGCTAAATTTATTTTTAAGTTTTTTTTTTTTAAGACATTACAAGTGGAATTATTTTCTTGATTTTTTTCAACTAGTTTCTTATTGTTGTTTAGAAACACTATTAATTTTTCTGTTTATTTTTTGTATCCTACAACTTCACTAAATTTGTTTATAAACTGTGGGAATTCTCTTATGAACTCTTTAGGTTTTTCTATGCATAGGATTATGCCGTATGTAAAGAGAGACAATTTGACTTCCTTTTTTTCCAATGTGGGTGCCATTTGTTTCTTTCTCTTGCTCAATTGCTCCAGTTAGGACGTCCAGGATGATGTTGAGTAAGAGTGTTGAAAGCTGACTCTCTTGTCTTCTTCCATTTCTGAGAGAAAAGCCTTTCAGTTTTTTTTTTTCCCATTCAATGTATGTTAGCTGTGGGCTTGCCATCTATAGCTTTTGTTGTGCTAGGGTATGTTCATTCCATATCTAATCTGTTGATAGTTTTTATCATGAGAAAATTTTGTTAAAAGCTTTATCTGGATCTTTTAGCTCTTTATTCTGTTGACATAATGTATCACATTTATTGCTTTGTGTATGTCAAAGCACCCTTGTATCACTAGGATAAATCCTACTTGATCATGACATAGCATCTTTTTGATGTGCTGTTCAGTTTGGTTTGTTAATATTTTGTTGGGATTTTTGCCTTTATGTTCATTAGGGTTGTTGTTCTGTAGTTTTCCTTGTTTATTGTGCCTTTGGTTTTGGAATCAGGGTAATTCTAACCTTATAAAATGAGATAGGAAGAATTGCCTCCTCATCTATTTCTTGGGGTAGCTTGAGAATTTCTGTTAGTTGTTTCAAAACTTCGTAGATTCAGTGGTGAAGTTATCAGTACTGGACTTTTCTTTGCTGGGAAACTTTTTGTTACTGATTTTGTCTTATTACTTGATATTGATCTTTTCAGGTTTCTATTTCTTCTTGGTTCAACCTTGGCAGATTGTATGTGTCCAGGAATTTATTTGTTTTCTCTAGGTTTTCTAGTTGTTCTCTAATGATCCTTTATATTTCTGTGGTATGATTTATAATATCTGTCTCGTTTTTGTTTCTGATTTTATTTATTTGGCTCTTGTCTGTCTTTTGAAAGATAGTTGAGCAAGTGGTTTTTAAAATGTTGTTTATGTTCTTTTAAAAAAACAATTTTTTTGTTTTATTGATTCTTTAATCTGTATTTTGTTTAGCTCTACTCTGATTTTTATTTATTTTTTACTTGTATTCGTTATGGGTTTGGTTTGTTCTTGATTTTATAGATCCTTGAGATGCATCATTATGTTGTTTAAATATTTAAATATTTAGACATATTTAAAAATATATATTTTTTATGTAGGATATTTGTTGCTATAAACTACCCTACTAGTACTTCTTATGCTATATCCTATAGGTTTTGGTATGTTGTGTATCTATTTTAATTTATTTCAATAAATCCTTTCATTTTTTTTAAATCCATGCATTGATCATTCAGGAGAATATATATATATATATTTTTTAAGATGCAGTCTTTCTCTGTCACCCAGGCTGGAATATAGTACACCATCATGACTCATTGCAACCTCTACCTCCTGGGTTGAAGCAGTCTTCCTACCTTAGTCTCCCAAGTAGCTAGGACAACACATGTGCACTGCCACAACTAGCTAATTATTTTGATTTAAAAAAATTATTGAGACATTTTTGTGTCCTAACATATGATCTATCCTGGAGAATGTTCCATATGCTGATAAGAAGAACACATATTCTGCAGCTGTTGGGTCAAATGTTTATTACATGTCATATATACATACATACATGTATAAACATTAGACCATATATATACATACATACATATATATAACATTAGACCATATATATACATTAGACCATATATACACATATGTATATATGTATGTATGTATATATGACATGTAAAAAAATTAGACCATATATATACATACATATATATATGTATGCATGTATGTATGTACATGTATGGTCTAACTTGCAGTTTAACTTCAACATTTCTTTGTTGATTTTCTGTCTAGATATTCTTTCCAATGCTGAGGGTAGAGTGTTCAAAGTCCCCAACTATTATTGAACTGGAGTCTCTCTCTCTCCCTTTAGTTCTAATAATATTTGCCTTATATCTGCAGATGCTTTTATGCTGGCTACATATATAATTCTTATAGCCTCTTGCTGAATTGATGGTTTATCATTATATTATAATAATAATATATATTATCATAAATATGTAACTTTTTTTTCATCTCTTTACTTATACTCTATGTGTGTCTTTAAAGGTGAAGTTAGTTTATTGAAGGCCAAATACAGTTGGGTTTTGTTTTTTTGTTCATTCAGTCTATATATTTTAATTGGAAAGTTTAAACTATTTACATTTAAAATTATTATTGACAGATGAGGACTTACTCCTGTCATTTTGTTCACGGTTTTCTGATTGTTTTGTGTATCTTTTTTTTTCTTTCTTCCTCTCTTGTTGTTTATCTTTACAGTTTGCTGGTTTTCTGTGGTGATAACTTTTTATTCCCTTCTCTTTTTTATTTGTGTGTCTGCTCTATCACTAATTTTTATGCTTTCTTGTGATTATAGGATGCTGGATATGGTCTATTAACTTTTAGATTTAAAAATTCCTCAAGTATTTCTTGTAGAACTGGTCTAGTAGTTATGAATTTCCTCATTTTTTTGCTCTTGAGGAAAGGCTTTATTTATATTTTATTTCTGAAGGGTAGCTTCAATGGATATAGTATTTTTGGTTGCCAGTTATTTTCTTTCAACACATTATATCATCCTATTCTCTCTGGGTCTGTTAGGTGTCTGCTGAGAAATCTGTTGTTAGTTTGATGAAGATTCCCTTGCATGTGACTTAATTTGTTGTTGTTGTTGCTGTTTTCATAATTCTCTTTTTGTCTTTTACTTTTGACAGGTTTGACTATAATGTGACATGGAGATATTTTAAATTGTATGTATGTGGACATCTCTGAGCTTCCTGTATCTGAAGTCTAAATCTCTGGCTAGGCTTGGGAGATTTTAATCTATTATTTTGCTAAATAAGTTATCTATCCATTTTGTTTTCCCTTCACCTTCTGGGGAATGAAAATTCAAATACTTAGTTGCTTTAATGTCCCACTATCGTGTAGGCTTTGTATAGTCTCTTTTATTCTTTTTTTTTTGCATTCTGAATGGGTTATTTCAACAGACCTATCTTCAAGTTCAAGAATCCTTCCTTCTGCTCGAAATCTAATCTATTGATGAAGCACTTGATTGTAATTTGTATTGTACTGTATTGTAGTTGATTTGTATTTGTATTTATATTCATTTAATTATTCAGTTCTAGTACATCTATTTGGTTCTTTTCTAATTATATCTATCTGTTGCATTTCTCATTCAGATCATGATTTTTTTTTTTTTAGTTTCTTTGTATTGTTTATCTGTGTTATCTTGTATTTAACAAAGTTTCCTTAATATTGTTATTTTGAATTATTTTTCAGGCATATACATTTCCTTTATTTTGAGGGTCTGTTACTGAAAAATTATAGTGTTCCTTTTGAGGTTTCAAGTTTTCTTGCTTGATGTTGTTTGTGTTTCTACATTGATATCTGCACATCTAGTATAAACACTTCCAATTTTATGAAGTAGATTTCATATGAAAAGCCTTTTTTTCTGTAGACGTTATCTATAGTGTCCATTGTGTATGGTACTTTGGCTTTGGTTCTGAGTCAGTGCAGTAGTTCACTCACCATGTGATTTCTTCAGCTATAGTTAATGTCAGCAGTGTCTGCAAGTTCTTCAGTATCTTAGATTGCAGTTGTTTGTGAAGGCTGTGGTACAGCTCTTCTAGGGACTGGCATGCTGGAATGCCTGGTCCCTGAACCCATGGGGTGCATGCAGAATCACCAGTGGTTGGTATTGGTGGGCCCAGGGTAGGTCAGTCCTCAGGATACTGGTCAGTGCATGAAGGCATATGGCAGTTTTGATACTGACAGGTATGCGTTTATTCATCAGTTTTGGTGGCAGGTTCTGTGGTGATAACTTTTTATTACCTTCTCTTTCTTGTGTATCTGCTCTATCATTAATTTTTATGCTTTCTTGTGATTACAGGATGCTGTATATGGTCTGTTCACTTGCAGTTCTAGTGAATTTTATGAATTTCTGGACAATGACTACTCTCAAAAATGCATGTTCATACCAGGAGTTGTGGTAGTGACCATGGATATGCCAGTCCTTGAGCTTCTGGAATGGCATACTAGGGCCCTGGACAGGCTGACACTTGGACTGGTCTTTGAGCCCCTGGGTGGCACACATGGGCCCTGGATGGGCTGGTCCTTGGGCTCCCAAACAGTGCACATGGGTGCTGGGAGTGGGTCCTGATTGAGCCAATTCTTGGACCTCTGGGTGCCACATGCAGGGGTTGAGGGGGTTCTGTGGCATAATGAGGAGATCAGGCAGACCTGACTTTGAGCCCCCAGGCAGCATGCATTGATGCATGGCAACCTCCTAGCTGGAAGGAGTGAGGTTGTTGTAGTTGGCAGTGAGACTAGGCATATGGCTCTCAGGATCTGGGGAGCATGTGCTTTGGCTCCTTATGTCCTGAAGGCAACTTCCCTGATGTGTGGGTCTGCATGTTCTCTGGGGTATAGGATGCTGGGTGGGTAAGGTGCCAGAACTGTGGCTGTACTGAAGGGCCCAGCTGGTGTTGTGACACTATAGCCCTCTGGGTGGTTTTGGTAAATGTTGGCAGCACTCCAAAGATATGGAGATGCAGGGGTTATTGGACCCCAGAGCAGAATGTACTCTGGTCATGTCTCCACTCTTAAAATAGCACTGTGCTGCAGTAGCTTGGGTTCTGGAAGGTATTGGAAGCCCAGTATGAATTTTCTGTCTGGAACAATGTGGTTGTGTAGACTCCAAGTGTTCACTTTATTAGGCTCAGAGACTATGAGGGCAGAGGGCTCTCCTGTAGTAAGGATTAAAAGTGTCTATGATGGGAATATGACTGCTGGGGAATCTCCTTACCTTTTCCTCACAACGTGTAGTTCCCTGTGGCATTGAGCTGATCCTCCTGACTGTGTCACTTCCCTCTCTTTGATGCCATCTTGAGTTTCCATGTTTTGGGGTGGATATGGTTGGATGTTGGCAGGACCCAGAGATGTGGTGATGCAGGAGTTATTGGGCCTGTATTTTTGTCACTTCCTTGCTGAATTCATATTCTCCCCTAAATGCTCTATTTGATATATAGTTATCTACTTGCTGTTTGGTTCTTCTTTTTGGAAAACGTGAGTACTGAGTATTCTAGTCAGCTATCTTGATGACATCTCTTAATTATTTTTCTACTGGCATAACTCATATTCCTATTCATAAAATGGGACACTTTTTAAAGAATAATTGGTTTGCTGCCCAATTAATTAGTGTAAAAATACGATATACCTAGCACAGCTTTGGCACTTACTAAATTTTCTTCTATGATAGAAATGTTTATGTCAAAAGAAGATAGCTTATAAAATTATAATTAATGTCACTCTTTTAATAGTGTATAAAAATGAGGAGCAAAAATAAATAACACAAAATTTATAATCAATATTTAATATAAAGTTTAACCGTAGCCATTTTTTAGTTGTACGATCTCTCAACTTCAGTTTCTTTATATTTTAAAGGAGAAAAATAAAACCTACCACTAGAATCAGATAATATATGCCTGAGTGTTGTGAAACTTTAGGCACTATATGAATGAAAGCTATTATCATTACTTCCATAGCTTATAGGCTAGTATTCCCCTAAATGTTAAAGGCTCCTGTGTAAAGGATGCCATAACCTAAACTCTGAGGGCTACTGCAAACCTACTCCTAAACTTCCCCTTTAACAGAAATGAGAATTTATTACAGTGAAGGAGAAAATGTTCTATAAGAGCATAGAAGACAGAATTTAGATTTAAAAAAAGTTTTTACCTTAAGGAGAGAATGTTCTATAAGAGCATGGAAGAGAGAGTTTAGATTTAAAAAATGTTTTTACCTTAACATTTTCTTTGGTGATAAGTTAGAGCCACATGTAAGAGTTCAGGTGTGTTTCAAAGTACAATAATTTGGATTTGCAATTAATTTGATGAGACCATTGTCTCCTAAAAAGCCATGTGTACCATTTAAAAATAACTCCATTCTCTACCACACTTCATTGACTTAAATGCTGCATTTTGCAGACTGTTTCATACAAGGAAGGTGAAATGACAATGTTGCAACAGAGAAGAGCCTGCTGAGAAGCAATATGATTAACTCCTCCTTGAGATACTGATGGATAGATGGTAGGGGATGTAAGGATTAGCCATAAGTATTAATCATGTGTGGTAATGTGACTGATTGTTATTACTTCATACACTAGGTGGCTAGGAATGCAGCCAGTTCAATAAAATTATTTTAATTTCCTTTTCATCATGGTCATTTTTCTTGTGTCTCTTTTCTTCCTTTGATGTTCTTGAATTGAGAAAGAAAAGGCCTTCTTTTCATTTCACTGTAAGTGACCCATGATTGGGGTTCACTAAGGAAAAAAAATGACTGTGCTGTACAAAGCATGTTACTTTGGGTGAGAAGACTCTGCAAGGCTGGCTCTGAACCATGAGAACAATTGGCCAAGTTGACTCCCCTCCCTTTTCCACCTTTGTTCCATAATCTTATTGCTAAGGAGGGGTAAAGAAATTCAAAAATTAATCTTCTCCTTGTACAGTAAATATGTTTATATATTACTGTATATTTTTGATGTATAGAAATTCCTCCAGAAATAAAAAAGAGAACTTGTAAATGTGGAACCGATCATATGGTTTGCTATTTGAAGTATCCCCATTTCAATTTTGCAGGAAGTGTAACACAACTAATAAAATGTGGCTTCAAGTGAAGTGTTGAATATTCTGGACTAAAGTTATGTTAAAGACAATGTTTGGCCTTGAAGAATCTCAGGAATCCTAAACTGCAAGGGATGTTATTTTGTTTCTGCAGAGTTCAGTGTTGCTTTCCTGAATTATAAAACCATTCTGGTGAAAATGACTTTAAGTGGAGAAACATTAATGAAACTATTTCATTGATGAATGAAATACCATCTGTAAATGACTAGGTGTTTTGGCTAGTATAAAGCAAAAACACATTCGAAGCCAGAATTTTATTATACAGTTTGTTTATAGAGTTATAATTTAAATATTAAACATTTATTGCATATATACACAAATACAAAATGATTGGAAGTGCTTTTTACAAAAACTGCAATAAAAAAGAAACCTAAATGTAATAGTATAATATATTTGATCATAAATAGTTGTTTTGGTAGCTAATATTAGGTTTAAATGACGTTTTTTCCCTATTGACTATTGCTGTGAATCTGGGATTTGAAATATTTTAAAAGGAGCTCTCAAACAGTGTTGTCCATTTTCACATATAGGGAAAAAATAATCCTTTTGATTATTAAACTTTCCAGGCACCGATAGTGAGAGATTAACTAAAACAATATTTTGTTCCCTGCTATAATGGTGAGTACAAAGCATTAAATATAATATTAATTCAACACAGTATCTACATGCTAAGTTACTTAGATCCATCAGTAGGCCCTTTGGAATTGATAGATTACTGCATTATCATTTAATTCAGTTTTGTTTTAAAGGCATAGCATTCACCTTCATTTTAGTTAATTGTATATAAGGAGAGAAATTGTTCCAGGAAAATGAATAATTTAGAAAATAATTCTTGTTAATTATTAAAAATTATTTTCTTAAAGAATCTATACATAATATTGCATATACTCTTAAAAGTATCTTCAATGTAACAGAAAAGAATTAAGGGAGAAGAAAAATTCAATTATTTGTGATTTGGGGATTTTACTTTTCCTTTAAAATAACAATGATTATGTCAGTTCTGTTTATGGCTTTAGTTTTTTCTCAGAACAATTTTCAAATACAAAACCAACTCTGCTCAGAGGGAGAATTACTGAAAATCAATTGCAATTGTATTTGTGGTACTTAAAATTATACCCACCCACTATTTCTGCTCAATTATACCACACTCAAATAATTTGTTAAATATCTTTGTGTCATAGAGTCGATATACAGCAATGAATGCTACCTGTGTATTCATGCAATTTTATAAAACAACATAAAGTTCTTTCTTTGATGAAGACTGAATTTGAAACTCTTGAAATGCATACTAAATTACTCTAATAGGACACAAATGGATCTTATATAATGTAATTTTTTACTTTAGAACATTTTAGAGTTATAAAATTACTGTGCAGATAGCACAGACAGCTATTGTATATACCAGACCCAGCTTCCTCTGTTACTAACATCTCATGTTAGTATGGTATATTTGTCACTATTACTGAATGCATATTGACATATTATTAAATTTCATACTTTATTCATATTTCCTCAGGTTATCTCTAAAATCCTTTTTCTATTCCAGGATCCCATTCAGAATACCACACTGCATTCAGTAGTCAAGTCTCCTTAGGCTCATCCTGGTTGAGACAGTTTCTCAGACTTTTCTTACTTTTGATACCATTGAGAATTTCAAGAATTATTGGTGAGATGTTTTGTAGAATACCCCTCAAATTAAATATGTTTGATGTTTTTGTCATGATTTGACTGGGATTATAGCTTTTGGGGAGGAATACCATAAAAGTAACCTCCCTGCTATGGTCTGAATGTCTCCCTCCAAATTCACGTGCTGGAAACTTGATCCCCAATGTAGCAGTGCTGGAAGATGATGCCTTTTGGGAGGTGTTTAGGTCATGAGGGCTCTGCCCTTTTGAATGAATTCATGCTTCTTTAAAAAGCAATAGTAGTTAGGTTCTCTCTCTTCTGCTATGTGAGGACATTTCTGTTTTGTTTTTATTTAAATAAGTTACCAATTCTCAGGTATTCTGTTACAGTTGCCCAAGATGAAGTAAGGCTGTGCCATTCTGATGACATTGTATCAAGCGTATATACTATCAGCATGACTTGTCACTGTAAATGTTAACCTTGCTCACCTAGCCGCAGTAGTGTTTGTCACGTTTTTCTGTAGTAAGGTTACTCTTTTGTTTCCTTTATGTATTCTACTCATTGAAAGAAATTTACTATGTACAACCTACAGTTAAGGAGTGGGGATTGTGCTCCATCTCCTTTAGGGTGGAGTATCTATATAAATTATTTGAAATTCTTCTGAACAAGAGATTTGTCTCTTCTCTTCATCTACTTATTTAGTAATAACTTGTACATATCAGTATGAACTGGTGGTTACTTATTTTATACTTTAGGTTATAATACAATATTACTTCTTGAATTTATTTATTTTGCTCAAATTGCTCCAGCATTGGCCATTGGGAGGTCCTTCAGCTGGTTCCTGTATCCCTGTTGCATATCCCATCATTCTGTGTTTGTTTGTTTGTTTTGTTTTCCTATGTTTTTCTTTTATGCTTTCTTATTTTCTGGAACTACGATGCTCTAGGCTTTTCTTGCACATTTTCTGTCCTTTCCTTGAATCAGGCATTCTTACAAGGAGATCTGGAAGCAACCTCAAAAGTCACTCAAAATACGGACATAAACCTTCTTTTACTGAGCTTTAAACTATTTCTCTAATAAATATCTTATTTCTACATTCAAATATCTGAAGTTAAGGAACTGCCATAATACAAACTGAAAAAGTTTGACCAAAATTCACTATCATTCGTGTTAAAAATGTTTTATTTCCCAATTTTGAAGTGACAGTTACACAAAATAATTTATACAAACACACAGGAAAGCAAAATCTGTGATCTTTCCTGTATCTAGTAGATTTGTGCTGATAAGACTTTATTATTCAAAAGTGTATAATGAGCACCCACTGAACCAGTCTCTATGATCTTCATCAACTCTTGTAAACATTAGTATTTATCTGTAATGTAGTCAACGAATAATAAGAGTACAGTGAATTATTATGGAAGATGGGAGTAGGAGGGATCTGTTACATTGGCTTCAGTAGGATTTGGCTGTTACTGAATTAACTAAAGTTACATGTATGTTAAGCAAAGCTCTGTAATATCTAAAAGAGCAAGATATATGATAAGTTTATATGATAGCTTTATAAGTTATTACTCAAAGCTGATCTTTAAGGAAAATAAACTAAAATATTTTCAATACTATGCTGGGATCAGTGGCCAGGATGATTGACAAAGTATACTGAATAGGCCTATATTATTGCTATATTTATTTTATGACTAATACCAGTCAATAATTAATAATACAAGCACTATTCATAATTCAATTAGATTAAATGTAACACATTAAACTATACGTTTGTATATAATGTAGATTAAGTGCCTAAATAAGGCTGTGTGGTTGATATTTGCTTCAAAGGTAAGGAAATGGAGGTTGTGAGAGTGTAGCTAACTTAACCAAATATCACACACAGAGTAAAAATGAAGTTGTCTTTTAACACAAGGATTTCTGATCTATATTTTTAATTGCTAGACTACACCATCTCATTGAAAATGATTTGATTGGGGGCCAAAAATGTCAAATCACTCATTTGTAGCCAAGAGTAAAAATCTGTCTGACTACATTATGAAAAGCCTAAGAATTTTATATTAAGATATAGAGTGCATTGCTATTACAGAAATATAAGTATATGCATACATATATACAGGTAAATATACAGAGATGGGGAGTGATAAATAGTAAATTTAGATTTAATTTTCTACTAAATTAGTAATTGGACACATAGCATATAGAGATTTTACTAATCATATGGATTTCAGCAGGTAGATTTTCACTATGGTTATTATGATTTTCCTTTATCACCGTTGAAAACTCAGATAGATAAAAGAAAAAAAATAAGGGCAGACTAATATAGATGAGAAATTACTCATGTTGCAGAAACATTGTACATTTGCTTCTGGCATAAATTGAGGGAAGAGACCATATATTTATGTCACAACATAATGGCACACTGTAGGCTATTTTTATATGCATTCTAATTCTAGACTAATTTGTCAATTGTCAGTAAATTCAGCATCTTCCACATCCGGATAAATATAGATTTCTTTCTCGGTTGACGGTAAATACATTGCAGCTGCTTTATGGCAGGTGGCAGATAGATGGAGGTGTTAAGGTGACTTTCTTGCTGACTGTCATGTAGTAAGATCAGGCATGCTATGGAATACGTATTTGGAATGTGTTTGAAAATGAGACAAGAGTTTGGGGTTAACTCACCATCATCATTATGATTCTTCTTTTGGCCACTGTGGTTTCTTGAATCGTGGTAAGTTAATTAGGACCAGGATGACTCAGTCCAGAACAAGGAGCTGCAGAAATCAGCTCCCAGTTTTGATAAGTCTGTGTTTTCATTACCTTTACTTTGATCGTCGATTCATCTTAAATCCTTTTGGAACAAGATAGGAAACAAAGAAGTGACTAAATAAGTAAGTGCATAACACAAACTTTGATCCGTAGCCATCTTTGACCCATTGCATAATGAACACTAATGGGTCATCTCAAAAATGCTATAAAAAGCAATCAGGTAAAAAATTAGTGCATGTTTAAAAAGAAGAAGAAAGAAAACACTAACTTTTGACCAACAGAGTCCTAACTGTTATATTCAAATAAAAAATAGCATTATAAAGGATATTAATTGGAGGAGTTCAATAATTTATGCATAAAGTTAAAAATAATGCATATAGTGGTCCACTGGTTCTCCAAGTGTGGCAGGCATAGTCCTGATCAGCATCAGTAATCCTCAGGAACTTGTTTAAAATGCAACTTTTTGAGCCCCAGTTCCCAATCACCGAATCTGAAACTCTAAGAATGGAGCCCAACAATCTGTATTTCAACAAACTCTTTATAAAATTTTATATGAGAATCACCAGTAAAATTTTATTCCATTAAAATTCTTGAAAATAGAGAAAGGACCCTGGATTCATTTAAAAGGAACAACAAAATGAGCTTGCAATGGACTGCTGCCTCCAAACTCAGTTATTTATAGATATATTCAATGACTTGGATTTTTTTGTTGTTTTTGTTAAGTAATTTGTCCAACATATTGGATAAAAGGACTTTCCAGCTTTTCAGAAGTAATTTCAGGACATTTTCCTGATAGACTTCATTTATTTCAGATATGCAAAAACTGTTAAGGTGATCCAGATGAACATGTAAAGCACTAACAACTGACCTTTCTAATTTTACATTGCTGAGGTGAAGGGCTCAGGAATATAGAACCTCCGGGTTGTGTTTGGTGGGCTGATTCTAACAGAATTTTATTCAATGAATACTATTAAAGGGTGACTATGAGGAAAATAATGAAGCTGATGATGTGGAAAAATACATGAACTATGGCTCTTAATTTCAAATTACTTACCATTTTTATTTACTTAAGGAAGATATTGAAAAAGATAGATTTTACTATCAAGTATTCACATACATATAAATTATCCATTTTGTGCTGACAGTTTCTAAAATTAGAGCTCCAGTTATTTTAGATACCTACACGAGATAAAGCTACACAGTGATAACTGGTCTCTGATGAGTCTCCTTATGAATACAACTTTATGACTTTCTCTGGTAATTTGTCAATTGCTGAGGCACAGAATTTAGTATAAATTATTTATTATGGTAATATAATATTATGATTTATTATAGTAAAGAATAGCTTTAAAGGCAAATTTGTCTACAATAAAGCAGAAGGTCGTGAATACTCACACTCATACCTGAAACGTGTTTTTGATATGACATTTTAAAAGCATCAAATACAGGAGCAAAAAGAAATGAGTTTGGCATCAAGGAATAACATTCTTTATCCTTATATTTGAAACTAGATAGTTGGGAGATCTAGAAGAGAAAATGAAGTGTCAGAATTTCTCAAGTAGTAATGAACATCTTTTCAAAAGGAGGAAGTAAAGCAGGTCACTACAGTGCATGGATAACTAAACAGACTTGTAGGGACAATGTAGCTTAAGCAGGAAGTTAGGTATGATGATTTGGGAATAAATTAAAATACAAATGTAGTCAAACATATCTGGAAAATGAAAACAGTTCATTTTTATTTAACATACATAAAAAAGTGATGCTAGAACTAAAACAGAAACTCTCATAATGAATTCATTAAAACTCTGATGATGATTAGAAACAACTTATTGGAAGTGGGCCAGGATAAATTTGCAATGTTATAATCTAAACTAAGAATAAAAAAAATTTGTGACATATACATTCAACTGGTGCCTGACTACTTGTGTTATAGTAAATTCATGAAAAACTTCAAACTCAAGGCAAAATTAACTACTATTTTGGCTTGTGGAAGTATCTTGATGGAGAGAAGAAAGTAGGGCCTCTATTTAAAGGCAGTAACAACAAATTTATACCAATGAAAGATCTGTGGTATTAATTATAGGTCAGTGATTAGTATCAATTATTTACACATTTCAATTTACAACAGGGGTCAATGCAATTTCCAACATAGGAAAATATTGGTATGGGATCAATGTATACATTGCCTCTAATCAATTCTCTTTAAGTTAATCTATACATGAACTACAGAATTATTGACAATTTGAGTATAAAATTCATGTGAAAATGTTCACATGTAAGTAGAACCAGGACTTGTTATGGCACACAGTAAAATAGGAAAACTTCAAAATTCTGTCAGTACAAATGCATCAAAATTCTGAATAAAAGACATTCAAAAATACATTTTTACACCTGTTAATCTTGGAAATAAAAAAAAGGAACACAGTATCTAGGTTCCAGAAACAGAGAAAAGAACCAGCAAATTGAAAACCAGAGCCTAATTGCAGGAGTTGGCGCTTCCGTAACTTTGCGGTAGGCAGTGTAAGGAAAGGGAAAGTGTTGTCCTGGCAACCAACTGGATTTGGTTTTAATGTCTAAACTGAGACAAGATGCAAGGCTTTGTTGGATTATAAGAGTGAAATCTAAGCAAAGATCCCTACATAAACCAGAATCTCTGAAGAGCTGCACATTACGTAAAATGTGAGTTTGAAAAAATAAAATACCTGCAGGTACAGAAAGTGACAAAGAAGTTTTCTACCTCTGTCTGAGTTTTGAGGGAAACAGAAAGGTTCTCCAAACTGTGATTTTTAACATAATAAGTGATGCCAAAGTAGTTGACATGTGTGAGTTGATAGAAGAAACAAATGAAAAAGTGCTTCCAAAGACTATCTCACCCTAGGTTAAACAAGATACCTCAGTTAACTTCCTACTGAAGTTCAGGTAGTTGGGGCTCAGAAAATGATATGCCCAAATCAAGGCCTCAGAAGCAGCCTCAAAACTAAAGTTTTACTCTGACTTTGCCCTGCCCACCTGTTCCTAACTCCCCATTCTCCCCTGTGGGTAGCCATGGAAACTGGAATCCTTCTTTCCTATAGATACCAGAAACCCTTTACCTCAAAGCCAGCCATAAAGCCTAAAAAATATTACTCAAACCTTTTCCTACCTTTCTGTATAAGAGCTGGCCATAAAGAAATTCCTTGACCTTCCTTGTCTGATAGTAGGTCGTAAGATTTCCTCATTCCAGAGAGGATTCTGAGAGATACATGGGAGGAAGAAATGTTACAAGAGAGAAGGCAAGAAGAATCTGAACACACAGAACTTGCTAGGTTTCCCCACTGTCATTAGATCTGCATTAGATCATACCGTTTTTTGTCCAATCACATTTCTACATGACTGTCCATGCTTCATTGAATTTAAGCATAAAAATGAATAGTTCACTCCTGGGTCTCAGGGTCTTCATTCTGAAGGCTCCCACATCATGTAAAACTGAGATCAAATAAATTTGTTATTCTTTTATCTTGTTAGCTAGTCTTTGTTATAGGAGTGTTAGACAAGACCATTATGATGAGGAGGAGAGGAATAAATCTTTTTCTCCCCCTACAAGGTCATTGTTCAAAATTACAGGGCACCTTGGGGAAAAAATCTCCTGGGATTGTCACTCCACAAAACCAACAGGAGCATTAAGTGCCGAAAAGGTCACAGACACAACTAAAATAAGTATATTTATTTAAATAAACAAACACCGATTTAAATAAAAGTGTAGTAGTCATTAATCTGACATGTAAATATAAGAATTAAAAATACAATACATGGCAAGTCTATGTGAAAAACATCAGGTAAATTTAAAAATAGATATTATATGCATAACTTGAATGAATTATTTCCTTATTGGTCCTATTTATTTAAATAAAAGCGTAGAGGAAGAAGCAAACATCTGGATGAAAAAGAAACCACAAACCAGGGACTAAGTAATATGTGCAACTACAATGAGTAATAGAAACAGTGCAATTTCTCCTTCTTTTTCTTTCTCCATGATTCACATTTTCTTAGAAGAAGAAAATGTTAAAATATCTAAAACTGTGATTAAATTCTCATGCTAAACCAGATTCAGTTTGAGTTACAATGTAGCTGTTTTCAAAGTAACTCAATATCATTTCTGGAAATAATAAAATAGTCAATAAAATTAAACAACTCAAAGGAGGTCTTGATTTTGTTTGTTTTTAATTTTTATGAGCACACGACAGAGAACAGTATGGAGGTTCCTCAAACAACTGAGCATAGAGCTGCCATATGATCCAACAATGCCACTGCCAGGTATATACCCCAAAGAAAGGAAATCAGTATATTGAAGAACTATCTGCATTCCCATGTTTATTCATAAGAGCCAAGATTTGGAAGCAACCTAAGTTTCCACTAACAGGTGAATGGATAATGTAAATGTGATACATACTCACAATACAGTACTATTCTATCATAAAAAAATGAATGAGATCCTGTCATTTGCAGCAATGAATGGAACTGAAGACATTATGTTAAGTGAAAGCCAGGCACAGAAAGACAAACTTCTTTTCTTTTTTATGGGGGACAAGGTCTTGCTCTGTTACCAGATTGAAGAGCAATGGCATAATCATTGTTTGTTCACTGCAGCATCTAACTTGTGGGCTCAAGCAAACCTTGGCTTCCTAAGTAGCTTAGGACTACAGGTATGTGTCATTATGCCTGGCTAACTTTTTAATAGTTTTTAGAGACAGGATCTCACGATGTTGCCCAGACTGATCTTGAACTCCTGGCATCAAGCAATCCAAAGAGATCTTGTGATAGGCAGATTAGACATAGATGAAGAGATAATTAATGAACTGAAAGTTAGAGCTGACAGAATTTTCCAAAAGGCAGTACGAAGAGATAAGTAGATGATTAGTATCAAAATAGTTAATATATGTGGAAAGTGAAATAAGAAAATCCAAAATATATCAAAAATATGTTACAGTAAGAGAGCCTGGAAGTAAACAAATATATAATATCTATTTCCAAACTGGAAAAAAATGTAGAATAGTTGTGTTACATCATACTTTATGTAAATTATACAATACGCTTATGCAATTGTGTATTCGTAGATTACCTTCAAAAGCAATGTACTAGATAATCAAGATGCTGGTGAGAGTGATTGCCTCTGCGACGGGGTCTGTGAGTCAAGAGTAGAAAATAATTTCACTTTTGTATTTATTATAGTTTTATTTCTATTCACCTGTACAAATTATGTTTTAGAAAAGAATATTTTTCACTGCAACAAATTTATTGATGAAAATAAGGACTAAAATAAACTGAAGACAAGAAGATAAAACCATCAATACAGTTGTATAAAATATGCATGTATTGTTTTTCTAGTAATGAAAAATTTGGTTTTAAGCCTTTTGTTATTCAATCGAGGAGGAACATCCAACCATTTCTATGATTCTTAATTTTCAAAGACAAAAGCAGACTAGTAGCTCTGAAGAAGACTGACTACTATGTGTTGAAATAAGAAAGATGTCTTCTGGGAATCCTCAAATTAAGACTGGAAAGTGCAATTATTAAATGTACTTGTATCTCCCCATAAAGTGGAAGCCAGGAAATAGTCTTTTCAGTGACAACACTAAGGATCTAAATACACAGTCTTCATGTCTTTGTATATTTATTAATTACATTTTAATTAAATATGTACTATATCCAAGCCCTGCAAATATATTGGCTAGAGTGATTCATGTTATCTTAAGATAGAGGAAAAAACAGACATAGAAGTCAACAATTACAAAACAATATGATAATTAACATGACAGAGGATATTCACAAAGCACAACAGGCTCACAGAGAATAGTGGGAGAGACAGTTAACTTGAGGGAAATTTTTTCAAAAGAGGTAAAGCTACACTGAAAGATGGAAGTAATCCAGAGAGACAAGTAAGAGAGTGGATGGAGGATTTCCAAGTTTAGGAAGCATATCTTTCCTGTCTTTGTACTTCCTAATTTACTCACTTGCTTATCAGTTATTTATTGATTATTGATAGCAATTTTAGATATTATTAATTACTTTCTATGTCTCTGGCTCGGATTTAGGCACTGGAGATGTAATAGTGATATGATAGATATTTTTCTAAAAGACAAATATCATCAGGTTACTTTTGTATTTATATAAAGTGTATTTATATAGCAGCATTTTCTTGTCAATGGAAATGGTCTGCAAACTAAGATGTTTCAACCTCGTGGCCACAGAAAGACTTTCTAGGGCATACAGTATGAGATCGTAGATATTTCTAATGAAATACATTTCTGGATCTCCCATTTCTATATATATTTCTCCTAAAATAAATCTTTCTGAGAACAATTTGCTTTCTACAGGTCTCCTTTACCAAAACTTTTATAATTATCCTTGTCCATTTTGTCATCCACCTGGATGATATTTTCTGCATTTCCCAAGTAAGATACATCTCCAGGGTCATAAACAAAGGGACATTTCAAGATTTATAACTTCTAAGAGCAATTTCCCTGAGAGCAAAGCAAAAAGAGCTTTTCAAAAAAAATTCGAAAGTGTGATAACTTATTTTAGCCAGGTAATACATTTTTTGTCAAGGCCCCATTTTCTAATCTATTTGTCTGACTGTTTATCTATGTACATACCTACCTAAGTACCTAATTACCTTACTCAGAAGTGAGTGAGTTTATGTGAGTTAAAGATGAAGCTAGACTGTATCTAATATAGCCATATTACAAGGAATAAATAGTTTTAAACAATTCATTCAGGTATACAGGAAAGAAAACGTATAGCTACCACTGGTATGAAATTAAGCCTTATCTCTTCAGCATGATAGGCAAGTTTTACAATCTGCCCAAATCCCCCTTTCCAATGTATTACTCTCTCTTCCCTCTCTTCTTCCCCCATACACGATACCCTTTATCATATAGGATTGTTTGCTCTTGAAAAATAAATTATGTTTTTATATTCCTTAATTTCACACATTGTTTTTACATCCTTGAAAACATTTCTTTTGTTTCCAAGATAATTCCTGACATTCCATTGGTTATTTCCTCCTACGTTCTTTTCGTAAGGGCTCCTGTCATGTTACATATTACAATGTGAGTTATTTGCTTATAGTTATGTTTTTCTTCCTCAATGCAGCTCCATGTGGTAAGGGAATGTGATTTTCAATACAAAGCTATAGCCACACCCACCCTCCCAAATACAAAACTAACCAGAATGACAGCTCCTACAGTTTCACCATCTTCAACATAGTAATTATTGACATTTTGATGAATATCTCTGCATAGTCACTCTCTCTCAGACACATACACACACACACACACACACACACACACACTCCACACATTCTTATCATTGCATCTCTTCCTTTCTAGTATCTATAAATATATTTGTTGTTTCCTTATAGAAAAGTAATAACTTCCAGGTGGTTGGAATATAGTGCAATGTAGGGGCTTTGTTTCTGATATAAGTGGGACATTTTCTTTTATTCTTTCTTTCTTTCTTTTTGAGATGGAATCTTGCTTTGTCACCCACCCAGAAGTGCAGTGGCACAATCTCAGCTCACTGCAACCTCCACCTCCCAGGTTCAAGTAATTCTCCTGCCTCAGCCTCCTGAGTAGCTGGGACTACAGGACCCCACCATCATGCTCAGATAATTTTTTTTTTGTTTGTTTGTTTTTTGTTTTTTGTTTTTTTTTTTTTTTTAGTAGAGAGGGCATTTCACTGTGTTGGCCAGGATGGTCTTGATCTCCTGACCTGGTGATCGACCTGCCTTGGCATCCCAAAGTGCTGGGATTACAGGCGGGAAGCCACCACATCCTGCCAAGTGGGACATTTTCTAATGACTCCTCCTTTTAGAATAATCTCTATCAGTATTTCTAATTTAAACTTTGTGTGTTAAGAATATTTTCTTTTATTTCCATTTTGCTAGCACAAATACCAGAAATATTTGGGTATTATCAAAATTCTTTTTGTCAAGTACTGCCATGATTAAATATTCACTTTTAGTTAGCATCCTAATGACCTAAAATTAAATTATCTTTGTAATTATGGGCTGAACTTTAGTGTTCATACTGCGTTATTATTATTATTTTTACATATATGAGATTACTTAGTATTATTTTATCTAATCTATAATTTTTTTCTATGTTTATGATTGAGCAATGACAATATCTTAGTTTCCTTTTATATTTTTAGTGTTAGTAGGAGAGGTGTCCAATAAATATTTCTTGAGTAAATGGATTAACAGATGTTAGCCTCTGATATTTCTATTTGTACATAACCTTAATATATGATTTGCTACATTTATTTAGTATGCTCTCATCTGTGTTCTATTTATTTTTTCATCTTCTCATTAATTTATTTAGCAAATATTTGCTAGCAGGCCATGATGTGCCAAGGATAAGAGCTTGTTATACAGTAGTAATAAAAAACAAACAAGAGCTAGGTCCTTGTGGAGCTTTCAGTCCAGTGTCTACAACACAGTAAAGACCTCGATGACCTAAAGTCTGGAGGTTTTTTTTTTTTTATTGTTGTATACTCCTCAGAGACAAGAGCTATGTTTATTTCTATACACAGTAACAAATAAAGCATGATATTCAATATACATGTGGAAATACTTTACTAGAATGCCAAATTAGCATATAGTAATTTCAGTGTTACCCTCTTGCTATACTCAACATTTTAGTGTAATTAGATAAGGATACTGTCCAATTTGAGGTCCTAAAGGAGTTTAGTGAACTTTGTGTAGGATTCATTGGAGAGTCACATCAATGAAAAAGCTGGAAAATTATACTCAGGAGGAGAAATTAAAGGAATGAAAATGATTCTGCTTTTACAATGGGAGACTGAGACCCATTTCAAAATAATCTTCAGGCTCATTCAAAAAAATTGAACAGCTCTTCTAAATCTCTAACGAGGAAAGAATTCTAACAAACAATTTTTTAGTTCATTAAAATATTTTATTCATTGCATTCAGATGATAGAAATGTATTGATGATGAGAATTGTTTAACTTTGAAATATGCTGTTGAAAAATGTAAAAGAAACAAAAATGGGATAATAACTACATTGTCCTTAATGGTCTAATTGTCTCAATAGAGAGACAATGTAGCTTAAGAATGGCCTCAAGGGTCTTCCTAAGCCAATAATAATATATGTAAATATCAGTAACAATATTCTAACACCTATTGTGTACCTAGAGTTCTAATTTCCAAGTCTAAGTGTTTTCTGCGTGTTTTCTGATTTAATAATGTTAGGCACTATTACTAGTAAGGTGACCATATGTGTCCTGGATTTGAACAGTCCAGCTTTATGTCTGTTTTGCTAGAGTATTTAGTATTATTTACCATTCACAAAATATCTCTGGCAAAAAAATGATATAGTTACACCAGTTAATATCTATTTTTCAGCATAGACTTTAAACTGTATAGAGGTTAAAATTTCCCAGAGTCACACAGGTATTAATTAGAAGCTGTGAATTTATGATTAAATAGAGGCATATTGTATTGAAGACTGTGAAAATAAAGACAAGACAATACCTGTCCTTCTGAAATTTTTACATTAAATCACAGTATATTATACATGAATATGACACATACAATTCCAGGCAGAAATCCTGAGGAAGTCAAACAACTCATAAATGATATAAAGGTATCTTTATACTACAATTAAAGTTGTGTTGTGCACATTAGCATCTGTATGTGAAGATTCAGTTCTCTTAGTTCTCGGAGGACACAGTCTTTCAGTAAATCTTAGAAGGAAGCATTGGGATGGTGTTTGAAATTGAAGTAGAAAAGACCTTTGACTTTAAAGAGACGTGTAAGATGGGTGACTTTGAAACCTGGGGAAACAGAATGTGTAGCAAAAAGGACAGCACCAGAATAATAATTTGAGGAATTAACCAATGGAATCTGAAAGAGAGGAGATAGCACATGAGATAAGTAGTAGGTTCAAGCTTCTTCAAATAACAACTTCATCTCCTTTAAAAAAAATGGAAGGACAGAAACTCTGTATCTATAGTGCAAAGGAACTTCTAGGAAGAGTATGTTTCTTTAACCATCTAAAGGCCACTTACTGTCTAGTTGACCTGTTTCCTCTTCCCCCATTCCTAAACCAAAAGCAGTCACAAAATTTACAATCAAAAGGAACAAGATGATGCTTCATGAACATACTTATTGGTGCGTTCTGTGGCTGGTTCACCATTCAGTGTTCCTGGTTTCTCACTTCTGAAGTTGGTAAAGTGTGAAATTGCTATTTGCAGAAACCATGTCTTTTTTGGATGGACCTGCAATTGAAACAGAAAACCTAACATTTTTATTTTATTTTGCCTCTTTGTTCTCCTACTCACTAACACTGACTGAGGAGCTATTTTGCTCCAGGTATCAGACAGTGTGCTGAGAATACAAAATGAAAATAACATGTCTCTTTCTTTAAGGAGCTCATAGCCAAATGAAGGAAATGTATGTCAACCTACAAATGAAATAGAATTGATTCTTCCTATTTGCAGTAGTTGTATTTTATATGTAATGTTGTTGTGACCAACGAATTAACAAATACTGAACCACTGCTCCTAGGGAAAATATGAAAACATCTAAAGCAATACCTATCTCAAAGTAAGCTTGCAATAAACACTTGAGTGAATGAATAATGCCTATTGAATATACAAAATAGTAAAAAAACAAAACAAAAAAACAAGAACAAACAAACAGAAGAGCCCAATACTTTTGTTTTAACTTTAAAAATTGTTCAGGCAAATAGTGTACTTTTAAAATGTATATTTATTAACCATTAATATTTATCTTGTAGGTATTTCAAAGGTAATATTAGATTGTTCTATAATCTTTGATCAGGGGAAAAGAAGACTGCACTTGCTAATAAATATCAAACTTTTATTTTCTATTTTATTACATATGCCATATTGCTTTTTGTTAAAAATAAGTTTGCAGAAAATCAGAATTTTTATTCACACCTGGCACATATGTAATATGCTATCTGTTAATGTAGAAATAACTCAACTCTCTATCCTATGGCAGGATTGACTGATTTTAGTCCACAGATTTGACTTTAAACTTAATCTCATTTCTTGCTAAAATACTGTAATGTTTTATTTCCACTGACCACCCAACTCCTTTAATGTTACACGTACTCCAAAACTGCTACTCTGAAGAATCCATCTCTTATAAATCTTACTCTATGGGGTTAAACTCCCACTTCACTATCGAAATTAATTTTTCAAGTGTCACCTAGAACGTTCACATTTAATTACCTTTTTCTGGTGCTACTTGACCTGTTTATGGCATATGCAGTGTCATTAAATCCCCATCCCTTGAAAGTCTGTTTTTCCTTACCTTTCACGACTCTGTATTTTCTAATTCTCCTCCCTGTTTGGTCACTGTTTCTACTTCTTTCCTTCATTTGTTTTTTTTTTTTCTTTTTCCTCCTTTCTTAACTATGGCTATCACCCGAATCTCCAGCACTGATTCCTTGATCCCCTTTTTTTACACTGTAAACATAGTCATTGAATTTCAACAGTATAAATATCACTCAAACTAGGTGAGGAGCAAACCTACAATCCCAGTTATGATCTTTCTGCTGTGTTCTTATTTATTTCCACTTTCCACATAATAACCTTAGCTAATTGTTCTGCTATTTCATCCAACCGATGGGGTCTGTTCTTTCAAGGACCTCTTTTCAAGGTGGGAAACAAACATTAATAAATTCCTCAATTTATAAAAGTGGTACTATATTGCGATAAGTACAACAAAAGAGACATCCAGGGGAATCTAGCTTAGGTGAGACAGTGAAGGTTTCCTTCAGGAAATAACATGATAGAAAAAATAATAAGTTATTTGTAGCAGTATCTTTATTTATTTTTATTTATTTGTTATTCAAGAAAGATTTAGGACTGAAAAATGTGAAGCACAAAGTGACTAAGACATAATTTCTTGCCATAAAATATTATTATCTAGCATGGGAAACAGGCATTTAAACAAATAAATGCAATACAGAATATCGTCCTTGTGATCTATAGTAGTTGCAGTAGAGTGGGTAAGGAGGGAAATACAAACTTCTCTTCTTGAGGAGTGTTCAGTCGGACTGATCCACATCAAGGAGAAACTAAATGACCAATTTATGAGATGCATGAAGCAATTGAGGGTTCAAAGAGAAACAAACACTGACTAGAATATATGAAAATTTCTACTTATGAAAAGGTACCATTGCAATGACAAAGACATATAAATGAAAGTTTTGGAAGCCAGAGCTTATAGCAGGGTCGAGGCATTTGAAAACTGTCATCACACCCTACTTTAACGATTTTGTATCTGAAGTTGCGGCATGACATATTAGGCGTGACCGGCCAATTCTTAGCATAACCGGACAACTGCAGCCAGCCAAAATATGCAAACTGTTAGACTGCCTAGTCAGCCAAACTTTTGTAAATGGTCTATCATCGCTGCTAAAGAGACTAAATTGTATCAAACATCCGACTTTTGTGTGCATGTCTGCCTGCCTCAGCAGACTGTGAGTCTCTCAAAGGACATTTCTTGTGTTATTCATCTCTGTGGTTCTTTCCAGGAGAATTCTCCATTAGCTTGCCCAGCATTTTTGTTTTGCCAAGTTAAAATTATGTGTGAAGTAATGTGAAAGAATCAAAGTGATTTTTCTCAAGTAAAATCATGGTATGACTATACATATATTTTTTTTAATTCCCAGGTTTACATCTATTTTAATTGCTGTACTTATCATCTTCAATGTGTTTAACATTTTAAGGTACACGTGTGCAAAACAAATACTTTCTATATATTGAGATCATCTAAATGGATTTTATTATTGTTATAGCTATTTCTTTTAAATCTGATTTAATTCAATACTATATGGGATTTAACACTGGAAAAGGTTTGAAAATTGACCTACACAAATTTGTATGAAACAGAGCCTGGATGTATTTTTCTAAATGAGGCGTTATATGTTAGACTGCAATTTTTTAAGACAGGTACCTTACATTTTTCAAGCTACTGTGGTCTGCTAATGAGTCAGAAGAAAATTGTGATTTGATGTTTAAAACTTATAGCAAAAAATATGCTCTTGACTAATATTGCAGAGAAAATCACCTTACAATAGCATAGAGCATTATATAGAAATTTAGCGTAATTCAATTCATAAGGTCATGAATATTTTTAGTGAGGAAAAATGTGCATTTAGCATTCTATAACCTCTCCTGCTTTTCACTATGATGTTACCCCATCCTTCTGAGAGTTACCCATTTCTCTGTGATATCGTTTACATATTTTATACATATTACCATCAGAAAACCTCTAAAATTCTTTATGCATTAGGTTTACATGTTGTATATATCATTTATATATTTCATACATATTGCCATCAGAAAACCTCTAAAATTCTATTCTTCATGCTTAGATTTACATGTTGTACATATCGTTTACATATTTCATACGTATTACCATCAGAAAACCTTTAAAATTCTTCATGCTTTAGATTTACATGTTGTCCAAGAGAACTTTCCCCATCATAGAAAATGCATTCACACTTCAGTAGCAACTAGATACATGTGACTATTGAGTATTTGAAATGTTGCTAGTGTAAATGAGGAATTGAATTTTTAATTTTCTTTAATTTTAATTTAAATAGCCACCTGTGGTTATTTAAATGTAGTTACTACCTTGAACAATGCAGCAACACAGGTTGAAGCCACTCTCAGATTATTGAACCTTTACCCCAGAGAAAAACTAAGTCAACTTAGAAGAAAAATCACATGTAGAATTAAGAAAAAATAAAATACAACCAAGCATAAAGTCTTTGCCATTCAGAACTCATATAACAAGAAAAAAGTCAATTTTCTAATTTCCAATATATACCTAGAATAAACAATTTGGGCATTTAAATAACTGAAGTATCTGAGCAAGATTACCTTCACATTCTTCATGAGTGCTGCTGCACACATATTTTCTATTCTAGAACAATAAAATCATGCTGAAATGCAGGGGATGGGCAGTCAATTCCATTTATGTGCATTATAAGGTCTACAACTCAGAAAAAGCACAAATTACAATGAATCATGGACCTTCAAGTTCTTTACAATTAGTCCAGACAGACAAGGTTCAATTCATCGAGTAAAATTTTCATATTAAAAAAAATGCAGTGTAGATCTTTCTTTGAGAACAAAATTAGGAAACACCACCCTTTGCTCCCGATTATTTTTGCTGAGTTACCTAATTTTCGTTTCTATTCCCCTGATAGCCTACATTTTTCATAGTGTGGCCACAAAAAGCAACATTAAACGTTGAAGTCTCAAAATCCTTCCCCAGTGCCTATCAGAATGACTCCTGATGGGTAGTTTATGATGTGTATTGTTATCTTCGAGGTTGTTAGGGGCACTTTGGGTATGTAAGAAGAACCATGCACCTATGCGAAGGCAGCAGGCGAAGCACCAAAGCTTGGCTGGGCACCCTTTGTAGCCATAATCAGGCTACTTTCTGGGATGAGCCATGAGCTGGGGAAATTGACGTACTACAGGAGGTTTATGATGGCACACATCCATGGATTCGGGAAGACAGACAAGGAATAACCTAGAATGCAAACAAGGAGCTGGTTTTGGTGCGGTTACTGTGCAGTAATGGAGATGGCATAAGAGATGAGGATTTCGGAGGAATCGTGTCTGCTCAGACATGATGACAAGTATTTGTCATGTGGGAAGTCTATCATTTAAAAATAGGTGACAGTGCAAGAGGAAGGAAGGACTAGAGTGCTAAAAGGACATAAGAACTAAAATGGTCACCTAGAGAAGTTTAGTAGAACAAGCAGACACTTTCTTACTGGAACTAGGGTACAAGATCAGGACTGAACTAGCAATACCATTCACGTGTGCCTAAAACTGATTGTGCCGATTAGAGTTCTGTACCATTTTTTGTCTAAAATAAAGTTTGTCTAAAGACATGGCCTGTGAAGATCTTGTAAAGGACTAATCAGTCTCAGCCGTGTTCAGGAAGAGGCAGCAAAGACCGGACAATAGGCAGGGAATGAGATGCTCTAGGCGAACAAGAGGGCTCCTTTCTCTAAATTCCTATCAACGTCCTCATGTATGATGTTCCTACGGAGCTCTGCATTAAAAATTTACAAAAACTTTAACACATTACTTTATTATTTTATTTTCAATTTGAAATTGACTAACAAAAAGTTGCAGAAAGAATACAGTCAACTCCTGTGTACCTGTGATATTACGATACGTATATTGGTTTTCATCCATGATTCCCAGCTAACAACTCCCGTGGGGCAAGTTAGGCCTCAGAAGGCAGAATCTCTCTCTATTCCTCTCCTTCCCTCCTCTCACCTGCTGCTTTTGCTTCCCAAGGCAAGACTCCTCCCATACTTTTCTGTCTTGGAGCTGGCCATAAGTATATTCTCTGACCTATCTTGTCTGATTGCAGATCATAAGACCTTCATTTCAGAAGGCGTCTTGCTTCATACCCTGGAGGAAGGAATGTTGCACAGACGCCAACAAGAATCTGAACAGATAGGCCTTGCTGGATTTTCCCACTCAATCTACTAGTATTAGATGATTCTTTGTCCAATAACGTTTCTACACAGTTCACACTTCAATCATGCTTATCCAGTGAAGGATTGGGTATGGAGATCTTTCGTATAGCTGAACGCATGGAGGTTCCTAGGAGGTGGTATGACAGAACAAAGCATGAAAGCTCTGCCATACCTCGTGTGTGAAGTCTGTGGTCTTTCTCCCATACATCGCCCTATGCATCTCTTCACTTGTATCCTTTGTAATATTCTTTATAATAAACCAGTAAACCTAAGTAAGTGTTTCACTGAGTTCTGTGAGCCACTCTAGCAAATTAATCGAACTAAAGAAAGTGTCATGAAATCCCCAATTTATAGCCAGTTGGTTCAAAGCACAGGTAAAACGACCAGGGGGCTGCAGTTAGCATTGGAAGTGCAGGCAGTCTTTTGGGACCAAACCCTCAGCTGGTAGGATCTGATTCTATACCCAGGTAGATAGTGTCAGAATGAAATTGAATTAGAGGACATCCACCTGGTATCTGGTATCTATTGCAAAATTGATTAATTGCTTGTTAGTTGGGAGAAATCCCCACATATTTGGTCATAGAAGTGTTTTATGTTGATTATTGTTCAGTGAGAGAAGAAAAATAGCACTCACTGTGAGTGTGTGTTTTCCATGGCAGTACCCTTTCCCCAACATCTCCAGATGTTGACATCTTATATCACTACAGTAAAGCTATCAAACCAGGAAATTAATATTGACATGATGCTGTTAACTAATCTACAAACCATATCCAAATTTTGCCAACTGTGCAAAAAAATGTTCAATTTCTGGTTCAGAGTCTAGTCTAGGACACATACTGCATTTAGCTGTTATCACCTTAGTTCCCTCTTCTCTATGACATTCTTTAATCTGTCTTTGTGTTTGTGACCCTTGCATATTTGAAGAGTACTGAAAAAGATATTTTGTTGAGCATCTCTGTTTTCACTTGTGTGAGGTTTTCTTATGATGAAAATTGCGGTAGGAATTTTTTGGCAATAATATAATTGAAGTGATGTTTAGTCCTTGCTGTTTCATAGCTCAGTGGTTCTTGTTCCATTACCTGGAGTTAAACTTGACTTGGTGAAGGTGGTGTCTGCCAGATTTCTCTACTATAAAGTTATTTTTTCTGTTGTAATGAATAAGTGTTTTGTGAAGACATATTTCGGGCCTATGCAAATACTTATTCCTTATTGTGCTTTTACCCAGTAATTTTAGCATCTATTGATGATTCTAAATATTCTAAATCATAAATTTGAAATCATCACTATTTGATATTATGTGTTTTCCAAGTAGCGATTTTCTGTTTACATCATTTTTTTCTACATTTGTTAATCAAAATTCCTCTGTAAGGAAGCACCATCCCTTATTTATTTATTTTACTTATTTCAGTGAGATTCAATGTTACTCATATTATTCTAAGGTTCACAATCCATTACAATCAGCATTTTATTTTCAGTTATTAACAGTTATTTTCTAATTGTTCCAGATTTGGCTAATGGGAGCATCTTCAGTTTGTGTCTTTTGACATACCTCATTATATATACGTTTTGAGTACTTCTTTATTTTCTTGCACCACAAGGTGTCAAAAATACATTTTTAAATGAACTTTTTAATTTGCATCATATAAGCATCAAACATTACAAATATAATATACAGAAGTTATGTCTACTTAAATCAAATGTATCTGGCTAAGAAAAAATTGATTTATTTTCTTTTCTCTTCCACATGTTTAGATATCATCTATATAGAATGTTTTAGATTGTCACTTACTAATTGATTTTGATAATTGAAAACAAAATCCTTTTTTATCTTTAAGTATTATTTAATATGTTTTATGTTCACTTTTCAAATTCTCAAATTGTTATTAGCTTATAAATATTTGTAAATAAAATACCACTATAGGTAGTGCCAAAATGATATTTATAAAAAGAGAGTGTTCAACATGGTCTATAAATTTATGTCAAAAGTAGTATACAGAGAAGTTGCTTCTTACCAACTGGATTAACTAGATGTACATTATTTTTTCACTCACTCTATATACATCATTTTTTCAATGAGTTATTGATGAGCTTATAACTCAGGAGTGGTAGAGCAAAACAAAGTTAGAAAATCATGATGAAAGGTCATCAATAACTTTCTGAATGTATTCACAACCTGCCAATTGAATATATTGTTTATGCAACATCAGTTTCAATATACATTATATCATCATATGGGGATTGGTGGAGATTTATTTCACTTGATTTTGAGAAATCCGTTCCAAACAATTGTTTCTGACCTTCTAGGTGACTGACAATTGCACTTCAAAATATTATTAATAACTTCACATAGAATAATTCAAATCCCTAATTTTGAACCACTTTTTCCCCTGTGATACCACTGAGTTCTCTTGGATAGATATGGATTTTTTGCATTGTATAATATTCTGTTGTGTTGTGTGTGTGTAAAACTTGGAAATCAGTACAGTGTTAGCAGCTTTTATTTTATACAGCAAAAACTATTATGGCAACAACTACAATTTTCTATCACTATTATTATACAAAAGAAAACAACTTCTAACACTAAAATGTAGGAAGAACATAATCACAGAATCCTGCACACTCTTTTAAATTCAATACATACCTTTTTGACAACGTATGTTGCTATTACTTTTCTTCATTTCACCATGGACGGCTGAACAGATGACAGGAATGAAGAATTTCTGATAGCAATCACAACATTAGCAAATGAAGAATATATAGTAGCAATGGGGATGCTACTATTAAATATTAACCCTTCAGAAACTGAGTGGTTCATTTTGCAGGAGCACATCTAATACGCTTCTTTTCTGTGAATTCACTTATTAAAAATATACAGAAAAGCTGTGAACTAAAATAATTCTGTGATTTTAATTCCAACCAACAAAGAATGATCTAGAGCTCAGGGTAGTTGTATAAGCTTACTAGTTGTTTCCAGAGAACAGGTGCGGTCTCAGATTCTCCTTCAAATATTATTTGCGTCTATATTTAAGAATCTTAAGGATCTGCCTTTCACCATCCCTCACTTAATCAGCTTTCTACAGCTTTTTAACCCAGCTTTTTTCTTTCTGCCTAGACTTTGAATTGGGTTTTCTTCTGGATGGTTTTGTTCTTGAACTTCATTTTTACCAAACTCTGTCTTTCAGTAACACCTGGCTCCGAGACTTAAAATCTATAGGTTAGTCCCCACCCGTCTTTCATATCCCATCTTGTTTATCACGATGTACCTATCAGACTATGCCTGGTAGTCTCTGTCACTGGCTGAAAGGTACTGCTGTGTAACCAGACCACTTACTGACTGTCTCCAATTTTTATCCCCATCCTCAAAAAAAAAAAAAAAAATAGTATTTCTGAGTAGAATTCTCTGTATGGGGAAGGAGGTAGGGATTTGATTTACAGTTGATACCTGTATAAACTTGTGGGTGTCTGAAAGCTCTAAGGACTAATTTGGCGTGTCTTGCATTTCCACTTGACCTAACAATGGATATTAAATGTCCCTTGTTTAGTTTGCACATGACCTACAGTCACGGGGGGCATTCTGTTAAGAGACGATGTTTACTATCACTTTCTTTAGATCTTCTCATTTGAACTTCATCTCCCCTGGCTGAATGATCTTGAGTTTTCTCTTTTGAAAGCCTACAACCTTCAGCCAGCTTAGAATTTCTAAAACCACGATTGTTCGGGACCACCACCAATTAACTCACTGCTTACTAACCTTGCTGATGATAATAGATTTGTCACCTGTGGAGGGGGGTTATTAACACTGAAGTAAAGGAGCTGTTTCTCATCTAGATCTCTTTGTGGCAGGCAGCAAAAATTACATGCAGCCTCCTTCTCTCAAGACTCTATCTACAAGGGGCATGAGAGATAGTACTTGATTCTGGGAGCCCCTTCACTCGGACGATTATGGTCATTCAGCCATACCTGCAGCTGGCATAGGTCGTTGGCATTGGATAGAAACAGACAACTACACGTCATGTTGTCTTTGAACAAGACAGTGTCAGGACACTTTCAGGTGCAATTGATAGAAAATCAAACTTAGCTTTGACTGAGAAATAAAATTTATGGTTCATAAAACTGAAAAAGGTTAGAGTAGCTCAAATTTCAGGCACAGTTGGAATTAGAGTCCAAGTGATGTGATCAGAAGTTTGTGTTTCTTGGTTATGAGTTGCCTAGTGTCAGCAGTATGGGTTCATTATGTGTTCAGCCTGTGATTATTTCAAACTATTTCCATAACCGTATTCCAGTGGCTTGGATTTCATTACATGTTTGACCCAAGAATTGAAGACTTTGGAATGCAATGGACTGGCTGGCCATGCTTGATTCACTTTCTCTACTTTTTGAGCTAGAAGCAAAGTCCCACCTAAATTCATGGGATAAAAGTCAGAAGAGTTATTAATTCAAGGTGTGGGAATTAACCTAAGTGGGAACTAGTCTAAATAATAAGACTTTAATAAGAGTTTTTTTTTCTGAAGTGAGTCAGGTAATTTTCAGGGAACAGTGACATTCAACTTCAGTTCTTTATGGCATACACCATTTCCTACCATCTACCCATGCTTGTGGTATAAACAGCAGATTATAATAAAGTGAGCAAATACTTATTCTATTTGACTCTATAAATGAGAGTCACTGGCCATTAGATGTGAAATGGTGTATGCCATAAATAACTGAAGTTCAGTGTCAGCACATTTGTTCCCTGAAAATTACCTGACTCTCTCTAGAAAAAAGACGTACCAAAGCTTGATTATTTTCCTGCCCTTTTGGTAGTTGTTTCTCAATGCTGTTATTTCTAGGAAAAAATTAAATTTGATATCCTATGTTCTTTTTAGTTTGCATCAGTGGAAAATGATTCTTATGGAAGCACAAATAGTTTTATGGATGTAATAGAGAAGAAGTAACTCTTCCCTTGGCAAATTAAAATAACTAAAACACGGCCGGGCGCGATGGCTCACGCCTGTAATCCCAGCACTTTGGGAGGCCGAGGAGGGTGGATCACGAGGTCAAGAGATCGAGACCATCCTGGTCAACATGGTGAAACCCCGTCTCTACTAAAGATACAAAAAATTAGCTGGGCATGGTGGTCCGTGCCTGTAATACCAGTTACTCAGGAGGCTGAGGCAGGAGAATTGCCTGAACCCAGGAGGCGGAGGTTGCGGTGAGCCGAGATTGCGCCATTGCACTCCAGCCTGGGTAACGAGCGAAACTCCGTCTCAAAAAAAAAAAAAATAAATAACTAAAACACATTTATTTTGAAATCACTTAAACTCTATTTTCTAAAGTCCATGCTTAGACATCCTCACTCAATCCTTTCTTAAATCATCTTCCGAAAAAATCTATGATCTTACTGGTTACTCATTCTATATTTTCATTTTAAAGCTATTGGCCGGGCGCGGTAGCTCACGCCTGTAATCCCAGCACTTTGGGAGGCCAAGGCGGGTGGATCACGAGGTCAAGAGATCGAGACCATCTTGGCCAACATAGTGAAACCCCGTCTCTACTAAAAATACAAAAAATTAGCTGGGCATGGTGGCGCGTGCCTGTAATCCTAGCTACTCAGGAGGCTGAGGCAGGAGAATTGCCTGAACCCAGGAGGCGGAGGTTGCGGTGAGCCGAGATCGCGCCATTGCACTCCAGCCTGGGTAACAAGAGCAAAACTCCGTCTCAAAAAAAAAAAAAAAAAAAAAAAAAAAAAAAAGCTATTAATAGTGAAACACAAAGCTAGATGCTATCCGAGGTACAGTATAGAAAATACGATGTTTGCTGTCCAGATGTTTACAATTTAATTAAATTTTCAGTGCTATCAGAGGACCAACCAAGAAGAAAGTCAGCAGATGCTTGGAAGTGTTCTTTGTCACTTAGGGCTTCTTCATATGAGCTAATATGGGATAATTTAATGCCTACGAAAGATTGGTATAAAGTTAACTGACTTGTGGGTCCTGGTAGAATTTCCAGGTCGTGTGAGTAGCCATCCATATAACCTCAATACCAGAGAAAATTGCACAGTCCATAAGACTATACAAAGAACTTAGGCATGAAATAGAATAAAATTGTAGGGATATGAATAATTAGCCTACCAAGTCACAAATGCTTTCAACACAGGATATGCCTTTAGTCTCCATAGCAAAGAGGCTAATGATTAAATTATGCTCTTCCATTTCAAACACACTTTTTACATCTTTATTCCCTTTCAAAATTTCCATAATGATCATGTTGTGCCTGTCAGAAGTTGACTTCATCATTAAAACTTTCATGTTCATATCGTTGACTTTTATCCCCAAAGTCTTAAACTTCCCGTCACTCCCTATAATTACTCCCAGTCACACCAGTCATTAATCACCTCAGGAAAGCCCATGCGAAGTCACAACATTTGAAGGGCAGAGAAAAGAATTGAGGTTTCTGTTGGCATTGGTTTTCTAATTCACTTGACTTGAAATGGGAAAATATTGAGCATTCTTCAACAGGACCATTTTTGACTTAGCTGGGAACTCAACGAGAAGGCAGTCATCTGAGATAGAAGAATTCTGTTTTCTATGTGGAATTATGCTTATGTTTTGGTATCTGCTTTTAAAAATTATTGAAGAAAGCCATAGAAAAAGAAATAAACAGGAAAAGAGACTTAAAATTTTAAAATATCTCAAAATACCATGTATTATTCCCTAGCCACTGACCACTTTTGATGAATGTAATAGAACTTGGGATATATTTATAAAACCAAAAACCCAACAAATATTTTCAGGCAAATAGTTTACAGTAATCAAATGGCAAACTCTCAGTTTAGTGATCAAATAGTTTACAGTAATTTCCACCTCAACGACATAATTATAATTCCAGTTGACTAAGCAACTTCTTAAATACAAAAGCCTGCCGGAAATGAAGTTGGCAGTAATTGTCAGGTTGAGGGGTTCTTGGTGTAGATTCTCTGCATTTGTGAAATAATGGGAGTTAGAGGGGGAGTAGCTGTGACATGATTATCAACTGATTTTCGTACATTTACCAAATCTACAAACCACTTCCCAGGAAGAAACAGTGCCGTCAGTTGGCATCCAGATTTTGAAGCTAGACTGGACCCCTGATAATATGTTAATTAGACGGTAAAATTTGTGTTGAAACCTTCAAAATCAGATAAAACGTGGGATTATTTTAAAAAATATTTGGAGATTGATTAACTCTTTAAAGGCTTTTTAGAACATACTTTTCCACTACTCTCCTATAGTATTGTCTTAGTTCTATTTATGTAACTATTAATTGTTATGACACAAAAAATCACTAGTTATATGTGGAAGTTAGGAAATCTAGACCATTTTGGATAATAATGTCCAAAAAGTTAAGAGTGATAGAATTGTTTTAATAAACACTGAATCATACAAAAAAGCTGGAGTTTCTCTATGAGGTTTCTGATTAAATCACATAATATTTTACAACAAGGAATTTTGATAATTATGTTCCTATCCCTTGTGAAGTAAAGCAAATATTTCTAGGAGCTCTTAAATCTATCTCCTGAATGTAGCTAAATGTTAGTAAATATTTTAGCTAGAAATAATAAGATCCTATGTCTACTTATTATTTAGGAGATGTGCAGGATTCATTAGATTTTTATTAAACTAAATCTCTTCTGAATAAAAATGCATCTATTTTTCTCAACTTCTGTGTTTGGCAATAATTTTACACTTCCCCTTACCCTAAGTCATGTGCTACAATTATTTTTACTTTATATAATTGAAATTAAAATTTGTTTGGTCTTTTCTTTTGATATATTTTATCAGATGCTTAATTCATATGCTTCCTAATTTTTTTTTTGGATCATGTGGTAAAATAATGCAATAAATTAAAAAGCAGAAAAGTACACATATGTATTAGATGCTGTAGTACTAAAAAAAACTCATATCATGATTCTTCTGAAACTCAGGGTAACTCTGGGTGATACAGTCCTTGGCTATCAGTCACGTGGGCTCATGTGACTATTCATCTGGCAGATATTAGGGATATGTATACTGTTAAATGATAGTATGTAGGTTTCACAGGTGAATCATTTCTTCCAGCCTTCTTCACTGCATTCAGTGCAACCCCGGTGCACCCAATTGCTTCAGCCTGAAATGTGAGAGTCAACCTTGACTCTTTACTTTTCATCACTTCTCCACATCTGCCACATCAGCAGGCACTGGCTGTTCATTTATTCAGTCACCAGAGAGAACAGAATTCATCACAAATTGTTCAAATAAAAATACTCAGTGAAAGGACAACTCACAGTGATGTGAGCAGAATTATGGATCAAATAAGGAATGGTGAGGCAACCAGAGACTAGCAATAGTAGAAAGCCATGAATGTCCCAGGGGCTGAAGGGATAATGAGTATCTTAGTCTTCACTGGGCTGCTATAACAAATTAACACAGACTTGTGGTTTATAAGCAACAGAAACTTATTTTTCATGGTTCTGGTGGCTGGAAGTCTGAGATCAGGGTGCCAGCATGGTGGGGTTCTGGTGAAGGCCCTCTTCCAGGTCACTGGCTGCCATCCTGTCACATCCCAACAAGGTGGAAAGAGAAAAGAGCTCTCTAGAGTCCCTTTTATAAGGGCACTAATCTTATTCATCCTATTCATGAGAATATCTCATGACCTAATCACCTCCCAAAGGCCCCACCTCTTAATACCATCACATTGGTTTAAGATTTCACCATAAGAATTGTGTGGAGGCATAAACATTCATACCATTGCAAAGGGAAAAAGTGTTGCAAGAGGCAGAAATACCCAAGGAAGTGAAGTAGAGCTCATATAGCAGGAATTATAGTCATGAAAAGATGCGGAAACTCTGAGAGGTTCAGGCCTGAAGTAGGAAGTATGTGAAAAAAGAAATAGCTTTGAAACTTCCAATTTGCTGCTAGCATGTCCTGTTTGCCAAATCCAACTAGAAGTCACCTGGAAAGGGAGCATGGATGGCACAGCCTGGATAATCAGCCTCCCAACTGCAGAGTGCTGCAGAGAAGGTTGAACAAGTTTGGAGGATTAATAGGACAAATTGAGAATAAACATGTTGTACCTTAAATATTTGTCCAAAATTAGTCCTTTTTTTTTTTCCACGTCATGGAAACTACACTACTCTAAACCTACACTTTACCCTACTTTTTACTTCGCTGCTCATTTTTAACCAGGTATGCATACTTTCCAACATCAGGGTGACTTTTAAAACCAACTAAATTATAAACTTCTGCTACTTAAAACTTCAAAAGTACTCTACCACACTTGAAATAAAAACAGTATTTTTTTTTTACCATGTGGTGGGCACAAGACATAAGGTTGAAATGGACAAAGTGACAGAGGATATGAAATTTTTTGCCCCGGGTTGTCTCTGGCATTGATTATAGCTGTACTACATTTTCCCTTTCAGAACCATCAATCTCAGCCACAAGTTCTTGACTAGGCTATCTGTTTATTCACACCGAAATAAAATCAGCGAAGATCAGCTCTTCCCGTAACCCAATATGGGGATGTAAAAGACCTTTGATTACGTAAATGCTTTATTAAACGGGTTAACAATGGCAGTTACCGTTTCTTTATCTCTCCATCTACATTTCCATAATTCCCATGTGGAGAAAATATTAGGGAGCCCAGTGAGAAGGGAGTAGACAACTTTTTCCAGGTTTTTTTTTTTTAATTTATAAAATGTGAATACAATTGAGAGAGTCATTGGCTTAACTCTTCATGTACAAAGAAAAGAAATGAGGCTCAGAAATATAAATGGATTTGTTCCATGTCAATAGAGCTAAACAATGGTAGATTCTGTTTTAGAATCCAGTTCCTCCAGCTCCCAAGTCAGTTTTCTAGTAATAGGTTGGATTTCTTCACAGTTAATAACTTATTTATGTCTCTAGTACCATTTAGAATATCTAATGTGGTGCCTTTTCAACACTAGATGCTTAACTATTTGGATCCTTTAGTCCTTGCTCAGAAAGCAATGCAATAAATAAAATGCTGCTTCTTTTTTGCTTTTATCAAATACATCCCAGATTCAAATACATTGTTTGTCCATCAGAAATACAATGCTGACAATTACAAGCTACAGTTTGCAGAAGTTGAGGAAAATCTGTACATTGCTATTGCTTGTCAGTGTTGTGGCAGCTAGTAACACACTTCTAGGTTTCAGAATCATTGCAGCCATGTGCACTGAAGCTTCCCACAGCAATCAGCTTGTAAGAGTCTACTGTTGCTACAATGAGTTTTTGTCAAGGTTAGTGCAAATTTTGTCTTTAACTTTATTGTTGTTTGTCATGGCAGATGCATATGTGTTGAGGATAGTGAACAGATTTGGTTTAGAAATGGTAGAAGCTGCTAGGGTTGTCTTAAAGAAAACTAAACACATAACTGGCATCAATCTATCTAAAAACGATCCCCTGGAAGAACAACTCTATAATTCGGTTTGTTTTCAGTGAAGATTTCCTCATGCTCTATTTAAGCTCTCTTTAGTATAATCAGAAAAATAGAGTTATTTTTGGAATATACTATTGGCTTCTTATTTTATTTTGCTTATTTATTTTCCTTTGGAGAGACAGGGTTTCACCAGGTTGTCCAGGCTGTTTTCAAACTTCTGAGCTCCAGCAGTTCACCAGCCTCAACCTCCCAAAGTGTGGGGATTACAGGCATGAGCCACCACCCTTGGCCTAAAATACTGACTTCTAGCACTTAATATCCTTAGGTAAAATTATTTTCCTTGGTAAATGTTTTTCTTCAAGACTTCACTTATTATAGAAGTTTCAAGTTCCGTAATAAATGGTAGAGAGATTTCTCACATAGCCCCTGCCCTCACATGTACATAGCCTCTCCACTATATTATCGATGTTCCTCCAGCAGATTGGTATTTTTCTTTTTTTCACAGGTAACACTTCTTTTCCATTCTATATCATGGCATGCCCCGAGTTACCATGCACTGCCATTCTATTCTAATATAGAATAAACATTCCCTGAGAATCTATTATGTGCCAAGCACTTGCTAAAAAGTAGAAGTATTAAGATAAATAGGCTATAGTTTATGCACTCAAGGAACGAAGGCAACTGAGAATCAAGATAATGTTATAAAAGATGAGTGGCATTCATTTACTCCTTTCTTTAACTGTTATTAAACACTATCTGCTAAACACTGTCAGCTTCTAGGGATACCAAGCTGAACAGAATATAGCCTCTGTCCTCAATCACCTCAATGCCTGTTGTGGAGACAGACATACACAGAGATCAATATAATATATTATGTTTGTGTATAAGTATAGAGATAGGCAAAGAATATTATGTGAACATAAAGAAAGAGGAGCTACTTTCAGGCTTGATGGATCGGGAAAGGTTTTCTGGAGGAGCTGTTAGCTATGCAGTAGAACAGAAGTTATAAAGATATAAAAGTGAGAAAAAATATGTTGCACATGGGGATCTCCTGGCAGTTGTGGTTGACACAGTGTAAAATTCAATGCAGAAAGTGGTGAGATATAAGGTCAGAGAATCAAACAGGGTCAGATTTTCAATGACTTTGACTGTCATATCAGATTGACATTTGCCCTTTGGTCCAAAAAGAATAATAAAAATGGTTTAGAACAGAAGAGCAGCATAACTGTATTTGTATTTTGACACACCATTTTATCAGACTGAATGTGCTTCGTACAAGACATAAAACAGGGAGCCGAATTACAGGGCTAGTATTTAGAGTAGCCCTGTAATGATCATAGATGAATGAGGAGAGTGGTCGTCAGTATGAATAAAAGGTTAGGAAATCATTAAGCAGTCATGCAGATATGCAAGAATTTGTGATTGATTACATGGGATGAGGTGAATAAGAAAGAGAAAGGAAACAGTTTCATATCTCAATCTTCAGGGAAAAGAGAATTTTAAAGCAATAGATTCATAGAAAAAGATGTTGAGTTAAAATTTTACACAAAGACTGTAACTTCCAGGAGGGCAGTGCAAAGTCTATTTTGTTAATAACCATATGCCTGATGTCTAGCACAATTCATGTTGCATTGTAGGCAATCATGTACAGTGGAATCGAAGAGGAAGCCAGCTTGAATAATAAGTACCAAATAGTCAATAGGGGGTCAGGAAGTAGAGTCGATGAGTTTATATCGTTCTTTATAAAGAAAAAATGGAGTGAGCTAGGTGGTAATTTCATGTCATGGGAAGTAATTTTTTGAAATGATACTTTGGAGGATGCAAATAGGATGAAAACAATTGCATGTGGAAAGAGATTTAAAAAGTAGGAAGAAAAAATGGAGAAAGAATATATAAAAAATATAATTCTCATAAAAAATCAAGGCACTGCACAAAGCTGAAGATGAAACAGATTTGTATTAAAATGTTAGAGGGAAATCTCATCCTTAAAAACCAGAATTTAGGTGAGAAAGGGTGAAAATATCAATAAATGTATAAATAATAGAGTGGAGATTGAGTGTGGTGGAATCCTGACATAAGAGGCACCTTTGCCTGCTGGGAGTTCTGAGATCAGGGACTGAATAAAAAAGTTGAGAGGAAATGTGAACGTTTGTTATTGGAGAATATCTGAAAGAGAGATAAGTGAGGCTAAATGAAAGGACTGACAGATAGTACTATGCAAAACAGCTGTGGTTGATGGGCAGACATTTGGAATGATGTCTCTATATAAATGTTCTCTGGATAGGACTCAGCCCTCTGTGGTTCAAACAGTGAAAACGTATAGTAATGTTTGCCAATGTGATCATTTTACTGGGCGAATACCTTTCAGGATAAAAGGGAAAGAAATTCAGGATGTGGTGAAAAAGTACTTTAATATTCATAGGATTTAGACTAAATCAGAAAAGAACAGATGTTTTGAGGAAAGAAAATTGAGAGATTAAGGAATTGTAAGTATAAAGTTAAAGAACAGATGAAGTGTGATTATGAAATACAGATTAGAAAGTACAAGAGGTTTTGATTAGTGAACAGTTCAGTGAAGAATTTCAGAAGTAACACAGTTACGGGCAAAATATTTTACATATTATGGCCATGGGTGTGGATGGCTCAAATATGGGTAAGGACATCACTAAGCCATGGGCCTAAAGTTTTGGATAAAATTATCCCCATGGATTTTGAATCCACCTAGACAACAGCTAGACTTGAGGTGGAGAAGAGGACTGTGGTATAGGGATTAAAGAATTCAGTTAATGTGGTGATGTGAATAGATCGTGAATAAGCAACAAAGATAAGTACAGATAGAGCAGAAAAGAAGTATTTTTTTTTTTTTTTTTTTTTTTTTTTTTGCATAGATATGTGGAGGCAGTCCTAGAAAGCTGAAAGAATGTTCATGTATCTCCCACCTAAAGGTAGACAGTGTGTGAAATAATGAATAGGCTACCTTTGGAAACATGGATAGAAGCTATATGATGTGGAGAAGAGCTAGAGTTTAGTAAACATCTAGTGTAGAAACCATTTAAAGTAGATTAAGAATAGACATTATTCTGTTTGTTATTTCATGGGAGTAGTGGAAACATTTGAAAGGCAATGGTAAGAGGTTTGGTGAAAAGAAAGGAAGTGTAGAAAACAATAAAAATTAGAATACAGTATTGTGAGATAATAATGGAGGAAGCAAGTAAGGAGGCTAAGGGAGAGAGGAAATGCATCTCCCACTATTATTTAAAGGAGTAGCAATCATTCAAAAGGCTGCTGTAATTCTGCAAGAACGAGCATGTACAAAGAAGACAGAATAGACTACAGTAAGAATAGTGAGATGGCTGTTGTGACTTGTGAGGGTGTGGTGTAAGTAAAAAGTGGGTGCATATGTGTGTGCACACGCTTGTGGATTCATGTGCTGCAGTTGGCATGGTAATAATGTCAAAACAATTTGAAATGAAATTGGAAAAGTATAATGAGGAGTGTTGTGAAGCACCTGGGCTGTCATTCCATGACCATTTCTATTTAACCTAAGGCAAAGGAGAGATTTACAGTAATGTATTCAAATCTTTGTTTAAGAAAGAAACTTGAGCTTGGAGTGTGAAATATACAGGAGAGTGAAAAAATGAGGAAGCTTGATCAAGAGTTAATATTATCATACATCATGTCAGGTGAGGGAGAAATGGCTGTGAAAGAAAATATGAGGCTAAGAAATTCAGCTGTGTTATTGATAAAATACTCAGGGAGGTTGAAGATGACTCCAATATTTTCCACTTAAGAACATGAGTTGAGATTACATTAAATGAAATTAAATGTGATAGGTCTAGAGCATATTATACTAAAAGTATATATTAAGAAGTTAAAAAGGAAGTCTGAAGATCAAGAAAGAGATAAATTTGTTGGAATATGTGCTTAAAAACATTTGGGTACAAATATAAGAATAGAAATGATAGATAAAAGGAAGATTGTTAAGGTGAGCATATTGAACAAAAATGAAGCAGAACCATGGACAGAGCTCTGTGTAGCATCAACTTTTCAGAAATGGCTAAAATAATCAGATGAAAGAAGGAGGCGGGGGTGGTGGGGGAGCAGAGAGATAAATTAAAAATGAGAGCATATTTTCACAAAATACATTGAGAGAGTGGCAAGAATTGCAAAGGGCCTGACATTTTTATCTTATTTGGAAGGTAACAAGTTAGCATTTTGCTATTTTCTGGATGCTGACAGAAGCCACATGACTCCTAGGTCAGAGATGAGAGACTTTATTATTCACATCAAAGCAGTAGCCAGATTGTCTGCATGCTCATGTCGGTTCTCTCATCTTCGGTTCCCACAGAGGTGATGCAAGTGGGCATAGACTGATGTATGCACACACAGTAGGCTGCATTACAGGAGAGGCACACTGACCCTGGGACACTTACCTGTTCTTAGCCTATAAACAAGCTTGTTTTTTGTCCCTGGGAAGACATTACCTCATCCCCTTAAGGTTGCAAATAGAAACCTGAGGAATGGCACTGGTAGAGTGGTCAGGTCCTTGCATTCTTGGGTAAACTCAACAAAAAGAATGACAAACCCATGGAAGGTTCTCCCAACAGAAACTTTGAGGGAAGGTATGTCCAGCATATCACCTGATGCAAGAAGGTAGGGTGGCTCTGGAAAGCAGCTCATGGACTTGGCCATTAGAGAGAGGATCACTTTGGTAATCCTTCAAAGTGAACATGTTTCCTGTTTGGTGCCATATGAGTAAATGTTCCACAAACTGGTGTTCACTGACTTCTCATGTTTTGGGACGTATCCTAGATTTGACAGGTATCTATAAAATTTTAATATTGCAGATCAATTTTGATGTATTCTAGAAAAGATAAGGTAAGCATATGCTGAATTACTTGTACGATCATCTTATATAGTTATTTGATTTCTGTATTTGCATGTTTAATTATCATAGATGTCTCAGATGCCATTACTTTAGTTGCTCCATGCCAAAGAGGAAAGAATAGAGCCAATGTTGATGAAAACAAATGTTTACCCCAAATTAAAGGCAAATAATATTATTCTAGGTTCTAAGAATGTTTTGCAGGAGTTTAAATATGGCAAATTTGTAGATCAATGACATATCACATAATATTGATTAATAAATGATACCAAACTTGAAGAAAACTAAACTATGTCTCTCAGTATCATATCCATGTTTCCACTGTAAACTTCTAATCAGCAAAATGAAATGTTTTAAAAATAATTGTATCAGTTTTGTGATGCTTTAAAAAATCTAATATGTTGAATTACTCACATTGCTACATGGTTCAAATATGATTTAAAAAAACTTATTTTCTACCATTTCATTTGCATATTATCCCCTTCTCTGTGCTACTATAAACATACACATCCAGGTAGGAAGTATTACTACATTGTCATATAGTTTTTCAGAATTTTCTTTCTCATAATAAAGCACATAATGTATTTGTTGTGGGCTGAATTCTGAAGGTGTCCTGCCAAGATTTTTCTTCCCTAATTATTCAATCCAATACTAATCTAGATACTACTGTGGGTACTTTGCACATATAATTAATGTTACTAATCAGCTAACCTGAAAATAAAGAGATTATCTTTAATTATCCTGGATGCAAGGTCAAAAAGCCCTTTATAAAGACAGAAAAGGAAGGCAGAAAAGTCTAACAGAGAAAACGAGGTAGGAACAAGAGGCAGAAGATGAAACCAGAGAGATTTGGAAAGTAAGAAGGATCCAACTTGCCATTTCTGGTTTGAAGACAGAGGGTTCCATAAGCTAAAAAATATCTGTGTAGCTTCCAGAGTTGAGAACAACACCCAGCCAAAAGCCATCAAGGAAATGGAGACTTCAGTGCTGTAAGCACATGGAACTGAATTCTGCCAGCCATGTAAATGAGCTTGCAAATGTATTTTTCCTCTGGAATCTCCAGATAAGAGGTCAGGCCAGCCAACACTTTGATTTCATTCTTGAGGGACTTTAACAAGAGTAACCAGCCTTATCAACACAGATTTCTGACCTATAGAAGCCACAAGATAATAAATTTATGTTCTTTGGTAGGAAGATCACTTGAGGTCAGGAAATTGAGACCAGCCTGGCCAACATGATGAAATCCCATCTCCACTAAAAATATAATAATTAGCCAGGCTTGGTGGTAGTCCCAGCTCCTCAGGAGGCTAAGGCAGGAGAATAGCTTGAACCCGGGAGGTGTAGGTTGCAGTGAGCAGAGATTGCACCATTACACTCCACCCTGGACAACAGAGCAAGACTGTCTCAAAAAAATAAATAAATAAAATAAATAAATAAATATTTTTTTTTACACTGCTGAGTTTGTGGTAACTTTTATGGCAGAAATAAAAAATAAATGCAATCTTATTTTTCTTTCAACATAAAGAGAGTCATGCTATTGCACTGTTTGCATTAGCCTGTTTCCACTCAAACTCATGGCTTGGAGAGGTTTACATAACAGTACATAGAGACTTTTTCATTCTTATCTACAGCTGCATAATACTTCACTGAATGATATATCTTAATTTATTTGGCCAGGCCCCTATTGACAAATATTTGAGTTGTTTATCATAATTTGCTAATATACTGCAATAAATAACCTCATTCACACTTAACTGACACATGTGCTAGTATATCTTAGAGATAGACATTGTGGCAACAAAACATATCTAAATGTATTTTGATTGACATTGCTACCATGGTTTTTTCCTCATTCCCTACCCAGCTTTCAGACTGTGTAATTCCTCTGAACTTCTTACTGTTGACTACAAGGATGGCGTAGTCTCTGTCTTCTTATCACGTAATGTCCTCAGAAATCTAATGCTTCTACTGCACTTGCTTGACTTCTGTTTTTCAAACATGCTAATTCTTTCCTGGATTAAGGCTCTTGCACAAGATGTTTGCTTTGCCTATTATAGTCTCCACCCCACTTCAAGTCTCAACATAACTGAACTCCCTTGCTGTTCAGGTCTCAGTTTTTATATTCCCGTCTCAGAGAACAATGTGAAGCATATAGTGGTTGGTCCACACCTTGTTGACTAGATGAATAAATTATTAAATAATGCAGGAGATCAGAGAGCAATATGGTCATAAACTCTGCCTTGGAGTTAAGTAATCTGGCACTGAGCTAGGACTTGCCAAGAATGGGGCAGTGTAGTTTCAGATTCTGGAAAGCCATGATTCTAACACTATCTAACTTGAAGTTAACCCTGTAAACGAGGAGAATTACTAACGGTTTCTGAAACATGGAAATAATGTGATGAAATAATCTTGAAGATTTCTACCTTTAAAATGAGGGGGTAGGAGGAAATAGATGATTATAGTATCAGGTATCATATATATCAAGCATGACATTACCTAGTAAAAAAATTAAGAAACTATCTTTTTGTTTATCACCAAGTCTTTTGTGTTAGATTGAGATATCATTATATAAAGACATTATTTCAATTCCCGATGTTCTATGCATTAGTGTATTGATGGTATCTGCCTGTCAATCATTATAATTTTTGTAGCATAAATTTTTTTTTATTGGAAGAATCTGAAATTTTAAATCTAAAGGTAATATTCATAATTATTTCTACTTTTTAATTAACTCAGATTAAAACATAAAGATGAGTCTTAAAAGGAATTTATGAAGAACAAAATAGTTCATTGCCATATTTATTTTTAAGCTGCAGAGAAAAAAATTCTTTTGGATTATCTCAACACATAATTTAAAATGATTAATAATACATAGAGTAAGATAATATGGCATATAATTTTTTTTAAAAAAAGATATATACTGGATACAGCTGATTTTTTTAAAAAAGAAAGTCTTAAGTTTTTCTAAAAATTGTGTGAGCATTTTAGGTGGTGGCACTTGCTTATTGAGGTCACTTGATGTTTTCAGGAAAACCAATGGACATGGAAGGGTCATTGATGACATGACATGTAACTACTTTCAGCCTCTGAAGAAATGACAGCAGCTGAGGATAATTTCTAATGTCACAAGTTCAGGATGGATTTGACAAAGGAACCGCTCTGGAGAAACATAATTTTTTAAAGTATTGACCTTATACTAAAAAAAAATATATTTGAGGGACAAGTGGAAAAGAATAAAATGTTAGGGTTTGGCACTTCTGTAAGTGAGGCTATGTGTGTGGGGAAAAGTGAAGAGATTAAATATAAGAACTGAATTCCCCATTTTTCAACTTGGAGTTGTTTAAATTTTTTCAAGTACGTTTTTTATCACATTTAAAACAAAAACACCATAATAATTAGAGATTATTTTTCAGTTTGTGTGACCCTGCCCAATAAGCGTCAGTCCCTCACAGTCAATTTGACGAGCAAAACACTCCATTCCATTTCCAAATGCCTCTCTGTGGGCCAGTCCCATCCGCAGTTGAGAAATGCTAGACCAGAAGGACCAAGTTTATTCTGCTTTTTGAATTCTAAGAGAAAAGCAGAGTAACAGGATGAGAACTTGGTACATGCAGATAGTGATGAAGAAGAGAAAGAATCAATGAGGTTTTTGCATGTAGACAAAAAAGTAAATGCCATTATGCCAAAAGGCATAGTGTATCAGAGTTGCAGAATTGGAATAAATTGATAAAACACAAAATATTGTATTTTCAAAAAAATTTTAAATGTTAAAGGTCATTTGTTTTCTTAAAGCTAAGTAGTATGTGGCTAATCTGATGAAAAGACTGAAGGATTAAGTACATTTTTTGGTGTCTGATTATGACTCAGAAAAGCTATGTTTTGGGCAAATAGCTAATTGAGAAGCAATTATTAAAAATACGCTAGATACCTGATGTAATGCTAGCATGATAAAGTTAAGCTAATGTCTATTTTGCGAAGAGCTTGAAAGTGGAGTTTAACAGTCCCTAGAATTTGTAGGAATCAGAAAATTCTAGTAATATAGCATTTAACTATATACAAAGCAAAGTGGGAAATATAGGCAATCCTTCATCTGATTTAAACCAGGGCATAAATTTGCCTCAATTGCCTGTGTTTTTAGGACCTACTTTTTACTAGAGTTATTCATATTAATTGCAGCAATTCTCCACGTCTCTTTGCATTTATTGACAGCTTTGGATTCATAGAAATAGTTTTGTTTGCTTCTTGACATCCTGTCAGAGAGCTATGTTCTGAGTATCCTAAAACTTCAAAACTCTTGAGTATAATGGTATAAGCAAGTTGTATATCAACTGCACCCATGGGAGAGCAAAAGGATTAGGAGACAGTATGGAAAATTGCTTAACTGATGCTTTCGATTATTGATGAGAAGCCGAATAATCCAGAAAGGGACTGTCTACCTCCCACAGCAATGTATTCTCTGATTAACTCAAGGATGCTGATATTAGAATGTACTTGGATTCAATGGATCGTACCAGAAAAATCTGCAAAGAGATTATTTTATTAGCAGAGGGAGAACACATAAAACAAATTGATATACATGATAGCTAAGAGTACATGACAAGTCCCCAAACAGTGTATCCTTAATGAAAATTTAAAATATATGTGTATCTAAGATAAAAAGGGGAATATTGACATTGTTAAGACAGGTGCTTTAAAAATGGGGTTATGAAATAGAGAAACATAAGGTGGGAAAAACTGGAAACTGATAGAATGTATTTTGCAACAAGAAATTTGTTGACATATATTTGGAAACAAGAACTATAATGAGCATAAGTAAGATTTTTGGATATTGCTTTAGTGTGGATCACCAGGGCTTTAACAAAAGGAAATAGGGAAATGTTTTTATAGATTGGCAAAGGCACATTCTTTGATCCTGGCAGGATTTTAATTGCTTTGCTGTTGATTGGCATGCAACTATGTTGAAATGAAGGAAGAGAACATATTTCGAGAGCTATTTCAAGGATTGCTTTCCGATACACTTCAGTGAACAACTTAGGTGGTTAGAGGCTATTTTGGACGATAGCCTAGAAATGGCTCTGAGTAAGATAAATAAGGCTGAAATAGAAGAAAGTTGCTATCTCACACTGTAATCACAATAACCTTCACTTAAAAATACTCTTGAGAGGTCAGGAAAGAAACAAGATCATTACAGAAAGAAATATACAAAATCTTAATTGGAAGAATGTCTGAAATGCTTGGGTAAATTTTGACTGTGCTCTTAATATAAATGAATTGCAACAGTAGAGGTGTATTCCCCTTTGAGGTTTGAAGTGTCTGTGTGTGTGTGTGTGTGTGTGTGTGTGTGTAAATGCTCACACAAAGGTCTGAACAAATGAACAAAGAGCTTCTGTGGGTTGTTCTGTCTTTCTGAACTCGCTTCCTGAAAGATGAGCTAAAATATAATATGACAAGACATGACAGGAACAATAACCAGACCATGATGCATTCTTGACAAGGCACCTTGTATACTGTTATTTTCCCTGGGGATTCAGAATTTTACATTATGGGTCTGGAAGAGGGGATTGTTTAGGACCCAAAATCCTCCACAAAAATTCTGTTTTCTCTCTATGATTATCTCCCAGCTGAAGGTACATTGAGAAACCAAATCAGGTGAAGCCTATTCTGAGTACCCAACCATGGGATTTTTTGTGTGTGCGTATTTATTTATTTATTTATTTAGAGATAGAATCTTGCTTTATAGCCCAGGCTGGAATGCAGTGGCATGATCATGGCTCACTGTAACCTTGACCTCCTGGGCTTAAGCAATCCTTCAACTCCAGCCTCTGAATTAGCTGGGACTGCAGACATGTATCACCACACCCAGCTAATTTTTCAGTCTTTCATAGAGATGCGGTCTCACTATGCTGCCCAGGCTGGTCTTTAACTCCTGGGCTCAAGCAGTCCTCCTGCCTTTGCCTCCCAAAATGCTGGGATTCCAGACACAAGCCACCATACCCAGCCTAAAGTGTGGCTCTGTGTAGGCTTTGCTTAATAACATCTGCTTCTATTTTTGTTCAAATTAACCATTGTATGCCCTGTTTTTTTGAAGTACAGGATTGTGAATTAATTTTTGAAAATTGTCCCTGGAGTAGCATTTTTAATTTCCTTCGAGAGCTTTACCTTTGCATTTATAGCTTGGCTATTTGGTGCAAGAGGTCCAGCTTTCAGACTAGCTTGGCTTTTGGCATACGTTTCTCACTAAGATTAATCATTTCTAGCTTTTGATTTAAGTGAGAAACATGGGAATCTTCCTTTTACTTGAATACTACAGGCCACCATAGGGTTATTCATTGACCTAATTTCCATATTGTGAGAGGGAGAGAGATGGGATATGACTGGTGGTTGGAGCAGTCAGAACACACACAACATTTATGCATTAGGTCTGACCTCTAATGTAGTGCTCAGGAAAATTACAAGAGTAACATCAAAGATCACAAATCAAAGATTACTATAACAGATAAAATAATATAGAAAAGTGTGAAAGTTTCAACACTTACCATAATCGGACACAGAGACACAAAGTGAGCACATGGTGTTGGAAAAATAGTGCCAATAGACTTGCTCAATGCAGACCTGCCTCAAACCTTCGATTGGTGAAAAACAATAAAGCAAGACACAGTAAAAGGAGGGATGCCTGTAAACGAATCTAGTATAAGTGTGGTGTAAGTGTCAGTAACTAATCAGCCCCCACATTTCTTCTATGTAGTTCTTCACTCTCTCTAGATTGGGTTAGCTTTATAATTTCCAGGTTATTACTTAGGGCAATTTGCAAATTAGCCACAAATATAAAGGACAGTCTTTCTCTTTTCACATGTATAGTGGAAGCTGTGTCCCCAAACCAAAAGCAACCTTTCTACCCGGACTTTGGGTCCGATCTCCGCCCGACTACTTGTGGTCCCTTTCTCTATTGAATATCACCTCTGTTTTCTAGATCTTCATTTTTCTCATTTTTGACAATTTTATTTGAATCATCCATGCCCTTTGTAATATTAAATCTAAAGAAAATTGTTTTTGATTGCAAATCTTACTTTTCTAATTTGCTTCCTTGCCTTCTATTTTTTTCTGGCTACTTCCTCCAAAATTTCTTTCACAATATCTTTTTCTCCACCCATACTTTATTAGTTAATGTTCCCCTAATGTTGATCTTGCTTTTGTTTTTCCTTCTAAGCGTTCTCTTCTTGCTTATGACTTTAACTACTGTTTATATTCTTATGGATCTCAGATCTGTATCTCAAATGCATAGATTTGACCAAGAAACATCTATGTAGAGGTTTCACAAGCGCTTCAAACACAGTATTTCTAAGTCTGGACTCATCATATTTCCCCTCAAATTTAGTCCTGTATTCTCTACTTAGCTTCTCAGAGGGCCTAACTAGATTCATGGCAATCATTCTTGATGCCCATTTTCTTTCGCTGTTCCCACCAAACCACTCAATCCTCCAGCACTGTAGATTCAGCATCTTAATTCCCTCCCTTAACCAACCTCGTCCTCAGTTGCCACCCACACGGTCTTAGACTGATTTGAGGATGATGTACTCTTCTTAATGGTCTACCGCTTCCATGAGAGTCCCTCTGCTTAATTCATTTTTTCTTATTGCAGCTAAAATGTCAATTTAATTAAACAATTCTCTTTTTTAAAACTGTTAAGTTTTTGTTCAGAACTTTCAGGGTAAAGGTAAACATCTTAGCCTAGAATATTAAGTCATTTTTTCTTCTAGAGTCTGTGTGCCTGCTTCACTTTCTTCTCCTCCTCTAGTTTCGTAAACTTATACTAATGGTTTCCTTAAACTCATCTCCACTCTCTTTTTGGAATGTTCTATGTCATTGCTACCCATGCAATACAGCCACCACCGATGCAATACAGCCACCACCTCTGCTGCCTGCTACCCCACCACCCGCAAGACTTATCTCTTTCCTATTCGCTTTCAAATGTCACGTCCAGGAATCCATTTCTAATTTTACCGTCTGAATTAGGTATCATCCACTCTTGTGACTTGTCCATTTGTTAACATGATATTCTACAATCAGTGACCTACTTGTCTATATCACACATCAGACTATGAGTTTCTTGAGGACAGAGACTGTGGCTTGATTAACTTCATATCCTTATGACCTGGCAGGTGCCTACTGCATAGCAGGCATCATCTTTTGAATAAAATTTCGTGAGTTGTGGATTTGTCCCATCACTCCTCATTCCTAAGGTGAAGTGTTTAACCCCATTGTGGGTACCTATTCCACATTTAACCAGGCTAATAGAAGAGGGCCTTTGCAGAAAAGTAAAAGTGATGCTGTTATTATAATAGTGAAAACAGATGCCTTGTATGATCTAATAAGGGACTTAAGGTCAAATTAAACAATTCTCTCGTGATTCAGTATTTATATTTGATGGTCTGATGTTAAAATCTCACTATGAGATGGTCAAACATAAACATAAATTATCATTTATGATAATCTTGTCTTCCTATTGACAAGAGGTTAAAAATGATGATGAGAAAAGTTCAACATGATAGCCATGAGAGTTCTGAGAAAGTAGTTTAAATGTGACGTTATGTTTTGTAGATCTGATTTGAGAAAGAGATTACAGAGAAAAGGATTGGGAGTTTGTACTGATGTGATGAAAGTTTGTCAGTCTTAGTTGTTGTTAAAGTAAAATGGCAGATGATGCATTTTACCAGTAAAAAGTAGAGATACCAAAAATGTTAACTGTGGATATGTTATTTTAACTAGATAAACTATTTGGGAGAGATGTAAGATAAACTTATTTCTAAATTATGTATTGGCTGGGATTTTAAGTAATATACCCAAATTATTTTCCTTTGCCTCCAGACAATTTTCAGATGAAGCATCTCTAAATTTAAAGTGGTGTGTACAAGTGTTAATCTGAAGAGAGTGCAATAAATACACCTATCTTTTTCTATCTAGACACTTTTGACATTCTGTGTTATATTTATTACACTCCTTTCAGATTAATAATTGGACCCATTGCTGTAAATTTAGAGGTACTTCACCTGAAAACATGTTGAGCGTTATTTGAAAATGTAACTTGCATATTGTTTTAAAATAAGTTTATTCTAGGTTTCTCAACTTTGTGGATATCCTGTGTTATAAAGAGATTATATATTACACATTGTTAAGAATATAAAAAAAGCTCATGGAATATATGTTAAGTAAAAAAGAATCAGGATATAAACGTACAATTTTATGTATGTTACTATCTCAAATTTATGAATATATTTGGAAGGAAATATGATATGTTAATTGTGGTTATATCTACCAGTGTGATTTCCTGAATTTTAGAAAGTTTTTAAAAGAACTATTTCTTGTTCTTTATAGTTAAGAATGTATTTAAAAATTTTTCACTGTACTCCTGATGCTTTCCACAGAAATATTCTTTATAAAATGAAGCCTTGAGAACATTTTAGCAAGTTTGAGAGAGCAGTCTGAATTAATGACACTTGCTTAATCCTGCTTTTGAATGGTTACTTTTAATCATAATCAAGAGCATCTATTTCACAGGGACAATGTCAAACCTGTTTGATAATGTTTACTGACAATTACAGGCTTAGCTGAGAAGTAACAACAGGGAGTAAAGCAGTCTTTGAATAAAGTCAGCTTCAAAATGAACAACGGTAGGGGACTGATTGGCTCAGTTTTATTTAACATTTTTAAACCTGATCTTTGACATTTTCATTAGTGAGCAGAAATAGCACACTGATGCAATTCTCAGGTGGCTCAAAGAGAAAAGTGCTAAACATACCAGAAACGACTAAATAATTCAGAAGATCCTGCTATGTATAAAAATGGAGATATATGTGGAGAAGTTTTAGGATGCAGCAATAGAGAAAGCTAGGCAATATTTCTTTCACTTTTTTCCTGTTCTTTGGGAGGCAACAATGTATTTGTGGAAATCAACCATTCTGTTGGGAAAATTTTGGAGATTTATTAGAATTATAGCTGTATTGTGCACACAAAGAAATGTGGAAGTTTAGTCATATATTGGGGCAATTTTATTCTTACTTTCTTACAATGGTTTATGGAGGTAATAAGAAATTCTTCTAAGATCTTCCCCATCAACTACAAAAAGCAAGAGGGAAAACTAGAATTAACTGGATAAATCATGCTCAAGCAATTGCATAATGCTAATATATATTACTACATAAAGATTAGAGGAAGAAAGGACTTTACTGAGATTTCCTCATGTTACATCCTTGCTTCTTTGGCTGCCCATTGTCTATCCTTTGTCAAATGAAAATAAGCATATCACCAAGAATATGTGAGAGTGTGCAAGAAGTGTGTAATATAAGGTCACAGAGTGAGTACAGAATATCCTAAAATATCAGTTAAGTTGAGAACTCTCTCTCAATATCATTGAAGTCAATATTTAAATCACAAATTGAGAACTGTCTCCCAATGTTGCTGAAATCATACTCCAACCCACCTACCCTGAGATAAAGCCTTTAAATATAAATTAATTTAAAGTTCAAATAACAGTGTTATTACTGAATAGTAAAAATTGACTCTGTTCCTAAAATGGGAATTGCCTGTGCAGATCTTGTTTCTTTCTTCAATTATTTATTGATTCAGCAAACTTTATTGAGCCGAACTATTTGCAAGTTATTGTAGAAACTAAGAATGGTGACTTACTGGAGGTCTTAAAGACAGGACATCATGTCATTCTTTTTTACGCTCTTTCTTCAGCTCTGTGTTGGGTAGAGTGTGTTCTTGTTAAATAACTAACAATGGTACCATAATGAAAGACTGTGGAATCAAACTTCCTCAATACAGATCCTGGTCTGAAAACTTATTCTCCCAGGAGACCATCACAACTTATGCAACACCTCTGAGCCTTAGCTCCTCTTCTTTAAATTAAAGGATTATATTTAGGCTTTTAACACAGTGTCCTGATATGATAAGGATATCGAAATATTAGCTATTTTTTTCAAGGAGTTTACTGTCGCTTTTTTTTTCTTTCATTAACATTTTTTAGATGATATATATAAAAAAAAAGAACAGTGCAAGTTAACTAAGTCTCTGCCTGTCATTTTTATAAATTTCACATTGTATGTATATGTGTGTGTGTATGCACACATGTGGAAAAAGAAAAATTAAATGTGTTTGTGGAAAATTGGACAGTCATATTACAATGACAAGAAAACAGATTTAAAGGTTAGAGGGCAAAAGTCCCTGAAGCCATCAGTCCTCCATGTTGCAGGATTGAAAAGACAAGCAGGTTAGAGGGCTTCATCAACTGAGAAATTGAAATGCAATACAAATCTAGCTAAATGCTCTGTCGCTAAATTCCAGAAACACCTCAGCCAGAACACTTTATTCAATATCAGAAAAATTATGCATGATTCTTCATTGTTATAGATTGGGAATGTATTCTGGTATACATCTAAACAGCAGAAAGTGATAGTACTGCTAATGCCGTGTGGAGTAATTATTTAAAACAAATCTGACGTTTTCTTGTGTTAATGTTTATAAATTAAAATAATGCTGTTGCTTGACTAAAATTTTTTCCAATTTATTTGAAAACTCAATAATGTATGCTCAGCATTTCAGACCAAAGGATAATTGGTTTTAGGGTCAATCCTATCAACTTTTATTTAATTCTTGGGAAGTCTTGAAACAGAAGACAGAGCATAAAATAATGCTATATGTGGGTTAGGTGACCTTCCTTTCACTCAAAGCCATGCTTCAAAAGAAAATCTATACTTGGAACATTTTTAAATTTCAAATAAAAATAGTATTGATGACCAAAAATTCTTGAAGTTGAAATTTTAAAAATGCTTATTTCTTGCCATTGAACTGAGAAGAAAACATCAAAAATTAAAATGAACTACTTAAGTCCCTATTATACCAAGAGAATTCAGGAGGGAAACAAAATATGATCTCAAATTCTCTTGGGAATGAATAATGAAGAAAGATTTAACTCAAGTTCATAATTGCACCTAATGTATTCATCTTCTTCAAAAACATAGGAGAGACTTTTCTTCATTAAAAACTGCTCATATGTTCACACAACCATGCCCACCTGGGTTAATGCCACTTGTTACACAAAAAGTAGTGAAACCAATTTATGACATCTCAACTTGAAATATTGAATTTGGGAGATGATATTGACTTCACCCACATAAACTGATAGGACAAATTTTCAATGTTTGCTTTAAGTTGAAGAAAGTCACACACACACACACACACACACACAAACACAAACACGCACACACAATCCTCCAAATTATGTTTTTTTCCTATCAGATTTTAGCATAGAATCTTGAAACATGAAGAGGCATGCTTTGTTTCTTTAAAATTACAAACAAATTTATTGGACTTCTTTCATATGAAAAACTTTACTTATACACACTAACTTATTTGAAGAAGGACTCTAGTTGTGACTTGGGAGTGTGATATCTGTTCCAGCTATATTGTTCTTGATATATTCATTATCTTCCATTCTCTTGAGCTCCTTGACATGAGGTAGGAGTTGAGAGGAAGAAAAATATCCTTTCCTACTAGGCTGAGTTCAAGCATGCTCAACGCAGACTATAGATGGAATTAAAATACTTTGCCATAGGCAAGCATGTTACCAGAGAAGAGAGGACAGAAGAATTAGGTGGCTGATCTATATTGTTTATATTTAGTATTGGCTAACAACAACAACAACAAACTGCACTCTGCCTTGTTCAAAAGAATATTTAGTAGCTTTTGGTCTTCATTAAATAGTGTATTAGTCCGTTCTCGCACTGCTAATTAAAACATACCTGAGACTGGATAATTAATAAAGAAAAAAGATAGTATTGACTCACAGTTCAGCATGGCTAGGAGGGGCCTCAGGAAATGCACAATTATGGTGGAGGGGAAGCAAACATGTCTTCTGCTTCCAACATGATGGCAGTTAGGAGAAGTGCCAAGCAAAAGGGGGAAAATGCCTCATAAAACCATCAGATCTCATGAGAACTCACTCACTATCACAAGAACAGCATGTAAGTAACTGCCCTATGGTTCAGTTACCTGCTACTGGGTCCCTCCCATGACACATGGAGATTATGGGAACTATAATTTAAGATGAAACTAGGATGGGGACACAGCCAAACTGTATCACACTGCCCCTGGCCCTTCCCAAATCTCATATCCTCACATTTAAAAACACAATCATGCCTTTCTAATAGTTTACCAAAGTCTTAGCCAATTCTATCACTATCCCCAAAGTCCAAATCCAAAGTCCTGTGTGAGACAAGGCAAGTCTCTTCTGCTTATGAGCCTGTAAAATCAAATGCAAGTTAGTTACTTCCTAGAAATAATGGGGGTACAGGCATTGAGTAAATACACCCATTCCAAATGGGAGAAATTGGCCAAAACAAAATGGCTACAGGCCCCGTGCAAGTCTGAAATCCAGCAGAGCAGTCAAATCTTGAAGCTCTGAAAATACCTCCATTGACTCCATATCTCATATCCAGGTCATGCTGATGCAGGGTGTGGGCTCCCACATCCTTTAGCAGCATCACTCCTGTGGCTCTGCAGGGTACAGCCCCACTCCCAGCTGCCTTCGTGGCCTGGTGTTCAGTGTCTGTAGGTTTTCCAAGTGCAGGATGCAAGCTGTTGGTTTCCATTCTGGGATCTGGAGAATGGTGGCCCTCTCCTCACAGCTCTACTAGGCAGTACCCCAGAAGGAACTCTGTGTGGGGGTGCTGACCCTACATTTTTCTTCTTCATTGCCCTAGCAGAGGGTCTCCATGAGGGCTCCACCCCTGCAGCAAACTTTAGCTTGGACATCCAGGCATTTCCATGCATCCTCTGAAATGTAGGCAGAGGTTCCTAAACCTCAGTTCTTGACTTCTGTATACCCACAGGCTCAATACCACCTGGAAGCTGCCAAGGCTTAGAGCTTGCACCCTCTGAAGTAACAGCCTGAGCTGTACATTAGCCCCTTTATCCATGGCTGAAGTTGAAGCAGCTAGGATGCAGGGCACCATATCCCAAGGTTGCATAGAGCAGGGGGGTCCTAGGACTGGCCCACAAAACAATTTTTCCTGCCTAGGCCTCCAAGTCTGTGATGCAGGGATTACTGTGAAGGTCTCTGACATGCCTTAGAGATATTTTCCCCATTTTCTTGATGATTGATATTTGGCTTCTCCCTACTTATGCAAATTTCTGCAGCCAGGTTGAATTTCTCTGCAGAAAATGCAATTTTTGTTTTCTATCACATTGTCAGGCTGCAAATTTTCCAAACTTTTATGCTCTGTTTCCTCTTGAATACTTTGCTCCTTAGAAATTTCCTCCACCATATATCCTAAATCATCTCTCTCAAGTTCAAAGTTCCACAAATCTCTAGGGCAGGGGCAAAATGATGCCCATCTCTTTGTATAGCAAGAGTGACCTTTACTCCAGTTCCCAACAAGTTCCTCATCTCCATCTGAGACCACCTCAGCCTGGACTTTATTGTCCATATAGCTATCAGCATTTTGGTCAAAGCCATTCAACAAGCCTCTAGGAAGTTCTAAACTTTCCCACATCTTCCTGTGTTCTGGGCTTTCCAAGTCTCTAGGAAGTTCTGAACTATACCACCTTTTCCTGTCTTCCTCTGAGCCCTCCAAACTGTTCCAATTTCTGCCTGTTACCCAGTTCCAATGTTGGTTCCACATTTTCAGGTATCTTTACAGCAGCACCCCACTACCCAGTGCCAATGTACTGTATTAGTTCATTCTTATGCTGCTAATAAACAGATACCTGAGATTGGATAATTTATAAAGAAAAGTGGTTTAATTGACTCACGATTCAGCATGGCTAGGGAGGCCTCAGGAAACTTAAAATCATGGCAGAAGGGGAAGCAAACACGTCCTTCTTCACATGAAGGCAGGAATGAGAATTGCCAAGCAAAAGGGGAAAAACTCCTTATAAAACCATCAGATCTCATGAGAACTCACTCATTATCATGAGAACAGCATGAGGGTAATCACTCCTATGACTCAATTACCTTCCACTGGGTCCCTCCCACAGCACGTGGGGATAGAAACTACAATTCAAGATAAGATTTGGGTGGGAACCCAGCCAAAGCGTAACAAGTAGTAGCATGGCTTACTTGGTCAGATTAACAATTGTTACCTTTTGAAAGTGAAGAAAACTAAAGAACATAGATGATTTAATTGCACTATGGGAGTAAGGAGATACTTGATTTGTTTTTCTTTTTGTATAAAATTCCAAAACATTGATGACATGGTTTGGCTGTATCTCCACACAATTCTCATCTGAATTCCCACATGTTGTGGGAGGGATCCAGTGGAAGGTAATTCAATCACTGGGGCAGGTCTTTCCTGTGCTGTTCTTGTGATAGTGAGTAAGTACGAGATCTGGTGGCTTTATAAGATGAAGGTTCCCTGCACAAGCACTCTTTTTGGCTTCTGCCATCCACATAAGATGTGACTTGTTCCTCCTTGCCTTCTACCATGATTGTGAGGCTTCCTCAGCCACGTCAAACTGTGAGTTCTCCATTAAACCTCATTCTTTTGTAAATTGCCCAGTGTTGGGTATGTCTTTATTAGCAGGGTGAAAATGGACTAATACCGTAAATTGGTGCCAGTAGAGTGGGGTGTGGCTGTAAAGATACCTGAAAATGTGGAAGTAATTTTGGAACTGGGTAACAAGCAGAGGTTGAAAGAGTTTGGAGGGTGCAGACGAAGACAGGAAAATGTGGGAAAGTTTGGAACTTCCTAGAGATTTATTGAATTGTCTTTGCCCAAAATGCTGATAGTGATATGGACAATAAGGTCCAGGATGAGGTGGTATCAGATGGAGATGAGAAACTTGTTGAGAACTAGAGCAAAGGTGACACTTGTTATGTTTTCGCAGAGACTGGCAGCATTTTGCCCCTGCCCTAGAGATTTGTGGAACTTTGAACTTGAGAGAGATGATTTAGGGTATCTGGCCGAAGAAGTTTCTAAGCAGCAAAGCATTCAAGAGGTGACTCGGGTGCTGTTGAAAGCATTCAATTTTAAAAGAGAAACAGCATAAAAATTTGACAAATTTACAGCCTGACAATGTCATAGAAAAGAAAAACCCATTTTCTGAGGAGAAATTCAAGCCAGCTGCAGAAATTTGCACCAGTAATGAGGAGTTAGTTAGTTATGTTAGTCCCCAGGATAATGGGGAAATGTCTCTAGGGCAAGTTAGAGGTCTTCATGGAAGCCCCTCCCATCATAAGCACAGAAGTCTATGAGGAAAAACTGGTTTTGTGGACCAGGCTCAGGGTCCTGTGCTGTGTTCAGCCTAAGGACCTGGTGCTCTATGTCCTAGCCACTCAAGCTATGGCCAAAAAAGGCCAACATAGAGCTCAGGCCGTGGCTTCAGATAGTGCAAGCCCCAAGCTTTGGCAGCCTCCATGTGGTGTTGAGTCTATGGGTACACAGAAGTCAAGAAACGAGGTTTGGAAACCTCTGCCTAGACCCTAGATACTCCTCTAGTATTTCTAAATTATTAATTAGTCTTGAAAATTTTAAATGAAGGCCATCCAGATTATCAGAAATGAAAATAATCAGTGTTGGCTGAAAACATTGACAGTGTCTCATAGAGGAGGTAAAACCCAACACTGATCTTTGAAGGATGGAAAGAATGTAAATGGGTAGAGAAAAGTTACAACTATTTTCTTTTTAACTTGCCTGAGGAATGCAATGCACATACATTATGTTGTCTTGCAGAGTGTCATCACTGAAATCTTATGTTCTTATTATTTAAATATTCAAATCCCTCATTAAGCTAGAGAATTATATTATTATAAAGTTACATATAAATAAGGTTTCAACCATTTTGTAACAGATATGAATAATTATGATGATAAGAAAAATATAGCCATAGCTAAGTGTTGAATACCTTGAGATAGCACATTGTTTGAGATACTACTCTGATCAATAAAGATAATTATTCCCATCATCTCAGTAAGCTGATTAATATAGAAAGTTCTTCCAGGTATATTATTGGTTGTGCTTTCTAGTGTAGTTTGAAAGGTTCTGGTGGTATATATTTCAACATCTTCTCTGGACGGTTTAGACTGGACAGGTTACAAAGAATTTTTTGCATCTATCACAAAATAAATCTAAAATCTGAAGTTTTTTTTAAATCAGAAAGTAAAGTTTATTTTTAAAACACATTCCTCTCTTTTCCTATTATTTCCTTTAAATAGAGCCATTCTAAATATGACTAAATTTTTTTCTGTTTATCTTTTTATTTCCAGATTAGTTTTATTAATGAATAACTCAAAGTGTTCATAATGTTAAAAGTGCTATTATATAATTGTCATCGGATAGAAACAATAACACATTTATTAGATTTCAATGATTTTTTTGTATTTTATCGGAACTTACTGAGCTCATCATGGAATACTGTAATAGAGTTGCTGTGAATTATTTTGAATAAATTTCTACTTTATTTGCTTTGTGTTTTCTTTAAATGCTAGTATATGGTTAATATATGGCTTTCAATACTATTTATCTAAATGGAATAGATATACATGCATATGCACACACATGTATTTCAATTTTGTAGAATCAAGTTATTCAGTCCTTATTGCATTTTTATAGCTCTGTTATGAGTTCCCAGAAAATGGAAACCTCTTTGAGAAAGCTGTTTGTACAAACCTAAAACTCACTGAATTTTATTTTCTGCCTTATTGCATGCAATTTGCTTCTTTTTCTGTATATTTTTTCACATCATTACTCCTTTTCAAGTTTAATCCATTAAATATTTTGTAAGATTTTCTTCCAGTATAATAGCTTTGTGCATTTAGAATACAAATTGTATACCACACCCATTTTCTTTACCACCTACTGTGCATTTAAAAGTTGTTTATATGTACTACTAACTAATGCCTTTTAGATGAATTAGGTATGTAACTAGGTTGGCCACCTAAATGATTTCAGAGACTCCCCTAAATATTAGACACATATTTTTCTAGCTTATTGGAGTCAGGACAATTAGTTCCTATACAAGAGAAATTTCACATTTTCACTACTAGACAAAGTGATCCTAGACAATTGCATTATTAGATATTATTAGAGGATATAGTTTCTTAGATTGAGTAACGTTCAGGTGACATTATTTTTCTAGCTTATTGGAGTCAGGACAATTAGTTCCTATACAAGAGAAATTTCATATTTTCACTACTAGACAAAGTGATCCTAGACAATTGCATTATTAGATATTATTAGAGGATATAGTTTCTTAGATTGAGTAACATTCAGGTGACATCTCCCTACCTCTTAAATTTCAGCTTGTAAAGAAATAATCTGTAACCATAGCTTTAAGTAGAGTCCTTCCATAATTCATATATTCATTTTAAAATCTTCTTATTTGCAGTCTCTGTTGGCCTATGTGGAACACTCCCTCTCCTTTGTAATTTTAGCATAATTTCAACCCCGGTAGTGAATCCTCAATGTTTCTTTTTTTATCAGAAAATTCTAATACCTTATTTTCTAAAATTTTATAATTGCATTGCTACTGTAAGTTGAGTAAATCCAGTGTACAGTGTATTTCACACTTTACTGACCTTGAGAAGATTAGCACAAATTAAATTTCATGTTAACCAACCTAAAGCCATGAACAGGAAAGTAGGCTCAAGGGTATTTGGTTAATTGTGCTAAAAATATAGTCATGCTTTTTGTGGAGGGCATAAATGTAGCAAAAGTCTTTTCCTAATAAAATATGGGTAGTTATAGTTTGATTTCTTATGCTTTCCCTTTCATTTGTAGATGTGAATAATAGTGACTACTTTGATGTTTTGCAAATCTGATAGGTTTTGCTCAGCAAACTATAATCCTTTTATTATTTTGTGTTTGAGAGACATTTATTTAGTGAAATTATCTTTATATATGTTTTTATTCAATACTTTTATTGCTATTGTTTTATTTTTTAACCATTCATTATAGGCATAGACTTAGGATAAAAAGAAAATCAAAATTAAATCAATAATATGTATATAAATTATATGACTATTATTTCCTAAAGACTTGAAGTATAAAGTCATTTTACTTTTATTTCTCCACTCCTTTACTATAATGATAAAAAAAAGGTGTTAATAAGCTTTTGTATGAATGAATGTACATTTTTCTAAGGAAAATTTACAAGAATTTCATTAGATTTGACAGATCTATGTCTCAAAATATTATGATATTAAAAGCTAAATGTTTTCAGATACTATAACAGGCTTTGAGAAAACTGCAAAATTATTATTATACTCAAGTTTTATCTGGAATAAGTGCCAGATCTTTATTAAGGCTATAGGTAATTACCTCAAATGTCATAAAATGCCTATTAGCCAGGTATATGGAATTTTTATTTTATTATTTTTTGCCTAACTTTTATCAATTACTATATTAAAAACATTTAAAACAGTAGTTAAAGATATGACTATTTTAAACCTTGAAAGTGACATATTTCATCATTTAATATCACTTTGGAATTGTATATTTTATATATATATATGGAGAGAGAGAGAGAGAGACAGCTACTCACTTTTGCTAATAAACATTAGCCCTGATAGTTTGCTCTCTTTATTATTTTATTCCCTTTTGGTTTTTTAGGCAGTGCATGACATGGACGATGCTTCCTTTTCACATCTTCTTTCTTGGATGCTGAATTTAGGATTTGAATTGTTAATATATCTTGATTATTACAAGCTCTAACTCATCGGATTCCATTTCCAAGCTTGGAAATGTGCAACTCACTTACTGAAAGGGAAATCACTGGTCCATTTGAATGCTAATTACTACACAGGTCCTATATACTGTATCAAAACTCAGCATAAATATGGTCATCAGGGGAGGTGAAAAAACCATTAAAATGCTCCCCAGGAGACTGAGCTCATTAGAACCTACATTAATATCCAACAAGGAATGGAAAGAGTTGCTTAGCTGGGCTAGTTCCCTTTTTGGACATGCAATTCATAGACTTTCTAAGTGTGAGTCAGGTATGTGTTCTCTATTCCAACAAGGAAGGAGATTTAAAAAATGTTCAAGTTTCTCAGAGTACAAAACAAGAAGCTAGGGCAAAGGATATCTGACTGAAAAGAAATACTAATGAAGATTGGTTATATTGTGTAAAATAGTTAGTTTTCTTTCATAGAAAAGGAAAATCACCATTCTACATTTTATACCAACAAATTTTCTAAATCACAAAAGGTAATAGTTATTAACAAACTAGTCTTTCAGTCTTCTTGCATCTATTATGTACCTAAATCATAAATATCAATTTTATCTCATCTGCGTTGCATCACACAATTTTGACCAAGAGTTGACTTTAACATTTTGACTGCTATTATCTCTATAAAATGATTAAAGTCATAAAAAGTTTTAGCTAGCACGTAAAGTAAAATCTTGACATTGGGCAGAAGCAGGTATCAACACAGCAATATCACCGAGCAAAATTCTTGTCGACTCTCACGCTTTTTATTTTATTCAATGCTAATTTATATATATACTACTTTTTCCAATATAAATTAATTAGATATGTACCAGTTTCACCAGCATGTTCTTATTATAAATTCCTTCAATCAGTAGCTTTTAAACTATGTGTGCATCAGATTACCTGGAGTATTGTTAAAACCCAGATTCCTGGACCCCAGTGCCCCAGGGGATCTGCATGTTTAACAAGCACTCCAGGTAATCGGTGTGTAGATAGGACCACATTACTTCAAATAAATGGCATTAATTAAATAGTATTATATCTGTTCATGCCCAGTGAATTTAATTTGTCTGTGATTCATTGTGACATCTGGATGATCTATTGTTGGAACTACATGACTTTTTAAAAAATAAATCAACAGAAGGGAGGGGATTTTTTTAATGTTTTGGCATTTCTGACTCAAATGATGCATTTTTCTCACATTAACTAGATCTTACCTGGTTTTAGGGTTCTTTTGTAGGTAATCATTATGATCTCATATGACTCTCAAATTATTTTCTCACAAGCCTATTGAAGAAATACAATGAAGTGAACACCATCACATGCTCCTAGCCCCATTAGAAAGATGGAGACTCAGTGTCTTAGTCTGTTTGTGCTGTTATCACTAAAGACCCCAGACTATATAATTTATAAATAAAAGATATTTATTTCTTATCGTTCTGGAGACCGAGAAAGTCAAGATCAAGGCAATGGCAGTTTCAGTGTCTGGTGAGGGCCTGGACTCTGCTTTCAAGATGTCCTGAATGCTGTGTCCTCATGTAGCAGAAGGGACAGTAGGAAAAAGGGGTGAAGACTCCCTCAAACCCACTACTCCCCTCATAAAGACCCTACTTCTTAATACTGTCACATTGGCAATTAAGTTTTAACACGTGAATTTTGGGGAACATTCAGAACATATAGCTCATGGCTTCCTTGTCCAAATGATTCTAGGCTGAGAGAGAAGTCAAGCATCAGGAACTTAACACTCTGCTATGGTTTGAATGTCCCTCCATGAAACTCGTGTTGAAACCTAATTGCCAGTGTGGCAGTATTGGGAGGTGGGGCCTCTGAGAGGTGACTAGGCCATGAGGGTTCCACTCTCATGAATAGATTAATGCTAATAGATTTGGGGAGTGGGTTAGTTATTGTGGGATTTCAGCACCCCTTTTTTTTGTCTCATGTGCTCTTGCTTCTGTGTTTGGCCCTTCCACCATGAAACGACACTTATCAGATGCTGGTGCTGTGCTCTTAAACTTCCCCACCTTCAGAACTGTGAGACACATAAATCTGTTTTCTTTGTAAATTACCCACTTAGTGGTATTTTGTTACAGCAGCAGAAAATGGACTAAGACACCCTTCCCTTCACAAATACATATTGAAGACCTAAAATAAAATATGCCAGATAATGAAATAAGGACTTAGCATACAAAAAGCTTGCCCTAAGAGGATTGGATATCTTCTTTTATACCTTTTATATCTTTTAACAGGTTGGCTACAATATGAAAAAAGAAATATATTTCTAAAATTAATAGGATAATAATACTTAGCTATATTTTCAATGTTTGCAGTTGAAATAACAATTGTAATATACATGCTCCTAGCTCCTTAAGATGATCCTTTAGAGCTCAAAAAAAGAGAAAACTTAATCCATTAGGAACATGATTAGTATTTTAGAAAAAGGAAATCAAACATAAGAATGAAGGTCTAATAAAAAACCCTCCAAAACTTAACATAAGTGTAAAGTGAATAAATATTCACTATGTTTTCAACAATTATTGACTATAAATATTTGATCTATATGACAGTGGTCATTTCATGAGCCTAAGCTCTGTTTACTGTCAGATTCATGCATGTTCAGGCATAATTTGTAGAACTGGTGAATAGCTTCCAGGGGTGTGTTTACATGGAAAATCAAAAAACCTCCTAGAAAAATAAAAAATTCATCCTAGGGGAAAAGAGGGTCAAGATGGGTAGATTTTGTTGAAGGATTGTAGCCACTTACTGTACACAGAAGGAGGGGATGATTCTGAGCAGGGTTTGCGTTTCCGAGATTGTTAAATAGCCCAGATCTCATTATCTCACACACAAATTCTTGGACAAGAGGGCTGAAATATAAACTAAGAAGCTCCAGTTAAAGAGAGCTATTGCTCTGTAATTGCTGTGGGACCCGAAGAGTGTGAGGCATTGGCAGCATTGGTGCTGATGGTGTTAGCAGCACTATTGGGGCATGGCATTGGCGGAGATTACTATGTAAATGCCAGCAAGGGTGTTGGCAACAGCATAATGACCATGGCATTGGGAAAGATGTAAACCTTAGCAATGCCAACATGATGGCTCGCGCGTCTTCAGGGTTCTGCATATCGGATAACACTAGTCACGAAGGTGAAGGAAGGGTCAAGGAAGATTTCCAGTAATTTTATTTTCCTTAAATAATGTGTCATGCAATTTTCTGAAGCAGAGATCTTGGATAAGAAGCAATTCAAGGGGGAATAAAATTTAATTTTTGTACGTATTGAACTTGAGCTGTCTGTTTTATATATAAGTTGGAATTGGATATATGTGTGTAAAGTTCAGAAAGTGGGGTCATATCCCAACTTTGGGAGTCATCAATAATTGAACATATGAGAAGTGGTTGAGAAAATCCAAGGAGAAAGTGTATTAATTATAAAGAATAGCATAAAAAGTAAAACAGAATTATAGAGCAATAATATTTGATACCCATCTTCCTGGATTAAGTAAATCTGGACTGGGCTTGAAAGATAAAAGTGCTTAATAGACAGATTGGGGGTAAGTGGTAAAACACAGTCTGGGTCAAAGGCATAGCATGGAACAAAGGCAGAGATGAGTGAAGTGCCCTAATGCACTTAACGAACAAAAGGAAGTTGAGTATTGTGGGAGGGTAAAGTTCCGTGTTGCTAGGGAAAGTGGTAGGTGATGAGGCTGGAGATTTAGGGACCTGATCATAAAATGCTTTATATAGCACATTCAGTAACGTGGAAAATGGAGACCATTATAAAGGTTTTAAGCATTGAAGAGATATAATCAGATCTGCATGCTTAAAAATGACTTTGTTAGCTAAGTTAAGGACAAATTGAAGGGCTTTTAGGCTAGGTGGGGAGAACAGTTAGAAAGCTATTTTAATAGCCAGGAAAATACTAATAGCTTTAAAAAGTTAAGTATAGGTAAGAAGAGAGAGGAGATAAAGTGAGGCTCAAAAAGAAAAGGATGGCTCCACACAGCATACTAGTAAATTTGTCTTCATCTGTAATGTGTTATTTTATTCATCATGAATATTTTTGCATTAGTTTTGATTTTTTTAATTGTAATAAATATTATTTGTCTCAGAAAACAGAAGGAACTATTGAGAGTGTTCCTGATTCTGGCTGAGGAGAATGAGCAAACTGGAATTGTCCTAAAATAGTAGTAGAGGCAAAAGAGAATTTTTGAGGGAGCAGAAGGAATATGATATGAAGCTATTTAGATAATAGTTGACTTGGAATGGTTCCTCTAAACAACTTAAAGTAATAGAGCAAAATGGATTGCTTAGGAGAAAGGTGTGTATACAGAAGGGCATGCAGAAAGCATGCTTCTTGCTTCTGTTGCACAAATGCTTCTGTTACACGAGACAGAAATCTGATTCAAATTAGAGTATGCAAGAAAATAATTTGAGAGGATGAGCATCTGAGGTATTCTTAAGAGATTCAGGAATGTGGAGAATAAGTCTGAACCACAGAAATAATTGGAGACAGTAAGTCAAACATCATCAGGACCCTCTATCTGTTAGCTATTCCTCTATGCCTGTCTACCTCCTTTCTCTCTCTTCCCTCCTGACCCACAAACTCCACCATTTTGTTGTTCCATAGGTATGATGAGTCTGGGGCACTTTTATTGCTTGGTTCCAGTTCTAAAAATGTAAGAGAAGACTTACATTTTAAGGGAAGGCCTGATCTCATTAAACACCTTCCTCTAAAATATTTTTAAGCAGCATGACATAGAAAATGTCTAAGTCATACAATGAAGATGTTCATTGAGATTTTTTCCAGCATAAAAGACAGCTTATGTGGCTTCTACCATGCTCTCCTATATGATTGTCCTTAAAGCTAAATACACACTTGTAAGATATCTAGACATGTTACAAATAGTTAAGTTTGTGGTCATGGAGCAATAATTATAACAAAGAAGCTAACACTGGATCAACATGACTTCAACAATATGCACCATAATTTAATAACAATACATCTTATTTCTTAACGGCCCGTGGACTCCTGATGGTGAAGTGTGTGTGGTTGGGCTCGTGGCCTTCTTTGTCTCCCTTATATCACTCTCCACATTTACATACTTCAGAACTCTTGCTAACATTAATAACAAATGACTTGTTACCCATCCCACTAGTGATCACCATATACCTTATTGGATGACAGCACTCTTAACCTATACCCTCCAAAATTACCAAGCTTTATCAGAAACTTAAAAATATTTGTATTTATTGTTGGACCCGGTGGCTCACACCAAATTAGCTGGGCATGGGTGAGTTCTGTGGTTCTGGCTACTTGGAAGGTTGAGGTGGGAAGATTGCTTGAGCCCAGGAGGCAGAGGTTGTAGTGAGCTGAGGTCATAGCTCTGCACTCCAGCCTGGGTGACAGAGGGAGACCTTGTCTCAAAAAGAAATTTTAAAAAACCCTGCATTTATGAACACTCATTAAATGCCTAGTGATTTACATAAATGCTAACTTATTTCACCTTACAATAATCTTCTGAGGTAAGTTTTAGCATCCCTATTTAGTAGATGAAGAATCTGCAGCCTAGAGTGCTTATGGAATCAGACTAAGATCACGCTAAGTGCAAATGCTAGATCTGATTGGAAGTCAAAGTCAACCTGACTCCAAATGTGTGCTCTTTTTCACCCTGCTATCTTGCTTATGCTAAGCAGCAAGAGAAGTATGATGGCTTATTAACGCTTTAACATACATATGCATATGTATACAATAAACTCTTCTTTGTGTTCTATAACATATTTACACAGTTTAATTAAACAGTCCTTGACTCTTCAATACGGATATAAATTACAAAATAACGTAAAATGCCATATTATCCATCTTGAAATCGAAAGCCAACATCATTGTTCCACAGATGCATAATACAAAATTATAGCCAAAATAGTTGTGACATATTCACATGTGTGCAAAAAATTTGGTTGCCTATAAACCTCAGCCTATTTATCACTTTCAGGTGAACACTCTCAATTATATATTTCAGTGAGGCTTCTAAATGCCTTCTTAGCCTTCTTTCTCCCCTTTATATCACTCCTCATATTTTTAAACTTCAGAAATTTTGCTAATATTAATAGCAAATAACTACCCATCTTACTACTAGTAACAACATATCATTATTAGAGTGACAACACTCTAACAAACTTTACTAATATCTAATTGTATATCTATAGATGCTTCTATGTGTATAATTGACCCTTGAAAAGTGGGGGAGTTGGGTCACCAACTTCTTGCACAGCTGAAAATTGGTGTATAGTTTTTGACTCCCAAAAAGATAACTACTAATAGCTTACAGTTGACTGAGAGCCCTATGGATAACATAAACAGTCAAAACGTATTTTGTGTGTTTTATACTGTATTCTCACAATCAAATAAGCTAGAGAAAGGAAAATGTTCTGAAAAAATCATAAGGAAGAGAAAATATATTTACTACTCATTAAGTGTGATGACTAAACTCTGATTTTTGTTTCTTATTTTTCACAAATTCCTGTCTAAGGAGTCTGGGGAGTCATGTCCTACGAATCGTAAATTCTCGTCAGATGGGTTTTATTTATCCCTATATATCATGACTGACTCTTCAACCTGACTCTGGCATAACATTACATGACAGATAAAGAAGAAAATCAAAATGCTTTATCCCAAAACATGTTTCTTTGCCATATTTTGAAATGGCCTTGCAAAGCCATCCTTTGTGGGAGAAAATTTGCATCTGTATAGAATCTCAATTAACATAGCTAGATCTTATTCGTTTCAGGCCCTCCCAATCATGAAGAGATTAACTGAAAGTCTAGCGTCTTTTAAAGGTCTGTATAGGAAACATTTGTCATCTGTTGTCTCTAAGGGCAGTCACCATGAGACTTAAGAACATTGGTCTCCACAATCTTTTATCTTAACCTAAACATTTCCTTTCTATTAATCCCAGATCTTTAGATAAACTCAGCCAATTGTCAACCAGAAATTTTTAAAATTTACCTATAGCCTGGGACCCTCCTTTCCCCCACCTGTACCCACCTGCTTTCAGTTGTCATGAACAAAGGTACATCTTAAATGTATTTGATTGATGTCTCATATCTTCCAATAATATACAAAACCAGGCTGTGCTCTGACTACCTTGGTCACATGTTCTCTGGATCTCCTGAGGGGTGTGTCACAGGCCATGGTCACTCATGTTGGGCTCAGAATCAATTTCTTCAAAGATTTTGCAGTTGGACCCTTGCTGTCGACAAGTGAAAATGGGTCATTATAAAGGTCTTCATCCTCATTGTCTTCATATTGAGAAGGCTGAGGAGGAGGAAGAAGAGGTAGAGTTGGTCTTGCTAACTCTGAGAAGGCAGGGGTGAAAGAAAATCCATGTGTAAGTGTACCTGTGCATTTCAAACTTGTGTTGTTCAAATGTCAACTGAATATTCATAGATGCTTATATATCTATAGTGGCTTCTATGTGATATATGACTTACAGGACTAAAAGCAACTTTCCACAGGAGGAAAACCCATCTTTTTGAGTAAAAATGAGATAAATTAATATTCCTTCAGAGTGTACTGTTAGAGTGTTCACTGATACTAATATCTTTCCTGACAGTCTCCCTAGAGATGAATGAGTTGTGGAGAAACAAAGACTTATAAGTGTATACCAGAAAGAAATATTGAAATCAGCTCGTAAGAGTAAACTGTGAATCACTCACTTTAAAAGTGATCCTGATTGTAAATGAGAATATAGTATGTGACATGTCTAACTATTGCCCAGAGTTTTCAAGAGCTGGCATTCCATCTTCAGGTTTTGTATTATCAAACAAACCTACATTGTTTACGACCTTGCAAAATTTCTTTGAGCATCACTAAATTGTAGAGACTTAAATCAAGATCCTGCCAGGGTGAGGTGATTCTTGCAAGAATGATAACATGCAGATAAGGCAAAACAAAATGTAGTTGGATCTTAAAATGACTTGGGTTAACTCTAGCAATGGAAATGCCAGTCAAAAGGCCTCGAGTCAAGGCTAACTCCAAACTGGTATTTGACCCCTAAGGCTGGATACCTTGGTTATTATTGCTCCTATTATATTTATACATTTTTCAACTCCAAATGTAGAAATAAAAACCCATAAGCCTGAGTGAACAAATATCAAGGCCAAATACATTAGTAATTTAATTTGAAGTAAGGAAAAAGAAGTTGGTTCTAAATCCAGAGCATTTGGACCTTATAAATCAAGTCTAGACATTAAGAGTTCCAGTGATACCTCTCTGTTTCTTTGTTGTTTTGTTTCCTTGTGGAGACGAAGATGGAGATGATGGGTAGCTTTGCAAAGTCACTGAGGACAAAGACCAAGCACGTTCTTCATGTAGCTATATTGTAAGATAGAAATATTATTTTTGGTCATTAGATTCTGAGATATTTTAATCTGAAAAAGTGTCAACAAATACTTTATACCTATTACTAATATGATCAATCAACAGATGTAGTTTTGGCCTTTTCTTTTTCCTATTTATAAGTAAGAAATAGGGATTTTCTAGCATTATATACTACAATGATGTGAATTATTTTTGATATGTATTGTGGACTAAATGACAAATCTCACACTATTAATATTATATTAATAAAATAAAATACATTCAGGGCCATGATAATTTTGATTAACTTAATAATTATTTTCTAAACTGAAGACATCAGTTTCTTCTATTTAGCAAAGTATTTATCAATCACCTCTGTTGTAGAAACTCTATTTTCCATTATTTATTCTCTCCTTCCTTTTGGTAGTAAAATCTCCTGAATTTTCAGTTGATGTCAAGATTAGTAAAACAAGATTTTTCTTTTTTTTAGCTCTCAGAAACTTGTAACACGAGTAATCTAAATACATATTACAATTTTTTCTTTGATGTTTATCCCAAAGAAGTTGTAACAAGGTCTATAACAATTGATTTATAGGAAGATGAAGTGACTATCTTCTTTTTGAGGAGATCTGAAATAGTAGGTTGGGTGTATTTTGTTTTGGACATTTTAAGTTCATGAGTTCTATTATATTTGCAAGTGGAGATATCACTTGAGTGATTGCATGATTTCAGTATGAATCTGGAGGCCTGTAGAGAAGTCTGAACTGCTGTTAGAACTAAAATTATAAATTCAGTCTCCACATAAAATTGCTATTTAAAGCCATAAAGTTGTATGAGATTACCTGGAACGAGACAGTATATGTGAAAAGAATCTACAATTCATTAATAGCACTGTGGCATTCAAATATTTATTTATAGTAAAGGGGGAATTAGAATTGTTGGGAATGTCACTGAATAAGATGGAGATCAGGAAAATGTGATCTCCTGGAAGCCAAGAAAACAAAATGTTTTGTTAAGAAAGCAGTGCTTAACAATATTGAATGTCACTGAGATGTTAGGAAATATAAAAAAACAACAAATGACTTTTGAATTTGAAAACATGAATTTTACTGATAATCTTTAAAAAAGCACTTCCAATGGCTTGGTAATCATTGAAAACAAATTGAACTTGGTTGAAGATAGAAAGGAGGAAAGAAGATGAAGACAACTATTACTGATCACTCTTTCAAGAAGTTTTTTTGAGTGGTGACAATCACATCCATAGCTAAAGCTTACAGAGCTCACTTATATGTAGGTAATGTTCTAATTCTGTTTACATTTACTAACTCATTTTATCTTTACTTTGATACTACTAGAGTGATATATTGATTGTTCCCATTTGAGACAAGAAAGCTGAGGCATGGAGTATTCATATAATTTGTCCAAGGTCGTGTGCTAAAAAGTGGCAGAGATAAGATTCAAATCCAGGCAGTTTATAACAGTAGAGTCTGTACTCATACCTAATTTTGTTGGTTTTGACAGACCATCAGGACTCTTTCATTCCCACTTGTTTTCCATTGCCTTGTAGTTGACAAGGACCCAGGTCCCAGACATTGAAATGCAGCTAAGAAGTAGAATTTCAAAGCTGATGATTTGAAAATGAAGTGACATTCAGATCTATATCATCTTCGGATCTGTAGTCTTTAATCTAGAAGATTCTTTTTTTTTTTTTTTGCTTGGATGAGGTTTGTAGTTTTTGTAAAAGCCATATTTATTTTGTTCTGGTTTTGTAATTTTTAGAGAAAAATTGACACTCACAATGACATTGACCACTTATTCATTTGTCAGTCTGAGATTGTAATGCAATTATTCTTCCAATAACTAGCTGGAAAGAAAGGGATAATGAAATCAACTGCTGCGTGGTCTTTAGACAGCAAGGAGGTTCAGGCATTGGCTTCTGACAAAATAATACTTATAGGCATAATGGAAAACTGTAGGGAGCCTCAAATTAAGACTAAAACAGGGTAGCCCTTACAGAGTGCTTTTACATCTTATGTTAAAATATTTCTCACTGTTGCTTTAGACTGATAAACAAGTGTTCCCCCAGAATACAAAAATCTATTTTTTCCTGGTTGAAAGCAAAGATGTGTATATCATGTCAGAATTTGTCATGACACAAAACCATGTTCACTTATGCTTTTATAGTGAAATACTGTATATTTGAAGCATGATTAGCACACTAGTAAAAAAAAGACACCTTATTCATCTTTATTGAATTAGCTGCACTACTGCCTCATGGTGTGGCCATGAACAAGTTACTTAAACTCTCAGTGTCCCAATTTCCTCATCTGTAAAATGAGAATAATAATAAATATCTATTTACTGAATGTAAAGCATAGTTAGCATTCCAAATTTGCCCCAAATGAACAAAACGTTGAAGTTTATGTTTCTGTGAACAGTTGTGTAACACATGATTAATCTCCTACAGAAAGGTCTAAACATTTTGTGACATTCCCAGACATATATAGCTGATTCCAACCAACTCCAAGTCCCTCCTTCAAATCATCCACTCACTTAGTCGTCGTTTTCCTAAAGCACTTTTAACATCTTGAATCTTCTTCACTCAAAAGTGATAACAATTCCCTCTTAACATCTACATCATAGTCCATGTATAACACCTATATTTTAAGATGCTCCCAAGTTTGTGGATTATTCTATTTTTCTTAACTTCCTTTTATTCAGCTAGTTATTCTTACTTTCCTATAGACATGCCCTTCTCACTATACCATTAATTTACCTGCATTCTTTTCTCAAATTGGTCCTGGAAACTCCTCACATTTATTATGTATGTATTTATTTATTTTTGAGACAGAGTTCTGCTCTGTCAACCAGGCTGGAGTGGAGTGGCCTAATAGCAGCTCACTACAACCTCCACCTCTTGGATTCAAGCAATTCTCCTGACTCAATCTCCCGAGTAGTCGGGATTACAGGCACGTGCCACCATGCCTGGCTAATTTTTGTATTTTTAGTAGAGACTGGGTTTCACTATGTTGGCCAGGCTGGTCTCAAACTCTGGAGCTCAAAGCAATCAGTCTGTCTCAGCCTTCTAAGGTACTAGGATTTCAGGCATGAACCACTGTGCCTGGTCTCCCACTTAAATCTTTTGTGTTTCCTACAAAATAAAGTTCAAACTTCATATTTACCATTGCAGTAGAACATTCCATTCAATTTTGTAAGCTCTTAAACCTGTTTATAATTGCTAGAGGTTTTTTGTTGTTGTTTTCTTTGTTTTGTGGCGTGCTTTTTCCCTTTCCTAGAAAATAGTCAATATAGATTCTTGGCTGATTCAAATAAATATGCCTCTTCCAACCTCACTTTCCTGCCTCATCTTTTACAATTGCCGTTTATTTCCTCTTCTGAACAGTGTGTGCTCTAGACTACTGCCACTTCTAAAACATTCCAAGTACTTGTATGGTTTTGTATATCTATTTATTCTATCCGCTATGATTAACATTCACTGTTTTACTTCTTGAGGAAATTCCTACTCTCTTTTCCTGGTTTGTACATGAAGCCTTTCCAGACTTTTGAAGCTAAATTAATTTCTTCCTCCACTGGATTTTAACGGAAACTCCTACACACATCTCTCATAGGCTAGCACTGATCACACTGTGTTCTGATTATTAGTTTAAATAACAGGCTCATCAGATGCTGAGCTCCAGCAAGTGGGAAGAGAGCCACCTCCATCTGTGCATTACATACTAGGCCTTAGATCTGGAGTTATATCTGATATCGGTTGTTTTAAAAAGCCTATTTAATATCACAGATTCTCCTTAAGCTTTGTTATTGAACCTAGCCATAATAATGTTATCACTTTTGTAATGACTCAAATTGCAAAGCTGCTGAATTTTTTAGTTGAAAAGGAAGTAAGATATCCATTGGTCCAACCCATGTTTGTGTTACGTATTTCCAAGTCATATAGTGAGACAGTAATAGATAGTAGTTTTTTTTTTTTTTTTTTTTTTTTACAAATTAATTGCCAGAATGCTGCCTCATATCTGGTTTCTTAAAGTCTAGCTCATTTTTTCATGAAAATAATGTTATTACTAGCAAAGTATAGCTTATTTTGATAGAGCTGTTTTAAATATTTTATACCCATTAACATTAATTTATTAAATCCTGGTAATAACTTTAGAATTCATTGGCAAGCCAATTTGTAGTATCTTCAAGCACAGTAACAATCTCATATAGTCTTTTGTTCTTCAGTTAAAAATTTAACACCTACAATGTGTCAATGACATAATACAGACTAAGGTATCTGTCTCTATATAGCTTCATTCTAGATGGGTAGAAAAATATGGACATCTAAGCAAAGTAGTACTAGATTTGATAAGGGCTATGGAAGCAATTATAATAAGGTGTACTTTAGATGGGGTAGTTAAGGATGCCTAGGGGAGATGAGATCAAGAGTAGCTGTAGAAAAGCTGGCCTTTGACAGAGGGAAGCTCAATTCCTCCATTGTAATGATAGTGAGAAAGAAGAAAAGAAGGTAAACGGAGGTGTATTTGTTGTTTGATTGTGGAAAAGTGAAGGATTTCCTATTAGTGACTGACATTTCCAAAGCAAAATTAAAGGTGGCATAAATATATTAAGCAGTGCTTGAGATTTTTAAAAATATGGCCCCTCTTTAGCTTTTGCCAAATGTCTATACACTTTCTCCTGTGGAAAGTGCCTCAATCACATTCTGTTTATCAGAATCTCATATCTAAATTATCATCCTGTTTAATTCTGAGCACATATTTAGCAAACAATAAAGAAGTGCTATCACAACAGCCGCTAATCACATTCTTGCTACCCAGATTTAACAACCATTAAACTAGTTGGCATTGTGCTATGATAGAGATGGGTGGTCTTTGATGAATGTTTATACTTCTACAAATAACTCAATTGTGACTGTCCAAAACTGAAAGCTTTTCAAGGCTTTGTACACTTTTACAAAAGCAGAGCCTTTGTTTGTTATAAGTTAATAGCTTTAGCAAACATGTAGCCAAGATGGCTTTTGAATGAAAGGTGACTTCAAGCTAAGTCACCTTGCCAGGCCTATCAGAAAAGGAAATAACTAATTATGTGTGGGCACTAAAGAGTAACTGTTGTTATTTTGTGCACTGGAGATATAATGTACCAGAAACATAATACTCCTTGATTGAAGTTTTGATAAGGATAACCACTTCTCTTCTTCTGGTTAATTCTGAAGATATTCTCATGTTTTTCTACATTATGTTCAGATACTTGTCTAACTCCAGTTGCTAATACATATAGTAAAAGATTAGTTCTTGTAATAATGGGCATAAAATGAAAAAAGGACACATTTTCAGAGCAATTAGAGAGTTAAGCAATGCTTTAGGAAAATGCAGAGAAAGTGTGACTTTGCTGTCTATGTTATATCATTCCTGCACTATCTATACATGATCAAACCTTGTTTTGTAATCTTCTTTATTATAGTAGTAGTGCCACCATTATTTGCATTTCTGTTAAAGATGAGAAATACTCTCCATCAATTAACTACATGTTTTTCAGGTTTGGGAGAAGGTAAGAGGTTTTATTACTTTATCCAAATTGAATTTTCTTTTCTTTTTTTTTTTTTTTTTTTTTTTTTTGAGACTGAGTCTTTCTCTGTCATCCGGGCTGGAGTATAATGGTGGATCTCCGCTCACTTCAACCTCTACGTCCCAGGTTCAACTGATTCTTCTGCCTCAGCCTCCGGAGTAGCTGGGAGTACAGGTGTGTGCCACGACACCCAGCTAAGTTTTGGAGTTTTAATGGAAAAGAGATTTCACCTTGTTGGCCAGGCTGGGACTGGGCTGGTCTTAACTCCTGATCTCAAGTGATCTTTTCGGCTTGGCCTCCCAAAGTGCTGGGATTATAGGCATGAGCCATCGTGCCTGCCCTGAATTTTCTATAAACATAAAATTTTTAAGATAAATTTTACTATGTTGCTCTCTGAAATTTTTCTCCATCCTACCACTTTATTTAGAAAATGAATGTTTCCAAATTAAAATTTATACAGTAATTAGTTTTTATGACTAGTAATTATAATTTTCATTTATATACATTTTTCAGTTTACAAAGTGCTTTTATTACTCTCCATTAAAAGGGAAAATCTAGGTAATACAAGAAAATTGACTATGCTCATCCAGCTGAAAAGGGTTTGTAATACAGATTATCTAAATACTAGTGCTATATTTGGTCACTGTTGGCTTCTTGTATAATTTTTATAATTTATGTAAGATAGTTCATCTCATAAGATTCTGTAAAGTAAACTACTTTTGAAATTTTTAGTGTTAGTTTATATATACAATTAAAAATAAAAGTGAAACTAGTTATTAGAGAATGAGAAGAATTTTATTGGTAGTCAATTTATGCTGTGGCATATTTGTTCCTAAATAACAGAGAAGTAAATATAAATGATGGCAGGCTGGGTGCGGTGGCTCACACTTCTAATCTCAGCACTTTAGGAGACTGAGGCAGGAGGATCACTTGAGCTGATGAGTTCAAGGCCACCCTGGCCAACATAAAGAGACCTCATCTCTAGAATTTTTTTTTCCTTTTTTATTAGGTGGGTATGGTGGCACAGGCCTGTGTGTAGTCCCAGCTATTTAGGTGACTGCGGTGGGAGCATTGCTTGGGCTGGGGAGTTCAAAGATGCAGTGAGTCCTGTTCATACTATACTTCAGCCTGGGTGGCAGGAGTGAGAACCTGTCTCAAAATAAACAAACAAAAATCATGGTAGCTCTACCTTGTATTCAGTGAGATTATAAAACAAGTCACTCCTTAGGACATGTAAAATAATCATAATAAAATTTTGGAGACATAGTCAGAATCTACTAACTATGTCCTTTCCATGTTTATATCTTTTGATTACTCTTGTTCTTATGTCTTCTATTATATTAATTTATAGGCAAAACATACTCATAGATTTTTAAATTGGTTTGGGACCTATACAACAAGGGGCAAACCAGCCTAAATTCTAAATCAAAAGGCTTTGAGCATGCCCTTTATTTTTCTACATGGTAAAAAAGAATTACAGTTGGATGTGCTGCAACTGGCCTACAATTTTTGCTCTTGGGAGGAAAATAAAAGAACACCTAGAAAATGCATAATTCATCTTTATTCATTCGGTCATTCAACAAATATTTGCAGAGTTCCTTTTCTCTGCCAGCGATGGTGCCAGGTGCTTGATATATGATAATGAACAAAAGAAACAAGACCTCTGTCCCCATGAACTTCAGAAGGGTATTCGGCCAATAAATACACACACACACACACACACACACACACACACACACCCCTTCAAGTCATGTCTTGCAGAGAGAAGTTCTGTGCAATGAATTAATACAATATAGTTTATGTTCAAGTGTTTAGTCTAGGAATGCAGTCTGGAATTTTACCAGGCACATGCCACCCACTGTGTGCTCCTAACAACCTTTAGTTCTTATGGCCACGTTTGAGTGTCTTCTGCTGTGTAGAATGTGTAAAAAGCTGATATTTGAAAATGTTCATAGGAACTCAAGCAATAAACAAATACATAATATTGTACAAAAATTTTCACCAACTCTAGTCAGAATTTAGATATTTAAAAATAAGATCAATTAAATATCATTAATATTTCAGGAAAAGCAAATCTACTAATAGAGATTTCTCAAAAATGAGATCAACTCATCTTGGGTAAAGTTTCAAGTAGCTAAATTATTATTAAGTGATTTTTTTCAAATTTAAAATAGTACTTTGTTAATTTACTTTATTTTTTTGTTTTTCTTTCATTACCATTCAGCTCCTCTCTAAAATTGACTGTGATGATAAATTGTATATGTCATCTTGACTGGGCCACAAGTTTTCACCACATTTGGCTAAAAATGATTCTGGTTTTGTCTGTGAGGGTGTTTATAGATGAGGTGAACATTTGAACTGGTAGACAGAAAAGCAGATTTGCCTCCTTAATGTGAATGGGCTTCATCCTATCAGCTGAAGACCTGAGTAAAACAAAAGGCTGAGTAAGAGGGAACTTTTTCTCCCTGATTATATAACTTGGGACAATGCCCTTTCTGGTCTTTGGACTCAGACTGAAACATTAGTTATTTCTAGGTCTACAGCCTGCCAGCTTTTGAACTGAAATTTACATCATCTGCTCTCCTGGTTCTCTGACATTTGGACTCAGGCTAGAACTGTATCAGTTCTCCTGGATCTCCAGCTTGCCAACTGCAGATCTCAACACTTCTCTTCCTCCATGACAGTGTGTGCTAATTGCTGATAGATTTTGGTACCATGACTGAAGCTAGAGGAACAACATTTTAAGGATAAGTTTTCTGAATTGGTTCTGTGGTTTTTGGAATTAGTTCTCCAATCTGTTACAGATTTAAATCATCAATTTCTAGTAGCAAAGTACCAATAATACATGGCATGATCTGGCAAGGGAGATTTGCAAAGTGTCAACACTGGATATTCCTAATCAAATACATATAAGAAGCAAAGATCTGGGTGGCTATGCATATGATACCCTCAATACTTTTGTCCAACTAATGAGTAGAAAGGGTTGGCTGGTTGGTCTAATGTTATTGGACAAAGCAGGGAAAGAAAAGGATAAGATTATGGATCTGAATTCCCAGCTCAGGTGCCGTATAAAAGAACTGAAAGTTTTTCTGTCTGCCCAATACTTATTTCTTTATAGCTGCAGGACTGAGATTGCTGGAAAAATAACCTAAAATCTCATCCTCTGAGTGGCTGAATTATAGTACATGTTGAATTCTCAGCCTTATAGGATGCTTGCTGAGTTACTGGAGGGGGGTGGGGGGAGGGAGAGAGAGGGAGAAAGAGAGAGAAAGAGACAGAGTTGTATATGTGTATAAGTTTGTATGTGTGGTTTTAATTTTGGATGATAATGTATCATAAAAAATGATGGATAACTGACAATTATATATAATTCAGTTTTTCAGAGTTTATAGTTTAATGTATTCTAAACAGTTCAAGTCTACAAACTCAGTCATGTTTAGCATTACTAATTATAAATGCAAATGGGGATACACAATAGCAAACAAAATTAAGCAAAATATTTTTTCCCCTTTGGAGACTGAAATAGTTGTGAGACCTGTGAGATATTCAGCAAAAGATTAGAACCATTACTCTCTGTCATTGGGAAGCCTATATATACCTGTGATTGGTAAAGTTCGGTTTCCCCAGAGGGAAGTCATTTGTTCATTTCCACACAAACTGGTCTTCTAGCAAGTGATGGAAGTCCTTTGAAATTAAGTACAATCTCAAAGAATTGGCAAAACCTGAAATCAATGCCTGAACATGAGCAATCAACGGTTCAAAAGCCTGGAGCTAGATTGTAGCTATTCAGTAGCCAGACCACTCAACTGAAGAAGACAAAGAAAAATAAACTTTCTGTGGATCATAAATGCACAGCTGAGAGTTTTATAGTTTTAAGGATTCTTCTTTGTGAAATGACCTCAAAATATTAGATGATTTGGGGTAGTTTGGGTAGGGGCACTTATCCTTTCCACAGCATGCTTGTGCCAGCTCACATGCCCAAGTGGCCAGATGTGACTGGAAGTGGTTCCATATGTCTAAATGGTAGCACTTGCAGGCACAAGTCAATGATTGGATTAATGGCTCTTGGCATGATGTCATCTAATCCAATTGAATGTGTGTCCTTGTCCTGTTATGAAAAGAAGTAAGACCTGTCTTATTATATCACTTGTTGGGGTGTCTTTCCATGAATCCAAAACAGAAATTGTCTGTTCTCAATAGCTGCCATTTTAAAAATAAATATTTAGCTTATATTTAATCCAAGCTAAGTTGACCTACATATATGTTTATTTTTCAGATTTAGGAACTATTTTATGATACATTAGGTAATTTTGAATAGTAGTATATTAAGGGTTCAACATTATAAAAATTTTGCTCATCTTAGATACTAAGTTGTCTCTTATAATTATTTTAGAGGAAACAAATCAAATATTACATTGCTACTCTTAGAAATATCTAACAAATTACTAATTTTCACCCTAATTTTCTGGGGAGAGGGGAAGGAGTTGAATTTGGAAAAACAGTGCAATTTTTCAGACTTGTTAGTGACAAATTTTTCACGTAAAATACTTTATATAGTATAATTAGGAATTCAGACAAAAATATTTGGGCCACTTTTGCCTTTTTTCTCTTTTAGCATATATATGTGTATATATATACACATATATATCTACACTAAATATACATATTTTTATATATAGATTGTCTTTCAGAATGCTATTGATTGAAAGATAATTCTCATTACAAATGTTGCGCTTATATACACTTATTTGATAATTAAAGAAAATATGACACAAGTTGTTCCTTGCCTGAATTTCCTAATAATGTCATTGACTGAATAATAATGAATTTTAGAATCTCTGTCTTTTCATTTATGAGTGTATTGTCTGTGGGAAACCACGTTCTAGTGACAGACTGTTAATTTGTTTTTCCAACTTGGTGTTTAGTGACACATTGCAAGGAGTCAAAGTACTTTTATAATCAGAGGACCTCATTACTAAGAAGATTGTTTTAGCTAATTTCATCCACTTATGCTATTTTTGTGAATCTTCATACTCGGGCTTCTTCACAATTATAGACATTTCTAGTTATTATAACGTTTCTTCTGGATTTTTCTAGCACCAGGAAATCACCTGTATTCTGTGAAAACAGCTGGACACTTTTGAACATTTCTTATCTTTCCTCATTTTCAGTGGAATGTTTATCCTTTCCTGAAAATGATTAGGACTTGATTGTGCACAGCATCCTCACCACCAAATGTATCCTTAGCATTTTGTGCAATTACAAATCCATGAATGTATACAAAAATTTAGTGCTTATAAGCATTACAACAGCATGTGTGCAGCTCACACTTCGAAAGTCTTTCTGCATCTGATTAAAATGCATCAACGCTATCCCAATCAGCTTTGGAAAGTTTCAAAGATACTTCCTAAGGTCAAAATTTTGTGGTTGCTTTCTGAAAAAAGGATAAAAAGTCTCCCTTTTGCTCACCCTGTGTATGAAGGAAATGTCATTATAAAAACTTCATTAATATGTAAATTGCAACATTTTGATTAGCACTTGCAGACCCCTTTTGTTAAGAAAAAAGACAGAAGGAGCTAACCAGATTGCAATAATTTACATAATAAAAACTCAGTGGTGGCAATGCCACCAAGTAGAGAACCTAAAGAAAGCTAGAATGTCTTTTTTAAACAGATTAATAAAGTATTGGAATCACAAAGTACAAAAGGAAAGAAAATATTTCTCTTTTAGCTGACAAACTCTATTTTAGGGGAAATTACGGGTACTGCAGATTATATTAAGATGATAGGATTGAACATGTAGCCAATGGCATCAGCACATACATATTTTTTTCAATTTAGAAATTCATGTTTCCATCATTTGTGTGCAGGGATTTAAATTGAAAACACAGGCATCCATTAATGAACTTGGTTTTGGTAGAAGATAACATAAATGAGACAAGTTTCTTGTGAAAAAAACTAAGTCATACTCATTTAACTAATCAAAAGCCATATTTCAATTTAATGTGAAACATTTTTAAACACTTGAAAAAAGAAAATTTAAGATTTTATTTATCATTCAGTTTTCAGCATGTGTTTTTGGTGCCTTGTAGTTGAGGACTAAGCTCTGATTTTTTTCTCCTCTTGCCCAAATTCCTAATCTAAGGGGTCTGGGGAGTTATACCCTACAAACCATAAATTATCATCACACACTTTATATATTGTTAAAAATGGAGGGTGTCCAGGTTCTTGATGTCTTGAACAAAGAACTGGACAAAACGCACACACAAAGCAAGGAAGGAATAAAGGGTTTTATTGAAAATCAAAGTACACTCTGCAGTGTGGGAGCGAGCCTGAGCATAGAGGCTCGAAGGCCCTGTTACAGAATTTTTGAGTTTAAATACCCCCTAGAGGATTGCATTGGGTACTTTGGGTATGCCCTATGTAAATGGAGAGGATGAAGTAAAGTTACAAAGTCGCTTATGGCATAGGCCCTATGGAGAGGATGTTTCCTGCTATAGCTGAAGTGTGAATTGGCCTATGTTCCCTGACTCCAGACCCTATTTTCCTGCCTCCTTGTGACTTACTTTCTAATCTGAGTCTGGCATAACATTACGTGCCAAAGAAGAAAATAAAAATATTTTACCCTAAAACATGTGTCTTTGCCTTATTCTGAAATGGCCCTGCAAAGCCATTCCTTGTGAGAGAAAATTTGCGTCTGCAAAGAATCTCTGTTAACGTAGCTAGAATTTTTTCTTCCAGGCCTTCTCAATCCTAAAGGGATTAACTGAGAGTCCAGCACCTTTTAACAGTCTGAATAGGAAACAATTGTCATCTATTGTCTCTAAGGGCAGCCACTATGATACTTCAAAAGAACGTTGGTCTCCACAATCTTTTATCTTAACCTGAGCATTTCCTTTCTATTGATCCCAGATCTTTAGTAAAACTCAACCAATTGTCAGTCAGAAAATGTTTAAATTTACCTAAAGCTTGAAATCCTCCTCCCCCAGTTTTAAATTGTCCTGCCTTTCTGGACCAAACCAATGTATTTCTCAAAAACGTGTAAAACCAAGCTGCACCCTGACCACCTTAGGCAGATGATTCCTGGACATACTGAGGGCTGTGACACAAGCCATGGTCATTCATATTTGACTCAGAATAAATCTTTTCAAATATTTCACTGAGTTTGACTCTTTTTGTAGGCAAAGCCCACAGGACATTTTAAGAATAGGTCATCTAAGCAGAGAAAAGCACATTAAAAAACTGAAACAATATTGTGGGTACTTTGATAGAAAAATACTTTTCTTGGAAATATAGACATAGCACAAATGAAACTAAGGCATAGATTCTTCAGATTATTGCCTTTTCTGCACTTCACTTATTGTTAGTTAAATACATCTACACATTCATTTGATATTAGGTTAGTGGTATTACATTAAATAAAACAAAGTCTATGGCACATATGGAAATACAATGCCATGTGGAAGAGAAATGTAAAAACACTAATTAGAATTTTTTTTTAACCGTACTTTAGGTTCTGGAATACATGTGCAGATCATTCAGGATTGTTGCATGGGTACATACATGGCAATGTGGTTTGCTGCCTCCATCCACCTGTCACCCGTATCTGGCATTTCTCCCCATATTATCCCTCCCCAACCTCCCCAGCCCCTGCTGTCCCTCCTCTAGCCCCCACCAACAGACCCTAGTGTGTGATGCTCCCCTCCTTGTGTCCATGTTTTTTCATTGTTCAACACCTGCCTATGAGTGAGAACATGCAGTGTTTGGCTTTCTGTTCTTGTGTCAGTTTGCTGAGAATGATGGTTTCCAGATTCATTCATGACCCTACAAAGGACATGAACTCATTGGATTTTTTTATGACTGCATAGCATTCCATGGTGTATATGTCCCACAGTTTCCTTTTGAGTTTTTTTGGTCTTGCACCTCTAGCTCTTTCAATTTTGAAGATAGAGTGCCTATTTTAGATCTTTCCTCACTTCCTCACATTTATGGCTATAAATTTCCCTCTAGACACTGCTTTAAATATGTCCCAGAGATTCTGGTATATTGTGTCTTCATTCTCATTGATTTCAAAGAACTTCTTTATTTCTTCCTTCATTTCATTGTTTATCCAGTTGACATTCAGGAGCCAGTTGTTCAGTTTCTATGAAGTTGTGAGGTTCTGAGTTAGTTTCTGATTTCTGAGTTCTAATTTGATTGCCCTGTGGTCTAAGAGACTGTTTGTTATGATTTCCGTTCTTTCGCATTTGCTGAGGAGTGATTTACTTCCAATTATGTGGTTAGTTTTAGAGTAGGTGCAATGCCATGCTGAGAAGAATGTATATTCCATGGATTTGGGGTGGAGAGTTCTGTAGATGTCTATTAGGTCTGCTTGGCCCAGATCTGAGTTCCAGTCCTGGATATCCTTGTTAATTTTCTATCTCCCACTATTATTGTGTGGGAGTCTAAGTCTCTTTGTAGGTTATTAAAAACTTGCTTTATGTATCTGGGTGCTCCTGTATTGGGTGTGTATATATTTAGGATCATTAGCTCTTCTTGTTGCATTGATCCTTTTAAAATAATGTAATGCCCTTCTTTGTCTCTTTTGATCTTTGTTGGTTTAAAGTCTATTTTATCACAGACTAGGATTTCAGCTCCTGCTTTTTTGTTGTTTTCTGTTTGCTTGGTAAATCTCCCTCCATCCTTTTTTTTTTTTTGCATCTATGTGTGTCCTTGCACGTGAGATGGGATTCCTGAATATAGCACACTGATGGGTCTTGACTTTTTATCCAATTTACCAGTCTGTGTCTTTTGATTGGGGCATTTAGCCCATTTACATTTAAGATTAATATTGTTATGTGTGAATTTGATCCTGCCATTTTGATGCTAGCTGGTTGTTTTGCCCATTAGTTGGCACAGTTTAGCAGGAGGTGGGATAGGAGATTGGCTCAGAAGTAGAAAAAGATGAAAGAGAGGAAGGAAGGAAGGAAGGAAGGAAGGTAAAGGCAACATTAAACAAGCAATACCCATTCAAAAAGAGTTTCTATCTTTTCTATACAAAAGAGTTTCTATCTTTTGTATAGGCTAAAATTAATGTGATTCAATGTGTTATGGAAGTTGCAATGATTCTTCCCTTCCATATTCACTTAGGCAAATTTGATGAGTGTTCCAAAGAAGACTGTTCTCTGTGTCTGTGACTTAAGGGCTTTCACATGGCAAAGAAGACTGTTCTCTGTCTGTGACTTAGTGCTTTTGCATGGCACCTGTGGGTCACCTGACTCCTGAGTCTTTGTTAGCTCTAATCGGGTGCAATCTAAAGGGTTCAAAATCAGCTTTAGCTTATTCAACTCACAGAAATGTTTTTATATTTCTTGCACACCCTGAACATTCCAGTGCTAGAGACTTTGTCTGGCTTCAGTATCACTTAGTTAGGCAACTGTTCAAAACAGAAGGAGAAAGCAAAAAGCAAAAAAAATAATAGAAGACAAGAGATTAATTTATTATAGTTGAAAAGAATTCTTGAAATCATTCTGGTGACACCTCTCTTCAAATTTGTAGTTTATCTTTAAAAGCATATAGTCTTGAAGAGATTTTTTTTTTTTGTTATAATTTTGAAGGGATTTTCCTTTAACTGGCTTCTATAAAAGAAATTCTATTATAACTAAAGCAAATATTGGTTTAATGGCTAAGAAAAACAACAACATTTTTTTATTTCCTTCAACCAAAGAGCTATTCCATTTCATGAGAAAAATAGTTCCTAAGAAATAATGTACCCATGGGCAACTTAACATATATTTAAGAAAATAAATAAAAGAAAGAGAAAAAAAAAAAACTTGCAGAAAGTTTTGTGGTTAGTGAAACCCTCAGACCATTTACCAGCATTTTTGACATCTTAGCCATAATAGACCTTTGAAAAACATTTTGTTCAGAAGAAATTACTCATGGTACTCCTAGCATCGTGAAAAGAAAAATACAGCCCTACCACCTCCAACATCGTAAGATCTTGTGCATAGTTCAAATGTGATTTTGCAATCAAGTGACAGAAAGGTATGAATATCATGGGTTACTTTAAAAATCTTAAAGGATGCGTAAAATCGGATATTTCTGTTGCAAATTTCTATATACTCATAGAAGGGAAGTCATAATAATTAAATACAACTAACACTGAATCAAACAATCAAACAAACAAAAAACAACTAACAAACTCCTTTTTCTGGCTGTTTAAAGAGTTCTTGGTATTTATAGTTGAGACAAAATTAATCGGTTATGTATTCTGTTCTAAACTTCAGCTTACATGTGTAAGCACAAGTCATGACATTTATGATGATTAAACACAGAGCAAATATGTAAGAAGCAGTGCTAGCATTTTGCTCTACATCTTTGCTCAAAAAATGTTTATTCCCAAAGGAGCACAAGTTTTTTATATATTTGAAGAATTATGGGACCAAGTTATGATTTTACATAAGTTTGTTGCAAAGTTTAAGCTAAAACTTATTACATGCATCAAATAACAGCTAGTGTTTTTTAAAAAATCATAATATAGTAAATAGGTAAGAGCTTAAAGTTGTACATAGGAGTTTCTCATTCCAGAGTTTCTCATCTTCTGTATTTTTATTGTACCACCAGTGTGGCTCAGTGGTCATCCATCAGGAAAGCAAAGCATCTTTTTCCCTTGTAAGGAAGGAAACAGTTTATTTTAGATTCATTGGCTGGAGCTCTGTAAATTGGACACAAAAGACAGATCAAAAAGAGAAAAACCGACAGAAGTTTGTTAACATGTGCACTATGCACACATGATGGATGCTCAGGGCTGAGGAACTCAATGGGGTGCTTAGAACTTGAACTTCTATAGCATCTTAGCAAAGAAAAATAATTTTGTGGAAAAGTGACAAGACGGCCAGCCACGATTGCTCATACCTGTAATCCCAGCACTTTGGGAGGCCGAGGCCAGCAGATCCCTTGAGGTCAGGAGTTTGAGACCAGCCTGGCCAACATGGCGAAACCCCGTCTCTACTAAAAATACAAAATTAGCCGGGTGTGGTGGCATGTGCCTGTAGTCCCAGGTGTTTGGGAGACTGAGGGAGGAGAATCACTTGAACCTGGGATGCAGAAGTTGCAGTGAGCCGAGATCACACCATTGCGTTCCAACCTGGGTGACAGAGTGAGACTCAGTCTCCCCCAACCCTCTGAAAAAAAAAATAGAAAGAAAAGAAAAGTGACAAGACAATGGAAAAGGACTTGAGTTTCTAGGGTAGAAAATTGTGGGTGGGCTTTAAGGGAAGATAAGGGCTAGTTAATAAGTTTTGTTAGGCAGATGCTTCTGGTACCATCTCTGGCCTGATAAGGGTCTAGAGTTGTCTCCTCTGATTAGGAATCTTCCTGTCTTTCCTAGTAGAGAGGGAAAAGGGGAGGGCAGAGAGTTTCTCGGGTATGTTCTTTTATAATTGCTTTCAGCTCAAAGTAATCCTTAGGTCAAAGTTGCATATTTTGAGACAGCATACTCTGAATTTCCTCATCTGTGATCAAACCTTGTTTTCTTTCCACGATCTTACATAGTGGACCTGATGAGAATGGAGAATTTTGCAAGATATTTAAAATTAGTTTCTAATTTGCAGATATTTGTTTCTAGGTTAATTAAATCATTGGATAATTGTATATTATCGAATTGCTATCAAATTGCAATATATCAGATTGCTAGCAAGTGATTTGATGAAGACACTTACCTGGTCTATAAAGTACATCATACCTGAAATACTGAGATAAAAAGCTATGACTGACAATTTGTTAAAATTTGCATTCTACATGTTGTAGATTATAAGAAGGCATATACATTTTGTGGTAACAAATTTTAAAAGTAGATAGAGTAGGTAAATGCACAAATAGAAATGTAAGTACATGACATGAACTGACACTTTGTAATACTTCCTAAGGGGATGATGCATACTCTCTGGAGAAGGTTGTCTCTGAGCCAGGCCCTGAAGGATGGAGATGGTAGTGGTGGGGGTGCCGAGCACCCTCACAGGATGAGGCAGGCAGTCATCGTGTATCAGGCAGGAGGATGTTTAAGGTAACAGTCACTTTTTGGAATTAACTGTACAACAGAGCTTGTGAAGAGTAGTTTGAGAAAATGGAATTCTTGAAAATTATGCTATAAATAATGGAGGAACCATGAGAGCCATGTGTAAGAATATTCTGGCCAGGTATGGTGGTTCACACCTGTCATTCCAATGCTTTTGGAGGCTGAAGCAGGAAGATCAGTTACAGCCAGGAGTTCTAGACTAGCCTAGGCAAGACTTTCTCTCTATAAAAAAAATTTTAAAATGATAAAATTCAGCTGGGCATGTGGCACGTGCCTATAGTCCCAGTGACTCAGGAGGAGAGGCAGGAGGATCCCCTGAGCCCAGGAGGTGGAGGATACAATGAGCTATGATCCTGCCACTGCACTCCAGCCTGGGCAATAGAGCAAGATTCTGTCAAAAAAAAAAAAAAGAATATTCTGGTAACTTGTGTGGGGTGTATCACGTATCATATAGGAAAAGAGAATTGTCAGGGAAACTAGCATACTAATTTAGAACTCCAAATCTGTATCCAGAATGTTCTCCTAAACCAATGTTTCATCTGGAAGCAAATAATACATGCACACTGCTACCTTAATCTCTCAAATAATGGCATATTATCACATAGGGCATCAAAACACCATAAATATTCACAGTGCATGCCTTAACTTTTTGTGATTTCTCTATTCTTAGAAGCAGATTATATATTTGGGATCTTAGCAAAATGCCAAAGGAGGAGGAAGATGCTATGTTTATTATGGGTTTGTTATAGTATTTTTCCATCATAAAACTCAAGATATATTTTACAATGATTTTTTAAAAAATATTAGTTTTCATACCTGGGATAATTAGACTGAGGTAGTGTCTTAGTCTATTTGGGCTAGTATCGTAAAATACCATAGACTGGATGGCTTATGAACAATAGAAATTTATTCCATACAGTCCTCTGCATTGGAAAGCCAAGATTAGGCTGCCAGCACAGTCGGGTTCTGGTGAGAGCCTTCTTTCTAGATGATTTTTTTCACCGTAATCTCTCATGGTAGAAGGGAGCACTTTTTTTTCTTAAGACACCTAACCTATTTGAGAGTTCCTTCTTCTCATGACCTAATTAATCATCCCCCAAGGCCCTAATACTATCACACTGGGAGGTTCGGATTTCAATATATGAATTTGAGGGTGGCACAAGTATTCAAACCATAGTAGACAGTAAATAGAAAAAACAAAAACAACACTGCAGTATTTACATAAAAGCAGAAATCTTATTTTTTTCATCTCAAAGAATGTCCATTGAAATCAAAACAAAACAAGAAAACAACAACAAAAACCCCTTGAGTATTAGATACTTAGATACTAGAACTGCACATTTCTTTACTTAGTGTAGAATTGGACTTCTCTGACCTAGGTTAGAAAAATAACAAGCAAGAGTAACAATATGTTCAGAAAAATTGAAGTCAGATAATCAATTTTCAGTAACTCTCTGATTTATATGTCTAATAACATGACTGGCAATTTATAGTCTTTACCAGTAAATCTCAAAACACAATTTGCTGCAGCCATAAGCAATTTATTTAGTATAAATGGCCTTTAATTCTATTAATGATTGATTAATCTATAAATCACCAAGAGTCACATAAGCCTGAAAAAAATGATGCCTTAGCTTTCTTATTTATTTTATTTTATTATTTTTTTTTTGTTTTTTGTTTTGAAAGAAAGAAAGAAAAAGAATAAAGAAGAGGAGGAAAGAAAAAGAGAAAGAGAGAGAGAGAATGAGAGTATTGCTTTCTTGCCCAGGCTAGAATGCAGTTTAGTAATGGGTATTGAAAACCTCTTTTATACCAATAATTATACTTGTACTTGATGTAAACAGGAAGGAATAAGGGAAGAAAATAACAAACAAGCAGCCAACCAATATTTCATTTAAACCTATGAAATGCTATGCGATTTACTGTGGAGTGATTTACTTCCAATTATGTAGTCACTTATGGAATAGGTGTGAGGTGGTAATGTATGTTTTATGTATTTGAAGTGGAGAGTTCTATAAATGTTTATTAAGTTTACTTGTTCCGGGTCTGAGTTCAAGTCCTGGATGTTCTTGTTAATTTTCTGTCTCATTGATCTATAAAATCGTTAGCTCATCTTGTTACATTGATCCTTTTGCCATTATGTAATGTCCTTCTTTGCCTCTTTTTGCTTATTTATTTTTAATTCAAAAATCCTGTATTATTACTAATAAAAAATGAGAGATCAGATCTTTCAAGATAAGAATGTTAATCAGTATAATATGAAAACTCTACTTTTTATTACTATTAAATCATTTTTTTAAAAACTCAGCAAAACATATACAAATTTTGGTACATTTAGAAATACTTTGAAATTAATTAATATACCAGAAAAATCAACAGAAATGTGTTTCATTAGCTATGCCATGAAAACCTTGTTTCTTTCCTAGGATTTAAAAGTTTCTTTGTCGTTTAGGTAATGGGTAATCAATTTAAGATAAAAAATATTTTTGAAGGAAAAAATATGTAAAATGAGATATTCATTTAGAAATATGAAAGGTGGCCATTTATACATTCAGTGACAACATGTAATGACTCAACTCTGGGTTTATTATATTTAGAAAGCAAAGGGAACTGTAAGCACAGTCTGACTAAAAAGCAAAAGGAAGACATTCGAATGCATTTAAATGACTTTCCATTTCCTTCAATAGAGATATTAAACACATAGTCAGTTTCACTGTAAGGAGCTCTCATGGTTTTGATAAGTGAGCTTGTAAGGACTGTTATGTAGAGGACTGATAACAGTAAAATATATTTAACTTTCTACACATATTCCATAATCTTGTTACTCTCTTATACAATTTACCTTTCTCTTTGATACTCCAGAGTAAAACTGGATCAAGGACCTTTCCAACTTTCCTCCACCAAAGAAAAACATAGTTGTGAAAACTTGACTTGCTCAATTTTTGTCAATCTAGGTGTCCAACACCAAATTTTTGCCTTTATATTTGTTTTTCCTCCCTCAAGGTGGCTTCAAGTTAACATTAGACTTTGAGTAATATCCAAAGTCTGGTGAACTTGGTTATCATAATTCTTTCTTTATGCAGAAAGCAAGTTGAAAAGAAATTTGATTCTGTTACTTCCTGTTAGAACATTTCAACATACTCAGATGTCAGATGAAAGCAATCGATTTTGATAGTTCTGGGCTCAGCTTATGTAGGCATACTTTTACAGCGTTTTATTCACTCCCATTCTAATTTTTCCGGTGAGCTGACTGCTAAGGCATTATTCATGCATGTCATAGGAAGTTGGTAGTTCCATTTAGTGATTTACTGGCTTGGGTGCTTTTTGTTGAAGCCTGAATAAAGTGACAGGAATCTTTTTTACTCTGGATTGCTCTTGGCATAGCAAATGCAAGATATTCAGCTAAAATAAATACCCGTGAGAGTCATAAACGCCATTAAGGATTTTGATTCAAAAGGAATGCTAAAGTTTGGCTTGAATTGAAAAACAACCACGATTTCATTGTTACAGTTGCTGAAGTTGGCAGACGTAATTGTTTTCTCAGATGCATTCTTTTTACTATCTGTAGGTTGTCAATTCAAGAGGCAAAGGTTTTGTCTCTCCCTCACCCCCACCCCCATCACCTACACAGAGAAAAATACGGAAAACCTGAACATCAGTGAGAGTCCATGAATTCCATGGGGGGCTTTGGGTACTATTCGGAATTTCAGAGACTTTCATCTCTACCTTTTTCACTGCTTTTCTTCTCTCTTCTGCCTTTTTCTTCCCTCTTGTAGTTAGTTGACAGAGTACATTTTACTGTGTAATTATTCACTGGTTTTTTTTTTTTTTGTCTCCTCATGTGATTTTTAAAAAGAGAAACAAAATATTATTTTCTAGCAGGTGGTGACAGATTTTCAACAAGGCAATGATCAAAGTGACAAGATATAAAAGTTTTTTTTTCTTTTTTTTTTAAATTTCTTTCTTATTGGCCTGCAGAACCAAGACTTTGGGCCTTTTGCAAATGTATTAGGTTGGCTGGCAGAACATTATATCCAGGACGCCAAACCAGTGTAAAGACTTAGTCCATAACCTCTAATCTTACAGACATGAACTCTATTATTCTCCATTAAAATTAGAGGTTACCAGATTGTAACAGATGTCCTTAGTAGACATGTCTTTATTACCAGGGAACATTAGGTAAATGAACATTGAACCCAGTATTTTAAGTCACAGTTAAGGAAAATACAAAGCTCCATGGTTGGAGCTAGCATTTTAAGCTCAAATTATAGAAGTCTTTAGACAATTTGTGTTAACTGATGTATTGGCAATTTTTCCAAATTGCTGCAAGTATGAAATAGTGGGAATTTTAAAAAAGGAAGAATCCTAGCTACTCTAAGAAAACTACAATATTTGAAATCCCTTAATTTATAGGCACTATACAGTACATTTCAGTAGCAAGAATATTTTAATTAACTGCTAGGAGGATGGGCTGAGGGTGGAAATCTTCCAATAGACCTATAATGAAAACAAGCTGAAGAATGAATAACACGATATAAAAGAGCTTTATGACTATGTGTTATTGCAGGTGTCCGAATATTTTAAAATAGAGAAAATGATGTTTATGTGTAGAACAGTTAAGCTATAAACCTGCAAAAAATGGACAAAACACGAGACAAAGCTGGGCCAATGGAGGCAGTGAAATTAGATATCATATCACCATGAAATGACTCCCACTGACATGCTTAATAAAATTTAAATACATTAATATTCTATAATATCTGGATAAAATTCTATGCGCCTCCAGTGTCACATTGGAAGTTTTAATTCACAGCTCAGTGTTTCTCTGCTTAACAAACTGCTTTCCAAAATACTTAAGAGTATAAATCACTTTACCATGGGGCCCATAGGCAGGTAAAATGTTTAAAGAGATGGATAGTATTTAGTACCTATGAACAAGCAGAAACTGTTTTTAAATTCATTGCTTTTCCCCCTCATATTGATAACCTTCTGTGAGCAAAATAAATGCCACATCTGAAGCATTTTTCTTTTGTCATAGTATTCCCATGACATTTACTATAACCAGAAAGACAGCATATTTAGATAATTTTATTTTTTGGTCAAATTCTGGAAGTGGCAATGGCAATTCTAGGCTAATTTGGAAAAAAGTGTGTGGGATACATACAAGTGGGAATGTATGACATCAAATCTGCAGGTAAAACCACAGCAAAAGCAATAAGAGGGTTTTCTATCTGGCATCTGAGGAGTTTGGAAGTTTTCATTCTGTCCTGACAGTAACTACAAACCACAGAAACTGAAAAATCAGCAACCCTTTATAGATTTGTTAGAGAATGGGGTTATAGGGCAAACCACTACCCCCCAAATTGGAGCAACAGACATTCAGAAACCCACAAGCAAACTTCTCCAGAACAAGTATTTACTAGGGAAACAAACAAACAAAAAACTGTAATTGACAAATCCTGGAAGCTCAGCATGGACAAGTCTGAGAATTAAAAATTCCAGGGCATTGTGGGAGGGGGACATTTTGGTGAGTTTTACCTCCAGGAGCTCAACCAGGTTCTCATAGTGAATATTGGAGAAAAATTCCTTTTTGCTTCTGGCAAGGGATGGGGGAAAGGAACCATTTTGATATATGCCAGGGCATTCTGTTTTTCTTAACAAGACTCATACTTGGGAGAATATATTTTACCAGAGCCTAACCTGCTGGGTTTTACTAAACTCTAACTTACCTGGTTGGAGGAACATACTCAGCTTCAGTCTCTGTTAGTCATCGTATCCCCTCTAAAGTGAGAGAAACACTTGTGCACTTCACAGTTCAGTGACACAGGCTCACTAAAAGACTGAGACCTAATCACAGCACAGAAAAATTATTTCACTCCCCACACCTTACCACTACATGACAAAAGTCCTATTTACAACAGATCCTCTTACCCGGTATGTCATGTCTGACTGTTAAGAAAAGATTAAAAACCAAACAAAACAAAAAAACAGTTTGAAGGAACTTTGAAGGAACAGAGCAAACATCAGAACCAGGCATGGAGATAGCAGGGATGCTGGCATTATCAGAGGGAGAATATAAAACAATGATGAGTATTATGCTAAGAGCACTAATGGATAAAGTAGACAATCTGCAAAGACAGACAGGTAATGGAAATTCTAAGGAAAAAAATAGAAACGCTAGAGATCAAAAACACTGTAGCAGACATGAAGAATACTTTTGATGAACTCATTAGTAGACTGGAGGTGGCTGAGGAAAAGAATCTGTGAGCTTAAGGATATGTCATTAGAAGCTTCCAAAACAGAAGGGCAAAGGGAAAAAAAAAACAAAAAACAAAAAAACCAAAAAACTCTAACAGACTATCCAAGACCTGTGGGGCAACTATAAAAGGTATAACGTATGCCTTATTGGAATACCAGAATAAGAAGAAAGAGAAAAAGGAACAGAAGAAATATTTGAAGCAATAATAACTGAGAATTTACTCCAAATTAAGATCAGATACCAAACTGCACATCCAGAAAGCTTGGAGAACTCTAAGCAGGATAAATAGAACAGAACAGAGAGCCCAGAAATAGACCCACATAAATATAGTCAACTGATCTTTGAAAAAGGAGCAAAGGCAATTCAATGGAGCAAAGATTGTCTTTTCAACAAATTCTGCTGGAACAACTGAACATTCACGTGCAAAGAAATGAATCTACACACAGACTTTACAACCTTCTTACAAATTAATATAAATCATAGACCTAAATGTGAAACATAAAGCTGTAAAACTTATAGGGGAAAATCTAGATGTCCTTGTGTAGATAATAACTTTTAGGTAAAACACCAAAGGCATGTTCCATGAAAAAAATAACTGATAGGCGTGTCAATGTTAAAATTAATTACTTCTGTTCTGCAAAAAAAAATATGGTCCAGAAAATAGGAAGAAAAGCTAATGACTGGGAGAAAATCTTTATGAAATATTCATCTGAAAAAGGACTGTTATTCAAAATATACAAAGAACCTTAAATCTTAATAAAAGAAAATGAACAACTTTATTAAAGGAACTGACAAAATACATGAACAGAAAATCGGTGAATGAAAAATATGAAAATGTGTGCAACATCATGTGTCCCTAGGAAATTACAAATTAAAACAACGAGATATCATTACACACCTATTTGAATGATTAGATTTCAAAACACTGACAACATTAAGTGCTATAGATGGTGTGGAGCAACAGGAACTCTCATTCATTGCTGGTAGGGTTATAAAATGGTACAGCCACTTTGGGAGACAGTTTTTCAGATCCTAACAAAACTAAACACACTTTTACCATATGACAAAGTAATCACGGTTCTTAGTATTTACCCAAAGGAACTGAAAACCTATGTCTACACAAAAACCTGTGCACCAATGTTTATAGCAATGTTATTCACAATTGTCAAAACTTGGAAACAACCAAGATGACCATCAATAGAAGAACCAGTAAACAAACTGTGGTACATCCAGACAATGGAATATTATTCAGTGCTAAAAAGAAATGAGCTGTCAAGCAATAACAAGAAGACATGGAGAAAACGTAAATGCATATTAGTAAGTGAAATAAGCTAATACAAAAACACTACATAGTTAATGATTCCAAATGTAAGACATTTTGGAGAAGGCAAACCTATGAAAACAGTAAAAAGATCAGTGATTGCCAGGAGTTGGAGGGGGAGAAGCATGAATAGAGCACAGAGGATTTTTAGGAAAGTGAAACTACTCTGCATGATACTATGATAGTGGCTATATGTTGCCAAAACTTATAGAATGTACAACATAGTGAGCCCTAATGTGAACTATGTACTTTAGGTGATACAATGTGTTGATGAGTTTCAGTGATTATAACAAGAATATTTAATTACCTGAATTTTGGTGATGGTAATACACATGTGGGTCAAACTCACCAAATTGTATGCATTAATTATGTGCAGTCTTTTTATATACCAATAAATAAATACAACTGGAAAAAGAAGTTGGCAAACTTTTTAAAAGTCTATAAACATATGCACACAGTGGTATAGAGAGAGCAAGGGGACTATCTCATATGTATTGTAAAATTGTCATAGAGTAAATAACTTCTCATTGAAAGGGCAGTATTCATAAGCAGCACTTGTTTGAAAAATAAATATTCAAGATTGGAAATGGGCAAAAAATATTATCAGGAGTCCTTTTGGTTAACTGCTAAGTCTTGTCATGCAAACTTTCAGAGATGATCTGATTCTATAGGGTCATGAACCTCTAATTGGCTTTCTATGGGGTAGATCTTACAGAAGTACAAGTCAAATTTTAGAAAACCAACAGTAATGAAAGTGATTCTTGTCTGTATAAATCCAAGTAAATTTTGTCGGGATGATATGCAATTAATTTTTGCTCTGTAGAAAATATAACAGCAATTATTACATTATATGGTCCTATAGGATATTAACCAGTTTTGCATCTCTTAGAAAATTTATTTCAACATTCTTACCTTTGTTCTTTAAACTCTATATTGAACTTGTTTAACATCCTACTGGTTCCTTCATTAATGAGTTTAATGAAATTTTAGACATATATTCATTTTATATTTGCATGAGAGTTACTTTTATAACTGTCTGAAAATCATTCTTAAGCACACTCAGTTTGAAAATTTACTTTTTGCCAAAAGCCAGTATAGTTTGTAAAGCTCCATTTGTTATATTACAGGGAAGAAAGACTTTATTACATAGAGGAAGCCACAGCATCCATTTTCTTGACTTTATATTATAGAAAGTAAACCAAATATTTAAGGATGATAATATAATAGCTAATGTCTCCTGAGAATTTACTATAAACAACTACACATTTTATATATTCTGTATCATTTACTTTTTAAAATCTGATGATATGGTTCTAATTTCACTCCCAATTCACAGACAATTCTAAATATTAGCACAATGGCATGGGTAGCAACTAATTTGCTAAGATCATACTCTGTCTAGCATTATTTGGAATGCCTTACACATACTATCTCACTGAATCCCCACATCAGTCTCAGCCAGTTAATATCATTCTTATTCTAGTTTAACAGATGAGAAAGCTGAAGCCCGGAGAGAATGAGTAACTTGTCTGTGGTCTGCAGTCTATTCCTAGGTGAATCCAAAGTCTATGTTCTTTCTGTATATGAGGCTTCTTACCTAGAACAGATATCTAAAAGAAATGCAATTGTCCTAACTGATATAGTTTGGGTATATATTCCTGCCAAATCTCATGTTGAGATGTAATCCCCAGTGTGGAAGGTGTGGCCTACTGGGAAGTGTTTGAGTCAGGGGGTGGATCTCACATGGCTTGGTGCTATCCTTGTGGTAGTGAGTTGTGAGTAAGTTCTCTCTAATTCTGGATGTTTAAAGTATGTGACACCTCTGCCACCCTCTCTCTTGTTCCTGCTCTAGTTATGTAATGTGTCTGCCTCCACTTTGCCTTCGGTCATGAGTCAAAGCTCCCTGAAGCCTCCCCAGAAGCTGAGCAGATTCAGGCATCATACTTGTACAGTCAGCAGAACCATACACCAATTACCTCTTTTCTTTGTAAATTATCAAATCTCAGGTATCTTTTTTTTTTTTTTTTGATACACAGTTTTGCTCTTGTCACCCAGGCTGGTATGCAGTGGCATGACCTCGGCTCACTGCAACCTCTGCCTCCTGGGTCGAAGCAATTCTCCTCCCTCAGCCTCCTGAGTAGCTGGGATTACAGGTACCCAACACCATGCCTGGCTAATTTTTTGTATTTTTAGTAGAGATGGGTTTTCACCATGTTGGGCAGGCTGGTCTTGAACTCCTGACCTCAGATGATCTACCCACCTCAGCCTCCCAAAGTGCCGAGATTACAGGCATGAGCCACCATGCCCAGTCTCAGGTATTTTTATAGCAACACAAGAGCAGACTAATGCACCCTTCCAAGGAACATCATCAATTAACCAGGAAAGATTAACTGCCATAGAGGAGATGAGACTAGAAGACATCACCACACCCAAACAGACTTTGTATTTATTCTCGTGAGGGAAACTCTTAGAGATTACCTCGAGGACTTTATCTTTATAATAAGACAATTTTGTTCCTGTGAAGTTCTGTCCCTTACCTTTCCATAGACTGAATGTGATTCAGCTTCCAAAGAGAATCATTTTCAAAATAACGTCTGCTTCCTGGGTCCACACATTTCTCTCCTATGAAGAGAATATTTAAGCTGCAATCATGTGGCACCTCTTTGAGTCTCTTGCTTTGTATATAGCTTTCATATCCATATGCACATTAAAATAAATTTCACATTCCTTTATCTCCTATTAACCCACTTTTTGTTAGTTCATTTTCAGTGAACTTCTAGAAGATGGAGAGAAAGTCTTCTTTGGCCCCTACATAGGTGTGTTAGGTCATTCTTGCATTGCTATAAATAAATACCAGAGACTGAGTAATTTATAAGAGGTTTAATTGGCTCACAGTTCTGCAGGCTGTACAGGAAGCATAGTGCTGGCATCAGCTTCTGGGGAGGCCTCAAGAAGCTTCCATAATGATGTAAGACAAAGGGGGAGCAGGTATCTCAGATGGTGGGAGCAGGAGCAAGAGTGAGTGGTGGTTGCGGGGAGGTGCCACACTTCAACCAGATCTCACAAGAAATCACTATTGTGAGGATAGCACCACACCAAGAGGGATCCCTACCCATGATCCCTACCTTCCGCCAGGCCCCACTTCCAACATTGGGGATTATAATTCACCATGGGATTTAGTGGAGGCATATATTCAAATCATATCAATGGGTAATGATCAGTGATGATAAATTCCTGCTATGCTTGGGGCAGCCCTGTACAATAAACACTTGTCCCATCCAAAATACCAATATCACCACTTTACAAAAACATTATTGAATGAGCTGTAAGTAGAAAGAAGAAATGATGATTTGATATAGCAACAGAAATGGATTCGAGGAATATGATAGAAAAGTTACTGGTTATTTTGTGTTAAACTCTATATGTATCCCCAGGAAAGAAAATATATAAACAACATAAGAGTAATGTCTTGTCTATATTCACTCACATTAATCTTAGAGTAGTTTTATTTGTGAAATGTACTTTTCTGTGATTGTATTTCAAATCTAGTCCAAGCATATACTGTACTGTTTTTACATGCATTATCTCATTTGATCAGTAATTTTAATATACAGATCAATAAGCCAAAACTAAAGAGACAATTCTTACTCTTTTTCTTTTTTAGGAGGTAAAATAATTTGGCTAAGTTCACAGAGCATGAACATAGCAAAACTGGAACTGAATGCCCAAATCTATCTAATTCAGCAGTCAGTCAGTATTTGTTGGGTTCTCGGTAGCAAACAACAAAATTCCCAAATCTGGTGAAATGAGCTGATAATTTAACTGGAAGGATAAGGTAATTGCAGCATCATGGGTGGGTTCCCATGATGAATTAGACTCAGAATTTGGACTTGAACCAACAGAGACTAGGCTGATGAAAACAGCCAAGATGATGTTTTTGACACTAGAGCTACCAACAGTGGACTCTCATTGCCACCACAGCTGGTACCACTGCTGTAGGGGAGATGCTTACCAGCCCACGGCTAAATTTTCAACCCTGTCACCACTTCTGTGAATATTCTGTTTCTCTCTGTGTCTTTGCTTTATTGTCTTAGGATTCAAAACTACATGTAAGAATACTTAGTTCACTAAACCAAGGTCCCCCAGCTCCCAGAGCAAGAGGGGAAGAGAATAAATACCCCCATACCTCAACCCTTAACTTCTTTAAGTGTCTGACAAGCACTGATAGGCCACTAATTTGGCATTTCCCTTGGAAAGAACGTGTCAGAAAACCAGTACTCTTCACATCCTAAATAATAAAGTAGCTTTGGGTTAATTATGTAGACATGAATTTCATTTACACTCTTCTGCCGTCATTTAATGTTGTTTCATTATTTCTTAAACGCATGTGTTAGATGCCATCAGACCCCTGTTCTTTTTGTTTTTCTTTTTGAGACAAGAGTCTCACTCTTGTTGCATGGGCTGGAGTGCACTGGTGCGATCTCAGCTCACTGCAACCTCTGCTTCCCAGGTTCAAGTGATTCTTCCGTCTCAGCGTCCCGAGTAGCTGGGATTATAGGTGCCCACCACCACGCCCAACTAATTTTTGTATTTTTAGTAGAGATGGGGTTTCACCATGTTGGCTAGGCTGGTCTTGAACTCCTGACCTTAGGTGATCCACCCCCCTTGGTTTCCCAAAGTGCTGGGATTACAAGTATGAGCCACTGCGCCTAGCCAGACTCCTGTTCTTAATCCTATGTAATAACAGGTTTTATTATAAACATGTGGACTGAAATAGGTTGGAACACAAAGTAGGGAACAGCTAATTATACAAGTCAATTTACAAATGACTTGATTCTAGTGCAGTTTTAATTTTAACAGTTTTTATGAATATTATACTTCATATTTATAAAGCCCTTGTTCATATATTATTTTAGCTTGACAGTTTTCAAATTTCTTCGCCTCTCTTTACACTCTTAACAAAATATTGAACACATTATAGGAGAACAGAATATGCTACCTCAAAATATGACTGTAGGAGACCAGATTATGCCACCCTAAAATATGCCTCTTTTGGCTTAAGAATTTTTTAAAGTTGATTAGTTCAAGAAGCTTTGGACACAGGAAAAGCTCTGAAAACAAAGTAGAATTTTCTTTTTATAAGGAAACCTAAATCTAAGAAGGAAATATCCATTTGTAAGAGTATCCCCTAAAGAGAAAGATCATTGTAAATCACAAGAAACTTTTGTTAACGGTTAAGGCACTGACTTAAATCTGTATAACAAACTTCACTTTTTTTACTGTGCTTTTCTGGGTCACCTCCTCACTGGTGGTCTCCCAAGTACCGTTCTTTTTGTTCCAGCTGAAGATAGCATTTAAGCCTGAATTCTAAACCACCTTTTGGAGATTTACTCATTTCTTTGGGTATCTCCTATGTATATATATGAGGTATGCATGTTAATAAATTTGTTTGTTTATCTTTTGTTAATCTGTCTTTTGTTACAGGCAGTTCAGATAAGAACTATAAAGGGTAGAGACAAAATTACTTTTTCTCCCCTACAGCTCTGGTTACTGTGACGGGAAGTCAGAACTCTATACTTCCTCCTCTACAACCCTATAGAGCTGTTATATATATAGATAATATTTATCAATATTCACTCTGTTAGAAATTAGAATTGGAAAAATTTAAAAACGTTTATTGTTTTATTTAAAATATACAATACATGTATTATGTTAATATAAATAACATATTTTAAGAACATTTTGAATCATTTTCCAAAATAGAAAATAATTCCTGAGAAGAGTTGCATTTTAAAATATTTTGGAAAAGGTCTTTAATATCTGGCTTAAAAAATACACTTTTCTAGATTTTCATATCTGCTTCTTCATTTAATCTGTTGTAGTATCACGTGTCACGTAGCTTCTGGAAAAATGCTTCTGAGAGAATACAAGTGAAAAAGGCAAATAATGTCTTAATAGTGAAAAGAAAATAAATCTTGGGGCCCCCAAAATCACTAAGCTAAAGGGAAAAGTCAAGTTGGGATCTGCTTAGGGCAAACCTGCCTCCCATTCTATCCAGTTATCCCTCTGCTCACTGAGATAAATGAATGCCTGATTTTCTCATTTGGAGAGGCTAGTCAGAAACTCCAAACAATGTAACCATTTGTCTCATATCTACCCAAGACCTGGAAGCCCCTCTCCGTTTTTGTTTGTCTTGCCTTAGCCTTGAGCTGTCCCACCTGTCCAGACTGAAGCAGTGCACATCTTACACATTTTTATTGATGTCTCATGTCTCCCTAAAATGTACAAAACCCAGCTGTGCCCCTACCACCTTGGGCACATGTCGGCAGGACCTCCTGAGGCTGTGTCACGGATGCACATCTTCAACCCTGGCAACATAAACTTTCTGAATTAACTGAGACCTGTCTCAGATTTTGGGGCTCAAAATAGTATTATTATCAACTTAGTTCTGACCTCATGTACCTCCTAAATATTATGAGGAACCATCAGAGGTTCTTGGATTTGACCATGGAAACTACTATTTTGACTGAACAATTATGCAGGGTAGATTATAGGTATTATTATATCCAGTTTGTAAAATACAGTTATAGAAATTTTATATGCTCTATACATTCTATTGATGAATTTTCAAATTAATTCTATATATAGCATTTTGAAAGCTTTATACTAACACTGTTAAATGGATAAGAGATCATTTTAGCCCCAGTTTACAGATGAGGGCAATGAAGGCTAGAGAAGTTAAAACTTGCCCAATATTAGCTGGCTGCTAAGTGTAAGAGCAGAAATTAGAACTCAGGATTTTTTGCTTCTGATGTAGATATTTTTCACACAGCACATTAAAACTACTAAGGATACTGAAAATCAATTTAACTATAATTCTTAACTGATTCTGCATGAAAGTGTAGGTTTCAATGTAATTCACATTACATTTTGAGATAGTGGTAAAAGGAAGGTGGTGATGGTGGCTTCTTCAAAACGGAATGGTCATCTTGGAATTAAAAATGTAGATGGCAAAAGCTGATGTTTCATTGGTGTAGGGCTGTGCTTATGAAGACTTCGTTAATTCTTTAGCCTAAGTAAAGGTATTGCACCTTGACTTTTCAGGTCCAGCATTAGGAGACAAAGAAGCCTCTAGATTTAGAGTTTTCTGATGTATCCTATGATCAGTTTCTCTTAATTAATTATTTTCATGTTGGGAAGTGAGAGTATCCTCTCATAAAGAAATAATGTAATATTCATAGGGCAATGACTGCTTCTCTTATTAACCACTGGTAGCCAAATCCTAAAGTTAAAACCAGAGAATCAATAAATATTTGTTTCATAAATGAATGAATAACAAACATAATGGTCTATCTATTTTCTCCTGTGTGGGAGAGTAAATGTGATTTAACCGCTCCAGCCAACCCAACTGCTGAGTATAAAATTTGTCAATTAAAGGGTTGTTTGAACCTGCTGTGTGTTAAGCTACACCTCCCTTTCACTCTGAAAGGCTTCACAAAAGGTGGTGACCCCAGGATAATTAACAATTCTGTTGACACCTAATTGGTTTCAAGTGGTTTGCATACACCCAAAGAGTGAATAGCCTACCCCTTTCTTTCCTTTTAAAATACAGGTTTCACTCACATTATACAGTTACAGAATAGAAGTGAAAATGAATAAAGACAGAATGACACCCTCTCCCCTCCATATCTGAAACTGTCAATGGTGTCAACTGTCAGACTTTAGCATCTGAAACTCTGAATTGATTTATTTATGAGGAGTGTGTGTGTGTGTGTGTCTGTGTGTGAAATATGCCTGTGTTAGTATTTTCTTTAAGATGTTAAGCCGCACTGCTAGGGACTATATTTTTTCTGAATTTTGTAAATATTGCCAGGAGCTAACAAACAATGAACAAACAAACAAAAAATACAACACAATGTTTTAAATGTGTAAAAAAGAAATCATATTGACATTAAAGAAAAAGGTCTGTAGGAAGAGAAACCATTTACCAAAATAATTCTGTTAGAAGGGTAAAAACATCCCTTAGGAGAAGAGTTTTGAGTTATGCTTTGAAAGTAAAACAAAACTATCCTATGAAATTCTTATTAAGAATTAAAGGTTACATCCGAAAAACAGAATTTGTTTTTTTGCGAAGCATCATATTTGTGAGCTAAAAGAATTCCCACACTTGTAGGTAGTCAATTTTGTTAAGTCATCTTTTTCATACCCACATAAGCACAAAGAATGCTGGTGTTGGAAGGGAGTCCTTGAGCCCACCTAGACTCATTCTTTCATTTTTACACATAGTGTGTTGGTTGTATTGAGACTCGGGACACACCCACCAAAAATATGCCTCTTTTGCATATTATTTTGAGTTGGTTATTTTGAGAAACTCCTGATACAGAAATATCTGTGAGAAGTTGCCAATTTGTAAGAGAAATTTACGTTTATAAAGGAAATCTCCTATAGTAAGGGTGTCTGCCTCTGCTTCAGGAATAGAAGATGACAAAATCACTAGAGATTCTTGATGAATGGACCCTTAATCATGAACTTAAACTTGAATAACAAACCTTATGTTTATTTTATGGTGCTTTTACTCACCATCTTGTCTTAACTGGGCCTTCTTCCTTATTCATTTGTAATTTGCCTCCATCCCAACTCCCTCAAACCCTTATTACTTTCTGTAGCTCAGGAAAATCCATAAGCCTGAATCATCCAGCTTCTTTGAGTCCCATCTTTTTGTGGGATTCTATGCATACATAAGCAATTAAAATTATTTTTCTCCTGTTAATCTGTCTTATGTCAATTTAATTTTTAGACCAGCCAAAGAACCCAGCAGCACAGAAGGAAGCAGTATTTCCTCCCCTAGAGTTGAGGATGAATCTCTACTGCTAGAATCTCTGGGTCATAATGCAGATTCTAGTGCAAACTAGCTTTGAAATGAAAATGTTTGAAAAAAATTTCCAGTACCAATGGCCTTTCATCGATATCCATCTCATTGTTTGTAGGATTAAATGATTACATAGATATAAAGAAATTGACATCGTAATTGCTCAGTACTTGCTAGACATCATTATTATTCTTACAGAAGGGGCTCACAGAAATGAAGAGATACAGCAAAGGCAGATTCAGGCTCTGTTTTTCCAACACTTTGCCAGAGATTTTTCCATTACTCTGGGGTCACAACCATCGAGAACCAGACAATTTTATTGATTGCAACAAGAAAAGAGACAAGAATTTTCCCAAGGTCAAATTTGCTTTTTTCTATCCAACTCTAAGGAAGAAAAAACCATTTTTTTTTTTCTTTATCCATATTAGGTTCTCTGTCTGGGACTCTGAAAATAAGACTGATCAAAGAAAGATTAACAAGAGAAAAATAAAGCAAAGTTTGTAAGATGTGCATTGTACATACACATGAGAGCACTCAATGAGGAGAAACCCAAAGGGGTACTTAGAACTTGGGCTTGTATACCACCTTAGGCTAAACAAAGAAAAAGGGGTTTTCATCTTCAGATGGAAGAGACAAGTTATAGAAAGGTGACTAAAAAAGTATGTTAAATAAGAGCTGTTTAATAAGATTCTTATGCAGATTTTCATTGGTGTTTTCTCCTTTGATAAGAATTGTTAAGAGTCTTACTGCTTCTGATACAGGAGAGAGAGATACCTTTTCCAAATAAGACTTTTCTTTATAGATAGAAAACTTGTGCCCTGTTTTTAGAGCTTTTCCTAAGTTTGCTGCTTTTCAATTGCCTTTAGTTCAAAATACTCCAGATGACAAAGAAGCATATTTTGGGATAGCAAATTTTGGTATCCTTCACAATTCTTTTTCCTTATCTGCTCTTTTCTCTTATATGTGTATTCCTCTTGAGTTAGACTAATTTGGAAACACACACACACAGAGAGGGTCGGGGGTCGGGGAGAAAAAGAGAGAGAGAGAGAGAGAGAGAGAGAGAGATCTTGAAAGAAGAACCATATATGCATTCATAAATATTTATTGTTTGCAAAACCCAAAGATAGCAAATGTAGTCTTTCTGGTTTAGACCTATTAGACAAAAAAGCAAGAACTTTTTTTTTTTTTCTTGAGCAGAAGGACCTCTTGTTGATGATGATTTCCTGTTTATTTATTATCATATAACCTGCAAAACCCAGACTGGATTTATAAGCAGTTTAGTTAATAGTAACTATGTTTTCATTAGGCTAAGTCTATAATTTTCTGTTAATTATCTATGGGTTTCAACATCATAGAAAACCAGAATTATTTGGCCCAAGAGGTATGCACTGTGTCTTTCTCTAGTACAATGATAAAGATTAAAAGTAATATATTTGATCTGCTAAGAAAATGATGTTAACTCATTTAATCTTCAGAAAAATTCTGTGAAGTACCAGTGATAACAGATATTACTTTGTGTCTGTATATCATGTGCCTGGCACTGTGCTAGGTATTTAATGCTCGTAAATGCTTAATCTTCATAACAACAAATGAGGAAGAGCCTGCTGCCATTGCCATTTTATAGAGAAGAAATCAAGAATCCAAGAAGTACATAATCAGCCCATGGTCACATAGTAAGTGGGCAAAGAGCAGAAATTGGATTTAAATTCAAATTTGTATCATGAAAAAGTGTACACTATTTTGCATACATTCTGCCTCTTCAGCTTTGTATTAGTCCATTCTCATGCTGTTATGAAGAAATACCTGAGACTGGGTAATTTATTAAAGAAATAAGTTTAATTGACTCACAGATCCACATGGCTGGGGAGGCCTCAGGAAACTTACAATCATGGCAGAAGGGGAAGCAAGCACATCCTTCTTCACAAGGTAGCAGGAGAGAGAAATGCAGAGTGAAGCAGGAAAAAGTCCTTTATAAAACAGTATAATCTCATGACAACTCATTATTATGAGAACAGCATGGGGGAACTACCTCCATGATCTAGTCACCTCCCATGACATCTCTTTCCCTACACATGGGGATTAAAATTCAGATTACAATTCAATATGAGATTTGAGTGGGGACACAGAAACAGACCCTAGCAAGCTTTTAGCACCCAGCATAGTATCTGGCATCTAATACAATGACAGATTCACACTAGAGAAGCCATAAATATTTGTGGGATAAGTAATTGTGAGAAGCAGTATAGTGTGTAAAGCACATGGGATTTGGAGTGTTGGTTAAAATCCCTGCTTCAATGCTTTCTATTTAACTAACATAAAATGTTGTTTTATCACTTGAGCAACTTGCTCTGTATGTCTCTATAAATAGGCTTAATATATCGTGAGGATTAAAGTATATTTAAAATGCTTAGCATATTGTACTTTCTGTAGTAGATACTAAATTTTAGTTATCATAATAATGAATTTAGTAGACATTGATGCTATTCAGGACATCCTACCTCAAAATGTGGCACCTTGGCATATTGAATATTTAAACTGAAGAAATATGAAAATCAGCATGTGCAGGAAAATCTTGCTCACCTTCCCCAACCCTTTTCCACTGAACCAGGTCATAGAACCTAGGAAGAAATTTCTGACCTTCTCCTGAACCAGGTCAACACACTCTGATATGAGAAGTGCTCTCCCTCTACCTGGGGGAAAGGAGCATCCTTTTCTCAAAGACACAGAACACAGACAGGAATCTAAACAAGCAGGCTTTACTCTGTCTCTTGAGTTTATTACATTTAGCTCATATCCCATTTGTCTTACCATATTTCTCCATGACTATTCACTCTTCATCAAACCCACTCCAAAAATATGTTCAATGTTTAGCAGATTTAACTCTTTCTTTGGGTCTTCATTTCCTTATGAAGGCTCCTGCACTATGTACAACTTATGTTAAATACATCTTTATGTTTTTTCTCTCATTAATCTGTCTTTTGTTACAAGAGACTCAGCCATGAAGTAAAATATACATTTTTATTTAAAAAAGGCTTTTAGATTTTATATGTATATTTGAGGGAGAATCTCACTCTGTTGCCCAGGCTAGAATGCAGTGGCATGATCATGGCTCAGTGTAGCCTCAATCTCCTGCACTCAAGTGATTTTCTCACCTCAGCCTCCTGAGTAGCTGGGACCACAGGCACATGTCACCATGCCCAGTTAATTTTTTAATTTTTGGTGGAGACAAAGATGTTGCCCAGGCTGGCTTAGAACTCCTGGGCTCAAGTGATCCTCCCACTTTGGCATCCCAAAGTGCTAGGATTACAGGTGTGAGCTACCATGTCCAGCCCAAGAAAAGATATTTTATCTCTTCTACAGCATTAATGCTAAATGAATTAAACATATTTTATATGCCATCATAATGATGCAAAGAGGTGAGTAAATAATGATCTTCCTGTTCATAAGAATTTTCTATTGTTTATCTTATAAGCACTTTCCATTTTAAGTAAAAAGTTCTTGTTTCTTTCATATCATTGTATCTTTTAAAATCTTATTTCCTATTATAAGAAAGAACATTTTATTACTACTTATCTTTCATTTTATATTATCCACTAAGTTTTTGCTCTCAAGTTTTATCATTCTATATTTAAATCTTCTTTATTTTCATTCAATCAAAAATATCCTCTGTTAATTTTTAACTTTCTCCCTAAATTATGAGAAAAGCAAGGTGGATCTCAGTGACTTCTACATAAAGCATTACCAAATATGTCAAGTACGTAACATATATTTTAATAACTTTTTTAATGAGAAGAAAATGTGAATTCTCATTAAAGTATTTCAGTGAAAAATATATTTATACTATGTATTTATTTATAAATAAGACCTAAGATTTGCATAGGCTGTGTATTGATTATTGAAGTATTGTCTAGGACTAAGCTGCCCATTTTGTAATAAATGAGTTCAATAATATTTCACTTGGTTTATCCTTATTTATGATATTTAGATTACTAATAGCTTGTAAATTCCTAGAGTATATCAGATAATCCTGTATTTCCTTCCCTCATTTGAACTAATAATTCTCTGTATTGTATTGATTTAGACAGCTACCAGTGATTATTTCAGACCTTAGATATTTATTGGCATAAATGTTCATCTCTGGCTGAGGTTGTTTAGAAATGAAAGATTCTGTTGAAACATCTAGATGTAAGGTAGTAATACCAGAGTATGTGAGTATTTTAAGTTAATGCTGATAGAAATCTCCTAGACAAGTATCTTCTTTTTCATTCCCATAACATATGGATCAGAGCTTCCCTGTATTCCTCTGGCAATACCAGCAAATGTTTAAGCACCTAAATTTATTTCTTACTATTTTCTGCTTCTCATTAGTGAACAGTTCTCAGTATGTTACAGTACATGGAATATTTTGTACTGAATGGCTCTTGTTATCATGTCCTCTGAGAATTTTTTGACATTCAAAATGTTGTTCTACTACAAGACTGAAATATTTTTCTTCACATCAAATTCCCAATGTATAAATTATACAGTTAAAAATGAGATCACCAATATGTTAGGGCTCCATTCTCTACAGACATTTATTTAACATTTTTATTTAAAAAAAGCTTTTAGATACAGTATACAATGTCTGATACATATCTTTCAGAAAATAGTCTTAGGAGAAAATAATTTTATTCAGCTCTGATATGATGTTTGATATTTTAAAAAGCATTTTGAAATAATTATACTTTTTTCTTGTGCTAAGTGTAAACTTCAGTCAATTGTTTATACCTTTCATTCATTCATTCATGTGCCCTAGGTTCCAGGTGATGGCATTTAAAGAAAAAAAATCTCTACACCATAACCTTATTTTTCTTATCTATGGAGACATCAGAAAATTCCATGCTTTTATTAACATAACTTTTGAAATCCCTTGGCACGTGTTTCTATATTTGATCTTAATTAATGAGAAAATTATCCTGAAATTCCTGGGAAGGTTTATCAGATTTCATTAGCCTCTTCTTAAGTAAATCCTTTTGTATTCCTGCACCATTTTCCTTTAGTTCACTTGTGCCAGGGTTCTCAGGCCGAAGAAATTGCTTGATTTTAAGCTTGAAATTAATAGAAAATTGGGACTCACAAACCTGCCAAAGACAAGCAAAGAGCAGAATAGATAGAACGTTTCTGTGAATACATTTAGTAATATCAGAATTAAAGTCAAAGATACATATTTCTATTTTGTTGTTTTTGATTTTGTTGCTGTTGTGACAAATTTAAATCTGTAAAACTGATGCAGTGGCTAAATTTTCAAATACAATAGCTAATATAGGTTTTCAAAAGTATGGTTTATCCCTTTTCACTTAATGTGACTTTGCAATGTCTTGGGACTAAGTAATTGGAACTGTATGCAATTAACTTTCTTAAACTTTTGCTTTTTTTGCCCATTTGCTTGTCCACTATTTTCCTTTTAGGAACTGGGTAGATGATATGGACATATTTGTTTCATTATTAAGATGTTTTAAAACTACTTTAAAAGGATGAGGAAGGTCAGTAATTATAAACTGAAATTTATTTGATTTCCTCAAAAGCAACCCCTTAGGACTTCAAGGATATTCTTAACATTCTCAAATTAAAAACAAAAAATTAAAACCTATTTTAGGGAGATGAAAAAGCGTAATATCTATCTGATATGGTTTGACTATGTCCCCACCCAAATCTCATCTTGAACTGTAGCTCCCATAATCCCCACATGTCATGGGAGGGACTCAGTAGAAGGTAATTGAATCATGGATGCGAGTTTTTCCCATGCTAGTCTCAGGACAGTGAATAAGTCTCACAAGATCTGATGGTTTTATAAAGGATAGTTCACCTGCACATGCTCTCTTACTTGCCACCATGTAAAACATTCCTTTGCTCCTCCATTGTTTCCTTCCAAGATTGTGAGGTATCCCCAGCCATGTAGAATTGTGAGTCCATTAAACCTCTTTATCTTTATAAATTACCTAGTTCAGGGTATTTTTTCATAGCAGAATGAATATGGACTAATATCCTATCAGAGAGTTTATTAATATGCAGTAAACAAGTGACTTTTTAAGTAAATGTTAACCATTTAATCTTCAGTGCACCTTTAAAAACGATGGATTAAAGTTTGCTACTACAGAAGTTACAGATTCTGTCATGCTGATCGTAGTAAGAGAATTCATACAATGTTATTATCAGGAAGAGTTTATTCTATAGAATAAAGTATACACGTTAGTCTAGAGAGTAACAAGGCATTTCAGTGCTCCAAATTCATCTGAAACCTATAGGAAAAGGAAAAAGTTTCAGTGGACTCAAGGTAGAAAGAATGATAGTTGTAATGTGTAGGCCAATTCTGTCATGTTGTTGGTGATTTTTGATAGTCTCTTTTCTGGTAATACTCTTTACTTTTCAAGAATTTTCTTCTTTCCTTCTAAATGTTTGGAAAATTAGGTTTTGGCTCTTTTAAAAAAAAAAAAAAAACAGAGATGGATATGTATATTGTGTTCTCAAGATGACATTTGGGTCTCGTCAGCTAATGGATTTAAAAAATAATAATTTTACTTAGCTGAGAAACTCTGCCAATCTTTGAACCAAAATGTTATACTTTTATCTAGAACAAAAAAAATAGGTTCAATTTCTTTATGTATTTTTAAGTAAAAACAAAGAACCCTATTTACTTACTATATGAACTTAAGCATATATATAATAATTTTGACTCATATGAAAAACATTTATACTCAGAACAAAGTCATTCACTATTTGAACTCCATAGTGGCTATGAGTCATACCTTCCAGGTCTCCTTTCATTTCCATTCTGTATTCTTTTTGGTATAATGGTGCTAAAAGAGAATTAGTTTCCACTTCTTCATTCTTGAGAAGGAATCATTATATCAACAACACAAAGACTCTGAGGATTAAATTAGACAACATATATAAAACACTTAGTGCAAGTATATCCTAGAATCAATAAATGATAGATTTTATCCTCTGTTCTCCTCATTCATTTTAAGGCATAATCCTGCCATTTTTTAAAATTAAGAATATGTAAAGAAGAGATTTTCTTTTTGCCATGTAAGAATTTCATTTTTTTTTTTTTTGAAGGAGATCATCTTACTATGTTGTCCAGGCTGGTCTCAAACTCCTGGCCTCAAGTAATCCTCTCACCTCAGCCTTCCAATGTACTGGGATTACAGGTGTGAGCCATTATGCCCATCCCACTTATTTACCCGCAAGAATAAATACAATATGATGCTGTAGAGTTGTATAAAAGCTTTTAAATAGAAGAGAGTATTTCAATGGGGTTTAGGGAAGCAGGACATTAACTTCTGGAGATATAATCAGTTACTTACTTTAGAAAAAGCAAGAGCATAAACAGCAACTGTCATTCAGAATTAGACTAAAATCCTTTCTGTGTTAAGTCCAACATGTGTTATAGTAGCACAGTGTTATTTTGCATTTTCTAAAAAAAGACTTTTCAACAGTAGCATTTTCACAATATTTTAAAAATATATTCCTATTTCTTATGAAACTGGATATTGCATTTCCGCAGAGAAGGTAATACAGAGAAAACTAAAAATTAAATCCAAATTCTGGGAAATTTGCTCTATTAATGACAGTAATAAATTATCTTGATTTAACTTCTGATAAAATATCTTATAATACAATTCAGAGATTGTATTTTTATCTATAATGATATCAAGGTGGCTAATGATCATTATTACATTGAGTGAAGTTGAGTCATGTATATGAAATGATCATGTGGACTCATTCCAATTCCTCTGAGAAAGACCCTGTAATTGGCATCAATTAGTCCTCTTGTTGGCAGTTTTAGTAAACCATCTGAAATTTAATAAACAGAGACTGAAATGCATTCTCGATGAAAGACAGTCATCTTGGACATTGATGAGAGCTGATTAGCAAATTGGCAGTTGGTATTCACCCTCCCTCTTCAAATATTGACTTAATGCTTTTCCGTCTTTATCAGCGTAAGACTTCATTTTCACTTCAAAAAATGAATTATGTGATTATTTTACTTTAAATAGTTATGTGATGATTTTACTTTGTCTCTTTTGTGCATGTTTTGATGTGAATGCATGTGTTACAGAAAAATGGGGAAACCCCAGGGTACCACTTGCTACATTGAAGTTATAGACATTAAATACAACTATGATCTTAAAACAATGGTGCATTACCTCGAATGCTTAATTTAGGCATGGGGAGTCGAGCTATTTATTGAGAGCTTCTAAGCAGTGTTTTCATATAAAATTCACAACTTGGTAAAAGAGGAGACTTCAGTTATTACCTAATTTAACTGTGAAGTAAAATGAAGTTTCAACCCCCAGAGAAATTAGATCAAGAAAACACAAGTTATTGTTTTATTTTAAAAATTATTATTTTTGAGACAGAATCTCACTCTGTCACCCAGGCTGGAGTGCAGTGGCTCCATCTCAGCTCACTGCAACCTCCACCTCCTGGGTTCAAGTTATTCTCCTGCCTCAGCCTCATGAGTAGCTGGGACTACATGTGTGTGCCACCACGCCCAGCTAATTTTTGTATATTTAGTAGAGACCATGTTGGTCAGGCTGGTCTCAAACTCCTGACCTCGTGATCCATCCGCCTCAGCCTCCCAAGTGCTGGGATTACAGGTGTGAGCCACCACACCTGGCTGAAATTAATTCTTTTTTAACCTCACAAGTACCAAGCCTTTGATTTCAGACTTAATTCACATTTTTACATTTAATACTAAGGATAAATAGGTACGCATTTTATCAGTTTAAAGGAATCATATGTGGTGTGAGTGCATGGTAAAAAAATATTTAGGAAAGTAATAAGACAATTCGTCTGTCACGTTTTGTTATTTCAAAATGTTGACTAGACAATTAAAAATGTTTTGACCATTAAACAAGTGCCTTTTAGTAAACATACTAGTGTATGATTTTGTTCATGTTTTGAGTTACCTAGAAGTTTTATTCCCTTTTTTTCTCTCAGAAGTACAATACCAATGCCAAATCTGCTGAAATTCACATTTAATATTCACTTAAAATATATCTACTGCAGATGTAATGAACATTTAAAAAATACAGTGTAATATGAACTAGTTTGGGATTTATTTATTTCATGTATTTCACTTATTCATCAGTGGATAATGTTTGTGGAACAATCTGTATCAGGTAAAGTATATAGGTGTCTGTCTGTATTTATACTAACCATATCTCATAAAATACTTTAGTTTGTTTAGTAGATATTGCAATGAGACACACGATACAGAACATATCGGTTAAACTTAAATTGAAGAGTTAAGTGAAATGAGGTACATCAATAAATATTCACTTGCATTTTTTTTACATGTAGTATAGGGACTGAAAAAAGCAGCACATTAACCCCAAACTTTGCATAAAATGTGTAGAATACAATGTCAATAAGGCATTTATATTTCAATGAAATTAACACTTTCTAAAATGTTGTAAATCTTCATGAAGTTTGTAACTTAGAGTGGTAACCTAGATATCAAAGGAAATCATGTTGTTGTGACACTTGAATAAAATGAGGTGAACACACTATTTCAGTACTATGGGAAGGTCCTCATCAAATAACATGTGATTTTTAGAATTTACATTGGCATGGCCCCCCTCCAACTCCAGTTTTCAACTTTTAGTTCACTCCTTTTGACTTTTATCTCATTCTCCCCACTTTGCTCTGCATGAATGCAGTGTGATTCATCAGCTTTGATTTGCTTTCTGCCCAAGTACTTGGTCTCATCCTTAAATCTCTTATGCTTCCTTTCTGGGAGCTACCCCAATTTAATTATGCAAAACACTTTTGTTCTCCACCCACTGTGGAGACTCATTGTGTTCTACTAAACTAATAGGTCTCCTCCAAGGTCAAAGATTTTCATAGAAAAAAATATTGGTCTTCTTTCTTTCTCCCGTTTTCACTGCTGACTGCAAATGGCATAGGAGAGAATTATAAGACAGAATGACCTTCATCAACCTTAACTTTAAATGGTATTTCCCCCAAGATATCACAGTGATCCCCTTCAATAGTTTCATTGCTGTGCCACCAAGGTCAAATTTCATAATAAATGGCAAGTTATCATTTCTGTTGAGAGCATGGTACCTTTCAGTCAACAAAATCAATGCTTCCTGCATTGTAGCTTCAGTGAGGAAAACACACACACACACATACACACACACACACACACACACACAAATAGGTGGCATTTAGCAGCTTTTATGTGATAGAAGAAACCCAAGGACAAATACACCTGTCACTTCAATAGAGATGGATCATAAAAGGAACTCTGGGGAAAAATAATTTTGATCTTTTGTGGAAAGAAACATTTCCAGGGTGGTAACTATTTATCAAGAAGTTCTTGAGATGAATAGTGAGATTTTTACATCAGTAAACATTTAAAAATCAATGTAGGTTTAATTTGCTCATTTTCAGGGTCTACATCTCCAAGTCCTGTTTCAAAGCTTCTGTGGTATCTGTCCCTAGGAAGCAGCCCTTTATTTAAAAAAATAGGTTCCCATTACTCTGTGGCTTTGTCCTCAGCTAATAATGCTCAGAGTTTTAGAAGAACTTAGAAGAAAATTATTAGAATTAAATAGCTTTTTTTTTTTTTTTTTTTTTTTTTTTTTGAGGCAGAGTCTCACTCTCTCACCCAGGCTGGAATACAGTGGTGCAATCTTGGCCTACTGCAACATCTGCCTCCCAGGTTCAAGCGATTCTCGTTCTCACCCTTCCAAGTAGCTGGGATTATAGGTGTGCGCCATGACCCCTAGCTAATTTGTGTATTTTTAGTAGAGATGGGGTTTCACCATCTTGGCTAGCCTAGTCATGAACTTCCAGCCTCAAGTGATCCTCTGGCCTCAGCCTTCCAGAATGTTGGGATTACAAGCATGAGTCACCACGCCAGCCTTGAAAAGCTTTTCATAGTCAGATGAGTGAATTTTTAGTAGAGGAATTCCAGGTAGCCAGAAAAGCATTTTAGATATAGGGCCCTATTGACATATCACCTAAAAGAGGTAAACTACTGGTCTATTTGTATTAAATCAAAGTCAGTGTATTTCTAAATATTCTATTAAATATCACCAAATATACTACCTAATACCTAATATCTAATAATACAGGGTCCATATCTATGTTAATTATGGAATTATTTTATCCAACAATATTCACTAAAACTTTATACTGCTTGGCATTGTTTTACTTGTCTTGCCATCTTCTATCTTGTTCTCTCAGCAATTATTCCCAATATTTTCTGGCTTTCTTGACTCTTGTCCACCCCTTCCTCAGCAGATGGCCTTGCCTTTCAACCTGAAGGGAATGAGAACATTGACATGCCCACTATTAAATCTATGCACATTCTAAAATCTCAGATTTTAGAAGAGTATTTTTTTTCTTTTTTTTGAAATAGAGTCTCACTTTGTCACCCGGGCTGGAGGGCAGTGGTGTGATCTCGGCTCCCTGCAGCCTTGACTATTGTGCCCAAGTAATGGACGAGTTTATAATTTCTCTAAATGTTTCATTCAGAATAGACTCTGTATCTTCACTTGGTTGTTTTCCAAATGAACCGGGCTCTCTATCGTCACTCTCAACTAATCTAAGCTCCTGACAGATGAGCTAGTTGCTAGGATTCTGTTTCCTGGAGAGTGTGCCTCACATAGAAGTGTAGATACTGATAGCACCATTTCTTAGGTCAACAGTTTTCCTGTCTATAGCTTCCATTCTGCTGGTTCTTTCATAATCTGCTCAAGTGACTTCTTTATCTACAGCATTCCTGCTCTTGTCCTTGAAAATGCTTCTTTCGTCCTGTGGGACTTTCTCTTCTTTAGGAACTTGGACTTCTTTTTATTGCTGAATGCATTTTGTCCCCTCCTGCCACCTTCATTCTCCCTTCTGGTCGCCTTTACAGTTGCTCTACCTTCCCTCTGGCTTGTCCAGCTCCTAACTTTCAGCAGTCTTCCTCACCGTGAGTCCTCTCTTCAGCCACCTTTTGAGCCAACTTTTCTCTGTTGTCTGTTGAGTTTGTTCCTCTTTCTCCTTTCTATTTTCTCCTTCTTGGCTACTGTTTTCTTGCTAACAGCCTGTGTCCTTTTAGTGGGCTCCTGCATGCGGCATAGTAATAGCAGGTGCAGTCATGCTGGATGACCCAGCTGGGAACAAGGCTGGAGCAGCAGGAGGGGCCTTTGGCTTGGCAGGTGACTCCCCACAACTGTGGCTTCTTTAACCATCACTGAAACTACTCTGTTCCTTACAGAGGCTCACAAGCAACTTTCTTAATTTCTTTCTTTGAGCTGTCTCTCTCAGGCGATGTTCTGACTTCTTTTCTTTTTCTCCCTCCCTCCCTCCTTCCCTCCCTCCCTCCCTCCCTCCCTTCCTTCCTTCCTTCCTTCCTCTCTCCCTTCCTTCCTCCCTTTCTTTCCATCCTTTTCCTTTCCTTCTTTCCCTTCTTTTTCATTCTCTTCCCTTCCTTTCCTCCATTCTCTCTCTCTTAACCTCCCTCCCTCTCTCCCTTCTTTCTTTCTCTTTCTCTTTCTTTCTTTCTTTTTCTTTCTTTTCTCTCTCTTTCTCTTTCTTTCTTTCTCTCTTTCCTTTCTGTCTTGCTTTCTTTCTTCTCTCTGTCTCTCTCTCTCTCCCTTTTTCTTTTCTTTCCTTCCTCACCCTGTTGCAGTAGCATGATCTTAGCTCACTGCAGGCTCAATCTACTGGGCTCCAGCAATCCTCCTGCCTCAGCTTCCTGAGTAGCTCCATCTACAGGCATACTCAGTTAACTTCTTCTATCTTTTGTAGACACGGAGTCTCACTATGTTGCCTAGGCTGGTCTTAAACTTCTGGCCTCTAGTGATTATTTTCTCTTGGCCTCCCAAAGTACTGGGATAACAGTTATGAGCCACCGTACCTGGCCCTGACTTCTTTCTTAACAGGGACAGAGACAGGAGGAGGTTGATTTGAATTTACTGGGTAGGGGATTTAGATGTGATAAAAGTTGAAAGGGAGCTGGACATCTAACATTGAGATTAGATGAGGATATAGCCCATGTGGTGCCACATGTATTATAAAGTGGAAGAGTTCTCTCTTTTCTATCTGTATACACAACCCTCAGGTCCTATGGCAAAGAGTTTAGTTGCTTTGTAGGACATAGTATTGATACCCATGTGAGATGCTGCATCTCTGGACAAGGCAGCTATGCTTATACTTGTGGTAAGGAAAGAACAAATGTGTGGGCATTAGGAATATGTTAACAATATCCAAGGAGGAATGTATGGAGTTGGGGAGTCAGAGGTGTTCCAAGGAAGGACACCCAACTCTGAATAGGAGCCAGTGATTTTTTTCTAATTCCTCCTTTGTGGAAATTAGCTTGTAGTATTAAATGTTCTCATACAGTTTTTATAGGATTAAAGCTAATGTATGTCCCTTAGAACAGAACCCAGCATGTAGTAAATGCTCACAAATGTTAACTATTAATAAATATTAAGGGGTTTCTACTAATTACTATGGGCAAACAAAATCACAAGTAGCATGAAAAAATAGAAAAGTTTAATAATTTACAGAAGAGGTTTTAGGGAATGTATTCTGTAGTGATACTAAGATAATTACTAGGCTTTTAATACTGAAGATGAGATTTCTGAATCCACAGCCACTGCCTTTATGACATATTTTACTGGGATCAGAACAATAGGGCAGGGCTTTGTTTCAAGAAGGCAATTTGGATTTCTGAAGCCCTGCAGCTAAGTAATCACCTATTTATTAAACCTTGGATCAGCTCAGGAATAATTTGCACTAAGTACTATTTTAACTTAACTGTGCTGTATTTAATACAAAAAACAAAGTAAGATAAAATGCACAAAAAAGATTTTTAAATGATTCACTGTTTACTCTTTCATATTTTTCTCTTCCTTTTTTTTCTTGGAGACTGTTGTGCATGTTTATACTACTTTAATAGATGCCCTTTGTATAAATCAAAAGAAGAATTCACTACAGGATGTTTGCTGAGATTAAGTGTTCTTTCCTTAAGAGACAATAAATTAACATCATTCAAAAAAGTCTCTCTGTATGTGGGGTTTTCAGCCAATTCAATTCAATTCAAAATATGTATTTGGACCCTATGAATTGTCAAGCACTGAACCACATGCTATTCAGCCTTTTTATTAAATATTACATTGAAGAATTGGTTTGAGTGAAAACAGTATGCTTACAACTTGGCAAACTGTTTGCTTTCCTGCCTTGAATGTAGCTTGAAACATACTTATTGTTACTGGTAAGATGTCATACAAATTGAGTCTATACAATTTATTCATAATGAAAATAAATATACCAGTTTCCCTTTATCCAGAGACATGGAGTTTATTGTATAAAATAAGTAAATAATCCGATATTTAATGTTAAATTATTATTTTTACTTTTCTAATATATAAGCATTTGTATAGGCTGTACAATCCAAATAGCAAAATGTTACTAACCCTTGTTATTAAGATGATAGATAGGGTAAGAATTTTGGTGAAAGGTATGGCATATTCTATATTTTATTAAAAATAAATGTTATTTATTACTCCAATCCTTCAGGCTTTCTTTCGAGTTAGAGCTATAAATTGAATAAGTAAAACTCCGGGTAGTCTTGACTCTCAAAGATTTTGCAGTACATTTTTCATCTTGTTTTGGGCTGCAGAGCAGATCAGAGTTGAAGCCTAGAAAAGTACATCTTACAGATACCAGCTTCATGGAGCCCAGACAGAGCAAGAAAACACAAGTGACTTTCCTAAATGAGATTCCTTTAAAATCTTAGATTCACCTTGAATCATAGATTATAGATAGGAAAACTGAGTATGTGTAAAAACTATATATTGTTAGAGGAGAACTTAATGATTTTTTTCTTTTTCTGAGACTGAGTCTCGCACTGTTGCCAGGGCTGGAGTGCAGTGGTATGATTCTTGGTTCACTGCAACCTCCGCCTCCCAGGTTCAAGTGATTCTCCTGCCCAAATAGCTGGGACTACATGTACCTGCCACCATTCTTGGCTGATTTTTTGTATTTTTAGTAGAGACAGCATTTCACTATGTTGTCCAGGCTGGTCTCGAATGCCTGACCTTGTGATTCATTTGCCTGAGACTCCCAAAATGCTGGGATTACAGGTGTGAGCCACCATACCTGGCTGGTCATTTTTATTATAAATACTTACGACAAGATATTTTTAATTTTAAACCTCAATATACTTACACATATATCATATACTTGCTATTACTAAACTTTGAATTCCAGGCTGATGGAAGAACTCATCAATAAGTTAATGGATGCTGATTGTAATATTATCATAAATTCATTATTTCAGCTAAAGAAAAGCCTAGTAACTTAATACAAACTTTTAACTTACACCTTAACTGGGAATAGAATGCTAACTGAGACCTAACTGATAATTTGCCTGGTTTTGAAATTCAAGTGCTTGAAATCTTATTATGGGAAGTAATAAATGACCAAGTGGATGCTTTGTTGTTCCACTACAGTAAACATGACCCTAATTAGCAAATTGGCTAATAGCAGTTCTCATTTTACAAAAGATTAGTCTATAAAGCAGGGAAAAGAAAACCAAACAACGTTATTTATGAAATTTCCTGACCAGGTAGTTTAGGAGAATTTTAAACAAAGCATCTTGAGTAAACTCCCATCTATTTTCAGATTTCAAGTTAATTAATAGTATTTTTGGCAGAGACCATGCATGAATGATTCAAAACTCCAAAAGTAGACTGTAGTCAGAAATGTTTTTCAATAAAGTCTATTTGTTTACTACTCAAGTCTTAACTAATAATGCTTAGTCTATCCTTACATTGCTATGAAGAACTACCTGAAGACTGGATAATTTACAAAGAAAAGAGGTTTACCTGGCTGATGATTCTGTAAGCTGTACAGGAAGCATGGCTGAGGAGGCCTCAGGATACTTACAATCATAGTAGAAGGTGAAGAGGAAGGAGTCATGTCTTACATGGCCAGAGCAGGAGGAAGAAAGAGAAGGGGGAAGTGCTACACGCGTTTATAAACAACCAGATTTTATGAGGACTCACTTACTGTTATAAGAACAGCAAGAGAGAAATCTACCCCCGTGATCCAGTCACCTCCTACCACGCCCCTCTTCCAACATTAGGGATTACAGTTGGGCATGAGATTTGGTTGAGGGCACAGACTCAAATCATACAGTTTTTCCACTGGTCCCTCCCAAATATCATGTATTTCTCACATTTCAAAATATAATCATGCCTTCTCAACAGTCCCCCAAAGTCCTAATCCATCTCAGCATTGACTCAAAAATCCGAAGTCCAAAGTCTCATCTAAGACAAGGCTAGTTCCTTCTGCTTATGCGCTTATAAAATAAAAAAAAAGAAGTTTGTTACTTTTAAGATATAATGGATATACAGGTGTTGGGTAAATATACTCATTCCAAAAGGGAGAAATCAGTCAAAACAAAGAGGCTACAGGCCCCATGCAAGTACGTAACCCAGCAAGAAAAACATTAAATCTTAAAGCTCCAAAATAATATCCTTTGATTCCATGTCTCACATTTAAGTTATACTGATGCAATGGTGGGCTCCTAAGGCTTTGCAGCTCTTCTCTTGTGGCTTTGCAGATCATAACCCTCTCAGCTGTCTTCACGGGCTGACATTCAGTCCCTGAACCTTTTTCAGGCACCCAGTGCAAGCCATCAGAGGATCTGGCATTCTGAGGTCTGGAAGACAGTGACTATCTTCTCACAGCTCCGCTTGGCAGTGCCTCAGTGGGGACTCTGTGTGGAGGTTTCAATCCCATATTTCTCCTCCATACTGGCCTTATGGATGTTTTCCATCAGGTCTTCACCCCTAGAGCAGATGTCTGCAGGAATCTAGGAGTTTGCATGCATGCTTTGAAATCCAGGTGGAGGCTCCCAAGCCTCAACACTTGCCCTCTGCACACCCGCAGGCTTACCACCACACAGAAGCTGCCAAGGCTTATGGATTGTACCCTCTAGAGCATTGGCCTGAGACATATTTTGGGCCCTTTGAGCCATGGCTAAAGCTGGAGTGGCTAGGACACAGGGAGCAGTGTCCTGAGGTAGCACAAGGCATCAGGGTCCTGGGCCTGGCCCAAGAAACTATTCTTCCCTCCTAGGACTTCAGGCCTGTGATGGGAGGGTTGCTGCAAAGGTCTCTGAAATGCCTTCAAGACATTTATCCCATTGTCTTGGCTACTAACATTTGGCTCCTCTTGCTTATGGAAATTTCTGCAGCCAGCTTGAATTCCTCCCCTGAAAATAGGTTTTTATTTTGCATCACATGGCCAGGCTGTAAATTTTCCAAACTTTTACATTTTGCTTCCCTTTTAAGTGAAAGTTCCAGTTTCAGATCACCTCTTTGCTTAAGCATAGAGTGATCTAATAGAAGTAGCCAGGCCACATCTTGAATGTTTTGCTGCTTAGAAATGTCTTCCACTAGATACCCTATATCATCATTCTTAAGTTTAAAGTTCCACAGATCTCTAGGCCAGAGGCACAATGCCTTCAACTTCTTTGCTAACATATAGCAAAAGTGACCTTTGTTCCCGTTCCCAATAAATTCCTCATCTCCATCTGAGACTTTCTCAGTCTGGATTTCACTGTCCATATTACTGTCAGCTTTTTGCTCACAACAATTAAACAAGTCTTTAGGAAGTTCCAGACATTTCCTCATATTTCTGTCTTCTTCTCAACCCTCCAAAGTGTTCCAACATCTACCCAGTTCCAAAGCCACTTTCACTCACATTTTTAGGTATCTTTATGTTAATGCCCTACTGTTAGGTACCAATTTTCTGTATTAGTCCATTTTTCCATAAAGAACTACCTAAGACTGGGTAATTTATAAAGAAATAGGTTTAATTGGCTAATGGTTCCACAGACTACATAGGAAGTATGACTTGGGAAGCCTCAGGAAACTTATAATCATGGTGAAAGTCGAAGAGGAAGGAGTCATGTCTTACATGGCTCGAGTAGGAGGAAGAAAGAGAGTAAAGGGAAGTGCTACACACTTTTATACACAACCAGATCTCGTGAGAACTCACTCACTATAATGAGAAGAGCAAGGAGGAAATCTGCTCCCATTATCCAATCACTTCCCTCCAGGCTCCTCTTCCAACTTTGAGGATTTCAGTTTGACATGATTTGGGTAGGGTCATAGACCCAAACCATATCAAATAACAACATTCTCTGACTAATCCACTTATTAATTCGTGTGTATATCTTAGGGGTCTACAACATAGTGGTTAAGCCAGAGTCTTTGGGATCATACTTCAGCTGTCTCATTTCCTGGTTGTGTGACTTTGGACAAGTTATTAAACTTGCTGTGCTTCAGATTTCTCATATCTGAAATGGAGAAGCTGGATTATCTATTTAATAGGGGAATTAAGTAAATAAATGAATATGTGATAAGAGCTCTTTAGTGTTAATTTTTATTACTAATATGTGTCAAGCATTATTTAGATCCAGGGCAAAATGATTGACTTTATGGAACTTATATGTTGAGATATAATGAACAAATCAACATATACAGTCATGCCTTGCTTCATGACAGGAATATGTTTTGAGAGATGTGTCGTTGGGCAATTTCATCATTGTGTGAACATCACACCATATATTTACATAAATCTAGGTGGTCTAGCCTACCTACCCACCTAAGCTATGTGGTGTGACCTATTGTCCCTAGACCACAAACCTGTACAGTATGGTACTGTAGTGAATACTGTAGGTAACTGTCATGCAATGATAAGTATTCATTTATCTAAACAGAAAAGGTGTAGTGTTGTGCTACAATATTAGAATGGCTATGATGTCACTAGGTGACAGGAATTTTTCAGTTCAGTGTTCATATGGGAACACTGTGTGTAGTCCATTGTTGACAAATGATATTCTGTGGAGCATGATTGTACTAGTAAAACAGAGGTAGTAATAATTGCTCTAAAGAAAAATATAACCGAGATAAGGTATACTATGTGTGTATGTCAGGGAGATGTGGGTGAGGGGTTGAATTTCTTTAGAGTGAGGACTGAAAGCCCCTCCAAAAGAAGACATTTGAAAAGAGACATGAATGAGGAAATTCTGGCTTATAAATATTCAGGCAAGAACATCATTTTGCTGTTTCTCCCCATGACCTATTCCCCAAACTCCTTGCATTATATAATATATATATATATATAACATATATGATACATGTTATAATATATTATATATTTGTATATAATATAACATGTATCATATATATTTGTATATTATATATTATATATATAAAATTTGATGATTGATTTCTCAGTTGATTTACATTAATGCTTCAATAAAGGTTTTATTCAAGTATGCACCAATTATATTTGAAAGTTCAAGAGAAGTGAACTTTGCCATCTAATAATAAAGAAGGCCAGCCAATACCTTTCCTATTATCCCTGACATATCAAAGTTCAGAAATGTATTGACTAAGATCTGTTTGTAGAACCTCTCCAAAAGTTTTAAAGAATTGCACAGACTTACTGGATAGAAGGACAGTGAATTAGAGCTTGAGAGACAATTCAGTTCCCCTATGAGGGACATGCCTAGTAGTTTAGTACAGTAAAGAGGAGTCTCTATGAGCACCTATATTTTGTGAATCTTAGTCTTCCTATGACTTTGTTTTAGTTGCTGTAAAATTAAGTAAAATTAAAGTTGTGAAAGCACTTTACAAATGATAATGTGCTCTGAATAAAGGTTAGTTTTTTTTAATTGAAGATATATTATTCTCACTCATAAAATGAAGGGGAAACAGGAGCTAGAGACATTTTCATTTCATGCCTCATTCAAGCTTAAGATAAATTATCATAATGTCCTCAGGTGGGGAAAATGCATAGTTTTTCCTGAAATGTAACGTATGATTATATCATCTCTTTTGTACAGCTTTCTTGGCCCTAAAAAAATTACAAATCAAAGGAGGAGAGTGTCCCTGTAATCATTCTTTTTCCTCTCTGGACCATTTTTGTTTTACTCCTCTGTTCTAGATAAAGCTGTAACCACGACAGGATATATTAGCAACTGAAATCTGAACAGAAGGGCAATTCCTAATCAAATTGGCACTAATTTCTTTCAGTACAAATCATCATCATTCACAGCAAATTTGCTTTCAGTGAGCTGTGCCAACCTGAGGTACAGTTCTCAGCACTTTTATCTCAGCCCATCAATACAATTGATCAAATCACTCTGTAACAGCAACATTTTTTTCTCTTCATTTTTTATGATGACCAATAAGGGAGCATGTCAATTTTCTCCATTTATTTCAACCTTGTTCCACTCAAATGAAAACTACTATAAATGGCGCTCTATTTCTCTATAATATTTTTTATTGAAATGAATTGGGGTAAAATATGGAAATTTAAACACATACATATTGAGGACTTTATAGTAATATTAAGAAGTGAATTTGATTAGTTATCTATTGGATACTTATATTACTATCTAGCCTAACACTTTAGATCCAAGAAGATATATGTATATGTATGTGTGTGTGTATGTATGTCAGACTACAGATTCATATGTTACCAACTGTTCTGCTAGTTTACATAAGTTGTACAGACTTCCAGGTGTCATCATAATATTTATATGTAGTTCTCTGACTCTTCCTCATCCACACTGTTGTAGTTAACTCCTCCATCTGCTCAAAATATACATTTTTCTAGGTTTATAATAATGCTATCATCTACATTGCTTGTCAAATTGCAAATATTGTTAAAATGTATCAGAAACATAGAAACACTAGGCAGTGCTCTGATTCTGCAATCTTGTTCCCGTCTGCATTTAATTACCTTTTGTTGTTGCTCAGATGTAGAGCAGTCTCATGTGCAAACTTGTGGCTACAAAATTTTCATAATTATGGTTTTATTATTTCAGTTTTGTAGTTATAACCACAACAAGATGAAAGACTTCATCTGAAAACAACTGTCTTTACCAGTAAAAAGTGTTAATTACAACATAAATGATGACAGTGAAAATATTGGAAATTTGCAGGTTTAATTAGGTCTACCACAGAAATAGAACTGTCACAAGGCTTAGCATTTTGGCAGTTTTAATTCCTGTATGGGTATTCTTCTTTATGAGGATCACATATAGAGAGTGAGAAAATGAACATGTCATTTGTTTAAAACATATTGTTCAAGTATGTACCAAATTGAAGTGTAATATTCATTCACAATATGTTACAATGACAAAATATTTCCAACCAAGGTTTCTGCAAAGATACATATTCATTCTTTATGCATTGCCTCTTTTCTTTTCTTTTCTAACATATGAGGATAATCTGAGCCTACCGAGATAAAAGCAGTTCCTCAGACTTATTTTCAAGAATTCTGCCTTCTGTATATTACTTATGTATGTTAAATAATCTTGAGACTCATAACCGAACAAGTAGGATATATTCTAAGCCCAGTGGAATGGCAGAAGGAAAGTCTCATGACTGCAAAGCAGTAGTCTGCCTGCCAATAAGAAGATCTTAATTGCTATAATTAAAAATAAGAGTCACTTTTATTAAAAACTGAACCCCCTGTTGTGCAAATCATTCTAGTAATGCTTTGCATAACACTCAGGAATTTGTAATGCCTAAGGATAAGACAAAAATGTAACTTTCCCTAACTACTTGCAACTGAAAATGAGTGGTTTGCCAGTAATGGTTTCAAATTATCAAATTGAGATATTAATTAATAAGTTAAATAATAAAAGCTCCTAATACAGATGGTGAAAAAGAAGAAATTAGAGTACAATTGCATATGTATGCATATATATATATGTTTTTCAATTTAATAGATATAATTTTGCCTGCATTCCTAACAATAAAGCAATTCTCACAGAAAAATCTTGTATAATTCACCACCACAATGCTAGCATTCAGCAGGAGCCACGTCAACAATTAAATGAATAATTTTCCAAACAAAGCCAATGAAATGATGGAGAAAAGCTCATCTGTGATATGGAATCCATATCTTCAGGAATAAAATATTACCTATGGATCTTGGTGATATTTCTTAACTCCTAAAATGTCTTTGTTAGCTGAACTGTATACATAATAATGCAACTTTGGAAAAAAATTACACATTGTCAGCCAAATCTAGGTACAGATTATCAAGGTGGTATCCTTGCTCCCCCATCTTTGGTAATTTTTTGTTATCCTACTTAGTATGTGAGAGTTTGCTTTAGCTCAAAACATTCAACCTGCTCCTTTGTGTTCTTTTACACTTCCAAAATCACAGCTGCTTCTTTACCTTTGCTCTGCACACTAGACGATTTCATTCCTACATAAAGAAGTAGCCCAATTATCTCCAAAATTACTAGGATAAATCCCTTATATTTTCATCAGAAAGTGGTAGAACTGTGTCTACTGTTTTTTATCATCTAACCCTCCTACTTCATACAGGAAGGCATCTGGGGATGGGAATAAGAAGAGAAGAATCAGAGTCTGGGATCATCTATTTTGAGGAGGTGAACTGTTTATAATAAATGTATCGAACCTCACCAACTCCTATACTTTTACTAGTCAGAGGAAGTTATGCTTAGAGAGAATCACTAGAGAGATTAGAAAGTCCTACAAGAAGGAGAGACTGGACTCTTGGCCTAAGTCTGGTTGCTTTCGGGGTTACAGTCTTCAAGCAGCCCGGGTTATATCAGTGAAAAACAGGGAAAAGTTCTTGAGCAGCCTGAGTTTAGGGATGTTTATGAAATTAGAGTATGGTTCACATATTCAAATGGAGATTTCAAAGGTGATGTTTCAGGAAAAATTTTTCACAGTTGTTTGTAACTATAGGGTGCCTAGGAAGAAAAAGGTGCCTTTCCCACAACAGATTTCTTAAAACTATTTAGCAGACAATATCTTTCTACAGGAAGGAGCACAGTAGATAAAGAAGGAAGAGGAGCTTTTAGACTAGTTTAGTGGCAGTTTAACAAAGCAACACAATATCCATAGGGATTGAGGCTGGACACATTGTCAGGCCATTTGGAAATGTAGCTGTTGTTCTCTGAGGGAGTTACCAGCTTTGAATGGTAGTGGAGTGAAGATGAATTCATTACTAGAAAACCACGTGCAGTCCACATGGGACTACCATATTGGTAGAACCACTGTATGTAAATAATAATATCATGTGAGACGACTCCAATCCAGACAGGTGTCCAGCAATGTAAGCAGACAATTACCTGCACACTTTGCTCTTCTTAAGCACCATCTGTCTTAGTCTCTTCAAGCTGTTATAACAAAATACCATAGACAGGATGGCTTATCAACAACAAAACTTTGTTGCTCACACTTCTGGAGGCCCGGAAGTACAAGATCAAGGCTCCTGCCAATTTTCTGTTCATTGAGGACCCTCTTCATAGGTGGCCATCTTTTTTGCTTGTTTTCACATAGTGGAAAAATGTGAGGAATCTCTTTGGAACCTGTTTCATAAGGGTACTAATCTCATTTATGATGGCTTGGTCCTTATGACCTTATCACCTTCCAAATGTTCCACCTCTATTAGGTTTCAATGTATGTATTTTATGTTCAACATATGAATTAGGTTTCAATATATAAATTTTAGGTTCAACATATGAATTAGGTTTTAAAATATGAATTATAGGACATTCAGACCATGGCACCACCTAACAATAAAGGACGGAAGTCACAGAAAGAGATTGTCTTTATCTCAAAATCAGACCAGGCTAGACTCTCTACTGTCAAGTAAAGGAGCAGGGAGAAGAATGAAAGCAGATCAGTCCCTCTGTCCACTGCAAGTCCTCTTCAACCTTCAGAGTAGCTGTGGTCAGAATTTAAAATATCGTATTATACTAGAATTTCAAAATGGACCTAAAGTAACTAGAGAGTTACAAAATTTGTCCAAGACACTGTTAAAAGGTAGACAAGGAAGAATTGGCAATACAATTTGAAGGTGGTTATTGGAAAAAAAACAAACTAATACATGTTTATATCTAGTATGAGAGTCTCAATGAGCTGTTGAATTGAATATGTTAATACGTGTGCTTTTATTAGGCGTCCAGTATCATACTAAGTCATTCACATTCATATCATCGTTGTCATAATCCAATGAGATCGTTACTATTTTTGCATCTGTTGAATAGCTGAGGACATTGAGTGGACAGTAAAACTGTATTTGAACCCAGGTCTGTTCGACTTGCTCTTCTCTAAAGACATTTCTGTGATTTCCTGTTGCATTTAGGAATAGATCCCAAACCCCTGTGAGGGCACACAGGGACCTTTACCATTAGTACTTTGTTTCCCTCTATGACTCAACAAAGGCCCCTTTCTTATTTTGCTAATTTTTAAAATTCTAAACACTTGGTACAAACATATAAAGTAAACCCGAGTATAGCTTTTTGACATATGTAAAAGAGGATTACAAAATTCCTAACAAAATGTAGAAAGAATGATTTTTTTTCAATCCTGTAATCATGCAGGAAACTTCAGAGGTCAAAGCACGAGCAGAAACATTTGTATGCTTAAAGTCATCTGCACGTTTGAGAAATGGACAAAGACAAGTGTCATCGGAAGCCATTAAGGATCATTAATTCTTTTTTGGATGAGATAATGAGATCCTCTTTGGAATTTAAATGAATATGCATAAAACATTTTAGGTTATGAAGAGTACATCATCCGTTTTCAAAAAGTTCTTATCCAAAATACAACGGAGATTGGTATATATTTCTTTAATAATAAGAGGTTTCTAATTTTAAATTCTAATTTTTAAGATGTAGTTTCATTCTTTAACATCAGGTAAATAGTATATTTTAGTTCCTTTTAAGTTTTATTAGGTTTATGAAAAAAAATTCATCTGTTTCATGAAAAAAAGATTTCTGAATTTTAGTATTTTTTTTAAATAATAGAAACCACATATCCTCATTTCAAATGAGTTTATAAACAATTTTTTAAAAAACAGAGACATCTATATATACTGTCTTTTGATATATACTGTCTTTTGATTTTTTCCATTTATTTTACTATGTTTATTTAGAAATTTTTCTTTTATGTATATATATTTTATTTCATTTTAGGTTCTGGGGTACATGTAAAGAACATGCAGGATTGTTGTAAAGGTACCTACATGGCAATGTGGTTTGCTGCCTCCATCTCCATCACCTATATCTGGCACTTCTCCCCATGTTATCCGTCCCCAACTCCCTACCCCTCACTGTCCCTTCCCTAGTCCCCCTACACAGACCTCAGTGTGTGATGCTCCCCTCCCTGTGTCCATGTGTTCTCAGTGTTCAGCACCTGCCTATGAGTGAGAACATGTAGTGTTTGATTTTCTGTTTTTGTGTCAGTTTGCTGAGAATGATGGTTTCCAGGTTCATCCATGTCCCTACAAAGGATATGGACTCATTGTTTTTTATGGCTGCATAGTATTCCATGGTGTTTATGTGCCACATTTTTCCTGTCCAATCTATCATTGATGGGCATTTGGGTTGGTTCCAAGTCTTTGCTATTGTAAACAGTGCTGCAGTGAACATACATGTGCATGTGTACTTATAATAGAAGGGTTTATAATACTTTGGATATATACCCATTAATGGGATTGCTGGGTCAAATGGTATTTCTATTTCTAGGTCCTTGAGGGATTGCCACACTGTCTTCCACAATGGTTGAACTAATTTATACTCCCACCAACAATGTAAAAGTGTTCCTATTTCTCCACATTCTCTCCAGCATCTGTTGTCTCTAGATTTTTTAATGATTGCCATTCTAACTGGAGTGAGATGGTATCTCAATGTAGTTTTGATTTGCATTAGAAATTTCTCTTAAAAAATTATTCAACCTAGTGGAAATTGTCAAAACATAGAAAATTCACAAGTTAGTGAATATGTTTTGGGGCCTAACTTTCGCCAGGAACTTTGGCATAAGGAGCTGTTAGTTCAGTGCAGCAGACAGACAGGCATCACATAGAGTACAAACCAGTTAGTGTGGTGATAAATCACATACAGAGAACCATGGGTACACAAACACATTTTAGCTGAATGAAATTGCCAACATATTTAACGCAACCTCTGCTCTTTCTATAAATATAATAGTAAATTGTTCAGTAGATTTGGTGATTAATCAGTTTGTTTAATTGAATTGAGAATTAAAAATAAAAAACAAAACTCAATTTGTTGAATGAATATGCAAGGAATTTGAAAATGAGCAATTAATTCAAGGTATTTCCTTAAATAACTTAGTGCTTTGGTCAGGTTGAATAACTTCCAGGCTAATACTTGACTTAAAAAAGAAAAAAAGAAGTTGAAACTTTTATTGCTTCACTCTAAATATCAATGCTTTATGCAGTAGATCCCAAAATAGATTGTGTGTACATGTGGGTGCAAGTGCATGTGTGTGTAAAGATATATTTGTATTTAATCCAAATGCTGATTTTTGTAGGAATGCTATGTTATTACAGCCATATCTGAGAAATGCTTCTTTAATTGATTGTTAGTTTTGACTTTCTGCGTGTCTGCAAATAGTTTAATTTTTTAAATAGATTTTTCTTTTGATACATCCTCATAGGTTCTTTCTTAAGTCCCATAGTCTTTGCCACCATTATCTACATTAGTAATTATTTATTATTTATGCGAGGAAATCAGCACTTTTTTTGTGCTTTCCTATGTGTTAAATTGTTATCTTCTGAAAGAGGCCTCTCTTGGGATTGGGAACATCTGAATGAGCTCTAAGAGAATCAGAGGAGGCTGTTGAATGAACCAGAAAGCCCTTTACCAGTCTAGGCTAGCTAGTTTCTGCCTTGTAAGTGATTGACCTGAGTATTGGAATCAGCCCTTCCATGGTAAACAGCAATTCTATGGGAGATCCAAGTGGAATAAAGCGTGAAGAGATGGCATTTGGGCTACCCTGCAGGAAAGAGAAGATACAACTATGTTAGCTTCTGTTATCAAAGCCCCGTGACCTCTAGGAGGGACTCTGATGTTAACTTAAATCAATAGACAAGGAAGACCAGCATTAAGCACAAAACTACTGGTGGTTATGTTACAATGAAGATGTTAACAAAACTCAGTACAAGGAAGAAGTTAACACTGCAAAGGAAACAGCACCATTTAGTTTTCTAGGAGTGATGACGTTGGCTCTAATAATACCAATATAATAATAATAATAGTAGTAATATTACCATGTGATTATCCACTATGTGCCAGACCAAGGAACTGTGCTGAGAACTTTTCGTATGTTGCACCATTTAGTATTCACAATAATATTTTATTGTATATGTTGCTATAATTATTGTTTTCAGTTAAAGGTAGTGATGGGGTTCAGGTGACACCACCCCAAAATGCTGCACCTTGGCATATTAAACATTTTAAGGTGAAGGAATAATTTGAGATCACAGAAGCAGGAAGTTCACTCTGACCTTCCCTTTTACCTTTTCCACTGAGGCAGGTCATAAAACCTAGGAAGAAACTTCTGACCTTTCCCTGAAGCAGGTCAGAAGGTCCTCATGTGAGATGTGCCTTCTCTACAGTGGGAAGAAAGGAACATCCTTATTTCCAAAGACACAGGGACACAGAGAATAATTGGAACAAACAGGCTTTGCTAAGGTTTTATTACCATTAAATCATACTCTTTTTGCCATATTACATTTCTCTAGAACTTCCCATTGTTCATCAAATCTAGTACAAAAAAAAAAAACCATTCATGCTTAAATGCTTCTTTAGATGTTTGTTTTCTTATGAAGGTCTTTATTTTCTGTGTGATGTGAAACTTATATTGAATGAATTTGTATATCTTTCCCTTGTTAATCTGTCTGTAATAAAGGCCATGAACTTAGGAGAGTAGAAGGAAAAGATAATTTTTCTCCCCTATTCTGGGAAAACTAGATTGTAAGATTTTCTCGCTCATACTAGTACTACTAATAAAGATCAAAGCTTAGTTTCAAATCTAAGATGGATTCTAGCCCCTGTGATTTACTCAATATGAGACAATTAGAGTAATTGGACTTAGAATTCAGGGTGGAAGTAAGTACCTTCATCAAACAGGAAGGTCAAGAATAAGGATTATATTTTCTTTTTCTTTTTTTTTTTCATGAGGCCATCAATATTTTATTTCCCAAGAAATGATATATTTTTTCAAAGCCCTACTATTTACCATCAGTATTAAATTTTAAAAAACAAAATGATACCAACATAAAAAAATCTGAAAATAAGAAACAAGCCTTCTGGGGGAAAAAAAACCCTATAATAATATTTTTTTTTTTTTCAGATTTTTTTTTATTGCATTTTAGGTTTTGGGGTACATGTGAAGAACATGCAAGATTGTTGCATAGGTACACACGTGGCAGCGTGATTTGCTGCCTTCCTCCCCTTCACCTATATTTGGCATTTCTCCCCATGTTATCCCTCTCCAACTCCCCACCCACCAAGGATTATATTTTCAAAAATCAAACCATTAATCAACTAGGATGATTTTATCCCTCTTCTAGGGGATATTGACAATATCTGAAGACATTTTTAATTGTCACAGTTTTGAGAAGTGCTACTGGCATCCAGAGGCCAGAGGCCAGGGATGCTTTTATATACCCTACAGTTCAGAGGACAGCATCTCAAACAGAATTACTGGACCAAAATGTCAAAAATGCTGAAGTTGATAACACTCAAATGAAACTGACAGGGCCAACTACATAATTTGTGGGTCCAGTACAAAATAAAAATTCAGGGCTCTATGTTCAAGAATTTTTATTTTTATTTTTATTTTTTATTTTAATTTAATTTTAATTTTAATTTTTATTCAAGAATGTTTTTCTCTTTGTCTGCCCTTCGTGGTGTCTTTTATTTGTTAATTAATGTCATGTTTCCTTGGGCAATCTTGTGCCCAAGAATGTGGATGATGATAGTTTGAGGCTGAGCAGGGTCATTTTATGATGCCATCTGAAACAAAGTGGGAAATAGGCAATCCTGTGCCCAAGGAAATATTTCATTAGGTTGGGCAACTTCAGAGCTTCATAGGCACCCTGGGTTCTGCCTTCAATTCAGCACCATCCCTGACTCTCCCTTTTCCTACATTTAGGATTTCCCAAGAAAGAAGGATGGTAGCGAAATGGCAGTCAGCTGAGGCTCCAAGTCTCTGGTACATGCTTCAATTGTACTGTCAAACTTCACTAACAGAACATAAATTCCAAGATAGAATTACTAAAAATTTCAAGATGGTGTTGACACAGTATTCAACCCCAAGCATGGGGCCCTCTTCTGAGCACAGAGCCTTGTGTGATTGCATTGGTCAATTACCTGTGAGTTGGTCCTGTAGAATGATTATGATAAGTGGAAGGAATTAAAGAGGTGACTTCATAGTTGGTGCAAGCATCTCAAGAGATTCTTGAGAGATCCAAAAGAAGATTTGTCTTTTATATTCAAGGGTTTTGAAACCACAGCAGGAAGCCAAAGGTTTAGTGTCACAGTTTGTCCCTATTGGGAATGTAGAGTGTAAACCGAGAGAGCAGTAGTCACTTAGAATGACCAAGATTAAAAAAGAGGAGAGCAATAATGGAAAGCTGAAGTTGGATGTTGAAAAGCTAGCATAGAAAGGGAAAACCTCTGAAATACACTTAACAGCAAACTGAGTTCAAGCAGGGACAGTAGACAGAACAGTTACAGGTAGGAATGTAGGGTAGGTTTCTGAAAGATCTAATCTGAGGGACAGTGTGGGGATGGCCTCAGAAGAGTGTGTTCTAGATGGTGATAGTTTGAGGCTGAGCAGGGTCATTTTACGATGCCATCTGAAACAAGAAAAGTGGGAAAAAGGACAGAAGTACTTGATTACCTTTGCTTAATTGGTGCTACTAGGCATAAGTTGCTTGTGTTAGTAACATGTTGTTGAGACAGGAGAGTTCCTTTAACCCTTTTGTGAGTGGGAACTGGAGTGCACTGGCTCTGTGTCCAGCTGGCCACTTTGATGCCAATAGGGATGAACTTCACTCACTCAAACCCACTGGGCTCAACTTCTTATGAAAGGGAGCTCTCAGGCAAGCGGGTGCTGGAGCTGTGGCAAATGCTTTTGGGCTCCGGCCCCATGGCAGCATCTAGGGGTGTGATCAAATTAATGCTCTTTTAACAGTTGCTGTCTGTAAACAGCTAAATGTTAACAAGCTCAGTGGATAGTCAGGGTGACAGCCTTTTACACTCTGCCCTCTTGGTACCCAGGTTCTTGTTCAGCATCTAGGAAGAATCAGATTGCCTGAATTGTTTGAAAGGTGATGAATGCAGAGGGTTTTATTAAGCAGTGGAAGTGACTCTCAGCAGAAGGGGAGCTGGAAAGGGGATGGTGTGATAAGAAGGTGATCTTTCTCTGAAGCCTGGCGTCTCCATCTGGGCTCCTCTCTGAAGTTGCACCGTCTGAAGTTAAGCCACATCTATCCATAGTCTCAGATGCTCAGTTGCTACTTCTCCTTTTGACTTTCAGCTCCTTTTTGTGTTGCTCTGCCAGCTGAAGTCTGTTATGTGCACAGGATATGGGAAGAGTGGGACAAAAAGGCAACATTTGGGCAGAAAAATGGGGTCAGATGTTTTCATTTAGGGCCATTGACCCAGGCTTAAGGGTCGGATTTAGATGGCTCAGCTCTTCTATATCATTGTGGAATGCAGAATAATTGCCTGCCAAGATGCCCACATGCTAATCCTCATAACCTGTGAATATATTACCTAATGATGTGATTCAGATTACAGAACTTGAGATCAGAGGATTATGTGGAATAATGTAGAGGCACCCAATCAAATCACATGGGTCCTTAGAATGGAGAATCTTTTTTAGCTACAGTTGTTCAAAGAGATGCAAAGAGAGAAGGACTTGACGTCCTGTTTTGGACTTTGAAAATGGAGGAACAACACATAACCCAAGGAATGCAGGTGCTCTCAAAAGCTGGAAAATGCAGATAACCAATTCTTTCCTGAAGTCTCCAGAAAGAAATACAGCCTTGTCAACACTGATTTTAGCACAAGGAGATCGTGTCAGATGTTTGATCTTCAGAAATATGAAATAATAAACTTGCCATGTTTTAAACCATTAAGTTGGTGGCAATTTGTTACAGCAGCAATAGGGAACTAATATACATCTACTGCGGTGCAAGGTAGACAGCTCTGTGAGAAAAGGAACCATAATAGAAAATTAGTGCTGAGATGAACTACTGAGATAGTAGAATCTAATGTCCTCATTTTAGAGAAAATAAACCTGTTGTTTAAAGGAGTTAACTGATGTGCCTAAGATCACACAGGTATGGCCCTTTAGGCCAAATTGTTGTCCTTTTTATTATCTTACACTTCCTCATAAAGAAGATCATGTGTAGGAGGTAAGAGATGAAGAGAACAGACACACCATTCACAATATCAAGAGAAAAGCTCTAAGAGCCAGGAAGAGAATAAACAAAAATGAGGGAAGAAAAGAACCAAGAGAGAAGTAAATCTTTTTTTGTTGTTCAAAGACAAGTTCCAGCCAGAAATGTGAACATTTGAAGCAGAGAAGGTAGAAAAAATAAAAGATAAGTCAGCGCCTAGAAGCCCAGGTAAAGCATGAAAAATGATCAAATGAGACAGGAGGGAGAAACCCTCGCCTGCGCTCCTGTGTCATCTAAATCAGAGCAGCTTCATTTTTGCAGTTGCTCCCAGTGTCGACTTCTCCTTAATAAAGTACGTGGTGAGTCCATGAGGTGACTGGTATTGAAGACCTGTATATCTCATTAGTCCCTGAAGGACAACAAGGGAGAAGATCTACTTCACCTCAGAGAGAGGAGACCGCCCTTGGAGAGTAATTCCACCTGAGCAGCTGATCTGAAAACAGACCTTTTTTTTTTGCCTAATACCAGGTCTCAGAGGAGAGCTGCCTTTCTCATGACATTCTTTATGGGCCTTCTCTAGGTTAGAAATTAAAGAGAAATATGTCAGATACAAAGTCTAGTAACAAAATATAAAACATGACTCTAATAGGGTACTAATAATGATAGTGCCATTGGAAATACCCGGAAAAGAGCAAATTGTCAGTGTTTAAAAGGTCATTAGATCATCAATCATGTAAGTCTTGCTTTTGTTTGCTAATTAATTTCTTTTATGGTGAAGAATACACCTGAAAAATCCAGTGGTAGAAATATTTCCAGCGCAGGTTCCTTTTGTATAGAATGACATTTGTGTCTATTTGTTTCCAACTCTTATGATGAAACAGCCATAGTATTAGACTAAATGAATGTATAGTGCAAGTGAAGCAGGAACAAAGATTCTTGTGTTAAATTATTTTGTTACACTTACATAATAATTGTAGCTAAAAGACCAATTATGCAAAATTTTAAAATAGTCTCTGTCTTTGATATGTGTCTATCTTATTTGGTCTTCATTGAACTACCTCATTTGTCATATGCCCTGTGACTTTTTAAAATTCTCTTTTATAGCTCCTCTATAGAATGCTACTCTAGCTTCCCCTCTGCAGCCCACCCGAAGGTAGGAGCCAAGTAGTCTAAAACGCTTTATTTACTTTACAATACAGTATGTGGACAGCTCAATATCATCTGCTTAGAGAACAAAATCTTTCCTCTGAAGTGATTTCTCTCCCATTCTGCAAACCCCAAATTCCCCAAATGTGTCAGATTTTACATCTGAGTAAAAATCTTTCCATTCATTTTCTTGTGTGGCTTCTCCCCAGCTTTCCAGTGAGTCCCTCTGTCTTACAGTGCTCTGTGATATGGGTAGAGAGAATATGAGGCTGTATTCAAAACCGTCTCTTTGTGCTCTTTTTGGTAGTTGATTCTAGGCTTCCTTTATACAGCACACCATTGAATAACATCCTTTCGTTCAGTGTTGTTTCATTATAACCTTGATGAGAAAAAAACATTGATTCCTGCTTGAGGCCAATCTATAAGTGATGTTTATACATTTGGACCATGTCTGCATGGGTTTTCTTTCTCTGGGTACACTGTATTTTTCCTTTTTTATGGTGTCCTATATCCCCAAAAGGCCACGCGAAATGAATTGTGTGGACATATGGCTGAGTGGTCCCAGTCTGAGTGAGCATGGATGTGTGTGAGAAGCCCTGCAATTGGATGCTGCTTTGTCCAGGGTGGATTCTTCCCTTGCTCCTTGGGCTGTGGGGATGGGATGCAGCATCCAAGACCTGAAATAGGATAATTGGGTAAATAATCATTGATAGGGTTTGGCTGTGTCCCCACCCAAATCTCATCTTGAATTGTAGCTCCCATAAGTCCCACATGTTATGGGAGGGACCCGGTGGGAATTAATTGAATCATGAGGGCAGTTTCCCCCATACTTTCTCATGGTAGTGAATGAGTCTCACAAGATCTGATGGTTTTATAAGGAGAAGCCCCTTTTGCTTGGTTCTCATTCTCTCTCTTGCCTGCTTATGTAAGACACGCCTTTGGTCTTCGACCATGATTGTGAGACCTCCCCAGCCACGTGGAACTGTGAGTCCATTAGACCTATTTTTCCTTATAAACTACCTAGTCTCAGGTATGTCTTTATCAGCAGGATGAAAATGGACCAATATGATTATCTTACTTATTTTCATTAATCTTTCTTAACTGTATGCGTGGTTCTCATTTATTTCTATTTTTAATATTGGAAGTGTTTTGGCCTTCATTTAGAAATGTGGTGATGTTTTTGTAACCAGAAATATGCCATAGGAACTTAACTCTCATTTATATCAATTAATCTATGGGAAAATTGGTTTCTTTATACGTAGTTTTACTTAAAGTTGCAGTTTCCAAAACCTATCAATGACATTAGGTAAGGACTTAATGATACTGTTAAACTAGATTAAGACAATTTTTTTTTTCACTCTAAGTAAAAACAGTGGTTTTGGGAACAATTATGGTTTTTAAAAATCTGACTTACCTCTGAGATTATTTTACAATAATATATTTAAAACTTAAAAAATTGTGTTTTCAAGCATTAATTTTCTTAAATAAATTCACTTATCATATCCAGAAAGTGACTGTCATTTGGTTATGATGTTATCGGACATCATAACCTTTGTCTTGGTATAATGTAGCAATCAGACTCTAAGATATGAATTCTTAAAGGGAGAAAAGGCAAGTTACTAAGTTACTAAGTCTCTCAGTCTTCCTCCCCATCTTCTGAACCCTTTACTTCAGGACCATATCCCACCCCTTCTACCACCTGAGAATGATTGGTCTGTAGTTACCCTTTAAAATATCATTGCACAGTGTGTGGCACAATGCAAACAGGTTAGTATTATTTTTATTCCCATTTTACCTTTAGAAACCTGAGCATAGAGAGGTTAAGAAATTTGCCTATAAAATAGTAAGAATCACCTCTAATCCATGTCCATTTGACTAGAAAGCCCTAGTATTTAACCACTCCATTGTAAAGCTCACATTCATCTTTTCAAATCCTTTTTTTCTTATACATTTAGACATAAAACATAAACTTTGTGGCAAGTATTCACACACTATAGAGCAAAGAATAAAGAAACAAAATCAAGTTAAAAAAAAAGGAAAGGAAAATGCAAATCTTGATAGTTGAAAGACAAATTCAGCTCAAATTCTCCTCTGTGGTTTTTCTCTTCCACTTGTCCATATTCACTGACAAAGAGACTACTGGGAGAAGTTCAGGCTGCCACTGGCAGCATGAGCTGAATAGGAAGATTATTATTCATGTGGGCCTGCATTTTTCTCAGGCCATCATAGGAATATTCTACAACTAGCAGGTGCCAAGATCAATTCTGGAACAAAGTCTAGACTCTTCCTCTGACTAAATAAATAAATCCTCTTTGGAGATAGTGTCAAAGACATTTCTCTCTACTTGTGGATTTGGACATTGGTAAATTCACTGACTACACTTCTCACAATAGAGTAAGCAAATGCATTAACAAAGAACAGGAAAGGGGAGAGAGTATGGAACAAATTATAATTGTGCCTCACTTAAGGATGGGAATTTTGTCATTAGGCAATTATCTAGCGTGAACATCATGGGGTGTACTTACATAAACCTAGATGGGGCAGCCTACTGCACACCTCGGCTTTATGATATAGCCTAGAGCTCTTAGGCTACAAACCTGTAGAGCAAGCTACTGTAGTGAATACTGTAGGCAATTATAGAACAATGGTAAGTATTTGTGTATCTAAATACACCTAAAAACAGAAAAGGTACAGTAAAATACAATATTTTATCTTATAGGACCATTTTCATTACGTGTTGTCCATTATTGAACTAAACATTCTTGTTCAGTCTGTAGCTGTGTTTAAGCCCCACAAATGTAGAGACACTGTCTTATTTATCTTTATTTTTCCCTTTCCTAGCACAGAATGTAGCATGTAAGAAGGGCTCAATAACTATTTATTAAACCATAGTTATCAATCTACAATAATGAGGGTAGGACAAAAAATTAGTAAGACAGACAATAGCTCAAAAACTCATAATTATATTAAAGCTAAACACTTATTATATTTTTCTCTTGTTAATAAGAAAATCTTTTTTGCAGCTCTTGAAAAGCCTTGGGTTTGATAGGATAGAGAGAGAAAGTCTGATTAAAGTAGGTGGCAAGAAGCCAATTTTTCAATAAATATTTCTACATAGAGGTAAATAGAGTTAGCTGTAGATTAATGTTTTCTAAACTATGACATTTATTCTGAAATAAAGATCTTATTATTAGATACACATCCAAATGAATTAAGCTCATATTTGGGAACAAGAAATTATTTTACCTCAAGTTATTTGATGAAAGGAGATTCTTCTATTGAGTAGTCACATTCATTTAAACGTATGTAAAATTTACTCTTCTAGTCCGGGTTCTCTGATCATTTATTTATGTTAGAGAATCAGCTAATGTGATTATAAGTTCTAAAATCTTCAAATGACAAGATGAAGATGCAGCCCAGCAGAGCTGATGATAGAGCTTCGGTCTGAAAGCCAGAAGACATGAGATCCAAGTGCTGATGTTTCAGTTCAAGTCCAAAGGCAGAAAAAGATCCATGTCCCAGCTCAACAGTCAGGCAAGAGGAGTTCCCTCTTCTTCATGAAAATGTCATCCTTCTTGTGCTCTACAGGCTTTCAACAGATCGTATAAGGTCCACCCACATCAAGGAGGGCAATCTGTTTTTGCTAGGTTTATTGATTCAAATGTTAATCTCATCCAAAGATACCCTTATAGACACATCTAGAATATGTTTGACCAAATATCTGGGCGCTTTGTGGCCTAGGCCACTTGACAGATAAAATTAACCATCACACTTACTAACAGGAATGAAGAATGAGAAATAATCTTTAGTGGTAAATTGATCAACACAATACTCAGGAAAAAAACTGCTATTCACAAAACAGGCATGATTTGTAAAGGACTGACAAATATTTTCCTGATGAAAATTCCCCTAACTAATAACGGTTCTTTTTCTGACTTCACTTATGTATTGTTTGCTTTAGGGTTCACATCTCTCTGGAAATCAGAAAACCTGAACCATATTGATGTATTGATCTAGCTCTCATCACTGTAACTATATTTAACATTTTTCTCCAAAGGAAAAGACTGTTTCTATTTCCACAGCATTTTGTGAATATACACATTGTAAAAAACCTGGGTAAACAACTGCTTCCTGTTTAGAGATAGAAACTGCATTTTATCATGGATTCAAAATATCAGGGAGAACTGCTCTCAGTAATAATTTCTCAACTAATTTATTTATTTCACAGATTTAAATTAGTTATTATCTCCTTGTGCTTAAAGAAGCAAGCATACCCTTTGTTAGTTCTTTTGTCCAAAAAAATTAATGTCACAGGATCATAATCCTATGGAGAATAATTCTTTTCTTTTTATAAGAAAAAATAAGAAATATATTTGTCAACCTGTCCTGCAATTATTAGATGTGTAAGTATAACAAGGATTCAGGCTGTCTCAATTTGGTCCCTTGTTAGCATGATTAGCCTTGTTAGCACTGAGATCCTTTCAGAAACAGAAGACTTTTTATCCATATCATTTTTATCCCTTTCAGGTACTGAGCCATATGCAAAGCATATGGTTGAGGCCAGGAAAGAAAATCTGAGTTCCCCAAGATCACACAGTTGTAAGGTAGAAAGGCAGTAATTACAACTCAAGCATTAGACAGTTCTTACAAGCATGCCTCATATTCTAACTGATTACTCCAATATTAACTTGTAGTTTCAAGAGACTTTATGACCAGTGTCCTGCCTGACTAGGGTTGCAGTCAAGAGTCCCACTGGGAGATAGTTGGCCTTTTCTCACAATTCAACATTCCAGAATATTTGCTGTGCAAAAACAAGAGCTTGAAAATAATATTTCAATTAGGAATTTGCTAACAGAGTCCAGAAATGTAGAATACTGACCGATGAATAGAGGGCTGAATTATTTGAACATGTAGGATGTTCTTGTTCTGAAAACAGTAATTAGCTAACTTTTATTCAGAAGAGGGAGCATCACAGAGGAGTCATGAGCATGAACTCTGAAGTCCACTTCTAATGCTGGTTCTGCTATCTTCTAGTTCCTACTTAGTCTCCTTTTGAACAAAATCTTGTTAGGTATTACTTAGAAAATATAGTTATTTATGCAAAATATGCACAAATTTTTTTTTTATAAGAAAAATATCCCCCCCTACAAGGAGGGATATCTTGACTTACTCTCTTGAGCACTGCAATCTCAAGCCAGTTAACTAAATTAGTTATCATCTCCTTGCACTTAAAGAAGCAAGCATACCCCTTGTTAAGTTCCTTTGTCCAAAAAATTAATGTCACAGGATCATAATCCTATAGAGAATAATTATTTTCTTTTTGTAAGAAAAAATAAGAAACATATTTATCAACCTGTTCTCTGTGATGTTTGGGCAAGCTGGACCATAGCAAAGGCAAAAAACATATCTACTCCTTTTTTTAATGATATTCTTAAATTAACTGGATTTCTGTGTACACATTTTCTCAAATTTGAGGTGTTTGTGTGTTGCTGAAGTATAATTTTAATAACTGTGATCACAAATTCTACACTTTATGTAGTATATTAAGGACCATCTATATGTATTCCATTAGTCTTATACTTCTCAAACAAAAATGTCTCCCTTGGGTGTTTGAATTTATCTTATAATGAAGTACAATCAATGTATTGAAAATTGTTGAGCTGGTTATTGTCTATTCAGACATTTCTTAATTCTAACAATGGCAAGGTCAAATAAAATCAGTAGATAATGTCACAAGGAATATCAGACTGTGTGATTTGAAAATCAAATTTACTTACACTTTTAGCAAATAATCCCATTGCCAGTCTCATTAAATAATCTTCATTGTGTGTCACTGTGTTATGCTTATGGGAGAAACACTGAAGGAAAGACTTGGACATACGTTGATATTTTCATCACAGTCATCCATCACTATAATGAGTAACCAAAGCCCCTTTGAAAATCATATGTCTGGCATTGCATAGATTCCAAAGCATTGACTTCTTCTGTAACACACTTTCAGAGGCATTAATATGAATGTTATGCTAATTTGTCTGTTTTGACCTAGAGTTTATTTAAAATCCTAGAGGATTTTCAAGAGGCTATTGCTTCATTAAACTAACTTGTAAAGCAAAGCTAACTTCAGCCTTTTATTTTATTAAAATGAATTAATCTAAAAATTTATTTGTAGAGTGAATCAACACAAGCTCTTCAAGAAGTGTTGTTCAATTTAAGCATTAATTGAAGGTCTGGAGTACTGGCTTAAAGCTGGAGTAAAACAATTCCGAATTTAATTTCCAACTTTACTACTTACTAGCTGTATGTCCTTAGGTACGTATGTTATTTATGCTCTTTTAGTTATTTGTATACTGAACATTACATTTCAGTAAATGATACTACCTATCTTCCAATTGTTATAAGGATTAAGTACACTGATTATATAAACATTTAGAACAGTCTCTGGCACCCAATAGGCACTAAATATATGGTTATTATTAACTACTTCTTAATCATTATTTTCAGAACCTGGGCTTATAACAGGAAATATATAAACTAGTATTTAATTCAGAATTTTTCTCTGAGGGTAACCATGATGGTTTAGAATTTGGGGATATGATTTCTTTGTGAAATTCTTTAAAATATTCAAAACATGAACATTTAAAAATATTTATGGTAGACTTTCACAGAGTGAGTTTCAGGATAAGTGCTGTTCGTAAGGTGAGGCTCCTAACTTCAGACATTTATGATCCAGTTTCTCAGGTAAGGAATGCATAGATGATGACAGCAAGCATCTTCAAACAATAGTAGTAGCTTAAAGCCACTGCTCCAGATTCCCAGTTAATGCTGAAATTGAATTGCACTTCTTGAACAGCTTTTGTTGATTTACTCTTCAAATAATTTTTTAGATTAATTCATTTTAATAAAATAATAGGCTGAAGTCGGCTTTTCTTTGCAAGTTTGAGGGTGATTGATAAACGACAAACAGATTGAGAGAAAATAACCCATTATGGCCTCATAGAGATGGTAAACCTCTAACTTGGCTTTTAAGAGAAGGCAGAATTTAAATTCAGTGAATTTCACTGAAGTGCATAAAATTTAAATTTACAAGTGTGTGGTTAAATGTAAGTAAGAAGTTCTAAGATGAGATTTTTACCATGTATTTGGGAAACAAATATTGAACTTTTCATTTGGAACAGAGTTCTTATAGAAAAGAAGAGGTCAAAGGTCTTCAGAAGTTCTTGGATGCTAGGAAAGGAGTATAACTTAGCATATTAGACAATAATGTCAATTAGGTATAATAGCTAAATGAAAATATAACCCCTAATAAAACAATGACATAAGTAAATGCAAAAATATATATTTACAATACCCTCTCTACAAACCTTTTTTCTTCCTTTCTCTTTCTTTTCTTTTCTCTTCTTCCTTCCTTCCTTCCTTTCTTTCTTCTTTCTTTCTCTTTCTTTCTTTCTCTCTCTTTCTTTTTCTTGCTTTCTCCCTTCCTTTCTTTCCCTCTCTGTCTCTCTCTCCCAACCCTCTCACACCCCGCAGCTTTCAACACACACACACACACACACAGAGAGCTTAACCCTGTTAGTTCTTTCTTCTTTGCTTCTGGCCTTTCCCCTCTACCTCTCCAAAAGCATCCGCATCCTTCTCCCTTTTCAGGGAGAGGAGATGCCTTTCTTCAGACCTTCTTGTTGCTAGTCTGATGCTGAGTCCTAGACACTACACTGCATCTTACAGTGGGGATTGTCGTAGCATTTTCTTAACACAGGCTGCCTTCTCCCTCTTCCTAGGAATTCTTGCACTGCTGACAAAAAAAGACAATTTTTTTTTCAATTGGGTTTTCTATGGTTTAAATGTGTTCCCTCTAAAATGCAGGTGTTGGTGGGCCTTTTAGAGATGATGAGGCTATGAGGGATCCTCCCTCATTAATGGGATTAAGGTTCTCATAAAAAGGCTTCAGGCAATACTGGGTTCTCTTACTTTTCTGCCTTCTGCTATGTGAGGACATGGCACTGGTTTCCTCTGCAGAATGAAACAAAAGGTGCTATCTTAAAAACAGAGAGCAACCCTCACCAGACAACTGAAACTGCTAGCACCTTGAGCTTGAGCCTCCCAGCCTCTGGTACTATGAGAAAAAAAATTCTCTTCTTAATAAATTGCCTAGTCTCATGTATCCTGTTATAGCAGCACAATGGACTGAAACAAGGTTGCAAACACAAATAGGTACTCTTGTTATTTTAAAAGGGTGGTATAGATGACAAGGAAAATTTTCTATGACATATTAAATAAAAAGAAGCTACAGAAATAAATGTATGTATATGTTTATTCATTCCGTTTTATAGACAAATATACTCAGAAAATATATGACAGCATTTATAGCAAACAGTTCATAGTGGCTATCATTTTGAGGATGATACAAAGGGACTTTCTCTTATTACTCATACTTCTGAATTATGGAAAATTTTTATAATATACATGTTTATATTATAATAGGAAAGAACAGTTTTTACATTTGAAAAATAAATCAGATTATATACATTGATTTTTTCAAAATGACTTTGGTAGTATAAATGTATGAACTTACATTTTGAGCAAATTATGAAGAGATTCATTTTATTGTATATATAATAAATAACAGTCTCTGTAGTAGATACTTAAAATACACAATTATATTTTGTTCTGTAAGCCACCTTATAAATAACTATTCAATTATCATTTTATTGATAAAGAAATGGAGAGCATTTAAGTAATTTGTCCTAAGTCACTCAGTTAGAAAATAGTGGAACTAGGGTTCAAATAAAGTTTTTGTGGTTGTTGCTGTTCACTATTACATCCACTCCTTGAAAAACATTCCCTCAACTAGAAATGAAAGATATATTGTATAGATTTGGTTGCTAACTTGTATTTATTGTTTACATTATAGAAAAGTCACATGGCTGAGAAAGATAGTAATCAATTTAAGGACATTTAAGGTCTAGGGTAAATTATATGGGATCTGGTTTATTCTGTTGATTGTAATTCTTCACTGTGCCACATGGGAATCTCATCTTGCGATATATCCCATGGAACCATTGAATTAACCCCTTAGGGAATTAATGCAGCTAAACATTAGGGAAATTTTCTAATTCACCAATTCCACATAAAGTCAATGGACCATGTTAAGAATTTATGAAGAATTCCTTGGCATTATCAGAATCTGCTGCACTTCATATGGTGCCTGGATGGTATCCTTATCAACAATGCAGCTGTTGCCGAAGTTGAGGTGATAAATGTATTGAGAAAGTGAACCTTCCCATCTTACTGTTTGGAAAAAAGTTGTCTCAATAGCATTTGGTTTACAATGTTTTAAACTTTTCAGAGGAAACATTATTTTATAGTTAAAGATAAAGAACCTTTTAAAAATGAGGTCAACCAACAGGTCTCTTCCAATCAAGCTGGAGTTTAAATCTAGAGGTCAGAAATAGTGAGGACAAGAAGGCAGGACACAGTCATGTTAGCGGGCTGAAAAATGTCATTTAATAAACTTTTATTGAGTAATTTAGAGGTGCCAAGCACTGTGGAATTTGCTAGGAATACAGGGACAAATTAAGCATAGGTCTCCTTAAGGAGATTATAGTCTCAGTGGAAAACAGGTTAAAAATGACAACAGACCTAGTATAGTAAAATCATTTCAGAGTCAGGAGTTGTTCCACTGCAGATGTGGCGTTTGATTTGCAACCTAAATAGGACCTAGGCATTATTCCATAAACAAGTCAGACTAATAGTGGCAAGGTCGGGGGCACCCCAATTTGAAAGAGTTATGAAGGGGCTTGACTCATTAAGGGAATTTCAAAGGGCTTAGAGAAGTGATGGGAAATAAAGTCAGGAAGGTAGGTGAGAATAAACTCAAAAGACCTTTGAAGACAATGTCAAAACACTAAAATTATATTAAAAATAAATTCTCTTCCCCTTTTATTGTAAAATTCTCACTACTATTTACTCAGATGATTAGGGGAAAAGATGGAGACTTTTGTCCTCACTCCAAATTGGCCATCTACCAATTGCCAGCTTATTTTTCAAAATTTACTTCAATCTTCATTGTTTTAAGACATGATTTTATAATTCTCTTTTTCTATGAATGAAATGATCTTACAGTTCTCCATTCTTCTCCAGTTTTGCTTCTTGTGATTTACATTTACATGATGAAGAAAAAGAACTAGTTAGGAAAGAGAAAGTGACAGGGTAAGAAACAAGGAGAAAATGTGAAGTCCTAAGATTCCAGGTGGAGTATAGAACAAAGATGGAGAAATTTGCCTTGTGTAGAAATGCCTTGCTCTCTGAAATAGCTATTGGAACACATAAGAAGGAGTTTAGAAATGGCTGGGAAAACAATAAGGAGTTCAGAGGTGCAGCCAGTTCCCAATTGCTCATGTATGTTACTAAAAATCACCAGGTGTATTAGTCAGGGTTTTTCAGAGAAATAGAACAAATGATGTGGGGTGTGTGTGTGTGTGTGTGTGTGTGTGTGTGAGAGAGAGAGAGAGAGAATGATTTGTCTTATGAAATTGCTTCTTGCTAATTTGGAGGTTGGCAAGTCCAAAATCTACAGAGTAATTGACAGCCTAGAGATTGCAGGAAGAATTGATGTTGCAGTGTGAGTTTGAAGACAGTCTGGAAGCAGAATTTCCTTTTCTTCAGGGGCTTCAGCCTGCTTTCCTTTAAGGCCTTCAGTTGATTGGAAGAGGCCCACACATTACGGAAGGCAATTTGTTTTACTCAAAGTTTACCGATAAACATTGATCTCATCTAAAAAAAAAATATTCACAGCAACATGTAGAGAAATGTTTGACCAAATATCTGGGTATCATAGCCTAGTGAAGCTGACACATAAAAATAATTATCATACCAAGCTATGCTATACCATGTAATCAAAATCGTAGAGGTTGTAGAGAAAGCGGACTTAAAAGACAACATTCGATTTCATCAGTGATGCAATAATAAAAATGGTAGCACTATTTTATATACATTAAGTAATTAAGGAATGCATACGTGCTACCATAAATAAAACACTTTACCTTAAAAATCCTGAAGTTTACTTGCAGAAATGACTATTAAAAAGGTTGCAGCTTACGAGCTATTTGGTATGGTATGATTTGGATTTGTGTCTTTGCCCAAACCTCATGTTGAATTGTAATCCCTAGTGTTGGGGAAGGGGTCTGGTGGCAGGTGATTGGATCATGGGGGTGAACTTCCCCCTTGCTGTTCTCATGAAAATGAATGAATTCTCATGAGATCTGGTTGTTTAAAAGTGTATAGCATCTCCCACTTTTCTCTGTTACTTCCGCTCTGGCCATGTCAGACATACCTCCTTCATTATTGCCTTCTGCCATGATGGTCAATTTCTTGAGGTCTCCTCAGCCATGCTTTCTGTAGCACCTGCAGAACTGTGAGTTAATTAAACTACTTTTCTTTATAAATCACTCAGTCTCAGGTAGTTCTTTATCTCAATGTGAGAATGGACTAACACATGCTAGAAGGAGGTTAGCTAAATTTGGCCAGAAAGTTGCAATGCCAGATGTGGATGCATGTGGCTCATAACGTATGTGGAGAACTGATGTGCTTGGTCGATGTTTTTAAATTATTTTACTTTATTCTCAAAAAATGGGATACGTGCGCAGAACATCCAAGTTTGTTACATATGTATACATGTGCCATGGTAGTTTGCTGCACCTGTTGACCCATCCTCGAAGCTCCCTCCCCTCACGCCCCACCCCCTTACTGGCCCTTGCATGTGTTGTTGCCCTGTGTCCATGTGTTCTCCATGTTTCACTCTCACTTATGAGTAAGAATATGCAGCGTCTGGTTTTCTGTTCCTGTGTTAGTTTGCTGAGGATGATGGCTTCCAGCTTCATCCATGTCCTGCAAAGGTCATGATCTCCCCTTTTTATGGCTGCACAATATTCCATGGTGTATATGTACCACATTTTCTTTAGTCAGTCTATCATTGATGGGCATTTGGGTTGGTTCCATGTCTTTGCTAATGTAAATAGTGCTGCAATAAATATGCATGAGCATGTATCTTTATAGTAGAATGATTTCGAGTCCTTTAGGTGTACACAGTAATGGAATTGCTGGGTCAAATGGTATTTCTGGTTCTAGATTCTTGAGGAATCACCATACTGTTTTCCACAATGGTTGAACTAATTTACATTTCCACCAAAAGTATAAAAGCTTTCCTATTTCTCCACAGCCTTTCCAGCATCGATTGTTTCCTGACTTTTTAATAATTACCATTCAGACAGGCATGAGTTAGTATCTCATTGTGGTTTTGATTTGCATTACTCTGATGATCAATGATGTTGAGCTTTTTCTCATATGTTTGTTAGCTGCGTAAATGTCTTCTTTTGAGAAATGTCTGTTCATATCGTTTGCACACTTTTTGATAGGGCTGTTTGTCTTTTTCTTGAAAATATGTTTAAGTTCCTTGTAAATTCTGATATTAGACTTTTGTCAGATGTGTAGATTGCAAAAATTTTCTCCTATTCTATAGGTTGCCTGTTCACTCTGATGCTAGTTTCTTTTGCTGTGTAGAAGCTCTTTAGTTCAATTAGATCCCATTTGTCAGTTCTGGCTTTGTTGCAATTGCTTTTGACATATTTGTCATGAAGTCTTTGCCCATGCCTATGTCCTGAATGATATTGCCTAGGTTTTATTCTAGGGATTTTATGGTTTTGGGTTATACATTTAAGTCTTTAATCCATCTCGAGTTAAGTTTTGTATAAGGTGGAAGAAAGGGGTCCAGTTTCAATTTCTGCATATGGTTAGCCAGCTTTCCCAGCCCCATTTACTGAATAGGAGATCCTTTCCCCATTGCTTGTTTTTGCCAGATTTGTCAAAGATCAGATGGTTGTAGATGTGTGGTGTTACTTCTGACGTCTCTGTTCTCCTCCATTGGTCTGTATGTCAGCTTTGGTTCCAGTACCATGCTGTTTTGATTACAGTAGCCTCATAGTACAGTTTGAAGTCAGGTAGTGTCATGCCTCCAGCTTTGTTCTTTTTGCTTAGGATAGTCTTGGCTATATAGGGTCTTCTTTGATTCCATATGAAATTTAAAATAATTCTCTCTAATTCTGTGAAGAATGTCAATGGTAGTTTTATGGGAATAGCATTGAATCTATAAATTACTTCAGTTAGTATGGCCATTTTCATGATATAAATTCTTCCTATCCATGAGGATGGAATGTTTTTCTATTTGTTTGTGTTTTATCTTAATTCCTTGAGCAGTGGTTTGTAGTTCTCCTTGAAGAGATCCTTCACATCCTTTGTTAGCTGCATTCCTAGGTATTTAATTATTTTTGTAGCAATCGTGAATGGGAGTTCATTCATGATTTGACCCTCTGCTTGCCTGTTATCAGTACAAAGGAATGCTTGTGATTTTTTGCACATTTATTTTTCATCCTGAGACTTTGCTGCAGTTGCTTATCAGTTCAAGAAATTTTGGGGCTGAGATGATTGGTTTTTCTAAATATAAAGTCATGTCATCTGCAAACAGAGACAACTTGACTTCCTCTCTTCTTATTCAAATATCCATTTTTTTTTTTTTTAAATTTATCTTGCCTGATTGCCCTAGCCAGAACTTCCAATACTATGTTGAATAGGAGTGGTGAGAGAGGGCACTATTGTCTTGTACTGGTTTTCAAAGGGAATACTTCCAGGTTTTGCTCATTCAATATGATATTGGTTGTGGGTTTATCATAAATAGCTCTTATTATGTTGAGATACGTTCCATCCATACCTAGTTTATTGAGAGTTTATAAACATGAACAGATGTTGAATTTTATCAAAGGCCTTTTCTGTGTCTATTGAGATAATCATGTGTTTTTTGTCATTTGTCCTGTTTATGTGATGGATTACATTTATCGATTTGCTTATGTTGAACCAGCCTTGCATCCTAGGGATGAAGCAGACTTGATTGTGGTGCATTAGCTTTTTGATGTGCTGCTGGATTAGTTTTATCAGTATTTGATTGAGGATTTTCGTATCAATAGTCATCAGGGATCTTGGCCTGAAAGTTTCTTTTTTTGTCATGTCTCTTCCCAGTTTTGGTATCAGGATGATGCTGGTTTCATAAAATGAGTTAGGAAGGTGTCTCTCCTTTTCAATTGTTTGGAATAGTTTCAGATGAAATGTTACCATCTCCTCTTGTATTTCTGGTAGAATTCAGCTGTGAATCCATCTAATCCTGGGCTTTTTTTTGGTTGGTAAGCTGTTAATTACTGCCTCAATTTCAGTACTTGTTAGTGGTCTATTCAGGGATTTGGCTTCTTCCTGGTTTAGTCTTGATAGGGTGTATGCATGCATCCAAGAATTTATTCAGTTCTTCTAGATTTCCTAGTTTATTTGTATAGAGGTGTTAATAGTATTTTCTGATGGTAGTTTGTATTTCTGTGGGGTCAGTGGTGATACCCCCTTTATCATTTTTTTATTGTGTCTATTTGATTCTTCTCTCTTTTCTTCTTTATTAGTCTAGTTAGTGGTATATCTATTTTGTTAATTTTTTTCAAAAAACCAGCTCTTGGATTCATTGATTTTTGGAGGGTTTTCTGTGTCTCTATCTTCTTCAATTCTTCTCTGATCTTAGTTATTTCTTGTCTTCTGCTAGCTTCTGGATTAGTTTGCTCTTACCTCTCTAGTTCTTTCAATTGTGATGTTAGAGTGTTGATTTGAGATCTTTGTAGCTTTCTGATATGGGCATTTAGACCTATAAATTTCCCTCTTCACGTTTGTTTACCTGTGTCCCAGAGATTCTGGTACATTGTCTCTTTGTTCTCATTGGTTTCAAAGAACTTCTTGATTTCTGCCTTAATTTCGTTATTTACACAGGAGTCATTCAGGAGCAGGTTGTTCAATTTCCATGAAATTGCACGGTTTTGAGTGAGTTTCTTAATTCTGAGTTTTAATTAGATTGCACTGCTGTCTTAGAGACTGTTTGTTCTGTTGTTTCACTTCTTTTGCATTTACTGAGGAGTGTTTTACTTCCAATTATGTGGCTGATTTTAGAATAAGTGCCATGTGGCACTGAGAAGAATGTATATTCTGTTGTTTTGGGGTAGAGAGTTCTATATATGTCTACTAGGTCCTCTTCCTCCAGATCTGCGTTCAAGGCCTGAATATCCTTGTTAATTTTCTGTCTTGTTGATCTGTCTAATACTGACAGTGGGGTATTAAAGTCTCCCACTATTATTGTGTGGGAGTCTAAATCTCTTTGTAGGTCTCTAAGAACTTGTTTTATGCATTTGGGTGCTCCTGCATTGGGTGCATAAATATTTAGAACAGTTAGCTCTTCTTGTTGAATTGTTACCTTTACCATTATGTAATGTCCTTCTTTATTTTTTTGATTTTTGTAGGTTTAAAGTCTGTTTTGTCTGAGGCTAGGACTACAATCTCTCCTTTTTTTTTTCCATTTGCTTGGTAAATTTTCCTCCATCCTTTTATTTTAAGCCTGTGTGTGTCTTTGCACATGAGATAGGTCTCCTGAATACAGCACACTGATGGTTCTTGACACCTTATCTAATTTGTCAGTTTTTGTCTTAATTGGGGCATTTAGCCCATTTACATTTAAGGTTAGTATTATTATGTGTGAATTTCATACTGCCATCATGATGCTATTTGGTTATTTTGCACACTAGTTTATGCAGTTTCTTCATAGTGTCATTGGTCTTTACATTTTGGTGGGTTTTTGCAATGGGTGGTACCAGTTTTTCCTTTCCATATTTAGTGCTTCTTTTAGGAGCACTTGTAGGGAAGGCCAGGTGGTAACAAAATCCTTCAGCATTTGCTTGTCAGGAAAGGATTATTTTATTTCTCCTTCACTTATAGAGCTTTGTTTGACTGGATATGAAATTCTGGGTTAAAAATTCTTCTCTTGGCCGGGCACGGTGGCTCAAGCCTGTAATTCCAGCACTTTGGGAGGCTGAGGTGGGTGGATCACGAGGTCAAGAGATCGAGACCATCCTGGTCAATACGGTGAAACCCCGTCTCTACTAATACAAAAAAATTATCTGGGCATGGTGGTGCGTGCCTGTAATCCCAGCTACTCAGGAGGCTGGGGCAGGAGAATTGCCTGAACCCAGGAGGTGGAGGTTGCGGTGAGCCGAGATCACACCATTGCACTCCAGCCTGGGTAACAAGAGTGAAACTCCGTCTCAAAAAAAAAAAAAAAAAAAAAAAAATTCTTCTCTTTAAAAATGTTGAATATTGGCCCCTAGTCTCTTCTGGCTGGTAGAGTTCCTGCTGAGAGGTCTGCTCTGAGTCTGATGGCGGGGAGCTGGCCTTTGTAGGTGAACTGGCTTTTCTCTCTGGCTGCCATTAAGTTTTTCATTCATTTCAATCTTGGAGAATCTGGTGATTATGTGTCTTGAGGTTGATCTTCCCATGGAATATCTTAATGGTGTTCTCTGCATTTCCTGAATTTGCATAGTTTTAATTTTAATTTTTTTTGTGGGTACATAGTAGGTGTATATATTCATGGAGTACATAAAATGTTTTAATACAAGCATGCAATGTGAAATGGCTTGTGGGTCACAGTTCAAGAAGCACCAGCCTGAAATGATCAATGTTAGTAGCTGATCAATTTGGTCACATGTCAGTTTGACTGATTAATTTTTCATTCAATCAACTTATTTGAACTAAAAGATCAGTTAAGCCAAATGACACCCTGGTTACAAGCATAAGCAGAGCCTCATTGTATGGCTTTGGATCAATAATTTAACTTTCCAACTGTTCAATTGCTTGATCTATAAAATAGTAACTGTATTTCCTCACAGTGTTGTTTAAAGGAAGAGCTATTAAAATAATACAAAACAAGTTTTAGATATGAATACTTAATGGCAGAATACTATCAGTGTATTATGGAAATTAAATAATTAGTATGGGGGGAATTGATTTCACTGTTGTATAAAAGTACGTGTTTCTGCTCTACAAGGAGTAACTCGAGTTCTGATATGATTTGATCTACTATTTTTATACTGAATATGCATTACTGGAAATAGGTCACAGCAGGAAGACAGATTAAGGCAGTTTAAAGGAAAATAGAAACTATAAAAAATAAATTTGCAATTACAATAAGAGAGCAGAGCGTTTTCCTTTTCTTTGTTTACTCAGTGGCCAATATAATCATCCACAATTTCACATACAGGGTTAACCCTTGCATAACCTGAAGTCTTCTTCCATATTCCCAAAAGGAAGTAGGCACTTTACTTCTGGTTTCAACATTAGAACAAAGTGTATTTAGCACTCAGAATTAATGTGGCACTGAGTTCTTCAGAAATATTTACTATCAATGTAATTTAGAAGACAGATAACACGTAAGACCAAAAAAGAGGAGGAGGAGATAAGGAGGGCAAAACACATAAATATGAGAGGTTATATGTAAGAAAGTATGAGAAAATATATTCAGACTTTTTTTTTTGTTGGGAGCAGTGGTTCACATCTGTGATCCCAGCTACTCAGGAGGCTAAGGCAGGAGAATCACCTGAGCCTGGGAGGCGGAGGTTGCAGTGAGCTGAAATCGCGCCACTGCACTCCAGCCTGGGTGACAGAGTGAGACTCGATTAAAAAAAAAAAAAAAAAAGTATTTTTGAACATGAATCAATACTAATGAGGTAAAATCATAAATTATTTGGTTATAATATTTCAGCAGTCTTCCTTTAAATATTTTATTGGAAACAATTTCCTAGCACACATTTCTCTTCCTTCACACCGTTTCGGTCACGCTGGCTTCTCTGGTGTTCCTCTGTGACACTCCTCAGATTCTTGCTTCAGGATCCTTGAACTTGCCATTTCCACTTTCTGGACCACTCTTCCACCAAACACCCACAGTTCACTTTCACATTTTAAACACATCCTTCTAAAATACCATCTTTTCAGTGAGGCCTTCCTTGATCTCTCTACTAAAATAATGTCTCAGGGTCCTGGGCAGAGGCTCCTGTCCTCTAAGAAAGCTTTGGCCTTTTTAGGGAGAATTCCTTAAGACGGATAATTTAGGTTCCATCCATAATTGACAGACTGATAGTATTCTGAGGATACTGCAGAGAATTGGGTTTATAATGTTAATCAAGGTCACCCACTAAGGAATGAGAAATGACTGAAATAAATATAAAGAATTTCTTGTGGTCAACCCTGCTGCCCTGAAAAACTCTCCCAGCTGTTACATTAAAAACAGGTGAGATTTAAGAGATGTTATCTTGACAACATGGCAGGAAATGGCCTTGCTGAGGTGGGTTCCTTAGCAAAAAGTGTGAGTCAAGCTTGAGCCAGCAAAAAAGGGGCAAAAACTACAGCTCCGGCAGAAAGCAATGTGTCATAGCTGTTGAGTCAGGAGGTCCCCACAGTTGACATAGATGGTAGCAATAATGATGACCTTACTGCTTCATGTAGGGCTTTGGGTAAGCAGACAATATTTAAAGTGCTTTTGATTCAGCCATGACCAGTCTTAGCACAGCTTGAACCACAAGTAAAGGTACCTTAATTATTTATTTATTTATTTAGTGGCACAAAGTCACTTTCTCACTCCCTTGTTCTCTAATACTTTAACTGCTTTAAGCAGAAAGATGACTTGGGTGAGGGCAAGGTCTCCCTGTCCCCAAGGAGGAATAAAGTGAACACACTGTAGAGTTCCAGCAGGAGAGGAAGGAATCAAACATTAATAGTTCTTTTGGCTATAGATGCCTATAAGGGGGGCACCTGCTTTCAAATGATGGGGAAAGGGACCTATGTAGGGTCATTTTGGCCTATTTGTTATACTAATATTGTAGCTTCCACTACTGAATGTATAGTGATTCTCTCACTCTTAAAGAGCCACATGTGGAAAGTGATAGACTTATAAACCTGTCACCAGACCATCTCTTGGTCTTTTCCTGAGTAGTCCAATCAAAACTATATAGAATCCTAATGAGAAGAAAGAAAAATGAGGGCTTGGATGAAGGAAATAAAAGTAGTAGGGGTAGTAAGAGATGTAGTACATTAAAACAAAAGCCCTGCATGACCAGTACAAGTGAGCTGGCAGATTATGGTCAATTGAATTCAGTTGTTCTTCCTATAGACCTCCCTGTTTTAGTGTTCTAGATGTAATGATTATAACTGAATCTATCACAGGCTGATGCTATTTGGTATGCTGTCTTCAATCCTGATAATGCCTTCTTTTCTATTCCACTGGCACTAAGGGATCAAGAAAAATTATTTTTAATATATTTTTACAATGTAGATATGGGGCCTTGTTTTACTGCCCAGGCCAGTGTTGAATTTCTGACCTCAAGTGATCCTCTCACCTTTTCTCCTAAAGTGTTGGAATTACAGGTGTGAGCCATGGTACCTGGCCTAAGATCAGTTCTTGACCAGTCATTAGCATGGCTTTAGTGGGAAACAAGAATACGTTACTCCAAATATGGAAGCTTGTTGATCTGAGGACAATTAAGAAGGAGCAGATGCAGGAAAGCTCTCTGCCCTTCCTCTCTTTTCCTAAAAGAAGGTTATAGATTTACAAAGACAGAATATATCCTGTCTCATCCCTCTACAAGGAGAACAAAGGTTAACCACTAAAGACAACTTTTGACTCTTATTGGCCTTGTGAAAAACCTTTACTAATTAGCTTTTGTCTGTCAATTATTTGCCTTTTTTAAGTTACCACACCTAAAGAGTGAAAATCCTTCTTTTTTGGTCTTGTCTGTTTTCCAAACATTTATTGTTCTTTGTTGAAGATATTATGTAAGCTGAAATTCAAAGCCACCTTTTTGAAAATTATTCATTCCCTGGCCATCTCTCTCTGTCCCTCTCTCTCTCTCCATATATATATATATATATATATATATGTTTTTGTTTTCCTCTGGTTGATTTATCTTTTGTACTGGGTTTCATTTCAACTAGAACCTGTGAAAGTTGAAGAAAAAAATATTTTCTCCTATATGTTCATGCCAGGAACATCCATTAAAAATTCACTGAAAGGTCTCAAGTAAAAGAGAAATATGAACAGATAACTGAGGGAAAATGTGGTCAGTAAGTGTGGAAAATTTGATGCCGGTAGAGAGATTGTTGCAAAAGTTCTGAATGTCTACTCTATCCAGGCCACCGTAATAAATGTGGCTCAATCATGGTTGTACACATGAACCACAAAACGAACACCACAGGATTGCCAGGCTGCCTCAGAACTGATCAGGCCACTTCACATACGCCTTCTCCATGGGATGCCCACTATATGTTTCCTTCTTCCTACGTTTCAATCCCACATCTTTATAACTCTCCTCCACATTTACCCCCCAAAAGCATAGTGTCCTCATTCCCCACATCTTTCTTTTAATTTTTTTTTTCAATTTGACCTGGGTGTTTTCTTTCTGGACAGGTATTTTTGTTTTTGTGATTTTTATTGTTGTTGTTGTTATTTATTCTCTGGCCTAGCTCACAAATAACCATCTTTGTTTTTGCAAGTCTCTTTCTTTGGAAGTAGAATTAGACATAGAAGAGAGGTAACAATGTCAGAATCGAGACCATAGAAGTAGGGATTGAAAGAAATGGATGGTGAAAAAGAGGCTGCTTTCAGGATGATGTGTTGAAATGAGCAAAGCACAGTCAGCAAGCAGAAATGGAGCTGAAAAGAGATGGAAGGCTAGAACGTAGCTTTCAGGATTCCAGCTCTAGTGCTTCATATACCATGGTGCTATTTTCTGAGATAGGGAATACAGAAAAAGAAAGATTTGGGATATGAGGTGGAAGATGGTTAGCTTAGTTTTGACTTGTGAGAGAACAGACAGACTTACATCATCTTCACGATTGGCTATGACTATTCATGTCTCTATCTGCAATAAGAACTACATATTTTCTATAGAGCTTATCTTTTGAACTAGGCTTGAATCACATGTAGTGAGAGGATGGACCCTGGAAAATGAAACAGGAGATATGTAGTTCCTCAATGACAGGAATATTGGACAGACAGAAATACATAAAACCCACCCCCAATTTTAACACCTACAGCACTGACTTAAATATAGCAGACATTCAATAAATGTTACTAATTCAATAAAAGTAAACTGTTTTTTAAAAATCACATATCCTGGGACTTTGGGACACGCCAAGAAAATAAAACATAGACTGTCTAGAAGAGACTGTAACCAAATTAAGGAGGTGTATAAACATATATGTATAGTTGGTAATATGAGTGTATATTAAGAGAACAAAAAATACAGACGGGGGAGAGAAAGAGAGAGAGAGAGACTTAGTTATTAAGTATAAGACAGCAAAAGAAAATAGATAAAATAGATCTATGCAGCCCAGAATGGATTATATATATTGTGGGCCAGTGAGTTTAGAGAAGGGCTATAGGTCAAGATACATTTCAAATTATGCTCTAAAAACCACTCTCACTAAAGTATCAATAAGAAGTATCATAAGGTATTTTGCTGGCTTATATAGCAGAGAAGTATGAATGGGGAGTGATTTCAGACACAGCTGACTTTACACTCATACAAGATCATCAGGGCTTGCTCTCATGATTTCTCAGCCCTGCTTTCCTCTGCTTCTGGGTTTCATTTTTCCTGCAAACAGATTTCCTCTATGTGACAGGTGGAGATCGCTATCATCAGCCACAAATTCAGATTTCCCCAACTTAGCAATACACTTGGAAAAAAATGCCTCACTGATTTCTCGTCAAGGAAAAAATGTCAGATGGGCTTTGCTTTAGTTAAGCATCAATCTCTGAATCAACCACTGTGTCCAGGACAATGGAGCACCATGACTAGCCAGGCCTGGATCACATTTAATCTTGGGAATAAAAGATTTACGATAGAAAATAAAATGTTTCAGGCAGCCCAAAACAGTAAGTAACACAGCCTACCAAAATATGTAAGATATACACACAGAGGGAAGAGTTGAATAAACTGTCCAGATAGAGTACTGGCATGTAGAGAGTACTAAATATTTCAATAAATAATGTTTTAGCTAAGTGCTAAAGCTACAAAGATGAATAAAAACCAGAACTTACCTTCAAATGAAAAATTTTCTACTTGGTGATATAGACATAAATAGATGTTTATACAAATGCAGCTAGACCCAGGACCTTGGGGGATTCTGTTAGTCTGTGTGCATTGCTATAAAGGAATAGGTAATTTATATGAGACTAGGTAACCTATAAAGAAAAATGAAGATCTATTTTGGCTTATGGTACTACAAGCCATACAGGAAGCATGACACCAGCATCTGCTTCTGGTGAAGCCTTGGAAGCTTACAATTATGGTGGAAGGTGAAGAATGTCACATGGCGAGAGAGGGAGCAAAAGAGAGATGGCAGGCTCTTTTACACAACCCGATTTCATGTAAATTCACAGAGTGACTACTCACTCATTACCATAGGGAAGACACCAGGCCATTCATGAGGGATCCAACTCCATGACCTAAACATCTCCCACCAGTAAGCTTCCAACATTGGAGGTCACATTTCAACGTAAGATTTGGAGGGGACATAACATCGAAACCTTATCAGGTACCAAATTTGGCACCTATTTCATGTGGCTGAGACAAGGACATAGAGAAGTCCTATAAGACTTCCTGAAGAAGGTGATTTCTGATATTAATTAGAAAGGCTAAATCAGAATTTGCTAGAAGGACGGGAGATAGAAGTGGGTATGTGGTTGCACATAATCATACTTCTGGTATATCTCTGTTAAGTGCACAAGACAAGAGTAAGAGACAAAGAAGTCTTGAGGCTTAGAAGGGAAATCATGGTGTTAGATCATATATCCCATAGGGAGCGTATTAGGAGGAAAAGTCAATAGGTCACAATCTTCTTTGAAAATTCTGAACAAAGAGAAGACAAGAAAAATAATAATTAGACAGTTACAGATGCCAAGCCAGAGGGAAAAAAGGCCCAAGTCAATACAAAGACAATAGAAATGAAGAGAACAAAGACTGGAGAATTATGTTTTATTTATTTATTTATTTATTTATTTTTGAGATGGAGTCTTCCTCTGTCACCAGACTGGAGTGCAATGGTGCAATCTCGGCTCACTGCAACCTTTGCCTCCTGGGTTCAAGTGATTCTCCTGCCTTAGCCTGCTGAGCAGCCGGGACTACAGGCACGGACCACCACGCCCAGCTAATTTTTGTATTTTTAGTAGAGATGGGGTTTCACCATGTTGGCCAGGATAGTCTCGATCTCTTGACCTCGTGATCCACCCACCTCAGCCTCCCAAAGTGCTGGGATTACAGGCATGAGCCGCCGCACCCGGCCTAGAGAATTATTTAATGGCACAATTTGACAGAACTTAGTGATTTCTTGCATATGGGAAATGAGGGAGAAAATGAGTCAAATAGTGTTACCAGGTAGAAGAATTGGGTAAGTATTAGTGGAGGAACCAGGTTACCAGCTAGAAGTATTAGGTGAGCATTGGTGGAGGAATCAGGAAAAGAGTGATAAATTTAGGACACTTGAGACCTACTTGGTAGAAATAAATATTCAGCATGGTCTTGAATGTATGAGTCATAAACTTAGGGGAAAAGCTGAGTTAGAAATATAGATCTATGACTTACCAATATGTAAAAAAATGAATGAGGTTACTCTAGGAAAACCTATATAATGAGTAGATCAGTGGACTGAGGGAGAAATAAATATTATCATTAAAGATGTGAATAGCATAATAGAATTCTACCAAGGAAAGAAACAAGAGTTGGAAGGCAGAAAGACAATTCAACAAGTACAATATCAAAAGACCTTAGAAGACAATATTTGAAGAAAAAAGAGTAATCAGTAGTTAAAAGAAGCAGGAAGATTCATTAAGGTAAGGTTTATATAGTATTTCTAGGATTAGAAATTAGAAAACCCTGTCAGAACCCTATTCAGGTTAGAGGCCGTGAATGTATAGAATGAATGTGCAGAAGTCCAGGAATGTATAGAAGTCCCCGTCTAGCTGTGTGATTTCTCTAGCAGCCCTTAGCCAGCATGGTTCAAAGGAAGTCATCTCCTATAACCTCACATAGAGGAGGGGTGAGGAAACTCTCTAGTGTCACTTTTATAAGACACTAGTCCCATTCATGAGGGATCTACTCTTGTGACCTAACCACCCTAAAATAGGATAAAGATTTTTTTAGTGTCAGACTAAATTCATATGAGATATTATGAACCTGATTCTACAAGTGATATTATTATATTTTAAAAATTACTTCTTGCTGTGAGAGGAAAAAAAATCCCTTTCTGCTACTTGTTAACTAACTAGGTCAAAGATTTCACAGACAAAGAAAATAAAACAAATTAACAAAACTGTTTTTTAGATTATCCAATAACCATTCATTTAACCAAATATTCATTAAGCAGCTACTATGTGTAAGGAAAGTATGTCCTTGATGCCGTGCAATTTGAAATTTGACATTGAGAAAGTCAGGATTGATTTTATTCATAGTTTTTCTCATCTAAATTACTAAATGACCTTGGACCTTTTTCAGGTGTGAAATGCAAGACACATTAAATATAGTTTTTTTGGTCTAAGAGCCAGGAGAAGTTCCTGAAAAAGGGTAAGTGAGAGGCCCCGGGGCTCCACATTCTTGCCACAGACTTTTACAGTCCTAGCTCCAGGAGAGGCTCTTGACTCTTGCAGGTTTTGTGACTAGCAAAATGGTAGCTGCCTTCAGATTGCACAGAAACATTGCTCCAGAGAAGGAACTCCCACAGACCCCACAGGATTCAGAGCCCTGAGCACTTGCTGCATGGCGCCATTCTGAGAGCTCAGGCTCCAGAGGACTGCATCCTGCTCTGGGGCTGAAGCTGCTGCTGCTACCCCCAGGCCAAGGTGGGAGAGCAGAGGCCAGGCTCTTTCATGTGCTTCAAGGACAAATCTCACCACTGCTGCTGTGGGCTTCTGTGAAACTAAGGCACAAGCACTCCCCACAGCTGCCTGCCTATGCTATTCCCACGGAGAGTAGTCCCAACCCCAGATGGCAGGCCTGGTGCTGGAGCTGGCACTTCTCTAAGAATTCAGCCCCCAAAGGTCTGCATCCTGCTTGAGGGCTGCCACTGTCGCTGCCACTCTCACTGCCACCACCAGACCAAAGACGGAGAGAGGAAGCTGGGCAATTTCATGCACACTGAGGACAAATTTCATCACCTCTCCTGCAGGCTGCTGTGGCACTGAGAGGCCAGGAAATCACGCTTTCTGAGGCTGCCTGCCTATGCTGCTCCCACTGAGAGTGGCCCCACCCATCTGGGTGACAGGCCTGCAGATAGTGTCCTTCTGAGAGAACCCAGCCCCCAAAGAACTGTGTCCTTCCCTGGGACTGATGATGCCACTGCAGCTACTGGGCCAGTAATGGAGAAGGGATGCTGGGCACATCCATGCACCCCAAGGACAAATGACAGCACCACTTCTGTGGGCTGCTGTGGGACTGAGGCACAAGCAAACCATGCCTCCTAGAGCAGTCTACCTATAGTGTTGCCGAGAGTGGCCCTGCCCTCCCCGATGGCAAACCTGCAGCACAGCTGCTGTGCCGCTCACCTGGGCATTAGGCTAGTAGCCTGGAGACCACCTGCTTCTACTTATTACAACCAGAGCCTGCATGTACTACCAAAGGGCTTGAGGACAAGTCCACCAGCCCAATCTCATCCTCCCAGTACTTGATCATGCCAGCCAGGGACCTGGGATTACCTAGCCCAGTCTACACTGTTGGCATTTGAACACCTCTCGGGGTCTGAGATCAGTCTGAACCAACTTGCTAATGCTACCATAGCTGGCACTCGCTCACATGCATCCCTGTGGGTTAGAGGACTGGCCTGTCCAACCCTGTTGCAGCCACCACCAACACCAGCATAAACCACTTCAGTTCCAGTATGTCCCACCACTGCTACTGCCATCACCCACATCACACCCAACACCAAGAGACATGAGAACTTGCCCATATACTCATCTCACTGCTGCTACTACCATCATCCAAGGAAGTCACCTGGAGGCCCAAGAATTGGCCCACCTATACCTGCTAACATGGAAGCCATCACATACTGCTCTGGGGCTCAAGGACAGGCATGCTCGGCCCAGTGCTGCTACCACTGAGGCCTGAAGATGGATCCATCTGGCATCTCAGTCCCCAGCAAAACTTTACCACAACCTTCTCTAATAATTATACCCTAAGCCACTGAGGAAATCATAGATGCCACTAATACTGTTTCCAGCCAAATAAATTATACAGATTTTACACTACTACATGCACCTAAAATAAAAGCCAAAGTGTCCTACCCAGCCAACAATATCTGTATATCTTTAGGGAAAAATCCTCTGTAATGCAAGAAAATTTTAAAAACTGAAAGAAGAGACTGGTACATTAAATGCATAGATATCAATGTAAAGACACGGAATACACCAAAAGCAAAGAAGTATGATACCTCCAAAGGAACACCAGATAATTCTGTAGCAACATATCCTCGATCAAAAAGAAATTCACAAAATTCAAAGAACTCAAAATATTGATTTTTAAAAAGCTAAACAAGATACAAGAGACTTCTAAAAACCAACACAGAGAAAACAGAAAAACAATTCAAGTTATAAATGAGAAATTTACCAAAGATTTTATATCCTACAACTTTACTGAAGTACTAAGACCTCAAAAGTACAAATAACTATAACAAAAATAGACAAGTAAGACTATTAAACTAAAAAGTTTCTACACAGCAAAGGAAACAATCTACAGATGAAGAGTCAACCTATGGAGTGGGAGAAAATATTTGCTACGTCTTCATCCAACATGGGACTAACATCCAAAATATACAAGGAACTCAAACTTCTCAACAATAAAAAACCAAATAATCCTGTTAGAACTGGGCTATGAATATGAATAGATGTTGCTGAAAAAAAGACATACAAATAGCCAACGTTTATATGAAAAAATGCTCAGCATCAGTAATCATCGTGGAAACGCAAATCGAAACCACAATGAGATACTCTGACTAGCCTGCTAGAATGGCTGTAGTCAAAACGACAAAACAAAACAAAACAAAGAAAAACAGATGCTTGTGAAGATCTGGAGAAAAGGAAACTCTTATACACTGTTGGTTGGAATATATATTAGTACAGCCACTATGGAAAATAGTATGGTGATTTATCAAAAAACTAAAAATGGAACTACAATACAAACCAGCAACCTCACTGCTGGGTATTAATCCAAAGGAAAAAACATGTGTACAGGTGTATATCAAAGCGATACCTGAATTCACATGTTCAACACAGCACTATTCACAATAGCCAAGATTTGGAATCAACCTAAGTGTCCATTGATGGGTGAATGGATAAAAAAAAATGTGACATACACACAATAGAATACTATTTGGCCATCAAAATAAGAAAATCTTATCATTTTAAACAACATAGATGGAACTGGAAGTCATTATGGTTAGTGAAATAATCCAGGTACAGAATGACAAATGCATTTTCTCGGTCTTATGCAGGAGCTAAAAAAGTTGATCTCATGCAGATGGAGAATAATATGATAGAAACCAGGGGCTGAGAAGGGTGCTAAGTAGGAGGAGGGGGCCAGATAAAGTGAGGTTGGTTATTGGGTACAAACTTACAGTTAGATAGGAAAAAAAAAAAGCCCCAATATCCCATAGCAGAGAAGGGTAGCAACAGTTAGCAACAATGTATTGTATGTTTTGAAGTAGCTAGGAGAGATAATTTGTAATGTTAGGAACACAGAGAAATTGTAACTACTAAACAATGACCCTGACTTGATCACTACATTCTATGTGTGTAAAAAATATTGACGTGTTACCTATAAATGAAATATTTTGTATCAATAAAAATACAAAAAATTGATATTTTGTATTTTCGATTGATATTTTGGATTTTGTAGATGCTGGCTGATATTTTGTATTTTGTAGATTCTGGCTAATATCCAGAATCTACAAATAACTTAAACAAATTTACAAGGAAAAAACAAACATCCCCATCAAAAAGTGGGCAAAAGATATGAACAGACACTTCTCAAATAAAAATTCATGCAGCCAACAAACATATTAAAAAATAGCTCATCATCACTGGCCATTAGAGAAATGCAAATCAAAACCATATTGAGATACCATCTCATGCCAGTTAGAATGGTGATCATTAAAAAATCAGGAGACAGCAGATACTGAAGAGGTTATGGAGAAATAGGAACACTTTTACACTGTTAGTGGGAGTGTAAATTAGTTCAATCATAGTAGAAGACAATGTGGTGATTCCTCAAGGATCTAGAAATAGAAATACCATTATACCATTGACCCAGCAATCCCATTACTGGCTATATACTCAAAGTATTATAAATCATTTCATTGTAAAGACACATGCACACGTATGTTTATTGTGGCATGGTTCACAATAGCAAAGACTTGGAACCAACCCAAATGCTCATCAGTGATACACTGAATAAAGAAAATGTGGCACATACACACCATGGAATACTATGCAGTCATAAAAAAGGATGAGTTCATGTACTTTGCAGGGACATGGATAAAGCTGGAAACCATCATTCTCAGCAAAATGACACAAGAACAGAAAACCAAACACCACATGTTCTCACTCATAAGTGGGTGTTGAACAATGAGAACACAAGGACACAGGAAGGGGAACATCACACATCGGGGCCTGGCAGGGGGTGGGGGTAGGGGAGGGATAGCAGGGGGTGAGGGGTTAGGGGAGGGATAGTATTAGGAGAAATACCTAATGTAGTGACACGGTGATGGATGCAGCAAACCACCATGGCACGTGTATACCTATGTAACAAACCAGCACATTCTGCACATGTACCCCAAAACTTAAAGTATAATTGAAAAAATGAAATCACATTAAATAAGATGGAGTAAAGAGAACCCTTTGTAAACCAAGTGCATGAATTCAAATCAACAAATGCCACATCCTTGCAAGTGTTTGAGGTCTGTACTCTATTTATTAATAGAATAAAGATATATGTTCTAAAGAAAAAAAAACAAAAGATTGATTTTTTCTTAGGCATAGAGATCAATAGATTAACCCTAACAGAATTCTAGTATCATGGTATTTTAAAATATTGTTATATAAAATCTTATATTAAAAATATTTTCATCATTATTTCTTTACCATATATAATTTGTAGTTTCAGGAAAATTATGTAATACATAGTTTCTAGTTACCTGTTCTACCCCTAAATTTTTCTTTTGATGAGTTATCTGAATAGCTTTCCTTGAAGATATAGATTCATCTTTATTTTCCATTAAAAAATTAATATGGCATGCTAATATGTGCTTTATTTTAATGAATTAAATGAAACAAAAATTGCTAGTATATTTCCATCTCTTGAAATACTTTGTGAATCCTAATGAAACAATAGAATTGAGAGTTTTAAAATATATATCTTTAGCAAATAAATTAAAACATACACAGCAGTTTATTATTTGACTATTTTATTTCTATTCATAGCCAACAGTGCTACCAATACTATGTCAGTTTTAATGTCAATATCATGTCATTTCCTAAACTCCAAATTTGTTAGTAAAAATAAGGGAATAATTAAGAAATCCATAATTACTAGGTACTTTACTAGCAATTTACTAGTTACTTTCACTTAGGGCACTTGTAAATTAAAGACAGAATGCATATATGATGGAGGAACTTTACTCGTAAAATTTTTGAGTGTCTGTCATATGCTAGGCACTATTATTAGTCATTACAGATACAGGAGTGATCAGATAATGACCTGTCTTCATAAAGATTACATTTACTTGAAGGAGGAAAAATAATAAACATGTAGACACATATCTGTGCGCCATGTAGAAGATAATAAAGAATAATATTATAAAACATGACAGGAGAAGCTGTTGGAAAAGTCTTTTCTAAGAAGGTGACATTTGAATTAAAACCTTGATGTTGGCATAGAATGAGCAATGTGAAGTTTTGGAGAGAAAGCAATACACCCAGAAGTACAATTCTCCTGAGGTAACAATGAATTCCATACATTGGAAAAACAAAAGAAGCCCAATTTCAGCGACTCATGCCTTTAATTCCAACAGATTTGGAGGCTGGGATGGGAGGATCACTTGAGCCCAGGAGGTTGAGGCTGCAGTGAGCTGTGATTGCACCATTATACTCTAGGCTGGGCAACAAAGTGAAACCCTGTCAAGGAAGAAAAAAAGAAAGAAAGAAGAAAGAAAGAAAGAAAGAAAGAAAGAAAGAGAGAGAGAGAGGGAGGGAGGGAGGAAGGGAGGAAAAAGAAAGGAGAAGGAAAGAGAGAGAGAGAGAGAAAGAGAGAGAGAGAGAGAGTCAGTTTGTCTAGCCTAGAAAGAATCTGAGAAAATGAAAAAATTTGAAGCTGGAGAGAGAGAAAAGGGCAAGATAATACCAGATCCTAGGTCATGTGAGGAGTGTCGATTTCATTATAGGTATACTGGAGAGCCTTTGAAGAAATTTTTATCAGGCATGGAAATTTTATGTGAATCAATTAGTCATGTACTAGCCATACATTTCAGAGTATTTTTTCAAAGTCAAATATTGTTTTTAGGAGTTTGTTTTTTAAGGTTTTTACAATCAAGAGCCATTTTATGACTAGCCCATTCCAATTTACATAGCTTTAATTGGGCTCACCCAATAATGAAGACAGAAAAGATTATATCAACTGTACCAGCTTTAATCCTTGTCCAGTTATGCAAGATTTAAATAAATAAGTCAAAATAGGAGCTTTAAAGTGATGGTTTCCATAATTTTTGTTAAAGTATGCTGACACATGAAAACCTGGCATTGAATCATTTTAGAGTAATGGAAAGAACATTGGCTACACAGGAATGAGACACAAGTAGAATGGACTTCAGGCTCTCCCTATTACTGAATTTGTGGTTTTAGGAAATTGCTTACTGGTCTGAGTATTTGCTTTTTCATGCAGATAATAATCTTTATATCCTATTGTTGTAAAGATCTTTAAAAATTGTATACAAAGCACCAAATGTATTTGTATAATACCAGACCCATGTCACCCTAAATAACAAACAGAGAAAGGCTCTCTACAAAATAATATTTATTAGGGAATAAGGTATTGCAAGTGGAATATGCATGTCATAGTAAGTGTGTGTGTACTCAGGGAGGTAGAGGAAGACAAAGGATTTTTTTTTGGTGCACTCATGTTATATCAAGGCTAAGCCTCTCCTCCAGGCTAGAAGAGGACTAAATTCCAGTCCATATATTTTCTCCTTCTAAAACCTGACCTCATTCTTTAAAAAGTTTTTACGTGGCAAACATTACATCTGCTCACATTTCATTGGCTGAAGCTCATGACATGTCCAAACGCAAGTCAGTAGGGTCAGGATATTATCCTCCCACAGGGAAGAAGAAACTGAATATTTGAAGCCTACTGTAATCAACCTGTTTAGTCACAAGTATTTATTTTCCTCCCTTCTGCATTTAATATACACCCACGCCCTCCCCAAAGAGGAATTTCCAAAGCCACATTCAGTCACATCAAGCTTTTCTTCTGGGATTTCATGAAAGACACCTTCTATAACAGGTATCAGAATCAAGGATTCCATGACCCAAAAGGGAGGAATGGGAGGAGGCAAAATGATTCCACTTAATGATGGAACAGAGAGAGGATAACTATATAAAATCCTCCCTTTCATAGAGAAAGAGTGGAAAGTACATAGCAGTCACCAATCCATAGCCATTCAAATATCCTTCTGGGAAAACTTGTATGAGCCCCTTACCTTGGAAGTGTACAGTATTTCTAAAGAGACCCTGTTTTTCCTGACTGTGGATCTCCACATTCTTTGGTTTTACCTTATAGGGGTTTTAAATATTATTTTCCTTGGCTGCACCATAAGGATTTTACAGATTTAGCAGTTGTCTAATGCTACTTCTTGTCTGAAGAAATCTGAATACTAAATGTCATTTTATATCTCAAACAGTCACAGTCTTTCATTGTTGTGTTTTATTTTACCTATTTGATTCCAGTCAGTTCTGCATCCCAATAGCCAATCTATAGCCTCTTTGGGACTACCTCTTTCTAAAGGTAATTATATGTGTTTGAACATTTCATGCTTCTGGGTGACCACATTCTTTGTCTTTTTGTGCTCAATTATTCCAACTAAAAGGATTTCCTGGGGAACTACCTTAATTCAATCAGAGGCTTTAACAAAGGCTGTGCAGATTTCATCCTTGATTTGGTCTTTGCTCAAAGACTGAACATAAATCAGCCTTAATTGCTCAGGAGATGAATATTTGCATCTTTCAACGATGCAAATCTTCAAATACCTAGATTCTTTTCTTTTCCTTTTACTCCTTCAGAAAAAATGGTGGATTCCTTCCGAAAATACCTCTGTCTTGCCATGCTTTGTGGAATGCAGCAAATGGCAACCAAGGCACATTAGCAACATTGAATTTTGCAAATCCCTTCCCTAAAGCCACACATTTATTACATACATCATTCGCCATTCAAGTTGTTTCTCTATTGCATATTATGAATTGCCATTGCCTGTTATGAGTTATCATTTTTTCAGACTGCTATCTCAGTTTTCCCACTACCTGCCCTGGACTCAAAGCCAAATCCACATATTTTAGAGAGTTTTCGTTATGATAGTGCCCTACTTTTAGGTATCAATTTTTGCATTTGTCAATTTTCCAGAGAGAATGACAAAGCCTCAAATCTAACTGGCTTATCACTCAAACATTTTTTTCTCATTCACATTAATTATGCTGACTGCTTTACTTTGATTGTTGTTATCTCTGCCCAGCTCTGCTCTAGGACCTGGGAAGTAGAAACCCCTATATGCAGGACATACCAGCCCTCTTTTCGGAAGGAAAGATTGAGAGTTGGTAGTAACTTTGATATTTAAGCTTCTGCTGGAAAGCAGCTTAAGTCATCTCTGCTCACATACATTGGCCTAAGAATATAAAGCGGTAAATCCAAATTCAAGGGCCTGAGGAGGTATTCTCCCACAGAAAGAGTAGAAATGAATTTTTACATGCCATATGCAATCTGATACAAAAACTAAGTTGATCTCCATTTCATATCATCTCTAAAAAATAAAAATTGTTTTTATTATGTGCAGAGATGCTTTTCCAGAGATTAATCAATGTTGCATACAGTTGAAACAAGCTAAAATCATAAGAACTAACATTTACTAACGTTTCTAAATTCTAGAATTATTTTTGAAATTTATAGGTATTACTTCACTGATGAGTTAGGCATTATTATTTCTATTGTACAAAAGCAGAGAAACAAGCTCTGAGTGATTTAATGACTTACCCTCCATTGTATATAGCTAGCTAGAAAAAGACAGAATCTAGACGGAGGTGTGTCTGACAACAGAAACCATGTTTTTCAACACCATGCAACTATGCCTGTCAGCATCACACCCACCCAAAATGGGTTTCAGTTGGAAAACCACTGAAAAAACTAAGTATAATATAATTTTTTAAAAATAAAATAGGCCATAAAAACTAATATTGTAATCTTAAGATATATCTATAAATCATGAATTGAAAAGGAAAAAATGTTTGGAGTATTTTGGTCTAGTTGAACAGGCTTACACATCTGCAAAGTTCCTACCAGTTGGAAAATGGCACATGTATAGTAAACAGCTATAGCTATAAACCCAAACTGTCTACAGTTTGCAAAATGGTATTTAGACCAAGAAAGAAAAAACAAGAAAAGAAAGACATTGAATCACAGCAATATTATTCAATAAAATTGCCAAATTAGTATTTCCTTTTGGTCACTATTGCCTGAAATATTTATTTCTACATTTAATATTTATATTTTTGATAGAAAGCAATAAAGTAAAAGAGCTACTTTATTAATTAATTGTTTAATAAAGTAGCCCTTTTAAAGAGACAGCATAATCTGTTTTGATTCTTTTATTCCTGGGTAAAATCTTGGATACATGTCATTTTCACTGCTCTCAATTTCTATTTGTATATTTCAGTCTATTCTAAGTGAAAGCAAGCACTTAAATGCACTATCAAATTGATGATAGACCCTCAGGAAAAGTGGTCTCATTTACATGCAGCTTATAGTGCTTTTTGTAAGAACATGTTTGACTTTGCACTTTTCCTTGGTAGCAAATGGGAACAGAATAAATGTAGTGTGCAGAATTCAGTTGACAGCTTAAAAACCTTAATAGCATTTGGGTCCTTTTTATGCTATATATTCCTAACAATGCAAATTTTCAGGGAAGTAAAATCTCTGGTATTTTAAAGAAGGGTATTTGCATGATTTCAGATTTCAGAAAAAAAGCATTCCCGTGACATATCCAGAATATAGCAAAGATATTTTTAAAATAAAAGATTTACATATTTAGTTCTCATCCAATTAAATTCAGGTAAAAATTGATTCTTTGGAAATATTCATGTGAAAGGTGAAAATAATAGTTTTTTTAAATAAAGAATCTCTGGCCTATTGGATGGAAAATTACTTAGCGATTTAATAAGAAAATAAAACATGATATTTTCTTGGTTAAAAATAGACATATAAAACATTTTATATATAAATAATTAAAGCTAAAATGAATGCCTATTTTAAAATGCAGAAAACAATTACAAATGAACTTTAGCTTTCTGTTGTGAAATAGTTACAATAGTAAGTTCAAGCTCACTATAAATTCCAGTTCTCATCTACAGCATATGATCTAAAGACACTGACATGAAATCATATAAACAATTATATGTAAGTGTCTCCTCATGAGCTTAGTTGAAGGCAGGCATCACTATACAGCAGACATTTTGACTTGCCTGTGACTGCACATGAAATCTTGGCTTGGAGTACCTGAAAATCACCACTTGATGAAATCAAACTCGGTGCCCTTATCAGTCTCAGCGTTTATATGAGAATTTCTTTGAGCAGTGGTTTTTGGATCCCTAAAAGTTGACCGCAATCAATAAATATGTTATTCTTGGCTTCCTCTGGAAGATGTCTGTTAATTTTAAAGAAAAATGACTGATGTTTTTTAAGTGAACACTAGTAATCACAAAAGCAACTTTGGTTTTGAAGCCACCTTAATTCCTTTGTGGATTGGGAGTGGAGAAGGAGAGATATCAGTGGTTTGTTTGTAAATAATAAAATAGTCTTTACTTTTGGAGAGCAGATAGAATTTCATCAATTCTAATATATTTCATCAACTCTCTTTTACTCTCAAAAGTTGCTGGTTACACACCTGATTTTGAACACTGTATTGCAGGGATTGGCATTGATTATTCTCTCAACCATATTATTCTCCCTCAAGTTTATTTCAATCTTATCAGCACAAATTCTGGTTCTCTTTGTCTACATTCATAATGATTCCACTATCATCATATTTGACCCTGTAAATGTGAGTGAGGTATGGAAGCATTTTGAACCATTTCAAATACTTGCCATAATATGTCCCCAGAGTTGGCAATTTTGGGTTATAAAAAACAAATAATTATGGCATTAAATGTACTTTTTAAAACCTGGATATTATTGTGAATTCACATGCAGTTGTAATTATATAGACAGAGAGATTCTATGCACTTCTTATTCAGTTTCCCTCACTAATAGCAGCTTGCAAAATTATAGTACAATATCACAACCAGAATATCAACATTTATATCACCTACCAATGTTTTTTTATTTCTCCAATTTTACTTGAATTTATTTGTCTGTTTCATTCTGTGAGTAATTTTATCACATATATGAGTCCATGGATCTACCATCACAGTCAAGATAGGACCTTATAAAGCTGAGGCCAGCCATAGGTTTGTATTCTCTGACCTATGAGTTGGGTGATCCTCTCCTCTTAAGGTCCCAAGATAAACTTGATCTCCTTATCATAAGACGAATGGTAAGGTGAAAGCTGTTATAAAGTGACATTTTTTACTGACCACAGGTCAGAAACCCTGTACAGGGACTGTGTAGATGAAGGTATAAGGCCAGTCTTCTATTGGGCTTTTATCAGCTCTGCAGTTGAGACTGACTCCTTAAAGGAGTCAAAGGACTCTTCCAGTCAAAACCTGAGTAAAATACCCAGTTTTCCCAATTGCATCCTGTTGCAAACAAAAAATGGATTCTTATTGCACTAATGCAAGCAATGCTATTGCTATAAGTTAAGAATACTCACAGATAGTTTCCAAATTCTAGAGGAACCAGGCAGAGAGTAACTAACATGCTCCAAATCTTGATCACAGGAGTGTACCTTACTCAATTATTAAAGGCTGTAAATAGTTCAAAATAAGTTCCTTGACTCTACAAAGAACAAAAACAAAAACAAAAACAAAAACAAAAAACAAGGATCAGTAATATTCCAAGGAAAAGTCAAAAGCTTGCTTCAGTTTTCTGAGTTCAGTTCATTTAGTTAACTCTTGTTTTGCTTGATATTCATGAGCATTTCAGCTCTTCATGAGTCCTGTACATTTTTTTTGTTCCAGTGTTAGTCTCCATAGATATCAGAAGCCTGTATCTGAGAGCACCTGTTATAGTTCTATAGCTTACTATAAACCATCTTTTGAAAAAGATGAAAAGGAGACAACAATTGTCTGCAAATAACAAAATGTCCAGGGTAGTTACACTTAGATACGCCATTGACAAAGAAGTTTGATTATCCCCCTGATTTACAATAACTTAACATAAAACTCTTAATTATGATTTATACCATATACTTAGACATTAAAATTTTAGAAATCCCATAAAATTTTGGAATATATGTTAGTGTTATTTACCAAAATATAACCTAAATAAGATTGAACATCATTTTGGCATTTCCATGTACCTGAACATGTTAAATAATCCTTTTTATCTCTTTTCTGGATGTTTCAGGGGCCCTCTCAAGTATCCAAAAAATCAGGCATCAGGAAAAAGAATTTTGAAGCTGAAGTATGATTTTGGGAAGGCTGTTAAATATGTTTGCAGTTTAAAATAGTTGATATTATGAAATAGAATTCCAGATTATCCTCTAAGTTATTTATTTTTCCAAAGTGATGACTCAGAAATTTAAAGAAGCAAAAACCTTTTATAACCCTTTACAAATTTTGCCAAAGAACAGATTAGAGCATTGAGAAAACCTTGCTGTGCTTTTATTTCAATGCTCCATTTACAGAAAAACCATATAATAGCTTTTTTAAATTTAGTCAATATAGCTGCACAAAGAATCTCTTCTGCAAGATTAATTTTCACAATCTTGCCACCACTTGTTTGAACCTTCAGCTTTATCTTATTTAACTTAAAACAGTTCTTTAACCCTAGGCAAAAAAAAAAAAAAAATTACATTTTCATGCCTTCTTATAACCTTTTACAAAACACACATACACACACACACACACACACACACATTTTATTGTTCTTACACAACTTGTATGTAAATCTATTTCCAGTAGTCTCAATTACATGTTATAATGGTAATGCCTAGAAATTTTTAACTTTAATGGAAAACTTTGTAAGTTGTTTTAATTGTGTGCTAGGTGAAACCAAGATTTGCCTTCTTCCAGCATAATTAAGGACATGGTTAGTTCCAAATGTCCCCAGGTCTTACCAATTGTGAAGCTGGAAAATTGAAAAGTTCTCAAAACCCAAAAAAGCAGTTTATAACCTTAAACACTTAGCAAACTTTGCATCTGACCTGCATAATTTAGTTTACCTATTTATACTTTAATGACACCTGCAATTTACCAATAGTCTTTAGGGCTGTTTTTATTTCTCAAGATTAAAGTCACATGAAGTGAAAGGTATCACAGCTTTTATCTTTCCTTCAAAAAATATTTGATTCAAGTGCTTGTCTTTCTTATGGCCAAATTAGTGCTCTTTTACAAACACCATACACACACATATAACTACATAGACAGAAGAAAACCCAGTCCCCATAAGATCCTTTTTCACAACCAAAACTTTAGAGAATATAAACAGTGATCCTTACCATTCCTAGTCTAGTGAAATGTCTTCCAAAAGGAAAAAAAAAAAAACAAACAAAAAAAAACTTTAAAAGTTACCTGCTGATGGGATAGAGAAGGGGAATAAAAGAAACAGTTTAAAAATGACTAAGGAAGAACCTCTTATTCTTATGCAACTGGTTCCTGCACCAGGCGAAAAGCTTAATTACAGTCTGATGGAGTAAAACCCCTTGGCTGGAGAAGGGCAAGGCTCCTGTGGCACATAGTGGGGACCAGCAATGTGGGGCCCTTGGGTTATGCATCATAGCCTTGGAAGGGAGGGGAGAGTAAGAGGAGCCACTGCTCACTGGTCTGTCCTGAAAAAGGAAAGAAAAGGCCATGGAGGTGCAGGCCGATCAACCTTCCCAACACCTGGGAGCAATGAGGGAGGAGGTGCAGTTTCCTGTAAGCTCAGAGGTCTGAGGATGAAAAGGCTTAGAAACCACAGTGAGAGTCCCCATTTCACTGACCACTTCTCAAGCCCCATGTTGGGTGCCAAAAATGTTGCAGCACTTTTTCTCATGGCCCTGAAAATGAAGGCTCACAGACAATTTGAAGGGCGAAGAAGGCAGAGTTTTATTGGGCAAAAAGGGAAAAGAAGGAAAATGGGGACAAAGCCAGAATCCCTGCTGGTGTGCTTCCTGCCTTGCAGTTTGAATCTCAGGTTCCACCCAGGAAAAGGAGAGGCCAGGCTCCTCCCTGCTGCAAATGCACAAACTTTTGTGGCTCCACTTCGGTGTGCATTCTTCCCAGTGTGCAGGCCAGCTCGAGTTTTGCCAGGGAGCCCTTCCTACCTATCTGTCTCAAATTTGTCCTAGATTTGTTTCTTACTGAACTTGGTACTCAGGATTATTTCCACAGCCTTGGAGGTGACTGACAGTCAGAATGACAGAGGCTACTTTTTTTCCTTCCACTAATGTGGTATTAAGATCTCTGCTTAGCTTTTATCCAGTTGGGGGACCGGTCAGATGGTATAGATCTGGTGATAAGAGAGTAAAAGCAATGGAAACCAGTGAGAATACACCACTAGACAATGTAGTCTAACACTTTCTTTTACAGTTGAGGAAGATGAGAGGCTGCTAAGAAGAGGTTCACTGACTTACTCTGAGACACACACTAAAACTGTAATTCAAACCTTGTTGAATTTATTACTAGTAATAAATTTATTACTTTATTTTCTTTTTTACATCAAAGAGTACAATCTCTTTGAGTACTTCCCAAGATGATTACATCTGGTTAATATTAACATATATATCAATAAACATTTATTCATTTATGTAATAGATATTTATTAAATGTCTACTGTATTTCATGGGCATTTCTCAATACTGAGAATACAACAATGAGCAAAAAAACATGAAAATTCTTCTCTTTGTATAACTTACATTCAAGTAGGAGAAGACAGAAACTAAAATGTACATGGTGAAATAAAACATATGTAGTTTAATAAATAGTTTGAAAACATAAATCAGGGAAGAGGGAATGTCAAAGAGTTCCTGAGGGTATTGCAATTTTGTACTGGGAAATCAAGAAGAAAACCTTACTGAGTAGACATTTGAACAGAGAAACAAGTCAGAAAGATATCTTTAGAAGCTATTTGGGAGGATTTTCAACTGGTTTTTGACTGCCAGGCTATTTTAAGGACTGTTGCAAATTAACCATGATCAAAATACCTGAGCTCAGTTACTAAGAACACTTTTCCATCAGGAGGTATAGTTCTCAAAAATACAACCCACCATGGCTAGAGGCAAAACCAGAGTCTAAGTGACATCTATTAAATCATTTTATGACCCTTAACCATTTGAATATTAGGTACTGCCATTTTTGGCTTTATCCTAATGCTATTGAGATTTCAGTGTTAAAATGAAAGCAAGCAGCAACTACAATAAACCTAAGTGAATAAAAATCATACCTAAGTGCAGGATCTGAAAACTACAGCTCACAATGGAGCCAAATCTGGCCACCCTCCTTCTTTGAGTGTTGTCTGTTGCTACTTTCATGTCATAACAGCAGAGCTAGTAGTTGGCAGAGAAAGCTTATGGTCCACAAAACCAAAAATGTTAACTATCCAAACCTTTACAGAAATCATCTTCCAGCCCTGCCCTAGAGGCCAGAAAACTTTAATTCATTTAATTTATTACTCATTAGGTCAATAAACATCTTCAATTTTACAACAAATCTATTTAATAATAATTCATATGGCAGATAATTTTATGTATCTTTTCATAAGAAACAAAGATTATCAATGGCTTAGGTATAATCATCTATAATAATAAAATTTAATTTGAAAATCTATTTTGGAAGGCATAATTCAACAAGTAATATAATTCTAGACAAAATTTGCTCACAGAATCAAATACGCTTAAGCAGGATTCTTTATTTTGGTTTTAGCTGAGTATGACACTGTAAAAGATGAAATGTACGATACATATGGCCACAGACACATCAAGGGAAGGGAAAGGGGGATAGAAATTTTGTGCTGGGCAGGGGAAAGGGGACAGAAATTTTAGGCTGGGCAGTGTGGGCAAATGTACATATTCAGTAAGCTATAGGAACAGTGATGAGTATTTATGAAAGAAGAAGTAAGCGCATGCACAATTTAGCTTCATGCCCCTTCATGTATCCCATTTAAAAAATGGTAGTATTAACATAATCTGAGGCTGAAATTTTCAGCTCTCTGATGTCAAAAGATAAAGCAGAGAATACAAAAGCCCTTACTGTGTTTCCTTTGTAGACTGGCCAGAATCACTCCATGGTTGGTGGGCATTTCTCATGAAGAAATGCTGGTTTGTTGTTTTGTTGAAATCACAAATCAGAAGGGCCAGCAATCGGTTGGTTGATATCAGGTGTGGAATCTTTTGAAAGGGTTCTGTTTAGCTTTTAAGAAAGGAAGTCTAACAGCACTTAGTGAGGGAGGGGGTGTTACAGGCATGTCTGACCTCCCTTGCTGTCACGGCCAGTAACTTAGTTTTCAAGGTTACTCTGGGGTCCCCTTGGCCAAGAGGGGATCCATTAATTCAGTTGCAGGGTATAGAATTTCATTTTTATTTCTCACTAACAAACTATACAATTATCCATTTATTCCAAACCTATCAATTCTCATTCTTACTATCAGAATAAGCTGATTCCTGGGGACAGCCTGGTTCTATTGTTTTCTATTTCATGATTTCATCTGGATCACCCACTCCTTCACTTCCACATCTTTATTGGTAAGAGCCAGAGCTCAGGAGTTTCACCTTCTACCCAATTTTCACATTCTCCCTGGCAGAAGTGAAGACATACCCTGGAACAGTACATAGTATTGGAAAAATCCCCCCTTCCTGCCTCAAATATCATAGTCTCACTAGCTTTTGGAGACCCACCTGAAAAGTACCATTGTGCCCTATAATCTCACTTGTATCTATCACCACAAGACCCACAGTATGCTAAGGTTATTCCCTAGATTCAAATCTCTTTTTCTCAAGATAACCCCTTTGTTACCAACCTCATCCTCCATCTCTTTTCAACCCTGTACACTCTTCAACTCTAATGTCTAGAACTCATGGTTTATCATTCCCCAATTTTCTACTTCATGAAATTTTTCTCTGAAGATGACCTTGACCTTCTTGCTCAATAAAGTACTGAATCAGAAGTAAAGGAATTTTCCTCTTTGATTCTTATGGCTGCTATAGGAGAGGAAAAATAATTTTCCCTCTACCCTTTCTGAGTTTTCAGTTGGGACAGACCCCTGTAACAAGACACAGATCAATAAGAGAGAGAAAAAAATAACAGAAATTCATAAACGTGTATACCTCATATATACATAGGAGATATTCAGAAAAATGAGTAAATCTCACACAGGTGACTAAGAGTGTAGGCTTAAATACCATCTTCAACTGAAACAAAGAAAGAAGGGTATTAAGAGGGCAGTAATAGGCCGGGCGCAGTGGCTCAAGCCTGTAATCCCAGCACTTTGAGAGGCCGAGGTGGGTGGATCACGAGGTCGAGAGATCGAGACCATCCTGGTCAACATTGTGAAACCCCGTCTCTACTAATACAAAAAAATTAGCTGGGCATGGTGGCGCGTGCCTGTAATCCCAGCTACTTAGGAGGCTGAGGCAGGAGAATTGCCTGAACCCAGGAGGCGGAGGTTGCGGTGAGCCGAGATCGCGCCATTGCACTCCAGCCTGGGTAACGAGAGCGAAACTCCGTCTCAAAAAAAAAAAAAAAAAAAAAAAAAAAGAGGGCAGTAATAGATGACCAGAAAAAGCACAAGAAACAACAGTAAGGTTTGTTTTGCAGATTTAAGTTGGTGCCTTCTCCATTGATAAGAGTTATCTAGTTTCTTAGAATCATACTTTTATTCCTGAGATGGAGAGGGAGACACCCTTACAAATAGAGATATCCTTTATAGATGTAAATTTTCCTTATTTTTATAAGGGCAACTTATAAAGGGTAACTTCTGTTTTCAGAACTTCTATTGTCTGCAGTTTCTCAAAATAATCAACTCAAAATATTTTTTATGCTAACAAGGCACATTTTGTGGTGAGATATTCTGTCTTAAACTGCTTACATATCATTCATATTTTCTCTCATCTAAAAACTCCAAGCTTGAATCTTATATTATCAGATTGTACCACTTAGTAAAGGTTGGAAGGTTCAGGGAATCAAATCATAGGACACACAGTTAAATTTGAATTTCAAATAATTGAGTACAGATAATTTGGTGTCCTGTACTTTATCTGGCAATTCTATAACCCAGTGCTTTCATTTGCTGCTATATGAAGGTATTATTCAGCATTTATTGAATAACTTAACTCCTTGTTTCTCTATCACTGTTTCTGTTACTATTCTTCATGATTTTGCTATTTACATTGATGATTCTGCCAATATTCTGTACCCTAAGTTCTTGACTTCCTCTTTTGCACTGATTTCATCTTCCAGCCAACTTTGTCTCATGAACATACATCAGATTTCATTATTAATAGAAGTTAACAAGAATTCTATAAACTTGATTTCAGTTATTCCTTTGTAAAACTATCACTTTGTAAATTTTCAACTTCCTGTCTTGTTATACTGATTTCTACAATCATTCCACATCATCAAGACGTAAATAATAGATGTTTGTAACATTTTTCTCCAACCTCATCACCCTCACAGAGGCTAAAGGAAAACTTCCCCTCTACCCTCTGAAAGTTCTCTGAAAAATCAACTGATAAAAAGTATATTGCTAGGAGAAAAAGCGTACAAGTTTACTAATGTACGTGGGGAACTTATAAAGAGCTCAAAAAATGGGTGGATAGTTGAGGCTTTTATAATGTCTTGAGGTTACAGAAAAAATAGGGGATTGAATCAGAGCAAAACAGTTTATGGTAGTAAAACAGGTTATAGGAAGGGAAGAAGAGGATAGGCTAGCGAAGGTGGTCTTGTTATGTAGATAAAACCTCACAGGTAGCAGCCCTCAGAGAATAAATGCTAAATATTTCTTTCAGTCCTTTTGAGGTGACAAATAGCAGTTGATCTATTCCATATCTAGGCAATGCCTCAGAGAAAGCCTTACTGCATCAATGCAGATTTTCTCTACAGACACAAATCTCTTCCATAAAAGACAGCTTTGAAGGGCTATTCTGTTTGCAGGCATGTTTGTATGAACAGTCATCTCAAAATATATCAAGGAAGTATATTTTAGGGTGAAGTATTTTAGTTTCCTTCAATATAATATGGTCTTTCCTCCTGACATTATAATTTAATGATTCATGCTTCTCACTAAGACCAACCCTTTTAGTTGGTCAATGGAATCTATTTCCTTTTTTACCTACTCAACAATATGGCCCTAGCAATTGTTCCTTTTGATTGTAATTAATTGGTTTTCCTTTACCTATGAGAGCATTCTACCAACGTAGAAACATTGTATAATTTATCTTGTTATAAGAAGGGGTCTCAGCTGGGCACAGTGGCTCATCCCTGTAATTCCAGCACTTTGGGAGGCTAAGGTGTGCAGATCACTTGAGGCTTGGAGTTTGAGACCAGCCTACCCAACATGAAGAAATCCCATCTCTACTAAAAGTACAAAATTAGCTGGGCATGGTGGTACATGCCTGTAATCCCAGCTACTTGGTAGGCTGAGCAGGAGAATTGCTTGAACCTGGAAGGTGGAGGTTTTGGTGAGCTGAAATTACACCATTGCAATCCAGCCTGGGCAACAACAGTGAAGCTTTGTCTCAAAAAAAAAAAGCCCTCTTTTTTTTTTTTATAGAACTGCCAGGCTCATATGACCACTGTGCAGCAACAGACCAACATAGTGAGACAGTGAGGTTTGCAACAGAGAAAGAGTTACTAATTGCAAGGCCACTGAGTGAGGAGATGGGAGAAATCCTCAAACCCCAAATATATTTCCTCAAGGGGTTCTTGGTAAGAGATTTCAAGGGGAATGATAATGGCAAGAGTCTGGAAAATTGGAGTGGTCAAGAAGTCAGGGTAAGGGAGATGGATACAGAAATTGCATTCTTCCATAATTCAGCTCCTTGCTCAGTCCTTCATCAGTAGTTTTATTGATAGGTAGAACCAAAAGTAGAAATTCAAATGCAAACCATATGATCTCACAGTGTCTTAGAGTTTATCTCTAAAACAATAGGAACAGAATAGCTCTTGTGACAAGGGCTACGTTATCCTGGGGCAGTAAGCAGCAATTAGCTACAAGGAAGTGACCCAAAGAACAAGCTGATTTAATGATTGCTGCTGACTGTGCTGCAAACCTAGTTAATTTTTTTCCTAATTGATTTTTTAAAACTTTATTCCTGATGATTTCACTTTGATACACCTTCTCTCCAGCTACTGCCCCATTTCTGTTTCTTTCAGTAAAAGTTCAGTAAAAGCTTCTGTTTCTCTTTTAGTAAAAGGTTAGTAAAAGCTTGAAAGGTTTTTCTACATTTAATATTTTCATTCACCTCCAAATATTTTCAGATCTTAGTAAGGATTTTTTTCTCCCTTTAATCTAATTAAACAGCTCTTATGAAGATCATCAATTATCTTCATGTTGCTAAATCCAATGATCTGTACTCAGCCACCATTATAAGTTGGCTTATCAGCAGATTGGCTGTAGTTGATGACTTCCTCTTGATCTTTTTCTTACTGGCTACTCATTCGAAGTTAGTCTTTTATTTAACCTACCTTAATTTTTTTTTCTAGATGGCTTTATTCATAATTTAAATATTCATTATATACCAATAAATTTAAAATTTTTATCTTTACCCAAGCCGTCTCTATATTTTCATTTCCAAATGCTTTTCAACATACAGCATTTATAATACTCATCATCTCAAACATAATATTTTAAAAAGTCAGTTTTATTCCCCTTAAATCTACTTATTTCTCTGTCTTCTACATCTTAAGTTAATGGTTATTCAATCCTTTGTGACTTTTTGTTCAAGTCAAAAATCTTGATTTTATCTTTGATAATTTTCTTTCTTAGGCCCCACATGCAATCTGGAAGTAATCTTATTGTCCCTATTTTCAATTTTTTTTAAGTTCCACTCTTACCATCCTTGTCCAAGCAACTGTCTTCTCTCTTTTGGATGATTGCAATGGCCCCTAATTCATCTCTCTTCTTGTCTTATTTCTCTTCTACTTTGGACACAAAATCTAGAGTAACTATTTTAAAATAAAAGGTCAGTTTACTCTATGAGGACTGATTTGTGCCTGCTTTTGTGCATTGTATGCCTCTGTTGGAGCTCTGAAAACAATATCCCCAAAGTCTGGCACTTTGGCTTGCTGAGAACTTTGAACTAAAATAGGAAGACCTTAGAGGCTGCCTTAGAATCAATGACTTCCTGATCTCTCCTGTTTCTCCCCTTCCCCTACTCAGGGATGAATTTTTCTCTGAAATTTCCTTATCTGCCTTATGACCATACTAACCAAAGCAATGAAATTGCCTTCCATGTTCTCCCTGAAATTTCATTATCACAGGTAGAATACTAAGTAATGTAATTGCTTCTAGATAGACTTGTCACAAGATCTTGTCTGTCTCTCTGGATCATTTAGATTTTAAAGACAATCGTTTACCAGATAATGTCTGCCTTAAAATCCATTCAATTCCCCTGGAAATCATTTACTCTCCCTCTAAAATTAGTTACAACTTTTCTCTCTTTTGATGAGATGGGGTTGTTCTCTTGACTTTAACCCCTTTCATGGGTGGGAACTGGAGTGGCTCATTTCACTCAGCCTGCCACTGGCCACTACTTGAGAGTGGGAACATGTGAGCACGTGAGTGCGGAAGGAGGCTCTGTCCACACAGAGCCCTGCAGCACATCCACGCGCCTGCCCTCTGTGTGCCCAGGTTTTTGTCTCGTGTCCAGGGAGAATCAAGTCACACGGACAAACTGAAGGTTAGTGTATGCAGAAGATTTTATTGGGTGACAGTTCTCGTGGGATGGAAGTTGGAAAGAGGATGGATGGTGTGGGAAGAAGGTGGTCTTTTCCTGAAGCTGCATTGTATGAAGTTACTCACGTTTATCCATAGTTTCTGATGCTCAGCTGCTTGTACCCCCCAATGCCCAGCAGCTTCTATCTCAGATGCTCAACTGCTTGTGTCACTTTGCCAGGTAAAGTCTTTTTACAGGAACAGGATAGGGGCGTGGCAGGCCAAAAGGAAATCATTTGGGTGAAAAATGGGGTCAGCTGTTTGCACTTAGGGCCAAGGTTCCAGGCGTGAGGGTGGGTGGGTGGGTTAGCGAAGAGTGCAGCTGTTCTGTATCACTAGAAGAAGGTATTTAAGCATCAACCATCTGACCTTTCTTTGAGTTTCATATTTGTTAGCCTTTTGTGTCCATGTAGACACGAATAAATTTGTATGTCTTTTCTCTTGTTAATCTGTTGATTGTCAATTCATTTCAGCAGAATTAGACTCAAACCTTCAGAAGAAAAGTTTCAACTTCACTACATCCCTAATACCAAGTACGATTTCTGGGAATGAATACATGTGCATGCTTCTAAGGTGAGATTTTATTTGTTGGAATTCATGGAAGTTTTGGTTAAGGGCATGTTCCTTCAAAGAGTTTTGTTTTTGTTTTTGCTAAGTATCCTTGAAGTAGAACCAAATTGTAACCATTTTTAATGTTACGTTTTTGGGGGACTCCCTGGATTGTGTAGATAACATAAATTCTAACTCTACAACCTAATATGAACAGCTTTATGGTCGTGAAATTCCAGTTGAGAAGTCTTTCTTTTCTGTTATAAGCCCAAGCCAAGACTGACAGACTTTCTTGTCACATTTTTTCCTCCTTTTCTCCTTATCTTCCTTCCTTCCTTTCTTCCTTCCTCTTTTTCTTTTCTTTTCTTTTTTTCTTTCTTTTCTTTCTCATAGTTCTAGCTTTTAGTGAGGATGAGCCCTTCAGGAAGTTGTGGAGTGAAGGAGTCCTTCACTCCTGATGGAGTGTGGAATTTTTGTGAGAAATCTTTGTTCCAACTTTCCACCTTGTAGGGGCCCAAGATTGCCTAAAAGGATGCAGACTATCAATCTGATTGACAGATTTAAGTCTGATTTTTAACATATTTAAAAAATTTATAACCCCAGATAATTTTTCTAATTGCCTTATAAGCTTCATTATTAATTTGAAAAAATAATTAGAATGTTTGATTTAGAATTTCTAGATGTTCATAAGCATCTTGTTTCCAGTATTTCTGAAAGTGGAAGGATGCCTTTCTCTCTCAACTCTTTTAATTTTGATCAAATAACATTGCTAGTAGAAATCTAAAAATATTTTGTACTTAATCATCTGCTGCTATTGTTACTGCCTGGTTTAAACATACTTTTACTTCATGGGTTAAACCAAAAGCAAAAGGAAATATCTAAGAATTCTTTCATTATAATTTGAATAAAGTAACTAAACTAAATGAGTGAGCCTAATCATGTAGACAGCCACAGGATGTTCTTCAAAGAGGATTTAGTTTAGATCTACTCTGGAAAAACAATTATAAGGATATTAATCTAAGAGTGAAAGTTAACACCAACATGAGTATTTCAAAAGTCAGTGATCAATGTATTCTCTTTCTCTGTTTAGAAAATAGAAACATTTAATTTCGGGTTGAGAATTGAGTTACTGGCTTAGTGCAGACCACACATTGATTTGGGAAATTTCTATCAAGTTTATAGTATAATTCTATGATTCCTAGAGATTGTACAACAAATACTTGCTCACTATTACAAACTATTGGTTGTTACAAAATGACAACCTCTGGCTAATTTACATTTACTTCACTGTTTTTCAATAAATAACAACTGTAAGTGATACCTGCTTACAGAAAATTCTTCATACCTTGTTGTTTATGTGATAAAACTCTCTACTACAAAAGTTCCTCATATTTATACAAAAGTATAAATATATATATATACACATTATGCATATGCATATATGTATATATAAAACTCTCCACTACAAAAGTTTCTCATATTTGTGTGTGTAGATATATATACATATTATACATATGCATATATGTATATATAAAACTCTCCACTACAAAGTTTCTCATATGTCTGTGTATACACACACACATATAACACACACACACACAGACACATGTATATATAATTGGTTTTATATATAAACATTTGAATGTATATAAATTTACCAGAATAAACAAATCAGTAGATTTATCGAGGAGATGAATGTAAGAGATTTGTAAAATGGTTCTTAACATAGTTTAGCATATCCTGTAAACCTGTGTCAGCAAAATCTAAAATGTAGATTATCAAGAGCATAGAATAAAATTTTTAAAGGAGACCAGTATTAATGTAGGATTTTAGAAGAGAAATTTGAACTATGCAACAGTTTAAACATGTGGCTAATAAAAAGACCTAATGTGGGTGGCCAGGTGCCATGGCTCATGCCAGTAATCCCAGCACTTTGGGAGGCTGAAGTGTAGATAGACGTAAGATGGTCTACAAGTGGATCACTTGAGGTCAGGAGTTTGAGACCAGCTTGGCCAACACAGTGAAACCTCATCTCTACTACAAATAAAAAAGATAGCTGGATGTGGTGCATGCTTGTACTCTCAGCTACTTGGGAGACTGAGGCATAAGAATTGCTTGAACCCTGGGAGGCAGAGGTTGCAGTGAGCTGAGGTCATGCCACTGCACTCTAATCTGGGTGACAGAGCAAGACTATGTCTCAAAAAGAAGAAAAAAAGATGATCTAATGTGCAAGAATTTTGAAGCAACTTATAGATAAGAAGGAGGGAAATACAAATGTAGATGAAACTGTAGGTGAGCATAAAAATTATTTTTCCCTCCACCCATCTTAGGTTCTAAGGCTAGAACCCTGTAAATTTGACCAACAAAAGACAGATTAAGAAGAGAGAACAAACAGACATTTATCTACGTGTGTATTGCAAATACACATGGGAGAACTCAGTGTTGAGTAACTTAAAGGAGGTGGGTAGAACTTGAGTTTACATGGCATTCTAGCATAGAAGAATGATTTTGTAAACGACAAGATAAAAGAAAACACTGAGCTCCTACAGGTTGCAAATAGCGGAAAGATAAATAGATGATGGAAACTAATGGAATATTAGAGGCTAATTAGTTAGCTTTGTTATGTAAATTCCTCTGGTGCCATCTCTGGGCTGTTAAAGGTCTACAGTTGTCTAATATGATGAAGAGTTGCCCTATCCTTCCTAGCAGGGAGGAGGAGGGCATGTGTGCACTTCCTTATAATTACCTTTAACTCAAAATAATTCATATGTTAAAGTGACACATTTTGAGATGGCATACTCTGAACTATATCACAATTTTAATCAGTCAGGGAGATGATGAGATATATATCAAGAGTCAACTACAATATCATATTCATATTTATATATCATAGAAAATAGAAATTATAGACCTATATATGCATAGAAGAAGGCAAGTATTCATTTTTAAATTTTATTTTAAAAAATTTGTATAGCTACACAGCATGTGTATATATTTATGTGGTGCATGAGATATTTTGATACAGGCATACAATGCATAATAATCACATCAGGGTAAATGAGGTATCCCATTTACACTTCAAGCATTTATCCTTACTTTGTTCTACAAAAAATCTAAATATAATCTTTAAATAATTTTCACATGTACAGTGAATTATTTTTGACTGTAGTCACCAGCTGTGCTATCAAATACTAAATCATGTTTCTTCTATCTAACTATATTTCTGTACCCATTAACTATTTCCAGTGCTTCCTTGCCAACTACCCTTCCCAGCCTTTAGTAATCAGCATTGTATTCTCTATCTTCTTGAGTTCAATTGTTTGAATGATTTTAGCTCCCCAAATAAATTGTTACGATAGGTAGCCTGGCAGACATGAGTGTGGCAGGAGAGGGCCACCTCCCAACAACCAGGAATATCAGGCGACCATCAGGTGATGGCCAGGCAGTTGTTAACTGTCTCTCTAAAATAATAATTAGTCACAGCCAGATCCAAGGGAAGGGCAGTCTCCCTAAAGATAAAACCACCTGCAACTGCTGATAGGCAGCTTCCCAGTAAGAGCTCAGAAACTGGATGTGTGGGCTTGAGCATGTGCATTAAGAAACAAAATGGCAGAATTTAACTGGTATATAACTTTCCAGGGGCATTCCACTGGAAATGGGATGCAAGACACCAGAAGTAAGTCCGCATGTAAAACTCTAAGTCCAATGTCAAATGGGCACTTGACCTTCAAGGTATCCACATGACCCTCTTCCAAAGTATACTCTACTTTTTTTCATTTCTTCTCCAAAGCTTTTAAATAAATTTTCACTCTTGCTCTAAAACTTATTTTGGTCTCTTCTGCCTTATGCCCCTCAGTTGAATTCTTCTGGCAAGAGTTGAGGTTGCTGCAGACCTATATGAATTTGCCAGTGATAACTGGGATAACTTTCACTTGTATCAAAATGGGAACGTGAAAAGTTTGTCTTTCTGTGCTTGACTTATTTCATTTAACATAATGGCCTCCAGTTCATTCATGTTGTTTCAAATGACTGGATTTTTTTTTATTTTTGCTTTTTTTTCCCCAATTTTTATTTATTTCTGCTCTGAGATTTACTGTTTCTTTTCTTCTACCAATTTTAGGTTTGGTTTTCTCTGGCTTTCTTAGTTCTTTAAGATGCATCATTAGTTTATTTGAAGTTTTTCTCTTCTTTTGATGTAGGCACTTATAGCTATACATTGTCCTATACTATAATACACTACACTCCCAAGTACCAGCTCGGTCAGGAGACCCCCACCCAGGTGGTGCTGAATGTTGAAAGGCAGACACCCAGATAGAATAAAAGAGTGGATCTATCCCGGGGAAGTGGATCTATCCAGGGGAAGCACAGCCTGAGAGCCTCAGGGGTTGGCAGCATTCCAGGCTGAAGGCCCCGAGCAGATTCTAATTCATGTATTTATTTGCTCTTAGACAGGTGATTCTTATTAATACACAGGTGCTCTACATTTACTTATAACTCAAGAATATGCCAAGTAGGCAGCAGCTGTTACCTGCCTACCACTAATTACAAACTAAAAGATATCCTCCACCGAGGAGCCATGGGGGCAGGGTAAACTTACTGTTTTTCAACACTACACTATACTATATAATATTATGCTATACTATGCTACATTACACCATACGATACTACATTACACTATACTATACTACATTATACATTATACTATACTATATGATACTATACAATACTGCATAATACTATACTGCACTATGCTATAGTGCTTTGCTGAATCCCATAGATTTTGGTATTTTCTATTTCCATTTTCATTCATATAATGTCAAGAAATTTTTCAATTTGCTTTTTAATTTCTTCTTTGAACTACTGGTCATTCAGGAACATACTGCTTTACTTCCATGTGTTTATGGTTTTCAAAATTTTTCTTGTTATTGATTTTTAGTTTTATTCTATTGTGACCTGAGAAGATACTTAATATAATTTCAATTTTTTGAATGTTTTAAGACTTGCTTTATGGTCTAACATAAGATCTATCCTCGGCAATGATCCATGTGCTGAGGAAAAGAATGAATTATTTTGTAAATATCTATTAGATACATTTGGTCTACAGTACAGATTAAGTCTGTTTTTGTTGTTGTTGATTTTCTGTCTAGATCTGTCCAGTGCTGAAAGTGTGGTGTTCAAGTCTCCAGCTCTTATTGTATTGGGGTCTAGCCTTCTCTTCATCTCTAATAGTATTTGGTTTACATATCCGGGTGCTCCAGCATTGGGTGCATATATATTTATACTGGTTATATCCTCTTGCTGAATTGCCACTTTATCATTACATTATGACCTTCTATGTTTTTTGTCTTGAAATCTATTTTGTGTGATACAAGTATAGCTACTCCTAGTCTATCTTTGGTTTCCATTTGCATGGAATATCATTTTCAATTCCTTTATTTTCAGTCTATATGTGTCTTTAGAGGTGAAGTGTGTTTCTTGTAGGCAATAGATCATTGGGTCTTGTTTTTAATCCATTTAGTTACTCTGTGACTTTTGATTGGAGAGTTTAGTTCATTTACATTCAATATTATTGATAAGTAAGGACTAACTCCTGCCATTTTGTTATTTGTTTTCCGGTTGTTTTGTGATCTTTTCTCCCTTCTTTCCTTCCTTCTTGTCTTTCTTTTAGTAAAGGTGATTTTTTATAGTATGTTTTATTTCTTGCCTTTTAATTTTGTGTATCTCTTGTATGTTTTTTGATTTCTGGTTACCATGAAGCATACAAATACTATCTTATAACTCATTATTTTAAACTGATGACAACATAACACTAATTGCGTAAGCAAACAAGCAAATAGAAAACTAATAAAAATTATATGCTTTAGCTTTATTCCCCTGCTTTTTTTATGTTTTGTTGTTTCTATTGTCTTACTTTATTTTATATATTTTGAAAAGTTGTAGTTATCATTTTGAATAGTTTTATCATTTAGTCTTTCTATTCAAGATATGAGTAGCTTACATGACAAAATTACAGTGTTTTAATATTCTGTGATTTTCTATGTATTTATTATTACCAGTGAGTTTTGTACCATAAGATGTTACCGTATCACCGATTAATGTCCTTTTCTTTCTTCTTTTTTTCCCCCAGGCTGGAGAGCAGTGTCACAATCTCAGTTCACTGCAACCTCTACCTTCTGGGTTCAAGTGGTTCTTGTGCCTCAGTCTTCTGAGTAGCTGGGATTATGGGTGTGCACCACCATGCCTGGCTAATTTTTCTCTCTTTTTTTGGTTTTTTTTTTTTTTTTTTTTTTTTGTAGAGATGGGGTTTTGCCATACAGGCTGGTCTCAAACTCCTGATCTCAAGGAATCTGCCCACCTTAGCCTCTCAAAGAGCTGAGATTACAGGCATGAGCCACTGCACCTGGGGCCCATTAATGTTCTTTTCTTTCAAATTGAAGAATTCCTTTTAGCATTTCTTATAAGACAAATCTAACGTTGATAAAATCCCTCAGCTTTTGCTTATCTGGGAAAGTATTTCTCCTTTATGTTTGAAGGATATTTTCACTGAATATACTATTCCAGGATTAAAGTTTTTCTCCTTCAGCACTTTAAATATGTCATGCCACTTTCTCCTGGCCTGTATGATTTCCACTGTGAAGTGTACTGCCAGATGTATTGAAGCTCCATTGTGTGGTTGTTTCTTTTCTCTTATTACTTTTAGAATCCTTTCTTTATCTTTGACCATTGGGATTTGCTTACTAAATGTCTTGAAGTAGATCCCATTGGTCTATTTTTTTTTTTTGCCATACCTTTTAGTGTTTTAGTCACAAAGTCCTTAACTATGCCTATGTCCTGAATGGTATAGCCTAGGTTTTCTTCTAGGGTTTTTATAGTGCTAGGTCTTATGTTTAAGTCTTTAATCCATCTGGAGTTGATTTTTGTATAAGGTGTAAGGAAAGGATCCAGTTTCAGCTTTCTGCATATGGTTAGCCAGTTTTCCCAACACTATTTATTAAATAGAGAATCCTTTCCCTATTGCTTGTTTTTGTCAGGTTTGTCAAAGATCAGATTGTTGTAGATGTGTGGCATTATGTCTGAGGCCTCTGTTCTGTTCCATTGGTCTATATCTCTGTTTTGGTACCAGTACCATGCTGTTTTGATACCAGTACCATGCTGTTTTGATTACTGTAGACTTGTAGTATACTTTGAAGTCAGGTAATGTGATACCTCCAGCTTTTCTCTTTTTTGCTTATAATGTTCCTGGTTATATGGGCTCTCTTTTGGCTCCATGTGAAGTTTAAGGTGGTTTTCTCCAATTCTGTGAAGAAAGTCAATGATAGCCTGATGGAGATAGCATTGAATCTCTCAATTACTTTGGACAGTATGGTTCTGCACAGCCAAAGAATTTATCGTTAGAGTAAACTGGCAATCAACAAAATGGGAAAAATTTTTTTGCAATCTAACCATCTGACAAGGGGCTAATAATCAGAATCTACAAAGAACTTAAACAAATTTAAAAAAAAGAGCCCCATCAAAAAGTGGGTGAAGGATATGAACAGACACTTTTCAAAAGAAGACATTTATGCAGCCAAGAAACATGAAAAAAAGCTCATCATCACCAGTCATTAGAGAAATGCTAATCAAAACCATGTTCAGATACCACCTCATGACAATTAGAATGACGATCATTAAAAAATCTGAAGACAACAGGTGCTAGAGAGGATGTGGAGAAATAGGAATGCTTTTACACTGTTGGTGGGTGTGTAAACTAGTTCCATTGTGGAAAACAGTGTGTCAGTTCCTCAAGGATCTAGAACTAGAAATACCATTTGACCCAGCAATCCCATTACTGGGTATATACCCAAAGGATTATAAAACATTCAATCCTAAAGACACATGCACATGTACGTTTACTGTGGCACCATTTATAATAGCAAAAACTTGGAACCAACCCAAATGCCCATCAATGATACATTGGATAAAGAAAATGTGGCACATATATACTATGTGTGTATATAAGTCATAAAAAAGGATGAGTTTATGTCCTTTGCAGGGACATGGATGAAGCAGAAACCGTCATTATCAGCAAACTGACACAAGAACAGGAAACCAAACACCACATCTTCTCATTCATAAGCGGGTGCTGAACAATGAGAACACTTGGATCACAGAGAGGGGAACATCAAACACTGGGGACTATTGGGGGTTGGGAAGGCTAGGGGAGGGATAGTAGAGGGTGAGGGGATTAAAAGTGATTCATACACTATCAATACATGTAGTGTATTCAGAATCTGACTACATGCTTACTTGCACAGTGAGGTTCATACTTTTATATGTTTTCATGCTGTTAGTTAGTATCCATTTATTTCAACTTGAAGATCTCCCTTAGCATTTATTATAAGGCAGGACTAGAGTTGCTATACTCCTACCATTTTGGTTTGTCTGGGGAAGTTCTTATCTCTCCTTTATTTCTAAATGGCATTTTTGCCAGGTATAGTATTCTTGGCTGCAGTTTTTTCTTTCGGCATTTTAGTATGGATGTTACTCAACTTACAATGCAGTTACATTTTGATAAACCCATAATAAATTGAGAATACTATAAGTCAAAAATCATTTAATATGCCTAACCTAACTTACTGAATGTCACAGCTTAGTTTAACCTAACTTACACATGCTTAGAATACTTATTTTAGCCTACAATAGGATGAAATTATTTAACACAAAGCCTGTTGTATAGTAATGTATTTAGTACCTCATGTACTTTATTGAATACTGTACTAAAAGTGAAAAACAGAATGGTTTTATGGATACTTAAAGTATGATTTCTACTGAATGCATATCACTTTCACACCATTGTAAATAAAAATAAATGATTAAGTCAACCCATCTTAAGTTGGGGACTGTCTGTATGTATCATCTCACTCTCTCCTAGCCTATACGATTTCTGCTGAGAAACGTGCTAATTGTGATATGAGAGTTTCCTTTGTATGTGATCAGTTGCTTTTCTCTTATTGCTTTCAAAATTCTCACTTTGTCTTCGACTTTTGAGGATTTGATTTAATATGTCTCATTAAGATCTCTTTATAGTTTCTCTATTTGGGGTTCTTTGTACCTCATGAATTGAGATGTTTATTTTTCTCTTCAGATTTGGGTCGTTTTCTTTCACTATTTCTTTATTAAACTTCCCTCCTCATTTTTCTTTTCTTTCTCTGCTCTTTCAGTGATACCTACAGAATATATATTTGGCTCATTTTACGGTCTTCCATAATTCATATAACCATTTTTTCATTTTTCTTTCCTTTTGCTCCTCAGACTGAGCAATTTCAAATGACCTGTCTTCAAACTGACTCATTTTTTCTTCTGTTGGATTGAGTCTACTGTTGAACTTTTCCAGAAATTTTTTTATATTCAGTCATTGCATTAGTTTGGTCCAGATTTTCATTTCTTTTTTTTTTGTTTTAATGTTTCTATCTTCTTGTTGAACATCTCATTTCATTTGTATATTGTTTTTCTGATTTTTGTTTGATTGTTGATCTGTACTTTCTTGTAGTTCATTGAGCTTCTTTTAGGTGATTATCATGAATTATTTGTCAGGAAGTATAGAGATCTCTGTTTCTTTATTGTCAGTTACTGGTGTTTTATATTGTTCATTTGATGATGGCATATTTCTATAATTATTCATGATCCTTGTGGTATTGCATTGGCATTTGTGCATTTGAAGAGGCAGGTACCTATTCTAGTCTTATAGTCTAGCTTTAGCCAAGAAAGCCCCTCGCCAATCAGTTTGTTCAGAAATTCTGAGTGAGCGTCCTGGCAGGGTCAGTGGGTGGAGTCCTCAAGCAGGCTGGCCTACTGCTTGGGTCAACAGGTAAATGGCTTGGAGCCTGGGTCTTTTGGGAATTCCTGGAGCCTATGTGCATGGGGAGTGGCATGGCACTGGGCCTGTCTATGAGCCTGAGTCTATGGAGGGAGTCTTGATATACAGATGGACATGGTACCTCAGTCTATGGGGAAAGGCCTGGAGTTTGAATCTACTGGGGATGGTCTGCTACTGGGGCAGTCATAGAGCTTGAGTCCATAAAACTTACCTATGGGGGGAAGCACAGCACCAGAGTCTACTGGGTTGGGCCTGGAGGCTGTGTCTACTGGAGCCTGGATGCTGGCCTGAAGCCTGGTTCCGCAGGTACTGGCTAAGTACTTTGGAAGACACTGTGGAGCTGCAGTCCACTGGAACTGGCCTGAGACCGGGGTGGGCCTAAAGCCTCTGGCAGGTCTGGAGCCTTAGCCTATGATGGTTAGCCTGGAGCTTGAGGCTGTAGAAGCTGGCCTGGGACAGGGTTTCAGCGAATGGGCCTGGTGCTGGTGTTCATCACAGAACTATTTTTGCTTCACTCTCCTTCCCCTTGTGAGAGTATTTTTCTCTCATGCTGTACTGCTCAAGTTTGGCAAAGGGTTAATGTGGGTGTTGTGAATCTGTCCTTGCTACCCTCTTCCATGCACCTTTTATTATTTCTCTTCTACATTCAGGCACTGTAATATCTCACCTGGATTCCGTAACTCTTATGAAGGTATTTTCATGCATGAATTTTTTTTTAAATGGATATTTACATAATAGAATGAGTGCCAGAAAACCCTGTTCCCCCATCTTCAGGTTTAAATTCCAACTTTGTCACTTGTTTAATCCTGCTATTCTGCCTCTAAAGTAAATATTATAAAGTTATATAATAACTTTGTTGTGAATATTAACTCAAAATTGTCTATCCCTTAAAACCTAGCACATAGCAAGGATTTTAATTCTTTGTTTTAGCTTTGTGATTGATTAGGAAGAATACTCAAGAAATTTCTAAATCTAAGATATAAAAATATGAAACTATTTATAGAGAAAGCATGATAGCTTCAGGAGATGTAGGTTCTGAGACTGCCTCTGGATAGACTTAGATGGGCACATGTTTATCCCAGGTAGATCAATACTATTATAAAGTGAATCAAAAGAAACATGACAAAAATTATATGTATTGTTATGAGATTCAGGCCACACTAATTCAAAACATGGGACCTTGGCATTTAAGAAAACAGCAGAATCAGGAAGGTTGCTCTCACCTTCCGTCTTCCTTCTCCTCCAAAGCAGGGTCATAAGACTCTCATCTGAGAAGTACCTTCCCTAGAACTGGAGGAGACGGGCATCTTTATCTCTGAAGATACTGGGAAACAGAGAAAAATCTGGATAAACAGGCCTTGCTAATTCCACCCCTACTGAATTTATAAACATTAGGTCCTATCCTTTTCTCCTTCAATTATATTTCTCTATGACTTTCCATTCTTTGTCAAACCTAAGCATGAAAATATACAAATTTACCTATTTCTTTGGGTCTTCCTTTCTGAAGGTTCCTGTGTCATATAAAACTCATATTAAATAAATTTGCATGCTTTTCTCTTGTTAATCTCTTGAGGCCCTAGCCATGAACATAGTGATAGGAAAGAAAGATCTTTTTCATCCCTACAATAGCTACAAAAATATTGCTACACTTTTCTTCTGAAGGATACACATTATAATACAGACACACATATTAGTCAGATCACCTTTGGTTGCAAGTGATGGAAATCAGTTTGTACAAATCAAAGTAGAAATAAGGGACTTTCTCACTTGCAAGTCCAGAGTTGGATCTGACTTCAAATATAGCAGGATCTGACTTCAAACATAGCAGGACTCAAGGGCTAAAAAACATAATAATAAATTGTGCTACCCTTATCGTTTTACTGCAGGTTGGTTTTCTCCTGTGACTGGAGATTTACAGGTATTTATAGCTCCAAATCATATTCTGTTCTTTTAGATTGCAACCTCTTTCTTTTCTCAATGTTCAAAGTGAAAGTCCAAAAAAAGGAAGCTGATTGGTTACCTATGGGTTATTTCTGGATAATTACTCTGTTCAGGGGAATGTTCCTGTATCAGTCAGGGTTCTCTAGAGGGATATAACTAATCACACACACACACACACACACACACACGCACACACACACACACACACAAAGGGGAGTTTATTACATGATCACAACGTCCTACAATAGGACATCTGCAGAATGAGAAGCAAGGAGAGCCGGTCCAAATTCCAAAATGGAAGAACCTGGAGTCCAGTGTTCGAAAGCACAAAGAAGCATCCAGCATGGAGAAAGATGTAGCTGGGAGGCTAAGTAAGTCTCTCCTTTCACATTTTTCTGCCTGCTTATATTCTAGCCATGTTGGCAGCTGATTAGATTCCACCCACCCAGTTGAAGCGTGGTTTGCCTTTCCCAGCCCACTGACTCAAATATTAATCTCCTTTGGTAACACCCTTACAGACACACCCAGGATCAATACTTTGTATCCTTCAATCCAATCAAGTTGACACTCAGTGTTAACCATCACAGTGCCATTGCTGTGAATAGGTGACAACATTGAAAGTTAGGAGGAGGGAAGCCATGGAGAGAGAGTGTTACAGAATTGATAAACAATAGCTTTCACAGACTGTGTAAGTGATTTCAATTTTTAATAATTACATTTCTCATTTTTCAAGAATCTGAACTTGTTATTTTGTTAACTTCCTTTTCAGATCTGAAATGTGTTTTAGATTGTAAGCTTTGTCTTTATAGCACCAGACACATTAGAAATGGTCAAGAAATGAATAAAAAATTCTGTATTTTTCAACCTTTTGAAAAGTCATTTTTGTTTATAGGCAATTTCTTAATCTCAAAATGGTTCTTGAGGGACATTTTGTTCTTGGCTCTTACTGTGTTTATTGCTTCCCTGGAAATTCATCTTTTTCTCTTATGCTTTCTCTTTGCCCACCTTCTTATTCATTTTCTCTTTCAAAAGGTTGAGCTCTGCAAGGCCATTTAGTGATTTTGGAAGTGTGCTAGTAAAGGGTTTAATTTTTCAAATGTAAACGGACCTCAGCATTGCTTTGTAAGTGGTTTAATGTGCTTCTGTTCTTTCTAGCTACATCCTCACTCCACGTGTTGCAGTTTTAGGTGTTAGCGATGTCAGAAACTATACACTGAAATTTTGGCAGTAATAAAAAGAAAGAACTAATTCTCAAATGTACCTTGAATGTATTTGCAATTGTTACACTAAATTTAGGTCAGTGATTTGAGATCTAAAGCTATAAAACCTATTTACTAAGGAATAAGTTTATTTAACCTGTAATTTACCTTTTGTTAAAATAAGGCAATATATATTTAAATTTAGTTATTTCATGGCAGCAGCAAAGTCAACAAAATATTGGCACTGCCTAGATGAAATCTATAATATCATGCAATTTGAGGTTTTAGTTTTGTTTTCAAGGAAAAAAGTACTTTAATGATCAAACATATATTTAAGACATTATAAGACGGTGCAATTAGAAATGTACCTTAAATAATAAGGTACATTTGTAATGTACTCACATATGTATGCAAGTGAGTCTTCATCAGAAATGTGAGCAGAAATACATATGGAAGGGATTATAGTAGAAACCAACAAATTCCTTTTTGGACAAAGACAATTGTATGGTCACAGCCTGTGTGGCCTAGAAGCTCATGCTAACAATACTAATCATCCCAGGATGAATCAATACCATCATAAAAAGGGGTCTAATAGGAAGGACAATAACAAGAATAATACTAGGAGCAATTAAAATGCTGCTCACACTGCACTTCTGAAGGACAGGATTAGGGTTCCATGCCCTAGATTTTAAGTTACTGATAATTAATACAATGTCACTGGATGGTCCCACAGTGTTCCAGGCTTCATATAACTTTGAGGTGTTAAGTTAAAAACATAGGACTCGCTGATTTCAAAGCTGAGACATTAGTATTAAACAACATGTAATTTATCTACAAGTTTAATAATAAGCACAGATATTTCACATTCACAATATTTGAATTAGCCACTGAAACTTTATTTGAAAGTACTATTTTTTATTACAAACACTTTGAAACATAGCAGCTACTTCTCCATTCAAACGAGTTATAACTAGTTTAGCATTTTCTTAGGTAAATAGTAAAAGCCCACAAATGCCTCCAAAAGATGACTGAAATGTCAGAGAGGGTCAAAAGACAGCTGAACAAAACATCAGACAGCAACTCAGAACTGGCTGTAGTTTACTGTTCAGCACCATTAGAATGTGGATTATCCTTTGGAATAGTTAATGGAATGGAAATTGCATATAAGATTTCTTCGCATCAATAAAATGCAGCTTAATAAGAACTTGTACAAAAAATAGACAGTGAAAATGTGATAAAAGAAATACTTTGACAGATCAGCTAAACATCACACACAACTGAAGGGGAAAGATTTAATGTATATAAAGAGATTTCAGTCCTGGCACTAATGGACCAAAGTTGTGAATTAAGAAGCATCCAATCCATATGATATTCTGTTCTGTGATGAAGACTTTTATGGAAGGAATGAACACTAGACTTCATCTTCCCATTTGCTATTCAACTAGAAATATTGAGGAATTATTTGGCATCTGACTAGAAAACAACTGACTCAAGGAAGTGAAGAAATGAAGCAAGATTTATATTATCCAAATACAGAAAGACAGCAATACAAAAGGTATAGACAAAAGTAGCCTACTTACAATAGAGTTGAGCAATAATGAGAAGCAGCTTTCACATTAGGGCATCCAAAAGGTCAGAAAGGGCCACCTTGGTGCTAAACATCTAGATTTATAAATGAATGAACATAATAGTCTAATGAAAAATCCCGAAACTATTCTAATATGTAACTGGATGATTAGTCTTGTTTTTCTTTCTTTAAAGAATGGGCAAGATAATGATATGTTACAATTTATGGGAATGTTGTAATTTCCATTCATATTTAAAGATTGCTTTTCAACATGCCTCTTTCTTAAAGGCCTTTCATCACGAAAATAAACAAAAGAAAAGTATTTGCTTTACATTTGGAAAAATCAGCTCTACCAGTTTTTTTGTTTTGTTTTGTTTTTGTTTTATGCAAGGTTCTGGGTAGAAAGAATGAAGTAACAGATTATACATAATATTCTAAGTACCGAGCTGCATTTTATATATACATATAAATTCTTTTTTTATTTCTTTAAGCCTTTTGCTTTTCCATGATTATACAGAAGAAACTTGCAGTGGAATTTGTTATCAATAATTATATTGGAGGATCGGTCAAGTTAAGGCTAGATCTTTTATTTCCATTTGATTGAACACTAAGTATCTTTTTTTACCACAATAATATCAGAAATATTTTATTTTTATGAGTGATGATAGAAAGCCGATCCAAGAGGGAAGACAAGAAAGAAATAAAGCCAAATAATTCTTAATAGTTTAGCAATCCCATTGATACATTTTTAAAATCTGTCTTTGCTTTAGTCTCATTTACAAAGTGAAAATACTTTGTAACCATCATAGAGAAATTATAACTGTATGTGATAAATCATTGTCTAAAGGACTTTATCATTTCATTTTCAGTGTAATTACAATAAATATAGCAGCAGTGGTTACCTACAGGAAGAGAAGCAATTCAAGTAATGAGCCCAATACTCCTCCTTGATTAACAGGCTGTGGAAAAGAGGAGGGACCAGTAAATGAGACTAGAAAGGAGTGGCTAGTGAGAAAATAAGAAAACCAGAAAATTGGAAGTCAAATGAAGAAAATGGTTGAAGGATGAACATTAGTTAAATCTGTTTAACACTGAGAACAGATAGGGTAACTATAGAATTAACATCTGAATCCGGATGCTTTGAGAATAAAATTGTACATGGTTGATTAGACCAAAAAAAGTATAAACCAAGACTCTCCAAGGCACTAGGTTACCATAGGACAAGAGGATTGAGAAGTTCCTCCAAAATTTAACAATGTGAGGCTCACTTATGACGTTAATGAAAGCAGTATTGGAGTGGTGTCAGGGTTATGCACATGGCTTAAATAGATTCAGAAGGGGAGAAAGGAATTTGGAGACAGTAAAACTAAGAAAATTCTTAGAAGAATTATTCTGAAATGATCAGTTTAAGAAATTGAACTTCAGCTGCTGGAGAGGTAAGGAAAAATAATATTTATTTGTTTAAGATGAGGGAACTGACTGTATGTTTGCATAATGGTGGATGATCCAGTAGAGAAAGAACATTGATATGGAGAAAAGAGAGGAGAGAATTGTGAGAGCAAGGTGGTTTAATGACTCGAAAGAGAAGGGATAATAGTGAGAGAACAGAATTCATGCCAATGAGATTATGAAAAGGTTGTAGTAACAATAAGATTAAGGTTATGACTATTAAAGTATATGTCTGATATAAAATGGAAGACAAGGTCATTTACTAACAGGGGTTGAGAATCAAAAGTGTTGAAAAGATTATATCTGTATGATCAACATATGATCTTGGAAAATGCCAAGACTTATGACTAGAATAGTATTAGAGAAATAAATAGAAACAAATTGAAGTTTATAATATCAGCAATATGAATAGTGGTAGGTGATATGGTAAGATGATTTAAAAAGAATAATTTTAGGGAAGGAGAAAGAATGATTTAAAAGTGGTAAAGAAGATGAAGAAAGATATCTATGGCCCTTCCATGCCCAGTGGCATGAGAAGGAGAGAAAAATCAGTGACCACTTAAGAAGACTGCAGAGAAACAATGCTCTTAATAGACTGTCATGTTTTCATCAGAGCAAAAAGGTAAATGGAATGTTGAAAACAAAGATCATACATAGGGTGGAAACTGATGATAATGATTTGTGGATTCCAGAAGCCAGTAGAGAGGGTTGTAGATGCTGTGAAGGATAGAAGAAAAAAACTAAAGTGAGGGGACAGAGATAGAATCTTCTATGAGTTAGAGTATAAGAAAAGAAGAGTGAATTGGAAGTCTAAGAAATGTTTTTATGGATGATATAAATAAGAATAAAGGATATAATGTATTTAGTGGTAGATTGAAAAATGTCCCCAAGATATATCAAGCCCTAATCTCCAGAACCTGTATTAATTTATAGGGCAAAGAAGTGATTAAGAGAATAATTTTTAGACGAAGAGATTATTCTGGATTATATGGATGGGCACTAAATATAATTGAGGGTCCTTTTAGAAAAATGTAGAAGGAGATTCCATACTGATCCACACGGAATAGAATTTGCTATGTAGATGGAGGCAGAAATTGGAGTGATGTGACCATATGTCAGGCAATGCTAGTAGCCATCTAAAGCTGGAAGAGGCAAGGAATGGATTCTCCTGTTTAGCCTCTAGAAGGAGGGAGTGAGGCTGTGCTGACACCTTAATTTCACCTCAGTGATAATTCTTTCAAACTTAGGGCCTCCAGAACTGTGAGAGAATAAATTTATATTGTGATAAGCTGCCACATTTGGAGTACTTTGTTACTGAAGCCACAGGAAACAAAGACATCATGGATTCAAACTGGATATTTGTGGCAAGATTATGAATCTTTGATTCTGGCTGTCGATTGGGCTCCTTGACTTTCTCCAGCTCGGATGTCCTGGGGCTGGAGGTCAAGTTGGTTCTTATGTGCATGTCTGACTCCTGGCTCCAGTGGCTGAGAGCTGGGGCTGGCTGGGGATCTTTCGTTCCACATGCTTCTTTCTGCCTTGCAGGCTTAGGCTTCCTAAGAGCATGCCAGTCTCATGAAGGTTGGAATCTATGCTGCAGGGGTGTCCAATCTTTTGGCCTCCCTGGGCCACATTGGAAGGAGGAGAATTGTATTGGGCCTCTTAAAATACACTAACACTAATGATAGCCAATGAGCTAAAAAAAATTCAAAATAATCTCATAATGTTTAAAGAAAATGTATGAAATTGTGTTGGGCCACATTCAAAGCCATCCTGGGCCATGGGTTGGACAAGCTTGCTTTAGGGGGGTGGCTAGCTTCCCCCAGAGTGAATGCATTAAGAGAAATGGGCAGCAGTTTCTTAGGACCAAATCTTGGAAGTTTCAGAAAAACATTTCTGCCATATTTTAGTATTCAAGAAAGAAATTAAGGTTGTCCCAAATTCAAGGGAAGTGGAATCAGATGCCACCTCTCGATGGATGGCCTCTCAATGGAAGGCCACTGCTCAAGCGCAGGCCTTCTGGTTGTCCTTGATCTACCTTAAGTACCAAGGAGAAGAACATGAGACACACTTATACTTAAGAGATGGGCACGATATGAGAAAACAGAATAAAATTATAGCATTTCTGAAGTACACAGAAGGAATTCTCAGAGCAGTTAGATTTGTGATTGGAAAGCTTGATTTGTCTACCTGAATAAGTAGGGTAAAGAGAATTACAATACTAAAGATAGTTGATGGACTTTGTTCTTTTTTCCACCAAATTTAAAATTCTACTTGTTTATTAGGTCCTTGGGGAATCAATTCCTATGACTGGTTAATTCTTATAAAATTTAGTATTTTTATAACCAAGTCAATATTTTTAACTTTCTAATTTTAATTAAGCAATTGTATCTTTCAGAAAAATTGTTAGTGACTTAAGTCTACCACTGATGAAGTCTCCTGATACAGGAAACTAGTGTGTGTGTTTGTGTGTGTGTGTGTGTGTGTGTGTGTGTTTGTGTGCATAGGTGGTGGTGGTGAAGTGAGTTACATTTGCATAAGAATACAAGAGTTTTCTGAGAATAAATGGCTTAAGATCCCAACCCTTTCTCTATAATAAGAAGCAAATTTTAAAAACTTCTTAGATGGACTAGGATTTCAGAAAAAGGCAGTGAATGCTTTGAAATAAAATTACTTGGACAAAGTAATTTTCAAAGCTGGATGAGTCTGCAGTGATGACCAGAGATCCAGATGAAGGGCTGAAAGGCCAGTGAAGTAGGACGTTTCTGGCACAGTGTGTGGCTGACATTGGAAGCACCAAGGAGAAGCATTAGTAGATACAGCTGCCCAAGCACGGTGCTTATTTATCTTTGCGTGTGCAGGACCTCAGTTGACTCTAGTTATATAAATTGACAAATTTGATGTCCAACAACCTTGGTCCTGAGGGAGAGGGGAAGATCTTCCTTTAAAATGCCATCTCCCAGGAAGGTCCTGACTGTGCAGTAAACCAGACAGTGAGGCTCCATTGTGGAGTGTACTGGGACTTCAGGTGAGCCATCACCCTCTGCAAGGTAGTTGGAGAAGCAACTCAGTAGTGGGTTTTTAGGAAGCCCAGGGGCCTGCATGCTGGGAGTGAAACTCAGACAATAGCATATCTTTTGGACTCTCAGGACTACAGAAAATTGGAGCCTTAGAATACAACTTTTTTGGCATAGCAATATTTTAGTATGTCACACTTAGGATACTCAGGTTTTGTTCTGGTTGTTTTAAAGTTTAGTTTAGTTTAGATTGAGCACATTATCTAATTTGTACCCAGTTTATGTATAGCTAATAACCAACACACACACACACACACACACACACACACACACACACACAAAGAGAGAGAGAGAAAGAGAGAGAGATAAAGAAAGAAGAAAAGAAAGAAATGACAAAGAATTTTCTTTTAGAAATGTAAAGAAAAATTTGTACCCAGTTTATGGATAGCTAATAACCAAAACACACACATACACAGAGAGAGAGACAGACAGACAACAGATTGAAAAAAAGAAACTGCACAAAATTTACTTTCAGAAATGTGAAGAAAAATTTGTACCCAGTTTATGAATAACTAATAACACACACACACACATACAGAGAGAGAGAGAGAGAAAGAAAGAAAGAAAGAAAGAAGGAGAAAGAAAGAAACTACAAAGAATTTTCTTTCAAAATGTAAAGAAAAATTTGTACCCAGTTTATGGTTAGCTAATAACCAACACACACACACACACACACACACACAGACAGACAGACAGAAACCACAATTATCTTTCAGAAATGTAAAGAAAAACGTTTTCCACCATCTTTAAGCTTGAATTTTATATTTGAAGAAAAAAGTTAAAATTTCTTGATTTTCCTTTCTATTTCTGATACATTAATCCTGAATCCATCTTAAATTACAGTAAAGATCAGCATGGTGATGGAGGCAAGATAGCCAGTTGGTTAGTACCGTATTCTTTTCTAAGGTAGCTTGCAGGGTTCTTGGTATTAGGACATAATTTAAAAATATATGGGAAATTTGCCTCTGTAGATCATGAGCTTTTTGAGGGCAGCAGCTTCTTTCCTCACATCTCCTGTTACAGATCTTGATCAGTACCTATCAAATGGCAAAACTTTAAGAAATGACCTTGAATATTTGATTGGTAGCTTGAAGCTGCAATAATTGTTTTGACATGGGCTCAAATGCAATTAATGCAGTTTATAGCCACAGAACAATCAAACAATGGCAGCATGGTATTATTCTTTGTGTTGTGTTAAGGATAAACATGTTCTCAGCAGTCAGTTCAGTTTCTGTGCTAGAATTTTGAAGTCAGATCAATGTCTTCAATGTGCACTGAACTGACAAATACTATAAATATTTAAATTTGAAATAAAGCCTCCCCTTAATAAAGTATGCATTATCTTTGCCTTCTATGAATTTAGGATTAAAATGAAATTGATACCAACATCAACTAAGACCATAGTGTCGGTATTCCTTGAATGCAAATACAATAAATACACATTCAGTTTAGCCTAACAACATGGAGTTGACATTTCTACATTATAAATAGGTCCTTAAATGGAACACAGCAACTCCCCCAGGCCTGAAAAGTTCAGGTCTTTGATCTCTCTATGCCACTCCTCAGGACTCACAGAATCCTCCCTTTACTTCCAGAAACATCTGGCCAGGAGCTAAATGTACAGCAGATTTGTTTAGGCTCTAACTAGACCCTAGGGTTTATTGCTGATTTCATTTTGCATTTTAGCGATATTGATCCTGCTTCTCTGATTCAACTCTACATCTGCTTCTTATTTATTTGTATCAGCTGAATGTTGAATGATTGATTTTGGGTTCCACACTTTAGCTTTATTATTATGTGTCTCTCTAGATAATCCTTACAAAACATTCTCCTCTACTCACTCCATAGTGTCAGTTCTTTAGCCATGAAATATATTATGTTTTATATAATAACATAATATATGCTTTCTTTAGCACACAGAAAAGAAATTGGAGAATATGATTATATCCTATGCAAATGTTTTCATTAGCCTTGTCATTTCTCCCCTCTTGATTTCTTCCTTATTTTGCTACTTATTTGGAAGGTCCTCCTAAGTGCAAACTGCAATCTATGAAGAATGCCAGTTCTTCCTGGCTGATAGCATCCCAGTACTAAAGGAATTTATGCTGTTTTGAGACAGATGAGAATATTTGTATAAAATCCACAGTATAAGAATACCGAGGGAGAGAGAGGGGAAAAAAATAAGATACACATTTGCCAAAGTAATTGACAAAAAGAAAAGAGCAATAAAAAATAAATAAAATAATTTAGATGAAAGGCTTTGCTAGCTATTTTTAGAGCTTAGAAATGTGATACTTGGGAGGTAATAAAAGAGTAGGAGCTGCCTTGGAAGTTCCACACTAGAAGACGCCGTCACAGTGCTAATGAGTTTTCTCTCCTTTTGGTTTATTTTTTAAATATATAAAAATGTTTGTACCCAATTAAAAGAATCAAATAGTATACAAGGGCTTAAAGTGAAATGAGAAAGCTCACTGTCTCACCTACACACTCAGTCTTATACTCCAGAGGCAACCTCTTTTGAAATTTTTAAAATTAAGATAAATTATTTAGTTACTATAAATTCTACTCGCAGAATCATTAGGTACTGAATTGTGTCCCCCCAAAATTTGTATGTTGAAGCCCAAACCTCCAATGTGACCATATTTGGAATCTTTAAAAAGATAATTAATGTTAAATAAGATCATAAGGGTGAGGCCCTAATCCAACAGAACTGGTGTCCTTGTAAAAAGAGGAAAAGGGGGCCAGGTGTGTTGGCTCACACCTGTAATCCCAGCACTTTCAGAGGCCAAGGAGGGCAAATCTCCTGAGGTTAGGAGTTTGAGACTAGCCTGGCCAACATGGTGAAGCCCCATCTTTACTAAAAATACAAAAAGTAGCTGAGTGTGGTAGTGGGCGCCTGTAATCCCAGCTATTCGGGAGGCTGAGGCAGGAGAATCACTTGAAACCAGAAGGCAGAGGTTTCAGTGAGCCGAGATCACGCCATTGCATTCCAGCCTGGGCAACAGAGTGAGACTCCATGTCAAAAGAAAAAAGAAAAAAAAAAAAAAAAAAGAAACCTCTTAAGAGCTTCTGCACAGCAAAAGAAACTATCATTAGAGTGAACCGGCAACCAATAGAATGGGAAAAAAATTTTTGCAATCTACCAATCTGACAAAGGGCTAATATCTAGAATCTACAAAGAACTTAAACAAATTTACAAGAAAAAAAAAACCCATTAAAAAGCTGGCGAAAGATGTGAACAGATAGTTTTCAAAAGAAGACATATGAGGTCAGCAAACATGAAAAAATGCTCATCATCACATGTCATTAGAGAAATGCAAATCAAAGCCACATTGAGATACCATCTCATGCCAGGTAGAATGGTGATCATTAAAAAATCTGGAGACAACAGATGCTGGAGAGGATGTGGAGAAATAGGAACATTTTTACACTGTTGGTAGGAGTGTGAATTAGTTCAACCATTGTGGAGGATAGTGTGGCGATTCCTCAAGGGCCTGGAAATAGAAATTCCATTTGACCCATAATCCCATTACTGTGTATGTACCGAAAGGATTATAAACCATTCTATTATAAAGACACATTTACATGTATGTTCATTGAAGCACTGTTTACAATAGTAAAGACTTGGAACCAACCCAAATGCCCATCAATGATAGAATGGGTAAAGAAAATGTGGCACATATACACCATGGGATACTATGCAGCCATAGAAAGGAAGAGTTCATGTCCTTTGCAGGGACATGGATGAAGCTGGAAAACATCATTCTCAGCAAACTAACACAAGAACAGAAAACCAAACACCGCATGTTCTCACTCATAAGTGGATGTTGGACAATGAGAACACACAAACACAGGGAGGGGAACATCACAATTGAGGCCTGCTGGGGGGTTGGGGGCTAGAGGGATAGCAGGGGTAATGGGATTAGGAAGGGATGACATTAGGAAAAATACCTGATATAGATGACAGGGGAATGGCTGCAGCAAACCACCATGACACGTGTATACCTATGCAAGAAACCTGCACAATATGCACATTTACCTCAGAACTTAAAGTATAATAATTAAAAAAAAAAAGAAGAAAAAGAAGAGGAAAAGCTACTAGCAATGAGCAGACAAGAAAAAAGACCATATGAAGACACGGCAAGAAGAAAAGTATCTGTAAGCCAAGGAGAAAGGCTTCAGCAGGAACCAATCCTATCACCACCTCGACCTTGACTTCCAGTCTCCAGAACTGTGAGAAAATCAATTCCCGTTGTTTAAGCCACCAAGTCTGTGGTATATTGTTATAGAGGCCCTAGCAAACGAATACACATATAATACACCATTCAATCCCTACAGAAAAGTGTATGGGGAAATGTAAAAGCTTTTTCAATCCCTGTGTTCTGATTTTGTTCCAAAGGAACTAATCTTATCTGCTAATTATTGATCTTTTAGAAATAACCATTTCTATGTTTAGTCTTTCAATAATCAAAGCTACATCTCTAACTAATATGATTGTGCTGCAATTTCCTGATTCCTCAGTCTTCGGTTTCTTGTATGTATTTTTTGTTATGATTAATAAAGAGTATGTTTAATTACACTATCTTCCTTGCCGTGCTTCCTCCTCCTACCAAATAATTCCAAGCACCTCTATTCCAAGTTTCTTCATTAATCCACTCTGCAGCGTCATACAGTATGCTTCAGTTCATACTTTAATCTGTAAATTAAAGGCATTGGTAGATCCAGTCTTCATTATATATTCTCCACCCAGTTTTACCTCTAAACACTGACAGCTATGCCTATTTTAACACCATAGTTCAATCTTTCAAGATTTTTCCACAGGTTTATTCTAAAACCTGAAAACCAGTAAGCAGTGTCTAGTTTAGTATGAGACTGCAAATAATGTTTAGTGTAAGAGCAAACAATGTGTTTGGCTTATATATTTTTCCTAAAGGGTTTGTTTCAATCCAATTTGAATGAGAGAAGCAGATCCATTGTGAATATTATTAAATGTGGAATAAGTCATTCCTTACAGAAATTATAATTTACATAACTTTGGGAGGAACTAGGGAAGTAAGGTCTGGAAAAGGAAGTAGAAAAGTCACACAAAAGCAACCCTCCCTGAAGCACTGGCAAGGGTAAATAAGTTGGAACTTGGAGGGCCTTTTAGAAAGCCAACCACGTTCAGCTTCCAGGTAGTGTTGCAGAGGTGAGCTGGTGAAGAAGTTTATGGAAGGTTATGTCTCTGCCTCTTGGGAGGGACTAAAGTGGCTGTCGGCTTGGTATATCAGTCAGGGTCTAGTGTCAGCATGACAAGATGGATTTGGAGGAGTGGAGTGGAGGGTAAAAACAAGGTTTCATTCCTGGCTCTTCTGTTTTTCTGTTTTTTTTTTTTTTTTTCCCCTCATATTTCCTCTGTCTTTTTTATTATCTTGATCTGCCTAAGTAGCTTTATTTATTTCTTAAGCAATGCGATAAATTTTCTGAAACCAGAGTGTAAAAATGTCTTTACTCTGTCTTATGCAATATTGATAGCTTGTCTGTATATAAAATTTTAGATTGAAAAACATTTTCTCTTATAATGTTGAAGACATTGCCTCATAGTCTTTGAAGTTATTACATCCTGAAAGACAAGTCTCACACCATTGTTTCTTTTGAGTGAGGTATGGTTGTTTATTCCAGAATTATGTTGCATGTTTTAATGTCTTCTTATCCTTGCTTTTTAAATTTATATTTAAGAATAAGTTCAGTGGAAAGGTTGACTGGGTTTTTGTACATGAGAGCAGCCCTTGTCAAATTGCTTTGAGGTGAGTTGATAAGGTTCCAGACGTCATTTTGAGTGACACCTGAATGCTAAGATAAAGACTTTGCTTTGAACTGTCCTAATGTTGTCCAGAAAGTGTGTTCAATTTATTTAGATAATAACACTAAATTTTTTGGCTAGCGGATGAATGTCTATTATCTGAAAGATAGGGGTGGTGAAGATGAGAGGAAATTGTTTCCTATAGAGACCTTCAATCATTCTCATGTTTTCAGTCCCACCTCTAACTCTGGCATACCCTGATATTGTTGAATCCTTTCTTTATAGGGTTATCCCATGGGTACATGATCTCCCTCCACTGCTGTTGCTCTCTCAACCTGTATTCTAGGTAAGGACTTCTGATTCTTTGTTTTATCATCGCCACTTGTCCAACTGTACTTAATCTTTCAGAAGTTTGTTGAAATCTATCAGCCACTACTTCCTTAACTACTAATCTTTCCTTTGTCTGAGTTTAATAACATAAAAAATGTTTTTGGCATAATCTTGCAGGCATGACCAACCCTATAGAAATCTCAGGAAAAGCATATGTGTGCTAAATTTACATGTTGAACCAAAACTGCCTCTGTAATTTTGAGATTTGTGGAAAAGTGAAAAAGCTATCTTAATGGTTCAGCAACAAGTGTTTGGGAGATTCAACACTAAAACAGGTTGAGTAGCACAACTGAAATTTAGGAGGATTTATTGAGAATCTATTATGTGACAGATTTCATAGGGACATAATAGACTAAAATACAATGAATAAGATATTGTCTATATACAGAATTCACCATCCAGGATAAGGACATAACGATGTAAACTAGGTAAAATGCAATGAATTTGTAGAGTTCAGCCACATCGTAAAATGGAACCGATTAGTTATAGTTAAAAGAATCAGGATTTCATAGAGGAGGTGACAGCTAAGTTGAAAATATTTATGGATCTAGATGAGCAAGCAAGTAGGTGACTGTGATGGGGAAAATTTGTCACTCTGGTATAAGGTTATTTATTTTATTTATTTTTTTTTTGAGACGGAGTTTCGCTCTTGTTACCCAGGCTGGAGTACAATGGCGCGATCTCGGCTCACCACAACCTCCGCCTCCTGGGTTCAGGCAATTCTCCTGCCTCAGCCTCCTGAGTAGCTGGGATTACAGGCACGCGCCACCATGCTCAGCTAATTTTTTGTATTTTTAGTAGAGACGGGGTTTCACCATGTTGACCAGGATCGTCTCGATCTCTTGACCTCGTGATCCACCCGCCTCGGCCTCCCAAAGTGCTGGGTTTACAGGCATGAGCCACCGCGCCCGGACAAGGTTCTTTAAATCTATTTTGAAACTGCATTTTTAGCCTTATCTTTCATAACTCCCTTGCATGTCTGGGCTCCATACTGTAACCAAAGTAGACAACTGTTTCTTTCCAATGTGAGGAAAAAACATCAGTTGAGTACCTAAGAATGAGAGACATTTTTTTGCCAATCTTTTAAACTGACTGGCTTAAGTTGCCCTTGTAAAATGCCTCCCAAAATGGTAACACTTTTGCGAAACAGAACAAACACTTATCAATAAAAACAAAGCTCACAGGATTATAGGATGTGATAACTCATCAAGACTCAACATTTTCTTGAAGGAGGGTTGTTATACAGTAAGCCATGTCCATTGATATTCCCTAGCCAGTACCTGACTGTTAGCAGTAAACTCACTCACCAACTTATTACTATTATTTTTTAAGGCCCTTGCATGTGGTAGGCTTTCTTATTAGATACTCCATTTAATTTTGTAAAACGTTATTACATCAGTATTTTTCCATTTTCTAGATGAAAAAATGGAGGGATTATATTTGTTAGGTCACACAGAAGGTGAATAGTAGATGGGTAGATTTGAACTAAAGCCTGACTTCAAAATTCTTATAAAAATTGCTAAACATTTTTGACCCTTCCCTTCCCATATCTGAAGCCTTTACAACTCTGGCATAAAGGTTTTACTTTTAATGGCAAAAACCACAATTACTTTTGCACAACCTAATACTATACTTGAAATGGTTCCTACAACCCTATCCTTCAGCCTTATCCATTATTCAAAGACCAACTCATCTGCTGTCTCCTCCTGAAGTATTCCATAGTTACTCCAGTCCAAAGCTTATATCCTTCTAACCTCTACTGTGCTTTGCAATATTCTCAAGGAATTTAGGACAAATTCTTTTAATTTAGTTTTTTCATTTACTGTTCTTATCTTCTGGGCAGTTTTTAGATTCTTTGAGAAGGAAACATGCTGTATACATTTCGTTCTGTCTTTTGGAGTCTTGTGTCACTGAAGCAATTAAGAAGCACCTCAGACAGTCAGCATTGCAGTCGCAGAAAGCACGTAGTCCTTGTGTGAAATAAAACTAAAGAGGCAATGAAAAATGCAGGACAGTGCCTAGCACGTAAGTGATACTCAAAAAGTGTTAGCCATCATTGTTATAGCATTATTCATCTGATTTGTTCTCCATATCAAGAATACATGTGAAGGACTCCCTAACATGATATTCGATAAGGATTTTTCAGGAAGCAAAACAAAATCAGTTTTCTACCTTTAAAATCTGAAGGCACTAGGTTTAGCTAGTTCTCATATTCTTTCTCTTCTGAGTCACTCCTTGCATTCATATTCTTCATGTCTTACCCAACTAAACTGAAAAAAATTTTTAAAGGATCTTTTTTATCTTTTAAAAAAAATCTTTTTAACCTTCACAATGCCCAGAATGCTTCTTTATACCCTGAAGAAGAAAAAGAAATTTACTTAAGATGTTTTTTAAAAACTCAATGAACACATGGACACAGGGAGGGGAGCACTATACACGGGGGTCTGTTGTGGGGGAGGGGGGGATAGCGGGGGGGTGGGGAGTTGGGGAGAGATAGCATGGGGAGAAATGCCAGATATAGGTGAAGGGGAGGGAGGCAGCAAATCATACTGCCACGTATGCACCTATGCAACAACCTTGCATGTTTTTCACATGTACCCCAAAACCTGAAATGCAATAAAAAAAAAATGCTTAAAAAAAGATAAAAAAAAAAAAAAAAAAAACTCAATGAATATATTTAGCTTATGCTGCCTTGCATTATTATTTATCTTGGTATTTTTTCTTGCTTCCCTAACTAGATAATAAGCAAGTTTAAAACAGAGATTTTTAATGCCCTGTCACAACAGATTATCAAGTTATTTATAAAGATAATAAGGTTTTAGGGGTTTATTTGCTCCTTTACAATATAAATTGATATTGCATATGTGATGTATTTTTCTCCTATGAATGAAATGTATGTGGTTTATATTGACGGCAGTGAAACCAATGTCTCTTGAATTAATAAAGAAATATAAAGTTCAAACGGAAATACATTTGCAGGGCTCAAATGTTCATTCATCAGTGGGTCAAAAAATGTGATTTTCTTTCAGATGACATGTCATAATAATAAAATCATGACAATACTGGCACTTCATATTTCAATAAGCATAACAACAAGAACTCAGTTTCTGTCTGGACATCCCACATATACAACGAGTTTTTCACAGGTGGCCAAAGTGTCTTACCTAGGATGACTCTAAAGATATTAACCCATTGCAGACAAGGCTCTTTGACTGTTTTTGTCTGTTCATTTAAAGCTCAAAGTATTGCATTTCAGATTTGAGATTTTTAAAAAGAGACAAAAAACTTAAGAATATAAATATTGTATATTTACTATATTTACTTGTTCAGAGTTGTATTACATTTCCCATTTCCTTGAAAGGTAATCTTACTATAATATGTTGGGAAGAAAGGAACTTTTGAATACTCATTTCTGATTTGCCTGTCAACTGTTGTTCCATGTGAAGCTCTAGCAGACATTTTGCCATCTATTATGAGCCATAGTAACATTCTCTGCGAATTATTAACTATGAAAACTTTTTCTACATCTCCTCAGTAAAAGGGCACAAGCAGGATGACCAACACATTCATGGTCCGTTCCTCTTATTCTGTATTTCATCACCATAAAAGGCTTTACTGGTACTTGAAGCTGGGCGCGGTGGCTCACGCCTATAATCCCAGCACTTTGGGAGGCTGAGGTGGGCAGATCACCTGAGTTCCAGAAAACTGGAGTTCCAGACCAGCCTGAACAACATGGAAAAACCCTGTCTCTCCAAAAAAAAAAAAGTCAAATTAGCTGGGCGTGGTGGCGCATGCCTGTAATCCCAGCTACTCAGTCAGGAGACTGAGGCAGGAGAATCGCTTGAATCTGGGACGCAGAGGTTGCAGTGAGTCGAGATCGCACCACTGCACTCCAGCCTGGGCAACAGGAGTGAAACTCTGTCTCAAAAAAAAACGAACAAAAAAGGCAATACTGGTACTTGAGACACTTGAGACTTAACTGAAGAATTGGAAGTTGCTGAATGGAAAAACACTATAAAAGCTAGACAATTGCACAACAAATGAGATTTTCTCATAGGCCAAGAGAGAGTATCCAAACTATTTTGAAGTGATCATTCCTAAGATACATTCTAGATTCTAGCTTTGCTCAAGTCTCCCCATTTCAGAGACAGTATCTTTCTTCAAACGTCTACTACATAAATATCCAAGTCACGCCTATAATCTTCAGAGGAATACACATGGGCATTTTTTTTTTTTTTTACTCCAGGTTTAGTTCTTCTTCTTCCACTTGTAAAATCTCTAGGATAAAACAGCCATCAGCAGTACATATGCCAAAGTCTAAGTTATTAATTTTAGAGTATGTGGAACAGGTTATGGTACTTTTTAATAGGTCTGTCTAGGATGAAATCTAAGTCTAAGTCTTGATCTGGTTGATTTAATGTGAGTTTTATATATTCTTCTTTGTTATTTCTAGTCATCTGGGACACACACACACACACACACCCTTTCCCAACAATAAATACCAAATTCCAGAAACAGTAAATAAAGGTCCAGATTCAACAATCCTTTCTCTAAATGCAACATTAGTTCTTCCACATAAAGGACAAAGCTTGGTACATATGTTTAAAGAAAGTGCTGGAGACTCTCACCCTTATTTTGTTACCCTCCTGTTTCTAAGCCATACATAGAAAGCTATAGGTGCATTAAAGTACGACCTAGTGCTGCATTTTGTTTTCAAGCTGTAGGATCATCTGCTTCTTGATGATCATCGTCTGACAACTCCAGTGACCATGTTTTTATACTTTGCACAGGACAACATTCAAAATTAGGGTTTCTCCACATTATTATTTTATAAGTAAACAAGAGACAATATGAAAAATTATTATTCTATTGAAGCAACCCCTTCTCCTGTGTATCTGTGTGTGTGTGCATGCATGAGTGTGTGTGTTTGTGTATATGTGTGTGTATAGGGGGAGCTTTGCATTTTCAGTTATTATCACAGTAAGAAAGAAATTAAATTAAAATGTCCTTCATAAATTAATGCAAATCATTTTATTCCCAAATTAATAGCATTAGTCCTATAAAAGCATAAAATTATTTACCATTAACACTTCAATTTATTTTATTTTTTTGAGACAGAGTCTCACTCTGTCCCCAGGCTGGAGTGCAGTGGTTCAGTCTCCACTCACTGCAACCTCTGCCTCCTGGGTTCAAGTGATTCTCCTGCCTTAGCCTTTCTGATAGCTTTATTCACCAGTTAGGGATAGAGAGACTTGAACAGAAAGATGCATGCCAAAACGTACTCACATGTCTTTTCTTATTTTGTTTTTTTCTGATACAGGGTCTTATTCTGTCACCCAGGCTGGAATGCAATGGTATGATCTTAGGTCACTGCAACATTTGCCTCCTAGCTTCAAGAGATTAACATGCCAAGGCCTCCCAAGTATCTGGGATTATAGGCCTACACCCCCACACCCAGCTAATTTTTTGTGTTTTTACTAGAGGCAGGGTTTCACCATACTGGTCAGGCTTTTCTTGAACTCCTTAACTTAGGTGATCCTCGGCCTTCCAAATTGCTGCAATTATAGGCATGAGTCACTGCACCTTGTCCACATATCATTTTTCTAGATGAGTTTATATATAGCTAGATGCAGTTGCCAAAGAAAATAAGTAAGACTTATGGTCTACGCTATTGGGAAAGCCATGCTGTAAGCAAGATCAATAAATATTGTAAAAACTTGAAAACATAAGTAATCGTGTAGCACAAAGTAGGTGTAACCACAATAATAAAGGAGTAGGAAAACTGTAGGGAATCCATGAGCCCCACACATCGGATGCCAGAACATAGGGATCCATGAGCCCCACATTGGGCACCAGAATGTAGGGAGCCAGCCCTACATCACCAGTGGGTACCCAAAGTTTGGTGGTGACAAAGGAATGAGAAAAAGACAGATTAAGAGAGACAATGGGACCGGGGGCAATCACTGTTACTCTGGAGGCAACAGTGAAGGCCCCGAGGTTTGATTATTCACACTGTTTATTGATTACAATCACTTTGATCTACAGGGTAGGGGTGGAGTGATGGTGGAGTGAATCAGTGAGCCGGAAGTGAATCAGTGAGCCAGAAGTGAATCAGTGAGCCGGAACTGGTGTATTATTCTAAGGACTGATAACAGTGGAGGTTTGGGAGTTTCACAAAACAAGAACATGTGGTTATCTTTAGCTTATTATCTATGTGCAGCTGGTGGAACTAGGGCCTTACAAGGAGCCTACAAGTCTGGCTACATTATAGTGCTACGAAGGGGTTTTACGTCCTTGAGCACAATGTTTATGGTAACAGCGCCTAGGTCACCCTGCACTGGAACATGAGGCATGGAGAGACCTTCCTCCTCAGAGGCCTCCTGCGGCCTTCTGCAGTTTGTGGTTCCTTGTTTATATGTTACTCATAACCAATTTATATAGGCACTCTGTATGTACTTTCTCTTTTGCTGCTTTCCCCAACAGAAAACAATTCCTTTGGGTCACTACTATGGCTTCTTGGGGGTAAGGAAGCATAGTAGCATAAAGAACATAAGGGTTTGGAGGCATATATTTTATATATAGCAAAATGCACATAAAGTGCATAGTTAACAAAGAAGTGTGGAAAAGGAGTGCACAAATGTTAAGTGTATAGTTTGGTAATTTTGAGAAATGTATATGTCATGTAACCACTGCCTCAATCACAATGCAGACCATGTTTTATCATCCTGGTAAGTTACATCTTACCAATTTCAACCAGCCCTGCTCCTTGCTCTAGCTCCTGCAGGCTACTGCTGTTCTGATTTTGTCATCACAGCTTAGTTTAGGAGTGTGAGTTGTTCAATGATCAAATCTGGGTTGAAGTTTTAGCTTACACATACCACACAGGCAACCATGAGCAAGTTACTTAAAGTGTTTGGGCCTCCTTTTTTTGCTTTTGTGTAATAATATGCTTCCATTACAGGCATTAGTGAACATTAAATTATATCAAATATATAAACTATTAATAGAGTGTTTGATGGAATATATTATATAGGTAATGAGAAAAGTCTTAATTTTAGGCTAATAGAGTCCAGCACTCCTCTCCAAAAAAGGGATTAAAGTAGGGAATGCAAAATGTTAGGCAGATGTGTGACTCTGTGAGTGCTTTTTTGAAGAATAGGAATAGGGAGCATGCTAGAGGAGGAGGCAGCATCAGCCTCTCATTACAACAGCAATGACAAAATATATGCCATACATTTTTCAAAGTGATTTGCATAATCGAACTCACTTGATCTTTATAATAATAAAGCCATAACAAAGGTACTGTTATTGCTCTCCTCATTTTATAGGTAAGGAAACTGAGGCACAGAAAGATTAGACATATTGCCCAAAATTATTCATCTGGCAAGAGGCTGATCTATGATTTGAACCTGAACAGTCTGGCTCCAGAATCTGTGATAATGTGCTTTGAACCACTATGCAATATTATCATTCAATTAAAGATAACTACATAAATGGTTAAGAAATGAGTTTTCCTTCTCAAGAACATTTATCTAAATATGCTAACTGTGGCTTTGTTACTAGTGTAGGACAATTAATTTACCAATAATAGCTTTTTTCTTGAACACTTGTGGGTGTCTTGGTCAGTAGATTAAGATGAATTTCAGAATTAATTAGAGCTACTAACTATCACCACTTAAGATGTTCCCTTAGGATATAAACATTTTTTCCATTGGGATTTTGAGGGCTTTGATTGGTTCCTGCAAAACCTAAGAAATTAATTGTTCTTAGTTCTTTGACACACTATGTGATTTATGTGGAAATCTCAAATTATTTATATCATCCCAATTTTTCATAAATTAATACTCTTTCCTCTGATATTCTGCCACTTTGCAATTCAAAGAATAGGCATTTTAAGATTTCACAATTTTAAACCTAAGAAGAATCTTAAAGGTCATTTTGCTTTCCCCATCCTTTTAGTTAGAAATCTGTCTAAACCAATACATTACAGATGGTGTGTTAGTTTGTTCTGTGCTGCTATGAAGGAATACCTGAGAGTGAGCAATTTCTAAGGAAAAGAGGAGTATTTGGCTCACAGTTTTGGAGGCTGTACAGGAAGCATAATGTTTCTGGTGGGTGCCTCAGGAAACTTAAAATTATGGCGGAAAGCAGAGGTGAGCTATCATGTCACATGGTGATAGGACAAGCAAGAGAGAGATGGGAGAGGGTGCCAGGCTTCTTTTAAACAGCCAACCCTCATGTGAACCAATAGAGCAAGAACTCACTTTTCACCAAGGGGATGGTGCTAAGCCACTTAAAAGAGATCTGCCCCCATGATCCAACACCTCCCACACCTTCAACACTGGGAACCACATTTCAGTATGAGATATAGATGGGATAAACATCCAAACTATATCAAATAGCTTAGGACAATCTGACATTTTTAAAAATAGAAAGACACCATGTTAGTAGTAGTAGTCCAACTGCTAAGGTATAACATACCTTTTTTTTTTAACATTAATTTGCATCTTATAAAATGATTATAGAGATATTATCTAATTCAGTCTTCAAGGTAAATTTGCATGTACATATAACAGATATTTGGATTTCTGGTCCTCAGATATGTGCTTAAAAGTTAAGGCAAGTCACAATGTATAGTAGTAAGCTAAAGCCAAACCTGAAATCTTCTGATTCAAATCTCACAAGCCTTCCACTTTCCCAGGCGTCATGAAGACAGCACTCAGATTTCCGTTCATATTTATCTCATTTCAAATATAACCATATATTTAGTTCAAATTTGGTGTTTAGTATGTTCTATGACACTGCAATTGTTTTCTGTAGGCATTGCTATTTAATTAAATTATATATTAGCCTTTTAAATTTTATGATACCCAAATTTAAATTTGTCCTATATAGATAGACAGTTTTGGACTATGATTTGAAAGTTGTTAGGAAGCTATAATTACTCCCTCAAAGTGCTGTTCATATTTGAAATACTGTCATTATCAATGTAATCAAATAGGTAAAGGATATTGCCTCCAAATGAAAATAAAAGTGTTGTGAAGGAATAGCAGAAACTTGAAGAAATATGTGTGTTAGTAAAAGGTCTTGGCAGGAAACGGATGAAACACTCAATTTGGGTATTTCCCCAATAACACTCTGAAACAGGTTTTACCATTATTTTTCAGCTGAGGAAACTGAGGTCCAGATGGCTTAAATAATTTCTTCACAATTAATTACATAACTTCCCCATAACACGTGGTTTATCTGGGTCCCAAATTATCCAACGCCTGGGCTAGTCCTGTGCTGGTAAATAGGCTCTCTAAGACAAGTGTTTGTAGTGTTTGCTGATTTTCGTGGTTTAGATACTCCCACCATAGCAGATTTCAAGCAATCAACTGGTTTTAACAACTGAGTCATAAAATTTTTAAATATTTATCAATGTAGTCTTGGGACCAGAGGGAATGGCTTCAGCACACCAGTGCTTGAACGCTTGCTCTTAACCATCCTGCTCTACTGCCTCTTAAAGAAAAATGAATCACAGTCTTCTTCACCTTCAAGGTATCTGCTGTCTCTCCAGGTAATAAATATCATCAATTTCTGAAAATTGCAGAAAATATGACTATATTAAATGCCATTTGGCGAGGGTCAGAAATTCATGGGGAAACAGTCATATGAAGCATGCAGACAGGTGGAAATTGTCATGTGGATACAACTAAAGTTACTAGATTCCCAAGGTAATTTGGTCTCTACATTGTCAGGTGGTTATAGTTCCATATATACACCAGTGGTTATTAGATTCTAAAGCTATTCATTTTCTAAATTTACTTGCACCGCAGGCCCTGCTATGATACAGTTTATAGGCCTGGTCTAGAGTTCCTCCTTGTTCACTTTAGTCAAACTCTGAATAGGAGTTTGGCTTAGCACTCCTGTTTATGTCTCTGACCGTATCACCTGCTCCTGGTTTTACCTCCTTTATCCAAAAAGGATATTACTTTCCTTTTTTAATCCCACTTCTTTACCTGATTATCTAAACCTTACAAACGTGTACCAAGTTTTGGAGGAACTTTCCTCAATGTATTTACTATTGAGATGTTTTTCCTGGAAATTGAGGTAACATGTATATTCATAGGTATGTATGATTTTTTCAAAAGTGAAAGTAGTGAAATTATTAGGAAAAAAACCCCACAGACCACAGGATATAAATCAAGTGAACAGTCTGAAATTTGGATGAAGGCGACTGACACATAATAGGCATATATGAAATGTGGTTTATAGGAAAGAGTGGTGTCTTAGTCTGTTTGTGCTGCTTTAACAAAATACCTGAAACTGGGGAGTTTGTAAACCACGGAAATTTATTTCTTACAGTTCTGGAGGCTGGGAAGTTTAAGATCAAAGTGTTAACATTTGACATCTGGTGAAGGCCTGCATGATACATCCTCATGTGGCAGAAAGGGCAAATGTTGTTTGATGGAAAGCAGAAGGACGTAGGAGGCCCAGCTAGCTCTTTCCAGCTCTTTTTTAAGGTGGTTGTTATTTATGAGGGTGGAAGCTCCCTGACTTAATCATCTCCTAAAGGCGCCATCTCTTTTTTTTTTTTTTTTTGAGACAGCGTTTCACTCTGCCACCTTGGCTGGAGTGCAGTGGTGTGATCTTGCTCACTGCAAACTCCACCTCCCAAGTTTGAGCAATTCTGCCTCAGCATCCTGAGCAGCTGGAATTACAGGTATGTGCCGCCATGCCCAGCTAATTTTTGTATTTTTACTAGAGACAGGGTTTCACCATGTTGGCCAGGCTGGTCTCGAACTACTGACCTCAGATCTGAGGCAGGCAGATCACCTGAGATCAGGAGTTCGAGACTAGGTTGGCCAACATAGTGAAACCCTGTCTCTACTAAAAATACAAAAATTAGCTGGGTGTGGTGGCACACGCCTGTAATCTTAAACTACCCAGGAGACTGAGGTGGGATAATTGCTGCAACATAGGAGGCAGCGGCTGCAGTGAGTGGAGATCACACCACTGCACTCTAGCCTGGGTGACAGAGCAAGTCTTCATCTAAAAAAAAATAAAATTCAACCTGTCATGTTACATTACTACAATTACAGTGTACATACATTGAATCAATTTTTTACTGAAGTGTTCTTTACCTTATATAAACACTGCATAAATCCATTAGACAGCAATCAATTCCTATAAGGAAAATGCAAAACAATTTAGAAGAATGTAATTTAATAGTGAACACTGAAAAAGCAAAGTATGATAAAATACTTTTATTTTTTCTTTTCCTTTCTTTTTAAAACAAATTTACAACAGAATTTACTAAGCTTTGGTTAAAAAACTAATGCAGTAAGAATAAAATAACTTTAGCATCATATCAAATTGTTAGTACGTTGAAAATTCCCATCAGCTCTTAAACAGAAAGTGCCCAGTAGTAATCTAATCAATCATGTATATTCTATTTAGATTAAAAGATGAATGAATCTAAAGGGAAAAACAGTAGTAAATTAAAAAGCACACAGAGAGAGAGAGGAACTTATATCAGTCATAGTAGATCCTGCTAGATTAAGTGATGTGAATGAAACTGAATTATGAACTATTTACAAAATTCTTGTTTTTTTCTTGCCAGTTTCGGAATCCTTGTACTCTCTTTTGTGGCTGTAAATTTTGTTTTCTTTTACCCAAATCAACTTTCCCCACCCCTGTGAAAACCACATTGAGACCCCATTCAGATGATTTATTTTCTTAGACCAAAAAAAATGCTTTCAGTTTCATCCAACCAGCTCGCCGGCTGCCATAGCATCCTGGTCCCCCGGTGGGGTCCATGATAAACAGCCCTTGTGGGATTAGTGTTCCCACTTCATGCCTCTTCCTTTTCCAGACTCCTCAGTAATTTTGATTCTTTTCTTTGATCCCAAGAGGGCACTAGTTACACATTATCTTGGCTGGTGGCTTTTTCTGTTTGCCCCTCCAGCCAGGCTTCATGGACCCAGAGTGGAGAATCATGACTGTAGTAACAGGAGCCTCTATGAATACTAACTTTTCAATAACTGGATAACATTTACTGAACGTCATTTTTATAGTAGCTCACTGAATTTTTACCAAAACTCCGTGAGAAATATTGTATTATCATTCTTACTCTATGGATGAAAGAAAAGAGGCTAAGAGAGGTAAAATTACTTGTCCCAAGCAATGGTTAATAAAAGACAGAGCCAGGATTTTACCTGAGGTAGTCTGATTAAAGATAGTATTTTTAACACTGCAGTGTTTTTCTTATAGTAGTACAGGGAAGATAATAATGGCAAAAATAATAAAACAAAAACATAATTTTTACTTATAAAAAGCAAAACCATTTACTTGCATGGATTTTTGTCTTCTTATCATTATCTAAGGAATGTGATTTATCACCATCTTACAGGGAAATCAAAGGAAACCATCAGAGATGATGTGAAGTGTATATCTTCTAAGGGCAAATTTAGAGAGAATGACATTGTATCCTTGAAAATTATTTTAGAGATGCCTGAATATGCCTAAACTGCTCTTTCAGTGAGCAAAACTTCCTTTAGGATCTGTTCAGCTTGGAAGAAAAGTAGGAGAACCGTGCTGCTGTTATGTAAAAATGTCCTATGCCCACTTGTATTGTACCAGGAAGGATTTTTTCCCCCTGGGACTATATCGAGATTGTTTAGCTACTCCTATTCTCTGTATCACCCAGCAGGCCTTTCTGGGTTTCACCAAGTTGGAAAGCTCTGATTGTTCTCTCTGTTAGAAAAAAAGACAGATGGGTCATGAGGCTATGTTTGACTACTTTCTTGGCAAGGAACTTCTGTGGATTACTTAAAGGTTTCTTGCTGGATTCTCCCTTCTGTAGTTCCTTTAACAAGAATGGATGTATATCTTTGTTTGTTTGGAGATGAATTTGTTACCCAGGCTGAAGTATAGTGGTGTGATATCGGCTGACTGCAACCTCCGCCTCCCAGGTTCAAGCAATTCTCCTGCCTCGGCCTCCTGAGTAGCTGGGATTACAGGCATGCACCATCACACCCGGCTAATTTTTGTGTTTTTGGTAGAGACAGGGTTTCACCATGTTGGCCAGGCTGGTCTTGAACTCTTGACCTCAAGTGAAAAACGGATGTGTATCTATTGGTTACTTGCAACTGCTTCCATAGTCCCAGGGGTCTCTCCTAGGCCTTGTACTTGTAGGTCCACCTGCTCCCTAAGTGACCTATTAGAGCAGACTTGATGTCCTCAGTCAGACTGTCTCATTCATGGGACATATTTGGTGTGTGAGAAACATGTATGCATATCTTGTTCTAATACCTTTTGGCAAAAAGGATGATCCAAATTTAATGGCACATCTCCATACAGTTAGTGAGTGCATTTCTTGTCCTTTAGATTTTTCGTAAGAGACATATTAAGCTCCCCTATTTCCTGGATGCCCTCCTCACAGCTCTTCTTTCACTATGGATATTGTCTTCATGGTATCTTCTCTTCATAGTAGACCAAGTCTTTGAAGACAGAGTAGATTGGTGGTTCCCCATGCCTGATGGGTTGGGTGAAGAGGGGAAATGACTGCTGTTGGACCCAGGTTTCTTTTTCAGATAATGAAAATATTCTAAAGTCGACTGCGGAGATCCTGGCATAACTCTGTGAACACACTGAAAACCATTAACTTGTACACTTCAGAAGGATGGATTGTATGATATCTGAAATATATCTCAAGATAGCCTATATATATTTAAAAAAACAATAAAGAAGAAGGAGACCCCACAATTACAGGTTTATATACCTCGTTCTAATCTTTTAATTGAATTCTGGATTGGCCACTGTTGGTTATTTCCATATGCATATCTCACTTAGAACCCCAAATTAAATTCTTCCATCAAAATTCGTATTCTTAAACTGATATTATCGACATTCTAATCCCTGAAGACTAGAAGGTTTTTGAAGAAAATTTGACTTCATCCTCCAAACTTCCAAATAGAAAAAGCTGGTTACCAAAAAAGAAAACAAGTCATAAGAAATTTCTTTGGTGCTTATGGCAGTGTTGGGAAATTTAAGCAAAATGGAAAATCCATGGTGATGGTAATTTGTATCAGAGTCTCCTTTCAGGGTTATTTATACTTCACCTAAGATATAACTTTCCTTTTTCTCTGAAGTAGATATATCAATATTTACTAGTGTTTGTAAGGCAAAGTTCTTGAATCAGAGCACCCAGTTTCAAATCCTGCCTCTACTATTCACAGTCTTAACCTCGGTGATGATATTGTGTGTTAACTTGACTGGGTCACAGAGTGCCAAGATATTTAGTTAGACTTATTCTGGGTGTTTCAATGATGGTGTTTCTGGAGGACATTAGCATTTAAATGAGTAGACCGAGTCAAAGAGATTGCTCTCCAAGATTTGGTGGGCCTCAACCAATCAGCTGAAGAATTGAATAAAACAAACAAAGAAAAACTGACCAAAGTGAAAAATTACTTTGTCTGTCTGACTTTGGACTGATACACCAGCTTTTTTCTTGTCTTCAGACTCAAATGCAAGCATTGGCTTTGCTAGGTAGTGGCTTATGGTCCTTAAGTCTTTCTCCCTGCCCCTACCTTTATTGAGTTACAATTGGCAAATAAAAATTGTATATATTCAAGGTGTACAATGCAATGTTTTGATGTACATATATATTGTGAAATGATTACCACAGTCAAGCCATTCATATTTTCATCACTTCACGTACACTCATTACTATGCTCCTGTGGTTCTCAGCCCTTTGGACTCAGTCTAGAATTAAACCATAAGATGTCCTATGTCTCCAGGTTGTGGAATCACACTACAGATAATGGGGTGCACCATCCTCCATAATCACATGAGCCAATTCCTTATAAAAATGTATTTTTGTCTAGATTACATATAATTATATGTAATTATATATTTTACATATTATTATATATACATATATTACATATTATTATATTTTATTACATATTACATTATATGTAATTATATATTATATGGAATTATAATGTAATTATATTACATATAGACAAAATATATTTATATAAGCATATATTTGTATAGGCAAAAATATATATATTTGGTTATTTTCCTCTGAGAAACTCTGACTAATACAATCTCTATTTTAGTTAGAACACTTTGGATTATATACAAAAGCAACCCTCAGTCAAACGGGCTTAAACTTCATTACACAACAAGGACAGGCCACACAACTTCCAGGACTGGTTCATTCACTGGTTAACAAATGTTATCAAGAAAGTAGAATTTATTTCATCTCTCAAATCTACCATGCTCATAGTCAGTTTCATCTTCAAACCAGCTCATACTGCAAGTAATCCTGTTATTACCCAAAAACAATCATATTCAGGGGAAGAAGCTAAAATTTTTTTTCAGTGTCTGTTGATATTAATGAGTACATTTTATTTCCAGAAGCTTATTAGACAATTTCTTTTCATGATTGAAGAATTAGGGAATTGGATCTTGTACAATTATTGGTATCAATTCTATTAAAATAAATTGGTATTGGATGAGATCCTAAGAATAGGAACTCACACAGGATGGTTGGATAAGTGAAAAAAATTGTGACTCCTTTAGGAAGAAATGAGTAGGTAGTTGCAATAAACAAATCCACTACATCCTATAGTTCTTAGTTTCCCTGTTTATAAAATGGGCAGAGATATAGTGTTCACCACATAAGGTTGTCTTGAGTGTTGAATTTGATTATGAAATTAATAAAAGGGCTTATCCCCATAACTGATGCATAATACCTACTTATAAGTGTTGGTTACCATTCGTTGAAAGACAGGTATTTTATTTTCCATTATGTACTCAACTAATAATCTGTAAGGAAGGAAAAGATGGTCAGAGAAGAAGAGGGAAAGAGGAAGAAGGTTTCTACCTTTCCTTTACACTTACTTATCTATTGTTACCAATCCTGAGATTAAATATTAACTGATAGTGTTATAGAAATTAAAATATAGCTATTTTTACTGAGCAGGACAGATTATTTCTCAGGATCAGGTTTTCCAAAACAGACATTTTAATATTTTCCTATTTTTGAATAATTTTGGGTCCATTGAATGTGCTTTTAAATACTCAAAGTAATTATTTGCTTGTGACAAGCAAATGCCTGTGACATGCTCACTTTCCTCTATTTTGAAGTACATAGGTAAATGTTCTTGTTTATTTCAACCGTAATTAAAGACATTTGAGGTAAAGTGTAGAAAATACTTTTTAAGTTTAAAGTAGGACATAAGAAATAAATTTTAAAAATTGATTGAATTTATATATGATACTTTTTAAATCTTAGAACCTAACATTAAATTTAGTCAAATTACATAGAGGAATATGGAGTTCATATATATTTGTAACCGTTATCTACTACTATGCTTTGAGTGAAATGAAAGTGATTCTTAGATATTATGCATTTTGATCATTTAAACCTTTATTTTAAAATCTTGAATGACTTAGAAACTGGTTTATATTAAAAGCCATATGCAAATTTTTAGCAGCAATAACAAAATAAATAAATGCTCAGAATTATATGTTATCTACTTCTTCCAGTAGATAAACTTTTAAAAATGTCTGGCTGTAGTTTTTATTTTTAATGAGTTCATCTTTAAATTACTAAAAGACTTTCATAAACCACAGTGTTGAGACAATAATCATCAATGAATTCTAAAACTATTAGGTGAATGTGGGAGAACAGATCATTCATCTCAAAGTATCTCCAGAGATTATTTGCATCTTAGCACATACAGTAAGATGTACACAACATTAAATGCAGAATTTTTGTGGGAAAAAAAGAAAACATTTTGCCTGAGCATAATCATAAAGAGACAATAAGAAAATATCTAGAATATGTGACATTCTATAAAACTGTTGGTTGGAATCTATAAATTACTGTTATGAAAAATAAGCCAAAAGGGAAAGATACCTCTTCTAGCTTGAAATAGACTAAAAATGAATAATTAAATGTATTGTGTGAGCTTTACTAGATACCAGATTATAGAAAACCACCACCAACAACAAGAAACAATACAAAATTTAAAACTCAACAGATATATATGACATTTAAGAACAATTGTAAAATTTAACTATAAACCTTATATTAAATAATTTTATTGTTTTTATTTTCTTAATTATGATAATGCTTTTATGGTTATTTTTAAAAAGTCCATAAGAAATGCACACTGAACTATTTAAGAATGAAGTTTCAAAATGTCTGCAATTTATTTTTAGTAGCTTCACATTGCTTTAATACACACAAAGAGACACAGATAAATGCAGCAAAATACTAAATATTGAATAATTTAGGGAGAGGGTATAAAGGGGTTCATTCACACTAATATTTAAATTATTTTTTAGATTTGAACATTTCTAGAACCAAAACTTGGAAATAAAATCAGTTGTTAATTAAAATCTGAATAGTACTTGTTCTGAGATTTTATATTTTTGATTCTTATGATTGTAGTAATCCTAGACAGATATAAATATATTATACTAGAAAAGTGTCAGTAATAATCCTAGAAAAGCAATCTCAGGAAAGTAAAAGTATAAATATAGTGACAATAAAGAAACACATTTAAATGCTCTATGTTTAGATGCAGTGTTTATGTGCAAGTGTATTGTAATGAGTTTGTAATATATGTAATATTTTACATAATTTTTTCTCTTAAGATGACTAAAGCATTTAAGACAATTTGATATATTAAATTTGCGATTTTAAGAGGGGTTTTAAGGAAAAGCTATGAATATTTAAATATCTTAGAACATTTTGATTCTGTTTTTAGTAGTTAAATATAATGTGTATAGATATTTAGAGAAATATTAATTCAGCCTGAACAACATGGTGAAATCTCGGCTCTACAAAAAAATACAGAAGTTAGCCAGGTGTGGTGGCATATGCCTGTAATTCCAGGCTGAGGTGGGAGGATCACTTAAGCCTGGGAGGTTGAGGCTACAGGGACCCATGTTTGCACAACTGTAGCCTGGGTGACAAAGTGAGACCATGTCTAAAAAAAAAAGAAAAAAAAAACAGAGAAATACTGGTTGAAGTTGAAAGAAGGCATAATAACTGTATTATGGGCTTATAAGTTTGATAAATTGCACATTAAGCAATAGCAAAGGAACACATAGAAAGTAAGGACAGTATCACAAATCTAATCAATATATAAATCAAGATACAGTGAACATATCAATAGCATATAACTTGGTTCTTAATGTTCTAGTTTTATTTCTTTAAAAAGCTTGCTGCAATTTTGCATTGATATATTTTGGGGAAACTGACATTTATTCAGTACACGTTCCAAAGCAAGAGCATTTTAGTTATCCCTCAGTATTTGAGGGGGATTGGTTCTCTGACCCCCGACAGATGCTCAAGTTCCTTGTATAAAATGGCACAGAACTTGCATCTAACTTCTGCAATCCTTCGGTATACTTTAAATCATCTCTAGATTACTCTGTATTGTATACCTAATACAATGTGAATAATGTGTTAATAGTTGTTATACTGTATTGTTTTCTATTTGTATTACTTATATGGGTTGTATTTTTTTTGTTGTTGAATACTTTTGAGCCATGATTGACTGAATCTGTGAATGTAGAACTCATAGATCTAGAGGGCAGATTGTATTTAATTTACCATTTTATTAAGTTATCCTTAATAGCATTTAATGGAATCTTCTGTAATTTTTCTCAGAGGAAGTGTAAATTAGTGTTTTCTGGGAAGAAGTCTCATGCACTTTTGTTAGATTTATTTCTAAACATTTGGTGAATGCTGGTACCTTTTAAATAGTATAATTTTTATATTTTGTTTAAAATTTAATTTGCTACTACATATAAATATAGCTGAGTTGTACATAATTCTTTTTTGTTTCCAGTAACATTTAAGGAAGAAAATAACAAACACACAAACACACAAACCAAACTTCTATGACTTACCAATTTTGTCTAGGATTTTTGCATCTGTTTTTATAATAAATATTGTTATGTAATTTTACTTTTTATTATTTTCAGGAATTAGGATAAAGATCTTACTGGTGTCATGAAAAATATTGCTTAAGAATTACCTATGATTTTTTAATTTTTTCCTTAAATGTTTGGTAGAATTCACAAGTAAATTCATCTTACTCTGAGGATCTCTTTGTGGAAAGGTTTCTAACCAGAATCAATTTTTAAAATAGATATAGTATTCAAATAATCTATTTATTTAGTACAGTACATTTTTTGTAGAGTTTATTGACTGAAAGTTTGTCAATTAATTGATATTAAAATGTTTCAAATATCTGATTTTAAGGTGTATAATTTCATTTGTTGTGTCTTTCTTTTCATTTCTGATTTTGGTTGTTTGATTTCTTCTCTCCCTCTATATTTATTCCCGTGATTGATCTTAGTAATAAATGTAATATATTTTTACAGATAACTACTCTTTATATTCTTGTGTTTCTATATTTAATTAATATTTGCTTTATGCTTGTTTATTGTGTACTTCCTTTCTGTCTTTGAGTTTAATTTGCAGCTTTTCTTTTTCTAAGTTATTGGAATAGATGCTAGAAACCTTTTCTCTTCCATATCTTACTTCCTATGCATTTAGGTGTATACATTTTATTTTAATCATGGTTTTAGGTATATCCCATAGTATTTGATATGTCTGATTTTTATTATGATTCAGTTTAAAATACCTTCTTTTATTTTAGTTTCTTCTCTGGAGCAAGATTATTTAGAAGTTTATTATTTCATGTCTAAAATTTGTAGATTTCCTGGTTATCTTCTGCTTATGGACCCAGTGTATGGTCAATTTTGGTAAATGTTGTTTGTGAGTTTGTAAGAGAGTTGAATTCTTTTGTGAGTTGAATATAGTATTATATACATGTCAATAAAGACAAGTTAGTTGATTGTCAGATCTATATCCTTATTGATATTTGTGTCTACATGTTTTAACTGCTATTGAGCAATGCATGTTACATTTTTTTTCATTACAATTACAGAAGTATTATGGATTTGCCTGGTCCTGTTTCTGGTTCTGTCAATGTTTTCTTTATAAATTTCAAGCTTATGTCATTAGCTTTTTATATACTTCTGGTTGTTTGAATTATTCCTCATCATAATATAGAAATTTTTTCTCTCATAATTCTCTTTCCTTAAAATTGACTTTTCCTCATATTAATGGAGTATACATGTTTTTATTGGTGAGTATTTCCTTAGGATTTTACTATGTATTCTTTTAACTTTTCTTTAATCTTCTTTATAATTAAGGTGGGTCTCTTATAAGCAGTTTATATATATTTTAATCTGGTTTGATAATCTATGTATTACAATTGAAAAAAATTAATCTGTTTATATTTATTGTAATTACTAACAATTTGAGTTTTAATCTTATTTTTTATTTCTTATTCGTCCCACCTATATACTTTTTCACTGTATTTTTTGCTTTTTTTGCATTAATTAAATATTCAATTATTTCATTATTCCTTTCTGCATTAGATGCAGAAGGGAAATAACTTCCCTTCTTAGTTATTCTTTTCTGGGTAGGCATGCCAAACTCTTATCTGCTATGAATGTAGTTTCTCATGTCTTAAAGCGACATACTTCTCAGAAGTGCTCTCTGCCAATTGGGATCTACATGACTCAAAATGCCTGGGATATTAGCTAACCCTAGGTCAACAGCATCCAGTCACTGGCTGAAATGGCAGCATACAAAAACCTAGTCCCTTAGCTTAAAGTTGGGATAACACTGTCATTATTATGCTCAAGAATACTGGGTGGGATCACCTTGAAGCTAAGGTACTCCTGAAACTACACACCTTTGCTTTGTTTTCTCTCCTGTACTTTCCTACATTCTTCATTCCTCACAGGTTTATTTGCATTTACTTCCTCAATAGTCACTTCCACTGAATTCCCAACTCAGGTGCAACTTCTAGAGATGCCAACTTAAGACAATCTCTGAGGCTACATATTATTGAATCTTACTTTTTTCTCACCAGTTATCCAGGAGTTTACAATATTCATTCTCAACTATTAGATAAATTAATAATTTTAGATATTTTCAACATATTTAAAAATAATTTGATTTAATAAGTTAATTATTTTACAAGGCAGTGCACAGTGCATATGACTTAGAGGATTTTAACTTCATTGACCCTTCTTATACTTTTGGTCTTATTTTTTTCACATATCCTAATCATAACTAATTTTAAAATTCAGATACATGTCCTTCTTGACATCATTTTTGATAGTTGTTCTAGTAGCTATTGAAAGATGCATACTAAAGTCTTTTGCAATAAATTCCTTCCAAAGGAATTTCACTCAGACTCTGCTTCTATAAAATTTGACCTAAGACACAATTTTTTTTAACATATCTGTAAAGTATTCTCATTTTTTATGCAGTCAGTGTTCATTTAGGTTTACTTTCTTATTTCATCTTTCTAATAGGAACACAGGTTCTCAGACATTTGGTTAGAACTCAAGAGGTAAGATACACTAATACAACCATCTGATTGATCAGCATCATGTAGCTGCTATTTTGTTTTCATGGAAGAAACTTTCCATGCTCGTTCCAAGGCACAGTCAAGTGTCCACTAAGAAATAGGATAATGTTTATTCTGTTTTGTTCTGGCTCTGGCATTCCCTGTTCATTCCTTCTGACAGCTACTTCCCATTGGTAGCAGCAGCTTTCAATTGGATATTGAGGTAAACTGAGAATTTTTATTTTTCTTGAACAACTAGTTGTGGATATGGGAATAAATGGAGCGGTTAGAGGCATGTTTTCATGGAAATTTATTTTGCACATTCACAAGTATTTTTGTGCATTGAAAATTTATAAATTTTTTTCTTAGAAGAATTAGTGTTCTTTTTTGCAACAGTAGCATTTTGTTTTGAAGATTTATAAGCATCTACCCAGAGGCCATTAGGATAACCTACATCTTTCACAATTTACCATAGTTGAAGAGGGCAACAATAATCTACCAACCCAAGAAATACGGTTGACACGTCTTGGCCTCATGGAAATTGGCTGAGCCTATTTTGTTAAGGTCATGGTACTTTGCAGCTTACATTTCATCAGCTTACTCCTCTAAACATACAACACTGCAGAAAAGGGAAAATAAGTGCCTATCTCACAGATTTCTGTTCTATGTCTTGTTACAAAGAGGTCACTACAAGTAGGAGCCTAAACTCAGATTCATAAAAAACATACTGTTTTCATGAAACCAAGTAAATCTGAACATTTTTGAAAGCTATGTAAGTCAGTATTAATTGTTCATAAGGTATGAATTGTCAAATATGAATATTGTATAAAACTAGTTTTAAAACACTGAGAGTCAGTATGAACTGGCTTTTCATAGGAACATAGAAAATAAACAAATTTAAATGTTTTTGAAATAAACACTTTGGTAATTTTAAATATATGAAGTAGAGGGAATGAATGAGGCTAGAAATCTTATGAAAATGAATCATTTATATATTAACTAATAATGGCATCTATCTCAGGTGCTGAGAGAGTTAATAATCATTAATGTGCATGTGATATACTTTGAAATTCTTTTGCTGGTTTTCCAATTGTTTTGCTTCAGATCCTGATGATATGTAATTTTGATTAAAAAGAAGAAATAATCAGGTTGCTCTCTATGCCAAGTTTGTTCTTATCTGGTTGCTATGACAATCCCCTTTGACAGTTATTTTTTTTCTCTTTTGTGGGTTTATCTCCTTTTGATGTTATAAAAAGAGTTTTTCTAGGTAAGGAGTTTGATTTCTTTATGCTTAAAGGATTTTTAAGAAATGAAAAAAAGAGCTTTTAGTTAAATTCTCCACACTCCAGGATGTCACGTCTTATTTAAAATTTAAAATGAAAAAGTTGTTCTCTTGTAAAAATAAATAAATAAATAAATAAAAAGAATGAAAGAAACAGTCTTTGGAAAAATCTAAAATTTTATTTCTCCCATATTGTATGGACTAATTGCATTCTCTGCAATTGTTCTACTCACATAAAGCTTTATTTTTTCCATTTGATTTTTGTGGTATTATTTTAAACAATGAAATACTTCTTTGGAGCTCTAATTCATCAGGAAAGCTGGATTTTAGAGAAAGTAATACTAGACTATGTGTTAGAAACCTAAATTCTTGTCCAGATTTTGTCACTACAAATTGATTTGACCTTGAAAAAATCACCTAACCCACTGTGAGCTGCGACCTTTTTCTTTTTAACAAGTAGCTGTGAAACCGTATGGTTCTTTCTGATTTTAAAACAATGTAACTGTCTGGAATCCCTTTTTTATTGAAATATTGAAGTTATCTTCCTACAGCATTTAAAAAAATTTTTCTTTGGGTCTTGTATGAAATTGTAATAAATGAGGTCAATAAATATTTGTTTTCTTTTATATACTAAGCATATGGCCCACATTCTTCTTGGTAAAGCTGCATAATTTTTTTAGAGAACCACAATACACAGAAACATTATTCATGTGGAAAACAGAGGTAACTTTTGTTGATTTATTTAAAGCAGAAGATACTAATAATTCGATGGCAGCATAATGAGCTGATTCCATTCAGATGTTTCCAAATGAACTTCCTAGGTGATTTGCTAAGTAGTAGTCTCTAGTTTAATGTTCTCAAACCTTAGCAGGCATCAGTATTACCTGTAGGACTTGTTAAAGTACCCTTATTCTTTCAAATGGTTTCCGATTCAGTTTGTCTGGATATGGTGGAATAATTAGTATTTCAAATAAGTTCCTAGGAAATACCTGGGCTGCCGGATATTGTTCTGCCACCACTGTTCGATAACCACTAGGCTGTTTGATCTATAGAGTTTTTTTTAAAGTTTGAGGCATTTCCTAAACTGTAGCTAGCTATGGAGGTATGAATATATGTTTTAGGTGGCCATATGTTGTGTTGCTCACATCTTTGTGGATTATATAACACTTCTTGTTGAATGAAAAATTGGTTGTCATTCTAGTGTCTGTTTTGTGGAAGAAAAATGACTTAGTGTTGAATTTTTAAGGCCATATGGTATGAGGAAAAAATAAGTTCTTATCTAGGTGTACACATCCTACAATTATGAAAATACAGGAGGGTCATATCTAGAACTCAATTATTATGTATTTATTAAAAAACAAATTCACTAGAAACATTTTTATATAATATATTGTATAAATGTATTTGAATACTAATTATAATTTTTGTGGGATATTTACCATATGTAGATAAATGATTTATTGTTACTTTAAATAATGTTGGTCTCTTGTGAAGAAAAAGTGTCTCTGTAGTTGGCTTACAGACAGTTATATTTTAGGACTTTAGTTCCTACATACACAATTTAGATAGGTATATAGACATTTCCGTATATCTTGGTATTTCACACTAGGTACCCTCATCATTTGTATTTCTCTTTTCATTCATATATTGGTACTTTTGTAGTCACCTGAAAAGACAAGTCTTTTTTTTTTTTTTTTTTTGCTATTTTTAGTGATTCAGAAACACTAATCAAAACAGGAAGGAATATTACATTTAGTTTAGTAAAACCTTTACAAAATGCACAATAAAAAGTGAGCTCAAAGGAAACATAAGTATCACCTAAATTGTGAGGCCTAGCTTGAATTAAAATTCAGCTATTCTGATATCCAGGACAATCTTTTTGCCACTACTTTGTAATGTTTTTTGGACTTTTATGGTCATAGATGATATAACCATAGATGATATAAACATAGATGATATGTTTTCTTTTCTTTCTTCCAGATCACTGGAGAGTTCATAACCACCAAAACAGAGATCAGCTATTCCCTATCACATGGCTTATGTGTATACTGTGAAGGTCTAGATCAGATTTAAATGTTATGCAAGTGTATCTGCACATGTTCATAACTATGTATGACCTAGGGACCTTACATTTGTATCCATCTCCATTCATGAGTAACTTAATATGTCTCTAATTAACATCACATTTCACAAATAGAGTGCTCTCTCATATTTCTGCTGCAGTAAATTTATGAATAGCAACCCCGATTTGATTATCCTCTGTGATAGATTACACAAATTGGGACAAGTTCTTCTGCTCTGCAGTCTCTGCCAATGTAACCTTTGGCTTTTCCCATCAAGGGGTATAACGTATTGCCCACCTTTTAAATCATTGCTGGCCTTGTGACTTGCATTGGCTTACAGAATATAGCAGACACGACACTGTACAAGGGAAAGACTTTGCACAGCCACCAGGGGAACAGGCCGAGAATAGTCTACTGGAGGACAGGAGGAGATTCAACGCACTCCAGCTGACAGCTAACCTGCCCCTCTGCAAAACTTCAGCTAACCACAGACACATGGGTGGGTCCCACAAAAGCCAACTAAAACCACCCAGCGGAGCCCAATCTAAATTGCCAACTTAAAAAGTCATGAGCTAAACAAATGATTATTGTTTTAGGCTTCTAAGTTGTGGGATGATTTGTTATGAAGCAATGGATTACTGATGGATAAATTTTCTGAAATAAATTCACAATTGTCTCTCCACATCTACCCTTTCCTTTGTTTTAGCAATCTGACTTGCTGAGTTTTGATGAGGTACATGGTAGTGACAATATGCTTTTCAGCTGCTCTTATCACTATTTGTGCTTATGTAACCTGGCCAATGGATTGTAAGAACTAAAGTGAAAAATTTCCAGGTGCTTGTCTTCCATTTCCTCTCCCTACCTGACTAATGGCTATGGCACAGACATGGAGAAGATCTTTTTCTTTTCTTTTTTAGATGGAGTCTCACTCTGTCACCCAGGCTGGAATGCAGTTGTCTGATTTTGGCTCACTGCAATCTCTGCCTCCTGGGTTCAAGTGATTCTCCTGCCCCAGCCTCTCGAGTAGCTGGAACTACAGGCATATGTCATCACGCCCAGCTAATTTTTGTATTTTTAGTAGAGACGGGGTTTCACCATGTTGGCCAGGCTGGTCTCGAACTCCTGACTCAAGTGATCTGCCTGCCTTGGCCTCCCAAAGTGCTGGGATTATAGATGTGAGCCACCAGGCGCAGCCTAGAAGATCATTCTTTTCATAGTATGAGTGAAGGTAAGGCTCTAGGCACAATAAGAAAGAAGGAGTCTGGATTCCTGAGGGACTCAGAGAGCAGATCCACTGTCACTTCATGGACCAACTCAGACTTTTAGGCAAGAGAAAATCTTTCTTAGTTTTTATCCATCCCATACTTATTGCTATATTTTTCTTTGTTAAAGCAAAATAGTTTTTTATTGATAAACACTCAAACTTTATTAATCTTAGAATGAAAAATCGTATGACTAAAAGTGATAAAATTTATTGAGATATGTATTTTAAGTACTTTATACTACTCTACAGCCCCCAGTAGAGCAGAATTCTATGAAAATAGTTTAACAGTCACAATTTATCATTAAATATGCTATAGGCACTGTGCTAAGCACTTAAATTAAGTGAGATTATATATTTCCAAACAAATTTATAAGAATCTGATGCATAAATTAAGGCTTATACCAGATAAGTAACTTACTGGATTTACATATGATTAAAAAGTAGAATAATTATTTGAACCCAGATGTTTTTGGCTATAAAACTATAAAGTAGATGGTAAGTGAGGTTCAAACTGCCAAACTTTCTTTGCTACAGATATTTAAACTGTGAAGCTCAAGAATGACATTTTAGGCTGGGTGATAGCTAAGGGAATTTTTTTGGAGATAACAATGAATGAAATTGTTATTTTTGTATATTTTATTTCCGTATTTGCTTTGTAAACCTTTACTTTCCCTTCATTTTTCCAAGTAATTATCCCAATTCTCCATTTCCCTATACAGTGCCTGTTTAATAAAGCCTATTTTTTTCACCACAGGTATTTTCTACCATCTTAATAAGCAGCTTGACATCGTTGTTCCAAGAATGTAACAATGAGAGCAAAACAGTTGGATATACCATTGTTGATTATGCTTAATTAATTGATACAAAAATGTAAGTATTGCTAGAGATTAAAACTGAGTAGTACTGGATCTTGAATAAGTTGGACACATCACAATCAGAGCTAATTCGTAACGTTCTCATCAATTGTATTGCAATTGCATGACAACTTCTCAAGAGCCACTGCATTCTGAGATGGAGGTCTGAGCCTGGTATTATTATGGGTGTAAGAGTGTATATGTGTTGAGAAAAAATAAAAACAAAAAGGTCATCTGTTCTCCAGCCCTTTTCTCTTACCTGGTATTTCCTTCCTTTCTCCTCCCTCACCCCAAATTAAAAAAAAAAAAAGTGTATATGTGTATGTAAATGTATATGGGTGTGTGTGTGTGTGTGTGTGTGTCTCCAAACACACCCATTTTTCTACTCTGATTGTCAATATAAAAATCAAACCATAAACATCTATTTTTTTTTTTTTTGTCTATTAAGTATTACAATGGAATTGCACAATCTGGCGCAATTAACTATTCTGTTCAGGGCCTTCCTATTGTGGCAGGTCAGGTTTCTGGAACATTTTCAGAGCTGGGACAGAAGGCTTTAACAACACCTGCTGGTGCCGTGAACAAAAGCTTATTGCGTTTATACAGTGTTTTTCATCACAGGGTATCAGTTAGCCTCCAAGGGGAATACAGAGCTCCTATTCACGGCCCAAGAGAATGCTTTTCTTTTCAAAGCCCAGCATGTGACTCACCTATATTCAATATCATATGGACCACCCTCCTCTTCAATCCTAGAAGTGCCAGAAAAGGTGATTTTCTATGTGACATCTCCAAATTCCCTTTACCCATTTTGTAAGTGTGAGAGATAGGTCTATAGAATCACATCTGGAAGGGATTGTCAAGTGTTCAATGCAACTGAGTCCAAAAATTAGTTTCATTTAGAAGGATATTAGACAGTTCTTATTCAGTTAAGATAAGGACAAGCAGTGATGCAAGCCAAATGGAGCTATTTAGGGAGAACATGTAGCTGTTTCTCTGGAGAAGCTATATTTTTAGCAGGACAGCCCTCAGAAATCATGATTATTATTTTGACAAAATAGCCTCATTTTCTTAAGGATCTACATGGATGACTGACTGACTGGCTTATTAATTGTGTGTGTGGGGGGAGGTCTGTGTGTGTGTGTATGTGTGTTTAGATTTCTGATCTCTCTAAGGGTTGTTCTTCCAGGCAGCTAGTGAGTCTGACTGTTCCTAATTCCTCGTCATCTCATTCATTTCCCTCACCTCAGAAATGTCCAAATCAATTCCATGTATCATGGTAGTGTTGTGTAAAATGCAACCCGACAGGAATATTTTAAATTGTGCAGAGCTGTACCATGGGAACTGGGGTGACTCGTGCAGGCTGCTGGCATTGTGGCATGCAGAGCCTGGCTTCTTGCGCTCCTGTTGAGAACACTGAGGACTTGGCCTTGCAGGTAGACTCCTGTTAGTTCCCGTCAGACCATTCCAATACAAACAAACAAACGAGCCCGGCAATGAGAAGAGAAACAACAGCACTGGCTGTTTGGTGTTGCTGGAGCACACACACGGCTGCTTAGGCTTTGTTCCACAGCACAGAGTAAATCTCAAGAAATTTCCTCATAAAAAACAAAGAACTAGCACAGGGGAGTCTTAAATAAGAGAAATAGCTTCTGAAAGGTGTCAGCATAAGTGGTTTTGAACAAAGGAAAATGAAACAATGTTCACCTTAAGAATCTGAATTACCTCTTGTTTTCCTAATTGAGTAAATGGAAATAGAAGGGAGACAAGAATGAGAAAGTAAGTACTTAAGTTTATAGAAAAGATAAAGTTCTGAGGCTATGAACATTGAGGGAAAGGAGAGTGAAAAGAGAAATTTTAATTTGGTGTTCACTAATCTGAAATTATGTCTATAAAATGCTACCATTTTCAGTAAATGATGCCAATTCTTTTTGTTTTATGAATAGTTCAGAGAAAATTAATTATTGAATGCATATATTTAATGCATATAAATGTCCATTATGCACAAGGTACTTCATTGCTGTGGTATGTATTACTAAGACCCTCCTGTAATTCGAACAGAACCTTGCAATTTGTATAACAATAGTTGTGGGCCTAATTCTATCATGAGTTACCATGAGCTTTGAATAAATTATCTAGAGAAAAGGATGGACAAAATTACCGTGGATGTTCTTTTCAGTTTTAGAGTTGGATAATTTCTGACAGTAAATGGTGGTATCACAGGGAATCCTGGTTCTATACTCTACCACACAGTGTCTGTATTCACTCTTCTTTTTGAAACATACCTATTCAGTCCCTTCTGATACTGTCACACCCAATAATATTATCTGTTTTTTATTCTCACCCTCTTCTTCTGAATGTCTTCCTAATGGATGTGAGATGAAAAGGATTGCAAAGTCAGTGCATGTACAATATTGAAACTAGGTAGAAAATAACAATGTGAATATTCCATCAGTGGCACCTCAGCGGTATCTTGTTTATACTCATTTATTTTAGAAATATATCTGCAAACCAGAATATTTTATAAACTGTGTATATTTGGGATACATATATGTTATATATTGTACACTTCATAGTACATATTTCTCAAGATAAGATACAATGGATGTTTATATAGTAGCTGATTGTTTATTTTGCATATTTATGACATGAATTGCTTGGATTAATGATGAAATTGAAATAACTCCAAAAGATTCAGTGATTGAGACAGAAGATCACATTCATCCAGGTCATCTCCCCTATGCTTTCTCGTTTTTTTCTTTCTATGTTATGCATTAAGAAATGGGGACCAGGCATGGTGACCCACACTTGTATTCCCAGCAGTTTGGGAGGCTGAGGTGGGTGGATCACCTGAGGTCAGGAGTTTGAGACCAGCCTGGCCAACATGGTAAAATCCAATCTCTATTAAAAATACAAAAATTAGCCGGGGGTGGTGGTAGATGCCTTTAGTCCCAGCTACCTGAGATGCTGAAGCAGAAGAATCACTTGAACCTGGGAGGCAGAGGTTGCAGTGAGCTAAGATCACACTACTGCAACTCCAGCTTGGTCAACAGAGTGGGACTCCATCTCAAAAAAAAAAAAAGAAAAAAAGAAAAAAAAGAAAGAAAAGAAAAGAAAAGAAAAAGAAATGAGATATATATCCAATAAGTTTATGCAAGAGAAATTCAACTCTATAAATATATTTTTATATATTGAAAAATATATAAATTATCAAGAACTATCAAACTTATGTCATCAGTGAGAATACTATGCCATCATTACTGTCCTTCATTAAGATAAAAATCTCCTGTTGTTATCACAAGATTCAGACTCCAAAAGATCACAGCCTCATCCCTCACAAACCCAGTGGATTGTTGTGCATTATTTCAAATTGTTCTTCAATTTTTTATACCAGTGTACTTTAAAAAACATATGATTATTTTTTGAACAATTTTTTGTAGTCATTATATTATTTAGATAATTTTGGATAGAGTCCTGAGTATATATTTATTCTTACCACTAATATTTATCTTTTACTTCAAAATCAGACCTTTGAATTTAAGTTCATAAATGATAAATTTTTTGTTACATTAAGTATAGGGCTTTATATGAAATAAAGATGATTCAAAACAAATGCTTATAAAGATTGCTGGTGAAATGCTATATCCTACATGAGAAACACAAAAGGATAGTGACCAACATTTTATTTTGTGCTTATCCTGCTTTAATAGAGAAGATTGTCATCACAGAAATTCTTCATCAAATTAAGGAAATATTGTTGGTTTAACAGCTTTAGAGAAGACTAGACATAAGTGCTAGGTGCTGTGTAAAGGGAATCATTAAGACATTTTCCTCCCCACAACCCTCACAGGTTGAACGCCCAAGATATTGATTTATTATTATATAAACCCTGGCACAGATAGTTCCCATATTAGTTACATAGACAGCAGTGAGAAACATCAGGTAAAAGATGACTAGATTAAATGCTACAGTACATTCTTCTCAGGGAAATAACAAGTGTTCATTAGAGGTAAATGGCTCAATGGCATTAGTGAAGAATTATTTCTTGATTTATTAGTTTACATTTGGTCTATCTCTGTTTTTCTTCTTTAAGCAAGTAACTGGGCAGAAAAGGCCTGAGATGGAAGAACACCACCACTACCACCACCAACAACAGACAGAGGAAAATACAATTGTAGACAGCAAGAAGAGAGAATTCTGGGAAACTGTGAAGAAGCTGATGGTCATCTTTTTCCCACATGTAGCAGAGATTCATGTTCAACTCTTGACAGTCCCCAGGTGAGATGGCAAGTCCTCAGATAGCTGGTGTCATTGGGTGTATGGTGCATTTGAAGGCAGAACTCGAGACATAGGAATTGCCAACATTATAACAAAAATTCCTGCATTAGGCGTAGAAGCAGCAGAATCAGCAGAAGAGTTCAAAGGAGATGAAGAGCCTTGTACTGATAACAGTGTAGACAGGTGAGTCCCCACTGAAGGGGTAGGATGGCTGCCAGTGTTTTTCACTATATGAGACTCAATAAGCTTTGTACTTGGGGAGAAAACTTTAGTAATGCCTACGATGGAATTTTATGCTAGCCTTTATTTTAAATACATATAAAGAATATAATAAACATAAACTAAAAGCTTGAATTTATAAACCAAGATTCACATCTGCTATCATGCCTGATATTGATCAAAAAACCAGTTAGTCTGGAGTTGATGAGTGTCTAGAAGAGTTTCATGAAGAAGATATGTCCTGAAATGAAATTAACATGCTCATGGAACTGCCTGACAATGTTGGTGTTCAAAATAGAGGCTAAATGCTCTTTTGGAAATATAAAATTTATGTTTCACAAACAATTGAAATTAAGATCATAATTAATAATCAAAAGTTTGATAATGCTATTATGCAGAGAGAAAAATTCATTTACTAATCTGCATTATATAGCCACAGTCTTAATGTACTTTGACAAAAATATTTATTATTTAGAAGAAAATCGTAATACAGATATAAGCTACTAAAATTTAAAAGAAACTTAAAATATATCTAATCCAACTCAAAACCAGTGCAGAAATCCTCTTAACAACATTCCTGATAGAGCATCTCTTTGAACAATATTCCAAATGAACAGCATAACTTTGAACATATCCCTATCAACGACATGGAACTTGGAAGTAAGACTAGCAAGTCATTGGAAGTGGATAGAAGATCTCAGCATTGCAACTATTTCATACAAAGAGAGGCTGACAGACAAGGAGAAATTGAATGACATCACTTGCAAATGTCAAATCATAGACATATTTTCCATTCTGGCAATCCTCTACCTCTGTATGATCTGTTTTGTTTGGGTCTTTATATTGCTTGATGAAATTTTGCTATATTTTATAACAATGTGCTCCAGCTTAAAGATTTTTCATTTAAAATTTTACTTTCTATAAGGTGCTGTTTTATTTCATAAATTTTAAAATTAGAAATTCCCAATAAAAATAATTCAGTGATGAATCATTTATGTTTGGCTTTCTCTATTTGCTCCATGCTTTCCTCTTTATTTATTTGGGCCATCCTATTAAGTGATTCAAAAATATATCAAAATAAGGCCATTACCTTTTATGTCACTTCTAGGTAATCTCAGACTTTGCTACCTACAATAGAAAATATCTTAACATATTTTTTTCTTACTTTTATTCTCCAGTGAAAGAAAATTATTTTCCAGTTACTATATGGTCATATAATTGGCTTACATACTCTGAAAATTGTGTGACTGATGCATTAGTATGTTGGGCTAAAGGTAAGGAGGCTACTCTTCTGGATTTTCATTGTTATATTGTTACATATATGGGAAGTGAGTCCTGCCTGACAAGTGAGATACTTTATTGGTCATCATACTGCCTGTGCAATCCATTGCATTTGATTAAGGCCAGCCATTCAGATTAAAGACTGGAACCAACAGGAGTTTTGAAAGGGGTCTTTTGGATTGGGTGGTGGGTCACAAAGGATACAGGGAAACCAAAGAATAGCTTGGAATGGTGAGAAAATACCTCTCACTCCCCACAGGTAGGCAGGCAGCCAGAAGGGAAGAAAGTCAAGAAAGGTGTCTGTGATGTTGTAACAGACTTTCAGGGCTAGAGGGTAACTGATGTTGGATCAGAGCTTTGAAAACAAAGTTGTGAGTTTTTAGCAATTTCTGGAATCGTTGTGAGTTTTTAGCAGTTTCTGGAATCAGCTGCTATTTGCTATTTGTTCATTGAATTCACAGGATTCCTTTCTATTAACTCCAGCATTAAAATAATTTCTTATAAATATCTGTAACAACCAACATAAATTCTTGACACTTCAGCATTTTAATATTTTCAAATTTTGATTTTCCTATTGTTGAGAACAGTTCTTTTTCAGACTTCAAAGCCTGTTTCTTGGTCTAGTACCATCTGTCCATCAAATAGAAAATATTAAGAGTAAAAGTTTATCTCCTGTAGTACCTGTCAAAAGGTTATATCCATGTGTCAGAAGATTGTAAACTGCTGTCAGTTTTCAGATTTCCAATGGCTTAAGGAATTCCTGATTATTGAATACAATCATTCAATGACATTTTAATAACATCGAGTAAAATGCAACATGTTAATATGCTTAGCATACTGCTTGCAACAAGTGATAATATTGTCAGCCATTTTATTATTATTTTATTAACCAAAAGAGAAAAAGACATGAAGAGAATATTCATGTAGTTAATCAGAAAGCAGTAACTCATTTTCATTTGCATATCAGGAAGTTTTGAGGATCATTGGAAAGTAATGACAAGGAATGCTCATTGCTGTTTGGGAGACAGTCATAGTGTAAATAAATTGACTAAATTTGCCATCATGGGTCCTAGGGACAAAAGTTAATACCATTGGTAGTTATGGGGACTTTGAAGTACATCCCAGGCTCCCTTGAGCCTGTTTGATCACTTACATTCTGTGGAATACCTCACGGGACTATTGGGAAAGAGGACTGAGGAACTGCAGGAGTTAGGGAAACATTACATGATTTAATTTGGTTGAAGATTATGCCTCAAATTTTAAAGTGCCCAATGATGAAAAATTAGCATCAGTGGAACTCATGTTAGGAGATCATTACATACCTTTATTTTTAGTTACTTTAGAGGGTAATCGAAATTAGAAATAAAGATTTGAGTTTGAATCCATAACATATAATAAATAATCTTGGACCTAAAAAAGTTTTCAGAAAAATATCAATAAATAATTATAAAAGTTCCTCTTAACACCTAAATTCAAAACAGCAATTACCTTTGAAAGCTAAAGAAGATGGTGTTTCGAGCCAAGGCCTGGAGAGATTTGTCAGTCCTAAAAGTAACCAAGCGAAACCCCTGAAGGCTGATGAGGCAGAAATACAGTTGCCAGAGAAAATATAGAATACCCAGTCAAATTTGAATTCCAGACAAGCAGCAGAATTTGTTTTAGTGTATGTCCTGTGTAATATAATTGGAGCATACTGACACTAAAAAAAATGCTTTTTCATTATGCCTCATGTGATATCTGGGACATTCTTATATACTAAAAAATTATTTGTCAATTATAGGAGTTCAAATTTAACTGAATCATCTATCTTTGTTGTTGTTGCTTTTGGTTAAATCTGGTTACTCTTGCAGAAGGAGATACTTAACGTTGTGTGGAATCACTGCACATCCCAAAATAATTCTTCTTTCTGTCATAAATTCAGCATATAGTAATGGTCTTTAAAACAGGCTCTGAAAAAAAGCCCTGTTGTTTTCTCAGGAGACAGCTAGGAGAACTGAATCTGGAAGGCTAGGCCTCCAATGCATGTTTTTTTTGCGGTTCACAATACAGACAAGGCCCCTTTACACGAAAGGTGCTGCCATCCACCCTGTTGATTTCTACACTTCACGGGCTTTTGTCCCTTTGCATACACCATTTTTCCCGTCTTAGATTTCCAGAAAAATTCACTTCTGCTTGTTTGAATTCTGCCTTTCTCTCAAGGCCACGCTTGCTCATTTATTCCTGTGGTAGAATGCACAAATAATTATCCCATAGATCAAAACACTTTTGAGAGTGAAAGCAGGTCACATTATTACACCAGGAGTACAGGGATAAATGGAAACTCTTCTATTCAAACTAGCATACGTGGTTACCCTCCCTGTGACACTTTCCCAATCTCTTCCACAGCACCATTGACTCTACCATTGGCAATCTCACTCCACCATGGACTTTTATAGCACTGAGTGTCTCTAGCAAGTATTTTGTCATTTGGCATAATTACTTTACCTTTATTATTATATACATCACCTTACAGCTTCTTCCGTGTGAATATTTGTCTTATTTCTCATTTCAAAACAGAGTGAAAATTTTAAAATCAGAGATTTTCTTACATTTTCTGTTACAGAATCTATCACAGAAAACCTCCTTTAAAAGAGGCACTCAATGAATATTTGTTGACTAAAATTTAAACTCCAGATCTACTGATGTCTTTTAATAGCTATAACAATATTCATTATTACACAGCTCTGGAGACATGATGGGTTTGATCAAATCACAGAACTTGTTATGGAAAAAACTGATATATATGATCATGTGCTATGACACTAAGAATCTGGATTTTCATTGTCAGCTTTTTCACGTAGCTTATAATACAGTATAAGAGTTTATATTGTTTCCATTTAAGCATGTTTAGGGCTACAATGAAGATGCATACATTTATTTTGTACATATTTTTATGGCTACTAGTAATGATAACTTGAATTTCAGAGTTGATAACTCTTAGTGTGGATACCATATTGAGGAAAGATATCCTCTTTTTATGTTTCTTTCTTTACTTTTAAATACTGAGTTTCTCTTAATGTATGCCTTTTTGGATTTGAGTATGCATCTATGTGTGTATATTCCTTTAGTCTCAGTAATAAATTTGAGAAAATGAATATAAAAGACTGATGAGATTTTTGTAATGTCCTCTTATATAGTTAGTATAATTGCCATGAATTTGGCCAGGTGTAGCTAAAAGATATTTCAGGCAAAGAACTAATAGAAAGCTTTTTACACAGTAATTTCCTGGGGAAGGTTCAACAAAATGAAAACTCATCAGAAGCCCTGCTGGGATTCCATCAGCAAGCATTTATTTGTAGTCACATGTACACCTGCTTACATAGTAATAATGCACTAGTGAGTTAAGTCACGATGCCAATGCAAATTAGCTTCATTTTGAATCTAACACTGGAATCTTGGAGATATTCTTGCCAGACAAACGAATTGCCACTAGATGGATAGAATAAACTGGAAAAAAGTCTATAGCGTTTGTCTGTTTCTCTTGTTACCTTAGCTTGTGGACTGTCTTTTTTAGAAAGCCTTTCCCTCTGTAGCTCCCATCATTTAGATGAAGAATTTGCAGCAATATGCCTTGCTCCGTTGGTGCAGCAATACTGAGCAATACAAGCATGCCATCTGCAATGTGATGTTTCAACCCAAGAGATCCTGTGCTGTTTAGTTCAAACTTAAAACCAATTCAGCAAATATTTGTAGAGGACCAACTATGTGGGAGGCATTGTACTAGGTGCTGGAGGTAGTGGCAAGGTGTAGAAGATAAGTAGGTTACGACCCCCTCCAAGAGATTTCTGATACAGTAATGGCGATAAGATGAACACACGACGATATGGCAAAGCGTAAAACTGGAAAAGCCACAGGAGAGTCACAAACGGTGCAGGGCAGAAGAAAAGCTGAACCCAAGTCTCTCTAACTGGCAAAGGATGAGTATAGGAGATAGCTCATCAAATTGCCTTAATGTCTGAAGGATTTAAATATAGTAAGGTGAGGGAGAGGGAAGAAGGCAGTACTTTAATATAATGGGCACAGCATGAGTAAAAGAAAGAAAGTGGGAAAGCAGAACGCCTGTTTGGGCAAATAGCCAGGAATTCAGCTTAGCTGGAGGGTAGTGTGTATTTTATGGTAGCAGCACAAGATGAGCCAGGGAAAGGAGAATTCATAGATATAATTATCAGATATCTTTTTTGTTTGTTTGTTTGTAGAAAGTGATTTATTTAAGAGAAAGAAACAGCTAACTCTCACACTGAGTGAGAGAATCCAGAAAGACGGAATCCAGGAGAGGAAAGCAGCTTCCACACTGAGTGGAAGGGAATAGAGAGAGATGGAATTTAGCAGGGGAAGACAGGCTCCCATGAGAGAGTGTGGAAGGGGACTCCAGAGGGGAAATCCAAGAGAGAGAAAGATGGCTTCCACAAGGGAGTGTTCGTGGAAGGGGATCCAAACATGGAGTCCCCAGACATCTTTTAAGAGAATAAAACATAAAGACACTGCTAGACTGAGAAGCTAGGCATTCATTCCATAGATAATGAGGTCTCCCTTATTGAGATTCCTCTGTGTATGAGTGAGTGTGTGTGTGTGTGTGTGTGTGTGTGTAATGTAATTACATGGATAGAGTGTTAAGAATGGGACTCAATATACAACTTTTTAAGAGTCCCTTTGTAATCCAGACTTTATATCTTCCTGCTGGAAATATTTCAGCTGTATTTGCCTAAAGAAATATAAAAGATATTCATACTAGTATTGTCTAAACTTGCTTAATATGTAAAATTAACTCCCCACTCTGTTATTTTACGTCTTCCTTGGATGATGTATTTAAGTTCTAGGGCCAACATACAGAAGTGCTACAAACTGGATGGCTCAAAATAGCATAAATGTATTATCTCTCCATTGTTGTGCCTGAAAGTCCCAAACAAAGGTGTGGGCAAGTTAGTTCCTTCTGAGGGCTCTGCCAGAGAATATGTTCCATGCTTCTCTCTTAGCCCCTGTTGATGGCCAGCAAACCTTGGCATTCCAAATTCCTTGGCCTGTAGACACATCACTTTAATCTCTGCCTCCATTGTCACATGGTGTTCTTCCTGTATTTCTGTCTAAATTTCTCTCTTCTTATAAGGACACACATTATATTGGATTAAGACCCACCCTAGTGATGTTCTCTTAACTTGATTAAACATACAAGGCATTATTTCCAAATAAGGTCCCATTTATAGGGACTGAGGGTGAAAACTTCAAAATATTTTTTTGGAGGGGCACAATTCAACCTATAACAGATGATTACTTTTTTTAATACACCAAATAATTGATAATTTTACAAATAAGCCTTGGTTTCTTCATTACATAATAGATATAATAATACTACCTTCATAAAATTGCTTTATAAGATTCAAAATGTTAGAAATTTAAAATCTTCTGAAAGAGCTAGCATAGGGCACAGTTACCTGTGTAATTAAGATACAATAAATATTAGTAGACTTTATTCAGACACTTATTTCCAGAGGAGCTTTAGAAAAGCTGTACAACTGCTGAAGTACCAGATCTCAATCAGCTTAAAACAAAGTCATAAGTATATGGACGTAGCCAAAAGAAGCACATGACTCCAAAAGGACATTTGGTGGTCCTAGAGCTTTCTTTTACCTTGGGGTATTCCATTAGAAAACCAAAATATAGAAAAATTGTGAAGTTGATTTCGCCCAATCCTGTTTGGCCACTCTGCAATAATAGTCTTAACTATATTTATACCATAAGGCAATATTGGATTTTGGCTAATTGCTGAATTACCTCAATCTGGTTACTTAAGTTTTTCCCCTCTCTCTCTATTTTTCTTTCAGTATTAGATGGTTAGGTTTTAATGGTCTGGATAATTACCTGAATTTTCTACCCTTTTTTTTTTTTTTTTTTTTTTTTGCCCTTTGGCACTAGCACATGCAAAGTTAAAATTAATGCAGGGACATCATCTGGCACATTTCCCAATCTCAAAAAAGTAAATTCCCAAACCTCAGTTGAAATATTTATATTTTAGCCTGAATTTCAAGATGATTGCCTCCTCATGTCTCCACTTAATTTGGTTTGTATAGATATAATCATGTGAACAAACGTGTGGATTGGAAGGCTTCTTGGTTGTTAGTGAGTTGGACATTCATAAGGGATTGTATATGGGAATTCTGGAATTTATAATCCTTTTCACTCTGCTATTAATTAAAAGTGCCCCAGAGACAGACTGGGAGTGACCCAGGGTTAAGGGGCTGGAGGTTAAGGCTTTGAGCTTTGAGTCTCCCGTTTAAATCTGATCTAAGCTGGTAATAAACAAAAGCTACTGCTATTTGATATCAGTTTTGTGACCCATGTGAAATGAATTAATAATCTCAAGCCTGTTCTGGTAGACAGGTGTTTTTACACAGTTGGAGTTGATAACCTCTGCAAAGGAGTCCAACAGCCTAAAAATAGATGGAAAGGAAAGGACTTCTTAAATGTTCTCTTATCCTGCTAAGATTGTTGTGTAGTAATTTGGAAAAGTACGAAAAATTCCATATGCCCAGCTGGTAAAAATGCCACATGAATAAAAAGTAATGAAGGTGGGCTTATAAGTCCCAGAGAGTGGGTCAAATGAGAATCAGGTGTTGGGTCTAAGAGAAATTTAATAACCTCAGCTTCTCATTTTTTTCCCTCTTTTCTGTTTGGTTGTCATGGGAATCTGTGTTTGTGGAGGAAACACTGATTGTGTTTGCCCAGGGCAGATGTGTATACCCCCTAGCAGTGGGAGGACAGAAGGACTGGTGCCTGAATGGAAAGAAGGGGAATGGTACTGGTAACTCAGGTAGGAAAAGTAAAACCATGACAAGCATTTTTTTTTTCAGACTTGATGTGCTGAATTGAAATAGAAAAACTTTCAGGAAGTTTTGAGGAAGGCTAATCAGAACTTGGTTTGCTCTGATTTTGTTATGTTAATTGGGTCCAGCAGTACCTTCACCCACTTTTTAAATAATGTATATTAAGGTGGCCGTGTGTGTGTGTGTGTGTGTGTGTGTGTGTGTGTGTGTGTGTGTGTGTGTATTGAATACCAGACAAGGAAGCCCTGAGAAATTACAGGAAAGAAACACTCAGGCCTTCAATATACATAATTTTTTTCATGGAAATGTGAATTATTAGGATAATGTACCGCTTGGTATTTTTAATGATCATTAAAGATACTATAATTTTTTTAGTAAAAATTACATTTTCTTTCTGAGTCAGGTTTGTAGATTATTATTTTTTAATGTCCCAGCTTTATGTATGTGTGCTATATGCCAGTGCTGGAGAAGGCATGATACTCTTATTAGCACTTTTAATCTTACACAACTTTTCAAAGCTAAATTCATCAATATGTGATGGATGGTACCACAAATGCCATGTCTAGCTAAGGTCTAATAAAAAAAAATGAGGAACCTGTGAATCTCTTTTCTTGATTCTCTTTTCCCTTAAAATCTCTTAGCTTTGGTGTTGACTTCTGTATAACTCACCCAGAACCAAGTTACTTTGTCTTATTCTTATTTGTTTGGTGTTTGCTTTGTGATGCCATTGCAAATAATTTCACATAGATTTTAGTGCCTGATTGTAGATTAAATATATAAAAGGTAAGCTATATTAAATTGCCCATATTTGGGCATCAATTTCATGCTCAAACCACATCAATTTCATGTGGTTCAGCCTTACCACTTTGAAATTTGCATATATACAGTGGAATTCCAGTGCATGACTATGTTAGGGAATTAGGCTCATGGTAGCCAGTGTCAAAGATATTTTAGGGAATGGAGCTTCAAACTCCCATCATTAAAGTTATTGCTATTAGACACAAAAGGGGCCTCTATCTTTTCTTTGAAATGTCATATATGTGGTCCCAAAATATTTGAAAAAAATAATTGCAATACATAATTATTTATTGTTCACTTGGAGACTTAAATTTTAAACTTGAAATAATACTTGATATAATGTTATTTCAATATCATTTTTGGAAAAATTAATTTTAAAATAAATGATTTTCATAAGTTGCTATTAATTATCTAATTAAACTGCACTTCCTTTAGTGTGTAGGTCTCGATGATGCTTTAATATTCCAGGAGACCATCCAGAAGCTGTTGGGATTTTGACATTATTTCCAGATAATCAGATAATACCAGATGTGGTGTTATCTCCATTTTGAAAACAAGTAAACTCTTGCTTAGAGGCTAAGTAACCTGCCCAGGGACACAGCCAATATGGTCAAAACTGTGTTTCAAACTCAACTCAATGGGACTTGACACATCTTCCCCTGAACCATAGAGGAAACTTGCTTCTGGTGACATCACATGACATTTTCTGCTTCAAATGCACTTTATTTACAGCCAGCATAAGTAAGACATCACTGAAAATCATATTACAAGCTCTATCTAAAACATATTTTGAGACTGAAGTGAGGAAATGTGTTTTCCAAATAACTAAGTTAATCAGAAATGATTTTTGCTTCAATCCTTGTGGTTAGACATTTTCTCTGAAAACTTATTTGCCTGCTTTCCAGCCTTAAATTCCACAACTTATATACCAACACATGCATTCAGGAAGTATTTAATGAACATTTATTATGTATCAAGTGCCTCACAACAAAGAAGATTAATGTTAATTGTAATGTAATATGTTCATGTGAAGCATATTATGAAACGGGAGGTAGAAGGTACAACAGTATACTGATTATAATTCATCTTTTTAATCTGAAGTTCTTCTATATATCAAGCCTATACTAATCAGAGTTAGTTCTCATTATGTTAAACATAAGGTGTATTCAGTGTAGGAATATGAGCTAAACCTCAGGGTTTCTTGGGCAAAGCCAATATGTAACATTTTGGTCTACAAACTTTTTAAAATAATAATTTGATTCTACCCTTGAAACTACATTGCTGCAAAAGAAAGAGTAGGAGGAGTTGGCAGAGGAAGAGAAAGAAGAAAACGAGGAAGAAAAAACAGAAAAAGAAAAAATACTTAAGAAATCTGTTTTAACCGTAAAAATATTTGTCAATCCCCAACTATGTGCCAAATACAGTGCCAGTCCCTGGGTGGTCAGAAAGGAGATGTATTAGAGTAACAAACAATAACACACATAATTAAATCAGTGGCAAGTGTAGTGTAATCAAGAAAATGTTTGAAAATTTTTGATAGAGTTAATGACAATGTGAGAATAAGTAACATACAGTGAACTAAATAAATGAAGAGCTGATATTTCATCTGGGACCTGAAGAATAAAATATGCAAGGAGAAGGGAATCAAATATGCAAAGTGGTGAAGACATTCCAGGCCCAGGGAACAGCTTATGCTGAAATTCTGAGGTCTAGCAGGGTACAGCATGATGCACAAATAAAGAGAATCTCACTTAAGCTGAAACCGTTATCAGGAAAATAAGAGAGGTTACTGAATTGAAGCAGCTATGAACAGGTACCTTCATTTCAGTTATTTTTTTACTCTACTTTTGTTACTAGATCTAGGGAAAAGTGCTTCACTAAGGCCTAAGGAGAATGTCCTGGAACCTGCAATTCCCTTGTGTCAATAGAGAATAAGGGAGGCATCAAAACTAGCCTAGTATTTTTCGGGAGCAGAGTCCAAAACTTGTTTACAGTTCCTTATGACTCTGTAAACAAGTACATGTGTTTCTTAATGCCTACCTGATAATACAATGTTAGAGGGCCAGATAAAATCTTATGTAATATCACCAATAGCGATATTCTCTGTAAAACAAAACAAAACAACATTGAGAGAATAAAATCTATTTTATCCACCCATTATAGAAATCACTTTTCTTACATCCTCAGTTTTAGCCAAGAAAGTAGATTAGCATAAGTCCCTTTGGATTTGCTATTAATGCCATTCCATGAACCATTTAAGAGGAGTTTTAAATTTAATCTCTTCTCTGTTCCCCTGAATACATCCTTAAAAAAAATAATTATTTTCCAGCCTCATGGACACACACTACTTTTAGGTCAATAAAATTACTTTTTCTAGGCTTTCTTTCCTGGGAAAAAACTGTGTTAGTTTACACTGGATTGCTTTTTTAACAATGAAGGTAATTAAGGATTATATTTTGCAATGGGTTTCCAAAACTGCAATCTCCAAGGACCTATATTTGTAACTGCATTTTCAATTGCCAGTTAGATAAAGAGTATATCATGTGAATCCACTTAAATGTGCTCAGATCGACAAGGTAATCCCTTTGTAAATTTGGTGTTGGAGGGTGCTTTGTAGGGTAAATTCACTTTCAATTGTAGTTGGCCTATTTGAGTCATGATTTGATTCTGATATATTCTAACATCTACATTATGATGAATTATATTCTCATGTAATTCCAGTGTTGAAAATATTTGTAACAGTTAAGATTTTACCCAAGAAGTTCAAATTAAAACAAAATAAGGATATAATTATAAAATACAATAATAAATAATAATTTCAATAGTAAATCAAGGAAAATCTTTCAAGAAACACACATTCTAGGCTTTCTTTTTTTTTTTTTTCTTTTTTTTTTTTGAGACGGAGTTTCGCTCTTGTTACCCAGGCTGGAGTGCAATGGCGCGATCTCGGCTCACCGCAACCTCCGCCTCCCGGGTTCAGGCAATTCTCCTGCCTCAGTCTCCCGAGTAGCTGGGATTACAGGCACGCGCCACCGTGCCCAGCTAATTTTTTGTATTCTTAGTAGAGACGGGGTTTCACCATATTGACCAGGAAGCTCTCGATATCTTGACCTCGTGATCCATCCGCCTCGGCCTCCCAAAGTGTTGGGATTACAGGTCTAGGCTTTCTTTTAATAAAGCATGTAATTTGAAATTAAACTAGACACAGTGAACTTTACTATGCTTTTAATGTTTTGTAGGTAATAATGTAATCTAATCTAATGTAGATATGTAGTTAGGTTCTAGGGATCCATTCAAATATTTAATGACTTTTGAGCATATAATGCATGCAATAGAGTAATCTAACGGAAAAGAAAAAGAGATTGTTATGAAGTAGCCCCCACCCTCAAAGAGCTGATAGATTCACCAAAAAATAAATAACAAAATATTGTGGGTTTTATGCTGGGAGTACATTCATAGCACAATGAAGTAAACAAAGAAAAAATATTAAAAGTGGAAAGTCCAAAAATGGACTCCATTTATTTAAGATGTTTAAAAGCAATAAACAATTATTTTATGTTTTCATTTAAAACTTTTATGTTAAAGAAACAAAGGACTACCAACATCAATATGAGTATTGCATATGTAGTTTATCTTCCCAAAGTCATCATTCATAAAATGAACAGTAGCCATGTTTCAGGAATACAGATAAAAATGTTATTTAAATATAAGTGTGTATGTTTTAATTTGAAGATCTAGGTTAAAGTTGTAGCTTCACCACTTTGTAGACTATGTAATGAAGAAAATCACTAAACCTCTCTGAACTCTAGTTTTATGATGAATAAATATAAGTATTATTTATGTACCTACTGGTCAGTGTCATCATGAGAAAAATAAGTAAGCTAACGTGTGCGAAGCCCGTATCAGAATATTTGAATCCTAGTTAAGTCTATTACAGTATCCAGTCACATTGAGGCATATAGTGTAATGTAAGTTTGGGTCTCCTTTTACTGTTAACTATGTAACATTCTTCTTTGTATTCTTAGCACCTAAAAACATAACTGCTGCCTAATAAATGTACATAAAATGCTTGGTGTATATAAAATTAGTCTATTGGTTGTTGTTTCTATATAAACCTGGATAATGTATCTGAATATTTAATGTTCTTTAAATGAAAGAGAAAGCTTACCACTTGAAAAATATTTGTATTTTCATTGGGAACATTTGATACATATACATAGATATCAAAGTATAGCCTAAATATTTAATTTTTAACCATAGCCTAAATTAAACTTCTTAGTTTGAATTCTTAACCTGAGAATACAAAATACTATATGTTAACCATGCAGAGAGATTCATTGTTAAACTTTATAATAGAGTAACATTAGAATAATAACTTTTAGAAAAAAGTTATTCTAAGCAAACACACATGCACACTAAGAAAGTATATTCATATTCTGAGTGTTATTTTGAAATTTTACATTTTCAGTAAATGTAAATAGTAAACAACATGTCAACAATTATAGTCATTTTTTAAAAAGTTGTGTAAGATTCTATTTTGTGGATATACCATACTAATAGACAATTTTGTTTCTTACATGTAATGATTTAAAATAATAATGCATTTCTGCCTTTTATTGCATTATTCTCACTAGCAAACAAATATGTTCCCAATAGCAAAAAAGGTTTTATTCATGTAAAAAGTAAATCTTTAAAAGTAGTTTTTAAAAAATGTTAATGAAGTTAATATTTTAAATTATTTATAAAGATATGTAAAAATATATAAAATAATAAAAATAAATAAGAAATATAAATTACAATATGTAAACATATTTTAAAATATTTTTTAAAAACTATCTTGACCACACCCTTTTCTGTATCCAACATCTGTTTCACATTATAAATTAATATCTAAAAATATTTGTCTACACATTGATCTTAAAACATTTTTTAAAAGAATTTTGAAAAACTATATATCCATCCCTTGTGTTTCAATTGATCTTTAATTTTTTCACTGTAAGTGTAAGTACTTTGCAAAGAACATAATATTTGCATATTAACATTTTAAAATAAAACACCAATAATTAGACATATTGACATCATGTGCCTCTTGATACGATGCTTTGAGAAGGATGCAACATCAGTTCTATTATTTTCCTACCCCAAATGCATAAACTGAATTTAATCCTCAAGAAATATTATAAAAACCCCAATTAGAAAACAGTTTAGAAAATAACTGGTCTATGTTCTTTAACAGTGTCAAGACAATGGGAGACAAAGAAAGAATGAGGACCTCTCACCAATTAGAGGTAACTAGGAACATGTGCTAACTGAATGCAATGTGTGAACTGAATGCAAAGTGTGAACAGGACTTCTAGACCAGAAAAAGAATGAGTCAGATAGAGGGAGCTACTTCAATAATATGTGTGGCTTGATGTTAAATCAATGCTTATTGCTAGATTTTTATTATTGCATTTGTGGTTATGTATGAGGTTAACATTAAGAAAGCTGAGAGGATAAACAAGATTTGTCTTTACTATTTTTGCAATACTTGTAATGTCTAAACTGATCTTAGAATAAAAAGTTAAAAAATAAATTTTGAATCATTTTAGTTTCAATTAATGTTTGTATGCAATTGATTATAAACTATAAATATATTAAAATTTTTGATAAATATTTTTAAAAGATTAAAATTATTTGAAATGCAATATAAGGAAACTATTTTACAATGTATGTGTTTTTCAATGGCTAATGTTTAAAACTACGTAGGTCCAACATCAATTTTTCTCTTTTGGTTTTGTTTTGATTTTGTTGTGGTTTATAAATGCAAGAATTGAAATTTCATATTTAAGTAAATTAAAGGATGGGAAAAGAATTTTTTAAATCAATGAGAATTCTATAAACTTTTTATTTGTATGTCCAAAATAAAAAGGTACTTGTTATAAAAAGTATTTTTTCTGTAAATTAATAGCTGACAACTTTATTTGGTTCTCCTTAAACTTGACTAAAAAAAAATAACTAAAAACATTGTATTTGGGTCATTCGCATTCTTATTTTCTGGAAAAGATAGGAAATATATTATATTGAAATATATCAAATGACTGATAATTGCATTTTTTAAAAATTAGAGACGTTTAAATTAACATAATCAGAACATTTTGGGAGAATTAAAATGTTATTAATTTCAAAACACCAGCAATATTTGTTTTTAATAAAATACTTTTATTGCATGTCTTTAAAATATTTTTAAAGTCTTGCAACTTCAGATTTACCTAATTCAATTTTGGAAAAATGTCTACAATATAACATACTTCCTAAAGCTGGTTTTCATTGTCAGACTAATTAACCAGATCAGACTTACTTTCTGTCAGGACAAAACAAACATATACAAGCAAACAAACACATAATTTCTTAATTACATTATTGAAATTTTCAAGGAATATTATTAAAAAATTAAATTAAGGATTGAAAACATCCTATAAAGTATATTACAAAAGACAATTGATAAATAATATAATTAATGTTTATTATTAGTTTTAAAACAAGTTACAATAACTAAATGTTATATGTGAAACTATATCTTTCAGCTATTTAGTAGGCAAAAGTATGATAAATAATATTTTTTATGAATATATGTACATTTATAATTTGAATTCCAGTTATAAGTCTTTGGGGAATAGTTAATCATGTATAAAGTTCAGAAATATCTCCATCAATTTCATTAAACATTATAGCAATCTTTTCCTGCTAATTTAATGAAAATAAAAATATTAATAAAAATTATTTTATCAATTACCATGTAATTTTAATTTTCAGTTATAAGAAGTGAAAAAACCTAGAATTTTATAGATTAAGTATTAACTGTGATTGGAATAAACATTTTATATAATTGATAAAACAGGTTGAAACCTCTGTATTGAGTAGAACATACATAACCTAAAAAGATCTCAGTAAAATTTTTAATAGATTTTATCTATTATAAATAGACGTTTTTGCCTTTTATTGTTTAGTGATCTCTAACATTAAATTGCTTGTCAGAAAATATGTGCCAATTTTCACTTCCAAGGTGTATTAAGTGAAAACTTTTCCAATAATGATATTAAAACTATTTTTAAACCTTGTCAACTGATAAATATGTAATAGTAATGCATTGTTGTACTTTTAAATTTTTAGATTTTTCTGGAAATTAAATCTATTTTCCTATGTTTATTAATCAATTTGATTTACATATGTATGATGACTTGCCTATTTATGTTCCTTGTCCATTTAGTGAGTGGTTTGTTTCCTTATTAATTCTTCGGTCTCTCTCTTTCTCTCTCTCTGTCTCTCTGTCTCTCTCTCTCTCTCTGTCTCTCTCTCTGTCTCTCTCTCGGTGTGTGTGTGTGTGTGTGTGTGTGTAGGTTATTAATCCTTTGTTAGTCACATTTGCTTAAAAAAGTTTCCCCAGTTTTTTAAAAAACTTTTTATTTAGATATTATTGTGTAATTCGTATTAAAGCAATTCAAGAAATTGCAATTAATTGCTTCTATTAAAGCAATTAAAGAAAGAAGAAAGTTATAGAACTAGCTGATTCATGGTTAACTGCTACTTCCATGAATCTCTATTAATATTTGAATTTGTCATTCCAATTTTCTAAATATCAGCAGCCAGTTTTTACATGAAAACATTAGTTTGCTACAGATTTTTAAACTGTTTCTCTTTGATTCTCTTATGCTCATATAAGCGAAGCAGTCTGGAGAAAGCAGAACTCTAATCAATGGTTAAGAAAGTTTAGAAGCAATTTTTATTTATATTACAGGTTATATAATTTATATCACAGATTCCTCTAAAGCACAATTATTGGTCTAATCCAAGCAGTATTAAGAGACCAAGAAGCTTTTAGGAATCCCTTCCTCCCCCTCCACTCTCCCTGGTCTAGCAAATGCTCCTGTTAGAGGCAGCAGAACACCAGGGGTTCATCTTTCTCTGGAGTGAGTTAAACTGACACTAAGCACAGTTGAGCACAGAGAAACTATACTGAAAATGATGGATTTTAGTGAAGGTTTATAAACTAAATGTTGGGCTCTTCGTCCTCAAAACCCACACAAATACCAGTCTAAGCCCCACAGGTAGGATATTTTTGAGACTTTTCTAGGGACTGACCAGCCCAAGTGAAAAAACCCTAAAACTAAAATCAGAGGTTCTGTACAGAAACAGATTAGAAAAGTCAGTCTACAGTAAAAAAGCATAATCAGTCAGCACCCCCACCCCACAACACAAAGGAAGTTTCCATACATTGTTTTAGTGCTACATTTATAAGTATAAGCAGTCTGTCAAGAAACATCAGAAAATTAAGAAGAAAATTGAACCTGAAAGTTAGCCTTAAGGTGATCAAGCAGAAAAAAAAAAAAAAAAAAAAAAAACTTTCAGAAAAGAGTGGCTATGCAATCAGAAACTTGGATAAAAGAAATTTGTGTTTTTCAATTAAGAGACAAAAATATTTTATTTAAAAATAAAAAACCGTATGAATGAAATATCAGAAAAGATAGCTTTTGGCAAATAAAAATATAAGAGCAAAGATAAAATAACTTTACAGAACCGATGGAATATAAAGTTGAAGAAATCTACCAGCAGTAAAATTTTTAAAAAAGAGATTGAGAAACTAAAATAAAAAGAAAATTAAAGAATAAAGAATTAGAGTCTAAGAAGCATTATATCTGAATAATTTGAGTGAAATAAAGGGAGGACCAAGAAGAGGAGGAAATTATCAAATTACTAATTCAAGAAGTTCTCACAAGTCTGATATAAGTTTTCCAATTAGGTGGTCCATTGATTACCCAGTAAAATGTTTAAAACTAGACACATAAGGCACATCATTGTGAAATATCAGAACACTGTGGACAAATATTTAAGTCTATGTATTTCCAAACTGGCAAAAGAAATCGCTTTTATACAAAGGATCAAGAAACAGAATAGCATCAAACTGCAATAGTAGCCAGCACTGGAAGCTAGAAGACAATGGGACATTGCTCCAAAATTCGGACAGAAAACTAGATTATATACCTAGTTCAGAAATCAACTAAAAGTAAGGGTAGTAAAAGATACTTTCAGACATAAAGGCTATCAACGAACATGATTTAAATGAGCCCTTTTCTAGAAAGCTAGTGGAAGGTTTCTTCCTCTGATACCAAAGAGTAAACTTAGAAAGGACATGGGATCCAGGAAAAATGAGATTGTACAAAGGAAAAGTCTGGGAAATCCCAACATGATGGAGAAGAGAAATCCCGAGACGATAGTCACACCTTAGGCAGAGAGAGCAATGGTGAGAGATTTGTAAAAAGGAGTAAAAATGATAGAACATCTGTAAAAGACGTTTAAAATGAGAGAGATTTGTAAAAAATGATTAAAATGTTAGAGCAAGTAATATATTTGAAGATATTAAAAAGGAATATACTCAAATTGGTGAGCATTTTTGGTTAAATTGAAAACAATGTAAATGCATAAAACAATAAATTTAATTAAGAGAAAACAAAAAGTTGGTCAAAAGAAGAAAAATATAATATTTTGCACGGATCAGCTATAAATATATATTTTCTTCCAAGAAAAGCAGACTGTCATATGCAGCACCTCATTGCTATGTCTCGAGTCTTAGAAGCTGAATTACTCTGTGTTCTCCTACAGGCAGACATAGAGAGTTTGGGGGTTCTAGCAGCAGAACGCAGCTACTCACAAACTCCTGACATGACAGAAGAAAGAGCCTCATCTCTCAGGAGGAAGGGAGTCCACTTTGAAAGAGCTTCTGGAGGGAAATGTGGAGTGTGGTAAAGGAAGAAGGAGACACCAGCCTAGCAGCCAGGTCAGTGTAAATCTACCCTGGTGATCACTGGGGTAACAGATGTGACAGCCAGAGTGCCTTCACATCCAACTATAAATAGTCTTAAATGGAATAACCTGTTTCAAACACTGAATAGGAATCTAATAAAAATTAAATCAGAACTATTTGGGGAGGATTTTGTGCCTAAGAGAGTGATGGCGAAAATGTGAAATCCTGAGAGCACCATATACATATATGGTGCTCTTAGGCACAAAATCCTCCCCAAATAGTTTTATATTTATATTTATATTTAAAATCATGCCGGGCGTGGTGACTCATGCCTGTAATCCCAGCACTTTGGGAGATGGAGGCGAAAAGATCACCTGACGTCAGTAGTTTGAGACCAGCCTGAACGATATGGAGAGACCCTGTCTCTGTTGAAAATACAAAAAATTATCCAGGTGTGGTGGCGCATTCCTGTAATCCCAGCCTCTCGGAAGGCTGAGGCAGGAGAATAACTTAAATCCGGGAGGTGAAGGTTGCAGTGAGCAGAGATGGTGCCATTGCACTCCAGCCTGGACAACAAGAGTGAAACTCTGTTTCAAAAAAAACAAAACAAAAAAAATATAGGTAATATCTAATCGAAAACCAAGAGGTACTAATATACTCAATTTTTTTTAAAGAAAAAGAGGTAAAAAAGTATTTTAAAATATGTTAATGGTTATGAGAAACAGGAAACTAGAGAGGCTTAATTCATAAAAGGTATGTAAACTATTTGACCTTCAAAAAAAATTCACTATAATCTTGACAAAATTATGACTTGTTTTAAATAAAACATAATTTCAGTAAGAGTAAGATATGGTACTGAAAATTTATGAGAGCTTTGAGGATAATTTTAGGCTGAAGATTTTGGAGGAGGAGAAATACAGAATGATACCAGAATCAAATTGTAGCTTTGATGGTGGATAGCAAAAACCAAATGGAGTTGAAGCTCCAGGAGCTGGAAACGTTGAGAAACTGAAGACACTGAGTTGGAAAGGTCAGCATGCAGAAAATGCCATTAGCTGCTCCATCCTTTTGGGAGAACACTAATGAAAAACTCCAGAGGAAAATTCAGTTTGAGGATTGGTAGCTCTTAACACCTGAGCCGTGAAGAAAGAGAATCACATGATTTAAAGTTAAGATAGTGAGGTAAATGAAACTTGAAAATCGGTACTAAATTGTAAAAACACCTGAACTAGCAGCCCGTTGAAGAATTAAATTCTAGCATTCAAACACATCTTTCCATGAGTGTGCTCCTCTAACTTGTATGCCCACGAGTTTATGATTCTCAAAAGAAGACTTCTCAGGGAGAGGGAAGATTTCAAAATTGTTAACAAAAGTGAAATACAATAAATAACTGCTGTATTTACATTTTTTTCAGGTTTTATACATTTTATGCTAACATTCTGACTTCTAAAATGGAGACACAGCCAAGAATGGACATTCCATTAGAATGTCAAACCATACTAAATAGATCATTTGAAATTTTTTGTTTGCCTCACACTTTTTGATGCCACATTCTCTTTTTTAAACCATACTGATTACAATTGCAAGAAAGTATGACATAAATGTTTGTTTTTTATCATGATACATTTGGATAAAAATAATGAAAACTCAATAACTCTTTCACTGTAACGCTTCATAGAACAGTTCAATTGTTGCAAGAAGAAGCCCACCACACATGGATTTTCAGTCACTTAACTCTACAGCTCAGGTTTTCACGGCAGCCATAATACTATATGGGAAGAAGTCATTTCCATCTTTTCTTTTTATTAATCTTTAGCATTTAAGCAAACAAGTATAGTAAATTGCCATTGGGGTGGGAAAGAGAAAAGAAAAAACAGGATGATTTTTAGATTCTATCTTGTTTTTCAGCCTGAAAAAACAAAACAAAAAATAGTATAGGGAGTTGTTGAGGGAAACCATATATGGAATTCCACTGTGGAAATTTTATAATCACATCCCTGAAATTAACTACAATTTAATTGCTTCAGAAAAAAATCTACATGCACAAGAGCCACTGTGGGAAAAGAACCATTGTGATGAAAGAAACAAAGAGAAATTAAATTCAAATCAGAGTATTTGCTTAATAGCTTAGGCAGTTGCTAATGTTTATATATTACACTGTGAATTATAATGCTTGGATAATGAATTTGTTGCTTTTTGGAAAGTCATGAACATTTCAACTCACACCTTCTCAAACTAAACAGATATGCAAATATTGTTAAGATGATTGTCTATTTTACAATAAGGTTAATTTTGGTAAAAGGCACATTAACTCTATAATCATAATAGAGCTAATCAAGACTGGATTTGATAGAGAAAGCAATGAAGGTAAATGTTAAAGAAAAAAATAGCCAATTTGGATAATTTAGGCCAATGTAATAATTTTTGTTTTTAAATAGAAAGGCTGGATTCTTTTGGCCTGACGTAAAATGAAAAAGGGATGATTTCTTTTCACTTACTTCTTTTGCAGAATTTATTAAATATATTTTGATTTTGTATTATTGTAGACTTGAAGATGGTAAGGAAATCTTGAAAGCATATTATTGCTATGTAACTAATATTGAATATGTGTTTTGCTCAAGACATGTGATAAAACATCTATGGATTATTTTCACTTCAGTTCCAATTTATTTCTATGAAGTAGTTGAAGATGCATGTATATTGTATTCTATAAAGTATTTGAAGATATATGTATATATAGACACTACACTAATTAGATGCCAATATTAAATGTTTATTTTTAACATTAGAAATTTTAGTTCTTAACACTTTAAAAGGTAATCTGTTTAACTAAGACATCATTACATGTAATTCTGAATATATGATATATTTCAAACATAGACTCAGAATTTTGAAAAAGGAAGTGACTTCTGATCCCATAGGTTCTATCTGCTCATATATTATAGGAGAGAACTGAGGCTCAGTGAGGTTACATTATTTGACTAAGTTCACATAGTTCATTAAATAATTATGCTTTTATTTACATGTCACAAATATAAAATCATACATGTATTTATAAATGAGAAACAAAGACTCAAAGTGACTTGTCTTAGGACAGGCAACTAATTGTTGGAAGATCTGAAAATCAATCATGAGCATGCATATATATATATATATATATTTATTTATTTCAATAGCTGTTGAGGTACAAGTGGTTTTTGGTTAAATGGATGAATTATATAGAAGTCAATTCTGATATTTTATTTCAGCTGTCACTGGAGTAGTGTATATTTCCAGGAATTTATCCATTTCTTGTAGGTTTTCTAGTTTGTGCCTCTAAAGGTGTTCATAGTAGCCTTGAATGATCTTTCGTATTTCTGTGGTATTGGTTGTAATGGCACACATTTTGCTTCCAATCAAGCATATTTGAAATCTTCTCTCTTTTTTTCTTGGTTAATCTTTCTAATGGTCTATCAATTTTATTTATTTTTTCAAAGAACCAGCTTTTTAAAATTTTCATTTATCTTTTGTATTTTTTTGTTTCAATTTTATTTAGTTCTTCTCTGATTCTTTGTTATTTCTTTTCTTCTTCTGGGTTTGGTTTGATTTGTTCTTGTTTCTCTACTTCCTTGAGATGTCACCTTAGATCATCTATTTGTGCTCTTTCAGATTTTTGTTGTAGGCATTTAATGCTATATACATTCCTCTTAGCACCATTTTTGCTGTATCTCAGACTGATGGGTTGTATCACTATTATCATTCAGTTCAAGGAATTTTAAAATTTGCATCTTGATGTCATCTTTACCTATATATCTCTCAGGAGTAGATTATTAAATTTCCACATATTTGAATAATTTTGAGGGGTTCTTTTGGAGTTGATTTCTAGTTTTATTTCACTGTGTTCTGAGAAGATACTTGATATAATTTTGAGTTTTTAAAATTTATTAAGACTTGTTTTGGGGCCTATCATATGATTGATCTTTGAAAATGTTCCATGTGCTGATGAGAAGAATGTGTATTTTGCAGTTCTTGGGTAGAATGTCCTGTAAACTTCATTTATTCTCACATGTCATTTGAGCCCGTTTGTTTCTCTGTTGACTTTCTGTCTTGAAGATCTGTCTAATATGGTTCAATGGTGTATTGAAATCCCCCACTGTTAATGTGTTGCCCCAGATCTAGGAGTAATAATTCTATGAATCTGGGAGCTCCAGTGTTTGATGCATATAAATTTAGCATTATAATATCGCTTTGCTGAATTCATCCCTTTATAATTATATAGTAATTATCTTTATCTTTTTTTGCTGTTGTTGCTTTGAGGTCTGTTTTGTCTGACATAAGAATAGCTACTCCTGCTCGATTTTGATTTTTATTTGCATGAACTATTTTTCTATCCTTTAACCTTGAGTTTACATGAATCCTTCCATGTTAAATGAGTCTCTTGAAGACAGCTGATAATGGGTTGTGATTTTTTAAATTCGTTCTGCCATTCTGTATCTTTTAAGTGAAGCGTTTAGGCCATCTATATTCACTGTGAATATTAAGATGTGAGGTACTGTTCTTTTCATCATATTCATTGTCACCTAGATGTTGTTATTGTTGTTGTTGTGTTGTTGTTTTATAGGCCCTGTGAATTGTATGCTTTCAAGAGGTTCCATTTTGGTGCATATCAGGCTTTTGTTTCAAGTTTTAGAACTCCTATTAGCATTTCTTGTAGTGCTAGTTTGGTAGTAACAAATTCCCTCAGCATTTGTTCGTCTCAGATGATTTTATTTCTTCATTTATGCAACTTAGTTTTATAGGATACAAAATTTTTGGCTAACAGTTGTTTTGGAGGCTGAATATAGGACCCCAATCCCTTCTAGCTTGTAAGGTTTCTGGTGAGAAGTCTGCTGTTAGTCTAAGTTTTCCTTTGTAGGATACTTGATGTTTTTGTCTTCCTGCTTTTAGAACTCTTTCCTCATGTTAACTTTAGATAGCCTGATGACTATATGCCTTGGTGAGGATCTTTTTGCAATGAATTTCTCAGGCATTCTTTGAGCTTCTTGGATTTGGATATCTAGATCTCTAGCCACACCAGGGAACTTTACATCAATTATTTTGATAAGTTTTCCAGACTTATTTCTTCTTCTCTCTCAAAGACACCAATTATTCTTCGGTTTGGCCATTTTAAAAAATCTCATATTTATTGGAGACATTTCTTTTGATTCTTTTTTCTTTATTTTTTCTGATGGGTTAATTCAAAAGCCTTGTCTTTGAGCTCTAAAGTTATTTCTTCTATTTGTTCTAGTCTTGTTAAAACATTCCATTGCATTTTGTAATTCTCTATGTCTTTTATTTCCAGAAGTTATGATTGTTTTTTCTTGATGATATCTATCTCTTTAAAAGTTTTTTCATTCATATCCTGAAATGCTTTTTAAATGTCTTTATGATGGTCTTCACCTTTCTCTGATATCTCCTTGAGTAACTTAATAATCAATCTTCTGAGTTTCTTTATCTGGTATTTCACAGATTTCTTCTTGGTTTACATCTATTGCTGGAGAGGTAGTGTGATCTTCTGGGTTTGTTATAGAACCCTCTTTTGTCATATTACCACAGTTACTTTTCTGGTTCTTTCTCACTTGTGTAGACTCTTTCTTCTAATTATTCTTGAATTTATTTTTGATTTATCTGTGCTTATTTGTTTTTAATTTCTTTTTTCCCCTTAAGGATAAGACTTCAATGCTTATAGTTACTCATAGCCTGATTTGGTTCTTGTGTGGTATCAAGAGTGAAGACTGTAAGATTTCCTTGGATACAAAGAGTCTTTGTATAATGGCTTTCTCATATGTTGGTTGTAGTAGCAATGTGCTCAGTGTGTGCACAAGTTTACTGTCTCCTATGGGGTTGGAATAGTAGACATCTTCTAAAGCTTATCTCAATCCTCCATGGCATGCACTTTTATATTTATTTATTTTCCTCCAGTATTTTACTTACTGGTTTGATGGTTCAGACCTCAGGCCAGTAGGGGAGGTGGTAGGAACTAGTTGTGGCTCCAGCAGGTGGGTAAATGCAATACCCAATGGTGGGCAGAAGTCTCAGCCTTGATAGAGGTGGCTGGAGGAGCTCTCATGGAGTCACACTGAGGTCTTATCAGGGGGAATGGTTGGTTCCACTTCATCTCCCCTGCCGGGTCAGCAGGAAAGTTATCCATTTCTCTGATACTTCTGACCCAGAGCTCTAGGTAATCAGATCAGATAGCCACTTCTTTTCATCTGTAGGAATGTTGATGTTCCAAGTAGAAACAAATGTGATTCTGTCTCTCATGCAAGCCTATATTTGGAGGGTACTCCTGTGGGGATGCAGTCACCCTGATGTGTCCCAAAAGACTGTCTTTGGTCACATCCATGCCAAGTTCACATGGGAGAAGCCTCAACTGTGCCAGTGATGGTGGACAAGGGGGGAAATACATCCAAGACCCTTCATGCGAGACAGGATTGTCTGAGTGTTGGGTTAGAGCTGAAGACTTTCCCTGCTGAATCCAGCACTGAAACTGTGTTGCTACTTAAAGAAACTTCTCACCAGTGAAAAGATCTTGTGCTTAAGGCCAACTGTCTAGATTCTTTTGTCCCACAGGGTAGGGTGTTCCCTTGATGTGGTACTCTCCCTCTTGCCCTAGGAGTGGGAGTCCCTGGGAGCCAGAAAACTGTGAGTGTTGTTGCTCCTCTGGGTCTAGAGGCCCAGTGAATTTGCCACAATCCAGGCTGGTGCTCAGAAATGTCTGCAAGAGATCTGGTAATGTGACCTATTCTTGTTTCCTAACAGTGGGTGGCAGTAGCAGCTCTAATTGACATGTTAGGGGAGTGACATAGACTCTATGATATTTCTTGGTTCTTGGTAGCCTTAGTATGTTGGGTTTCTTGTATGCCAGTTACAATAGTAATTAACTGGTCATGTGGACAGACTCAGGACCTCCCGGTTACGCAGAATGGTGCAAGCAGTGGTGATAGCTAAGATTGCACAGCCCGTTTCTCCTTCCTGGGCTCAGTGTTATTCTACCAGGAGATGGTGTAATGGACCGTGTTGGTTGCCCTCCAGCCAGGAGGTGGTGCTTGCACAAGAGTGCCAGCTGTGGCAATAGCAGTGGGATTTTTGCTCGCCTTATGTTGCCCAGGAGAAGTATCCTGGTTTCTCCGACAATGGTCAGAGCCATATAGGGCCCAAGAGTTTCTGTCTTTTGTGTGAAGCTACCAGGGCAGGTAGTGGGGCAAAGCCAGGTGGGGGCTGCATCAGGCAGGTTCGTGCTCTGAGTATCTGCGTACAGGGCAAGCAGCAGCCCATGTGGGTGTCAAGGGACAGGAGCATTTCCCAGGCCACTGGGTTGACAATTATCTTGTCTTCATTACCATCTCATTACCACCAATACTGACACCCTTTCCATTTTTCACACAACAGCCTCAGTTATTCACTTAGCAAGTAAACAAGATCATGCAACTCCTCTGCTAAAAACCTGTGAATAGATTGTCTACATTTGAATGAAACTAAACTGTCTACCATAGTCTAAGAGGATTTTCATGGCCTGACTTTGGCTTATCTCCCCAAATTCATCTTTTAACACTTTCCTCTTCATTTATACTTTTCTATTATTCTGTCTTCTTTCAATTTCTTGAACACTAAAGAGCTTTTTATTCATTTAGTTAGTTAGTTTATTTTTTAATTTCAGGCCTTTGGCACTTTCTTTTGCCTGGGATTCTCCTTCCCTCACTTTTCCAAGGGTTAGGCTTAGGTGACATCTTCTGCAGTAAATGGTGTCTAATATGGCCCCCCATGATCCCTGACTTCTGATATGCATGGCTTGTGTTATCGCCTTCTTTTTAGTAACTTTCTTCTAGCCAATAGGGTTTCTCAACCCAAAGAGGTTGTCATTGTTGTGATGAGACTACAAAGGTTTGACTTTTGTCTTGCTAACAGATTCTCTTGTTGGCTTTGATGAAACAAGTTGCCATGTTTGCAGTTCCATGTGGGAAGGTCCTGGAGCAGTCCCTAGACAATAGTCATTGGCTGAAGCCCTCAGTCCAATAACCCAAACGAAACTGAATCTTGTAAACAACCACATAAATGAACTTGGAAGAAATTTCTTTCTCAGTCAAATTTCCAGATGGGAGTCTAGCTCTGGCTGAAACCTTGATTGGAGCCTTATGAGAGACCCTAAATTAAAAGAACCAAGCTAAGCAGATCCCAGATTCCTGACTCAGGATTGCATAAGTGGTATTACATTAAGCTACTTGATTGTGGGCATTTTTTATGGACAATTTAAAATACCTAATACATCTCCGGGGGAATTCACTAACTACCCCAAAGTAGATCTCTCTGTACTCAACCTTTCATCTGGTTCCAGTGAAACTTGAACCTATTCAGAACTTGAATTTCTTTTATATCCTCCTCTTTGGACACTTTATTTGGTTAGGCTGTCCTACATAAGTGTGAGTTTCCTGAGGTTGAAGTGAGATGCACATCACTGATTTATTCATTATTGACCTAGCTTCATATTTCTTTCTAGCCTAGGGTACTTATGAAGACCATGTGGTTATTGGAAACACAGCCTTCTCAATTCACAATATTGGAATGCTCCTTCATCTTTATCTTCTTTCAATTATGTGCTAGATCTCCTGAAATAAACCTTTCCTTCATCTCCATGTTATGAAAAGAAAGGTAGGCACACTTAAAGTTTGAGGTTAGCTATCTTTCACAATATTATTAAGTTTTTTGAATTGTCTACACAAACAGTGTAAGGTAGAATAGTGTTGTTTGATGAGTTCAACCAACATATATAGTGTAGTAAATCTGGATCATTCATGCCTCAACAATTGCCTGTTTCTGACTTGCAGGAATTATGTTTTGCTTGGTTAATCAGGATAATTGCTTTATTTCTTCACTTCACTTTGTTTTTTTAGACACAGTCAGAGACCAGAAGGGCTAAACCTGCCTTGAACCCTTCAGGTAGTTCAGAGGGCTTCCATCTTGCATGTAACTCCACAGAATGTTAATTTTTCTTCTCTGGGGAATATTTGCAACTGAAATGACTCAAAAGTTCAAGTGAAGCAGCTGTCAAGGTTGTCTGATTCTACATTTTTAAAGCATAGTCTAAGTGTCATAATGCATACAAGTATTTTACTCAAAATTAGTTTAAATGGTTATGAGCAAATTTATAGCCCTAAATGTCAATGGAAAATGATGAATTATTTGATTTATTTCTTTTGTAGTATTTTTTCCAAAAAGTTGTTTTTCAAGTGTGGCCTATATGACTGCTAGCAATTGCCAGTTTCCATAGCCCTCTGTTTGACCGACTTGTTGAGCTATATACACACACAAACACACATGCACACACACATTACATATTCCAAATGACAATGTCATTGGCTCAATGAACATCTGAATTTAACTTAAAAACTCGGATATTGTCTTATTGATATCTCCTTTGAAATATTATACTTCTCCACATTAATTCTTACATTTTCCTTTTTTGAATTTGTTGGCAAGTTGTAGCAGGTGGAGTGAGTTGAATATGGACTCGACCTTTCTCTCCATGGTGACAGGTCAATAACTAAGGGGTAGAAATGCACATCTACCAAAATTATAGATAATTGATTTCCAGACCCAACAATTTATTTCTTCCTATGCTTCCATCATAAGAGACAATGTTATGATTGTATTTGTGTCATGATTTTATAAGTAGATTTCTAAGAAATTGTAACTGTAAAGCATTTTTAACTATTCCAGGGTAATTGTCATTAGTATTTTGCATAACTAAATTGTAAGTCTGAATTTCTTTGTTGTCAGAATTCACCTAACATGTTAAAAGGAAAGAGGTAATAACTTCAAATTTACTTTAGCTTTATTCAAATTCAATTTAGCCTCATTTTTCTTTCTTGAATTGTAATGAAGCATATTTAAAGTTTAGTTTGAGTATATTTAGAGAAATAATTTCCCTCTGTTAAGAAAGTTTTGTATGTAGCTTTTAGGAAAAATTAATCATGTTAATAGTATGATGTGTTAGTTTCCATTAATGAGTGAAAAGAAAATTTGAGTGAATTTTGCATGACTTGCTGTGGTGCAGCCTCTGATGCCGTGAAGTCTCTGGGGCATACAGTGTCAAGGGAATTACAAAAGACATGCATCCAGGAGCCTTTTCTGTGGTTTGCGTAGTTGGAATAGTGATCAAAACTATACTAATACATCAAAACGTTCTTACCACAGTTGAAAAATAAATCAGAAAACTGGTAAAATTTAGGGATTTGGAAAGCCAGGCATGATGGCATATACTTGTAATCACAGCTATTTTAAAGGCTGAGGTGGAAGGATTACTTGAGCACCGAAATTTGAAGATGGCCTTGGCAACACAGCAAGACCTCATCTCTAATTTTTTAAATTATGATTTGGGTTAAAATAATAGTCAAAAAATTATTTTACCTAATATAATGTAGGTAATTATCATGTAGTTGGTCCTGAGAAGTTTTTAGTTGTTATCATTTATTTATTTGCTTATTATTTTGATGTTAGGAACATTCTATCTTTTATTTACCTCAATTAGTATGAGGCACAGCCAAATTGTAGACATCAGAAATGACCTTTAGGTGTTCCAAAAGATAAACTAAGGCACATAGAAATGTTAGTTTATTTGAATAGAGAGTGATTCATGAATTGTGTAGCTCCAGACCACAGATGATTTGCGGATCTAATAACGGGCCACAGAGGGAAGGCTTTAATAAGAATCTACAGAAGCAGAGCAAAAAAGGATGCTTTAATGGGGAACAGTAGCCTTATTGGGAGCATTCCAGGAAAAAGTTCCTACTTAGAGGTTTAATTTGCAGATTCTGATTGGTTCAGCTTCAGTCATGGAAATTCCTTAGTTAGGAGTTAGGTGGCAGTTTCTGCTTGGCCTAGAAAATGACTTTACATTGAATTCGATTTAGTTGGCTTACATGTAAATCCAGGGAACTGGAGTCACCTCAATCTAATGGCCTCCTAATTAATTATTTAAAAAATAGTCTTTATCCTGGTGAAGGTGGTAGGAAACAAAATATTTTTCTGCTCTGCAGTTGTATTTTTCTGTTCCCTTATGCTAAAGTGTTTTTAAAAGTTATTCATTGCTGAACTCACATTTCTTAACATATCTGAATAAATTACTTTTCAAATAGCTTATAGAATGACCCCGAAGGACAAGAAAAATTTAACATTTAGAATTGCTAAATCACTAATAATATATTAAGATAATATTATAAAAATGGCATCCTGTGTCCTGTGTATGTTGCAAGGCTCACTAACTATAATTTCTTCTTACAGATTATATTTCAACAGGATGATAAGCTTCAATTGTTACTTATTTTTTCTTGAAGTTTTAAGAAGAATTACATTAATCCTCTTTTCTTTGTTCATTATAGTGTGAGAAGTGTTTTTCCCTCTCGCTTGGTGTTGAAACTTAGAGAGCTAGAAGACATGATTAAGCAAGCATTAGTGATCAATATCTGTTAAAAATATAATACTTTATTTTCCTCTCTTGAAACTACCATTTTATTCTCCATTCCATTAAAAAAGAAAGTGAAATCGATACTCCTTAAATCAAACACCCCTCTTTACTTATCATAATGTGTATGCTGTTTAGTGTGTTATCTTGCTGTTCAATCTTTCCAAGATACTTTTTTCCCATTTTTCATAGTGAAGTTTTTGGAAGTTAATGAAGCCCTCTGTATGGCTCCTATCTTCATAAAATGCTTCTATAGATCAAGCTTCCACTGTGTATTCTGAACTCTTTTGGTACAAATGATTTCTTCTTTGGGGAAGAAAAGGAGACTGAGTACAATACCTAAGGTGTAAATGGGAAATTTCATTCCTAAAGGCAATGTAGAGGAAGGATACCCATATTTTTTTAACCAGTCATGCAAATTACTTACTCTATTTAATGAGACAACCACAGAACACAACCTTCCCCTTATTTCATAATCTCCATTTCATTTGATGGCCACATCATCTAACAGGAAAGCTGTAAGGACAAGCTTCAACTTCACCTTAACTTTACTACTATTCAAATGCTAGTGAGCATATAGTGGTCTTACATTAAAGGATAATTCATAATACCAAACACAATCCTAAAATTTATATGGAACCACAAAAGACTCAGAATAGCCAACTATCCTAAGCAAAATGAATAAAACTGGATGGATCACATTACCTGACTTTAAATTATACCATAGAGTTATAGTAACCAAAACAAAATGGTACTGGCATAAAAACATACATAGACCAATGGTGCAGAATAGAGAACCTGGAAACAAATCCACACGCCTACACTGAACTCATTTTTGACAAAGATGTAAAGGACAAACACTGGGGGAAAAAAACAGTCTCTTTAATTGATGATGCTGAGAAAACTGGATTTCTATATGCCAAAGAAAAAAACTAGACCATTGTCTCTTACTGTATACAAAAATCAAGATGGATTAAAGACTTATATCAAAGACCCCAAACTAGGAAACTACTGCAAGAAACAGTGGGGAAAATCTCCAGGCCATACGTCTGGACAAAATGTTCTTGAGTGATACCCCTCAAACACAGGCAACCAAAGCAAAAATATACAAATGAAATCAAATAAGTTTAAAAGCCTCTGTACAGCAAAGAAAAGAATTGACAAAGTGAAGAGACAACCTACAGAATGGGAGAAAATATTTGCATACTATCCATCTGACAAGGAATTAATAACCAGAATATCTAAGGAGCTCATACAACTTTATAGGAAATAAATCTCATAATCCAATAAAAAAATGGGCAAAAGATTTGAATAGACATTTCTCAAAAGACATACAAATGGCAAACAAGCGTAAGAAGAGGTACTTAACATAATTGATCATCAGAAGTACAAATCAAAACTACAATGGGATATCAGCTCAACCCAGTTAAAATGGTTTATATTGAAAAGACAGGCAATAACAAACACTGGCAAGGGTGTAAAGAAAAGAGAACGCTGGTACACTGTTGGTGGAAATGTAAATTAGTAAAACTATTATGGAGAACAGCTTGAAAATCCCTCGAAAAACTAAAAATAGAGCTACCATATGACCCAGCAATCCCACTATTGTGTATATATATCCAAAAGAAAGAAAATCCACATATCCGAGAGATATATGAACTTCCATGCTTGTTTCAGCACTCTTTACAATAGCTAATATTTGAAACTAACCTACTCTCCATCATCAAAAAATGGATAAAAAAAAAAAGTGGTACCTGTACACAGTGGAGTAGTATTCAGCCATAAAAAAGAATAAAATCCTGTCATTTACAACAACAGGGATGGAACTGGAGATAATTATATTAAATGAAATGAGCCAGGCACAGAAAGACAAACATCACATTTTCTCACTTATTTGTGGGATCTAAAAACAAAACAATTTAATTCATGGAAATAGAGAGTAAGATGATTACCAGAGGTTAGAAAGAGCAGTGAGGGTGGGAGAAGTTAGGGATTGTTAATGGGTACAAAAAGATTAGTTAGAAAGAATGGACAAGACCTAATATTTGATAGCACAACAGGGTGACTATGGTCAATGATAACTTAATTATGCATTTAAAAATAACTAAAAGAATGTAATTTGATTTTTTGCAGCACAAAGAATAAATGCTTGAGTGGATGGATACCCTGTTTTCCAAGATGTGCTTATTACATATCACATTCCTGTATCAAAACATTCTATGTACCCATAAAGATATAGAACTATGTACCCACTAAAATTAAAAATTAAAAAAGAACAAAATGGAAAATCTATAACTAGAGAAAAACAAAATGTCATATCTACTGCCTATCGAAATGTGAATGACTATTCATCTGTGGAATGGCTTTCCTTTATCTCATTTGTTCTTCATAATCATCTGTTGGGTTGCCATTATTAACTTTATTATAAAGATGAGGGAATCAAGACTTGGGAGAGGAGAGTTTGCTTTCCTATGGCAACACAACTAGTAAATAATGTAACCAAGATCATAATCCAGACCAGTAACACCAGAAATGATATTCTTTTCTTTTGTCTAAACCTTGCTGATTACTGATGACAGAAATCTTTAACCGTAGTTGATCAGAGACCAAATCTGATAGAGAAGTCACTATCTTGAACCTTGGAAATCATTATGCCATAGGAAAAAGAGAGCTCTGGAACTATCCTCAATGTATATAAGGATCTAAAATGTTATGAAGTCCCATATAAGGGAATATCATTTTATTAGTGTCAATATATGAGTTTTGCCCAATTTGATTATCTGTAAAATCTACCACCAGAAAGATGGAGTCAAAAACTAGATGTTCATGAACTAAATCTCAGATCAACACATCACACCAACTATTTTGCATATGGCTAGTCATAACAAGGAAATAAACAACACCAATTTAGGGGAAACAATCACAGAAATGGAAATTCTCACTACAGATGTATAAACCTTGTGCTTTCTTATAGGTTGATGGCTCTTGCTCCCACTGCAGAAGTGAATACTGTCTCCCTACTTCCTAGTATTTGAAAAAGTCCAGAACCCTGGGTATTATTCAGATGAGAGCCTTCATATTGAATTCAATACATGGTGACAGTGTAGGCATCTATCAGAGAAAGAGAGAGGATCTAAACCTATTAGGAAACTTTACAATTGGTTGAGGGTCTGAGGGAACAAAGACTACAGATTAAGGCGCTGTGTTCCCCTTACTTCTAGTCCAAAAGAATATGTGTGTTTGTGTGTAGATGGAATAATTTTAGTCCGGTTGATTGGACAGCTTTTTATACTGAATAGCTTTTATATTGAAGAGCTTTTTGTTATGTCAAATGAACCTATAATAAATATGTTAGTTGGAAAGGCTAATTCTAGTCTGTTTCTACTTATTATGTCAAAGGTAGTGTAATCAATGTGACTGAGTATATTGTGGATCTTAGATTCCACATAGTATCGACAAGCTCGCATTGATAATAAAATGTTTTTGCTCAAAAGGGACTGATATAGACAAATTGTTGGATACAATTAATCACATGTTTCCATCAAACCACAGATTGCCAGGAAATAAAATCCTATTATGTGTCAGGAAGTGGAGATAACTTGGACTATTTGGCAACTAACATTAATAACAACAGTGCACCAACAGTGAATTCCCTGCCTGAAATTCAGATTGAATGCTGACCATGTGTGAACTCAATTTTTGCACTGACAGAAAGAGTTTTAAGAGCTAGATCATCTACCAACTTTTTTTCCTCGTGTTACATTGCAATTTGTTGGATTTCTCCTCTCTTGCAAACGACTTGAGTGAGTCCACACAATCTTTAAACAGTTATTTGTTCATCCTAGATAAAGATCCTTTGCAACTTTCCTAGACCAGAATAACACTGTCCAGCCATCCCTGCTGTTAGCCATGCTCCAGCATCCCCATTTCTTCCTCATCTATTTGATTCCTAGTTCCATAATGCATAGAATTTCCAAGTTGAATTTTCACAATGCTGCTATTTCACATGAATGCACACACCTCAAATAGTATTCTGAAACTTCTGGCAGCAGAGTTGGCCCAGGGGAAAGCATTTCCCATCAGAAAGCACACACTGGGTCACAATCATACAGCTCTGACAGAGAGGTCTCAAAGCTCTCTGACTAGCAGCATGGATGATATTCTCCAATTCTGCCATTTCAGTGCTTGCACTATTTTCCTGCGTCCAGGAAGTAGTGGAACTTCACAATTGATTCCATTTATAAACTGGGGCAGTAGGTTAAATCTGAATACCTGCAGAAAAAGCTATTGAAACTTTCTTACTTTCCCTCCAGTCAGCAAGAAACCCTAAGCTTTGTGAATGCTCAAGATTGCTTCTCTTTATCTGTACCTGAATCATCAAGTATTGAATTAAGTTACTGCCTACAGAATTGAGTACAGTTGTTCTTAATTGTACAACTCACTTAAGTCACTCAAATTGTTTAGCAAATGCATCAGTATTCAAACTTAATGTAGTCTGAGAATTAAATGTAAAGAGGCTTTTCAACTCAGACTTTGAGAATAAATGTTCTATCCTTGATTTTTAGCAGAGCACTGTCTGGTAGAAATATAAAGTGAGCTATATATGTAATTTTACATTTTTTAGCAACCACATATACAGTAAAAAAAGGGTAAATTAATTTTAATGAGCTATTTTATTTAAGACAGTATATTTAAAATCATTTCAACATGTAATCAATACAAAATTATTTGATGAGATATTTGTATTCTCTTTGTTTGCACCAAGCTTTCAAAATCTTATGTGACTTTCATACTTATAGCACTCTCAAGTTGGAATAGAAATATTTCAAGTGATCAAGAGCCTCACGTGGTTATTGGCTACTATATTGAACAGTGCTTTTCTGGTAGATTTCCCAGGCATTTGAGAAAGCTTGTTTGTCACCAGTTATAATTTATCTTTAACTTAATCTTCTTGGGCAAAAGGTCGACATGCGTAATATATGTTGCAGTGCCAGCACGCATTGAGGGCTCAATAAATATTTACTGAATGTTTTTAAGTTTCAATTTACAAATATTAACATATTTATTCAGCTGCTGTTATGTGTCAGGTACTTTTCTAAGCATTGAGGAATTCAGTACTGATCAAAATAGAATGCTTTCGAGGAGTTTAAAAGTTGATTTCTTTAAATTGATGACAAATAAAATTACAAAAATACAAAAACAAAGCACACAATAAGTCAATAGCTTGTGTTTCAGACAGACTTTTTCCTCCCTAATTATCTTCTCTGTTGGCCATTTCCACAATTCCACCTATTGCACATCAGCTATTACTCTCTGGCTGCCCAGGATTTTCTGCTGCAACACCACACATGAACTTGCCTTCTTCAAGCTTCTTACTATTTTTCAAGCAGAACAGCTTTTTTTTTTTTTAATGTGTTTTACGCCTCTGATCTTCTCCATCTCAGCTAGCTGTTAAGTCTTTACTCACAATTCAATGCCAAATTCAATTGATACCTCTTTCATAAGCTTTCCTTTGCTCCCAATTTCAGTTATTTTTTTATTTTTTATTCGTTGCTCACAGATGTTGTACATGGCTTTATCATCCCATTTATTTTGGATTGTAATTTTATATCACTTCTTCCTCCATTAGATCTTTACTTATTTGCTTTAGCTCTTATAATTTATAGAGAGACTGACATGACAGGTGCTGAGAGAATGTGTGTGGGAAGGACTGATAATGTACCTGTTTCCTATCTTAGTCTCTTATCCATGAATGCAGTTTCTTTTGGATCAAGAGATTATATTCTATCATATTTTTTCTTTATAATCTTTATCTATAAAGATTTATAGATTTAATTATATATATTATGTATATATATAAATATACATAATATATTTATATTATGTATATAAATATATACATTATATATAAATTAAAATATATGTTTATTATATATTATATAATATATATATTATAAATATATATTAAATTTAATTTATATATATAATATATATATTATAAATATATATAAATGAAATATGTCTGTGTGATATTAAAACATATTTCAGTAATTTGGAGATAATTTCCTAAAGAATGACAGAATTATGGTCTCTATTACACCTTCATTACACTTAATTGAACAGATTCTTACATTTGGTATGTAGACCTGTATTATCATCTAGTGGTAAAGTGTTAGAAATACAGACACAGACTCCTCGAATCCCCAGAAGGAGCTAATTCATGATTCCAGAAAATGCAACAAATCATACAAACAATGTGGTCTAATTGCATTCAACTAGGTTCTCAAACATACATACATATATAAAGTTGGATCACAATGAAGCTTGATGAAAGCTTAGATCTGTACATTTAATGTTCTGTCAAGGTGTGAATAATGCTACCTTCAGAGCTAGGTGGGAAATGTTTTATTGTATTCAAATTGTAAACAATAGCTAAGAAATATCTTTCCTGATTAAGCACTGGAAAAGCACAAATCCTAGAAATACTGATGCCCAAAAACATGCTCAAAAATGAAAGTGGGAAAATTAGAATGATGATTGCTAAAGGCTGGAAGTAGGGGAAAGTAGAGAGTATTTAATGGGTACAGAGTGTCAGTTTCACAAGATGAAAAGAGTTTTGGAGACTGGATACACAACAATGTAAATGTGCTTAACGTGACTGAACTATACACTTAAAAATGATTGAGATGGTTAATTCTCAGTTTATTTTGCCACAATTTAAAAAAAAACTTGACACAAGAGCCTGAGTCCATGCTAGGTGACCCATAAGTGGTACCATTCTTGTTGTTATCTACCAGTTTCTTTTAAGTATGGTTAATTTTGTTCAGGTCCTAGAATCTGGTGGAATTGAGTGAAATAACTAACTTGAGTTTCTGAACCATCACTCATGAATGCTTCAATAAATTATTATTGTTTATGAAGTCGTGTCTGCATGTCTGTTAAATGTCTTTTTTTTTTTTTTTTTTGAGATGGAGTTTTGCTCTTGTTACCCAGGCTGGAGTGCAATGGCGCGATCTCGGCTCACCGCAACCTCCGCCTCCTGGGTTCAGGCAATTCTCCTGCCTCAGCCTCCCAAGTAGCTGGGATTACAGGCATGCGCCACCGTGCCCAGCTAATTTTTTGTATTTTTAGTAGAGACGGGGTTTCACCGTGTTGACCAGGATGGTCTCGATCTCTTGACCTCGTGATCCACCCGCCTTGGCCTCCCAAAGTGCTGGGATTACAGGTGTGAGCCACCGCGCCCAGCCCAAATCTCCATCTTTTTACCATCACCTTTTACTTCCCTCAGCAATTACATACAAAATCAATATTCAGCTTAAACTGTCATATGAATAAAGTTATGTATAAATACATTGCAGATAGCAACTAGTGGTAAAAAAAAAAAAAAAAAAGGCCTAAAATTGAGGACTAAAATTGAGGATAGTATTTTTAATATAAAATATCTAGAAAACTAGATATCTAGAAAACTGGGCTATATTTAACAGCTCCAGCAAATGTGTTTGGAAACAGTTTGGAAACAGTTCCACATCCAAATGTGGATGTGGAACCAAACATGTTTGGTTGGCAGACCCAGTGCTTTATAGATTTTCAAATTAAGTGTTGATTTGTTGGTGGGACAGGTAATTTGAAGTTTATTCAGGAACTCCTCACCAATATCCCCCAGCCCTGGGCTCTCTGGTTTAGGATCACACATTTTTGTTACCTATCGAATTCCTGTGGACATTTGATTTTGCCACCTTTGATTTATAGATTAATTCAAGAAGTTATGTTAAAAACTACTAATTATTTATATTGATAATTCCAAAAATATAGATAATTCAAAATATAGATAATGCAAAAGTTTTTGCAGAACTTCGAAATTATTCAATGTTTAGATATTTGAATCAGACTTGAACAACTACTCCTGTGTTCTACCATATTATCTTATATGTGTTGGATTTATGCAATAAATAAACACACACACATACACATATGCATATGTTTAACAAGCATTTACTAAAGTACTTACATAGACCAGGCTTAATGTTTATTATATAAACATTAGTTCACCCATCTATTTTATCCACAGGATTGTGTTTTTTTCAACCTTTTTTTGTTTTTACTGTATTGGTCTGTTCTCATGCTGATATGAAGAAATACCCTACATTGGGTAATTTATAAAGAAAAAAGTTTAATTGACTCATAGTTCCACATGGCTAGGAAGGCCTCAGCAAACTTACAATCATTGTGGAAGGCACTTCTTCACAGGGAGGCAGGAGAGAGAATGAGTGCCAGCAGAGGAAATGCCAGACACTTACCAAACCATCTGATCTTGTGAGAACTCACTCATTATTATGAGAACAGCATGGGGGAATCTACCCCTATCATTCAATTACCTCTTACTGGGTCCCTCCCACAACTCGTACATATTATGGGGCTTACAATTCAACATGACATTTAGGTGAAGACACAGCCAAACCATCTCAATCACCAATGTTGAAGATATACTAGAAGTTAAATATTTGTCAAATGAATATATCCAAATGAATATGCATGGGCAGCCAACATGCAATTAAAAAGAAATGTTCTTTTAGCTAATTAAATACAAGTTACCTGAAAGTCTCAAATGGCTTTAGGTATACCATGCCTTTAAATTATAGATGCTCATACTCTGTACCAAAGTGGTATAGAAAACTGTGCTGAGACCATTAAAAAACAAAGTAATTTTTGGCTGGGCACAGTGGTTCACACCTGTAATCCCAGTACTTTGGAAGGCTGAGGTGGGTGGATCACTTAAGGCCAGGAGTTGAAGACCATCCTGGCCAACATGGAGAAACCCTTTCTCTACAAAAATTAGCCAGGTGTGGTGATGCATGCCTGTAATACCAACTACTTGGTAAGGATCACCTTAGCCCAGGAGGTGGAGGTTGCAGTGAGCCAAGGTGGCCTCACTGCACTACAGTCTGTACTACAGTGTGAGACTCTGTCTTAAAAAAAAAAAGTAATTTTTGAATTTAAATCTTTGATTTTTTTTTGATGGAGTATTGTCACAGCCAAATCTTGCTTTAAAACGTTCTCATGGTATTGAAAAATGTTGTAATCCAAAAATACTTGTTACTTTACAAATATAATGTTGCAAGAAAAAATTCTGGTCTGATTTTTCTTTTTTCAACTTCATAAAAGCAACTCGAAGCATGGAAGTGGTGGCACCATTATAATCAGTTACAGCAATATGTAGTGGACTTAATACTTAGAAGTGTTCAATAATCCATGTTTGGAATAAAGATTTGCTCATTTCATTTCATCTACCAATTGAAACTTTAATTATTTATAGACATAAAAAGATTAGATGAAAAAACTTCAAGTACTTATTATAAGCAGGATATATTTGCACGGATATAAATGGGTGAGTGGAAATTGTCAGTCTATTTGCTTTTAAGATCATTTATGATAATATTTTTAAAGTATTTTAAAAGCATTAGAATTTTCATGTATTACTTATTAAGGACCACTGCTTATTTTGCTTCAGGAAAACTCATATTTATGTTAAAATATTTGGGATATAATTGACTTACGTTTTAGAAAATTTTTCAGAGAAATGCATGGTGACTTAGAAATTATTTTATCTATAGTTGCAGGGGTTTTTAGCTAAAATGTTTAAAAATATATAGGTAACATGTTTTTCATCACCAAATATTTCAGAATCTATGTCTAAAAATATAAAGATATTCTTACATAATGATGATATTATCTCACTTAAAAATAGAATGATCCCAGTAGTCACAAAAAAAATCTTGATTTGTTAATGTTTTAAAAATGATGTGGGCCTCTGATGGTCTTCTGGTTTCCACAAAGCAAGATTTAATAGTTCACTGGCCTCTCTGTCTTCAGGTCTCCCTTATCTCCAAGACTAGGCATGGAAAACAAAGCAGAGGCATCTGCACGGAGAACCTCATCAGTGTCAAGTTCACTCTCCTACTGACTTTCATTTTCCTAGCCCTTATTCTATGTGACTTTTAAGTATGAGAGACAGCAAAAGAAGTTTTTTAAAAATATTTTACATCAACAAATAGGCTGACATTTTTATTCTTAGTAGGCTGAGACTCCTGTCCTTTAAAAAACTCTCAGTCTTAAAAAATTACAATAAAATAAAATATTCTTAGTCTTAAAACAGACTCCCTTGACACTGAATTCCAAAAGTTATTCTTGAAATAAAAGGGAAATATTAAACCAGTTGCTATTTCACCTTGCCTTCTGCTACACCCTATTTAAAGCTAGTAATTTTAGAATGTCAGAGTTACTTCAGTCACAGAAACAAAGTGGTGTCAGACCCCTCTCAGTCTATCTTTAATCCCTTTTATTATTAAATTTGAAATTATCTAGACCAAGAAAAGAGAACCATTGAAGAGCTGTATGTCGACTTTAGATTTTCAGAGGAAGAGATGTTCTCGTTTGAATTCACACATATATAAAGGAAAAAAAGGAAAATAAGTCTGCTTTACTTCTTGTAAGATTGATGGGAGCTAACCCTCAAATCCTGGTGGTAAACAAAACTAATTACAAATGGTTAAATTTCTCTTGATAGATATACTGTGTTATGTGGACATTTGTTAATTTATCTGTAACATATACCACATTCGTTGATTTATGGTTAATTGAACGAAGGTCAGTTAATGAATGGGAATGCAGAGTGTAATTAAGAAGTCTTTTCTTTGCTCTGTTTCTCTTCAATCTAGAGAACAGTTCTGAATGCTGATGAGACAACATCTATTACAATCTTTCTATTTGAATTAGGTAATTAACTCAGAATGAAACATATAACAAAATATCTTTGGTAGAGGCAGAAGTCTGCAGAAGACCAGGTAGCAATGAGAAGAAATGAGTGTTACAATTATGGCAGAGTATCATGGGCCCAGTTCTGAATTGATCCAAACAATGAAAGTATTCTCTAAGAATTGAATGCTGTACATCTGACTAGTATTAGCTCTTCATAGGAACCAGGAACCAAGAACCAAGTACCTTTTTTTTTTTTTTTTTTAGCTAGTGAACTCAAGTTTTTCAGAGTGCACATAAATAAATGGTTTAAAGAAACAATTGCTTTTCTATGAATGTTTTGCTATAGATATTACTTTTGAAGACCAAATCTTCATATCCTCTGAGGATGAATACAAACTTAGTTTTTGTAGTATGTTTTGCAAATTGTTGTTCTACTTTAAATTCTCTCCTGAAAAGAATGCACACAAGAAATTTATACCAGACACATCTCTTTAACCAGCATGTTAACTACTACTATAAAGAATGCTCTCCCCACTCTGAATTTACCTAAGTCACTCAATTTGAATCACTTCTGTACCTACAGCAGCTTCTAAAAAACTATCAAAGCCAACGAAGTGCTTGTTTAAAACACAAATGCACTGGGTCTTTCACAAATCTACTAATTCAGAATCTTTGAGACAGTGTATTTGTTCGCACACTGCTATAAGGACATACCTGAGACTGGGTAATTTAAAAAGGAAAGAGGTTTACTTGACTCAGTTCTGCAGGGACAGGAGGCCTCAGGAAACTTACAATTATGCCAGAAGGGGAAGAAACCTTGTCCTTCTTCAAATGGCAGCAGGAAGGAGAAGTGCCAAGCAAATGGGGTGTGGTGGGGAAGCCCCTTATAAAACCATCAGATCTCATGAGAACTCACTCACTATCATGACAACAGCATGGGGGAACCCCCATAATCTAATCACCTTGCATGATGTCTCTCTCTAACATTTGGGTGGGGACACAAAGCCAGACAATATCAGACAGGTCAAAGAAATCTGGGTTTTTAACAACCAGTAATTCTTTTACTCATAAATATGTTTAAAACACTGACCTATGGAGATTTAGAGCTGTAGGAGCTTCCTAAGCTATTTGAGTCATATGTTTATATGTGGAAGAAATAATATAGTAAAAGGGTCTCTTGCTTTTCTTTTCAGTGACTTCCTCAAACAAAACTCAGGTACTATATTAACATTTGCTATTCCCTCTCTCACTCAACAAATCATCAGCTAGCTTCTGTGTGTCTACATTGTGCTTCTAGATGGTAGGGATAACACAGCCAACAAAACACAAAAGTCACTGCCCTGCTGGAGCTTTTATTTCTAGTGAGGAAGATAGACAAAAAGCACAACAAATAAGAGTATATGTACTGTGTTAGCTAGTGATGTGTGTTTTGGAGATAATTTAAGTAGACAAGAAGAATTGGATGGTGGAGAAGAGAGTATTAAAATATTAAATGGAATGTTTAGAGTAAGACACATTTAGAGGTAATCTTTGAACAGAGATCTGATGGATCTCAGAGAAATAGCCACGTAGGTAACTGGAGACGCCCAGGAAGAAACAACAAAAGAGATTGTCCAGATAAAAAAGAGACTCCAGTGAGTTTAAGGCAAGAAAGCCAGAGCTGCTGGAGTGAAATGAATGAGGAGTGGTAGATGGAGGGGATGGATCACATAGGGCCACCTTCAAGATGATGACTGATGTGGCTTATCTCTGTGTACTCACCCAAGTCTCATGTTAAATTGTATTCCCAATGTTTGGGGAGGTACCTGGTGGGAGATGATTGGATCATGGAAGAGCAGATTTTCTTCATGCTCTTCTCATGATAGCAAGTGAGTTATCATGAGATTTGATGATTTAAATGTTTGTGGCACTTCCCTTCCCTTAACTCCTTCCACCATGTGATGAAGTTTCTTACTTCCCTTTTGCCGTCCACCATGACTGTAAATTTCCTGAGGCTGCTGTTAAGCCTGTAGAACTGTACTCAATTAAACCTCTTTTTTTTTTTTTTAAATATGTTACCCAATATCAGGTAGTTCTATGTAGCAGTGTAAAAACGGAATAACACAATTATCAAAAAAAAATTTTTTTTACTCTGAGTTAATTGGGAAGTAAATAAAATATTTTGAGCAAGTTGCATTAAAACTATTGTGAAAGAAGTGAGAATCAGAAACAAAGAGATAATTTAGAAGGATTTTGCTAAAATTTGGGCAACAGATAGTAGTGTTTTGGGCATGGGAAGTTGGAGGAATTGGTGAAGGGAAAGGTGAGAGATATAGCCATCCTCTGAAGATAAAAGAAATGAATGAAAGAGGAGAATAAAGGATGACTCTAAAGATTTCTACCCTGAGCACCTAAAAGAAAAATGTTGCCATTAGTTAAGGAAAATTAAAAAAGGAAAAGGTTAGGGTAAGATAGCAAAGCTTAATTCTCAGTATATTAATTTTCAGATGCTCTTAAACATTCAGGTGGGATGTCAAGTAGTCCTTTGATACATAAAATTTAGGTAAAAAATGAATTTGGGATTATCAAAAAATGAATTTGGAATAGCAACATGTAGTTGCTATTTAAAATAATAAAATCAGTTGAGAGAATTCAGGGGATGAGTCGAGACAGAACAAAGAAATTCAAGGATGGAACCCTGCAATTTCCCTATATTTAACGTTTAGGGACATGAGAAAATACCAGCAAGTGAGGCTGAGAAAGAGTGCCAAGTGAGGTAGAAAGAAAGCTAGACTGGTGGGATACCCTGAAAGATGAGAAGAGCAAATATTTCAGGCAGAACAAAGTGACCAATCATGTAAAATGGAACTACTAGGCCAGGACTGAAAACTGGCTTTTGGATTTGCTATACAAAGAATATTCAATGCGGTATTAGGGGCAAAAATCTTAGCCTAGATTTAAGAGAAAATGGGAGAAAATAAATCAGAGACTGGTTAAAGACAACTTTTATCTTAAATAAGAAATGGGGCAAAATCTCTAATAGTAGAGTGGAAATGGGATTAAAAGATTTTTGTTTCATTTTGTTTTCTTGCATTAAAAAAAAATAAGTATATGTCTAAGTTACGATGGGAATGATCCACTGTAAAGTTAAAAATGGCATGACTGAAGGAAAGAGAGAAAATTGCCAGAGCAATTTACTGCGCAATTACTCAATACATTGTGATATCATTTGTTATACAATTCTGAGGGTTGGCCTTACCTTATAGCATCCAAGTGAGATAGGAGTAAAGGCAGAATACTGTGGCACAAAGGCTAGTGAGTGGATAGACGTCGTGGGGGAGGTTTTACGAGTTCTCTTCTGATTGGTTCTGTTTTCTCAATGAAGAAGAAAACAAGGTATGATCGTTCATATTATGTGTCAACCTGAGGGCCTCAAGGTGCAAGATATTTCGTTAAACATTATTTCTGCCTGTGGTTGTAAGGGTGCTTCTCGATAGGACGAACATTTAAATTAGTAGACTGAGTAAAGCAGCTTGTCTTTCTCAATGTGGGTGGGCTTAGCCATCTGTTGAAAACCTGAATAGAATAAAAGGCTGAAAAAGAAAGAATTCTCTCTCTGTGTCTCATTATCTTAAAGTTGAGAGATTACTCTTCTCCCGCCCTTGGACTTGAACTTGAAATGGAAGTTGCACCATTTCATTGGTGGCTGTTCTTGTTCTCAGGCCTTCAGACTAGGGCTGGAGCTATACCATCAGCTCTCCTGGGCTCTAGCTCACTAACTACAGACCTTCATCTTCTCAGCCTCTATAATTATTTGAGGCAATATACATTTCTTTTGGTTCTATTTCTCTGGAGAATTCAGACTAATACACAAGGTCAACAACCTAAAGCGGCAATGGAGGATTGTTGGAAGCTTGAGTAGGGAATCTCTAAAATGGTTAGCTAGCAGAGAAGGTGAGGGAATAGACTCCTATGATTTTCTGGAAGTATTGAAGGTCAGTGACTATACATTTGAACTAACTCTATTCTTCCTGATTTAGGCACACTTTGAATTTTTGATTTTTTAGTGTTTGATTTTGTTTTACTTGTCTCTACTATGTTCACCAGCGTAAGTTCAGGAATGTAGCATATAGAGCGCTGGATTTAGCCAGGGCTACGGCTTAGCCACACAAATAAAAGAGAGGAGGGAAAAAAAACCGAGAGCATATTCAAAGGAATAATTACGATTGGCCATCTAATTAAAGATAGGAAGGAGAAAATAACATGGAGATAAAGATAATGAAAAGTTGGTAGTATAAAAATATTGAAGGTCCTGGTAGGGTAAAAGGAATATCTGAGTTGGAGTATAACATATAAGAGGTTGATTTGAAAAAATTGGGTGTGTCAGTTAGCTGTTTGAGATTGAAATTATGTAATACTTGTAGTTATTAGTAACTACAACTATATGGTCATTTCTTTGAATAATAAATGACCACGTGATTGAGTGGTTAAGGCAGGGTGAAGGATGTTATAGGGTAAAGGGTTAAGGAACAGAAATATTAGGATATTGAAAAGACTGTTTTATGAATTTGAATTCATTAATAATTATAAGAGGAGTAGCAATGGAATGGGTGGCAGTGGGCCAAAGATCTATAATTCTCAAAGAATAATGTAGGGGTGGGGTGTGGTTGGTGAAGTAGATCATGCACCAAAGTACAGTGCAATTTAATACACGAAATTCAAAACCTGGGCCTGTAAAGGGTAGTAAAAGGGACACCTCTGTACCCCTTGTGCACAGTGGTACAAAGAGCACTGGAGAGAAATGGCTGCCATTTTGGGAGGATTACAGGGGACTCAGTATCCTCAGTGGGCATAGATGGCTTCCCTAGAAGATGAAGGATGAAAGACGGTTTAAAGAAGAATGTTAGTTTAGAAGGGATCTTACAAGATTTCAGCTTGAATTCCAAAAGGTATACTAAGAAAATTTCAGTAACCGGGGAGGCCTGGGAGCTTGAATAAAGAAAAAATCAACGAAGTCATATGTGGATTAGAATTCAATGGATGAGCGTTGACCTGAGAGTCTTGGTCATTTTCTGGTGACTATTGTGAACAGAGATGAGGGCTTCATGACAAGTTCAGATGGCCTCTGGCACAAGATGATAGACAAGCTATGAATGAGAAAAGTGAGGAGTACAGGCATGTCTCATCATTAGTGTATAGAACCAGGAATTCTCATGTGTCTCCTGAAGATGGAAGCATGGAGTTTGAACAAGAAGTGATTTTATACCAAGTCCTAATGAAAGATGGTTTACTCAGGTACAAAATCATCCTTTGTCAGTTGCTGAATGGTGTCCAGCAAAACAGTATTGTATTAAAAAGAACACTAAATAGATAAAACACTTTCTGCTGTAGATTTAGTGTTATAGTTTAAATCTATCCCATACAAATAGGCCACACGAGCCTATATTACAATGATAAACACAATTTGGTTCTTCTAAACATTAATGTGATTTGTAGAGTGTATTAACACTTTTATAGTATTTCTTTGGAAATTGGCAGGAGATAAGTAATGTAAATGTAAGATCTTGTCCCAGAGTAACTAAAATAAGAGGCTTTCAGTTCAGGTCACTGTGAGTAAATATTGGTAGTTGTGGCTCGTTTAATGGAGAATGTTACATTTAAAATGCAGAATATTATATTTAAAAATTCTAACAGGCTATTATTCTTTACCTAAACATAATGTCAATTATATATTGTGGATAATTAATAGTTAACAAAAGAAGGATGAAATCAAATCATTATGCACATAAATGTATGGAAGGCAACATTTAAAAATACAGCACAATTTGGGACATTTTATTAGATTGGACAACTGAGAATCACCATTTATAACTCCTTGGCTATAAAGATATTTTTTAAGAATCAGCATAAACAATACCTAAATAGTATACTGAAAACACTATTCAAAGGCACTCAAAAAGGTTCTAAATATATGAAATATTTGAGGCAAGGGTTTTTAAGTACAAGGGTTTTTCTCAGCTTCTGATCAAGACAAACTATTCCCTGAAAGGGCCGTTCCTCCCAGGTGCTGAGGACAACTGTTAGTCTCATGTGAACCAAGTATGCTTTCTTCAATTCACCAAAAAGTGCTGTTTTTCTTCGAAATCAAAGCACACAACATTTTTTAATTTGCTCCGCATCTCTTAAAAGGTACAAATGGTGTTTTGGTTGTCAGACCAAAAAAATCTGAATTTTGACCATATAGGTTTTTTGTTTGGAGAGAGTTGCTTGGGGAATTTAAATAATGGAAACTAAGAAGATGGTACTACAGAATTCCGTTGCCAACATTTCTACTTGCACAATTTGTTAAAAATATTGTGTTTTTAAAACCTGTGTAGGAAGTCAGTGTTCCATTTATTTTTACATGGAAAATTGGCTTTATTATTAGCAGTGATTAATACAGTATGTATCAATTTGAAAACCTATGCTCTGAGTTAAAATTATCATTGACAAATTTTAAAAGTCATAAATTGGAGGAAACTGATATGAAATCAAACATCTTTTATTATTTCCTTTATTGTTTCTTTCATTCGACAATTATTTATTGTCTCTTTTTGTTCCTGGATTTATACTATGCTTTAGACAAACAAAGGTAGGTGCAATAAATATGGTTCCTGTGTTAATGTACCTAGACAAGACAAAGAGAAACTAGAGACAGTTACCATTCTGAGTGGTAATGGGAATTATAAGGACAGCACAGTGTCTGGCACATAGAAAATCAAGGAATTTGTATTTAGCAGCTTAGAAGACTTCATAGATGAATGGTGGTTGAAGCTTCAGTTTAGAGGATAAAAGGAAATTACACTGGGAATATAGCAAGGAAATTGTTTCCATGCAGAGAATATCACTATATTTTATGATTATTTGACTGCAAACGACAGAAAGGCATGTTGAATATTATTTTGGGGAAAAAAGAATTTATTTCATTATGAAATCCAAAAAGGATTAAACAATTAAACTTTCGAAAGTGCAGGAAAGCAGTTGGGAGTAAGATGGGACCCAGGCACAATTCTTTCTTCTCTACATACATTGGTTTCATTTTCTTTCACTGCAAACTCACTTTTATTTCAAATGGCAGTAAAAAGCCCATTTGATGTTGGATCTATAAATTTAAAGTTCTAAAATCTGGGGATAGAATAATTGGTTAAACCTGTGTCTGGTTCCCATTCCTAATGAATGAACTGTGGATAGAGAGATGGGATCATGTAAGACTTTTCAAGCTCCTGAGTGGTTGGTTGAGAGGCATTGTTGAGTTGAGAGAACTATTTGGGGAAAAAGTCATGAGTGGCAGTAACATAGATGTTTGCGATTTGGTGTTTCAATTATGAATTGATTATACTTCAAACCTTCAGTAATTATACCTACTATTTCAATCTAAGTACTAATATAAATGAATAAATAGAATAGTGTTTTTTTATCAGTATGTAAAATTTCTTGTATTTATTCTAAAAACATATCTATCTCACCATACAAACATACACATCTACACAGAAATATATAGTGAAGATATATTTAATGTTATGACAATAAATATATATATATATATATATATATTAATGTGTGCAGGGTAGATTTAAAATGTAACCTAAAACCATAGCAGGGAGGCTTTTGTTCTGTTTATTTTACTTTTTAAAAAATGTAATATTCGACTGGGTGCAGTGGCTCACACCTGCAATCCCAGCACTGTGGGAGGCCGAAGGGGGTGGATCACCCGAGGTCAGGAGTTCAAGACCAGGCTGCTCTACATGGCAAAACCCTATCTCTACTAAAAGTACAAAAATTAGCCGGTGTGATGGCGGGTACCTGTAATCCCAGCTACTCAGGAGGCTGAGGCAGGAGAATCACTTGAACCTGGGAGGCTGAGGTTGCAGTGAGCTGAGATCCACCACTGCACTCCAACCTAGGGGACAAGAGTGAGACTCTGTCTCAAAAGAAAAAAAAAAGATAATACTCTTTTGCAGGCCACCATTCAGCAGTAATAAAATTTGCATATATATGTGCACACACATACATATAAATGTGATGTGTACATATATTTACATATTTGTATGCATGTGCATATGCCTGTCTTTCATATAATCTATTTATCTTATCTAACTATCAAATTGATTTCTATATAACTAGGTAGCTAGGTTGGGGATTTAGTACTGAATTCTTTAGGAAATAGGTCTTCATCATAGGAAGTCAGTATGCCTCATAGCATATTGCACTGACTATTTGGATGAGACTATTCCTCTGGCTACCTATACCACTGGCATTTTTCCATCATTCTGCCTGGAGATAGCTGGGAAATGAATTTGGAGGGGAACCAAATCAGGTAAGAATCATAATGTTTTCCAGGTCCTTGGTTGAGTTTAGTTTAGTAGTCAGTGTCTAAAATATTCTACTATATTAAAAAGATACTTATGCATAAAGTTAACATAAATTCTACATTAAAAATATTTATTTTTTAATGTATTTATACAGAAAATATAGTTATACAGAAAGTTAAAATATAGTTATACAGAAAGTTATTGTTAACTTTAAACAGCTTTAGTTCATAACTTCAGAATATTGGAATTCAGGTTCAGGTTAAAGGTTTCTTCTCAGAAGCCTTTACCACATATTTTCTGAGATTTGGGTATGAGGATAATGAACAAGAGCTATAAATTAAACCAGATGTCACGTAGCTTCTGTCCTCTTTCAAGTGGCTGTTTCCTAGGTTCTTTTATCATGAAACAATAAAATAAAATAAAATATTCATATGGAACATAGAAGTCAGAACTGTGTTGCTAAATGTAGATTTGAAGTAACAAATTTAAAACGTATCACATCAATTTTTGCTTTAAACAAACAAAAAAATGCTAATGATTTTTTGAACTTCACATATTGCACTCTTATGTTTTGTTAGTATTATTTTCTCAAGGTCTCAGATGTTTCGAAGAATTTCCTCAATCTGAAAAAAAAATGTTATATAAGTTAATAACATTTGTATAGGATTTTATATACATTATTTTATATAAACTTGGGTAAGAAAGAAAGCTCAAATTTAGTATTAAGTCTGTTCTTTATTCTGAACCATATATCCTAAAGATATGTAGCTAGAAGTATATATGGGTGGGGGTATTAAATAAAATTAGTTTGAAATTAGACAAGTCATAAAATATGGAGAACACATTTTTGAACGAAAAATTGAGGCATTATTCTGCCAAAGTAAGCATATTTTACAACTTGCAGTTTTATTTAAGAAGAAGGCTTTAAAGGAACAAAGTTATATTTGTATTTTGATTCAATAACTGTATTTGTTGGAAAAAATGGTTATCTAAAGTATACTTCAAGAAATTCTAAGCAACAGAAACATGAATCTTTTCCTAAATCCAGATAAGCTCCAGATATTCAAATATTTTTAGAACAGGTATATTGTCTTAGTAACAAACATGGACCTGAAGAAAGGCAGGTATTTATAACATTATGGGAAGTGAGGGATCATGGGAAAGTACTTAAAACAAAAAGGAGAATATTGTCATATTAGTAGCCAAAGAATAAAAGGCCCTATCAGGAAAATAATACTTTTTCCAGAAAAAATGAACCATTCTACACTTAATTCTATGATACACAACATATGCTATTGGTTTGTGATTATGACTCTCATGTGATTAAGAAGTTGATACCTCCTCATGATGTATATAAACTGATCATTATCCCTAACTTTACTCCTTACTATACACTTTAGATAATAAAACAAAGCTGTCAAACATTCATATGTACTGGATATCCAGTACTCATCTGGAATTATACAATCTCCTTCTGTTACCCAATTCTTAAAAACACACAATGTTAATTCTGTCAAATTATAACCATTTCTAGTGAAAGAACTTACAGAATTTAAAGCCCCTTTAGATAGAAAGTGATTTCCTACAAGAAGAGAATATAGGTGGCTTATGCCTGTAATCACAGCACTTTAGGAGGCCGAGGAGGGCAGATCACAAGGTCAGGAGTTCTACAGCAGCCTGGCCAACATGGTGAAGCCCCATCTCTAATAAAAATACAATATTTCAAAAATTTTGTAAAAATACAAAAATTAGCAGGGTGGTGGGCGCCTATAATCCCAGCTAATTGGGTGGCTGAGGTAAGAGAATCGTTTGAACCTGGGAGGCAGATGTGGCAGTAAGCCAAGATTGCGCCACTCCACTCCAGCCTGGGTAACCGAGCAAGACTCCATCTCAAAAACAAACAAACAAACAAACAAGAAGAGAATATAGCCCAATGGGCACAGAATTGGAATTTAATAAGAATGTAGGCTTAATGTAAGTCACTAGTTTCTCTGCTGTTGTGTAGTTTCCAATCCCCTAAAAGTTTTAGTGTATAGTTTAGTGGGGACACTGTGGACCTCTGAGCTTCTTTTTAACTAACAATTTTCATTAGAGATTAATAGATATATAATGGATATAATGGATATATTTTTAATAATATAGCCTTGTAGCCTACAGATTCATGAGTGCCCCCCACCATGAGTCCCACAGCCTGATATTCCTACCTTTTTGTGTTTCTCTCTCTTTGGGTGTGACTTGCTTCTATTGTGTGACTTGCTTATAAATAATGGGTTATGGCAAAATTAGCAGGCTGCATGTGAATCACATATATGAGATTTCAGGACATATAAGATTCTACCATCTATCTTTCTGGAGTTACTCACTTCTTATCTGGCTTTGAAGAAGTAAGAGGCTTTGTTAGGGGCTTCCTATGTTGGGCTGCCATATGACAAGGAGCTGCGGACAGCCTCAAGGAAATGAGGACAGCCTCTGGCTGACAGGCAGGAAGAAACTGAAGCCCTCAAGTTATAAAGCCACAAGGAGCTGAACTGTGCCAACAAAAACATATTCTGCCCCAGTTGAGCCTCAGATGAGACTGCAGATCCAACTGACTCCTAATCACAAAAGCAATGAAATAATAAATACACTTTGTTTAAGTTCCAGGCTTACGGTAATTTGTTACACAGCAATAGATAATACATGCCTATTCTTGAGTGTTATATGAGAGAAAATAAATTTAGACAGTAACTGTGCCTAGTTAGCAGAAATATGGTATAGTCATAGTTCAAATTACTCTTCTATCTACTCTGTATCCTCACGGCACTGTTTAAATGCCTCCAAACTTGTACAGCAGGCTGATTGGAGCTTGGAGGTCTTTCACAATGTGGACATGGAAACAGAAAGACTGCAAGGTCAGAATCTGAAAGGGTTGTATTGGTAGATCAAACTGGCTACACTAAATTTGTCTATACATTTTTATATTTGTGAGTCTAATGCTGTGGATCCTTCCAGAGATACTTTTAAGGAAGTGAGAGAGAGAGAGAGAGAGTTTTGACAGAATATTTAAAGGGATAAATGGAGAAAATAAAATGTCATGTTTATGCCCCAACTTTCTAAGACAGCAACAAACCAGTTATTCTTGCTATGACACTAGGATCATAGATTGTGAGACAGAGACTGGTGCTCTCACCTCTGCTACATACAATAATCATAATTCTGGTAAAGTCATTTCATCAAATATTGAATTCTTCCCATATACCAGCCATTAATCTGGACATTTCACACCTGCTATACTGTGTGTTTCTCATAATAATTTCATGTATTATTATTGTTGGACTCATTTTATGAATGAGGCAAAAATTTAATTAGCTTACCAAGGCCATATAAGGAAGATTCATTTTCAGATTTATTGGAAGCCAAAATCCTTGTTATTTATATTATTTTACACTATCACGATAAGTGGCAGTTCTCTATCTTTTCAAATTACAATGATTGTGAGATGGGGAAATACATGAAAACCTGTTTTGCATATAATGTGTGCTAAGCAATTTGCAGCTTGTTTATCATTGACCTCCTATTCTCACCCATATCATAACTGTATCCAGTAAAATTACAGTGCAATGAATATCAAGGGCGTTCTTCAGAGTAAAGAGAAATCAGAAAATAACAGCATTTTATTTCACAGAGGCATAATAGTTCAATCTGAGTATCTCTAAATCTTGGCTATTTTTTGAAAATATTTGTTTTTTAGTACTAATGAACTTGGTTTTTCTCTAAGTCTGCTGAATTACGGTTGAACAATAAAGTGAGCTCCAAAAACAGAAAGCAAGGCAAATGTTCCAAATCTCCAAACCTTACAAATGGTTGAGGGATTTTCTTCCTTCAGATTTCAGCTTTGTAGCCTCTTTTGTATAGCAGGGCGCTCTAGAGGCTTCATCCCTCCTGTATACCTTAAAACAATAGTGTCCACAGTATTCAATTTCATGGGCCAGGGAAATTTAAGCCTGGAATCTGATATAGGTTTGTTAAGCAAAAAACAACAAATAAAACAACATATGAACAACATATAAAATTTACCATTATCACTATCATTGCACAAATGAAAGAACATTTTACTTTTTAAAAGTAGGAAAAAACAGAAAAGAGTCTTAAATCAATAAATTTAGTTTTATGAAAAGCACATCCTATTTGCTTTCTTTTTTTTTTTCCTTTTGCATTTTGCAGCCAACTTCTGAAGACTTTGACATTGATGGATGCAACAGTCCTCAGACTGGCTTTGGGAACCACAGACCCACAGGACTCCTGAGCCCACCCTGAATTGGAGAGTGAGGTTAGCGTTTCCAGTGATTGCACTGACTGTGTGCATTGCCTGTGCTGTGCACTGTAAAAGGTTTGGTTACTCAGCTCCTTGCCAACCACACTGTGGTGAAAGGCTTCAAGTGGACACCATGTTGTGGTTTGCTGTTTTACAACCCCCAGAGTCCTGTGTGGTCCAAACTGGCATTCTCCAGTGGCCCCCAAAGGCCAGAAAATAGCCCAATTCCAATGTTACATTATTTATTTATGTAGTTATCCTTCCTCTTCTTCGTGAGGCATAGGCCGGAGTGGCCACTGATACTGTTTGTATAACACAGTGTCCTTTGGGATCTGAGGGATTGAGTCAAATGAATACCAACTGTGAAGGAAAACTGAAATCAGGAAGAGATCACGTTTATGGTTTTCCACAGTTCTCCCCAACTGTGTTTTCACCTCTCTTTCAGTCCCAGTTTCCCTGATTTCTCACGGTTCTGAGACAGAACAACTCTCAGGAACACCAGCATATGAAACATCACAGCCTTTTGAGACCTCAAGGCCAGCCCCATCAACATACACAAGAATCTGGGCCTTGAAAGACACATATTTTGCAGAAGTCACACAGTAAGTTAGTGGCAGAGACCACCATAGGACTAGAACACCCACTCTCTTAATGGGGAAAGAAAACGCTTCCCTTTCTTTAGCTGAAGCAAAGTTAAACTTGTTCAAAAGGAGCTTTGCAAGTAAGAGAGGAGAGAAATAAAAACAGTAACTACTCAAATATAGAAATAAATGAATTTGTAGAAAGCACATATTTCTGGACATTGAAGGGTAGCAGCGCTCTGCTTAAAGTAATATGGAGTTTGGACATAGGACTTAATCCCCCCTCTGCCATTTATAAGTAGTGAGATTCAGGGAAAAGTAATAAATTTGTGTCTTCGCATAATAAAATGTAAAATGAGGATGAGAAAGCCAATCTTTTTCTTCTAAGACTGTAGTAAGAATGAAGTAGCACAGTGTATACGAAACATTAGCTCAGGGCCTAGCCCACAATAAATGCTATTATAGAAGCATTATAATGGAAGGTGGCTGCTACTCCCATTGCTTTTGCTAATGCAATTAACATCTACTCTATCAGCTCAGCACTTGAAGTTCATGGTCTAGCATGTTCCTTAGAATGGTTTTCAAGACACCTTCAAGAACTCTGTTTTCAGCTTTAGGACATTATGCTTTATCTATTTACTTACCATGTCCCTCATAGCCCGTGGGCATGCTGGCTGGAATTGTATCCTCCCTCATCAGTCAAATACAGAAATTTACTCAATGATGAATGTTTCACTCAGGGAGAAACAAACGTCTATATTCTTCCAATACTCATCAAACTACTGTAAGGAAAGTGGTTAAGTTATTGAGTGGCTCTTTTTTTGTGAGAAATAAAGGAGAATTCTCTACATACCAAAGATCTTCAATTCTGGGACTTCTTGAGAATCAGCTGTATGATCAAAATACAGGTTTGCAGAAGCTAATTTAAATCACAGTGTTCCTGAAGTAGAATACCCTATTCATACTCCTGTAAAAGCTAATCATCACAAGAGAGACAAAATATCAACTTCTAATTTAGTTGTCTATCAACATATTTGAGTCTATTGTATTTAGAAGCCTGTTACCCAGGCTTCTAGTATTTTAGGGTTCCAGCTCCAAGCTCCCAAGACAGGGCAGAGACTGATTCTGGTTGTTACAACCTGGCATCTGAGGCTCTTTAGATTTGAGAATGGGGGGAAAGAAGTTTGAGGAGCAGCACTTTTAAGTGCTTCTAAGCCCAGCATTCCTTCCTAGTGATCCTTGCTCTTTAATTACACTCTACCGCTTATTTGTCTGTTTCAATTTCCTGTGACTTGTGTCAGGACTTTTATTCTCCCTTACCTGTAATTTGTAAATATAATCAGGTTTTTCCAATGCTTGCTTAATCTTAATTTATTTATTTACTTATTTAGTAAGAGACAGGGTCTCCTTATGTCGCCTAGGCTGGAGGACAGTGGCTGTTTACGGGTGCTATCCTGCAACTGATTAGCACTGAAGTTTTGACCAGCTCTGTTTTCGACCTTGGCTAGCTCACCCCTCTTTAGATAACCTAGTGGTCTCCTGGCTCCCAGGAGTTCATCATATTGATACCAAACTCTGTGCAGATACCCACTTGACATAGCACATTGCAGCAGTACACCTACGCTTAAGCAATCCTCCTGCCTAAGCCTCCTGAGTAGCTGAGACCACAGGCGAGTGCAACCATACCTGACAACACTTGCCTATTCTTAAAGGTAACATGAAAATGCTAGATTTTTGGAAGGTTGGACAATAAGTAATGATGAAAAAATAAATCCGTTTGTAAAAGTTACTTTTATTGCGATTGTCTCTGCCTTCCATTCCCACCACTGGCCCACTCCCTCTGGGATCTGTTAATTCCCCAGACAATATTCACATATTAGACAGGGGCTGGATACATACAGGCAGGAATAGATTCATCTAGATTTTTGTAGGGAAATTAGACAGGCTGTTGTAAGAGCTGCCTAGGCTTCTCTGGAGTAAAGGCCGGTTTGAAAATGGGGGTGGGATAGGGTCAAGATTTGAGATAATTTTGGACTTGAGAGAGATTGTGCAGACGGGCCACTGACAGCTGAGAGAACATCTCTGGATAGGAACAGGAGACAGCACAGGTCTGAATAAGGGAGGGAAAGTCTAAAAGGTAACTGTGGAGACAAAAGAGTTTGCATATTCACTTGGCCACCCAGCTAGCTGTAAATAGCTCTTCCTAGGTGGTAAGGGTGTGTTAGCATGTTAGCAGATATATTTCCAGTGTATGTATACATGTGTGTGTGTGCCTGTGTTTGGTGGTGTGTAGTGTCTTTAGGGAATGAGAGTTAAGAGGAAGATTGTTAAAATATCAAAGACACCAAAGCTACCACTTTTTGCCACCTTTGCCATCGAGAGAAATAACTTTTTAAAATATATTTGTAGAGTGAAAATATTAGCCAATATCTAGATACTGAGTGCTATCATTTGCTGAAAGAATTTTTAAAAGCAAGAAAAACAATAATCACCTTTTGGTTTTAAGCCATAATGATTTCATGTTTCTAAATATAAATAAAGATGCTTCTTAAAGTTCATTTTATGATGGGGAAAACAAAGTCAGAACTTTTGTATATAAATTTCCTTAAAGATTTCCTACCAATTTCTTATTGAAGTTAACCATGATTCTCCTTAGAATTTCCTGTGAAACAAGGCAAGTCTTAAACTATAAAATGTATTAGCTAAAATAATTTAAAAATCATTGTAATGTCAGGTTAGAGCTGGTTAAAAAAAAGGTAGACTAATTACTAGAAGTCTAATTTCTAGGATAGATTTAAAATAATAGTTACTAGAATTTTAATATGAAAAAAGGAAACAAATTGAGAATGGTTATTGCAATCTCTTTTCTATTGTAGCATTCAGTTCTGATCTTCACAGCGTGGTTTTGTAGTAATCATATTTCTTTACCGATAATACTGCTTCATAAAGTATTGGATTGTGCAAAGGAAAAATCATACACCATCTTGTGAAAATGGCTAGGGGTGCTATTCACAGACAAATCACAAAATAAAGAGAGCTAATTTCCTATCCTTACTGACTTCTAGAACATTTCTCACAGTGTTTCTAAAAATGTGAATTTTGTGTTTATGTTACAATGAACTTGAAAACAAAATAAAGGAGAAAAGTGTTACAATAATGTAAGTGTCAGGGCAGAAATTCTCAGGCACACATGAATATTCTTTGTGGAGTGCTAAGTAAGGGTTTAACCCAAAATTGATGTAGGAGTGATATATTTACCATTAAATATGAGGAAATGTTTTTCAGTAAAGACTAGCCGTTTAATCTCATAGGTGATCTGCTTTCATTTTGGGTAAAGGACAATTTGGTATTTATGTGCAAGAAAAGTCATGGCCATAGCCTCCATGAGATCCCAAAAGGATCAGTTCTTGGGAGCAAAGGAATTTGGTGTTTACGTAAGAGAACTTGTACATTTTAATAGAAAAGAGATTTAAACCATGCCTAACGAATAAGAAAATGTGATAAATCTTAGACCTAAAGTGTAGACAAGTAATATGAGGAATGTTGTCAGAGATTATTGTCATGGTACTTGTGAACTTGACCCCAGAGCCATAGAGCACTGAGCCCAGTAAAAAATATAAGCAAAGAAACCAATTTAATGAACAACGGAGGCCTTTTCTGAGTGTTTCCATGTGCAAAGTGCTTGATGTACATCTTCTCCTTTAAGAGAAGAGCACATTTTACACAATACTTCAGAGCTGGCTGATCTTTCTTCAAGAAGCAGCCAACATTTAAAATGCATAGTTTGCCCCTGTGCAGAGAATCCCACACCAAAGAAACCATTCTCTCAATGCCATGAATCAGTGGATAACTGAGGAATACGGTGATGCACTGATGCAAAAGTAGTGTTGATTGACAGAAGCAGTCACTGGAAGGAATAATTGGGGGCTTATTAGTGAACAAAGTAGCATCAGGCAACAAGTGCCGGCCCCAGGAGGCAAAAGTGGCAACTCTAGGGTGAATTGAATACAGACGCACAGTACAGAGGGTGTTGCCCAGGGATGAACAGAGGAATTGCCCTGAGGCCTAAGTGAAAGTTTGCTTCAAATAAGTGGCTCTAAGCCCTGAATGCTCATTAGTATCACCTAGGGAGCTTTAACATCAACAGTGCATGTAAGGCCTCACCAGAGACCAATCAAGCCCAAATTTTCTGAGGGCAGGGCCCAAGATGCAACTAGAATTAGGACACATTGCCTTAAAGCTGCTGACCCTACAGAAGAGGCCAAGGAGAGAGAATATTGCTAGAAATGCTGGGAGGAGTTCCTGGCCTTTGGAGCCAAAAGATTGTTGCAATCAAATTTTGACTAGAGATATGACTTCATATGCTTAATTGTGTAATGTTATCTCTTGTTTTCCGGATACTTATTCTTCTGCTTACTGGATCAGCAAGATATTTCTTGAAATGCTGTAGGCTTCTGTTATGATTTAAGAGAAGACGGGTCTAACAGAAATCAAGGACAGAAAAGTGCTCCGGTTGGAGTGGATTTGTGATGTCAGCCTCTGCCTTGTTCTAAGATTGCCTGAAATGACTGGATTTTCTGTTAAAATGAATTTTATGGAATTGAGGTGTGATAGAAGGCTAGAAAATAACACTAGAACACATTTCTTGTTCTGTTTCTCTTCATATTTCTATATTTCTGTAACTTTTCACTACTCCTAAAGAGAGTATCTATTGTGTACAAAGAAGCTGCTATTCTTAGATATTACCTAGTTTTACAGACATACTTTATAATATTCATAATAGCCCTGCTAAATAGTGCTATCCTTTTTATGGCATCAAAAACCAAGGCTTAGTGAAATTAAGGTAGTATTTTTTTTAAATGTCAAACGTGTTTAGAATGTAAGAAGTAAAACTCAGTTTTGCTTGAATTCAAAGCCAGTTATTTCAGTAGATTCAAATTAGTGTGAAATAACTTCTCTGATGCCTAATGGTATGCTAAATGTTTATTTGACTTAAGCAAATAAGCTCCTGTGTCTTACTTATTAGGAAGAGAGTAATGAATTGAGACTGTAGTAGTAAGAGACTATCTAAAACCAATGGGAAGGACGTTTGGTTAATTATCTTTTTAATGCATTTTTCTTTTTGATTTTTTTCTGCAGTTTAATATGACATGCCTGGGTGTAGTGTGTTGACATTTCTTCTCCTTGTTCTGTGAGCATACCGGATTTGTGACTTGCTGTCTGACATTAATTTAGGGGAAATTCTCAGTCCTTATTTCTTCAAATATTACTTCTCTTCCTTTCCCTTTTTCTTCTCATGGTATTGATATTACTTGTATGTTACACCTTTTGTAGTTAGTTGTTCCAGAGTTCCGGAATATACTATTCTGGGTTTTTGTTTTCGATTTCGTTCTTTTAGTCTTTTTGTTTTCTTGGATTTTCATTTTTGAAAGGTTCTATTGACATATCCTTAAGCACAGAGATCATTTCCTCAGCTGTGATGAGTCCATCAAAAGCACTCGTTATTTCTGTTACAGCATTGTTGTGTTACGTGTGGTAGTATTGTTGCTTTTTTTTTTTTATCGTTAGCATTTCTTCTTAATTCTTTCTTAGAACTTCCATCTCTTTGCTTACATTATCCATCTATTCTGGCCTGTTGTCTCATTCCATGAGAGCTCTTAACCTATGAAAGTTGTTTTAAACTCATGGGATAATAATTCCAATATCCCTGATGTATGTGGGTTTAGTACTCATGCTTACTATGCTATGTCATTTAAAAAATGTTTTTTTGGTTTTTGTGGTTTTTTGCCTTTTAGTATTCCTTGCAATTTTTCTTTTTCTTTCTTTCTTTTTTTTTTTTTTTTTGAAAAAGAGACATAATATACTTGGTTAAAGGAACCAAGTAAAAGGAATGTAGTAAATTGGCCTTTAGTAATGTAGTAATAACATGTGGAGAGAGGGAACGTGTTCTGTAGTCTCCTGATTAGGTTTCAGTCTTCTAGGCAGCTTGAGCCCTTGGGCTGTGAACTTCACAAGCAGTGTTCAGTTCTTTCTTTGCTTTTTTCCCCTGCACTCTTAGGTGGTACAGAATAATTAGAGAGGGCTAGTGTTGGATATTTATTTTTCCACTGGCTAATTAGGCTCTGGAAAACCCCAGTAGTTAAAGCTCTGGTAAAATACTGTTTCCTGAGGGCAGTCTTTGTTAATATTTCAATGGTTACTTTTTTCCTCTCTATGTGCTGGAAGTATGAAGGGGATTCTTCTCCAATATTTACTGTGAGACCTGGTAGAGCTTCCAGAGGTAAAACTCACAGAAGTGTAGGGGACCTCTCATAACTGGGTCCCCCTGGAGTTTTTAACTCTTGGATTTGTCCATAGAGAGTCTACAATAAATGGTCAATCACTAGTTCAGGTTTTCCTATCCACCCAGGTAGGTCTTTGTCCTCACATAAGTTGTGATTCTCTCTATCTACCTGTCTCTGCAGCTTAGGAGCAGTGGTTTGGCCTATGACCTCACTTATTTGATGAATCTAAGAAGAGGTGTTGATTTTTCCATTTGTTCAGCTTTTTACTTGTTGTTAGCATGGAGTGGTGACTTCTAAGCTCTTTACATGCTGAACCAGAAACTGGAATTCTCTATAGTGTATTGTTCTTCTTTCTTCTTTTCAGCAAAAAATGCAAACTAAAGTATAATAGTTTAACTTAAAAAGATACAGAAACAAGCTCTTACTTCCTGCTGAATTTGAGAGAAATTGTTATCAATTTGTGCTACCTCCGCTGTCTCTGCTCATTCTTGCTTCCTGGCATAATAAACCTCATAGCCTACAAGTTACAGGTGATCTCATTTATCTTATTTCAGTTCAACATTTCAGCTTAGCAGCATTTCAAAATAAGTTCTGGGATGGTGAATACTGAGTGTCAACTTGATTGGATTGAAGGATGCAATATGGATCCTAGTTATGTCTGTGAGGGTGTTGCCGAAGGACATTAACCGTTGAGTCAGTGGGCTGGGGAAGGCAGACCCACCTTTAATTAGGTGGGCACCATCTAATCAGCCATTAGCAAATATAAAGCAGGCAGAAAAACGTGAAGTGATGAGATGGGCCTAGCCTCGTAGCTTACATCTTTCTCCCATGCTGGATGTTTCCTGCATGTTCCGTACTCGAGGGGGCATCGAACTCCAAGTTCTTCAATTTGGGGAGTAGGACTGGCTCTCCTTACTCCTCAGCTTGCAGACCGCCTGTTGTGGGACCTTGTGATCATGTAAATTAATACTTAATAAACCCCCATATATCCTATTAGTTCTGTCCCTCTAAGTGAACCCTGACTAATACAAGTTCGTATGTTAAAGTCTATTATTTACATTAAATCTGAGAATATTTGTTAAGCAATTTCTGTGTCCCAGGCACTGGACTAAGAAAGAAGATAGTCTCAGTTATGAGGCCGTATTGGTTTTAAAGCTTTGCCTCTGGCTATTCAATGCTCATGTCACTTCTTATTGATTACTGAGTCTGTTGACTTAAATTGTTTGTCTTGCCTATTAACACTTAGGACTTCTAGTTCTTAAGTATTCTATTAATTACTGATTAATAGTCCCAGGTTGTTTGCACCAAGCTGGGGTGTTTATTATCTATGTCTTTAACTTTGTTTTTCTTTAAATTGTACTTTAGGTTCTGGGGTACATGTGCAGATCATGAAGGATTGTTGCATAGGTACATATATGGCCAGGTGGTTTGCTGCCTCCATCCCCCCATCACCTATACCTAGCATTTCTCCCCACATTATCCCTCCCCACCCTCCCCCACACTATCCCTTTGCGACCCCACCTCAACAGACCCCAATGTGTGATGCTCCCCTCTCTCTATCCACATCTTCTCATTCAACACTCACCTGTGAGTGAGAACATGTGGTGTTTGATTTTCTGTTCTTTTGTCAGCTTGCTGAGAATGATGGTTTCCAGATTCATCTATGTCCCTACAAAGGACACAAACTCATCATTTTTTATGGCTGCATAGTACTCCATGGTGTATATGTGCCACATTTTCCTTGTCCAGTCTATCATCGATGGGCATTTGGGTTGGCTCCAGGTCTTTGCTATTGTAAACCGTCCTTTCTTATATACTTACTGAAATGTCTCACAACTGTTCATGAAAGTTGTTTTTCCTTTCTGGAATAAATAATAAAATTTGTTCAACTACAGGTGTGATCCTAGAGGACTTTTCCTGGAGTATATAGGAAAGATATATATGTATGCATTTTTAAAACAGGTAGATATTTTTTACAATTTATCTTTATCTTATAATTAGAGGTCCAAAAAGTAACAAATTCTGTTGATCAAACTCCATAAAGAATAGCAAGGGCTTTCTTGTACCTACTTTCTTTCATTCATGGCAATGCTAGTTTTGTATCACCAATGGTGAGTATGTTTGGAGTACACTAATGTAGTCTATGGATTGGAAAAAACAAAACAAAACAAAACAAAGCTAAAAAATGGCACCGAGGAGGAGCTACAGTTGTAACTCAAAAGTGAAGACATGTTCAATCCTAAAATTGTAGTAAAGGCGCTAAAGGCAGCCAAATATCAAGGACATTGGGTAAGAGAGTAAAGTGTGGTGGATGAGGTTTGATGTGGGTGTTGCATTTACTTTATTTGTTCAGGCTGAGAGAGAATTTACAAAGAGAGGTTATATATCTGCATGCCCAGTGATATGGTGCTCAGTAAGTGCTACTGAGATAAGCTCTATTGCCCAGGAATATCAGGATGATGGTCTAAAATCCTACCGTGTAGTATAGATCTCTATTGTAGAAGTCAGATATCCCTAAATTCTTACTAAACTAGTCATCAGTCCCATAGAAAAGATTCTATGCAATATAAAATGTAGACAATAGGCTACTAGTGCTGATTAAGTGCAGTTGATATCTCATGTTTAAGAATGTGTCCTAAATGTTAACAAATTTGTATTTATCAGTAACATCAAATGTTAATACAGTATGTGCATAGTTTTAAGAAGTATGGAATATCTCAAATTCAGCTATTTTAAAGAAAAAGATGAAGAATCAATAAATATTGAAAATATACAGTGGCTTGAGCAAGACAGTCATTTATTTCAGTGACATACCTAGGGCAGGGGTGTATGAATGGTATGCTCTGGTTAGAAGCAGTTTCCTCACTGACATTGTTTAGAAATGCTTTACATGGTAACCTTCTATTAAAAGGCAGATTGGATTATAGTTGAATTTATTGTTTAGGTATTCAATACAAAATATGTACTTCATTTGTGCCTACACTGAGCAGACTAAACCCATTGCTTACCCCCTCAGCACTTCATTGTCCATCTGTTTTATGGAAAAGGGCCAAGGGAAATAGTCCAAGGTGGTGGGAAATTATGGCCCAATTTAGGGACCAAGTTTATTCCCATATAGTTGCATCTTCATCCCTTAGAGTGTTGTCTTTATCTGCACAATGAAAACCTGCTCTTATATATACATTGCAGGTGGGAATCTAAAATGGTACAAGCACTTTGGAAATTGTTTTGAAAGTTTCCAGAATAGTTAAACATACTCTTCCCATAGCCCAGCAATTCTAGGTATTTATTTGGGAAAAGTAGAAACATATGTTTTTACAAAAAAATTAACAATAATATAGTATAATAGCTCTTCTTGTTATAGCCATAAACTAGAAACAACCCAAATTCCCATTAATAGGGGAATAAATAAAAATATTCACACAAAGGAATAAAAAAGGAACCTATTGGTACATAAAACAACATGGATGAAAAAGTGGCATAAGGAAAATTTAGGAATAATGAAAATGTTCCACATCTCGATTGAGCGATCGTTAGATGGGTGTATACATTTTGTCAGAGTGCTACACTTAAAATTTATACATTTACACAATGTAAAATATACCTCAAAAGCCAAAGCTAGATCATAGGCACATTACTGTTCTGTCTTATGTAAACTAAAAAGAATGTAGGCAAGACCAAGCAATTTTAAAATTTTCATTTATATTTAATTAAATGAAGTCATAAGGCTCCACTTAGCTAGAAGGAAGTGTGTGAAGAGTTTTCTCTAGCTGTTGAACATATGTCCAGAGTAAACTTTATTTTAGAAAAAAGCACTGAAAATTTTAGCCAGCTACAAAATCTAGCAACTATACGTTTAAGTGCATAGATTTATAAAATCCTCTGTAGACTTTTTTTCATTTTAAAATAAGGTCAATTTGTTTTAAGAGACCAATAGAGATTCATTCTATCCTAAATAATATTTTTTGTACTAACCACAACATTTTATGTTGATCTATTTAAAAAAAAGAAATTTCTAAATGCCTCATAAGTTAAACACTATGCTCTAGAGATCCTGATAAAATAACATCTATTTAAGTTTTATCTTGTTTCAACAACTTTAGTTACTATTGTTTTGATAGATAGAGCTACCTTTCTTTACTTCATGGTGCCAGAATTCTGATATTTATTTGCTACTTTTCAAAAGACCGTGAAAATAATATTTATAGTGATTTTAGTTTAACTATGTTCAGGTAAACTTTAAAGTTATTTAAAGAATAAAGCTAATTAAATAATTTAAATAACTTTAAAGTTTCATCTTGAAAACTGGGAAGCTGAATATTTATACTTGTGTGTAGCTTTTCTTTTGCACAGTGGGAATTCTTTCACAAAACTATTCTCTACTGTTTTCATATTTTGAGAAAATATAAAGGAAAAAGAGAATCAGAAAATTTTGATAATTATGACTTTTATTTTTATACTTTGATAATTATGACTTTTATTATGAAATGTATTCTTCAGATAACCTCATTTTTATTTCATAACAATCAATGTCCATCCCTTTGTTGCTCTTTGGGTTGGCTGATTGAAAGCTTCATCTTCTGTGAGCTGTCACCACTTGTTAGTCTTCCTTCCATTCCCCAGTGCCTTGCAGTCTGCCTTCTGTTTCGGTCACTCTAAATAAACTACTTTCTTTAAGTTGCCTGGGAAAACTCTTTTAAATCTAAAACATGCTTTTTAGTAATTTTTCTTGATTGCAGTTGGTAGCATTTAACATTTTTAAAAGAGATATATCTTTTCAGCTTCTTTTACTAGCACTCTTCCTCTCCTCCTAGCCATTATAATCTTTCTACAGATTCTTTCTTTGGATCTCCCTTCAGTTTTTAAGTGTTGTAATTCTTTAGGTTTTTTATTCTTGGCTCATAGTCTTTTTTTTTTTTTTTTTTCTCGTTGAGGGAGTCTCGCTCTGTAGCCAGGCTGGAGTGCAGTGGTGCGATCTTGGTTTACTGCAACCTCCGCCTTCCAGGTTCAAGTGATTCTCCTACCTCAGGTTCCTGAGTAGCTGGAACTACAGGTGTGTGCCACCACACCCAGCTGATTCTCACATTTTTAGTAAAGTTGAGGTTTCACCATATTGGCTAGGATAGTCTTGATCTCCTGACCTTGTGATTCACCTGCCTCAGACTCCCAAAATGTTGGGATTACAGGCCTGTGCCACTCCGCCAGGCCCCATAGCCTTCTCTTATCCTCTACATGCCCCTGACATTCTTTCTGGTTTAAATGTGGTGGACCCCACATCATCATCCTTGACCTTTCTTGAGCACCAGTTCTTGATCACCCAATACAGATGTTTCAAAGTACCCCAAGCTAATCTTGAATCTAAACTAGTTTTCTTCATGTATTTGTTATCCATGCTAATTATATAATTTTCTCTTAAGTATCTCAACTAAAAATCTTGAAATATCAACCCTTATTTAACATCTAATCAATATCTAAAAACTATTAATTTCTTTTAGCTGCTCAGTGTTCTCATTGCCTCTGGGCTATTGGAGGTCCTACTATTTTGTTTAGATTATTGTAACAATAGCCTAACTTTCTTTCGATACTCCACAGTTTATTCCTCAAACTATTAGAGCTATCTTTCTAAAATACAAGTATAATTGATCACAATCCTTTAAGATGTTACTCAGAGATTATACATTTTAGGAAATTATACACACGCAGTCATATTTATTTGATTAAGATTATTAAGAGAAATAGGTCAAAAATATGACTCTTGTGGCGTTAAACTCCTGTATCTATTTTACTGGCAACACTTGAGCATATTTTGTTTTGAATCAAAGAGTGCATCATCAACCATGAAGACATTGACAGGCAATGTGCCTCTTGACCCCCATGCAAGAGTGCTTCTGGTCTCTGTAGCCTGACAGATAAGAGAGAAAAAAAGATCAACATCAAAACTTCTGAACTGTATTTATTGGATTTATAAAGCATTCAGCATCAGTAAACCTGAGCTTCAGCAATAGGTAAGCAAGTTTCTCTTTTTGAAGAAGATAGCAAAACTCAGAGACTAAGTCAGAAGGGAGTTTGAGGCCAACTAGAAGTTATATGTTAAATATCTTACATGGTGTGTGTGTGTGTGTGTGTGTGCACGCGCGTGTGTGTGTGTTACAAATTATATATTATCTAGTAGTCATATCTAAGAACATATAATCTGGCATCTGGCACATAGTAGGATCTCAGGAAGTACTTACAGATCAGAATCTGAATAAGAAAATGAAAAATGGCGATCTTCTGTTTTTATTTTATTTCATGCAGCCATGCATAAAATGGATCTGGGTAACTCATTTCAGAAAAGAATTCCAGCTCTGGGAGAGTCTTGAGTCATTAGGCTATAATTGCCTTCAGAAGCCTGTGAAAATAAGCCTGAAACCACTGTACGCTGGCAAGTAATGTCTCCCTTATAGGACACTGAAGATGATATGCATAAAATTACAAACTAATGTGTAGGGTCAGTTAAATGCTATAAATTTAACATCAGCTAAACATCAAGTATTAAACAGCTCTGATAGATTTACATGCGGAAAAAAAGCATTTTATCAGGCTAGAGAACTTTCTTCTACTTACTCTATCCCTTTCTAGGTTGGTAATGATAGGCAAGTGTTGTTTCTTTACCACATCTCACTTTTCACATCATGAAGTGGGGATAGAAATAGAGTTCTTTTGGAGATCAAATGAGATAGGAATATTAAAACATGTTTTGTAAAACTTTGGAAAAAGGAATTACTGTGAACTGGTCCCATGTGTAACAGTAAAGCTTGCATGTCTTTAAGGTGATTAGTAATGCAGAGATGAAAGTTGCTATAGAATTCTTTAAACAAAAGATGCTCCGTGACTTTGTGAGTAACAAAGAAAGTCCAAAGTACTAGCACATTCACCTGTAGGCAGGGAGATAGAGGGTAGAGTCTTCACTGCACTAACAATAGGCTGAAAATAACTGTCTAGTAGCAATGCCTGTGTTTTGAATCTATCATAGTAGCTGCTTGCAGTTTCACAAGTAGACGACCGTTATTTCCTTCAAATGTTACATTACTATCTACGTTATGATGCATTGAAATCTTAAACTGTAGCCAGATCATGATGAGCAAAGAAGGGAAGACTGAAGCTCTTCTAGGTAAACTCTACTGTGTATGTTCAGAATCTTGACAGTGAGCCAAAGAGGAAAGGCATGCTGAAGCCCAGGAGAAAAGTCACAGCATGATGGGAACCAGGGCAGTGTGCAGATGAGTGTCATGAGAAGCAAATGGCAATACACCATTTCTTCAGCAAGAAAGGCAATGATAGGCTAGGCGCAGTGGCTCACACCTGTAATCCCAGCACTTTGGGAGGCCGAGACAGGCAGAACACTTGAGATCAGGAGTTTGAGACCAACCTGACCAACATGGCAAAACTCCATCTCTACTAAAAATATAAAAGTTAGCTGAGTGTATGGGTGCATGCCTGTAATCCCACCTATTCAGCAGGCTGAGGCACAAGAAACACTTGAACCTGGGAGGCAAAGGTTGCGGAGAGCCAAGATCGTGCCACTGCACTCCAGCCTGGGTGACAGAGAGAGAATCTATCTCAAAAACCAAAACAAACCAAAAGAAAAGCAGCATCTGCTGGCATGCCCAAAGCAGCCAACGAATGTACTGAAAATCTGAGATATATCCATTGTGTGCTGTTGAGTGCTTTTAGGAGAAGAACCTCTCCATTTTTACACATATCATTTAGTTCTCAACATGGTTGTTACATTAGGACGGCAGCCTATGACAAAGAAAGCAATAAGTCAAATCAAAGAAATCACTCTTATACAAAAATAGAACAGTCTTACTTTGTGTTTTATTTTTCCATTTATACCCCCAGGTGGGTATCAATTATCTATCATCTAACAAAAATATTTTCTAATGTTATATGTTGAAATGAGCAGATAATCTCAAATTTTAATAAAAAAAAACGGATCAAGATCTTGACTGTAATGGGAATTGGATTGAGATTTTGGTTGTGTTAATGTTTTCTTCATGCAAATGATATCTTAGAAAAAATGCTAAAAAACTTAGCATTAAAATATATTGCATAAAATATGCCATAGATTATGTTTTAAGGATGTTTGAAGAATTTGGACTGTATATCAGAAATGTATGCAAAGTTAAGGATCAGTTGTTTTATTTTAATTAAGAACTAATGTGATTGCAACCTTTTGAAGCATTCTGTAAAAATGTATCAGCACAGGGCTGGGTGCGGTAGCTCACGCCTGTAATCCCAGCACTTTGGGAGGCCGAGGTGGGTGGATCACGAGGTCAAGAGATCGAGACCATCCTGGTCAACATGGTGAAACCCCGTCTCTACTAAAAACATAAAAATTTAGCTGGGCATGGTGGCGTGTGCCTGTAATCCCAGCTTCTCAGGAGGCTGAGGCAGGAGAATTGCCTGAACCCAGGAGGCGGAGGTTGCGGTGAGCCGAGATCGTGCCCTTGCACTCCAGCCTTGGTAACAAGAGCGAAACTCCATCTAAAAAAAAAAAAAAAAAAAAGTATCAGCACAATACTAATATTCTGCCATGCATGAGTTTCAGATTGAATTTAAATTTTATATACCTCTAAGCTCCCTATTATGATGTAAATGATATTTTAAAACTTTTGTTCCAGCTGTTTAGTAGTGAGAATGCTGTAGGAGAAATGATATATTATAAAAACACTGAAATTCCCTGTTGTCTGTACTTTGTAACTGATTTCAATTATTTTCAATTTCCCCCAAATGCAAATTATTTCCTGCTTTATAGGTACTCTAATACCTCACTCTGGAACTCCAGCATCACCCCAAATTGTATTATACCACTCTAAAACAAACTTTTCTTGTCACAAAGCTTTTTATTAATAGCACTTTACTTTAGATTGCAGTTAAAACTAAGTGCTATAGCAATTACCTGAGCAATAACTTGAATTCACTGCAGCTTTTCTTCATTTGGTAACCTTGCAGCACTTACAATAGATGGATGGCAAATCTAGCCAATTAAAACTGAGACAATTTTTTTTTTTTGCCTTTTTATAACTGAAATATACTTTGCTTGAAAGAGGAATGCTAGCCTTAATTCCTGTCATTGTTTACTTAGAACATAGTAGCAAGTCAAATTTCAAAGAAAAAGCATAGGTTACAGTGAAAGTTTCAAGTTTTCTATGTGGACCTGTGCCTTCTACAAGCAGGTGGGGCTATATGTCAGGTTTCTTCCCACAGACTGTGTGTTTCTACAGCTGCTGGTCTTTCACACCTGTCAAATGGTTCTGACATTGCTAAAGTTTGTTCTTGAAGAATAAATGAACACAATGATCAAATATCATCCACTACATAAATCTTTCTTTATTCATTCTCAGTGTGGTAATATCTCAAAATTTCTCTTGGAGAGCTAATTTCCAAGCAGAAAAAAACTTGGCTGTGAGAATTTTCTTTCTTATTAAAAATTTATTTATTTAAAAAATGTTTAGTTTTATCACCTTTTGATTGAAGTTAAAAAAATTAATAGAACCAATTTGTCAGATTATTCATACATGTTCTAGACAAGGCATAATTGAGGTCCCCTGATTCAAAATTATTCTCCTCCGTATGCAAAGAATCATAGTATGTTGAAATATTTTAGAAGCGCTAATAGTTTTCTAATTCATACTTGTGTTTTCAAAGCTGACAAAAGTGAGTCCTGGTTAGAATGAGTGACATGACGGTCAGTTTCACATAGACAGCTTAGACTGAAACTTTGTCCTATATGCCAGCTGCTTCTCTAATGAGTGTAATTTAGGTTAATAATCTCCTTGTTTTAAAATAAAAATAATTATAGGGGTAGTTGAGCCTATCAGCCAGTTATTCTCTATATGAATGAATTTAAATTATTTTCTTCTCAAATGATATCAGTTGCAGAAATGAGAAGACTAACAAGCATTTTTCATGTGAGGAGAGGGTTGTTGGATCTTCAACAGAGAAAACAGTGTCGAAAGTCAGAGGAAGGGAAAAAGATTGGAGTTTAAAATCTATCATTTATCTGTATCAGTCTATGTAGATATCTGTATTTGGCTCTATCTAGCCATCTATATCTATATAGATAAAACCTCAGGCAAAATTGCAGAATAATCTATATCTATCTAGACAGATATATCTAAAAAGGAAGGGGCCAGCCAAGGGCACCCAGCACAAACTTAATCTATTTTGCAATTTCGCCAAAGGGTCTGATGGAAAACATATTTTCTGTTGAAACTTATATGCCAAATTGCTTTAACCACATGCTTGTCTTATAAAGATACTATAAAATACCAACAAAAACATTTTCCTTCTTAGAAAAGGATTTGGGGAATCAGGTGCAGTTGCTAACACCTGTAATCCCAGTACTTGGGGAGGCTGAAGTGGGTGGGATCACTTGAGGTCAGGAGTTCGAGACTACCCTTGCCAAAAAGGCAAAAACCCTGTTTCTATTGAAAATACGAAAATTAGCCAGGAGTGGTGGTGCATGCATGCAATCCCAGCTACCCGGGAGGCTGAGGCAGGAGAATATAGCTTGAGCCTGGGAGGGGAGGTTGCAGCAAGTCGAGATTGCACAACTTCATTCCAGCCTGGGTGACAGAGTGACTCTATCTCAGCAAAAAAAAAAAAAAAAAAAAAAAAGATTTGAGGCAGAGAGGTATAGACAGAGTTAGGAAAAAAGTGAGAGTTCATGACACATGGACACACAGAGGGGACAACAAACACAGGGGCCTGTTGGGGGGTGGGGGACAAGGAGAGGGAAAGCATTAAGACAAATCCTAATGCATGCAGGGCTTAAAACCTAGAAAATGGGTTGAGAAGTGCAGCAAACTGCCATGGCACATGTATACCTATGTAATAAACCTGCATGTTCTGCACATGTATCCTGGAACTTAAAACGAAACAAAATGAGAGTTCATGGTGTCTATGGCTGGGTAGGTAGGCAGGACGGCGGATGACAGTGCAGAAGTACTATGTACATGGTGGGGCTCAGAACACAAAACCCTAGGCGTGGTGCTTTGGCATGCTGAGTACTTTGAATTGAAGGAGATTGAAAGGACCTCAGAAGCATGAATTTCTCTCCCACCTTCTCCCACCCTCCTTTTGTCTTTTCATCTCTCCCATTAAGCAGGTTATAGAAATGAGAATCCCCCTTTCTCAAGGTGAGTCACAAAAAACTAGAACTCTTCTCTCCCAAAGCAAACCATAAAACCAAGAGAGGTAACTCTCTGCCCTACTTCCCTTGAATACTTTCATTATTGCAAAGCCATATGACCCTCATTGCAGAAGAGTCCTGTCCCATACTTGGGGAAGGAATGCTACGCAGGCCAAGAAGAATCTGAACGAATAGGCCTTGCTGAGTTTCCCTCAGTTTAGTGTCATTAGAGCATACACTTTTTGTCTAAACACACATCTACATAGCTGTCCATCCTTCCTGAAACCAAAGCATAAAAATAGTTTTCCCTGGGTCTTTGGTTCTTCATTTCTAAAGGCTTTGGTGTCATAAAGAGCTGAATTAAATAAATTTGTTTTGCTTTCTCCTGACTAACCTGTCTTTTGTTATCTAAGTGTCCACCACGACTTTTATAATGGGAGCAAAAAAAAAAAAAAAAATCTTTATTACATACATACAAGTAATAGCAGACCCTAAATTTTGGCGTGTCTACATCTCATAAAAATCTTAACTAAACAGCAGTTTAGAACAGTATTTTTCTTTGCATGCCATATTGAATAATTAGTATTAATCACTAGTCAATCAGTAAGTAACACTGAATCTACTACAAAAGTTAAAGAAAATTCATAAATTGAGTTTGGTTTAAATGTTCCTGTAATGGAGAAAAACGTTTTTTGAGAGCTCCAAATATTTACCAAAGCCTAATCTGTGTGCTTGTTTTGAATTTTCAAAATTTATTTAGGCTCCAATGTAGATAAAACCACAGGTAAAATTTTTAACTTAAAGGGTTTGTTTATGACTAATTGTGTTTATGTTAGCGTCTAAAGAAACAACTTCTTACCTATGTCCCTTAACTTGTTTGGCTGTAAGTAGCAGAAAGACAGATGAATAGTAATTTATGTTAAAAGCTATAACTCATTCAAAGCAGTCATTTAATTATTTAATAAGGCCATGGTTGGCAGTCCAAAGCAAGTCTCTGGATCCTTCTACTCCATGCAGGCCTTTTGTGTCTGTGCTCATCTCTTTCCTTATAAATAAAAGATGGTGACTGTGGTTCATGACATCAACATTTCATTCACATGTGATAAGTAGGATGCAAAACTTTTCTGGAAATGAAAAGTCCCGTAAAAGATTTTTCTCTTGAATATCGTTTGCCACAACTATGTATATATCCAACTCTAGACCCAACACAAGCAACCAGGATAGGGCCATAGTATGTTTTAGTCTAATTGTAAACCATTCTCTGAAACTAGTAAAAGTTAGGTTCTACCTGCTTCAAAATTAGGATGTTATTAGAGAAAGTGACAGAAGTATATATAACCTTTTATTAAGCCATGACAGTATTTGCCATATTATCGCTGGAAGAAAAAAAGTAGTAGTCATAGTAGGAAGTTTACTGTGCTTTGAAACAAATACAATTAAAATAAATGTATTAACATTTGCAGTTTAAATTCACTTAAGTAATACTGATTTACCAACAGATTGGTTTCAACATAGATAAATTATTAGAATATATAAAAATGTAAAAACAATTTGAAGGTTGGCACTGCCTAAATATTTTATGTATCTTCAGGGATAGTTGGTTGTAGCTTAGTGTATACATAATTTAAATAATTGTACAGAAAACAGCCTAGAATTAAATTGCGCAAGAATTACAAAGAAAGGAAAGAGGCATGTGTTGTAACTATTGTGACAAATCATACCTCAAAGCTGTGGGCCTGGGGGTGGGGGGGCGGAGAGATGCAGGAAAAAAACAAATTACCACAAACTTGGTGATTTAAAATAACACATTTTAAAAAGAAAAAAATTAAAAATAAATATTTAAAAACTAAAAGTAAAAACTCATCTAAAGCAAAACTCATGATCATGTATCTTATTCTCTGTCATATTATTTGAAAAAAATTTTTTTTCAAGAAGTATAATATGGCTAGAAGCATTCAAAGCAACAAATTCTAAAGATAAACCATTTGAAAAGAGACATGAGGAAATTCCTGTGTCTCCAAATGGCAGATGAAACTCACACAATGGGGCATGACTTGTCATCATCTGCTGGAATGTTTCAAGTGGCCTGATCTGACAAGGCAGAGGTGATTTACAGTTAATGTTTTATTTAATTCCAACTTCTAATAATAGAATAGTCACTTCTGTTTATTTGGGGAACAGCAGAAATCTGACTTACTAGGCAGAATAAATGCCTAGAAGACAAAAATCATATTAAACATGTAGAAATAAAGATCAACCTCATCTTTGCCCTTATATTTTATATGTAGTGAGGGGTGTGAGTGGGAGGTGGGGAGAGGGAGTGTGTATGTGTGTGTGGTGTATGTTTGTGTGGTTTGTGTATGTATATGTGTATATAAAATACCAGTGTAAGTCATAGCAGGAGGAAAGAAAAACACAAATGCCACCAGTCTCTTTGCTAAAACATAATGAGTCGCCTTTGCTCCAGTTCCCAATAAGTTCCTTTTTTCCATCTGAGAACACCTCAGTCTGGACTTTATTGTCCATATCGCTATCAGCATTTCGGGCAAAGCTATTCAGCAAGTCTCTAGGAAGTTCCAAACTTTCCCACATTTCCTGTCTTCTTCTGAGCCCTCCAAACCGTTCCAAACTCTGCCTGTTACCCAGTTCCAAAGTTGCTTCCACATTTTGAGTATCTTTTCAGAAGATATAGAGGTTTATTTTTAAAAGTAGAATATTTTTGAAACAATAAACGTTTTTATTAGGAACATTTCAAACTAAGATTTGTTTGATTAGATTTTCATATAAGACATAAGTGGTATTGATTTATCATGCTTTATAGTTAGTGATTATTTGCCATATTTAATTGTTGGTTACAGATAAATCCATATAGATTAAATTTAATGTTTAAAATAATAAGTTTGGATGAACATTCTTTATGCTTTTTTTTTTTTTTAGTTAAATCTCTACTAAATATAGTAAGGTTATATGGCTTCTTGCTTTTACATCTTGGCCAAAAATGACCTTTTCCCCAGAACATACACTTTTCACTAAATGGAAAACTGGGAAAGTAACTAAAGTACTAAACTAAACTAGAGAAATTAGCTTCTAGGTCATAGAGTGACTCAGAGGGTAAGATTTATTTCAAGCTTGGGAGAAAACAATTTGGAGTAACTTTTAGTAAAAAAATTATACCAGAATTACTAGGAGGTAAAGTTTGTTAAGCATTCAATATGTTTTATGCCTGATTGCAATATACGTAGTTTAAATAGCATTTGTCCTTCTAATCACAAATCCATGACAGAAGAGATGCCACGAATGGTAATTGTCTCAAATGATGGATATTAGAAATTACATTCATCCTGACATTTGTATGCCTCTTTTTTCATTAAATGATGAACACTCTTTCCACTCCTCTGGAATCTGGGTTAGCCCTGTGACTTGCTTTGACCAGTAGGATGTGGCGAAAGCGATTCCGTGCCAGTTCTGAATCTGGGCTTTTAGAGGACTGTTAGCTTCTGCTTTCATTCTGTCGGAATCCAGCCGCTATGTTGTGAGGAAACAAGTCTAAACTAGTGTGGAGAGAGAGGCTGTGTGGAAGACAACCTGATGCCTCGCTGAGAGCCAACACCAACTGTGAGACATGGGAACAAGCGTTTCCTAGACATCCAGACTTCTGGCTACACCATGTCTAGCTAAAGGCAGCTATGTGAATAACTCCAGCCAATACCACATGGAAAGAAGAACCATGTGCTGGACCCAACAATCCACAAAGAAAAAAAAAAAAACAAAAAGCGTTGTTTTAGCAACTGTTTTAGGCATGCTTAGTTACAAAGTAATGCATAACTAATGTAACTAACCTATATAGTGACAGCAATGTTCATTCTTATAACCAAGTCCCCTACCAAAAATAGACAAAAATATTTTAAGAAAGCAAAACCTTAAAGATTCTTAGGCTGTTTAGCTGAAACATATGTTATTATGCCATTCTCTTTGCCTCTTTTTATTCATATCAAATCTAATTCTCTCTTTTTCTGATTATTAACAATTTATATTACACTTGTAGATTGGTAAATTTTTTTTTCTGGTAAAGAGCTTAAATTATTCAAAAACTGAATAAATTTAAATACTGAAGTAAATTTTCCCTAAAACTGCATTTGAAACATAGTGACTATATAAGAAGGCCTGAGAATTTGGAAATAAAATCTCACTCTGAGACTAAAACAGAAAGCAAACAAGCAATTTATAGTTTTACAAAGGTGGGCAGGGGATGCTTAAGTTAGCAGCTCGTACCCAAATAAATGATTTACGAATGGGTTGATACTAGGGACCTGGAATATGCCTTTGCCGATCAAGGTGACCAGGGTTACAGCCTGAAGTAGTCATATCTGGAATGTGATTGATGTAAAAGAAAATTGCAAGCTATTCAATCGTGTCATACTTTGCTTGACTTGACATAATGATGCTTGTGGGCACTCAAAAAGGAAAAGAACAGCGGTGGCTCACGCCTGTAATCCCAGCACTTTGGGAGGCCGAGGCGGGTGGATCACGAGGTCAAGAGATCGAGACCATCCTGGTCAACGTGGTGAAACTCCGTCTCTACTAAAAATACAAAAAATTAGCTGGACATGGTGGCGCTCGCCTGTAATTCCAGCTACTTGGGAGGCTGAGGCAGGAGAATTGCCTGAACCCAGGAGGCGGAGGTTGCAGTGAGCCAAGATCGCGCCATTGCACTCCAGCCTGGGTAACAAGAGCGAAACTCAGTCTCAAAAAGAAAAAAAAAAAAAGAACACTATAGAGCCTGAATTCTCATTGTTTATTCAACACTGTGCAGGAAAAGCAGTGCTTTAATTCAAGGGGCCAAAGTTCTTCAAATAGAAAAATTCCTAGAGTGGAGGACAATCCAGTTCACAAAGCTCACACTTATACTCTGTGAGGCCATCCAAGTTTGTCTGTTCAAATTGTTTCTCCAGTCTTATGACTTATACTATCGAATCTGAATGGACTGCTCCACTATCAGGGAGTTGTTTTATACACGATTGACCCTGATTCTTGGGAAAGGGAAATTTTTTTATTATAAAGAACTGTAAGCCATTGAATTTACTGGATACAATTCCCCTGCTAAATGCTTTATGATGAGGGAAGAATAGTAGACCCAATATTGAGGCATAGATGTGGTAAGCATAGTCAACTAGGATCACTGGCTAAAATAAATGGTTTACTCCCACATCCAGATTATAAATAAAATCTTTGGCTCAGCAAAACCATAATTGGATCTATTTCATAGAGTGCTGGGGTCTCATGTAAGTAGTCAATAACATAAATGTTAAATCTATAATTACCAGAATTCTAGAGTGTACACTGACATCTGATTGATACAAAGGCATGATTTTAAAATTGATTAGGGTTTCTTAATTTTGAACCTCATCACATATATGTTTATAAAATTGAATTATACTGGATTAAATATTCATAGGCCTTAATATTACCACTTGTCATCACCCTTATCTGATCAAACATCCAGTTGACATCTCTGTCGGCCTCTGTCCCCTTCCCCCCATATCTTTCAAAATTGGTATGAGAATGATAAAAAGAAAGTTTGACTTTTCTGAACTTCTATGCCCTACTTACCTATGTCTGAGAAGTGAGAGTGAGTGAACTGAAAACGATTTGCAAACTTCTGTGTTTGAGTCACATGAATTGAAATGCATCGGGTTACACTTCAGTCAGTTAGATAATAGCATCAGCTTTAAGTGAGAGAGGGTTTAATGAGATTTCACAATTTTTTTGGTGGCCAATTATGGGCAATTAACTACTATGGTTATACTAAAAATTGGTAAATATGATTGGTTCCAAATTGAGTGATTGTATACTGTAATTTGCCTGGGACAGTTCTGGTTTACAACTGCTATTCCAGCATAATCTTTAGTAATGCTCTTTTTTGCTTTTGAAAATGTCTTATGTTTGGGTAAATTTGCTGATTACTCTTGTTTTAGAAAAGTTGGAAAATAGGTAAAGAGTAAGTTAAAATAGGTGCTAACAGGAAGTTATTGGTTTATCTTTCATCTGTGTTAGAAAGTCATACATGTGTTATGTTGAGTTAAATATCTTAAACACCTTAAGTCAGACTAAATTCTAGAGCCCAACTACTCATCAGCTGATATTTCCTCCCAGTCAGTGTTTTCCCCATCAACACCTTCCCCTAAACACTTCCAAGTTCTTGAAAATGCAAGATGTTCAGACCTCTGGTTTAAAGGTAGGACAGTCTAATATTGAATACTGAATAATAAATAAAGGTTTCTTAATTTCTCACTGTATTAGACGTGGGTCAGGGAGATGGAAAGAAACCAAGTAATAAGTTAAAAAATTCAAAAGAACCTTCTTTCCGTCCCCAAAACCTGTAAAATCAGAGTTTATACATTAGATGAAAATACATTAATTTAAATTTCAAATTGTGGATGGTTGCAGTAATTCAAATTAAAGACTATATATTTGTAGTACTGTTATCCTACATAATCATTTTTCATTGCATTTTCAACATAATTATATCAACATTTCATTCTGCCGAGTGTATAGGTGGTAGCATGTGGAAGGAATGGTGCAGTATTTTATGTGAGAACATGAATTCTGGAACCACAAGCCTCTGGTTCAAGTTTCAGCTCTGCTACTTCTTAATGTATAACCTTGGACCAGTCATTAATGACTGATTTTCTCACCTATAAAATGGAAATAATAAAACTACCTCACAGATTTGTTATGAACAATCAGTTAATATTTGTAAAAGGTTTAGAAGATTGCTTAGCCTGTAATGTATTTGACAGTCACTCTTTATTTCATGAGGAATATGTTCCAAGACACAGAGTAGATGCCTGAAACTGCAAATAATACTAAACTCTACATGAACAGTTATGTGCCACATAACAATACAACATATACAACAGCAGTCCCATAAGATTATAATGAAGCTGAAAAATTCCTATCACCTAGTGATGTTGTAGCCATTGTAAAGTCACAGTGTGATGCTTTACTCACCTGTTTGTGGCTAATAGATCACATCACACTGTGTATCTACTATACATGCTGTGCATATATACAGTAGATAATATTTAACAAAAAACGATGTTACTGATTTATATATTTACTATATCTTTTATTGTTGCTTTAAGGTATACTCTTTCTACATATTTTTTTTAAAGTTCACTATAAAACAGTCTCCGGTAGGTTCTTCAAGAAGTATTCCAGAAGAAGGCATTGTTGTCAAAGGAAATGACAGCTCCAAGTGTGTTATTGCCCCAAAGACCTTCCAGTGGAACAAGGTATAGAGGTGGAAGACAGTGATATTGATGATCCTGACCCTATGCAGCCCAAGACTAATGTGTGTGTTTGTGTCTTGGTTTTTAACCAAAAGAAAAGTTTAAAAACTAAAATAAATAAACACAATAGCTAAACACTTATAGAATAAAGATATAAAAGAAAATATTTGGCTGGGCATGGTGGCTCACACCTGTAATCCCAGCACTTTGGGAGGCCGATCACTTGCCAAGAACTATTGACTTTACTTCATAATAACTCTCACTTTGGTTCTTTTCTTCCATTTTCTTTAGAGTATCATTTGTCTCTCTGTGAATTAATCTCAATCTGTTAGTCCAGTTTTATCTATCTCTACTCTTCCTCATATAAGATATACTAAAATCACAGTGCTCACAGACTACCAGATTTGCTGTGTATATCTATAATTTTGTTAATTGTATTTAATAACTAAATAGATTTGGTAATAACTGAGAGGAAAACTTAGAGCTGAAAGAAGAGACTGAAGATATAAACAGGATGTAGATCTCATTAGGCCTTCTAAGCAACAGAGAAGAATGTGAGCAACTGAAAAATGGGATGATTAGATTCTATTTAACCAGATCAGCATGGTTACTGATCATGAACAAATTAAGCACGGTGTACGGGAAGGAGTGTTTTTTCTTGACCTATCCTATGTTAGTAGCTAAGGTCCCATAACAAAAAACAGATTAACAAGAAAAAAACCAAACATATTTATTTAATGTAAGTTTTATATGACACAGGAGCTTTCTTAAGGAGATGAAGACCCAAAGAAAGAGTTAAACCTGTGCATTTTTATGTGAGGATCGAAGTGTGGCTAGTCATGGAGGAATATGATAAGACAAAAAGGGTGGATCAAACACAATAAATTGTTGACAATTTAGCAAAGTCTGTTTAATTTTTCTCTGTGACCTTTTGTCACTAGAGATAAGGATATTCCTTTCTTTCCTCTGAGATAGAGAAAGCACCTCTCACATGAGGGACTTATGAAAATCCTTCATAGGTCTTATGACCTCACGTGAGGGTCAGAAAATCCTCCCTATGTTTTATAAACTGCTCTAGGGAAGACCTTGAGAGTGACTCTCCTGATTCTGTAGTACCTTCAAATTCCTTCAGCTTAAAATATTCCATATGCCAAGTGGCCACATTTTGGAGTAGTCTGTTCTGGGCCTTATCACATGAGAGGTAGGAACGTTACTTAGGAAAGAATATATGTGAATGGAGGAAAGTGGATAAATTGGGAGAAATAACTAGAAGCGTAATTAATGAGACATAAACGTTGATTGGATGTAGAATTAAGGAAGTCTCTATATTTTTTGCTTTAATAACTCAGTGACTGATGAATACAATTATTAACATAGAAAACACAAAATAGCAGGTGACGGTGGAGTGAGAAGTGAGGCTTGGGTAAGAAGAAATAGACACTGATTTGAGTGTTAGGTACATTACATTATTTAAAGAATATGTCCTGGAAGCAGTGAGAGGACGCACTAAAGAGAGCCCAAAGACAAATGTTATTCATCAACTCTGCACAGAGCCAATTTTGATTAGTTGGATTTTAGCAAATTTCGGTCATGTGTAAGATTTCAAAAGTAAAAAAGAAACACAATTTTTTTAGGCAAATTAAGAATATAGATGTCAGAAATGAAATGGATCAAAGAGGATTTAATATTAAAATGACAGTGGCTGTTAATTTTGAATCTTAATATTAACAGTAGCTGTTAAAATTAACAGTGGCTGTTAATTTTAAATCTTACATTAAACTGCCAGTGGCTACATTTTTTATTTTCTGATTTCTTCTTATCTTTTAAATTAATTCTTATCTAAGGGGATTGAAAAAAATATCTACTGATCAAGGTGTTTTACTGTTTTTGTTTTTGAGAAGAAGTTTGTGTTCACTAAGTGTTCAAATCTAACAAACTTTATAATTTAGAGAAATAATGACAAAGAGGGAAAGTGAAAAGTCTTGGCATTTTAACAGAAAGATGTCAAAATCCTCTGAGGGCAATTTTCAAACTGAAGTGATTGCCACATTTTTGTCGATCAAAGATAATTCTGCCTTTATGTTTCTGCGTGGTACTTAGCTCTTGGATGATGGTAAAAGATATTACACATTCTCCCACCTGGTATTACAGCATGCATAGCAATAATGAAGACAGATTAGTGCTATTTACCTACTGACACTGACAAGAGTAGCTGTCTTTGTTTCTTTATCATTAAAGTCTTGTTTTTCAGCAGTACATTGCTTGAAGACAGCATGCTACAATCTCGAATACCAAACGAAAAGTGTTTAAATAGCACTAATGGCCTGGATCACCCCCATTTAAAACCAAGAAAACTCAATGCTTTCCTTTGTCCGTAACTTACACTTTTATAAAAATAAAATGTGCTTAAAATTCATTTTATGATAGGGAGAGGTATAATCTCCTATATTATTATATTATTTTACAAAATATTTTGGTGTATTTCATAGATTTCAAAATTTCAGCCATTACTTAAATCTTCATGTTCACCTGAACATTACTTTCTCAAAGATGCCAGATGGGAAGGAGATAACGTTGATAGAAAATTTTAAATTCTGGACTCTGTTAAGAGCAATATTGGGAAAAAATCCATTTTAATATTACTTAAAATTTCTTTTGGAGACCGCCAGATTTTACTGATTCATCTCTGATTACTCTGGAGGATCGAAAAAATTGATATCTTTCTTTTTGCTGTTGTATCCTCCCACGGGAGTACCCAACTTACTGTAAACCCAAGTCTTTGATACAGAATATGAAAATCTTTGATAAAGTCCAAGTGTATTCTATCATCCTGCCTCATTTCTGTCAGCTGTCACGGGCATTTCCTTACAGCAGTTAATCAGATTTGTTCAGCTTCACCTCCACTTCAAAAACCCAGCCCGATCTGCAGAATTTTATACCAGTTCAAAAATTCTTTTGGCAAAGACAAAGTAGGCATTTGCCTGTGGGGTCAGGTTTATAGTAGCAGTAATGACAAGACTTTTAACTATAATTTAGCTACAATTTAGTTGGAACTATTGTCAAAGATCATAGCTTGAGCTGGGAAATTGTGTGGACATTGCTAAAATTCATGCTAACAATCAAGTGTTACACTTTGATACAATTACCCAATCCATTTCTCTCTTCATTAATGATCACTGAACCATCCTTTCACCTTTATTATATCAGTTTAAAGTTGCACGATTTTGTTGCCTGTCTTGAGCTTGGTTTCAATATCTTCTTGATCACTTTGAGGTAGAGACTGTATTTGTTCCTAACATGAATCTTAGCATTCTAGAATTAGGAAGAACTTTATTCTTTCAAGGTTTTTTGAGTAAGAGTCTACATCATGCCACAAGGGTTAGCATGGTCTATCCACACAAATTAAGGGTGGAATGGGAGGAGCAGATGGTCTTGTTAACAGTGGAAGTTATCTGAGTCACAGGGCATCAAAATATGTTAGTGGAGGTGAATCCACGTGAGTCTGCAGCAACCTCACTTCTTGCCTCCTCAGAAGGAAGAATTTGATTGAGGGACATAAAGCAGTAAAAGAGACCAAGGCAAGTTTCAGAGCAGGAGTGGAAATTTATTAAAAAGCTTTAGAGCAGAAGTGAAAAGATTTTAAAGTATACTTGGAAGAGGACAAAGTGGACATCTTGGAGGTCAAGTGCCCCATTTGACTTTGAACCCGGGATTTTATATGCTGACCCACTTCCAGCATTTTGCACCCCCTTTTCCTTGATTCCCCCCTTGGTATGGGTTATCCACATGCACAGTGGCCTACTAGCGCTTGGCAGGTGAGCATGCGCAGTGTATTTACTGGAGTTGTACGCATGTTTACCTGAGGCTTTCTTCCCTTTGCAAGTGGCATGCACCCAGAAGGTCATAGTCTACCACTCTGCCTCGAGCCCACTTGCACAATTCCCGAAAGCTGCTGATTTCCAGTTCCAGGTGTTTTTATCTATTGGGAAAGTGCCTCTCCCTGGTGCTAGCTACAACCAATTATTATTTTAGAGAAGCAGTGTGACAACTGCTTGACCATGACCTGATGGTTGCCTAATAAATTTTGGTGTATAAGGGGAGCCCTCTCCTGCCCCTGCTCATGCCTAACTAGCTACCTAATGTAACAGTCTCATGGCAACTTCTTAATTGGGGCTAACGCTGGAAGTATTATTAGTTTATCCATGAATCATATCATCCCATTTCATTTTGGGAATTAGTATGGGTTCCTTCCTCTATAGTGGCCATGGAAGATAAGACAGTCTTTAAAATGTCAGGCTTTAGAAAAAAAATTCTTATTTTAAATCCAGTATTTTATATCCTACCTAGTTATGAGCAAGTTATTAACTAATATAAGCTTCAATTTCATGATCTGTAAAATTTGAGATAAAATATTACTCACTTGACAAGGTTGTAATGTGAATTAAAAGAGCTTTACCTGGTAAAGCATTTGGTACCTTGCACAACACATACTAATTATTTATATTTGAGTAATTGTTATTTGTTCAGCAATCATTTTACTGTCACTAAAATTTTTCTTGTAAACATAAACTCTCTGTTGTGGAGATAATATAATCCAGGCCAGTTTACTCACCAAGCTACAGGCCATCTAGTCTTTTTTCTAGACTTGCTGTTAGATAATAAAATATTTCTTTTAACCTGAGTTTCAATTCCATGTATGAGACATAAAGTGCATTGTGTGAGCTAGTCCCCTGCCTTCAGCATAACCCATAACCTATAACCTACCATTGCACACACCCTTGTCCTCCAACCCACATTGTCACCTTCTGAAAACAAACAAGAAAAATCCACTTGTTGTAATGTTTTGTTTTGTTTTGATTTTTACTCTTTTTTTGGGGAGGAAAAGAATGGCAGCAGATAAACTGCATTTCTTAAAAGGGCACAGAAGTGCCCTTTTAATATGACTTATCAGATTCTCAGTATTTGGAAAGTCATGTAATAGGGAAGAAAACATGACTTAAGGTGCAAGACTGTAGGCATAAGATAAGTCGATGTTGAAAAAGTGTTTTCATAAGGTAGACAATGAGAAATATCTGGAGCTTAGTTGTTTAAGAATAAAAAAAGAAATTTTTACTGAGTGGCTATCTACCATGTGCTTAAACCTACTTAGTTTCAAAGAGATGCCTGAAAAAAATTTCTTTTTATCTGAGTCATTTAAATGTGATACTTTTTTTTACATTAGACCATGTGAGGTACACAGTTTTACAAGAATTACACTGTCTGTAACTGAATATTTGAAAGAAACATCTCTCACACTGCAGACATTTATGGAATAAAATATTGTGTCTGCAGAGTTTCCCAGAAAGTCATGATAGTAGTAAGAAAAGTAATAACATAGCTATAAGGAGGGGTCAGGAAATAATTTACAAAGTGTGAGAAAATATTTTTACATATGGGAAAAGAATTTTACAATTTAGCATGATGATGATAAAAGTGTATTCATGAAATCTCTTTTTCAAAGGTGTTCAGCTATTTGCTTGCTTTGAAAGTTATATCTAATTAATCGCTGCTGCTGGGTACTGTGTAGTCCCTTTCCAGGTTATGAGAATCTGCTGTGGAGGAGGCACAGACTGGGTGGGCAAATGCTATAAATGTATTTTCATCTATCCACTCACGCCTTTTGTTTCTGATCTTTTATTATGAGACATATGCTTTTTAGATTGTCAATGTAAAAGATTTATGCAATATTGTTCTTTTATCCTAACTGGTTTCTACTTACTAAATTTGAAAGAGTTACGGTAGTCTTTAAATGAATTACAAATAAGACTGACTACTATAAATATATATTTTAATAAATTGTTCACTTCCATCAATCTTTAGGAAAATTTAAATGATAAAGAAATACTGATTATATTTTGCAGCAGGCTTGGTTGATTCAATCCCCTAATCCCTACCTTCTTTTAGAATTCTGAATATTAATAATGGGAGTAACTCACTGAAACAAATTAGTAAGACAGAGGTATTTTGAAACAGTATATTAAAAAAGTCCTTTGAAGACACTGAGGCAATATATTTCCCATTCCTAAATAGTTTCTTTAGCAAGACTATTTCCAGTGGAACAATCTTAGCCACAAGCAATGAGAAGCCGGATATGGGATCTTGCACCTCCAGGTCAGCAGTTCAAATCTGGCCTAGATCAATGATGATTGAAAATCATTACCAGTGGGTGGTTTCATAATGTTCTCAACAAATGAGTCAGTGGACTTGGTTGCACTCTCTTTGCTAGTTGACAAGTGCCCAGGTGACAAATCATGTTAAACCATGCGTGACACACCCTTGATCACATTGGCACCAAATGATACCTTTGTTGGTTATTTTATTAAACTGGCTCAGTATTTACTGAAGTGAAAATCATATAGTCATGATCCCTTCACAAATCATATTCATTAATGTATAATCTGATTTTGTTGAACTAACAATGTAAATATTTCATACTTTGTTGAGTATCCTTAGAACCATGATTCTAATCAGTCTAAATTAAATTTTGTTTCATGTGGCATACTCAAGAAAGACCTTGGTGAATATCAGACTTGTTTCTGATAACTGAAGTATTTATTTTAATTTATAGATTTATTTCAATGCATGGCATGATCTTATAATGGGAAAACTGTGCTTTACTGGTCATTTTCCAAATTACAACAGGAAAGGAAATAAAATTTTTCTAAATATTTTTCTTGTTCTTTCATTTCAAAGAAAGCGCTGATAGCATTGAGGACTATTTTGTGATTTTCTGTGTGTAAAATGAGTTTCAGTGGAAAGTCAAGGTAAGAATTGTTTTTGGAAGACACGAAAATGACACATTAAACTTCTATGTCGTTATGGGAAGGAAAGGTTATAATAAGTTGAGAAGGCTGCCCCAGTTTGCTTCCACTGTCCCAAAAGGAAGACAGTTCAAGCCTGGAAGATGGAATCCTGAAAGCATGCTGTGCCATCCCTCACGTACCTCAAAAACAGTGTTTCTTCAAAGAAACTGCCAGAGATTTTTAGCTTTCTTGATAACATCACATGTATTTCTCATCTAGGCCTTTTTCTCTTATGCTTTGCCTTTATATCCAGTTTGGCAAAGAGGACTTTTATGTATATTATCTTATTTAATTTTAAGCCTCACAGAACTCAAGGACCTAAGAGGTTAAGTAATTTGCTTCAGGTTTTACACCCAAAGGGGATCATATAATTCAGTACTCTTTTCTTTCCCCCTGTTTCCAAGCTGTGGCCTTCAAATGTAAGTTGTGGCCTTTTCTTATAAACACATCCTAAAAATACAGGTATTATGTGGGAGCTCACTTTTTCTTCTTTCATGTTGTAAGAGTGTCATTGTATATTAAGTAGTTGGGAACTCTGGCACTCACTATACCTTGGTATCTCCTAGCCATATCCACGTATTACCGAACATCTGCAGTATTACAAAGAAATCCCAAACTGGGAGCATATCTTGGGAAACAATTGCTTTTGATCTCCCTCCTAAATCCCCTCCCAACCTCTGCAAATAAGGTAATAGACAGCAATGAGCAAAGGAGCAGAATAGCCTGTCCAGGAAAAATTTACTGTGGAAGCAGTGGCAGAGACAAGGAATGAAAAACATTCTAGTTTTTGAAAGCAGTAGCTTGATAGCACCTAAGGAACAGGAGCAAGCAGGGAAGACAATCTTACTGGCTTCTGCATACACATTTGGGATTTTATATCTAGAAGAATGAATTAATAGACTTTCTTCTACAACAGCAAAGATAAAATATGACATTTTAAGAGATGTAGGGTTAGAGATACATGATTGTCAAATTAGGATTGTAAAGTAATCATTCTCAAGTTAGGGGATCCATCTTTGTTCAAAGGTATAAATGTGGTGGTGTTACATAGGCTAAAACATAAAACATATGCTCATAACTACTTAATAACAGGTAGAAATCGAATCTGAACTAGGGTTATATATGGAAGTCAGATTTACAAAATAAGAAACTTGGTTGGAAGGAGAAAGAAAAAGATAAAATTATTTATTTGCTTGTGTTACAAAATGAGAAATTTGTATTCAGAGCACAGAACTGAAATGAACATGATTAAGGTTAGATGTCTAGGAGTAAGGATTAGAAATTCAACTGGGAAAACACTAAGGGAATATAAAATATGGGTGTGGGGGTAGATATCTGTTATTCTAAACAGTAATATTCAATTAAGTAAATAAATAACCATTAAATTTTGATGTGATATATAGACTAGTTATCAGAAGGCTTGAAAGTGGCAGTTAATAAAGAATATATTTAATTTTAAAGACATAATATTACTGAACATTTTATATAAAAATATGCCTTTAATTTTAATGAGAAATGTTGTTTTTTTACAAGAGATGAATGATAAACACAATGTTAAACTTAATTCTAACATTTGTTACTTTGTCAGCTTTCAGACCAGATGCCCAAGAGAATGGCAGAGCTCTAAGGGTCAAAAGAGGGTGACAGTAGGGGGAAAACATGACACACACACAGTCTGTGCAGCCCAAGGGATTAGTCTGCACACAGGAACAGTAATAATTATTTACAACATTGATCTTCTGGGTTTCTTAAAAAATGAACTTATGAGAGCAGAAAGTCAGGTATAATAGTAATAATGAGGGAAGTTTGTCATTATCATTGCACAGCCACAACAAATGAATTCTTCTGGGCCTTATAAACGCTGCAGGACTAAGTAGCATATGCTCATTGTAACCGATCACACCGTTTTACTATTCCAGTGGATTTTCAAAAAAAATTGTGGTAACTTTTTATGAGATAAGGGAAGAATCTGAATTTCTGTTAATACACTGAATTGTGTCCTTCCAAAATTTATACATTGAAGCCCTATCCCTCAAAGTGACTCTGGAGATAGAACCTTTAAAGAGGTAATTAAGGTTAAATGTGTTAATAAGGGGGGATCCCTAATCCAATATGACTGATGTCACTATAAAAGGAGGAAGAGACACTAGGGATGTGCATGCACAGACAAAAGGCCACATAAGCATGCAGCAAGAAGAGGACAATCTGCAAGCTGTGGAGAGAAAACTCAAGAGAGACCAAGCTGCTAACACCTTGCTCTTAGATTTCCAAATTCCGGAACTGAGAGAAAATAAATTTCTGTTATTTAAGCCACCCCATCTGTGGTGTTATTTTATTGAAGCCCTAGCAAAAAAAAAAAAAAAAATACAACTGCATTTATATATAAATGTGTGTGTATATAAACATATAAATATGTGTATAAAGGATATATATATGTGTGTACACACACACATTCATACATACATGTCTATAATATAATTTGCTTTTCTCTTCAAATATATATATTATCTTGCTGTGTGTTATAGAAAGAAACTTGGATTAAAGTATCACATTTTACTTATGTTGAAATGATTGTATATCATTTGAGAATAGAAAAAGATGTCCAGTTTTAAAATTCTTCTTCTACCTCATAATATGCTAATAGTGATATGTATTTTGGTAATTAGGTTTGGTATTAGGTTGATCCAGCTTTTGTAAATAAGTAAATATTTTCATCAGAGAGCATTCTGAAGCTGTTGATGTAGTACAATACAAATAAATGACCTGCTTTGACTTTGAAATGTCTTATTGTTAAACTTGCATTCATTCACCAGATAGTTTTGAGTATTTACCATTTGCCCTGAATTGTATTAGGTGAAAAGACAAGGGGGCATGACATGGTTTGGTTGTGACCCCACCCAAATCTCAACTTTAATTGCATCTCTCAGAATTCCTACGTGTTGTGGGAGGGACCCAGAGGAGGTAACTGAATCATAGGGGCCAGTCTTTCCCATGCTATTCTTTCGATAGTGAATAAGTCTCTCAACATTTGTTGGGTTTATCAGGGGTTTCTGCTTTGTGTCTTTCTCATTTTCTCTTGCTGCCATCATGTGATTCTGAGACCTCCCCAGCTATGTGTAAATATAAGTCCAATTAAACCTTTTTTTCTTCTCAGTCTCAGGTATGTCTTTATCAGTAGCATAAAAATGGACTAATACAGGGTACTTGGGTGTGAAATTGATGGAACTCAGAGATTAGCACAGAAGATTGGTATAAGACAAAGTGAATGCATAATTAATAAACTGGTGTTGCAGGAGAGAAAAAGTATGTTTCCTTCTATCCTTCTATGTTCTTAGGCAGGGCCACTGTAACAAAAGACATATTAACAAGAGAAAGCATACAAACGCATATAATATCATGTAATATCAGTTTTAAATGACACAGGAGCCTCCATAAGAAACAGAGATCCAAAGAAACAGTTGAACAGGAATTTTTTTTAATTATACTTTCAGTTCTGGGGTACATGTGCAGATCATGCAGGATTGTTACATAGGTACTACATATGCCATAGTGGTTTGCTACATCCATCCCCCAGTCAACAAAAGCCAAAATAGACAAATGGGATCTAATTAAACTAAAGAGCTTCTGCACAACAAAAGAAACAATCATTACAGTGAATAGGCAACCAACAGAACGGGAAAAAATTTTTGCAATCTACCTATCTGACAAAGGGCTAATATCCAGAATCTACAAAGAACTAAAACAAATTTACAAGAAAAATACAACCCCATCAAAAAGTGTGCAAAGGATATGAATAGACACTTATCAAAAGAAGACATTTATGCAGCCAACAAACATGAAAAAATGCTCATCATCACTGGTCATGAGCCAGAATGTTTTTATACGAGGATTGATAGAACCTTGTATAACAAAAGAAGAGTGGAGAGTCAAGGCAAAGTGTGATTAGACAAGGAGCATGAGCTGAAGGTAATAAACAGGGAAACTTATCAAGGGCTGTCTTCTAAAATTCCTGTCATCCTGTTGGAGACAGGATAAGTTTTTGGAGATAAGAATGCTCTTTTTCTCTGGGTATAAGGAGGGCATCTTTCACATAAGAATCTTATGACCTGATTCAGGGAAGAAGAATATTCCTTCCACTTCTCAAATTCCTTCAGGTTAAAATATTCAACATATCAAGGTGTGTACATTTTAGAGTAGCATGTTCTAAAGCCCATCAGTGGCAATTGTGAAGAGTGCATTAGGATTATTAGCAGGGAATCCTGGTTTAACTGAGGGTTAAGTGGAAAGGGGACTAAAAGAGACCATTTAAGCTTAAAAATGAAGCATAAAAACATTATATAGACAGGGTTTGGAACTGGAGTTTCCAGAACAAAAGTAACAGAATTCTCTAGGCTATCCAGTAGAAGTTCCTGGTGTTTTGGAGGACATAATAAACAAGTCAATGTGGCTAGAGTAGAAATAATCATAGGAGAAAGGTCGTGATAGAGAACTGGACATCCTCCTGTAGCAAAGGGAAATCACTGATCACTTTTAAATAAGGAAAACAGATGAACAGATTTGTATTTGAAAACACCATTTTGGCCTCTTGTAGGGAGAAATGAGAAGGGAGTTTGAGTGGATGAAAGGATGTGAGTTAGGAATTTATGTGATTAATTCATGTATGAGATGGTAGATGAGTCAGAATGATAGGATGAATTTAGCAAGAAGTGAATGAATTCACAATTTTTTTTTTTTTTTTTTTTGGCAGTAGAGCTAATAGGACTTTATGAGAACACATACACACCCACCTAAGGGAATTTTTGAGAACACAGGTTTCAGTTAAAGGAAGTCAATAAAGGCAATGTATGGAGCAGAAATTGAGAACATGTGAAAAATAATAGCTAATATTTACTTTCTTCTTAGTATATCAGACGTGGAGCTAAGAATTTTTGAATGCCAACACAGTGAGTGTGTTGGGAGGGATTCTAGGAAAACATTCTTCCTGAGGTCCTGAGATCCCTTTTCATAGGGAAAACATCCTGAGATCCCTTTTCATTCAGAATTCTGTGAGATTTTCTCCTTTTATCACTGGACTGTCCCATATATTAGATGTATTCTCTATCCTTGCACTAACCAGCACTCAATTAAATTTGACTACAAATAGCAGTTTACTTTAGACCAAAGACTGTATTTGGACTGTGAAGGTCTAGTTTGCTTTTTTGAATCTGTAATACAAAAGGACTGTCCATGGATACTCTCAAAAAGAGCTATGGCTTTTTCTCAGCAATGACCCCAGGTAATAGGAGACAAGCCGAAGCCAACCTATATGGTTATATATGCTGAGACTTGCCTGTGGAATTCCTGTCCAGAGCAATCAGGGCGAGTTCTGCAGGGATGCACAAGCTGCCAGAACAATGCCCACTAGGAGATCTACAGTTTGCAAAAGTGCGAAGTTGTAGTAATGATTTCATTGGAGCTACAGATACTGCTGTTTTCTATGCACTGTCAAAGCATAACAAACTGTGGCATCAAAGAGACGATCACATAAAAACTTATAGAGATACTTACATTGATATTTACATAAGATTGGTGTGTCTCCAGGTTAATACTTAACTTGTATTAAGAAATTAGACTATAATGAATGAATACTGTTTATATTGAGCTTATTTGTTCAATCTTAGGTTCAGACTTAGTATTAAGTATCCAAAATTAATTTTGCCATTAGTACTGAAGTTTCCTCAAGACATGAGATATTTCTCTATTATTCATGTTGATCAATAGTTTTTTAAAGGAAATGAATATATTGAACAGATATATTTAGTGATTACATGGTGTTTATAAGGCAAATACATGTTTCAATACTAGGTCAATTTCTTGACTTTTCAAACTTTATTCTTGTAATCTAACAAATAAAAAGTTGTAATAGATTATCACAAAGGATTTATGAGATTTAAATGAGGAAAAATATATGAAGTATTTAGCACAGTGTCTTTTACCTGCTATGCCAGAATAAATTATTATTATTGATGTTCAATTACCTGAAATACATTAATAAGCTCTTTTGTTTATTTATTTATTTATTTATCATTTTTATTGCATTTTAAATTTTGGGGTACGTGTGAAGAACATGTAAGATTGTTGCATAGGTACACACATGGTAATGTGGTTTGCTGCCTTCCTCTCCATCACCTATATCTGACATTTCCCCCCATGCTATCTTTCCCCAACTCCCCATCCCCTGCTGTCCCTCCCCTACTTCCCCCCCATAATAAGCTCTTAACTATGGTGTTTTCCAAGGAAGTCCTTCAGTCACTCTAATTTTAATGCTTGTTCCTTTGGTATGTAATTAGCTTTATTACTACGAAAATACCTGTACGAGTCCAGGAAACAGTATTTAAGTTGTTCAGCAACAAGTATCTAAAATTTAGCAGTTTTTAAGCATTGTTTATCATGTTCTTTTAGTACTATCCCTTATAATCAATTACTTTGTGATGTTGTTTCTCTGGAATTATTACTATAAAGTATGTGCTTACAGGCATGTGAAATGAATCTTCAACATTCAAACAGAAATTTATCCTCATATATTAAAGACTTGAAAAAAAAAAAGCTGCTCTGAAAAACATCTGATTTTAGAGTCTATGGACTTTTCAAAGACTACTCTAAATGGATGAATGTTTGGCTGTGGGAGAATAAGTTAGGGAGTGACAGATTTGGCAGAAAGTAACACAAAAGTATGTCTATTTTCATTATTATCATTATTATAGATGTATTCATATTTCTCTTCACATATAAGTTCTTATTGTGCATATGCAAATCATATTGTGTGAGAGGAATATCACTCAAGCCAGGTGTCTTGACAATGGTATTTAAAAAAAAACCATAGACATATAGGAATTAAAGTATATATATCATAAGTACAAAGCTCTGTGAATTTTACACATTGAATATATTTTGTAACCTGCTCCTTGAAGCTGCCCCATCCTCCCTCCTACTACTCTGAAATCTAACAGCATAGATTATTTTCACTGTTTCCTTTTAGACATGGCATAATATTGGATATAATACTGTGTGTCTGTCTTGTTCAATTGTATATTTTGTATACTGTGATAGGCAACTGTCATTGCTACATAGTATTCCATCGTTTGAATATAAAACAATTTATTCTTTTTTTGAGTTACTATGAAAATATCTGTAGTTATTGAGGTTACAGGTTATTATGAATATTGATGTGATTCACTGTTTATCATGAATAGTTTGTTCATATGAATAATGATTCATAGTTGGTTATTATAAATAACCAACAGCTTTGGTTATTAGGAATAGTGATGTGAACATTTTAGAACATGTCTTATAGTGAACATGGGTGTGCATTACTGATGAGTATACACCTAGGTGTAAAATTATTCAGTTATAGGATATGCATAGCTTCACCTTTAGTAAATACTGGCTAATAGTTTTCCAACATAGTTATACCAATTTACACTTCCCACCAGCAGTGTAGGAGAGTTTCAGTTGCTCCATGTCCTCAGCGAGAGTTGGTTTCATTTTATTTTTTTCATTTTTGCCATTCTGTAACACATTTTATTAGTTTTATTAGCAATTTCATGATGTCTAATAGAATTTAATAATTGTTAAGTTTATTTGCTATTTTGACCACCATATAGTAAGCACAAATTATAATACCTTATGAATATGGAGTCATCATTGGTGCTCTTCCAATCATTGAAACCATATCAATACTACTACTGTGTGGATGTGGGTGTGTGTGTGTGTGTGTGGGTGGGTGGATGTGTGTGTTGAGCACTTGCTTAGTTTCTGATATGACAAAATGCTCCAGGCCCATCCTGTATATTTCCTGTTCCAGTCCTAGAATCAACAACTTCTATTGGATGTTGATGGATGTTGATCTACTTTATAGGGAAATATGTTACTTATATTTTAAGAGACTATATATAAACCTTAGAAATAAATTTGGACAAGTTAGTATAAGTTTAAAAAAATTGAGTGTGTTTTTCTTCTAGAATAGCACATATTTTAGAATTTTTTAAAAATAAAATAGACTAAATGAATATGAGTAACTATGTTTCCAAAGTTACTTTTTAGATCTATTAGTATTAATTAAAAGTATTTAACTTGGGCTAGACATTAGTCCATTAATATGACTTACTGATGGACCTTCTAATTAAAAATAGGTTAGGCTGAAAATAAATGCTGTGAAGGGCGTGTATATTCTGTTTGCTAAGATTATTTTAAATTGTAATGGAACTGAAGAAAGGAAATGATTATGATTGTTGCCTTGAGTGATAAACATTCATCGTTTAAATTCAAAACTGAGTGGCTTGAGAGACAACTTTGGATATATACCACCAAAGGAATTATGAAGAGAAATTAATGAAATTATCTTACTGAATAGATGCAGATATAGAGTTTTAGCTTCAGAGAAGATGACTGTAAGCTATAAATGTATTTTTCTGTTAATTATGAAAAGACCCATTCATGTTTATCTATATACTCTCAGATATTCACATAAAGGTCCACTTAGTGGTAAATAGTATTAAATAAGTCTTAATAACAAACATTTTTAGATTGTGGGAGGCTTAGCTATCAACTCAAGGTGATTGAGTAGGACAGTAAATTTTACAAGAGAAAATATAGAATTCACCTACGTGAAATAAGATATTTTATATCCTTTCTATTAAAAAACATGGATTATAACATTTGAAATATTTTTTAGAAACATATTTCTCTACTTAAATTTTTCTATCTTGTAATAATTTTCACATTCTAACTAAATAACGTTACTAGAGTTGATAGTCCTACTCTTTATAGTATTTCTTCAATGAACAGAAGTTACGCTTGATGCCTTTTCTAGCACATGTACCTCACCCTCATTTTAAATGAGAGCCATTTACACTCTGGCAAGGGTTGGTGGATCCAGAGTTTTTGGAGTATGAGGTTTATATAATTTGCAGAGCCCTCTTAAAGAAAAAACACAAGATTATTCATACATAATTAACTACAGGGCCTTGGAAGAGGTAAATAACTCAGAAGTTTAAGCTACATCAGGTTCATAGTAAATCTGCCTCTCTGGGATTGCTCTGTTATCTACCCTTACCTGTTCAACCATATATGGGCTGCCCTTAAAAATGGAAATAAAAACTACATGTGGGTTTATGACAGAACCAGAAGGAGGAAGTGTTAGGAGACAATTCTACGTGGGTCTCTCATGCTTCTGCAAGTCTTGATGAAGTGCTAATCTCTGCAGAGGTGCTAACTGCCTTTGTCCAATTGTCTTTTTAAGGATATCTGCATAGTGAACAACTTTGGAAGACAGAGGTAGGGTTTCTTCTGGAGCAAAGGGCAGGTTTTCTTAGAGTCTTGAAAGGCACAGTTTATTCTCCCAGAACAAATGGAAAGGTATGCTCCCTGCCCATCTTAATATTCTTGTTCTCAAAGCCCAGAGTTTCTCTTCTCTAACACAGTTCCCTCTGCAATGTGCAGGTATAGCCTGGCCTTCTTTGTGTTTACTCATGGGAAATTTGACTTAGGAACTTACAAAAGTGCTGACACTCTCACTACTGCTTTTGCTGTGAGTAAAAAATTGCCCTTTAGCTTAGACCCTGGAGGCTTGTGTCTCTTATAGTCTCCAGGAAGTGGCTCAGACTAACTCAAAGCTTTCCAAATACAGTAAAATCTTAAGTCCTTAGCAGTTCTTGATGAGACACTGCTGAGTCCCTATTCTCCATTAAGTGGTTTGATCACCCAGCAAGTGATCAAAACTGTTGTAATGTTTGATTCATGTATAGTTGATCAGTTATTTTCATCTGTATTCTTATAGTACATTATACTTACTTGAATTTTGTAGCTTACATTGTAACAATTTGAGTTTTTGTTTTTCTTTTTTCCCTCCCTCTCTCTATTTATTTTGCAAAATAAATAGAGATTATGGTTCAAGCACTGTGATCAGTGCTGAGAGTCAGTGGTATTCAAAAACACACCCAGTCCCTAAGGCTAGAGAGCTTACAATAGACTCTATGAGCATTTCTCCTTCATGAGATATTGAGGTTTGATAAAAGCTGGGCATATTAGACTGTTTGCACATGTTATGAAGAAATACCTGAGACTAAGTAATTTATTAAGAAAAGAAGTTTAATTGGCTTATGGTTCTGCAAGCTGTACTGGAAGCACAACACTGGCATCTGCCTCTGGGGAGGCCTCTGAAGGCTTACATTCATGGCGGAAGGTGCAGGAGCAGACATCTCACATGTTGAAAGCAGGAGCGAGAAAGACAGAGGGAGGTGCCACACACTTTTAAACAACCAGATCTTACAAGAACTCAATATATGAGAACAACACCAAGAGGATGGTGCTAAACCATTCATGAGAACCTACTCTGATCATCCAGTCATCTCCCACCAGGTCCTACCTCCAACATTGGGGATTACAATTCAACATGACCTTTGGATGTGGACACATATAAAACTATATAATTCTGCCCCTGACCCTCCCAAATCTCATGTACTTCTCACATTGCAAAATACAATTAGGGCTTCCCAATTGTACCACAAATTCTTAACTCATTCTAGCTTCAAACTCAAAAGTCCAAAGTCCTGTTTGAGACAAGGCAAGTCCTTTCCACCTATGAGCCCGTACAATCAAAACAAGTTAGTTACTTCCAAGATACAATGGGGTTATAGGCATTGGGTAAACATTCCCATTCCAAAAGGGATAAATTAGCCAAAACAAAGGGGCTACAGGCCCCAAGCAAGTTCAAAATCAAGCAGGGTAGTAACTAAATCTTAAAGCTTCAAAATAATTTCCTTTGACTCCATGTTCCACATCCAGGGCCCACTGGTATGAGGAGTGGGTTCCCAAGGCCTTCAGAAGCTCCACCCCTTTGGCTTTGCTGGGTTCAGAACCTGTGGCTGCTCTCATAGGCTGGCATTAAGTGCCTGCAGTTTTTCTAGGTGCAGGGTGCAAGCTGTTGGTGCACCTACCATTCTGAGGTCTGGAGGACAGTGGCCCTTTTCTCACAGCTCCACTAGGCAGTGCCCCAGTGGAGACTCTGTGTCAGGGCATCAACACCTATTTCCCTTCCACACTGCCTTAGTAGAGGTTATTCATAAAGACTTCATCCCTGCAGCAGACATCTGCCTGAATATCCAACTTTTTTATATATGCTCTCAAACCTCAACTCTTGCACTCTGTACACACACAGGCTAAACACCATGTGGAAGCTGCCAAGGCCCAGAGTGGTTCGCACTCCCTGAAGCAGCAGCCTGAGCTGTATCTGAGGCCCTTTGAGCTGGAGTGGGCTGCAGGGAGCAGTGTCCTGAGGGTGTGCAGGGCAGCAGCAGAGAGGGAAGCCTAGCCTACACAACCATTCTTTTCTCCTAAGCCTCAGGGCATGTGATGAGAGAGGCTGCCTTGAAGGTCTCTGAAGGGTCTTTAAGGTCTTTTCCCCATTGTCTTGGCTATTAGCACTTGGCTTCTTTTCAGTCATGTGGTTGTTCCCCAGCTGGCTTGAATTACCCTGAAAACCCTTTTTCTTTCTCTGCCACATGGCCAGGATGCACATTTTCCAAACTTTATGCTCTGCTTCCCTTTAAAATGTAAGTACCAACTTTGTCATTTCTTTCCTCCTGCATGTGAATGTAGATTGTTAGAAGCAGCTAGGCCACAGCTTGAACTCTTTGATGCTTAGAAACTTCTTAGAAACCAGATACCCTAGGTCATTACTCTCAAGTTCAAACTTGAGACCTAGGGCATCCGATTTCTAAGGACATAATTCAGGCAAGTTCTTTGCTAAAGCATAACCAAAGGGGTCTTTACTCCAGTTCCCCATAAGCTCTTCATTTCCATCTGAGACCTCAGCAGCCTGGCCTTCAATTTCCACATAACTGCCAGCATTTTGGTCACAGCCATGTACCCAGTCTCTAAGAAGTTCCAAACTTTCACCGATCTGTTTTCTTCCAAGCGCTCCAAACTCTTCCAACCTCTGCCCATTATGCTGTTCTAAACCTGCTTCCTCATTTCCAGGTATCTATATGGCAATACCCACTCCATGGTACCAATTTTCTTCATTAGGCTATTCTTACATTGCTATGAAAATAAAGACTGTGACTGGGTAATTTATAAAGAAAAAAGTTTAATTGGATCATGGTTCTGCAGGTTGTACAGTAAGTTTAACACTGGTATCTGCTTCTAGGGAGGCCTCTGGAAGCTTAGTTATGGAAGAAGGTGAAGTGGGAGCAGGCATCTCACATAATGGGAGCTGGAGCAAGAGAGAGAGGGAGAGAGAAGACACACACTTTTAGATAACCAGATGTCATAGAAACTCACTATCACAAGAACAGCACCAAGGGTATGATACTAAACTGTTCATGAGAAACCCACTCCTATGACCCAAACACCTCCTACCAAGCCCCACCTCCAACAACAGGGATTACAATTTGACATGAGATTTGGGTAGAGGCATATCCAAACTATACCATTGGGTATCTCATTCAATTTGGTTTTTTACTTCACCATCATCCTCAGAACATATTAATGTTCCATTTTTAAAGAAAATACCTTTACTGAGGTATAATATACAAAGAACCACACATATTTAACGTGTACAATTTGAGGAGTTTAAACATATGCAGTTTGGAATCATGCAGTATTTCTCCTCTGTAACTGGCTTATTTCACTTGGCATAATGTCCTCCAGGTTTATCCATGTTGTCTCTTATGACAGGGTTTCCTTCTTAATGACCTTAATTCTTATTGGCTTCAACTAAACTGGTCTTGAAAACTGAAGTATTAATAATAAAAATATGTACCTTTGGCTTTCCATTACGTACTAGACACTGTATAAGACACTTTCATGTTACATCATTTAATCTTATTTCAGACTATTGGATTTACTATTAATCTCTAGTTTTACAGCTGAGAAATATGAGATTTGGGGATATTTAGCAACTTTTTCAAGATCACAAACTCCAGAAATGACAGCATGATTTTAAGCTCAGATATCCCTTTGATTATAATTTAGAAGCTATTACCCACCTTCTCAGTTTATTCTAATTTGTACTAAAATTACTGATGCAATCTCATCCTCCTAAAAAACGTGGATTATTTGTTATAACCTAATATACCTGTGGAAAGGAAAACCCAATAATTATAATTCTTGGAGACTTTCATTAATCTTTGATATACTCCACTATCCAAAAAAATCTAAATACCTGTGGTATGATAAAAGTGGAGGTGAGGGATATTTTATCAAAAAAAATCTTATATATAGGAAACAAAACAAATTGGAAATGGAGTGACTAAAATTAAAGTTAAGTATCCTAGAATTATTGCTTGAACAAATCCGACATTTTGATAGATAAATCATTCTCAAATCCTAAATTATAACCCACTTCCCTTAAGAAAAAGCCCTATGTTATTAAGTGTAAACTCTACCTGGCTTTCACAGTATCACCTTACAAAAACTCTGTAAGCGGATCATTCACCAATTGCAAACACACTCTGTTCTGGTCAGGAAAATCTGCTTAGTGGTCCTGGGACATACCTAGTCCTGCCTAGATACCTACACTTACCTTGTTCTTTTCACCTAGAATGCCCCTATGACTTATCACTAGTCATCATTTACTCTCAGTTCAACATATTTTGATTAGGACCTCAAAGTGTATATATCTTTGAATATCATCTCATTTAATTTTTGAAACAAACCTGAAAGGTAGATAATATTCTGATTTTCCGAAAACGGAAAAAAGAAAGAAAAACTAAACAAAAACTCATAAACAAGGCCCAAAAAAGTTAATCAATTTGACTATAGATAGACTAGTAAGAAGCAGACCTGGAGTTCAAACCATATCTGTCTGGGTTGGAGCCTGAACTTTTGCCCATAGATTAAGATTAACTCTTCAGTTGTCTCAATACACTTTCTATACATGGGGAAAGGCAGGCATATCAACAATTAACTTTTAACACAAAGGTCTTTGTGTTGCTATAAAGGAATATCTGAGGCTGGGTAATTAATAAAGGAAAGAGGCTTATTTGGTTCACAGTTCTGCAGGCTATACAAGAAGCATGGTGCCAGCATCTGCTTCTGGTGAAGGTTTTAGGCTACTTCCACTCACGGTGGAAGGTGAATTAGATCCAGCCCATGCAGAGATGAAGCAAGAGAGAAGGAGAGGAGGTGTCAGGCTCTTTTACATAACCAGCTCTCATGCAAACTAAGAGAGCAAGAACTTACTCAACACCTCAAGGATGGAACTAAGCTGTTCAGAAGCGATCTGCCCCCATGATCCAACACCTCCTATTAGGCCCCACCTCCAACAATTGGGATCGACTTTCAACATGAGTTTTGGGGAACAAATTTCCAAGCTATAACAGCAAGTTGTAACTAAGTAAGCATCAGGCCATTGAAACACTAGGAAAAGAACACTTGTTTTTGAATAGAAGAAATAAAAGAAGCCTTGATGGAGACTATGATATTTGAGGTGGGTCTTGAAAGTCTTTCAATAGAATAAGAAGAGGTAGAGAAGTCCCCCAGGATCTGGGACTGATGTGACCAGAGATGAGTTGAGAAAATTGTAGGGTAAATATAAGGGACAGTAGAGAGGGTAATTAGGTTGGGATGAATGTTGAGGTACACATCATAGAACTTTAAGGCCATAGCAAAGATTTGTTTGTTGTTTTTGTTGTTGTTGTTTTATTGTTTGGCAACAGAAAGATATTGAAGAGAAACTGAGGAAGAAAAAGATACTATCTGACCTGTGTTTAAGGATTCACCCAGGAATCAATGTGAAGGACAGATCAGAGGAGATTCAGTTTGGAGGAAAGGAGACCCTAGATAGGAGTCTTCCAGAGTGGTTTAGTCAGTTATTGTGGGGGAAGAACAGAAAGAACACGTTGCCAAATTAGAATCAATATTATTTGATGCCCAGGAAGCAACAGAGACAAAAAAAGACAAAAAAAAAAAAAAAAAAAAGAAAAGATGTCAAAATGTATTTACTTAAATCACAGTGCTACTGTATATGCCCTACCCACAGGAGATATCTGTGGAGTTAGAGACCTGGTTGGCATCTAGAGATCGTGAAATATTTCAGAATATCCACACTCAGTATAAAATATAAAGCAAATTTGGAAGGAAAACAGGATCCCTGAATGGCATTGAGTGTGCCACTGAGGTTGCAATGTTCCTGTATAGTGGGACTAACTTGTGTGGGTATATACTACTTATGAGCATCATTAATTAGTGAATTAAGAGAGACACAGTAATGTTTGGGAAAGAGTATGGACTTTAACTTTTGGCTTGAATTTTCATTACTTGTGACTCTTAAGTACATCTCTTAACTTAAAGCCTTGATTTGTTTAAAATTGATGTGAAACATGAAAAATGCAATCTACTTAACAGGTTTTGTTTGTTTGTTTGTTTTTATTTAAATAAGAAACTACAAAACAGCAGTCATAGAGATACTATACCTACTCAACCCTTTGAAGTATCTGTTTTATTCCTGAATGAAAAATGGATCTGAAACAATATGGCAAACCTTTGAAGTTCTACAAATGGAGGAAACTTTCTCTGAAAGGCCAACCAAAAATCAGATGCATATTCTCGGGACTTGCCTTGACAAGTTTGAGGTGAGGTTGGGAAAGAAGCAAGACTGTATTCACCTCAACGTTTTTATATGTTTAAATCTGCTGGCATTGTTTTGGCACTACCATGTGGCAGGAAGCTAACAGTATCTCTTTAGATCTCTTAAATCAAAATTAGCCAGGGAGCATCAGGCTTTCCATACATATCAAGCTTCTTCAGATATAAAGTACAAAATCTACTTCAAACCCTCAGAATTTTTCGACACTGTAATTTTCCAAAAAAATAACTGGTGGTCCAACCAGGGAGGTATAAGACTTTTTTCCCCCCTCCACTGATTTGCACACCATGTGAGCTTTAAATATCCACAATTTTCCTAGTGCATGAATCTCAAAATAATGTGAGGGCCTTTAGGTCCCTGAAAATAGAGGCAGTTAAGGTACTCTGGATGAGTTTCCAGGAATGTTTCTGTATTTACTAAACCTGAGTATTTGCATTTGAGATAAGCTCAGTTTTATGGCTGCAGACAAGAAACTGACTGGGCCATCATGAGGAAAAAGCCTTCCTGAAGGGCATGCAGGAGGTGAGTTTAGGACTGCAAGGACAAGCAAGTGGCAACTAAATGTGCAGTATTGTTATTCCTGAGCCATAGACAATGTGCTCAGGACTCTGGGGAACAATTATAATCAATGAGCTTAATTGCTGTTACGTAACTCTTTACAGTTTAGGAAGTATGGTCACATTAATTATCTCCGTATCTTTAATATTTTATAGATTTCCATGTTTTTCTTGGACGTTCTCACTTGATCTTTACATCAGTCCATAAGATAGGAGGCCAGAGGTTGCTATCTCCATCTGAAGGAAATTGAAGCTCAGATATTGGTAACTTACTTAAGATCTCTATGTTTTGCGATGAAGGCAGAACAAGAACAGATTTTTAGATTTCTGGGCTTGTTTTTATTTTTGTTAAAAGCATTGGTTTGAAGAAGCAGAAAAGCAATGCCTGACCTAAATCTATGACCACATAAAAACTACCCTGGAAAAGCATTTCCTTCCGGCAGCCAAGCAGGAGCTGAGCTCCAGGAGGAAATGGAGGAGAGGAACAAATTCGTGTTTCTCGTTCCTTCTGTGAATACACTTTATGCATTCCCAATTGCCACCTGGGATGATTTTTGTTCATGAGAAAAATTCTGAATATAATCTTAAATATACATTCTATTAAAAACTTAAGCAAAAACATTAATATCTTGTTCTGACAGCTCAGATGAAATAAACACATCTATTAACTTTCTGGGGAGAAAGAAACCTCCACTTGGAAAAACTGAGGCTGCCTGAAAAAGTACAGGAGGGAAAAGCCAAAAAGAAATGAACAGTGACTATTATTGAATCCTGGAGATATTATAACTTGGGGTTGGGGGGCGGGCAGGGAACATAATTGGAAGAAGTGGAACATGACTGGAAGTTCCCATAGGAAATCAAATCCCTGTTCTCTCAGCTGGCATTGGTTTTTTGCCCTTGCTATATTTTATGTCTCTTGAGGGCTCCAGTGACCCAATGCCCTATGACCTTCTAACCAACAAAAGAGTAGCGCAACAATTTCCACTTCAATTGAGAAGGAAGCAATAATAGCTAGGCTGCTGTGCTGAGGATGTCCACCGCCAGAAAGACGTTCCACTCCATTTCCGTACACATGAAGGAGGGGTGAGGAAATGGGCTACGGTGGCGTGATTGCTCTGCCCTCCTGAAAACATATGGCCTCCGTGCCGTCTCCCCTGCTGTCTGAAAATCAGGGCAATCATCCCAGTGAGAAATGGGGTTGTCAAAACCCAAATTCCAACTTTTTCTTACCCAAAGTTAAATAAGTTGTTTCTTATTTCTCAATGAGTAAAAGTCAAACTCTTTGGAAGCAATGCTGCATGTAGCATTTCAGAAACATCCAACAAGCAGAAAGGTCAGGAAGTCTTAGAAGCAAACTGCTACTACAAAGACCTTGATGTCTCTTCTGTAGGAGAGGGATAGTAACATCTTCGGGCCTAACCCTAGGCAATTGATTAAAATAAAGCTGCAGCAAAAGGCGTCCCCACAATATAAAAATCCCCAAGTCAAATCTCTGTAGTTTGTAGCTATTTACTCTAAAGGCAAAGAATTTGACATGCCTTAGTGGCTCTTGAGGGCATTATAACCCAGTACAAAAAATGTTAATAAATGTTGTCCTGAATCAGCAAGAAAAATACATTATGTAGTATGCATATTAAGAGGATAAGAAAACATATAATGTAATTTATTTTAAAACTACTCAAATTTTCAACCAACATACATTTGTTGTTGAATACTCTGTGGATTAACAAAAACAAAATGGAAATTTTTTCTTGTCTCCATATGCTTGCTGTTATTTTAGGGAGAAAGACAGCTATACATAAATACATTTAGTAGAAGACTGTCATTATGTGCTGTGATTAACATTTAAATAATCTTACGACAGCATAGGAGAGAGGATAAATTTTGAATAGTGACATTTGTGACTGGCTTGTAAGGAGGTGAGATTTTATCTGACTCATAAATAAATCTGCTACATAATTTCAGATGAACGAGAAAACTTGAGTTAAGATCAGTAGGAAAAACACATTAGGCAAACTGAATGAATGGCAAGTAGTAATAGTCACATGTGATTCAGGAGTTAGGGCATGGAAGAGCAGAGGTAGAGGGAGAAGGTTGAAATATAGGTTGGAGTCATATAATGGATATTTTTAAATGTTAAGCTAAGTAATTGACATTTATTCTAAGCAATAGGAAGTGAATGTTTCACAGCAGGGTAAGGGCAATAACTCTAGCAGTAGTGTGTAGTATTGATCGGAGAGGGAGACCAATAAGGTGATCATTGCAGAAGAGAAATTAGGAAGGTCAGGACTAAGTTAGCAGTGGTAAAAGGAAGATCTATGCAAAAGATAGTTGGAAATGATTCAAATGTTGTAAGTACCCCAAATCCCTCATAGGCCAAACCCATACAGGTGTGTTCAGTAGAATATTTTGATGGTGGTTTGAACATACAGAATGAATTGTATTAGGAATAAAGCTTCATCCAAAGGAAGAGAAATAGGATAATAACTCACCATTAAATAAGTCATTTTAAAAACTTCATTAGATTGTGTGTGTGACTAGAGATAACAGGATGTATGTAAAGTGGGAAAAATTAAATTAATTACACATGATGATGCTTTGGACAAGTTTATTGGTCTCTCTTAGTCTCAGCATCCACAAATTTAAATTAAGAGTATTGAGTCCAGGTGCAGTGACTCACACCTATAAACCCAGCACTTTGGGAGGCAGAGGTGGGAGAACTGCTTGCAGCCAGGAGTTTGAGACCAGCCCCGGAGACAATGTAAGACCTTGTGTCTACAAAATTTAAAATAATTAGCTGGGCAAGGTGGTGCATGCCTGTTGTTGCAGCTACTCAAGAGAATCATTTGAGCCCAGAAGTTCAAGGCTGCAGTGATCTATGATCATACCACTGTACTCCAGCATGAGTAACAGAGAAAAGCCTTGTGTCCTGAAAAAAAAAAAGTATTTGGCAAAATAATTTCATAAGTTATATTCCAATATGCATATTTTTTGCATATAAGAAATAACTTTTTATTAAACAGGCAAAGAGAATATTCTAAATTAACATATCTACCTAAAAACAGAATTGAACTATGTTCAATAGGATAATTACCCCTAATGATTCTCACATATTTGAGAATATGGGCATCTAATATTTTAATTGTCCACTGTATCTATAACCACAAAGCGCAAGGTTTACATACATTTCTAAAGGGATGATGAAACCAATCTAGGAGTTTTTATATTTTAACTTTTACTGCTCAATTTTATGGTCAGATATACTTTATGAAAAGCATTACTCTTTCAATCAATACTGTGTTTACAACATTAATCAAATAAATAATGAAAATACCCATTAAATAAGGCAACCAGATTAAGCAATTTATAAATAAGCATTCTAAATCTGTAGCTGAGTGATTGATTATGGCATAAACTTATTTTTGCCTCTAAAAAATGTTCTATGTCCCTTAAAAAAGATGGCAGCTTTCATAAAAGAAAAAATATGAATGTTTGTCAAAATATTTATTAGTATGCAATTTCTGCAAAAATTTTAGGATTAAAATGATTAAATCATCCAAGCATTATTGACTTTTTCTGATATATGACCTGTTTGAGGCTAGTGTAGTATCAGGTGTTTTCGAAGAACTCAATTTCATAAAAATGAAACAAGCAGTTAGAAAATGTGTACTTTTGGAAATTATTTTTCAAACTTTTGTGTCTAAAATAATCCCAGGAACTTAGGCATGTAGAAATAATTTTGATTTTTAGGAAAAGTCCCAGCATCATATTTGTTATAAAATATGATATTTTATAAAAATATTTTCTATAAAATAACTTCATTAAATGAATATCACAGCCAAATTAAAAAATACAGCTAGTCATTGGGTGGAATGAACAGTAGAAGATAAAAATGTCAACTTTTTTTTTATTTTTCTCAAATTACATCATTTCCTCCTTCCCTCTGGTTCCTTGAAGGCTGCTGCTTATATCTCCACTGGTTTCAAGATTTAAAAGGATGTGTTCTATGCCATTAGTGTACATGGTCCCTAAATAGTCCCCAGAATAAAACATATTTCAGCCATTTTTATTGTATATACAAATAAAGATCTGGAAACATCTGCATGACTAATCAAATATTCTCTTTCCATCCAGGTATCTGGAATATAATGATCTGAGTTTAAAATGAAATATGTTTATAATTCATCAATATCTGCATTACTGATTGAGTATATACATTCAGTTACTAAAGATAAATGGTGGTAGAAATATATATTGATTCCAGGTGCTCATACACTTCCTCTTACTAGTGACTGTTCCTTATCTGGTTCTTGGAACCACTGTTGCCCTGGGGCTCGGGACTAGAGTTGTCAAAACAGACAACAAAAGTGGCAAATTTCTACCTTTTAAGCAAAAATGACCCGAGTCAACAATGACCAGCAAGTCCCACTCCCTTCCCATATGATCTAAACTACCTTCTCTTGGGGCAGGTGAAAAGAAGAAGGTGGGACATTCTCTAGGTTAGAGGCAATCATCCTATTTCCCCTCCGCAGCCACTACCTTCACTCAAAGATAAGTCTGAAAGACAGAATAAAATTACATGGTGTCCTTTTTAAGTTTTGGCATCACAAAGTTAAGATAATCTGTGCCCCAATTTCTAGACGAAAACTAAGGAGATGACAGGCTTCATAGGAAACTTTCATGTGTTGTCGTGGTGTGTGTTGGTCAAAAATAGAGAGGGTGTCACAAAATATTTAGGCACAAGAGGGTTGAAGACAATCCCCCATGTCTCCTCTGAGGCATAAGTGGCAAGGGAACCACATTCTAATGTTTCTGGGTTCAGCAGTCCCACAGGGGATTAGATAAGGACATGGCTCACTCTTAGCCAACAAGAATCGGGATGTAACAAAATACCAAAAGGGACAAGTTACATCCAGAGCATTGGCCAACATGATACTCATTAAACCAATTAAACACCATTTCAGGATTTAGAGGTAGACAGTCCTCCCATATCTATGACTCAGTACTATTTGCATAAACCTCTTAAGCCCCCTGCTCAAAAGTTAACAGTTTAACATCAACACAGGGAAAATTTTTGAGAAAGATTAAGTTTTACAGCCAAGATAATTTTAATATCTGTCAAATTTTATGAATTTTCCCAGTAGTCGCTAGATAAAGCGTCAGTTAGACTGAAGGCTAAAGTTAGATATTATATATATATATATTTTATATTATATATATATATAAAATATAAAAAAATATTTTATAGAATAAATGAAAACATTTATAAAGTTGTACATCTCTTTTTCTTAACATGTGCTTCATATCATTCATAAAAGTAGAGATATTAATCGGGTATATATTAAGTATTACATAAAACTTGTATCTCTGCATAATTAGATGCACAAATTTGTCTGTGTCTGAAAAGCAATCTAAGTACCATTAAATAATTTGGGGTACAGAGATTGCTATTTTCTGCAGAATTTGTAAATTTTCCTCATTCTCATTGACAAAGCTGTGTGTATCTTTGGATAAGAACTTGATTAAATCACAGGTCCAAGATGCATTGTTTTATGTAGGGAATGAACTGAGAGTAGGTTACCTGATTTCACTGAACCTATGGAAAATAAGAATCTCAATATTTATCTTATGATAGCCAATGGTTGTTATGAAATTAAATAATATCATGTAAATACAAGTGTTTAATAGTTGCTCATTTTTCTGTTCTTCTTTATAACCTGAACTTTAAGGTATACAGCATCTGGAATGGTGCTTTGCAGATGGTTGGGTCTTGACAAATACGGTTGAGTAATTGGAGCAATACAGCTTCTCCCTAGCATAGTGTAGCCAGAGCTACTTTTTCCACCTTCGCCTCTTTCAACAGCCTCCTACTGTTAGCCTTTTGCTTAGCTGGTCATTCCGTGATAGCCTTTTTTTCTTCATGATGTTATTAAATATGCTGATGAATTCCTGCCTCACCTAAAATTTCCTGAAACAAAATTAAAATATTAAAATCAAGTATGAATTCACCCAATCCATTTTATTCTAACCTGTTGGATAACTGCTTCTCCTACCCCTTTTCTACTTTCTTTCTCTTTTTTTTTTTTTGTGAGACAGAGTCTTGCTGTGTCACTCAGGCTGGAATGCAGTGGCGATCTCAGCTCACTGCAACTTCTGCCTCCTTTAGCCTCCCAAATACCTGGCATTACAGGTGCCTGCCACCACGCCCAGCTAATTTTTTTGTGTTTGTAGTAGAAATGGGGTTTCATCATGTTGGCTAGGCTGGTTTCAAACTCCTGACCTCAAGTGATCTGCCCGCCTTGGCCTCCCAAAGTGCTAGGATTACAGGCCTGAACCACCATGACTGGCCTCTACTTTCATACACTCTCAGAAGAGTCTATTTATTGTGTGTGTAGGAATATTAGAACATTGTATAAAGAAAAATGAAATATCTTCTGTCATGTAAAACAGTTCAGCTATATGCCAAGATTTTACAACCCTTCCAAAACTGACAAAAAGCCAAAAGTATATCATGTTTAACTTTGGATAACAAATATGATTACTTCATTGCTAACAAGACTAATAAGTAAAATCGACTTATGCAAATAATGTTCCAGAGATAAATTAGAAAGCAAGTATGACCTAATGAGGGTGTGGTTTTGTTTTCTGTCCCAAAATCATTCCAAATTTAAAGTCCTGTGTAAGACCAAAAGCAAGACTCAACAAATAACTAATAAAAGCATTACTCATTGATTTATGGCAACAAATATAACTGCTCATGCCATTGTAGTCTCAGGTCCAACAGCATAATGCAATGGTACCTACTTGAGTTATGATGTAAGTCCTTGAAAGTTTCCATCAGCCGTTTGCCCCTGTCAGAAGTTTCAACACATAGTGCCTAACAACTTATTTAAGGACAAAGAGCAAACAATTTTTCAGACACTTAGGTTTTTTTTCACATAGATTGAGAACAAGTCATAGCACTTTTCCAGAACATAAAGTACTTTTAAAAATAACTGGCTGTACAAGTATAGCTACTGTTTTCTGAAAAACATATCTATTAGTTCATTGGCATGTTGATGATAAAGATTGAAAGGAAAAGAATCTTTAATTGGACTCCACAGTTTCATATGGCTGTGGAGGCCTCAGAATCATGGAGGGAGGTAAAAGGCACTTCTCACGTAGCAGCAGCAAAGTAAAATGAGGAGAAAGCAAAAGCAGAAACCCCTAATAAACCCATCAGATCTCTCAAGACTTATTCTCTATCGCAAGAACAGCACAGGAAAGACCTGCCCCCATGATTATGTTACATCTCCTTGTGCCCCTCCCACAACACATGGGAATTCTGGGAGATACAATTCAAGGTGAGATTTGGGTGGGGACACAGCCAAACCATATTAATATATTTGTAAGGTGCATATTTACAATGCAGATATGAAAAGTAAAGATGAATTATAATAATTCATACAAAATATGAATTACAATAATTCATACAAAATACAAAATATAATAATTCATACAAAATAATTAATACAAAAGTAAAGATGATTACAATAATTCATACAAAATATGAATTACAATAAACATTTGTAATACCCAAGAAAATGTTGGTCGGGTTGCTTTAATATTTTATTTTCCTTAGAATAAAACAAATTTAAAAATCTTTGGACAATATTTTTAATTATTATTCAACATAAAATCCCTCTTTTGCCTTTGAGATCCTTTACATAATAGGAGTTTTTCCTTCTCTAATAAACCACAAGAGCCCTTTGTTCATTTTCTTCTAGTCTTCAAAAAGTTCCTCCGGAGACTCTTTTAAGAGAAATTGGGTAGATAATTAAAAAAACAATTCTACTGGAATACAAATGCTAAAAAGTCATTCTCCTGTAGGTTTTTTGAAAGAGCTTCCCATTCAGCATGTTTGAGAGCTCTTGGGGATAATTGCCTCTGATGGCAATTTGGATTTGGATTTGGACTTTAAAACATGTTGCAAGGTGTGAAAGGAAAATCTTGGGGCCTCAAAACTACTAAGCTAAAGGGAAAAGTCAAGCTGGGAACTGTTCAGGGCAAACCTGCTTCCCATTCTTTTCAAAGTCATCCCTCTGCTCACTGAGATAGATGAATAACTGATTGCCTCCTTTGGAAAGGCTTATCAGAAACTCAAAATAATGCAACCATTTGTTCCTTACCTACCTGTAACCTGGAAGGCCCCTCCCTGCTTCTTTGTCCCTATTTTTCTGGATGGAACCAATGCACATCTTACATATATTGCCTGATGTCTCATGTCTCCCTAAAATGTATACAACCAAGCTGTGCCCTGACCACCTTGGGCATATGTCAGCAGGACTTCCTGAGACTGTGCCACAGGTGCATGTCGTCAACCTTGGCAACATAAACTTTCTAAATTAACAGAGTTATCTCATATTTTCAGTGTTCACAAATACAACCAAAATTCTATGTAGTGCATTTTTGGTATTACCAGAGGAGAGGGTGGGCTGTAAGGAAGAGAGTCCCAAGTGAATGTATGGTGCGGGTACTGTGTCATTTTTATGATTTACTTTCACAGGAATTTTATTTGAGCAGATTGAGGAGCTGTTAATTTCACCCCCCTCAGACAATTCTGCAGGCTGCTATTCCCTCTCCCCCACCACTTAGCTACTTGGGGTACAGTATTTCAAAACTTCACAAGGACCTCAGGAACATTTTGATGTTGTTTCCACTGGAAAATTAAGTCAGATGGGATGACCCTGTTCTAATACAATGGCAGTTCTTGTAGGCTCTGTCTATTAGCATCATCTAATTTTGGAAAATAAAATCTCTATGTTCCTTTTTGACCACAACTAATGGAAGTCAGACTAACATTCCCCTTGCTGACCATATCTATCTCCCATGATGGTGAGAAATTAATTTCTATTCTACTCAGTATTAAAAAGTTACTCTAACTTCTGAATCTACTAAGTGAAATCCTGCTCCTCATCCAGACCCCAAAAAGTCAGAGAATAGGCTTAACTTTTAATCCAGGATGAAAAGGTCTTTCAGTAATTCATTGAGGATTTTCTTAAATTTTAGGAGAGCACATAAGAACGAAGGTAAAGAGAAACTGCAGGGAGAGAATGGCAAGTAAGGAAGTTTGAAGAAATGTGAAGCTGCATATGGTTATTGTTCTAAATTGGCATAACAGTTTGTGGGTGTGAAGGGGATCAACAGAACTCATTGTGTGTAACACAGACAGGAGTGATTCAGTTTGTTTTATTTTGTTTTGAGACAAAGTTTTGCTCTTGTTGCCCAGGCTAGAGTACAATGGTGCAATCTCAGCTCACCGCAACCTCCACCATCCTGGGTTCAAGAGATTCTCCTTCTTCAGCCTCCTGAGTAGCTGGGATTACAGGCATGCACCACCATGCCCAGCTAATTTTGTGTGTTTAGTAGAGATGGGGTTTCTCCATGTTGGTCAGGCTGATCTCGAACTCCCGACCTCAGGCGATCCACCCGCCTCAGCCTGCCAAACTGCAGCGATTTCAGGTGTGAGCCACCGCACCCAGCCTTTTGTTTTCTCTTAATTGTGTGTGAGTGTGTGTGTGTATCTGATTTTGTGAACGTGAAAAATACAATGCCCTTAATAACAGCAAAAGGTGACCAACTTTTTGAGACCATAATCTACTCAAGGGAAGTACCTTGGGTTATCAACACACGTTCTCAGTGCCTACCGTGCTTGATAAATAGGGATGGCTTATTAAACATTTGGTAAACATTTAAACAACAGCTCAGAAGAAATTCAAAGAAAAGAAATTTAACAAATATCCCCTTTGCCCTGAGGCAACTTAGTGCATTTTCCTTGTAGAGATCCAGGGGAGGAGAACAAAAACCAAGGTGTGTAACAGGCCTGGGTTCCTCTCCACAAACGGACACCCCAGAGAGCCAAAGGCCTGGGCCACCTGAGGACCAGCCGCTCACTGAGGGGTGACATCTGAGTGGCTACCCCATACAGCCTGATTTTTAAATGTCTAATTTTTAAAGATTTAAATTGATAACACCTAATTTTTGAAATGGCGTTGACTTTTATATTTTCTTAAATCTGAACGCTTTTTGAGATATGTAATTTTCTTGCTTATGGTGTCCATATTCAATCTCCTATGAACTAGAGTGAGTGTATTTTCTGTAGATGTTCCTTGTTGATATATAAATATTAAACTACATAATTCCTATGCCAGTTCACTCAACTGTGGCAGAGAGCAATTTTGCTGACATTCAAACTTTGGTGTTAGGGATATATTTATGCTGGAAGCTAGAAGTTGAGCCTAATATTAACAGTGTGAAGTCATTTTCTATCTTTGGTATGCTTATATCTGGACAATTCCCCAATCTCCAGGCCTTATCTATTGCACATATTCATGAAAATTCTAGCTGGAGAATATTGCATTTGAATATGTTTAGAGTATCTGAGGAAAACACTATCAAACCCTGGTGTCTGAATTCCTACAACTCACTGATAGCGTCTGTAGTTTAGCATTCAGTGGAAACCTTTTCTAGTTTTCAGGTACATTGGTTGTTAGTTGAGAGCTTGTTTCTTTACCAGATGGTTTAAATATAAACTAAAAGGCTAAAAGTCTTATCTTTGCAAGTTTCCTTCTTTCAGAAATGTTTCCTATTTCCAACAGTTATTTTCTGACCCAAAAGATGTTACACACCAATGGACAAAGAAGCAAAGAGTGAGAGGAAACAACGTGCTGCAAGGGAAATATCCTCGCTAAAATAAAAATGTGCTGAAGAGAGTTTCAAGATTGTACATTACAGGTACCTTAAAGAATACCAGTTTAATCCTTGGCCCCTCCCTGACTGTCAGACTAGGGAAGAATATTAAAGTTACTCTTGACATGTTCATTATGCTCTCCCACATGACCTTCAAATCATCAGGGCCACAGCACTTCCCCCCACACATTTTTTTCCTCCCCCTACATTACCCATTTCAGTAAATGGTGATATATTAACTATATGTTGCTCTATAACAAATTATCCCCACAGTCAATGACTGAAAACAACAAACATTTATTTCCTTCACAGTTTCTGTGAGTCAGGAATTTGGAAGCAGCTTGTGTGAGAGATTCTGGCTCAGGGTCTCTCATGAGGTTATACTCAGAATGTTGTCCAGGCCTACAGGCAGCCAAAGACTTAGAGATGACGTCGAATCCCATTCCAGCATGGTTCACTGATATTGCCGGCAAATTTGGAAAAAGCCTCAGGTCCTCTTTACGTGGAACTGCCTTAGGCCTGCTTTGTTTTATATATATATAATATGTGTGTGTGTGTGTGTGTGTGTGTGTGTGTGTGTGTGTGTGTATGTATGTGTGTATATATATATAAACTTTAAGTTCTGGGGTACATGTGCAGAACATGCAGGTTTGTTACATAGGCATACATGTGCCATAGTGGTTTCCTGTACCCATTAACCTGTCATCTACATTAGGTATTTCTCCTAACGCTATTCCTCCCTTTAGCCCCCCACCCTGCAACAGGCTCCAGTGTGTGATGTTTCTCTCCCTGTGTCCATGTGTTTTCATTGTTCAACTCCCACTTGTGAGTGAGAACATGCAGTGTTTGGTTTTCTGTAACCGTGTTCGTTTGCTGAGAATGATGTTTCCAGCTTCATTCATGTCCCTGCAAAGGACATGAACTCATCCTTTTTTATGGCTGCATAGCATTCCATGGTGTATATGTGCCACATTTTCTTTATCCAGTCTATCATTGATGGGCATTTGGGTTGGTTCCAAGTCTTTGCTATTGTGAACAGTGTTGCAGGTTGTTTTGCTTTTTTAGAGTGGAGGGACAGAGAGAGAGAGAGATTCAAAAGAGAGAGAATCCAGGAGAAGCTATGTTCTTTGTGACCTAGCCTTGTTAGCTACATAGCGTCACCATTGTCACATTCTTTTCATTAGAAATGAGTCCCTAGGTTGGGCCTACAACTAAGCCAAGAGTAATTAGGCTTCACCTTTTGAATGGAGGAGTCTCCAAAATTCATAGACATGTTTTAAAATGAGGACAGATGAGATTCAATAAATCATGCTGATTTTACCTACTGAAGGGTTTCTATAGATCCCTTTTTGTTCATCTATTTTCTCTCTCTCCTATTTTAGGTCCTCAAGATACCTTACTTTGTAACAGGTCCCTTACATCCTATCTCGAGTTTAATATCCCCCCAGTGCACCAGGGAAATCTTGCTAAATCTAATCATGTCACTTTGCTCCTTAAAACTTCTAATCTTGTCTCTGTGACACAAAAACAAACCGCAAACACCTTGCCCTAACAGCCCTTCATGTCTCCACCCTATAACTATATACTCGAAACTCTTTCCTTTTCTGCTTTAAATTTTATAGTTTTTATATTTAACATTTGTAGTTTAATGAATATATGATAATATTTCAGGTACCGTTCTCCTCTGTAAACTAGAGGTCAGAAAACTTTTTCTGTGAAGGCCCAACTAGTATATATCTTCACCTTTGTGAGCCAGTCTGTCTCTGTCATGACAACTAAACTCTGTTGTAACAATGGGGCATGACTGTTCAAATAAAACTTTATCTGTAATATGGGTAGTGGCTAGATTTGGCCCAGAGGCTGAATGAAGTTTGCTGATCCCTGCTCTATGCTTGTCTTTTCTTTAATTACATAAGCCAAAATAACATGTTGCTGTGTCTAGAAAACATTCATGGTGGACCCTTCAAGTTACCTCAGGTGTTGTCTCCCATATGAGTTTTTTCAAGTGCTTTTAGGTTGGAATAAAGGCCTTTGTTCTGTGGTTCCATAGCAGCTGGTGTGTACTATTATGGCATTGTCACATAAAAATGAATGTCAGCTTTCTGAAAATCTTTCTCATTAAGCTGGCAGGTCTTTTTAATTTTTGAATTCCCATTGCCAAGCATAGTTCCTGGCTAATGTGTTGAACTGAATTGAGTCATGAAGGACTAATGTACAGAAGATTCCTAGCATAGTATAATATAGAAAGGGATTATATCATATAACAAGTATCTTTTCATTTTCTGCCAAACACAGTTTGTTAATATTCCATGTTGTTTCATGTAAATAAAAGCAATGGGGTGAGTACATTGGAGTGACAGATGCAGAGTTAAATGTATGAAACGTTGTCTACCTGTGATTCTCTGTTACAAAGAAACATTCTGTGATGGCTCACAGCTGTAATCCCAGCCTGTAATCTCAACATTTAGGGAAGCAGAGGCAGGACAGTAGTTTGAGCCTAGGAGTTCAAGACCCTCCTGGGCAATAAAGAGAAACCCTATTCACTAAAAAAAGAAAAAGAGAAGTGAAAAAGGCAAAGAACAAAGAAACATTTGGCCAAAGGACATGGTCTATACCAAGAAGTCTCAACAGTGTCTGCTCCTTAGAATTAGGTGTAGATTTGGTGTGTGTGTACACGTGCACACACACATACACACACACACACACACACGCCCAGAGATTTCCATTCAATAGGCCTGTAATGGTGCAGAGAATTCTAATTCCAGAGGAGCAGTAAGTAATTCAAACATACAGTCAGGATTGAGAATTACTGAGTTATAGTTCACATCTAGAAGGATAAATCTGATATAGAAAAATTACAAATAATATATCAGATATGATATAATAAAGGAAAAAACAAACTGCATAGGAAGAATTAGAATGCCTGGGAATGACTCTTGGATATATTACGCTGTATAATTGTATGGCCGTAAACAACTTACTCGCTGTGAATTCTCTCAGGGTTTTCTCACCATCAAAATGAGATGATTGGATGATACGTCTATTAGTTTGCCCCCTCATACTTCTATTCTACTGGTCCCTAATTGGCGCATTTTTACAGGTATGTTGCCTAACTTTCATCAGTGTTTATATTCCAGTTACCAAGTACCATATACCTAACCACTCCAAAACTTAGTGCCTTAAAACAATGATACATATACTTTGCTTACTAATATGTACTCTGGGCAGGGATCAGTGGGGACAGCTTTGCTCTGCTCCACTTTGTATCAGCTGTGATATCTCAAGAACTGGAGTTTGTAATCACCGGAACTCTCACTCATTTACTCGTCTGATGGTTGACACGGTTAATTGGAACATTTCAAGCAGCTAAGGCTGTGGTCAGAAGACTTATTCATGGTTTTTCCACAGGACTGCTTGACTTTCTTGCAATATTGCTGCTAGGTTCCAATGTCAAGCATTCTGAAAGAGAGGGTGTCAGGTAGAAGCTTTTTCAGTATTTGTGACTGCATTTCAGAAAACATTCAGCATTGCTTCTACTTAATTCTGTTAATCAAAATAGTCACAAAGACCCAACATCAAGGGAAAGGGAAATAACTATCACCTCTTAAGAGAGTGACACATTTCTGGAAGAACACACAAAACAAGAAATATCCTTACAACCATTTTTTTTTTTTTGGAAGCAATTTACTAAGTGTAAAGGGCTTTTTTGTTTGTTTTCTGTTTTTGTTTTTTTTTAACTATAGTTGAACGTATTATTGCAGTAAGATTTGAGAGACAGTATGTAGCGCTGAACAGGTTTTTACAAAGCAGCAAGAGAGAACACACTACTTAATTTCAGAAATAAAAAGCATAATGTAACTTTAGGAAACTGTAAAGTAAAATCTTATGTTTAATATAATAGGTGAGAATGTTGCTCCCTACCAGTATAAGGGAAGAGGACCAGGGCAATAATGGTTCTACTTCAAGAGTGCTATCAGTGGCACTTTGTAGAATAAAGTATATGAAAGTTCTTGGCAGAGATTCCTAGTTGCCTGATCCATTTCCCTCTTCTTCTGTTAGGGAATCCCCAATTTCAGCTGTGCACATGACCCAGTGGAATAAAGACTCTTATTTATAAGCTTCCCTCATAGTTAGGTATGGCAATATGATAAAGTGCTGGCTGAAAGTGCTATGTACATCTGGAATGTATTTTAGTTGGAGGGAGACACACCTCACTCTGTGCTCTGTAACTGTCAGTCTTTCTGACAGCTTGAGGGTTACAGTTGCCTATTGAAGAGTCATGTTGGAACATGAAGCAAAACACTAGGGATATATCTCTGATGATAATAAAGTCACTGTTCCAACATTGACCGTGTCCCTCTCCTCACACTTCATTTTCATGAAAACATAAGAAGACTATGTCTTAGTCAATATTATTTCAGATTCATTCACATTAAATTGAACCTAATCCTAACCAATACAGAAATTATGTCTTATTCTTATATGCAGTGTTGACTACATTATAATTATTGCTAAGTTTTTGGTGTTGTCTTACATGCCATTACATTGATAGTATTGATGAAGTCCCTCAGAGGCATAAAATCTGTGCTACACTATCACCATGTTTCCTGTTTGAGATTCTGATTGCTCTACATACAATGAAAATTGAATACACTTTATAATTTTTGGTTAAATGGTTTGAGCTATTCACATTCAATTTGAATTTTCTATTATGTAAAACAGAAATAGTCTATTTCATAATATTTTGAGGAAAATCACATGAGATAATAGAAGAAAATATCTTGTGCAATTGCCTGAAATAAGAAATAGCTATTATTATTATTATTGTGTTAGTAATGGCTGTGGCGATTCATAGCTATTTTTTAATAATAATTTCTTTCTGAACTGATCACATGGCAGTTGTAAACATTGGGGAAACATAGTTTCATAAGAAGGAATGGTGACTGCAGTGATGAACGCATGTTTGTTCTCTTTCACTTTCACTTCTCATCCTTTTGCTGGTAGGTCATGCTCTGGCTACAGGGCCAGCCACCTAACAAGAGTGGCTCACACTCGTGAGTGGCTCAGAGGACCTCATGTTCATGGCCACAGAGGTTGGTCCAGAAAAAGGCACATGCACATAAACCACAAAATGCCAATAAGGGATTTTTTGCAGGGGTAAGAGCAGGAATAGACATAATTCTTGTAAATAACCAGCCTCTGGGAGCCACTATCTACCTTATATGGGAAAACTCTATCAACAACAAAAGAAAATGCAGCTTTGTGTAGAAAAAGTATCCATGATGTGGGTATCTATGAGACAGAAAGAGACAGAGACAGACACACACACACTCCTGGTATTTATTAAGTGAATGGTTACAGATATTTCTTTTAAACCAGTTCACTCTCTACCAATTTTATGAGCCAAATTTTTTTTTATTTTGCTTGAATTGCTCGCATTGAGTTTCCAGCTCTTTTAATTAAATGAGTCCTGGCTATGTCAATGAGGAATTAGATCAGATGAACAGAGCTACTGGGAAATGTTAGGTGAATCTCATTATTTGGAGAGAAAAATGGGTCAGAAATTGTGATTACATTTTGTGTGTGTGTGTGTATATGTGTGTAAGGGTAGATCATACAAACGGTATAAATACATCTAGTAAAAATAATGTTTCTTTTTCAAATTTAAACTTTAGATTTTACAGAATTTTTCTATCGTCCATTTATTTAACTACCTGAAACCTCAACATGTAAACTATGCATTTAAATTCCAACCAATCAACTTCTCTGTGTTATAGATAGCAGCATTTAAGGTTATTAAGGGCTAGTTATATACATGCAAATCTTGAGAAGGTGCTTATATTTTCCTGCAAGCCTCATGCAGCAAGCAGGCATCTTGACTTTGAAGATCAAAGTTAGTCTTATCTTTTGATTCTAATCCTTTATATTCCTTATAAAGCATAATTTTTAAAATTAAGAAATCATTTTAATTTTGAAACTTTTGAAATACTTTCAAAATGGTTTCATATAAATCGTAATAAGCCCTTTCTTACTGAATAGAGTATTAATGAAGGAGGGCTTATGTGGCTATTGTGAGAATAGTCTGTTTTCAATAAGAAGAGAGCAAATATTAACTTCAAAGATTTCATGTAGGAATTGCATGAATAAAAATCCATGTATATGAATATATGTCAATTTTTTTAATGTAGCTAAACATTTTTTAGGGGAAAGAGTCTTGCATGCATACACAAAGGTCTTTCAGTGACCTTTGTGTATGTGTGTGTGTGCATGTGTGTTTGTATGTATATACATACATGTATGTGCATATATTTATATGTAATTATAAGATATGAATATATTCTTGTAATACACTGATTTATAGTTCTATAAAACAAGTAAAAATATTTCCTTATATTTCTACAATAGGTAAATCATCACTTTAACACTCAAACCTGGATGGACCATTGAGGTTTGATACTCTTAAATTGATTCAGTCTGGCCTAGACATTAACCAGTCTAGATACAGTGTAGTCAAATTAGCCATGAAAAATCCAATGTCCATTAAGATTGTTATTGGGTAACCATTTTACCCAGTTGCCTCATGCTGAGACTCAGCTATGAAATCTTACAGTTGTCTCTCGTTCATTTTTTCTATTCTTTCTCCACTTTTCTCACTTTCTTTTTCCTTCTCCATTTTCTACCTTACACTCGATTCTCTTATTTTCTGTAGGTTTTCCTTGCCTTGTTCACTCTGTTTCCTTTTTGTAAAACTGAATGTACTAACTTCTAACCACTTGAGCTTGTTCTCAAAGTCTTTTGTGGTGGCTTCAAGCTGATTTGGTGCTGAGCTTTCTTTATGACTTTCTGATGCGCTCAGAGTTCTCTTCCTTTTTTTTTTTTTCTCTCTACATCCTCATTCCTAGGGATTTACTTTCAGCTCTGCTCCAGAACGGATGCTTTTTTTCCACTCCCCAGGGAGATCAAGAGCTTGGAGCAAGAATAATAGCTCCTCCTCACAAAAAGACAAGATAAACTATAATAAACTAGAGCAAGCCATTTAGCAAAATTCTGAATGTTTTTTGTGCTTTAATTGCTATGTGAAAAGCAAATGGTTTCTGCCTTGGTTAAGGCTATAAATGCATGGAAGTGTATATAAGCCAGGGTTTGAAATGCAAAACACCAGTCATTGCAACACATGTTTGATATAAATATAAGTACTGAACAGTACATTTTAGGAAGTTCTTAATTGTTTTCCCCTCATTGTGAGCATTAACAGTTTAATTTTTAGTAAGAGATGCGAGTAAGCAGGTGGGATTTCAATGTGTAGTGGATTTGAAGGGGAATCCAATTCCTATGCTAAATTCAAACATCATTAAAATGGAAACATGTCACTGTGCAGTACAAAGGCAAATACCACCGCATGGTTTAAAGAAATCAATGTTTGCATGCACTGTATTTTTGAGTCTTCTAAGCTTCTGGAAGATATAAAAAATTGAGCAAGTGGGGGGGGTCTATAAAATGAGACGTGTAATAGCTCTACTTCAAGAAAACTGAAAATGACAGTATTGATTTAGAAGGTTAATGTGTTTTATGTCATCCTCTCTTCTGTTATATATTAAAGAAAATATAAATATTGTTCTTACCTAGATTTTAAAAAATTGGTATAAGTATCGTACTTTGAGAAGACACTTCCCCAACCATAAAAATGAGAGGATTTATGGGAGACAATGAAATTCTCATCCCAAACAACAAATCTAAATATGGCTCCCAAAGTCTCAGAAGTAGTCAGGAGAAAAATTAGTGAAAAAACACAAGTTTGACAGATGGAATTTGGGTGAAATAGGTAGAAAGTGAAAAGATGAATGCAGACATTACACCAGAATGGAACAAAGCCAGAAGCCAAATATGAAGATGAAACACTAAGGAACTTGAGACAGAAGCAAAAGCTAAATAATATCGTAAATTGTTTCCTATGATCACTAGTTTCCTGAAATATTCTACAAAGAATGTCTTATGATGAAATGCATTGAGAAACGCTGTATTTTTGTCTCTTTATTTCAGGTTCATATAGTAAAATCTTACACATTTTAAGGACTTTGGGAAAGTTTAACTTTGATTAACTCAGTGTTCTTCGTAATCTTTGCATTTTATAGAGAAAAGCCACTTAAATTCATTAAAACAAAAAAGAGAAATTTTAAAAACTACAATAGTTGTCACATACGCGTAGAAAGCACAGTCAGGTCTTAGAGATTTCTATTAGATATTTCAGTATCCTACTTCCAGTTTTTAGGAATGACAGTCTGACAGGTCCAGTTTGAAAGAAGTTTCCATTTCTTGTTTAACTACAGCCTAATTTACATTTTCTGATGCTGAAACTTATTTCATAAACTCAAATATATTGGGATAGCATTTCCTCATATTTTTATTACATTCCTACTACTGTGTTTTAATATTTCTTGTCTTTAAAAAAATTCCTTTACTCCATATCCACCTCTATTGCTGCATTGTTTTGCAACCATTACACTAAAATTCCTTAAATGAAATTTTTATCCGTATTGTCCCACATTATAACAAATTTTTTTACCTCTTTTGAATCTGGCTCCTCTCTCCAACACTCTACTGAAGCATCTGGGTCAGTAACACTCTTCATGTCATGCTTCGTCATAAACAACCTCTCAGTACTGTTGGATAGAGTTGTTCAATCCCTCTGGGTCAGAAACAAAACCACCACCACCATCTCTCCATCATTTCCCTTATAATTTCATCATGGTCTCCTCTTTCCAGCTATCTATCTCAGTTTCTTCTTCAATGGCTCTTTACTTAATATCCCATATTTAAATGCTGAAGTGGGCCCATGTCTCTTTTCTCTAAATGATTCTATGATCTCCTTCATTCCCATCACTTTAAATCTATTTGCTGATGACTGGCATACCTCTCTGTCTCACTTACCTCTACTTAGAGCTGTAGATGTCATATTACTTGACATCTCCAATAAATATCTATTCAACATTTCAAATTTAGAATGTTCACAAAGGAGCTCTTGATTCTACCACCTCATCTTCCTATCAGCAAATGGCAGTAGCGTCCACACAGGAGCTCATGCTGAAAACCTAGGAGTCATCTTGAATTCCTCTTTCCCACTAGCAGAATTTATTGCTGTCTTTTGTTTCCAAAGAGGTATCAAATCTGTCCAATTTTCCCTTCCTTCACTCAAGAGAATGCATGAATAATTTCTTAATCTGACCCTTGTTAGTCTAAGAGTAATCACCCTGCTTTTCTCTTTCAGTTGTGGTTGAATGGTACAAGAGAGAAATTGGTCCCTTTGCTGTTAGGACTTATTCCAATCTACAAAAAATAGTCAATCCATTTGAATGTTGTCATATTTAGCCACCAAATCTCATAGAATATGATCTAGGTCCTATTAGACTCTTGGTACTAGATTAACTGCCCTCATAGTATTTTGTATGCTTGGCTGAGCTCAGTGGCTCACTCCTGTAGTCCCAGAACTTTGGGAGGCCAAGGCGGGTGGATCACCTGAGGTCTGGACTTTGAGATCAGCCTGGCCGACATGGCAAAACCCCGTCTCTACTAAAAATACAAAAATTAGCTGGGTGTGATGACAGGCGCCTGTAATCCCAGCTACTTGGGAGGCTGAGGCAGGAGAGTTGCTTGAATCTGGGAGGTGGAGGTTGCAGTGAGCCGAGATCACCCCATTGCATTCTAGACTGGGAGACAAGAGTGAAACTCCATCTCAAAAAAATATACATACATATATTTTGCTAGCTCACACAAACTACCAGTTTCCTCTTTTGGAGCAAGTGCTTATTTCTGGGTTATAGAAATTATCTGGGATTCATATAAATTCAAAATGCAATGACACTCCTTCCAGTTGTCCCTGAAGTGTCTGTCGTTTCCATTTTTTTCAGCCGCATTCCACTGGCTCTTGAACATACTACTCTTTTTCCTTCACCAATCTGTGGCGTATTCTTTCTACTCCTTTTTCTTTTTACTCTTACGTCAATTTCTGATCTCGAATTTTGCTCCTTTTTATCTGCATAAAATTATTTTTATAGGATGAATTATAAGCCTTAGAAACAACACAGAGGGGTCTTGAATGTAGAGGCATATTCTTTAAAATTAATATTTGCAGCTCTATGAATAAACGGACAGCTCATAACAACCCATTTAGGAAGTTATCCCATTTTAAGGCTGTCAATGCTTAAGCAAGAAGTATTCGTGTATGTCCATAGACCTGAGAATATGTACATTGCTTCAGTCTCAAATATAGCAGGTGAGTGCTAGGGAGAGAAAAGGAAAGCAGAAGTGTCTGAGCCAGCAGGCCTGTAAGACCTGGGGAAAGGTTCTCAAACAGAGGTGGCGTTTGAGTCCCTACGAGAAATATAAGCCCTTTAATTCTGTGGCCTTTACAAAAAGGTATTAGTAAACAGAATCGAATGAAATTGACACATATGATATTAATCAGAAAAATAAATGTTTTTTAAAAGTTGTCCAAATGTATCAAATAATAATGATGGCTTGAAAATTCCCAAAATAATAACTGAAAAGACAAGTCAGGCAAGACACAAGGAAAAGATTTTTGCTCACTGCAGTTCATCTGTCATGTGGCTGCACCCTATGGAGTTGAAAGAAACCGTGTGCTCAGTGGAAATTTGTAGCTTACACCTCAATGCTCCAAAAAATCCCAAGAGAAAATACTTGAACCCCAAATAGGCAGTGACAAACTTTCACCTGAAAAGCTTGATTGTCTTTAGACGCATGTGAACTTGTAAGAACTTTTAGAAAAGAAACAATCACTGATTGAGACGCTACAGTAATTGATAGGATATCTATCTCAGTGTTCTTTAAAATTTTTCACTAAATCTTTATGATGGTCTTAATAGTAATATGTTGGTGCAAAAGTAATTGCTGTTTTGCCATTGAAAGTAATGACAAAATATTTATTACTAATCTCAGAACCAATGGCCCTTTCATAAATATTGACTAGTGAAATACCAACATGATTTTATATCAGTTCTTTCAGTTAGGTTTTTGTATATCTATTGAATTTGTCTTGAGACTGCTCCTGAGAAATACTGTAGTTACTCCCAAATAATCACATTTTTCCTGGCCTGATATTCACCCAAATCTTCAAAACCATTACAGCCACATATTGGCTTTCTTTTTAATTTGCTCTTATAGAACACCTGCTAAGATCTTGATGAAATGGATATCAGATTTATTTGCTAAATAAGCGAGAAGGGAAAACAATAAAAACTTAGATTTAAAATTTGCATTTTTGTTTAAGAAAATTGCAAACCTCCAGCATGATGCAATTGAAAGCAATATAAAAAAATTCATGAGTAATAGAACCGAGATTTTTCTCATGGTTAAAAAAACTTTTTGAAGTCCATGTCAGCATATTGAAAGTGAAATGGATATATGAGACAGTTACACATTATTATTTTTTAAATAAAAAAATAACTTACTTCAGTTTTTAATAAACCTAACTGTTCTAAATATTTTCAGGGCTCTGTACTTCTATTCATCAATGACCTAAGCTAAAACTACTACAGAGCTGCAGAGAATTTTCTGGTGAGTACTGGGCTATTGTGTAGGATTGAGGAAGGCAGTTCTTTAAACTTGTAATTGGTACCACTTTTCATTTCAGCTTCGTTTCTACACAGGTTTTATATACCACTTGAGTCTGCCCTGTTGGTCCTCAAAGAGCATAGGTGTATAATATGGACTGTCGATAACCTCTACTAAGCAATATATTTTCATTTTCATATTATTCAAGAGTGGAGAGAACTACACAATGTCTTCATCTTTTTGGGGGAAGACTCAAGAACTCTAAGACAAATAATTTTATTCACCTATCTCTATAGTCTTTGCATACATGGTAAGTATGAATAAATTTCCCCATAGATAATTTGTGATAGTTGAGAAAAGGATGCAGAGAGCACCAGGACGACCTTAGGTAAAGCAAGTAATACTTGAGCACTCTCATGTCTTTAGGGATTACTAGGTTTTTTATCAATGTTACATTGTGGGAGTGACCTCATAGCCATATCATCTCTAAAATGAATGGTAAGATGCAGTACTCCATAGAGCTACACCTTACTGAAATAATGACATGTTTTAAACCTAAACTGGTTTTCTCATTTGTTATTAGCAGAAAGGATTTTGGTATAATTAAAATATAATTGTTGTAAAAATACAGTAAGAAAGAAAAAAAGGTAACTAAGAATGTTAACATTATGGAGTCATAAGAAATGTAGTTGCTGTTCTGTACCTTAGGTATGCAGATTTGAAGAAGTTCCAAGTCCTATTCCTGACCATAGTTTTACAAAACAGTGGTGTTGGGAGGGAGCCAAACATTTCTGGTGTTGTTAAACCTCCTCTATTGGAAAATTGGTATCCAAGTGCATTCCCAGTGAGACAAGTGTATGGTTTAGGGCTGCTTTTTTTGGACAAGACCTTCTACCTCACAAGGCTATTAAGAGGATCTGCAAAGTATTGAGAATAACAACACTGAGTAGGATCCTTGATCATAAAGGAAAGAAATGGCTTGTTGCCAAATCATGGGCAATTATTAATGAAGACTTACAGAGTTCTCTCAGGGCCTTCTGCCTGCAGAATGAACTTTTGTGCCATATCTTGTCTTTTAACTAGGGGAAGAAAATTCATAATTTAATTTCCAAAAGTAGCTCTGCTTCATGAATTCTTATTCATGATCCACATCCTGTCAATATTATGCTAGTCTTTTAATGTTGCCAAAATCTTGTTCTATGTTAAATGATTTGTTTTCCTGGTGATGTTGACACCTTTAAATTCTTGTAGACAATCATTATCCTGCACCTTGTTTAGTGCTTAGCTCTACTTTACATATTTAATAGCTTTAATATTCTTATTTTCCTTTCCTTTTGGAGACAAAAGGGTGACAGAGTCTCGCTATGTCACCCAGGCTGGAGTGCAGTGGCATGATCTTGGCTCTCTGCAACCTCTGCTTCTCAGGTTTAAGCGATTCTCCTGCCTCAGCCTCCAGAGTAGCTGGGACTACAGGTGCATGCCACAACACCTGGCTAATTTTTTTTTTTTTGTGAAATGGAGTTTCACTCTTGTTACCCAGGCTGGAGTACAATGGCGCCATCTCGGCTCACTGCAACCTCTGCCTCCTGGGTTCAAGCAATTCTCCTACCTCAGCCTCCCGAGTAGCTGGGACTACAGGCGTGCATCACCATGCCCAGCTAATTTTTGTATTTTTAGTAGAGACAGGGTTTCACCATGTTGACCAGGATGGTCTCGATCTCTTGACCTCGTGATCCACCCGCCTCAGCCTCCCAAAGTACTGGGATTATAGGTGTGAGCCACCGTGCCCAGCCTATGTTTTGTATTTTTAATAGAGACAGTGTTTCACCATGTTGGCTAGGCTGATCTCGAACTCCTGGCCTCAAGTGATCTGCCCACCTTGGCCTCCCAAAGTGCTAGGATTATAGGCATAAGCCATTGAGCTTGGTCAGCTTTAATATTATTTATAAATGAACCAGTCTTATATTTTTATTTCAATGAGAAAAGTGCTTAAATGTGACCTATCAGTTCAAGAAGTTAAGAAAACTAAATGCCACCTAAACATGAGCCAAGGGAAATAAGTTAGACTTTTCAGAAAATGGGGTCATTCAATTCGCTTCAGAGGTGGTTAAAAAATATGTAACAGGTATATTCCTTGCTCATATCTGGTTTTCACAACCAATATATTCATATCTCTGTCAGATTTAGGGGTAGGAATATGTGTATCAGATAACTTATTTTGTTGGCTTACAGTTTGTTCAATTCAGTCATTTTCATATGTTGCAACATAACTATGTTCTCTCTAATAAGAATGGGGCTTAATGAGTACTCGAACATTTTAGACTTGTACCACAAAGACAAGCAAATAAACAAAAATTTCTCTTTTTAGAAAAGGGTCAATAAATATGATGAACTCTTGTCTAACGCTCTTAAAGAAAGAAGACTTGGATATAAAAGTCTATAGCAAGTTTACACTTTGCATAAATACAAAAAAGATTTTGAAGTTTCATTCTCAATATTTTTTTCTATGAAAGGCAAGGTAAATTTATCATGCAAAATAAAGTAAGACTGTCAGTTAAAGGAATCAATGAAAAATATGTAATTAAATTAATTAGTTATAGTTGTTTGGAATATTTTATTTATTTTAAATTCCACCAAAAAATCTATGTCTATTGTAAAATGACTATTAAAGATAGTATTGCTACTTCTCTATCTTTAGAGAACTATTGAAGTAGTTTCTAAAATATAAGTGAGCTTTTTTTGAGAAAAGTACATTCAATAAGACCATGTTTATACCTCACAAAATTTATGAGTTTTTTTTTTTAATATAGTATTTTCCTAGTACTACTGTTTTTGTTTGTTTGGTTGTTGTTTTGTTTTTTGAGACAAGGTCTTGCTCTGTTGCCTAGGCTGGAGTGCAGTGGCACCATCATGGCTTACTGCAACTCCAACGTCCTGGACTCAAGCAATCTTCCCACCTCAGTTTCCTAAGTAGCTGGGACTATAGGCATGTGGCACCATGCCGAGCTAATTTTCAACTTTTTTCTAGAGATGGAGTCTCACTATGTTGTCCATGCCAATCTTAAATTCCTGTACTCAAGTGATCCTCCTGCCTTGGCCTCTCAAAGTGCTGGAATTACAGGTATGAGCCACTGCACCCAGCTAGTACTACTGTTGATAAAATTCTTTATTTTGAAAATATCCAAACATTTCCTTTTAACAAAAGAAGTTATATAATGTTTTCTTCCATTTTTCTAACAACGTTTCATGTAAGTTTCTCAAGAATTTAATCAAAGTATTGAACTTAAAAATGAGATTATGCTTTTCTTCTGTAGTAGAACTAGGTAACAGGGGAAAAAAAATGAAAAAACAAAACAAATACTTCATATGACTTCTACCAGAAGTTAAAGATAAAATTCATTTCTTAGAAAGATAGATTTTCTTTAGAAGGATATTGTAAAAAATACGTTTCTATTCTTTCTACACCGTACCAGAAGACTAATTATTGCCATAATTGTCCTGATCTCTCTTCCTGTCTCTCTCTCTCTCTCTCTCTCTCTCTCTCTCTCTCTCTCTCTGTTGACCTAGTTTTATTACCCTTTCTCTTTTGGTGGTAATCAGTAATCCAGGTTAATCATGCTACCCTTGGTTATTATCATATGTATTTCTGAAATTGTCTTTTACATATATCTTTTTACTTGTTAGTGTAAGACTTAAGAACATCCTTTATCTTGATGATCATAGTAATTAGCACATAGCAATTTCTCAATGAAAATATGTTGGAAAATAAACATTTAAGTAATTTTTTTGTGTGTAATTGACTCAGAACAGTAATTAATCCAAAAGCTTATATCTTAGAATGTTGCATTTTTTTTTTCTTTATTTTCTCTTTTCTTGGGAAGGAAAGAAAAAATTCTTACCTAAAAGATGGCATCTTTTCTGGCAATATTTTAGTCAAATGGCACCTGAGAGGAAAGAATTTCGGCATACAGCTTTCCATAAAATGTCTCAAATCCCACAATGTAGGCCTCCTGTGCCTAATTTACTACTGTGTCTGCATTAAATCTTTAAAATGGCCATTTCTGCTACATTTGCAAGTCTATTCTGGAGTTCCACAGTTTGCAGGCAAAAAGAAGAGAAAAGATAGCAAGGAATGGTTACCCTTGAAATCACCATTAAAAATCACAGGCCTGACTCACATCTATAATCCCAGCACTTTGGGAGGCCGAAGCAGGCAGATCACCCGAGGTTGGGAGTTTGAGAACACCTTGACCAACATGGAGAAATGCCATCTCTACTAAAAGTACAAAATTAGCTGGGTGTGATGGTCCATGCCTGTAATCCTAGCTACTTGGGAGACTGAGACAGGAGAATCGCTTGAACCCGTGAGGCAGAGGTTGCAGTGAGCCGAGATCGTGCCTTTGCACTCCAGTCTGGGCAACAAGAATGAAACTGTCTAAATAAAAAAAAATCGTAGGCCTATCCAGCTCTGGGATTGTAGGAATTGGACATATTTAACTGTTTGTATGACTGACCTAGTCTAGTGCTAATTGTTTGAGGAACTTTTAGAACATGTTTGCAATTGTAGCATTGTAGCTATGTTCTATTCTTTTAAAGATTTAGGCTAGTGATAGTTCACTAGTGTAACACATTCTGGATTATTTTTGTTTCTGTCATAAGTCTAATGCTACGAAAGTTCTACGCATCTCATTGTCATTCTCAGTTTGTAGAACTAAATTGAGTAATTGAGAACTCCCTTGCATCCCTTAAGAAAATTCTTTACTTCCCATTGTGCTCAGAATAAAATCAAAGTTCATTTTCATCACCTACAAAGCCATAGCTACTTCTCTATTAAATGAATGAAAGCAAGCAAATACAAAGTCTTTTGACTATGAAGTCTGTATGTTTAAAAATCTTCTTTTGCAATCCTAGTAATTGATTATATGGAGTCAAATAAGCCATAGCAACTAAACTCCAGAATTCACTGGGGAAAGAAAAAGGGAACTGACTTTTATTGAACACCTACCATACTCAATTAATGTCAGGCATGTTTGTGTACACATCAACCTTGAGAGGCAGGGGTTATCATTCTCATTTTTCAGTTAGGCCAATTGAGAATCAGAGTGGTTGACGATTTTTCAAGTTAACTAGGTGACAAGTAAAAGAGCATGAATTCAATCCTAGACAGGTTTGAAGAGCCCAAATCTATGAAATTGAAATGTATTGTCTTACAGGTATAGACAATGTTTAGAATACAAACTCTTTGTTTATTCGTTCATTTAGTTTTTCAACAAACATTTGTTGGATGTCAATTGTCTGCTAGGTATTCTGCAAGATGCAGAAAGTAGAGAAGAGAAAGACGCAGAAAGAAACCAGAAATAGTCCTTGCTGCTGGGAGTTTATACCAGAGTGGGATGCTAAGCTTTCTGCAAATAATCATGATATTGACTATGTGTAATATGTAATTACTGAATATAAAAAGTAATCTGATGTAATTGAACACAATTTTATAAAAGTGTATTAAAATATTAAAAAGAGAATTGAGGTCAGGGAAGGCTTCCTGTGGTAGTAACCATTGAAACTGAAGGATGATTAACAGTTAAATAGACAAAAAAGAAAAAGAAAAAAAAATCACAGGAAAATGAGGTGAAATTGTTTCCTTGGAAGAGGAAACAGCTTTTGCAAGGGCTCGATAACACACTGGGGATTTTTTAAGGTACAAGATACTGAAAGAGGAAGATTAAACATGAGGCTGAACTTGGAGGCCCCATAGGCTATGCAAAAATGAAGATATATCCATGTAAAGGGAATCATATCTTCCACTAATAAAGCCTTTGTTTACTATTGAAATTGTCAGAGAGGCATTGGAACCACAGTGACTCCATCTTGAATAAGGGCTAAGTGAAAAAGCTGAGACCTACTGGTCTGCATTCCCAGGAGGCTGGGGATAATTAGTCACAAGATGAGATAGGAGTTTGGCACAAGAGACAAGTAACAAAGACCCTGCTGACAAAATAGGATGAGGTAGAGAAACTGGCTGAACCCCACCAAAACCAAGACGGTAATGAAAGGGACCTCTGGTTGTCCTTGCTGCTTATTATACGCTAATTATAATGCATTAGCATGCTAAAAGACACTCCCATCAGCTTCATGACAATTTGCAAATGCCATGACAATGTCCAGAAGTTCCCATATTGTCTAAAAATAGGAGGAACCTTCAGTTCTGGGAAATCCGTGCCCTTTTTCCAGAAAGCTCATGAATAATTCACCCTTTGTTTAACATATAATCAAGAAATAACTGTAAGTATGTTCATCTGAACAGCCCATACCACTGCTCTGTCTATGGAGTAGCCAATGTTTCATTTCTTTACTTCTCTACTTTCATTTTACTCTGGACTTGCGCCCAATTCTTTCTTGCATAAGATCCAAGAACCCTCTCTTAGGGTATGGATCAGGACCCCTTTCTGGTAACAAACGTCTAGGCCAAGCTGAAAACAGTGGTGTCTGCCATGGACCTGGTATCCAGTACTAAGGCATTGGTACCATGTCACTGAACATGAAGTAAAGGGAATGATAAACTCTTCTTTATTTGTTTATTCTTTTTTTGATAAATCACACAGAAAAGTGAATCATTGATCCTCTTTGAAACTTATGATACAGTGGAGAAAGTAACTCCTATGTAAATATCTCTGGTCTACAGAACAAAGGTTGCAAATGTCATGGACAAAGAGAGGGAAAAGTTGCTAAATGCTGAAGCAGCTGGGGTAGGGGTGGAAGGCAGATGTTAGTTAGGGATACGTTCCTGGAGGAAACACTAGGTCTTAAAGGATGAGTAGTACTAGAATATTCAGAGATGGGAGAGAGTGGCTTTCTAGTCTGCCATAGTAAAGTCTGGCCTATAGAGGATGCCATGAAAGAGAATGGCTATAAAGGGAAACTTCATGAATGTATAAAAATAAACTGATTCCAAATTAGCAAGTTTCTTTGAAGATGGCAATAAGTAGGGATTATTCCTGAAAGAGGGGTCATCACTAGGGGAGGACATAGGGAAACACGTATACATGGTAGAGTTGCAGAAATGAGACTCTTTCTGGGAGAGTACACTTGAAATGAGTTGACTGAGATTTGCATATGGAAATAGGCAGCTTTGGTACAATCAAAGTAATTAAAAGGCTTCCTTTCTCAGCTGGGGTGTTTTCATCTCCATGTTAAACTGTTGGGGGAAGGAAGTGTCTTACTGCTTTCATCAATCAGTTTTGGGGCACCCTAAGAAGTGAAGAGTGCAAAGAGGCAGGGCTGGAAGTGGTGCATTTCACAATTCTCTTCCCATAATGCTCACACCCTACCATGTTATTCACCCTAAGAAAGAAGCACCTGAGATATCCTCATATACACTGTAAGAGTTTGTTGCCTGTATGCCTCTATGACTCCCAAGATAACATCATTCAGTGGTTGTGACAAAGGCTGGTGAGGAAAGAGAATCTGGGAATCTGAGTGCTGGTTTTCATGTGTCTCATGTGTTAATCACCTCTTTCAAGTTGCATACCCTGCCTTTCTTATTGGTTTGCTCCCTGTGGTTTTGAGAAACCTCTGCTTATTCTTCTTCTGATGCTATTGTGAACGTTTAGCATTTCGATTTGCTGATCACATTCTTCCTTGTCACAGTGGTCAATATGGTTGTCTCCATGATTCCGGTTTTGCTGTGCATGCCCTGAGAGGTACATATGAGTGCCATAAATGAGGCTCTTTTCCTCCCTTCAGAACTTTTCGATTTGGAGCAATAAATCCTCTATTCCTCAGGTGACAGCTTTAGATATAGCGTCTGTTTCCTGAATTCATCCCTTGTTTCTCACTTTCTTTCTATCTCACATGTTTAGCCTTTCATTTTCTCAATAGCTTTTGAAATATTTATGATGTCTGGAACCTGTTTCTTAGTACTTGCTTCGTGAACATTCAAAAAGTGCTGTCATGCTGTGGTAACAGAAATGTGGGAAAAGGTGTCCAAGGTGCAGTTACCAATTTGTGCTCTACAGTTCTTCAGCATTTTAGCTTACCAGACACCCACTGTCACCTTTCATTTTTCCAGGTTCACTGTAGCTTTTCCATGATACGACGTTTTGCTGATATATACCATCTAAAAGATTCCGTAAAAATTAAATGTGTTTCCTCAAAAAAAAAAAAAATTTTGAAAAAAAAAAAACAGGGGTCTTGCTCTCTTGGGAAATGCAGACATGGTAAGAATGAGACAGATCCTTTTTGTTTGAAGTCAGTTCTCTTCTGGGATCACTTTACTGGTTCCATCTGCAATTGCTTCTTTTTGCTAAATGCCTCACTATTTGATCAGAAACAGCCTCCTTTTGATTCAACTGGAAAATGTGACTGCTTTTGTGCTTAACATTTAGTTTTGTGTTTTTCTTCTTGTAGTCTCACATTGGGTTTCATTCATCCATTCATTTAAGATTTAAGGAACACCCACAGGGGGCCTGGCACCACTCTAGGTTCTGGAAGAAATGGGGAGAAGAGGGTCCTGTCCAACGCAGAGGAGACTCAGCTCCTATAGGGAGTTGTTTGGGAGGCACTTATTCTTTTTTGGCATCCTGGATAATGAAGACTATTGAAAGGGGAAGTTCCCTTTAACTTCAAAGGGTGTTTTGTGCATATATGAGGCTCCCTGAGGGGCCAAAGAGAAATAGAGCTAGGATTAGAGTGAGAGTGGGTGAAGCTGAATGTAACAGAGAAAAAGTCAGATGTTAAAAATATCTCAACAGGAATAAACAAACAGCATCAGCTGTGTCTTATTATATTGTAGTGAAGACTGTAGAGGGCAGGGGGTGAAAGAGAAGTGAAATAAATACTGATTAATATTCGGGATGCACAGGGGATTCATCATCTAAATAGAAACAAAGGAATTATCTCTGTGGTGCTAGTTTTGGGACTAGCCAGAAATAGAGCAAACTGAAATCTCCCGACGTATTGACGGCTGTTAGCAAATCTGTTCCAAAAGCAGCAATATGAATTTTATAAACCAACAAAGTATCACATAACAAATTACTTCTTTATTGCTCTAGGAAGCAGCTTACAATTGCATCCAATTGTTACAAAGAGGCATTGCATTAGTCAAGAAAATAAAGGACTTTTAGAAATCGACCATGATAGATTTTTTTAATAAAATAAAATATTGTTGTAATGGAACAAATGAAACATAAATAGACAAATGCTACAATACAAAGTAATTTGCTTAGGTTGTAAATATTTTCATGTACTAACAGAAAAGTATAGGTGTACATACTTTGAGAGTTTAAAATTAGTGCAAATATATCTGAGCAGGTAAGCAGATATGTAAGAGAAAGTTTCTATTTCTTCACATAACCCATAACCTGTTGTCAACAGTTACCTAAATTGCACTTCAGTATTTTAACTTTTATGAGACTCTGTGACCTGTCATTTGAATGTGACTGTCACATTTGCTTTTATACCTGAAAAAGACACATTATCTGCTTGTAACTTGGCTTCTAAAGAAAGTTCCGAAAGACTTTTGTAGAGTTATACATATTCTTTATATTTTTCAAAGGATTGGGTTTTCATTTTATTGTGGCAATGCCAATATATTTTGGTAATTTGAAGAAAGGATAATTAGGAACTGATGCAGAAGCAAAACCAGTACATATAGAATATTATCAATTTATAAAAAGAGACGAACAGAGAGCTGAGAGTTAAGCCAATAAACAAGCACATGATTTTGGTAAGCCTCAATGCTCCCACAACTGCAGATATTTAACCATATACAGTTTTACCTCCACAAACCACAGCAATTATAATGAAAATATTTTAAACCATCCAAATTTGGGAGACAGTCAAGTACATGCAGACAGTCTAATTTTGATATTCCGAAGACTCCATTCTAAAGTTATAAATCTACTCATTTCAAGGAAGTAAAACAATATTGCAAGTGTTGTAACCTCCCAAAATGTAACAAGTACATGTGGATAAAAATCAAAACACATTTTTTACTTCTATGTTAATATTAAACATTTTCAAGTATAGGAATCTTTTTTTGCTCAGTGCACAAATTCCAGAAAATAAAAATGTTAAATCTATCCAATGTATCCTAGTTTCCTGTAACAAATTATCACGAAATTCACGGCTTAAAGCAACACATTTACTCTCTTACACTTTTGAAAGTCAGAAGTTAAAAATCATTATCACTAGGCAGAGGAATTGAGGTGTCAGCAGGACCAAGCTCCTTCCTGAGGCTCCAGGGAAGAATCTATTCCTTGCCTCTTCTAGCTTTGGATGGGTGGCAGTATTCCTTGGCTGGCAACAAGGTGCTGCAACACTTCAATCTTCAAGGCTAGCCTCTTCACATCTCTCTCTTCTTCCTTCTTATCACCTTCTCCTCTGTGTTTATGTGTGTCAATATCCCTTTGTCTCCATATTATAAAGATGAGTACGATTGCATTTTTCAGGAAAGTCTTCTCATCTCAAAATCCTAAATCACATCTGCGAAGATCCCTTTTGTTCATATAAGTTAACATTTAAAAGGTGCAAGCACATTCAGACTTAGATGGCTCTTGATGGGCCATTGATTAGCCTACCATAGATTTATGTAACAATTGAAAAATTTGATCATTGAAACCTGGACAGAAGGGTCCAGATTTATGTAATAATTAAAAATCCTTCAATAAATATTTACTTGACAACAGCTAGCATGGTAGGCAGAAAGGATAATTGCAAATGAGACAGGTATGATTCCTGTTCTCACAGAGCTTACCTGGCAGGTGTTGATAGCTTCCAGTTTTCCATGAACTAGATGGACACACATCTTAAGAGACTGGATGATAGTTGCTAAACTGGAAGTTTGAAAACTAATGAGAAGGTTGGCAATTGCTTTTGTGGGAAATAGAGGTAAAAGAGAAGAGATTACGGACAAGTAGGGTTTGGGAGATTCTTTGAAGATCCAGGTGCGGTAGCTATTAGTGTTCTTCATCCTGTATTTCCCCAGAGTTCTTCTCCCTGCGAGCCCATGGCAGTCTTTCACTTCTTATTCCCCATGTAACTGTTTCTAGACAATGAATTAATTGAGTGGCTAAGTGCCACTTCTAGAAAGAAGATTTAAATGTCCAGTGAAAACCCTCCAAACCTCTCTTCTCCTGTCACAACAACTGGCAAATGCTCCAAACAGTGGCAGCTGTCTTGAGTTTGACATGGAAAAGAACCCACACCAATGAACATAAAGTGTGAAGAAGAAATACGCCTTTGCTTTAAGCTATAGATAGTTTAGAGGTATTATTCCAGTCTAACCAGCAGTTTATGGTGACATTCATTAGATGAGCTGTTTGATTCTTTTTGTCCATGCTTAGGAGCAGAAGCAAAACAACACAGAATGTAGGTAGCTCAAATCATTCCAGGTTGTTATGTGCCTGAGCAGGGAGGGTAGTGGGGGTTACAAAGAGAAGACATACTTAGTTACAAAGCTTATAGCTTTAGCATTTTGTGTGGTGGTGGTTATTGTATCCAGTTGCTTTAGTTAGCAAAAAAAAAAGAATAACATTAATGAATGTGGCATGACACTAAAGGTTTAAAGACCATGAAAATAATACATCATCTCCTCTGATCTTCATATTAACAATTTGATCCAATAAAATGTTTCCATTTTTGTCTGGGCAGGGAAGGTCACTTCTGTAATCCCAGCACTTTGGAAGGCTGAGGCTTGCAGATCACAAGGTCAGGAGTTGGAAAACAGCATGGCCAATATGGCGAAACCCCATCCCTACTAAAAATACAAAAATTAACTGGGTGTGGTAGCACATGCCTGTAATCTTAGCTACTCAGGAGGCTGAGGCAGAAGAATAGCTTGAACCAGAGAGGTGGAGGTGGCAGTGAGCTGAGATCGTGCCACTGCACTCTAGACTTGGCGACAGAGTGAGACTCCATTTCAAAAATAAAAATATGTTTCTATTTTTATATAAGAGTAATTTGTTGTATTTTGATAGAAGGTAAATTTTCAAAAATTTAATTATTTAGTCAACAAAGCACCTACTTATTCTTAGCTACTGTGCCAGCTGCTAGGTATGGTACCGTGGTGCCTAGAAGAGTCAACAGTAAGTGAGACAAGCTTAGTATATGATTTCATGGAGCATATAGAAAAATTGAAACAAAATACTGTTCTGAATCCTAGACAAAACATTTTTTTAATTTCAGATTCTGTTTTTTTACCACAACATGTGTCTTATTAATTGCTAAAAACTCTAATTCAACTACTAGGAATAAGAGGTTTTAGAATGCCCTATGGAACAATCCCAACATCATTTTATTAGATGTATTCGGTACTACGTAAAATAGACATGAAACAATAACAAAAGATGACTTTTTTCCTTATCAATATGAAGTTAAACATTATAAGTCTATAGGGAGAGTAAATTGCAAGTATACAAGCCTGTAATCCCAGCACTTTGGGAGGCCAAGGTGGGTGGATCACAAGGTCAAGAGATCAAGACCATCCTGGCCAACGTGGTGAAACCCCGTCTCTACTAAAAATATAAAAAAATTTAGCTGGATGTGGTAGTGTGTGCCTGTAGTCCCAGCTACCCGGGATGCTGAGGCAGGAGAATTGCTTGAACCCAGGAGGCGGAGGTTGCAGTGAGCTGAGATCATGCTACTGCACTCCAGCCTGGCGCCCGGCGACAGAGGGAGACTCTGTCTCAAAAAAAAAAAAAAAAAAAATCAAGTATAGAAGTTATAGAAAAACCTAACTTTTCTACTTTTGCACTGAATTCTGATATCTGGTGGTTTCTGTAAGTCTCTAAACTCACTGACAGTAGAGATAAATAGCTATTATGTAAGTCATTGGGTTATTTAGAGGTAGACACTGTTAGTCTAGGCTGCTAAATTTCAACGTCTTTCTCCTTTAAGTATTCCTTTCATTGTCTCTCATAGAAACCAAATGAAGAGGAGGAAAAATGATTTTCCTTCTAAACTTCTAAGTTCATGGCTGAGGCCCCTAAAGCAAAAGACAAAATAACAAGTGAAAAGCATAGTTTATTTAATATAAGGCTTACATAATGGGAAGCTCCAAAAAAAGTGAAGACCCAAAGAAATAATTAAACCTGCATTTTTTTTTTTAACAATAGGTCTGATGAAGAGTGAACAGTAGTGAATAAATGCTATAGGACAGAACACAAACTAAGTGTATTATACTGGGGAAACTTAGCAAGGCCGGTTTGTTCAATTTCCTCTGTGTTCTTTGGTCTTTGGAGCTAAGGATGCCACTGTTTTTCTGAGTATAGTAAGGGCAACTCTCACATCTGGGTCTCATGACCTGCTTCTGGAAAAGGTCAGAAAATCCTTTCCAGGTTTTATAACCTGCTTCAGGGGAAAGTGTCAAGGGAAGGTCTGAGACCTTTCTGTTTCTGCCATTTTCTCAAATTCCTTCAGCTTAAAATATGCAATAAGCCAAGGTGCCATATTTTGAGACGGTGTGTCCTGAACACCATCATAAATATGATTTCATTATTCGAAATAAAAAAACAAATTTCCTGGATTTTGTTAAATTGCTGACGTATGGCCAAGCGTGGTGGCTCACGCCTGTAATCCCAGCACTTTGGGACACCAAGGAGGATGGATCACGTGGTCAGGAGTTAGAAGCCAGCCTGGCCAACATGGTGAAACCCTGTCTCTATTAAGGAAAAAAAAAAAAAATAGTGGAGCATGGTAGTGCATGCCTGTAATCCCAGCTACTGGGGAGGCTGAGTCAGGATAATGGCTTGAGGGAAGGAATCTGGCAGAATTACATGCAGAGAACTATTTTGTTTATTTCAATATTTCAGCCTCAGAGTGTGAAAGTTTTCCTGAGCCTTGATATATCAGCATTGTGGTCCAAAGCAGGCTGAACGTGAGAAGGGTTTCCACTCTCGGCTCTCCACTTTCTCCTTACTATCAAGCTAAGTAAAGATGATAGGTGTGCCCTATCATCTTGCACTACACCTAGAGAGGCAGCAAAACCCAAGAAAGGAATAGATCTAGACCAGATTTCTCAACCTGGCAGTGACTGACATTTTGAAATGAACAATCTTTTGTTGTGGTGAGACTATTCTATACATTGTAGGTTGTTTAGCAGCAATTCTGGCCCTTACCTAGTAAATTTCAGTTTCACCTTCCAACCCCGTTGTGACAACCACAAATACATCAAGATATTACCAAATGTCTCTTAAGTAAGAGTGGTGTGGCAAAAGCATCCTTAGTTGAGAACCACATATGACAAGGTAGATCAGTCCTTGACAAGTCCCAATACAAACTTCCTTTGTCCATGCTGCTGGGTATTAAGACCTGGTTCAATGTCTCTCAAAAATGCTTGAAGGCCAATTTAAGTTTATAATTTCCCAGGTGAGCAAACCTATAAAGTAGGTCAGCTCTCAATATGTCTTCAAGATGTGCCTGTTATATTTATCTTGCCCAGGAAGTCATTAGCTTTAAGACTGACCAACAAAGCATTTTTTCTCTACTGACTGAAGACAGACTACTGAGGACTAAACACTTTTTTTTAAGAGAATTTATTCACATTGCCATATGAACTCTAGGAAGCTTAATACATATGATTTTAGCTGAGAGTTTTTGAAACTATTGTCTTGGAATTGGTTGTCCTATCCGTTATTTTCCTTGGTTTTAAAATTTACGCAGCCTCTACCACCAGAGCATATTAAAGGTGATCACTAATAAAAACCACTACATAAAATAGCCACATAAACTAAAAAATAAAAAGAGATAAGAATTTGTATGGAAGAAGTAGAAAATTATTTATGCCAGAGACTACAAGTTAGCATTGGCCACCTGAGTTTCCTGGAACGTAGGGTAAAATAAAAATGAGACATTAAAAGGTTATCATCCCATAATCAAATCATTTTTATGGTGATCCAGGAAGGCTAAAGGGAGAAATGGATTTTGGCTTAGTAAGACTTTTGGAATCTTTATAATCACATTGTTTTCTACTCTGAAACAATAGATTTACCCGTGTAACCTCATCTTTACTGCTATTAAAAGATAAAGACAAGGATTAGCTGCTCTCTCATTTATTGACATACATGTAATATTTTTATTTTCTGAAAAAGTCATTAACACACTGACTTATTTAGCTCTATTTTGTTCATAATTAAATTGTATGGGTTTTACGAATAGGAAATATGTGCATGTTAAACGTGTTCAAAAGACCTAATTGTGTAAAAAGTTAAAAATAAATGAACTTTCCCTTCCTAAATCACTTCCCAGTTTCCTTTCCCAGAGGCAATCATTGTTATCAGCTGAAATTTCTTTCCAGAGATATTTTACGCATAAACAAATACACACACACACACACACACACAATCTTTACACACATGGCATTGACCTATATATAGAATCCTAACAAATGAAAAAGCAATTGGATTTTTAAGGTAAAAATTAACTTTGATTTATAAGCCGGATTTTAAATATGACTCACATTTGACCATTTAACCTCTGCTTCTGGGACACATTAATCTTGGGCATACAAAATAGGGACATACTCTGAGTCATGTCCCTTATTTTGCTGGTTTTCGCCAGCCTGAATTTCTGTGCCTCTAGCTCCCTTTAAGTCTCTTCCACTTACCTTTTGTAGTCCATATGTGGTGTCTTGCCTGTGTGGACAAACACGTCTCAGCTTACCCCAGCCACCAAGAGTCTGCACACTTCAGTCACTCCCACTGAAGTTGGGTGAAGCATTTGGACATTTCCTCTGTTGCTCACAAATTAGTCTCTGCTCTTTCTTATCCCACTCTCCTGGTAAGACCTGTGTTGCTGCCACGTATGGTTCTTCTTGCTGCTCTACTGGGTCGTGACTGGAGAAACCACATGCATTGTGTTCTCTGCAAAACAGAAGATGCTGATTCACCTTTTGGCTTCTCACAGGCTCTCTTCACTAACCACCCAGGCTCCCTCCAGGTTAAGTCACATTTAGTCAGACACTTGGCAACAGCATTTGGAGGTTTCATTTTTTACTGGACATTTATGAACAGTCCTATGTATCTTGGCATTTTGGTTGGGCATCATCTATGTGCTAGTTTCTTTTTCCGGGATGTCCAAGGGGGCATATTGTTCCTTCAATAAAAAAGCTCCTTATGCATCTACCTCAATAGGCCACCACGTATGTCTAGATTTCTCTGACACTTGAAATAAACACAACTTATCCTCAAAATCAAATTTCCAACTACTTAGACAAATGACTTTGCACTAACCTTCATGTCCGCCTCTTTCTAGTTCCTCTCCTGTTTCTTTGCCTACTAGTATTTGAAATAAGAGAAGAGAAGAGGCCACAGCAACTTTGGATTTTCCTCTTTACCTCTCAATTTCAGTTAAATCTCCTGGTTGTGCTAGATGATTACGTATGTTTATATTTGGACCACTTGATCTAACTTTGATTTCCTTTTTGCAGAAGGTAGACATGTTTTATAGCGATTGTTGTACAGACAGCCTCAGGATGTTTTCGCTTTCATGGTAATCTAACGTGATATTTTCCACCGTTATTTATCTATGCAGAACTTTCAAAATTGTACCATTTTGGTGGAATGCTAGCTAAGATCATGAGTTATGACTACATCTAGCAATATTACACTCAGCATACAAACTTACATTTAAAAGAGTTTTCTATGAAAGTAACAGGAAAATATTCTGGTGATTTTAGTTGAATTCTTTCTTCATTTGGTTGGTAGTAAATCGATATGTTTACTTCCCCTAAATGTATCCTTTTAGCTTTTTGCCTTCAAAGTTTAGCCATGTTGATGCATGCTTGTAATCCCAGCTACTTGTAGGCTGAGACATGAGAATTCCCTGAACCCTAAAGGTGGAAATTGCAGTGAGCCCAGGTTGTGCCACTGCACTCTAGCCTGGGTGACAGAGCAAGACTGTCTTAAACAAACTCTTATTCTAATAGATAACCCTTCATTTGTTCTCCTTTTATGTTATAATATCCCTATCTAGTTTTGATGCAGATTCCTTTCTTATTTTGGCTCATTTTCTAATGGGGCCAAAAGAGCTGTCAGGATAAGCTTTTTGCTGAAGAATAGCATGAGAAGGAATTATCTCTCTAAATACTTTCTTACCCCATCAAATATGAGCAGAGGTATACACTGTCATCAACTCAGTGCTTTGAGCATTTTAGGTGAAATGGAAATAAGCTTGGACTAGAGTGAGTCATTCTTTCATAAGCTTTTGTTTTCAATTACCTCAGATTTTTGCATCTAGTGTTCCAAGCTCAGCTCTTGTGACACTGACTGTCCCCTTCACTCCTTCTATGTGCAGCCTTGCTCTTGTGAATATGTATTGACTCCTTGTTTGACCTCATTTTCAGCCACCCGGCAATGTGGAATAAGGCTCACAGATTTTTTTCATAGATCATTCAGATAATTCAGCTTCTCATCTCAAATAAGTGATGAATCATCATCAACTATTTAGGGTTACAGACATTTCAGTGTGTACCATCCAGTTTGGTTCCTACTCGCATATGTAGATGTAGATGCAGATATAGACAAAGACAGACACACAGACACAGATGCAGACATACAGACATGGACACAGATATAACAGAGATATAGTTTAGGCCTCATAACACAAATTGGCCCCAATATCACTATTCTTGGCAGCCATTTATAGATTAAGGCTTGCAATCAAGTTGGTTTTCCATGCTGTCAATGAAGATAGAAAATTCTTATTTGAGCTTCATGCATTTTGTAGTTTTGATAGGTCTCAGAGAAGAAAGTGACATAGAAATGTCTTTATTCTATCAGTTCCAGCCATAAGATTCTTTTACATATATTAAAAAATTAAAACTAAATTGTTGAAGAAAAACACATTTTACCTAAAATTTCTTTTTGAATGTTTATGGTACTCTTATTGACATAAAGGACAGTATGGTTTAGAAAATTATTTAAAAGACTAAGTGGACATCTGGAAGGCCTTAATTATCATAAACTCTGTGCTGTAAGTGATGAGTTTTTAACATTCCAAATGAGCCTACAGTGCCAGGAACCTACTGATACCTGATGCGTTTATATTAAAGTCAGTTTTCCTTAACTACCATTCTTATGAAAATTACATCTTTGACTGTATATACTTATTCTAGGTGATCTAAGAAGCAGAATACAAGGATATCAGAGATTTTTACTGCCTGTTCACTAAAGGAAAAAAAAAATGCATTTTGAATATGCTTACCTGGTCTTTTATCTCTGTGCAGTCAAATACACAGGAAACTTCTCCCTAGGGTGCATGGCAAGAGCTAACCCAGGGCCAAGGACTTAGTGAGCTCCATGAGAAAACTGCAGATATTTCTATTTCAAGTAATTTATTTTGAGATTGAATTTAAAGATAGAAATGCGAAGACCACAAGCTGCTATTTTAATTCGATGTATTTGGACCACTTACTGTTAACTCTTTATTTGTTGGAGACATTAACTTAGTTTCTTTGATGTTATTGGTTTTATTAGAATGAGGTACATTTCCATGATGTATCCTAATAATATATCAGCAGAAAGACAAATTTTAAAATGACCAGTTGGCTGTAGGTTTAATACATATTTGTTATAATAATCCCTTTTCTTTCTGCAAATGAGAGAGCAAATATTCGTATACTCATTCCTTCTCCACTGTAGTATGGCACACTATATAATATTGCATTAATACTTTCATGCTTTTAAATTAAGGTTTGAGTTAATAAGTCCCATTTTTAATATATTGCATAAACATTAAAAAACCATTTGTGCTACAGTTTATGACTATCATCTTATAGACACAAAAATTAAAGTTCAAAAGTATTACGTAACTCCTCAAACATTACATTGCTAACAAGTAGCAGCATCATATTTCTAAATAAACTAACTATAAGCTGTAGCATAAAGAGTTCTACATTTTGAGAATTGTAGCCAGAAGAACTAGTGTAGGAAAATAAAGCTCAATTTAACACACATCTTTTGAAAGACTTTGAAAATAGGCACAAGAACTAGGTAGTTATCCCATTTTCCACTGTTAATGGGTAGTTGCTAGTGGCATTGACAATAAAATTCTATTTTAAACTTGTACAATAATTTACTGTTTAAGATAATTGAGTATAAAGCAAGAATGTTACATTGAGTTACAGGAACCAAATCCTTAGGGAAAAGAAACCATCTTTATAATCCTGCCATTGTTTGTAACTAGAGATGGACCACACTTCTCATAGAATATGGCACTAATATTTTACTCAATGTTTATATTAAATTTTGCTTATGTTCCATGGCTAATTTTATAATATATGAAGATAATTATATCAGCCATATAGTAATTTATAGCCTCTTAGAATGGAATAAGTCTTCTTGTTCAATACAATTTAAGCATAAGACTAGTTAAATTTTAGCAGTTAGTGTATGGAAGCAGAAATAAAAGGGGAAAGAATAGCAAATAGGAAGATTTCTTTCCAATCGTCAAACTCTTAAAGGAGTCTAACACAGTCCTGACTTTAAAGAGTCTTAAAATCACAAAACATTAACAGTGTAGAATGATAATGAATTCATATTTGCTGCCACATTTATATTACATAACTATAGATATTAACTGAAATGGAAAGCTATAGCTTCTATTTCAGTTCTTGAATATGTTCTCCTTCTGACTGAATCATTTCCTCAACTTGATATATTTGGGTTTATTGTTCTCAAAAGCCTATTTTTGCGGCTTCATTTATAGTTGACCATTATCTCTTAGGAATGGCATTAGAAAGTCAAGATACTAAAGTAATTAAGTGATCTACTTAAAAGTGTTTATTCACTCTTGTTTTGATAGTTCTTTAAATTAATTTATGGACTAAATGTACTGTGTGTTAATTATCTATCTCTGCATAACATATTATCCCAAAATCTAGCAGTTTAAGTTGATACAGATTTATTATTTCACATTTGGGTCCAAAATCTAGGTGTCGCTTATCTGGGTCCTCTGATTCTGGAAATCTCACAGGGCTGCAGTCATCTCGAGGCTCTTCGGTGAAGGGTCCCCATCATTGGCAGGACTCAGTCTCTCCTGAGCTGTTGCCTAGAGACCTTTCTTACTTCCTTATTCTTTGAGCCTTCCCAGAGACCATCTTACAACATATCAGCTAGCTAAGGAGGGGCCATAAAAGAGAGTACCAGCAAGAGAAAATGCTAGCAAGATGGAAGTCACAGAATTTTGTAACCTAGTCAGAGAAGTGATATCCATCACTTTTGACCTATCCTTTGTTACAAGCGACTCATAAGGTCCAGTTCATACTCAAGGGGAAGGGATTTCACAGCAATGTGAATACTGTTAAGTGAGTGGGAATTATCATGAGTCAATTTATAAAGTTGTCTACTCGAGAATATATGTTTATAACTTTCAGGAAAACAGAATGTGATTTCATTGTTAGTAACTTACCTCTTCCTTAATTTTAGACTATAAAACAAGCATATAGTGTCAGTCTCTACCACCAAAAAGCAGCAGTAAATATTTCCTTATTTTGAAATAATAGACATGTTTTACCACAGTGAAAGCAAGAAGAAAAGAACTGAAAAAAAGGCAAAGTTTCAGTCTTATGGTTCCCATAGAAGAACAAGTCTCTAAAATTTGTTATTTAAGAATCATATATGCAATTTTATAATCATTGAGGTTTTTCTGTTTACTTGTTATGTTATATGAAATTTTCAGATTGATTTAGTTTTATTTCACATAATTATAAGACCAGGTCAATATTTAGCGTATTATAAATAACACATGGGGAAAAAGTAGAGATGAATTATTTGCTCTTACCTTAATCAGAGATTGATTCTCTGATATTGTTAAAAAATACAGCTGAATTCTTGGCTCTGTAATTTTTTTGAGATTTTATTATTCCATAAATCGATTTATTTGAACTTTTCCTGGGGATAAAATTAAGGGAGTAAAGATCTACATGGATATTATTCCTTTCTCAAACACTTTCCAATGTAATTTATATTAATACATGTTCTTCCAAATATTTTTAGAATTTTGACAACTCTTCACCAGCTCTGTTGCTCCTACCCAGTGTTAAGATAGCACAGCCTCTCCTATAGATTATTGCAATCACCTTCTCATTTTTCTCCCTGATTCCACTCACATGCTCTCCCCTACAATCTATGCTCAATAGAGCAGCCAAACTAATCCTCTTAAAATGTAAGTCGAATGATCACTTCTCTGTCACAGTCTGTCCATGCCTTCTCACCTCACTCACAGTAAAAGCTGAGCTTTCAAAGGCCTATAAAGCCCTACAATTGGGGCCACCATTATCTCTCTGATCTCATCTTTTTATTATTTTGCTTCTCGATCACTGGGTTCAATACACATTGCTTTCTTGCAGTTCCCTTAATAACCGAGGGATGTTCCAGCCTTTACATTGGCTGCTCATTTTGCCTGGAATGCTTGTCTTCCAGGTATTTGTTTGACTCATGTTATGTCCTCTTTAAAATAGTTTTCAAGGCCAGGCTCAGTGGCTCATGCCTGTAATCCCAACACTTTGGGAGGCTGAGGCGGGTGGATCACAAAGCCAGACGTTCAAGACCAGCCTGGCCAACATGGTGAAACACTATCTCTAAAAATAATAATAATAAAGAAAAAGAAACAAACAGTATTCAAATGTTTCATTTTATTGCTACTGTGTGATCCTATTTAAAAACTGATTACCACATCCACTTGAATTTCTTTATTCACATTCTGTTTTGTTTTCTCTCATTTTTATAATCTGTTAAATATTTGTTTAATTTTTCTATTATATCTCTGATTGTAAGCTTCATGCAGTGAGGAGCTGTGTTTGTTAGCCTAGTGACTAAAACACTGAATGGTGGTACATTCTACAGCTGGTACTCAAGACATTGGGAATAAAATTTCCACTTTGTGTTTTTAGGAAGATAATTGGACCAACGCCCACTCTGCCCTACCTCTTCCACAAAGAGAAAATTCACATTGCTTCATTTATTTACAACAACACAGTCATGCTAGTTCTTTTACTTTCTTGAATTTAAGTGTACAGAAAGACCGGAATTTGCATACCAGCTCCTTTCTGTAAATGGTGCATGTATTACGTAACCTGCTTTTCCTAGGGTATCTTATATTCAACACATAGAAATATTTAACTTTATGATTCAATATTTTGGATGTATATCTAATAATTATACTGCCGACTCATACGTAAGTATTATAAGGATCAAGATTTAACCTTTTCTAGGTTTATACAATAATTAACACATAGTTGATTAAATTATAGTGCCTCACACTATATTTCCCTATTTTCTGCTGCACACAAAAGCACACACATTTTCTAGTTTACAGACTGGGAAAAAATTTTCTTCCTCTTTGTATTTCATTCCTTTCTCAGATTTTCCATCAGCAAGTAAAAGGGAGGATTCTTCACAAGTTGCCTATTTTTAAAAGCTTCTCAGTCTACATTACATCTTGGTTTAGTTTTCTGACCTGAATTTTCACTGTGCCTTGACCTGGCACTTTGGTAGGGGTCTCTGAAAAAAGATTAAGTTAAACCTAACAAGATAAAATGTAATCAAAACAGATGTGACCAATTGTTCTAATTTAGGTACAAAACCCTACTTAGGTTATATAAGACAGAAAATTACAATACAATGTGTTTTTTAAAAAAATGGTAATTCTAAGTTTAGATTACATTAATTGTAATATAACACGGAGGGTATATTAAATGCTAATATGATTATGTTCTCTTCTGCAGGTAGCTGTATGGATTTGGTGGCTTGTATGTCAGGAAGGCTGACAATCTAGAGCAAACTGATAAAAGAAGGTTTTACCACTGGGTGGGTTGCTTAATGACCTATGGTGTAGGTGAGGAAGTATTTGGAGCAGAGAGAGGAAAGAAGATATAAAAACAGTCTTCAAGGATGTTTTGGGACAGACGACTTAGAAGTTCCATATTTCTGGGAAGGTACCAAAAAAATGGATGGAAGTAACAGTTTAAGTTCTGATACAAAGTTAAACCTTTTCACAATAGGAGACTTCGGAAAGAGGAATGTGTTGTTTAGTGGGAAAATGAGATCCACATTGCAGGACATGTCTGAACAGAACTCCAGATGTTCAACATTAAATAGAACCTGAGGTTGATGATTTTTACTTTTCTTCCAATCCCAAACTTCTATGTTTCTTTAAAGAGAAAGATAGAAGAAAGCCAGTGGATAAAGAGTTGGAGTTGTGTTTAATATTGAGATGGTATTTATTTAATACAATAAAAAAAAACTCACTGCAATTTCCATTCCCCTCAATGCATAGGAGAAGCAATGTAAAAAAACAAATAAAAGTTTAAAACTTGATGAAAACACACAGTGAAATATAGGCACCAGCGGTATTTTTAATTTAGGGGAAGGCAAAAAATAAATCAAGCAGCTAAAGAAGTCTGGAATCAAATCTCCAAATAATAAAGTCAAGCTGAGAGAGGCCCTGGCTTCTGTAATATCACATAAGTACATGAGAGAAGTTGTTGTTCACTGTGACCTTCATGCAATCTGGACAAAGAAAAGGCAAGAACAGCCTGCATCCTGGTATAAATCACCACTCAGTATGTTGTGCTGTCTAGAAAGGCAGAACTGAAGGAGGTAAAGTATTAAAGAAAAATGTCATTAGATTTATAGGAGAAAAGTTTCAGCTGTGTGTCTGTTAAGATGGTATCAAAGGGCTGACTTTGAAAATGTTTCAAACAAGTAGGATTTTAAATGGTGATTTTTTTAGGAGCACATATTCATTCACCTTGAAAGTTTTAATGAGAGAAGCAAGAACAACTAAATCATCTCTTGGCATGACCAGGCATTTCTAGAATCTTCTTTCCTAGTCAAGGGTATGTGTCCAGGACTTTGGCACGTAAGAACACATTGTCACAAAAATGTCTAACATCATTTCTCACTGTTTTCATTTATTAGATAAATAAATACATCAGAAAGCAAGAAACAAATATGAACAAAAGTGGTATTTCTTCCATAGTATTGAGTGATTGTTTTCCTTTAGATCATGGCTCAGTAGGGACAGCAAAGAAATTTATTCTATGGTAAAAGTCAGAGATATTTTCAATATCTATTTAAATATTATATTATTGGGAAGGTTTAACGCAGATCCATACAATTGAGGTAATTGAAGCCAATTAGCCAATATAAGGTATAGGGTCCTAAAGTGCCATCCACTCTAGGAAAAGCCTATATAGTTCACCAACATTTTGCATTTAATTATGAGATGATAGAGCCATCTGGTGATAATTTGTTTTTTCTTTAGCCATATGAATATGCTTCCTTCATCTTTGTCTATTTTACATGTAGGACTTATTTTGACACTGAAATCATGTATTGATGCTAGCCTTTTGAAAGAAAGAAAAAAATAAAAGTGATAGCTTTATTTTCAAGATGCTGAAAACATCAAATCCATCTCAGATTTTATGTATGAGAGAAGTTGCCTAAAGTCTGTAATGAAGTGAAATTACCAGTTGCAATCACAGAGAGGAAACCATTCTGGAATTGGGGCTAATGTGTGCATTTGCAAATTCTGAAAAATGGATTTATTAGTTTCCGTTTAATATGAATTGTGCTAATAAGATAAGAAACTGGGAAATCATTGCTATGGCAAAATATGTTTTAACATGACATATACTTTTGCACTTTTGAGCTATCACACTGTATTTGGATAGATAAGAGATGATGAGAGTCTGAGCTTTAACAATGGCGGTAAAGTTGGAAGATTATGATAAAATTAGGTAATTAGAATAATCTTTTTTTATGTTGACTTTCAGAATTTCTTCTATTCTCCCCTTTATTAAAGTATAAGTTCCAGGTTATAAGGTTATTAGTCTCTGAACTAGGCATTATGCTAAGTGCTTGGGATATCGGGGCACTCAACTGAAAGAGAACCATTCTGTCCAAAATATTAGGATGGATATTTTGCAATCAGCATGAAAATATGTTTACTGTTTTTTTAAGCACTTTAGTTATAGAAGTTACAATGCCCTTTTTAATGTATTGGAGGTTGTTTTTATTTCTAACTCTGTATTCATGAAAATAAAAGAAATTGCCAGAGTGTATTAACAGCCCCACTTAATGGTTTTTATGTGGGATTCAGAATGAAGAAAAATTTGGGGAGTTAAAAATAGAAAGAAGAATGGTAAAGGTAAGGAAAGTTTAGGATATATTCCTGTAATTGGTGAGAATGACTGCATTTGTCTCTCTGGGTCTTGAACCAAAGAAAGAAATTCATTAAGAGATTACAAACTTTGTTCCCTTTAACCTTTCTTGGGAACTTTCAATTATTTAAATGTGTTATTTACCTTTTTCTCCCTCCTCCTGCGTGAAGAGAAAAGCTTTTCTTTGTTTTGATTATAACAAGTCTCTAAATGAAAAGAAAGCCCTGATACAGAACTCTCAATCATAAAATTATTAGCAAATCTTTCGCTGTGGTTCTGCTTTATAACAACCAATTTCATATATTTTCTTTTCATTGCAGCCAATTTACTATCATATCACAAATATGGAGCTCTCCCCCCAACAAATCTTATTAAAATAGCAGTTTTAATCTCTTCTTTCTAGGTTCCTTATCACCAAGAAAACATATTCAATAGCAGAGATCACAGTGGAGCTGTCTTGGATTACTAAAATTTCATTACTTCCATAAAATTTGTCATGGCACATTTACAGATAGATAAATTATCATTGAATACTACACCTGTCAAAATAGATGATGTAGGCTCCTTTGAAGATTGGACTAGGTAACCTCATTATCCCTTCATTCCCAACTTTTCTGAGATTCTATGATAAGGCTGACATGAAGCATTAAAAAGCTTCATTCCCGAGGAAGAATGTTGCAGGACCAACAATGAGTCAGCAGGTAGACCACCTTCAAGCCAGTAGAATTTTCACCAGGAGGTAACTACAAGGATAACTGGACTTAGCAGATATAGAGTGACTGTCTCACTCAGTGGGTTTACTTTTCCTAGATGTCTACTAAGGATGAAAACCAGGCAAAACTGTGATTTATGAAAAAATGCTTTCTTTCATGTGCACATTTTTTAATGTTTTCAATTAACATGTCTTAAGAGTCTCTAAACTGGGCATTATGCTAAGTGCTTGGGATATTGGGGCACTCAACTGGAAGTGAACCATTCTGCCCACAAAAGCTCACAGTCTAATTAACTGTTTTGTTTCAGTGCAGCATATAAAAGTTGAGAATTGGTATTCAGAGGTGAAGAGGGACAGAAAAAAAGATTTCTAATTCAAATGTAGAAGTCTAGGAACATTCCTGAAGATATGACACTTGAGTTGATAGCTGCAGCAGTGGAAATTGGTCCTCCTTCCTATGCTACAAGATTCCTATCATATTTATATCAATGTTTCTTTTTAATAAAAGGTCCAAATGCATTGCTTGTGAGACAGCTACTTTTGCCCTCAACTTCTGATCCTCATTTGGCTTTCTATCTTCATATGTCAAACTGCTTAGACCATGTGGAACACTCCTCTCTACTTATATTCCATCACTGAGCAATTTTTACTTTGGACATTTCGACAGCTTGATACAAGTAAGCATCTATTAATGTTGACTACCATCTGCACAAGTTTAAATACAATTTAATGATGGTTGGAGTCTACATTTTACTAAGGGAAAAGCAGCTATTAAAACCAAAAAGCATGACAGGTGTTCTCAACTATTTTGAAGTCTTTTTGGTCTGCTCTCTTATAGGCATTTTCCTTTCCTGTTTAATTATGTTCTTATGAGAGGGGAATACAACCTCCCCCTCCCGATATATCCTAATTGGTTTTTAATTCATCTGATCAGCAATATGATAACATTTAAAATAACAATAAGATAACATTTAAGAAAGCTTGAAAGTCATAAGAAATGTTACCCACCAGACTATTTGTAAATCCTGAAAATGTTTTTGCAAAACCCTCAGAACATTCAGAGAATAATTATTTGTCTGTGGTGAAAGGGAGGCGGGAAGCAAAACTATAGTTTACTTAATTGGGACATATGTGATGTGAGCTTCTGTAGCACTTTAAATGCTGTAGCACTTTAAATGCAGTAGTTCATGCTATGACCTACCCTCTATCTAGACATCCCTACAGCATCAATGTTATGTACATTTACAGGGAGGGAAAGAACATGAATACTGCTCTTATCTTCATTTACCTGCCCTGTTTGTATTGTATATTTTCCTTAGACTTGTGTGTTCATTTTACAAAGTTAACATAGACGAAAAATTAGTTCTTGGATTAAAAAGTAGGGCAATGAGGTAAAAGGAGAGTAGATGTAAGACACATGAAGTCATAAAACAGAGCGAAAACAAATTCATTTGTCAGCAGGGGGAACTGTTTTGAGGGAGGAAGATTATTTTCCCCATATACATGCGAAGTATGCATAATAAGTCATTTAAATCAAGGTTATATTTGTCTTTAGGCAATTATTCTCTTCAGTATTTGTCAAATGTAAAAAGCCAATTGTACGCAGTTTTGAACTTATTTTGTTGCAATTATGCATGTCTTTGACAAAAGATAATGATTTATTTTACAAAAGAAAGGTGCTACAAGGTTACTTTGTGGAATTTATAGTGTAACAGGGAGAAATAATTAACCAAACAGGTACACAGGAGAAGGAAGGATGCTAGCGTGCAATCCGAAATGAATTAGCTCTTCTAGAGATTGATATATGCACTTTAGGTTTTTCATAATGACTTTAGGCCTACTTGCTAGCATCTGGGTACAATATTCACCTAGGATAAAAATTTAATTTTGACCTTTTCCTATCCGATGAGAATACTTCTGGGAACAGAGACAGGTGTTACTACTTTTTATTTTTTTAATGCTGTTTAGAAGTTGACATTCAATGTGTGGAGGCTAGAAAGGATAAGAAAACAGCTGATATAATGAACTCAAGCCTAAACGGACAGGATAGGAAATGGTTATGGTCAATGTCAGCATGTCATATTGTGCACATGCTAGGGCATTCCTGGGGAGAAATATGTTTTCAAAAGACGGTGTCAGCCAGGGAGTTTATGATGAAGTTCTTATGAAAGTCAAAGCCCAGCAGAGAACCCTTCTGATGATTTTTAAACTCACACTTATGGCTCAGAACAATTAGATTTTTGTTAATCTGTATTTTTTTAATAATTGAAAGAAAATTTAAAAATCAGTAGCTCAATGACATTGTAACTATTGTTGCACCTTTTATTTTACTTGTATAACACACACTTTTGCATTAGACAACAGAGCAATGAGGAAGGGGTGATCACAACAATAATAATAACAGACACACTTTTTGTCTGTAAGTTCTTCCAAGAAGAATTGTTGGAATTCTAGCTACTCACATACTTCCTCCCATTTCCTATAAGGGATTTGGATGACTGGCTGGTTCTACTTACCAGCCTTTGATGTTTGCCTGTGGGTATCAGTTTCTTCCATTGTGTTACAGTCAAGCTCTGTTGCTCTGCTCTAGCTTCTCATTATGTGGCCCCAAATATTTCACTCTAACAGTAGTATCACCTTTTTTTTTTTTTTTTTTTTATCACTACTGATAGTGATCTGCTAACCTTCATCACTGCTTGTGGTTTTGTTTTTTTTTTTTAACTTAAACAAAAACTGGTTCCATTTCTACCAAAGTGTTAGAATCATGCTTGGGCTCTCTAGAATGATAGAAGTTCCTGATTCTTTAAACAACATTTTAAACATTAGAACACTTATATTTATTGACTTTTTACAGTTTCTTAGAGGTCTTGTTTTTGATAAACTTGTGTCCAGTTGCCTCAGACTTGAATAGGAAAAAAAAAAAAACAAGTTTCAATCTAAGATTATTCTTCTCATTCTCAAATCAACTCATATTCATTAAGTCTTTTCTACTCAATAAATACATTTCTCACCTGAGACAATGTTGAGGGGAAACCCCGCAAGAACCGAGGCAAGGGTCTGAGGCCTCAGTCTGCTCTCATGTAAATATTGAATTAGAAAAGAATTAGAGATATAGTTGCATAGTTATTCCTACTTATAATCATAATCACATAGCTATTCACATGTAATCATAATTATATACATATATACGATCATACAATCTTTAATTTTACTAATACATCTCAGGTCATGAAGTATGGAACTGAAGTGGCATTGGGAAAGAGGTGACCCTAAGGCAGGATGCTCTAAGCCCTCTGTCACGCCCGCATAAGGGCTGCTGGAGGGCGCCTCGGCTGTGCGGCAGCTCCAGCACTGTGAAAGCACCTGCTGTTTAGCCAGCTAGGGAAGGAGATGTCCAAAACGGCAGAGACATCTCCTTCCTCAGGGGAGTTAGGAGAAAACTCCGCTTTTCCAAGCTCTTGTGGTAGGCCTGGCAGCTGTCAGGGAGGCCAGCAGGCCTCCGGGGGCTGAACTGTCTCTATGTGATGCTGTGCTTCAGCGATCACATTCTACATCTACTTTCATGTTCTGCTTCAGCACCTCGTTCCTCTCTTTTTCTTCTAAGATAGGAATTAGTAATAGTGACATAAATTTTAATGTCCTTGATAGTCTTGACAAGAATGAAACAAGTGCCTATGCGTTAGGTTTTCTCCTAGTCTCCGCTACTTGAAAGTCGGGGCCCCCTATCTCCAAGACACGTGATTTACCCGACCCTATCCCTGACCACCATTACCTCGCCCTATCTTCCCTGCCTCCTGCTTTGTAAGCAATAAAAGTCAGAGTGTCCAGGCACTCGGGGCCACTCCCGGACTCTGCGCTTTGGTTGGCAGTGGACCCCTGGGCTCAAACTCTCTTTTCTCTATCTCTGTGTCTTGTGTCTTTATTTTCACAGTTTCTTGTCTCCACACCTGTAGAGAGGGACTCACAGGACCCTGTAGGGCTGGACCCTATAAGGCAATAAAGGAGCTTCTACCCACCTTCCTTCATGGTAGTCTAAACATAGTGTCCCAGGACTTGAGTCCAGTCTAGTCTAGATCAAGTCTAATCTTTTTTCTGTTTTCTCTCCAAAGACCCTCCAGACTTCTTAGCAAATATTAACATCCACTCTATTCCCCCAGTTATCACAGTGTGTATGCCAATTCTCTTTTATCCCTGCTTTCCAAACTTAAAATATTACTAAATATTCTAAGTTCATTAAATAATATATTTGCACTTTGATTTACATAATACATAAACTACAGTTTAAAATATAAAAACGTATGTAATATTGATGTGAACACATTTTTGTAATTTAAAAATTATTAAGAAAAACATTTTGGTCTTCAAATATATAGAGAGTAAACATTTATAAGAGGCATACTTTATTTTATTGGACTTTACAGATACTGTGTTTTTTGCAAATTGAAGGCTTGCGGTAACTGTACACTGAACAAGTCTATGAGTACCATTTTTTTCCAACAGCATGTGCTTACTTCACATCTGCCTGTCACATTTTCGAAATGCCCACAATATTTCAAACATTTATTATCATTATGATTAATTATTACTATATATGTTGTGGTGATGTGATTTTTGATGTTAGTATTATAATTGTTTTGGAATACCACAGATTGTGCCCTTATAGGTTGGATAGCTTAATAAATGTGTGTGTTCTGAATGCTTCATCCACTGGCTGTTTTTCCAGCTCTCTTTCTCTCCCTGGGACTCCCTACTACCCAAGGAATATTTCAACAACATCAAAATTACACCAATTAATTACCCTACAATAGCCTCTATGTGTTCAAATGAGAGGTAGTTGCAAGTCTCTCACTTGAAATTAAAAGTGAAACATAATTAAGCTTAGGGAAGAAGGCATGTAAAAAGCTAAGAGAGGCCAAAAGCTATGTCTCTTGTGCCAGTTAGCCAACTGGTAAAGGGAAAAGCTCTTGAAGGAAATTAAACGTGCTGCTCCAGTGAACATACAAATAAGAAAGCAAAACAGTTTTATTGCTAATATGGAGAAAGTTTTAGTGGTCTGCACAGAAGATCAAATCAGCCACAACTTTCTCTTATGCCAGAGTCTACTCTAGGGCAAAGCCCTAACTCTTCAATTATAGGAAGGTTGAGATAGGTGTAGAAGCTGCAAAAGAAATGTTTGAAGCTAGCAGAGTTTGGTTCTTAAGTTTTAAGGAAAGAAACTGTTTCCATAATGTAACAATGCAAAGTGAAGCAGCAAGTGATAATGTAGGTGTTATAGCAAGGATCTAGGAAAGGTCATTGATGAAAGTGGCTGCACTAAATAGATTTTCCATGTAAATAAAGCAACCTTGGAAGAAGATGATATCTAGGACATTCGTAGCTAGAGAGGAGAAGTCAATGCCTGGCTTCAAGGCTTTAAAAAACAGACTATCATTTTACAGGCTAATGTAGCTAGTGACTTTAAGTTGCAGTCAGTGTTCACTTTTGATTCTGAAAATGCTGAATTTTTTCTTCCTGTGCTCTAGAAATGAAAAATGAATGCCTGAGTGACAGCACATCTGTTTACAGCATGCTTTACTGAGTATTTGAAACACACTGTTGAGATCTACTGCTCAGAAAAAAAGGATACCTTCATAATATTACTGCTCATTGACAATGTATCTGGGCATCGAAGAGCCCTGATGGAAATATACAGAGATTGTTACTTTCATGACTGTTTTGGTGCAAGGAATACTTTTGACTTCTTTTAAATATTTCTATTTAATACATACATTCTGTAATGCTATATCTGCCATAGTGATTTTTCTGATGTATATGGGTAAAGTAAATTAGAAACCTCTGGCTTAAAGGAGTCAAGGGGGGAAGTGACAAGATGGCTGACTAGAAAGAGCAGCAATCAGAGGCTCCCATAGAACTGTAATAAGCATGTGAATACTTCACCAGCAATCAAGGTATCCAGGTTCTCTCATCAGAACTGATTGGGAGGCTGGTGTGATCCACGAATAGGGAGGAAGAGCAGTGCCCTGCACTGCCCACCTGAGAGCCACACAAGGCAGGAGAACTCCCATCCCCCAACCAAGGAAGGCATGAGTGAGCACACTACACAGCTGGGGAAACTGTGCTTTTTCCATGGAACTATGCAATCCATGGATCACAAGATCCCACTCACCAACCCACACCACCGAGGCCTAGCATTCCAACCCCAGAGTCGCATAGATTCTCAGTGGTCTCTCAGCTGGAATCTGCTTAAGTCTACTGAGCTCCCAGTAGGAGGGCGACCAGCACCACAGCTGTGGCTGCCTGCTGTCTGAGCCCCTTGAGCTCCTTGGGAGATGGGCAGCAGCCAGCACTGGGACTCACAACTGCCTAACTTGCTAAGCTCCCTGGGTGGTGGAAGGGCGGAATGCATCTTTATAGCTCTAGGCCACACTTTTCCCATGCTGGAGCCAGGGAGGCTGGATGACTTGATCCCAAGACATGTTCACTACAAGCCCAACACACTGGCTGTGGCAGACTGTGGCCAGAGTGCCTCTTCAGGCCTGATCCTGACCCATCCTTCCTCACTGGGTGGGGCTTCCCTGCAGCAACTCCAATAACTCCAGCCATAGGCTCAGGGGCAGAGCCTGAATCTCCCTGGGCCTGAGCCCCTAGGGAGAAGGTGGCCATAGTCTCTTCAGCCCAGCAGACTTAGCCTTTCCTCCTGGTAGTTCGGAGGAGTCCAGATAGCCCAGACAAGGATGTTTCACCATACCTAAACATAGCCTGCCACCAAGGGGCAAAGTGCTTTGTAAAGCACTGTGTCACCCAACTGAGTGAGACCCTCCAAAAGGGGTTGTTAGACACCCTATACAGGAGTGATCCTACTGGCATCAAGTTGGTGCTCCTCGAGGTCAGAGATCCCAGAAGAAGGAGGATGCACCCATCTCTGCTGTTCTCCAGCCTCCTTGAGTGACATCTCTAGGCACAGGAGTGAACCAGATGAATAGGGCCTGAAGTGAATCTCCAGCAAACTGCAGCAACAACAACAGCATCATCATCAACAACAAAAAGCCCTCACAAAAGCTCCATCCAAGGGTCAGCAGCCTCAAAGATCAAAACTAGTCAAACCCACAAAGATGAGAAAGAATCAATGGAAAAATGCTGAAAACCCAAAAGGCCACAGTGCCTCTTCTCCTCCAAATGATTGCAATGTCTCTCCAGCAAGGGTGCAGAACTGGATGGAGGATGAGATGGATAATTTAACAGAAGTAGGCTTCAGAAGATGGGTAATAAAGCTAAAGGAGTGTGTTCTACCCAATACAAAGAAGCTAAGTTCTTTGATGAAAAGTTAAAGGAGCTGCTAACTAGAATAACCAGTTTAGAGAGGAACATAAATGACCTGATGGAGCTGGAAAACAGCACAAGAACTTCATGAAGCATACACAAGTATTAACAGCCAAAGTGACCAAGTGGAAGAAAGGATATAAGAATTCAAAGGCCACCTAAATAAGGCATGCAGACAAGACTAAATAAAAAAGAATAAAAACAAATGAACAAAGCCTCCAAGAAATATGGGAATCTGTAAAAAGACTGACCCTACTATTGACTGGCATATCAGAAGGAGACAGGGAGAATGGAAACAAGCTGGAAAATACACTTTAGGACAATATCCAGGAGAACGTTCTCAACCTAGCAAGACACAGCAATGTGAAAATTCAGGTAATACAGAGAACACCACTAAGATACTCTACAAGAAGAACAAACCCAAGACACATAATCAGATTCTCTGAGGTCAAAATGAAGGAAAATCTGTGAAGGGCAGCCGGAGACAAAGGCCAGGTCATCTACAAACGGAAGCTCATCAGACTAATAGTGGACCTCTCAGCAGAAACTCTACAAGCCAAAAGAGATTGGAGGCCAATATTCAACATTCTTAAAGAAAAGAATTTTCAACCCAGAATTTTATATCCAGATAAACTAAGCTTCATAAGCAAAGAAGAAATAAAACTCTTTCCAGACAAGTAAATACTGAGGGATTTCATTACCACCAGGGCTGCCTTACAAGAGTTCCTGAAAGAAGCACTAAATATGGAAAGGCAAAACTGGTACCAGCTACTGCAACCACACAAGAAAATATAAAGTCCAATGACACTACAAAGAAACTGCATCAACTAGTGCGCAAAATAATCAGATAGCATCATGATGACAGGATCAAATTCATAAATAACAATACTAGCCTGAAATGTAAATTGGCTAAATGACCAAATTAAAAGACACAGACTGGCAAAATGGTTAAGGAGTCAAAACCATTGTGGTGCTGTATTCAGGACACCCATCCTACGTGCAATGACACATAAGCTCAAAATAAAGGGATGGAGGAAAATTTTCCAAGCAAATGAAAAGCAAAATAAGCAAGAGTTAAAATTCTAGTCTCTGACATAACAGACTTTAAACCAACAAAGATTTTTTTTTTAAAAAAAGAAGGGCATACATAATAGTAAAGTGAACAAGAAGAAGAGTTATCTATTCTAAATGTATATGTGCCCACTACAGGAGCACCCAGATTCATAAAACAAGTTGTTAGAAACCTACTGAGACACTTAGTTAGACTCTCACACAAAAATAGTTGGAGACTTTAACACCCCACTGTCAATATCAGACAGATCAATGAGACAGAAAATTAACAAGCATATTCAGGACTTGAACTCAGCTCTGGACCAAGCTGTCAATATTAGATAGATCAACAAGAAAGAAAATTAACAAAGACATTCAGGATTTGAACTCAGCTCTGGGTCAAGTGGACCTAATAGACATCTACAGAATTCCCCACCCCAAATCAACAGAATATACATTGTTCTCAGTGCTACATGGCACTTAGTCTAACATCAGCCATATAATTGGAAGTAAAGCACACCTGAGCAAATACAAAAGAACTGAAATTATAACAGTCTCTGGGACTACAGTACAACTAAATTAGAAATCAGAATTAAGAAACTCACTTAAAACCACACAATTATATGGAAATTAAACAACCTGCTCCTGAATGACTCTTGGATAAATAATTAAATTAAGGCAGAAATAAAAAAGTTCTTTGAAACCAATGAGAACAAAGAGATAACTTGCCACAATCTCTGGGACACAGCTAAAGCAGTGTTAAGAGGTAAATTCATAGCAATAAATGGCTATATCAGAAAGCAGGAAAGATCTAAAATTGACAACCTAACATCACAATTAAAAGAACTAGAGAGGCAAGTGCAAACAAATTAAAAAGCTAACAGAAGACAGGAAGTAACTGAGATCAGAGCAGAACTGAAAGAGATAAACAAAAACCCTCCAAAAAAAAAAAATCAATGAATCCAGGAGATAGTATTTTGAAAAAATTAACAAAATAAATAGCTAGCTAGACGAAATAGAGAAGAATCAAATAGACACAATAAAATATGATTCCAATGGTTAAGAATCATACAAAAATAAAAATCACTCTATATTAAGAAGAATTGGAAAAGGCATAAGGAATTGTATCTTATTTTAACAAGATAGAAAGAACCTGTAAAATTCAAAAGGCTGACATAAGTTATGGACTCTGGGTATATGGAACAGGCTGAGCAAGAGTGGAGTACAGAAATTTCCCAGAGAATTAAGAAATAGTTCTATGACCTGTATTTCAGGAAGTACCTGGCAAATATATGCAATGTTAAGACTATAGGTTTGGAGTTAGACATTTCTGGACTCCACTGCTGGCTCTTTCCTACTGATTAGCTGTGTGGCATTAATGAAGTCACTTAACAGCTCTTAACTGAAATTTTCTCATAAGTGGAATGGGACTAGTGATACAATTGATTTACAGCTACTGATATGGAATTTTTAGTTAGTGGAAGAAAGAGATGGATAGATAAATAGATGAGATAAGAAGTTTGGGGAAAGAAAACAGTTCTTTTAGAGATGTACATTAGATATTCAGAACTTCTTGGCAGTAGGCACGTACAATTTAACTTGGATTACATGAACTGGTTAATGTACATGATACAATTAAAAATTAATTAAATTCAGAAGGATTATTAATTTATGCTTACTAGGTTACCTATGACAATGAACTTTCTGACATTGAAAATTCAAAGATGAATAATAGCTACAATGTTTTTCAGGTCCCAATATAGTTGATATTTCATTAGAGTCTATATACTACTAGAACATTCAAATAAAATATAGTGGTTAAGGTAGAGCAATGAGAATAAAATATTTCAGAATCTAAGTTCCCTTAATAACATAGTAATTTAATGTGATGTTAATATATCATATATAATTAAATCATATAATGAATTGTATAATAAAATATTTTTCAGGAGGATGAAACTATTCTTCCTTGACCAGATTTTCAAATACATGAGAGCATTTATTTGCCCTTGACTCTTGTGGAGACCACAATCTGCTTGTTTACATTATTAATTTGTTTAGAGACTCATTTTCCTAATTAACTGAACAGAGGAAAACTTCACAAGTTCCAGAAATTAATGATGTTTTATTGGTCTAGCATTCTAGGTAAAAGGGGATTTTTTTGTAGGATGATTTAGATAATTGTCTCAATTTGCTTCATAACTTTTTATTTATTGATACATCATTAGAGTTTAAGAGAGGTAGTTAGGAACCACATATGTATTCTAATAGGGACAGGTAATCAGTTAAATATATCTAGGTGATTTAGCCTGTGTTAAGTGCCTGCTCAATGAAATATGTACACATGATTGCACTGTTGAAGAGACATTATCAATAAAGATACCATGAAATTGCAAATCAATTCATAGATTTGTTAAAAACACTCAAACATTTTCTTAAGAAGAATAGCTTTTTCTGTGTTTTTATTTTTTCTCTCAGTGATAATGCTACCTTTAAAAAGACACACTGAGAAGCCCTGATGCTTCCTCTCTTTTTAAGTTGTATCTTGGTAAGTATTCAGAACAAAAAATAATACTCTAATTTTTAAACTTCTTTTTATTAAAAGCTAAGACACAAATACACACACACTAGCCTAGGCCTACACTGGGTCAGGATCATCAATATCACTGTCTTCCATCTCCCGCGTCTTGTCTCACTGAAAGGTCTTATCTCCTATGATAACAATGCCTTCTTCTAGAACAGCTCCTGAAAATCCTGCCTGAGGCAGTTTTACAGTGAATTTTTTTTATATAAGTAGGAGGAATACATTCTAAAATAATGCAAAAATCATAGTATAGTAAATACATAAACCAGTAACATAGTTGTTCATTATCATTGTCAACTTTTATGTACTAGATATAATTATATGTGCTATACTTTAACACGACCAGGAGCTCAATAGATTTGTTTACGCCATCATCACCACAAACATGTGAGTATTGCGTTGCACTACAAGGTTAAGATAGCTATGATGTCACTAGGCAATGAGAATTTTTCAGTTTCATTGTAATTTTATAGGACCACCCTGACACATGCAGGCCATCGTTAGCAAAATGTTATTATGCAGTGCATGACTGTATTGTATTGGAAGAGAACCACCTGAGGAAGGAGAGGTGAAAGAAAAAGGAAAGAGAGCTAGGGAAAGAGTCGGAGCAAATATAAGATAATGCATTATGGAGATGTCCACAGCTTTCCAACAAAGCACAGCTTGTACTCAGTCATGCATGCTATCTCCAGGCAGACTCCATGCAATACTGCTTTTTGGAAGAGCCCATTGGTAAAGAAATAAAGGGAGAGAAATTTATTTGCTGTCTTCTTGCTGTCTTTTTCTTTGACTGATCAAAATCTACTCTTAGGGGTGGATGTCCCTTTGCACTTTGGGAAGCTGCTGGGAAAGATAGTGCATCCACAGGTCCATTCTGATGAATATGCCGGTGTGGTAGTTTTTCTTTGTTAATTAATGTAGTATTGTCATCTTTGGTCTACATAGAAGTTCATGACATCTGTAGCGAAGGGCAGGAATATTTTACTATAAGAAGAGCATGAGTCATCATTAGGGTCGTTCACCCAGGAATTAAGACAAGCAACTAAGAGGCAAGCAGAAAGACCAGCCTGAACCTGAGGCATATATAGTACAGGAGACATGTGTATTTCATGGAAGTCTCATGAAGTAAACACCTTGCGAAAAGGGACATGTCATCACAAGCCTTCAGGGCACAGCCACAGGCACATCTAAAGTACCAGAGATATTAATAAAAGAGGGTATGACTTGTTTGTGGAACTGAAATTCTTCACTCTGGCTGGATTTCAGAGTTTGATATCAGTGGAGAGAGTTTGATCTAAAGAGGAAAGTAAAGCCACATGCAAAGAGTCTTGTACTCTCATCTTGTACTCTCATCTTGTATACCTCAAGAGTTTGGACTTTCTAAAAATATTGGCAGCAAGCTAAGGATCCTGCAAGTCTCTCAAAAGATTTTTGTATGGATTTCTTCTGTGGGTGAAGCAGTCCTAAACCAGTTTCCATTTTAATTTCTTGGCTCAGGATTCCAGCATCATAATAAAAATGAAGATTTAGTTGCAATAATTAAGTATGGAAGAGGTTTAGGTTTTTAAGAGGTGACTTTTTTCACCCCTTCCTTAGGGTCTAGAAAGAAACAAAAATATTCCCATTGTCTTATCTACCTTTTCCTGGTTCTCTTTTCAGCTTTTGCAGTTTCAGTCTTATATACAGAAATAAATTTTAGCTACATTTATCTCCTGGCATTGATTTATGGGCCAGGACTAGTTACCAGCCCTCAGCTCCTAAATTTGGGTTAAAAAAAAATCAGAGTGGCCATGGCAGTGTGAGTTTTCACTCATTGCTCTGGCTTTAATGTTTTCTTCTTCGGTGCTGAAACCTAGGAATTTAACTTTTCTTCCTTTGAGATTGTTTATGCATTTAACCTTTTTTTTTCCTGTTATACTTCATCCATCATTTTAGTGTGTTTGTAAAAGAAAGGAATGTTCATATCAGTTCAGTTCACTATATTTCTGGAACTATCAATCATTGCTTATAATACCAGTTGGTCATAAGAAGAAAAAGACAAATGATATGAGACCATCTAGGAGAAAAGAACTAATCTAATCTGGTGGGTAAGAGTGGCCACAGAAAGGTAAATGTGGTTGGAGTGTTGAGGGCAGATTGTAAATGATAATGCCAGAAGCCAAAGAGTTTGCTGTAGTACAGAATATGGAAAGACACGTTAAAAATATCTTTACCCAAACAGTGATGGGATGACAGTGAATAATTATAAGTGAGGGGGTAATGCAATTCAATTTTTATTTTTTAAATGTAACTCTCTTGAGTGCTGATTAAAGCATGGCCAGATTTGATGAACTTGGAGAATATTAGAAGACCATTATTTAGCTGATAATTGACGAGGCAGGGAAATAATACAGATTTGAAATGCTGAAATATGAAAGTACAATAATTATTTTGTGTTTTCGGCCGTAATAAATTCTGGCCACTTTAATAGTGACTGAGCAGCAACCACCATCTACATATTACAATGACTATAGTGACTACATTACTACGAAAACTACCTTACTCTTGCCCCCAATATCTGATCTTCCTGACTCCATCCTTGCATTCTTGAAGGCAATCTGCGCTGCTAGAGCCAGACGGATTGCTCTAAAATGTGAAGTAGATCATGGCACTCCCTGACTTTAAACCTTTTCACAGATTGCCATCAATCTCAAGAAAAAAAATCCATAATCTTGAGGTGTACAAAGTTTACAAATCCCTTTACATTTGGTTTTATTTTTCTCTTTAAATCCTCACCACTCACAACAAACTCTGAGATCGAGCCAGAGTGAAGAATTTCAGTCCCACAAAGAAGCCCCACACTTTTTAATTTCCGATTCTTCAGGGATTCCTGTGGTTGTGCTTCCAATGGCCTGGTGTCATGCCTCCCCTTCTCACTCCATCCCACATCACACATGTAAACGTGATTTACTGGACTGATGGTTGCTAATTTTTGGATCACACATTTTACATTTTTCTTCTACTCCTCTAGGAAGACCTGCCATGCCTGGGCTTGGTGATTCTCTGTCATCTCAATTATCACTATTTAATTTTAATTTCCTTACTTTTGAAACCTGCTTCCAGGTTTTCTGTGAATAAGAGTATCACTTTCTTTTTCTCAGTTGCCTTACCAGACCCAAGAACAGTTGGTGCTTGATAAATAATGGTTGAATTAATGAGAAAAATTAATAACTGAATGTTTAAATAAATGCATAGATTTAAGCATTTTATTTCACCTCAACAATATTCAATCAAAACTTTGTCAGTTAGAAACTATATAATCAGAGCGAAATGACTTACAGCCAATTAATTGTTCGAGGCCAGATAGGAATGGATGTATATGTGGACAAGCATTTATTACCCCTTAAAATTATTACTTTTTTTAAGTAGAAAGCCAACAAACAAAATGCCAAAGGCAAGGTTATGAAACCGACTGGATGCAAAGGTGGCACATAATAGCTAAGAAGGCAAAGTCACTTGTTCTACCAGCTGTTTGGGCATCTTTGTAGCCACCCTTGATTTGGAGTTTTGATCTTGATCTAATTCTATCCCCCAAAACCAGCCCTTACAATCTCATGTGCCAATCTCTTCCATGACAGTCCTTGGGCCTAGAGAGAGGGTGCTTATATAGCTTTAGCAGTAGGGCATTTGCAGTGAAAAACAGATCCAGTCCAATGGGATACCAAATGAGGGAGGTTTACATCACTGGTCTTCAGAATACCATGATTTTTATTTCCTTGGAAGTAAAACAAGGATAAATCAATAATATTAATATTTTGACAAGAGAGTATTTGTGTTTCAGAACAGAAATAGAAACGTATTCCATTTGGTCACCAACTAAAGATATGAAGAAAAATTATAATCTGGGACTCTCTAGAGAATTATTGTAGCCAAGAAATAATTTATGATTCAATTTGCACTCAAAAAAAAAAAAAAAAAAAAGCTAAGGCTAAAATACAGTATAAAGTGTTACACTTTTCCTTTGAAATAATTTCTATCTTTCATTCAATTTCTCCTTTTCTATTAAAGAGAAATTACAGTAAGACCAATTTGTGTGTAAAATAAGTTTTGAGCTCAGTATACTTTTCCTGATTACTCACATAAAGTGCAGTGAGAATTGAATGCTTATATAGGCTCCTCGTAGTTGGCTTTGCTGGAACTTTACCTTAAAATATGCTGTTTTAGTCAAAGTCTTGATAAAATAACCAGTGTCTTCAAATGTTCTGTTCTAAAAGACTCTTACTAAACTGATGCAATTAACTATATTGTCATAAAATCATAATCAAAATTTTTGAGAACTCAGATAAAGAGAAAAGTAAATTTGCTTACAAAAACATACTTTATCCAAATGCTCTAAACAATAAATAACTTTTTAAATTTAACCTTTTTTAACTACAGCAGCAGTCTTTCAAGCAAGATATTTTTCACCTAAACCTTTAATGACCAGACACTGAAGAACATCTACTAGCATCAACACCATCCAGGAAAACATGACCTCACCAATTGAACTAAATAAGGCATCAAGGACCAATTCTGGAAAAACAGAGATATGTGAACTTTCAGATAGAGAATTCAATTAGCTGTTTTGATAAAAATCAAAGAAATTCAGGATAACATATAAAGAATTTAGACTGTTATCAGATAAATTTAACAAAGATATTGCAATAATAAAAAAGAATCAAATAGAAATTCTGAAGCTAAAAAATGCAGCTGGTATACTGAAGAATGCATCAGCATCCTTTAGTAGCAGAACTGATCAAGCAGAAGAATGAATTAGTGAGCCTAAAGACAGGCTATTTGAAAGTACACAGTCACAGGAGATAAGAAAATAAAATAGTAAAATACAATGAAGTACACCTAGAGGATCTAGAAAATAGCCTCAAAAGGGAAAATCTAACAATTACTGGCCTTAAAGAGGAGGTAAAGAAAGAATAGCAGTAGGTAGTTTATTCCAAGGAACAGTAACACAGAACTTCCCAAACCTAGAGAAAGATGTCCCTGCCCTAGAGATCTGTGGAACTTTGAACTTGACAGAAATAATTTTGGGTATCTGGCAGAAGACATTCCTAAGCAGCAAAGCATCAAGATATGAGTTGAGTGCTGTTAAAAGCATTCAGTTTTATGTATTCTCAAAGTTATGGTTTGGAATTGAAACTTATGTTTAAAAGGCAAGCAGAACATAAAGGTTCAGAGAATTTGCAGGCTAACAATGCAGTAGAAAAGAAAAACCCATTTTCTGAGGAGAAATTCAAGCCAGAAGCAGAAATTTGCATCAGTAACAAGGAACCAAATGTCTATTGCCAAGACAATGGGGAAAATGTCTCCAGTGCATATCAAAGGTCTTCAGGTCAGCCTCTCCCATGACAAGCCTGGAGGCCTAGAAGGAAAAAATAGTTTCCTTGCAGTTTGGGACCCTCCCATCTAGATTTCAGAGGATGTATGAAGATGCCTGGAGTCCAGGCAGAGGTGTGCTGCAGGGGCAGAGCCCTCATGGAGAACCTCATGCAGAAGGAAAATGTGGCGTGTGAGCCCCCACACAGAGTCCCCACTGGGGCCCTGCCTAGTGAAGCTGTGAGAAGAGTGCCACCATCCTCCTGACCCCAGAAGGGTATAGCTACTGACAGCTTGCACCAGGAAAAGCCACAGACACTCAATGCCAGCCTGTGAAAGCACCCAGTAGGGGGGCCATACCCTGCAAAACCACAGAGTGGAGCTGCCCAAACCATGGGAACCCACCTCTTGCACCAGCATGATGTGGATATGAGACATAGAGTCAAAGGAGATGAATTGGGAGCTTTAAGATTCTGACTTTCATGAGGCCTATAGCCCCTTTGTTTTGGCTAATTTCTCCCATTTGGAGTAATTGTATTTACCCAATGCCTGTACCCTTATTGTATCTAGGAAGTAACTCACTTGCTTTTGATTTTACAGGCTCATGGGGGAAAGGGACTTGCCTTGTCTCAGATGAGATTTGGGACTGTGAACTATTGAGTTAATGCTGAAATGAGTTACAACTTAGAAGGATTTTAGGGAAGGCATGATTAGTTTTGAAAACTTGCCTTGTCTCAGAGGAGACTGGACTTTTGAGTTAATGCTGAAATGTGTTAAGACTTTGGGGGACTGTTGGGAAGGCATGATTGGTTTTGAAATGTGAGGACATGAAATCTGGGAGGGGCCAGGTGCAGAATAATATAGTTTGGCCCTGTGTACCCACCCTAATTTCACATTGAATTGTAATAATTCCTGTGTGTCAAGGACAGGACCAAGTGGAAATAGTTAAATCATGGTGGTGGTTTCCCCCATGCTATTTTTGTGATAGTGAGTGAATTCTCACAATAGCCCATGGTTTTATAAGGGGCTTCACCCTTTGGTTTGCTCTCAAGACTCTTGCCTGCCACCATGTAAGATGTACCTTTGCTTTTCCTCACCTACCACCATGATTGTGAGGTCTCCCCAACCGTGTTGAACTGTGAGCCAATTAAACCTTTTTCTTTTATAAATTATCCAGTCTCAGGAATGTCTTTATTAGCAGTGTGAGAATGAGCTAATACAGCCCAGATATACTTATTCCACCTGAGACATTTGGAAAAAAATCCAGGGTTTATATTCAGTTCAAGCATCTGATCCAGTCTGCTGCCTAATACAACACCCTTGTCAGCAGCTTGCTTTCCAAACCTTGGGACACGTTTCAGCTATGATATATTCTATTGGTTCTTGATATTGACATTCTTTGTTGGCTTCTGAAACCTGGATGCCCTTTGGAATACCTGAAGAGGAATCTAATAGCTTGTCAAAAGAACCTGACCAGACCCTGAGGTCAGACTGAGATATAATTAAGACAAAATAAACAGCTTAGTCTTAATTATACGAGGAGTTCAATGTTCCCTGCCTATTATTTATATCCTGTTGTCTCTGCTTATTTCAGTTTTAGAGTCATGTTTATTCTGTTAACCTACTGCATCTTTAAAAACTGCGGATTTATATACAACTTTGTGTGATTTCTAGCTTTGCCTCATTAAAAATATATCTTATTTCCTATTTCCATATAATACAATGTTTCTTTCTTTGCTCATTTGTTTAAGAATACTGATTTTGTAATAAAGATAACTAAAAAGAGTGTCTCATTTTAGTTATATTCATATAATACCAAAATTTAAAATATCTTCAGTTGCAGAATGTCATATCAAAAATGTACAGTACACCAAAATATTTAAAGATTTCATTGTAATAGAAAGCAGAGAGATGATTTAAATGATGTAATAAGTGGTCTTGTTATATATGACATTATTCTGAATTAATTTCTTGATTTATTTTAATTTATACAAGTTGTCCAAATGTGAAATATTGAGAGTTCAAAAAACATAGGAATAAATTTTGAGTAGTTTTTTACTTAAAGCTACACATTCACAGAGAATACTAATTATTCATTAATGTAGATGTGTTTTAATATAACTTCTTATAAACTTGAAATCACTCTTAATAGGAAAATCTATAGTTTTCTGCTATATAAAATTTACTGTCAACATTTTAAGGTTATTAGAAGTTTCATGTCAGTATAAAGATGTCTTATACAGAGAAGTTTCTTTAAATATTGCAGCAAATTTAAATGCTTCACAATCTTTTACTTAACCATTCATTATAAATTTGTAATTAAATACTTTTTAAAATTGTTGAATCTGTATCTTACTTTTTATCTCATAAAATAAAGATATTTTATTGCTTTAGTTTTCTGTTAATAATATTTCAAATAAAATTCAAAAGATAAATGTCTACTATTTATTTAAGAAAAAATGAGATTCATTAATCTACCACTACTCATGGATTATAACTTTTAACATGGTAGCATATTTTACATCTATTTTTAATATTTAACATAATTAATATTTAACTTTTTAAAAAAATTACATTCTTACCCTTTTTCAGTAGATGAACTTTGAATCAGTGTTTTAATTTCACACTGGGATTTTGATTGGGATGACATTTAATTTAAAAGTTAATTTGGGGAGAAATTATGTCCTTATACTGTTGATTCTTTCCTTTTAAGACAAAATGTATCTTTGCACTTTTTTCAAATCCTTTTTATAGACTCATATATTAAGAATAACAATTTTTATATGTATTCTAGTTTATTGGTATTAGAAGTTTACTACCCCATTTCCACAGGCCACACACATTTCCTATGTGGATTCATTGATATTTTGTTAGATGTGTTGTTGTTATAGTATTTGTATTAGTTTGTTTTCACACTGCTATAAAGAAATACACAAGACTGGGCAATTCATAAAGGAAAGAGGTTTAAGTGACTCACAGTTCCACATGGCTTGGGAGGCCTCAGGAAACCTACAATCATGGCAGAAGATGAAGGAGAAGCAAGGACATTCTTCATATGGTGGCAGGAGAGAGAAGAAAAGCAAGAGAGAGCAAGAAAAACTGCCTTATAAAGTCATCAGATCTCATGAGAACTCACTATCATGAGAACAGCCTGAGGGGAAACTGTTGCCATGATCTAATCACCTCCCTCCCTCAACACATGGGGGCTACAATTCTATGTGAGATTTCAGTGTTGACGCAAAGCCAAACTATATTAGTATTTTTATATAGACACCTATGTCTACTTTCAAATTTGTCATTTTGTTTTACTTTATTGAATTGGACATCACATCACACAAAAACAATAATTTTATCTCAATTCTTACAAATTTTAGGATTATTTTTAATTATTAAGTGGTGATGTTGAAAAAATGATGTTGAAAAGTAGAAGTAATAGCAGACATCCTTGTTTTATTCTAAACTTTTAAATATTAGAAATTAGAGAATGTTAAAATATCTAAAATATTAGAATATTAAAAATATCTTGAATATTTTCTATAAATATATTTATCATATTAATGACTTTTTTTCTATTTGTAGATTACTAAGATAACTTTGTACTCAATATTGGGCACTGAATAATTACCTAAAAATGAACATGTTGGAAATATAAGGGAGATTATTTCTCCCTTATATATATTCATAAATTTTTATTTATGAAGTCTAGAGAAATGTGTATTTAAATGTATATGTAAATGTGTATTTTAAAAACATTTTTAAAGTCTATCTTAAGTTTCTAGTTAAATCTATTGGTCATAATGTGCACTTTTTCTATTTTTAGATTTGGTTTGTGAATTAGTTAAAATATTTTTGGCTTATAGTATCTACAAATTGATTCAAACAAAACAAGAAGTTCAAGCAGGACACGCTAGGAATTAGGTGAGTTAAGTGCTAAGCAATGTTACTAAGAACTTAATTTATTTCCATCTCTTGTTGTGCCCTGCTCGATGTTGTAAATACCATTTTTAATGGCTAAATTCTGTTCTGTTCCATAAATAACCTAGAATTATTTAACCATTACCTTTGTATTCTATATGTAGATTATTTCTAATTATTTCTACTTATCAATGACAGTAAGAAAAATAAATTTGGACTTGTCTTCTTTACATTGTGTTTCTTTTTCTTTAAGTTAGACTCAGAGAAGTGAAAATGCAGAATCAAAAGACATTAGTAATTGAAGGCTCTAATCTAGGAATAGTCTCATACCTTGCAAGCAGCTGGGGTATGAGAATTCCTGTCCCACTGCTTGCTGTTTCTGTATCATCACCAGCAGTGAGTGTTTAGAAAGGGAAAGAAAAAAAACAAACAAACCTGTGATTGTAAGAATATGCATACCACCAGTTTGATATTACGCTCATTCTGCCTAATCTATCTTACAGTGCTTAGTTTGGTTCAAATATTTCAACTGTTTTTATCATTTTGGGATAAATAATTTTGGTGAACAGGGAGTTTTAACTTTTATGATGACTCACATTCTCATGATTCAACTCTCCTTTGATTTTTCTTTTCTCATAAGGACACAAATATTCATGTACAAGTATGAACAGCCTTTTCCACCTTCTAAACAGTAACCCTAAAATTTTATGTGTGAAGTCTGAATAGGAAGAAAAGGAATGAAAGTGTCGCAAACTGAAGGAAGCAAAAGAGTGCTCAGGTTGTTTGATGGGAGAGACAAAGGAATGGAAACATACACGAAGGCTGAGGCTGCCTGAGAAAAACAAGGGAACATAAAAAGTATTTTTAGGGATTATGATTTCTTCATGGTATTTGACAAATGTAAGTAAGGGATTTTATTTATGTTGAAATTAGTTTTGATTGCATGGATTATATTTTAAGGTCCACAGTTCCTCTATGAGACAGAACCACATCATTATTTGCTAAACCTTTTCATACACGTTTTGATTATGCCCAGCATGGTCATTACTAAATCCAAGACAGCAAGTCAGGTTTTTCAGCATTTTAGTATTTACTCTTCACTACTCAGTTCTTTCTCATTTCTTATCTATAATGAAAATGCTTCTTTAAATTCCCCATCAGGAAGGACAAAGAAGCGTCTGTGAAGCACCAACCGCATGTGAACTATTGTGCTAGTCCCGTGATGAGGGAATATCAGGAATGTACTTAGAATCACATAGAGGGGACAGAACCACAGTTGTAGAAAGCATACTATTTGCATAGCCTGAATCTATTCCCCACGTTCTCCTTCCTAAGGGAATCTCAATTTGCTAAGATGTTGGTGACAAACTAATCAGCCCATTTTACTTTGGAGAAGCTGGGTGGTTCCTTATTTGCTTTAATCAACAAGCATATGCCATTTTCCAGATTATTAAAATTCTGGCTATTCAAACCATGGCAAGGGACACATTCTCTGAGTAAGGAAGAGACTCCTTTCTAATGGATGTTAGTAAGAAAGCATATTCTTGGTTGCTGCTGAGATCCTTTATATGATTCCAAGGGTAACTAGCCTTAAAATGAAGCCAACAATGTGAACAGCAGAGCAAAGTGATGGAGAGAGCTTAAGTCCCTGATGACATGATTAAACTAGTGAATCAACAATCCGTGACATCTGTCTTCTTCTTGACTTCCTGTTAAGGAAGCTAATGATTTTTAATACATGTCGAGCTGGAGATCCTGTTTGTTATAAAAAGCCTCCCCACTGACAGGACAGTTAAAATTTAAACAAAAAAGTTATGATAATTCTTACCATATTTCCACCTGGAAGCTTTCACTTACTGCTATGGAGAGATATACTTTCTGGGGTGCATTATTATTTTTAGTGCAAAGGAAAATGTTAGTTTTCTTTACAAACACACTTACTTTTGATTTAATAATGAATACTTCTTTGCAAACCTACTGACATCTCCCTCTTCTCTCCCTTTCCTCCAATTAAATGCTATGATTTGAAAATGAAATGTAACCTAAATGTTTATGTGAGCAGGCTTGAAAGACAACTCTCTTTGGCCCTCAATGAAATTTTAAAATAATACAGACTCTTGATAAATTGAAATTCTCTAATACTATGAAATGTACTATTGTATATTTTTCAATAGTCAATTAATTTGTTAGAAAATTTTATTTTAATGTATGTGCACCTAAGTAGTTACTGTGCTTGGAGTTATGTGATCTAAAGGGCCATGTTTGTATTTTAATTAGTTATTATGATAATCAGTGATTAAAAATTTCTCAGCACTTTCAATATCCCTTATTGTTAATTTTTAACATAAAATATTAAAATAGAGAATTCTGGTGAGATCAACCAGATGAATCACCAATAAGGAATAACAGAGTCAAGACTGTTTTCTATTTTGCAAAATAAAATTCAAAATTGCAAGATGCCATAGTCTGAAAGAGATTAATTGCTTTTATGCAGCAAATAAAACATACAGAGAGCTAAATAAAACCTTCGAATATGTAAATTAAATGATAGGGCATTTACTTCTCTTTTTGTAACCTTTGGTTCCACCCTGATGCTCCTCTAGTAGCAATTTGCATTCGGGAATGAAGGCAAGTGGGCCAGAGGAAAGACAAACCTATATATTAGAATAAAAATTATGTTTAGAGATCAGGCACTTGTTAAGATTACCTGATAAAAAACTTGGATTTTAGTTGAGTAACCTCTAAGTCTTATTCTTTGCTAGACCATGAAGGAGGTATAAATGATGAAGATACTGGTTTTATACACTTACAGCATAATCCAGAAGGAAAATGGAAGATAATAATAAATAATTTCATAGGGCAAACAAAATCTTTCTGTATTGCAGTACAATGAACAAGCAGAGATGATTCAGAAATGTTTAGTCTGGGTTACGGGCTAAGTCACCATAACTTTATCAGATATAAATAAATACACTGATAGAAAAACAAGCTTTCTTTGTGCATGTTTTTAACATCCTCATGAAAAGCATGACTTCATAGAGTTTGTCTCTTGAGAAGAGAGTGGAGATGTTTCCAGTGGAAAGGTCAAGGCCAATGCCTTGTCTTTCATGTTTGCTTTGTATGCTCAGTACCTAGAACAATGTATGGAACATTGTAAGTACTCCATATGCCTGTGTATGTGAGTAAATATTGATATATGAAAAAGTGTTATATAGATTATCCCAAGTCCTTTTCAGCTGTAGCACCTTTATTGATGGCATTCACAAGGACAATACCTTGCTCTGAATATTTGCTTATATTGACAATCAAAAATATGTTTATGAAAGTAAAACACGATAATAACTTGTAATCACAGCAAACATTAACCACACAGGATTTTGGCACAGATAAGAGAGGCTTCTAATATGTAAAAATGGCTAATGGTCCCTGTAACTCTATTGTATTCAATTTTTAAAGTATATAATGTTTAATTTAAAAAAACCTTTAAATTCACCTGATTTTATTTTAAACATAATTTGCATATTTGATCATTAGATGTGAATTTCTGGACACCTCACAATTAATCTCAGAACACTGCTGCTGATCTATGCATTTTCATAATATGCACAACAGTGCAGCCCCGTTTTTCCTTTTCAAATGTGAGCTCTAGGACCATGAACTACATTTGAATTAGTGAGATTCATGATTTTGTTTTAGTGCCTGACAATGAATTGGTTTAACTAGTCTTTACCTAAAGAGCTGATGGTTCTTAAATCGTAATCCAAATGTTTTGACCTTGCTATCATTGCAAAAATGTATAAAACGTAAGGAAAATTTAGTCCTCAATTTTCTGATTCATTTACTCATCAAACTATCTTATTAAAGCCACTTCATATTCAGGAAAACTCTTAGCAAATTATTTCTAGCTTGTTTCAGAGTCCCAGGAAGTTGACACTTACTAACCCAACTTAAATCTCTGTGGATTCTCCTCAGTGTATAATTCAGAGCTCACACAGATTTTATGTTGCTACAATTAATGGGGAGTTGGGCCTCCAGATCCTCCATAAAGCATTTATTGTAAGCAATTCAATCCAAATTTTTGTTAGCTATTCACTTTCAATAATCCATTTCCTCCTACATTCAAGGAATAATTTTCATTCTCTTTTTGTTTCTGGAATTATGTTACCTAATATTAAAAAATCTCATTCAAAGTTTATAGTTTCTTTAAATTCAGTACAATTTACATTTCTTAATATTATTTTTACTACTGGTAAACTTTCCTCTTTTCTTTACAAAACGGTATAGCTCTAGTCTTTCTATCATTTTTTGTTGTTGTTGTTGTTAAAAAGAGAAATAATCTAGGCCTCGATTGGTCCAATAGAAATAAAATAATTTTTTCAGAGACACCAATATAGAAGAATGGTAGTTGTACACACAAAGGAATCTGATTTAACTAGAGCCAGGGGACAAAAAATAAAGGTCACTTGACAACATGTTAAATTCAAATTGAAAATCATATGATGAAAATAAATGAAGGAAAATAAAAGACATATTCTGGGTCACTGGACTAAGATGACCTGGAAAGGGGTGGAAGTGTATAATGTGTGTACAGAGAATTGAAAGCATAATTTTATGAACTGGAAATCTATAGGATTTTTATGTAAATTTGTTAGGAAAGATGAGGAGAGGGATGAAATAAGACAACCATAATTTACCAGAGTATTATGGGGGAGCAGGGTCATAGTTTTTCCCAAAGTGATTGCAAACAGATCATATAAACTCTAGGTATGTACTGGCTAGCCAGTGGTATCATAAACTGCCAGCAGTAAAAACAATAGAACATATTTTCTTGAAATGTTTTGGGTATATGGTAATTTTTAAAGACAGTGTAATGTTGAGTAAGACAAAAATTCAGAAGTATTTGTGATTGTTGGAGTGACCTTGTGTTTGATCATATTCCAGAGAGCATACTCCAGGGTCTGGAGTATGGGGAATTTCCACAGAGACACAAGCCTGAAATTGATTTTGCAGTGGAATTGGGGTGGTGGATTCTGTTTCTCTTCTATACCTTTCTCAGTTCAGTCCTTGCTCCTTTATTGTATATTTATATATAATAAATGTGCTGATTTTAAATGTACAGTTTTGAGTTTTGGTAAATGTATATGTACATTTAATCAATACTCCTATCAAAAACAAAACATTTCTATCATTCTAGAATATTCTTTCATACTTACTTTCTGTCAATCTCGTTTTCTAATTCTGTTCAAACTTCCTGTTCTATTTCTATATCTATTCATGTATTTTTCCATTTTTCTGAATTGCATATAATTAGAACTATATTGTATGTATATTACATTAGGCTTCTTTTGCTCAGCATGATGTTATAAAGTTCATTCTGATATATCAGTGATTCACTTTTTTAATCGCTGAGTAATATTTCATTATATGATGATAACAAATTAGTTTATCCAATGTCTAGTGTCCAATTATAATTCATAATGGATATTGGGGTTGTTTCCAGTTTGCTGTAACTGTTTGAACATTCATATACACACCTCCCTTGACAACCCTCATTGTTTAATATACTTCTTTTTATTATTATACTCTAAGTTCTAGGATACATGTGCAGAACATGCAGGTTTGTTACATAGGTATACATGTGCCACAGTGGTTTTGCTGCACACATCACCCTGTCATCTACATTAGGTATTTCTTCTAATGCTATCCCTCCCCTAGCCTCCCACTCCCTGACAGGCCCCAGTGCATGATGTTCTCCTCCCTGTGTTCATATGTCTCATTTTTCAACTCCCACTCGTGAGTGAGAACATGAGGTGTTTGGTTTTCTGTTCCTTTGTTAGTTTGCTGAAAATGATGGTTTTGAGCTTCATTCATGTCCCTGCAAAGGATATGAACTCATCCCTTTTTATGGATGCATAGTAGTCAATGGTGTATGTGTGCCACATTTTCTTTATCCAGTCTTTCACTGATGGACATTTGGGTTAGTTCCAAGTCTTTGGGTTAGTTCCAAGTATCTGTTGTTCTTTGAAACAAATGAGAACGAAGACACAACACACTAGAATCTCTAGGACGCTTTTGAAGCAGTGTCTACAGGGAAATTTATAGCACTAAATGTTCACATGAGAAGCCAGGAAATATCTAAAATTGATACCCCAACACCACGATTAAAAGAACTAGAGGAGCAAGATTAAACAAATTCAAAAGCTAGCAGAAGTCAAGAAATAACTAAGATCAGAGCAGACCTGAAGGAGATAGAGACGAAAATCCATTCAAAAAGCAATAAATCCTGGAACTGGTTTTTTGAAAAGATTAACAAAATAGATAGACCACTAGCCAAACTAATAAAAGAGAAAAGAGAGAAGAATCGAATAGATGCAATAAAAAATGATAAAGAGGATATTGCCACTGATTCCACAGAAATACAAACTACCATCAGAGATTACTAAAAACACCTCTATGCACATATACCATTAAATCTAGAAGAAACAGATAAATTCCTGGACACTTACACCCTTCCAAGACTAAACCAGGAAGAAGTTGAATACCTGAATAGACCAATAACAAGGTCTGAAGTTGAGGCAGCAATTAATAGCCTAGCAACCAAAAATGTCCAGGTCCAGATGAGTTCATAGCCAAATTCTACCAGACGTACAAAGAGGAGCTGGTACCATTCCTTCTGAAACTATTCCAAACAATACAAAAAGAGGGAATTCTTCCTAACTCATTTTATGAGACCAACATCATCCTAATGCCAAAACCTGGCAAGGACACAACTAAAAAATAAAATTTCAGGCCAATATCCATGATGAACATTGATGAGAAAATCTTCAATAAAATACTGACAAACCAAATCCAACAGCACATCAAAAAGCTCATCCATCACAATCAAGTTGGCTTCATCCCAGCGATACAAGGCTGGTTCAACATACACAAATCTATAAACATAACCCTTCACATAAACAGAACCAAAGACAAAAAACACATTATTATCTCAATAGATGCAGAGAAGGTCTTTGACAAAATTCAACAGCCCTTTATGCTAAAAACTCTTAATAAACTAGGTATCGATGGAACATATCTCAAAATAATAAAAGCTATTTATGACAAATCCACAGCCAATATCATACTGAATGGGCAAAAACTGGAAGCATTCCCTTTGAAAACTGGAACTAGACAAGGGTGCAATTACTGCAGACAGCATGATTGTATATTTAGAAAATTCTTTTCTTTAAGAATGTTAAATATTGGCCCCCACTCTCTTCTGGCTTGTAGTGTTTCTGCAAAGAGATCTGCTGTTAGTCTGATATGCTTTCCTTTGTGGGTAACTGAACCTTTCTCTTTGGCTCTCCTTAACATTTTTCTTACATTTCAACCTTGGTGAATCTGATGATTATGTGTCTTGGGGTTGCTCTTCTCAAGGAGTATCTTTGTGGTGTTCTCTGTATTTCCTGAATTTGAATGTTGGCCTGTCTTGCTAGGTTGGGGAAGTGCTCCTGGAAAATATACTGAAGAGTGCATTCCATCTTGGTTCCATTCTGTCACTTTCGGGTACACCAGTCAAAGGTACGTCTGGTCTTTTCACATAGTCCCATATTTCTTGGAGGCTTTGTTCATTTCTTTTCATTCTTTTTTCTCTAATCTGTCTTCATGCTTTATTTCATTAAGTTGTTCTTCAATCTCTGATATCCTTTCTTCCACTCGATCAATTTGGCTATCAATACTTGTGTATGCTTCACTAAGTTCTTGTGCTATGTTTTTCAGCTCCATCTCCATCAGGTCATTTATGTTCTCTAAATGGGTTATTCAAATTAGCAATTCTTCTAACCTTTTGGTCAAGATGCTTAGCTTCCTTGCACTGGGTTAAAAGATGCTCCTTTTACTCTGAGGAGTTTGCTATTACCCAATTTCTGAACCCTACTTCTGTCAATGCGCCAAACTCATTCTGCATTCAGTTTTGTTCCCTTGCTGGCATGGGGTAGTGATCCTTTGGAGGAGAAGCAGCATTCTGGTTTTTGGAATTTTCAGCTTTTTTGTGCTGGTTTTTCCTCATCTTCTTGGATTTATCTACCTTTGGTCTTTGATGTTGGTGACCTTTGGATGGGGTTTTTGTGATGCTCTTTTGGTGATGTTGATGCTATTCCTTTCTGTTCATTAGTTTTCCTTCTAACAGTCAGGTCCCTCTGTTGCAAGTCTGCTGGAGTTTGCTGGAGGTCCACTCCAGACCCTATTTGCCAGGGTATCACCCGCAGAGGCTGCAGAACAGCAAAGATTGCTGCCTGGAAGCTTCGTCCTAGAGGGGCACCCGCCAGATGCCAGCTGGAGCTCTCCTGTATGAGGTGTCTGTCCAACCCTTCTGGGAGGTGTCTCCCAGTCAGGAGGCACAGGGGTCAGGGTCCAACTTAAGGAGGAAATCTGTCCCTTAGGAGAGCTCAAATGCTATGCTGGCAGGCAGGAACATTTAAGTCTGCTGAAGCTACACTCACAGCCGCCCCTTCCCCCAGGTCCTCTGTTTCAGGGAGATAGGAGTTTTATCTGTAAGCCCCTGACTGGGGCTGCTGCTTTCTTTCCTAAATTTCTAGGAAGCTAGAGAGGCAGTCTGGCTACAATGACACTGTGGCTCTGAGGTGGATTCTGCCCAGTTCTAACTTCCTGGCAACTTTGTTTACACTCTGAGGGGAAAACGGCCTACTCAAGCCTCAGTAATAGCAGATGCCCCTCCCCTCACCAAGCTTGAGCATCCCAGGTTGACTTTAGACTGCTGTGCTGGCAGCAAGAATTTCAAGTCAGTGGATCTTAGCTTGCTGGGCTCCACGGGGTGGGATCCGCTGAGCTAGACCACTTGGTTCCCTGGCTTCAGCCCCCTTTCAGGGGTGTGAATGGTTCTGTCTCGCTGGCATTCCAGGGACCACTGGGGTATGAAAAAAAACTCCTGCAGCTAGCTTGGTGTCTGCCCAAATGGCCATCCAGTGTTGTGTTTGAAACCCAGGGCCCCGGTGGTGTCAGCATCTGAGGGAATCTCCTGGGCTGTGGGTTGCAAAGACCACAGGAAAAACGTAGTATCTGGGCCAGACTGCACCTTTCCTCATGGTACAGTCCCTCACAACTTCCCTTGGGTAGAGGAGGAGTTCCCTGACCCCTTGTGCTTCCCAGGTGAGGCGATGCCCTATCTGCTTCAGCTTGCTCTCTGTGGGCTGCACCCACTGTCTAACCAATCCCAGTGAGATGAGCTGGGTACTTCAGTTGGCTATACAGAAATCAGCCACCCTCTGCGTTGGTCCTTCTAGGAGCTGCAGACCAGAGCTGTTCCTATTTGGCCATATTGCCAGTCTCCTCTAATGTACATTTTTAAAAATTCCTTTTGTAGTAGGTTGGATAATGATCATACATAAATGTCTAGTAATTCCTGGTATTTGTAAATGTTACCTAATTTGGAAAAAGGTAGTTGTAAATACAATTAAGAATCTTGATATGAGGTGATGTGGCCACTGCCAAAAAATAGCCTGAGCTACCAGCAGCTGAACTGATTCTCCCATAGGGTCCCTGAAGTGTGTGCAGCTAGATATATGACTTCTATTAGTTTGGTGCGAAAGTAATTGCAGTTTTTGTCATTAAACGTAATGGCAAAAACCACAATCACTTTTGCAGCAACCTAATAGCTTCCAGGAACTGTTAAAGAATGTTTCAGTTGTTCAGTTTGTGTCAATTTTTTATAGTAGCCTCAGGAAATTAACACATCCTTCCTGGTCTTTCCTGTCTTGCTGGCTATTACTTTGAAATTGGGGATATTTTGGAGGCCAATCTTTTTTGGGAGAAGAGGCATGACTTTTCATGCCAGTTCTCAATGTTAACTGACCCCTGGATAACTAATAATTAATATACTAATCTTTAATACACTTAGAAAAGCTTAGGTTGCCACATCATTTCATAAGGCAGGATAAATATTTTGGCATGGTGAATTTTTCTTAATATTACAGATAACATTTGCTGACATGATGAACTAAAGAAATGCTGGGATTTAAAAAAAAAACATAATACAGTGAGGAAAAAGCTAATATTTGGCAAGGATGCTTTTCTCAGTAACCTGAGATCTACAACCCACACCATTTTAATGAATTATTTATATTAGCTTTCCTGGGAGAATCTGATAGGGGCCACACATTTTAATTTTTATTATCTAATTTAATTCAACAACACATAATGAAGCAGATAACTGCATACACACACACACACGTGTATACATATATACATAAATGTATGTATACATGAGTAGCCAAAGGTGATGGGATACAGATCAGGGAGATCCAGTACCTAATTTCAAATTGTTTCTATTCAATAGTAAAATAGATTTGAGTTAAATAATTGTTATGGCTAGAAATATATATCAAATAATTTTACACATGAAAAAACAGCCCAGTATCAAATATGATTAATAATACAAATATTTTTAAAGCATTTTAGTATTTCTATTGTAATTTGGATCCAGAATTTTAAAAAAGCTTAAATCTACTCAAACTTGAAAAACACATATGTATACACACAAGCAAAACACCAAACTCCTCTCATATCTCTTAATGTCTATGTCCCTTCATGGCTAGGCTCTTGGAAATTTTATTTGTCATCATGCAGTGCTTTTATTTCCTCGCCTCCCATTCACAAGAGGAGGTTGAAATCAGCCTTCTCGCCTCACCACTTCAATGATACTGTCAGGCAAATGTCATCAGTGACTGACTTGCCAAATTAATTCAGTTGCCTTTAAAGTTTTCTTTCACTGTTCCTCTGTTGCATCTGACACTGTTGACTCTTCTCGGCTTGAAAGATTCCTACTTTGTCTTCAATGAAACCACTGAGGTTAGAATGATATACTAGTTTATTACTTGCCCAAAAAATAAACTCAGTAATGTTTGTATAAAAGTTGATAAACTACTTTTCTAATTTTATTAGTTCATAGATTTGATACATAATCTGACATTGTTTTAAGTGTAAAAATATAATAAAATTCATGCACATATTAATATGTAGAAGAGGTCAGGTTGTATAATTTCAAGTTTCCTTATGTTATTTCTCTATCAACTAATACAATATTTTTATTGTATTAGTTGTATATTTATTGTATTAGTTGTATATTGTATTAGTTGTATCTGAATTATTTATAACAAAATATTTTCTATATTTTCTCTTTAAGAATATCATGGAGACAATGTTTATTAAATTTATGTTTTAAATTAACACTTTTTTGAGAGATTACTATTAATATGCTAGATAAAGAAATTGGCAACATATCTTTAAACACTTATCACTTGTAAAACTATATTTTTGTCAAAATCATGGAGTTTTATTCCAATTGCAATTTTATGCTATACTTGAGTACTTCTCATTTTATTACATTAGTATAAGGTAGTGTTCATATGTTTTTAAATTTAATTCTATTCTACATGGTTACAAATTCCAAAAATATTGCTTTAGTTTTTTTTATTCTATTTATATACCCAAACTAAGTAAATTACCTTTAAAATGTAAATGTTTAGCTCTTTGTAACTCAAAGATAAAAGTATTTTTAACATCTTGATCTTCATACTATTTCTTCTGTCATTCAATACTTTAATTTTTCAAATCTTAAGTTGAAAAACAGTTTTATTTTTATATTTAAAACTTTCATGAATACATAATAGTTGCACATACTTAAGGGGTACAAATGATGTTTTCATACAAGCACACAATGTGTAAAGATCAAATTAGGGTAATCAGGAAATCCATCATCTCAAACATTTGTCATTCTTTGTGTTGGGAACATTCCAATTCCACTCCTTCATTTGATTTGAAAAATGCAATAAATTGTTGTTAGCTATAGTCATCCTATTGTGATACCAAACACTGCATCTTATTCCTTCTAATTGTATTTTTCTACTCATTAATCAGTCCCTTTTAATTCCCCCATCCCCACCACTCTTCCCAGGCTTTGGTGACCATAATTCTACTCTCTATCTCCAGGAGATCGATTTTTTAGCATTCACATATAAGTGAGAACATGTAATATTTGTCTTTCACTGTTCCTCTGTTGCATCTGAAAGTATTGCTTGGCTTAATTTTACTTAACATAATAGCTGTCAGTTCTATCTATGTTTTTGCAAATAATGGAATTTCATTCATATTTTATGGCTAAATAATATTCCATTGTATATATGAGCACATTTTCTTTATCCATTTGTCTGGTGATGGACACTTAGATTGATTCTATATATTAGCTATTGTGACTATAGGAGTGCAGATATATCTTTGATATACTGATACCCTTTTTGCTTTTCAATGTATACTCAGCAGTAGAATTGCTGGATTGTACAGCAGTTTTGTTTTTGGCTTTTTCAGGAACTTCCATACGGTTTTCTAGAGTGGCTGTACTAATTTGCATTGCTCCCCCAAGAGTGTAAGAATGTTCCCCTTTCTCTGCACCTTCACTAGCTTTCATTATTTTTTGCATTTTTGCTAAAAAAAATTTTAACTGTGGTGAAATATTTTAAAGATATCATTTACTTTGTATTTAAATGTGATATATTTAAAGTAAATAAATTTATGTCAAGAATTCTTTAAAATGTAAGCCTATCTCTTCAAAGTAGTCTGGGCAAATTTCCAAAATAAATGGGCTCTAAATACAGGGTCAGGCCTCCAGGCTCAGTTTCGTCTCTTTGGATCAATTTCATCTTTTTGTTTCTTAAAAAAAAAAAAAAAAATGTATAGATTACCCAAATTCCTATATTTTAAGTTTTCTAGCATAAGCTGGATCAAATTCTTTGGAATTTTTGTTTAAAATTGTGAAATATATTGAGCTTTTAAAAGGTGAATTAAAGAGATATATGTGTATATAATTTAACAATAATTAAATGATCTTTAAATTTTAACCAATCAGATTAATAGAGTATGACCAGCATATTAAATTGCCACTGTGTGTCCTTCCACTTTGGCAACCACTTTTCTATCTTCCAGACTAAATGTCATGCATAATTTGGATTCCTGGTTCATCTGTTTTTCCATCATACTCCTGTTGGACTTCTCCTAAGAAACAGAAAGACATGAGATTGAAGAAGTTAATTGTTCATCCCAGGTTATAAACGAATGCCATTACCAAGAAATTTGAGAAAATAGCAACAAACTCCTACAGGACGCCAAGAAATCAGCTAATCCAAGTTGAAGCAGAAGGCTGGCAATTCAAGGAAGGATATCGCCAAAAAAAGGTGAATAGATTCCTTGGGGTATATATAGTATGTTAGGAAAGTTTAAAGATCTGACAAAGAATTGAGGATGAATGAAAAGGCTAAGTAAATAAGAATTAATTTAGTTGGCGACTCCAAGATGATAATGATAAAAGAAAGGAAATGTAATGATGTTACATGATGCAGATTATCTGTGAATAACACAAAGGCGAAATAATATAAATGTCAATTATTATTTTAAAATAATAGTGCAATAAATTTGGTAAGCTGTGGGACTCAAGGTGTTTTGTATGTTTATGGGTATTTGCATTTTGTGAATTTATTTTTGTGCACAAAATATGGATCATGAATAAGAGCTAAATATTCATCCTATATTTAGGATAAATACAGGATCCTAAATTACAGCTCAGAAAATAAGGAAAAGCAATAAAAACATAACAGTTCATATCTATACAAATAGCAAGAAAGTCAGCTTAAGTTTTAAAAATAATTGACTTCTCTAAGAGAGGCATAAAGGATAAATACTTGAATTTAATCCTTTATCTAAGGATTCCAGAAAAAAATCGATTTCTAAATTGATATACAATAAATATCCTATCCATAAATGTTTTCATCTATATTATTTGTTCTTATTCTTGTTTTTTGTTTGTTTGTGTCTGTGTTTTTTTTTTTTTTTTTTGAGGCAGGGTCTCATCCTGTCTCCCAGGCTGGAGTGTAGTGGCACAATCTTGGTGCATTGCAACCTCCACCTTCACCTAGGCTCATGCAATTCTTGCATCTGACCCTCATTACAGGCATGCACCACCACACCCAGCTAATTTTTGTATTTTTAGTAAAGACAGGGTTTTGCCATGTTGCCAGATTTATCTCAAATTCCTGACCTCAAGTGATCTGCCCGCTTAGCCTCTCAATGTGCTGTGATTACAGGTGAAAGCAACCGTACCCAGCCTCTATGTGCTTATTCTAATATTTTGAGATATAGTTACTGATTGCAAATGTAAACATTTGCTATCATGAGTGGGAAATGATTTGTTTGACTAAACTAGTTTCTGTTCATTTATATAATAATTAAATTAATGTAATTTGGATCTTTTAACCTGATTTATTTTCTTTGACAGAATGGTCAGTAAAGACAAGCATGATATAATATATATTTAGCCTTTACATCATTTTATGAAAATATTTGCATTTATGGTAACTTTTCTGGCACTAAACTATAGACATAGAAATGTTTGTATTAATATCTCCCATTTATTTTTATTCTTAATAATCTATCCTTACTTTCCTGTATTCCAGGAACCAAGTATTTGCTGTTGATTCTCCATAAGGTGGAGACAGATGTAGACCTCCATTTCTACCTCCTTTTCATATTAAATTATTCTCTACTGCCTTCCTGTGCTACTTGGAAATTCATGAAAATGGATAAAAATTACATCATTTTTGAGTAATATTTATAGTATTTAAATTATCTTCTTCCAAGTTTTATCACTTCTGGGCAATTGGCTACAGCTTTTATAGCCGGTGAATTTGTTCTCTTTAGAATTAGATTGATTTGCCCTTTAGAAAAAAAAATTGTAGTTTCAGCCATGATTTAAAACGATCTTTATTAGATTCTAAAATATTTGTAAGTCAGTGATTCTGAAATTATTAGAGTCATTTTTTTGTTGTACCCATAGTCAACCCAAGATACAAAGACATTTTTCACTAAAATGATGTTGATTATTTTTATAAATTTGATGACAATATAATCCAATGTAATAGTAAGTAGCATTACCTAACTTTCCTATTTTTAAAGGAATATGTTAAATCCTTACTTAAAGTATATTTTAAGCCCCAGAACTTATTATAATTTTGACTTAGCAAATACGTCATTAATCAGATGAATGGATCTGTGCTCACTATTGATCTCTAAAGCTTTGAATAATAAATAGCAATGGCATCTGCTTATATGCACCCAAAGCTTTGCGTGACTTCCAAGTATTGAATTATGTATTTCATATAAATGGATTTTGTATTTTATGGGTTATTTTTTCCAATATAATTTCCACCTGAATTCAATTTTCATGTGAGGAGTCAGCTATCACAGCCTAACATAGATAGCTATATAGGATATAAGGGAAAATTAATGCATATTGGTAATATAGATGATCAAACATCCATCCATATTTGAAGTAATTTGTTGGGAAAAGTATTCACTCATGTAGTTTGTGAATGTGGTAATCAAATGTGACCAAAATGCAATATGCTATAACAGAAATTCATGCAAATAAAAACACTTTCAAACGTAATTTAAATCCATAAATATATAATAGATTAAAAAGAGAAGTAAATGATTTTAGTAGGACATTCTTATTTTCTGAGAACAATATATTAAGATAAATCAATTGTACTTACCTTATAAAATGTATTTTTTAAAATGTAAAGTAAAATATGGCATAAATAAACTAAGTGTTACACAGTATGGCATTTAAACTATTTTTATATATTTGAAACTCATGTCATACAATTGCGAGATAAACAAATGAACATAATTTACTAAAAAGATTTTTATTTTTGATGTAATTCTTCATGCACTTTTAGTTCCCAGCTTTAATCTCTGACAGGACAATATTCAATACCTACTTAGGTTTTACCATCATATTTTAAATACCATTACACTGCAATAAAAGATGTATCAATTGCCTGGTATGATAGGTTAGTAGTGCTAACTTAATCATTGCATTTACTCCGTTGTCTTTATTAAAAAGTATATAATTATCCCATTACATATAGAGTTAATGAGTCTTTAAAATCATAAGCAAAATCAATGTAACATTTACTTTTTTTAATATATACAAATCCTTTTTATCACCCTTTATATTTTAAAATGAGATGACATATAAGTGAAAATAAACTATTTTTAATAAAGTTTTACATATTATATATAATAGTTCTAGTTCATCAGTCAGAGAAATGGTGCCCAAAGATGTGTATCAAGCATTATTACTAATTGAACTACATAATATCACTATATTTGCATGCATAAAGTTTACAGGTAAGTGGACACTTTGTTATCCACAGAGAGAGGACAAATTTGTTTGATCATTATTGTAGATGTTTGAGCATGGATATTAAAGAGAAAATTTTCCTCAATTTTGCTATGCTGAAGATACAATTTAATGAGTATAATTATGCAGAATGTTTAAAAGATATTCTTTTGAGCATGGAAAATCAGTTTAATAAAACTTGAAGTGTTACATGAGATAGGTCCCTTATATTTGATATGGCATGAGTTGGCCTGGTACAGTGCTGAGTGGTTTCAGGGTAACTTTATAAAAGTCATATAGGAAAAATGAATTGCAATTTACATATAAAGTTTTCATTTATGAAAATGAAAATCATTCTTTGTCATGTCAGTAAAGGTATTTGCATTTTTTTTTAATTTTTTTATTTTTGAGATGGAGTCTTACTCTGTCATTCAGTCTGGAGTGCAATGGCTCACTGCAACCTCTACCTCCTGAGTTCAAGTGATTCCCCTGCCTCAGCCTCCCGAGTATGTGGGATTACAAGCATACACCACCATGCTGGCTGAGTTTTGTATTTTTAGAAGAGACGGAGTTTCACCATGTTGGCCAGGTTGGTCTCATACTCCTGACCTCAGGTGATCTGTCCACCTTGGCCTCCCAAAGTGTGGGCAAACATTTTAAAGGTGGTTAATTAATGCTACAGAATTATCTAATTGACATTGATATGCATTCTGTATGTGCCAAACACTGATAAACACTTTGAATTATTCAATTTAGTTAAATTGATTATGGTGATGTCTACACAACAACAATAGCAAAATGTTCTAATACAGCAAAATAGTGACTCACGTGTATTGGTAGATATTTGGAAAGTTTGTGTGACTGATATGTGGCTTACTCAGTTGATTGTATACATGTAGATGGTTAAGTCTTTGTTTCCTTCCTTATACCTCCTAACACTTTTGCTTAACAACAACAAAACCCAGAATTTTAAACACACTATTAACTGCAAAACCATTAGGAAGTGCTTTTTGTCAAGACATAAAGAATGAGTAAGTCCTGCTATTTAACAGCACAACAGTCCTACAGTCAATAATGACTTAATTGTACATTTTAAAATAACTTTAGAGTGTAACTGGATTGTTTGTAACTCAAAGAATAAATGCTTGAGAGAATGGATGCCCCTTCTCTATAATGTGCTTATTTCCCATTGGATACCTGTATGAAAACATCTCATGCACCCCATAAATATATACAGCCAATATGCACCTACACAAATTAAAGACAGTATAGTAAATTCAAGTGTGATGCACTACTCTTTTCCACAATGATAGAGAAAATACAAGGAGAGAGTGAGATCCCAAATAAAGGATGGAGATGAGTTACTTAACATATTCATGGCTCAATTAAGGAACAGAAAAACAGTACGAATACTCTAAGACTAGAGAAAATTTCACTAGTATATGACCATAGCAGAAACTGAATAACATGCTTCTATTATGCTAGGTCTCTGCAGTAATCTCAGCTTTTCTTACGGTATGTACGTATTGGAGGAGAGGAGTAAAGAATTAAATGATGGGCAGAAAGGAAGGAAGATAAAAGTATGGTCATGCATTTTTCAAGTTTTCCTGACTATACCACAGCTGCATGAATAAAAAAAAGGTGTATAATTGTATATATAAATATTAAATTAAAATTTAAAAAAACATTGTAGGATGAACATTTATTGGATGCTCAAAGAGATAAGTATCTGAGAGAACCAATTCGGTAGTGCCTGGAAAATTCAGTCAGAACTGGATATCTGATCCTTACACTTCTAACCCAAGATCAAGCAATGTGTTCTCAGTTTCATCAATTGGACTATAAGTTTTATGTAAATAGTCTTGAAAATAATGGCAACATAACTAAATAAAAATTGACTTTTGGATATCATACATCACTCAAGGTTTGTGGATTGCTGCAATCCCTCTTGGATTTTACATTGAAGATCTCTGAGAAGCAGCTGATACTGACAGAGTGAGAAGAAAAATCACATATATGGATGATGTGTTAAGGTGGACCATTCCAGTGGTGGAAGAACAGTTAGAACTGAGGTTCAACTTCTTGGAATCTCCCTTTGAGATGAAATAAAAATCTTGTCTGGTTGCATACCTCTAAGGAAAAGCTTCTTTCACAGCTGGAGCAGACCTTTTTCTAAGAGTCAGGGAAAATATCTCTACCCCTATGAGAAATCACAAGCCTTCCTGAACTTCTTTGTGTCTCTTTGCTGCTTAAGGTCAAATGGAAGGAAACAGACCATCAGTTTTTAAGAGGAGTGTGTACAGGAAATAACTATTTACTTGACATGTGTCTGTACTGAAAATTCAAGTATCTAGAGACCTCTAAAGGTTGGTACTTTTTAAATTTAGGTTAGCTGTTCTAATTTGTTTATTAGCTCTTGAAACACTGACATTAAAAGATGTCATTCTCTAATGGTTTGTAATGGGTCATATGAAACATGTAAAGCCAAAAATTGTTACTCTTCCACTCTTCGTTACATCCCCTCAAGCAAGATGAAATTCTGAATTATAATTAGTTTTGTATATACTAATTAATAATATATCATGAAAACTTCTTGCAAAATAAATAGTCCACAGATAATTTTTTCCACCAATTTTGATTGTAAGCAAAAAGACTACACCAGCCTCCTAAATACTGGCAATACATTTTGCTTGTTTTTTTAAATAATAAATGTGAAGGTACCTTGATTACAGGCTCTATAAACTCGAAGTATATGTTTTCTGGCTATTTCAACATAAGATTTTTGTTTTCATGTTTGTTTGGCCCAGTACTAATGTTTCTTTAGATCTTCACCTGACTCTTGCTGATGCATATTAGACAACTTTTATTTACAAGTGATAGAATAAAATGATGCCTGAGGAGGTGCTGGTTGACGGACAATCAATGACTAGATAGGAATTCAGATGAAATTTGTTTTTACTTGCTATCTCTCTATCTCTGTCTCTGTGTCTACCTCTGTCTCTCCATTTTCCTTTCTTCATTTCCTTCTACTACGGATGAAAATTCCAAACAAGAGGGCAAGTTGAAAGCTAGCTGCCACAACCTCTAATTCTTCCATTACTGTAACTTCACCAATCTAGTAGAAAAGTCCCAGGGAAGACTGTGATTGGCCTAACTGCATCTCAGGCCTACCCCAAACCAATCTCGGTAGTACAGGATTGAGAAGGTCTAATTGGTCAAGCTGGGCCATAAGTCCATTCCTGTCATGGGGATGGGAACTAGCTTTAACAGCCCCACTACCCTCATGATACAGATAGGCTTTGTGTCCCAACCCAAATCCCATCTTGAATTGTAGGTATTCCCAGGTATCAAGAGAAAAACCAGGTGGAGGTAACTGAATCATGGGGTTGGTTTCTCCCATGCTGTTCGTGTGATAGTGAGTGAGTTCTCATGAGATTTGATGGTTTTATAAGGGGCTCTTTCCCCTTCACTTGGCATTTATCCTTCCTGCTGCCTTTTGAAGAAGGTGCCTTGCGGGCATTTCACCTTCTACCGTGATTGTAAGTTTCCTGAGGTTTCCCTAGCCATGCTGAACTGTGAGTCAATTAAACCCTTTTCTTTAAATATTACCCAGTCTCAGGTAGTTCTTTATAGCAGTGTGACAAAGGACTAATACACCCCACTAGGACCAAAGCATTAAAGATGGGGGATTTCCTCAAAGGAAAAGCTACTGGACAAACTGCTCTTGTTCACTGTGGCCAGAACTTGAATTACAAGCCAGAACTAGAAATTATAAAGCAACCCTGTATATATCAATATTAAAATTGTTATTTATTACTATAGTAGTATGTTAGGGTCCAGTCAGAACGTGACACCAGTTATTATTTTAATAGACAAAATTTAATATAGATAATTAGTTGAGTCAGTAGTGAAAGGTTGAAAAAACAAAGGCAACACTGAAGTATCTGAGATGGGGAACTGCAAGAAGCAGCTACCACCTCCATAACTGGGAGAACCTCCTTAAAAATAAAAAGCTGGGACTATTAGAAGTTAGAAGAGCCAATAAGTATATTAGAAAAAAAAACATACTCAACATCATTAATCATCATGGATATGCAAATTAAAACTCCAATGAAATATTGCCTTACACCTATTAAAACAGCTATGATCAAAAAGTCAAAAGATAAATGTTGGTGAGGATGTGGTGGAAGGGAACACTTGTACACTGTTGATGGGAATGTAAATTAGTACAGCCATTATGGAAAAGAGCATGGAGGGTCCTCAAAAAGTTAAAAATACAACTACTATATTATTCAGCAGTCCTACTGCTGGGTATATAACCCAAAACCATGAAATTAGTTTGCCAAAGAGATTTTTGCAGACCTATTATCATTACAGCATTATTCACATTAGCCAAGATATGTAAGCAATCTAAGTATCTTTCAATGCAAGAATGGGTTTTTAAAAATGTAATACACACACACACACAATTGAGTTCTATTCACTCTTAAAAAAGAAGGAAATTCTGTCATTTTCCATACATGGATAAACCTAAAGGACTTTTATGTTAAATGAAATAAACCATGCACAAAAGACAAATATCACATGATCTAACTTACATGTGGAATCATGGAAACAGAGAATATAATGGTGGTTACCACAGGCTGGGGAGGGAGGAAGGGGTAGGGAGAAGATTGTGGAGGTGTTGGTCAAAGGACAAAAAAATTCAGTTAGATAGGAGGAATAAGTTCAAGAGATCTATTGTGCATCATGATAACTGCAGTTAATAACAATATATTTTGTATTCGGAAATTGCTAAGAGTAGATTTTAAGCGTTTTTATCTCCAAAAACTAAGTATATGAGACAACAGGTACATTAAATAACTTGATTTTGTCATCTCACAAAGTATACACATATCAAAACATTATGTTGTGCATCATAAATACGATTTTTACTTATCAATTAAAAAATAGTTTTAAAAATGTTAATTGAATCATACAAAAAAAGCAAAAGCTAGAAATTGGGTCAGAGACAGAACCCAGAACACAGATGAGTGAGTATTAGCCCACTCGTGCTGATATCTGTGAGGGGCCATAAGAGAATTGTTCTTGAGATGTGAAAAAGCAACCTGAAAACAGATATAAATATTACTGTTGAAATAATACTGAAGGGAAGAGAATGCACAACAAGGAGTACGTTTCTTCTTCCTCTTCTAGCCTTCCAGTCTCCTTCTAGTTCCCCCTTTCGGCAGAGCCTGAGGAGATCCCAGGTGGCAAAGTAGAAATGTGGTTTATAATTCCCCAGACAGAGCTCCGCAAAGAAGAGTTAAAAGAGAGGCTTTGAAACTGCGAGACAACAGCTTCATAACCAGCACATCAATGATGGCAACATCAATTCTGCGACAACTGGATAGTATTTTATGCATTAACAGTGGTTCTTATCTGTATCTATAGATAGAATAGTAATTAGAACATACACATCTATGTGCAAATTACCACTGGCTCCCTGTTGCCTGCAGTCCCATCTCACCACTAGTTTCTTTAAACTTTGTAGTTTGACACCAAATTCTTTCTATTCAGGTTGGGTATTTCTAGAATTATATTCTACTTAAACTTTGGAGCATGCTCACCATATTTACAGAGAGTGAAATTTCTGAAGCTTTTCTTTAGATTATAAATTTGGAACTTCCAGTAGTTCCTTGTGAGAGAACAGGTCCAACCAGGTTTATCATTTTCTTTAATAGTATTTTTTTCCCCTCTGCCTCAATGGTTGTAGCTTAAAAAAGAGCTGTACCAGCCTCATTTCTGTACTTCAGCCTGGCAAAGAATATGTTGACAATTGAAGAGAAGTCTTCTTTGGTGGCTATATTTCTTAGAATTTCTCACCCAAATTCTCTCACATGTCGGGGAATTTAGTAGAAAAGCTGGGCATTTGAAGTTCTCTGTGAATAGTGTTAAAATCTAGCATATATAATCAGAAACAATTCTTACAGGAGTTTTGTTTTCTCTAAGTTCACACTAAATATTTTGTTTTAAAAAATACCATTTTTTTAAAATTTTCAAAGGAATTATTGTTTGAATTTAATTCTACTTGTGTTCTTTTCCTTCTTTTTTTTCAATATGCATTTACTTTATTCATAGGATATTTCAATGAATAAAGTTGTATCAGAAGTACTGAAATATTTGGATGATTTTACAATCGGCCTTAAAACTGATAGATACAAGAAAAAAGAAAAAATAGAAATTAGTATTTTATGATTATAAAGATATTCTGAATTCTATCAGGAGCACTGCAGCAACCTTGATAAGCCTGCATAAATGATTTGTCTTTGAAAATTCACTAAATAGCAGTGGAAAAGTTTAATGTGGAATCTAACCACAGCTAATTATACATATTAGCTATATTAAGTAGTTTGCTAGCCCAGATAACCTTTAAACTTTGGCTGTAATGGTAATTTACCTAATGGAAAGGCTTAATAGAAATATTATAACAAATGTACCTCCTTAGGTTTACTGAGATTGAATTGGGAAGTTAGAAGATGTGAATGTGCTGTGCACACATACTGACAGAAAACCATGTTATTTTAATGATTCATAATTTTTAATTAGCCATGATTATTCTGAGTGGTTGTGGATATACATTTTAATTGTATCACATACTGTAATTTCCAATTTCCGCAGAGACGCTGATGAAGTGAAAGTCATATTGCAAAGTCATCATTTAAATATTTGAGAAATGGAAGGCTTTAAGAGGGATAAATTTCCACAGCTTAATTATAATTTGTATTGATTTCAGAAGTCAATTTTGCCTTGGTAATACAGATGGCTGTCTTTCTTCTCTTCCCTTGCTCAACATCATTCTGGGATTTTGAATACGTGGTGCCTTTCTCTCAGTGGATGGATAGAACGCCATGCTTCTATCATATATTCAGCATTTTAGAAGACAAAAGAGTAGTTAGAGGAGTTAAAATAGGGCAAGTGGAGCAACCAAGAAAATATCCTTTTTATAGGATGATAGTACACTTTTGGTTGAAATTGAGTGCAGACGTTTCATTGAAAATCTTACCTTGTTATTCATACTATACAAGATTATTTGATAGGGCCGTTGGAAGAATACTTAAACAAATTCAGCTTGTTTGTAGGATTTAAATTTGAAAAGAATTGGTAGCTCTGAAGAAATAAGACAATTGCCTGAGTAAGACAGGTCACCCAGCAGCTTGTGCTGTGAGAAGAGGAAATGAAGCAGGTTATTAAATGTGTATCTCCATGATTATTAGAATTATGTGAAACTATTCAGTGGTCTCCTCCAGATATAAGGACATTTCATGTACTTCGTAGATGTTGTACTGTATGGCACATACGAGCCGAAATAAGTCCATTTAAGACAGTACTCTTCAAAGGGTAAATATCTCTCTTCATTTGAGGCCCAGAAACTCAATGTAATAATTAATATCCACTAAGACAATACAAGGAGCTGTTTCTTGAGATTTTATGAAATCAAGCAGGGGAATGGTTATGAACAAATATACCTGCATTTAGGTTGATAAATAGGTATAATTTACAATAGAGTTAACCAAAGCAAAAACGACTTATCCAAAGTATAGATGATATTCAGTGGAGTTTGGAGTGATCTTTCAAGTCCTCTTCACCAAGAAAATGATGATAATACTTACCAAGATATGACCAAGAGAATAATCTCGGCCTTAAATTTTTCAGATTTGGATTTCTTTTTTTTTTTTGTATTGTTTGATTTGATTGATACCTTTCATGTATGTCTTGTGCAACAGCAACATGTTTAGTTACAGACCTTCCGTATATAGATCCCAGTTACTAATTGTAAAAAAGATTGCTTGAAATTTACCAAAATTACTGTCACAATGCTAAGTAAAATTGTTATGAATTCTGAAAAATGCACTTATAGATTTAGTTAACAAACATTCATCCATACATAGATAATGTATATACTATTATACTTACTTCAAATTAGCAAAACATTCTCATAACTATTGCAATGAAAAGAAATGTAAGTGGAAATGTACTTAGTACAGTACTCAAAACATACTTTGAATTCTATTATTTTTATTATCATTATATATTCCCTAATAAAAACTATAAATAAGGTAAGGCCCTGACATTACAATAGTATATGTGATCCTTACCTTCTTGAAATGTATGGTTTAGCAGCAAAGTCACACAATTACAAAACAAAACAATTAAAGGTTAATAAGTACTATAATGGTCCAAGTGTAGGTAGCCTTGAAAAAAGGGTCACTTTCTTTCTGTATGGCTGAAACTCTTTATGCAAATAGTTAAAATGCCCAATAAATTCTTTTTAAATGAAGGAATGGTTTAATTGAAGCTTTCTGTGTCCCATTTCCAATTTGTTTTCAATGTTTTCTACATTCTCCCTTGCACATATTTTAGTTTAGAATCTTTTCAAGGGTAAAAGCCCCTTTTATTTGGGTCAGAGTTAAAGGAGCAAGCTATGCTCCTTGATAACTACTTTCAAAACCTTCCAATTATCTTCTCTACATGCAGCAACTTAGAGATTTAATTGTTTTGCCATTTTGCACCCAATGCTAATTAAGTTAATTTCTTTTATATGTAGTATTTTATTACTTCACATAGATCTTAGGGTAGAGATACAGACAAGCGCAGAAAGATTAACTTTAAGTTAACCTTCCTGAGAAAAAAGCAAAAATGCCAATATTGAGGGCTTATCACTGGAGACACCAGTGATCAATGACCTTTCTACAAAAGAAGACAACATTATCAAAAAAGAATGGGTCTTCAAATTACAATCACAAGTCAAAGGGAAATTTCCCAATTCCTCTGAAGTGAAGCTATTTAACTACCAGTTCAAGGACCTCAAAGATTCCATCACTGGACTTGGAAGGGGTGAGGGTGATGTTTGTAAACATTGCAGACAACTTTGCCCTTTGTGTCCATCTATGAATCTTTCTGGAGCAAGGATCTATACTTTTTAATCTATTTCTCAAATGGGGCCATGACTCTAAAATGGCAAGAATCCCTGGTCTCGAGGGTGTGACAAGTCAACTTAAATCTATAAGAGGGCACCAAATGACCTGAGAAGTAGCACCAAGTTGTCTCTTCTGGTTGGAGCTAGATGGTATTGGCGAGCTCTTGTTCTATTTTCTTTCAAAACTCAACAGGATTCATCACAAGTCACTTTTCAGTATGAGCCAAGCATCAAAAATCTCTCTATTATGACAGTTTCCTTAAAGATTAGCTGGTTGATTTCACACATGAAAAGCCTTCTAGCAGGTGGTTTTTGCAAAATAAATTAGTAGGGAAATAATATGAGGAGAAAGGAAGGAAAATCTTTAAGACATTCGATTCAGTGTATGTGTGCTTTTCATGTTATATAGCGGGGAATGATGGGGGCATTATACCTGTTATGCCATGATATATCATGTGGCCTGATAGCCTGAGGATACCTGCAACTTAAGGACACTCAGCCCTGTGGAGTATCATCTTTATACATAGGTAGCAGAGATATGCCACTAACTTTGTATGACCCTGTATAATCTCATGAGTGGCAGCATTTTGTAGTTATCAAGGACTCAGACGTGAAGCCAGTTTTCCTGGGCTCAAATACTGGCCCTGTAAGTTAGTTGCTCTCTTATTCTGAGAAAATTGCCTAATTATCTCTGCCTCATTGTAAAATAAGGATGATAGCAATGTTACCTACTGCATGGGGTAGTTTTTAGAATTAAATGTTATTTGTTAAGTACTCAGAAAAGTGTCTGGCTCATAGTAAGCAATATTATGTTGAAAATAAATCAGGTTATATAAGTTCATGTTGCTAGAAAGGTAATATTTACAATGCTGGTGATATGGTTTGGCTCACACCCAAATCTCATCTTGAATTGTAATCCCACATGTCGAGAGAGGGACCTGTAGTCCCCACGTGTCAAGGAAGGGGAGTGATTGGATCATGGGGACTGTTTCCCCCATGCTGTTCTCATCAAAGTGATGAGTTCTCACGAGATCTGATGGTTTTATAAGCATCTGACATCCGCCTGCTTGCACTTCTCTCTCTTGCTGCCTTCTGAAGAAGATCCTTGCTTCCTCTTCACCTTTGCTATGATTAAGAGTTTCCTGAGGCTGCCCCAGCCATCTGGAACTGTGAGTCAATTAAATCTCTTTCCTTTATAACTTACCTAGTCTCAGGTAGTATCTTTATGGCACTGTAAAAAAAAGACTAACAGAGCTAAAACTCTTTGTTTTTATTTATTCATTACTAGATACCACTGCACTCCACTGAGTCTTTGAACCTCTCTACTGCCTGCTGCAGTAAAAATTCTTGGGTGAGATAAGAAGAATGGAAAGTGGTCCCAGGTGCTAAACCAGATGTGGTCCTGGCCACTAGAGCAGTTCTTATGAAAATATGTTTCAGACACCACTGCTTGTTGGGATTAGGGGAGGGTTTGCAGTAAGGAGTAGAAAAGTGCCGGAAGAAAGAAAGAGCACTCTCAGGAGAAGATGATAGGAATATAGGTTTTGGGGAGCTTATCAATGTTAGTGATTTTGCCTAGATTTTGCAGTTCAAAAAATCTTGGATAATTCAAACATTCATTGTCCTAAGGATATCTTGGTGGTGGGAATGCACAAGGGGTTCATGATATAATCTGAATCTGACTCAAGAGGCAATTCCTTAACTTCAGAATGAACACTTTTTCCTAAACCTTGAGGTGTACACATAAATGATACCAAGCTTCATTCTTTAATCTTAAACCTCTTTATTTGAAAATGAATCACTTCTCAATGTTTTAATTTAATTTGACCCAAAAGACATTGGGACACTCTTTAGTAATACTTTTTAATTAATCTCTTTAAATAAGTTGTGAAAAAATTTTCTATATATTGTCATGTAGTGCTGATCTCACCAGTGAGAAGTTGAAGCTGGAATTCAAGCTGGAATCACTCACCATACATACGATTTCTAGTTACTAAAGATTTAAATTAATGTGTTCTTATTGGCTAGTAGAGTAATATCATAAGTTCCATTGAAACTCCTTCTCAATCAAGTTCATCACTGAAGTAAATTTTCTGGATAAATCAAGTCCCCTACTGATACTATTGATTAAATAGATTCTGCAAAGACTGATTATGTAAAAAGCATCCTCCTAATTTATTTTGTCTGTTCATAGAATAAAGAGATGTATGATGTGATGATTTTCAAATTAGGCTCATCCTCAGAATTATATGGAAAATTCAGATATGGGGGTTACGCTAAAATCTTTATTTTTAAATAAATGTTTCAAGTAATTTTAGAGTCAGGAAACATATCAATGTAAAATAAAGTAAAAATGATTAAACTTTACTAGAATATTTTTGGAAAAGTAGACAGTTTTGGGTGAGTTATAATTGTTATCCTCTGGGCTTTATAATCATTGCTTCTGTAGATAAAAAAACAGAATCAGGAAACATGAATGAAATTAAAAGACTAAAGGATGCAAGCTTTACAAACCAATTCTATTCAACAAAGCTGACATATTTTTACATTAAAAAATAATTTAAGAACGATAGCTTTTAATTCAAATCTCAAAACAATAATCATATACCTTACTTAAAAATCTTAAAACGGTAGCAGAATTTTGTGAAATTGACCACATGAGAGAAAAAATTATGTATTTGTAGTAGAAACTCACGGGAAGAATGGAGACTAATGTAGCTGTAAATAATAATTAGGATTCCTCCACAATAATCAAACAGTTAAATCAGAAACATCAATTTATTGACCAAGCACAGTGGCACACACCTGTAATCCCAGCACTTTGGGAGGTCAAGGCTGGCCAATCACCTGTGGTCAAGAGTTCGAGACAAGCCTGGCCAACATGGTAAAAAGCCATCTCTACTAAAAATACAAAAATTAGCTAGGCATGGTGGCACATGCCTGTAATCCCAGCTACTTGGGAGGCAGGAGAATCGCTTGAACCTGGGAGGCAGAGGTTGTAGGGAGCTGAGATCACGCCACTGCACTCCAGCCCAGGTGACTGAGACGCTGTCTCAAAAAACAAAACAAAACAAAACAAAACAGAAACATCAATTTATTGAAGTTAGAAAATGGCAAGGGATAAGGCAAAGATTTTTTTAAAATGTAGGTTAATAATATAGATTATGAAAACACATTAACCCCCAAAGAGTTCAAAGTTCTTTACCTGTAATACAAATCAGTGAATCAGAAGTTACTCATACTTGATTCACAATGTCAAATTCCATCCACGGTACTGTCTAGTGTCTAAACATAGGTCCCATTACTTTGACTTCCAATACTAACTAACATCCTAATTGATATTCTTGCCTTCCAAAATCAATGGCCCATACTTTTCTATAACTTCATCTCTGAGGTTTTTAAACTCTTTTATTTTTCTAGGTCTCAAACTGGGCTGCAACCTTATTTTCACAACTCCTTATTTTATTAGACAAGGTTCATACACACACACACACACACACACACACAGGGAGAGACAGATGGATATTATATACATACTATTTAATCTCTGTCTTCCTCTGTGTGTGTGTGTATATATATATATATATATGTGCATATGTCTGTATGTATATATATGATGTATTATGAGGAATTGACTCATGATTATGGAAGCTGAGCTGAGAAGTCCCATGATCTTCTTTCTGCAAGCTAGAGAACCAGAAAATATGGTGGCACAAATCTCAATCTGAGAGCAGAAGAATATAACATGAGATGTCTTTTTTTTAATGCTTTGAATATTTTATCTTGAGAATAGTTTTAAAGAATATTTCCTTTTTTTAGCATTCAAAAGTAAACACACATACATAATTCCATCCAGGATTCTCTGTATGATTCATATTCTGTACTTACCTAAAAATAAGTCAAACATGACCACATCCATATTGAAAACAGCACTGAGAAGCAATAGCAGTGAATGCATCACCTGTGTCTGTTTCAGGATTAACAGTTTTGTTAAGTTCAGCACATCAATGTAACAATAATCACGTGTTTCCTAATACCCAGATGTTTCTCACTGGCTTTTCAGTAATCACACAAGTGCTAAGTCCTAAGTATTTAAAAAACAAAACAAAAACTTCTGGTGACTCTTTCCTTCTCTCTGGTCCCTTTACCAAAGCTCTAAATTAGTTATGACATTAATGACAATACTCTGCAGCTACTAAATTTTAAAATAAATAAAACACTTACATTCTCATAACACAAACTTTAGTTTTCACATTCATTAAAACATTTTAAAATCATGCAAACATGAGAATTGGAAATGTGTGTACTTATTGGGAGAAGACTACTGCATTTATTTTCCAGAAGAAAAAGCAGACCTGAGGCATATATTACTGGAATATTTAAACATGTTTAATAGGAAGATATGCATTAAATAGTTTGTACAAGCAGCTTTCATTGAATTTTAGAAGATAAGAACATGTCATCATGTTTATGAGATGTCTTAGCTCAAATAGCAAGGCAGGAAGAAAAGGAGTGAATTTCCTCTTCTTCTGCCTTTTGTTCTATTCATATCCTCAACAGAATCAATAATGCCCACTCATATTGGCTTATACTGGGGAGGGCAATCTACTGAGTCTACTGATTGAATGCTAATCTCACCTGGAAACACCCTTACAGACACCCCCCCCAACACACACAATGTTTAGTTTAGGCACCCCATGGTTGACCTAAAATTAATCATCACACTTACAAACCCCTCAAATGCTTTATAAACTTAAGGGCTTATGCATAAATGCCAAAGATTATCTTTATAGAGATATTTTTCTTTAATCTCAATTTAGAGACTATCCACAACTTCTTATTTCTCATGCCATAAATCTGCCCCCCACATTTGTATCCATCGCTGTCATCATCCATGGTAACTAGGCATTTTGTCATGGTTATGAACCCAGACTGTTCTGGAAACATCATCACAGAAGATTTTCTTTTTCATTTCGGCCTTTTCCCCCCAGCATTTACATCCCTGAAATGGGAGATATCCTCATTAAAGAGAATTTGAGAATGACTTCTAGACCCTGATCTTTGCATAACTCTATCTACTTAGTGATAGAACAGCTCACCATGGAGGGGTACATGGTTCCATTTGTGCAAATTCTTGTTTGTTTTGGTTATTTTGGCCATTTTTTTCATACAGGATAATAACATTTTCATTTCCAACTTGAAGACATGGCTGACTAGGAGCGCATACTAGTAATGCGACTTGTTACAACTGGGATATTTTCTTGCTAATTTGTGTTTGCTCACACATCTTCCAACCAGGTTGCTCTGAAGGCAACTATTAAACACTTGTCTACTTTTGCCACTATTCGATTATTCAAACACTCATAGCTGAGACTTTTAAGTAATTAATTTCTTTTGACAGTGTTTTAGATTCATGCCCTTATTATCTCCTCTTCTGCATACTTAGCATTCCTGGAAATAATCTGGTCATTTAAATATCAATAAGTCAAAATATACAAGAAGCAAATAAGAAAATGTAGAGGCCACTTCCAAACCCTCCTGCCTGTCAATATAGAACCCAACTCTGATTGATAGATACCATAACCAATGGTCTTTTCTTTACAACAAATTACATATCTTAGTTTCTTTGTACGACTATAACAAAATATCACAGACTGTATAATTTATACGCAACAGAAATTTATTTCTCATGGTTCTAAAGACTGAAAAGTCCAAGATTAAGGTGCTAGCGCCTGATGAGGGATTTTTGCTGCCTCCTCACATAGTGGAAGCAGAAGGGCAAAAACAAACACTTTTCTTATGTGACAGAAGAGCAAAAGAGAGAGAGCGCACTCATCAGGCCCTATTTATAGGGATCTAATTTATTCATCAGGAAAGATCACTCATGGCATAATCATCTCTTAAAGGCCACATCTCCCAATATTGTTATTCTGGGAATTAAGTTGCAATATGAATTTTGGAGAGATTAAAAACATTCAAACCATAAAACTGCCTCTTACCTATGTATGGGGTTGAATTTAATTTTACATCTCATTTCTTTTTTGTTTTAAAACTAAGAGAGTATAATAAAGATCAAATTCTAATTTGACTTATTGATGTAAAATCCTTGAATGAAAAATAATGTTTTTATTATATGATTTACTTTAAGTTAAATAATTCCTTTGTACATCATTTAAAAATAAGTACTATGGAAATTAGTAATAGACATGGCACTACAATTTTTATGGAACTAAATCCACATAACCAATTGTGTTGAGTGACAGAAATCTATAGGTCAATATCCAACATCTTTAAAAATGTGGAAGTCTTTAACAATAACAAATGTAATATAATTTGTATTAGAATACTTTAGAGTCCGACTGAAAATTTATCCTTGAACAAGTAATAGGAAGAAAAAAACATGTATTTCTTATAAGACATGAGAAATACACCAAACACTAAATCAGAGCTTTTTGGATACACCGATAATTGATTGCATGTTTGTAGTGATATAACAGAAAATACTTAACTGAATATTATCAAGAAGGAATAAACAGAAAATTAGAACAATCAACATGCTCTGATTATTCTTGAAAATAAAGATAAAATTTTGGCCGGGCGCAGTGACTCAAGCCTGTAATCCCAGCACTTTGGAAGGCCGAGGCGGGTGGATCACGAGGTCAATAGATCGAGACCATCCTGGTCAACATGGTGAAACTCCGTCTCTACTAACACAAAAAATTAGCTGGGCATGGTGGTGCGTGCCTGTAATCCCAGCTACTCAGGAGGCTGAGGCAGGAGAATTGCCTGAACCCAGGAGGCGGAGGTTGCGGTGAGCCGAGATCGCGCCATTGCACTCCAGCCTGGGTAACGAGCGAAACTCAGTCTCAAAAAAAAAAAAAAAAAAAAAAAAAAAGATAAAATTTTTATCCTTTTAGACTCAGATATTCAAGTCACGTTCCCACTCTTCCATTTGAATGTTTTTCAGGTAACAATTTGACACTTTAAAATCTTAGAATGAAACTGTAACAGTATTCAAGTTATTAGAAATGATATAAAATCATATCCTCAATTATAATAAAATTCCTAATACTGGTGATGTTTTTTGAGAGCCTATATTACCCCATAGACATCATGGCAAATTTGGAGCAAATAAGTTCATCAGTCTTCATTTGTGTAATATTCCTTGTTTAGTCTAGAAAGAGGACCCCTGATTGTGCATTTATAATTTTAGGTAGAAAATTGTGTTAGGAAATTATTCAGATTAATCTATTCTTTTCATTCTTGTTCCTTAGGGCACTAAAAATTTTGCTTTAGCTTTCCCAAGCCACTGCATGTGGCTAAAGGATTTATTCTCTACTCTGCTCTTATTCTTATTTACCCCTGTTCAGGATCTAATCTGCCTCCAACGATTCTTCCCTAACCTCTGTTCATTGCCACATTACCAATTACCTATAATGATATATTCTTTCATTTAAGAGAGCAGAAGTAAAATATTGAGGAGAGGGGAGATAGGGGGAATAAGATCATCCACACTTGCCTGTACATGACTTTATTAATGAGTTGATTCTGCATTTTGGATATTTTGTCAACAGAGTGACTGTGATTCATAGACCTCAGCGCTGTTCCAAAGCACTACTGATTTCCCAAGAAGCATACCCCTGCCAAATTAATTTACAAAAAACAAGTTTCAACCTACTTCCTCAATATAATTTGTAATATAGTCTTCACTTACAGCTTTATTCACTCATAACCCAGAGTTCTTTTTCTAATGAATACAGACTATTTTTATGTACTTTAGCTAACTTACAATTTTTTTGAGAGTTGAAAATCATTAATTAGACTCTGTTAATAGATCCTTTATTAGGTAATTTTAAAATACACACACATCTCTATGACTACCCTTTCTTACTCTGATTCTATTACTATATTACTATTATTATTACAGAACCTGGGCTAAAGCCCATATCAAGTTGTGGAGGCATTGACCACCACACACTTTCTTAATTCCTTTTTTTCTTCAATATTAAGAGGATGCATTCAGTTGAAACTCACATTGAGTAAGCTTAAGCAAAACGTGTGCATACTATCATCAATGAATCCAAAGAAACATAGAGACAATAGGAATCTGGAAATCGGATGCTTCCAAGACCACTTCTTAGCTTTGCTTCCCTTTGCAGGGTAACCCAGCTTAGATGGCTGTCCAATCCTGGACAATCAACTGTGGTCAGGGGATTGGGTACTCTAATTGGTCTAGATTAGATCAAGTATCCTATTTAGACTAATAAAATCTGGTTAAGAGACTCCATTTAAGAATGTATTAATTAAACCTGGGACATTGAGTCTGTGGTGAGCCGTGACCACACCACTGTGCTCCAGCATGGTGGTCAACAGAGTGAGATCCTGGCTCTAAAAAAAAAAAAAAAAAAAAAAAAAGAAGAAGAAGAAGAAAGAAGAAGAATAATTGATTAAGTCATTAAGTCTTAGGGAAGTGGAAAGGCAATTCCCAAAATATGACTGTTAACTCTAGACCATATACAATCATCCTCTGATACGCACGTATGCTTGGGGATTGGTTCCAGGACCCCTAAGAATACCAAAATTTGCAGATACTCAAGTTCCTTGTATAAAATATCATAATATTTACAGACAACCTATGCACATCCTCTCATATTCTTTAATTCAGCTGCAGATTACCAATAATACCAAATGTAATGCCTACATACCATTGCATTTATACAGATACAACACAGCACTCAGCACGTGTAGACTCAAGCTTTACTTTGTGAACCTTGGTGCATTTACCTCTCAGAATATTTTCATCCACTGTTAAATCCATAGACATGGTACCACAGATACACAGGGCCGACTCTCATGTATACATTACAACAAATCTCTAGGAAGTGGGTTTTTTTTGTTGTTGATTTGTTTTGTCCTTGGAGTAATCACAGGATTTGTTTATTTGTAGTAATGTTATATTGCCAGCAATTTGTCTGCTAATACTTGTATATCTACCTAACATACTACCAGACCAAAAACTTTTTAGTAATGTGTATCCTAATTATCATTATAATTTCGGGATTTAGCCGGGCCTAATACCTGGTAGGTGCTTAACAGATAATTAAATGATAAAGCAATTGCTTATTAAAAAACTAAATCTAATATAGTATTAATATTTTTAAAACTAAATGTAATTGTTTCTCAACTGTACTAGACTGAGCTTGTATGGGAATTCAGGACCTCACACGGTTTGAACTCTGTTCTTTCACAGTGGTTTCACATTTATTGCTTCCTGAAGCCAAGCTAAATACTGAGGACGGTATTTCCATAGTTTCTTACTTATTAGCAAAGGCTGCCTGGGGTTAATGGCAGTCCAGTTGTGTCAGCCACTTCAAATCCTTTGGCAAAGTCAGGCAGAGAGAGAAGAGTAGAGGAAAGGTAACTTTTAGTACAAAATTCGAGCCATAATGTAAGACAAAGATGGAGACCGCACTGAAAAACAACCTCAGTGCACATTAAACTATAAAGTAGATTTTTCTATCTTTCTAGATTAGTTGCCCACATCTGGAAGAATCAAGGTGATTGATTAATTCCAATCATGATTTAGCAACTGTTTTTAATTTCTTCTTTCTTCATTCTCCCTTCTAAACGTCTCTCCACCTTTTCAAAAATCTCTCTTTAGTAGAAACATCTGACCTTCTCAAATTTCCATCTCAGGTTTGGAAAATTATGCAAGCTACAAGCTGTGGCCCTTATTTTTATAAGGTATGTACTAGAGACCTCCTGTCTATTCCTGGCTCTTCCACCTTTTCTATGCCTGTATCAACTTTTCTGAATGCTTTCTTTATGTAAAATGAGCATGTGGGACCAGGTACATAAGGAAACTTCTAACTCTGGCATTTTGTGGTTTGATTCATCTCATGTTAATAAAGCAGGTAGGGAGAGATCCAAGATGGCTGATCACTAGCAGCTCGGGCACGTAGCTCCCAGTGAAAGCGCAGAGAACGAGAGGACGCCACACTTTCAGACGAATATTTGTAGCTCACGGACCAGGAGATTCCCAGCGGAGGAGCTCCACGGGTCGCCAGAGCGACTCTTGTGGCCGGCGCGGCGGTTTTGCTGACGCCTTAAAGCGGCAGTTCTTGGTGCAGAGTCCAGAGATTCCTGGGCAGAAAGGCACCATCAACCTTAACACCGCTGTCTTAGCTGGCGCAGTGGACTGCTCAGATTTCGGCGCTGGGAATCCAAAAGTTGGACGTCCGCTCAGAGACCTAGTTAGAAAGTCGGTAATTACAAAGACGACAGATGGATAAAAATATAATCAAGGGAAGAAAGCAGCCTAAAAAGGCAGAGAATACTCAAAATCAGAATGCCTCTCCCTCTACAGGGGATCGCAATTCCTCATCAGTAACGGAACAAGGCTTAATGGAGAACGAGTGTGTTCCAATAACAGAAGCAGGTTTCAAAATGTGGGTGATGAGAAACTTCTGTGAATTAAAAGAACTTGTTTTAACCCAATGCAAAGAAACTAAGAACCTTAAAAAAAGGTTTGACGAAATGCTAACGAGAATGGACAATTTAGAGAGGAATATAAGTGAATTGATGGAGCTGAAAAGCACAACACAAGAACTTCGCGAAGCATGCACAAGTTTAAACAGTCGAATTGATCAAGCAGAAGAAAGGATATCAGAAGTCGAGGACCAGCTCAGTGAAATGAAATGAGAAGACAAGATTGGAGAAAAAAGGATAAAAAGGCATGAGCAAAGTCTCCAGGAAATATGGGACTATGTGAAAAGACCTAATCTACGTTTGATAGGTGTACCTGAATATGATGAAGAGAATGAATCCAAGTTGGAAAATACTCTTCAGGATATCATTCAGGAAAACTTTCCCAACCTAGCAAGGCAAGGTAATATTCAACTCCAGGTAATACAGAGAACACCACAAAGATATTCTTCAAGAAGACCAACCCCAAGGCACATAATCGCCAGATTTATTAGGGTTGAAATGAAGGAGAAAATACTAAGGGCAGCCAGAGAGAAAGGTCAGGTTACCCACAAAGGGAAATCTATCAGACTCACAGCAGATCTCTCAGCAGAAACCCTACAAGCCAGAAAAGAGTGGGGACCAATATTTAACATCCTTAAAGAAAAGAACTTTCAACCCAGAATTTCCTATCCAGCCAAACTAAGCTTTATGAGCGAAGGAAAAATTAAATCTTTTGCGAACAAACAAGTACTTAGAGAGTTCACTACCACCAGGCCTGCTTTACAAGAGCTTCTGAAAGAAGCACTATACATATAAAGGAACAACCAATATCAGCCTTTCCAAAAATATATCAAAAAGCAAAGAACATTAATACAATGAAAAATTTACATCAACTAATGGGCAAAACAGCCAGCTAGCATCAAACGCCAGTATTAAACTTATATATATTGCAATTGGATAAAAAGCCAAAACCCATCGGTATGCTGCATCCAGACCCATCTTACATGCAACAATACACAAAGACTCAAAGAGAAGGAGGAAGATTTACCAACCAGAGAGTACAAATAAACAAATAAACAAAAAGTAGGAGATGCAATTCTCGCCTCTGATAAAGTAGACTTTAAAGCAACAAAGATCAAAAGAGGCAAAGAAGGACATTACATAATGGTAAAAGGATCAATGTAACAAGAATAGCTAACGATTCTATAGATCAACGAGATAGAAAATTAACAAGGATATTCAGGACTTGAACTCAGACCCGGAACAAGTAAACTTAATAAACATTTATAGAACTCTCCACTTCAAATACACAAAACATACATTACCACCTCACACCTATTCCAAAAGTGACTATATAATTGGAAGTAAATCACTCCTCAGTAATCGCATAGCATTTCATAGGTTTAAATGAAATATTGGTTGGCTGTTTGTTTGTTATCTTCTTCCCTTATTCCTTCCTGACTACATCATTAAGTATAATTATCAGTATACAAGAGGTTTTCAATACCCATTATTAAATTGCATTCTAGCCTGGGCAAGAAAGCAATACTCCCATTCTCTCTCCCTCTTTCTTTTCCTTTTTCCTCCTCCCCATTCTCTCTCTCTCTTTCTCTTCCTTTTTCCTCCTCCCTATTCTCTCTCTTTCTCTTTAAAAAAAAAAATAAATAAAAAATAAAAAATAAAAAAAATAAAGCAGGTAACACCTGGTCACAACATATGCCTTCACAATCAATCGTTTGAACTTTCTTTTCAAATTGGAATGAGAAGGTAAGAGTAAAGAAGGTAAAACACAGTTCATGTGGTAGAGCATTGTAACCTTTCAATCGTGATGCTCGCCATTTGGTGAGAGAGAGAGAGAACACGTACATGTGCGGTGCATTTTGCTTATTTTTAAAGTTGACCTTATTTTTCTGTGAAATTTGAGTGACTTTATGGTTGTCAATATTAAGAAAGAAAAATGAAAAAGCAGGTAAAAATTGATTTTTGTTGCTAAGGTAGTTATCTAATGGGGTAATTCTCAATCTATATCTGAAGAACGTATAAAAACAGCAAAGTAATAATTTAAAGTTTCAAAAATTAAATATTACTGCCATAGTGATAGTGGGAAAAATTTCATCAATTTTTATATAGTTTATTATTAAAGGTTTTTTGAAACAACGGTACAACAATGATTTAACAAATAATGGTTTATTTAAAATTCTGTAGGATTTAAAGGAAGTATATGAAAATATGACTGACTGTTCATTCAATAGTACTCCATTTCAATTTTTGCTTTTCTTTTTAAATTATCAAAAAGGAGAGTTATTACTCCTTATGTGAAGCAGGGGACATTTAAAGAAGAGACATCCCTTCTTTTTAGCCTAGTCATTTAATTTTCAGCCAAGGAATGTGGACAGGACTCTATTCATTTGGAGGTAGGAAGATGGTCAAAAAGGGATATAAGAAGGTTTCAGAGAAACCTTTCTCAATTCTCCAGGGAATGCTCTATTTCCCATAGGGTATCCAGTGGAAAGAGTGAAAACTCAAACTCGTTGGATTTTGATGCTGGTAATATTAAGATTCTGTTGAAATGAAAAAATATTGATTGATTTTAACTTGATCTTCACCTCAGCAAAAATCAATGTTTATTATCATCTCTCTAAACCATATGCACCTCTAGCTAATAGCATATTTTATGACATCAATTTATTTTGAGTTCTAAATAAAAGTGAATCAAGCATTAATAAATTATCATTAAGGTCTACATGAATATTAGAGTAACTCAAGTAAGTTTTATTTCAAACATTTAATGCAATGTAAAATTATTAAAAATTTGAGTAAATAATAAGCTATTTTAAAAGCCCATGATATTAACTCTGTCCTTTTGCCCTTCCTCCTCTCATTACTATTTCTTGCTTTTGAATATATTTCCAAGGTGGCATCAAGTTCTGGATCTATAAAATAGAGGTCATGCTTTTCCCAAAAGAGAACTGTGAAACTTTGACTAACCACAAAAATCACTTTCAGCTTTTTCAACACTGCAATTGTGCCAACTTGCTAACTTTAGCTTTTTTTTTTCCATTTAACTGGGAAATTCAGGAACTTCCTAAATGCAAATGCAAAAGCGCTTTTTAAACAATGACACAGTATTATATAAAGTAAGGTAATATAACGAAGGATCTTTATCAGTAGGTCCCCTAAAAATGTGGCTACGAATTTCTGGCAGTCCATCGGCTTGATATGCATGTTCACTGAAGCTTCTGACCTGGACATGTAACAAGAGAAAGCAAAGGAGAAATAAGATCCCTAGGCAATTTTTGTATGTTATGCTGTTTGAGTATGTTGAGGGGGTAGGGGTCAGGAGAAGTGACAGGTAGGCGTCAAGTGCTGACAAGGTGGGCATTTCTAGTCTAAGGTCAGGCTGAAGCTCATCAAGTAGCACCACATAATTGTTCACTTCTGGGAGGTCAGAAAAGCAGATGGGTCATGCTGACACAAATCAAATCATAGATGGGGTGACTTATTTTGAGAAGAAATGTCGTAAATACAGGGAAGTAAAAAGGCTATGCAGTAAATGAAGAGGGGGGCTGAGAAGTTATTGCCACATCACTATGGAGAGCCTACATTTTATGGCAAGTGGTAGGGAACACATACATTATGTCTTGAGCTTTAATATCTGTCTACATTAGCAAACATAGTTTCTTTAAAACTAAGAACAGCAATTAGTATTCTTTATTGGTTTAGCATTTCTAATAAGCAGTTGCTAATAATAACTTGTCTTATTCTGAGCTGTCATTCTTAGCATTTTCTTGTCCTGTAAAACTTGCCCCCACAAAAGATGACAAAAAAGGCACAGATTTCCTCGAACATGGATTGATTTTAATTGCATTTCCTTTTCATCTCCATCTTTTTTCTTTCTCTTATCACCTAGCAATACTTGAGTTCATTTTACCAAACCACAGTTCCTATATCCACATGTAAAACATCTTACATTTTCTCTTTCATTCTCAAAATGTTCCTCACTCTAATAGGCTAGTGATACTTTATAGAAGGCTTTTTATAATACCTTCCTCACTGGGTTTTCAATTTGCCTCATTACTTTTAGACACATGCTCTAAAGTTTTGCCATGACTTCTGCATTAGTATGTTTTCACACTGCTGATAAGGACATACTCCAAACTGTGTAATTTATAACGAAAAAGAGGTTTAATGGACTCACATTTCTACGTGTCTGGGGAGGCCTCACAATCATGGTGGAAGGCAAAAGACACAGCTTACCTGGTGGCAGATGAGACCAAATGAAAGCCAAGTGAAAGCAGAAACTCCTTATAAAAAAAAAAAAAAAAATCTTATGAGACTTTTTCACTAAAACAAGAACGGTATGGGGAAAACTGCCCCCATGATTCAATTATCTCCCACTTGGTCCCTCCTGCAACACATGGAAATTATGGGAGCTACAATTTAAGATGAGATTTTGGTGGGGACACAGTCAAACTATGTCAACTTTTATTACATATAAGCTTTTAATTCTTTTGTGAATAACCTCATGTGAAGCACCTCATATTTCTCCATTGATGACAACCATCATCAAAGGTCAGTATGAGATACCTTTTGTTTTATTCATTCATTTTTTTATTTTTTTTTTGAAAATTGAGATGGAGTCTCACTCTGTTGCCCAGGCTGGAGTGCAGTAGCGTGATCTCAGCTCACTGCAACCTCCGCCTCCCAGGTTCAAGCAATTCTCTACCTCAGCCTCCCAAGTAGCTGGGATTACAGTATGTGCCACCATGCCTGGCTAATTTTTGTAGTTTTTAGTAGAGACTAGATTTCACCACTTTGGCTAGGCTGGTCTTGAACTGCTGATCTCGTGATCCATCTGCCTCAGCCTCCCAAAGTGCTGGAATTACAGGTGTGAGCCACCGTGCCCAGCCTGCTCATTTAATTTATCACTTTTCCCCCCATTCCAACATTCAATCTTTTTTTTTATACCCCATAGTCAACTCACTCAAAGGTGTTTGCTGTGTATCTTAAAATTTGCATGTCTCGCTGTATTGTTATCTGATGTGGATTGTAAACTGCCAACTTTTCATTGTATTCTCACTTGGCAGAGAGTAGAGAGAAGCAAGCTTTCTCTGGACTTTTATAAGGACACTTTTCTCATCTGAGGGCTATGCTTTCATGACCTCATCTAATTCTAATTACCTCCCAAATACTCCACCTTCTAATTCTATCAAATTTCAAGGTAAAATTTCAACATGTGAATTTGGAGCATGCAATCATTCAGTCCACAACACACAAGTATGTAAATACATGGGAGAAAGATCATAATCTCTGGCCATTTATTTTATATATATATATATACACACACACACACACACACACACACACACACACATACATATATATATACACACACACACATATATATATATATAATGGTATAGCACATTGATTTGTACAGTTTAGCCTATTATAACACATATTTCATTTCCCTACAAGGGGAAATATACATGTACAGAAACGTTTCTTTCTAACATTATATATATCTAGCTAATGAGTATGGGCCAAGGCTGCACATGTCTCTTCTGGCCTGGAATGTTTAATTGCTGTGTTGGACCCCTCCAGATCTCTCTTTCTTTTCTTCACAATGACCAACAATGATTGAGATGGGTTATACTGCATCAGTCTCAGATGGATATAACAAGCAGAGTCAACCTGGAATGGACTGGCAGTGGGAACAAAAATCAGACTTGTGCTGTTTCAAGTGTAAGGAATGTGGAGGTTACTGCAACATCACCTCGTTTCTCTTGAGTGATACAATCATCATAAATATTCCTTCTTTTTCTCTTGGGAGAACATTTTTGGGCTATATAACCAGGAATAGTAACACTGTGTCACAGGGTAGATGCAGTTTTAATCTAAATAAGTACTGCTAGAGTACTCTTCAGCAAGATTAAGCTGCTCTGGTTTTTCCACATCCCTACTAATAATTATTATTATTCAACTTTCCAGTTTCTGCCAATCAGATGGTTGTAAAGTGGTAAATTATTTTACTGTAATTTGCATTTCCCTGATTATAAATGAGCTTGAGGATCTCTTCACATATTCGATAGCTATTCGTATTTCACCGTCTGTTTATCATCTGTTCATATCATTTGCCCTTACTAGCTTCTTCTCACAGAATATATGTTGAATATGTATAGCACATTGATTTGTACAATATAGGTGATTTTCATATTTTCTTTCCTAAAGGGGAAATGTACATTTATAGAAACTTTTTTCTAAGATCACTAATAACTATTTCTTATCAAACTGAAAGGAATTTTTTTTGTATACACTCATCCTTGACATTGCTGTAAAATCTGATATTGCTGATCTTCTGGCATTGCTTGGGATGTTTTCTTCCTTTGACTTCTTTGTGCATTCTATATTCTTTATCTGTTCTACTCTTACTGCTACCTTTCAACTCCTTTTATAGTTCTTTATAGAGGTTTGTGTTCAGCCGTTTGGTCCTATCTCCTGTTCCTTCCTCACAAGGAAAGAACAGGAAAGAAAGCTGTAAATCCAGCTATTTCCTTTACACTCAATATGAAATCTCCCACCTTAAATTTTGCTGTTAAGGTTGCAACTCTAACTACTGAATAATGCCTCTACCTGATTATCTTATCATTATCTCAAATGCAGCAAGTTAAGATGAAAATAAAACTATCACCTGAAAAAGTATGTCAACTTCATTTATACACCATTCGTGTTACTTGCAAAGCATCACTTCTGACAAGATGGAAACCTTGAAGTAAACTTTGGTGTTTAATTCCCTTTTATTTGCTAGCCTGGGTGATGAATTTGGATTTCTCCATTGTAAATGTGCTTTTGCTTTACTCTTTTTCTCTGACACCACTTTTCACTCTCCATTGCTGCTTTCCTACCAAGAAGTTTACCACCTCACAACCGAGCAATGAGAAGCCTACTGAACAGATGTTGTGTCTAGGATTTTACATGGTTTCACATAGATGCCACATTTTTATTACACTGTTTTTGCTTTATATATTTACAGACAGTTTTTGCTTTTTCTAATAAAAGAATGCATAGCAATATTCTGTTATTAGAAGAATTAAATAATGCAGAATTGTGTGGAATAACATAAAACATTCTACTTTATATTCATCCACCCAGATTCATCTTCCTGTCTTTTTTCCCCAGAGGTAATCACTGCTGAAACTATTGGTGTTTCCAGGTAATTAAAGGATTTGTTTATCCATTTTTGTGCATGCATACACAAAAGGTTATTTCTGTTTTAATTACTTACAGGTGGGCTGATACTTTTTTTGTAAACATGCTTTTTTTTTCACTTAGCCTTTCATATAGGAGATCTTTCTATGCTAGCAGATGTGGTCAAATCAGTTATAATGTCTGTCCAATGTAAATGACAAGTGGAAGAGAAGAGACTGAAGACAGGAGAACTATAGGAAGCTTTTACAGTAGTCCACTTGAGGGTTAATAAAACTTTTCCCCAGATGAGTAACAACTAAAATAGGAGAGCCGGACATGTCATGTAAGAGTAACTTAGGGGATGTAATTACAGTCATATTTGTGAAATGTGTAGTAGATTATGGCAAAAACTCCAAGCTTTCTAGTGTGACAGAGGAGGGTATAAGTGATTATAATAATTAAGATATGGAACCCATGGGAAAAAAAGACAGACAGAGGAGGCAAGGGATATTGACTCTTGGGAGTGCAAACGACAGGCACATTGACTTCTTTAGACTTTAACTCATGAGAAATTACAATTTCAGAATTTAGACTTTCCCTAGAAATTTGATAATGAAAAGATGAGTTTTATATTAAAATTGTGAAGCCTTTTTATTACTGGCAATTTATTATCAAAAATTTATTTATTCAATGTATTATAGCAATATTATCATAGTGTCTTTAATTTCATTGTTTATAAAATCTCAGATAGGCTATGCTTGACAGCTTGACTAGAAACTTTCAGATAGGAAATAGTGTGGGGGCTGAATGTAAAGCTTTGGTCACAGAATACAGTTGGAGTTAATTTTATTAATACATTGTTCTGAGAAGTTTTAATCCTTCTATGCATAAAATCTACCTTTGTGCTAGTGATCCCAAGAGGAGCCACAGTGGATCAGCTTTCTATAATCAAAGAAGGTAGGTACAGGACTGTCCATATGATATTGTTTGGCTGTGTTCCTACCCAAATCTCACCTTGAATTGTCATGACCTCCACAAGTCAAGGGCAGGCCAGGTGGAGATAACTGAATCATTGAGCCAGTTTATCCCATACTCTTCTCATGTTAGTGAATAAGTCTCATGAGATCTGATGGTTTTATAAATGGGAGTTCCCCTGCACAAGCTCTTTTGCCTGCCACCATGTAAGACATGCCTTTACTTCTCCTTTGCCTTCCAGCATGATTGTGAGGCCTCCCCAGCCAAGTGGAACTGTGAGTCCATTAAACCTCCTTCTTTTAGAAATTACCCAATCTTGAGTATATATTTATTAGCAGCATGATAACAGACTAATGCAATAAATTGATGCCAGTAGTGATGTGTTGCTATAAAGAGGACACCCATGGCCGTGGTTGGCTTAAGGCCAGAGGGTTAAAAAAAAAAAAGTTGAAGACAGCTGGAGTGGAGTATTTCTTTCTCAGTCCTTCAATTTCCATGAAAAAAAAAAAAAAAAGAAAAGAAAAAACACACATAGGTTCTTCCTACTTCTGTGATTCTTCCTTCCCTGGAAAGTAGGATTCACTTAGCTGATTACTGCGTTTATCATAAGAAAATGGCATAAAGAGCTTATGACGCTTTCATTTCCTTCTCTTTGAGACATTACTGCCTAAAGGAAATGTATATCCTGTCTTTTTCTGTGCCATATGGTAAAAGGTGCCTGCTCCCTGAAATGGGAGCTTATATTGCTCAGTACTTCTTTTGACATAATATATAAATATACCTAAAATGAGATTCATTATTAGGAATTTCCACTAGCCCAAAGATATAAGACTTCCTTTCCAATATTTGCTTTATTAAACAATAGAACCACATTCTTAGAATATCATTTGCTTTACTCTTTTATTTCTCATCTTGCCTAGAACTTGAGTAAAGGGGGAAAATGGTCCTACTTGTTGGGAAATACCTGAAACTACAAATGCTTACATACTCAGGTCTGCTGTGGTAGTGTGACAGCATCCACAGACAATACATAATGAAATAATTGTGGCTGTGTTCTAAAACCTTCATTTATGGACACTGAAATTTAATTTTTACATTATTTTCACATTATCAAATATTACTTTTCTTTTTTTAACTACTGAAAAATGTGCAAAGCATTCTTAGCTTGAGGGGACCAGAAAAGACCCACAAGCAATAGTTTGTGGACCTTAGTTATAGTGTCAAATACAAGATTTTGGTTGTATTATTTCTTCCTCAAGAATTTTCAAAGACTCTATTTTGCATATTTCAGTCCCTCTTTCTACTATTGGCTTCCAGGCACTCTATAACTTGGTCTTTCATACCTTTACAACACCAAAAAGCATATCGTCCCATTGTAGTTTCTAGCACCTGATTTCCTCTCAGTAAATATATTTTTTTAAGTCACTAATTATTTTTTTAAAAACTGTACTTTCTCCTTGCTGTGGTTTGAATGTGCCCCCCAAAAGTTCATGTCTCCCTGCCGTCATGAATGGATTAATGGATTAATAAGCATTCTGCACTTATGAATGAATTAAGGTTGTTATCACAGGAGTGAATTTATTATTGAGAAAGTAGCTTTGTTATAAAAAGGAGCTCTCTCTGGTGCTGTTGCCCTCTTGCCATGTGTTGCCCTCCACCAAAATATGATGCAGCAAGAAGGCCCTGACCAGATGCCAGAGTCATGCTCTTGCACTTCCCAGCCCCCAGAACCATAAGTTAAACAAACATATTTTCTTTATTAATTATATTAATAATTAATATATTATCACTTTCTATTGCTGTAACAGAATATCACAAAATATCCAGTCTGTAATATTCTGTTATAGCAATAGAAAGTGGACTAAGGCTCTGTTCTAGGAAACTTGTTTCTTCAATATGCTTGTTCACTTTTTCTTCTCTAAATCTAAATATTATCTCTTCAAAAATACCCTATTGAACTACTTTGATTCCACAATATTCCTGTTTCATGCTGAGAAATAAATTTCGGTAGAGGTCAAAATTGAGACTGCTTTCTAGTTTCTATTTTATATTATGGTTTTGATAAGGAGAGAGAGAAGGAATAAATTCAAAAATGAACTCCAAATTCAGAAAATATGGCATTGACATTTAGAAAGGTTTTTTGGGGGATTGAGGGTGAGTTTTACCTTATTGTGTTTTTATGTAGAAAGATAGTGGCCAATTAATCATTTTAGCATCTTTTTGTGTACAAAACAAAGCAAGCACGGGAGATATCCTTTATCTAAACTATTGGCTAAGCATACATTTCCATCACAACAATTTAGTCTCAATCTGGTGTAGACAAGTTCAGAGGAGGCTATGGGACAATAAAGTTAAAAAGGAAATAGAGTTAAGAAGGAAAAGAGAGAGGGAGGCACACCTGTTTATTCATTCTTCCTAGTAGCCTGTAACAAGCTAGTCCTTTATTTAACTCTGTGTCTTATCTGGGAAAGACAAAATACATTTTGTGTGATGTATAGTTTTCCAGAGTTTTTTAAAGGAAAGACATATTGCAGTAAAAAGGGAAATTTTAAAAAGAATGTTTACTCTGCATCCCTCTGGGGCAGCTATGAAGCTCAGTAATATTTTTAATACTCTAGATGAATTACCAGTGCAGTTAGACTTATCATCTCAAAGGTGAAAATATTGTTTTGGGGAGAAAAATGCTTTATGAAAATATTTTACTTTTTTTTTGTTTACATGGTGAGAAATGTTCAGTTTCACATCTCTAGATATCTATTGTCAAATGAAGATCCAAAAAATGTACCAATTTATACTCTCATCAATTATGCTTCAAAATAATACATAATCTTTTTAAAGAGCATTTTAAAATTCCACTTTTATTTGTATTAAACCTGGCTTACTCTCCTTCACTCCCCAACATTAAGTTGAAGTTGAAATGCTGTGTCCAAAATTATATTATTTCATTTTCATTTGAACTATTAGCTTGCTATTCCTTTTCCAAATTTTTGATTTGGCGCTAAATTAATTCTTTTAATTTCTTAAACCTAGGAAATCTGTCACTAATCCATTGGGAAAAAATATGACAATTCCATTTGGATTTTTATTTCCTTATGTCTATCTAGTATCAATAATTACATAAAACATTTCTTTTGGTGTATCATCTGTCTTTCCTACAAACATTGATATGGTTCTTTTCTGTGGTCTAAGAATTTGTTCAGTACCTCACCTTGATTTATTTTACTAGTCACATTTTCTTTTGGAATTTAATTTATGGTCCCTTTCACCTTCAATGCTTTCAGGCAATGTTGACTTTTTTTCTGTATCATTGTCAACAATTTATTAAAAATTATTTAAAGAGCTTCTTCTAAGTAACTGCCTTTAATATAGTAAAGCTACTTCTTTTCTAATATTTCAAAAGAAAATAACTAAAATAGAATAATGTCAAATGAATTCCTTCACTGAAACTTATCGTATGTCCTATTCTATGTAACATTTTTGCTCTGTCCCTGTGTGCTGCATGCATTTGTCCTTGTTGATAACATTTATAAACATGTCTATGAGCTGTGGCTGTGGGCCAAGATGTCTTTGATTCGGTCACAGCAGCAAAAGACATTTGAAAAAGAGAGCTATTTTATGAATAAATGAGCTGGATCACATTTGTTGGCAAAAGTAGAACATTTACTGAAAATATTTATATTCAAATGGACACTTCTGAGATGACCTTAATGGCTAGTTGCACTGGAGTCTTTGTATTGCGTACAAACTAATATGAAAGCAGTTTACTTAAACATAAAGACAGGGATACCCATTTAACCCAAAACATGAATCATAAAGCTTCTCTTAGATGACTATGTTTTTACAGTGAAACTATGTCTAGTCTCACCATATTACATTGTTTACCATGTAAACAAAATCTTAGTAAAGCTACAAAACTAAGATCAACTATACCATTACAAACATGTACCTATCTAATGTCAGCATAGGCCTAGTTAAATATCTATATGCTTAAAAATTAAAGATACATCATGTACATGTGGTTATCTTGCTGCTGTAATAGTTTTTAAACAACTATGTCTAAGTAATTTATTTGTGTGCTTTTGTGATTTAGCATTTTCACATACTTACATATTTTAATTATGAAAATCAAATGTAAAATATTTTTTAAAGTTTTTGACTTTATAAAGATAGAAGTAAATAATGATGTAGAGATTCAGAAACTGACAAAATTCCTATAAGATACAATAATAACTGAATTAAGACAAACTCATAGAAATAATTTTGTCGTCATTTCTGAATTGCTTTCTAATCCGCTTTTTTCATAAACTCACTTCTCCCTGTCCCTTCTTGCTTTTCTCTCATTTTCTACATAAAAGAAAATTGGGACAAGATCTGAAAATGGGAATAAGAGGATATCTTGCTCATAAGTTTAAATGGCAAAATTCTTTTCTTGATGGTTTTATATTGTATTCAATGAAGGGAACTTTCATGCCGGGGCTAAGCAGCTAGTTAACAAAGGGGGAAGCAGAATGGAGACAGGAAACATGGAAGTCTAGGAAGGAATCACGGCACAGATAAAAGCTCAAATTGTGACAAATCCAAGAACTGAAACAAAACAGTGCTAAGGGGCTACAAACCATCCAATTATCAAGAAATATGCATTTAAAATAAAATTCAAACTATGCAGACACTGAAAAAATTTGGTGAAAAAGACTGAGTGGTCTTTGACCTCTTGGGACTCACAGTCAAGGGTCAGGTGTCAAATCCAACATGAGGAAACAAGTGAGAGTGACCATTTTAGATAGTAAAAAAATGTCAAAAACAAGTTTATGTGATAAGAGATTGCCAGGTGAAGGTTATGTTAGGGTCTCCAGCAAAAGTCTCTCTGAGGAATCGATATTTGGATAGAGTTGAATAATGATGAGATGGAGGTGGGAACGGGGAGTAGAGAGGCCCTGAAGAAGAACACAGCTTGTGGTATCAGAGGAGTAAAAGGAAAAAAAGTAATAGAGTATGACTGGAGTACATTGAGCAAGGAAAAGAGATAGGATGGCCGACCAGCAGGGCAATTTAATAGAGGGCTATAAAAGCTAAAGCAATGTGTTTGTATCTGATACTAATTGTAATGGAACTGAATGAAGAAAAGCATTAGGCAAAATTAGGAGCATTTTTTTTTTCCAAACTCAAAGTATTTGCTTGGGAAAATACTGTGTCCTTGTTCAGGAATACCGTAACCAAATCTAAGATTTATTAGTAGGATATGGGCATTTCCTTGATCAATTTCAGCTGCAACCCTAAAACTGAACAGGCCCTTGTGGATACATATTCTTCTCATCTTTATGTTCTACCTTTTGGGGTTGGGAAGTAGTTGCCTCTTTCAACGCTGAAAGACCCTGATAATATGCATTCTCCCTATACCCTTCAATACCTTCGTGAGCTTAACAAGTCTTTTCTGAGTTTATCTGTTTCTTGAAAATATTGTGAAATGCAGATTCTCTGGTGTTTTTTTTTTTTTTTTTTTTTTTTGCCATTTTCTAGAGCTACAGGCTGATTAATGACCTTCTTTCTAAGTTAAAGCAGATAATAGCTTTATCAAACAATTTATTATTTCAAAACATGAATCCTATTTTGTCTATCCTTCAAAATTTTTCTAATTCCTCAGCAATATATCACTAAAAACAATGCCACATATTTTAGATTTTTTACACATGAGCAACACTCCTCCATATACAAAGTTTATTATTTTTAGTAACAGATAGTTCCAAAGTGTTTTACTCACACTGCAATTTTAAAGCAGGCATTGCAAAAGGTCCTGGGCAAAAGTAGGCTCTATCGTTGTACATACTTTCAAAATCTCTGTGCCAGGAAAGAGGACATTGGTATTTCATGTTTGGTTCTTAGAGTCTTCCTGAACATGAGAGGGATTACTTTGCTTACAATTTAATTAGCCAAAGCAAGTCACATGACCACACCAAACTTCAAATTGGGCAGGAGAATGCAATCCTACCAAACCTAGAAGGATGAGAGTCCCAGAATATTTGAAAAGCCATAAGGACTAACATATAGACTATTAAAAATATTTGTTAATTAAAAGAATTAGAAGTCGCTGCAAGGAAGTAACAAAACCAAAATGCAATACTGTAATATTGGGGTTTAGGGGTTTAGGGTGCCCTCAGCTCCCCTGAGAGGATGTTTTTCCAGGCTTTTGGTCTCCTGCCCTCTTAAGAATGAGAGAGGGGACCACGGCGCAGTGCGCAGTAAATGCTGGACTTAAAAGTGTTTATAGAAAATGATTTATTTAGAGAGAGAAAAAGGAGAAGGAGAGAGAAATAGCTAACTCTTACACTGAGTGAGAGAATTTAGAAAGATGGAATTCAGGAGAGGAAAGCAGCTTCCACACTGAGTGGAAGGGAATAGAGAGAGAGAGAGAGATGGAGTTTAGGAGGGGAAGACAGGCTTCCACCAGAGAGTGTGGAAAGGGATCACAGAAGGAAAATTTAGGACAGAGAAAAACAGCTTCCACGAGTGCGAGTGTTCATGGAAGGAGATTTAAACATGGAGTCCAAAGGGGTGTGGAAGAAGGGGACTTTTAACCTGGGAGGAACCCCCACCTTCTCTAAGACACTGGGCCAATGAAAGAGTTTCTTAGAATTTCCGCTGGAGTGATTGACTTTTAGTTTCTTCCCGTGCCCGCAAAATTTAAACATAAACCATTAAATCTCTTGGATGGAGAAAGATGGGATGGGGGCATGGTGCTGTGAAATTCTTGCCCTTAAAACTATGCCCCCTCATGGACCCAGAAAGAGAACACTTTCTCTCAATACATGGATATGGTTTGTTTGTTTTTTCCTATAGTAAGAGGCAATGGCAGGGTGCCTAATGATTTGGTTAGCACAGAGCCATAAGACAGGAAGGAAATTATTTAGCTGATAATAAAAACATAACTTGTGGGTGACCTGTTCAAGAAATACATTTGAATACAAAATCAGATGTCTAGCAGCAATCAACTGGAGCAACAGATGATTAACTAAAACCCCTTGCTGAGAGTGAAGACATCATATAAAACAATACAGTTACTTATAGCCTGATTACAGAAGTATATGATTGTACAAGAAACCAGGTCATAATTGGATATATTAACTCTCCTTTATCTTTAAAATAAAATATTCTCCTTGTATCGGCAGGAGCTGAAGCAGGTAAGGCAATGGAATGATGTCTGGACTGGAGTCATGAGACCTCTGTAGAAGCTTCAGTGTATCATAAACAAATGTCTTTCAAACTTGAGTTTTCACAGTGTCTGTTGTGATTGTCACTTAGAAACAATACTAAATTCTACATCTACTGCAGCTGGCTCTGCCCCTAAAACTCCATTGAAAATGTCTACTATAAGTTATTTTTCTCTTTGTCCACATGGTGTCTTTATTATTTATATGTTTATCACATCTCACCAAGATTATTGCTTACCAATTAGTCCCTTTATTTCTAGAGTGCCTCCCTCTTCCCCAACTCCCCAAACTCACTTCCCATATGGCTTCGAGAGTAATCCAGCCTGCAGAAATGCTTGTTTGTTTAATTGAGCTAAATGTTCTTCAATGATGTTCTTTACCAATTTGGAAGAAAGTTGGGAGGGGATTCTAGGAAGAAAATAATTCTGTTTATTTGTTTTTGGAATCCACACCTACATCATCACAAGGAAAAAATATTTTGGGATGTGTTTCTATCCTTCCCATTAGGACCAAGTTTAAGTGTTTCATAAAGATAATCTAATAATTAAAATCATACCACATGATATGCTCCCAGATGCCATGCCCTCATATATTGATTTAATTCAGAAGATCTTCATGTTGAAAGTTTGAAGATATTTCTTTTCTTTTAGTGAAAGTGCGACACCTGAGGAGGTATGCTAAACTCCAAAAGAACTGCTTGAGTTTTCTAATTTATGAAGACAAATCCAGGAAATGTGTGGATATGGCTACTAGGGATAAAGAATAATGGTGGGAGAAACATAAAGTTGGATCAGGCTGAAGTTACTGATATGGGCTCACTAAGCAGAGACTCTGCATTTAATATTGCAGCTCAGGGAGTTAGAATGGGCTTTAAACTATTTAATTCATTGGCTCAAACATGGACCAAAAACGTGGTCCACAGTGAACCAGTTGGAAATGCCAGTCCTGTCTTAGTTTAAGGTAGAAGAGTCAAAGGCACGGGGAGATTGGAATATTAGAGTTAATTTGTCATTTAAGATCTACCCCTCCACACTGGGAGGATCCAGAAGGCATACATTTCACCAATACTGTGAGAAATAAATTGGTGAGAGGAGCTCCAGCATCCTTGTAGAGTTCTGTGATCACTCTTCTCTATAGTCAAGATCTTGCAGTGAGAACTGCAGTCACTGAATTGGGAAACCTAAATGCAATGGGAGTAATTGGATCCCAAGGTGGCAGGGGCCAAATGGTAGCACACAGCTGCCAAAGGCAAAGAGGATGTGGTTAACATAGTAGATGGTAGCGTCAAAACAGCAATCAGAAGAGTCTGGCTCATGCAGAGGTTGGTTGGTTGATCATAGTGTTCAACTATGGCTGGTTGATCATAGTGTTCCTACAAATAAAATATATAGGATTCTGTCTTAGTCCATTCAGCTCCTATAACAAAATACCATAAACTAGGTAGCTTATAAGCCACAAAAATTTATTTCTCACATTTCTGGAGGCTGGAAAGTCCAAAATCAAGAAACTGGGAGATTTGCTGTCCCATGAGGTCCTATTTCTTTACAGATGGCTGTCTTCTCCCTATAACCTCACATAATGAAGGTGAGGAGAAATCTCTGCCAGTCTTCTTCTATAAAAGAATTAATCTTATTCATAAAGGAGCTGTACTCCTGACCTAATTAATCACCTCTGAAAGTCTCCACTTCCTAATATTGTCACTTTGGGGATTAGAATTTCAATATATAAATTTGGGCGGTATGTAACATTCAGTTCATTGCAGAAGCCTACTAAATTCTGATTTCATCTATGTAAGCAGAAAAGTTCTAGGTCAAGTGAACAAAAATCTGACCTGATTTATACAACCAAGAGTCATAACCCCTCAATCAATTGTCAGACTTAGAACTCACTAAATGAAGGGGAAGCCTTAAGAAAGGACCCTGGTACATTGCTGAAAATGAAGACTATTTAGTCTTTCTCCCAACCCTCCCTAAAGGAAGCTTTCTTTCTTTCTTTTTTTTTTTTTGACAGAGTCTCGCTCAGTTGCCAGGTGCCAGGCTAGAGTGCAGTGGCATGATCTCGAGAAAGCTTTATTTCTAGGATGAAGTGTCAACTTCTAAGTACTTTAAATACTGAAGTAGAAACTGGAATTTCTATGCTTTTCCTGAAGAAATATAGATATACTTAAGATGCCTAAGTGTCAACATGCTTTCTTATTAATGATATAATTAGTAGCACATATTTTTAAAAATTCTATCACAATTTTAAAAGACTCTATGGTGTGTTTTCTATTAGGTGACTGACAAAAAGTAATGTTAATGCTCATATTTATTAGCGCTCTCTCATGGTAATTTAACTTTATTTGTGCTCTAGGTCATTTTTCAAAGACATAAGAAACTTAATTTGATGTATACATATTTGAATATTGGCATGATTGGACATATTCAAAATAATGATTTTTTTCTCCATATAATTCACAATAACTATTATCCTGAATGGGCAATCGGCAACTTTTTAAATTACTTTTCTATTTCCTTTAAAATTTTCTACTCTTAATATAAAAATCAGAGCACAGAAGATTTAAGCATAAACTTAGTACAAAAAAAAAAAAAACCACACTCTTGGATTTGATCTTTACAATAGTACAGATATGTACATATAGGCTCAGAGCAAAATGTCCTAATCAATTTCACTTCCACGATTCCATGATGGGGGAAAAGTAATATACCTTTGATTTTGGTTCACTTGCTTTTGATTCAAATATATAGCAGCATTCTACTTCATATATTTAAAAAGCAATTTAAGGATTTTTAACAGTAAAATCATAATCTATTAATTCTTATGTGACTGAATTAGATAGAATGTAATAACCTGTCTGATTATTATTAAGGATAAGATCCTAATTTTATCCGCTTCAGAATTATAATGTATTGTCAATGATATTTATGGTTGTATTTTAAAATTTAATAGCAGAAACCCAGTGAGCATGACAAAGCTTGTTAATTGTTGTAGAGTTCTGATGAAAGGATAGGGTATTGTGTAGAATCAGCATGCCAAGGATAAATATCTCCATTTGTAAGCTTTGTCACAGGAAATTAATTAACAAAGTAATATCAGGTCTTAATAGAACACCTTCATATAGTTTTGCAGAGCTGAGATTGACTGTCACTAATAAAAGGTAATTAAAAGTAAGTCTATTATCAAACCTGACAGTCTGAAATGACCTAGCAAAAAGGCATATATTTTCCTCAAAAAGGGAAAAATATATGTGACTGAGTTTTTGACATAGAATAGGAAACTTTTTTTGATAGGGCATGATCTGTACCTTGTTTTATAAAATTTCACTACGAGGCATTGTAAAGAAGCACTATATATAAGAATATCCATTATTCTGAACCATCGACACTTGTATACTTGTTATTTTTGTCTGAAAAATGTAGCAAAATAAAACTCAATTTGTGAATTAAATTTTCTATAATATAACTTCTGATAAGTTCTATTAAAGTGTACTCTGCTTGGCAAATTTCCTTAATTTACATTATACAGTTTTAAATGACCTAGATCAATACTGTAACTCAGCTAGCACTCAACTATACACCTTTAAAAAGAAGCTTGAATACGTTTTTTTTTTTTCAGAAGGAAAAACATGTATTTATATTCTCAAGTCTTTAATAATTAAAATTATGATTTTATAAGGTAACATTAGTAATTGTTCATTTAGTTCCCTCGCAAGATGACATTTTCAATTTTTAATTGTGGACAGTACATTTTAAGCAATAAGTATCAGAAAACATCAAGAAAAAAGGAAACCTATGACATCTATTAAAAAACACTTTTTTCTTCTGATGAAATTGAGATAATACGGAAAATGTTGCAGTAACATTGTTACAGTTCAACTAGAAATATCTATTTTTTAACTATTTTGCCTTGATTCCTTCGTTAGTTATTAAAGTTTGCTTAGACTCTGAGCATTCTTTCTCTCTTAATATATATTATTTCCTGTTATTGATGCATCTAATAACTTGCAACAATAAAAAATAAATCAAGGAAAAATAACAGTGCTTAAGCAAATAATCCATATAGTTATTTCTATCTAGATACAAAAAAGGTCATATAAAATGGGAAAATTTATAGGACTTAAATGCATGGAAGGGGAAAACTCTAAAACTTTATTTAATATGAACATAAAAAATTTAATAATTTAGTACTGAAAGGCACTATAAATCTGGAAGGTAAGCCTAATTCCTTTTTATTGTGAATTTTCTTTTTAAGTAAAAGTGCATGTCCTTTTTCCCCCCTCATTCACTGTAGAATAAAGCACTTTAGAAAAAGCAGAAAGTATCCTTCTCTCATCTCCCATTTATCTTTACGATTCTGTTTGTGCTCACTTCATCACACAGGAGCTGAAAGATTCCTGCTTTAAAATATTTCTCAACACCATCTGAAATAGCAAGTCTGTTGACACCATTTTTCCAATAGTATGTGCTCACTTTGTATGTCTGTGTCATACTTTGGTCATTCATGCAGTATTTCATTTTTTAAAATTATTTGTACATCTGTTTTGGTGATCTGTGATGAGAGATCTTTGATATTAGTGTTGTAACTGTTTTGGTGTGCCATGAACTGCACCCGTGTAAGATGGGTAAGCACCCATACACATGTGTGTTCTGATTGCTCCACCAGCTGGGTGTTTGGGTGTTTCTTCTCTCTCATTCTCTCTCTCTGTCTCTCTCTCTTTCTCTTTCTCTCTCTCTGTGTGTGTGTGTGTGTGTGTGTGTGTGTGTGTGTCTGTCTGTCTGTCTGTTTCTCTCTCTCTCTCTCTCCTTGGGTCTCCACATTCTCTAAGATACTATGCTGAAATTAGGCCAATTAATGACCCACAATGGCCTCTAAGTGTTAAGATGAAAGAAAGAGCCACAAGTGTGGCTGTATTTGCTCAGAGTGCTTTTGCTTTTGCTCTAATTGGCATTCTCTCATCAGTCAGCCTAAAGGCTATCTTATGTAGGTCCTCCTTGGCTACCCAATTTAACTCTTATACTGACTCTTTTTCACATTATTCCTTATAGTACATTTATAACATCTAAAATTATCTTGTTCATTTACTGTTTACTTCTACATTGTCAATCCTCTGTTAAGTTTCATAAAGGCAAAGAGCTTGCCCTGTGCTACACAGCACTTCCAATATGATAGCCACAAAGTATATGTCCTACAAATATTATGTAATAAATAAATGAATGAATGAAATAATTAATGAAGACTGGTCTTGATACATATTTTTCCAGTTTCTAAAAATAAATAAATTGGATGATGCATTTCTCAATTCTCTAAATCAATTGACATTAGAATGAAAATAGGCGTTCAGTAACAGAAAACAGTATCAAAGTATAAGTTTGGACTTTGTCTGCACCGTACCTGGCTGTTGGTGATTTAGAAAATATAATGGCAAATATCTGAAACCACTATTTCATAACAGAAAAAAATATCTTTTAGGATTTAATATAAATCTCAATTTCAATTGGAAATAAACAGTATTGCATGAACCGGCCATTCATTTACACGTATAATTAAATTACATGATTAAAATATTTTGTATAAGAATTCAAGGAAAAAACCCCATGATGTCTGGAATGGATTACCAAATGATTTATATAACTCACTCTAGAATTTAACAATTTTTTTGTGATTAACCTGAAAAGAAACTAATTTTTTTTTATAATTCCCGAGATTACAGTGAAATCAGTAAAAAGTTAGAATGTTTAAAAAGAAGAAAGTGGTACACTTTGTGGGGTATTTGACAACAGAATATAAATACCTTAGTGGGGTATTTGGCAACAGAATAAAACAGAGATTTGTTTTATTGGTTTCAATTTGCAATGCTGTCTAGGAGCAAGTTACCATTGTCTTTTTAAATGTTTATATGGTCAATACTATCACTCAGCAAATGGGCTTTCTGGATGGCTTGTTGTTTTACTAAGGGAAAATATAATTCAGACTGCAGCCATAGGAATAATTTATTTACCACGGTTAAGACATTGCTCCTAGATATATGACCCTTGTACCAAATATTTAAAAGCAAAGATTTACTGCATTGTCTGCTTTTATAAAAGTTTTACATTCAGAAAAACAGAGTCTAACTAGAGAAATTGAGGAGAATTAGCAATGGGAGCCAAAATATTCATTTGTTATGTTTTTCCTAAGTGTCAACACTAGTCTTTAGAGAACTCCTGTGCATAAAGAACAAACTTTGCCATTTCTGTAGTCAAGGCAATGAAGATACCAAGTTTGGGATTCATGTTTTAGAGCCTGAACCCCCAAGGTCTTTCAGGATCCATTAAAAAGTTTATCCAAAGCTGTTCAGCTGAAGGTTAAAACAAAATTTTAAATTACTTATAGTGATGTAAATCCATGAATTTACAGAAAATACATATGAAGTTGTAAGTTAGAATGAGGATAATGATGATGAAGAGGAGAAGGAGAAGGGCATTAGAACTGTAGAAGGTGAAGGAAGGTATTATAGCAGTGATGAAAAACAAGATGGGGTACTATCAGATGGCAGACATTTTGAGAACTGACTCCATGTTAAAATATAACAATAATATCATGATCCTCTCTAACGATCCTGAGTTAATTGATTAAAGAAAGAGATTATGACTATGGAGAAGCTTCTCTTCCTCACGTCGCATATACCCAGCTGCTATAGCAGGAGTTTTGGCTGCAGTCAATAGAATGGCTTTCTTAACAGTGAGATCTTTTGTAAAGATGCCCATTTAAACAATTATTCATTCAATCAGCAAATATTTATTAATCTCTATGGGCTAGGTACAGTGCTATGTGTTGTAGATAAAGTTGTAAACACAACAGATAAGAACCCTTCCTTACAGATGTGCTATGATGAATGGTAAACAAACAGAAAAAATATAAGGAATCATTATAGATCACATCAATGCCTAAAGGACATAAAAATGTTGATGTAATAAACGGTAATTATTTACTCTGTCTGGAAAGACTTCTCTGAGGAAGTGACTGGAGATTGTTTGAGATGTGATACCAATAAGATAAGAATAAGCCTATCATGCAGTGTATTAAAGACAGAAAAAAAAATCCCAATATCAAGCAGAAAAAATAATAAGTTCAATTAAAAGTGACCTGTAACATTGCGGAACAGAAAAACAACAAAATGTTCAAGTGGCCGAAATCTGGTCAAGAAAGAACAATAGTATGAAATGAGGTTGAAGAGGAAGCAGATTAGGAAAATCAAATCAATAGTGTTTGGATTTTATACTACCTCCAATGATAATTTTAAATGAAAAGAGTGCTATAATGTGGTTTATATATTTAAAATATCACTCTGGCATCTATGTGGAGATAGGTGAGTGAATATGAAGGCAGAGAGGCCAGAGAGAGGAGAATTATAGCAAACCGGAGAACATGGCACTGACTTTCATCAAGAAGGCAGCTGTGGAGATAAAATGACAAAAGACACAGAGAAACATCTGACATAAGTAGGACTTCCTGATAAATTGGATGAAGTTAGAGAAGGAAAATATTCAAAGTTACAGAAAGAAAATAATCAAGGATAAATAACAAGCTTGAGTAACAATGTAATTATCTGAGATGGAAAATGTTGAGGTAGAGAAAAATTTCTTAATTTGAAAGGCATAGAGAAAGAAGACTAAAGTTTTCTTTTTAGATTCTTTAGGATTTTGAGATTGATAGTTGCTGTGGAATAAATGTTTATGTTTCCCAAAATTTATTTGTTGAAAATCTGTTCCCCAATGTGAGGTGTATTAGTCCATATCCACACTGCTGACAAAGACATATCAGAGACTGGACAATTTACAAAAGAAAGAAGCTTAATAGACTTACAGTCCTACATGGCTTGGAGACCTCACAATTATGGCAGAAGGTGAAAGGCACATCTGCATTGGCAGCAGACAAGAGAAGAGAGTTTGTACAGGGAAACTCCCCCTGTACATAAAACTTTTAGATCTTGTGAGACTCACTTTCATGAGAACAGCATGGAAAAGACTTGACCTCATAATTTAATTACCTCCCACCAGGTCTCTCACACAACACACGGAAATTCAAGATGAGATTTGGATGGGGATACAGTCAAATTATATCATTCTGCCCCTGTCCCCTACCAAATCTCATGTCCTCACATTTCAAAACCAAGCATGCCTTTCCAACAGTCCCCCAAAGTCTTAATTCACTTCAGTATTAACTCAGAAGTTCATAGTCCAAAGTCTCATCTGAGACAAGGCAAGTCCTTTCCTCCTATGAGCCTATAAAATCAAAAGCAAGTTAGTTACTTTTTAGATACAGTGGGGATAGAGGCATTGGGTAAATACTGCCACTCCAAATGGGGGTAATTGGCCAAACAAAGGGGCTACAGGCCCATGCAAGTCCAAAATCCAGCAGGGCATTCAAATCTTAAAGCTCTAAAATGTTTTCCTTTGACTCCATGTCTCACATCCAGGTCACGCTGATGCAAGAGGTGGGTTCTCATTGTCTTGGGCAGCTCTTCCCCTGTGCATTTGCAGGGTACAGCCCCCTACCTAGCTGCTTTCATGGGCTGGCGTTGAGTGTCTGTGACTTTTTCAGGTACACAGTGCAAACTGTCAATGGATCTACCATTCCAGGGTCTGGAGGATGGTGGCTCTCTTCTCACAGCTCCACTAGATGGTGCCCCAGTAGAGATTCTGTATGGGGGCTCCAATCTCACATTTCTCTTCTGCACTGTCCTAGCATAGATTATCCATGAGTGCCCCACCCCTGCAGCAAACATTTTCCTGGGTATGCAGGCGTTTTCATATATCTTCTGAAATCTAGGCAGAGGTTCTCAAATCCCAATTTTTGACTTCTGTGCACCTGCAAACTCAACAGCATGTATAAGCTGCCAAGGGTTGAGGCTTGCACCCTCTGAAGTCACAGTCCAGGCTCTACGTTTGCATCTTTCAGCTATGGCTGGAGCAGCTGGGATGCAGGGCACCAAGTCCTCAGGTTACACACAGCATGGAGACCCTGGGCCAGATCCATGAAACCATTTTTTCCTCTTATGCCTCTGGGCCTGTGTGGGAGGGGCTGTCATAAAAGTCTCCGATATGCCCTGGAGACATTTTCCCCATTGTCTTGGCTTGTAGCATTTGGCTCCTTGTTATTTATGCAAATTTCTGCAGCTGGCTTGGATTTTTCCTCAGAAAATGGGATTTTCTTTTCTGTCTCATTGTCAGGCTGCAAATTTTTTGAACTTCTATGTTCTGTTTCTCTTTTAAATTGAACACCTTTAACAGCACCCAATTCACCTCTTGAGTGCTTTGCTCCTTAGAAATTTCTTCTGCCTGATACCCTAAATTATCTCTCTCAGTTCAAAGTTCCACAAATCTCTAGGACAGGGGCAAAATGCCACCATTCTCTTTGCTAAACATAACAAGAGTCACCTTTGCTCCAGTTCCCAACAATTTCCTCATCTCCACCTGAGACCACCTCAGCCTGAATTTCATTGTCCAATTATTATCAGCATTTTGGACAAAGCCATTCCACAAGTCTCTAGGAAGTTCCAAACTCTCCCACCTTTTCCTGTCTTCTTCTGTGCCCTCCAAACTGTTCCAGACTCTGCCTGTTACCCGGTTTCAAAGTTGCTTCCACATTTTCAGGTGTCTTTTCAGCGTGCCACACTCTACTGCTGCCAACTTACTGTATTAGTCTATTTCCACACTGCTGATAAAGAGACTGGTCAGTTTACAAAAGAAAGATCAGAACAAAAGAAAAGAACTTACAGTTCTACGTGGCTGGGGAGGCCTCACAATCATGGTGGAAGGTTAAAGCACATCTCACATGGCAGCAGACAAGAGAATAAAGCTTGTACAGGGAAATCCCCCCTTATAAAACCATCATATCTTGTGACACTTACTCACTTTCTTGAGAACAGCATGGGAAAGACATGCCCCCGAGATTCAATTACCTCTCACTGTATCCCTCTCACAATATGTGGGAATTCAAGATGAGATTTGGATGGGGACACAGCCAAACCATATCATGAGAGTATTTCAAGGTGGGTCATTTGAAAGGTAATTAGAGTTATATAGATCATTAGGGTGAAGCACACATGATGGTATTCGTGACCTTATTAAGAGTTGGAGTGATCAGAGATTTCCTTCTCCTTCATGTGAGGACACAGCAAGAAGACAACTACAGTCATTCATTTCTTAATGATGAAGATACGTTCAGAGAAATGTGCCTTAGGTAATTTTGTTGTTATATTAACATCATAGAACGTATTTACACAAACTGAGATGGTACAGCCTACTGTATACCTAGGCTATATGGTATAGCCTCTTGCTCCTAGTGTGCAAAGATTTGTACAGCATGCTAGTATGCTGAATACTGTAGGCAACTGTAACACAATGGTAAGTATTTGTGTATCTATACATGTCCAACCATAAAAGTGGTACAGCAAGAATATAGTATAAAAGATAAGAAATGGTACACCTGTATATGACAGTTACCATGAATGGAATTTGCAGGACTGCAACGTGTTATGGATGAGTCAGTGAGTGAATGGGGAATGAATGTGAAGACCTCAAACATAACTGTACCTTACCATAGACTTTATAAATACTGGTACACTTATGCTACACTAAATTTATTTTAATTTTTTTTCTTTTTTAATAATAAATTAAAAAATTACTGTATTTACTTTGTAAAATTTTTAATTTTTTAACATTTTAGCTTTTTTGAAATAACAGCTGAAAACACACATATTATACAACTTTGCAAAAATGTTCTCATTTCTTTATTCTATCAACTTTCTTCTTTTTTTTTTAGTATACTTTTAATACTTTTTTGTTAACACTAAGACACAAACACACACATTAGCCTTAGCCTACACAGGGTCAGGATCATCAATATCACTGTCTTCTTCCTCCACATCATATTGTACTGGAAGGCCCTCAGGAGCAATAACATCCATGGAGCTGTCACCTGCTCTGATAACAATGCCTTCCTCTGGAACCCCTCCTGAAGGATCTGACTGAGATACTTTTATTGCTAATGATTTTTATATAAGTAGTAGAAAAACATTCTAAAATAACAATACAAAGTATAGTATAGTAAATATATGAATCAATAACATAGTGTTTATTGTCATCAAATATTATGTACTGTACATAATTGTATGTTATATATTTTTACATGACTGGCAGTGCAGTAGGTTTGTTTACACCAGCATCACTACAAACACATAAGTAAGGCATTATGATGTTAACATAGCTACGATGTCACTAGATGATAGGAATTTTTTAGTTCCATTATAATCCTTTGGAACCATCATTGTATATGTGGTTTATCATTGAATGAAATGTCATATTGCAGCACATAACTGTATCTGCCAGCCAGGAAACAGGCTTTCATCAGAACCTGACCATATTGGCACCCTGATTTTGGACTTGCCCACCTCCAGAACTGTGAGAAATAAACTTCTGCTATTTAAGTCACCCAGTGTATGAGCCTAAAATGATTAATATTTTAGTTATTTTCAATTTTTAGTCTTCCATTTTTTAAACTAATAGAACCTTAATTTTTTGCTATGTATATGGCCACCTGGAAGCAAAATTACATTTCCTCAACTCACTGACAGATGTGACCATGTGACTTGGATTGCAAGCATAAATGAAGGAGTTCAATTGTAAAAACTATATTAAATGGAAGGAATATGCTCCTCTGATTACTTTGTTCCTCTTCTTCTAATTTGGACCATGACAGATTAATGATTGACAGATTTACTGACAGTTCATCCATCAAGAAGAGGGGATCTATTTCCCCTCCTTTTGTATCTGTACTAATTCTAATGAACTCCTAAAGTAATGCTGGTTATTCTGGCTCTTTGATCACACTTTGAACGGCAAGGATGTAATGGTCAGCATTATCATTCTCTATGGCTTTTGAAAGGGAAATTTGGTTAGCATGACAGGCAGTAATTAATACTGAAAAGGATTGCAAAGTGAAATGGAAGGTAAGAAAGTATCCATGAATCATAAATCCTCTATCTGAGAAGTTTTACAATGAATACTGGGAGTGAAATGCTAAGTAATCCAGAAGGAGATAGAGGATAATGAAGGTGGTTGAGACTTCATATATGGTGGAAACTGCTTGTATCTTAAGGAAAAATCCCATTTAGAACCATGTTGACAGAAAAATCAGAATGACATGGAAAAAAACAAAGTCTTAAAGGAAATCGGAAGGTGAGGGAGGCATGTAGTTCCTTGTGGCCTGGCAGAGTATGTCTGATGGAATGATAGGAGAAACCTTATTAGCCTCAACAGCCCCTGCCCTCTGTAAACTCACCTTTCTTTTATATACTATTCTATGTTGTTACTTACCCATTCTGGAGATCGGATATTACATTCTTTTAAAACATCACTTTTTCCCCTAAGAAAGTATTGTTAAATGAAAAAAAGTAAAGGGCAAAAAAGATAGATAAGTGGGTTGGTTAACGGATAGACAGAAAAGAAAGGTAAATAATAACAATTGCTGCTACAAGAATAATAAAGCAGAAAACTATGCAATTAATACGGACAGCATCTGAGGAAGAAGGAAGAAAAAGGGAAATGACACTGTTCTGAATGTATCTTTTTACATAGTTTTAACTCTTGGAAGCATGTTAACATTTTATGTATTCAGAAATTAAATATAATTCAAAACAATGAGAAGAAACACAAATTATATTGCAAACAAATAAACCCAACTCTGTCTCAAAAGGATTATATAGTTACAACAAAATAATAAAAACAAAGCAAAGACAAATTAAAGAAAGTTGAATCAAAGCAACTTTTGAACATCGTGCATATCCTCAGTTCTGGAGTGAGATATGGGGATTGTGGGAGGAATGCCAAGAAATGATAAAATCTTTTAGTAGATTTTTTTAGTACTGGTATAGATGATACAATTCTCAAAGTATGATAGGTGATTTGTAGGATTGAGCAAATAAATGTATTGATATCGGTGGGATCCAGGCTTCTTACTATGGTTGAAGGAAAATGTAAACATGCTATGAAGTGAGGGGAGAGAAGAATGAACCATGTTGGGGTGGATTGCAGCAGGAAATATCAATATGGATTTGGTGAAAACACTAGTTCTTTCTGCTGCCAAGATAAAGAAGAAAAGGAACTCCAGAGGCAATGAGCATGTCTAGAGCCTAGACACTTCTACATTTTCCATGACCAAATAATAGCTATCCTCAGGGAATTTTCCAAATCATATTCTAGAACAGGGCATATTAAGATGAGTATGAAATAATTTGTTATACCAGAAACTTGAAATGTGCCTAAAAAATGATGGAGTCCTATTAAAATGACAATTCCACCAGCTTGAATGTACACACACTAGCCAAGACTAGAACAAGATGATCAAGCAGGGAGGGTAATAAACTATCAACCACTGCGAGAAAACTAGAAATGAATGAGTCCATAAAGATAATCGATCAACCAATAAATAAATAAAGAAAAGCAGGAAGGAGAAGGGAGAATGGTTCCTTAGGGTAGAATGCTGATCAACGAAGGCTGAGAAAATCCAGAAGTTAGAAAATCATTATATGAAAATCATCAAATATTTTCTTCAGTCAAATATGAAGGTGGATTTTGATGAGGAGCAGGATTTTGCATGACCTTACAGGGTCTCCCCACAGATCCCTTATAACACGCAAAAAGAAATATGGTTACTCTATAAGTGGAGAAACCAGAAATACCGTTATCTGTTGATCCAAATTGACATTGGCATTGAGGAATAGATGGATATTGTGAACCTCCCAATGACACCCTGAGGAGGATACAATACCTCCTAGATAGAAGTCATATCGACCATACATGCTCTGAATCTAAACATGAGAAAAGTTCTGACAAACCCACTAAAACACACTACTGAAAAAGAGACAGAAGGGTTTGAGTGCTTCAAAATTTACTATCAGGCTAGGCGCAGTGGCTGATGCCTCTAATCTCAACACTATCAGAGGCTGAGGCAGGAGGATCACCTGGACCTGGGAGTTCAAGACCAGCCTAGGCAACATAGTGAGAACCCATCTCTACCCCTACTCCTGCAAAAAAAAAGAAAAAATCTCAAAACAAAAAAACATATCCATATGTGCTGTGGTAGTACGTGACTGTGGTCTGAGCTACTCTGGAGGCTGAGGTAAGAAGATTGCTTGAGCTGAGAAAGTTGAGGCTGCAGTGGGCCATGATCCTTCCACTGCACAGCTGGCTGGGTGACAGAGAGACACCATGTCTCAAAACAAACAAACAAAAAGAAACTGTCACAAAAAACAAAGAATGACTGAGATAATGTTCCAGATCAAAGAACATGACAACTAAATGCAATATGTGATTTTGGACTGGATCTTGGACTAAAGGAAAGAAAGCTATAAAAAGCATTACTGACAAAGTTAGAGTATATCTGGTAGATTACATAAAGATTATGTCAATATTAAATTTCCAAAAGTTTTTAACTTAACAGTGGTTATGAAACAATGTTCTTGTTCTTAGGAAATACACTTTGAAGCATGTAAAGCAGTAAGAAAAAAGTGCAGATATACAGACATGTCGATGCATACAACGATAAGAAAAATAAGGCAGAATGTTAACATGTTAACAATTTATAAACCTGAATAAAAGATACACAAGAGCTCTTTGTACAATATTACAACTTCCCTATGAGCTTGGAATTATTTCTAAGGAAACAGTAAGAAATACAGTATCACTTTTTAGAAATAGGGATTTTTGTCACATACTTCAGAATAGACATCCAAACACTTGTGAAGTGACTATATGAATGAGTTTAAAAAGTATGTATTGCACCCCGATGGCAATGCTTTTTCTCTCTGTTTCTAAATGTACCATCTTTATATGTACAAAATATAACATGATTTCATAAAAGAACAAGAAACTAGATTGATATTCAAAAATGCTAGACAGAAAATATAAAATAATACCAATTGCCAAAGAAAAAATATTTTTGAGAAGGCTGCTAAATATATGCTACAAGTGAGAGAAGAATATATTAAAATTAGTGTGACATTTTCCAGTGTTTCTGTGGCATATATGCCTAGTTTAATTACTTAAAAGCTTGAAATATGTAAGTTTAACTCTTCAGAAGCTGTCACTCTCAGTATCAGCTTGTCTTGACCCTAATATATCAAATTTAACCATGAAAGCAGATTTTATACTGATTTCATCAAGCAGGAAACACGCTATAAACTTCACGAGATATATATTTCTGCAACCACATTTGTGTCAAAGATAATATGAAGAACACTGCAGCATTCTTATTGAGTATTAAATTCAGCGTATGGGTAGTTGAAAATTGATATCCATTAAGAAGTGAAATTATAAAGAAATAAATGTCCACTGGTGTATCATTATTCTTCTATTAGTGTACTTATATGGCTGATATAAAGAATGCAACAATATTTAAAGGTCCTTATTTTGAAAATTTTCTTTCTTTCTCACATCTTTCTCCCTCTACCCTGAAAATGAGTTCTGGTACATCATCTGCTTTCAAGTGTGAATAAATATATATATTTAATTACTTATTTTTTAAAAATCTACTTTATTGCAATTATGTTGTCATTAATTATACATTACAAAATGAGACAGATTGATCTTCACTTGTATATGATGTTTTTTGAAATTATGTTAAATGGGAAAATCATAGTCAGCATTTTGTAATGTATAGAAGATAAACTCTTCTTAAAAGTTTAGAGATGAATTTTCTTGTTGCGTTTTGCTATGGTTTTGCTGCTTTTGCCTTGTGTCTTGAAATGATAGGTTAGGCCAACAACTAGACAGGTTTTGCACATTTTAAATGATGATGTTTTGCCTCGAGGTTGTTTCACGCTAGCTGTTCATGGAACCTTTGGGGATTTAAACATTAAAAGAAGGGGAAAGTGCCAACTCTAATTTTATGCACTACCTTATTCTGTTAATTTGAAAAATGTTGAGTTGTCTTAGTTGGAAAAGGTTAACTCAGGGGTCTGGCTCATAAAACCTGTGCAAACATAGATGACTAATTTGGGTAGTGAAGACCAAAAAAAGTGCATAAACAAATACATATTGTTGAAGGAAATTAAAGAACATTCTTTGGAATATTAGACACACATATTTAACAAAACAAATTTAAATACACCATGAAAACTTAGCCCAAAGCAGAGCATAACAGAATAATGATGTGACACTGTCAATTCTATTCACATTTATGTGGGAGGCACAGGAACTACAATTTGTGAAGAGTAGGGAAGAAAAGATACTATCTTTTCCTCACCCATTGCAGGATTCATGGCTGACACCCCTATAGCAAAAGACAGATTAGCAACAGAAAAATATAACAAATTTATTTATCCAAGATTTTACCTAACATAATAGTCTTCAGAAATGAAGACCAAAAGATTCAGGAAAACAAATCATGCTTAGATTCAATGAAGAATGGACAGTCATGTCAAAGTATAATTGGGCAAAAACAGTATGCTCTAATGGCAATAAACTCAGGGTGAACCCAGTGAGGCCTGCCTGTTCAATTTCTTCTTGGTACCCAGGTATAAAGCAGGACACCTGTCACATGAGAATCTTTTGACTTATTTTCTCTATAGACAGCTTTCATACAGAAAGTCAGGAAACAATTGTAGAGTAAACTTTCTGCTTCTGCTGTTTTCTCAATTTCCAAGATGCCATATTTTGGGGTAGTGTGTCTGAGCTCCAACATAAACATCTATGTTATTCTATAACTGTTATGTTTGCGCTGTGTCCCTACCCAAATCTTATCTTTAATTGTAGCTCCCATAATCCGTATGGATCATGAGAGAGACCTGGTGATTGGTAATTAAATCAAGGGTACGAGTTTTTCCCATGCTGTTATTGTGATAGTGAATAAGTATCACAAGATCTGATGGGTTTATGCAGAGCTGTTTCCCTGTACATACTCTTTTGCCTGCCTCCATGTAAGATGTGCCTTTGTTCTTCCTTCACCTCCCACCTTGATTGTGTGGCTTCCCCAGCCATGTGGAACTGTGAGTCCATTAAATCTCTTTTTCTTTGTAAGTTACCCAGTCTTGGGTATTTCTTCATAGCAGTATGAAATTGGACTAATACAATAACAATGACAAAATTATAAATAGATTGGTTTCTTTATTTCTCACAAGCAAACTAGGAGCTATTATTTTTCTTATTTTATACATGAAGAAATTTTATTATAGAAATTGAATTAATGTATGAGCTCACACAGCTCAAAATTGGCAAAACTATGATGTACATTTTGTTCAGTTCCTAAAAAGAGGTAAATTATAGAGTTGTATGTGAATGAGGTTAATCTCATCTGATTAAGTGGCATGTTTACTATGGCTGGATGAGAGTCATGGAACTTGCTATTGTTTTTCTTTGGGCTTTGGAGTATTGAGGAAACTAAAGCTCAGTTCTATGCATGACTGTGACTCTAAGCCCAGATGAATCACTGAACTGTGTGTCCCAATTTCACTGTTTGCAAAACCAGAGTATGAATTAATCTCTATCTACCTTCACATTTCATGCACATTAAGCTGACTTCTTACTCTGACTAAGCCAGGTAGCTTATATGGGATTCTCTGTCAAAGCAAAGGCATGGTAGAAGCATTCCAGGAGCTGGAGTCCTATAAAGAAATGTGTGTCACTTGCTCACAGACTGTTGTATGTAAAGTACCAGATAGGTCACCTGGAAGTAGGAACCTTGTGAGCAGCTGCAATAATCATCCCATCTAATGAATCATCTACCCAAAGGAATGAGGCATTCAGAAATAATTCATGTACAAATACAGAAACAGAGATCGAGTGTCATTAAAAATGAACAGGCTAGGAGCAGAGGGCAGCAAATACTAACTCATACAATTACTTGAGCTAAGCAGTAGGTAAGTGCAGCAATGAGAATTAATGGAGAAGAAGGTTGGAGAAGGAGGCCCAGACCTGGCTTGTAGTATTCTTTTTGCTGTATTATTATTGCTACTACTTGTTGTGGTTTGAATTGTGTCCCCCCCAAAAATATATGTTCAAGTTCTAACCTTCAGTACTTGTGAATGTGACCAATTGCCACAAAGAGAATAAAATACCTAGGAATACAACTAACAAAGAATGTAAAGGACTTCTTCAAGGATAACCACAAACTACTGCTCAAGGATTTAAGAGAGGACACAAACAGATGGAAAAACATTCCATGCTCATGGTTAGGAAGAATCAATATTGTGAAAATGGCCATACTCCCTAAAGTAATTTATAGATTCAATGCTATCCCCATCAAGCTACTTATGACCCTCTTCACAGAACTGGAAAAAAACATCTTAAACTTCATATGGAACCAAAAGAGAGCCTGCATAGCCAAGTCAATTCTAAGCAAAAGAACAAAGCTGAAGGCATCACATTATCTGACTTCAAACTATACTACAAGGCTACAGTAATCAAAACAGCATGGTACTGGTACAAAAACAGCGATATAGACCAATGGAACAGAACAGAGGCCTCAGAGGCAATGCCACACATCTACAACCATTTGATCTTTGACAAACCTGACAAAACAAGCAGTAGGGAAAGGATTCCCTGTTTAATAAATGATGTTGGGAAAACTGGCTAGCAGTGTGCAGAAAGCAGAAATTGGACCCCTTCCTGACACCTTACACTAAAATTAACTCAAGACGGATTAAAGACTTAAACATAAGACCCAACACCATAAAAACCCTAGAAGAAAACCTAGGCAAAACCATTCAGGACATAGGCATAGGCAAGGACTTCATGACTAAAACACCAAAAGCATTGGTAACAAAAGCCAAAATAGACAAATGGGACCTAATTAAACTCCAGAGTTTCTGCACAGCAAAAGAAACAATCATTAGCGTGAACTGGCAACCAACAGAATGGGAAAAATTTTTGCCATCTACCCATGTGACAAAGGGCTAATATCCAGAATCTACAAAGAACTAAAACAGATTTACAAGAATAAAGAAAAAAAGGAACCCATTCAAAAGTGGGTGAAGGATATGAGCAGATTTTTTTTCAAAAGAAGACATATGTGAGGCCAAAAAACATGAAAAAATGCTCATCATCACAGGTCATTGGAGAAATGCAAATCAAAACCACATTGAGATACCATCTCATGACAGTTAGAATGGTGATCATTAAAAAATCTGGAGACAACAGATGCTAGAGAGGATGTGGAGAAATAGGAACACTTTTACACTGTTGGTGGGAGTGTAAACTAGTTCAACCATTGTGGAAGACGGTGTGGCAATTCCTCAAAGACCTAGAAATAGAAATTTCATTTGACCTAGCAATCCCATTACTGGGTATATATCCAAAGGATTATAAATCGTTCTATCATAAAGACACATGCACACATATGTTCACTGTGGCACTATTTACAACAGCAAAGACCTGGAACCAACCCAAATGCCCATCGATGATAGACTGGACAAGAAAAATGTGGCACATATACACCATGGAATGCTATGCAGCCATAAAAAGGAAGAGTTCATGTCCTCTGCAGGGACATGGATGAAGCTGGAAACCGTCATTCTCAGCAAAGTAACACAAGAACAGAAAATCAAACACTGCATGTTCTCACTCATAGGTGGCTGTTTAATAATGAGAACACATGGACATAGGGAGGGGAGCATCACACACTGGGGTCTGTTGGGGGGGAACAGGGGAGGCATAGCAGGGGGTAGGGAGTTGGGGAGGGATAACATGGGGAGAAATCCCAGATATAGGTGTCAGGATGGAGGCAGCAAACCACATTGCCATGCATGTACCTATGCAACAATCCTGCATGATCTGCACATGTACCCCAGAACCTAAAGTGCAATAATATATATGTGTATATATATATATTAAAGTCCTTGAATAGACAGTTGAAAAAATAATAAAATAAAATAAAATAAAAATGAAGATGAACCCTGCCACTTTTCTTTTCTGTAAAATAATAGTACAGATCTATCTCTAGAATTATGCTTTCCATCTGTGTTTATTCCTGCAGAAGGAGGGCCTTTCCTATTTTGTATACTGAAAATGCTGTAATGCAGGAGAGAGTTCAGAGAAGACAGGCCACATTCCAATGTCTAAGGTGGCCCTCTGAAAACAGGAACACTTTCCCTAATCTTTGCCCTGCAGACAGCTAGAGATGCACATGCAAATGCATCTCTCCTTATTTACATAAAACGTATTCACTACAAGCAAACTTACAGGAAGCCATCTTTGGCAAAAAGAAGCCCCAATTCTTCATGAGTTTTTGCCTTTTTTTTTTTTTCCATTTCTCTTGTTCTTATCCTCCTTGTCACTTTTAGAAATACAATTTAGAAATACAATTTAGCATTTATATTTCTAACTATAAATATAGAAATTATATATGATGATATAATGCATACAAATAGATGATATAATTACATATTATATAATACATATAAAAGAAATATAGCACTTATATTGCTACTGTTACAGCAGAATAAGCACATGGCAATAATAACTATTACCATTTTCCTCAAAGAGAAAAAAACTATCTTTACTCATTACAAGTCCAGGGATAAGAAGCCCTGAGTCTCTTCTTGGTGCTACCATCAGACAAAGCCCTGTACCCAAGGTGCTCTGCTCTTGAGGAAACCTTCTCATCATTAACACTGATACAGAAGAAAGAGCCACTGAGGGGCTATATAGGCATAATTATTTCTGACGCATATGTGGGTGGTATTTTAAAAAACAATAAGGTATAAAATGAAGCTCTTTGCAAGTAGTTCACCTGCATTTAAACGTGAATACATATACGTGTGTATATAATTAGATGTAATTGAAATAATATGGACCCTCTAGCAAAGATGCTATGTTGTTAAAGGGCTTTCAGTTGCTTTCTAAAGATAATTAAATTTCATGGAAAATAGAAGTCTTTGTGAAATAAGTATCACAAAGGACACATTTTCCCCAACCTCCACTTTTACCTAGTTAGCTAATTATCATTTACATATCTACACATACACACACATTTATTCATATATATTCTGCTCATAAGTATTTCAAAAAAAGCATTTTTAAGGTATTTTTCATCTTAAACTATAGGTGACCCTAGATTTGTTTAAAAAGGACAGCACATTTCAGGTATATTTCAAAAACAGAGTTTTATCATTTTATTGTGCAAGAAATCATCCATAAAATGTCACTGGATATGCATATGAGACCCACAGTCTACCATAGGGGTGGCGGTGTTATTTTCTTTATTTTGTTTCTGAGTGTAGGAATGGGATCTTTTTGGAACCCTGACGGGAGATATTTTCAGACTCGCACTCTGTCCTAAATATCTTTCCACATGCTTTTGGTTCTTCACACCATTTTCTGTTTCTATTTTTATTTCCCATCTGTATTAGTCAGGATTCTCCAACAGGATGTGTATATGTATATATACAGAGAATTATTTTAAGGAGTTGGCTTTTGCAATTGTGGAGGCTTGGTAGATCCAAAATCTGCAGGGTAGCCTGGCAGGCTGGAGCCTCTAGTAAGAGCTGCAGTTTGACTCCAAAGGCAGTCTGCTGGCACAATTCATTCTTGCTCAAGAGAGGTCAGTCTTTGCTCTATTAAAGCCTTTCACCGATTGCGTGAGGCCCAACATTAGGGAAGTTAATCTGCTTTACTCAATCAATATCTATTGATTTATATATGAATCTTATCCAAAAATGATGATTACGGAAACATCCAAAATACTATTTGACCAAATATCTGGCTCCTGTGGCCCAGCCAAGTTGATACAGAAAATTAACCATCACATTATCTATTGAAAATAGTCATCTTGGCATTGTCTTCTGTGATTCCTTAGAAAGTACTTTTCAAAAGACACAGTAGGGAATGTTTCTCTGTGATAAAACCGTATGAAGTAGGGGCAAAATACATCTTGTGAGTAATTTAAATTCTAGTTTTGCTGTTCTCCAGATGATTTACTTTAGAGAAATTATTTACTCAAGGCTTGCTTTTTTATCGGTAAAATGAGGATAGATCTTTCCATTAATTTGCATTTCATTGATTTGCTCCTATTTGAGATATGTAGAATGAATTACTAGTTTTCTAACATCTCCAGGATTAAAAACATTTTCTCCAAGCCATGTTTTTCTTGTAAATTTTTTTTAAATTTACATTTGCATAGTGCCCGAAATTTTCAGTTATGTTATCTCCTTCCAATTCCATTGGATGCCGTGGGTTTTATGGAAAAAGGATCTGGAATCCTCTGCTAGCCAAACCTATTTTCCTTCTGCTTATTTTCCTCATTATTTAAATTTTAAATAGAGGAGAATATAAAAGAAGAATAAACAATAAGTAGCAATCATCTATAATAGTCTTTATAATATACAATTTAAAACTTTAATGAAAATTGGAGATTACCTTTATACTTAAAAAGTAAATTAAACTTCAACAGTAACTAAGATCTATTATAGAAACAAATTCACTTACAAGGAAGTAACAGGAAGACAAAGTTTCTTAGATTTTCCTCAAATTCCAGTCTGATCATTTGGTGTCTCCTTGGCTCTCTTTCTAAGGGCAACCAGTTGTATTTTAGAGACACTTAATTAAAGTGAAGTTTTAATTATAGTTATTTGATTAGTAAGTAGCCCTTGAAATTTTAAGACAGAGTTGAGATTGCTTTGCTATTCAATTCATCCAAAATAGTCGTATATCTTTCGTTGTGGCTACTCTTTTTGTGAGAAGTGCAGTGCTATATACATAGGGTACTACAAAAACAAAAAACAAAAACAAAACCCAAAACACTGTGATATTGTGAATGTGATAATTACAGCACTACCACTGTCATTATTTTAAGGAATTATTATTGGGAGAGAACAGAAGTAGATTTTTGCATGGTTACTAAATAGAGAACTACTTTCCAAAGAAAATTTTATTCACATTCATTCACCTAGTGGTATTAAAGAGGAACAAATGTATAGCAAGAAAAAGAAAGAGACATTTGCTCAGTATGTTTTTCATAATTAAAAATCCATCTATAATCCAAAATGATTGTATTTAAAATATTCAACTGATGTGTAATATATTCACAAGCTAGAAAATTCTATATAAAGTCTAAGGATAAAAAAATATATAGAATGCTTGCTCATGTGTTCATATAAAACATTTATATGCATATACACATACATGACATCATATCACATATGTATCAAATACATATCATTTCCCCCCCCAGTGAACAATAATTTCTTTTCTCTGTTGGTCAAACTTTATCACTGCCTTAGGTTTTTCAATCACAAAACTTGTGCAGGCAGAAAATAATTAACAGTTTTACTCCAAAGTGTGTGCAAATGTTTTCATACGGCCCTGTTAGTAACAACAATGACCTCAGCACAATGGATTTCCAGGGGAATTAATGATGGGGGTGGTTAATGGCCTGAGGCAAAGCCAGCCAGTCATGAATCCCTAGGAAATGCTCTGTGCTTTGATCATTATTGCTTCATTACAACATAAAAATAATCAGCAACAATTACAGTCAGAACTATGGGAATAGTTCAGCCTTGAAAATTAACTCTTTCAGGCTTGAAGTTGCTGAAGTTTCCATTGCTTCCAGTGAATTCATGTAAACAATCCTGAAACCAAAATAATTAATACAAATGATACAGAAACACAATGTGATCCTGAGTGGCCAATATTCCAATTGAAATCAGAGCTGTGGCTGGCTAAGCAAAGAAAGTGAAATGAGCCTGTACAAATAAAACACGAAGCAAATCGACCTGAACTTAGAATTTTTAAAGAGGTATATTTGTCTCATGCTCAGAAAAAATGAACAAATGGTTTCTCAAATGGTGCTGTATTTTGATGAATTCCAATAAAATATGTTGGAAGGGAAGGAAAAAAAGGGAATCTAATCCTTTAAAAAATTCCGAAATAAATTCCACTTGTGTGTGTGTGTATACACAAGTGGAATTTATATATATATATATATGTATATATATACACACACGAATATATATTTTCATATATTTATTTTAAATATATATATTTATTTTAAATATATATATTTGTGTGTGTATATATATACACACACATATATTTTAAATTTGGGGGCAAAAATAAAAATTATTCTGCATTTGTGCATAGTGTAAACCTTTTGCAAACAATACATATGTTGCTGCATTAAAAGATGCCTGGGTAAATTCTTGAAATTGAATGTGCATATTTCATAAAAATAGGGTAACTTTTTTCTGCCATATTTCTCACTAACAATGTCCTTATCAAGAAGACCAGTAACCTTTTCCCATACTCCCCCCTCCCTTAATTGAAAATCAACATTTAACATAAAATAGCTCTTTTTAGAAAACTTTTAGATATCTTCTCTTTTTTTCCTTGGCTTTTCCTTTCTCCCAGGTTTATCAAGGCATAGTTTACATAAAAATCATATATATTTAAGGTGTAGAACTTAATGTTTTATATAAATATATACTGTGAAATTATTACTGCAATCAAACTAATTAACTTAGCTACTACCTCCCACAGTTACCATTTTTGTGTGTGTGATATGAAATTTTAAGTTCTACTCTCTTAACAAATTTACATAATACAATACAGCATTATTAACCATAGCTTTCATACTGTACTTTAGATCTTCAGAACTTATTCATCCTGCATAACTGAAGTTCTATACCCTTTATCCATCTCCCCATTGTCTTTTCCTCCTCCCTGCTCCTGACAGACACCATTCTACTCTCTGCTTCTAGGAGTGTGTCTTTTTTGGATTTCACATAAAAGTGAAATCATGCAGTATTTGTTTTTATTTCTGTACCTAGTTAATTTCACTTAGCATAATGTCCTCCGGATTCATCTATGTTGTCAACATGACACAACTTTCCTCTTTTTTTAAAGCTGAAAAATAATTCCATTGTATTATATATGGCATATTTTCTTTATCTACTCATATATCAATAGACACTTGGATTGTTTTCATATGTTGATTAGGGTGAATAACACTGCAATAAACATGAGAGTGCAGATATCTTTTCCAGATACTGATTTTGTGTTTTTAAAAATAAATAATTCAAAATAAATGCTGTTGGAACCTTAAAATATTAGTATTTTGAGTCTTAAGAAAATATAATTATGGAACATGAGTCAACTAAGCAGGCAGCTGTAACCTAAGCAGCTGTAGCCTTTGTTACTCTGATTATAGATTAACCTTTTTATTTACCTATGTTGTTTCATAAATTGTTGTAAATGACTAAAGAACACCAAGGAAGACGAGTTCCTGCTAAACTGTTGGCCTTTATTATAAATTAACTTCTCTCTCTTTTTTCTCACAAAAATAATTCACGAGTAGCACATTGTCTAAGATAGACAGTTACACACACTTATAAATTGAGAAAGAAATGAAAACAACCTATAAAGAAAAGAGAACAGGCTGTAACTAATTAAATTCCTGTAACTTATAAACCATCCTTGTATAGAAAACATTATAATCCTACTAAGTTTCCTTGTTATCTGCCTAGTTAAGCAAGACCTTAACTTTTAACTTCAGAGTACTGAGCCTATTTTCCTGAAGTCCATCTTTCCTAGATGGCATTCCTCAACTTTTAGCCAAAATAAACTCTAAACTAAATTTTTATTCTTTCAGCTACTTCAGGCTGACAACATATAATCAGAAGTGCAATTGATGGGTTATGATGTAGCTCATTATAAAATATTTTGAGGTAACTGTAAACTTTCTCATAATGGCTGTACTAATTTATATCCCTGCTAGTAGTGTACAAGAGTTCCAGCTTTGCCAACGTTTGCCTTCTTTTTGATAATAGTCATCTTAATAGAATGCTATGAGGTGATGTGTCGTCATATGAGATATGAATTGATGCATCATTATGATTTTAATTTGCATTTCCCTGATGGTTAGTGATGTAAAGCATCTGTTCATATACCTGTTGGCCACTTATATGTCTTCTTTTGAAATGTCTGTTATGGTTCTTTTCCCAGTTTAAGTCTTAACTTTCTATCTTTAATTCATTTTCAGTTGATTTTTGTATATGATATGAATAAAGGTCTAATTTTATTCTTTCATATTTGGATATTCAGTTTTCTTAGCACCATTCATTTATTAAAGAGATTTTCCTTTCTCTATTGTGTATTCTTTACACTTTTTTTCAAAGGTCATTTGACTGTATATGTATGAGTTAACTTCTAGGCTCTCTATATATCTGTGTTGATATCAATATCATATTGTTTTGATTACTATAGCTTTATAGTATATTCTAAAATCAGGTAGTGTAATCCCTTTAGCTTTGTCACTATTCAAGATTGCTTTGGCTATTTGGGTCCTTTTGTGGTTCCATGTGAATGTTAGGAATTGTTTTCTATGTCTGTAAAAAATGCCTTTAGAATTTTGATAGAAATTCCACTGAATCTGTTCAACACTTTGGGTAGAATAAACATTTTAATAATAAAAATATTTTCAATCCATGAACACAGAATGTTTCTATTTATTTTTGTCTTCAATTTCTTTCATCATTGTTATATAGCTTTCAGTGAAAAGATCATTCACATCCTTGGATTTATTTATTCCTAAGTACTGATAGCAATAGGAGCTGGGCATATTCCTAGGCAGACAGGAATGGGTCCCTAGTGAAACTCAACCTTCGAGCCAAGGACAGTCTAAAGTCTGAAAACCAAGCTACAAGTTCTGGATAAATTTGTGGACCAGATTAAGAGCTGCCATTCACATTTGGTGTGCTCTCTCCTGATTGGTCCTTATCCTTCACCTATTTTATATATATCTCCCCATACCCTTCCTACACTATCAGGCTGATTTTTGAATGGTGCTTTTTCTAGCACAGTCACAGACCAATCAGCATGTACTTACCCATTTCAAACCCATAAAAACACCTAGACTCAGCTTTGTGGCCAGCAATCCACCTTCAGGTTCTCTCTCACTGTTGGGAGCTTTTCTTTCACTAAGTAAATTCTACTCTGCCTTACTTGCTGTCTGGTGTCTGCATACCTCATTCTTCTACGTTGTGGGACAGGAACAGAGAGCTCATTGAACTACAGGAGTAAAAGAGCTGCAGCATATCTTGGGTGCTCGTTTGGGATTGTTGGATGGCTGAGTAAAAGCAGATCTATGACTCTTTATTTTCACTTCTGAGGCTTTTCGTCATCACATTTTTTCAAAAACAGATAAAACTCCAGGCCTCTGTCGACCAGTTAAGAGTGAATAGTGTGGCTGCCGGTCTACAGACTAAGCGGGTATGCTCGTTGGGAAGGGTATGGTCAATCCCCCTTAACCCTCAGCTATTGGGAATGTTGCCTTTGTTCCAATCCACTTTCCTTTTACAAAAGTCTAGCCATTGCATGGGATCATAATAAGGTCCTGGGACAACTGAAGGTATCTGGCTGAGGCTACACCTTGGCATTACTCAAGAGCCCCTAGAACAGCCCCAGTCCGTGGCAGCCCATTTGGGTGGCTATTAAAGATTTCCAGTCTTTCCTATTATGTTGTTTTTCTACTGCTTTTCTGAGAAATGTTATATCATAAGAAATGTTAATGTTAGCGTCTCCCTAAGACATTGGTTATTTTCAGGGCAGGATGCTTGGGTATGCCTGATAACGTTAAATAAGATGCCAGCCAAATTGAAATTATAGAGAAATAATATGCAGGTACTCCCTGGATCCATTTTAGTCTTAAGTTTACATAGAATTCAGAAAGACAGATCAAAGGCAGTCAATGAAGAGGGTCAAGGCTGAGCATAGGTAAGTGCTGAGTGACTACTCCTTCCAGCCTGATCCTCCCCTGGCTGTGAATGGCAGTTGCACGTGCATCCACAACCAAGGTAAGCCTGAGATATATCTTAGAGTCTAGGATAGCAGAGGGAAAGACTAAGAGACACATTTTCTAGATGGGTAGTGAACCACCTACAGCCTACACTCCTCTCAAGTACGTTTTGAGACATTGGGACTCCTTCATTACTCATACTCTGAAGAAAAAATGCCTGGAATTTTTCAGTACCAAGGCTTGGCCTGGGTCTAAGTTGGAAGATGGAGAGGGCTGGCCAAGTGGGGGATGTGTCAATTATAACACCATCTTACAGCTGGATCTCTTCTGCTGTGGAGAAGAAAAATGGTCTGAAATTCCACATGTACAGGCCTTCTTGCCCTGTGGGACAACCCTAAGCTCTGTCAGCAATGTAGAATCAACCCTGAACTTATGGCAGTAATATCTATCAAGGCAGATTCAAACCAGATATAGGAGAAAAACCAGGCTGCATCTTAAGATAAGGAAGCAAAGTCACCTTCACCATCCCAGGTCCCAGGTCCTCTTGGATCATCTGGACCCCTTTATCCACACCCCCATTTAGACCCTCATCCTGTTAGAAGAGCTCAAGTTGGAGGAGCCCCAGGTGACTCTTCAGGTATTAATAGAAGAGAGGAAGGTAGACTTTCTACTAGATACCGGAGCTGTGATTTCTGTTCTTCTCTCTAATCCAGGCCTGCCCTCCTCTCTTGGCATGACCATGAGGGGAGTCTCAGGAAAACCTCTGAACTGATATTTTTCTCAACCCCTTCATTGTAGCTGGGGGAGACCTTTTGTTTACTCATGACTTTTAAATCATGCCTGAATGCCTGACTCTTCTGTGAGGCAGGGATATTTTAGCTGATATGGGAACCCCGATGCTTGCGGCTCCAGGGCAGACTGTTTGCCTCCCCTTGGTGGAGACTGATATTAATCCAGAAATTTGAGTAATTCAGGAAAAAAATTGGCCAAGCCACAGCATCTATACTGGTCCAAATCAATATCAAGGATCCCACTTCCTTCCCTAACCCAAGACAGAAGCTAAGAAAGGGCTAGGTGTCTTCATTAGTAACCTAAGGATGCAGGGCCTTCTTAAACCCTGCAACAGCAATATTACAATAAACGCTGCAATATTGCAATATTGTAATATCCCAATGTTGGGGGTACAGAAACCCAACAGGGAATGGAAACTGGTCCAGAACCTCCACCTCATTATTGCTATGGTTCCAATATGTCCAGGGGTTCCCAATCCCTGTACTTTGTTAACTCAACTACCCAAGGAAATTAAATGATTTACAATCTTGGATTTAAAAAATGCCATTTTATGCACATTGTTACATCCTCAACTCCCAATATTTGTTTTCATTTGAGGATCCCTCAAACCAGACCACTTAGTTAACCTGGATGGTGTTATCTCAGGGATTCTGAGACTGCCCCGACTTGTCTGGCCAGGCATTGTCAAAAGATGCCTCTGAGTTCTCTCATGCTCAGCATAGTCTTATAATACGTAGATGACATTCTCTGTGCCTCAACTGAGGAAATGTCTCAGAAAGGGAGTAGGGCTCTTCTTAATTGTCCTAGCTGACAAACCATATAAAGTTTTAAAGTCCAAGGCTCAACTCTGTCAGACCTCAGTGAAGTACTTTGGCTTGGTCTTGTCAGAAGGGACCAGGGCACAGGCAAGGAGAGAATTGAACCCATTTTCTCCTTCCCTTTTCCCAAAACCCTCAGGAAATTAAGGGGATCCTTAGGCATTACTAGATTCTGCAGGCTATGGAAACCTGGGTATGGATAAATAGCTTGCCCTTTATACCAACTAATAAAAGGACTCAGGAGTCTGGAACTCATTCTGTGACCTGAGAACCTGGGGCTTTATCAGCCTTTGACCAATTAAATCAAGCCCTACTTGAGGTACCAGCCTCAGATATTAGAAGAATATCTGTCTGCAGCTGAGTTGGGTACAAAAATTTTGGCACCAATCAAGTGAACAGTTTGCTCAACTTTAATTTTTCATAATTGTGTAAGCTACGATGTCTATGGTATCCGCTATTGTTTGTGCTATTAATCTTCAGTCCTCTTCAACTGTGACACAAGCAAGATTATGTTTTTCTCATAAGTTGATGTGGATGGTCTGCCACTGTAGACTTCATTTTCAACATCTTGTCCCTTCTTAAAATGAGTTAACTATTTGTAAACTGATGATTTTATTGTTCCTATAAACTTTTTGTAAAGCATCAGTAATTTCACTATTTTCCACTCAAACTTCACTGTACAATTGATGTTTGTTCTGGCTTCAGTTTTAGCAGAATTTGTGTTGCTTTCACAGGGGCCTTTTTCAAATTGATGCCTTATCCTTAGTGCTTCAAACTAGATCCTGCTCAGACATGTCATGACAAATTATTGTGTATTTATTTTAGTACAAATAATTGAAATCCATGTGTCGATTTTTATAATATGCAGTTTCCATAAAATCCTGGCTGGTATCTATAAGAAATACACTTTAAATATAAACATGTAAATAGGTTAAAAATAAAAGTATGGAAAGAGGTGTACCATGCAAACACAATTTAAAATAAAGCCAGAGTAACTACATTAACATCAATGGAAGCAGACTTTAGGAAAACTAAAATTAAAGAGAGACAAGAGAAATGTTGCATAATGATTAAGTGGCTAGTCTTCCAAGAAAACTTAATAAAGCTGAACGTGTATTTACCGTCTAGTGTAATTTAAAAATACCTAAAACAAAACCTAGTAAGAACTGAAAATAAAATGTATCAAATTCACAAAGACAGTTGAAGACTTTAATACTCATCCTCCAATAACTGATAGAGTAAGTAGACATAAAATCTGTTTGCATATAGGGAGACCTGAACAGTACTATCAATCACCTTAACATTGATAGAATATTTCAATCAACAACAGCAAAATACATATTTATTTCATGCACTTGGAATATTCATTAAGATCTATGAATTAGGAGCCATAAAACATATCCTAGTAAATATTAAGAATATAGATATCACGCAAAGTTATGTTTTTGAGCCATAATGGAATTTAAAAGACTATAAAAGGATTAAACTAGAAATCCATTGTCTAAGGATGTCGAGAAAACTATCAAATGTTTGCCATTTTAAAAATCATACCTCTATGGGTCAAAGAGGAGATCTCAAATAAATGTAAAAAGTCTTATGAACTAAGTGAAAATATAATCACAATACATTAATGTGTGCAGGATGCAATTAAAGCAGTGCTTAAAGAGAAATTTATAGCATTTAATGCTTACAATAGAAAAGATGACAGTGGCAAATCAGCAAGCTAAACATTTTTCATAAGAAACTGGGAAGGCTAGGCACAGCGGCTCACATCCATAATCCTGGCACTTTGGAAGGCCAAAGCAGGCCTATTACTTGAGTCCAGAAGCTCAATACCAGCCTGGGTGACAAAACAAAACCCTGTCTCCACCAAAAGTCCAAAAATCAGCCAGGCATGGTGTGTGCACCCATAGTCCCATCTCCTTAGGAGGCTGAGGAGGTAGGAAGAGCACTGAAGCCTGGGAGGTGGAGGTTGCAGTGAGCTGAGATTGCAGTGAGCCGAGATTGTACTACTGCACTCCAGTTTAGGTAACAGAGGGAGACCACATCTCAAATAAATAAATAAATAAAGCTAGGAAAACAAAATGAAAGCAAATTACTCATTAAGCAAGTAGAGAAATGAAATAATGAAGACAGATAACAGCAGAATAAAATACATTTAAAACTAAAAATAATAGAAAAAGTCAACCAAATCAAAACTGGCTTATTTGCAAAGATCAGTAACAACAACAAATATCTAGACTGGCCAAAAAAGAAAAGAAAAAATGTCACAGTATACCAATATCAGAAATGTAAAAGGAGTCATCATTACAAAGTCCATAGACATTAAACTGATAACGAGGGAACAGCATGAAAAACATACAGATAAAATAATTATTTGAAGTAAACTGTAATGGACTGGATATTTGTATACCTGCCAAGACTCATGTGTTGAAACCCTTATCAAATGTGATAATATTTGAAAGTGAGACCTTAGTTGATGAGAGTGGAGCCCTCATGAATGGGATCAGTGTTTATATGAGCAGAATCTAGAGAACTAGCTAGGTCTTTTTCTGCCATTTATAGAAACATGAACTCATCAATCTGTAATCCAGAAGAGGGTTCTCACCAGAACTCAGCCATGCTGGTACCCTGATCTTGGGCTTTTAGCCTTCTGAACTGCGGGGAATAAATGTATATTCTTTATAAGCTGCTCAGTCGATAGTACTTTATTATAGCAGCCTGAACTGATTAAAACAGATAAAATCTACAAGACTTCACCCAAGAAGAAACAGATACCCTAGATATTCTTACAGTGATTCAAAATTTGGATTAGTACCTATAAATCTTTCAACAAAAGAAAATTTCATGTGCAAATAGTTTCACTGATGAAGTCTACCAAACATTCAAGAAAGAAATAATTTGATTTCTATAAAATACTTTCTAGAAAATAGAAGAGAAGGGAACACTTGTAAAGTTATCAAATTATTTTACAAGGTCATAGTTACATCAAAACCAGAGAATAAAAAATTATGTCATTATATTCATAAGTATGTATGTAAAAATCTTCAGAATTATTATGAATCAATTCTAGCAACATACAAGTAAAGTAAAACAACATTTCACAACCAAGCAGGGTTTATTCTGTACTTGCAAGACTGGTTTAATATTTTAGTATCAACCAATATATTTTATTACATTCTTAGGGTGGTGCAAAAGCTATTGCTGTTTTTGCTGTTGAAAGTAATAGCAAAAACTGCAATGTCTTTTGCACCAACCTAGTAGACTAAATAAGAAAAGGCATACGATTATTTCAACAAATGCAGAAAAAATACTTGACAAAATTCCCTATTTCATTAATGATTAAAAACTCTAAGCCAACTGGGAATGGAAAGGATGTCCTCAGCCTGATTAATAGCTTTAACAAAGGACCTGAAGCCAATATCATACTTAAAGAATTATTTTTCTGCTCCTAAAATAGGAAACAAGAGAAGGGTGTCTACTCTTACACTCCTTTTCACCAACATACTGGAAGTCTTGGCACAATAAAACAATCAAAAAAAATAAAGGCATCCAGATTGAAAAATAATCAAAACATTCTCTATTCACAGACCATATGATTGTGTATGTATGTAGCCCCAAAGAGTTCATGAAAAAGTCCTAGATTTAAAGGAGTTTAGCAAAGTTGAAGTGTATGAACTCAACTTATTAAAAAATCAATTGTATTTCTCTATACTAGCAAAGAACAATTGGAATCCAAAACATTAAAAGAATATAATCTATAATTGCACCTTCCATAGTCATTATTCCCACCCCTCTGATAACACACACAGAAAAAATCCAACTATTGCCCCATCTAGCTATATATTTTATTCAATTTATGCCCAATTGCTTCCAGATAATGAATTTCATATTGTCTCCTTTAACACGGCAGCCTAAAATTGAGTTGTGCTTGTAAGAAGATCAACCCACTAGAGACCCCTTTATTATGCATGAGAAAGGCCTGAGGACATAAGAGACCTGAGGTTCCTCTGGAGAATTGCCTGTTAGAACGCAGTCTCCAGCTACCTTATGCACATCTTACCAACCGGCAACTCATGTTTTAGTTGATTGTAATGTCTCTGAGTAGTAGATAGACACCCGAGACAAGGACAAACACAGCAATGCGAGCACCGCAAAACACAATCTCACATATTCCAAAGAAAAAAATTATATCAATTAGGGAAATATAAGTAGTGTATGCTCACACATACAATATACACATACAGACTCTCCATACACATATATACACACATATATATACACATGCACACATATATATGTATATATATATTTTTTACAGATTTTCTGTCTCTTCTTCACTGAGCATTACTCAAATACCAGAAAAATGAGATAAAAAAGAAGTGAAAAAGAATAAAACTGAGGAATGTTACAATGGAAGTTATAAAGGCAGCTAAGAGAAATTCATATTTGAAAGATATCTACCTTATTATTTTAAGATTTATTACTATGATTTTTATCTTAGAGTGGCATTATTCATTTTACCTTTTAAAAAATATATAAAGTCATACTTAATCTTGTTATCAAAGAGTGTCACTAAAAATGTGTATTCTTCAGGTTCATTCCAAGTTTATGATAGTAGAGAAGTCTGCCATATTGGGGTAAAGCAGGATCCTCTTTCCTCAATAATTTCAGTAAAAATGTGTAATAGTATCCCATTAAGACAGATATTATGCTCTTTGACTTCCCTTCTTAACATCAAGATCTTACAAAATATACCAGGTTGTGTTTGTCTGTTTTACTCTTAGCTTTTTTTATTTATACTTCATCAAAAATAAAACAGGCGTTTTCGGTATTATATTTCTTAACGAAACAATTTACTTTCACAAAAAGATATTCTCTATATTTGACCTTTGATGTACTTCTCTAAAAATTGTTTGCAATAACTGAGCTCAAAATTATTATTCTCTGAAAATATTTATTTTCATTCACATTCAAGATACACACACACACACACACACACACACAAACAAATCCATCATCTATATTTTAATTGTAAAATACAAAGAATAGCTGAATTTCTTATACAATCGAGCAACAATTAATTTTTGAGCAAACATTATGTACCTGGCTCTGTGAGGAATGAAAATAAATTCCGATAGTGTTTTATGCCCTCATCAGGTTTAGTATCTAATTAGAGAGACATGTTTAATATCTGTTAAGCACTAACAAATATGCGTGCCATCTTCATACTGACCAAGAAATAGATGCATCAAGCTTCCACGTGGAGGAAGTTCACATAAAATGATTTCCATAGCTTCACTCTGACTCCAGAGAAAGAAGAGGCTCTTCTGATTGAGGAATTTAGGAGATGGAGCTCAGCCTTATCCTATCTAATCTGCCTGCTGTCAGGGAGCATGCCTACTGGTAAGATCTCTGTCAGACTGTAAGGTGTGATTGTCCAGATTTGTGCTGAAATAACTAGTTAACAAATTCAAAATTCGTTGATAATCTCAGTGCAGCTTTAACTCTAGGTCAAAACTTCCAATTACATTTTCTTGTAATAAAGATGCTATTTCAAGCACTATTTGTCTTATTTGGTTCTAAATGTGTGTGTGAGGAAGAAACAGTAACTTTTGTCACTCTTAAAACACCACTTTTGACTATTAATGCAAAGAGAAGCATCAGAAACTGGAGAGCTTTAGGATGTGCCAAGAGAAGTAGCCTGAAATGGTTTATACTGGGCTTGAAGGATGCGCAAAACTCAGTTAAGTGTAAGGGAAAAGTAATTCAAGGCATGTAGATGACATGAGGAGGAAAAATAACCACAGAAATAGAAATGAAAGTGGCGTTTATAGGTCGGTTAGTGAAGAAACTGACCTGGCTTTACTGGATAATTCTCAGGCATTTATTTTGACCATATGTAAAGGAAAGACTTGAAAAGTTGACCAAAGAATAAAACTTTATTCGACAGACAACAAGTAAATATTTCATATGCTGGAAAAGGGGAAATGAAATGATGAAATAGTTTTTTTTTTTTTTTTTTTTTTTTTTTTTGAGACGGAGTCTCGCTCTTGTTACCCAGGCTGGAGTGCAATGGCGCGATCTCGGCTCACCGCAACCTCCGCCTCCTGGGTTCAGGCAATTCTCCTGCCTCAGCCTCCTGAGTAGCTGGGATTACAGGCACGCGCCACCGTGCCCAGCTAATTTTTTTTTTTGTATTAATAGAGACGGGGTTTCACAATGTTGACCAGGATGGTCTCGATCTCTCAACCTCGTGATCCACCCGCCTCGGCCTCCCAAAGTGCTGGGATTACAGGCTTGAGCCACCGCGCCCGGCCCTGAAATAGTTTTTTTTAAAGATAATTCTGTCCATGATATAAAGGAAGTGGATGGGGGAGGGAGAGGAAATAGGCAGATAGACCAAGAGTAAAAGTATCTGGCAGAAACTGTATAAAGGCTTAGACGTGAACAATCAGAGTGGAATGGAAAGAAAGAGGGAACTTCTTACACAAACTGCCTATGTTTCATGGGAAATTTTTTTTTGTGAACATACCACCTTCAGAAGAGCAGAGAAAATTAGACCTATGGATTTTGTCTTTGAATAGTGTTAGCAATCATTTGGAAAGATGATTGGAATACAAATATACTGATTATCAAGCATTAATTTAGAGAAATTGAAATTTTGAAACTTAAAATGGTCTTTGGGATAGTTTAGTTCTATCTCTACATACAAGGAAATCAAGTATTAAACAGAATTTGTTCAGTTTATATAATTTGTGTACAGCTGGGATGATGCCAGGCATATGAGTTTCTATGTCCAGTTCTCTGTCCACTACGCCTTGCTGCTATGAGCTAACTAATCCCAATCACATGTTATGGGGTGAATACCCAAAATAATATAATTGATGACAAATACCAGGATAGATTGCCCCTTAGTAATAAGTAATCATATATGATGCAGGAAGTGTTCAGGTTATTCAAAGTTGATGCCATTTATATGTAAGAGATTGATTTCATGTCCCAGGTAATAATCCTGGATGCCTTTGCTATTTTATATTTGTTCTCTCATTTAAAAAGGCTACACTTTTAATCCAGAAAGGAATTTGATCAAGTTGCTTTGGTAGTGATCTGAGGTTTTAGCAGTTTCACTAAATGATACACAGGCCTGTTTTAGCTAATGCAGCAATGGAAATACCCCATATGTAGCTGGGACTAAAGCAGTGTAAGCTTATTTGTGCAATGTTCCTAGACCCCCACGCAGCAGTACACTCGACTGCAAACATCATCCAGAAATCCGCAGCTCCTTTTAGTCACTCTACAAAGAGCTGCTGTGTCTTCGGTTTTAGTGAACAAACAATTTGCTATGTGAACAGCTGAAGCAAGCTGTGTCAACAGGACAGAATTTGAATTATGACATGCTGCTGTGTCTATGAAAGCAGAAGAAGGGAGTACATGATTACGGCCTAGAGCATGTGGTTAGGAAGGGAGTAATGGTAGCTCTCCAGCATCAGTTGCTGATGGAAAACATCTGCTTACTTCCCTGTCCCCTTGAAAGATTCTCTTGCAAAATAGGCCCCTGATGCTATCACTCGGAACCAGGTCAGTTCCCTCATTAGAATTCTGGGGCGATATTTAAATCTTTTGAGAAATCATTAAAAAATAGCATGAATAACGTGTGATGGAATAAAAGGAATCGTGATAAGAAAATGTGAAAGCTTACTGCATTCTCAGCCTTAAAATATCATCTGTGCTTTAGCTCCTAATTTTCACACTTCACAGCTGCTAATGGATCTCAGTGGAACTAAAATAAGACCGTTGAAAGAAAGATAGGTCTTTTTGTCATCTCTGTCATGTTTCTTTCCTTACTCTCACATAGAAAGTTCTTATTTGCCTCCAAGTCCCTTGATATCAGCTTGGTTGCTTTTCTTTTCATTTGCTAACTTGAGGCTCTGTCTTCTTCTTTTCTGAGGAAAAGCAATGTCTTCTGCAGCCACCAAAATGATGGAGATAATAAAGGATGATGATGGATATCAATTTCTTTCCATGTCTGGATTGATTGCTGTGAAGGTCATTGGAAACAAAAGGGGATTTGGTGAGGTGCCCTGGCACCAAGAGCTTGAGGCAAATGTTTCAGGTATTGGAAGACCCCACAGTCCCTCAGATTTGATATGTTTCCAAACAAAATACACAGCATTCACACAGGCCTCTTGGGATGCTTAACTAGTGCACGAATCAGAAAATTCCTGCTGATTCATTAATAACACAAGAGATATGAAGTTAAAAGGAAAGTGAAGCAGAGTTCACTCTCTCTAAAAGCACTGATGGCTTTGCATAATAATATCAACCTTTCTAACAGAAAGACAGACTCCTGGGGTTTCTCAGACAAATATAGTCTCCAAAAAAGTTTTAAATTCCTTTGTTCATCCATTGCGTGGAGTTAAATGTCATTCAGATATACTGACATAATCTCCTTTGAAGATTTTAGACCTTATAAAGCCATGGCCAAACTATCCTATTGTATAGTTTATCTTTCATATGTTTTTCTAAGGAATATTTCTAACTGCTGGAGTCAAATACCACTTCCCTGACCAGTTTTGCTGTTGCTGTTGTTTTTGTCTATATGACTTTTCTTCTTGTTCTGTTAAGTTTTCTCACTTTTTTTCTCCATGTTAAGAATGAGGAAATTGTTTATTTACACAAAGCACAATTAGAAGTTTTTAATGACCTTCTTTAGTCTTATTTCTACTTGCTATGTTTCGCATTTTCTACTAGGTAAACATTATAATCACTCCTTTGAAAAGACCTTGTTAGTAAAAGGCCAATAGCATTTATCTTAACCAAACAATGCTAGTAGGCGTTCAAAATATCCTAGTTTCATTATTTTGTTGTTTGTCATTATGAGACAAAATTTTTCTAATATACCATGACTGTGTCTTATTATCAACAATTTGAACTACGATTTCTGCACCAAATAATTCAAACTGTAACTTTGATTAGGTGGAGCTTCCCATGTTGCAATGGCACTTTTGGGTAGAACAGGCCAGAAAAGATACTCACTGCCAACAAAAATGCCAGAAGGAAGAAGATTATTTTCAGAATGTAGACTCAAAGCTAGGCAGAAGGTTTATATATAAACACTTCACATCATCTTAAACCAACTTAAAGCCTTTTCATTTAAAACAATCACTTCACAAGTATTTGGAATCTTCTAGGTATAATGGAAGGATTATGGGCTTTGTAATGGAACATAGTTGATTTTGATTAGCTATATGACTTTGGAGATTTACCCTCTCTGAACCTCAGTTCTCATTTATTAAATGGATTTAATAACAACAACTGCAGAGTGTGGTGGTCAGGATTAAATAAATTTAGGACAGCATCTGGCAACCAACAAACACACTGAATAGATCATATTTCAGGCACTGTAAATGTGCAATGAAAATCTAAGTCTACTTCCCTTCTGTCAATAAATATTTTCATTTAATAAAGCATCTGACAGCAGGAATTTTATAATTTAGGTGAAAAAAGTGAATAAAATAGTATTTGTGCCCAAATACCCGGTGATGGCACAGAGTAAATGTTACCAGAGAAAAAGAAGATAGGGATAATTGGAGAATCATTATTTGGTGAATTGGGACTTGAGTTTGACCACAAATAACAAATAAGATTAATAATGATGAACACAAGAAGAAGAACCATCAAAGCAAAGTAATCCTCATTCAAGAAGGCATGCTGACAGAAATTGTTACGCTGTGTTGGGGCAGTGAAATCTATGTGATGAAAGGACCACTGTGTGTTGGAATAAAAATAAGATTGATTTATAAATTTAGTCCAGTTTAAGGAGAATTTTGAAAACTGTTAAGAATAATTTAGAATTCATGTGGTACATGGGTGGGAGTGAATTTGATTCATTGAGCAGAAAGTAACCTGATTGTAGTTTAATTCTTATATAGTTGGCAAAGAAGAGTTAGCGCAAACAGCAAGTGAGGCAGCATTTGTTTAGAGTGGGCAGCTCTAAATTTTAGCTTCAATTTATGGGGAATATTTAGAAGTGAGAGATGGAAAACCACAGTGATAAAATTCCTTGGACTTGTGCAATAGCAATTATGAACAGAAATAGCTGTGGTATTTATGGGTTCTATAAGTTGATGAGGTAAAGGCTTTGTTACTATACACTGAGTTTCTAATAAATTCCAGACAAAGAGTTCCAAATGAATTAGAACTCATATTTCTCTCAGAATAAGACAAAATGAAACAGACATTAAAAATAAGACAATGGAAAATGCAGATATAGCAGTACTGAGACCCAGATTTACTAAGAAGTAACCTTATCATTACCAATGTGGGACAAACATATTGGAAATAATGGGATTATGTGGGTGTTATGGCCAAACATAGTGTATAATTTTCTGAATTTCTATTGTCTCATATATATATATATATATATATACACACACACACACACACATAGATATATGTGCACACTCATATATTCATGCCATTTTTGTGGGATATATAGAGAAATATTCTGTTGGCCATCAGCAAATAAAATACACTTTATTCTACATCTTAAATTAATTTATTCTTGAATTTTAAATAAGTTCTCACTACAAAAAGAACTTCATTTTTAGTAAAAGATGTTTAAATTCGGTGAGGACAACTGCTATGACTAGCCATTCATCCTCTTAAAAAGAGAAGCAAGATGAAAGTAAGCAGAGAAAGTGAAGAAGAAAAATATATTAGTAAAAAAATAAAATAAAATAAGGACAAAATACCACACAAAATGGAAATCAAGTAATGCAGTGGCATAGAAGCCAAGTCATAAATAGTATTCTGAAGTAGGGAGTAAGAGTATCCCATGTCTCGACAATTCAAAATGGAAGCAAATTGAGAAAAAAAAAGCATTGATTTTGGTGGCCGGTCACAGGTGGCCTTCTGATAGCAGTTACCACAAACGGAGAAACTTAAGTGGGAAAAGTGGGAAAGAGGCCAGGAACTGTGAATCTAAACTCGGAGAATTAGAAGTGGTTAGTGCAGACTTGTCTCATAACTCATTAGAATAATAGTTTTGGGGGGTACCGTGGAAAATATTATTTTGAGGAGAAAGGGGTATATTTTTTAGGTAGGAGATCTGGGTAACCTTATATAAAGAGCGAAGGGAACCAATTCAAAAGATATCGAAAATGCGTGGGGATGTGGGGCGGATGATTTACTGATGAAACCTAATCTTTTCTAGATGCCAGGATAGAAAGGAATCAAACATTAAAATATTATGCTAGAATACAAGAGAGCCATTGTTTTACTCAGAAATGAAAGGGGACTAGAACAAAAGTTTGAACAACTTTTTAAAAAAGTCAGAATAGCTACCATGGAGAACAGAGTAAGAATGGAAGAAGAGAGGAATATAACAACTGTTGAGATATAGGTAGGGCTCTCTGAGCTTAGTTACAGTAATCATTACATGTAACCAATTACATGTAGGAACTTTATAAATCAACTTTCAACAAGGTGGAAGACAGAACAGAGGAAACCACAGGTATACACATGATTAAGCATTTAGGAATGCAGGGTGGGCCAAAGAGATGAATGATTCTGGGGTGCTTCAAAGGGGACCTCGAGATGACAGATCACAATGTTCAGCCAAACCAGAGAAATGAGTGGACTCAATTTGGTTTAACAAACATTTATGGAAGGTCTCCAGTTTCAAGACCTGGTGCTAGATCCCAGTTAAGTGAAGAAAGAAAATGACCAGGAAAATGAACAGGTGCTGAAGGATCAGAGGTCACAATGAGAGCAGAGTCAACAAACTCCAGAGCCGATATGAAAGTAGAAAGTGAAGCAAATTAGAAACTGTAAGTCACAGAAAAATAATTCAAGTTCCAACTCTGGGCAAGGTCTGAGATAGGGCTTTGCCAGCTGGCAACTCTTTAAGTCATGGCATTTGAAAAGGTTAAAAAAACTCTGGTGCTAGGCTACCATATAGATATTCAAAGTAATCAATTAAATATTAAGTAGAAAGGTGTAAAATAATCTGAGAAAGAAAACTTATTGATAAAATCAATACTTTACTTTGATAAAACAGTTAAGAGCAGTAGTCACGGGTCTTGCAGATAAGAAATATGGAGGTCATCATGGACTTCAGAAGAGGAAGTTTTGAATAACAGCAGTGATTTCAAAAAGTATTCTCAACAAGCAAGGAAAAGTAAGACCTATACTGACCAGTCCTCTTAGTTTACTCAATCTGAGAGTACGTTTTTATTTAGCTTTGTATGAAATTGCCAAATAGTCTTCAAAAGTAGTTTTTTTATTTTATAATACCACAAATTAATAAGAATTGTAGTTGCTCATCAGCTTCATCAAAATGGAGTTATTATTTTGAATGTTAACCATTCTAATGGCCATGTAATGATATCCCATGGTGGCTTTAATTTGTATTTGCCTGATGATTATTGACTTTTAACAGTTTTTTATGTGCTTATTGGCCATTTATGTACCTTTCATTTATGTAATGTTGGTTTAAATAGTTTGTCTACTTATAACGAATTGTTTGATGTCTCATTATTAAATTGTAAGATTTCATTATGTCTCATTTATTATTGTATCTCCCTTCTTTCATTTAGGCATTCCTTAATTTTTGTCAGCAATATTTGTAGTGTTCAATGTGTAAGCTATTGCACTTTTGTTTTAGGCATCTTATTTTTTATTACAGATTCAGAGGGCATCTGCGCAGGTTTTGCAGGTGTGTTACATGGGTATATTTTGTAATGCTGGGGTTTGGGCTTCTAGTGAACCCATCACTCCAATAATAGTCAAGGGTGAGCATAGTATCCAATAGATAGTTTTTCGACCCTTGCTGCCCGCCTCCTTGCTTTTGGAGTCTCCAGTGTTTATTATTTCCATCTTTATGTCCCTATGTACACATTGTTTGGCTCCCACTTACAAATGAGAACATGCAATATATGATATTCTCTTTCTGGGTTATTTAACTTAAGATAATGGCCTCCAGCTCCATCCATGTTGCTACAAGAGACATTATTTTCTTCTTTTTTATGGCTGTGTAGTATTCCATGGTGTATATGTACCACATTGTCTAATCTACCATTGATGGGCACCTAGGTTGACCACATTGTCTAATCTACCATTGATGGGCACCTAGGTTGATTCAATGTCTTTGCTATTGTGAATAGTTCTGCAATAAACATATGATTGCAGGTTTCTTTTTGATAGAACTGTTTCCTTTGGGTAGATAGCCAGTTGTTAAAATTTATCCTTAATATTTTGGGTTGGTTTTGATGCTACCATAAATGCATTTTTAATCTTTCAGTTTTATTTCTTATTCGGTATTATTTATTAATACAATTAATTTTATACCAACCTTGTATCTTGTGACTTTGCTAAATTCACTTATTAGTTCTGGTACTTGTTTTATAGATACTTTAATATTTTACATTAAAAAAAGTCATCTATGAATAAAGAGTGCTTTACTATCTCCTTTTTGATCTATTAGCCTTGTATTTCTTTGCCTTGCTTTATTGCATCAGGAAGGATGTTCAATACAGTGTTGAATAAAAATGATGCGGGCAGACATGCTTGCCTCATTACTAATTTTATGGGAAAAGTGGGTAGTTTTGGAACTTTGAATATCATATTAGTCATAGTTATTCTATATATTATTTTCCTCAAATCAAAGTTCTTCTATTCTTATTTGCTAAGAGTTATTAGATTAATAAATATTGAATAGTTTCAGAGGCTTTTTTCCTTATTTATTGATGTGATGATATGATTTTCCTGTTATTCTATTAATATGGAAAGTTACATTCACTGATTTTTACATGTTAAACCAACTTTGTATTCCTCATAAGATTTCCCAGTTGGTCATTACGTGGATTTAACATGTATTGATGAATTTGATTTGCTAATATTTTGTAGAGAATTTTTGCATCTATGTTCATGAAGGATATTGGTTTGTAGTTTTCTTTCCTTGTAATGACTTTGTCTCATTCTGTTATCAGGGAAAGTATTGTTTTATTAGAAAAAAATGCAAGGTTTTTCTATTGAAATTTCTTTAAAAGTTTGCAAAATATTTGCATTACATTTCCTTTAAATGTTTGATAGAATTTACCAGTAAACCTATCCTGTATTGCAGCTTTCCTCGTAAGAAAGTTTTGATAATTTTGCGTGTGTGTGTGGGTCTGAATTTTTTTAGAATTCTGTTTTTACTTATGTGTTTAATTTAGTTAATTTTTTTTGCAGTATTTTCTAGTGGTTATTCTAAGGAATTGCAACGTGTGTCTTTAACATTTCACAGTTTACACAGTGTTAACACTGTACTACTTCATGTAACATTTAAGAAATCCCAGCCACGTAGGCCCCTCTCTGCTTCAGTTTTCTGCCATGTTACAGTTCTATAAACCACATCATACATGTTTATACTTTTTAATAAAATTACATATATTTTAAAGAAATTAAGACAGTAAAGCTTTTTATTACATTTACCTTCATATTTACCATTCCCAGCGCTTTTTGTTCTCTCCTGGATATCTGGGCTTCAATTTGGTGTCATTTCCTGTCTCTTAAGGATTTTCTTACAGCCTTTCTTATAGTGCTGTTCTTCTGGTGATGTTCTTCTAATGCCTATGTTTATCTGTAAGAGTCTGTATCTCCTTTTTCTTCTTGAAAGTGATTTGCAACAGGCATAGACTTCTGGGTTTACAGATTTTTCTCTCAGCAATTGAAGTGTCTTTCCACAGTCTTACACCCTCCATTACTTCTTATGAGAAGTCTTCAGTAATTTATAACTTGGAACCTTTCTCTTTAATGTGTCATTTTTTTCCCTCTGGCCAATTTAAATCATTTCCTTTATGTTTGTTTTCAGCTATTTGACTTTCACTAACTTTGGAAAAACTTTTGCATTATTTCTAAATTTCCCCTCTTTATTTATCTTTTCTCCTTTTGAAACTGCAATTAAATATCCGGTAGACCTACTGTATTTCTCCAAGAATAGATTCTCATTTAATTTCTGCTGTTGCTTGGTTTCCAGTGCTTTCAAGTAGTGTTTTTATTTTTTTTCCCAGTGCTCATAAGCTTTATCATATTTTAAAGTTTAAGTTAGTCGTAGCATGTATGCATTCTCTGTGAAATATTTTCTTTGTAAATACTTAGGATATGCTATGAAGTCAAATCTCTACCCTCCAAAAAAGATTAGGTGAGTTTATTTAAAAATTTTACTAATTACCTTAGCACTATGGTTTCAGAAATTTCAGGGAGACGTCTCTAAGGTTACAAATAATAATATTACCCACCTCAAACTATTGTTAAGATAATAGAAGAGATTATATGTAAAACTTATATAACTGTGTCTTGCACATGCATTTATTACTATAAACCATACATTAGGACCATCATTGTTAATATTCTTGAAAAGCAATGCTAATCTACTACTTAACAAAATATATTTTTTACAATAATCATTATACTTTTTTGAAGACATTGAAAAAGGCCTTTCCCCTAGCAATATTTGAATCTTTTATTATTTATATCTCAGTGTGAATGAATTAATCACATTCCTTTCTAGAAGAAAGTTCTACAGGGGTAGACCAGATAAGGAGAACTAGGCAAGTTCTCAGTGTGGGTCAGAGAAACCAGGGGAAAAGCCAAGGAGCAACAGCTGGTTTATTTTTCTTTACTACACTCTTTAGTGTTGCCATATGACTCTTTTAGACACTATTCCTCATATAACAACATTTCTGCCCTATACAGATACACACACACATGCACACATGCACACACATGCACACATGCACACACACACAAACACACAATCAACAACTGCTATGCAGAACACAGGAAGTGGCTAGAGTTTTATGTACTAGTGGGAAACTTTGATCAGAATGATGAGTTGGAGGAAGGTCATCAAATTTCATGATAAATTGCAAGCCAAGGACAAAGGAAAAAGAATGTGCTTTATAAAAAACTTTATCTTATTCAAGTAATCTGCCAGAAACAGGCACAGTAGACAGAGCCATTAATTTCTTGGTTTAATAGTTTGAGGTGAATTGCTTCAAGGAATGTTCTGTTTAGAACCAAAGCTACTGTAGGCCTTTTAGGAAGCATAATTAAAGTTAGAGTGATTACCTCAGTGGTAATGATTGAATTTTGGACGTAACAATTAACAAGTAATGTTGGGGATTGCTATCATCACATTTTTAAAAAATAACTCTTTAGGCTAATGAGTTTATTAATGGTAAAAGGATCAAATGATCTGAAACTGGGTGTGGAGATTTAAAGGAATTAGTATTAAATGATCTAGCAGAGAAATAGAATTAATTTCAGACCCAAACAGCCTTGGGTTGTGGTAACCATGTTGTGAGACATTATAGACTAGAATAAATGTGACAGTTCTGCTCACTAAATAAACAAACAGTAAACAAAAGTAAAAATTCTTTAAAATTATTCTTAGTGTTAAAGTCAAACACAATTATTTACACAGACGATCATAAAATGTACAAAAGCTTCTCAAAAGTGGGATGCCTTTTGCATGTTTTTATAATACACAGTACATGTATTACATTATAATGTGTGTGTGATTTATAATTCCAGTAAAGATTATGATGATTTTATTTTAGAAACTTTTCTTCAAAATGCTTAAATTTGAAGAAGTGTCACTAAATGGGAAATGTAGACAAAATTTCTTTTTCTAATTGTACAAAGGCATAAATTCTAAGCAAAGACCATGAAAATATTAGTCAGCATGCGTAGGATTCCAGTAAATAGGTGAAAAATATAATTGAACAATTTATTTGCAGCTACAGCTTCTAGCCATTAGCTTCATGAATTCATGCTGAAATTGCACTCACATTTATTTAGGATATTTCATATAATGTTGGAAATTGACCAAGAAAACAGTTTTAAAAAGTAATAAATGTCTGCTTAAAATAATCCTTCTGTCAACAAGTCATAAAAAGGGCTTGTTCATAACAATGAAAACAAAATATAGTAAATATTAAATGGCGATGAGTTAAACTACTACTGATAAGAAAATGACATCCAAAATGATTTTTTTTTGTGGTTCAGAACAGATGTTCTACAAAGCTAAAATTCACTAAATATTAAATGTTTTTTAAGTTGATATAATCATGTAATAATAATGGGCATCTCTTCAATTTTGAACTTTGATAACATGTAGTCCTCAACAGCCTATGCTCACAGAAGAAGAAAATTAAATAAAAATCAACTGATAAAATCATTTTAAAGTTAAAGTGTAATTTACACATGCCAATGCAATAGGCTAAATGTTTATGTTCTCCCAAAATTCATATGTTAAAATCCTAGCTCCCAATGTGATGGTATTAGTAGGTGGAGCCTTTGAGGTGTGATTAAGTCATGAGATTCTGGTGCCCTGATAACTAGTATTAGTGTCCTTATAAAATAAGCCTCAAATAGCTTCTCACTTTTCCCACAAGGAATACTAGAGGAATTAGCATTACATAATCTAGCAGATAAATAAAATTTATGTTACTCACTGAGGGCACACTGAGAAGGTTGCATTTTTAAACAAAACGTGAGCCCTCACTAGACACCAAATGTGCTAGCAACTTGGTCTTGGGATTCTCAGCTTCAAGAACTATAAGAAATTTCTATTATTTATAAGCTACCCAGTTTATGGCCTTTTGTTATAGCACTCCAGATGAACTAAGCCAAGAAAAATATGCTGAATAATCCAGAGAACAAGGCAATTACAAGTATCTTTTCTTTGTTGTTGTTATGAACCTTATCAATTAAGACTAATTTAAAAATTGTGACTTTTCTCTTACAAAGTAGTCTCCATATTTGTTCCTTCCCCTTAAATACTGCCATCCCAAAATCATAAACATATTTTCCTGAGGAGTCTGTTATGGTTTGAATGTGTCCCTATGCAAATCTCATTTTGAATTGTGGCTCCCACAATTTTCACATATCATGGGAGAGATCCAGTGGGAGGTAATTGAATCATGGGGTGGGATTTTCCCATGATGTTCTTGTGATAGTAAATAAGTCTCATGAGTTCTGATGGTTTTATAAAGGGGAGTTTCCCTGCACAAGCTCTTCTTCTGCTACCTGCTTCCATCTTTGTAAGACGTGACTTTGTTCCTCCTTGCCTTCCACCAGGATTGTGAGGCCTCTCCAGCCATGTGGAACTGTGAGTCCATTAAACCTCTTTTCTTTATAAATTACCCAATCTCAAGTATGTCTTTATTAGAAGCATAAGAACAGACTAATGCAGAGTCCAAAGTATTGATACCAACACACATATTGAAGGCATTAATATCAGGGGCAGACTTATTTCTTCAAATACCAGGAAAAGGGAAATATTCTTTAACACCTCCAGAAAAATCAGAGAATGTTACTAAAAAGTATGAGCTGCTTAATGACCAGAAGGAAAAAGCAGGCATCATTTCAGAACAAGAGTCCTTATTTTAAGCAATAGAGATGCTTGTTTCTTTAAATAAACTTTTGAAAAATAATAATCAAACATACTAATAACCATAGGAAAAAGATTTTTTTTCCAGGTAGAATTCAGATATTCTCCTATTAGTAATTTAAGAGTATGTTGGTAGAATTTAACAAACTTTAGGTTCACAATCTTAAAAAGATACATGAGTTATGTTTACCTCTCTAATAGTCTTTTTTAAAAAACAGCATATTTCACTTATAAATTATCAATTTGTTCTTTTTCTCTTGGGCTATATGAATGAGATGCTAGAAAATCCCATAAAGATGAGAATATGGATATTGGATAATTCAAGATCAATTATCTGATGGTTTAGGTTTTTTTTTTTAATTGCCTCATTAGAAGAGTTTGACAGTGACATTTTCTCAATAAAGGACTTCAATTTTCCTGGCACAGACAAAGCTTTTGGCATTATATCTTAGAAAGGATCTTTTACAACTCTTTAGAAGTTGTACCAAAAATTATTCTTATTATTTGTATCATAATACAGTATGAAAACATTATTACAGAAATACAAAACTGGGTGGCAGATATTCAATAATAATTTATAGAATTAGAAGTTCTATTCTGTCTGACCCTGAGTTTATATCTTCTGCTCTCTACTTCTAGCTCAGGGCGCCAACACCAAACCAAACACAGAATGAACAAAGAAACCTGGGAGGATTTATGCTCTCATTTTTCCAAATATCTGATCATAGCGTACGTTAACTGGTAGATGATAATACAAAGGTGCTTATACAGGTTAATTGGTGATTAAATAAAACTATTAGAGTGTTTCTTAGTGAATTCCTGTCACTTTCAAAGTATTTTAGGCTGGATGGAATCTCGCCAGGCCTTCAAGCTTATGAAACAACGATTCATGGTTATTAAGAGCAAATGCCCCAGAGAGATTAATCTGTGCTATCCCAACAGGCTGACCTTTCCCAAAGACATAGCAATTTAATTATCTACTTTGAAAAGCACAATTATAGTAAAATTCAAAACCTGATTTATAGACAGGTTTTATACTCTCATCTATAATGCATGTAAATAAGAGACTTTGAGTTTCTTTTTCTAGGACTGTTATGCATGTATTTGTAACTAATAAGTACTAAATAGTTCTTGCTTTTTAAAACTATGGGGTTTTTATTAAATATCAATATTTAATAAAGATAATATTTCAAATTATGAGTGCTTTGCAGTATGTCTTTATTCTGAATTTTGTATATGACTTGCATTCTGATAAATAAGAGGGTGCTTCCAAAGTTTGTGAACCTGGATAACTTGACCTGGATGGCATTTCTGCTCAAGCACAAACTGATGAAATGATGTTACCCTTCATTTTCTACTTAATGATTCTGTATTTTATCTCATAGAAGCATAAATTAGAAACCACAGTAAGGTCTTAAAGTGTGCAGCTCACTATAATATGGACTTGAAAAACACATAAATTACGCTTTCATTCAGCTAATCCATTTTAAATATTTATTGAAGATCTGTCTATCTACCACCACAAACTCCCCTCCAATCAGAGAAGGGGAAATATTTGAAAGCATACACACACACACACACACAGACACACACACACACACACACACACACACACACACACACCAAAAGCAACTCCTGTGATGCCAGTCTCCACTAAATACCTTAAATGCTTTCACACAGTGTGATGTCTGTCTCCTTATAATGTGTTTGAATATTGGAGGAAAAAATTTAGATGTGGCAAAAATAAGTGAAAGGATAAAAATCTAAAATTAATTTAGTTGTACCTATTTTCAAATGCTTTATGAAACATTTTAGATACATGTTTAATAGCCAAAAAGGTAGTAATTATAGGTGTGTATAGAATTCTATATATTAAAATATAGGGTAGGGGTGGGCACAGTGGTTTATGCCTGTAATTCCAGAACTTTGGGAGGCCAAAGCAGCTCGACCACGAGGTCAGGAGTTTGAGACCAGCTTGGCCAATATGGTGAAACCCCTTCTCTACTAAAAATATAAAAATTAGCCCAGTGTAGTGGTGTGCACCTATAGTCCCAACTACTTAGGAGGTTGAGGCAGAAGAATCCCTTGAACCCAGGAGGCAGAGGTTGCAGTGAGCCGAGATCGCACCACTGAACTCCAGCCTGGGTGATGGACTGAGACTCCGTCTCAAAAACAACAAAAAAAGATAGGATAAAATAACAATAGTTCTAATGTAGTGTCGCATAGTAGTTAACAGCATACATTTATTTTAAAATGAGATAAAGCATCAAAACGGGCATTAAACATATATCAAGGAGGTCTTCTGGAGGGTGGTAGGGCTATCGGGGGATTGAGAAAATGGAAATGAGAAAAATGAGGATTTTTCAGAGCTAAAAAAAGGATGTTTTATACTAAAATATCCTACCAAGGGCCAAGCAGAATAAATTTTTAAATGCCCAACATCATACGTATCACTGAAAATGTTCAGAATACTAACACAAAATAAGGGTATAAAAAGCTTTCAGAGAACAAGAATAGGTTACCTCCAAAGGAAGGAAACAAAATATAATAGACAAGTGATTAGTACAGTGGATTTAAAAGTCAGTAGAACAGTGCTATCAGAGATTTGATAGAAATGATTTCAAACCCAGAATTCTGTATGTAAGCAAGCCCTTCATAATTTATGATGGGAAAGTAAACATAATTACAGAAAAACAAGAATTCAACAAGTTTACGTTCTTTGAGTAATTTCCTTAAATAATTACTAAAGAATATTGCCTGGAAAAATGCAAAAGGAATACCAAAAGAAAAAAAAGCATGACATATAAGGAATAGTAGCTTGAAAGGGAAACCTGGAATAATAGCTGTGCTGCAGATAGAAAAGTTAAAAAGCAATTGTTCTAATTCTAGTGAAATTCTGAAAACTATAACTGAATGGCTCAGAGAAATGTGTCTTCAAGAAGGAAATAAATTCCATTAAACAAACCTTTATGATTAAGAGGATGGAATATCTTAGCAATATGATGAGGAAATCATAACATATTTTTGTCAATCAAAGAAAAAATCTTTCATAAACTCTTGAAAAAACATCTGCACCAGAAATTCTTGGTCAAAATACGAAACACATTAAATAGATGTTAAAATCTGATAGAACTCATATTTCTGGGTTATGCCTTATTTTTATTCTTTCTCAACAAACGATTTGATAGAAGTCTCAAGATATCAAAAAGCAGAGACCAGTCAAGTCTAACTTCTTTTTTCTAATAAAACTGTTATATGAGCCAGGATAGGCTATCATATACCATCTAATTTGCCCTGGTGTCTCACGACTTTTAATATAGTGCAGTTTATTTTATTTCTTGGTTTTGTTACAGATAAATGTTGGTCAAATTGCTCTTCTGTGTACTTTCCTGCAAATAGTAATCCAGAGAACCATGCTCCTTCCATTTGTGGGTCTGCAATTCGAAGTTATTGATTTCTTGACGCACTGACAAGATAAATCATGCAACAAGTTTGTTCTAGAAGTGATATCTATTTCTTTCATCCACATTCCACTCAGTTCCATGGCCAACTCAACTGCAGGAGCATATGGATGTGGGTGAACGCGAGAGTATCAACTATAATTGCCAAACAACACTGTGGTGTTATCTGCATTGGTCGACACGTTTTAGTCTAAGGAGAGAAATCACCAGTGGCACAACTCACTTGGTCTTAAAGAGACATGAAAGCATTTATCTTCAACTTGACACAGAACTTTGCAAGATCAGCCAGTTAACTCTGTGAAAACAGTGCAATTATTTCAACTTCATCTTTATCCCCTGGAGCATTAATTATGAGCTATTGTGACCCCTAATCACAGCTCTATGACCTAATTTGGGATAGTGTCACTGGACAGATCCTTCTTTATTCTTAAACAGAAAATCTTAAAGCGGACACAAGCATAATATTTGAAAAGAATTAGATGTTTCATAGGAATTCCATGTTTTAAAATCTTTTCTTTGGAATGGGGAAAAAAATAATATTTCTCTGGAATGGGGAAAAAAATCTTACTGAGATTTGTATTTTAATGATGGTTTTCAGTTCCAATCTTATTCGTTTCCATGAGAATGAAAACTATTGTTGATTATAGAGAGCATTAAAGAATTTCAGTCTTCCAACTCAGGCATGATGCTGAGCAATGGAAAATATAAAATAAATCCATCTGAACTTAAAACGTGCAACATTCTCCTTTGAATACCTCAAAGGAGGGCATTATTTTTTTTCAGGTACAATTACTCTAGTTAGTTGCAGAAATGGTATGTAAATGAATACCAAATTGGCATCAGAGTTTATTGAATTTCAGTTTTTAGAATCTATAGGTGAAGCCTAGAAGAATTAACTAAAGTGTCAGAATAAAATAAAAATGCTATAAACTTAGGGGATGCAAAAGTAAAATGAGGTTAATTAGGTATTATTCAGATTAAAAGTGGAGAGTAATTTTTTTTAATTTATAGAACAAGGACTAGAGCTTAGAAGCAGACCAGGAAGTAACAAATAGAAGTAATAAAATACAACATCTTACATGGAAGGTTGATAGCAGGAGACAGGTAATAATCATGGTGAATTCATCAGTTTTCCTGTTGGGGCAACAAGATAATGCACAAATGTAATAAAGAAAAAAAAAAAAAGAAAATAGAGACAGAGTATGTTATTCAGATTTTGGTTGTTAACCAAAAACCAAATAACAATGGTTAAGTCTGACCACCTCTAGGAGATAAGAATGAGAACATGAGACAAATAATATTATTTTTTCCTTAATACTCTCTTTATTGCTTAACTTTTTACCATGTTAAGAGCTTACTTTACATATATCACTTTTACAATAAAAAGTAACTTTGTGATTATAATAATTTCATAAGGTATACCACACTGGTCTAGGCAGTCTTTCTTGGCATGGATTCAAACACGGCAATGAAGTGATTGCATTCTTAATTCCTGCAAAATATTAAAAGGCAACTTGTTCAAGCCTCTTTGAGATAGATAAATCACTTCTAGAAATACATTTCTTAACACTATTTTAATGCCTTTGATAAATGAAAGCTCACTATATTTTAAATTGTGGGATTCCACTTAGTATAACTCTAATCATTGTTATGTTCCTTATTATGTATCAAAAGCCACCTCATTCCAAACTTGCCCATCTATTCTTGGGTTAATTACTGGCAAAAAAAAAATAATATTTGAATTGGAGGATTAAATATTAGAAATTAGACTTACAGAAATCTTTATATTTCAAAAGTGGCAATAAAACACATTTATACAAATTATACCAGTTTGTTAACAATTCACTAAATCCCATTTAACCACTATAAATGAGCACCAAGGGATGCATCAGTTTTGTCATCTGGTGGAATCGCTCTCCCCTGCTAACAATAATACACATTGCTATTAAAGTGTACTATGATCCGTGAAGAAGTGCCAACAGCTTATTTTAATTCAATAGAAAATTACCTCCACTGCTAATTTAAGGATAAACAAAACTATGAAGGAACTAATCTACATCTCCATACTGTTGAAAATAGATGGTCATTTATAGGAGATTTATGCTATTGAATATCTATTTTATAAGCTCTTCCAATAGCAGTATCAATCTTGGATTTTCTCTATTATGAATTTACAATCATCTTTATTTTCTTGTAATTGTGGGGGGATTGTCTCTTATTTAACTGCTCTCTATCTCAAGGACAAAAAAAATATGTCAGCAACATTTTCATTCTAATTAGGCATGTTTACAGATTACATATATCCTTTATAATATGTGTTATAATTTATCTGTGAGAAGAAATCTAAACATAGAATGAGCTATAAACTGATAGCTCAGCAAAGGCCCTTTGAACTCAAACATTTTACACTCCTTCCAAGGGGAAAGAGAATAAATAGATTCAAAAGTTGATGACATACCCTTTTGCTTCAACATTTAGGAGAGACTGTGGCCACAGTTTGTATGTGCCTACACCAGCACAGCGAAAATATTTTTCTTTCTTTCTTTTTTTTTTTTAATTGTACTTTGAGTTCTGGGGTACATGTGCAGAACATGCAGGTTTGTTACATAGATATAAATGTGTCATGGTGGTTTGCTGAATCCATCACCGCGTCATCTACATTAGGTATTTCTGCTAATGATATCCCTCCCCTAGCCCCCACTCCCCAGCAGGCTCTGATGTGTGATGTTCCCCTCCCTGTGTAGATGTGTTCTCATTGTTCAACACCCACTTATGAGTGAGAACATGTGGTATTTGATTTTCTCTTCTGAGTTCATATCGCTTGCATCGACATGGATGAAGCTGGAAAGAAAAATCATTTTTCACTGCAGCCTTTCCCACCTGAGAAAGTGGTCTTGACTCAGGCCTGCCATCCTCTAGGTTCTGTGGTCCAGTTAACTGAAGCCTCTTGACTCTTACCTTTCAAAATCGGCTGGATAGGACACATACGTGTGTGTGTTTGCTCACATTCCCATGTTTATGAATGTGAAACTCCAAATATCATCAAAGTTTTCATATCTGGTGGCTAAACTTTACCTATCACCCCCCAAATTTCCTTAAAATAACCAAAATGATACATTCTTTTAGGCAAGAAAATATATTATAAGAATTTATCTTTTTCACAAAGAAACAAGAGGTTTCTGAATAGATCGTAGATATAAAGAAGTAGTTTTTAAATCTTTCCAATATCCCTGTAAAAACAGGTAGATGGACGATATCTATGACAAAGCCAGAGGATCATTCATCTTCACAAACGAAGAAATGAAAGCAGCTAGAGCCAGGCTTTGAATCCAGGCAGTGCTACTCCAAAGACCAAGCTCTGCTGACCACGCTATCCTACAAAATGAATAGGAGGTTCCCATCACAGTGTTTTAAAGCTTCTTGGGCTTACTCGATTACTTGTATATAAAGATGATGTGGTATGATGACAGCAGAAAAGCAGGATCACTTTCTTTTCAGGATGTTGTAGGCAGGAAGAAAAGTAAGCTTTTACAAGGCAGTTTTCCCTTAAAAATGTCACTTATGTACATGTGTTTGCTTGCTTGTGTTGTTCCCCTTACCCTCAATAGTGAGCACTGGAACATGTTCTGTGATCATCTGGGGATCAAGGGACTGCTCATGCAGATGCCAGCACAAAATATCACCAGAAAGTATTCCTCATCTTTACAACTTCATGGTGACAGAAAAGGGAAAATGTTGAAAATGACTGAATCCGAGCATTTAGAGTTCCAATTCTATATTTTGCTGTACCGTGTAAAATTAGAACATTTTTGTAAGATTTTGCAAAATTATGTAAGCATAATTGCATACAAAACCCATACAAGATGTACTGTGCTATGATCTTGGCTCACTGCAGCCCCTGCCTCCCAGGTTTAAGCAATTCTCCCTGCCTCAGCCTCCTGAGTAGCAGGGACTACAAGCACCTGGCACCATGCCCGGCTAATTTTTGCATATTTAGTAGAGACAGGATTTCACCATGTTGGCCAGACTGGTATGGAACGCCTGACCTCAAGTGGTCCCCCAACCTGGTTGCCCAAAGTGTTGGGATTACAGGGGTGAGCCACCGCGCACGGTCGTCTAGACCTTAAATCTAAATCTGGCCCTATGGATGTGCAAAAATAGCTGGTGTCTGCCTTCCTTATTACTGCAGAAATGGTGTTGTCATTTTAAAATCTGAGCTCTCTTTGTTCATCTGTATTGTTGCAACAACAGCCTTCTCTTTGCTCCTGGGAGTGATGATGTTTTATTCTGTGTCTTTGGCAGAGAGAGACATACTTTTGTATCTAACCTGAACAAAGAATTTTCTCAAGGTATCTCCTGTGTTGCACCATAAAACATCCTCCGAGAAACAATACTTCAATAACTTTATTTTTCAGTTAATTCACTTGCAAAGTAATTAAGGCAAAATGAAAACATCCTTATGAGTCTTTAGTCAATTCTTCCTTCTCACCAGACATGAAAGGCCTTGGCCATACAGCTTGCTCAGGGGGTTGGCCTCCGTACTGGACATCAAAGCTTAGAGTTAGGGAACACAGAACTGTGAGAGCCAAATGCCAATGCACCATGTCAGAGTACCAGATTAGAAACAGGTAGATAGTCATACTTCAAATCAATAGTGCAAATCAGGCAAAGAAAATGATGGTTCCTGGTTTGAAACAATGCAAGATAACTGCTATATGAACTTGATGAATTTCCAAAGCAGACAGTGGTGAAGAGACAGAAGAACATGAACAAAGCCACACACAGCTGGGAGACTTAACTGATCAAAAGCACCTGTACCTGGGAGATTTAGAAGTGTTTTTGAATGAGGACTGAAATAGACATTTTTCTTTCTTTTTTGATCCCTTAACCAAGAAAACCATTTCAATAGTAAGAAATCAGGGTGAGACCTCTGTTATGAGAATTTAAATTATAATTTGGCAAGCCAATTGGAAAGTACATTTCTGTAATATAGATAGAGTCAGTATAAAAATATAATAATTTTACTGTTCTCTTTTATCAGCTGCTCTTGGTAAATTTCAGATATGTGAGAATTCTATAATCTTTCAGATGTTTTTTCTTCATTTCAAAAATAAATTTGAGCATTAATGACTGTAGGAATTTGTATGTCTTTTGAAATTTCCCCTAGAATTTTCAAATATATCTAACATCTCATGAAAAGAAGGAGTTGTGTATTATACCTATATAAACACAAAATGGAACATAATGATCACTTTTTTCTTTACATGGCAGAGTCAGTATATTTTTCAGGTATCGTATTAACACAAAAATGTCAGACCTTCCCTGAGTCTCATAAACAGAATCTGTTTTCTTTTTCTATTTGTTTATATTTTTAAGTATATCCCATTTATAAAATATTTACATTTGAATAATAAAATTTAACCTTTTGCCTTTCAGTGAAAAAGGGAGTCTTTTAATTCAAAAATTTAAAAAAAATATATATAACATGTTTCTTTTGGCCTAAAAATGTAGAAAAAAAATTAACCAACATATGCATACTCTTCAAGCCTAGCTATTCAATGATAAAAATAACTTAACTGAAAATTCAATTCTTTTAAAAAGTTATTTAATTTTATTTCTGAGGCATAAACAAACACTTATAGTTAGTTCTGAATTATCGTTGAAAAGCTTGCTCTCCTCTCTAAATTCTCATTAATTTTGCCATCATTATAATGTCCTCTCATCCTGCTTCATACAGGAACATAGACAGCTACCAAGTCTACCAGATGGGGCTCCTTCTTTAATGGTCTGTTGAAGGATGAGAATCACTCTTCTCCCTCTAGGATCTGAGCAGTCTGCTGCTCTAGGAGGCCCACATTCCGACAGCTAAGGAAGTAAGAGGCCAAGATCCGAATTAGTTATGAAATGTAAATCGCATACCTGGCACGATGGCACTAAAAATGCCTGCTGAGCTATTGAGTCGGCTGTCGGAAAATAGTTATGTTAGGAAGATGAGAGCTTGACTTTTAATTGTAGCTATCTGTACTGCTTTCAGCAGGAATAAAGACTGCACTAGAAGCTTAGCCATTTCCCTACTCCTTACCTCCCACGAAAAGACAAGAAAGTGTAAAGGGAAAATACAGAGCAACATGGCATTGTAAAGCCAGATTTGTAAGTTTCCCAGGTAAAAAAGCCACCAGAAGACAGAAGTGTGCGAGGGAATGCTTTTGTACTATTGTAGACAAAACAATGCTTGAGGGAATAACATGCTAATAAAAAACTGTGAGTTATGATTATTTCGTATGATCATAGTAACACAGCTCTCTCAAGGAGATGCATTCATACTCCAGTAGTTAGGGAGGAATATTTCTTTCTTGTGAAAAAGTACATGTGATATTGCAGAATCATATTTGAGCCACAAATTCAATCTTCCTTGTCATCTTTTATCAACATGAAATAATTGTTTGGGGTTAGCACATTTAAGAATTCATGCAGCCAAAACCCAAAGTTCAAATTTGCTCAATTTCTATCTGCATAGATTTTGGTCACTGTACCCTGTAACAATCAACTTATGTAATTGATGAAATTTCTAGATTATCTCTGGATAATAGCACAGCTACACAGCTACACATCCCATGATTTCAGTTCTTATCTAGTCATGATTTGGTTATTTAAGTAAATCAAAGCAAGATTACACTTACTGTCTGAGAAGCAGTGGGTATTGTGAAAAATGTTCAGGCTTTGAAATAAGATAGAAATAGCTGTTTTCAAGTGTTTACTCAATGATTACTTGAAGACAACTTTCTTTACATAAACCTTAATTTTTACAATCATAAATTTGAGATAATTTTGGCAGAGATTTGTGAAAACTGAAATAATAAATTTTAGGTTCCTAGCACATAGCAGATGAGTAATATACACTTCAGAGTATCTTATTATTTTGTAGTTGTGCTATGATAGTAAAAGTCATGATAAGAGGGTTATTAATTTTATATTGTTGCTATGACAATATCAGAAACTTAGTACATAAAGCAACACAAATTTATTATTTTCCAGTTCTGAATATCAGAAATTCAACACCAATCTCAGCAGGCTAAGGCTATGGTATCATCAGCAGGGTGTATTTTTGTCTGCAGCCTCCAGCGGAGAATTCGTTTTCTTTGGCTTTTTGAGGTTCTAGTGGCTGCCCACATTCCTAGGCTCATGGCCCCGTTCTCTGTCTTCGAAGTCAGTAACGTCAACTTTGTCCTTTGCTGTTGTTGTCTCTCTGATTCTCACCTCCGTTTTTCTCTCCTCCTTCTAAGGATCTTTGTGATTATATTGAGCCCTGCAAGATACTTTACTCTACCTATGTAAGGTGGGTTAATTAGCAACCTTAATTACATCTGCAACCTTAATTCTCCTTTGCCATGTAACATAATATGTTCACAGCTTTCAAAGATTAGGAAGCAAACATCTGTGGGCCATTATTTTGCCTACTGCAGATAGCCACATATAAGCAATGTCTAGATTGTGCAAATACATACAAAGTCAGATGTGTGATTCCAATAGTCATACTGATTGTTTATGTTGTCTGAATTATTGTTGAGGAAAATAGTTTGATCTAGTTATGGCCTGAAGACTTACGAAATTAAATTCCAGTTTTCTTTGTTTTACGATTGAATCATGATTCCATTTTCTAGTGATGCCTCTGTATTTACTGTCCATCAATAATAGGCCTATTATAAATATATATACCCACCTAAACCAGCTGTCCTATCTGAGTGCAAATCAATATTAATTTCATTTTGGGACTTTCACCAGATCAAAAAAGACGGGTAGAATATAGCTTTTTCCTTTCTCATTTTTTTCACCTTATCTTAAGGAAGCCTCATGGAAAAAGAAATCTATTTGATTTATAAATTTGTGACACATAGTAAAAGATAAAGTGAAAATCAGTCACTATTCTTAGCAGAATAAAAAACTTAAATTTTAGTTTTTCTTTAAGACACATAAGGTCATTCTCCTGATTTCCAAAATCCTCTTCATTAACATTGATGTGATTCAAAAAACAACTGATAGCAAAAAATAATAGTTGTCACATATTTTCAAAAGTGAATTGCTTAAAAGATGTTATAGAGATATCCCATTTTACCCGGGAAAGGTCCCCCAGGCAACTCCTGTCTTCAGGCAAAGGACATGAAGGAACAATTCTTATTCTACACCTACTGCAAATAATGCTTGGGGCCTTAGTGTCCCTACTGTTTTTGCAGCTGACCAGTCCTGGTAAAGAAATGTCTTTTAGACAGCTTTCCCAGATGCCTAAATTGGACAACCCAAAGTCAGAAATTGATCAGACTCCAGGAACGGAATATTGAGGTTCTTTATAGTCTGAAGAACTCTATAGTCTATGACAACCACTGCCATTTGGAGAAATGATTACAGAGAAATGGAAAAAAAGCCCTGCAAATGTATTAATTTTCTCACTGGCCATTAAAAGCTGACCATCTTGTGTAAATTAGATTGGAAATTTTGTCATGCCTCTCTCTGGATTAGCATGTGGCTTAGTGCAAAATCGAAACAGATAGAGTTGTACATTTGCTTCTTCCGTTGGGGCCTACATAATTGCTCTAGAATTCTTATAGGACCCTTTGAATAAAGACTTAATATTTTATTTCAGTGCTCATCAAAAGTAAATAAGCATGAGATCCACACTGAAATATTGTTGAAATGCGCATTCAGTAGGTGTGAGGCGGTGCCTGGTGTTCTACATTTCTGACAAACTCCCAGGAAAAGTAGTTACAGCCAGTTGGCCAGAGCAACACTTGATCCACGAAATCAACTGCCTAATGGATTTCTCTATTTTTTTTTTCTGTTAAATGTCCTTAATGCATTTTGTCTTCCTCAGTCTGTCCATAGTATCTACAGTAATATATTTTCAAATTTGCTAATGGATTTCATAATGTAGAATAGGTCATAACCTAAATATTTATTAAATATTTGTTATATTTAACATGAAGAAAATATAGCTGGCATACACTTTTTTAAAGAAAGTTTTTCTTAAAATCTACTTTCCAAGAATCTCTGGTTTCAATTTCTAAACTGTTGTTTTTCTATATTTTAGTATCTTAATCATTATAAGCCAGATATTTGAACATGGATTATGTATCCTGAGAAAGATGAGAAAGATAATTTTATTGTTTTTAATGATAATAGATAAGAGGATGGGAAAAAGAACTCTAAATCATTGGAGAGAGCTCAAAAGATATTCCAGCAATATATGTTCCTAATATTTCTAGATCTCACAGTTGAGTTAGGTGGTACAAGTCATTCTGCTATGACAGTCATCAGAAAAACATAAATAGCATGATTCATAATGATTCACATAAGGACAATCTAGAGATTCACGGCTCAAAACTGATTTAAAGAGAATGATCTAAAGAGAACATGGATCGAAAATGGAAAGAGAACAGAGCCTGAGACTCTTTTCACCATTAATATTTACTTATATGGGGACAAATTTAGTTTTAGAGGGAGTCAAGGATGTATCTCTAAGGAGTTTAAAGACTTGAATGAGAAAATGAAAACATTTAACTCTAAAAAGAATTTGTAATGCTGTAAAAATAATTTCAACTGATATATGTAAACTGGTTTATAATAATGGATTAATGACCAGAAACAAAGTATACCTTCTTAGATCTATTGAAGAATATTTTCCTTTGGATACTAGCCCACTTCATTTAGACTATAAAGACTAGTATATGATTGTACCAATATGCTGCTTAAAAACCCAGACCTACTAAGTTAGGAGGCCAAGAATCATAATACACCAGGCCGAGGTAATCCTGTACTTTTCCTAAGACACAAAGTGTAGCAGACATTGTGAGTGAACCAAACACAAAGGCAGAGCCATACACAAGAAATTATTTTTATGGAAGAGATGGGGTATATGTCACAGAATAAGTGACATTGATATTTTGCCTTTATGAAAGATAAAATTTTGCCATGTGTCATTAAAAGTAGTTGAAAGTAATACAATTTAATAATAAGTCTAATGAAATGTATAGTTAATTGAGGACGTAATGGAGGCCAAGATACAGTTTAGTGCAGGGACAATGTTAGAAAATGAATTTCTTAATAATGTTAAATACTTCACATGACATCTTTCCATTTATAGTTAACATCATCATAATGTCGAAGAGAAAAACTTTCTGGGTCTTGCCACCACAACTTCTGATACAGAAACTATCTCCATATTTACTACTAGGTTTTGGATATCTCTGGGAAATGAGAATTAGGATCAGAGAACATGGATATGTTATGGAAAGCTTTTAATACTGTTATGCATTGCCCAGGATGTGGCAGAATTGAATAGATGATCAGCATGTGACGCTGCTCTATGAGACCTTTGATAGGGTGGACCCCTTATTCGTTGTGCAGGAAGATAAGAGTAGGATGTGTGAAATAGGTTCATGGTACACTGGTTACCAACTTGCCTAAGTCTGGTAAGACAGACACGCTCATATACAACAAATTACGTGAAGTGGATTTATTCCCTACAGAAGAGCAGCAAAAGAGAAGAGCAGCCTAGAACTTATTATGAGCCAGCCTCCAAAGCTCAGAAAGACACCAGGGGCAGGTAGAGTCTCAACTGTTTATACCCCACAGCTGAAGGTACACACCTGGAAAATAGCCTAGCCTTCTGTAGGTTTTCTACCACAGGATCATCTGACTCACTGAGATACATTGTTGAAAGGCATTCTTTTTCTAGGGCAAGACTGGAATGGATTTCAAGCTGTTCCTGCTGGTCTCTCCCTATCACAGGTTGTTATATTCCCAGCACACTCTAGTTATTCTTGAGAACTACAAGTGAGAAACAGGAGAACTGAGTTGGTCAAAAACTACCTAGAGAAGTGTCCTTCAGGGAGATGTAGAAAAAGAAAGCCTGGTGGTAATCATAAAGGCTTCACATCTTCATCAAGATTTATATCCCATGTATTAATCTGTTCTCACATTGTTAATGAAGACATACCTGAGACTGGGTAATTTATAAAGGAAAGAGGTTTAATGAACTCATGATTCCAGATGACTGGGGAAGTCTCACAGTCATGATGGAAGGCAAAGGAGAAGCAAAGCCCTGTCTTACATGGCAGCTGGCAAGAGAACTTGTGCAGACAAACTCCACTTTATCAAACCACCAGATCTCATGAGACTTATTCACTATGACGAGAACAGCAGGGGCAAGACCTCTCTCCATGACTCAGTTACCCCCCCACTGGGTCTCTTCCACAACACATGGGAATTAGAGAAGCCACAGTTCAAGATCAGATTTGGGTGGGGACACAGGCAAACCATATCATCCCACCTCTGCAACCTAGTAAGTATATGACCTCTGGTAAGTTACATTTTCTATGCAACTGAGGATAATGACAAAAGTTCCCAAGGCATAGAGTGCCTACAATAATTGTTAAATTCTGGAAAATACATATATGTGCCTGACACATAGTCTGTGCTTTAAAACAATGTTAAGTATTATCAGGGTCTTCCACTGTACTGCAAGTTGTTCTTTTATTCATTTATACATCCTCTGTATTAACTCTTCATTTTCCTAAACTGCCACTCTTATAATGCTTGGTTTTCTTTATGTTATTTATTTACATTCTTTGTAAAAACTCTATTTTGTAAGATATTTTGTTCAGAAGCAAAGTCTTCTATCTTGTTCTCATGAACAGTGACTAATTTGCATTTAATGCAGGCGTAGCTCTTTTCAAGCATAAACATAAAGACTCATATTAGAATGAACACATTTGTTTATCTGTCCATGGATAGATTTAACTTTGGTTTGAAATATATAGTCTGCTTGACTTTACTAGTTTCTTAAACCAATCACTTCTCTATAAATCAGCACAACCAATTATCTTTTGGCAACACTGGTTTGCTTCCAGATTCAAAAATATTTCAAGAGCCATATCCTACATGCACAATTCTAAAGTTACCCGTGTTTCAGAATGAAGCTAACACTATGAAATGTTAGGTGACAGACCAATTTTTATTTCCAAGGAATTACCATGTTTTTACAAGTTTACCTAATTCTCTGTGGACTGACAACAGGACAAAGAACATGGAAGGACTTAGGAATAACACTTTTCCTCACCTGTTTTAGCAAGGTTTTTCAGGTGGTAGGATATATTTTTCATAAGACAGTGATCTCTGTAATTCCCATTCATATACCAAATTAATATATTAGAAATCTGTTGGAAATTACCAAAGATAACCCATTCTGAAAATAATTACTTGCCGTAGCTTTATGTGCAGGTGTGTGATTAAAACATAAATCAAATGTAAACTGTTTCTTGATGTCCTTCAATAAAGTTAAAAATCACAAGCAGTCAACTATCTTTTGAGATATAATAGAAAAACACAACATAATAATCATAATAAAAATATCAAATATTGAACTAAAAACTTTATCTTGTAGCTTAAAAGTCATTTCATTTCTATTTAAATATATGTTTAATGTCTCATTTTTCTCCTGTACATTTCAAGTAAATGCCATGAAGGTTAATTTGCCCATAATAAAATGAAACCATTTTAGAGTACAACTCCATGAGTGTTGACAAATATATACAGCTGGCTAGTCACCACCACAAACTACAACATCTCTGCCATCCCAGAACACTTTCTCATATTTCTTTTCTGTCAATTCTTGCTTCAGGTTCAGCCCCAACCAACAACTGATCTGCTTAGGTTGCTATAAATCAGATTTATCTTTTCTTTTTCTTCAGATTTATCTTTTCTTTTTCTTTCTTTCTTTTTTTTTTTTTTGAGACAGAGTCTCACTCTGTTGCCCAGGCTGGAGTGCAGTGGCACGATCTTGGCTCATTGCAACCTCTGGCTCCTGGGTGCAAGCGATTCTCCTGCCTCAGCCTCCAGAGTAGCTGGGATTACAGGTGTCTGCCACTGCGCCTGGCTAATTTTTGTATTTTTGGTAGAGACAGGGTTTCACCATGTTGATCAGGCAGGTCTCAAACTACTAGATGACTCCCCCACCTAGGTTTCCCAAAGTGCTGGGATTACAGGTGTGAGCCACCACGCCTGGCATAGATCAGATTGATCTTTTCTAGAGGAATCATATTATATTATATGCACTCTCTTTTGTATGGTTTCATTTCCTCAGACTAATGTTTCTGAGATTCATCCATGTTATAGGTTGTTAGCTCATTCTTTGTTATTAGTAAATAGATGCCCTTGTGGGAACATGATATAATGTGTTTATTTATTAATTGACAGTTTTTTTGGTTTTTTGTTTCTTTTTTTTTGCTGTTGGGAATAAAACTGTTATAAACATTCAGTACTAGTCTCTGTGCGATCATGGATTTTCGTTTACCTTGAGGAAATATCACTAGTGAAATTGTTCAGCCTTTTAATAACTATATGTTTAATTTGGTAAGGAATCGTAAAAGTATTTTCAAAAGTGGAGGAGCTAGTTAATACGCCTGGCAGCAAAGTCTGAGTTCTTTTTGCTCCATATGTTGACCAATACTTAGATGATGTTTTTTAAAAATTTTACCCATTCAAGTGAATATTTAATGCCATTTAACCATGGTTTAAATTTGCATTTCCCTGTTAACTCTTATGAAGTGCTTATGCAAGTCTTTCACCCATTTTTAAAATTATATATTGTGTCTTTTTCTTCTGAATTGTGCAAGTTCTTTATATGTTATATGTACACATCCTTTGTCACATGAATTTACTGAAAATAGTTTCTCCCAATCTGTTGTTTACTTCTCATTTCTTATTAGTGTCTTTGAAGAGCAGAAATCATTAATTCTGATGATATACAACTTATTTTTTCTTTTTGTGTTACTGCTTTTTGTTTTCTGTTTAAAGATTCTTTATCTACCTCAAGTTTACAAAGATTTTCTCCCATATTTTCTTCTAGATGCTTTTTAGTTTTAGCACTAAACTTTAGGTGTTTAATCAACTTCTAGCTAATTTTTATATCTGAGGTAAGCCAAAAGTCAAAAATCATATTTTGAAGATGGATATCTGATTTTTCCATCATTTAATGGGAAGATAATCCTTTCTTCCACTGAATTGTTTGTGAAAAATCAATTGGCCATATACATATGGGTTACTTTTGGTACTCTCTATTTAATGTCATTGATGTATTTTTCTGTATTTATGCTGGTACTTCATTTGTTTTAATTACTGTAACTTTATAATAAGTCTTAATATCAGCTATTAAAAGTCCTCAAATTTGTCCTTGCTTTTCAAAATTGTTTTAGCTGTTCAGAGTTCTTTGAAATCCTATATAAATTTTATAAGCAGTTTGTTCATTTTTACAAAAAATATATAATTATTTTTTAAAATCTTGATTTGAGTTACAATACATCTATAAATAAATTGGAGAGAATTGGCATGTTAACAATTTTCTAACAAATGTTCTTTATATTTTATCTTCATTTAGGTCTTCTTTAATTTATCTTAGCAATATAGCTTTCAGCATTTTCAATATACAAGTCTAACATATATCTTGTTAAATTCATACAGAGGTATTTCTTATTTATTTATTTATTTTTAATTGTAATTTAGGTTTTGGGTACATGTGCAGATCACGCAGGATTGTTGCATAGGTATATACATGGCAGGTGGTTTGCCGCCTCCATCCCCACATCACCTATATCTGGTATTTCTCTCCTCATTAGATTTTAGATATTTTTGTAGGTAGTTTTGCATTTTAAATTTTATTTTTCAATTGTTCATTGCTATAATATTGATTTTTATATATTAACCTTGTATCTTTGTGACTTTGTTAATCTCAAATACTTGTTCATGTTGCATGATAGGTATTTTGTAGATATTTTAGAAATTTTTACATATAAAATTACATCATGTGCAAAGGCAATTGTAATTCCCTTAAATATGCCTTCTAAACTTACTAGGCACTCAAGCATAGTGTTGAATGAAAGTGGCAAAAATTGAGCTTTTTGTCTTCTTCCCAAGAGAGTGAGTGGATGAAGGGACTCATTTAGTCTCTCATCATTAAGTTTGATGTTAGCTATAATTTTTTTATAAATGGCCTTTCTCAAATGGGGAAACTATCTTTCTATTCCTAGTAGGCTAAGAAGGGTTTTTTTGGTTGTTGTTGTTTGTTATAAATGAACATTTTTTTTTCAAATGCTTTTGCCACATCTAAATTATAATTTTTTCCCATTATTTTATTAATACTGTGTATTATTTTTTGGATGCCTTTTGAAGGTTAAGCAAATCTCACATTCCTGGGATAAATCCCACTTGATTATGCTGTGTTAACAATTTTGTGTTTTGCTGAATTCACCTTCCTAATATTTTGTGAAGTGTTTTGAATCTGTTTTATAATTTTCTTCTTTGTTTTGGTTATTGTCTGGTAGAGAACTTTTGGCCTCGTTCCCCAGTCATGCGGAAAAGGCCTAATTCCCAACAAAGGAGGCCCTTCCTCCCCACAGGGAGGGTCCCTTATCTCACTCTATCCTGGCCCGGCCGGAGGCCAGCAACCTTTCCGCCCAGCAACCCCCCGAGCCAATCACCATCCGCCCCCGTAGCCTCCTGTCCCACAAGCTCCCGCCCGGCAGGTTTTCTGCCCAGCAACCAACCCAGCCAATCGCTAGATCAGCTCTCCTACCGCTTTTCTGCCCAGCAACCAACCTGGCCAATCGCTACCTGCCAGATCAGCCTTCCTACCGCCCCAGGCCCTCAGTCCCTATAAAACCTACCGAACAAAGCAAGCGCGCATGATTCCTCCCTTCCCGCCTGAGTCGCCCGGAGATCCCAATAAAGCCGCGGTACCGGTCACCACGCGTCCTGCCTCGTGTCTGTCCTGCCTCATGTCTATCGAGTGCCTGCCTCCGTGGGTCGGGGTCCCACAGCCGGGGTTGCACAGTTATCAGGGCTATGTAAATCACCTAAAATGAATTAGAAAGTGCCTCTTAATCTTGTTTCTTGAAAGAACTGTGTACATTGATTTATTCCTTAACTGTTGGGTGGAATTGATCATTAAGGACATCTGGCCCTGACGCTATCTTTGTGGGAGAGGTTTTTTTAGTTATGAATTCAATTTCTCTAATAGCTTTGTGGTAATCTAAGTTTTGTATTTGTTCCTGTGTTAGTTATGGTAATTTATAAGTTTATTTATTTCTAGGAATTTGTCATTTAATCTAATGTTTCAAGTTTATTGATAAAAATTATTAAATTCCTTACTATATTTTAATGACTTTTGGAACCATCTGATATCTGCTCTTCTACTTTTGATACTGATGACTTTTATATATTTTTTGTTTCCTAGTCCATCTAGAGGTTTATCAGATCTATTGATTACAAAAAACACAGCTTTTTATAACCTTTTCAATTAAAATATAACATATAGATATAGTAAAATACACAAATCTCAAACATATTCCTCAAGAACTTTTTACAAATGAATATACTTCCATAACCATCACCCTAGCTCAGACACAGAATTTTATCAGCAATCAATCAATCAAAATCAAGCAATCAAGCTCTTGATTTAACTTACTGTATGTTAAATGGATTTAACATGTGTTACCCTCATGTTATCTTATCATCTTTCAGCCTATATTTCCCCCAAAGTTAACCACTCTTTCAATTTCAACAACCTTCAATTACTTTTGCCTGTTTTAGAATATCTCATAAATGAAATCATGTGAACTAAACTTTATATGCTGGATTCTTGGTTAATGTATTTTCGAGACTCATCCATGTTATTATGCATAGCAGTAGTTAAGTTGTCTATGAAGAAAAAAAAATAAGCAAAAGAATGAAAAATAGACCCTGGGCTTCCTGTGTCTTTGTGGAATGTTCTTTCCCACCATTTTCATGCTCATTTTTGTGTGAACATCCAGATTTTAAAACTCTAGAGAATACAGAATATTTCCTATACTTTCCAAACAATACATTCACAGTCCTGAATTTTTATTTTTTTAATAAAAAATGCACTGACCTAGCTGGAATGATCAAAATTTGTTAGAATTTTACCAGCAAGTAGAAAAAGAACAAAGCTGGGAATTACAGAGGAGTACTGAATCTTTTCTAGTTACCATCTTACTGATCTTGGATAATTTTACTGAGCCTTACTTTTTTTCTCCATAAAAGAGGAATAGTATGACTTGCCTTATCCTTTTCACAGAGATACAGTGGGACTCTAATAAAAACATGCAAAAGTACTTTGTCAAAAGAAAATCAACATTTTTAAAACAAATATTTTGTTAATATAATAAATGGAGCATTGAAGCTTAACACTCAAATCTTAAAAACTAAAAACTTCCCAGCAGTCTTTTTCTGCCAAATCTGTGCCTGTATTCAACTGGGTAGGTAGGAGGATGACTTGGCTGAACTGACTTCTTTTCCTGAGACACAAACATCCCATGGCAGGAGTTACATGCCAAAATGGGGCAAAGTGGAAAGGCAGAAAGAAGTAGAAGTTCCAATATCGGGTTTGTTCATGAGATATAAATTACACTAAAACACATCATAGAACCAGTTCTAGCATTTGAAATTGTTATTTCTTTCATTTTTAAATTTATATACAGTAAAATTTGCTCTTTCCAGTGCTAGCCACTGGTTTCATTAATTTTCTCCATTGTTTATCTAATTTTCAGTTCATTGTGTCCACTATTATCATTATAGAGTTCATCTTTTTATTTATGCAGAGTTAATTTTCTTTCTTTTTTTCCTTTTTACGTTTTTTGGAAGGTGAGGTTAAAGCAGAAGCTTAGAACATTAATTTCAGACAATTTCTCTTTTCTAATGAAATATTTAAATATATCGGTTTCTCTCTCAGCACTATATTATTTGCACCTCATAATTTTTAATAGGCTGTTTTCAATGCTAAGGTAAAATATTATCTAATTTCCCTTGAGCTATCATTTTACTTGTGAATTTCATAGACTTGCAATGTTTAATTTCTAAATACTTAAAAATTTTCATATTTGTTTTATTTTTATATAATTTAAATCTAGCTTTTAGATGTTATTATAGAAAATTTGAAATTTATTTTCTTTATTGCTGAAACATAAAAATCCTACTGAATATTGTATATTGATCTTTCTTTCTTTCTTTCTTTTTCTCTTTCTTTTTCTTTCTTTCTTTTGAGATGAAATCTCACTCTGTCACCAGGCTGAAGTACAGTGGCAAAATCTCAGTTCACTGCAACCTCCACCTCCCAAGTTCAAGCGATTCTTCTGCCTCAGTCTACTGAGTAGCTGGGATAACAGGTCTGGTGTTTACCAACATACCTGGCTAACTTTTGTATTTTTAGTAGGGACTGGTTTTTACCATGTTGGCCAGGCTGGTCTTGAACTCATGACCTTAAGTGATCCACCCGACTCAGCATCACAAAGTACTGGGATTACAGGGGTGAACTACCACACCTGGCTTGATCTTTCATCCAGGGACTTTGCTAAACTCAAATATTTGTTCTAGTAGTATTTTTTTTTTTCTAAAAATGTAAGTTTTTTTTATGTACAGCTTATATTTCCTTCAAATAAAGAAAATGTTTACATCATCTTTTCCAATCCGGATTATCTTTATGTATATGTCACATAACACATCAGTGTAATTTTCCACCTTTTACATTTGTTGTGCTTTGCTTTATTGCCCTATACGTATATATCTTTTATGAAAAATAGTAGATGTGCTCTTGAAACTCATGTATCTTTTATTGCTGTTGACTTAAGTGTTCTTTAAATTTCAATTGTTTTGTGCTAAGTAATAATGTTCACAAAGTGTAGATTCTTTTTTTTTTTTGCTTGTTTTCTCGATTACAGAGAGGAGTGCTATAGTTCTTAACTCTAATTGTAGAAATGTCTGTTTCTCCTTTCAGCTTTGTCAAGATTTGCTGTATGTGTTTTAAAGCTGTTTTACATGCGTAGTATTTAGAATTGTTATGTTTTCCTGACAAATTAATCCTTTGATCTTTAAAAAATGACTCTCTTTATCCCTGGTCATGTTTCTTTTTCTAATCTTGACTTTGTGTGATATTAATAGACCCAATCAACTCCCTTATGTTTACTGTTTGCATGGTATAGTTTTCTCCCTTCCTTTCAGTGTTAACTTATTGTATGTTTGTATTTAAAGTGCATTTTTCCTTCCCTTAGTGGTTAATTTTATGTTGTTTCCCAATGTCTGAAAACAGCTGTTGAATAAATATTGCCCTCTTTGATTTTGTTTACAAAACAAAAATTTATGTACAGTAGGATGACAAGTTCAGTACCATTATTCCTTCATGGCTGAACATCTACACATTTACACATTTTTATCTTCTGATTGCTGCATCCTGACATTTTTAGTCTACACACAGTGTTACCATCATGTTAATGACAACTCCAGAACGTAATACCTTTCTTATCTCTTGGTAATACTCTTTTGCATGTTGAATAACAGCTTGCATTCTGTTTTACGATTCCAAGTGAAATGAGTATTGCCTATATATAAATGACATTTATCATCATGATGCATTTGCAAAAACCTCAAATGCCTAAAATATATCTCTTATCTACACACTAAAATATGAGCCACAACATGGATGACAATCTAAACTCTTCCAATTATGAAACATGGACAAAAAAGACATGCCATGCCTTAAGTGTAATGGTAAATACTTTCAAAGGTGAATTACAAGTTGATGATAAAAAAATTCCTGGCAACTAATTCCAAATGGAAAACATAATTGATTAAGTATATTCTGAAATATTAAAACTTAATTTCTTTTTATTTATGACATTTAGATACACAAAATAAAAGCTCAGTTATATTAAGAATTGCATGGAGCTTATATTAAAAATCTTTTGGTAGCAATTTTATTAGGTCTTTTTAAGGTCTAAAAACTAGGTGGTTTTAAGGTCTTACATCACTATAATTTGATATGCCAAATTTCATTTTAGCATGCCAGTATGGTTTCCATACTTGGAATTCTCTTTTTTACTTGAGCTAGTGAATTTATTCTACAATCCTTACATTTTCAGTTTCAAATTTGACCCTTAAACATTTAAAAAAAACTATATTTTTTAAATTCTAATAAAAGTTCTTAGTGAACAATTCCCTAAATGTTCAAAAATTCTAATTTATTTTTCATTCCTTTCATCTTTTTTACATATTGATATAATACCCTCTTAATCATCTTGTTGGTGCACTGTCTATAACATTTTTTAAGAGAAGTTGATTTCTTACCATTCTAAATTGATTTGCAGGCTGGTTGATAATTATATTTTATGTATACATACATATACTTTTTATATATGTATATATGCACACATACATATGTATACTTACACATATAGATAGCTATAGGTATATAGATATAGATCATTATTTTAAAATCAACATATTAAATCACACCAAAATTTTATAGGATACAATCATTAGTACAAATATTATCTACTATTGTAGGTCAACTATTATTTATAATCTACTATCAATGAACAGAATATGACATACAAAAAATAAGTAATTGTGTCTTCTAATTTCAGCCACAAAGAGTAGTTTTTGTAATATTTTAAAGTAGTTGTCATAGAAATAAATTCTGGTGAAAAAATCAAATCCTATGGGACCTAAAATTTCTTACATGTGTCTCTATTTTACTGAGAGCCTATAATTTTACAGGAACACTCAACTGGAGGTTTGGGAATAAATTAAAAGTGTTAGAAATATGGATTTTTAAAATATGTTTATTTTAAAACATTTTAAGTTAGAGGAATTTTTAAAAATCACTATATAATGAATACTATGTACAAATTCTTTTAATTTTTTCTTTTTTTTACATTTGTCTTAGTCCATCTGAGCTGCTATAACAAAGGGCCATAGACTGGGTTGTTCATAAACAACAGAAATTTATTTCTTCCAGTTCTGGAGCTTTGGAAATCCTACATCAAAGCACTGGCAGGATCCATTTGATGAGGGCCCAGTCCCTGATTAATAAACAGCTTCTTCTCTCTGTGTCCTTAGAAAGTAGTGGCTACAGGAAGCTCTCTGAGCTCTCATTTACAAGAGCACTAATCTCATTCATGATCTCATGGCCTAATCACCTTCCAAAGCTTCACGCCTAATTACCATCACCCTGGGCTTAGTAGTCAACATATTTGGGGGAAATAAACATTCAGTCTATAGCAATGCTCGTATCATATTTTTAATGAATAAAATGTACAGATAAAGTTCAGCCCTTTATGTACCTCAAATAGACTCCATGCTCTTCCTTTACTTCTGAAAAGTAAACATTTCTAATTCACTGTTTATAATTGCATACTGCATGACATATTCAATAATCCATACACGTGTATGCATTCTTTGTATCCTATTTTAAAGTTTCTGTAAGTGCTATCATACTGGTCACAATTGTACAACTTGATTTTTCTTATTTTGCTAAAATATTTATTTGTGATTTATGAAGTTTCAGTTTTTTATTTTAACTGCTATATACTATTCCAGTTATATAAATGTGCCCCAGTGCATTGATCTATTCTCCTGGTGTTAGATATTTAGATGATTTCTAGTTTTTCTCTGTTGGAGTTAAAATGAATTTTCTTACAGGGACACCTTTTTTCATATTTGGGATACTCTTAAGACTATATATAAAAGTGTAATTTCTGGTCCAGGTTATGTCCATCTGAAATATTTCTAAATATAGACAAGTGATTGTACAAATTTTCATGACTGCCAGTAGTAAAGGAAAATAAAAAAATGAAAAAATATTTTACAAGACCTTTTTGTTGTTGTTGAGGGAGTCTTGCTCTGTCACCTAGACTGGAATACAGTGGTGCAATCTCAGCTCAGTGAAACTTCTGCCTCCTGGGTTCAAGTGATTCTCCTGCCTCAGCCTCTCAAGTAGTTGGGATTACAAGCATGCACTGTCACACTCAGCTAATTTTTGTATTTTTAGTAGAGAAGGGGTTTCACCACATATGCCAGGCTGGTCATGAACTCCTGACCTCAAGTGAACCACCTGCCTCAGCTTCCCAAAATGCTAGGATTACAGGTGTGAGCCACGGCACCCAGTCATTTAAAATAATTTTTTATTGTAATATTTTCTTTATTGTATGTAGGAATTTAAATACAATATTTACTTTTTAAAGTCTTAAAGTATTTCAGAAGAAAATTTGAAATTATTTTTTGATACATGCGGATATAATTAATTAGCAGAGTAATTCTTAGCAGTTAGTAATTCTTCATATGTTCAAAATTCTCCTTGATTCAATAACTATTATCTGACTATTCAATTAAAGTATTACAATCCCTTTCTCCAGGCTATATTATTTTTATTTATTCTATAACAGTGTCAACAATAAAAATTTTTCTAGTGACTACTCTCCACACTGAAAATACCCTCCCATCACTTCAATTTTTCATGAAAAGTTCTAAAAGCACTAAGTGGAATGTTTCATGCTTCCTGCTGAACGCAGCCTTCTGACGTCTCAGGATCGTGCTGCATTGCCTTTACACTGGGCTGCCCACTTGATTTGTGTTTCTTTTCATCTCAGGTTGCTCCTGTGCTGTCCTTGGTCTCCTGAGATGGATGACGTCTTCTCTTCTCACATCAACTTCCTGCAAAGTTCTATGTGCTACAAAAGTAACATGATCAAAAGGACCTGAGGGCTTTATTCCTGATTATCATGTGACCATTTACTGCAGTGACAACTTATTTACCTATATAATCCAGGTCCACCCCAATCTGACTAATCATTCACAAACTTAGATATTATTAACAAAAAGGAGTTACACATTTGAAAAGTTTTGATCTAGCCCCAAACAACTTTTAAATGTATTTTCTTGAGTTTTTGTTGCATTACATTATCTTGGCTAAGAGATTGGATATATTATTTATATTAACATAATTGCAATTCAGTAATTTGCTGTTTTTGGTTTCCTAAATATTCCAGCCAACAGAGACTATTGGAGCTTAAAATACCAGCAAGACAACTCACTATTTATATTCTCTATGATTCAAAGACTCATCTATATTATGCACATTAGTTCACAAAGAATTTACTCAAGAAATTGTCATAGGCCAGTGGATTATACCATTATCACACACTAAGCAATGTAGCAAGTCATTATTAAATTACTACAATGATCTTATTGGAAAAATGTGAACAGACATTTAAAAATGTCTTTTGTATAGCTCTGCTATTTGTTTGTTTCTTATGTTTCCAGATAAATAATCTTCTGTATTCAGAAAATCAAACCCTTTGTTCCTATGGATTATATTTGAGTTTTGAGCATTGATTATAGAACCTGATTGCCTGCAAAGAATTTTGGTGATATGTAACAAAATAAGATATCATGCAATTACTTTTTCACCCAGCAATTTCACTTCAAAGAATCTACCCTAAATGTATGCCTCAAAAAATATGAAAATATACATATATATGCACATGGTTATTCATATCAACATCGTTTACAATTGTAAAATACTGGAAACAATCTCAATACTCAGATATAGAGAAATCACTGGATAAGTTATGTTATATTCACAAAACAAAATACTATACAGATTTTTTTGTAAATTGGTATGGGATCATTTTCATGATATATTGTTAAGTGAAAAAATGCAAAAGAAAAATTGGATCTTATCTTTCTTGCATAAAACAAAGAAGTATAAGAAAATACATTTGCTATGGTTTGATTGTGCCTCCACCTAAATATCATCTTGAATTGTAGTTCCCATAATCCCCACATGTCATGGGAAGGACCTGTGGGAGGCAATTGAATCATGGGAATGATTACTGCCATGCTGTTCTCATGATAGTGAGTGAGTTCTCATGAGAGCTGATGGCTTTATAAGGGACTTTTTCCTATTTTCTCAGCACGTCTCTCCCTGTTGCCATGTGAAGGACATGTTTGCTTCCCCTTCCACCATGATTGTAAGTTTCCAGAGGCCTCTCCAGCCATGCAGAACTATGAATCGATTGAACCTCTTTTCTTTATAAATTACCTGATCTCAGTTATTTCTTCATAATAGCATGAGAATGGACTAATATGCATTGATCTTCTAATTTATGAAAAATAAATACTGAAAGCACCAACTAGAAGCTCAAGAAATTTGTTCCTTATAGGGAGTAGCAGAGAATAGAGTAGAAAGCAGGGGGAAATAGAAATATGGCAGTAGGGATGCAGTGGGAACCACACTTCTGTAAGTACACCTCTTTGTTTGTGTTTAACTCTTAGGCCTCAGTAATTTTTCACATGCCCATGATAACAAATAACTGAAAGAAACCAGGGTTAGGCAGGTGGCAGGATATGAACAGTAAAAAATGGACTTAACTGTATTAGAAATGAGTAACATAATAATGTTTTCACACTGAAGAGGATGGGAAAGAAAATAACTTACTTAAGTAATTTTTGGGAAAAAACACCCACTTTTATTGGAAAGATGGAAGACTAAAAAAACAAAAAGGAAAAAGAAGAACTATACAACACTTTGTAGTCAGGTTAGTAAACCTCGTGGAGTTAAGATTTAACAATTTTCTAACTGCCTAATGTGTATAATAGGATTGAACACATAGATGAATCTGCTGTAGAAAATGAAGGCCTCGCAGTACATGGTGGTGGCTCTTTCCTGTAATCCCAGTACTTTGGGAGGATGAGACAGGAATATTGCTTTAGGTCAGGAATTTGAGAAGAGCCTGGGCAACATAGCAAGACCCCATACCTAAAAAATTTTAAAAATTAGTCAGGCATGGTGATGCCTGCTTGTGGTCCCAGCTGCATGGGAGGCTGAAGAGAGAGGATCACTTAAGCCAGGAATGTTTAGGCTGCAATGTGGCATATACATGCCACTCCACTTCACCCTGGGTGACAGAGCAGGATCCTGTCTCAAAAAAAGGAAAAAAGAGAAAAGAAACTGAAAGCTCATTTTATCTCTGCAGTGTAGGATTGAAATCAGAGGTGTGAATATGAACTCTTGTTTTATTTTAAACAAACATAAACATACACAAAAAAATAGACCTATAGGTATGCATGGGATAGTATACATATTTGCTAACTCTGTTGAAAAGTATTAGGAAGTAGTGCTTCCTGATAGCAGTAAGAACACCTAGGTATGTTCTGTCTTCACATTGCCTTCTCTCCTATAAGTGTGAAGTCTCTCTCTTCCTCTCTCTCTTGAAAGAATACAGGTAATCACATTTAGGATTCACTGAGACTATCCGGGATAATCTTATCATCTCAACATCCTTACTGTAATCACTTATTTTGGCCATGTAAGATATCATTAACCTCCAGGGTGTGATAGTTAATTTTTATGTATCATCTTGTCTGAGTAACAGGATTTCCAGAACCTGGTTAAACATTATTTCTGTGTTTCCCTGTGGGGCATTTCTGAAAATGATCAGGCATTGAGTTGGTAGAATAGTAAGTAGATGGCCCTCCCCAGTATGGGGGGGCAACACTCAATTCGTTACTGGCCTGAATTGATATTAACGGTGAAGGAAGGTCATATTAACGGTGAAGGAAGGTCACATTAACTCTGCCTGTCTTGCTGAGATGGGACATCTATCTTCTGCCCTTGAAGCTCCAGGTTTTGGGACTTTGAATGATACCTCCAGCTTTCCTGGGTTTTTATCATGCAGATGACAATCATGGGACTTCTAAGTGTCCATAATTATGTAAGCAAATACCTTATAATAAATCATGTGAGCCAATAAAAGGGGTGTGTGTGGTGTGTGTGTGTGTGTGTGTATCATTTTCTATTGGCTCTCTGTCTGCAGAACCATTATTAATGCACAGGCATGAGGACATGGATATGTTTTTGGAGAGGAGTAGATTTTCAGCATTGCACCATATTCAGGACTCCAGACTAATGTACATAATTAAAATAAGTACACACATCTTACAGAATAAAAAGCTCATCATTAGAGATGAATTCAAATATTTTTAAACATAGAAGAAATGAAAGAAATAGAAAATCACCATGGGTAAACACTACATTAATAACTGCTATGGGAAAAATATCCACTGATAGATACAACATGAAGGAGCAAAAGTTCACGGAAAACACAGATATTTGCATTGTCTAAAAATATTGCAAAGTATTTCCTCAAAATATATTATCAATTACAAAGTGAAAAATAACTTTATCTGGAGAAACCCAGCAGATACCACATAATCAAAATATCAAAGCTAACAACATTAATAAGGTGTATCATCATGAGGTACCCCCAAATACAATGCACCAAGAAAAGGAAAACACTTCCATGGTGTTCTTGTCAAAAATATACAACCTCAATCTAATCATGAGTACATATCAGATAACCCAAGATTAAGGGACACACTACAAATTAACTGGTTAGTACTCACTCAAAGCATCTTTAAAGACGGGAAAGCCCAAGGTGCTGTCTCAACTTGGAGGGGACTAAAGAGACATGCAACTAAATGTAGTATAGAACATTGGATTGTTTGCAGAAATATAAAATACATTAGTAAAAAAAACTGGTGAAACTCAAATATATCTTATAGTATAGTAGTATTGTACCAATGTTAATTTTATAGTTTTGATAATTGCACAATGATTCTAAAGTTTTTAACATTAGGGAAAGCCTGGTGATAGGTATATGAGAATGTTCTGCACTAGTTCCCAAATACTTATGTCAAAAAATTACTGCAATATAAAAAGTAAGTTAAGTTAAAAGAAAAAAACTGCTTAGCTCTTACACAAATACATTTTAGTGGGTATGGGCACAACTGTTGGCCAAAAGACATGAGCAGTGTATTAGTTTGTTCTCACACTGCTATAAAAATACTACTCGAGACTAGGTAACTTATAAGGAAAAGAGTTGACTCAGAGTTCCACATGGCTGAGGAGGCCTCAGGAAACTTAGAATCATAGTTGGAGGCAAATGAGAAGCAAGGCACATCTTACATGGTGGCAGGCAAGAGAGAGCACCGGGGGAAGTGCCACACATTTTTAAACAACCAGATCTTGTGAGAACTCACTCACTGTCACAAGAACAAGGGGGAAATTTGCCATGACCGAATCAGCTCCCATGAGGCCCCTCCCCAAACATATGGGGTTTACAACTGTAAATGAGACTTGGGTGGGAACATATCACCCACTGAACCCCATCACCCGTCCTGTCAGCCATTTTCATATAGTAGTGTGCTGTCCACTCTTAGATGGGCTACAGTTTAACAAAAGCCCAATTTCATCTTAGTCGCTCCATAAATGATACTGATAGGTAGGTAGGTAGGTAGGTAGGTAGATAGATAGATAGATAGATAGATAGATAGATAGATAGATAGATAGTTGGATAGCTGCTTTTAAGTAATACTTAAAACAAGCATCCATTTTATCCTGTGCTGCTGATGATATTACCAAACTCTTCTTTAATCATGATTTGAGGAGACTGGGTGAAACACTCTTAGAGACAAATTGGGTTTCACCAGATTTATAATAAACTTTATATTATTCTGTTTTTCATATTACCAAAGTAATGCATACATAATTTTTAAACAATTTTTTAAATGCATAGAACTGAGTAAAAGCATACAGTCTCTCCTCATCAGGGCAGGGCATAGAGAAGGTCAGGCTTGTGTTGCTTACATGTGTTTGTAAACATAAGCCATAATATTACATATGGTTTAAAGATGCACTCTATCTCACAATAGTTAGAAGTATTTCAATGTTGTCTTCTCAGAGAATTCTACTTCAGCTCAGATCACATGTTTCTTGCCCTATAGTATCGTTACACAGTTATATGGGGAGACTTCCAAGGGACAAGTGAAGGCAGAAGTTTTCTGGCTGTTCAACTCTGTCTTTGCTCCTGTATGCCATGGCATGGTAGGGTACCGCATGCAATGAGCACGGCCAAATCTTAGCATATGCACTTGTTTCACTGTCACCTACCACCTGTAACTCCCAGGTCCTCATGGGAGAAATGAAGATTTTTGGCACAGTGCACACATTTATCTGGAGAAATTCTTCTGGGCTGTTGAGATCTCAGGCACTGGGTGGTCATTGTAAGGCAAAGAGAAAGAGTAGCAGGAAAAGACCCAAAACCTTAATGCAAAAGTGCACCAATGTGACCATAAGGTTTGCACTGGACCTAGGCACTTTGTAATGGACACATGAGGGCTTTAGCTGCACGTTCTCAGAGGAAGCCTAATGCCAGACCAACAGGTACAGAGAAATCTGATCACAGTCCCTTAATTTTAAAGCTATCCTTAGCAACTCTTTCTCTACTTTGTGTATTCAAAATCCATCTGGCTAAAGTTATTTTCTAGGATCAGAACAGAGTAATAACAGAGTTATTCAAGGAGCAATAACAGAGAGTCATATAATCAGTTTGAAGAAACACTCTAGTAATCAATTAATTTAATACATTTAAATATTCAAGTTTTCTGCTACATAATTTATGTTCTAATTTCAAGCAACTTGTTTTACAATCCCAGGCCTAACAAAATGACCTCCTAAAATGCATACAAGGGTTTTTTGGTTTGTTTGTTTTTGCCAAGGACAAGTTTGTCATTCAAGATATTTTCCAACATATACTTCAGTAGCATACTAAGTTCATAAAGGCTTCGTCCACTACAGTGTCAAGCAAAATCAGTTCCTTGGAAATGTTTTATAACTTCTTTAGATTAAGTGTCTACTTGAATCAGTCATGTGCGCAAGACGCTTTCTCTACATTGGCTTGCTAATCCCTATACTGGTGCTCAGCTACAGTTCCAGAGGTTACGGAATTGCTCAAGGTCATGTAGCTGGTCAGAGTCAGAACCCAGGTATTTTACTATAAAATCTCCTCTCTTATGCAAATCAAAACCACATTGAGATACCATCTCATGTCAGTTAGAACGGGGATCATTAAAAAATCTGGAGACAACAGATGCTGGAGAGGATGTGGAGAAATAGGAACACTTTCACACTGTTGGTGGGAGTGTAAATTAGTTCAACCATTGTGGAAGACAGTGTGGCGATTCCTCAAGGACCTAGAAATAGAAATTCCATTTGACCCAGCAATCTCATTACTGGGTATATATCCAAAGGATTATAAATCGTTCTATTATAAAGACACATGCACACGTATGTTCATTTTGGCACTGTTCACAATAGCAAAGAGCTGGAACCAACCCAAATGCCCATCAAAGATAGACCGGACAAGAAAAATGTGGCACATATACACCATGGAATATCATGCAGCCATAAAACACAATGAGTTCATGTCCTTTGTAGAGACATGGATGAACCTGCAAACCATCATTCTCAGCAAACTGACACAAGAGCAGAAAATCAAACACCGCATGTTCTCACTCATAGGCGGGTATTGAACAATGAGAACACATGGACACAGGGACGGGAACATCACACACTGGGGTCTGTGGTGGGGGGCTAGGGGAAGGTCAGCGGGGGGTGGGGAGGTTGAGGGGGTTGGGGAGGGATAACATGGGGAGAAATAACATGGGGAGAAATGCCAGATATAGGTGTCGGGGATGGAGGCAGCAAACCACATTGCCATGTATGTACCTATGCAACAATCCTACATGTTCTGCACATGTACCCCAGAACCTAAAGTACAACTAAAAGAAAAATCTCTTCTCTTTACCTTTCCTTTTGTTTCTCAATTTTACGTAAGCATCAAGCTTTATAGTTGGTATATTTTTCAAAGGAAAAAATGTAAAGGGTAAAAGAAAGGCAAATGAGATTATTTCCATACAAACAGTATCCTCCTTCTTCAATCAGTTTCTACTATCTGACCAATTGCAAAGTGTTGATCCATGTCAGAGGGTCCTTATATCTCAATCACATCGTGAGATCTTCCAAAATCCAGAGGATCTGGTGGGTGAGAAGAGTTCCAGTTGAAATTCCGATGAATCTTTTTGGTGGTAGGCGTGGGAATACACTCGAGATGCTTAACGGTGACTAGAATAAACTCATTTTTAAAATGTACACATTCTGGGCTAATGTTTTATACAACTCAGTGACGCAAGAGTAAGAAACGAAGATTAAAGCAAACTTCACCAAGGCATTAACCCCTTTGCATTCAATGTGTAATAGCACCTCTCTAAAACTGTGGAAGGATTACTGATGGTTACACAGTTTAGTCAGAGGGATGTGACTTGCTTTAGTTTAATGACATTCAATGCTTTACTTTTAAAAGACACCTGTCATTAACTGCTTCTGCATTATGATTGCTAGGGTACATTTCCTTTATGTACAGTGTTTTATTCTAATAAATGTGCAGGTGTTTGTTACAAATAAAAACCCTGATATTATAGTAAATGAATATTTCTTGGGAAATAAACTGTCAATGTCTCTGAAATGAATGCATGCTTTCACAGAAATCTTCCCTCAGTGGGATTCTGGCACTTACGAATGCGCAGTTCACTGTCGTGGAGGAGTTTATGCAATATGTGATCAACTGTTATACTATTTCTTAAGATGAAATAAATACATATAAGATTTCACAAAAAATCTCTCTGTAAACATAAATTCTTGATATTTACTGGGTATTTCCAAGTATGGGAGAAAAAATAGCTGCTGTGATTGTGTAATAAACAGGGGATTCTATTGAATATGCAGGAGCTGAACTGATGATTTAAAATTTATCAGACTATGATAGGAGTCCTCATTAACCACTCTGAGCTATATGTAATAAATAAACGAGTAATTTTTGCCTATGTTATGCTTCATCATGTTGCTCTAGTTCGTGACAAATCCTCCTTGATTGTTTTGCTCTGCGAAGTGTTTTATTAATGTTCATGTTAACATTCTCCACAATGTTAGTCATCACCTAGACTTATTAAAAAGATTGCATTTTTACTTTTAGCTTTTTACAGAAACTTAATGTTTGGATTATAAAATGATGTCTCTGACCAAGTTTGCAACATTGACACCTTTACCCTAATGTATTTCATGGAAAAAAAAATCAATCAGTTGAATTAGATTTCTTTTTACAGGAAAAAAATGTATAATTAAATTCACAAAACCCTACTGTTACAAGAAACCATATATCATATCTATATCTCTCTGTATAGATGTGTCATTAACAAGCAAAGTAGATAATAGATTGTTTACTAACAAAATATTTCGTATCTTTGCCTCATATCACATGCAATATGGTGAAATAAGAATAGTTTTAACCTTAGGATCAGATATTTGGTTGAAATCTCAACTTTGCCGCTTATAAACTTTGTAAACTTGAGTTTTATTTCTCTGCTTATTCATTTATTTTACATTTGAAGCATCAGATTACATTACAATAAAATTAATAGTAATTCATAAAGTGCATAATGGTCCATAGATTACAGAATGTTAGTAAAAAAGGTCTCACACAATGATTGGAGTGTAACAGAGATTAAATAAATCTTTTTTCTCCTTTTCTTCCCTTTCACCACAAGTGAGTAGCTTACACGTTTTCCATTGTGAATACTTGATAAATATGTTTTCATTTGGTTTACTAAACAATTAAAATACACACAAATTGACCAATTTACTTCAAAAAAGTTGCAAAAGTATTTCACGGATTAAATTTAGAAAAATGTGATCTTAATTTTTTAAATCATCTTCTGACATTTAGTCAGTAATTCTTGTGTATTTTCAGGAATTGAATGAAATAATATATTTATTTCACATAGTACAATGAATGAAATACATATATAATTATTCAACTGCATATTACTTATTGATAACATACTACATTTTGTAAATTAAAAGTTTACCTAAGAGTAAAAAAACTGTAAACAAGAATTCTTATTGCAACATTTTTATTAGTAGTAAAATACTTAAAATAATCCAAATACACATACAGAAACATACAATCACACAGAAATAATATTATTCTTCAGCTTATTACCAAGGGCAGGAAAAAATTCTAACAAATTTTTCGTAATATGTAGAGAATAGAATCCACACATTTTTGTAAATAGTAAAAAGAATGAAAATATATATAGATATTATGTGTAGAAAAAGAAAGAAAGAGAACTGAAACAGTTATTGGAAGGGGAAGGTGATCATGTGGATCTTTCTCTTCCTGTATTATGTATTTCCCTAATGCTTAAACTTCATAATACATTGTATATTATAGTACATGTTAATATCATCCTATGGAAAAAATATAACCATCTGACTAAAAATAAAGGAAACAATTTGAGAGTTTGTCTACTAAGGTAAATGACCAAGGTAATTTAACTATATATCTCTGTTTTCCCATCTAACAAATATCTAATCTAATTTATAGAATTGTGGCAATAACTTGAAACAATGTGAGAGGCAACTCTGCAATATATAGTGCTATCTCTTAATTTGAAATCCAAAAATGGATTTGCTTTGAACTGTTGATAAGATTATCTTGCCCACCTCTAATTCAAGGTGGAAGACAGTGCAGTAAATGGCTCTTACCGAGATAAAACACCGCCTTCCTTAGCAGCTAGGTTTAACACCTTCAGAGATGGGCTATTGTCATCAGTCAGTGTTGAAAAATAAATCTCGCACTTTCAAAAGAAAAGCTCAATTAGCATGTTGTAGCAAACATAAAGAACAGTCCCATGTAACATTGGCCATCAGATTCTTTGTTTATCAAAATGATATATTATTCATATGTAAGACACTTCTAAATATTCATATTGATATCCTAGAGTACTGAAGCAGGACAGACTGAGCTACATAGCTATAAAGTTATCATAAAGTTATCTAGAAAAGCATAGCAAAGGACTGCAAAGGACTTTGTAAAAGTAGTTTAGCTCATTTGCAAAGAGTGTTCTTTTTCAGTTTTTTAGCAAGGACAATGAAAAAATAAAGACAGCGTGGCAGCTTCCTTAGCAGCTCATGGCAGATTGAGGCAGTTAGAACCTCACAAATAAGAACCACATTAGTTATACTAATATTTGCTGCCCTTCACCCCCAAAAATTTCCATAATTATTATCATGTATTTACATCACCAAATGAAGTTCAGTATTTGCATTGTGGCTTAAAATGCATACTGATTGTGATTTGATTAGTCATTAGCATACCAAATATAAAAATCTGGGCTATGGAAAGATTGGAAGCTAAATTTCACTATCCTCAAATTAGATTATTTGTATCTTTTTTTAATTAAAAAAAAAACCTACTCATCATGACCTTTTACAAGTACATTTCTCAGATTTGCTTCTTCAACTAAAATCCACGTTTAGACAATAAAATATTCTACATTTCATTTCAATAAGCTGAGCTAAAACATTCATATGTATCATAATTTGTCTATCCTTCAAGTAAATCTCAATTAGAAAATCAAACACAACTTTCTTAATAGAAGAGTGAAATTTGACGTTTTTTTAAAACTGGTAATATTTAGATCCACAATATCTTATAATGTAGTTCCTTGGGTTTTTTTTAAATACTGAAAATGGTAGTTGTTAAAAATGTTTTGGAAAACTTGAGAATAAATAAAAGCCTGGAAGTTAATTAAGATGAAATTATAGTATTTTAACTAAATTTAATACAGCAAATAACATTTTGAATGTCAATGATGTGTCATCCATATAGGAAATAAGACAAAAAATGAGAGATTGAGAGAGAAAATCCTTGACTTCAGGGAGCTTATTATTCAGCAAGGAGGTACCATGCAAAAGTATTGATAAAACAAATATTTATAATTTATTGAGCACTTATAATTGTAAATGCATACTTTTACTATGATCTTTAAAATACCAATATTAATCACGGTAAGGAAACGTTTTCTTTTTTTTAATGTGGAAATGCAGTCTTGCTATGTTGGCCATCCTGGTCTCAAACTCTTGGACTCAAGCCTTCCTCCCACCTCAGCCTTCCAAAGTGCTAGGATTACAAGCATGATACTCACTACATGCTAGGCATCAACCAAGTCACTCCATACTTTATCTCGTTTAAACAGAAAACTGAGATTTAAATCTTTACATAAACTAGGAAACAAAGTAATTTGTCTGTTTCTAAGATTCTGTTGAACACAGAAAACCCATGAAATTATCAACAATATATACAAGACAATATACGATACATTCGGCAAGAGAATTCAAGCAAAGGATGTAAATGCCAAAATGGTAAGCAGTTTTATCTGTTTGCTCACTGATTTATACCAAGTTCCTAGAACTGTATCTCGTAAATAAAAGATGCTCGACAAATTTGTGTGGGACTGAATTAAATTTCAGGGAAATAAGTTTGCAGTCACTGAGTGTAGAGATTAGGATAGGATTAGATAAGGAGTAAAAAAAAATGCTTTCGGAAGGCAGTTTTAAAGCTCTCACTGGCGTTGGAACTGTCATTAAGGTCCTTTCCGTCAAATCTCCTTCCCACTGCAGCTTGTCTGATTGCAAGATGATCATTGAAGCCGTTTTGAACACTCTTCATGTTAAGAGTATCTCCAAATTACTTTCTAAATGTAGTAGTACTTAGATGAGCACTGTTAGATGCAGAGTAAGAGCATGTCACATATGAGAAAATATAACATTTCACTGTTCTTGAACTTGGAGGGTTATGTGGTTATGCTTGTGGCTGGTAGAAATTAAATTACTGGAGTCAAGGAGGTGGAAAAACTGTGAAGCGATTGAATTATATCCTACAGTCATAAACTTTGCAGGAGGCAAGGCAGAGGGTGAAAATGTAGACCAGGTGCCGAAATCACTGAGGAAAGAGGAAGAATGTCTGGGTAGCTCAGTAAATGACTGTATTAAAGGACAGAAAGCAAATTCTGTCAAGATAAACTGAAGAAGAGGGTAAAATAACTGCATCTGGCCACTTGCAGCAAGAAAAGAATGTGCAAATGCTTTCTGTTGCTATGGATTCCTGGGGAGCACATTATCAACCAGATACAGTGTTTTGGGGAAAGACGAAAAAAAGTGACGTTCAAGGAAAACTCTAAGAATAAAACCCTACAGGATGTATTTACTGATTAAGTGCCTACCTATTCTAGTCTCTTTGCTAGGAACTTTGGATGTAGAATTGTTTTTATTTTCAAAATAACAAGCATTTCAAAGGGAAGTTAATATGTGAATAAAGGAACACACACAAATCTGGTGATATTGACGAGAGCAGGAAGGAGCTAATTCTGATCAAGCACAGAAGCAATATTGAGGAAAGAGCAATAGGCAGAGGCAGGGAGACGGAACAAGAGGTTTAGAAGTATGAGTTTATGGGATGGACATGTTGCAATAGAAAAATGATGCATAGAATTTAAAATAATATATTAGAAAAATGACCAGTCTGGACAAATAGACCCCATTTCTACAAAAAGAAAGAAAACAACAACAACAGCAAATTAAAAAAAAAAAAAAAAAAGGTCAGGCAATCTTGGTGGCTCACACCTGTAATTACAGCTACTCCAGAGGATAAGGTGGAGCATCACTTGAGCCCAGGAGTTTGAGGTTACAGTGAGCTACGATCGCACCGCTGCACTCTAGCCTGGGCTGCAGAGCAAAACCGTGTTTCTAACGAAAAGAAAAATTATCTTAAGTAAAGATTAATCATCCTAATTTTAATATTTGGATTTCTGGAATTCTACCAGATATAATGATAAAATTATTAGCTACCAAATAGTCTTAAAAACCACAGGTGTCAACCACAACTTAATATGATTTTATGAAAGTTAATTGCACTAGAACGATTTAATATTTTTTTGATGGCAACGGTTAAAAAAAAAGGCAAGACTTTTAATAGATCTAGATCTTAGTAAGGCCTCTGATACAGACTCACATGCCATTTTTCACCAAGTAATTCAGAATATTTTATAAGGTATAACTGGTGGAAAGTTCATACCCATAGGTGATGATCAATGATTATGGGCAAACTAGGGTTGAATATTGAGAGCTATCCCACTGGGGTCAGTTCTCAGGCCCACTATTGTCATAAACTGTATCAATGGTTTGGAAGATAATCTCATCCACCAGCTTAATGAGAACACTATCTGTTCTAATATTGGAAGGCTGCCAACGATACAAAGCACAAGAATAGAATCCAAGTGTCCCTGATTAATATTGGTCCATCAAAAGTGTGACTTAAGCCACAGGGACAGATCCTCTATATTTAAGGGCTGCACTCTAACTACTTGAGTATAAGCATAAACACACTAGCATAGCCCTAGACAATAAGTAAAGACAAAGGAATTCCTTTATTGACCATTGTGAATTACAATAGTATTCAGTTTATTAAGAATATCACAATGCCTTCTATGTCCTAACTGGGGCATTGTTTTCTTTTTTTCCATTTTAAAAAGGATAACCACACACAGAAAGACCCAACAAATGTTAATTGATAGAATATAAACATTAATTAATATAATTTATTTAATAACTAGTTTAATTTTATACAACATAAATCAATTTTATTCCATTCTCCTGTTCCATGTTTTGTAGATAGTAAGCATTCAAGGAATATTTGTTAAATAAATTGATAATCTGAAAAGGACACTTGAGAAGCAATAGATAATTTAATAAAAATTTATTTATTTATATTAGTTTATATTAACCATTCACTTAACTGGCATCTATTGTGCTTTTACTATTTGTCGGATATGTGTTAGGTCATGGGAATACAGTAATGAATGAGTCATTCAGCCTGCTCAGAGGAGCAAACAGCCTAGATTTTAAAAAGAAAAAAAAAGAAAAAGAAAAGCAGTAAGTACTGATATGCGACAAATGCTAGAATGGATTCATGACAGGTCATTATGAACAGTGGAGAATGAGAGTCTGTCTAAATTAAGGCACGATGGTGATCTGAATAAGACAAAATTTAAATAATATTTGAACTGAAATTTTAAGGTTGAGTTAGTCTTAACTATGGGGTGTGTGTATGTGTGTGTTGTAGGAAAGAAAACTACAGTTGACCCTCAGTGTTCATGGGTGATTGATTCCAGGACCCCCATCAGATAAGAAGACTGGCAAATGTCTAAACATTTTACATAAAATGCTGTAATATTTGCATATAACCTATGAATATGCTCCTGTATACTTTAAATTTTCTCTAGATTACTTTTAATGCCTAAATACAGAGCCTACACATCACTTAATTATCATGGATTCAACACAGAATTTGGTGCATGGCAAATTCAAATTTTACTTTTTGAAATGTTGCAGCTTAAATAAAATCAAATGGAACTGAAGCTGAGCATCATAGTTTCTGTCAGTGTTTTAACATTAGAACAGAATGTTCATACAATATTGGTATTTATTCCAGAAAGTTATTAAAAAATTGATTTTTAAAAATTGATCTTTGTCCATTTTATATAGGAAACAGATTTAAGAGCTAGAATTACTATCTAAAGTCTTCTCTTGCTTAAAAATGAAATATGTTGCTTGAATTATGAGTGAGAAAACACATTTATTGAGTATTTCATGTCTGGCATGAATACACATTTTTACATCTAAGATACTTATTATAGCCTTTACATATTATCAGTGGTTCAATCCAATGAAAGGTTATTTCTCTTTTACATGAACATTCAAGTTACTAGAATACTCACTGTATCTATTTGAAGATCCAGGTGGAAAAAGCTTTCAAGGTCATAACTAAGAAGACAACATGGAGAATTGAGTCCCGGTTCATCATATTTCACACATCACTGCTGCTCACATTTAGAAGCAAGTCCCAAGGCTAAATCTATTGCTAATATATATATATAATGCAACCATGTGTCAGGAATGTGTGTGTGTGTGTAATACAACCATGTGTCGGGAAGTGAAAAATAAGAGACACTGTAGAAGACGTGCTGCACAGCCCAAGTGTACAGAAACGTGCGCAGGGAAGTGAGTATCATAATGAGCAATGGGCTTCTTTTTGAATTTATGCCTTCTATGAGCATCTAGTCTGTTTATGTCTTGGCCACGTTGTCGCTCAGCACAGCTTTCATTGCTACCTCTTGTGTTCTCTGTGGACCTTAGGGGATTACTAAAGGAATGGAGACTAAGAGATAGAAGTGAGACAAGACAAAGAGGAAGACAGAGAAGGGGAGGGGACCTCTGACCAGCCTGCCTTTTTATGTTGATGATTGCTTCTTATTAATAAAACTGTGTGAGACAGGCAGACACCTTCACTGGAGCTGAAGAAACGGTAAAATTGGGTCCCTCACTGGTGTTGAAATTGTTCATCACACAGCCCCATGGAGGTTTTCTAATAGCATAGTAAACACTGCCTCATAGGTACAGGGAAGTAAGAAATTGTAACTGGCTGGGCGCGGTGGCTCACACCTGTAATCCCAGCACTTTGGGAGGCCAAGGCGGACCGATCTCCTGAGGTCAGGAGTTCGAGATCAGCATGGCCGACATGGCAAAACCCCCGCCTTTGTTAAAAATGCAAAAATTAGCTGGGTGTGGTGGTGGGCACCTGTAATCCCAGCTTCTCGGGAGGCTGAGATATGGGAATAGCTCGAACCCAGGAGGCGGAGGTTGCAGTGAGCAGAGATCATGCCACTGCACTCCAGCCTGAGCAACAGAATGAGACTCTGTTGTTTCAAAAAAAAAATAATAAATCAGTTGTAACTGAACAAGTGAATATAAAAATAGCACTCTCCATTTAATTAAATTGTTAATAGATGAATGAATAATTCAACCTTAGACTATCAACTCACAAAACAAGCAAGTTTGCAGTTAACACATCAAATCTGTTTCTGATTTTTAAAACTTAGATTTCAGATTCACTGAGGATTAGATGATGACCTTGTTAGAAATTAAACTGAGCAAGCCCTTATAGGAAACAGAGAGCAATTCTTGCCAAAAATCTAATGTATGTATCTCCTCATAGGCTTAAGTCAACTCAGATAGCATTTATCAGCAGTATCAGCTATGCATTATTATTTTGTTAAATGCATCTAATCATAGAATTTAAATTTTAAAATGTAATTGCTCCATGCTATATGCTAACTAGAAATAAGCTTATATATACAGTAATATGAAAATATATATTTTGCTAATTGAATTTATCTATATAGTAATATGAAAATGTATATTTTGTTAATTGAATTTATCTATATACATTTATGTATAGCAATTCCTTGAAAAATTATATACACATAAATTTTATAAACATATTAATATATTCCTACATTTCAATTTATTTCCAATAATAAGGAAGCCAGTGCCCCTGGTCTGCTTTTCAAATTCAAGATGGAATCATCTTTGATAACATATACTGGAGTGAATGTCTTGATCTAGGAATATACATGACCCATTATTTCTAAAATCATACAGTATTTTGAGAGACAGCAACTGCTAAATAAAATTATCACACTATAGTCTACAAAAACATCATCAAGGCAACTATTCCTCCCTTCAACCCACATTCTCTTTAAATTGCTTTTCATGTGACTATATATTCTGTCCAAGACTGTCCTGATTTTATCCAAAGCAATTAAAATGTATTTGAGAGTTTTGAAAGTACATTATATTATTTCTTTGGCTCAATTCTCTTCACTGATAATAAAATATATATATCATGTCTACAAAAGGTATTTTTAATATTTGTGGACTAATTTAAATGGAGAATCTCATAAGGCATTTATATTTTTAAAAATCTTATATAGCCATATCTGTAATAAACTGCCTTCTTTAAATAGTGTTATTAGCCTTGTTCTAGATAATTTAAAATATATGGCAATCATGTCTATGGTTGATGAGATGTTTTGGTTATGAGGATGGCCATAGATAAGGTCAAAGTGACGGCATATTCACTTATGAAAGTATGCTGCCCTATGTGAGCTTTCTATTTCACACACTTGAGTTCCCTTAACTTTGAAAAATGCACAGGCATACATTGGTGTACATGCCCATGTCCTCAGGCCTTTGAAATGCTATTCTAGGAACCGAAGCTACGTTTTCATAGCTGCAACTCTCTGAGTAATTGGCAAAACTGTCCTGAAAGAAATTCTCTTAGCCTATGTTCATCAGCCATCATATTCAAGGTGACATGACCCAAGAAATAAAAATCCAGGAGGTAAAAAGACTGAGGGATTTGAATCCTTCTTAGCTTCTAGTAGCTGGAACGATAATTTAGTATCTACCAGAGGTTTTCCTTGTGATCTACTCCAAATAGGTTAATTGTTTTATACCTCAGTTTCCTTACTTGTGAAATATACTATGAAAATAAAGCCAGTCCCATGTGGCAGAGCTGTCATTAGGTTTACATGATGAAGTGTCTTCTGAGTGACTCCTCATTAGGGCCCGAATATGCTCATGTTATGACAAAACCGTCCCATTTGAAGATATGCACAGGTATCAAATCTCACACATGAAAGTCAGAAATATTTTTCAAATTTTATTTTTAAGAATGATTAAGCACTCACTTTGGGAGGCCGAGGTGGGTGGATCACGAGGTCAAGAGATCAAGACCATCCTGGTCAACATGGTGAAACCCCGTCTCTACTAAAAATACAAAAAATTAGCCGGGCACGGTGGTGCGTGCCTGTAATCCCAGCTACTGAGGAGGCTGAGGCAGGCGAATTGCTTGAACCCAGGAGGCGGAGGTTGCGGTGAGCCGAGATCGTGCCATTGCACTCCAGCCTGGGTAATGAGCGAAACTCCGTTTCGAAAAAAAAAAAAAAGAATGATTAAGCACTAAAATTATCTAAAGAGCAGCTTATAATTTTCTGCATTTTCATGGGCATGATACACTTAGCTAATAATACAGGATATTAGTATGACTTTAATTTATAATAAAATTGGGCTAAATTCACTCAATTCTTCATTTCTATTATTTATTGCAGTATTTGCCACATGAAATATATTGACTTTTGTGCCAACCTCTGTTCTCGCCACAATTTTAGTCAGGCAAATTATCTTTTCTAAATGCGGTAGCCTCAGTATACTTTACAAAACATATTGGCATGCCATTACAATTTGACCTTTATGTCTTCTGAGGAACCGAGTCATTTCAGGGCTGAAAGCCATATTTTGTACTTCATTCTTCTCATTTATGTTTGACTTTTATTGAGCTCTACACAAGGTGAGGCATGCGTTTTGCATAAAACTTTCTTTGAATGTTGTCATTGAACACGGTTCAAAAAAAGACTTCAGGTTTTTAAATCCTGGCTAAAGTATCTTTTAGAGTATGGTTGAATTAGACATTTGTTCATAGAAAGAAATGAGGGAAAGGAGAAAAACTATTATGAGTTGAATAAAAATTCAGGAAAATAACTGAAAGATAAAATAATTATTTGCTGTCTATGAAGAGAGATATTGACGTAGGTTTTATTTGGAATTTTCTAGAAGTTCAATGTCCACTATCATGAAGCAATGTAGAAAACTGAGAATGCATGTCTGCAGTTCAGCAAAGTATGTTCTGAATGACCATATTAGCCATGGATTTTAACCATTTAGGAAGTACTCACCTACAATGCACTCTGCCTGGAGGTACAGTCTCGACCACTTGCTTCTTCATTAGTTTAAACATATTTATTAAGCACCTTCATTTGCTAAGCTCTGTTTTGTTTTGTTTTTTTTTAAATTACTGTTAGTTTATATCTTTGGAATCTCTGTTTTTAGATACAAGAAGGTTTTGTTGTTGTTGTTGCTGTTGTTTTAGATATTAGATGCAACAGTGAAATATGTCTGAGACTTATAGATGAAAATCTTTCCATTATAACACAGCAGAGCTTTAACATAAAAGAATTTTGGTGGAAACAGTACTTTATGGATAATATTCAACAACTGAAAAATGTAAGGCTGTTATTTTTTTCCTTTCCATAATTTAGGAGGAAATTTTCTACCCTCTTCCCTAAAAGCAAACTTGGTGATGTTCAAGAACCCACATTTGAAGCAAAAAGGGTTAGAAAAAAATAATAAAAATCAGAAGAGTTTTTCAAAAAGGAAAACTCCATAAACCTTAGAAATAATTTTTATGAAAGTTAAAATTGGAAGCATTACTAAAACAGAACATAATATGTTTATGTTGATGCATGATATAGATTGCTGTTATTGCGTAATAATTGTTTATTTTTTTAAAATAATAAATTTATAGACTTCCTTTAAAAAATTGCTCAATATAGCTTACAACCTCTGACTATACTGTCAAGACAGCTCGCAAAGAGGTTGTAACTTCATTGCTCTTTTGTCTGTCAATTTATTCCCAATGTCATTTGAGTTGATACTCACAATGTTCCAACTTCTACATCACAGTCCAAGAAATAAGAAGTAAGATATGAATGATCCATTGGAGAGTGCATTTTACATTTGCCTTAAAGCCAAGCAGTGTTAAAGAGATGTTGGTATAGCCAAGTCTTTGCTGTAGTCATCAGCACACTCTCTGAATAAAGAAAAATCTAAGCACTTTGCATATGTAATGAAGAAGGAGACAGGACGGAGGAAAAAGAAAGATCAGAGAGGAGAGGAGAGGAGAGCAGATAATACTGGCAAAGCTGGCATTCAGAATTGTATCAACATCATTTTTTATTTCTCTTCACCATTAAGTAACCTTGGTCCATAAAGAAAATTGAAATTTAGAGCTCTTCGAGATTCCTTACAAAATAACCCCTGACATCTTTGTTGAACACTCACAACTTAAAGCAAGTGAGCCCTAGAGATCATACAGCTGGAACGCCTCTTAGCAAATTCAAACATGTCTTTAATTGTAATTATGTCATAATTATCAAGGACTAAAACCCTGCTCAAAGATTATTTTATTCTTGTTATTTTTAAACTGAGGAAATGGGGTAGCATAAGCACTCATCTGGTATCAGTTAAGAATTGGATCTAGTCAATGATAACAGAGACTAGTATTACTAGCAGCTTTGGTATACAGGTAGTGTAACCGGGATTTGGGTGGGTGTTGGTGAGGCACAACTCCTCCAAGAGAATGTTGCAGGTTCTTCGTCTCCACCCTCTCAAGGATAAGAGAAGGGACCACTGCAGGTATGTGGTAAGCTTGTAAAAGTAAATATTGGAACCAAGAAGTGCTGCAGAAAGGTGATTTTATTTAGGTAGAGAAAAGAGAAGAAAAGGAGAAGAAGAGATAGACTTCCACAAAGAGTGTGGAAGGGGATTCCAGAGGGGAAATTCAAAAGGGGGAAGAGAGTTCCCACTATGTGGGAGGGGATCCCAGAGAGCTGGAAATCCAGCGTGGGTGAAGGAGCAGGGGAATTTATCCTGGGAGAAATTCCCACCTTCCCAACTTCCTCTGGCCAATGAAAGGAGTTCCTTTAAACTTCCGCTGGAGTGATTGACCCTTAGTTCCTTCCTGAAATTCAAACATAAATCATTAAATCTCCTGGATGGAGAGAGATGGGAGAAGGGCATGGCACTTAAAGTACGCCCCCTTTTGGACCCGGCAAGAGAATACATTCCCTCAGTAGGACTCTCTCTTTCCCTCTCTCTTTCTATCATCACAACACACACACACACACATACACACACACACACACACACACACACACACACAGAATGAAAAGCTAGCCAGGCTCAGATTGGATTGATGGATCTAGAAAGACATCTCAGTTACCCCTAGGTTCCATTAACAAAATCACAAAGTAGCTACTAGTGCATTAGCCATCTGCTGGGAAAGAGTTAACTTAATGGTTCTGAGTTGCTCAAACTGTGCACATCCCTATACTAAACCTGTCTTAATGACTAGACTGACCCCATTGGCTTTTCCTGGGAATTGAGGTCTTCATTTTAACTCATGATTATTTTGCTGTTTTTGGGGGGCCTTCTACTACACTGTAAGTTTTTTCTAGATAAACTGCACAAACCAAGCAATTTATGCTAAACACCTGCTTTTCTTTGGGGATCTGGAGAGACTATGGAAGTCCTAGAGGCATTGGATGCCTGCATGCCCAACCCCTAATAAAAACTCTGGACTCTTAGGTTCAGGCACAGGTGAGTTTCTCTGATAGAAAACATTTTACACATTTTTTCTTCTAGAAAAATTAAACATATCTTATGCAACTCTACCCAAAGAAAAATCTTAGAAACTTGAGACTGGTTGTGTTCAGACCTTGTCCCACACACCTTTTCCTTTTGCTTATTTTGTATGGTATCATTTTGATTAATAAACCATAACCAAGAAAATATAAAACTCTAAGTTCAGTGAGTCGTTCTAGCAAATCAAATAATCTGAGGGTGGTTAGGGAACTGCCAACACACTACCATATTGACATTTGAGACAGTATAAAGGAAAATGCAGGGAGTGGGTGGAATACTTACCTCAAATCATCATACAACATATGTTTAAGTCTCAATTTCTTCCATCTTTATCTTCATCTGAGCACAATGGCCAGGGTTATGTTGGTAAGAAAAGAATAAATATTGGGTAGTCAGACAACTATCTTTTTTGCCCACCTAAATAACAATGTACATATTTTTTTCCACCTACACATAGCAGAAACATAACCTTCTCTTAAAGAAAACAATCCCAACACCTGATACAGTTTCTGCATAGAGCTCAGGCCCAGAATCTCTGCATTACATACAGGTAGGTGAATATCATGTTTAGGTGTGGCTTCTGGGACCTATAGACTCAATACTTTCAAAGGAGAATAAGAAACTGTAGTAGTCAAATGTCACCTAATAGAAATCACCTGAGGTCTGGCTCTAGCAGTGGAATATGTTCCTTCATTAGCCAGTCTGAGGGTCCCTGAGTGAGTCATTTCTTAGATAAGTTATCCCCTATTCATTTTCCTCTGAGGGCTTGGCTCTCAGGATCCAGGAGATCATGGGGAAAGAAATCTGCTTGCCCAGGATCTCCTGCCATGTCTGAGTTGAGCACTTAACATCTCATGGGGTCTGTCCAGCATGCATGGCTCACTTCTTACCATTGCAATGTCAAAGGCCCCTAGATTCCTTTGTAAATTTAAGTATCATACCTCATTGAGTCAAAGGTTTGTGATTTCTTTGGCAACATGATTGCATGAAACATAAGACGTTTCTGGTATATTTGTTTTTAATCATCATGATGAGAGGTCACGTGAATGAACTATTTTTGTCAATGTTATTACATTTCTGCCATTCCTTATGAAGCTTGTATACCAAGAAAAGCAAAAATATTGTGTATCCTTGCCCTTTAGAAGATTACAATCTGTGATGAGATAATACGTCAACAATAAATTAGAGAGTCCTACCCACAGCAATCAAGCAAGAGGGAAAAAAAGGCATCTCAATAGAAAAATAAGTCAAACTATTTCTGTTTGCTGACAATATGATCTATACCTAGAAAACTCTAAAGACTCCACCAAAAGGCTCCTTGAACTGATAAAAGAGACTTCAGTAAAGTTTCAAATACAAAGTCAATGTACAAAATCAGTAGCATTTCTATACACCAATAATGTTCAAGCTGTAAGCCAAATAAAAAACACAGCCCCACTTCAAATAACCAGGAAAAATAAAATAAAATACCTAGGAATACATCTAACCAAAGAGGAAAAAGATCTCCTCAATGAGAACTACAAAGCAGTACTGAAAGAAATAAGACATGACACAAACAAATGGAAAAACATTCCATGCTCATGGATTGGAAGAATCAATATTATTAAAATAGCCATACTGCCCAGTGCAACCTACAGATTCAGTGCTATTTCTATCAAACTACCAACAACATTTTTCAAAGAATTAAATAAAACTATTCTAAAATTCACATGGGAGAGTTTCCAGATGCACAACTTGATACGGCTAGGAAGTGCCACTCTCACTTAGAGTAACCAGGGTTTCAACTAAATCAACATAATCTGAACAGATCTTCAGAGAGAAAACACCAAATGTGGATGGAGATGCAGATGCTGAAGCTAAAGAAGGAGGATAACTCTCTGTGAGACAGGGCTTGTTCCCAGCCCTGAACACCCACTGGGGAAAGAATGAGTAAAGGAACCAGGGAACTGCTGGCTTTTACCATAAACTCTTGGGATCCTAGCTGCAGGGGATCCCACTCCCCCAAAAGACATTTGAGCTCGAATGAAGATCTCCTCAGAGATTATGTGGAGATGGGGCTTCAGTATGCATGGAGCTGGGGACTTTTGTGCACAGGATAACTCTGGTGGAGCCTAGCCATAGATGTCCAACCCCCAGGGTTGTCCAACCCCCAGGGCTACCCATCTCCCTCTGAGAGGCTCTGACCCTAGCTTACCACCAGAACAGGAGAGAGCAGGGCCAAATTCCCCCACGGGACTGTGGCATGTATGCTATGCAGGCCTGCCTGGGTCTCCTGGCTGGCTGCCCCACAGATGTGTGTACACAGTGCAGCCTCTGCTGCCCAGCCTGGGTGTTTTGCTTCACCTCAGTGCATCCCAGCAGTCTGCAAGCCCTTCAGATCTCCTAGTGCACCAGGAACCCAACCCTGAAGGTCCAGAAGAAGAAGCCACAAGCAGATCCTGCTGCTCCATGGCTGTGACTCATACCTCTGGAGTACCAAACCAGGATCTGTGCCCAGCATGTGGGTGGTGAAGCTCACACTCTTAGAAAACTGAGAAGACTGAGTCACACAGGTTCATGGGCTGGTGTGGGAACTGGGCATGCCTCTCTCCATAGGGCTGTTCTGGTAGGTGTGTAGACAATCTCCCTGCTTCACCGCTGTCTGAGGGAGTCCCATGGCCTGAAACACCTAAAAACAACAACAACAACAACAACACATGGGCACAATGCTAGTGATCAGAGGTAGCTTCCCCAAGGCCTAGGAGTGGAACTGATGGAGGAGTCATCTCTCTCCCATTTATATCACCAAGCACAGCTGCAAACATGAGGATACACAAATAAGCCACATGGCTAAGTAAGAGCCAATGTACTGTCCATTACTCTCAAGCATCATCTTGCAGATCACAGCCCAAACTACAACATAAAAAACCAATTTGTTATTTCACTCCCCTGCAAAACCAAAGGCAAGGATGTAATAACATACAAAGAAATAGCATTTCTTTAAAAACGTCCAGAAATGAATTTAACTGACTATACTCAATTTATGCCACAGTTAAAGGAACCAACCCCCGCCTCCACAACAGAAGAGAAAAAATCAGCACAAGAACTGTGGCAATTCCAAATGCTGGAATATTTACAAATTCAATGATACTCTTATAAAATTAACAGCATCATTCTTCACAGAATTAGAAAAAAAAAAAAAACTATTTTAAAATTCATGTGAATATGAAAAGAGCCTGAATAGCCAAAGCAATTCTAAACATAAAGAACAAAGTTGAAGGCATCACACCACCCAACTTTAAACTATACTATAAAGCTACAGAAACCAAAACAACATGGTACTGGTACAAAAACAGACACACAGGCCAATGGAACAGAATAGAAAACTCAGAAATAAGGCCATCTGATCTTCAACAAGACCAACAAAAACAAGCAATGGAGAGAAAACCATCTGATCTTCAACAAGACCAACAAAAACAAGCAATGGAGAGAAAAATCCCTATTCAATAAATGGTACTGGGATAACTGGTCAGCTATATAAAGAAGATCAAAGCTGGACCCCTACCTTTCACCATATCATATATAAAAATTAACTCAAAGTGGATTAAAGATTTAAGTGTAAGACCTCAAACTATGACACTCCTAGAAGACAACCCAGGAATTTTTCTTTTTGACATCGACCTTAACAAAAAAACTTTGACCAATTCCCCAAAAGCAATTTCCATAAAAACAAAAATATAGAAGTGGGCCTAATTATACTAAAGAGCTTCTTCACAGCAAAAGAAACTATTATCAGAGTAAACATCCTACCAAATGAGAGAAAATGTCCACAAGCTATGCATCTAAGGTTTAATATCTGGAATCTATAAAGAACTTAACCAATTCAAGAAGTTCAAAACAAATAACCCTAATAAAAACTGGGAAAAAGACATAAAAAGACTCCTTTCAAAACAAGACATATAAGCAGCCAAAAAACATATGAGAAAATCATAAACATCACTAATCACCAGAGAATGCAAACCAGAACCACAATGATATACCATCTACCAGCAGTCAAAATGGATACTATTAAAAGATCAAAAAACAGCAGACTCTGGTGAGGCTGAAGAGGAAATGGAATGCTATTGGTAAGAACGTAAATTAGTCCAGTCACTGTGAAAAACAGTCTGGAGACTTCTCAAAGAACTTAAAACATGATTACCATTAGACCCATAATTAAATTACTTTATATATATATATATATAAAGAAGGCAAGGTTTTTCACTCAAGAAAAAAGAAACTATAGATATGGACCTCTCTCCCTCTCTCTCTCTCTTTCTCTCTCTCTGTGTGTGTGTATGTGTGTATGTGTGTGTGTGTGTGTGTGTGTATGTATATCCCAAAGAAAATTATTTGACCAAAAAGATGCATGCACTCATATGTTCATTACAGCACTTTTCACAATAGCAAATACATGGAATCATGTCCAATGGTGGAATGGATAGAGAAAATGTGGTACACATCCACCATGGAATACTACACAGCCATAAAAATGAATGAAATCATGTCCTTTGCAGCAACATAATGCAACTGGAGACGATTATTTGAAACAAATTAACATAAGAACAGAAAAATACCACATGTTCTCTCTTATATGGGGAAGCTAAACATTGGGTACACATGGACATAAAGATGGTAAAAATAGACATTGGGACTACTAGAGTGAGAAGACAGGGAAGGAGGTAGTGTTCATAAGCTAACTTTTCAGTACTAAGCTCACTACCTGGGTAATGGAATCATTATATCCCAAATCTCACCATCATGTAACATACCCATGTCACAAATCTGCACATGTACCCACAGAGTCTAATATAAAAGTTGGAATTTTACAAATAATTAAATAAAAACAGTCAAAAAATTAAAAGTAGCATAATTAAGTCAAACAGTCAAAACATAAAAAGTAGCTTATCTTTATATAGCAATAGGTGTTACAAGATTATTCAGTAAATATGGAGATTCCCTGCTGTGGTAATCTTGAAAGTCTTTGTGAAGGAGATGAATCTTAAGGGGTACTGAATGGAAGGATAGACATTTAAAGCTAAAGGAAATAGCTAAAGCAGAAGAGGAAAAGACCTACCAAACAGAGCAGCACTAGTATAGGATGGAGCAGATGAGGAAGGCAAGGTTTTTCACTCAAGAAAAAAGAAGCTGTAGATATGGACCTATGGATTAGTCTCAAATGTGCCTGTGTCCAGAAAATAAATTCAAAATAGATAAAATTTAAGGCATATGCTATCCTAGATGAACATGTGTCTACAGCTGAGCTGCTGTTTTTCAATCGAGAGTACAAATTCTTGGGGAGTTCTGGGACACTGAGGGAGGATAGCAGTGAGCTGGGTAAGTAGCCTACACATTTGACACCACAGATGGTGCGTTAGTCAGGGTTCTCTAGACAGACGAAACTAATAGGATAGAGAAGTTTATTAAGGAGTAACGACTCACACAATCACAAGGTGAGATCCCATCATAGGTGGTCTTCAAGCTGAGGAGAAAGGAAGCTTGTCCGAGTCCCAAAACCTCAAAAATACAGAAGCCAACAGTGCACCCTTCAGTCCGTGGTGGAAGGTCCAAGAGTCCCAAAGTTGAATAACCTGGAGTCTGATGTTCCAGGGCAGGAAGCATCCAGCAGGGAGAAAGATGGAAGCTGGGAAACTCAGCCAGTCTAGTCTTTCCAAGTTCTTCTGTCTGCTTTTATTCCGGCCGCACTGGCAGCTGATTAGGTGGTGCCCACCCAGATTGAGGGTGTGTCTGCCTTCCCCAGTCCACTGACTAAAATGGCAACACCCTCACAGACACACCCAGGAACAATACTTCACATCCTTCAATCCAATCAAGTTGACACTCAATATTAATCATCATAAGTGGTAATGCAAAACAGAAGTGATCTGGTTGGTATCTGTGACTGCTGTAGTAAGATCTAATAGCATGGGATACTGCATTTCAAGGCAGCCTACTTTTAGCAACAGCAAAGTTAATGTTAAGTATTTGGAAAGATTCATTGACATTTCTTGGAGTTTTGCTATTACATTCATTCCCCACAGCTTCCACCCCGTCTTTCTCTCAGGTTCTCTCTCTTTCTCTCTTCTCACCTACTTAACTCTTCCTCTCCTTCTAGGAGCTGGTCTTCCTCTACTCCACCCCCATATCGCTGGGTACAAAATCAGAATACTTTTTCTATACAAGTGTTGTTTTTAACCTAAATCAATGTCTCTTTCATTACTAATCTGTGTGCTTTGCTGATCTTCCTCTAGCTAGCTAAATATAGATTTTTTAGAGTCTTAGCAAGCTGGAAGAATCTCCAACAAGGACAGCAACAGCAGAAGTTAAGAAAAAGCTCAATCATATTTAATTATCTTCAAACGAAAGCCCCAACACTATTTTTCATAGTGCTAGGCACTAAGGATTTTAAGCATCATATGCTAGGACTTCCATTAGACCTGAACACAAGGCATCAACACACTGAAGCTGTGCTACATGCTTTCTAAAGAAGCCAGCCTCCCTCGATATAGTTACCTCCTCTCGTTGCTCACTTCCTTCCTCTGATTCAGTGTAGTTATAACTACTTAGAGGAACCACAGCTGTGTGGGAGTCCATCTGCAAAGAAATCTGAAAATGGTAATTATCTATGGAAGTGTGTATGTGTTCTCCTATGTAGCTACTAATAGTTTGTTCATACTTTTTTTTGTTAAGCAGATTTTTTATTAAAGAAAATTATATTAGAAAGTGGTTGAAATGAATATTGACTCAATTCATAGCACCCTCAAAACATCTCATTCTAATTTGTTTGAAGTGATTATTTAATCCTGAAAAATCTTTACAAAAAATTTTTGAATACATATTTAAAGTATTTCCAACAGCAAGAATAACCAAATAATTTGATGAATCATGATATCTACAAAATAACATTAAGCATCTCATTTAGTAGGCCTGAATAATATTTAACACATTTTTACATATGTTAGCTGCCTTTAGATAGTTTTACAAACATAATATAGTTTGTTCAAATCTAGTATTATAAAGAATAATAAGATCCATTTTATTTGTTCTGCTAACGGTTGCCTAAATAGAGGTTTAACATTTGGTGCAAGGGATGAATTTACTAAATCATCCTTCTAGGAGAGATGTCCCAGATGATACGTAAGGTTTGTTTCCCTTCAGGCAGTTATATTCTTTCTGGACTTTCAGGGTGTAGAAGTAGCAAAGTTAAAAATAGCATCACAAAGAGTGGAGAAAAAAGACCACAAATATAAAAATTACCGGTGTAATTCTCCTTAATGCAGAATTAAAGATAATGAAGTTAACTAAAGAGACTTGGCCTGAAGCTTATTCAGATGCAACAAAATTCTAAGGGAGTATTACATGGGCCCTAAAGTAATTTATTTATTTTTCTTAATGGTGTGTAAAATGTCTTACAATTGTTTTTCATAGGTACTTTTATTATCCTCAGAACACATGGGATAAAAATTAAGCAATTTAGAATTTCAAAGAACATATTTATCATGGTATTCACTTTGATTTTTCCTATCCAAACTAAAATGAAAGCATTCCAGGTCATTTTATTTTCAGAATAAACCCCCAAAACAGCAGAGTTCTAACAAAAGATCGAAATAATTGCTCAGTTATCAAGACAAATGACAGTTGCAAGTTTTTACTAAAAAATAAATATTCATAGTAACCTCCAAACATAAAGAATGAGGATGCTATAGATACTCATTTCACTTAAGAGTCCAGGTGTCAGATCCCAGGTGGTAGGGTTAGGCACTATGGTATAAACCTGGCTATGACCAAATGGAGCCAGTAGGTGTTGGGTTTTGTCTTTTTAATTCATTTTTTGACTTTTATATAATTGAAGAAAATATTATATATCCAAGAAAATATATCCTTTCAATTTCTTTCTGCCAAAGCTTTCTTCAGCCCAGTCTTTGATTCATTATAATACTTTCTCTCGACATCTCAAAAATAATATTACATTATTTTATTTTGCAGCATGGAAATCCAAGGTCCAATTATAACTTTATGTTCTGAGAAATGACTTGTATTTCAATATCAAAAATTTTATGCTTTTTAAAATTAATAATAAAAGGAGGAAAAAAACTAGAACAAGAAAAAGACCATAAAGGAAAAGGAGTATAGTAGTAGTCACAGCAGAAGTGAGGATTCCCGTCTCCATTTCTCCCTGTCTCAATCTGTACATCTGTCTGAATTTGTATCAATCTTTATCTTCTACCCTCTTTCATTTTCAGGGATGTGTCACATTTTTCCCAAATCTAATGTTTGACCTTTCACAGGGAAAAATGGGGAGACATCTTTTCTCATCTCTTCCATTATCATGAATTTGCTCCATGGGTCATCCACTACCATATCTGGGACTTTAAATTTCCCATTCTATTTCCATCTTGTCCAGAGTAAACATCCCCACATGTCCATGAGCTCAGAAAACAAATGAACACACATAACAATTATTATTTAATCTTTAAGTACCTACAACCCACTACAGTTAAATCATTGTTCTCCTTCACACCAGAGTTCCAGATAGCATTTTCCTCTTCCCATTTCACATTTCTCTTCCCACTGTCTTAAAACTCACAGTAGTATGGCTTCCAATTCAACTATTGAACTGAATAATGCTCTTAGAAAATTTCCAGTGTCCTCTAGTTTGCTACATCTCAGGAACAATTTCAAACTGGACTCTTCTCTTTATGGTATATACTGCTGTTAGATGGCTTCACATTTTGACTCTTAAAATGCAATCATCTCTAGTTCCCATGACACTAGTGTCTCAAGATTTTTCTTTTACATTTCTGAACATTCTTTCTCAATTACTTTCATACAATCTGCTATATGTCATTCTTCCATATATCATTTACAGTTAGTGTCACGTAACATTCTCTTCTTAGCTCAATTTTCTTCTTACTCTCCAAACTCTCCTTAAGTGGTCTTATGCATATTCATGTGCTAACAGCCAGTAAATGTGTATCTACACATCACACATCTCTTTTTTGAGTTTAAGACCAGTACATCTATATACATATATGCATTGCGTAGATCTAATTGAATTTTTTAAAGCCAGCTCACCATCAGGATATCCAAAACTGAACTTATCACCTGCTTTTATTGTAGCACTCATTACCAGTCACCCATCTCTATTCTCTGTATTAATGAGTTGCCAAACAATTCATTCAGTATTCCAATTACTATAAACCATGCTCCTTATTAATTCTCTCCTTGTCCTATACATATAGTCCGTCTTACATGTGCTCTATTTCCAAAAACTCTCTCTACCATGCCTACCACCATTTCCTTAGCTAAGACCTTCCCCATTTCATACCCAAATTGCCACAGCAGCCATCTATCAGATATTCCTGCCTCCAGGTCTACAGTGTCTTCTCATTTCTTAAATGATACTCTTCTTAAAATGCATTATTGACTTTGAATCACTCAGTCTTTATGTTTACCTACTAATTACTGTGTCTGGAAATCAGGAGAAAATATGAAATTGAACAAGAAGAACAAGAAAAATGGTTGAGAAGAATGATTCACATCAGGGTTGAAGTAAACAGCCCATATTAATAAGGGCTTAATATATAATGTGCCAGATGCTTTAAGCATATTTTCTCATTTTAACCGTTATCATATCCCTAGGAGCAAGGCAGTATGATTTCCTAAATATGATGGTTAATACTGAGTGTCGACTTGATACTGTTGAAGGATGCAAATGATTGTTCCTGGGTATGTCTCTGAGGGTGTTACCCAGGGAGACTAACATTCGAGTCACTGGACTAGGAGAGGCAGACCCACTCTCAGTCTGGGTGGGCACCACCTAATCAGCTGCCAGTACAGCTAGGATAAAAATAGGCAGAGGAACATGGAAAGATTAGACTGCCTGAGTCTTCTGGCCTCCATCTTTCTCCCGTGCTGGATGCTTCCTACCTTCGGACATCAGACTCCAAGTTCTTCAGCTTTTGGACTCTTGGACTTACACCAGGGGTTTGTCAGAGGGTTTTGGTCACAGACTAGAGATTGCACTGTTGGCTTCCCTACTTTGGAGGTTTTGGGACTTGGACTGGCTTCCTTGCTCCTCAGCTTATAGACAGCCTTTTGTGGGACTTCACCTTGCGATCGTATGAGTCGATACTCCTTGATAAACTCTCTTTCATATATACATCTATCGTATTAGTCCTGTCCTCCTAGAGAACCCTGACTAATACACCAAACTTTCACATATAAGAAAACTGAGGTATGGAGACACTGAGTATCTGGAGAAAGATTCAATTCCAGGAAGTCTGAGTCCCAGATTCAGGCTCCTGTGACTACTGGCAATTATTGAAATCACCACTTTTTGTTTTCTTGGAGGAATATAAGACATTAAAAACGTTGGTGTGGGCCGGGCGCGGTGGCTCACGCCTGTAATCCCAGCACTTTGGGAGGCCGAGGCAGGTGGATCACGAGGTCAAGAGATCAAGGCCATCCTGGTCAACATGGTGAAACCCCGTCTCTACTAAAAATACAAAAAATTAGCTGGGCGTGGTGGCATGTGCCTATAATCCCAGCTACTCAGGAGGCTGAGGCAGGAGAATTGCCTGAACCCAGGAGGCGGAGGTTGCGGTGAGCCGAGATCACGCCATTGCACTCCAGCCTGGGTAACAAGAGCGAAACTCCGTCTCAAAAAAAAAAAAAAAAAAAAGTTGGTGTAACTGACCTTGTCTTGAAAGACACCTGTGTTCAAGTAGAGAGAGAGAGGAGCAGTCAAAGAGGTAGAAAAATCAAAATAAAACATTAAATAAATCAAAAAGGAAAAATTTTCTTTAGAAAAATAAGGTGGTCCACAGTGTTAAGAATCCTAGGATGGTGAATAGAGCATTTTTAAAAGCCTTTTCAATTTCTCTTAAATAATAATTGGTGACATTTGGAAGTGTAGGTTTATTAGAGTGTGAGTAATTTTTAATAAACTCTGGATTATAACTTTTTAAAATTTTATCACAGCTGATGACTTGCAAAAACAAGATAAAAGAATAAAATTTCCCCAATTTTCAATATGGCTTTTTATACTAACAATAAAACACTTTATTTCAGGCTAAAATAGTACAAGTAAACAAAGAAAAATAGAGAAACTGATGTTATTTTAATAATTATTTCAATATGAATAGAATAAAACATAATGAGGAACACATGTTTGCTTGGTGCTAATGATATAACGTTTTGCAGTTTTATAGATAAAGCAAAATGTGTAATTTGAACCAGATGTTGAAATACTTTAGGATTAGCATCTAAGGGCAAATATTTCAGAAAATATGTGGAAAGGTAAACCACATATCTGCTACTGGGAGTCCTTTATGTATGTGTCTTTAGATTGCACTTTACTTGGTTTCTCAGAATGAAATTGCCGATCTGTTCTCAATATTCTATATATTTTTTTAAATCCCGCCGAAGCAGTTCAGCAAAGTGGTTAAGAGCTCAGGTTCTGTGTCACATTTTTGGCTTCATCATTTCCCGGCTACGGACCCTGGGAAACTTAGTTTTTCTGAGCCTCAGATTCCTCATTTGTAAATTGAGAATGATAACATTAAAACAACTTCATAGTACCAATGTGGTGTTTAGGTTAAGAGAACGTCTGTAAAGTTTTTTTGCTGGAACATAGTAAACACTCAATCTAAAGTAGTTAACATTCTTGTCACTGTTATTATCACTACTATTTTTCATTATTATTACCAACAAACCAACACTTTTCAAAATTATTTACTGTTCATCTGAGCATCCTTTCAGTCATCAGTGTCAATTGTTTGCATCCTGAGAAGTGTATGAAATAGGTTCTCTTAAGTTGCATAGCACAGAATCACATTCAGTTTTTCTCAGGTAATGAGAACTTATTTTAATAATACGTGAGTAAGTAAGGAAATGTAAGAGCTGGCCTTAGAAGCCACTTGGGGCCTGAAATGTCATTTTCTTACAGTACCTCATCCAACCCCAGCTCTATTGGTCTGGATGTACTGAATCAGAAATATCTCTACTGGTCATTTCTGCTACAACAGGAATTGTCTGGTCTCTATGGGATTACTTCTACCTGTTTGATGTTCAGCTACTGTTGCAGGGTCTGCTGCACCTGCACTGACTCTAATGTCAAGGTGACCGATTTCAACTCAAACTCACCTGGAAAAGACTGCATTGATGGGTTGGCCACCACAATCCAGCATCGTGTGTCACTGGTATGTGTGGTTCTCCCCTTGAGCCCCTTAGACTGCTGGGCAGTAATCCCTTGTAAATCAACTGCATAGCCAATGCAAAGAGAATACTTGGCAAGCTCAATATAGATCTGGCTGTTATGTTGAGGCTCCTCGAAGGGATAAATGTAACTGCTAGATGCCTTGCATAGCATTCTAATATGGAAAGCACATTAGGTGGCAAAGCAAGATTTTTTAACTCATTGGTTTCCCTATTAATTCATTTTGGAATTTCAAAATACAGTATTTGCATTCATTGTAGAGTTCTCATGGGAAGTCATTCTGCCTAGTCTTCTCATAACACTCTTTTTTGGGGGCTGCTTTTCCCATTTCACCACAGGAGGGCAGTGGTTAGTCTGGGAAGCTATTTTGTACAATACGACCCTGTCCTCTAACGAGGCCTAAACCGGCAGGGCCATCAAAGTCCATTTCCCAAAGACAATGACTTAGCCTAAGCCATTCACAATTCAATCCCTAGGAATTTGAAGTTAAGACTGCAAAAAGAAAAGTCTGCGCCAGGAGCAACATGTCAACTCGGGATTCATCAGCAGCCATGTTTTGTTGTTGTTGTTTTGCTATGTGGTCAGGAAAATTGGACTCAGCTGATCTTTGAGAAAGAGAAAATTGAAACAGACATAAAGAGAGGCATAAAACCTCCTAATTCCTGTCTCTAGGCAGTTCCAGAGAACTAAATTTATGCCTACCCTTCAATTCTATGAGATATTCTAGCATCTTTGTAATGAATATCCCATATTGCTTAAGCTAGTGCCTGTGAGTACCTGTAATTTGAAACTGAGTTTGAATAACCCGTGCAAAGGTAAACTAATTTTTTTTTTCTCCCAAGGATGTGAATTGGGCACTAAAATGGCATAAATTATATAATAAAATTCCAAAATAAATTTTGTAATTATTCTACATTATTGAAAGATAGACAAAAAAATTTGGATCATTAAATTCTGGGAATAGTACAGTTTTGGTGACCTCAGCTATTAAATTATTTTAAAGGTTTTATTTGTTCATCTCATCCTTATTATTGAAATTTTAAATTCTTAACATACTTGATGACATGTAGTAGAGAAAATAAATATTTAATTATCTTAGGATCTTCAATTCAAATAAATACTTATTTCATAGTTAGAAATACAGATATAAATGTAGACAATAGAAGAGGTGGTGAAGGTTTGCTCTAAATCCAGGAGATGTGTGTGTGTGTGTGTGTGTGTGTGTGTGTGTGTCTAAAGAATATTGAAGATGAGTATATTATGACTAAATTCAAACTCTGATAAAAATTTATTTTCTTGTCATTTGTCTTTTTCTCTAAGGAAGTGCACACACACACACACACACACACACAACTATTTTTACATTTTCTGTAATTAAGGTCGCATACATATATATTCCCATCATTTTAGGGTGCAGACATAGAGCTTACTAGGTGGGTAATACTTATTTCTATTTATTACAATCTGGCCTCAGACATTCTAAAATCACATTCCTAAAATTATTTCAGACTTGCACTAATAATTGGCTTTGAATATTAGAGGCTTAATTGGAAGCAACCAATTCTGGCCATTAGATCCTGATGAAGCTTGAAGAACTCCTGAAACAGATTTACGTTTCTGAGAGTTCTGTTTCCCAAGAATTGTCCTTTTCTCTTGTATGATTCATCTGTTGCATGGATGTATGGTTCATCTGTTGCATGGATGTATGGTTTTTCCTCATCCACACTCTTTTCTCTAATGTACCAGTTATTATTGCTATATAAGCAACCCTAACTTGGTGGTCTGAAAAAAACCCACCATTTGATTATGTTAATTGCTTCTGTGGATCAGGAATTCAGATAGTGTCCAACAAAAATGGCTGGTCTCTGGTCTATGATTTTGGAGCCTCTTTCACTTTCTTGTCTGGTGCCCGATTTAATCTACTTCAGCTGGGACTGTAAGCTGGCTACCCTCACAGGGCCTCCCTAGGTGGTTTAGATTTCTCTTAGCATGGCAGCTGGATTCTGAGATAACCAAGAGGAAGCACCTGGAAAGTGATTGTTCTAGGAGAACAAGGTAAAATCTGCATGGAACTTTCAAGCCCCAGCCTTGGAAGTTAAATAGCATCGCTTCCTCACTGAATTTATAGGTATAGACCCCACTCTCAACAGAAGGAATGTCAAAGAATTTGCAGCTATCCTAAATCCAATCAACTAACAGCAGACAGAATAAGCCAAGTAAGAACCTAATTAAACATTATTGATGAAACTAGATTGGAAAACACAACAGGGATATTTTGCTTATCCCAATTTTGAGTCTGCCTATGTACTTGGAGATAAAATTTCCAAACAGCAGCTTCTTCCTCATCATTCCACCCTGTTATAAGAGAGGGTAGATCCCAAAATATTTATTACACTGGAAGAGGAAAAAGAGAAGAATTTACCCTGCTTGAAGGTAGTCAAGGGAGAAAAGAGAGCTTTTGAGATACCATCTGATTATATGGATATATTAGATACTCCTTCCTCCTCCTGCAGAGGAGTGAGTCAGGGAGTGAACATTAGAATGATGAGAATGGCCTTGAACAAGATACCCAACAAAGTACAAACAGTGGTGCAATTTTTTTTCTTCGCAAAGGTAACACATTGGGGAATTTTTGTTCCCTAATAATTCCCTACCTCACTCCCTCATAATCTCTAAGAAATATATATGTTTCTCAAACCTAAAGATGTAAAACCACACAGTATGTAATCACGAATGGTGTAGAAGTTTTGCACAAAATCGTTGGAGATAGAAGGAAATAATAGCCTGGCTTGCTTAGCTCTCAAAATTAAATAGAAAAATAATCAGAAATTTTTCCATAACCGGGATATTATTGGCTTTGCTTCTTATTGTTGATTTTAAGTGTTTAACAAAATACAGAATAGATATCATGTGCATTATTAAATAGCTCTTACTATAGAAATGTGATAGTCAATATCATAATTACCCAGGATTGTAATCTTGAAATGGAAATGCTTAACAATATATTTGTTTTCTCTTTTGTTTTCTATGTAGAGCTTACCATGCAGTGTTTCTTCTTCATAATACTTAATACAATTTTAATGGATGAATTATGCTGTAATTACTTATTTACTTTGCGACATCCTTCTAGGAGTCATATTGTGTTAATGGCTCCAATACTTCATAATCCCTCTGATTAAAGCTATTGCCTTGAAATTTTGCATTTTCTTCCACAAAGGATGATGTTTCTCTGCCCCTTGATTTGGGGTTTGGTCATGTAACTAACTTGCTTTAGCCAATGGAATAAAGCAGAACTTATGAAGAGCTGGTTCCAAATCAAGAATCCAAGAAACCTTGTGTAAAATGCTTTCTGCATGAGCTGATGCCATCATCATGAGAAAGACACATTTGGTCTAGCCTATTATTAGTCTGTGGAAGAGAATGAAAAACACATGAAACAGAACTTTCCCATCTAAATGAAACCTCCCAAATCCAACCAAGGGCAGAGCCCACATGTCTGGCATTACTCCTGTGTTTGCAGTTTAGCTGCTTACTTGTGCAATAGGGGTTCACTCTAGGCTGCGTTTGGCTGGGGCAACTTACCTGGTGTTGTGGTCTGAATGTATTCCCCAAACTTCATGTGTTGGAAACATAATCCCCAATGGAAGTATTGGGAGGATGGGTCTTTGGGGAGATATTTAGGTCTTGAGGGTTCTGCCCTCATGAATGGATTAATATCATTATGAAAGGACTCAATGGAGGGAGTTTGCGTCTCTCTTTTTTGCACTTCCATCCCTTCCATCTCTTCTACTTGGGGAGGACACAGCATTTCTCCCCTTCAGAGGATGCAGCAACAAGGCACCAACTTGGAAGTAGAGATTAGACCCTTACTAGATTTGAACCTAATGGTGCCTTGATCTTGGGTTCCAGCCTCCATGAAAAAACACATTATTGTTCTCTATAAATTACCTCATCTAAAGTATTTTGTTACAACAAGACATACATAGTGAGACATCTGGTATATCTGTGCTCTACAGTTCTTCCATCCTCCATTTGGGTGGCTAACACAGATATGTTCTACTCATAGTGAAACGCTAAAAAGCAAATAGAAATGCATGAGGGTACTTACTTCAGTAGCACATAGACTAAAATTGAAATGATATGGAAATTGGCATAGCCCCTGTGCCAAGATGACACACAAATTCGTGAAGCCTTCCACATTTTTGTAACATAAAGAATAAATGCTTAGGGAGATGAATACCCCATTTCCCATGATGTGATTATTACACATTGCATGCCTGTATCAATATGAGATATTTAAACATCTACTATGATGTATATCATGAAATATTTAAACCTCTACTATGTACCCACAAAAATTTAAAATGAAATATTTAAAAAATGTACGAGGGCTTTTGAAGCCTAGGGTTTGAACAGACATAACTTCATTCTGCCTCATTATATTAACCAAAGCAAGTCATATAGGGAGTTATATTCTACCTTTATCAGAGAAACTCTAAAGTTATATGACAAAGGGCTCTGTTAGAGAGAGGAGTGAAAAATAATAATTATTAATAAAAATTTATTTCTAGCCTTTCCCATATCCATGTAGATTAAGAAACAGAATATTACTACGACCTTAGAAGTCTCTCTGATGTCCTCACTCAGTAAGTATCTCTAACCATCCTCCTCCATGGTCTTGACTCCTATCTACATAGGATAGACAGTTTTGCTAACTTTTATAAAATAGAATCATAAAATCTATAACTGCATTAGGACTCAGATAGATAGATCAGTTTTGCTAACTTTCATAAAATAGAATCGTCGTAAAATCTATATTTATCTGTGTTAGGACTCTTTGTATTAATAAAATGTGAAATCCATGCATATTGTTACAGGTAGCCCTAGTGAGTTAATTTTCATTGCGATCTAGTGTTATATTTTAGGAATATACGACCATTTGTTTATTATCAATCATCTACTGTTAATGGATATTTAGGCTAGTTTCAATTTGGGGATATTACAAATAATGCTGCTGCAAACACTTGGCAAACAACTTTAAGTTTCTCTTTTGCCTGTATACTAGCAGTGAATTTGCTACAGCATAAAAGACTTCTGATTGCTCAACATTCTCTATAACACTTAGTATTGTTAATATTTATTTTATTTTACTATTATTACTTTTTTTTTTTGAGACAGAGTCTCACTCCGTTGCCCAGACTGGAGTGCAGTGGCACAATCTTGGCTCACTGCAACCTCCACCTCCCAGATTCAAGTAATTCTCCTGCCTCAGCCTCCTGAGTAGCTGGGATTGCAGGCATGCACCACTATGACCAGCTAATTTTTGTATTTTTAGTAGATTTCACCATGTTGGCCAGGCTGGTCTTGAACTCCTGACCTCAGGTGATCCCCCTGCCTCAGCCTCCCAAAGTGCTAGGATTACAAGCGTGAGCCACCACTCCTGGCCTATTTTATTTTGTTATTATTTTAGAGACAAGGTCTTTCTCTGTCACCCAGGCTGGAGTGAAATGGTGCGATCACGGTTCACTGCAGCCTCGACTTCCTAGCCTGAAGTGATATTCCTGCCTCCCACTCCCAAGTAGCTGGTACTACTGGCATGTGCCACCATGCCTGACCAGTATTTTAAATTTTAGTCATTCTGTTTGGTATTCAGTTTCTTATATTATCTATCATTTTTATGTTATTATATGTGGTATGACTTTTGAACACAATTTTACTTGTTTAATCCTTTACTTATTATTTTATCAATATTAATATAGAAGTATAATTAATAATGATCTTGAATTCAGTGACCTTGCTAAATGCATTTATTAATTTTAAGTTCACATGTGGATTCATTCAGATATTTTACATACACAGTTGTGTCACTTACAGATAATGAGCTTTCTACTTCCTTTTCATTTTTATACCTTCTGTTTATTGCACTGGCTAGAATGTCCAATATGTTGTTGAATACAATATTGAAAAGAAATGATAATAGAAGATATTCTCATTCATTTCCAAGCTCTCAGGAAAAAAATATTTTATTATTTTCCCAATAACTTTAAGAATTGATGTAGTTTTTGGTAGCTACCCTTTAATACTTAATTCCATTTCTCTACTTAGCATGTAAGCTATATAATCTTTAAGTCTCCATTTGGAGTTGTCCTAGTGATTTTAATGTGTTTTGTGACCTATGAAAATCTAATATATATTAATACCATTACCACTTCTGAGAAAACATAAGGACCATATTACTTTAATTTCATTTTTTCCTCCCACCTTTTGTGTAACAATTTACCATGTGATGTATATATTACCAAAATACTTCTTTTATCATTGCAACATACAGCCAATATCCATTTCTGTTTACTTGTATGTTTACATTTGAATTGCTCTCAGGCTTTCAGCTGTTGCTTTTAAGTAAGCAAATGACTGGAGGCAGGGGTAGTAGCAACTGTCTACAGATAGCTTCTCCTTGAAAACTTGGACTTTGCCACTCCGTGGGATTGTGTTCTAACTTCTTGCTGCCTTGGTAGATGTCTAATCTCCACCAATAGTTATAATTTTATGTGTTTTTGTATTCATCTAACTTCTATTTGTTGTAAATGGGAAATTTATCCCAAACAAGGTCATCTAATACTTCTGGAAATACAAAATTCCAATATGTGTCTCAGTTTTAAAGATTCCAAGAAGTAAGGACTTCCATTTCTAGCCACACTGCAGACTAGATACCAAACTCCTGCTGAAATTGACAAATAATCCTGTATGCATGAAAACGTATATGTATATATACATTTGTATATATACAGCATAATTATAAGATGCCCATCTGACAGGAAATCTTCTAATGCTCAACATTCAGTAAAAGAGGAATCTCAAATAGACGAGTGTAAAAGTGAACCAGCCTTCAACTGAATCTGTTTGTCAAGTTAAATATCCTTGAACTTTTACTCTCTTGGCTTTATGGTTGTGACTCTTGGAGGGTGACCAGAGGTTAACAACCTAAAATAGCATGGTATAGCATATAAATATAATACAATAAAATAAAACAAAGACTCTGCATTGAATGAGTATTACTTCTGTTTGTGAAACTTTTGGTTTACTTCATTGTCAAGTTAAACAAATTTCTTGTTTTGTGTTGGGGTCAAATATTAGACCGTAATACCTGTATATAACTAGAAACAACCACCTGTAGATAACCAGGATAAAACCGTGATGATGTTTAAGTAGCACTGTTCACATTAAGAAAAAAATAAACACATCCATATGTCTATAAACAGAAGAATGATAAATAAATTGTGTTGTCTCCAGAAAATTGAATACTAAGTAGAAGGAGAATCAGTGAATGATGGCTAAATTGAAAAATATGGTCAAATCTTAGAGATAATTAATTTAAAGAGCCTGTAATTAAATAATATTTATAGTATGATTAGTATGATTTCATTTATATGCATTCAAAAACATGCAAAACTGAATAAAACACATGCAATGAAACTTTTAAAATTCTATAGAATGATAAACATAAATTTTAGAAAGCTCAAAAGGCCTACATTTTTGGGGCCTCTGCTCACCAGTAGTCTACTGACACAACTGCCTAACGTGACCCTGAAAATCCAAAATGCCTCACAGCCTGGTTTACTGGTGCCCAAATTTTAAATTCACCAAATGCAGCTGAAATTTTTTATGTATTACTTTATTTTTTAATAGCCATTTGTTATCTATCTCTTTGTGGTTTTAGTCAAAAAAAAAAAAAAAAGATGTAAGGGTTTGTAAATATCAGTATATAAAAATCTTTCTTCCTACTTAATGGAACATAGTTGTTCCAATAAACACTAGGCATTGAGGGAAATCAAAATTATGAAGTTTAGAAGATGCAAAACAAAAAAGAAAGTCACACAAAACAAGTGCCTTATAGTACTGCCTTTTCTTATTATAAATCTAGGAAAAGGTAATAGTTTTGTGAATGTTATTTACTCTTTGAGAGAGGCAATAGTATGTATTGGTAATATTTTTCCCCTCTAGATGTGATAAAATTAGATACCATGATTATCCCTGATAGGGAGAATTATGCTAGTTGAGTTTAAGTTCGCAGGTCATGGGCTCTGGGTCATAGCCCTGAACAACTAGCATACTAGCAAGGGTAAAATCAAGATTTTTCCCCTTCTGTCTAACGTCCATCCTGCATATAATCTCATGCTCTTTCTGATTGGCAAATTTTGCTTCTGTGAACCAAATTTTTCTCCAAAAACTGTTTATGATTATACAATTGCTACCACATAGAGCCAGATAATGAACCCAGACAGTCAGAATAAATAGTGTGGTAATCACTATATCATGCAAAAATATATTTTTTTCTTCAGGGAACATTTTACTTTAAGTTTCACTTCTTCCTTATCTAATGAAAGAAATAGCAGAGATTGTCTTTCAAAGCACTTGGATGTTATATGGATTTATTAGGCATAAAACAGCTTTTAAAGGGAAATTATTAAAATGATGAGTCAGCTTCAAAAATTTAAGTGTTTTGGTTCAACTGAGTGCAATTATTCACACTTGATAATTCATTATAAATGCTAGGCTCCATATCTCATTTTTCTTCCAACTATTCAAATTTTATGTTCATCCAACAGCTGTATTCAAGGTAAATTTGCCAAATGTGAATCATTTTCTATGCTGCTGGGTACCAGTTGCTAGGAATGATGCTTCATTGTTTTTCTCTTCAATGGCATCATTAAAACTCCAGTCAGTTAATCATCAAAGGAATTACACAAACAACTTTTTCAATTGCACCAAACATAACAAAGCTTGTCAAATTTATTTTTATACAAAATTTCCATGACAATAATGAAGCAAACACCAATGTCTGTCAGACATCACAGTTTCTGCGTCAGTTTTATATTTATCCATCCTAAACTTGTCAAAATATCATGACCACCCCTATGCAAATTTATTTGCTTGAGATTTTGTATGTACCGTTACCAAAAAAGGATGCTTGAACAATATGCATTTCTTTGAATGCTCAAACCTAAATGATAACTAAATGTTACAGGGAATGTAAGTGTGTTTTTTAAATTTTTATAGGTATGTAGTATGTATTTTGACTTCATGTGAAATCTCTTTTAAAATACTCTCATGTATTACGTTGTTAATACAGTTTTATCAATCATCCATTGCCAATTAAATTATGAGATATTTCCTTGTGCTGTATCGTAAATGAATACCTAGAAGCATTCCTATGATACTAGAGGAGAAAAGGAAAAAGAAGGATTAAGTGAATTTCTTGCATCTTTTTTTTTTCTTTCCATGAATGTGATCAGTACCTATGATCAACAATAGATTCCAAATTGAAAATGAAAGAATACATCAAATGGGGATCTGAGAAGGTGAAAGAAAGTCCTCAGCTTTGACAGCATCCAAGCCCACATTCTAATTTTGTAACTAAATTGAGGGTATTTGAATATAATAAGGGTTGTCAACTAATTGGCCCACAGACAAATGATTGATCTTGGTGAATTGATGCTATTTCTCTATATTTATGCTCCAAAAGATTATTTCTTGGTTTTTCATTCCAATATGAATTAGCTCTTCAGTGCACAGATAGACTGTTTTTAACAGCAAAGTCAGTAAAGGTTTTTTTCTTTTTTACATTCCCCATCAAATTAAGTAGATTATACTAGTAGAGTTTAATATAAAACATACTTCTATATTTTTCTCTTGCTCTTAGCATTAAAATTTTAAAATACTGGAGGTAAAAGCCTCCTCTCTGAAATAATAAAATCACATTTTCAAGCACATAATAGAGTGAAAAACAATTTCCTCCATGTTATTCAAAATAGTGTAGTTACAAATCTTAATATTAAAACTAATATGCCATAATCAAAATAAATAACAAAATAACAGTGATTCCAGCTAAATTGAAATATAGTACCAGAAATTCATACTGGAAATTAACTGCTTTGTCCTGTCTTAAGAAGGTTTTTAAAATAACTAGCAGTGAGAGTCCTAATGCTTTAACAATTTGGTTAAATTTGCCATTGGCAAATGCTCAGAAAATATATGATCTTCCATACTAAATAAATACTAGTGTGCTTGTTCTGTTTTGATCTTTTTGTATTAATATTTTCTATTGTAATGCATTATTTATGCATAAACAATAGTATACTTAAGTTATCAAGAAAATAATACGAAGCATAAAATTAAGCCCATCAATCAGCCTTCAAACAAGACAATTTCCAATAACTTGCATCTACGATTGTACCATTCTCCTATTCCACCCACCTCGTGTATTGTTTAAAAGATAACTGCTATTCTGCATTCTGTGTTTACTGGTTTCTTGCTCTAGTTTTATCATGTGCCTAAATAATATATTGAAGAATTTTGGGATTGTTTTTAAATTTTATAGTTAGATATAACAGTGTGATCTTCCAGTACATGCTAACTTGTCTTGATGCTTCCAAAGGTTCATCCTTGATGTCATGTTTAGCAATAGGTATTTTTTTTTCTGCTGCTGCATATATTCCATTGTGTGAATGCATTCCAATTTATTTATTCATTTCTCTATCAGTGTGCTTTTGAATCATTTTCAGTTTTAGGAGGCATAATTCATCTCCCTCACCTTACTTGTCTCTTGATTCACACAAACATTGCTTCTATGCTTTCTAGGGTATATGCACAAACTGTTCATTAAATATATGTTTCTTCTTTATACTGGGCACACAGCTAGGCTACATTTTGCAAATCTCCTTGGCTTGGTTATGTGACTGAGTTGTAGCCAATGTAATGTGATTCAAAGTCTGATACATCTAAGATACATCTTTCAAGTCATGTCTTTGCCCTTCCAATGACCATCATCTCTTTCATTTGTCTCTTCGCCTTCCACCAGCAGAAATTAAGAGGCTCAGACTATGTTGGAGTCACAATGTGCAAATAACCTTGGTCTCTGAAATGTTCACATGGAAAAGGTCTTTCATGGCAGTTGGTACATATTTGGATTATTATTTGAATGAGAAGTAAGCTTTTATATTATTGATCCTATTTATACATTTTGTGATGTAGTTGATAAAATTATTAGTATTCCTCTTAGTAGTTCAGTGAGTAGAATTTTTCTATCTTTTAAAGAAACATTTGACATTACCTGTCACATATGGAACCACGGTGAGGTGAGGTACAATACAAGAGAACATAAATTCTGTGCACTAAGCACCTCACTTTTATAGGGGTTTGCTACTGGCATCTAGTAGGTAGAAACCAGGATGCTGTTAAACATCCTAAAATGCATTCCCCAACAGCAAAAATTATCTTATCCAGAATATCAATAATGCCAAGGTTGAGAAAACCTGCGCTAATTAATATACAAGCAGATAACAAATGAGAACTTAATGAATGGTAGTTATCCAAATACAGATTAAAGTCGACTGTTCAGATTATATTTCTGTGGCCATCTGATTTCATCCAATTGTTCAACAATCCAAAGTCACAACAGCATGCTTACTAATTAAGTAAAGAATATGTCTTAAATGTATTTTTTTTTCACTTTTTCAAATTACACACATGCTCCTAGAAAGTACAAAATGCAAGTGCATAGAAAAACATTACTCTGTTTTTAGGAGTCTTTTGTCATATATATCTAGTCAACTAACAGATCAGGAACTAAAATGTGAATACTAATCTTTGGTAATCCACAAATTGTTTAATGTCCAAAAAATGTTGGGAATTACTGGACTAAGAAAATTCAAGTGGTTGAAGTATGACATAAAAGACAAAAAGACCAGCTATCAAATCTGTCCATATTTTACCATGTGCTTCCAATATGTTGCTCCAATATGTATTCCTGGGTCAACTAAGCCTTAGATTTGGTGTCTGCCCAAACAGTAATCCGATTTATTAATTTTCCTGGCTGGCCTCGATGTTTGGCTAGAAATCAAGTTCTCTTCCTACTGTTGTGCATCCATTTCTCTGCTTCCTATGCCAGGCTCCATTTCATATTTATTATATTCAAGGAGTCCAAATGGAGGCAGTATAGCAAAGTGTTTAGGGACAGAAGGCTCTGATTCAAATGCAATGTTTATCACTTTCTAAAATCGAGACCTTAAACGAGATGGAGTCTTCTTGTGACTTACATTCCTCTCTGTAATATGATGACAGTAGGATAATGTGTGGGGCAAAAAGAAGTAACATATGTAAAATACTTAGAGCAATACCTACACATAGCAAGTACTCCAAGAAAGGTCATCTTTAGTATGCTCAAGTTCTTCATTGCCTATCTTGCTGTCCTATTTTGGTTTTTTCTTATTTTTGTCTGTGAGACTACTTGATTGATTTATATTTTACCAATTAGTTTGACTTCTAGTTCATGTTCTTTCTTTTTGGCCATCATCTTCTGTTTTACTATCTGCTCTGTTTTTTTTTTGTTGTTGTTGTTCTCGTGTTGTACGTATTTTTGATTCGCTCATTCATTAAACAAATGACTATTGGGCACCAACTATGTTCTACTCTAGTTACAGCAATGAATAGTTACGGCAATGAGAGCAGACAAAAATATCTGCTCTCACAAAACTAAAATTCTATGAACTCATAGAACTGCCCTCATAGAGCTTAAATTTTAGTGGAAACTCCATCCGTATCTTGAATCATAACAAGACTGCTGGTCTCTGGATTTTTTTTATGGTTACAGATCTGATTTTCTTAGCTGAACTTTTAAATTCAGTGTATCTGTTGGCTATTCTCACGGTGCCTTCTACCCCTATCTGGTAGAAATAAATGACAACAGTCGATCAAGTCTTGACATTGGTTCCAATTCCATAAGTTGCAAAAATCACTGCACAGAAATTAAAGCTAAAGCAGTGCTGGATGAACATTTGTCTGATTCTTGAGACATGTTTATTCAATGTTTCACTAGGGTTGAAGCAGATAAAAAGTACTCGAGATAGCAGACTGCATGAAAAGTTCCAGAAATATTCAGGGGGAAGTTTAACCTGGGATTCTAAACACTGTGAGTTACTTGGATGAAAAGGAGGACATTTTAAGCATACCACTGGGCACAGGGTATTTGAAACTTTCATCATTTGTAGATGTCCTAGAGATATTCCTACACTTCTGATATTGTGTTTTTATGTCATTCTTGACCAGGATCCCAGTAAAAATTCCATTCTGACAAAGGTTTTGTAATTATATTTTTGGTAATTATGTAAAATAAAAAAACTGGATAGAGTATATAGCTGATAAAATACCTCAATTCATGCAAAAATTATGTTTTATTAAGCATCATTTCAACTTACAGAAAATGGAAATCCTTTGCTATTATACAGCTATCTAAAAGTGAATTTTCTTTTTCTAGCTTTGGTTTTATGTATTTTAATGTTTTAATTTTGAAAAACAACCTTAGGTAAATTATACAACTGGCTTTAAAAATAAATAATCATGCCTTTTCTACATCAGAGATATGGAACCTTAAACATGCATTTGAAGCAAACAGAAGATCTTTAATCCACTACTGACTAATGCCAGATGCCTTTTCAGTACACAAGGGAAGGATTAACAACATGTAGGAACATGTAAATGGAGAAAATCAGTCACAGGTGCCAAAGGCACCTTAATGATTGCTTTCCTATGAAACAATAATCCCAATGTTCTTAAAATAGAAAAATAATTCCTCTTGGGAATATAAAAATCAAGTTTTGTAACAGTTAAGGGCTATTTTGTGAGACAATTTCAAGTGAGTTGATGGAAGAAGAGCAATGTACACTCCTGTCATTTATATCAGAACAGTTTGTGCTTCAGTATAAAGATATTGAGTACAGAAACCTATCAAGTGAAACTTCCAAATTCTGAACAGGAAATAGAGTCAGACAATGCTGAGCACTTTTTTGTTTGCTTCTGATGTGGACATTATGTGATTTTCTCTCAAATTCCTAAAACTTTTTGATTAGCTCTGTTAGTTCATATGTGGAAATTATTTTCCACATCAATGATAGGGCTCAAAACCAGTGACTTAATTATACTATATTATCTAGTTAAGGTGGAATACTTTGTAATCCATATATTTGAAATTTATGTATGCCAAGGATTAGACTAACATTCCTCCCGAGTTTCAACTAGTTCAACAATGAATTTTATTGATTCTTCATGCAGCAAATTAATGCACGACTGGAAGAGTTTAGTCATGTTAGGGTGCGTGTCAGCCAAGTGACTGTTTAAGATATGACATGTGAATCTCTTGCTCTGTCAATTACATAAATTGTTTTTAAATTATGCTGTAGATCTGGAAACTATCTTACAAAAAACAGTGAAGACACTTGCTAAGCATCAGAGGCCACTAACTATGGATTATGCAACTTAGCTTTTAGTAAAAGCAGACATACAAAGGTGATACATCCAAAGCCTTTTCCTGCCTCATATAGAAAACCATATGAATTTAATCTGCTTTTGAATATTCGTGTGAAATTTGAGCAACCTAGGTTACATACACGCCTATAAATCTATCTTTGAAATAAGAGTCTCAGTATTTCATTGCAAGGACATCTGAAATCCTAGAATCTTGGTCTGTGTAGGATCTGAATTAGGCTCCTGGTAGAAATTTTTAAAAGTATTTCATCTAGATGACCCTTGGATGCAAGGCCTTCACACATTTCCAGAACCATCTGTGGTCAGTGCCCCTGTAAGTCCTACATTCCTAAACACCCTAACTTTAAACTTTTAACTAAAAATATGGAAATACAATTTTTTAACACAGAGTTACCTTTTCATTATTTTACTAAATGGTCAGAGCAAAGTGATGGAATGATTCTTCAGGGTAGTGAACTTTCTGTTCCTTAGTGAAAGATTGGTAGGATACGGGCTGCTGCCATTAAGAGACTGGCTTCAGTCAAAAACACCAGCTGTAGCCAATAAAGTAGTTTAAAATAGAATAAAACTATTATGCCTGCCTTTCCTTGCCTTTGATTCATCTCAATAAAATTTGCATTTAAACGTGGAAGGATTAGCTTGCTTTGCTATGCTTCATATAAAAAACACTTTTCCCCATACAAAGAAAGTTTAATTTCTTTTCCGACATTTATTTTCATTATATTTTATTACCACTATGGATGTTGGTGCTTTGCAAAAACATTCATTAGCTATGGTACAAAAAAGTATGTGTGCGGTCATTCTAAATAAAAGGTAAATATTTGTTTCAAAAATGCTAGTTTCATTTTCATTAACTATTTATCTTTCACATACAGCAACCAGATATAACCTGTTTAGTCTCTTTTCAGTATGCAGTATTTAATTAGAATGTTGCCTTAAAATCTTATTGTCCATAAAAAACAATGTCCCAAATTTAAAATACTAATTTTGATTCCGTTAACTAGGTTGTTGATTTATATGTGAAATAATTTTGCTATTTAAGCCGTGTCAAAGTAACTATATAGAAGAATCATCATGTATTTATGTTAAAGAAAATCAGTCTTCAAAGTGAAGCTATTTAGCTTTCTCTAATAAAGCAAATAATCACTTCTTAGACATAAAAACTGTATGAAAGAAGTAGTAAGTGTTCATAACAGTATAACACACGTCTATTAGAACATAGCCAATGAGTGCATAATAATGAGAAGGCAGATTGGTACTGATAGGTTTTACAAGATCAAACTGTATAACTGTAGAATAACTGAAGGAAGAAAAAAATTCCACTTGGTCACATATTAGCAATATTTAAGTTATATTATTTATTCCTCATTTTAATTTTTAAAATTGTATTGGGGAATTCACTTTTCTTTAAATTACCTAACCATATTTTACCATATTATGAATGTTAAACTGACTCTAAATTCACTAGGATAAAATAAAGACGTATAAATTACGAAGAGCAAAAATTATAAATTTTGATGTACTTTATGAATTTAGATTGTATTTTCAGGCATTAATTCATGCTTTCACTGCAGAAGAAGGGGAGAGATGAAAGGGTAGGCAAAGAATAAGTTATCTAGTTTGGCTCTACATGACTGAAATTCACTAAAGGTAATTGACAACTTTTCCTTTGTCATACCCAGCCTGGATCTCAAATCGGTTAGTTTAAATCATCCAACGTCATGAAGTTTATCCATTTATAACACACTTAAATCTGGGAAATCCACAGCTACATAGCATTAACAGCAGGTCAACAGAGAATTACATCTGAAATTCAAAATAAACAGAAAAAGACCAGTCAATCTTAGGTTTGTTAAGTGCACTTTTATTGATTGTATTTTCTTTTTTCAGCATGAATCCAAAGGACAAAAACTGGTCCTGTGGCTTTTACTCTTTCATTACCCCAGACAAGAAAGAAAGGATGGTATAGAAAACAGGAACATAAAATAGCTGTTTCTGCAAAAACGATCACCATCCTCATAGCTTCATAATTTACTCCCAGTCCATAAGGTCCTCAATTCCTGTGATTGCAATGATGGATGACTCCACTTCAGCTACAACAGGCAAAGATGCTGCAATGTATCACTCTGCAGGACACACAATAGAACCAACGAACCAGCAGGACTGAATGGCAAGCAGGGGTGCCAAGGGAATTCTCCTCAGTGGAAGAGTAGATAGTCATTCCGTGGAATTATGTAAAACGCAGCTTGTAAATATTGCTCCCATTGTGAACACGTGCGTGTGCAACTTGACAGAAAAGGGCAATGCTGGCACAGAAGAATGCAAAAATATTTTCCACTTCAGTGCCCATATTTTTCACATGGCCAGATTTTGCATTAAACAAAGCTCTAGCTCGATGCCCAGTGAATTGTTGGGAATGTAAGTGTATACATATTTGAAGACAGAGGGAAACCATTAATGGTTTCATCATTGAGATTTGGTTTACCCTGAAGCTTGTAATTCGATACTGAGGCAATGCTAAATTGTTTGGTAATACTTGCTTAAATCACATTTCTGAGATCACCGCATATCTTGTCACAAGTCAATGTTAAATTTGAACTAACTAAATTAGTGTGTGAAAATATACCCAGCAAATTTTAGCTCTTCTGTCCATTCCACCATCTGTTAACAAAAGAAACCTGAAATTTCCAGACTATACAGGGCTATATACTCACTCCCACGCCTGTCCTGTGTAGCTTGTTCAGGAAAGAAAAATTCAAACTACCCATGCTTTACACATTCCCACATGATCTAATGGAAATAGGCCCTGTACAGAATAAGGTGTAACACTCATGTCCATTATAACAGGATATTAGTAGCTAAGGCCTCAACAGCAGCAAGGGATAGGATTAGTTGTTAGCAATTCCTCTGAATTACTAGCAACCAGCAAGAACAACTTCTCAGCTAGCTGTTAAGACCAATAGACAGATCCTTTTCGCCAGGTTCTTTTTTACCTTTCTTGTATGAAAAACTTATGTTCTACAGGAAGCCCTGGAGATTGATTTTTTGTCTGTTTGGTTAGTTGATATGGTTGGTTGGGTTGTTGTGTTTTCTTTTAACTTGTATGCAAGAAACCTTCTCTTCATCTTCCATACGAACAGGGGCAAAGGCAGAAAATAAAGTAAAACTCATAAAAAGTAATCTGATGAAATTCCAGGTGCCCATACAGTCCAGGCACTGCATACAATCGTAACACCTTTAATTTATACTACATAGCCATACAACAATCAGTATGTGTGGTGTGTATTAGTGACGGGAGATAATCTAAAATCTTACTTAAAGTGGTTGGTTCTCATGACAGATGACCTTTTAAGTGAATGAAATCAAGATGTGAGTTTCATCTTTTACATATTGAAGTAGCTACACTGGATGTTTTTGGTTTTTTAAAATCATTTGTGTGTTTTTAATTTCTTTTAAATTTTTGGTTCAGTAAAAGAAAAGTGAAACTGAAGATGAACTGGTAATCATAAATGATATTTTGTACCTTTTTTATTCTAAGATGAGAGATTTGAAACTTCTGTCTCAAATGGATGATAAAGCTCTGCTTAGCTCTCAGAACACAAGATACATACTAACTCAGTATTTCCAATTGTGTTTTATGAAATGATAATATTTGAAAGTGGGGTTTTGTTGTCAAGCAAGTTTGGGAAACACTTGTGAAAAAAGTTAAATAAATATCTTTACTGTGTAACTTCACAGAACCTTTCATATGATCACAGGCATTGCAAATATCAAGAAGTGATAATGTATGCCGTTTTTTCATTTTTGTTTTTGTCTCTGTTTTTGCTTTTTAACTTTTAATTTCAGGAGTACATATGCAGGTTTGTAACATAGATCAAATTGTGTCATGCGGATTTGTTGTACATTATACTTCATCATCCAGGTATTAAGCCTACTACCCACTAGTTATTTTTCCTGATTCTCCACCTCTTCCCACCCTCCACCCTCAATAGGCCAGAGTGTGTGTTCCCTTTCATTTGTCCAAGTGTTCTCATCATTTAGCTTCCACTAACAAGTGATAACATGTGGTATTGTTTTTTTGTTCCTGCATTCATTTGCTAAGGATAATGGCCTCCAGCTTCTTTCAGGTCCCTGCAAAGGATATGATCATATTCTTTTTTATGGCTGCATAGTATTCCAGGGTGTATAGGTACTGTCTTTTCTTTATCCAGTCTATCATTATGTATATTTGAACTGGACACTTTTGTTTTCACTTAAAACCTTTTAATATAGTGAGGAACTTATATTCTGCATAGTATATTTTGAAAAATGCTACCTTAATGTTGCATTCATAAATATAACCAACATCTTTGTTTGATCGTATATTTTAAGCATTATTGTCAGTGTTTTGCTACAATGCAGTGTCATGACCTAAACAAACTTTTTTGTTTATTATTTTATGTCTTTTCCCTTCTGCTGCTTTATAGAATTAGAATTTTGTCTGAGTTGTCCCTTTCTTTATCTGAAACAATTCTAAGTTAGTTGAGGACCTCTGGCAACTAAGACATATGTTGAATGAATTCTAACTTGTTTACAATTGCAAGAGCATAGGCTCCGCTTTGTAATACAGAACTCTGGGTTTTTTTTTTTAAGACCACTTTCTAAAAGAAATGCATCCCATTACAAATTGTAAAAGCAGGCCAGGCTTGGTGGCTCACACCTGTAATTCCATCACTTTGGGAGGCTGAGGTCAGGAGTTTGAGACTAGCCTAGTAGATCTCTTGAGGTCAGGAGATCGAGACCAGCCCGACCAACATGGTGAAATTCCGTGTCTACTAAAAATACAAAATTAACCAAGTGTGGTGATACATGCCTGTAATCCCAGATATTTGGGAGGCTGAGGTAGGAAAATCACTTGAATTTGGGAGGTGAAGGTTATAGTGAGCAGAGGTCGTGCCATTACACTCCAGCCTGGGCAACAAGAGCAAAACTCTGTCTCAAAAAAAAAAAAAAAAAAAAAAAAGTATAAGGAGTTGTTAGCTTTAATTTAGACCATTAGTTATTAAAATATATCTTTTTATTTTACATTCAGGGACTCAAAGTCAGTGAAGTAGTGTAACCTATGTTGTGGAAATACCGTTAGACTGAGAATCAGGAAACAAAGGTTTAATCATTAATAACAGTGCAACCCAAGAAAGATATATTCAGGTCTTCAGTTTCTCATAGGTAAGATGAAGAAGTGTATGATTCATGCATTTGGAGCTGGAAACGTGAAATCAAAACTTAATAAAGATTAAATTATGGTGGCTAGTCCTTTCTTACATATATAAAACATTCTTATTGTAAATGGAAGTCATTTAACAGTAAAATTTTATTTCCTTTTTTCTTAAATTTCACTTAAAATATTTAAGCAGAATATATATATATATGTATATATATATATATGTGTGTATATATATATATATGTGTATATGTATATATATATATATATATATATGTATAATTAGTCTGTCTGGTGACACCTAGAATAACTAAGGCAAGGTTCTTGCCCTGTTTTGAAATTATTATAGGTTAAATATATATGCTTCTTACTACAAAATGGGCAAGAAGATCAAAGCCTTTTGTTTTTAGCATGAGGGTTCATCTATAGGCTTTTTTCACCCTTAAAACCAGCCGTTAGTCTAATAGAGTCAGAATTGGGTTGCATATCTTTCAACACATCAATCTACCAACACAATGCTTTTTAGCGCCTTTCTGTTTGAAGATGAATGTGTACCTACTTGTTAGAAATCTTGGCACCAACTCCTCTCTGTATGTAGAAGATATAATAACTTGACATTGAAAGAACTTAGCTTTAACAAAATATACCCATTATGTGTCACAGCTAAATTCTTCTTGGCAAAGAAAAGAGGCATAAAAAAGAAAAGTGTGAGTTCATGAGAAGAACTCAAATTAAGCTTTTTCAGATTCCTTTGGTTTAACTACCTATCTTTCATCCATCGTTCAGTAACAGACATTCATTATACCTTTTTATGATTCATTGCTATAAATTTTTTTTTTTTGAATTTTAAATGTGTGTCAATTTTACCTTCCTAACTTGCACAGGAAATGCTTTATACCATTACAATTTTTTTTTTTTTTAGACAGAGTCTCACTCTGTCGCCCAGGCTTAGAGTGCAGTGGCACGATCTCGGCTCACTGCAACCTCTGCCGCCCAGGTTCAAGCAATTCTGCCTCAGCCTCCTGAGTAGCTGGGATTACAGGCGCCTGCTACCGTGCCTGGCTATTTTTTGTATTTTTAGTAGAGACAGGGTTTCACCATCTTGGTCAGGCTGGTCTTGAACTTGTGACCTCGTGATCCACCCACCTTGGACTCCCAAAGTGCTGGGATTACAGGCGTGAGCCACCATGCCCAGCCACCATTACAAGATTTTAAGAGAAAAATATCACCCTGTATGTTTTTGAAGATGTCCTTCAAAGTTTGTGCTTAAAACATACTATGACAAAAAGTCAAAATGTTTGCCACTTTTCTGTGGCTTGTGAAAAGGTTTAGTACAAACCTCAAGATAAAAATAAATATATTTTATCTTGAAAGGTGGAAAAATAATTTGTTGAGTAAAAACAAATATCTTTTATTTTGAAAATGAAGTAAACATTTTGCTTAATTTTTTGGGTCACTACATGGTGATTCTGTTCAGATTCTGGTGTAGCATTTCACTTCAACCTTACAGAGACACAATTACTAGGATTAGGGGCTACAGTATGCTTGTTGAAGATGATAGGTATTTAGTTGCTACTTTAGGGCATGCAGATGGACTCCCCAGAGCCCTGTGACACTGAATCTTTTTCTACCTGCAGGCACTAAAGCAGGTGTGTGGGGCTGATGGGGCTGCTCCAAATGGAACATAACACAGGTGATGCTAATTAAGGAAGCTCAGGGACTATGCAGGAGCATGCAGTTTATTGCTGATGGTGGAATGCCAAAGGTTAGTGAAAAGCAGGATTGTCTGCTGGCCTGGAGAAGATAAGAACACAAAGGGCACAGAAAACGATTTGAATATAGGCACTTATCAGTGTGCCTTTTAAACTACATAATGCTGCATACATCGCTGTGCTTTTAGCAGTAAAATTGGGTGTTCTTCTATGAATGCACTAATTTATTAACATCAACTTGCGTTGCCATTTAAGTAGTTACACTCTCATTTTTATTTTGTCTTTAAAAAGGAGTGTACTATGCGGCCATAAAAAAACGATGAGTTTGTGTCCTTTGTAGAGACATGGATGAACCTAGAAACCCTCATTCTCAGCAAACTGACACAAGAACAGAAAATCAAACACCGCATGTTTTCACTCATAGGCAGGTGATGAACAATGAGAACACTTGGGCACAGGGAAGGGAACAACATTCACAGGGCCAGGTAGCAGGGTGGAAGGGAGGGCAGGGGGACACGGGGGGTGGTGGGGAGGATATGGAGGGATAACACCAGGAGAAATGCCTAATCGTAGGTGACAGGGGGTAGGGGGATGGAGACAGCAAACCACCATGGCACATATGTACCTATGCAACAATCCTGCAGGATGTGCACACGTACCCCAGAGCCCAAATACAATTTTAAAAAAAAGAAGCATCAAGAAAACATTAGGCCAACCTCAAATAAGCTATAATTAAAATAAATATCAGATTGAATCGTGCCATTACAAATAGTTTTATATAGTGCAACTTCACTTGCACATTAAGAAAAAAATTAATTTTAACAGCATATGAATTTTCCATCTTTCCCTGGTGTACTAGTTATTTTGTAAAAATATTTATTTAGAGAAGTGAACACTACATTCCACAGATAACAGAATTGAATTTTTATTGGCATTATGATCAAATGGCTAATTCTAATAATTATAAATCAGAATTAATGTTAAATTTATTGTAGGTAATTTAAACCTTTGTGTATGCTACTTCATTATTAATTATATTTTACTTTGAATGAATTAGATTAACCAGCAAGAAAGCTGATCTAAAGAACAATGAATGTTAGAAACAAGGCGGGCATGTAGTGTGAACATTACAGGTTTCAGCATGGTTTACCATAGAGCAGCTAGTTGATGATAAGCCATGCATAGATTACCTAAAGTAGATGTGGTATAATTGATCATTCTGAATTTAATTAGTGTCAAGTTTGTTTTTGTTATCTACTGTGGCTCAACAGACTAACCTGACATTTGATGGCTTTAAACCAGAACTATTTCATTTGCTTAAGATTCTGTGGGTCAGGAATTTAGGGGGTGGGTGTGCTTGCCTGAGCATTTCCTCCATTCCTTGTCGTATTTTCTTACTCATTTGGCTGCATTCAGCTGGGTTATCAGCTGGAGATAAGGTTCAGTTGGAATACAGGGCTGGCTGGTGAATTCAGCCACCTCTATGATATCTCAGCTTGAATGGCTAGAACAGCTCAGGGCTAGCTGGCCTCTTTCTCTCTATGCCTCTCCAATAGAAGACGGATGAAAACTCCAAGAAAGCTGAATTACAGGCTGCAGATAAGACTTGGCCTCAGGGATTACACAGTGTCATTTCTGCTGTGTTCTGGTCAAAGCCAGTCACTAGTAAGCACAGATTTAAGAGAAGGGGGATAACAGATTCCAAAACCTGGTGTGGGAGTGGAATGGTAGATATAATGGTGGCCATCTTTAGAAACACAATCTAAGTAAGTCGAATATTTTTTGTTTGCTACCAGAAAATGCCATACATTTTCTAGAATTAGCATTAATAATTATATTAGACCTTAACAAACATTAAATCCTGAGACACAGGAAGTATCTTGGAATACTTCCTTATTCAATATATAAATTTGAAACTATGCTGAAAAATAGTTAAAAAGGAAGTCAGAGTCTACAACCCCATTGCCCTGAAGCAGGGTAGCAAGGGTTGTTTCAACAGCGAGTACATGTTCACCATTATAAAGCCAAACCTCAGTGCACCTGGCGTCTCAAAGAAGTCTAAACTGGAATGAATGAGATCAACTGTTATGGGTGAGAATTTTCACCCACGACTTAGGAATGGCTCTCACTTAGAAACAAACTATGGACATCTTGCCAGGCCATATCGTGACCTTACCTCATTGCATTTGAGAGCAGTCATTTCAGGGACTTCCTGGGAAAATATCGCTAAAATCATAGTGGCAACAATTTCCTAAAGGGCCTAAAAGAAGTCACTTCTACACCCATGGGGTGAAACATATTTTTGTCTAAGATTATTGCAGATAATTGAACTAAAACAGTGAACAGTAATAAAATAAATAAAAGTTACTGTTAGAAGAGCATTTGATGTTCGTTTATTTTAACGTTCTCACTTCATGGGTTAAAGCAGTGAAGCTTTGAGAAGTGGAAGAACCCACAAATTGCAAAGCCAAGGTACTTGATCTGATTCCTTTCCACCTCTCACTGCATCATATTGATTCATGCGACTTGTCTCTATGTCTCTAGGTCTGGGATTGGCAAACTACGGCCTGTTTTGGAGAACTGTCGTCTGAGGATGTTTATTTTTCTCATTTTTCAAAAGCTAAAAAAAGCGAAAAGAAGAAAAATATTTTGTGGCATGTTTTGTGCCATACAAATCTTAAATGTTAATGTTTATGAATAAGGTTTTATGGGAACATAGTCACACTACTTTATGTATTTCTCGTGGCTGCATTTACACTGCAAAGGCAGAGTTGAGCAGTCTGACAGAGCTCCCTTTGGTTCATAAAGCCTAAACTCTTTACTATGTGGTCATTTGGAGGAAAAGTTTCCCTATTTCTACTCTAGGTTTTTCTTTCTTTTGATCTGTTATCTATTTGTTCTCTGCTTCCCTGCCTATTTTTTCTCTCTTTGGAATTTCTCTTTCTCTCTCTCTCTTTCCCTTTTTTCCTTTCTTTCTTCATTTCTTCCCTTTGTTCCTCTCAGACTTTCCCTATTTTATGGTAACAAACTGCTCCCCAACTTTTCCTTTGATTTTTCCATATGCTTCTGTCCTATGCAGAGTTGTTTACATTTGTTATACCCAAATAAAGACTTCGTCTGTGATTTTTCAACATGGCGGTCAACCCCTGAAGCAGACATCTATTTCCTTATTATATATATGAAATAGTCCAATCAGCAGTCTCTTCTGATGTGGAAGAGATTGCTGATTGGACTATTCCATATATACAATAAGAAACATGTTAAACCATATCATGTTAACCGAAACAGAACAGTACTTGCTCGTGGGCTTTGAGAATGTGTACGACACAGTTCTTCTTCCTTGGGTCTTTGCTGAATGTCCCCCTTTCTATCTTTCCTCACTACCTTATTGCAAGGCGCACAGGTCCCCACTCTCTTTCTGCTTCCTTGTTCAAATTTCCTCCATTGTGCATATATCTGAAACCTATAGTTAATTTACTTCTTAATTTTCTTTCTTCCCCACTAGAATGCAAGAGCTTCACAAGGTTAGATATTTGGATCCATTTTGCTAATTGTTATGACCCATTGCCTGGAACCAAACAAGCATTCAATCAATATTTCTTTAAAGAATAAAATAATTAGTCTTCAGCTTATGTGCAAATATAACAAAGTCTTGATAATTTTTAAAATATACATTACTTACTTGACTTAAGCCAAAACTAACAATTTTTAAATTTTAGAGTAAAGCCATTTCTTTCTTTCTTTCCTTATTATTATTTTTTTTTTTTTGTAGAAAGTGATTTACATAAAGAGAGAGAGAAACAGGAGGAGAGAGAAAGAAACAGCTAACTCTCATGCTGAGTGAGAGAATCCAGAAAGATGGAATCCAGGAGAGGAAAGCAGCTTCCACACTGAGTGGAAGGGAATAGAGAGAGAGAGAAATGGAGTTTAGGAGGGGAAGACAGGCTTCCACCAGAGAGTGTGGAAAGGGACTCCAGACGGGAAATCCTGGAGAGAGAAAGATGGCTTCCACGAAGGAAGTGTTCATGGAAGGGGACTCAAACATGGAGTCCCTGGAGTAAAGCCATTTCTAAAACTGAAAAATACAATTGTAAGAGTTAAGTCCTCTCTCTCTGTCTCTCTCTCTCTCTCTCCCCACTCTCCGTGGAAGTTCTCTCTCTTCTTCTCATTTTTTTATCTTTCTCTACCTAAAATAAAATCACTTTTCTGCAAAAAAAAAAAAAAAAAAAAAAGTTAAGCCCAAAAAGGCTGTATATCTGCTAACTGAACTTACATTTCCGTATCCTCAAGTAAAATAAAATAATGCTGCATTATTTTACTATATCTTAAAATATTTAATGTGTTCAGGTGACAAGACAGTCAATGATTTAACAGTTGCTCACTCATTTTAAATGTCAAGAAATAGAGAAAGAAGGCAGGCACAACGGCTCATGCTTGAAATCTCAGCCCTTTAGGAGGCTGAGGTGGGTGGATAGCCTGGGCCCAAGTGTTCAAGACCAGGCTGGGCAACATGGCGAAACTCTGTCTCTATAAAAATATGAATATTAGCTAGGCATGGTATTGAATGCTGGTAGTCCCAGCTACTCAGGAGGCTGAGGTGGGAGGATCACTTGAGCCCAGGGAGGTCGAGGCTGCAGTGAGCCATAATTATGCTACTTACTGCACTCCAGCCTGGGCATTAGAGCAAGACCTTGTCTCAAAAAAAGAAAGAAAGAAATAGGGAAATAAATGACAACACTTAATGGATGAGAAGAGACTAATAAAACCTCAAACTTATAGAAAAACTAAAAGTACAGTAAAAATAACTTTTTTTCCCCTGATCTATGACCCTATAAGTGTCTTTATAGCCAACAGATCTATTTCAGAATCAGGAGTTACATTTGGTTCTCTTATGTTGCTTCCTTCAGCCTGGATCAACGTATCCATTTTTATTTAATTTCTTACCTTGATACCTTAGAAGCGTGCAAGACCAGTTATTTTGTCCAATGGTCCTCTTGTGGGTGTCTAATGCATTTTTCATTTTCAAAGTCATGTTATGTGCAGGAATATCACAGAAATGGTGCTATTTTCTTTTTATTGCATTTCATCAGGTGTCACCTGATTTCAATTTTCTCCCTTATTGCTAAAGACAAACTTTGTTCCCTTGTTTCAGGTGGCATCTTCCAGCTTCTGTTTTGTAAAACTGCACATCGATTTTTTTTTGTTTTGTGTTTGGTAAGAGTTTGGAAGGGGGTTATACTATGCAGGTATCTCATATTCACATTCCTTATCAAAGTTTTCAATTAGTTCATTTACTTAATCTGTCAGTATAGAGATGTAGTTTACTAGTATAGCCATGGGGCAATAATCTATTAGTAACATTATTTGTTTTGATACCTAATGTGTTACATATTTGTCCAGTGAGAGCCCTTCACGCCAGCTTTTGTTTGGTTTTGATGTTTCCATATCCTTTGAACATGTTACTGCTTTCTGGCATAATAGGCTATTCCATGCTCATCTTGTATGTTCCCTTTCCCAGCCCTGCTATCATTTCTGTCATTTCCATTGGGTTATCACTGTTTCCAGTTTCTCTGGGCAGACAGAAAAAGGTAATATATGTATATGTGGATATATACGAAATCCATTTTGCCATGGCTTTTCTTTCCACATGAGACTCTGCATGTCCAACAAGCCTGTGTTGCTCCATAACTTGATAACAATTTGTTCTTTTTTTTAGAGGTCTCATAAATGCAATTAGTCTCTCTCACTTGCTCTTTCAGTAAAAGAAGTGAGTGGACAATTTTGCCTGCAATTAACAAATTACTGCATGGTTCCATTTGCCATGCTTGAGCCCATGTATTTTTAAACATTATTTGTACTGTATTCAAAACATCCAGAGGAAGGTCAGGGAAAATTTTCAGACCATAAATTAATGAATTTCAGGCAACACCTATCTTCTTCTAGAAAAGAAACCGAAAATTTAAAAATTAGAAATAAAAATCAAAGAATTTATATATATAAATATATTTATATTATAGTATATTCTTCCATATACTATATATGTGTGTGTATATATATATATGTAAGAAGCACAGAATGTCCGCATAGCTAAGTGCAGAATTGCAGAGTGGAGTATCACTGTCAGCACCTATAAAACTCATTGGCTTCTGCAAGGGCACTCATTTCATAGACAATTTATTGCAGTGTCTCCACTAAGTCAATACATTTTAAGGAATGAATATCAGTGCCCCATTTTCTTTTTTATTTTTAAAGTAACTATAAATATATGTGACCATTAAATAGATGATAAATAGATGATAAATAGATAGATAGATAGATAGATAGATAGATAGATAGATAGATAGATAATAGGATTGAAAAAGATGGCTGATAGGTTTTTAACAATTTTTTTCCTAATAAATTTAACCTGCAGCTAAAATATTTCATTTTCGGTGAAAATGTTGCCTCAACTGTACAATTAAAACAATTTATTTTAAATTTCATATAGAAAGAAAGAATATTTGTTTTTGAGTTCCTCTTTGCTTTCATCCCTGTGGCTACATGACCAAACCTAATCTCTACCCTGTATCACTAGCCCATCTCAGTTATCAGATTTCGATTCTCTTGTTTCAGTAACTTGTATAATAAAAATGAGGGAATGACTCTGTAAATGGTTGATTGTGCAAGGTGATGCTTGGACTTTGCTGCCTTACAGTTTAAAGAGCAGTTTTGGTCATTTGCCATGTGATGAAACTTCCTTCATGTGAGAAAAATGGGATTTAATCCACTGTTCTAGGAAATTATGTGACAGCATGTCTTGGGATTGTCCATTCATTTATCAGAAAGAAATTTTTAAACATTACAGCAAAGGAGAGATGAAAGAATGAGATACTCTTCAAAGTCTTCATATTTAGCTCTAGTTCACAAGAATTAGAGAATATTAGGATTTTTGCTGAAATTATTCAAGATCATCAAATCGTTTCTTAAAAAACTTATTTTTATCTTACATTTTGTAAATTTACTGGCAATTTGCTTTTTAACCACAAAGGATAGAAGAGTCTTTAGAATTTGCCCAATGAGGTCATGTCTTTAAAAAAGGTAGTATAACTCCCATTTCTAGCTATTTTTGCAACTAAAAGTGACTGTGTACAGAATAACTTTATTCCTCTGTATCCTGTTCAGACAAACCATCCTTCCACTGATTTAAGCACATCTTCAGAAGGAAACATAGTTTCTTATCTCAGGAATTCCAAAGTCTAATGGAAGGGGCAAGCTTATATTGAATAATTTAGCCAAGCTGATTGTGATTGGCAATAATAAAGTAATTCAGTATATAAACAATAAGAATCAAATCTCTGTTTCATAGTTGTAATAAACAGAACTTTGCCATGCAGTATAGGTAGAGAGGCATTCCTCAAAAAGATTAAGAGAGGTGTAAAGTAAGTGTAAATGTAAACGATAGGGATTTTCTTAGGCAGAGAATCATGCTTTAGGATAATGAAGGTGATGCTGGTATTTAGGTTCCTTTGGAGAAGGCAACACTAAAAGTTGACTTACCATTTATGAGATCCAAGCCCAAGAATAGGTAGTAAGAGCCCAAGCCACAGCAGGCTCAGGCTTTTTTCCTAAATAAAAAGAAACAAGTAGCTAAATGTGACAAAAGCCAGGGTATCTTTTAGGAAAGTCACAATTCCTCTGAATCCCAACAAAAATTGAAGATAGTCACCCTGCTGTACTCCTTGCCTCTATTCCAAGGATAGAGCTATGTATTGCTTGTAGAAAAAAAGTAAAGGGAATGTATCACTTGACCACATCTCTATCCCAGGTTAATCTATCCAAAAGCACAACTTGGGGATACTTGTATGGGATATAGTTTAAACCCCACTGAATTTGATTTCTCACACTCCCAGACACTTAACTTTATTTTTTTCTCCATATTTGTTTGTTTTTGTTTCTTTAATATATTCCAAGAAACTTACCTGTGCATTGTCCTACAGGAGAAATTATAAATAGAAAAGTGTGAAGAAGAACCTTCTATTCTACCAAAAGTATAGGGCAAAGAGGGTACAATTGCACTCAAAATATCAGTGTGTAAGGATCACATAACTGATACTATAGCACATTGTCTTACAGAATTCTAATTCTTAGGCTAGAATATTACCTTCTTCATCAAACTTACCTAACTGTATGTTTGATGTTGAGTAAATTATAGTACACTTTTATTTCCCAGACACACACACACACACACACACACACACACACACACACAAAATATTATATTATATTTTGGGAAATATATGTGCTATTGGACGTATATGTATTCACTTCTAAAAATTGTACTTAATTAAAATGACAAAAAAGTAATTCACTGAAAAGAGTTGGTAAAAATGATCAACTGTATTCAGTCACATAACTATTATTTAGTCTCGGTAACGAAAACAGAAAAAAGAAAAAAGGGCCAGGTGCAGTGGCTCATGCCTGTAATCCCAGCACTTTGGGTGGCCAAGGCAGGTGGATCACCTGAGATCGGCAGTTCCAGACCAGCCTGGTCAACATGGTGAAACCTCATCTCTACTAAAAATACAAAAATTAGCTGGGTATGGTGGCGTGCACCTGTAATCTCAGCTACTCAGGAAGCTGAGGCGAGAGAATCTCTTGAACCTGGGATGCAGAGTTTGCAGTAAGCCGAGATGGCGCCACTGCACTCCAGCCTGGGTGATGGAGTGAGAATCCGCTTCAGGAAAAAAAAAAAGAAGAAGAAGAAAAAGAAAATAGAAAAAACCAATAGACACTAAAAGAAGAGAAAATAGTGTGTTCATTTTGGAATCTAATTCAAAATTCATTCAAATGAATTCTAATGGATCACCAAATGCCTGTGTTGAAGTTCACTGAATATTATTCAATGTTTGAGAATTATAGACAACACATATTTTGTTTGTAGCAATGTTTGATTTGATTTGCATCTATATATTTAAATGTATTTAAAACAAAAACATCAAAATATATTTCATCTGTTATTTGGAAAAAAACATTTAGTAACTGTCCACATATAGCTCTCTATTTTCTAATTTTTAATTAAAATTCTTATTTAAAAAAATTATTTCAAAATAACTGACATTTAATGTTATCATATTTTTTAAAAAAGTGTTCATACACATCTCTTTAGTTTCTAGATGCCGTGAGCGAATCATCACTGTATCTGGAAGCCAGATGTCAAAGATGTTCAGTTATTATCAATGTGTCTATGCATAAAGGATTAAAAATGATATTTCATGTCATAATTTATCTAAATGTTCATTCCTTTGGAACACTGTTTTCCACAGATAGTGACAAGACTTGGAACAAAATAAAACAACGATATCATGTATGCATTTTCTATTTCTGCACTTTTCCACTTCTGGAAATAGTCATAGGATCATTTTGTGACAGATTAATATCATCCATGATCCTAAATCACTAAGAATAAAAGTGTTAGATTCTTTGGCCTAAATTGCCATAAGGACCAAATTTATTTTTTTAACAAATTCCCTTGAGAATCAACTGATTTTTAACTTTACAGCATGTGTATCACATCTCCATCCATTTTGCCTTAATTCTGGTTCTTTTTATCCTTCAGTAGTGAGGATGAGAAAGCCTGGGTGCATATGGCTATGGTTGATTTGAAAAGTACTTTTTAAACATTTGGAAGTTTTTCAAAACCAAAAACATATTTGCCAAGTGATCTTTTTCCCCTACATTTTAAATCCATGTGCAACTTAAAAGAAACTTAGACCATATGCTAGTTCAGATTCACTTATATTAAAATCACGAAAATTATATTTAATAGCTCTTTGACACACAGGGAGCATTTAAATTAAGCTTCTCTAAACTTTATATTTTTCAAAATACACTCTGTTTTCTATCTACCCTCAACCATCCCTCACTACTCTCCAGGAAAATATCAGATTTAATTCAGGCGATGTAAGTTAGATGTTTTCAGTCCATCAATAATGATTAAGTAATTTTTTTAAAGCATCAATTTTTTTTCAAATTTTCTCTATTTTTGTTTATTTGTTTAAATATGTCTGTGCAAGTTCTAAACAGTTTTATTTCTATCAGGATCAATAATCTGAGGAATGAAATAAATTGTTGCATTTGTGAGTTTATACTTCCTTTACAGAACATTCAACACATGAACTTTTAAGAACGTTTCAATGTTTCATTACAAATGATACTTGAGTCCTGTATTAGAATAAATAAGGTAAACTTTTATGAAGAAAAAATAAAAATCTGCTCCTTTTCATCTTCTGCATTCTTAATCTCACCTGCACTGAAGTTAGTAGTTTAGTGTCCATTCTGCCACACTTCTAATGAATGGATTTTATGTAGTGTAATTATTTTTCAGGTACAACTACACATGAGTAAAGCTACGTGTGATTTAGAACACAAGATTAGGATTTTTAACTAGTAGTGAAATGGGAAGGGAAAAGCAAAAGTAAAACACACATAAACTAATGACAGAATGGGGTATAGAAGGGAGTCACCTGTCTATATGGGCATCTGATGGCCCGACCACTCAGCTACCCCATCGACACATGAAATAATGAATAGACAAGTGCATTGAAAATTCTAAGTGTGACAGAAAGGTCACCCTGTGTTTGCTACTATTATATCATTTTGTTATTTTGTTCTCCCAATGATGTATAGATCAAATTTATGCTACAGGTTGTTCATATCCCTTAACAAAATATCCATTAATTTATAAATTTGATAAAATTTTAACTTACTACAATGACATACAAATAATAGTTCAGCCCATCTGTGGTAATGACTGTTTCTGAATGTCTTTCTGACACTGAATAACTAATATTGATTCTCAATGTTATTATTAGGTTGTTGCAAAAATGATTGCAATTTTTGCCATTAATTGCAATTACTTTTGCACCAACCTAATGGTAATATAACATTCTGTCTCTGACATTTGTGGACATTGATTGAACATGAAGTATTCTGGGGAGAAGTTAGTGGAAGAGATGCGTGCTGTTTTGTGAAACATACTATTCTGAGGGAAGACAGAAAAGGGATATACATATAAGAAAATAGTGGTTCTTGTTCAAATGTACCCTCGTTTCTATTTACAAGAAGTCTACTCTATGTTACTGAACAGATCAACTTACATGAAGTCAACTAATCCAAAAGAATTTACCGTCTACAGAAATTCACATTTGTAATAACAGTTTTTTAAACCACAGAAATTTTATAATTTTTTTCTATTATAGCTATAAATGTAGAGTTATGAAATCTAAATACAGATAAGCCTACCCAATGTCTGATTACGTTCAATTATGTTTTAAAGTAATGGCCTCTCTTTTGTTCTTACCAGGAATATTATCATTAGCACAGTGCTTCATACAGGCTCTTATTACTTCTATCAACCATTGTGATGATTGGCAAAGCATAAAGCCATATTCAAATGGGAATGCATGGGCACATAGCAGCATTTATCCTAGGGTGGACTGCATATTGAGTTTCTTAATTTATAAATCTTTCTTTCCAATGCAAAATTCGTGAAGTGTTACTGTTGGGAAAATGTCTGAGTGACTATAAATTCCCTTCCTAATTCCCTCTCTTGAATGCATACCCATTTTTTTGGCTCATTGTTAGAACAGTAGCTATTTTTGACTCTTTGATGGGTTGAAGATAATCCACATTTGTGTTTTTCAATCTGATATAATTTCCAAAATTCTACCCTTCAAAACACTTGTTTCTTTCTTTTTTTTTTCTTTTACATTTTCTCAAAGAAAAGTAGTGAAAAAAAGAAAATTTTATTTGGTCTGAAAATTTATGGTGCAAATCTGAGGACAGGAGGAAATTTAAACACTTGTTCACCCATGTTAGATTTGAAGAATGCCTGGAATATATTTTTTCTCTATGCATAATGCAAAGCAGTTGCACTCATAGAGTATCAATTAGAAAAAAGAATTTTTTCCACATTTCATCAGAGTTTTAAGTGGTTACGCTACAATAATCCCAAGCTATTTGGGAAATGATAAAACAAAACTTTGAAGATCAAATCATCATTATGATTTTCACTAAAACTTAAAAATTCAGCCACAATATGTCAAACCAGGTGGAACAGGACTTCCGTCCTCTAATTTGGTTTTTATTGTTGGATACCTGATGGGCTACTATTTCAGGTGTCTCATAGGGCAAATTGTACCTGGATATAACGTGAATATTAGCTCTACGAAAATACTCATCAGGTGAACCAATACAAGCATTCTATGAGTAATTGTGAAAACTATCAGCCTGCTTGCTCCTCAGCCTTAAATTTAGTAATAATAACAAAAATAGCCAACATTTATTGAGAACTATGTTCCAGACTTTACTAAGTACTATATCTGCAAGATTTCATTTAATGTTCATCACTAATCTCTAGAAAAGATGTTATTGTTTTGCTCACTCTTACATAAAGAAATTAAGGGCTTAAAGAGGCAAAGTAACTTGACTAGACTATGATCACATAGCTAATAAATTTTGGAAAATGCAATGATTTAAAACTGTGAGTATCAAAATTACAGCCAAAACATCAGAGTCTTCTTATTATTCACCTTCCCTCTTTCATTGGAGGTGGTCAATCTGTACATATATACCATATATACCAAAATTTTTTTCTCCTATCAAAACGTCTTCAAAACATTTCATAATGACAAAGGAAATCTGAACAATGTATGGACTTTAATTAATATCATGTAGCAATATCGGCTTGTTAGTTTCGAAAAAGGTACCATATCAGTATAAGAAGTTACCGAGAGAGGAAACTGGGTATGGGGTATCAATTTCCTAGAAATCTAAAGCTATTCTAAAATTAAAATTCTATCTTAAAAAATGACTACATATACATGCCTAGCCTGTGTTTAAAACCATTCATCTATACAATTAATAATTTTATGACGTTTTTGCTAAAGACGGACAAAATACACTCAGAAACCATATGAGCTGATTTCATTAAACCCATTATTCTTAATGTCAGAAGCCCTTATTCCATGTTTGCAAAATTCATGATATTGTAAGGATTATGAAAAAAATACAAAAGCAAATTAAAGTAGTCAAAGGGAAAGTGTTTACAAAAATGTTATTAACAAAACAATCCATCTACAAAAATGTGAACATATTTTAATAACCTTGAACATGGCAGGAAGAGTTGTAAAAAAAAAAGAGAGATTTACATGTACAAAAGCTGAGGGGAAAAGTTTCAGCTTCAAGCATTAACATCTTAGTTCATAAATCTGAAGGAAAAGAGAGAGAAAATAAAGGCATTAAGAGATATGAAAAAATGTAAAAGAATAAATGTTTCTTTCATGAATCTTTGTGAATATATGACAGCATACAAGCTACAGAAAACCAGTTTGCTATTTGAAAAATGAATGCCACCTCAGAAGCACCAATGTGGCATTTTCAAGTCAGTGGAAAATAAGTGTACAGTGTTTATGCAATAATTTATAGTATCCTGACTTCATTAAAAGGATTTTAGAACATAACTTTTCTTACTGAAACATATTTTGCAGCTCTGAAAATGTAAGGTGTTTTGACAATGGATTAGGAAGATTACCAAATACATAACAATAAATCACACTTATCTTAATAATCAAATTAAAACCTATTTTTACGTAGTTTATTAGAAAGTATTTGTTGTTGTGCTCTAAATGATACGTGGTTGATTAAAATTTAAGTGATATTCATCTTAAAATGTGCTAGAGATATAAACTAGATTTAACACAAACAAAATTCTTATTTTCATATTCAATTTAATGGAAATTCCAAAAGATCATTTTCTTTTCAAAAAGAAACTTGTTGAAGTAATTACCTATTGAGGACCAGAAATCCCAAAGGATTAGTTATGGATATAGAGCTTTCAAGTTTCTAGGTCACTAAATGAATCTGAAACCAACCCCATGGCGACTAAAGGGTATTATCAGGAAAAACTGTTAAATGACCTTTATCAAACGATCTCAGTGGGAGACAGGTGTCCACTGTTGCTGACCATCTGGATTTAAAAGCAAGAACATAAAAGGGGATGGTTTCCCCTAAAAAATTATCTCCAGGGATTTGGTTCAGGCCAAATCACTGGACAAGTCTGTGGCACAGTGAGTTACCCTAATCTCCTCCACCCCACTCTCCATACACACAACCTCAACCAACAACCTCCACCCCCCCCACACATACACACATACACACACACACTCTGCATAAGCTTCCTGAAGAGGTATTTACTATGAAATGATTCAAGGAAAGGGAGAAATGTTACTTTTGCCTTGGAAAGTAAAAACTAAATTTTCTCAAGAGGTATCAAAATTCGGATCAATAAATAGAAAAAGGAGATATATTAAAGACATATGTAAAAAAGAAAATATGTACATTAATTACACAGATTTTAACATTATCAAGACCAATGCTGAGCTTATGTTGAAATAGCTTCAAATGGCAGTTTCATTAGTTGATTTTCCATTGGTTGGGGAAAAGTGGGCCATTGTCAAGATATGTCTATAGAAGCTTTGGTGAGTAGAAAAGGTTATATGATGTGGGATTGGGGAGAGTAGGAAGAACAGTGGGCCAGGTGCAAAATGAATGATGAAATGAAATCAAATATATTTTATTTGTTACCGTAATAAATTGTTTTCATAATCAGAAAATGAAATTGAATTTTTACGTTTACTATCAAATGCAAATATCAATAAAATATCTGTACCAATACTGGTAATGGGGTAGTGGTTACAGCTCTCCCCATCTCTCCATCACTTGACCAAGATAAAGAACAAATTCAAGGCACAGTCTGTGTTATGTAGTTTGGCCACAATCAGTATGGAGACTTGTGTCTGGTATTCAAATCATCTTTCTATGGAGCATAGTAATTTTAGCTAAGCTCCTTTGAAAAAATGTGCTTTAAAAAAATTAAAGCTTCTATACAAAGACTTGAGAGTGAGAGGAGGAAAGAGAGCCCGTGGTTGATGAAATGCAAATGAGGCTTGGCTCAGACAGCTGGCTGCTTTGGGATGACATGGGTGATAAATGGTTCTTAAAACATGAGCAGGCATTAGACTCCTGATTCAGTATCAGACTGGCAAAAACAGCAGTATTACTAGATGCTTCCTTTAATTAATGCAACACTACTGCATTAGTCCGGACACTGCCGATAAATGGGAAAGAACTGATATCGGAGGTAATATCAGAAATCTTTCAACCTTGAAGCTGGGATGTGTTGTGCAAAAGCAGCAGTATCGTCAAAGGTTTAATTGTATTTGTAATGTACCAGTGCACCATGACAAAAATGGGGAGATAGCGTAGTCAGGACCGGGAAAGGCTGTGATAAATGAGAGAGAATGAGTGATTACACAGCCGGGAGGAGTGTGAAAACAGACAAAGGACAAGCAAATAGAGAGGGAGAAAGCAGCCACGGCCGCAAATTGAACAGTGAAACTCAGAGGAACTTTGAAGTGGAGAGGAGCGTAGTATTTATTTGGTCCTTTGGGATTTGTCAGGGCTGGAGGATGCGCACAACAAATAAACAATTTAGAGTGCTCTGAAATACGGTCAGACCGCGTATGCCTTGTAGTAATGTCTACGCTTTATGCTTGATCCAATCATACATATTATTGGGACAATGTCTGATTGATAACTTTTAAACACATACACATACACAATGTTTTATAGAAAATATATCTGGGCCTGGCTACCTTTCCAGACTGTCTAATTTCTCTTGGTTCAGATTTCCACCTAAAAATCAAGTTAAATATTCGGCATGACACTAATGTTGTAAAGATGCTTCATCAAAATAAGGTTTTATTAAAGTCAATAAGCCATTCAATAATTTTCTGCAACAAGCGAATGACGGAAGCATTGACCTCAAATCTCACAATGGACCCCAGTGAGAATTCCCTGAAATTGTGTCTCTTTTCCCATTTGTTAAGTACAACCACAGTACTACAACCACAGTACTACAACCACAACCACAACTACACCTACACGATTTCCTGACATCATCAGCTGTACTTCCCCTCTCTCGCCTACCATCTTCCAGCCATGCCTTCCTAAAGCACTCTACAGCAAAGGGCAGCAAACATTTTCCAAAATGAGCCAGATAGTAAGTATGTTAACTTTTATGGGTGGTAATGTCTCTCTCAACTGCTCACCTCTGCTAACATGGAGCAAAAGCAACAATAGGCAATATGTAATTAGAGCTATGGCTGTCTTCTTCAGTAAAACTTAATAAAAAGTGGCAGCAGCGGGCTAGATTTGGCTTATGGGCTATACTTTGTCAATCTATGATGGAACGTCTAAAATTTTCATGGTTACTTTAACACAAAAGTGAGTCTTGCCTGTTATATTTTGCCTCTTTCAGCAGGGCTTACAAAGAGGAGTCAGAACACCTCCTCTTGACATTTATGTACTCAGAAGTATACTGGTGTGTCACGACAGTACATCAAGGTTAGTATCCTATCCTTCCCTTTATGTTCTCAACTTTTGTCCCAGATTAACAGAGAACACCAAGTACTGTTTGCAGATAGAAAAACTAACAAGCCACCTAAACCAGTCTTTCTTGCCTCTTAATATTAGTGTTGAACTTTTCTTAGGCACAGACAGCAAAGATGCTTCAACACTTCTGTAAGTTTCTCCTACAAGACATTATGTTTCATTTTATCATCTGTAAAAAGCAGGGAAAAGAACTTACAATTTTGTATTGGTTGTCAACTGCAGCATACCAAACCACCCCACAATTCACACAAATAATCATTTATCCTTCAGGTCAAGTATCTGTGAACATCTAAGACAATGTTGATCTAGGTTGAACTTGGTTGGGCTTGACTAAACTTGTGCTCTGCAGTTTACTGACTGGAGGGAGTTCTATTCTTTACTGGCTTGCATTGAGCAAATTATCTAGTGAGGTTCTGCACCACCTTTCTTTCATCTTCTTGGAACCAAGGGATTAGCTGAGATATGTTTGTCTCATGGTAGTAAAAGAGGCACAAATCAAGTCTAATTATGCACACTCCATTTAAGCCTTTGCTTGTGTAATGCTGCTGAAGTTCCCCTAGTCAAAGCAAGCCACAAGAGTAAACCTAGATTACCAACCCATAGTAGCAGGACACTACACATGGAGTGGATTCAGAGAAGTGTGAACATTTTAGTCAGATGTGCAGTCTCCCAAAGACTGGCACAAAGGTGGTATCAGTAAAAGCCCAGCTTAATTCAAGCTGCAGGATGTTAAGTTCAGTTTTTTCAGTTGTAAAGAAGAGAAGATGATGCCTACCACAGAAGATCATTTGTGCAATTACGAGGGTTAAATAAAAATATGAGAAATGTGTGAAGTGCCTGACACGAAGTTAATTGGTAAATGTTCTATATTTTTCATATAATGTTGGGCTTGAAAACAGATTAATTCTAAGCTGTTTAATATTATTCTGGCATAATTGCATAGTCTGGTGGGCCTAACAGGATGTATAAGCAAATGTTAATCTGAAATGCAACATCAAATTTATACTAATTTAGAAGTATACAACAAATTAAGAAGATCTGATTTTCTGCAGCGTGCTTAGTTTAGGAGCTGATAATTTGAAAATTTGCTACTTTGAGTAAAGAAGAAGAGCAACTTGGATATCTATTTATAAATTTATTAGTCTAGAAAGTATTTCTGTGGTCTGCTCTGAAATGGTAATCAATTATTATTTAGCCTACAATTGATTCTTTCCCAACTTTTAAGTTTTAGTCTTAAAATACAAAATCCCTTCTCTATGATCTAAAAGCAAAATATTTGAATTATCACATAGATTTTATGCAATTATGAAGTGTTCAATAAGGCTCAGACAAATGATGTATTATCTTTAATTCTTTATCTCATAATGACCATGATTAATTAAGTATATGAAAAAATGTATTAGATCTCTTTCTACAGGCTTAAGATTCACATCTGTCTCTTGGATTTCAATCAATATCCCTGATTTTAAAATTGAATGCATTATTCCTGATGTAGAATCATTAGTCTCTAGCTTACATATTTTTCACATGGCTCTAGCTGAGATCAAGCAGCCTTTTCTATTACTGGAGAAATTTCCCTGTGCAACTTTAAAACTCATTTTAAGAAGTTGGAGTGACTGAAATACCAAGGATTTTTTTTTTTTCCTCTTAAAACGGCTCCTCAGAGAAGATGGATTAGACTGGGGTGGGTTATAATTCTTTTCTCCACAATGTTCATGACATGCACTAATGAAAATGTTCACCTTTATGTTCCTCTTGATTATAACCAAGGAATTTTTGATGCTACATAGGCATAAATTTTTGTTTCTTGATCGGAAAAGGGCAGGCCGGTTGTGAGGTCTAATTGCTAAAAGATGAAATTTAAGAATTGAAGGTCATTTTGAAGTTATAATTCTTTTCCATATCCTGACAAATAACTAAAATTCCATTTTTTAAAATTTGAGGTTAAACTTTATTTTCTGAGGTCACTTCATGCAATAGCACTTTCTCAAACATCTATGTGGATAGTGAACCTTAATAGAAAAGTCATTTTCCAACATGATGCAAACATACCTATATAAGTTAGTCAAAGAACACTTTTCTGTGGTCTGCAGTAATAAAGAGCTAAACAAAAGAAAAAAACTAACAATGTTATTTGGAGATTTCCACTATTGAAAATGATTCATTAATTAGCAGAAGACATTAGAGATTTGGTTGAGACTCAGGAGGATGACCAAAGTTCGATATGTTTTCCTTGTCCAAAATGAGAGATGTGAATTCATCTGCACATGGAAAGCTTAACTATGATCAAAATGAAGTCAATTATAGAAGAAAGAAGTTTTACCATATCTGTATTTTACCAATTTCTACTGTGGCAAAATATTTACTTTGTGATATTGGAAGATCTCCTAACTTCTCTAAGCTTTAAAACCTTACATGAATCTATTTATCTTCTATGTGTCTATTTATCTAATCTACATGGGGCACAAATTTTCTTTATATAAGTTGATCGGCAGGGTGTGGTGGCTCATGCCTATATTCCCAGCACTTTGGGAGACTGAGGTGGGCAGATCATGAGGTCAGGAGTTTGAGACCATCCTGGCCAACATGGTAATGCCCCATCTCTACTAAAAATACAAAAATTAGCCAGGCATGGTGGTGTGCAACTGTAATCCCAGCTACTCAGGAGGCTGAGGCAGGAGAATCACTTGAACCCAGGAGGCAGAGTTTGCAGTGAGCCGAGATCGTGCCACTGCACTCTAGCCTGGGTGACAGAGCAAGACGCCATCTCAAAAAAGAAGAAGAAAAAAAAAGACCATCAAAATATAATAAAATGTTTATTACAATGTTTATACTCCACTTTCTAGAGCAGGTGACTGAGAAGTTAGTTGCTTCTCCAATCCATTAAAAAAAAAAAGACAGAAATTTTCTGCCTTTCTCACCTCACGATCTTATTCTAAGGATCAAATGAAATAATGAACAACAGCAACATTTTGTAAGCTGTGAGGTCTGAGATACTATCATATAAAGGTCATGTTTTGTGATTTAATTTTTATGATATAATGTAAAGCCTACAGGTTGTGGAGTTAAATTAGTTCTTTCATCTATAAAATTGAAACAAAAACATATATTTGGATTAGAAATAATTTTTAGAAAGTACCTAATACCTCTTCTGGGGTAAAACACATGCTCAATAAGTGGTCATTATTATTGCTATTAATATGTCAGAATGAATGAAGGCCTGATCTAAGAGAGGAGGCATAACAGCAGGCAATTTTTTCCCCTTTTATTTATTTATTTTTTGTTTTATTGCATTTTAGCTTTTGGGGTACATGTGAAGAACATGCAAGATGGTTGCATAGGTACACACATGGCAGTGTGATTTGCTGCCTTCCTCCCCATCACCTATATCTGGCATTTCTCCCCATGCTATCTCTCCCCAACTCCCCACCCCACGCTGTCCCTCCCCTATTTCACCCCGACAGACCCCAGTGTGTGAACAGCAGGCAATTTCTAGGCACATGCACTATTCAAAAATAGCCAGGTTCACATAACAATTGTCAAAAATTTCCCTTTAGAAGCAGAAGCATAATCAACAGTTAAGAAAATACGCTAACAGGTCTAGCCTCTCAATAGGGAGAGAAGTGGAAAGAGTTAAGGAGTTCAGGGAAAGCCTGATTTCTGTAATAAGGGAACTGAAATACAAATCAGAAAAAAAAATGTTAAATATTTTTGTAGTCACTGCACAAATATGACCAGGGTTGGAAGGAAGAAAATGTTTAGATATCTGTGGTCCTGTGTATTCTTCTAGCTTAGTCTAAGTCCATTAATATCAGGCAAAGAAAGAAATCTACTGAATGACAATACACACATAACTTTACATGATTACATAAATACATGTTATAGACATTCAGTACACATATACCCACAAGCAATATATTTAGCTATTACCTCAATTTTCACAGCCGTGTATATTTCATAGTCCATTGTTATTACCACATTTCATGACTTAGTCTTTGTAAGACTCATGCTAACTACCTACTATCAACTGCACTAATTCTTGCCTTCACTCTGCTATCCACCTGCATTAAATATTCTACTTGTATCTAGGCTTATTCATTTCCTACGATCTTTTCAAGCCCTAACTGAAAACTAAGTTCTTTCATGGAACTTTCTCTGAATTCTCCATCACACTCCAATCTCCTTTTTTTCTGATCTTCTGCTGAACTTAAGCTCTAACACTCAATTTAGCACATACACCATCCCTAATCTTGTCGCATTATGTTAATCTTGTCATTCTATTAAGCTTGTAAACCCCTTGTGAGCACAGACTATGGTAAAGAGTGAGAATTGGCTCTCAACAGCCATTCTAACTCCATTCAAGTTGAAGAAATTCGAAAGCTAAAAACATTCCCAGATCTCTTTGCTACTAAGATTCAAGAAGAGAATCAGGTTTCACTAATTAGATTTATTTGCAGAAGAATTGGAGGGTAGGAATGAGGCAGTGGCTCTGGTTGGGCTTTTGTATGCCATCTTCATTCATTAACAGAGGTGTGCTTTTGAACACCTGATACCAATCATGGTCTCAAACAGTAGCCCCTAAGGGTTCTGCCTTGACCATGCACTTCAAATTTTCCAGTATATTTCTAAGCATCTATAACCCTCTATCGAAACACTTCCAGTTAAAAATTTCTACAGTGGCTTCTATTTCCAGCATTGAAAACTGACTGATAAAGAGGTCAGATATTATGCTTTATTGTTGATAGCACCTTAAACAAGGTAGACTATTTGGTAACATATTAATAAACACTTGAATGAGTATATTAGCTGTTAATTTCCATGTAACAAATTACCACAAAACATGATACCTTAAAACAAGAAGCTTTTCTTTTATCATATGGTTTGTGAGAGTCAGGAATCAGGGAGTGGTTTCACCGGATGGTTTTGGCTCAGAATGTTTTCAGAAGGCTGCATCAAGATTTAGGTTAAAAATACACTTATTTCAGAAATTTTAAAAACCCAAACAGGAGATAGATAGATAGATAGATAGATAGATAGATAGATAGATGATAGATAGATAAAATCATCCCTATATCTCAGTTTTTATAATAAAGACCTGTTAGCATTTTATCATTTTATGTATTATGCTTCCAGGCTTAAAAAAGAAGAAAAAGAAATATAAATGATGGACAAAATAATGCCCCTTTGGATTAAGACCCCAAATCATATTCTCTTCACCCTCCCTCTTCTTAAGGCAATCATTGTGATAATTTTGATGGATATATTTTTTCACTTTAAAAATATTTAAAATGCAAATTTATAGAAATATAAACATATCTCAAATATATCCATGTATAATATATACAATTTTATTTATACATGTGGGCATGGCTATCTGTCATTTCTTTTTTATCTATAGCAATGTATACCCCCACTGTTAGTATTTGTTTCTTCATATCCTGTCCAACCCTTGGTATGGTCAAATTTTTAATCTTTGGCAATTCAATGGATGAAATAAAGTACAACTTGTACTTTGTTCAGTGGTTTCAATTCAGTTTTATGTCATTGTTTGCATACACATTTTCTGATTACAAATTAGTTTAAACTAAATGTCATATATTTTTGAATGTGGTAGGCTAAATAATGTGCTCCCCATCCTATGCAACAAAGATGTCCATGCCCTAATTCCCAGAACCTATGAATATGTTGTCATACATGGGTAAAGGGATTTTGCAGATGTGATTAAAGTTAAAGAGCTTGAGACAGGAAGATCATCCTGAATCTGGGATTTCCCAAAGTAATCATTAGAGCTCTTAAAAGTATAAAAGGTGGCAGTAGAGTCAGAGAAATTCAATGGAAGAAGAGCTTGATATATCATTGCTGGCTTTGAAGATGGAAAATAAATACTACAAGCTAAGGAATGTGGCATCCTCTAGAAGCTGTAAGTGACTCTCAGTTTATAGCCTGCAAGAAAACAGGGACTGCTAGGCATGGTGGCTCATGCCTGTAATCCCAGCACTTTGGGAGGCTGAGGCAGGCAGAACATTTGAGGTCAGGAGTTTGAGACCAGCCTGGTCAACATGTCGAAACCCCGTTTTTACTAAAAATACAAAAATGAGCTGGGCGTGGTGGCAGGAGCCTATAATCCCAGCTACTCAGGAGGCTGAGGCATGAGAATTGCTTGAACCTAGGAGGCGGAGGTTGTAGCGAGCTGAGATTGTGTCACTGCATTCCAGCCTGGGCAACAAAGTGAGACTTTGTCTCAAAAAAAAATTAATAAATAAAAAGAAAAGAAAAGAAAAAGAAGAAGAAAAAAAAGAAAACAGGGACTGCAGTACCACAACCTCAAGGAACCGAATTTCACTAACAATCTGAAAGAGCAGGAAACGAATTCTCCGCTAGAGCCTCTAGAAAGCAATGCAACATGATGACAACTTGATGTTAGGATGTTAGTAGTTTGAAACCATTTCAAACTACTGACCTCAAAAAGTATAAGATAATAAATGTGTTTTATTTAAGCCACAGATTTTGTGGTAATTTGTCATGGCAAGTATAGAGGTTTGACATTAATATTTACTTTGTTATGGCTACCTGTTCATATTTGACCATTTTTCTAGTGGGTTGTTGAATTTTGCTTATTGCTTGTAATTCCATGTACATTTTGTTTAACAATCCCTTATGTTATAGTCTCTATTATATGAGTTGCAGAAATCTCTATGTCTAGCACCGTCTCTGAACTTTGATTATGGTTGTCTTAATATACAGATGGCTTTAATATAATGTGGTAAAATTTACCAAAATATCCACTAAAGTCTAGGCTTTTGTTGTCCGAAGAAAACACTTTTTCTCTTTCATTATTAAATGATAACCAGACTGCATACTGATCTGATAAAGAAGGAGACTTCTAGGTTGAGTACTGCTAATGTAAGTTGGCTTCGTTTAGTTGCATGTACTAAGATTCAGAATAGGACATATGAGCAAAAGACGAAACTTCTGCTTGTAGTAATTCCCACAATAACATTTAGTTTCCATTTTATTATCTCAAACAATGTGAAACTGGCATTTTGGGGTCAAAACACAGCAGCATATTAACAATTTTACATGATTTATAACCTGCAAGAACATATATATTCTCTGCCCAATTGTTCAAATTATTTTATAAGATCTTGTCAAGGTTTATAGTTTTTATATGGATCATTAAAAATGTTTCACTTTACTTCGATACTTAAAATTTTCACACTAGATTTAACCACTGCATAGATTATTAGAATAGCTATAAAAAGCAATTTCCAAGTTACCATTAAAGGATATTCAGAGAAATATGCACCATTGGTTGGTCATGGCAGCTCATGCCTGTAATACCAGCACTTTGGGAGGCCAAAGTGGGCAGATCACCTGAGGTCAGGAATTTGAGATCAGCCTGGCCAACATGGCAAAACCCTGTCTGTACTAAAAATACAAAAATTAGTCAGGTATGGCGGCAGGTGCCTGTAATCTCAGCTACTCAGGAGGCTGAGGCAAGGAGAATCGCTTGAACCTGAGAGGCAGAGGTTTCAGTGAGTTGAGATCATGTCACTGCAATACAGGCGGAGCGACCGAGCAAGACTCTGTTGAAAAAAAGAAAAGAAAGAAAGAAAGAGAGAGAGAAAGAAAGAGAGAAAGAGAGAGAGAAAGAAGGAAAGAAGGAAAGAAAGGAAAGAAGGAAGGAAAGAAGGAAGGAAAGAAAGAAGGAAGGCAGGAAAGAAGGAAGGCAGGCAGGCTTTTTCAGCATATGGTCTTCTAGGTAGCTTAGCTCCACAGCTGGTGTTAGCACAGTGTCCGGCTGGAACATCTCTGCTTTCTTGCAAAGATTGCAGGCTATCATAACTAAAAAACTGGGTTTAAATTTTTTGGGTCATTGTTATTACTGCTGCTGTTTTTTTTTCTTTTTCTTTTTTAATTGAAATAAGGCAAAGAGAGGAGTTGAGTCCAAACACAAGGCCTTGTTGACTGCTTGGTAGAGAATGACCTCACGTCTCTCTCACACAGTATACTATGATACTTTGTGGATCTGAGAATGTAAATACAATTTCTATATCTAGCACAATCTTTTACATATTAAACCAGTGGGAGACAAAGGCTATGGAGAGCTTTCTATATTTAATGAAGCTGTTTGTTATCTAGGGATGTAATCTAGGAAATACCCAATACATTTGCTTCAAAATCCAAATTTTGTGGTGGCAGATGAGATTAGTCTAAGAATACCCAGAAGCCAGTTCTCTTTCTGAGGAAATAATAATGATGATGAATATTGTTATTACACTGATTTATTTCATCAAGGCTCTAAGTATTTTATTAACCAGAGTTGCAGCTTGATATAATTTCAAGATAGAAATAGAGCTCTTTTTCCCCCAGCTGACAAAGATTTCTTGGTTAAAATGAAAGTAAAGTATATTTTAATAATGAATTTCTTCCACAGGTTAGACAAAAGGAAAAGGTTAGCCAGAGTATCAGTAGAAACCAGTGCACAATTCATTTATTTGAGATTGTTTAACAGTATCAAACCAGTCAAATGCCATCTAGTCTACTCATTAGTGAATCAATAAACAATGACAACCTTGAAGACTTAATGGGTGAATTGAGGAACATTTATTTCAGTGTTCTGAAGTATGTTCTACAGAAATTTCCTCTCTACAATGCTCTAAGGAGAAAAAAAATAGTTCTGTAGTCAAATATGCATTTGAAAATTGGTCTCTCTATAAAATACACATACACACACACACATATATATATATTTTGTGTGTGTGTCTGTGTGTGTGGAGAGTGAGAAAGAAATATGCACATTAGATATACGTAGTCACAGTCCGCATTAGCATTTAAAGGTTCTAAGAAGTACTACAATAAAAAAATCTGTATGACTTGTTTAAACAAGTTTTTTCCCGAATTTATTTGATCACGTAGCTTTTGTCTTGAATAATGAATACTGACATATTTTGAAACTACATTTCCAGAAAATATAAATACTGTGAAACTGATTTACTTATTTATTACGTACTTACAAGATCAGGATTCTAAAGATTTAATTACTGTTTTAGGTTTATAAATATATATATATAGTTTTAAGTTCTGTCCATGATCCACATAGAATGAGATAATACATGCCGACATATTTTTGCCTCCTCCTTTTGTTTTTCAAAAAATGTCATTCCAAGGATGAAACTGGCCACATCTGTTACACTGCTCTCTACCACTTTACATTGGGGAAAATATATGACTTTTTTTCTTCTTTAAAAAGAAAACAAACAAACAAAAAAGAAGTCCATCAAATATCTCCCCATATGTTTACCAATTACACATAATGGTGAGTCATATTTTTCCTGTGAACAACATAATTACCAATGCATAAACACAAAATATGTCTGCTTTTAATCAAGAATCTGAACTCTGCCAGACTATTCTCAGATACCTTTTTGATTAATGCTCATATGACCAGGCTTTTTAAAGAGGTTAGGCTATACACGTATATATAACTAGCTATCCTTGTTTTTCTTTTTAGAATCAGATTTGAAAATATATTTTAGATGCCAGATATTAAAGGAGATTTATTATGTTCATGACTATCATAATCCATATGCACAAACTTACCTGTCTCCAAATTACAGAAAGGATGAGCCCAATTAGGAAGAAAATTATGATTGCAGTCCTTTTCAATACATGAAGTCATTTTTCTTTGAAAGTTCAAAAGCATTACAAAATAAGTTAATAAAAAACATTTTTCTTCATTCATTCAAAAACTATTTATTAAAGTATAGGCATAATTATAAGGCAGTATGTTAAATATTTGTTGAATGTATAATTAAAAGAGACAATGATGGTTGTATTCCAGGTTCTTGAAATCATCATGCAGCTACAGAGGTGCAGGTCCTTTCTGATGGATATCATTATGTGAAAGACACTACATAGAAAAATGGATTACTGTCCAGGCTTTGGTCTGCATTTTTTTTTCTTTCTTTCTTTTTCTTTTTTTTTTGCATTGACCTAAGCCCTAATTTTGTTCAGTGTCTTTTTTTTTCTTAAACTATTATTTTAAGTTCAGGTGTACATGTGCAGGATGTGCAGGTTTGTTACGTAGGTAAACGTATGCCATGGAGGTTTGCTGCATAAATCATCCTATCACATAGGTATTAACCCCAGCATCCATTACCTGTTCTTCCTGATGCTCTCCCTCCCCTAATGTCGTGATAGGCTCCAGTGTATGTTATTTCCCAAAATGTGTCCATGTGTTCTCATGATTCAGCTCCCACTTATAAGTGAGAACATGCTGTGTTTGGTTTTCTGTTCTTGCATTAGTTTGCTGGGGATAATGGCTTCCATCTCCATCCACATCTCTGCAAAGGACATGATCTCGTTCCTTTTTGTGGCTACATAGTATTCCATGGTGTATATGTACCACATTTTCTTTATCCAGTCTATCATTGATGGACGTTTTGGTTGATTCCATGTCTTTGCTATTTTGAAGAGTGCTGTAATGAACATACATGTGCATGTATCTTTAAAATAGAATGATTTATATTCTTTTGGGTATATACCCAGTAATGGAATTGCCAGGCCCAATGGTATTTCTGCCTCTAGGTCTTTGAGAAATGGCCACTGTCTTCCACAAAGGATGAATTAATTTACACTTCTACCACCAACAATGTAAAAGTGTTCCTTTTACTCCTCAAACCTCGCCAGCATCTGTTGTTTTTTGACTTTTTAATAATGGCTATTCTGACTGGTGAGAGATAATATCTCATTGTGGGTTTGATTTGCATTTCTCTAAAGAACAGTAATATTGGGCTTTTTTTCATATGTTTGTTGGCCACATATATGTCTTTGTTCAAGAAGTTGGCCTGCAATTTCTTTGTGCTTTCCTACTTTAACACACTGAGCTTAACCATTTGTGATCTTGGACTGGAACAGAGATAGAGACCAACATCTTCAGTTCCCAACATGACTGTGGCCCCCCAAATTCCACTATTTTAATGAGTAGTACAGTCAGTCACAAGGGAAAGAAAATAGTTTTTTTGTTTGTTTCTTTACAAAATACAAAGACCTAATTGAACCAGTCTCCTCACTTCCCTTCAATTGGATCTGCTCTAATTCTGCTAGGCCTTTCCTCCAACTGTTTATGTTGGTTGTGGTTTCAAGTTCTCCTCGAAAATGGGAGAAAGTCATCATCTATATTTCCCCAGGATTCCAAGAGAGAAAAGTAAACCTAATAAATGTCTAAACAGTGAAATGGCCCTTAATGAAGAAGAAAGACCTCCTTATTTCTTAGTCTGAAAACTCGGCTACCTACCACTGTGACCTAGTAATGTCCTTCAAACTAGAGTTATAAATGGGAAAATGAAGGTCATCGAGTTTCACTGAAGGTCATATGTATCTGTGTGTCCCTTTAGGGACCTTATAGTCTAAGAGTGGTTAGCAGTTGTCAAATGAGGCTACAGTTCAGATTCTGCAAATAAAAATGAGTCCCAAACCCCACTCTAGACATTTATATTTTTCTATAACTCATTCAGGTGATCTCTAAGTCTGCAGTCTTTGCTATAACAGACATTGTGTTGCCCTAGTAACTTTAATATAAAACAAACTACTATGACAGTCACCAAGGAAGTCCAGAGAATGATACCAATGCACTGTATTTGACCAATTTTAACAGAAATGTAGGCTACTTGAGGACATCAAAGAACCAACCCAAGCCCAAGACTAAATACCAAAGCAGTTAAGGAACATAGAGAATCAATACAACTAGTACTAGAAATATAATCGTGTGTACCTGAGATGATGTCTATGAGATACTACAGCCTCAGTGACATTTTCGTAAATGTTTTGCATCAAGGGCTCTAAACAGAGTAATAAGACATGAGGTCCAAAAAATTTGCACAAGGTTATTTTTATTTGGAGTCATAGTTTGCAGGAAATGGAATACCACTCAAAGTAGCTTGAACCAAAGCAGGTAATTCATTAGAAACAATCAAAAGATATCTCTTAAAACACAGGGCAGACAATATGTAGCCAGGTTTTTAGAAGGACTAGAAAGGGTCAAGGAACGTGCATAACATTCTTTTTTTCTTTTTTAGTGCCAAATATTTCATCTTTGCTTTCTTTGTGATCTCTTATGTGTTTCCAAGGCCAGCATTATTTGCTTCTCCATGTTCAAGATATATTTGCTCTTTTTGAATTCCCATGGTGACGCACCAATGTCACAATACCTCAGTTCCATGTATGCAAGAAAGATAATTTGACTGGCTAGTTTGTGTTACATGTTAATCAATGGTTGTATCATCTATGGGCATAAATAAAAGCATGCCTACAGGTACCCTACCCTGTAAATGGGAGTGTGTATTAGAGATAGTGCTTAGAGAAATATATTGATAAATATTGACAAATCAATATTAATTTTTCAAAAAATCAATATTCTGCATTATGATTTATAGTGAATTGCATAATGTCAATTTATTTTTAATTTGGATCAGTGGAGTTGTGGTTCACAGGTTAATCAATCCAATGATGTTGAGGCAATCCAACCTTATATATAAAAAATAATTTACCACCTAAGCAAAGTACATGTGTTTTCTACAGATAAAGTTCTTGAGAATTTAGGTTTCTATATCAAATATTAATACACTTAAAGTTATATCAACTAACTTTCTAACAACAATTTAAAAAATTCAAATTTATAGGAAAGTCTTTTATCATTGTGGCTAACAGATTTAAAAGTTAAGATTTCTAATGACAAGACATGAAATACATAAATGACTATAAACAAATACATTGTACTGATATATACACCTTTGTTAGCCTCTTATCTTATCCACACAAACAAGGGTATACTGTTAATCCAGTGATTTTTGTTTTCAAAATTAATTGTATTTTCTCAAAATTTCTTTCAATTAAGTTTATCTCAACCAAATTTTAATCAAGGAACAATTAAAGATATTTGGGACTACTATTTTTTAATTTTGTAGTAGTTACATCAAAAAGTATTTACAACATGTTATCCACAAAAGAAAGCATGATGAGTTGCCTCTATCAAGAATGTTAATGGGTCAAGGGCCTAAGTAAGTCATAGGATGTCTTAGAAGTGGTGGGAAAGTTAAGTAGCCCAAATCAAGCAAAGAAACCAGACTTTAGGTATAGGGCTAGATTTCAGAACAAGCTCCTACTACTGAGCATGAGTCTTTGTAGATACTCAAGTAGATATATGGAAGGAAAAAATAAAGTAAAATTCACTAAATGCAAAATCTACACAGAGCATAATTTAAACTTTCGTTCATAAGTAATGGCCTCTGTATCTTCAATATGAGCATCAATTTTTACAGTCTTGGCAAAGTAACAGTACATACATCAATGTGGTAAAATAAAAGATACATTTTTATTCTCCAATCTGCCTCTTTCCATAACATATCCATGTAACAAATGCCTATGTACAACTGAAAAACTAGAAGTTCTTTAAATCTGTAGATGAGATTACTGAAGGATAATGTGAAAATGTGAACAACTGACTCAATTTTAATGCATTTTTACTGTCTAATACTGAAGAGGGACAGGAAGCTGAATGTGGTGGCTCACACCTGTAATCCCAGCACTTTTCCAAGCCGAGGTGGGTGGATCACTTGAGGTCAGGAGTTCAAGACCAGCCTGACCAATATGGTGAAACCCTTTCTCTATTGAAAATACAAAATTAGCCGGGCTTGGTGGCACAAGTCTGTAATCCCAGCTACTTGGGAGGCTGAAGCAGGAGAATTACTTGAATCCAGGAGATGGAGTTTGCAGTGAGCCTGAGATAGCACCATCGCCCTCCAACCTGGGCAAAAAGAGCAAAACTCCATCTCCATAAAAAAAGAAGAAAAAAGGACCGGAACTTCTGAAACATAAAATTTAAATGGAGTCTTTTATTTATATATAATGCAACTATACATAATTTCTTTATTTTATTAGCACATATAATACTTTTGAGTCACTGAAATAAATATTGTGAGTTTTCTAGGATGTAGTGACACTACAGAGAAGAAAATACATCTTATACTGGAGACATTTCCTTAATGTTAATGTTACTGCAAGTAAATCTATGGTATAGTTCTAAATTAAAAAACCTAATAACTCTTGACTCAAATTTCAGTGATAAAATTTTAGGAACATTATGGGACTGTCTATATAATGCATGTGACAATTTTTAATAGGAAAAATAAACAGTTTACAGAGTTCACCCAGAAACAAAGTCAGCAAGGAGCTGCCATGGGCAACTGCTTCACTGATGATTCAAAACTGGAGCAAGTTCACAGATGTTGGTCTCTGATAAGAAAGAGGTGCCAGTTATAATTTGCCTGAGGTGACCTTTTAAAATAATGTCAAGTCCCAAAGAACTACCACCATCTGGATGGTTGCTGGCTTTAAGATGTGGATCTATATTAGGCATAAAAAGTAAACCAAGATTATTTTAAATGGTACAAACTATTCTTAATTTGCAAGAGTCATTTTTTGGCTCCCTGGTTTAGACCCATTACCCTCTTTATGTGGTTCCTAATCTTCTGGGTAACACTAAACATTGGCCTTTATAAGCCAATATTTGCTCTCATCATAAGCCAACTTACATAAAACACAAGAGAATGAGCCTCTGTTCATTTCCTAGTCTCAACTTTTTTCTAGAGGAAGGATCATGTCTGTAGAATGCGACACTTGATATATGATAGACAACTGCACAATTAATTGCCTACATCTAATTCTAGCAAAGTCTTTTAGGAGAAACAATATGAACTACACCTGGGAACTCTCAAGTGCATAAGAACAAAAGGACTTTTTACACAACATAAATTCTAGCCCATAGAGCATAGCTCTCCCCAGATTATTTTCAGACATTCAACAAAGAACTAGCTAGACAATATATGGTTCCAGTATTAACTACTATTTATTTCTTTTGATTGTTCTCAATAATAATATTTTTCATAACACACTGGTCCCGTATGCAATAATCAGGATGGATATATTGCTCATGTAACCCTTACTGAAACTTTAACCCTGATTGGACAAACCCCCTTGTGTTGTTGAGTCGGTCTACTGCTTCAGTATAAGAAACAAAGAAACGAAAACACAAGACATGCCGTAGTTTTTCCCACTTTGCCTCCTATTTTGCCTGTTTTCCCCCAAATCCTTGGAGACCTACATCCTTTTTTCTGGATGCATTGACAACCTATTTTATCCTTGCTAACTACTCAAAATATATTTTCTTCTTCCTATAATTAATCAATAGAGTCAGTTCAAGAGCATCTGTACTTTTTAATTGCTTAATTTTGAATTTCAAATTAAATTAGCTCTAAAAATATTAGTAATGATTGTTTTCATCTTAATGTTATTAAACACACACAGACACAAAATTGCCTAGAAAATGCATTAATGTAAGTTTTTTCAGTTAGCCACTCCAAAATTGAATCACACTGCCTCCTCAAGGCATACTGACTCCTCATCTAATGGCATATATACGATCCAAAAGCATAGAATCTGGGAATAAGTAGTCAGACTCTACAGGACTTGCCCACTATATCTACATTTTCTAGGCAATGGACTTGCATTCTCTTTGTTGATTTTAATCCTTCTACTCGCATGCCTTTCTCTTCCTATATACACAAATCACTGCTCTCTGGCCATACTGTCGTGCAGGCAGAAACAGATTCTCAAAATGAAATAAACAGCCAACAAACATTGAATGAAGACCAAACCGTGTACCAGACACAATATTATATACTTAGGATACAGACATTATTATTTCCCTAAGGAGCCACTATCTATCGGGGAGAAAGCTGAGAACCGTGCTGACTATTATAGTAGATATAAGCACAGTATTTTGGTAATACATGAACTACAGTATAGTAGAAAGTATAGTAAATAGTTAAATATGTACAGGATCACATCTCAACTCTGCTATTTAAATTTCTTTAAAAAATGTATTCAAAGACAGAGTCTTGCTCTGTTACTCAGGCTGGAGTGCAGTGATGTGATCATAGCTCCCTACAGGCTTGAACTTCTGAGCTTGAGTGATCCTCCTGCAGCAGCCTCCCAAGTAACCGGGACTACAGGTGCAGGCCACCACACCTGTCTTTGCTACTTAATATTTGACCAAGGAAATGTTATATAACATCTATAGATATGTTCCTTTATCTAAAATGGGGCATTTCTAATCCATATCTTATAAGAGTGTTATCAAAAGTAATGATAGTTTATGAAAATTACATTGGGGGGGTCCATAAAACAGACCAGCTGTGATGAGTGTCAAGGAAGAGTACTTAATTCTCCCTGAAGATGATCAGAAGAGAAGGATCTATGAGGAGGTAACTGACAAATACAGGCAGGCTGGATCCTGATATCAGTGTATATTAAATTAAAGCCTTAGGACTTAAAAATGAAGTTACTGTGAAATATTTTTAGAAAATAAGTGACGTGATTAAATTAGCATTTAGGGAAAAACAAATTGAGTCACGATATAGAACATGAAGCTGAGCAAGACTGTGAGGAGGAAGGCTAACTGGGGTGCTCTGGAATAGACAAGAGGAGCAGTTTCACGGAATTGAATTAATGGACATGAATGGAACAAAAAATTTGTTGTGAATTGGGTATGGCAGGGATCAGAATTTGACTCTGAGGATCTGGATTAAAAGTTGTTTGTGTTACCAACATAATTAAAGCACAGGGTGAGCAGGTTTTAGGAGGCAGAGATGCTTCAATTGCAAGAGAAGTGAAACTAGCTCGAATACCACGTGTCCAGGAAGAAATGAAGCTGATGTTCCTTTCCAGTTTGTGGAACCAGACTCATAACTTTGTGGTTGCACTGCATATAGGAGAAAACCAGCTTCCTTTAAGGGTCATGCCAACTGTACATTTTATCTATTTGTTGAAACTTGCTTTAGGTTTCCTATAATGGGGGGTGGATCCTCAAACTACTCCTTTGTAAATGTGTAATAAGTCCCTTTCTTAATACATGCATACATACAAAGTGTGAGTCCCAAATTTATGAAAAAATGAAACGATTACACAAGCATCTTATCTTTCATAACTAACACCAATAATGAATAACCAAGCAAGAAATTCTTTTCCAACAAACACTTTTTGGCCTCATCTTCTTTCTTCTCCCTTATCTAACAAAATATGGTGTTTTCTGATTGATTGTACTTGCAAAAACAACATAATGAATCATCTTCAACATGATGATTTCATATCTTGGCTATAATAGGAATGATCTCTGCATAATCTTACTATAATAACTTATTTTAAACCCCAAATTATCTGTATTATACATAATCATATTACTGAAAAATAACACAACATTTGGCTAAATTGTCAGTAATAAAATTATAGTTTTAAGTTTGTGCACAACTAAAATATAATTGAATTTCAGAGTTGAGTAAAACCAGAATATAAAAATTGACACTGGATAATATTAAACTGTGGTAAGCTGAATAATGACCCCCAAAGATGCTAACATTTGAATTCCCAGAAGTTGTCAATATGTTACTTTACGTAAAAAAAGTGGTTTTGCAGAGGTGATTAAATCACAGATTTTGGTATTGGGGAATCAATCATCTTGGATATTCAAGATGATCCCAGTAAGTCACAAATGCCCTTATAAATGGGAGGCAGAGACATTTGACTGAAGAGAAGGTGATGTGACAACGGAAGCAGACAAGGAAGTGATTCATGGCAGACAAGTGGCCTTCAGTTGCCTCTGGTAATTGGAAGAGGCAAAGAACAGATTCTATCCTCTTGTCTCTGAAAGGAACCAGTCCTGTTGACTCCTTGATTTTAGCCAAGAGAGACTTATTTTGGGCTTCTGACATCCAGAACTGCGAGAGAATAACTTTGTGTTGTTTTCAGCCCCTAGGTTTGTAACATTTTGTTACAGCAGCAATAGAAACGAATATCTGGAAGTGGGACACTGCTGAAAGAAATACCTAAAAAGGTGGAAATGACTTTGGAATGTGGTAATGAGAAGAGGCTGGAAGAATTATGAAACACAGGATGGAAAAGTACAAATTTCCTTGAAGAGACCATTAGTAGAAATATGGTCGGTAGTGATTCTGACAGTGAGAACTAACAAGAAAGTGAGGGGCATTGTAAAGAAAGCCTATGTCACCTTAGAGAATCCCTAAATCATCAGAAACAGGCTAGCGATAGAATTAGGAATGTGAGGCCAGGCATGGTGGCTCATGCCTGTGATCCCAGCACTTGGGGAGACCAAGGCAGACAGATCACGAAGTCAAGAGATCTAGACTATCTTGGCCAACATGGTGAACCCTGTCTCTACTAAAAATACAAAAATTAGCTGGGCGTGGTGGCAGGCACCTGCAATCCCAGCTACTTGGAGGCTGAGGCAGGAGAATCACTTGAGCTCTGGAGGCGGAGATTGCAGTGAGCCATGATCACGTCACTGCACTCCAGCCTGGCGACAGAGTGAGAATCTGACTCAAAAAAAGAGAAAGAAATAGGAATGTTAAAAGCACTGTTCATGAGATCTCTTAAGGAAATGAGAAACATGTCATCCAGAGGTGCAGCTTAGTTCATACTTGCTACTTACAGTAAAATGCATTAGGAAACAATTAGACTAAAGTAATAACTGTTAAGCAAAAATGAAGTAGGCTCTGGTGACTGGGAGATTTCTCAGCCCATCCAAAGGTGCCAAAGACGCTAAATTGAAGATTTATCATCAGAAAGTGACTTAGCTCTGGTGTGAAACACAAGGGTGTGGTTGAACAACTTTTACTTGTGCCTCTAAAGTATCAAAAGATCAACTTGATGAAATTAAGTATGTGACTCATGGATTCCCTGTGCCACCTCAGCAGAAGTCACTCCCTGACTCCTAAAGCTACATGTCTGTCTCACCTGCAAAATATATTCACCCCATACTAAAGTCTTAAAAATTAAGCATCATTTCCAATCCAAAATCTTACATAAGCCTGACCAGCTCAAAATTCTCAAATCTCATTATTTAAATCTTCTAAATTAAGTACAGATGGGACTTTAGATATAATCCATCCTATGGCAAAATTCCTCTTGGACTTCTGACCTTCAGAACTATAAGAGAACAAATGTGTCTTGTTTTAAGCCACTAACTTTGTGGTAATTTGTTACAGCAGCAATTAGAATCTAATAAACCAGCTTTAAAACTTTTCAGAATTTTAGTACTTACATTTGGTGCCCTCTGCAAACAATAAATAAGTAAAAGAACCGGGATTTAATGAAAATTTTCAAAAACCATTATCAACATTTTCTAACAGATTTTTTTTTTTCTGACATCGAAGTGAAAAAAGTTATAGGATAGTAGGGAGTCAGTGATGACATTCTGTCTTAGGAATTAAAATAACTTTTAATTTCACTATATTCCTTTAGGTCAGATACTTTTGGCAAGTTACATTCTCTGGTGCTTAGACTGTTAATTTGTAAAGGAAAGATAGTAATAATATCTAATTTATCACATAACTATGGAATCAAATAACATCATTTGTAATATCTAAAACAGTAACAATGTGAATCACTTATTATTTTCAACTTGTTTTACTGTTTCTTTATTATTATATTATTTTATTACTTGTTTAAACCCCTATTGATAAGAAAAGAAAGACAGGAAAGAAGTTTTATTTTATTTTGTGATTTATTTCTTAAGTACAAAGTAAAAAGTTGAAATATTTTTGCATCACGCAAAAATGCTTCAAAATATAGTAAGTCAACTAATTAAAAACTTTTTTTTAATTTCTGTATGTGAATTGATAATTAAGAAGAAAAATCAGAAACAATCAGGATAACACTCTAAGCCATATCTGCTTAACTTAATTCCTATAATCTTGCCACTAAAATTAATAAATTGCTTTTTAACTTAAAAAATAACTAAATCAACTACAACTTTTTTATAAATTATAAACTTGGGAGTCTTCCTTGTCATCTTCATTAATTACATACAATTTCATCACTACTGAATTTTAAGTAATATTAATATTAACATAATAAAATATCCTATATTTAGTCTTACTATGCCCTCATTTTTATTCATGTTTATAGGGGAACATCTGTTTGTTTGACATGTTAAAATGCCTACCCTAAAATAGGCTAACAAATATCATTTAACACTTCATATAACTATAAGTACTAAGTCTAAAAATGTGTCACAATAAAACAAGGTGATATTTACATCATTAAAAAACACTACATAAGTGGTATATAGACATAATTCACTTTTAAAGATCTTTATGTGTCAAGGAAATATTTTCAGCCTACCTTAGAACCTACATATAAAAATGATCCATTTTTAATGTACACAAAAAGTCACTCTAGAAGAAAATGCACATTATAGTATGCAATAAGAATCTGACCCAATAAATAAAGAGTAATAGTGTTTCTAGAAGGAAAAAATGGTTTATTCCAGCTTTCTATAAAGGAAAGCAAATTGAATAAAATCAAAAGTAATGCCATTTACCTTTCCAATGTGTGTTTTCACATTCAATTCTAACCTCTCAGCCATGCTTTAAGATAGAGAGTACAGATTTGAACCCCACTTTTTATATTAGGTAACTGAAATCCAAAGGGATTGAATTCCAAAGTTTATTCTATTTTAAAGTTGAAGTTGGAAGTTGCATTTCCATTCTCTCAAGCCAAGTTCTCCAAGTCTTGATTTTGAGACAATTATTAATAAATATTACAATCCATGTATACATAATCATAAGGAAGAAACAGCATATTTCCTATTAGAACCAGCCTTCTGGAGTTCTCTGAATGTTAATGAAGATGAATAATGCTGAGGTTCAACGGGATCCCAAGTAAATATTACCACTCTTCTCTGACAAAGTGTGAAAAAACAGAGAAGTACGACAAAAGATTCTATAGTTAGGAACCAAAATATCACTTTTGTCACTAATAAATTTGGAGAATGCACCTTGAGCGTGTACCAAGAACAGATTTCCTACAGTTGAGGCCAGAATTTATTGGTCCTCATTTGTATCATTTTGAATAAACTTATAGCATCGGATGGCTTTGTCTTTAACTTGGGTCACTCCCTATTAGGTAACATCTCAGTTATTTGTCAATTTTATTTTATGAATGCGTGATGTATTTTGAATATATGACCTCGCTACAAATCTCATGTTGAACTTAACCTCCAATGTTGAAGGTGGAGCCTGGTGGGGGGTGTTCGGGCCATGGGATTGGATCTCTTATTGCTTGGTGCTATCTTCACAATAGTGAGTGAGTTCTTGAGAGATCTGATTGTTGTAAAGTGCGACACCTCCTTCTCTTCTCTTTTGCTCCTGCTTTTACCACTTGACATGCCTACTCCAGCTTTGCTGTCCACCATGAGTAAAGGCTCCCTGAGGCCACCCTAGAAGCTGAGCAGATGCCTGGGCCATGCTTCCTGCATAACCTGCAGAAACATGAGCCAATTAAACATTTTCTTCTTATAAATTACCTAGTCTTAGGCATTCTTTATAGCGGTATCAGAGCAGCCTCATACGATGTTCATGCCTTGATGACTATTTTTAGGTTATCACAAGAAACATATATAAATACATTTAAATATATTCAGCACACATTAAACTCTTCCAACTTGTATTAATGTTAAATTTACATAAGCAAATTGCAGTGAAATCTTGTGTGTTTATTTGGTTAGAAAAATCAATAAATTTATGCCAATGTGAAAAAATAGGAATTCACGCTTTCAGAGATGGGGATGAAATGAGAACAATATACTCTTCTCAGAACTTTTTCTTCTGATACAGAGAAAGGCTCTAACAATTACTGTACTAATGTATCACTACTGAGGGTGTGGTGTGTATGTCAGCAGCATCACCCAGGAACTTCCTAAAAATGCAGAATTTTGCCCCCCCCCAGACCTACTGAATAGTGCCTATATTTTAACAAGATCCCCAGGCAGCTCATATGCGCATTAAAATTGAAGAAGCACTGTATTATTTTGTGAATACAATTGTTCAATGAGCATTTGGAGCCTGGACAATGCTGAGATCAGAAAGAAAGCTTTCAGGAATACAGAAATTATTTTACCTTTGTTCTAAACAATGGAGGCTCCACATTTGGAAAATGAGATACATATCTCTTTTATCTTCCTCAAAAAAGAACGAAGTTGAAGAAAGTCTGGTAGTCATGAAGCCTGTAATCCTAGCACTTTGGGAGGACAAGGTGGGAGGATCATTTAAGGCCAGAAGTGTGAGACAAGCTTATGACAACATAGGGAAACCCTGTCTCTACAAAAAATTTAAAAATTAGCCATGCAGAGTGGCACATGTCAGTAGTCCCAGCCACTGTTCTGGAGGCTGAGCCAGGAGGATTGCTTGAGCCCAGGAGTCCAGGCTGGAGTGAGTTATGATCGTGCCAGTACACTCCAGCCAGGAAGACAGAATGAGACCGTCTCTAAAAAAATGAATAAATAAATACAATCATTTATTTAAAAAGAAGAAAGTCCAGAGACTAATAAACCTGAATTATTGAGGGGAGAGAGGGATGTCCACATGTGGAAGGGCAAAAGGATCATTCAGTCTGTGACCATGAAAGATGAAACAATGGTGACCAAAGTTTGTAAAATCATTAAAGGCACACAGGGCATGTTCACTGATGATAGTGTCAGGGAAGCCTACGCTGGAAAAATATGTCTATCCTTTACCACAGCGCGTGTAGATTAAGTGTCTGCTACGCAGACAGCCAACCACCTGTTCGTAGTTATCAAGGGCTTACCTCTAAGCCAGGTTCAGTCTGGACTGAATCTCAACCAAGTGAGAGGAATATAAAGGCAGTGGAGGCCAAGAGAGTGAGCTGGCTCTGCTTCAAAACTCTCCTTCACTTCACTCCACATTCCCAATCTTTCCTTCTCCTCTTTCCAACAGGGCTCTCATCAGATACTTTTCTGCCTGCCAGTAGTTTCAGATGATTTAGATGAACTTTGGGTACTCTTCATTCCTCTGCTTACTGATATGGATGTTTTCTTGATGTCACTTGCTTGAGTGATCTGAATGACTATTTACTGCCCAGTCAGCATCTGAGAATTCTTCAGGTCATCTTAGCTCTTGCTGGTCAGTGATTCAGGGTTACTGGTTGGAGGGCACTCCTTGGACTGAAACGTAGTGACTTTATTCAAAAAACAGAAAGTATTTATATATAGAATAGTAAAGGTATCCTGATAGTGGTTCTCACAACTGCTATAAAGAACTGCCTGAGACTGAGTAATTTATAAAGGAAACAGATTTAATTGACTCACAGTTCTGCATTGCTGGGAAGGCCTGAGGAAACTTACAGTCATGATGGAAAGTGGTTGCAGGAGAGAGAAGTGCAGAGTGAAGGGGGAAAACCCTAATGAAACAATCAGATCCACTGAAAACTCACTCCCTATCACAAGAACAGCATGGCAGAACCACCACCATGATTCAATTACCTCCACCTGGTCTCACCCTTGACACATGTGGATTATTACAATTTAATGTGAGATTTGGGTGGGGTTACAGAGCCAAAGCATATTAGTGGACTATAGAACTATGAATAGGTTCAAGAAGGCTTTATAGCTCTTTTACACTAAAATCCCTGGGAATACATAAAAGAAAGAAGACTTAAATACTCCTGATTAATATGGTGGAGTACCTACTACAAAATACCCCTAAGTGGCCAGAGACAGAGCACTAGGAGATACAACATGTTCTTACCCAGTTTGACATCTTTGTATTCTCAGTTACAACTTAATGACATTACCCAGTTCAAAATCTCTTATGATTGATGTGATGGTTAATACCAAGTGTCAACTTGATTGGATTGAAGGATACAAAGTAACGATCCTGGGTGTGTCTGTGAGGATGTTGCCAAAGCAGAAAAACATTTAAGTCAGAAGGCTGGGAAAAGCAGACCCCCCTTGATCTGGGTTAGCACAATGGAATCAGCTGCCAGCATGGCTAGAATAAAAAGCAGTCAGAAAAACGTGAAAAGAGAGAGACTGGCCTAGACTCCCAGCCTACATCTTTCTCCCATGATGGATACTTCCTGCCCTTGAACATCAGATTCCAAGTTCTTCAGTTTTGGAACTCAGACTGGCTTTCCTTGCTCCTCAGCCTGCAGAAAGCCTATTGTGGGATCCTGTGATTGTGTGAGTTAATACTTAATACAATCCCCTTTACATATATATATACACACATATTTATATAACTAATGGAATATATATATATATAACTAATGGAATATATATATATAATATATATATAACTAATGGAATATATATATATAATATATATATAACTAATGGAATATATATATATTCCATTAGTCCTTTTCCTCTACAGAACCCTGACTAATACAGATTTTAGTACCAGGAGTGGGTCTAGAGGAACAGAATATTAAGAATGGAGTTTTTTTCATTGGTTTTGGGGTTTCTGGAGTTGGCTGCTTAATATGATTAGACCAAAAATGCTAAGGTATCTACTTCTAACAGTATGGAGAACACTGACAGTCTTTGGCATGAACTGTTTAGAGAGTTATGCAAAATAAATGCATTTGACACCCTGATTCATTGCTTGTGAGAGGCGAGGAGTTTAGTGATTCTATATATAGCTCTTTTGACCATATGTGGAAAACCAAAGAACATAATGAAGCTGGTTGGCTGCTTCTAAGTTCAGTAAACAAAGTGATGAAAGAAAACGATGAACTCAGGGATTTTATCTCCAGGCTTCAGAAGCAGATACCGAGCCTCAAATCTGCTAAGATTATCCCGAGTGAGAGACTTATCTCCTCTAGAGAAAGAGCTGAAATTGTAGAAAAAGAGACACAAGTTCCTATTGTGCGAGTGGATGACCTGCAACTAAAAGTGCATGCACAGCCTTGCCAGGTGTCCACAGTTGAGGTGAGAGCATTGATTGGAAAGAAATAGTATCCCACAAGATGGAATGGGGATGGGTGGGAGGACCCTGGTGAAGCTGGGGAAACTGAGTTTGTAAACTCTGATGAACCTTTTTCATCAAAAGAAACAGCTTCCTCATCCCCAGTAGTGGCAACATTCCCTCTCCAACCCATGCTGCCATCAGCCTTTCCACCTTTGTCTGAGGAGATAAACCCTGCACTGCCTGAGCCAACAGTTATGGCACCCTGTGAGGCAGTTGCCAGGCAAGATAATGTTGACTCTTTCCAGAAGCCACCCTCAACACCCCTGTTTGATTCTAGACCTATAACTAAAGTTCTGGCAGGCTCCTAGAGGTGTGGTTAAGAGTGTGACCCATGAGGAGGCGTGCTACACTTGAATAGAACTGCTTGAGTTTTCTAATTTATATGAATATATATCTGGAGAACAGGCATGGGAATGGATATTAAGGGTATGGGATAATAAAAGAAACATAGAGTTAGATCAGGCTAAATTTATTGATTTGGGCCCATTAAACAGGGACTCTGCATTTAATGTTGCAGCTTGGGTAGTTAAAAAAGTTTCTCATAGTTTATTTCTTGATTAGTTGAAATATGGATTAAAAGATGGCCTACTGTGAGCAAGCTGGAAATACCTAATTTCTCTTAGTTTAATGTAGAGTAAGGGATCTAAAGGATTAGGGAGACTGGGATGGTGGAGTGGATTAATTAATTTAGACCTACTCATCACAGCTGGAATGATGATATACCCTTGACCAATGCTTTGTGAAAGAGATTTGTGAGGACAGAACCTGCATCTTTGAAGAGCCCCATAATTGCTCTTCTCTGTTTTTCAGATCTAACAGTGGGGACGAACCACAGTCACTCAATTACAAAATATAAATAAAATGGAAATAATTGGATCCTACAGTGTCAGGGGCCAAGTGGTGGCACGCAACTATCAAAGGCAAGGTGGGTGTATCTACAGTAATGGACAGCAGAGGCAAAGCGGAAATCAGAATAGTCTGACTCATGTAGAGCTCTAGTGTTGGCTAATTAATCACAGTGTTCGCTAATTAATCACAGTGTTCCTAGAAGTGAAACTGATAGGAAGTCTACTATATTCCTACTTAATTTATATAAAGAGAAAATTTCTGGGCCGAATGGACAAAAGGCTATTATAAAAATTGTAAAACAAGAATGATGGCACCTCAATCAATGTCAAGACTTGATCCAGTTTACAGACCCAGAACCCCTTTAATGAAGGAGATGCCAGGTCCCCTTGAGGAAGGACCCCACTACATTACCAACATTTCTGCAGTGAATCTTTCTTCTATCCTCCCAAAGGAGTCCAGGCTTTCACTAGAGTAACTGTCCACTCTGGAAAGGGAAATGACCAGACATGTCGGGGATTACAAGACACTGACACTGAGCTGATATTGATTCCAGGGGACCCAAAATGTCATTGTGGTCCCCCAGTTAAAGTAGGGGTTTATGGAGGTCAGGTAATTAATGGAGTTTTAGCTCAGGTCTGACTTACAGTGGGTGCCCAGACTCATTCTGTGGTCATTTCCTCAGTGCCAGAATGCATAATTGTCATAGACATATTTAGCAGCTGGCAGAATCCCCACATTGGCTTCCAAACTGGTAGGGTGAAGGCTATTATGGTAGGGAAGTCCAAATGGAAGCCATGAGAGCTGCCTCTACCAAAAAAATTTAGAAAAAATGAAAAGTATCACATCACTGACGGGATTATGGAGATTAGCGCCACCATCAAGGACCTGAAAGATGGAGGGTTGGGTTGGTGATTCCCACCACATCCCCATTCAGATCTCCCATCTGGCCTGTGCAGAAGACAGATGGATCTTTGAGATTGACAGTGGACTATCGTAAGCTTCACCAAGTGGTGACTCCAATTGCAGCTACTGTAGCAGATGTGGTTTCATTGCTTGAGCAAATTAACACATCTTCTGGTACCTAGTATACAGCCATTGACTTGGCAAATGCCTTTTTCTTCATTCCTGTCCATAAGGACCACCAGAAGCAATTTGCCTTCAACCAGAAAGGCCCACAATATAACTTTACTTACCTACCTCAGGGGTATATCAACTCTCTGGCTTTGTATCATAATCTTATTTGCAGAGATCTTGATGGTTTTTCACTTCTGTAAGATATCACACTGATCCATTACACTGATAATATTATGCTTATTGGATCCAGTGAGCAAGAAGTAGCAAACACACTGGGCTTATTAGTGAAACATTTGCATTCCAGAAGATGGGAAATAAATCCAACTAAGATTCAGGGACCTTCTAGCTCAGTAAAATTTCTAGGGGTCCAGTAGCATGGGGCCTATTGAGATACTCCTTCTAAGGTGAAGGATAAGTTGCTGCATTTGGCTCCTCCTATAACCAAGAAAGAGGCGCAATGCCTAATGAGCCTCTTTGGATTTTGGAGGCAACGCATTCCTCATTTGGGTGTGTTACTCTGGCCATCTATCAAGCAACCTGAAAGGCTGTCTGTTTTGAGCAGGATACAGAACAGGAGAAGGCTCTGCCACAGGTCCAGGCTGCTCTGCAAGATGCTCTGCAACCTGCACCACATGACCCAACAGATCCAATGTTGCTTAGCTGTCAGTGGCAGATAGTGACGCTCTTTGGAGCCTTTGGCAGGTCCCCATGGGTGAATCACAGTGGAGGCCTCTAGGATTTTGGAGCAAGGCCTCACCATCTTCTGCAGATAACTGCTCTTTTTGAGAGACAGCTGTTGGCCTGTTACTGGGCTTTGGTGGAAACTGAACATTTGACCATGGGTTGTGAAGTCACCATGTGACCTGAACAGCCTATAATGGACTGAGTGTTTTCTGACCCATCTAGCATAAAGTGGGTCATGCATAGCAGCATTCCATCATCAAATGGAAGTGGTATATATGTGATCAGGCTCAAGCAGGTCCTGAAGGCACAAGTAAGTTACGGGAGGAAGTGGTGCAAATGCCCATGGTCTCCACTCCTGTCACCTTACCTTCTTTCCCCTAGCCTGTACCAGCAGCCTCATGGTGAGTTCCCTATGATCAGTTGGCAGAGGAAGAGAAGGCTAGGGCCTGGTTCACAGATGGTTCTACACAATATGCTGGCATCACCCGAAAGTGGACAGCTGCAGCATTATGGCCCCTTTCTAGGACATCCCTGAAGAACAGCAGTGAAGGGAAATCTTCCCAATGGGCAGAACGTCGAGCAGTGCACCTGGTTGTGTACTTTGCATGGAAGAAGAAATGGCCAAATGTGTGATTATATACTGATTCATGGGCTGTAGCCAGTGATTTGGCTGGATAGTCAGGAACTTGGAAGAAGCATTATTGGAAAATTGGTGGCAAAGAGATTTGGGGAAGAAGTATGTGGATGGAACTTTCTCAGTGGTTAAAAACTCTGGAGATATTTTTATCCCATGTAAGTGCTCACCAATGGGTGACCTCAGCAGAGGAGGGGATTAATAATCAAGTGGATGGTCTGTTCTGTGGACACCACTCAGCCCCTTATCCCCACCACTCCTGTCTTTGCCCAATGGGCCCATAAACAAAGTGGCCATGAATGTAGGGATGGAGGTTACACATGGGTTCAGCAACATGGACTTTCACTCACCAAGGCTGACCTGGCTATAGCCACTGCTGAGTGCCCAATTTGCCAACATTAGAGGTCAGCACTGAGCCTTCAATATGGCACCATTCCTCTGGGCGATCAGCCAGCTACCTGGTGTCAGGTTGATGATTTTGGAACTCTTACATCATGGAAAGGGGAGAGGTTTGTCCTCACTGGAATAGACAGTTACTCTCATGGTGGGTTTGCCTATCCTGCTTGCAATGCTTCTGCCAAGACTATCGTCAGTGGACTCATGGAATGCCTTATCCATCGTCATGGTATTTCACACGGCAATGCCTCTGACAATGTCAGTTACTTTATCACTAAAGAAGTGTGGCAGTGGGCTCATGTTCATGGAATTCACTGGTCTTACAATGTTCCCCATCATGCTGAAACAGCTGAATTGATAGAATGGTGGAATGGCCTTTTTACATCACAATTACAATGCCAACTAGGTGACAATACCTTGCAGGGATGGGGCAAAGTTCTCCAGAAGGCCATGTATGTTCTGAATCAGTGTCCAATATATGGTCCCATTTCTCCTGTAACCAGGATTCACGGTTCCAGGAATCAAGGGGTGGAAGTGGATGTGGCACCATTCACCAACACCCCAGTCATCCACTAGAAACATTTTTGATTCCTGTTCCCAAGACATTACATTCTACTGTCTTAGAGGTCTTAGTTCCAGAGGGAGGAACAACAATGATTCCATTAAACTGGAAGTTAAGATTGACACATGTCACTTTGGGCTCCTCCTACCTTTAAGTCAACAGGCTAAGAAGGGAGTTACAGTGTTGGCTGGGGTGATTGAACTAGACCATCAAGATGAAATCAGTCTGCTACTCCACAAGGGAGGTAAGGAAGAGTACACATGGAATACAGGAGATCCATTAGGGCGTCTGCTAGTATTACCATGCCCTATGATTAAGGACAATGAGAAACTATAAAAACCCAATCCAGGCAGGGATACAAATGACCCAGACCCTTCAGGAATGAAGGTTTAGGTCACTCCACCAGGGAAAAAACCATGACCTACTGTGGTGCTTGCTGAAGGCAAAGGGAATACAGAATGGGTAGTAGAAGAAGGTAGTCATCAACATCAACTCTGACTACGTGACCTGCGGCAGAAATTAGGGCTGTAATTGTCATGAATATTTCTTCCTTCTTTTGTTAAAAACATGTTTTTGCATGTGTACACTTGTACTAGGAAAATATCTTCATTTTATTTCATTTTTCCTTTATCATGTGACATAAGATTTGCTGACTTCATATCAGCATTTAAGCACTGTTAACTTTATGTCTTAGTATTTGGGTTGGGGATTACTGTGTTTCTGGTTGCATGAAGGATAGTTGTATTATGTTAGGCATAATTAATATCTTTACTTGAAAATGATGTATGATCACAGGAGATGTGTATGGGTTCAAGTTAACAAGGGGTGGAACTTGTGATGGTTAATACTGAATGTCAACTTGATTGGATTAAAGGATACAAAATATTGATCCTGGGTGTGTCTGTGAGGGTATTGCCAAATGAGATTTACATTTGAGTCAATGGGCTGGGAAAGGCAGACCCATCCTTAATCTGGGTGTGCACAATCGAATCAGCTGCCAGCGAGCCTAGAATAAAATCAGCCAGAAAACATGAAAAGGCGAGAATGGCCTAGCCTCCCAGCCTACATCTTTCTCCTGTGCTGGATGCTTCTTGCCTTCAAACACTGGACTCCAAGTTCTTCAGTTTGGGGACTAGGACTGGCTCTCCTTGCTCCTCAGCCTGCAGATGGCCTATTGTCTGACTGGGACCTTGTAATTATGTGAATTAATACTTAACTCCCATATATATGTGAGTTATGTAATATAATCACATATAATCACGTTACCTTGTGATTATGTGAGTTAATACTTAATGGTCATATATATAAACTATATTACATGTATTACATATTATATTACATATATAATTTATTATATATTATATACATATATAATATTACATATATATAATATATATTACATATAAAGATATATATAATATATATTCCATTAATTTTGTCACTCTACAGAACCCTGACTAATACAGTTGAGGAAACAGAATAGCAAAATGACATTTCTTCCAATATATAGTAATTTTTCTGAATTGTTTCTAAAAGCATAAGATGCAACTTTCAAGTTTCTATATACCCATTATTTTAACATGCTTTAATGACATTCACTTCAACCCAATTCTCCTTTCTTTTCCATGATAAGGGAAGCAGATGGATTGATAAAAATAAACAGGAATCTAAGATATGATGTATTTATAAAAAAGAACATATATAGAATTGAATTCGTGGGCTACAAAGAAATATAATTCAGAGAAGGATTTAAGAAAAGAAGAGAAAAATGATAAAGGGCACCACCATTTACTGGGTACTTATTGTGTGCCAGCTACAGTATTCATGCCTTAAAATATAACCAGATCATAAGGCTTTTCTATAATATCAGTTTCTAGCCAACATCTATCTTTGTCCAGAAAAAAATATATAATAGATGCCAGTATCCTTCTGATTTTAAATTGATTCCTATATTTATGTAAGATTTGCATTATGCTTCTTTCTGCCAGCATTAGCCCATTAACTATCTAGCATCTACATGAGGAATAGAAAAGTGACAGGAAATTGAGGACAATAGTAGTGAGGATCCATCTGGAGACAGTGATCGATCAGTATGTCTTCTCCTGTGCAAGATGCAGGAACAGGGAAGGCTTCTCCTCCTCTCAAGCCAAGTGAAGGTGGCTTCTTGAGAACCCCTGAAGAGCATGACAAATGCGACCTGAAGTTTCATAGATAAAGATCAGGTTCATGATTCTAAAACTCACTCACGAACACTCTAAAGAATGAAAATCATTAGCTGGGCATGGTGGCGCGTGCCTGTAATCCCAGCTACTCAGGAGGCTGAGGCAGGAGAATTTCCTGAATCCAGGAGGCGGAGGTTGCGATGAGCCGAGATCGCACCATTGCACTCCAGCCTGGGTAACAAGAGCAAAACTTCGTCTCAAAAAAAAAAAAAAAAGAAAAAGAAAAGAATGAAAGTCTATGACTCTTTCCCCACAGCAAGTTTCCCCAGCCTCGTTGAAGGAAGAGATATTAATTGGTAAAGCTCAGAGTTTTAATATAATTTTGAACACTTTTAATATTAAGGAAAAAATACTGTTTTTTTATTATCTGAAACTCACTGGAAAAGCTTCTGACCTTGAATGACGTTTATGCAGGAGAAGGAAACAGCAAACAGAAGACTGCGGTTGTTTTTTGTTATCTTATGGAGCTGAACTCACTTTAGTGACTAGGTTACACATACATCTTTGCAGGAAACATTAAAATTCTATCCATGGTTTGTGTAGATGGTAGCTGTTTAAAAATTCTATATATCCTATATTCTCTGCAATAAATTTCATTGTAAATGAAATCTGTTACCTCAAATTTGTTACACCCATTCTTCTGCCTAATTTCTCACTATTCCTCCCAAATAAAACTCCACTTGGATAATAGATATCACCATTTACCAACTTGCTTTGTTTATTTATTTATTTACTTTATTAACTTTACTCTTGGTCTGACCTCCTGTTACTTTCTATTTTAATTCTACCACATTTATTAAATACATAAGTTATCTCAGTTGATTTTAATCTCTGCTTTAAAGCAGTGCAGACTTTTGGGTACCTCGTGTGTCTGCTCTTGTGGAAGGAATATAAAGTGAAGGATATAGCATCACTGACCTTAAGAAGCTAATGGGTTTGGTAGAAAAAACATACATGTTGTATTAGTCCGTTTTCATGCTGCTGATAAAGACATGCCCCAAACTGGGCAATTTAAAAAAGAAAGAGGTTTAACTGGACACATGGCTGGGGAGGCCTCACAATCATGGCAAAAGGCAAGAAGTAGCAAATCACATCTTATGTGCATGGCAGTAGGCAAAAAAGAGAGAGCTTGAGCAGAGAAACTCATGTTTTTAAAACCATCAGATCTCGTGAGACCCATTCACTATCACAAGAACAGCACGGAAAGACCCACCCCCATGATGCAATCATCTCCCACCATGTCCCTCCCACAACACCTGCCAATTATAGAAGCTACAAGATGAAGGCCGGGCGCGGTGGCTCAAGCCTGTAATCCCAGCACTTTGGGAGGCCGAGGCGGGTGGATCACAAGGTCAAGAGATCGAGACCATCCTGGTCAACATGGTGAAACCCCGTCTCTACTAATACAAAAAATTAGCTGGGCACAGTGGCGCGTTCCTGTAATCCCAGCTACTCAGGAGGCTGACGCAGGAGAATTGCCTGAACCCAGGAGGCGGAGGTTGCAGTGAGCCGAGATCGCGCCATTGCACTCCAGCCTGGGTAACAAGAGCGAAACTCCGTCTCAAAAAAAAAAAAAAAAAAAGAAGCTACAAGATTAGATTTGGATGGGGACACAGAGCCAAATCAGATCACATGCTCTTTTTAAACTAGAATGCAAAGCAACACTTCATAATTGTATAATCGATGTAAGAAAAGTTTTAGAAGCTCAGAAGAGACTATCATGGCTTCTACCTAGAGCATGCATTCTCGAAAAAGGCAAAAATTCATTCTGGATGTTTGGGAGAATTAAAAAATAACTAAGTCTTTTTATGTACTAAATGTACATAAAATCAAGTCTTTTTATTTATTTGAAAATGTCTGGAGACTTTTGAGTTATTACAACTGCAGAGGTGTTATTGAGATCCAATGAGTAGAGGCCAGGGATGCTGGGAAACATCCTACAATGCAAATAAAGAATGATCCAGGCGACAATGTCAACAGTGTCATGGCTGAGAAACCCTAAGTTGAGGAAATAGTGTGTTCCTCAGTATGAACAGCATGTAGCTGTTTAAGAGAATGATCAGATGCCCAGGATGAGAATGCATAGCTGATGCATTGGAAGGGAACACTTCAGTAAGCAATTATTGCTTTTAAATATAAAATAAGCTTAGAAAGAAATTTCAGTGCATTTCTAACAGGTTTAAGCTTTAGTCATGTATTTAATTGACATTTGTGGTCGTTGCTATCTGTTGTTTGCACTTTTCTGGAGTGACTGTCCACATTCAATTTCCCTGCTGATTTGGGGTTCCTTAAAGCATACAATATCTCTGTGATGCAGTACATCCTCTCACACCACAGAACCCAAAAGTAAAGAGGATTTCTCTTTTCTAGCACTAATTGTGCCCTGCAGCAGCAATAGCAGCATCCCTGCCAGATCATTCCTGCTACAATACAGTTATTGTGTTTCAGGAAAGCCCTCCCAGTTGAACTTCCTCCACATTCATTTTTCAAATCTAGTTTTTCTGCCATCCCATAGGTGTGCCATTACATGCAATTTTCATTGCTGGAGACCTAGGATTAGTTTTTAAGCATGTAGACTGATACAACAGAAAACAAGAGCCCTGACTGATGCAATGGGCCAGCCACCTACTAAAGTTTTTCTAGAAGAGACTGATGCCATTGTAACTCTGCATTAGTATGTCCACTCTTATATCAATCTGTTGTATTGATGAAAAATAAAGGTAGAACTAAGAGTAGTAAGAAGACATATATTAGGGTGGTTTTGAAAAGATACATGAATTATGAACTTGAATTACTACAGAGGAGAAAAATGAATAAAACACAACCTGATTGTGGAGATATACTTGGTTAATTTAGATGATTTGATGATTGCATATGTGAGGAAAGAGCGAAAGAAAGAAGGTGATTGATGACTTCTGAAATAGTAGAATGAATAGAGTTATGGTTCTACTATGGGAAAACAGTATCATGAGTCAAATTGAGACATCAGGTAGTGTTGCAGTGTCAAAAGTGAGAATTTGGGGAAACATAATTAGGTTCCTTTTGGAAATGCTATATTTGAAGTATCAATAAAACACTACTTTATATGCTTATGACTTTTTTTTTTTTTTTTTTTTTTTTTTTTGAGACAGAGTCTCACTCTGTTGCCAGGCGCCAGGCTGGAGTGCAGTGGCACAATCTCGGCTCACTGCAACCTCCACCTCCCAAGTTCAAGCAACTCTCCTTCCTCAGCACCCTGAGTAGCTGGGATTACAGGCATATTCCATCATGCCTGGCTCATTTTGTAGAGACAGAGTTTCTCCATGTTGGTCAGGCTGGTCTCAAACTCCCAACCTCTGGTGATCGGCCCGCCTTGGCCTCCCAAAGATCTGAGATTACAGTTGTGAGCCACCACCTTGGCCTTGCTCATCACTTATTTTGTGCTTGCCCTTGTGTAATGTTAATTTCTGGTTCACAAATATAACTAACTCATAGAACTATGCTTCCAAAGTGGTGATATAAAATAGTCTTTTCCACTAATCATAACATCATAGCATTAAAGTAATTACATTAAGAGTTGTGAATACACATGAGACAGTTGACTAAACAAAAGAATTCTAAGCAGAGTTTCCACAAACTTTACAATATTAGGAATATTATATTACAAATGGCAGGTCAGGACATATCTAGATGTACTTGAACATACTTGTGAAATATCATACAAGCTAAGAGCATATATCTATATATATAAAGATCTTTTTTTTACTGATTTTTACCCCAGACTTACTCTTTAAAAAAAAAATACATTGATGCTTGCTCATAATAAGATGCAAACTTGATTTATTCAAATTATGCTGTTTCTTTTTACTGTACATCCCTCCCTGCCCCACCCAATGACGAGGACATTAGTAAATAGCAAAATAACTGGGAAACAAATGCAACTAAAATAAACTATTTGCCAAAATAAATGAACGACTCACATTAATAATGTCACTACCTTAGGGAGAAGTCAAAATCGTTACAATGAAAAATTATTTTATGGAAACTTCAAGGAAATTGTTCTTTTTTGAATCACTTAAGCTGCCATTCCCAGGAGGAAGCAGTAGCTCCAAAATTTGTAGCCAAGAAAAATGTCGTTTTCTTATGACATCAAATATTCAATAATGAATAGCAATGCTCAACTTCTCTCTGACTTACTTAATGAAATGGACTGAATTTATTGATTTTCCCCTGAAACTTTACATTTTATCTTTAATAATCTTATTCAAAAGACAATGTCTGGGACCAAGAAATTTCTCAATCTTTCAAGACATCTCAATTTAACTTTTTTCTTTCTAAAAGTTTATAGTCTCTCTTCCCTTCCATAGACTTTTTTTTTCTTTTTTGAGACAGAGTCTCTCTGTCTCACCCAGGCTGGAGTGCAGTGGCGCGATCTCGGCTCACTGCATCCTCCACATCCTGAGTTCAAGGAATCCTCCCACTTCAGCTCCCCAAATAGTTGAGACTACAGGTGCACGCCAACATGTCCAGCTAATTTTTGTATTTTGGGGAGAGACAAGTTTTCACCATGTTGCCCAGGCTGGTCTGGAACTCCTGAGGTCGAATAATCCACTCGCCTTGGCCTCCCAAACTGCTAGGACTATAGGAGTGAGCCATCATGCCTGGCCCCATAAGAGTTCTTTATGAGGATAAGGAATCTGTCACTTCAAATTAACCTGAATAAATTAAAATGGACACAAATAACAATGTCCTTATAGTCAGATTTCTTCCTTCTTCCTTCCACCTGCTTTCCTCTTAGCTGCCTTCTTAATTTCAAGTAATAGAAATGGAAGTACTATTAATATAATGTATCTCAAAGCTGGAAAAGAGACAGATACTCTTTTGGTCTAACAAAGTATCTACTAAAAATAATTGAGAAAATCAGAGTATTGCAAAGATTACCCACCTTCTGGCATACAGTAGATACCTTAGGAGACTCTTCCAACATTCATGAGCATCTTTCTCCACTTAATTCTATTTCTGCCCCCACTGATAAGTAGATATGAATGAAATAGAAAATGCCTGATAATCCAAGCCAGAGGCCAGGCATTAGAGAAAGCAGAAACTTGGTGTGGAACATGAAGAAATGAGATAAAAGGACCAAGGAAAAATGCTGGAAGTGAGCAAATAGTGAGGTTTAAAAGGAAGGCTCTCTCTTGAGCATACTGGTATCCACACAATGTCTTCTGAGGGCCTGGGGATAAGGCCTCCATATCAGCAGACTAAGCCTGGGAACAAACAGAACAGGTTATGTCTTGATATTTGTGAAACTGTTGTTTGGGTTACATTTAGTGTTTTTGCTTGAAGAAAAGTGATAATTAAATTTACTACAATGTTTTTGCTTATAATGAAACTATTTCTCATAGGCTCCCTGGCTTAGGGTTGTTGCAGTTTGTTACAATATTATTATATGTGACACAATATCTAGCTCTACCTTCATCAAATTATGACACAGAATTAAACCTGGCAAGGCTTTACTCTGACAGGAGTTATTTTCAGGTGCACTAATCAAACATAGGTTTGGTCTTTTCACATAATCCCGTATTTCTTGGAGGCTTTGTCCATTTTTTTCACTCTTTTTTCTCTGATCTTCCCTTCTCACTTTATTTCATTAAGTTGATCTTCAATCTCTGATATCCTTTCTTCCACGTGATTGACATGAAAACCAAAGACATCCAAAATTACCAAAAATGAAGACTTGCTTCATTTTAATTCTGAAGTGAGTTGGGCAGGCCTGTCACAGACAACATACCTTCTCAACGAATAACTTCTTAGTGCTGGAGAATATTCACAAGTCTTGTGATTGTTCATGAAAGAGATGGAGTCCAAGCCAGAGCCAACCAAATTCCTTTCCATAAAATTCTGCTACTTCAAGCTGTTCCTCAGTGTGTCTCCCAGCATCTGTGAGAAGTCTGACAATTGTGATGGTTAATACTGAGTCTCAATTTCATTGGATTGAAGGATGCAGTATAGATCCTGGGTGTGTCTGTGAGGGTGTTGCCAAAGGAGATTAAATTTGAATCACTGGGCTGGGGAAGGCAGACCCACCCTTTATCCAGTGGGCACCATGTAATTAGCTGCCAACAAATATAAAGCAGGCAGAAGCAATGAGGTGGGCCTAGCCTCCCAACCAACATCTTTCTTCCATGCTGGATGCTACCTGCCCTTGAACATTGAACTCGAAGTTCTTCAGTTTTGGGACTTGGACTGGCTCTCCTTGCTCCTCAGCTTGCAGACAGCCTATTGTGGAACATCGTTTAACTAATTATTTTTATTTTTTAAGACAGAGTCTCACTCTGTCACCCAGGCTGGAGTGCAATGGCATGACCTCAGCTCACTGCAGCCTCTGCCTCCCAGGTTCAAGGGATTCTTCTGCCTCAGCCTCCCAAATTGCTAGGACTACAGGTTCCTGCCACACTGCCAGGCTAATTTTTTTCTATTTTTTAGTACAGGATTTCACCATGTTGGCCAGGCTGATCTTTAACACCTGACCTCAAGTGATCCGCCTGCCTTGGCCTCCCAAAGTGCTGGGATTACAGGCATGAGCCACTGTGCCCGGCCTATTGTGGAACCTTGTGATGGTGTAAGTTAATACTTCATTAAGATTCAAAATATATGTATCTCTTATTAGTTCTGTCCCTCTAAGAGAACCCTGACTAATACAGCAATCTAGGTATAACTTCAATAAATGGTCTATAATACTTGCAGAAACCCCACGGTGTTTTTAGCTCTCTACAATGAGTTGCACAGGATTTATGATGAAGGTTGTCATCACAACAGTCTTTCTGCTCACCCCAAGTTGGCCATTATGAGCTTCACGATCTTACTAAAAATGCAGCAGAAACTGGTTTTTGTCAAGGGCACTGTAGCAGACCCTGGTTAGATGCTCACCCAGTCTATTTTCTGTTTTCAATAATGCAAAAAGAATATTTCTTAGCCTTAGCCTCTTTTTAAGTTAGCTTGGAAATCCATGTGATAAATTTCAGCCAACGAAATGTGAATGAAAGTGATACTTGCTTCTTTTTGGCCTGTATGTGAAAATCTCCCAGAGATAGTCAACTAGAGCTCTCACCTTTGCCCTAAGGCTTAATGCAAACATCCTAGACATATCAGAGTCATATAATGAAAAAAGCCAGAATCCTTTAGCCACAAACTTGGAGGAAAACTTTGCTCAGGAGGGACACCCAAAATGCACCAGACTGAGATTTGAGTGTGAAATAGTGTATGGTGGGGTAGCAGCATCAGTTTGGACATTGTATTCATTGATTCAATAAATATTTATTGAATGCCTACCATGTGCCAGGAACTATGCACTAGAGATATATTGCCCTAACCACTGGGCATATAGTGGTGAACAAAAAGGGCAATATTTTTACCATGATGGTGCTTATATTCTAACAGAGGAACTCAGTGGTAAAGAAAAATAATAGGGATAAATGGTTTTGGGAAAAAAATAAGTTGAATAAGGAGTGACTGGAAGAGATTCTGTTTCACACAAGGTGCTTAGGAATGTTCTCTGTAAATCTGAATGAAGTGAAGGACCAAGCAAGGCTGTTGTCTTGAGAAAGAATATCCTAGGCAAAGAGAACAGCAGTTTAAAAGCCCTGAGATGGGAATTTCTTGGCAAAAATCTTGAAGAAACTGTGATACAACCAAAAGTAGAAAAGAAGTAAAAAGTAAGACCATTATAGCAACTAGATCTATGAGAGAGATATGTTACTCACATTCTTCATTCTTGATGTCCGAATGTGTTTTTAAATCAATGGGTTTGATAGCAAAAATAATAATATAATTATTGTCTTCACATCACCTCTGCCGTATAAATTGAAAATAAATGTTTATTAATTAGTAATTTCTGATTATGTTCAGACAGCCTCTTGTAACGATGCCCTTTCTGTCAACATTCAAACATACAGTGCATGGTTCTAAAAAAAAATGTGTGCTTGTTAAGCCATTGAGGGTTGAATGTTGTTTGCTACAGCAACTAGCATCAATAATCCTGTCTAATACAGGCAACTTTTAAACCTGCCTCCCCAAGGTGGTCTAGTGATTTTAGGAGACATGGCTCATTTTTGTCCCAAATCCTTCTGAACGGATAAGGAATGAGCATTTATATACAGAACAGCTCCCAGTTGTTCTGTCTGAACCACTAAACAGCATAAGCCTCGAAAATACTTGTTGCACCTGGCAGGATGCTTCAATAACCACAGTATATCCAGTAAGCTTAGAAAATCGACACTCTTGAATGATACAAATCTTTTTTCTCAGTTTATGAATTTCCCACTCCATCTGCATTCTGAGTAAGAGAGAAATTTTGAGAGTTGTTTACAATGCAGAAGTGTTTTGAATGGCAAAAATAAAAACATCAAAGTCAGTTCCTTAGCCCCAGAGGACCAAAAGTTAGAAAGATTTAATGGAACTCTATTAAAAATATGCTAAACACTGTCCTAAGAGCAGAAAAAAAAGAACAGAGTGAACATGAGTGTTTCTTAACTGATTCCTACAAAGCACCTAAAAATGACACTCACTGGTTTCATCCTCCAGGTCTTGACATTAACTTGAGGACCTTGGTTCCCATTTGAATGTCTGTTTAGCAAGAAAAAAAATTAATCAAAACCAGGCACTTAGAACCAAATAAATTAAAAGTGTGGGTTGTAAGCATCCATCATACAGCATCTTAAATAGCTAGAATTTATTTAATTAACATTTGACACTAATGTTGAATAACATTCACAATCAGGGAGCTGTCTTTTCCAACTGAAATAATAACAAAAATAGTGAAGATGTTTCATGAGCAGAATATATTAATCATATGACTCAAAAATACTCCTTTGTAAAATTCCGCATCTAAATGGAATCAGCTAAGGGTTGACATATTTCAGGAGGGTCCCCGTTGTAGTAGCCTGGGTGCCATATACATAGCACTAAGCTAAACAATGGGCATATATTATTTACACAATTACCCACCAAAAATTATTTAGGTATATGGCTTGTTTAAATTATTGTTTTGTTTTGATTTTTAATAAAGGAGCCAGCTACCTCTTTGTCTTGCCTGAGAATATGGATTTCTAGAAGATATAATTACCTCTGCAACTAATCTTCGTCTGCTTTGGGAAAGGTACCAGAGGGCCCTTCAGTTGCTGTATTAGTCTACTCTCAAATAAAGAAATGCCCGAGATGGAGTAATTTATAAAGAAAAGAGGTTTAATTGGCTCACAGGTCCACAGACTGCACAGGAAGCCTGAAGCTGGCCATCTGTTCTGCTTCTGGGGAGACCTCAGGAAATGTACAATCATTCTGGAAGACAAAGCGGAGAGTGAGTCACTTCACACGGCCAGAGCAAGAGGAAGAAAGCAGGGAGGTGCTACACACTCTTAAACAACCAGATCTCATGAGAAGCCTATCATGAGAACAGCACTAGGGAGATGGTGCTAAACCGTTAGAAATGGCTCCCGTAATCCTGTCCCCTCACAGCAGACCCTACCTCCAGCATTGGAGATTACATTTCAACATGAGATTTGTGTGGGGAAACAGATCTAAACCGTATCAGTTGCATACATAGAAAGTGATACCCATTTTTCTTTCAGAGACAGAACTTAAAATTTTTTAAATTGGAATGGGGTTATTAAGGTATTTGTCATAGTTAAGTAAATTTGGATTTATCTATATCCACACAATAACTTTGTAAATGATGAAATTTTTTCTTGAAAGAAGCAAGTTAGCTGCAATGTTCATGGCTTCTACTATAGATCATTTGGGAAAAATAACAAAACTATTTGGGAAATTCCCATTGCACTACTGGTCTACCCTGTTCATGGAATGAAAGTCTCTGTGAATGGAGGGGACCCGTGCTATACATTGAAAAAAATAGCAAAGAGCCAGCAAAGTATGCAGTTGAAGTTCAATTACTGATCTTGTACCCTGAGGAATTATGATGGAGTGAAGAGAGATGATCAGCAAACACATAGTCTGCCCACATCTTCACAATAGACTACTGTGGCTAATGTCTTCAGACTAGTAAGACTTTCCAATGACAATAACAGGACTGATTGACTCAAAACTAACCCTACTGGCGTTGTGGATAATATCTTAGGAAAAGAAGCTGAGAAGTAGAATAAGATCCTCTCAATTTAGAGGATGCAGCTTCAAAGCCACAGTAATTTGATATTAAAAGGCAGGGAATTTTATATTGAACTTGAATTTGGTAAAGCCAGACATATTAGCTCCCCAAATTCTACCCTAAATTGCAACAATTTGTGGTCATGACCTCTTTCTCTGATGCTGATTATAGGTTTTCCATATCCCTAGCTTCATGCTGCCTTGCCCTGAAGGAGGAAAAAGAAAAGTAAACTTGAGTCTTATTTTTAAGGCTTTCTTGAACAAACATGGTCTTTTCTTGCTTCAAAATGGCATCCTAAGTTCATTCTAAACTGGTCCTGACACTTAGATAATCTCTTAGAAGTTCACCAGGCCCATTATAAAGGAATTCTGTTTTATCATAAGGAGATATTTTTGCCAGAGGGAAGCAGTCTGGCCAGTTAGCTTCAAAGCTGACTTACTTCCCCTCCACTAGCTCTCATTCTTGGTATATTGTAGCCTTTAGCAAAATAGCTTTAGCAAGAAATAAGAAAATGCAATGAAGAACAAAATCATCAAGGGCAATGAAAAGGGTCTTTTGAGCTATCATTTATTTTTTCCTCAGACTAAAAATATAAACTTTATCAGGTTGTTCTGTAATCAGTTTCCACTCAGCTAGTTAACAGCATGAAAGAGGCATGGCTAGAGCACATCTATATAAAGCGCTGTGATTTCTAATTTCATGTGTAAGTATTTTTCAGCTTCATAGTTCAATACATAAAGTGAAAAAGTTGACAACCCAAGTCTTATTTGTTGTCATAAATGAAACTGGATTTTCTCTAGAATTTGTCACTTCATTAACGTAGAGAACAATATGGAAGAGGTGCTTTATGGTTATAAATAATATCATTGCCATATTGATTCTTAGACCAACCATGACAAAAATAATTAGCATTGTTTGTCACCTTTTGTTAAGCAGAAAGGATAGAGAGTTCGGGATTGTGTAGGGACAACTGGGAAAGTTTAAACAGAATCAAATGGGCACACTTTAGTCTTTCTATCCTATACAACATGAGACATTGTCCCTGATTTATATGTGAGTTTTCCATCTTTTTACAAAAATTACTTAACTCAAACATTCTATAAAATTAGATAGAAGAGATCAGAATCACAGCCAACCAACACAGAAAATAGAACCCAAGTATAGTGGGTCACATGACACTATCTGCTATTTAAATTGTTTTATATTATCTGTCAAGTCTCGCTAAAACGGCAGACTAAAAATTTTTTTTGAAAAGGCAATCATTGTTATTCAAGTGCACTTTAAAGAGAAAAAAGAAATGTACTGCAAGGAAGAAGAATAACCAAGAAGGAGTACAGAAAATAAAACTTCCAGTTTTAGGCAGTCAAATAATAAATCGCATGAACACAAAAATGTGGAATACTTTACATCAACTGGAGAATTGTGGTTATTAAAATGATCTGTCAATAGAAACAAAGCGAAGTTTAAGTGATGAATAGTTAACAGCTGCACCTTTACTGCACAGTCCGGAATTTATAATGAGGTTTAGGTACTGTTTTTCTTTTCTTTTCACTTTTTTGGTAAACAAAAAGAGAGGCTTAGAAAAAATTTTCAGACAAGACTTTGTAGTAGGTTACATTCTAGGTTTAAAATGTTATAGAATATTTTTGCTTCCAAATGAAATTTTGGGAGTAAAATAATCTCCTCTGCTCATACTGTCTTCAAAATAACCTTAATCAGTACATGAAAACCTAGCTTAAAAAAAAAAAAAACAAAAACTTACAGCAAATATAAACGTCTGTGAGATAAGGATGGAATAGTTCAGGTAATACTTATAGGTACTGAAATTCCTTTTGTAGAATGAAACAAAGACAAATTTTAAAACCCATTAACATAGAAAACAGGTCTTTTAAAATACATACATTGCAAATTGCCATTAAGACTAAATAGTCAAACAAACATACTAAATGTCTGATTCCCATACTGTTTTACCTAAAAGATCACCTTAATCTCAAGGATGTAAAACTCCAGCCTTAAAAACAAACAAAAAAAATTAGAGAACTATGATATAATTAATTATTGTCTATATTTATCATCTTCACTTTTAGCATTGGAGATTTCTGAACATTATATCTAGGTCCAGTTAACTTTATGAATTAGCTCTTCTCAAGATTTTAGATCAAAATCTGAGTCTAGTCAGATTTACCTACCATATGCCAGTTTCATGGCATGTTTGTTCTAAGAAATGGTCTCTTTTTTTTTATTAAAACCCACTGACTAAAGGTGACCAAAAGCACAAACATCGTGTAATAAAAGAGGGCTCATTAGTTTCCTGAAGTGAGGGTAACACATACCAGAGCCACTGTGGGGCAAATTGGGAAAAGAGATGGGGAGAAGAGAATCTCCTATAGGGTTTTGATTTGTGCTGGCTGATTCCAAGAGAAACACAGAAGTGCAATGGTGCTGCAATTATCTATGTCAATAAACTTTTTTCAAGTGGTTGGAGAAATGAGATAGGGCTGGGTATGTCATCAGTAAGAAAGTAGCAATCACTCTAAAAAAAACAGATGATTAGTAATTTTAAAGGTGAGGTATGGCCATGGGTACAATTCTATTAGAAATATGGTTTTCCGCTTTGTCCCTGATCTATTGGAAAACTGTTGATGTTTCTTAAGGAATATCTCAGTCTTATCATCATCAGGATTAATTTTTAGTTTCATATCTTGTTCCTCTCTCAAATAAGTCCATACTACAAATCTCAGCTTCTTATTCAATAGATGCTAGCATTTAATTTGTTTTAGTTTTCTGTTCAATTACACCACTCTTCTGTGTTATTTATAAAGATCATGCACAAGCCTCCAAATACCATTTGGCTGGGGTTGCAATACTTCCAGGAGCTCTTCCTCATGCTAATGGCTCTATGGGAAACTGCTGCCAAACTGTCACCTGCCAGGACGTCTGGCTGTTTCAACTGCAGTACTTCTTAGTTGCCTACATTTCCTCCATTTTCTGCTTTCGGAAGTTTTCCTAATTTTCTGCATCGTTGTTTTTTTGTTATATTGTTCTCTCTTGGCCAACGGGAAAATGTGGTCCAAAGTACAAATGTTTCTCAACATTGTGGTATTTGGCAATTGATAATTCATGCCATGAGCAACACCAATGAAAATTTTATGGTTTTTATTTTTGGCTTTAAAAATCAGAACAAAATACACTGAATAAACCTGAAGTAATCAGTGATGAAAAGAGAAGCATTTCTACTTTGTTTCGAAAGTAGACCAAAATAGCTTGGGTTTAAGCCTTGCTATGCTGTGAACGGTTGGATACTGGAAAAAAATTATCTAACATTTTTATGCTTTGATTTACTTCCTTCACAAAAACTAAGGTAGTAATAGTCCTACCTGATAAGATTGTTGATATGTAACGTGCATAATACAGCAATACTATGTTGCCTTTTTCATTTGCTTGTCTTTAAACAAAGGCAATTTCTGTGGATGATGTCATTAGAGGAAAAAAATAGCTGAGATTAGCTGTAAATTATTATCAGAAATCTTTCTAGAAAGCATACTTTACAAGCTTTATTCTTTACAATTAAATGGTTTTTAAGTCAGTGCCATTGAACAGGAATATACATGATGGCAAGAATGGGAATAATTCAGCAACATTATTTCTGAGATAATATACCTAAAGTCTGCTGATATGAGTAACAGTGATGGGGTAGTGCTAACAGAGTTCTTAAGTGCCATTGTTGTTATGCCATTGTTTAAATCATTTAGGATTTTGCAATTTACATGTCCCCGGAGGCCTTAAAAGTAAGTGCACACTATAAATCAAAGGAATAAAAATAATGGGCTGAGACATTATCAGCAAATAAAATATGACTATTAAATGATCTTAGTAAACTTTAAAGTAATACTTATATATAAAGTATGTTATTTTGCTTCCCTGAAACATTTGTTTTAGTCCAATATTTTAAATTATTTATTCTTGCTTAATGCATTATATTGAAATATTCTGCCACCCAGTTGAGTAATGATTTAAATGAGACCATTTCTATCTACCTTATTTTTTACTCCAAGTATCATATACTAGGTACAAAATGTAAAACAACACATTCTCCGATAGATATGGTGGCAGCCTTCTGAGCCTTGCTAAGCAGCTCCTCGACACGACTGAACTCTTTCACCATCGTCTTAAACTTGTTTACACAATTCTATTTTCTTATCAGTCAATTCAACACAGTTCCCAGCACCGCAACAGAAGCCTTCTATTGTACTCATTACCTTTATCAAACTCCAGCAAGCATCCTCCACCTAAACTTTCTTTAAAATTAACTTTAAATCTTTGCCTGAGAGGATTTTTTTTCCGCCTTCCAATTTTCCACTTCTGTGGTCTTCTCTTTGCCTCCACGTATTCAGAAATGCGTGCAGCTGATAGGAACACGTTTGGAAAGGCAGTGCCAAGGAGCACTTCTCGCCTTGGCTTTTCCAGGTGGCTGCTCTGGGTTCATGTGGTATGCGGTCTGTCCTGGTGGTGTCTGCCTAACGAGTTATCTAATGTTTTAGGTTGCTTAGTCAATTCCAACGTAGAGCCTTTCCTTTGTTTTTTAACATGGAGACAGATTGCCAGGAAAATGAAATTTAAATAACAGTCACAAAACCTCCCCGATGTAGATGACATAAAAGGCACTTACTAAAGTAAATCATATCTTGGCAACTTAATGTCTTGCAGTAATGAGAAAATTTGAAGTCATTCCTAGGAACAATAGATCATACAACTGTGTCCTTAACTGAAGCTTAAGATAAAATGGAAAAAAAAAAAGCAATACCCACTAATAAAGGAAACAGCTATGAAAATAAAACACATGAAAGCATGCTAAATCAAATATTTGAACAGCTTAAAAATAGTGCTGTTAAAAAATGAGAGATGCAATTCTAGGTATAGCAAAAATCCTTTTAAAAAATTACAGTTTAGCAATCTTCAAACCTGACTTCCTAGGAGGCAAAGCCTTGTGGCGCACAGAGAGAATCTGTATGGTTGTTAAGACAGGTGAAACTAAATCTTAAAAATAGGATTTGAAAACTGTTTCTTCTGGTTGTCTTTTCCTTCTATGTAGTGCAGGTGTTTAGTATATTCATCATCAGGAGATGCTTTAGAAAATAGTTGATCATATCTAGAGAATGGATTTTACCAATCCACAGGCAGTGATCAAATTCAAAGGCATATTTATAGGTAACAAACTCAAAAGAGACTAAATATTAAAGTTGGATGTCAATTTAATTCCACCCAGGCATTTGCAGAGGGCGATAATTTTTTTTTTTTTTTTTAGCTTTTATTACCAAGTAGAAGTTCATGTAGAAAATCTATAAAATACAGATAAACTAAAAATGGAAAATAAAAATCAACCACAGTTGCACTCCAGAGATAAGCACTGCTAGCTTTTTAAACTGTGTCTTTTCAGCCCTTTAATGCATACTTCATATTATTTTACATGCTATTTGTATATGTTATATAATACTTATGACAATATTTTAATAATACAAACACGATGCCCTATTATATATGCTATTTTACAACTTGTCTTTTTAATTGAGCAATATGTAATAAATATTTTTTCATGTAATTGAGATAGCCAAGTATAAAGGGGTCATGGAGAAGCTCCAACCACCTTGCACACTGGGAGGAGGGTGCGCTGGGTTGGGGCCTTGGGAATTTTGTGCCACTTGCAGTGGGGAGAAGCCTGGCCTCTTCTATTCCAGGTGGTACCTGGGATTCCAACTATGTGTGGTGGGAAACCTGTTAGCAGGACTCTCGCTTGGCTGAGAGTCTCTGTTTCACTTTTTTTTTTTCCTTTTCACCCAATAAACCCTGCCCGTCTCACCTTTCAAAGTGTCTGCAAGCCCAATCTTTTACGGTCGTGTGACAAAGATCTTAAGGAGAAAGTCCTACACCATAATCAAATCTAATTCTGGAGCAAAATGTTATATGGTAAAATTTTATATGATATGTGAAATTTATGGAGCTAAGACATCTCAAAAACTAACCTCAACCTAATTAGGAAACCTCAATTTTCAGTGACGGTGCAAAATCTTAATCTTAAAATGAAAGAAAATGGAATCTTACTTGGATGAAAATGTTATCACATTCAAGGTTGTTTTTCCTTTCTGAGATGGGTCTGTGTACTGGGGGAATGTCAGGCATGGCAGATGAACGTGTGCTGGGGACCAGGTGGTTTTCCTCTGCTTACGCCTGCTGTCTGAATCCCTCCCCAGTCTGGGCCCTGGTGCTGGGGGAGCCCATTGTTGGCTACATCTTCAACCCGGCCCTGGTGAGTGGAAGACCAGTACCGGCACTCTAAATTTAATTTGATCTGAAGTCCTTGATCTACAATGCTATAGTGCACTTGGCAAGGATGATGTCAGTTTCTCCCAGCTTTTAAAAGATCTTCAGCCTATCTCTTTTTGGCTTCTGTCAGCATCAAGTGCTAAATCCCCAGGTAGTTTTATACTCCATCACTTGGCTGAGTAACTTCAGCTCTAGCTCTTTCCTTTCAGGTTCACATGAGCCGTGTAATTTGCATTCCTACATTCTGACATCCTAAGACAACTCATGAAGGGAAAGAGGAGGGAAGGAATGTATGTCTTGCAGGCTCCCCTACCTACACAAAACACACATTTCCTCAATCCCTGCTTGAAAGTATGCTGTGATAAACCCCTGCCATTAGAAATTTCCAGGCAAGGAGAAGAAACTACTTCTTTATTTTAGAATCACCTCGCCTTTAATGGTTAATTTCATGTGTCAACTTAACTGGAACGCAATGCCTAATTATGTGGTCAAACATTATTCTGGATGTTTCCGTGGAGACATATTCTTAGATGAGGTTAATATTTAAATCAGCGGACTTTGAATAAAGCAGATTGCCCTCCATAATGTGAGTGGGCCTCATCCAATCAGTTAAAAGCCTTAATAGAACAAAAGACTGACCTCCCTTGAACAAGAGGAAATTCTGTAGTAGATGTCCTCTGGACTCAGACTGTAACTCTTTATGTGTTTTTAGCCTGCCAATCTACCATGTAGATTTAAACTTCCACCTCCACAATCACATAAAACAATGCCAATTCCTCAAAAAAAAAAAAAAAAAAAAAAAACAAACTCTCTCTCCTAATCTCTCTCTTCCCCACTGTGTACACACACACACACACACACACACACACACCCACCCCCTATTTTTTCTGTTTCTTTGGAGAACCCAAAGAGCCCACCACATAAAAAATGTTAGAGAAGCTCTTTGCCCTGCCCCACCCCACCCCTGCTGTAGGAGTGAGGCTGAGAAGTACATGGCTTTTCCTTTCCTGCTCTGTAGTGAACTTAATAGTGGCCCCCAAAAGATATGTCCACACTATAATCTCTGGAGCCTAAGCATGTCACCTTATTTGGAAAAAGGGTCTTTGCTGATGTAATTAAGTTAGATGTTTTGAGCTTAGATAATCCTGAATCATCCAAGGGGGGCCTAAATTCAATGATCAGTGTCTTTATAAGAAAATGGCAGAGAGAGACTTGAGACAAAGAAGAAAAGGAGGCAATGTGACCACATAGGTGGAGACTGGAGTGATGCAGCCATAAATCAAGGAATGCTAGCAGCCACCAGAAAGAGAACGATGTGAGAAATGAATTCTCCTTGAATCCCGATAACATCTTGACCTCAGACTTCTATCCTTCAGAACTGTGACAAAATAAATTACTGTTACTGTAAGCCACCAAGTTTGTGATCATTTGTCATGGAAGTCTCAAGAAACTGAAACGCTCTCCATTTTTCACAAATAAAACACTTACCTAAGTTTTATTTCTTGCATTTCTCATACTCTGTGTATGGGAAAACGGAAGCAAGTGAAGTACAAAAACAGCATCTTTTGGAATGTACTCCTGTTTAAATTTCTATTTATACTCCTTACCCTCATACCTATTAAGAATTTCACCAGTGGCTGGCAACAGAGAGAGATTTCTTTATCCTAAAAGCTAAGAATCATTTAAAATTTTTGCTTGTTTGCCAAAAAATTATCTTTTGTTCCACTTTTACCATATATATTTAACTAATGTTGAAGTTGTTAGATATTTATTATCAGATAGAATGCTACAATGATCGTTCATATTTTTGGCTAACTACAACCAGATGGGAATATTTTTTGTGAAAATACTGAGTTACAGAACCTGCAAAGACTTAAAGATTTTGGTGCAGCCATAGCCTCATTATCATGCTTGCTTTTGATTCAGTGTTTTTCAAAGTGTATTTACAAAGGATATTTGTTCCAAGAAAGTATGAGGTAACATATAGGCAGTAGATAGAAACAGGCTTCTGTAGTCCTGCTGCTTATCTATTGGATTGTGGCTACTCACCATGTTGTAAAGCATGTATATTTCAGACACCTTCAGAATGACCCCTGCCTTCTCTGTCAAAGTCTGAATTCAAGTTCTCAGTCTCCCTTGAAGATAGAATGCTGAGATTCACCTGTGCTCTTCCAGTAAGATATAGTGATACAATTACTTTTAAAAGGGACTACAGTGAGGGCCGGGAGCGGTGGCTCACGCCTATAATCCCAGCACTTTGGGAGGCCGAGGCGGGTGGATCACGAGGTCAAGAGATCGAGACCATCCTGGTCAACATGGTGAAACCCCGTCTCTAATAAAAATACAAAAGAAATTAGCTGGGCATGGTGGTGCATGCCTGTAATCCCAGCTACTCATGAGGCTGAGGCAGGAGAATTGCCTGAACCCAGGAGGCGGAGGTTGCGGTGGGCCGAGATCGCGCCATTGCACTCCAGCCTGGGTAACGAGAGCGAAACTCCGTCTCAAAAAAAAAAAAAAAAAAAAAAAAAAAGAACACTGACCAAAAATATGTCAGATAAGTTTGGGATACCCAAGATTAAATAGATTACGTAGTTTTCTTTACTAAAGACACGTTAGGATATTTAATGTGCGTTGTAAACTTCTAAGCAGATAGAGTGTGAAGTTTTTTCTCAAATGCATTTCAATGCAATATACTTCCTCTGAGGAAAATCATAAGATCTGTATTTCATGGAAGACTGCTTGAGAAATGGTTGTTTTTTTTTTTTTTGTTTTGTTTTTTTGTTTTGTTTTTTTTGTCCAAACTACAAGAAAGATTCTGTCTGAGAAATATTCTCTGTTTCTATGTTTCTCCTGCCACAAGAAAGAGTTCTTTTTTCAGTATGAAAATCTTACCATGGTCTTCCCCTTCTCAAAATGTGTCAATGGATTTCCATTTGCCAACAGGATACAAATTTAAACTCTTTGATGGGACATAAAATAGCTTTTCAACATCTAACTCCTGTTTTCTGATCCAACCACATAGCCCTCCACACGCTTTCCTTTGCTGCTATGGTCTGAATATGTCACCCAAGACAGATACGTTGGGAACGTAGCCTGCAGTGCAATAGTGTTTGGAAGTATGGCCTAATGGGAGGTGTTTAGGTCATGAAGATTCCACTCTCATAAAGGGACCACTGCTCATTTTAAAAGGTTTGTGGCTGTGAGTTTGACTCTTGCATTCTCATCCTCATTTCCCTCTGCCTTCTGCCATGGGTTGATGCAGCTAGAAGCCCCACAGCAGAATGTCTGCACCTCAACATTAGACTTCTCAGCTTGCAGAACTGTGAGAAATTTCTTTTTGTTTAGAAATTACCCAATCTTGGGTATTCCATTGTAGCAACAGAAAATAGACTAAAACGAGATTAACTTCTGTGTTTAATCCTAAAATACTGAATTATTTATAGATTCCAGAACAAACCTTTGTCCCCTATACTTTCATCCAATGTATGGATTCTACGCCCTGCCTGGGATGCTTCTCTCTTGGGATTCTAACCAACTTCTTACATTTTAAACTCTCAGCTCAAATGCTGCATTCTCTGTGACACTGAACTTGACACCCCTAAGGCAGATCTGGGTGCCTCTTCTCTCTCAACTGCACTTGCCATAGACATCATTAAAGCAATTGTCTTATTTAGTTGCAATTGCTTACTTGACTTGTCCCTCTCCCTGTCGGCCTTAGTTCCTCGAGGGCTTAGGCAGTGTCTTATTCCTTATACAATGTCATTAACACAGTATGGAGCAATGAGTACAGTTCTTTACAGAATCAAGTCTACTGTCTTTGTTAACCAATGAAGCAAGCACCCAGATTCAGATTGATGTGCAGAAGTCTTTGCTTCTTCTTATACAAACTCTTCTTCTTATACAAACACGTCTTCTTATACAAACTCCATACTGCCTGGGGTTAGGAAAAGGCTCATAAGCACCACTCAGCTCACCCCTTATAATTGTTACTGAATGTGATGGAATTTCATTCTTTCTTATTTTTAACTCTCAGGACAGTATACTTGGGAGTTTCTTCTTACTATACATATATACATATACTTCTTTCCATGTGTTCCCGAGTCCCTTAAAGAATTTTGCCTCCAGATTCTTGCCCTAGGATTCTTTTTCTTTGTCTCAAACATCACTTTCGGAAGCCAAGCTCTCCCTTTGGTCTGATTTTTCTTAAAGTGAAGTTAGAAGTTCTGGATCTCTGAGATTAAAAAAAAGTTAAAAAAAAATTACTATTTCAGCCTCAAGATCAAATGTCAATAGATAATCAGTCATTTGCATTGTGTGGAACAATATTTTCTGTAGTATAAATACTGTGTTTTTAGGCAGAGAGAGACTATTCTATATTTTTTCCTTTCTGAGTTATTATTTAAAGGCCTGCATCTTTTATTTCACTTTGATAAACACCCAGAAAAGGAAAAATAAATGTATGCCCAAGAAGATGGTACTAGATTGGCAAAGAAAACACTGCCCACTGCCGCTATACTTTATGTCATAGTTTTGATTTTTGCTTATGAATTTGGATATGTTGGGGGGATAAGTAAAAATGGCAAGCGAGTTGATTGAAACTGGCTCTCCTTCCACCACCATCAAGGCACACCTGTTGTATTTGTTAGTAATCAATGAGCAAAACACTTGTCTGATTGAATATATGTCATGCCAGATTAATTATTTAATTAACTGGGCAAACTTGCCATTCTTTTATTTAAAAGTATGAGATCAATGAATTTGTATGACTCTGCCTAAATGCAAGCCTGTTTTGTCAGCCATTTCTCCCCAACTCTGACCACTCTATGATTCTGTATTTCCTTTCATCATCTTCCTTTCGACTTCATTAATATACCAACTGAAACTTTCTGGTCCGCTGACAGCAAACTGCCTTCTACATCAATGTCTCCACTTGCATTTCTTTCTTTGCATCGCCTGACGTCTGGCTCTCCTCTAGTGGTCCTCCTGTGTGTGGGCTTCCTCACAGACCTACGCATCAATGGAGTGAGGTTGAGATGGTACTGTCCTATCTTCCCAATTGCAGCTGTGGCTATTGCATGCCTAGCTTCATCTTGGAGGACTTCATTATTTATGTTAATGATTCACTAACATCATAGTCTCTTATCCAGTTGTGAAGACATTTATCAGAACTGTCATCATCTTGAAAGCATTTACAGCTAGAAAATTAAATATCAGTGCATCTGAATACCACGTACAACACTTCTAACTTTCTTTCATTTTGTTATTTCCATTAAATAGTTTATTTCTATGTAGTAACAAATATCTTGGTTTCTTTTTGTTCCCCAATAAATTGGTCCCTTCCTCGATGTATGTGAATCCCTAGAACAGTGTCTTGCATGATGAAAGTATTTAGTGAATACTATCTTGGTGTGATTGCTTTTGCTATTGTTCTTATTATAATTAATAACTATATGGACCCTATGGTTTATCATTTTGGCCACTTTCTTATTATATCTTTTAATTCTGTGGCCTTGTTCTTCCTTCACTGTCCCTGTCTGGCAAATTCTAACATGGGCTAATCTAACCCATTGCTTTCCTGTTTCATTCTCACTATCCCATTTCCCTGAGTAAATTGATCCTCATCTTTTTTTCCCCAGTGCTCCCGACAGCACACTTCTTCCCATTCGATCCTCGTTTCTAGTTCCTATTAGGAAAGAAGAGATAGATGCTGAGAGTGAAATAATACTCAGCAATTAGAAGCAACTGACTAGTTGTTCACTAATCAGCATGGATAGATTGTGAAAACATACTGCTGAGTGAAAAAAATGAAAGGCAAGAAAGAGAAAGAGATATATAGTACAATAACATTTGTGTGATTAAAAATACATGAACACAGAATAACACTAAATGTTTTAGAAGAAACTAAGCTTCTTTTATAATATCTATGCTGGTTTGTTTCTGTGCTCTACTGAATGTTCTTCCAGTTTCAGCTCTTGGGCCATTATAGTCAATTTGTTAAAATTCATCCAAAACTTCTCACAATACTCAGAGTAAAACCAAAATTTGTCTAGTGGCCAGAAAATGCACTGTCCAGTTGCCTGTTGTCCAGCTTTTCTCTCTGGGTTCCTCTATCTCAGCCGCAGTGGCCCCTTTACTGTTCACTGAACAAGCCAGCCACTCCTTTCACCTGGTCCTCTCCCTGGGACGTCTCTTTCCAGAGATCCCATAGCATGTTCCCTCTGCTCATGTATTTCTCAGATATGTATCCATAAGCCTACTTCAAATACACTTTTCTAGGTACTGCAGGGAAGGAGTGGGTGACCAGTGAACACATCTGTGAAAAGAATAGAAGAGAGAAATTTCTGCCTTGGAGCTGGTCTTCTAGTGTACTGGGTGTGGGGGTGGGTGGAGGAAGATGGAGATGGTATTAATTATTTGCCTCTGGAAGAGACAGATAAACAAAATGAACAATTTGTATAGCATTTTAGAAACTGATACATTTTATCAGTAAAATTAAGCAGGAACAAAAGAGATTCTGTAGATATTGGGGCATACATTACCATTTTAGAAAAGTGCCCAGGAAAGGTCTTGTTGGGAAAGTGATGAGTAAAGAGTAGAAAGAGGTAGGGAGATGAACTGTTTGGATGTCTAGTGGAACTGGACTCTAGCTGAAGGAAAAGCAAGTGCAGAGGCCCTCATTCTGGGAGGCGCAGGTTTTAAGAACAGGTTGCTTCTGTAGCCCAGGAGTGAGGGGGAGGAGGAGATAAAGTTACAGAGAGGTGGGACAGCCAGATGTGCAGGCCTTTGTAGGTCTTCCTAAAGTTTCTTGCTCTGGATAATGTGGGAAGCTCATCAAAGATTTTGCGCATAGAAGAGACATGATCTAGCTTGAAGAAGTTGTTCAATGTCACTTTCTCTGGGAGTGACACTCCTAGACTATCCCAATCAAATTCCAATCTCAGCTTTCCTGATCACTCCTCCTTCTTATTCCCTGATTTCTCTTTTCTTCGTAGCACACATAAAGAACCAAGTTACATGTTTTACTTATTTATTTTATTTCATTTTATTTTTCTCCTGCTTCCTCTTCTTGTATTAGAATAGAAAATCCACAAGGGGAGAACCATGTTTGTTTGTTTGTTTTTCTATTTTATTCACTGACATATTGCCCAACTCTATCCTTACATGCAAGGTGCTAAGAACAGTGCACTGTGGGATAGAAAAACAGCACACACAAACGACACTTAGTAAGTGCTAATAGAGACAGAGTAGATAAATGAGACTACAGTTAGGGATACAAGGAATGAATGACTTAAAAAATAGAGAGAACTTAAACCATTTTGACAGAGTGCCAAAAAATGTTGAGTAATATGTTCTCACCTCTTGGCAAACAGATACAAATACATATATACATGTCTAAATGAGAGAAACTCTCAGACAAAAAATCCTTTAAGTACTACTAACCTTCTGCTATAAACTTGATTGCCTCTGTTTCCATTTTCAAATCCGTCCCCTTCTTGTGTTAAAGACAGAAGCCTCTCTGTTATGCAGAGTGAATCCTTTCCACCTTTCCTCAGGATGGTATTTCTTTTACCATTTTCAGGAGCTTTCCTTCACAGCTTGCGCCCTCTCTATCCAGACCTTTATCTATTTCCTCTCCAAAGAGGCTTTTACTTGACTACATTGACGGTTCTGCCTTTTCCATCTTAAAAACAAAAATGAAAGTAGGCAAAGAGACAACTTGACCCTATAGAACCTCCTGAATGCCACTCTATTTCTTTCTGAGCAAAACTTTGAGGAGTGGCCTTAACTTTCTTCTTTCTTCATGGCAACTTCCAGTTCTCATAATCTTTTCTCAGTTGGTTCATGCCCTTGTTATATACTTAATACTCTTTAATGAAGATTATCATTCAGTTGTTAATTAAATAATTAATCTGACATGACATATATTCAATCGGACAAGTGTTTTGCTCATTGATTACTAACAAATACAACAGGTGTGCCTTGATGGTGGTGGAAGGAGAGCCAGTTTCAACCAGCTCACTTGCCATTTTTACTTATCTCCCCAACATATCCTAATTCATAAGCAAAAATCAAAATTATTACATAAAGTGTAGTGTTGCCATGTTGAGTATTTGTTATGTGGGGTTCTGTTTGGTTGGTTGGTTGTTTTTTTAAGACAGAATCTCTCTCTTGTTGCCCAAGTTAGAGTACAGTGGCACAATCTCAGTTCACTGCAACCTCGGCCTTCTAGGTTCAAGGGATTCTCCTACCTCAGCCTCCCAAGTAGCTGAGAATACAGGCAGCCACCACCACACTCGGCTAATTTTTGTATTTTTAGTAGGAACAGGGTTTCACCATGTTGGCCAGGCTGGTCTTGAATTCTTGACCAAACCGCAGGTGATCTGCCCGCCTTGGCCTCCCAAAATGCTGGGATTACAGGCATGAGCCACTGTGCCTGCCCTGTGTGGACTGTTTGATCAGGTAAGAAAAATATGATGATATATCATCCTAATAACTCTTCTCCTTCTTGGAACAAAAGACAAATTAAATGGAATAAATCTGACTTCCAGAATAAATAGATAAGTTTAGTTTTAAAATTTTTTTCAGTTTGGTTCTTTGACTGAAAATGTTTAGAAGTGATTCGCTTTTTCCTTTTATCTTCATATTTGATACACACACAAGCCATTAATAGGTCTAAATTTTAAATAAATATAGAGTTGTTTTCTCACTTTGATATTTACATATCATCCTAAAAATAAAGTATGACAAATTAGAGCAGTTTATATTTTGGGAAATCAGTGTGTTTACCAATCAAGCGATAGGATTTATTTACTAACTATATGACCTCCAAATATGCCTACAGCTCAGTAAGCCCTGAGCACATATTAGATGCAGGAGTTACACGACTCCCTGGGTCTAAGCCTGTGCCTTTCTTTGTCTCCACTGCCACCCACTGATGTTCGTATTAATTCTGAAGTGAAATTTGGCCCAAATTTGTTTCTATGTATGTTATCAATCTCCCATAAAACTGATTGGAGACAGTGGCTAGATTATGCTGACGGCGTTCATAACACACTATTCTGAAATACAGCACCTTGCATTTGAGAAAACAGGAGAAGCAGAAATGTCACCTTTACCCCCTCACCCTTTCCCGTGAAGCAGCTCATCAGGCTTTCATTCCAGCCAGGGTGTCCTCCTTATTGCTGAAGGAAAGAAACTACACAGAGATGGAGAATAGTCTGAATAAACAGGCCTTGCTAAGTTGTACCACTTACTACCATTAAATTATACCTCTTTGTCCAGCCACTCTTCTTCATGACTATCCAGACTTCATCATATCTAAATATAAAATTACACAGGTTTTCTTTCTTTAGGTCTTCATTTCTGAAGGCTCCCATGTCAAGTAAAAATTATATCAAATAAATTTGCATGTTTTTCTCTTGTTAATATGTCTTTTGTTATACAGGCCTCAGCCATGAACCTAGTGAAGTGGGAAACAAGAAGTCTTCCCTCCCCTTCAATACCCTCGGAGGTTGTAGTCCCACAGGCAAAGACTCTAGTCTCTATTTTTTCAAAGTTCTGGAAAGAGAATAACTTCTTCTAGGGTATGAAATTATTCCAGTCACTGGAGAATTGCTGGATACAATCATTTACTAACAACAGTGTACTATAGATACTCAAGCTGAATAGCTGGATGCAAACATAAATATTGTTTTCTCATTTATTCAACAGCACCAGTGATCTGAGTTCTGGAGACAAGTATGAAATGAATGTGGAGTTGCCTGGGAGGAACTCATAGTCTATTGATGGAGATTAATGCATAAACAAGAACTTTACAATAATTATTAATAAGTGTAACCCCTCGGTTGTGGCTGAACTGTCTGGAATAGCAGAAGGGATAGTCCATTAACAGACGGAAATCAACCTTATTATTGAAACAGAATAGTTCCCTTGACCTCTTCATGAGACTCACAAAGACGTTGGCTCCTTTACTCAGCCCATAGCTCTCAACCCCTCCTGGGATGGGGAGCACGCAGGTGAGTAGGTGCAGGGGCCAGGACGAGCACTTCTGGGCAACCAGCAGGAGTAGAACTCCATGCGGCCCAGTGGCAGCATCTAGTAGGGGGTACCTGCAACCCCTAGAGCCCTAGAGGGCAGGTGTTACAGTGTGCTCTTTTAGCGCTGCTGTCTGTGGACAGCTTAAGTGTTAAACAGCTCAGTGGAGGGTCAGTGTGATGCCTTGTTGGGCATCCTGGAAGAATCAGATCACAGGAATGAACTGAAGATTGTAAATGCTGGGAATATTATTGAGTAGTGGAAACGGCTCTCAGCAAGATGCCCAGTTGGAAAGGGGATGAATGGAGCAGGAAGTGATCCTCCCCTGAAGTCCAGCCATCCCCCAGCTGAATTATTCCCTGAAGTCTCACAGTCAAGCCATCCCTCTGAAGCCAAGCTGCTTCTCTCCTAAGCATAGTTGCTGCTTCTCTTCTCTCCTTCTCTGCCGCTCTGCCAGTGGGGTCTGGGTTTTTTTTTTTTCTTTTGACGGAGTCTCGCTCTGTGGCCCAGGCTAGAGTACAGTGGCATGATTCTCCTGCCTCAGCCTCCCGAGTAGCTGGGATCACAGGCATGTGCCACCATGCCCAGTTAATTTTTTTTGTATTTTTTTAGTAGAGGCAGGGTTTCACCATGTTGGCCAGGCTGGTCTCAGACTCCTGGGTCTGGGGTTTTTATACGTACAGGATGGAGAGCAGGGTGGGTCAAAAAGCAACATTCGAGGGGGAAAACAGGAATGTATGTTCTTACTTTGGGCTGTGGTACCAGGCTTGAGGGCAGGGCTTTGTCAGGACCCCCGCCCTTTTCTGACTAGTGTTTCCCTGCCTCCTGTTCATATCATTATTAATTCCTTGTGAACAAAAACAAAGTGAAGGATATGATACAAAACCCTTCTTTGTTTCTTCTAACAGGAAACATTCAGTCCCTTTAGGGTCTTTTTCAGATGGTTATCAGGAATCTCCTTCTTTCCCAGCCTTCATTTCCCCATGTTCTCTTTGCCTGCCTTGCTCTGGCTTATTTCTACCTTTTTTGTACCTTCCAGCAGGGTCTTGGCTCCAGCCTGGAAAGATGGTAACAGATTCTTACTGGACTTCAAACAAAGAAGCTGAAGTCCCTCAGATTCTCCATAATAGAATAGTAACAAGATAAAGCTTTCTCTATTAGTATACATTCATGCTAAAATTTCCCTGCACTATACCTAAAGTATTTGTATACAAAATTTTTTAGCACTAATTAATGGACAAACTCTGGCAGTGTGAAGAAATGTTTCAGCTCATGGATTGTGAAGCCAGATTTGCAACACTGTTGTTTGCAACACTACCTTGACAGTATGTAATGTCTTTCTCTTCCTCATAATATTGTTTGGGATTAAATTAATTGCTATGTGTAAACAGCAGGGGGAAAATGAACAGAAAATCTGCATGAAGCTGAAAACCTCATCCTGTTGTAGTAAGGTAGGTAAGCATATCTGGAAACCCAGGGGCAGCAGGCACACTGGCTTTGTGCTCAACCTCTGCTGTTGCTTGTAGATTCCCTTGCATCTGGAAGAAATTCCTACTACTTTGGTCTTCAAGATATACCCCCTCCCTGTAGCTAGCCAGGAGAAATTTACTCTAATGGGTTAATGCAGTCTTCTCCAGTCATGTCAAGGCAGAGAACTGACTCACCTCTTCCCCAGCCCAGTTTTCTTCACAAAGTGGGGAGGTTCTTTTTCAATGATGGAGCTTGACTGACTCTAAGCGCCCTGACTCCTGACTCCCGTTTCGGCATTGTCCTAGAATTTCTCATTGCTCTTCTTGTCTCTTGGACACAAGTTTTTGGAAAATTTGCTTTCAATAGTACCAATTTTCCAGCTGAAGTTTAACCAGCCAACTTCTGTATCAGTTTCATAGACCACCAAGGTCCCATATATGTAGCTCCCCCATCTGGGGATATGTAACTGACTATTCACACTCCTTGGCAATGAGAATCTAAGGACACCATCACCACCTGTGCAGTGCTGATGGGTCTACCCAGGTAACAGGAACAGTTTTCCATAAACCTAAAAAGAGGAGGATGACAGGAAAGAGGAATGGGCTTTCTTCCCTACCTCCTTTGGCTGGGCAAGTGTTTCCAAGGTCAGATCCCATCCTCACTCTCCTAGAAACTTCATTTTTTTTTTTTTTTTCATTTTTTAAAGTTTTAGAGTTTTAGAGCACTTATTCAATTATTGCCTCCATAAGGTGAGGGACTGTTCATTCACAATATGATGCAACTTGGATCCTACAAAAGATTGCGGCTAGGCACTTAAAAAAAAACCTTACTATCTAGGGGAATATATTGCAAAGAGAGTTTTGTTCAATCAGGCGGCATTATCTGTGAGGTCACAAGGATAACAGTAAAGAAAGTTTTGCTTCTAAGAAAGAATAATCTTGGTAGATTTAAAAAACAAAATTTTAAAGAAATTATTCCCTAATGGCTTCTTGAACAGAATAAAGAGCAGTAGACTATACTTGAATGAATTTAGTCTTAAATAAGCAGAAAATTGTTTAATATTTGTCTCTTTCATTTACTAGCAGTTGGCCTTGAATTATTTGCCATCTCTGAGTTCCTGTTTCCTCTTCCATAAAATGGGCGTACTAATTTCTACTTTATATGATTTTTGACATAATACAATAAGAAAACATATAAAGCAACTAATGGAGGATAGCAATTATCCAGATGAACAGCAAAAAACAACTTATTTATCACAATGTCAAATTTAACTATCTATAATTTCCAAGAGTCAGATTTCTTATAAGTTAAAAAAATAATATTGTATTTCTCTGGAATATTTAAATACAGTTCTTCTAAAGGAATCCAGCGATTTCTTGGACAATCTTATCTAGAGAAATTAGATTATTTATTTAGTACCTATTTCCCAAATAATCATAAAAGATATGTTATTCCTGTAGCTGCATAGTTAATATCCACTGAAAATGTCTGCACCATACTCTATAATAAATGCATTATTCTTTTAGTCACTGAAGACTCTATCTCTAAGAGGCTGTATGTTTTTCCAGATCATGGAAGTGTGGCAGTCAGCAATTGATATTATTAAATATGTTTACTGTTGATGCAGTGACAGAGCTGAAATGTGCTTGCTTTTCTATGCTGAAAATTGATGGGATATTGGATCTGATTTCAATTCTACAGTGGATGTCAGCAAAACTTCAACATGTAAACCGAAGAAAACAGGAACAGTTGATAAATGCCCTTTTTGAGTCAGTCTCAGAAAACAAGAGAATCAAATGTCTGTGGTAACATATGCTGCAGTTTCAGATGGAGTCTGCATTGAAACCATGAATAGCTGGTTTAAAGCAGCTCAGCATTATCCACAGAATGGGACAAAGCATTCTAGAGCCAGAGGAATTGGCTCTAAGCCTTACCTGAAGACTGGGATTTGCTTCGGTCTTCATCTATGCTTCTGGCTGCCTCCCTAGAAGCCACTTGTTTGGTTTGTTTTGGAAAGGTGACATTTTTTACTACACTGGATAAATAGTAAAAAAAAAAAGTCAGAAAAAATTGTTCAGTCATTTTGACTGGAGAAACATCTTTGTAAAATGACCAGAAAAATGATTTTATTTGTTGAAAATAACGTAAGATGGATTTTTTTCCTACACTTATATATTACATCTAAGTGCATTATTGAGGCAAAAACTTATAAATTAACATCAATCGGTGAATTCACAGGTGAAGCAGGTGAAGCACACAGCTTATTCACTTCTCAAAGACATGCCCAGGATATTCTGTTTCATAATTTCAGGCTGCAATTCCTTATGCACATTAGACTATTTCAACGTAGAGCAAATATTTACATCCATATTTATAATATCACTAATGTTCTCTGAAAATAATGTATTTTCACATGCTTCATCTTATTTAATTTTTATAACAACCATGGGATCCATGTGAGATGGCATTTTAATCACTAATTTACATATTAGAATACTAGGACTGGGGGGATGGAAATAGGACTTGTTCAGTGTCACGTAGTTAATAAGTATCTTAGTGACAGCACAATCTGCTCTATTCTGATTCTAAGCTAAGTGTTTTGGGGGGTTTTTGTTTGTTTCTTTTTAATACAACAAAGTGCCCCTCCTGCTCACTTTATGTCATTTACTGACACATCTCAAAAAATTATCTAGCAAAATTTTCCCTCTGTTATTTCATTCAGTAGTTATAATTGATAGCAGGGGATGTATGCCTTCCTAAACTAGGATCACAAAATGCTAAACTTCGAAGAGGTTAGAAATGTAGTTCAACCTCTATATCAAGTTCGTCAAATCTTTTTCTGGCATGATCCCTCTATAAACTTGGCTGACTCTCCCCATTGTTCCTATTCTAAGATCATCAACTTGTCAATTTCCAACTTTACTTGTGAGGTATATTCTCTGGATCAGTTGCAAGCCTTTACAAATGAGATGTTGAAAAAAGCAACCAAGTAATTGAAGATGTGTAATAAAGGAACTAATTACAAAGGCGTAGGAAGGCTAAGAGAGAGCGTGTAGGTTCACTACCGTGGAGTCATTATCTCACCTAGACTTGGAGAGATGAAGGGAAGGAGCCAAACTGGAACGCAAAAAGCGTAGTAATAGGAGAAGGCTGGAGTGAAACTGGGAAAGGTAAAGTCAAGAAAACAAAAACCCCAAATTCACTCTCTTCTTATCTCCGATTATTCCAAACTGAAAGCAAGATGGTGTCTTAGCCCAAGTACACTTTAAAACAGAGCCTACGATATCATATTATCTGAGACTATAATCCAATGGAAATAGAACTGAGGGAAAGGAAAATAAAGCAAAAAAGAGATATTAAAAAAAAATGTGAAGTGCTTTACCTAAACTGGCCACATCTTGACACTAAGCAGACTGCTTAATTTTGTGGAACGTCTCCAGAGAAGTGGTACAGAAGCTCCATTGGCTATTTGGAGCCCCATGAAGTATCAACAATTGATCATCTGGATTGTGCTATGCATGGGCGCTGAGTGGCTTCATGTAACACCTTCTCAGCAGCAACTGTGAAGCTGCATGTTGTAAGGAGGTGTTGAAATGTGAGCCAAGGTTCTGTGTGGATGTGCCCTTGAGTGATCTCAAGGAAAGTAAATAATCAAAACAGATGCCTGACGCATCAGTAAGATCTACCTCTGCAATCTTCAGAACAATGTTAGTCCTTGCTAACGCTGCACGAAAAACAAGCAATGCAATAACGCAGATCTGGGGACACATAAACAGGGCCTGGTGCAGAGGGCCACGGTGTCCATAAAGTGCAGTCTCACAGGGCAGAAAGGGGAGGTGGGAGTGGCAAGAGAAGAGAGAAAAGTGGGTCTGGAGATAAAAACGGAAAGCATGCATCATGTACACAAAATGGGAAGAAGTTTCTACAAACTGGCTGTTATGGACTAAATATTTCTGTCCCCGTAAAATCTATATGTTAAAATTCTACCTTCCAGGATGATAGTATTAGGAGGTGTGACATTTGGGAGGTGATTAGATGACTAGGGTCAGACCCTTGTTGATGGGATTAGTGCCTATATAAAAAAGACTCTAGAGACCTGCCCTACCTCTTCCACCATGTTCTCACACAGAAAAAAGCCACCATCTTTGAACCACGGGTAGGGCCCTCCCCAGACACCAAATCTACCAGTGCCTTGATCTTGAACTTCCCAGCTTTCAGAACTATGAGAAATAAATGTTGTTTAAGCCACCCAGTCTACGGTATTTTTGTGATCGCAGCCCAAATGGACCAAGACATTAGCCATGTCCTATATTACCATTCTCTGTTAAAAACTTATTCTTTTATTATTCTGCAAGCTAGAGTGACAAGATAGAATGCTCTAATAGTGCAGTCTGAAGTCTTTGGCTGTAGTCTTACAAAACTTTGCTCTGTTCTATATAGTGGCTACTTTTTATCCATCTCCCTGTAAAAGTGCATTGTTACTCATGACTCATTCCTGCTGTCCTCCCTCCTGATTGTCCTTATAGTCCCCTCCTGTCTGTTCTGCATGAGACGTTCATCATCTCTTATTTGAACCATTACATATTGCTATGTACCTAGGACTCATTGCATTTTTCCCAAGCCAGTCTTTACAATGATAACAGAATAATAATCATTTAACTATACAAACTGATCAAATCATTGTCTTTTTAAAAAAGTCTTTACTACCTTGTAGGAAAATTATTTTGTAATTTAGTATTATAAAATAGTAACTACCTGCCAGTTTTTATGAACTTTCATTATCTTGGTCTTTTTATGTAAGAACTCCATTTGGTATCTCTATAAGAGAGCCCTGTAGTTTTCAATTCAATGAATTTGAGCACAAGAAGAAGAAAACGAACTTTACCAAACAAACAAAATGTTGACTTTGTGGAAGTGTGTATGTATTCCAGGTTATTCTTGATTGTATTTTTCCCACTCACATTGTTTCTTGATGGAAAGGTTGTCCCTATTTCTCGGTTATACAGACCATTTACATATTTCTGTGGTAGTCATTATGACCTACCATAGTCATTCCTTCTAAGTATCTCTCATCCCCATTTTTAAGCCCAACAGAGTCAGTGACTCTTATTCATTTGAGATTCCCTAATTTGATACTAAGTGCATGCTTTTGAATGAAATTCAGAATCTAATGTTTTAATACTAGACTTGCTTACGAGTCTATTTGCCTTTTCATTTATTTGTATCTATATGTATATATGCATTAATATTTACTTTGGAACCCTGATTTAATTTAAAAGCATGAATTTTTAATACTAAAAATAAACAAACAAAAAAGCATATATTATTTAATTTTACAGTAACCTACCATAAAATATATTTTAAAAAAGCTATTCAAAAAAGTTTTTTTCTGTTATTATTATTATTAGTTTTTGAGAAAGAGTCTTGCTCTGCCACCAGGCACCAGGCTGGAGTGCAGTGGTGGGATCTTGGCTCACTGCAACCTCTGCCTCCCAGTTTCAAGCATTCTCCTGCCTCAGCCTCCCGAGTAGCTGGGACTACAGGCGCATGTCACCACGCCCAGCTAATGTTTGCATTTTTAGTAGAGATGAGGTTTCACCATGTTGGCCAGGATGGTCTTGATCTCTTGACCTTGTGATCCACCCACCTAAGCCTCCCAAAGTGCTGGGATTGCAGGCCTGAGCCACTGCACCCAGCCTTCTCTATTATTTTTAAAAGTTACTTCTCCTGCCTTTTAAAGATCCCATTCCTTAAAAAGCATTAAGTGATTTTGTCACCTAACAGCAGTGTGTCAGTTAGCCAGCTAGTCCTCTTCTCCAGTGCTCAGTTTCACAATCTGCAAAAGGGGAGGTACGGTGTGTTTCATGAAAGAGTGCACATAGCATGCCTAGCCTAGTTCCCACAAAATATATTAGTGCCCTGCCCTATTTCCCATATTGAAAATTAATTTTTAAAAATGCTTGTTATATGTGAATTTGGTAGTGATGTAAATACTAGCCAAAGGTTGAGGAATATTTTCACTTGTTTAGAGTGAAGGAAAACCTTCCATCTTCATACTTTCAGGCTTTATCTCATCATCTTCTTTAGAAAATAAAGTGTAGAACTGGTTATTGACTTATTTATTCACTCAGCAAATATTTATGGGGTTTCTAATTGGCACTACTCACTCTGCTGAATGCTCAAAATAAAAAATTTTAAAAAAGGATGTTGGTTCAGGTGCAGTTTCTTCCTGCCTCCAAACAGATATTAGTCAGATACAGTCACCCAAGATCTACTGACATTTGGCAGGAACCGAGTTTACCATTTACACCAGGGAAACGAATGTCATGTTCCAAGTCTTCTTAAAGAATTTGCTTCTGACCTCTCACCTTTGTGTCCTCCTTAACTTGAAAGTCTTAACAGTGTTAGGAATTTGTGTGTGCAATTTACCATTTAATTCCTTCTTAAGCACTGTATCATCATTGATGTTTAACACAATATATTTTCTCTTTGATAATCATTATAAATCTTAACTTTAAGCACCATTTTAAAAGAATATTATTTCCCCTCTTCAATACTGTAGAAACTAACCTGACCTAGAAGTGAATTTTCACTTGTTAATATCAGATATCATTTAATTGCCCATAATTGTGATGGGGACCACATGGAAAAGAAAACAGGAGGAGAAAAAGAAGACTTGCCTACCTCAGCTGTCCAAACTCAACTAACAATTAAATTTGCAGGTGCTGGGAAATTTACTTAGATGACTACTGCCAGGGCACACCTTGATCTACCCTTGAGGCATGGCATTAGGCCTCTGAGTACGTAATTCAGAAAGGAATTGTGCAGGTGCAAAAATAACCTACAGATGAATTGCCAAATGCCTAGTATTGCACTCCTCTGATTCTGAAGACAATGTCATTGGTCTGGTTTGTATTACCTTTGGATAAGATCTAAATTAGAAATAAAGACTAGAAAATATCATAGAACAAAGGAGAGTCAACAAATTGATAAGATCATTGGAAATCATAAATTATTCCTATGTCCTTTCCCTCTTCCTAAATACACCCTTGCCAACTTGCATATATAAAGTCACCTTTGCAGAGATGGTACATAAAATTCCATCCGTATTATGAAATGTTCTGCTATAGACAGGCGTGGACATAATACACAAATAATGTCTTTCTCCTAAGTGTTCTTTTTATTTAAATGGTAGTTTGTGTGTGTATATGTGTGTGTGTGTTGGGGAGGAGAGTGTATCTACAAATAGGGAATTTTCAGGGAGCTTAAGTCCTCTTGAAATGCAGTGTGCATGACATTCACTCTGACAACAACTGTAACAGCTAAATATATAATAACAATAATCTGTTTACAGTAAGAAAATAAGATAAGCTATTAACTCTAGAGTTAATATTGCTTTGGCCTAGTTTAAAGAGTACAATTTTGGTCGGGCGCAGTGGCTCACGCCTGTAATCTCAGCACTTTGGGAGGCCGAGGCGGGTGGATAACGAGGTCAAGCGATGGAGACCATCCTGGTCAACATGGTGAAACCCCATCTCTACTAAAAATACAAACTATTAGCTGGGCATGGTGGCGCGTGCCTGTAATCCCAGCTACTCAGGAGGCTGAGGCAGGAGAATTGCCTGAACCCAGGAGGTGGAGGTTGCGGTGAGCCGAGATCTCGCCATTGCACTCCAGCCTGCGTAACAAGACCGAAACTCCGTCTCAAAAAAAAAAAGTACAATTTTGAGAAAAAGAAGGGCATATTTTTATAAATTTCTTTCTCTTTTGACATTTAACTTTGAGGTTGAGAATAGATAGTGGAAATTACCAAGATCTGAGTCCTTAAACAAGGTTAGGACCCCAGATGTGTTGTATACAACAGAAACATATTTTGTTTTCTTTCTTAGCCAAGCCATACTGTCTGGGCCTAAGACAGTTTGCTTTCTTGTTTGTTTATTTCACTAGTAACAGAGCCCATTCTTGGCTCACACCATATTGCTGATGATGTTGTACTTCAAATCTGTGCAAATAAAAGTGGAGCTTAATGTATCTACTCTAGAGTTGCAGTATATCAAAGAGCACTGTAGGGTAAGCAATACTATTTCAATGAAAATTTCTCAATACTACCTTAATCCAAATTTTTTTCTAAAACCAGTAAAAAAAAAAGAGTAATATTATTTTAAAAGACTAATATTATTTTAAAACACAACATTAACAAAATGAGTTGGGTAATATTGCTAGGTGGATCTTTGAAGATAAAGGTATACTGTTTTGGGCCCTCGTTTTTACTGATGAAGAAACTAAGGCTTAGAGACGCTAATTCAACAGGGAAAGAACAGATAACAAACCAAGGAACTAAGAATGGAAACAAGGTAATTTGCTTCTAAAGCCAGTACATTTTTTCACTATTCCATATTGATTCTATTTAGATCATAAACCAGTGTTTTAAAAATATAAACCCAGATCCACCAGTATGACTTGATGCTTTTCACAACTTACCTTCAGGTCCATCTTTTGAGATTCTGATTCTGTAGATATGAGAAGAGACACCAGCATCTGAATTTTGACAAACACCCAAATGACCTGCTGCACACCGATGTTTGAGAACTGCCTTCTATAAAACCATCAGATCATGTGAGACTTATTCACTGTCAGGAAAACAGCATGGGAAAAACCTGCCCCCATGATTCAATTACCTCTCACCAGGTCCCTCCCAAGACAAATGGGCATTATGGAAGCTACAATTCAAGATGAGATTTGGGTGAGGACACCGTCAAACCATATCAACTGCCAACAGTGTAATACCTTAAATTATTATAGGGGCACTCAGTGAAGGCTGGTTACCTGTTTCCCATGCATCTGAATTGAAATGAACAAAACGTCTCTATTTCAAATATTGGTCTGGGCCACTAAAAAAAAAAAAAAAGTTTCACATGTAGGACTCAGCTGGGCTTATTTAGTCAGGTAAGTGACAGATGGAATATACCATTTGGTAACACAAATTAACTCTCATCCTGAAAATGATGTGCACTGAGTCAAAAGCATCTGTGGCATCTTACTTCATCAGGGAAGATGATAACTATCATTAAATGGATGGAGTAGACCTATTTCTCTCTAGCTAAAAGTTGTGCTTAGAAGGGAATGGTCAGATCCCCAAGGAATGTTCAGCTAGCAGCACTTGGTTACATCCAGCTCAAATTCAGATTTGGTGACATTCTGCAAAAGGATTGCAAATCTCATTTACAAGCTTAGGAATGATACTCTTGAGGCTCAGTCTTAATATGATTATGTGCATCAGGAACATATTCATACAAATTTTTATTTTATGAAAGTCATGATTGTCATTTTCAAATGATAATGTTCAACAAGAATCAAGACAGCATTTTTCGTGTCAGGTTTTATTTTGTGTTGTTTTAAGGTGGTGGGTAGAACAGAGGACTGAGGGACATGCGTAGAAGTTTGATTGAAAACAACCAAATGTCTGAATCAGTCTACACACAAAATGAGGCCTCAGTTTTCTCATTTCAAGCCTGAGTAATTTAGATCATCTGGCAAGCACGTGGGCTGCAAGGCCACAGACTCCAGTCAGTGTCAGTTGCCTTTGTACAGGAGACAATCAAGCAGTGAGGCACACTGTAATTTTTCTTTTATGTTTCAAAGGGTTCTTTAAAAAAGATTGTATTCTTCCCTTACATTTTCATTGCCACAGCTGGAGGCTCCCTTCTAAATGGTATATTAGGGCCTTCAAGCACTTGATGTCTGTCTTCTCTCACTTGACTGACACAATGTGTGTCAAAAATGTAAATAGTCTAATGCAGAAGGCACATGAGTTCAATGAGAAACTCTGAAACTGTTTCTGCAATGGCTCTGATGGGCTGGACTCTGAGAAATTTCAATGTGTGACCTTTGAGCCTTCTGTAACTCTAAACCGGTGGATTTATAAAGCCATGCTAATGACCACACTAATCTATATCCACTGATGAGACTAACATGTTCTCTCTTCCCGACTTGAATACACAATACTTTCGCAATGATCTAAAGCAGATTATTCACAGCTTGCTATACAGCCCTGCAATTCCTTAAAGCTAAACTAAATTAGCCTATTTCTGATTATTTTACTGGTTATTAAGGAACAGTGCATTTTATTTTTAACACCTAACTCTAATGAGTCTTCTGTTGTTAATGAAATCATTAAGCATCAATAATGCTGTCTGCATCTAACCAATATACAATTGGAAATAGTCTTGGAAAGTTAGCGATGTCAGGAGCACAGAGACTTAGAAACCACTGAGTTCTACATTTTCTCACCTTATTCTCCAGTTGTAGTATTTCTTGTAAGTGGATGTAAAGCAGCCACAGAGGACAATAGCTAATTCTGTACCCACTCCTAAGACACATCTTCCGAGTCCATCCCTCTTTGCCACAGAGCCACCTCCCTGAAGGCGGCGACAGAGAAGAATCTTCCCTTCTTTTCACCCCGAGTACTTCCCATATTCACTGAGTGCCAGGACTTTCCCAGTACCCTGCTACAAATAGAGAATTCGACATAAATAAGAAAATATCTGCCCTTGATAAACAACTAAATAGTTGTAATTGTATATCAGTAAGACAAGATGAAGGGGAAGAAACATAATTTTTTCTTCGGTCCTCATAAATTCTTTTTTTTTTTTTTTTTGGCAGAGTCTTGCTCTGTCACCCAGACTGGAGTGCAGAGGCGTGATCTCAGCTTACTACATCTTCCACCTCCTGGGTTCAAGCGATTCTCCTGCCTCAGCCTCCCAAGTAACTGGGACTACAGGCACCTGCCATCACACCCAGCTAATTATTGTATTTCTAGTAGAGGCAGGGTTTTACCATGTTAGCCAGGCTGGTCTCGAACTCCTGACCTTGTGATCCACCTGCCTTGGCCTCCCAAAGTGCTGGGATTACAGGCAGGAGCCACTGCACCCGGCCAGTCCTCATAAATTCTTACTTGGAAAGAATCTTTGTAAGAGATTGACAAGAGAAAAACAAACAGAAGTTTATTCATATTTATATCTCATATCTACATGGACGATACCAGAAAAACAAGTAATCCTCAAAGAGGTGGTGATAAGACAAAAGAAAAGGACTGAGTCTCTAGGGCCAGCCATTTGTGGGAAGGCAAAAGAATGGCAAAGAAAAGCTGATTAATAAACCTTGTTCATGTAGATTCCTCTGGTACCATCTCAAGGCAGAGAAGAGTTTGAAGTTGATCTTAGTGGTTAACCTTTGTTCCCCTTGGTGGAAGAGAAGGTGGGCTAACTTTGGCCTTTAGAAAATCTGTGTCCTGCTTTTAGACAAATAGAACAGAGAGCTTTTCAGCATCTAATTCTTCTTAATTGCCTTCAGCTCAACAATCCTTCTATTTTGGAGTGACATATTACAGTCTCCCACAAAGGTAAATGCTGCATTAAGAGATATATTCTAAAGGTGGAAAGTGAGATTTGCTTGTGAGTAATGAAATGCCCTAGCCAGCTTCTCCAGGCAGACGAAATATGGATGCTTCTTCTTCCCCTGCATTTCTACGATACCTCACAGCTAATGCTCCAAGTAAAATCAGAATGCTTCTTCTCTCCCCAAAATCCCATGGTGCTTTATGCCTCTCATCCCTTGCCTATTTAATTTTCCCAGAGAACACTACTTAATGAAATGGACAAAATTATTTCCATCAAACCTGCCTTTCTTTGTTCACACACACACGCACACCCCACACACAACACAACACATATCGCAATCTCACTAATTATGCTCTGTGAGATTACCATGTATACATTATGGTGATAATAAGGACTAGTTTAATTTACAGAAATTTATTTTTTGACCTCATGATTTATTCTGCCCCTGTTCAAGTAAGTTATATGATAATCCAAGCCCAGCTAAAATAATAGAAATGGTTAAGTCTACCAGATCAAAGGACTGTGTCATTGCCTCATGCTAAATTTTACATATTCTTACTATCTAACATCCTACTTTCTAAATCATATGCCTATAACATATCTCCTGTTAAAATGTATTTATTTCTGAATTTGTTCTTATTTATACATTTGCATATAATTGTGTATCTGTCATTGGATAGGATAAGTTATATTAGAGCTTTAATTTGCAAAACATAGTGTTAATTAATAAATAGTTTCAAGCAAAATATGAGACCATGTCCTTAGATCTCCCAAATCACTATTTACTATTTCTATTAGGTTGGGGAAATGCTACTGATGGTTAACCATTATTAAGCATTATCTAATAATTTTTATTAACTTCACTTTAAAATAAATAATCCATTTCATAGTTCTGGGAACCTATGGATGGAAACAAGGATGGAAATCTAAAGTATAGCTGTAGTATCCGATATTAAGCAGTGCCTCATCATTTCATAGTGAAATTTCTACATCAATTTAATAGATAATGCATGGATTTCAATGTCAATGAGATGATACAAATAATTAACATTCAAATATAATTTTAAATATTAAAACACATATTAATCTATTTTATTCTCACAACCCTATGAGAAGATAAACTTTGTGCACAAGTGATGGAAATCCACAGATAATCAACAAGCTTCTCTCCCTTGCATATTATCCCCAAGGAGGCTTTTGACCCGATCTCTACCTAGAAGAAAAAATTGGCTGCTCTTTCTTCTTCTTCAAGTTCCCTTCCCAGCTTGTGGCCACTAGGCTCCCCTCCAGGAGTTTGTGTAGCATCTCCATTGGAGGTCATCTTTTTTTCATCACCATCTGGAGGTCTTTTCCCAGTCACTTTAGTCTCTCCTCTACCTGATTACAATTTCCTACTGATCCTGTTTTGCACTTTCTGCTTCTTAACAGGATCTCTCTTTGGTGTCCCAACACCATAAAGAAGTTAATAATGCATAATCAGCTTGGACATCAATAGTTTGAGCTATAGTGAACTAAAACGACTTCTCTTTCATGGCACCATGAAGGCAGAGTCTGATCATAGCCTCACTGAATTCCCATGTTGTCAAGACAGACACAGGCGGATGTTTTGTGAACAGCAATAGTACGTGAACGTGAGCTATGCAGCAAATGCACCTCTCTCAACTTCATTCTATTCATCTGGAAAAATAATAGCTTTACATCTGTCCTTGAAAAATCAGCAACTAATAGTCTGGAAAAACTACCTTTGTCTTGTAGAATGCACAATACAATCTTTGTCATTTCCACATAAATTCACATAAAGTTGTCTTTCATTGTTTTTGGTTTTGTGTTTCTTAACAAATTATGATTAGCACACTTAGCCACACTTTTAAAAAATATCTGTTTCCCTTAAGAATATAGAAGATGTAAGCTTAGTTAGGTATGTCAAAACTTCTAAAATTATATTCTTTTTTTTCTTTTAGTACATTAATAGGAAAATGGTGTCAGCTCTCCAAGAATTGATTGCTTGGAAAAACAAAACACACACTCACTCACACACACACACACACACACACACACACATGAAAGCTAGGATTTGTTAAATGAATACGAGAATAAAACTAATTCTTTAAAACAACTTGGGGACATGGACAAAACATTTGAGTCCATGAAAGGACAAGAAGTAGGAGGCAATTTGGGATCAGTATTTGCTCCAATGAGTGTAATTATTGTGTAAATTGTGGCTCTTGACGAAAATCTCTGAGTCCTGTTGAGATGTTGTTAATGCCCCAGGAAGAAGCCTCCCTTCGATAGTGTGATTGCTTGCAAAGATGCTGCCGCCTCCTTCCTCCTTTTCCCACAGGAGATGGGCAATTTGCCAGTGTTTCATTTTCAAGTGCCATTGTTCACCTAGAGCCTTAGGAAAAGCTCTGCTTTTTTATTGTTAATCTAAGCCTAAGTGATAGTCTTAAAAAAATCCCATAATATTTTATAACAAATTTATTAGACATCAACATTGGCCACTAAGGCTCAAATAGCTCTGTCACTTATTTTTTAACTTAACAAGTAATTGAATAATTTATGCAGTCTCCACATTACTTTATTGGTTTGTGAAATCTGTTTGTATGAGTAATTCATGGGAAAAATGATAAATCTAGAGTTGTTTCTGCAATACCTTTCTAACCTCCTTCCATTAGTTATGTTTCTGACAACAAAGCAACATGGTAATGTTTATTACATGATTTAATCTTTTTAGCATCATATTTTATATTACATATGTATATGACACTGAAGAAGAGAGGTCCAATTGTCCTGTATTCTAAGAAAATAAGATATATTTATTCATTAAAGGATTTGAAGAATAGGTTAAAGATGTTAATGATCATCAAATGTGAGCTCATGCTGGGACCTTATGTGAATTAGGTTTGGCAGTCTTGAACTAATTCTTCATATTTAACACACACTACACACTCAAGGGGAAGGGTAATTTCCTGAGTTTTATCATAAAGGCTGAAGCATGACCAAAATGGATGCCAGAATTTGAAATGGTTGTATGCAAAATGTAAAGCAGGCAGTCTTTGCTTTTAGCACTGCTAACAGCCCTTGCAGACTGCTTCCCCTGTCCTACCGGCATGTGTCACGGCCTGCTCACCTCCCAGCACTTATGGTCTGTCACTTGTCCAAGGCCCCCATCGGGACAGCATCCTTATGCTCACAACCTTTCCCATTTTCCTCATTCTCTGTTCAAAGATTTCCTTCTAACTATAGATTCTTTTAGAGTCCTGTCTAGTCTAGAGAACAAGCACATTGATTTGTTTTTAGGAGTTAATAGCTGGTAGTAGCTGTTAATGTGACACCTTCTCAGATATAATTTGCATTTAAACAGCTGTCTTTAACAGAAAGAACTGGAGAATGCTAAGGATTTCAGACTCTGAGGTAGGGCCAATGAGAGTTATTTCTGGTCACCAAGCCAGTCTCAGTCCCTCTCAGGTGTGTAATCTGTGTATGAGATATTAGGAGGAGAAAAACAAATAAACAAGGCTTTGATTTGATTCCCAGCCCTGACAATTACTAGCTGTGTGACCTTGAGCTACTTTTCCGGTGTCCTCAGCCATTAACATTGGCTTAGTAAGGTTTTATGAAAACTAAAAATAGAATAGCCTAAACTCCTAAAAAGTCAAACATTATTAAAACAAATCTGTTAGAAATCTTTGGTTACAAATGACAGAAATTTAATGCAAACCAGTTATTCCCATACCACTTGAAATGTGCATTTTGTAGCAAACAAAGCAATGAATTCTGATATGGGTGGTAATTGGATCACACTTCAAAAACCCATGTTCTCCAGTTACCACATTGTATTCATCCATTTTCACACTGCTATAAAGAAATGCCTGAGATTGGGTAATTAGGAAAGAGGTTTAATTGACTCACAGTTCCACATGGCTGGGGGGGACTTAGGAAACTTACAATCATGGCTGAAGGCAAAGGGAAAGCAGGCACTTTCTTTATGATGCAGCAGGAGAGAGTGAAATGCTGCAAAGGGAGAATTTCCAAACTCTTTTAAAACCATCAGCTCTCATGAGAATTTCCTTGTGAGTTGTCATGAGAACAGCATGGGGGAACTGCCTCGCATGATCCAATCACCTCCTTTCCTTGACATTTGGGAATTACAGGACTCTCCCTCAATAGAGGGGGTTATAATTCAAGATGAGATTTAAGGTGGGACACAAAGCTAAATCATACCAAACATTATTTCACAGGACTTTAAAAGTGAGAGGCAGGAAGTGATAGAGAATGTAATTATCTAAGTCTAAAATCATCAAAGATAAGGGCTCGGCATAATGACTTATGCCTGTAACCCCAGCACTTTGGGAAGCCGAGGTAGATGGATGACCTGAGGTCAGGAGTTCAAGACCTGTCTGGCCAACATGGTAAAATCTCATCTCTACTAAAAATATAAAAATTAGCCAGGCATGGTGGTACACACATGTAGTCCCAGCTACTCAGAAGACTGAGGCAGGAGAATCGCTTGAACCCAAAAGGCATAGGTTGCAGTGAGCTGAGATTATGCCACTGGACTCTAGCCTGGGTGACAGAGTAAGACTCCATGTCAAAACAACAACAAAAATAAAATAAAATCATCAGAGTTAAGGATGGCAACCTCAGTAGGCCAAAGAGAGTACACACAAAATTTATAAATGTTATGCCTAAGGTAAACAGAATTATTAACACAAATAATATTATAATTAATAATTATAATTATTTGAAACAATTATATAATAATTATAATTATTTCTAATAAATATAATTTAAAAGTATTATTTTACATTGATGGGAGTTCACAGAAAATAAATGAAACTCAAATAAGTGGGTAAACTCAGGGGCTTCTATATCATTCTGATAAAGAAAAGAGGGTTTGGACTTTAAGGGCTGATAAATTGTGGGGAAGTGACTAGGATACATAAAACAGAACTAATGGAAGATAAAGGTTATTTTAGCAAGGTATGTTTATGGAAACTTCTTTCACTATCAAGTCTGTCTCTGGTGATTAGTGCTCTCACCTTCATAATATAGGTAAGAGACACCTTCACAAAGACTTATGCCCTGCTTTTAGGCAGGTAAGGAGAGGGCAGAGACCTCTTCCTCCATCTGTTGATCATTGATTGCCTTCAGCTCAAAATAATCTTTATGACAAAATGGCATACTTCTAGGTGGCCTATTCTGAACCCCTTTAAAACCAAAGATCCTAAAGTAGTAATTCTCAAAATTTTGGTCACAGGGGTCTTTAACATTTTTTGAGAATAAATACACCTTTTGTTCATATAGGGTTATATTTATCAATACTTACTGTATTTGAAATTAAAACAAAATGTTTAAATGCTAAGTAATTCATTTAAAATAAAAATGGCCAGGTGCGGTGGCTCACATCTGTAATCCCAGCCCTTTGGGAGGCTGAGCCAGGCAAATCACGAGGTCAGGAGTTCAAGACCAGCCTGGCCAACATGGTGAAACCCCACTTCTACTAAAAATATAAAGTTAGTCAGGCATGGTGGTGTACAACTGAAGTCCCAGCTACTCTGGAGGCTGAGGCAGAAGAATCACTTGAACCTGGGAGGCAGAGGTTGCAGTGAGCCAAGATTGTGCCACTGGATTCCAGCCTAGGTGACAGAGCGAGACTATGTCTCAGAAAAAATAAATAAATAAAATAAAATAAAATAAAATAAAAATCTGGTGTATGTTAACATACTTTATGACAATAGCTATGTTTTTCATAATAAAAAATTAATGAGAAGAGGTGACTTCTTTTTTACATTTTGTAAATTTCTTTAATGTTTGACTTCATGGAAAGTAACTAGATTGCCACATTTGCTTGTGCATTAAATTTGTTTTGACTTTAAAAATGTACTTCAGTGGAATACTATGCATTGTCTGTAACACACCCTTTCATTTTATAAAATTCTGATTCTATGAGAGCTATTTTACCCCTGTGTAGGTTGTTGTAGGTAGCTGGAAAAATGTGTAAATTCTTTCTTGTCTGTAAAGGTTTAAGTGTGTTCTCTTGAGTCCCATAGAAAAAAACAGGTTTGCCTCCATTTGCAATTTATTTTAACATTTCTTTATCTAAATTTGAACCTTTTTGACTTTTCCATTAAATCAGCCTGGTTCTTTCTCTCAGCTAATGAGTAGAGTTAAATTATAAATGCATGATTATTTTATATCCAAAGGACAGTCATGATTTTACCTTTTTTAAAAAGGTATTTTTTTTTAACAGTGCTGACTCTTATTATGTAGGATTGGTAAACTCCACTGTATATTCTGGAAAGAATTAGAGTGAAAAAGAAAGATAATGACAAAGTATTAGTATGAAAATAGTTTTGACGTTGCAGTCTTCTGAAACCATATTTCAAATGTTAGAACCATATTTTGAGAAGTATTATTTAATAATTTTGAGAAGAGCTGTCTTATTTAACAAAGTCAATAAAAAGAAACATTTTTTGAAGTAAAATCACAAGAATGGTGTGGGGAACCCAAAATGTATCCTGATAGAAAATTTCAAAGAAACTGAATAATGCATTTAAAATAGAAAAAAAAAATGTAAACATAACGTTAATACTTACAAGTTTAAAAGGCTTTACATAGAAGACTGTGCCTTCTCTTATAAAAAGATGCAGTATGATTTTCCTCACATTAAATTCAGTGCCAATTTAGTGACTTGCTTCTTATGAGTTGATGGAGGAAGAAGTGACACTGAATGACTTCCACGGTGAGGTCATTCAAGGTGATAGAGCTTTCCTGATTGTTGGGACAATTATTCTTGGAACCCAGCCACAATTTCATGAAAATACAAGCTTAGTTCAACAAGGAGAGGCCACCTGTAAACCTCTGGCCTACAGCCCCATCTAAGGTCCAGTCAACAACCAGTACCAACCACCAGATGTTGTAAATGCCCAGTGGGTTCTCCTGGCCCACTGTCCAGAAAAACCAAGTTAACAAGACAAGGGAATTGCAATAGAGAAGGAGTTCAGTTTCATGCAGAGCCAGCTGAACAGGAGACTAGAGTTTTATCACTCAATCAATCTCCCTAACACTTTGGAGACTGGGTTTTTTTAAGAATGGTTTGGTAGGTAAGGGGCCAGGAAGTGGGCAGTGCTGATTGATTGGGTTGGAGATGAAATCATAAAGAGTTAAAGTGGATTCTTTTTGCTGTTTTCTGTTCCTAGGTGGGATTTCAGAACTGGTTGAGCTCCATTACTAGTCTGGGTGGCACCAGCTAGTAAGTCAGAGCACAGGGTCTGAACAATATTTTGATCACCAATATTAGGTTTTATAATAGTGATTTTATCCCTAGGAATAATTGGGAGGTTCAGAATCTTGTGGCCTCTAGCTGCATGATTCCTAAGCCATAATTTCTAATTTTTGTGGCTAATTTGTTAGTTTCATAAAGGCAGTCTGGTCCCCAGGCAAGAATAGGGCTTGTTTTGGAAAGGGCTGTTACCATCTTTGTTTCAAAGTTCAAGTATAAACTAAGTTCCTCTAAAGTTAGTTGGCCTACACCCAGGATAAACAAGGATAGCTTGGGTGTTAGAAGCAAGATGGAGTTAGTTAGGTAAAATCTCTTTCACTGTCACAATTTTCTCACTGATATAATTTTTGCAAAGGTGGTTTCGATGTTAGAGTAAACAAGCCCTCAGCTCCCAGTTTTTGGTCTGTCCCAGCCCCAACCAAAGCCAAATAGAGCACAGACAAGTTGTTGACTGTCAAGCACTGACCAACTTGTAAATCTGCAATCAAAATTTATATTGTTTTTTTAACCAGTATGCTTTTGGGTACTGTACCAGTATCCCATATAGTGGGATATGTCTAGAACAAAGAACAATTACTTCTTAAAAGGCTATCACTAAAATTTTGGTGATAGTAACATGGAAATCAATTTTGGTTGATTATAAGAAAGACTTTCATAGTGAAAATCTCTCTAAAAGTACAGCATAGAATGAGAATATTGGTAGAACTGTGCCTAAGATTATCATGTAAAATTCCTTTATTTTTTAGAGAAGGAAACATGGACTGGGCAAAGTCAAAAGATTTGTTCCTCCACCCCTTAATGGCCCAGCAAGAATTAAAACAAAAAAGCCTGAATCTTAATGAGTTTCATTTTCATTATTTTAATTGGGAAGTCTTGGGTTTTTTACAACCATATCCTTTCAAAGATTGTGGCTTCTTACTTGTCAAGAGTCTAGTATAAGGAGGCTTGCATTCCGTTATTGACTACATAATGTACAGGAACCTTTCTAAATCCTAACATATTATGATTCTATGACACAAAAAGGAGGTGTTCATACATCTGTGCGAAATAACAGTCTTCCCTCTAGCATCCTTTTTTCACTTCTCCCATATTAGTAATTTATGTTTTTTTGTATTTTCAAATAGTATTTCATTGGCTAATTATTTCCCAAAGAGACTAGGACTGTATCATGCATTTCAGTATTCACTGATTACCCTGCTAATATTTGTTAAGAGCCTACATGTGTCCCATATTATGGCTGTTAATTCCATCTCATGGAATCCACATTCTTCCAAATGTACTTTCGTCTTATTCAAATTTGTACTCATACTTTTTATGCTAATTTTTACATATTTGAGGAAAGTAACAATTATTTGGCTATTTTTATTAAATTATAGATTCATTGGGGAAAAAAACTTCAAAAAAGTAGGAAGAAAATACGTTGTAATTGTATAAAGATGTAAGAATATTTTTCACAAGCCTATATTGGTGAGCTGGAAATAGTTAAACTACTACTAAATAGAATGTTTACTTTTATTTTCCATCAGCATAAAATATATGAAATGTTTAAGAAGAAAAAATCAAAGCAAAAGGCAATTTTTTTACAGAAGGAAGAGCGTGTTAATGTTAAATGCTACTTCTACACAAAATTTTAAGTAAAGCAATACATGGTGGTAGTTGAGAGGGCAGATCAGTAGTCAAACTGCCTGGGTTCGTATCTCAGTGAGTGCATTTCCTCATTGTGCTACCTGGGGTGAGTAACATAATCTCTTTTCACTTTCTGCATTTGTAGAATGAGAGTGATTATAACATTACTAATTTCATGTGGTTGTTATAATGGTTCAAGCAGTTAATATTTGAGACTATTATACTTAGAACAATGCTTTGCCACACCGTTGTGCTATGTAAGCACTTGTGAATTAAAATATAGACATGTAAGACTTTATTTTCTTATTCTGTGTAATTCCTCAAAAGCCCAGTTTTGTGGATTTATTTGACATTTTCTTCAGAAATTGATTAATAAAAGGCTTTGGAATTGACTTAATATCAGTAATCTGCCCTTTTCTTCTAAAAATTTTATGAGTGAGATGGTTTACTATCACAATAGAATGATTTAAATTTAATCTATACTGTTCATTTAACTCAATCTAGTTAATTTGAATATCCACCTCAGGTTTTTTGCTTTTGAAATCTTGTGAAAACTTTATTCACTCAAGGGCAGAGTGAAAATATCCTTCGTAATTTTCATTAGAGTTGTAGTATTACCTTTCACTCATTTTTAATCTATCTAAATTTATATGTCCATCAGTGGGATAAAGAAAATGTGATACATTTACACCGTGGAATATTACACAGTCATAAAAAGAAGGAAATCATGTATTTTACAGCAGCACAGATGGAGATGGAGGCCATTATCCTAACCAAATTAACAAAGGAACACAAAACCAAATACTGCACGTGCCCACTTACAAGTAGAAGCTAAACATTGAGCACACATGGACATAAGCATGGGAACAACAGACAGTGAGGCTACTGGGGGAGGGGGTGGAGGGAGGGAGATGCAAGTCAAAAAACTAACTATTGGGTAGTATTCTCACTACCTGGGTGCAATATACCCATGTAACAAACCTGCACATATACCCTACCATGTCTAAAATATAAGTTGAAAATAAATGTTTAACTTCTTGTAAGGTACAAAATGGGCATCTAGGTTTCTTATTATCTATATAATCAGCCAGCTTTCCCAATATCATCTTTTAAACTCTCCATATACAATACCAACTTTGTAATATACCAAGTGTCTGTAAGCATGTGGGTCTTTAATTGAGCTTTTGAATGATCTGTTGGCCTATTTCTATTTTTTTCCCTATGGCTTTTAACTTTTACAAACTTACAGTAGTAGCCATTCTTTACTGACTAATACATATTACTTAGGATGGTAACTACCAGACTATAACGTGTAATGACAAACGTTCTTTAAAATAAACAAAAAAGTGAAAGAAATGCAGCCATTGAAGATTGAAGCAAGAAAAATGTGGCTGAAGAGAAAGCAGCAAACATTAGTTCTCACAGTAAAAGCTTATTAATTCTCAAAGCGAAACCATTGTTAGAATTATGAGCCTAATCTCCACAAGACTGACCATATGTGACATCCAGACAGCTGTTTTAGCCCATTTCTAATCTATTTAAGAAACTAGCTTACATTTTCAATGCAAAACTTGATCATTAGCAATAAACCCTGAAGAATTAGACATCATAACATGGAAATTTTCAATGGGGCCAGGATGCTCTGGTGCCATACTGACAGGTGGAATATGTAGAGCATGTCATCTTCACCTTCTCAGGCTTGGTTGTAGACCTGAGATAAGAAAGGGGGTGAATGAAGACTTTGACAAAAGGAAATAAATCACTTTAAAAATGTAAATAACCAAAATGCTTCTTAGAACATGGCACATATTTGCCAATGCACTGTTATCTCCAGACAACATTTCAAAAATGTATCCATTTCTGTCTGCTGCTAATAGTGTAATCATCCTTTATCCTGGATTTTCAGAAGAATTCTGGAGGATTTGAGAAAGCCCAATTAATCATTGCCAGAGTGGATAATGATTTATGACCAGAGTGAAAATAAGAGTGCATACCTTTCAATGTGGTCCCTTCTCTCCATTGACCAGAATTTTTTTTCTCTCTCTTTTTCCTGGAATGACTCCAAACATCTTGCTGGCAAAGAGGGTGATTTTTTGAGATAGCAAAGTTGTTTATTGAGCCACTGAGTTCAATCAGAATCAGTAACTCCTGCAGTACAAGGAAAATTGGAAAGAGAAAGCTTAGTATAAGTCTTCAAATATGGAGTAAACTATTAGCTGGTTCAGCAAGTCACAGAATGGGCCTTGGAATGTGAACATGTTATATAATAGTGTATGTGTTTGTGTCTGTCTGCCTTAAAATATATGTGGTAGTCTCTACCTATCAAAGCATTTTCATTGTAATGCCACATTTATACCCAAGTATTTTGACAGTATTGCTAGCATAGCACTCTCACCCAAAATAAAATATCTATATAGTTTTTCTTGCCTTCTACTTTTATCTTTCAAGATAACTGGTTCAAATATTCGATCAGATTTTATCACACTTTATTTCTAAATTACAAAATATTTAAAAATACCACTTCATTGCTGTGTATCCTAGAATAAGATCATATCTTATTTCTTTGATGAGTATTATAAGATACTACCTTTATACTGCTGAGATTTATGTTATGCTTCTCAGCAAGAGCTACTGTAGGATGGTGAAATGAAAAGCAATAAAGTTGGTGAACTGAATGCTGCTGTGTGTGTCTAATGTCTGAAAAGAAGTCTGCTTTTATGCAAATACAAATTGGCTGTGAAGCTTGTAATTCTGGAATCCAAACATCTTGTATGTGTCCTCTATGTGACCCAATGTGATTTGAGAGACAGAACAAAGGTGATGAGTGGAGAGGGCAAGAATTGAGAAAGAAAATATTAATGTTATTTGTAGATATTTGTGAAAGGTCTTAGCCTATTAAAGAAAGAGACTCAGAAATGAAACTACTGCTAAATTACAATCTTAGTAACGAAAGGAGAGAGAACTATTGTTATTTTACAGCAGAAATAAGGGTTAATTAATATCTAACACTGTCTTTGGTGTTAAGTAAATAGATGATTTCATTGTATCAAGCAGTGTTGTGAATACTAAGAGTGTTCCTTTTGTGAGAAGGTATAAAAAATGACAACAGAGAGCTATGCCTGGTAGATCTGATCTGCTTACAGAGTCTGCTACTATATTTATATTTGATACCAAGTATCATTATGAACCATATAAAAAGGTTGCCAGGTCTCTAACGCAAACTTGATGTAATAACTGGAAGCTATCTCTTTATATTTCTGTCCTGGGTATCTATCGTTTGTTCAATACTCTCCTTCCTCAGGAATTTCCCCTCTCTACTCAGAATTTCCTCAATAGTGGCCATATTTTAATTAGCCCATCTAAGTACCATCATTGGTTCAGGGGTGAGAACCTGACCAATCCTGGTAAAAGTATAGTTTCTCAACTCCCGGCTGAAGTTCATTGGTCCAGAATTGGAAACCCACCAATACATGAATAATTATGATAAGTTCACCTCTAAGATTTGAAATCTTAAGATGAAAAACATTATTAAACATTATTAAAAAGCCATGCCTTCTACCATGTGGAAGAAACCCTTACCACTTTATATATTGAGAAAAATGATATCAATAGTCAAATGGAATCTCATTTAACACATGGGATCCTGACATTATTTAAGCCTTGTCTCCAGTTTCTAAGCCTCAGCTGCACCTATGCCTTTTCTATATATTGGATGTTCATTTAGTTCTTTTGTTCTTTGAGCTAAAACATTTCCTGTTTTGTCTAATTAATTCAAGTTGAGATTTTGTCACCTGTAAACAGAAGTCCCAACTAACATAATTTCCAAGGTCAATTATTTGCAGACATTCTGGAAGGCAGCATTGTCTTCTAGCTATCATTTATAATGTATGGTGTATGTACATGTGTATGTGTGTACATGTGTGTATATATATATATGGATATATGTGTGTGTGTGTATGCACACATACCATATCTATCTATCTATCATCTATCTTACCTATCTATCTATCTGTGTAATGATAACAGATTTATGTCTAGGATTGACTTAAATTTGTTTTTTTCCTTAATGAAATCATTTATATAAATGATTTATATAAACCATACTGCAGGGGTGAGATAATCCTGAAGAGTGTTTCAAGGTTAAATGTGACACAAATAGCACAAACACATTTTAGCTTTTTTACACATAAATATATCAAATAGGGGCTATTTTAATCCTTTTCCTTTTTATTCAAGTTCACCAAAATATATGTAGGTTTTTAAAATTTTTAATACAAATAAGGGAAAGCTTAGCTAGATTGAATACTAATTTAAAAATAAGCATGAACAGGAGGCTGAGGCGGAAGGACTGCTTGAGGCCGGGATGTTGAGGCTGCAGTGAGATGTGATCATACCACTGCACTAAGCCTGGGCTGCAGAGTGAGACCCTGTCTCAAAAACAAAACAAAACAAACAACAACAACAACAAAATGACAAATTAAAAATGGAAAGATTTGAATTGCTCCTCTCTTTGCAGAACAAGTTTCAACACCCTTTCCTCCCTTTTTATTCACATTTATTTACACATCAGTTTTCATATGGCAAGCACTGCACTGAAGGAGAGTATTGAACAGAACAAACAACAGATATCCGGTACAAAACTATGGATTTCCCAGTCTAGTGGAAGAAAGCAATAATGAATCCAAAGAGCACAGATTCAAGCCATAAAGTGCAGCCTTCAGACTGTGGCTGAAGGCCTGAGAGCCCCTGGCAATCCACTGGTATAAGCTCAAGAGTTCAAAAGAACTTGGAGTCCAGTGTTCAAGGACAGGAAGCATCTAGTACAGGAAAAAGATGGAGGCCAACTGACTTAGCCAGTCTAGTCCCTCCATGATCTTCCGCCTGTTTTTATGCTAGCCATTCTGGTACCTGATTAGATGTGCCTACCCAGATTGAGGGTGGGTCTGCCTCTCCCAGTTCACTGACTCAAATGATAATCTCCTTTGGCAATACCCTCACAGACACACCCAGGAACAATACTTTGCATCCTTTAATCCAATCAAGTTGACACACAATATTAACCATCACACTTGGTGATGGAGGCAATTTTTGAAATCAGTCTAAATGCAGAATCTGAACTCTAAACACAATTTTGTGGCCATGCCAAAGAGCATCATCTTCAGCCAAGAGGACTGGTAATGAAAGTGGGATCTTTCCTTACAAAGCCTTCATTAAAGGGGTGCTGAATTTTAGTTTCAATGGAAATGGGCTGTGATGATGTGGGAAAGCCTAGAAGGTAGATGACCTGGTCCTGATTTTACTATAAATGAGAGAAGAAAAGGGTAAAAAAAACATTTTAAATTTTTTATCCTGCTAAGATTGACCTGCTTTTAGCCCCTCTCCAGTGCATTATTGTGTCTAAAAAGTCTCTGTCTCTACTCTCTTTTCACTATATGGCAATTTCTTTCTTCCAATTATCCATGACAGAATTTGGGGCTAATTCTTCATATCTTTTTTTACCTCAGGTGCACATTCAATCAGCATTTCAAGGCACTAATCCCATTCCTGAGGTTGGAACTTTTATAACCTAATCACTTCCCAAAGGCCCCACTTTCTAATCATATAACATTGGGATTTAAGTTTCAACATATGAATTCTGAAGGCAGACATACATTGACATCATAGCAAGAGGGAAGAAAAGACAGAATTGCCTCTATATAACCTGGCCAAGGGGATGTATGTATGCCTAAAATTCAAGGAAATTTTAGTACTGGGAATAGAAGGGATATAGTTTGAATATGTGTTGCCACCCAAATGTCACATTGAAATGTAATCCCCAAATGTTGGAGGTGGGTCCTGGTGGGAGGTGATTGGATTATGGGGTGGATTTCTCATGAACAATTTAGCATCATCCCTTTTGGTGCTATCCTGGCAATAGTGAGTAAATTCTGGTAAGATCCTTTAAAAGTATGTAGCATCTCCCCTTTCATCCTCTTCCTTCTGCTTTCATCATGCAATGAAATGTTCATGCTCTCCCTTTGTCTTCCTCCATGATGGTAAGCTTCCTGAGGTCTCCCCAGAGGCTGAGCAGATATTGGCACCATGCTTCCCTTAAAACCTGCAGAACCATGAGCCAATTAAACATCTTTTCTTTATAAATTACCAAGATCCAGATATTTTCCTTATGGTAGGACAAGAATGGACTAATACAAGGAGGCCAGTCATAGATATAGCAGACAAAGTTCTACAGACAGTAACATCAGCTTGATTTCTAAAAGATAATAGGTAGCCAGTGTACATTATACTTCAGAGTTCTGTTGATCAAGATATGAGACAGTTGAGAATTTTTATCTTTACATTATCACCTATTATCTAAGGGCTGTGCCTAAACTGACATAAATTATTAGGCAGAATACCATACCTGGTATTCCAGCTCTCTATTTGTGCAGGTAGACTAAGCTCAACATTTTAAGTACAGCCCTATGACCAAGAGATGCAGGTTTTGACTGCTGGAATTAGAGTGAATGGAATTGGTAAGGTAATTCCAGGGGATGTGTGTGAAGCATAGACAGTGTTTGATATAATCTAACCATTTCAATGGTCAGATCCATCCAATCTTCACATTAAACTTATTGTACTGAGGTTTCAGTGTGATACCTGGTAACATTTCCAGAAAAAAATAGACTCAAAAGAAGAATTAGCAAATGATAGCCTCTATGATAGCATAACTTCTGCTATAGTTGTCTGGAGACTTAGATAAAATGCATTATCTCCTTCCTTTACCTTTGATTCTAGATTTTTCTCACCCTTGGCCAACACTTCTCCTACTCTGGGTCAATTAAATAGTGGGTTGACTCATGCTTTTATACCTCAAGTGACTGAGCCCTTATTTGACTATGGTCTGTTCATTGTTAAAATAAGGCTTGAGAACACTAAGGATGCCATAATATCTCTGCAGAGTTTCAGACATACTACTTTCTGATCCATTATAGAGAAGTATTTCTACTTCCTTATAATGATCAGAGTTAATTACCCTTGCCAATATAACTCTTTTCTTGTCTCTTGGTCAATTGGCTTAAGACTCTCAAAATGACCAGATGGAAGCCATAACTTTAGAACACTAGGCCTGCCAAATTTTAACTTTTAAGGATGAAAGCACAGATTCTCTAAATGAGTCACAGGGGAATAGTGATAAGAGGGGCCTCTCCTGCTTCCATCCCATTAGTTCTGGGCTCAAATAGTCTATCAGGAACACAGGAAAAATACCATTGGTTACAATTATATACTACATCTAAAGGAAATGCTACAAACCAGCAAAGTGTTGTCTATAGTTGGAACTTCAGCCATGTCTTTGAATGGTTATTGCAACATTCTATCAGGCAGGCAGGCTCTGAGTGATCCAGAAAATAGTCGGGCCAGTGATTCCTTGGGCACACCCTCAGTGTGCCCCTACTTTGGTGAAAAACGTGTTCTTTGGTCTGAAAAAAATGATATTCAGGACGAAACATCAGTAAATCAGACATACTGTAAGCCCTTAAATACTAACCAAGACATTAAGGCCAGGGAAGGAAAACACATACCAGAATATCTGTAATTACTGCCCATTCCAGAGTCAATGTTGCCTGGTGTAATCAACTTGCCACTAAGTGGCTGATTGATTTTCTTGAGAACTGAGAACATATCCAGGTTCCAGCATCCATCTCTGCTGCTGATGAATTGGATATTTTACAAGAGTAGCTGTATCATTCTCTCTAGAATGAGACCATGCTTTTGGATCCGTGTATAGGCAGTATCTCTTTTGCCATGGCTAGTCCATGGATGGATCTAGTATGTAAACACTGGCATGCATGACTACAGAGCGTGGCTGACATATACCAGATGACTCATCCTGTCCACCTGCTTGTTTAATGCCTCCTTTAGAGTGCATTCCCTATGATGGGCAATAATGTGGAATATGAAGACCTGTACAGTTCATGCTGCTCCTATGCATCCATCCACCATATGTCTTTTCTCTTGGCTTTCTCTCCAATCTTGCTCTTTCCAAGTCATGAATCAAACAGCCAAGCCATTTACCACTGGCCCCTTCTGTGCAGGGCCCTGATGTGACAGAAATGTCCAGATGATCGAGATCCTTTTGGACTGTATTGTAACATAGAGCCGGAGAGTTAAAATAGCCCTCATCAAGACTGTAATGTAAACTATTGTCTTCCCTCACTGTAAATACATTCACCCCAATTCAGGGACTGGGAAAGACCATGAGTTGAGTATGTTTCTTCTGGTCTTGGAAAATAATTCCATTTATTGCCTGGCTTTCCACTAAAATGAGTAACCACATGGGATTTGGGGTCATTGGTATCATGATAGTTTGGATACCATAATCCATGACTTTTAAAAATTTGGGGTATTTCTCTTTCCCCAATGTACATAGATCTTTCTGGAGAAGGATAAGTTGTATTGTTAATGTTTACACTTGCAGTAGCACTGCAGGAAAGTTCCTCAACTGCTCTTGTATCTTCAGTCAAGCTCAGATCTGAAAACCAGATCTAGATGAGGGATGATGATTTTCCACTGGGGTTGTTAATGCAAGGCCACGTGCCTTCAACTCTTTTTGATTGTTCACGTTAAGTTATACCTTGCTAGTTGTCCATTTATCTAATTCTTAAAAATATCATGGTGTATTAGCCACCACTATAGATACATGTGGGCCAGAACCCTCTTATTTCTACTCCAAACTTATTACCTATAGTAGGGAATACGTTAATTCTGTGTCTGATAGCTAAATGCTGCCACCTTGCCTCTGTTATCCTGTAATTCTATCACCCCCAAAACAACAGGGCGTTCAGTTTAACAACAGCATTTTTAGTCCTGAATATCGGCCTCCAGTGGGTAGCCATCACTCATAATTGAGCAGCTCTCTTGCTGGTTTCTTCCTCGCTAAGTATTTTTCTTAGTAGAGTAGCGTCCTCTAGGTCCTTCTGAGAAACATAGTTATTTGGTAAGTAGTTTGGTTTATTGCAATACATTCATTCTCCTATGTCTACTTCTCTGAGCGTTTTTGGTTTTTCTTCAACATGCTGCCAAAGAAATTTTGTCCTCTCATGTTAATTTAATGTGGGTGCTAATTATTTCCAACCTTCTAGGAGCCGTCCTAACAATGTATTAAGACCAAGCAGTTGCTGAGTAGTGAATCTGGATCATGGGAATGAGTCTCCATTTTGTCCAACTCTTTTAATCTAACTTCATATACAACTCACTTGGTCCAGTATGCTCAAGATCCACTCTTAATCATGTTTCCTTGATTCTGTAGAGAGACAGTGGACTATGTCGATGATCAGGTCTGGCAGTCAATGGTGAGTCTAGCAGAACTACAAAGAATGCTGAATTCATACCCTTGGTGCTACATATTATCTAGGTCCTGTAGTTATTTTGTTGAATAATCCCTGCTCTCATTTAGCAGAGTGAGTATTCCCCAGTTGGGCCATTCTAATACTTGACCCTAGTTATTGGGTCCTGGCTAGGAGGAATACTCCTCAGAGGCAGTTTCAGCATAATCTTCAGGCAAAATTTTGCCTCTGTGTGGTTGTTAGAATCTTGTTATCTTTAACTATAGCGATTGGTCACTTCTTTAGACACAGAAGGCTCTGGTAATCTCTGGTCCAGTGCATTCAAATACATCCACCCAAATATTTTCATGGGAGATATCAGGATCCCACTCCTTCCCAGCTTGCCAAAGCTATGAATTCAGCATTCTTTGTAGCTCTGCTAAACCCACTATTGATTTTCCAGGCCTGATCCTCAGCAGGCTGGTCTTGGCAATTGTAAAGCAGTACCGTACCAGAAGTTACCATCAATCTAATGTCCATTAAAAATTGCACTTGTATTGCCATCTGGTTGATAATTGATCCCCCTCCAGAATTCCACTTCTATTTTCTAGGACCACCTTTGTTAACAAGTCAGTTAGATTGGATTTCCCAGAATCAGAATCAGATCTTGAGATAAGTATTTGTGTGAAATACATTTATTAGAAAGAATTTTCAAGAAAAAAAAAGTAATATAAATATGAGGAAATAAGACTTGAAAAGAATGGATGTTGCTATGGTTTGAATGTGTCCCGTGAAAATTCAGGTGTTGCCAATGTGATGGTATCCAAAAGTAAGGTCTTTAAGAGGTAATTAGACCATGAAGGTTCCTCCCTCATAAATGGGAGTAAGACTCTTTCTTATAAAAGAGATTTTCTTGCTTTCTTTTCTGCTTTTCAACATGTGTAGACATGGCAATCCTCCCCCTGGAGGATGCAGTCCTCACCACACAACTGATGTTCCATTTCTCAACCTCCAGAACTTATAAAAAATACATTTCTGGCCTGGCACGGTGGCTCATGCCTGTAATACCAGCACTTTTGGAGGCTGAGGCAGGTGGATCACCTGAGGTCAGGAGTTCGAGACCAACCTGGCTCACATGGTAAAACCCCATCTCTACTAAAAATACAAAAATTAGTCAGGCGTGGTGGTATGCACCTGTTGTCCCAGTTACTTGGGAGACTAAGGCAGAAGAATAGTTTGAACCTGAGAAGCAAAGGTTGCAGTGTGCTGAGATGGCTCCACCGCACTCCAGCCTGGGTGACAGAGCAAGACACCATCTCAAATATTACCTACAAATTACCCAGTTTGTAGTATTTTGTTATAAAGAACAAACTAAAATAGAGGTCTAGCAAGGGTATGACATCAAAAGAAGCCCGACAAATACTAAATTAGTTTTCTATTTCTGTATAAAAATTTACTACAACTTGGTGACTTGAAACAATGTAACTATTGCTCGGTAGTGCTCTGTAATGTACTGCTCTGCTTGTGGTCCTGTAGGTTAGAAGTCCAGGCACAGGCAGACTCAACTGGGTTTCTTGTTTTTGTTTTTGTTTCTTTTGCTGAGGGGCTTAGAAGGCCAAATTAAATGTGGAGGCTAGGCTGAGCTCTTATCTGGAGACTCTGGAGATGAGCCTGCTTCAAAGTTCATTCAGGCTGTTGGCAGAATACACTTCTTTGCGATTGTGAGAATGAAGTCTCTGTTTCCTTGTTGGCTATCAACCTACAGTCACTCACGATTCCTAAGTCTGCTTGATAGCCTTTGCATGACTCCTCCATCTTCAAAGTCAACGGTGGACCTTTGAGTCCTTCCTATGCTTTATACCGCTCTGATTTTCCCTTCCACTACTAGCTAGAAAAAACTTCCTACTTTTAAAAGTTTGTGTGAGTAGAATCAGCTCCATATGTTAAGGTCAACTGATTAAAAACCTTAGTGAAATCTTCAAAATCCCTTTGTCAAATAACATAGAGGCAAAAGAATAACCCCTTGGGGCAGAGATCATGGAGGCCATCTTGGAGCTCTGTCACCACAGCCTGCCACAGGATTGCCATGCAGTAATTATTTGAATCGATTATTTCTTTCTGTGAAACAAAGGTAATAACAAAACCAGATTCACTGGATTATTATAAATATCAAGACAAAAAATCCGTGTAAAGTATTTAGCATCATGTTTGGCTCATAGTAAACCATAACAATTCGTTGAGCTAGCATGCTCATAAGGTTCTGGTGGTTGTTCTCTAAAGATGGACCTCAAAGTACAAAGCCTCCCAATATTCATGCCTTTGTATAATTCTCTTCTGAATCTAGGCCGATCCTGTGACTCGTAATAAATAGCATGTGACAGAAGTAAACTGCATGACTTCCGATGCTATGTCATAAGAACTCTGTAGTTCTACTTTGGTCTCGTGAACACTTGCTCAAGGGACAGCCAACTTCATGACTCCGCCATGTTCTTTGGAAGCCCCAGCTGGCAAAGTGAAGACATAGCATGGCTGGAAAAATGCCTGGGTACCCTAAACACTGCCTGTCTCAGGCAGATGATGAACCTGTGATTGAAGATGATATCTTGTATGTTTAGCCAGCTGTCCTGCCAACACCTGACCACAATATTATGTGCGACTAACAGAACAAGTAAAGATAATAAACTGTTGCCTGAAACACACCAAGTTTACTGTGGTTTGTTGTATAACAATAGATAACTGAAATAGAGTTCTAAGTAAGTTATTAAATTAAGTTCTCATTGTAAGATATGTTCATGGTTCCAATTCAAGTCACATCCTTTCCCAAGTTCTTAAATAATCTTGAGGCTGGTTAACACAAAGGCTGTCTGGGATGTAGGGTGTGAGTCTCTCATTTGGTTCATGTAGTCCTTATAATTCATCGGAACTCACTCCAGTTTCTTGACCATCTGCAATAAATGTCTATGTCTATGCACAATCAAATCTCAAATTAAATCTGACACACGCACTGAGTACTTGGAGTTAATTTGTCCTCCCTTGGCTCCCACTTATTACAGAAACCTGTTCATTTAATTGTTTTCAAGCCACACATTCCTGTAGTTGGAAGTATTTTACATGTTGATAGTTATCTTCTCTGACATTCACTAGCCTTGATATGCCAGGGAATTTTAAATGGAACTGAGAAACAAAGGCAATGCAGTGATGCAGACACTGAAATGTAAAATAACACTCCAGTGACTTAAAGAAATGGAATCAATGTAGCCCTAATAAAATATGAAGGCTTTCTAGTCCCAGATCCTATTATCTCCAGTGATACTCTAGTTGTCAGTCTTTTAAAAGTGCAGATGCAATCCAGTTAGAAAAATGTCACAGCTTTCCTATAACAATAGCACGCTCTATACTCACAGTAATAAAGATTTCCTCCATCAGCGCACATTGTTGTGTTTGGTTCCCAGCACCGAGACGCTTCCTCCAAAATCTCACAACCACTTTGTTTGACAAGTGGGCTGATTCCACCCACAACCACAGCAAATATCTTCTTTAACTTTAGTAACTTGACAAAATTAAATAAAGAAAGTGGTCCAAGAAAAGCAATCAACAACAGAGGCTGAAAGCCAGTGGAGCAGCCTGACTTGGCATCTGTGTCCAGCACATGCCTACATGGACATTGTCAAGGCTTTATTGATGATCAATGGCAGAGAGGTCATTATTTCCCTGACCCCAATTGCAAAACCTCCTTATTCTTATAAGCACAGTCATGCCTGAAAGACATTTAAAGATACTTGTGACTTTCTAGAAACACGAAGACTGCAGCTCCAAGCTTAATGAGTAGAAATGTCCTCTTAGGGAAACAAGAGAGTTACCCAGAGCCCCGAAACTTCAAAAACTTTTGGTGGCAGAATAAAAGAGACTAAATTCATGGAAACAGAGGGCCTCAAACTAAGAGGGGTATTATTTGATAGGTTTCTTTATGGCTAAATCATTAGTTGACAAAGAGTGTAAATCTAAGTTAGGGATCTATTTATCTCCTAATTTTTTAAAAAGTGTTTTTTGCATTGATTTTTCTCCTCCAATAAATATTATTCTATCATCAGTCCTTTCAAAATACAGCCATGATGTATGCTCATGCTTGAAAAAGCTGAAGGAAATAAATCAACAAATAATCATAAAACTAGAAGGAATTCTAGAATATTAGTAGTAACATTCATTATTTTAGCTTATCCTTGATGACTTGAGTCCAGAGAATGAGTTATGTGAGGCCACACAGCTCAGCTATGACAGGACTTGAACACGATTTCCTGCCTCTGGGTCTTTTGCTCATGCCATCCTGCCTCCTTGATGCTGCATACATCACAGATGCTGTTTCCTTAAACAGTAGTTGCTTTCTATTATATTCATCTTTACGTGGCCCAAATCTTAGCGTTGACTGTGATGAGAGAGGCAAGGGAGGCGGAAGCGGGCAACTTCTAGATTCACTGAGTTTCAGAGAAGGGAGGATAAGCAGGAAGTTTATTTCTAAGCTTAAAAATTGCAAAAGATAAAACAAGGATATTTTACAGAATGTTAGGACTTATTGACAGGGGATTTTACAAAAGCTTAACTTAAAATAGAGGGCCGGACGTGGAGGGTCACACCTGTAATTCCAGCACTTTAGGAGGCTGAGGTGGGTGGATCACTTGAGATCACGAGTTTGAGACCAGTGTGGCCAACACGGTGAAATCCTGTCTCTTCAAAAAAATACACACACAAAAAAAATAGCCAGGCTTGGTGGTGCACACCTGTAATCCCAGCTACTAGGGAGCCTGGGGCAGGAGAATCGCTTGAACCAGGAGGCAGAGGTTGCAGTGAGCCAAAATGGTGCCACTGCACAACAGCCTGGGCAACAGAGTGAGACTTCATCTTGGGGTGAGGGAGGAGTCAATGTATTCCCTGTTTTGAGGACCAAAATACAAAAACTTATCAATATAGCCAAAAAGACCTTTAAATCATGTCACATCTCTACTTTCGGGCTTCATTTTGAAGCCCCCCCTCACCCCAACCCACAGACAATATATTCTACTAGATATAATTTATCTCCATTCACTATCAATTTATCCTTTTATTCCTTTTTTTTAAAAAAAAAAAAAAAAACAACCTTTTATTTTAAGTTCAGAGGTACATGTGCAGAATGTGCAGGTTTGTCACAGAGGCGAATGTGTGATATCATGGTTTACTGCACAGATCATCCCATCATCCAGGTATTAAGGTCAGCATCAATTTCTTTCTGATGCTCTCCCTCCCCAAAACCCCAAAAGGTGCCTAGCGTGTGTTGTTCCCCTCCATGTGTCTATGTGTTCTCATCTTAGAAGTGAGAACATGTGATGTTTGGTTTTCTGCTTCTGCATTAGTTTGCTGAGGATAATGGCTTCCAACTCCTCCCATCCTTATCCCTGCAAAGCACATGAGTTTATTCCTTTTTATGGCTGCATAGTATTCCATGGTGTACAGGTAAAACAGTTTCCTTATCCAGTCTATCAATGATGGGCATTTAGGTTGATTGCATGATTTTGCTATCGTAAATAGTGTTACAATGAACATACATGTGCATGTATCATTAAAATTGAATAACTTATATTCCTTTGGGTATATACCCAGTAATGGAATTGCTGCATCAAATAGTATTTCTGCCTCTAGGTGTTTAAGGAATTGCCACACTTTCTTCCACAATGGCTGAACTAATTTACACTCCCACCAACAGTGTAAAAGTGTTCCTTTTTCTCTACAGCCTCACCAGCATCTGTTGTTTTTTGATTTTTTAATAATTGCCATTCTGATTGGCATAATGGTATCTCATTGAGGTTTTGATTTGCATTTCTCTATGATCAGTGATGTTGAGCTTTTTTTCATGTTTTTTTGCCTCATGTATGTCTTCTCTTAAGAAGTGTCCATTGGTCTTTTGCTCACTTTTTAATACGGTTTTTTTTTTAAGTTTTTTTTTTTTTTTAGAAAGAAAACGGAAGAAAGGAAGAGAGAAAGAAAAAAAAAGAATGAAGAACAAGAAGAAAAAGGAAGAGAAAGAGGGAGAGAGAACGGGAGTATTGCTTTATTGCCCAGGCTAGAATGCAGTCTAAAAATGGGAATTGAAAACCTCTTTTATGCCAATAATTGTGCTTAACAATGGAGACACAAAGGAATAAGGGAAGAAAATAACAAACAAGCAGCCAACCAATATTTCATTTAAACCTATGAAATGCTATGCAATTATTGAGAAGTGATTTACTTCCAATTATGTAGTCACTTTTGGAATAGTTGTGATATGGAGAATTGCAACTCCTGCTTTTTATTTATTTATTTATGTTTGCTCTCCGTTTGGTTGGTAAATCTTCCTCTGTCCCTTTGTTTTGAGTCTTTGTGTATCGTTGCATGTGAGATAGGTCTGGATACAGCGTACCGATGGGTTTTGGGCTTTTATCCAGTTAACAATATATATGAGTTTAATACTGCCATTTGATGCTAGCTGGATATATTTTAGGAAAGGCTGATACTGGTTGCTCCTTTATATGTATAGTGCTTCTTTCAGAAGCTTCTGCAAAGCAGGCCTGGTGATGGTGAAATCTCTAAGTACTTGCTTATTTGCAAAATATTTTATTTTTCCTTCACTTTTGAAGCTCAGTTTGGCTGGATATGAAATTCAGGGTTGAAAGTTCTTTTCTTTAAGGATGTTGAATATCGGCCCCCACTCTTTTCTGGCTTGTAAGGTTTCTGCTGAGACATCTGCTGTAAGTCTGATAGGCTTCTGTTTGTGGGTAACTTGACCTTTCTCTCTGACTGCTCTTAGTATTTTCTCCTTCATTTCAACCCTAATGAATCTGACGATTATGTGCCTGGGGGTTGGTCTTCTTGAGGAATATCTTTGTGGTGTTCTCTGTATTACCTGGAGTTGAATATTGTCCCGTCTTACTAGGTTGGGAAAGTTTTCCTGAATAATCTCCTGAAGAGTATTTTCCAACTCGGATTCATTCTCTTCATCACATTCAGGTACACCTATCAAACGTAGATTAGGTCTTTTCACATAGTCCCACACTTCTTGGAGACTTTGCTCATTCTTTTTTATCCTTTTTTCTCTAATCTTAACTTCTCGTTTTATTTCGTTAAGTTGGTCTTCGAACTCTGATATCCTTTCTTCTGCTTGATCAATTTGACTGTTAAAACTTGTGCATACTTCTCAAAGTTCTCATGTTGTGTTTTTCAACTCCATTAATTCACCTATATTCCTCTCCAAATTGTCTATTCTCGTTAGCATTTCGTCAAACCTTTTTTCAAAGTTCTTAGTTTCTTTGCATTGGGTTAGAACAAGTTCTTTTAATTCACAGAAGTTTCTTATCATCTACCTTCTGAAGCCTACTTCTGTTAATGGAATGCACTCATTCTCCATCAGGGCTCGTTCCGTTGCTGATGAGGAACTGTGATCCCCTGTAGAGGGAGAGGCATTCTGATTTTGGGTACTCTCAGCCTTTTCACACTGGTTTCTTCCCATCATTGTAAATTTATTCACCTGTCATCTTTGTGATTTCCGACTTTCAAATTAGGTTTCTGAGTGGCCGTCCAACTTGTTGATTCCCATCGCCGAAATCTGAGCAATCCACTGCGTGGCCAAAACAGCGGTGTTAAGATTGATGGTGCTTTTCTGCCCAGGAATCAGCCAAAAGGGGACCCAATCCTGCTCACTCTGCACCAAGAACAGCCGCGCTGAGGCACCAGCAAAACCACCGTGCCAGCCACAAGAGTCGCGCTGGTGACCCATGAGGCTCCTCCGCTGGGAATCTCCTGGTCCGTGAGCAACAAAAATTCATCTGAAAGTGTGGCGTCCTCTTGTTCTCTGCACTTTCACTGGGAGCTACAATTCCGAGCTGCTAGTGGTCAGCCATCTTGGATCTCTCTCCCTACTAGGTTTTTTTTTTTTTTGTAATTTGCTTAAATTCTTTGTGGATTCTGCATATTAGATCTTTACTGCCCAAAGTAATTTATAGCTTCACTATTATTCCCATTAAGCTACCATTGACATTTTTCACAGAATTAGACAAACTATTTTAAAATTCATATGAAAGGGAAAAGGAGCCTGAAGAACTAACTCAATCTTAAGCAAAAAGAACAAAGCTGGAGGCATCATGCTACCTGACTTCAAACTATGCTACAAGGCTACACTAAACAAAACAGCATGGTACTGATACAAGAACAGACATATAGACCAATGGAACAGAACAGAGAACTCAGAAATAAGACTGCACACCTACAGCCATCTGATCTTTGACAGAACTGACAAAAACAAGCAATGGGGAAAGGATTCCTTATTTAATAAATGGTTCTGGGAGAATTGTTCTAATTCTGCTATATGCCAGTTCTGCTAGTCACATGCAGAACATTGAAGCTGGACCCCTTCCTTATACCATATACAAGAATTAACCCAAGATAGATTAAAGACTTAAATTTAAAACTCAAAACTATGAAAACCCTGGAAGAAAATGTAGGCAATATCATTCAGGAGATAGGTATGGGCAAATATTTCATGACAAAAATGTCAAAGCAATTGCAACAAAAGCAAAAGTTAACAAATGGGAACTAATTAAATGAAAGAACTGCTGTACAGCAAAAGAAATGATTTTTAGAGTTAACAGACAACCTGCCAAATGGGAAAAAACTGCCATCCTTTTAATATTTTCAACAGAATTTTGTTGGGGGTTATCAATATAGGAATGCTCTGATATAAGTATTTGTTTTCTCCAAGCCCCTTATTGAGAGTAGGAACAGGGTCACGTGAGATGGGAGGGATAGAAGATTCATGTGATGTCATTAGGTTGAGATTTAGATAAAGTCATGGGAGATATAGCTGAAGTCATGAGAGAAGCAAAGCTCTATTTTTCCAAATAAAACAGGTTGACTATCATGACCATATTGTCTTCCCTCTTCCTTCTGCCTGAAATACAATTAACCCTTGAACAACATGGTGTGAACCACATAGATCCACTTTCACATGGGTTTTCTTCTACCTCTGTCACCCCAAGACATTGAGATTTACCTTTCATAAGACCTTTATGATGATTCATTTCCTCTTAATGAATAATAAGTATGTTTTCTCTTTCCTAGCTTATTATAAGAATACAGTATGTAATACATATACAAAATAAGTGTTAATGTACTGTTTATGTTATGAGTAAGGCTTCTGGTCAACAGTAGGCTATTAATTTTGGGGAAGTCAAAAGTTGTATGCAGATTTTTGATGCAGGGGTATTAGTACTCTCAGGTTATTCAAGGGTCAACTGCATATGTGTGATGTCTGCATTTGTAACAGTCTCTCGGCAACCATGAAGAAAAGGCATGAGTGATCCCCTGAACCACATCAACAACTATGTATTATGAGCTTTCTTGTTACATGATTAGAAAAATCAACAGTAACTCTTTACTGTTTAAGCTATTGTCCTTAGGTTTTCTGTCTTGTGTAACAGATTGCATTCCTAACTGATACATTTTCTCAAGGTGTCGTCTTTATATACTCACATTTTTTTAATATTCTGGTCCTTTTGAAATGACTGTCTTCTCTTTCACTATCTGGAAATGTTTTATTCTACTTTCAAGAAAAGGATCAACCATAGCTTTTCCTGTTGAATTCTCCCTTAGATTCTCCACGAGTTAATTCTATTCTATTCTGTGTCCTCATTGCTATTTGGATCCACTTTCATCAGAAACTTGTTATTTGTTAATTATAATTTTGTATACAACCTGCATATCCCCATTTGGGTTGCATAGACTGAGATTGTACTAGCATTAATACTCATTTTTGCTACCTCAGTTCTCACCACATTTAAAAGGCAGTTCCTAGAGAGACAAACCACCTATCTCTTAAATATACAGGGTATTACATGTGTGGAAGGACTCTGCCTCTCCGTGTGGCTGTCTTAGCCTCAAGTATCTTCTGGTCAACTTCACTATCTGCTGGGCTATCTGTTGATTCTAATGAGCATCTTGCCAGCCTGCTCTGCCTGCCACAAAAGTTTCCTCATTTTTCCTTTTGGAAAATATTGTCCTGATCTGAGTATTGAAATCTAGGGCAGCCCAAAACTGCAAAAGTACCAAAGTGACAAAATTGTACTTTGCTTCCAAGTGAAAATATCATTGCCCATTTTAGTTTTTTCTGACTGCAGCACAAATCCAGTCCTCTGGTCATATAGGAAACAAGATGGCAATACAGTCTAGCTACCATGTTTCTCCTCTGTCTTCTGTTTTCCTTGTGACTCAAGCATAAATCTTTCATCCTCTTTCTTTACTACTATTGAAGAATCCACATGTTTTAGACACCTGGAGTAGTGGTCATTGACCATGCATTTCACATACAGGCAAGTTGCAGTTCCCAGGTCGATGTCAGCTGGGACACCTTGATGCATTTGTATTACATCTATTTCTTTTACATGACAGTAAATTCCTCTAAAACTTGGAGCTTTTAGGGTTTTTTGAGTTCATTTGTTTTGTTTTTCTATCTTCTTCCACAACATCTGGCATGAGTGAGTCCTTGATTAATATTTATCTGATGGCTCCATGAGGCTGAGAGGAGTTAAATGACAATGTTCCAAGCTGTCCAACTAGTTAGTAGTAGAGCCAAAATTAGAGAAAGTTACTACATCTTCCATGCCCGTACTTATTACTCTTTAATAAGAACTGGAAAATTAAGAATAGGTTTGTTTCTTTACAAAAGAAAACATGTCTCTTGCTTGCAGCTAAATCTAGGAATTATAGTTTAAGACACAAAAAAGAGTTATCAATTTCTATAGATAACTTTTGCTCTGCTCAACAATCCTGGGGTGGCATGTACCTTGAAAGCCCATAGATTATCCTAAAATCACAATGGAGGCCAGCTCTGCTTCTTATAGAGAATTTGTAAGACCCAAACAGAACTAGTTGTCTACTGATTGCACTGAAAATAAATAAATAAACAATCACGGGTAAGATTAGTGTACTTAAAAAAGCATCTCACTTTCATATGTTCACACCCACCCACTCACTCATATACATTATCTCCTTATGAACATTTTCTAGCAAACTCAGAAGAGATAGTTAAGAAAACTAACAGAAGCAAAAATACAGCAATCAATACTCAAGTTGTCCTGGCAACTGGTGGTGGGGAAGGAAAGCCACTGCCAGAGGGTTTGAATAATGACAATAGTCTTCACTGAGAGTCCTACAGTAGCACCATTTGCCATCTGGCTTACAGAAAAAGAGAGGGTAGCAGTGCATACAATGCCATTGCAGTACGTTATTTGATTCCTGCTTCTCCTCTATTCCTCAAACCCAGGCTTCTGATCTAAACTAATAGATTACGTTCAAAAAAAAAACAAAATGCAAAATCTAGATAGGCTATATTAAGATAAAAAGATATTTGTTTTTTTTCTCTTTTTAGAATCTAAAATTTTCAAGTAAGACTTGTACTAGTCAGCTAGGGCTGTCATAACAAAATACCATAGACTGGGTGTCTTAAACAACAAACGTATATTTTCTCACAGTTCTGGAGGCTAGAAATTTCAGATCAAGGTCCAACAGGGTCAGTTTCTGGTAAGAACTGCCAATCTGCAAGCTACAAATGGAATGAAGGAAGGCTGAGAACATGGTTATCTTTCAAGAAAATAAAAGAATTACCCTGCAGACATTTTAGAGATCATCAGGGCTGCTACTCCCATCACAGGCCCAGGGAAAGTCTGCTTTGTCTTTCATTTTAGTGGGCCCGACAGAAACCGACCAACCAGAACCTGACCCCTACAAGTCAGAAACAGAGTGGTCATTTTGCAGTTATCTTTTTTTTTTTTTTTCACATGGCTTTTGCTAGGTGCCTGCATGTGAAGAAAGAGAAATTTCTTTCTCTCTCTTTTCTTGTAAGACCTTTAATCCTATCAAATTATGACTCTTACCCAAATGGTACCATTTAAATTTAATTACCTTCTAAAGTTCCTATTTCAGTATACAGGAACATTATGGCTTTGACATATGAATTTTGGGGAGACATAATTTAGTCTATAGCTTAAAATTCACTTCCTTTTTGCATACAAAATATATTTATTTCCACCCACAGTCCCCAGAGTCTTAACACATTCCAGTGTCAACTCTGAAATCTAAAGCCCAATGTCTCATCTAAATAACATTTAAATGGGTGAGACCTAAGATACAATTAGTCCTAAGGTAAAATTCCTCTTCAGCTGTGAAGCTGTGAAAGCATACACATAGTGGGACAGGGATAGGACAGTTATCCCCATTTCACAAGGGAGAAATTAGGAAGAATACAAGGGTGATGGGTCCAAAACAAGTTCAAAACTTAGCCAGACAAATTCTAATAGATCTTAGGGCTTGAGAGCCATCCTTTTTGGTTTGACGTTCTGCCCTTCAGGGCCACTGAGGTAGCAGCAGAGCCCCAGAAGCCCTTCCCCTTTGCTTTGTGGGCTGACTCTGCCTATATGGTCTTGGGGAAAGTGCTGCCCCTGGGGCTTTTCATGGTGGCTGCCTGGCCCACTGAAATGAAGGACAAGGCAGACTTCCCATGGGCCTATGATGGGAGGTGTGGCCTTGGTGATCTCTAAAATGCCTACAGGGTCATTCTTTTATTTTCTTGAAAAATGATCATGTTCTCTTCATTCCATCCTGTTTTCTCTTTTTCCTTTAATTGCAGCAGGCAGTGTTTCTGCCATATAATCCTAGCTTCCGTTGGTTAAATTCATGATTCACACCCATGTTGATTTCCTTAACAAATGGTTGTTAGGCAACATGTTTAGTGTTCACTTCAGAATAAACTTTTTCATTTTTGCAATATGAAGAAGCTGAAAATTTTCCAAATTCTTCAAATTCTAGTTTCATTTTGCTGAATCATTTTTTTCTTTAATTAATCTCTCTCCTCTCATATTTGCTATAAGCAGTAAGGAGGATCCATGTTGCTCCTTTAATACTCTATTTAGAAATCTCCTCAGCCAGACACTTACTTTCATCACTCACTTGTTCTACCATTTTGTGAATAGTAGAATAATAGAACATAGGAATGATGAAATTGAATGTTTGGCTGAGGAGGTTTGTAAGCACAGTGTTGAAGGGGCATCTTGGCTCCTCATAGAGAAGATTTCCAAATGACTAGAACATGAACAAAATTCAGAGAATTTATCTGTCATCTTATAAAAAGGATCACCTTTCCTCCAGTTTTCAATAATCTGTTCCTTATTTCTGACTGAGATCTTGTCACACTGACCCTTAATGTCCATATTCTACCAATATTCTATTAGTGATTATTTATGTATCTCTATGAAAATGGAGGATTTCTCTTCAACCCTTCTTTTTTTTTTTTGAGCTCTCACCAACATCACCTTCAATGTCGATATTTCTAGCAATACTCCCTCCACAACAAGCATAGCTTTTTCTAACATGTACCTCAAAACTCCTTTAGGCTCTACTCATTACCTAGTTTTATATAAAAGTCCAAAAGAAAGATCTCAAAATAAACCAATCCTGCAGATATCTTGATTGTGGGCTGTAACCTCCAGAACTGTGAGAAGATAAATGTATGTTAAGTCACTTAGTCTGTGGCATTTTGTTAGGAAAATCCTAACAAACTAATACAGTTCAGACTTCAGTGATTATTCATATGGTTTAGTGTTACTAACTTCATCTGTGCTAAGAAAGTTGTAGTTAGACCCACCTCTTTTTGTACTATCCTTGCAAATATCAAGTCAGTGAAAAAGACAAATGAGTCATTAGTGTTATTAGGAAAGTTGTGTTGCCCTCATGTTCTCTCTGAAAGTGTCTTGAAGACACCCAGAGTACCGAAAAGAAACTTTGAAAACCACTGGGTGATTTATATTATACAATTTATTCATTATCATTATTATTTCTTGCCTATCTCATCAGGGAGTTTCTGACTCCATCTTTTCTAAGAAGTGTGATGATTAACATATATCTGGCAAAATTTCAAGGTATCTATTTCCACTGAAGGTTTAAAGAATCTGTGTAAAGCACAATTTTTTTTTAATAACACCACAAATAAGTCTTTTCTCTGACCAGTTGGTAACTGCCTAATGGGTTCATTGTGACTGCATAGAGCCATTTATCAAGACAGAAGAATTGCAATAGAAAAAGAGTTTAATATACATAGAACACCAGCTACAGCCTCCCAAAAATTCAGGGGCTAGGATTTTTCAAGGATAGTTTGGCAGGCAGGGGTTAGGGAATGGGTGCTGCCGATTGGTTGGGGATGCAATCATATGGATTTGGAAAGCAGTTTCCATGTGCTGCATCTGCTTCTGGGTGGAGGCCAAAGAGGAGTTGCTGGTCCATGTTAACCCAATCTGTTGTCATAAATGCAAAAGCCTGAAAAGACCTCTGGTATGGTTTCTCTGTGTCCTCACCCAAATCTCATCTTGTGGCTTCCATAACTCCCACATTGTGGGCAGGACCTGGTGGGAGATGATTGAATTCCCATGCTGTTCTCATGATACTGAATAGGTCTGATGAGATCTGATGGTTTTAATATTGAGAGTTTCTGTGGACAAGCTCTCTTTTTGCATGTTGCCATTTACGTTAAGATGTGACTTGCTCCTTCTTGCTTTCCACCATGACTGTGAGGCCTCCCCACCATGTGGAACTGTAATTCCAATAAACCACTTTCTTTTGTAAATTGCCCCATCTTAGATATGTCTTTATCAGCAGTGTGAAAACAGACTAATACAATATCTAATAGGTCAATCTTAGATTCTACAATAATGATATTTACAGGAGTAAAAGGAAGTTGCAAATCTTTTCACCTCTGGAATAATGGCTGGTAATCATTTAACTATGCTTAGATCTGGGCAGAGTTCAGGCCTCTTTCTTTCTCCTAACCTCTTGGTGTTTCGTTAGTTTTTCAAGGCAGTTTAGTCTGGGGAAGGGCTATTACCACTTAAACTATAAAATAAATTTCTCTCAAAGTTAACTTGGCCCATGTCCAGTCATGATCAAAAGACAATTTGGAGGTTAAAAGCAAGGTAGAACTAGTTAGATTAGATCTGTGTTTCACTGTCATAATGTTTTCACTGTTATATTTTTTGCTAAGGTATTTCAGTATTTCTGAATTATTAAAAAATTGAGCATAGCTTTAAAATTCAATGCCACATTTTTGTCTTGAACAAATTTAGTCAAAAGAGGTGAGTAGGATTTGGGAAAAATTATTTCATAACTAATTACATTTATTTTGTTTTGAATTCATTCATTGCAACCACCCTGGAAATATTTACCCCTGACAGCTTGTGTTAAATAAGTCTGTATTTCTAAACCTGTACCTTTGGGGCATATTATTTCTTGCAACCAAAATATTAACTGATATACAAAGAGTAGCCTAATGACAATTTTTAAATGAAAATTGTATATATTTTTAAATTTATATCTTTTTTTAATGTGAACAATTTGGGTGAATAATTAGAATAAAAATAGATGCATATCCTACTATTATAGATAAAACCAGAATTATTGCTAATGAGTGAAGTCTTACTTCCAGAGAATTGTTGTTGAGCAGTCACTGTTCCAAATAAAGCTAGAGTGCATATTGCACATTCGTCAACACCTAAATAGAGACTCTTAGATTCACTCATTCAACTGATGAGTTGCTTTTTTGTTTGTTTGTTTGGATGACTTCTGGTGGGCTCAACAGATTGTACATATTCCACGGCATAAGCTGAGTTTCTTCAGAGATAAGGTCTTTCCCGAGAGCACATTCAGGAACCATTTTTATCTTAAAGGCAATTTCTTTCATTAAACACAGCACTCAAGCATTTGATAAATGCTTAAGATGATCCAGGTATCTTCTCCCGGGGAAATATTGACTCAAACTACTCCCTAAGTATATGTTGCTTAAGTGGATTGACCATTTCAAGTAAAACATATTGGTCTGCTCTTCACAGTTTAACACCACCAATAAGATTGCCTTGGATAAGATAATATTTACTGTGACTGCAATCCTTAGCCTTTAAAAAGGATTTACATGACAGAATGGTCTATTTGAAAAATAGTCCTCAGACTTTTGCAAAGCTGTGGTTGAAGATAGTGCTACTGTCTTACCCAGCTTACCTACACAATCTCTTCTGAAAAACTTCTGTTTGCTTAAGGTTTTAGAAGAATACATATGTTTGTCTCTCCAGGGCAATTTTATATTTAGACGCAAAAAGTAAAGTGATGCTTTAATGTTTTGCTCTTACTTGGGTTTAAGTTCAAAACTTACTGTTCAGCAACTACATGCTTAGCAGCTTCTACACATTTTTGTGCCCTCTCTTCTGTTTCCACTACTAATTGGTTTATTTAATAAGTTTAGACTTTAGGCTCTTAGATAGGGTATTACTCAAATGGAATAGATGATTATACAAGAAAAGTTGCAATCCCATTCAACTTAATATGCTAAAATAATTCAGTGGGTGTCAGTATATTCAAATCAGCTCAATATTTCAGCGGCACCTCAATACAGTGTTGTTTCAGAAACTGGCAATTGCAAAGGGAGTATAAGAGATGGCATTTTAGTGCTGTATGTTTTTAAATACCTGGCATTCTTTATTTGAAAATACTCTCTCAAGCCTCAATGCTTAGAAAAATAAATATACATGTCTTCAAGGGGAGAAAATTACTTCTAATAGCACTAAATTCTAAAAGGGAAAACCTGAAATCCCTGATGACAAACTATAAGTAGAGAAATATATTAAAGAGAATGTTGAGTAGGGATATTTATGTCTGGAGAACTTACCTAGCAAATCCATGTTCAAGTGTATGTTGCATATTGCCCCTAAGTTTCATAACAAGTTTATTTTGTCAGCAAAGAGTTTTGTGCACAGTTTGTATTTGTGTGTCTGTGAAAGCATGTCGGTGTTACAGATTCAAGTTATTTTGCATTTTAAAACTATGGAGTCATTTCAGAAGAGGCATTTGCAGGGAATAATGATGAATTATATTTTGCAGTTTCATAATTATCCATATTTAGTCTTATGCTCTAATTATTTTTCATATTTTTAAGCTTTTCTGTTCTTCATCTTTAATAATACATCATTAACAACTCACTAGGGTTCTGGTAGAAGACAGACTAAGCAAGATAAAAGCTGACAAGACTAAGTTATGCTTTGAATTCCATTTTTGTCTACTAAGTTTTACTGCACACCGTTACCTTGGTTCTTATTCATCTGTTCTTTGCAGGATATAGATTGATTTGTGCTCCTTTTATAGCTTGTTCTCAGATAGATTATTGTTGCAGGATTTATAATCATTGTGTATTGTTCCTAGTTTTCCCTAATGAAGTTACTATTTGAGCCCTGGGGTCTGGTTTGGCTCTGTTGCATTCAATTTCACATGTGTAGAAAGTCACTGTGACCCATTTGTGATTATGCTCATCACAATTGGTGTCATTCTGGTTTTGTCTGGTTTTCCTGCTGTTGTTTACATGCAACTGCCTACTTTGTAGTGGAAATATTTCACACTCTATTATAATTAGTATATTTATTTTAGGCAGATATTTATTTTAAGCAGATTTAGGCTTCTATAATGTTCTTTATTTTGACTCTTAGTGCATGCATGGCAAATGCGGATATGTAGAATTTGAAGGTAGAATTAACCGTTGTCATTTCCAAAACACAAATCCCCTTTGAGGATGAGATACCCTTATCTACTCAGAATGAAAAAAGAACCATGCAAAGTAGACATAATAGACGCTTCGCCTGTATTCCTTCAGTCTTTATTCACTCTAGGTGTTATTGTCTACTTCTTTTTAACCCATTCATCCTTTTCTTCATTGTATTGCTCCACTATATTTCCTCCTTGTTTTCTAAACACCTTGAGCTACTTGACTGTTTAATTATGCTGTGCTGTCTTATGAACCAGTGCTTTTGTACAGGGAAAGTTTAACCTTCATTCAACTTCTTTATTTGAGAGAAATAAGCATTCTCTACAGTGTTAGTCAGTCTGTAATGCTTAGTTTGACTCTTAAAGTCTGAATTAGGTGTCCACCCTCCTTACCCCATTGCAATACTATACTGTGTATTTATCTTATCTTAGATAATACTGAATTCAAATGTTGGTTCAATGATTGGTTCCCTTATTAGACTACAGTTTCCTGTTGGCTAGAGATTATATTGTGTCTGCTTCCTCTCCTTTACACTATCTTTCTAGTAATTATTCTCATTCAAGACCAATGTCAATTCCTTTTATCACTGACGTTTCACTTGACCATACCAACTCTCAATGCTCTCTTCCACCTGTCATCTCCCAAAACTGATTTCTGCAACAGTTGAAATCTTATATGGTTTTCTTCACTTTCTACTTTTAATGAATATTCACTCTATGCCTTATGTCACTCCAACTAGTTTATAACATGATCTAATTAAATACAATTGACTGCACCCAACTACATTGTGCCAACCACAATTCTATGTATACAATATGTGTTCATTAATTTAAAAGCAGCATTTGGCCATTTGAACAACAAAACATCAATTTCTTCATAAGTGCATATGTGTGTATATATGTAATATGTATAGTAGAAATATATACAGTCAGGCATCAATATTCACAGGTTCAAAATCCTCAGATGGAACCAACCACAGATGGAAAATATTTGGAAATAAACTCTAATAAAAAATTTAAAAAAACCAATTAAAATATAGTATAATTGACATAGCATTTACATTGTGTTAGATGCTATAAGTAATGAAGAGATGATTTAAAGTACATAGGAGGATGCTTATAGGCTATATGAAAATACTACACAATTTTATTTAAGGTATAGCATCCATTGATTTTGGTAGGATCCTGGAACCAATCTTTTGAGGATATTGAAGGATGACTCTGTATGTGTACATAAGTGTATGTATACATACACATACATGCAAATGCATCTATATAATTTGTCTAGGAGAAATAGAGATTATTTGAAGTATTATTCAGCCTATGACATTTGTCTCAGTCCCCATAGTTCTTGTTATTTCCCCTTTTTCTATACTTTACAAATATGGGTGTTTTCCAATCCCCATCCTATCTTGGCTGGATTCTAAGGAATGAAAATTATTTATATATATGTATATCTGTGTATTTGTATATGTGCATGGGTATGCATGTATGTGTGTATCTCTTAATGCATTTTTGGCTACTTAATACATATTAAGATTTATAATTCTTTTTACTCGGAATATTAGAACAAATATAAAGTATCTTTGTGCTTGAACTTCAACTTTTAAATAATAACCATTCAAATGATTTTAGTGGGAATTAGTTGATATGGACATTTAACACATATATTTCTTTAAATTTATACTTTGTTGTCATATGTATATGGGGTTTGTTTTATACATTTTGAATATAGTTGTAGAATAGGATAGAAAAAAGCAGTATCACCAACATTGATGAAAAACAGTGTCTTAATTCTTGGTGGGTGGTTATTTGCACAAGAGATGCTTGCACGGTTATTGAAAATGTTGTAGTTCCTTTTATTAAGTTGATAAATAATATTCTAGTATGTATTTCATTCAGATTGCCACCATTTGTCTGTTCCCTCTTTTTTATTAGAATAACCATTCATTACCCATCCATAACTGTTCTGAAATTATCTATGTTGGGACAATTTAATTTATTGATTGCAACAGTCTATCATCACTCAAAATTAATCAAGTAAATTTAAATTCTTACTTCTCACATTCCACTTTAACTTCCCTCACTTCTTTTGTCCTCATAGCTAGTGAAAGTTCATGTGATGGTTACCCTCGTCTTCCCTTTGTTACTTCTGTACTTAGCCATTTCTGAATATATGAATTTTCATCATACTAGTTAGGTATATTTCAAATTCCACTGGTACTTATCTCTGTATTATCTTAATGAGAAATCATAAGCCATCTCTCCCTACATTTTGTGTTACTTACTACTATTTTAAGTAAAGTACCTCTTCAGGTAGAACCTATTAATAATTAGACAGTAGCTTTAAAAATATTATGCTTTTGTGAAATCTTTAAACATAGATTATACTTTCAAAATCTGATTGAAGGTCAGTAGCTAGGGGTAGGAAGAGACAGTAGGTATATTTCCATGCTTTAGTTTTAGCCTAATGATTTCAAGAGCTGACAATACAAAAAAGCATGGTAGAAAAACTAAAGAACATAATGCAATCTTACTTGTTGCTACAGGGCTGAGCCCTGATCTCAAAAAAGCTTTGGAAACATAATTTAATGAATGAATTTATCACTGCACATTTCTTTTATCATCTGCACAGTATAGTTAGGATTTGAATGATTCTTTCCCATGATTTAATATTGATTTTTAAAAGACCACAGCAAGACATGGCATGCAAAGCCTTTGGGGCCACTAATATAGAGTCTAGGGGCAGGATAAAGTATGATACTTTCTAGGAGACTATTTTTCAAAGCAAATTTTACATAGTCCTATTTGATAAGATGCTCCAGGACAAAGGATTTTATGTCATATAAGATTTGAACAGATTTTTAAAAGATTCAAGTAGTAAAGAAATTTCCTCTTTACCATGGATCTTCAATTCCATTATCTTCTTCTTAATTTTAAAAATACTATTAAAATCTTATAGACTATTTTTGAGAAAGACTAGAATATAGATTTTATGATGGGTATGGAGGATTTGAATGAAATGAATACAAATTTTATTGCTTAAAAATCTATTTGAAGTCCTGGTTTATTGGCTCTTCCCTCTTTGCTTCAAAACATTCATCAAAAAGATACTTGCCTAGAAATCAGGGCAAGAATTAACAGAATATATTATCTATTTATAAAGGCAAAGGTTGTTGCTGTTTTTACAAATCTGAATATTTAATTCTTAGCACAGTATCTCTTTCAAAACTTGCTTGCAAGGAAAATGAATAAATAAAGAAAAACCCAGATTTGTTAGAAACAAATTATTCAGAAATATTGTCTAGAAAAACATTGTCTAAAATTTGTCCAAAATAATGTTGTCTATGACCCAGAGGTTATGTTATACATCAAGGCATTTTAAAGGCAAAGTGTGCTATGGTGCTATGGTTTAAGAACAGTTGCGGTGGCCTTCAGATTTCCTGTTATGAATATTGACATGAGCCACAAGGTCATTGTATTTGAAACACACATGTAGCTTTCCTTGATTACTAAGATATCTGCAATACATACATATATAAATCTTGATATTATTTTGGTAATTGATGATCAGATATCTTGGAAATATACATGTATTTCTCTTTTTTCTTTTTCTATGTAGGTACGTATGCATGCATGTATTTATTTATTTATTTGGGACAAGGTCTCACTCTATCACCCAGGCTGAAGTTCGGTGGCGCAATTACTCTCAGTGCAACCTGGACCTCCCAGACTCAAGTGATTCTTCTGCCTCAGCCCCCCGGCAGGTAGAACTACAGATGTGTGCAACCATGCTTGGCTAGGTTTTGTATTTTTTTTGTAGAGATGGGGTTTGCCCTGTTGCCCAGGCTGATCTCATTCAAACTCCTGGGCTTACGTTTTTAAATGTGATTTTATCTCTTTTATTGAGACACCCATCTCAGTCTCTCAAAGTTCTGGGATTACAGGAATAAGCCACAGCATCCAGCCCCTTTTTATTTATTTATTTATTTATTTATTTATTTATTTATTTTTCTTATTGCTAGACTACTTTAAGGAGAAAATGTTTTGACTGGAAGACGCAAAGACTAGTCACCATTTTAGTTCTTCATATTAAACACACAGCTGGATAATTGTCGTGCATCTGTCTTTGGGATTCTTGACAGCTTTGTAGCACTCCTACGTGTCAGATTCTTTCTCTGTGCCTAAGAAGCTGAAGGCCAAAACTGAGACTGCACTAAATTCATCAACGTGAAAGGAGTCTTTACAAACTTTTGGAAATAACAAATTCTCTTCCTCTTCCTGCTAGCTTTTCTATTGGACTATTGTTTTGAACTTTTAAAACTTGATTTTCTATTATTGTACAGTTTTATTTCACATCTTTCCTATGAAATGTAGTGTGAACTCTGCTTCTCTCCTCTGTAAAAGAGATAAAAATCACATTTTAAAAAATTGAGGATATTATCATTTCTTATTCGAATGCCTTTGTGTAACATTAATATATCTTTTCTCCAGCTAATAGATACAGTGATCGAGAGAGCATAGTGTGTTACTTTAATAAATTTTTCTGATAATTTTGTACATTTACCATTTTATGCACAAATTCCATAAAGGAATGGTTGTTTCGTAATTGTCCTACCATTTATCATATCGCCATACTTTGTTTTTAATCATATGTATTTTGTCATTGTATTATGTTAATGCAACATTGTCATTACGGTAATATTATTTTATTGTCACATTATTAATATAAACTAAATGACACTCTAAAATGTGTTGTCCTAAACCTTGTATTTTAAAAAATATTTTTAAAATGAGTGTTTCAGTATTTAACATAATCTTTTTCCTTTTCCTGTTTTAAAGAAAACAGAAACTACCTCTCTTTATTTTTGGGAAAAAAATTGAGCCTATAGTTGTACTTAGCAGTGAAAAAGAATAAAATATTTATAATGGGGTGGTTTTCCTTGCTACTTAGTCCCCGATGTAACTTTTCAACATCCAATGTAAAAACATCCAAATTAAAAGAAATTTATAGTTAGCTCTTCTAAAGTAATTGAGACAAATTTATTTTCTTTCAATGTTCATATTTACTTATGCTTTCAAAATAAGATATTTGTTTTAAATCTACCTAAAGGTCTTTATGTTATGGGGAGGTAGCAGTGCTGACAGAACGGGGTCTGTAGTTCAAATGCTTGCTGTATTCTTTATCAGTGTCTGTTAGTCCCTACTAAAAGTCAACACCAGTTCCTATTTATCACCATTCTAAACATTAATGAATAAGAAACTGATATAATGCATTTAGTCACAAAATATTAATGTAGAGTTCTAAAAGTGACTAGATAGTCTGTTTTTGGCATGTCTACAAGCAAGTTTGTTTTACATAAATGGCTTTTCTGCAAATTTGAAATGTGAATATATTTTATTTTTTCCCAGTGAATACACAATACACAATTCTTTGACAATACTATTAATCAATTTTATGCCAATTTCTTCTCTGCTCTAACAACATCAAATGAAACACATTAAGATTTTGGACGCTGCTTGGTGACTTAATTAAAACTACAATTAAAAAAAAATCCATCTATAAAACAAAGTATAAAAAGTCTACCCACGGCCACAAAATCCCTTTTCTTGCAACACTTTAAAATCACAACAAATGCTTTTGAAATTATGAGATTTTAAAAAAAAATAATGAATTGAACATCTTTTTTTTTAAAGCATGGTGTTTCATTTGAAGTACACATTATAAAGAAGCAAAATAATGTGGAAAGACATGTTGCTTTACAACAGTTCTTGTCATGGAATTCCATAAACAATATACAGAAGCAGATGAACAAATTAGTGAATGTTATGTTTCTGCATATCTTTAATACTGATGCACAGTTACTTCCCAGTAGTGAAGATTAACCACAGTTTCAAGCTCAAGTGTACTGTTATCATTATATTGTCAATGGACAATTACAGAAATTTATTGAAAAGAAATTGGGAGGTGCTCCATAAAAGCACATTACAAACTTTCAACTCAAATCCTGTTGAAAACATATTTAAATACTCAGAGCATTAAACTATGACATAGAACACCATTAAATCTTTTTTGTACTTAAAACAAGTAAACTTTGCATGGTTTTACTTTTCTTGGTTGTGTGATATCTTATGTGTTGGTTTTGAATTTTCTATATCCTCCCTTGAACTGGATTCAAATCCTGTGAAGGAATCAATTCTTTTCATGCCCCTGTACTATCCCACCTTAATTAAAAAATCTCATAGAACATGTTTGGAAGATGGGTAGGGCGACTCCACCTGCATACACTGGCATACCTGAGTTTGGGCACCAATACAGCTATTTTCCCAAAGAAGACTTTTCCTGTTGTGAATGGAGCTGTGCTTGTGCTGGGCATGACTGCATAGCAGCATTGCCTCTGAGTGCAAGATCAGATTACGTTCTCTCCCACCCAGATTCTCTTTTGCAGTCCTTATGCAGACCTCTGTTTAGACCTGCAAAAGAGTGAGCTTAGTGAATTTCTAATCACATTGAATCAGCGATGGAATGAAAAACTGCTGTAGTTCTCATATGTGTTTGTATTTTTCTGTTGACATCTGACTCACACTGATTAGGAGCTTTTTACATGTAGCAAGTTGACAAAGGCTTTTGATTTCTGATAATTGCTTCTGAATTCCTTTTAATAGCTACAGCATTTTATCTTGCCCTCAATCTTCTTAAGGGTGATATTTTGGGTGCAAATTTGACTGCCCAATTAGTTTAAAGCCAGGTTTAACAGGCAACATGGACTATTCTAAAAGAATATTCCAAGTAACCCCAAGGTTTGCACTGACATAATTTTAACTATAACAGTTAATTTTTATATGCTGAAGACAATCAGGAAGGTAGGATGCTTTGCCCACGTTATGCCAAAAGTCATCTGTATACACATACTTCACTTCGAAGCCTTGGTTTATTAATCATCTACAACTACCAGTTACCAGGGATCAAAGGTTATGTGTTACATATGTAATGAACTAAGGTTTTAGACTAAACTGGGTCACAGAGAAACCTGAAGAGGTATCACAAAACCTCTTCAAAATTTATTTGCCTTTAAATAGAAAGAGGTTATGTAGGGAATTGCATAAAGAGATATTTAAAGATCTCACATCCTAAAGTTGTGACTAAGTATGTATTCACTCTTTGTAGAAACTTTTCATCTTCCTCAGTATCTTTGTCCCAGAGAAATAAAACTGCATTAGAATTCAGGCACTGATGGTAGAAAGCTGATAAAGGGTTTAATAACTGTGTCTCAGAATTCCTTTTCTCTTCAGTGAAGAAATAAATTACATGGCACCAAAAAGCTGTTGGGGCCCGTGAAGAACATTACATCCTATACTTGCCTGTGCTGATGCAGTCTCAGGGAATAAAAAAGACAGAAATGTTTAATTATGTTAACCCTTTGTTATAACAACGTGACATAAATTTGTTACTGAGCCAATAATGCATGGAGTGTGAATTGTCATTCAAAGGGGTCCCCTATTTTAGAACTGATCCTAATTATGTTGAACATTTTTAGATGTACCAACCACTGAACTTATAGGAAAAATTTGAGAACTTATAGACAGAAATAGAATCTAAGATTGTGCGGGAAACACATGGGAAAATGTCACAAGTGGGAATTTCAGGAAGGTCGTCTTCTACTTGACCGATTGACTATACATGTACAGTAGCTAACATATATTTTAAAGTCACATTTATTCTGAGCATACATGACTAATGTTCAGGAACTTCTTGTTGTCAAAGTCGTGAAAAGAAATGAGGCAGGACAATTATTAATGTCCACTTACAAGGTTTGGTTTTATTTAAAAAGTTTATAAACATGCATTTTTTTCTCCTTTAAATTTTTCTTTTCAATTTACTCATTCAAAATGGGTCAAACATATTTTAGTTGGTAGCCAATTTCTGAGAATGTACCATAAAATATTTATTCCAATAAATCTACTTACTGTGAACTGAACATACTCTCAGCACTGCTTTTTAAGCACGTACAATTTGGCTATACATTGGGTGGCATAAACTTCACTTCTTAATCAAATAAAACACAAATTGTATATAGATCGTATTACTTTTTAAGTCATGAATTTAAGTGATGCAGCTCTATCCTCTAGTGTGTACTGTACATGTATTAGAAAGATGAAATAAGATATTGCAATAGAGTTTATATTTGGAAACAGCTCGAGTATGCCCTAATAACAAATTGCTCCTTTAACTATTTGCTAGATATTCTAGAGTTCATTTTGTTCATTTCCTTGGGGAATTTCATATTATATTCTGACTTAATGATTTGGAGAGCTTAATTATGATAATTCAGAAAGTGTTTTTTAAAAACTGTAATATAAATACAGCTCTTGTGAAACATCTTAATTTTGCTTATTGTAATTCTCAGATGGGTCAATTACAATGACAGGTAAAATTGATTCTAAATAAAACTTAAATTTCTTTTTTTAAGTAAATTTATTACATCTTTGCTACCTGCATATTTTAATGCATATTCAATTGTAAGACTTAAACTACCTTTTTGTGACCCCTGCTTTTGTTAATAGTAAAAGCCACCTTTCTATTATTTTTTTTATTGACTCAGTCCCTGATATTCAAAGAAGACTTTGCCAACATCATTGTTCCTTTGCATCTTCCTATTTCTACACCCTAACTGAAAACCATGTAACGTAATTTGTTACAACCATCATTATCCAATCTAGCTTACAGTACAGAAACTCCCTTCACATTCAGTCTTTTTCTTCATGTCATGAGGAGTAGAGATTTGTGCTTATCACCAAATAAAATTGCAGTGCAAAATTTAAACACAAAAGTTACACAATTAAAAGTTAATATATGGCACCACAGCCTATTAATTCACATATAGTACAACAGACCAATAAGAACAGACAATAATATGAACAGAGCTAAAAAGAGTGAGCTTGCATAGCAATGCACAAAAGAAATTATATACAGAGGAAAATCCTTTTCTTCCTGTAGGGCGAGTTTTGTTTTTCCTTTCTTTTTTATATACTCCTGACAAGAAAGAGTTAAGGTGGGTGGTGTACTTAAGAGAAGAACACAATTAAAATATCTGTGGGATATGTGTGGCTGTGTGTCTTTACATTGCATTTACAGTTCTTTTAATAGTACATAAATAAAGAAATTGTTCATTGCACTGTTTAGTGTCATCACTTCCATGAGTTTGGACCTGATGGTCCTTCAGAGCAGCTTTGTATGTCTCCTCTCAGTTACTCTAAAAAGAGAGAAAAAAACAGAAATAAATTTTAAAATTTAAATTAAGCATTCTACTTTTCTGACTCGCATAACCAAAAGCAAAGCAAACAGATAATTAATGAAAGTAAGGTATTCAGATAGATGAGTTTGTAAATTTAAGTAATTTTACTTGAACGAGATGATCAAAGAGTAAAATAAAATAAATACCATAGAGTTTGGAAATGTAAACACCCCACAGAACTATTTTGGTACTCCTGTGAGTCTTTCATTACTTAAAAAAAAAAAAAGTTAAAAGAAAATTTTAAGTAGCTATGAATTAAATTAAAATTCCAAACAAATCTTAACAATAGTCAGATTAGCAATAGTCAACAACAATGACAACTGAGATCAATAAAGAAATTTATAGTTTTGAAATTATTTCTCTTTTCATCATCTCACGGAATCCTCCAAACAATCTATGATGTGAAGATAATGGTAATGCTTTTTCTGATGCGGAAATAGACAGATTAGGAAGACAGATTACTTTCTCATATCCAATAACAAGTTAAGTGGTCGAGAATATTAGAAAGAGGGCTGTTTTCTCAGCAGTGCTTTAAAGGAGAATTCAAAGAAGCAGTTGGAAATATTCAGCAAATGTATTTCTGATAATGAAAAGCTGAATTGGTAACTTTCCTGAGGAAATTAACATAAGGCACTCAATGTTTTTTGCTGTGACATTCTTAACTTTCCCTATTACCTAGGATTTTATATTTAGAAAATGAATTATACTACCTGTGCCAGCTTTTATTCACAAATGGAAATTTATTTATAAAATGTTATTACAGCCAAAATATTACAGATTAATTAATACTCAAAGATCAACTCTTCAAGGGTGACTACCCAAATTTAAAAAATAAATAAAGAGCAACTTAAGAATGAGGAATTCCGTAGGAGTTTCTTTAAAACTACCAAAAGGCCGATGTCTCCCCTTATTTATGTGTTCAGTTAAAAAGGCAAAGAAAATGACAAATACACATTTAATTTCACTTATAAATATTCAGACTAATTACCTAACTTAAAACCATTTTTATAGCATAACTCAAACTTGAAATAGCAGAAACATTGATAAAAATGGGCTGCGATAGATACAGTGATGGCCCAAGTTGTGACCAAATTTGTTGAAAATTGGAATTGATTATTTTCGTAGCAGAGCAAGTTTTCCAGTAATCTGAAACTTGTTTAATATGGCAATGTTATTCACCCAATATTCTTTTTGAATCACGATAGCCTTTTAAATGACCTACAGCACTTACATAATTCACCTGTAAACTGTCCTTGACTGTTGGAGCCCATATATCCTATGTCAAGAAGGTCACTGGCATTGCGCTGGTGGCCTGCTCTCAATACTTCGGCTTTCCTAGGTCCAGTGGATCCTTTAGAAGAAGCTGTTCCTGATGAGCTATGGCCACCTGGAGACGGGAAACTGGGCTTGCTGTAGGGCACCAATGTCTCCTCTGAAAAAGAGAAAAAAAACACAAAGGGCTAAGTTGAACAGCAACATGGAGGCACGCTAAACTTAACTGTTAAATATTACACTGTGAATGGCCTACTTTACCATTTCATTCTTTAGTAAAATTAAAATTATGAGGTTTAATCAGAAGCGGATATTAAAGAAATTTCTATGTGCAAGCAACATTTCCTATAATAGGAACTGAAGCAGAATTAAATTAAAAGAGATCTTGGGATAAGTACACAATGTTATATATTATTTTCCAAATTTAAATTCATTATAAAAGAGAGCTACATACAATAAACTACAAAACCATATCTGAGAATAATTTCTAAAGTTCAATGAGGCTCCAATTTGATTTTCCCATTAAGATTGAAGAAACATGGTTTATGTTTCAGCTGAAATTATGGCAACATTTTCTCAATTGATTTAGATAAATAACACTATATTAGTTAATAAATGTTTAAAATTTATGTTGCTTTTTGAGACAGAAATACATTATTTAAAGGGCTATGTATTTCCTTAAAAGAGAGCAACTCACACATTTACATAAATAAGATGCTAATATTATTTATACAGATTGTCTCTACAAATAACTCATGACATATATTACAAATAACAACAGTTCAAAAAATATTTTTTCTTTTCCTTTATTCCCCTTGCTCCTTCTCTTCCTCTCCACACCCGTCCTCTCTGTTTTTCACTTTCTTTCTATGTATGGGCTATTATTCCCTGATTAATGCTGACTGAATTTACTATTCCTCCCCTTATATAGTCTTTAATGACAAGAAGCACATAATTTTTCTCTTACAGCCTGAATGGTGTAACCTTTCTAAATGTTTCACTAAACCTAGCTATTAAAATTATCATCTTCTGGCCCTTGCACGAATGACATTTTCCAAAAACTTGAGCACCAAGTTGTGACAAAACATAATTATGGAAAATGAATGGAGAGGCCTACCTAGAAAAGATTGAGTCCAAATGAATAAGTGACAGGACATTTTTTTCAAAGACTGTATGTATGTGCATGTGTGTGTTTCAATACTCAATGAATCCTGACATGAGATGTCTCAGAAAATGCATTTATGAAACAGGCTCCCCACCTCCCACCCCCCAACCAAAATCTACAAACGATGAAATTTATTTCTGTGACATTTCCAAAAAGCTTGATTTATGAAAAAGAGCATTTCCCATAGATGCATTAACAATCAACTAAATCAATCAACTGATCAACAGTTGGAGAAAGTGCAAGCCCAGTTTAATCTTATCTAAGGAGGATTCTGTGACTGGGCATTTTTTTTTTTTTGGCAACTTTGTAATTTCAATGAATTCACCTATTTGATGTGAGTTCTCCTTTTGAATGACTGGTAACGTCAGTCAAAATAAACAAACTTGCTGAAGGCATAAATTAAACTGACACAAAAAGGAAATGCAGAGATCTTAAAAGTACTCAACATAAACATTAATAAGCAAAAAATAAAATTTTCTACTGAGGAGTGTAGATGAAGCTTGGAAGTCTCTTGGGATCAAAGACTCTATAGAAAGGTTGACTTGAGGAACAATGCCCGTTGGAATCAGCCTTAAGGCAGGTACTGGCAAACTCTGCTAAGGAATTCCAAATTCCATTATTGATCTAAGGCAAATGTATTTCAGATGCCCTTAAACAACTGCCATTTCTAGAATACCTGGTAGGAAAAGAAATGGTAACAGTCCACACTTTCTTGGAACTGTGCAGAACACACCTGATCCGACACCTGGTTTGTGTGGGGCTTTCCGTATATCTTCTTGGCGTTCTGTGGAGTTTATCCATTCCTGGGTTTGTCGCTGCCACTCTAGGGAGGTTCTAGCTGGACAATCCAATGAGCTCTTTGTGTCTTCTAAGTTGGATGCATGTTGTCTCTCTAGAGAGCTTCCTTTTCTCTCTGTTGAGTTTTCCACGTTACCAGCATACTGGCTCGGGCCTATTTGCTGCCTTAAACCCTGACCTGGCGGGGGATCTGGTGGTGGTGGAAGATCTAAAAATTTTGAATAATGTTTAGAATGGACTAATATTTAATGAAAAATACAGGTTTTAGTTCAAGTTGAAGAAAACCTTTGCCCTCATACAGGTATTACCCATACAAAAGAAATTTGGGGAAAATAAAAGTCAATTATTTATTTCCAAAACTCATATTATTGATCTCTCTGCTGTCTTTTGGCCATAGCATCATTGAAACAAAATTGACTAGTTTTACTGAACAGTTAAAGAGTTTTCAGTTATATGCTGAGGATATCACTCAAGGTGTAAAGGGCAGTTCGTGATTTATAGTTAATCCATTGTCCAACCCTCCTTCCCCAAAGTAGAAATACCATGACGCAAAATAAGGTCACTAGAAATTCCAGAAGCTGTGCTAACAAAAGGCCCCAAGAACAAAAGCTCTCCTGCCAATCTCCATAGAAAATGTCACCCTCGGGAAATTTAGAACTATATGCCGTGTCATATGCAACATATGACTGCCTTTACCCATGTATGTGGCACTTTTAGCAACATTAAGCTAACATTTATTAAATGCAATTAACATTCTGCTTGACAACCAATTCTGGCTGTTCGTTTCATGAGTTAGCTAATGAGTTACAACTAATATATTATAATCTTCTAATGTATTAATTTTAATAAGTAATAACCAATGTTCAGAGTAAAGATTGAATGTGTTTTATGGTGCTAGAATAGACAGTGCATCACAGAAATTTGAGACAGAGTAGAAGAGATACTTTTTCAGAAAAGCTCTTTAAAGTAAATACCACATAGGAAAAAATTTAAAGTTTCAATATCAACTAACTATTCATCTCTTTTTTATTAACTCTTCAGATCATAATACCTTTATATTTTGTATGTCTTCGATTGTGAAATCATAGTCCTTTCTTTGACTTTTAAGTACATATTATTAGTTCTGAAATTACTTTGCTGAAGATTTTGAAATCTTCTGCACATCAATTTGGATCATTTTCTTCTCATTTTTCTTGCATGCTATTGTAAACTTCTTTGTTCATCTTTAGAATATTCACAATTACATTATTTTTCATAAAGACCAAATATATAAAACATACATTTATTTCATTAATAGAGGATATTGTACATAATGTAGTCAATTATTTCTGATGCCATTTTTGTAAATGTATTCTCTTGTTTCTAATAATATTCTCTTTGTGAAATTTAGAAGGAAAAAGTATAAATTTCTTGTATGCAGAAGATACCTTCCTTAATAAACAGCTAAGCTGTCCCTTTCAAAGACTTTAAGAAGCTTTAGACTCTCTTTTATGAGCAAAATGATATTATCCTCCGTTGAACTGGTAATGTTGGTCTCTGACACATTTCTTCTGCATTCTCAAGTTGGAGCAGCATTGCCAGTTCTTACATATGTCCTCCTGTTAAATTATGAATTGCTTATAACTGAAAGGAACAGGGTCTCTGTTTGGGAGGATAAAGTTGGATTTGGAATATTTCTACCAAAATGAAGAGCTAATCCAATATTGAGATATCTGTTTGTTGGATAATACCATGAGTTTGGTGTTTCCTTCATATTCAATAGTACTGATTTCCTTCACTATATGTTATTATAAATGCAAATTAATTATTTCATTTGATTTATTGAACTTAGACTGCCAATGAAGAGAAATTATTGTATTTGCTTCCAAAATAACTTATCTTGTCATTGATTTTTATTCTCCATCACAGAAGCTTAATTTTTAAAATGGCCAAGACAGCATCTGTTTATGCCAGCTAAAATTCTGATTACTATTTAATTTAACCCAAAATTATATAGCTTCATAACTAAGTAATATCTTTGGAGTTTGTATATTCTAAGAAGAAAGGACATTGCATGCACATTGAAATAAACTAATTGGAAAAAGAAATGAGATTAAGAATGGTTTTAAAAAAAATAAAAGTGTGTAATCAAATACATTTACTTAAATTAAATTTATTATTCGTTTCTATGTTGATTCATTTCAACTAAATCAATTCACTAAACAGTCTCTTCCTGGCCTACTGAGGATAAGCTCTTTTCAGGCATACAACAGTCCAATTAGATAGGTGCCATTATTATCTTCCTTTTTTATATAAGAAAATGAAGGCCCAAAGAAATTTAAAATCTCCAGCTTGGATCTTTCCTCCCATGAACTCCAGACTCATATAACCAGATCTACACTGGCCAGTCCCACTTAGGTGTTTAGAAGCTTCTCCGATTTCACGTATTAAAACTCAGCTCTAGATCATCCTATATAAAATATGCTTCCTCTGCAGTGTTTTTTCTCTCAATTGGTCACAGTTGCATTCTACAAATTAGCCAAAATTTCAGAGTGATCTGGTTTCCTTTCTTTATGGCCTATGTTAACTTCATAACAACTCCCATTAGCTCCACCTCCAAAATCCAACCTTTCTTAACACTTCCATTGATTCTCCCTTGGCAGGAACGACCATCATCTATTCCCTAGGTAGCTTCCACAATCTCCACCTTGCCTCATTTAGCACATCTCAACACAGCAGCTAGAGTGACTTTTTAAAAAATAAAAACATAAATAAGATATATCATTTCCCTGCCTTAAACACACACACACACATCCACACATGCACACATACACACACCCCTTCTAGGGGTTTCCCATTCAAAGTAAGAGCCAGTGTCATTTGGGTAGCTTAAAGGTCTAAAAAACAATAGCCCTCGTTAGCTGGTCTGACTTCATATTCTACCTTGTTGCTCTTTCTGCTCCAGTCATATTGTTCCCCTTCCTTTTCATCAAATAAGTTCTCAGGCTTTCACTTGCCATCTCATTTCCTGGAATGACCTTTCTTCAGGTATCAGCATTACTCTTTTGCTTATGTTATTCCAGTCTTTTCTCAAATGTTGCCTTCCTGGTGAGGCCTTCTCTGATCACTTACTTAGAAATACTTCCTCCCTCCACCTACATTTCTCAACTCCCTTCCCTTTGTTTTTTCTCCAAAACAGTTGGCACCATCTTACTTATATTTTCATGTATGTACTTAGGTTGGTCTTTATCTATCTTCCCCAACTAGAATATTAAATGTTAGGGGATTTTGTCTGTTTGGCTCCCATTGTCTATTATATGGTATATGCTTAATAAGTATTTGAATAAATAGATTAATTAATATGTAAATTTGCTCAAAGGCCAAAGCTACTATATAGCAGAGCTGAGAAAGAGCTCCTTCTCTGAACAAGATATAAGAACTAGGGGGAAAGGGCCAGGCACTGTGGCTCATGCCTGTAACCCCAGCACTTTGGGACGTGGAGGTGGGCAGATAGCCTGAGGTCAGAAGTTCAAGACTAGCCTGGTTAACATGGTGAAACCCCATCTCTACTAAAAATACAAAATTTGCTGGGTGTGGTGATGCATGCCTGTAATCCCAACTACTTGGGAGGTTAAGGTAGAAGAATCGCTTGAATCTGGGAGGTGGAAGCTGCAGGGAGCTGAGATTGCACCATTGCATTCCAACCTGGGTGACAGAAGAAAAACTCTCTCTCAAGAAAAAAAAAAAAAAAGAGAGCTAGAGGAAAGGGAGAATAGGCTGGAAAGAAATTAATTATCTGGGGAAAACAGGGTACAGGGTACAGATCTATCTTCCTTATTTAGCATTGGTCAGTATATTGGCTTCCAAGGGTATTATTTGATTTATAAGACAAATGGAACACATGATTTGGACTCCGCAATGCCTGCTTAAGAGAGACTGTACAAAAGGGAGAAGAACATCTTTAACATGTGTGCGTTTTTTCAGTCTTTGGGATAGAGACTGACATTTCTCACCATTCATAATCTCTCTTACGGAAAACGGGGAAGGCTGCTTCCTCAGCCCAGTAGTTAGTTTGACACTATGTGGCAGAGTTGTTGCCAATGAAATAGGAGAAGTGAAGTGTGCCACCTGCCATTACAACCTCCCAACAACCACTCACGTTCTGTCTCCTCCTCAGAAACCATAAAGTTCTGATCTAGAAAATGGTGGTATCCCAGTACTGAAAAGGCCTACATCTTTACATTACAGCTTAGAAGAGAGCAAACACTATTGTAAAATGTATGATTCACAAGATTTATTGTAAAATGTCTGTACACTCAATGCTGTTAAGCATTAGCCTTCCCAAAAAACAACTTGATTTTTACATAAAAATGTTATGAAATAATCCCTGACATATGGATCCGTATCATATAGATGCTATGGCATATGCATTTGCTGCAGAATAACAAGGTTCTTAAGGATAATCTGTAGAGTGCCGTCCAAAATAAATGTCTTTGCACTGTATCATAATTAAAATGCCTTTGGATTAAGCACTTGGGAAGATATGTGAGCTGAAATTTCCTTTGCAATATTACTACTTCTAAAATGAATCATTTTCTAATAACACATAATCCATAACCCCTTTTTGAAATGCTGGAAAATTTGAAAATTTAGAAACTTATTTATTTTTTAGAAAGATAAGCAATATATTGATCATACTTTAGGAGGTAGCTTGCTTTAAGCAAACATTCTAAAAAAGCTTGCAATAAATGTGTTTTAGGAAGAAACAGAGATCTCTGTTTTGATGATTTATATTTTATATCTTCCCCATATTCTGGATATTATCTTCAAACATTTCTGTAAAACCACAGAAAATTCTATACCAACATTTTTCTCTGTCCACAATATTCACAGCAGAAAAAAATATACAAAATTATTAATTATTAGATTTGTAACTAGCATATCAGTGAAAGTATCCCTTTTTTATTTAGGAAGAATTAGATCAACATTACGAACAGTTTTAAGTGCTCAGTTAATCTTCTGAACATCTAAGGCAAAAAGGCAGTGGTGAGCATTTTTTACTCACCACAGGATATCCATTTATAGAGACTCAAAAATCTCAATTGTACCCTTAACCTTCATATTCCATTGAAAACAAAGTAAGCAGGAAAGATAAGTAAACATGAAGGCATGTAGAACAAATATATTTGGCTTTTTAAGTCTTCTTAGCTTTGTAAGATGACAAAAGAAAGCACAAATAAGGCTGCTGGATTGAATACTCCTTTCCCCAAACTAATAAAAAATAAATGCATTTCTTCTTTCCCAGTTAAGCTTCATTCTGTTCTGTAATGATAAGTGTAAGTGTGCTAAGGACTAGGTCATAGCTTCGCCAAGATAGTTACACTTTAGATTCACTAGTGGAGCTTTAAAATTACTCATAACTGGGTTTCACCCCAGAATAATTAAGTCTGAATATCCAGGGTATATTTTAAGTGCTCCTCAGATGGTTCTAATGTGCAGTTTTTAAAAACTTATCCTTTTGGTGTTTAATTGAACTATGTTAGGATAATGTTGGTGTGTGTATAGGGTATGGTGCCGAGAAGGAAAAAGAAATTTCTCTCTCAATCTGACATTGCACCAGACACTTCAAATATGTGTTACATATCCTTAGAATATAACTTCAGGCTATATATTTTAATTCGTGCTTTAAAACATATAAGAATTAAGTTTAAAACATGGGAAATAGACTATATTTTATAACGCTAATTAAATACTCATTGAACATGGGTATCTTTCAGTAATATTGTGTTTCCTTAAAGTAGTAGTGTTTAAGCAAATATTCAAATAGTGGATGCTAAATATAAACAGAAAGATTGAGATAGATCAGCAAACTATGGCCTATTTACTATCTAGACTTTAATAGAAGAAGTTTGCTGACCCTTTGCTAGGGTCTGGATGTTTGTGTATCGCAAAAATTCATATGTTAAAATCCTAACCTCCAATGTGATGACATTGGGAGGTGAGGCCTTTGACAGTTGATTAGGTGATGAGGGTGGAGTCCTCATGAAGGGATGAGTGCCTTATAAAACACATCCCAGAGAGAATCTTCTGCCTTCCACTATGTGGCGTACAATGAAAAAAGCGCCCTCTATGAACCAGAAAGTGGATCCCCACCAGATACCAAATCTGCCAGTGCCTTGATTTGGATTTTGCAGACTCCAGAATTGTGGAGAAAATTTCTGTTGTTTGGAATTTTCCAGCTTATGGTACAGTCATGTGTCACTTAATGATGGAGATAAGTTCTGAGAAATACAGTGTTTGGTGATTTCATTGTTAAGCAAGTGTCATATAGTGTATTTACACAAACCTAGATGGTATAGCTGACTACATACCATTGCTCTGGGCTAAAAATCAATACAGTGTGTTACTGTACTGAAAGCTATAGGCAGTTATAACACAATGGTAAATATTTGTGTACTTAAACAAAAAAGGTAGTATAAATACAGTATTATAAACTTATGGGACCACTGTCTTATATACAGTCTGTCGTTGACTGAAACATTGTCATGCAATGCATGACTCTATTTTTTATAGCAGCCCAAACAGACTAAGATACTCTTCAACTACATAACCTGTAGCCTGATATTGACTCTGAAATTTGTGACTAAAAAATTACTAACTTATTTCAAAGTCTTTTATTTCCAAAGTGAAATACCAGCTAAAATATTGAAATTAAATATTATAAAAATTCTGATAATATAAGTGCACGTGCAGCTTATGTTTTCTTTCCTACTCTTAAAGTGAAATGTTCACTAAAAAGTATTAATGAAAGATGCCAGAATGGAAAAAAAAAAAAAATCAACCTCAAAAAAATTGTATGGCATATATTTCTCGAGGCTTAATAATATGGAAATAATTCCAGGTTGTTTTAAAAAGTGATGTTTTATATAAACAAGACCACATTGCCAGGTTTCTGCCTTGTTGTCTGATGAGGCAATGGCTAATCTACCATGACTACGTTAATCTACATCAATGATTGTGGGGAGCACATCTCTTCAGTGAGGAAAACAAAAGTAAAGGAAAGAAACCTACCATCTGTCATTCCTTCTCTCCGATGAGGCAATGCTGGTTGTTGGTCCATCCGCCCTCCCTTGTGTTTTTTAGTGGGCCGAGGCCTCTGACTTTGACTCAGGGCTGCACTGGTGTTACTGTCAGTAGAAAATGGGCTGGTAGGTCGAGGTCTTTGAGAGGAGGTGAAGGCTTTTCCTAAAAAGAAAACAAAGGGAATGGGGTGTAGGGAATGCCATTATAGTATACTGATTCTGTCTTGTATTTCAGTTCTAAGACTAACCTGTAAATCTACCTAGACATAACATTTGGAGATACCAAATATTGGTGCATCTCTGTAGAAAAATATATTTTCTACATTTTCAGCTGCGTGTATTTTGTTCGATTTTAATAAGCTAACAATACCCTCACTTACCCCCCCAAATCAAACAAGTAAACATAAAATAGATCCAGCAATCCAAAACTCAATATTGCATGATTATATTTTTATTTAACCTTGACAATATTAGTGATACTTTCATAGATATATGCAAATTCATGCAGGTTTTCGTTCTTAGAATTAAAGAAACTATATATGAAATAAAATATATACTGTTTTATTTGTTTAATAAAATTTTACCCTTGGAAACTTACAAAATCTCTCTGAACACAGAAAAATGTCATATAGTAATTACATCTGAAATTTTACATGAAAGGTCTGCTCAGGCACATATATTAAATTGACCTTACCACTTATGCACATACACGATGAATTCTATCTCTTTTGGCAGAAACTCAATAACATCTGTGTAGAGGATAACAGGTTAAAATCACCTTGTATATCCAGCATGCAATATGTGTTTTCTGATGAATATTATTGTATCTGAGCAGGCTCCAAATTCTTATTGAAAAATGAAATGTACTGTGTCCTTTTCTTATGGTTTAGAGAAGGTATTCAGGGAAATTTATTCCGGGAAAAGGTTAGTTAATAAATTTTCAACAACTTGTGATTTTAATGCCTTGTTTATTTTAGTAACAGAGGCCTCGTTTATGTGCATGTATTTATTTTCCTGTGTATGTTTTCATTTCCTACAACATTATTGTATGTAGTTACATTTTCTTAAGTCGATGTGACATGATATGACTTAATGCTTTATTAGCTATTAGCATACATGCAAGAAATGCACTTAGGCCTTCCAATGTATTAGTTTCCTTGCACGTTCTCACTGTTCTGCTTACAGCTGATGCCACAAAAAGCACTCAGGCACCATAAAGTTTCGGACTTATGCCTTATAATGCAAGACAATTCAAATAACATTTCTATTGCAACATATTTTAGTTTGGATGCTATTTGAAAAATAAACCTCTGCAATGCTTAGAAGATCTTTCTTATTTCATTTAAATATATCTAATGTATCCTCAAAAGAAATATTGATGATGTAATTTCAAGAAAACTTCCAAGATTCATTTTTATAACTTGAGAAATTAGTGAATGGTAAAAAAATTTTCCTTTCCTGCATGAATACAGTTAAGATTTTGCAAATGTACTTAATATTTTATTAGTTTGTTTTGCAAGGTAGTTCAGTTTAATTCATATCTTATAATATTCCTATTGTGTAGGTAAGAATTGTACATACAAATATTAAAGCACGCATCATGCCAAAGTTACTTTGTTTCAAATGTTTACAAAGTACTGATCTATTATTAATTCCACATTCTTTTTTTTGTGGAATGAGCAGCACATGAAAAATGATACAATTGTTCTTTTATATGATTACTTATCACTCTCAGAAATCAAAATTACTCTAAAGAGAAATACACTTGTCATTATTTTATTCAACTTGCAAATGCAGTGGGTTTATCTTTAATTAGCATCCTTTAAAACAAATAAAAAAGTATTGTATTAAAATCTTAATAGCCAAACAATTAATAAGACCATAAGCCGTTTGAACTGTTAAGACGGACAGTCTTAGACCCATTCACCCCATGCTAAGGAAGCCTTCCCAGAAAACGCATTTGCAGAAAGAGATGGGGCAAGGAAAGTAATGGAGATAAAAGCTGAGTAATTTTAATCACTGGGTACATTATTAATTGTGTGAGGATTTTGCAAAGTGTGAGTTATTGAAAATTTAATGGCAATCTTAGTTGCTGCTTTGTCATAATATAAAAAGGAGGCATATTCCAATTAATCAGCAAAGCCGTGAAGAGAAAGGAAAATAAGGGATAGAAGTTGATGAGGAGGAGCCTATTCTTGGCTCTGCAAAACTAGCATCAGAAGAGAGTTTTGGTAATGGAGCATCCAAATTGTGTTCATGCATATTAAAGAAAGCCCTACCGTCAGTCTCATGAAGGAGAAAGAACAGGAGAAAAGAGGTCAATGTCCAAGGACAAGATTCTCTCATGCAAAGAGTGTTGACTTGGAGTCTACCAACCTGTTCTTGTAAGGCTGGTTCCATCCAGCCTAAAACCAGCTTTATCTGCTGCTGCCACCAGTGCTTGTGCAAAACTGCCGCTGGCAAAGATAGAGCCATCTGAGGAGCTACCTACACTAGATCTATGACTAGAAAAGTTACGATCCTCATCAGATGCAGAGCCCCATCCATTTACCATTGAACCTAAAAACAAATGTAGTTGTCTAGTGAGTTGTATATATTGAACATCTCATCTGCTTGCACACACTATACTAATGAGCAAGTAGCCTGTCCTCACTTCTTCCTTGAAGCTTCATCATGATTTCTTTAGCTAAATGCAAGTATCATTTGCATTTTAGACACTTTTAGTGCAGAAGAATGAAGCTCATTTAAAGCTTGTATCTGCTTGCAGCACATGAGCAAAGCATGTTCTGTATTGTTCAGCTCTTACATTGTTTAAATTATTACACAGTCATTTTCCAAAAGAGAATGGTGATGTGTATTTTAAGCTACTGTAATTCAGAAATGAACACTTTAATTAAAACAAGCAGTGTACTTAAACTTATCAAAGACTTAGTTGAAGAAATAGTGTGAATATATTATGAGTTTAATTCAGACTCCAATGATAATCTGCATAGAAACTACACTGTATACCATAAAAAGGCAAAAATTATTTCAAGATTTTAAAATACAATTATAAATAACAACAAAAATTCACAAACAAAAAATGTACAAACAATATCAAATCAAATGAACTTAGAAAATAAGAAAAAATGTATTTTAAAGAATTTCTATTAATTTAAATGTTCTTTATCCTTTCTTTGTCTTTTAAGTTACTTAAAAACTCCAGTTTTCTCTTTAATACTAATATTTATATTAAAAAGTAACATTTATAAGGGCTATCATCAGCATTAATATGAAGTTTTTTTCTGCAAAATGCAACATGGTAATAAAGGAAAATAATTTTAGTTTTATATTTAAAGAGCTGTAAGTTGTGAAGATATTCACAGCCATTTTTTTCTTAATTTTCTAACAAGTCATTTACAATTTTATGTCTTTTCTTAGACAAAAACACACCGAGAACTTAATCTACTACTTAATAAAATTAATATTACAAGATTTATTTATGTTGGTATACCATTAATTCAAGACACAAAAAGCTACCAAGTATTGCTTATCCTAAATTTGTTAGAAGAGAGGCAAAAGTATTTGTAAGAAACTAATTTAAGATTTCTAAATAAACCAAATACGTATTTACATAAAAGAGATGAAAGTCAAATGCTATCGACTTTAATTTTTTTCTCCAATATTTTAGCGAGAATAGTTAGGAGTGCTGCCATGATGCAGTATTTGTATTTTAGTCAAGGGGCTAGGATACAATGACACAGAGTCATGCACTTTCAATACAGAGAAAACAGAAGCTGAACTGGTTAGAATGATCTGAGAAGTTAAAAGGGTGTTAAGTGTAGCAAAGAAAGATAGAGTTTTGATTCTGGTTGCCAAAAGCACAGAGATACACTTTTTACTTTCCAAACAAATTCCCTTGACACGGGCCACTGCAAGGAAGCTGAGATAACACCAGTAACCGAGCCTCATCTAAGAGAATCACTTCTGGGTTAATAACCACAAGTCAAGGACCAACAATCCAAAATGGAAGAAGAAATGATGCAGCAGGCTTTGCAATATAATGCTACACTAGATAAGAAAAAAAAATCAAAGCAATTCAGAGAGGGAGTCACAAAAGAATATGAAACTCTAGAACTGAGAATAGTTTTAAAACATTTGAAAGCTCACTCCTAGTCTCTTCCCTGTGCTGTTTTCTGTATTTCTAAATGCCTGCTCATACTTTCCAAGCAAGCATCTCTTAATCTTCACTTGGTTTCATTCCTAAACTCCTCTTACATGATTTCTTTCTAGTCTTTTCCATCTTCCTCATTGCTTTTTACATTATCTTTGTGAAGTACTTACATACACATACTCCTCTGTGTAAAGACTTACCTAGCTGGCCAATGCCATATTCAAACTTCTAATTAAATATTTGCAACTCTTCAATATCTAGCCTAGCCTACTGATATGATTTGGCTCTGTGTGCCCACCCAAATTTCCTCTTGAATAGTAATCACCATGTGTTGAGTGGGGTACTTCGTCGGGGGTGATTGGACAATGGGGACAGTTTTCCTCATGCTGTTCTCATGATAGTGAGGGAGTTCTCACAAAAAATGGTTGTTTGATAAGTTCTCTTATTTCCCCTGCTCGCTCTATCTCTCTCTCTCTCTAGCCACCATGTAAGACATGCTTGCTTTCCCTTTGCCTCCTGCCATGATTGTAAGTTTCCTGAGGCTCTCCAGCCTTGTGGAACTGTGAGTCAATTAAACCTCTTTTGTTTGTAAATTACCCAGTCTCAGGTAATATCTTTATAGCAGTGTGAAAATGGATTAATACACCTGCTGTGTGTTAGTCCTCATTCACTCTTACAGCCTGTGTGTCTCCTCACCTCATTTATATAACACCATTTTTCATTCTTTAGACAGAGATATTGCCACTAACACTATTAACCACTGCCAAACTTTAAAGTCTAAATTGAATGGCATTTCTTTAATCATCCTAATTCTACCCTATTGTAGGGAGAATCAACCTCTCTACCTCCTTTGGTTTCCAAACACTATGCATAAACTCCCATATCGGTTCTCTCTATATATCATGCTCTGCTGCACATGCATTTCCTCTCCTGGACAATGGAATTCTGGAGATTCGGAACTATTTCATGTTTATTTTCATATTTCTTGTCGAGGGACATCGTACATTAGAAATTCAATAAACAGTGGGCATATGGAATTAAATGCATTCAACATTTTCATTGCAGATGTAGAAAAACATATCAAATTGACATATCTATACTTTTTGATGTGTAATTTCTTAGCAATGTCCTTATTTTAGCTATAGAAAAGATTTCCTCATAAGAACTCTTAGAAGGTTTATTAAATAAGGAATATGACACTAGTTAACTGTTGTTGGTTACTCAGACAATCATCCAAAATGTAATCACCCAAAGTGAGAATGTAAAAAATTATATATATATTACATATATGTTACATATATATGCATGTTGTGTATGTGTGAATTGATTATGCTTTGATACACTTGAATATTGATATTTAGCAATCTCTTATTCAAATTAAGATAAAGAATTTACATTAAGTGGTAACTTAGTTTCCTTGGAATGTAACTTTTCCATCCACATTTATCCATCATAATCTACTTGGCCCAGTGATTTGTTTTCTAAAATTTTTCTTTTTCCACTATAACCAACCTAAAAATAGTTGAGTTTCTTTGGTTTCATTTCTATGTCTGCTTGCTGTGTAGTTCCAGCCTGAGGATCTAGCATAGTGACAAATTTAGTCTCTGAACCTATAAAACTGACTGTTGTGTAGCTATTGAGAGATGAAATCAGTAAATCTTACACCGCAGTAGTATCACTAAAGAAATGATATCCAGTGAAACTTCTAGCAGAGAATCAGCTTAACTTTCACCCTCAGATAACCCTGTTTATGTCCCTGTGGTAACTTGCAAGTCCTTCATCCAAGGATTTCCATACACACACACACTTGTGACACTCTAAACAAATGCATTACTTCCTGCCTTTGTGGCTTTGCTCTGCCTTTCCTCCAGCCTTTAATGCTCCTTGTATGTCGTTAAAGCTCCCAATTATTCATGAAGTTTTCCCTGATGCTTGTTTTCTTCCTCTGGGAAGAGACTGTAACACGGAAGACAGGGTTTCAAGAGAGTATTAGTGAATACAGAAAGAACATCAGCTATTCTTTCTTTTGTATTTCTTCTAAGAGCAAAGAGACTAGATAGACGACTTAAGAATTAAAGATACGTGGCCACAGATATTTGGCCATATTGGGCAACAGGAAACTAACGACCCAATCTGAAGAGAGGGAAGTATCTCATGTTAGTGTAGTTGTGCTTGCCTTCAAAACGGAGGGCAAGGAACACAGAAAGAAATTTTCTCTCTCCTTCTCTTTGTCTCTCTTCCTCTCTGCCTTGTATCTTCGACATCTCTTCCTCTATAGTTGGGTTAAGATATATGAAATGGATATATTTATGGTAAATATTTTTAAAAGACATTTGGTTACATTCCATGAATCAAATAGTATATAATATATTAAAATTCCTTCTGTAAAATGGCTAAAACATATTTAACAGCTATTGATTTTACCTCTTAGTGGCCTTCCTGAAAAAAAGGAAAAATGTTGAGATTTAAACATGAAGAGTGAGCTGAAGATTTAGGTAAACAATTACCGCCCCAACACACATACAAAAAGAGAGAGAAGTCAAAGAAAATGAATAAAAGAAAAGAAAAACATTAATTCACAAATTTAAAAGTAAGTCATCTTTGTGATAACTGGTTTTCTTTCATAAACATAAGTATAAACATGAAAATTTAAAAAACACCAGGCAAAACCAATTCAGCTATATGTTCCTTACAAATTATAAGCACTCCATACCAATTTGACATGTTATAGCCCCAAACATAATCAATACATATTTAAACATTTAATGAGAAATGAATTTATGTCAGATAGCCAAATTTATTTGTGTTTACATTTTCAATCTTTCCAAATTTCCCTGATTTAAATTGCCAAAAGGTCAAAAAAAATCTCAAATTTATTCAAGCAGTTAAAGTAGTACTGCATATACAACATTAAGTTGCTGCTGAAATGTTACTGAGCAGTAAAATACCATGATAAAGTGGCATCTTGCTGTGTCTCTATTACATCTTCAGCACTAAAATTAATTTATGATAGGTCATCAATTCATTTACATGTCATTTTATGCTAAATCCTTCCTTGCTGATAAATGCTTACCCTTAGATCCATTAAGCTAGAGTAAAGTCTGTGCTTTATAATATGACCCTGCTAATTGTTGCATTACCATTTTTATGAGATACAAAAACTAGTCATTAACAATTTTTTCAGCCAATATTTAATCTATGAACTTTTCCTATTAAATGTTATTTATCTACCTGTTAGTAAAAGTTGCAGCTACCAATGTCTTTAGACAAATTAATGCAAATATTGACCTTTCTCTAGATGTAGAAAAACATGTCAAATCTGCAGAAGTTATTTTTTTCACTCAAACATATTGAATATGCAATGATTCCACCTGCATTCCTCAGAGAGAAAGAAATGTGTAATCCTCTGTAATCCCGACACTTTGGGAAGGTGAAGTGGGCTTGAGACAAGCCTGCCCAACATGGTGAAACCCCATCTCTACTAAAAATGCAAAAAAATCAGCCCAGCATTGTAGCCTGGGCCTGTAGCTACTCAGGAGGCTGAGGCAGGAGAACTGCTTAAACCTGGGAGGCAGAGATTGCAGTGAGCCAAGATTGTGCTACTGCACTCCAGCCTGGGTGACAGAGCAAGAGTTTCTCAAAAAAACCAAAAAGACAAAAACGAAAGAAAGAAAGAAAGAAAGAAAGAAAGAAAGAAAGAAAGAAAGAAAGAAAGAAAGAAAGAAAGAAAGAAAGAAAGAAAGAAAGAAAGAGAGAGAGAAAGAAACGAAAGAAAAGAAAGAAAGAGAGAGAGAAAGAAAGAAATAAGGAAGGGATAAGTTTTGTAGAAAAACGAAGTTTCAGGTCAAATTTTTTAGTGGCGGAGGCTCTAAAAGCTGTGTGGTAGAGTCAGACGGTGAGGGTGCCAGGTTTCATTGTTTTCATACTGATCTGGTGTAGGAGTTCCAGCACAAACCTCCAAAAACATAAAATAGATACTATAGAGCCATGATTTCCTTTCATCTGTGATTTCATGTGGGGTCCAGCAGTCAAGGAAACTTTTTATTTGTTTCACCTAACAGCACACAAGCTCAGTATTCCTTTTTGTGATCACTGAGGCAGTTAGAATCTTAGCTACCCGTTGAGGACATTTTCCTGGTGCACTCTCTCCTAATGCCTTCTGTTTCTTTTTTCCTGGTGTTGTCATTAAATTCAGGAAACAAGTACCCTTGACTCTTACCATGGAAGTTACAGAAAGAACTATTAAAGCCTTCTCCCTCCCTATTACCCAGTAGTTTGGCATTTAGAAAGAAATAATTCAGGCGTATTCCTGAAGACAGAAACAAGCTTTCATGCTTACTTTCTAGCCCAAACAGAGTGGAATGAGCAGTAATAAATAAATATTTTGTATTTTATTACAATCAAATAGGTGTGCATTATCAGCATAGATTAAAAAGAAAATTATTAAAATGAGATTCATTGCAAAAAGTGCTAATAGAGTTGAATTTTGTTAGCATGGGTCACTATAAATAAACATAGAACAAAGTTAAAAAAATGAATAACGAATGTCACATATAAAAATTAATATCTTGCTCTTGATTAAAGGACTAATGATTCTAGAGAGAAAATTATATGTTGTGCTTATATATATAGGTCTTCATGTGTGTTTATATACACACACACTCAGATCCACATATTAAGCAACACACCAGCTTACTATTTTCCTCTTAAATATGCCTTCTCCACAGCTTAGAAGAAAGCTGTGTGTTTCCAGAGCAGGGATCATGATAATTTGTCTTTAGAGTAAGACTGATTGTTTTTAAACATTCTTCTTTCACTTACCAGGTGGCTAACCTGGAAAAAGGATTTAAACCCCTCTGTGACTCAAGTTTTAATCTATTAAATGAAAAATTACTATTAATAGGGTTGTGAGGATCAAATGAATTAATATACATAAAACTTTATAATAGGGATCAGTAAACTTTTTCTGTAGAACGACAGATACTAAATATTTTAGGCTTTGCTGTCTCTGTCATACATTCTTCTTAGTTTTTGTTTGTTTGTTAGTTTCTTGTTTTTCTGTAAATAACCCTTTCAAAAATGTGAAAAACCATTCTTAGCTCATGGGGCCACACAAAATACAGGCCACTGCTTAGTAAGATCCCTTGTATCTTTTAAAAGTTATCTGTTTGTTAAGAGAAAGATGCTTTGCACTTACTAAAGGTTATATATGTTACCTATTATTATTATTGAATCTAAAATTTTAGCCAAGTGATTGTAAGTACCTAACAGGTATTCGATAGGTGTTTGTTGTAGAAAGAAAGAAATAATACAACAGACCTGCACATACATGTCATCCAGTACTGAGATCATTCATGGGATATGGAACTGCTGATATTTTCCTCTTTTTTTTTTTTTAGTCTTTTTCCATTCACAGACTATCATTTCAAAATTTAAGAACTCCCTCCCAAAATAGTTGGTATAAAAACTTTTGTAGTTAACATGCTTATTTCTTTACAAAAATGGGCTCTGTCCCTGGTTATCTGCTGATACTTCCTAATGTGGCAGCTGTGAAGGGCAATATATCCAAGCAAAATCCTGCGTAATTTTATATACAGGCTTACTAGTCCATCCCAGTATTGCAATTGAAATAACATTCTGATTGGCTTCAGAGTTTCAGGGACTGGAACTATGTAATAAACTGGTCATTAGTTTCATGAAAGGGTAAATAACTAACACAATTTCAGGAGAAGGTAATAACTGATTTACTCATGCCACAAACATGTTCAGAACCCACAGTAACTGGTGGTATGATCCACATCCTCTGTATGGGCACTTACCATGTTAAAAACATAAAAAGCCCATAGAAATAATGCCTGTTTGACGGTCTACCTCATTTAGCGCCATTAAACTAGCCTGAAGTATCTGAGGAAAATATAAGCATGTTAGAACAATGTTCATTGGCATGTTGATTTCTCTAATATTCAGTCTCTATGCACATCCACCTCAGGGTTATTCTCACATATGTGTGCATGCATGCATGCACACACACTGTTTTACACTTACAATCTTATCTACACTCTCACACATTTATACATGCACACACTCCCTACACAAGCACCCACACCCATACTCTAATACACTCACACACCTTACACACACACACACACACACACACTTATAAGCACTCACTCACATACCCTAGAAAGCAAATTAAATCTTTGATTGCACCTTCTCCACAGAGTTGTTGTGGAAGAGAAAGAAAAGGAAAAGTGGGTTTGCATTTGGCTACTTTTGTGTAAAGAATAACTTCTTTTACTAAAGAGATGTATTATTCATAGGATAAGCTCATCATGGAATACAAACCTAAACACCCTGAGGTTTTTATATGTAGCAGTAATTAAGCAGTGAATTCAAGGAGGAAACCAGACTTTGTTTTCTTAGCCATAAAAGCTTCATTTGGAATGAGCATTACACTAGCTACAGGAGAAATGCAGATTGCTGGAGGTGCAGGCACATCAGGCAGCCTAACATGTTATAGGTGAGCATGGAGTAGTGCAAAATGGCATTCTCCTGATTTATAGCCGTATTTATCTCTTTGACATTATAATATTTAATAAAAGAACTACACAGACTATAGCTGACTTTTTTCATCATTATTGCAATTTGTTACTGCATTCCTAATGGAAAGGAGTTCAGTATCATTATCATTAGTGAAATATGCAAAAATATGCAGAATTTTTACCCTGAAGGAGATCATGCTGGAAATTCAGGCAAAGGGGCTTAATATAATAGTGCACTAATAAGTCAGCTCTCTGCATTTGAAGATTTTAACTTGTGCTCTATCACCTTCGGTTGGATCTGGGTTTCAAATCACAGCAGTGTATCTGCGGTTATTAAATCTTAATTAGGCTGGCAAGCAGACCAGCCCCTGGGTAAGAAGAAAAACTGAAAAATGGGCTCATGCATCACACATTGTGTAATTCAGGGAGGAATGCAGAGGAAAATCATAGGCACTGATGCTGCTTTATCACTGTCATAAACCAGTTTCCATCAGCGTTTGCAGAACTCTAACACACTGTGTAACTCTGAGAAAGTCTGGAAGTTGTTGGCATAAAAGATGAATTAAGTGGGATTGTGATAAAATACTTCCTAGGATGAAAGATGTCATCATGGTAAATACAGATATGAGCAGTCTTCTGAGAAAACCCAATGAGATGCAGAGACCAGACTTCAGTTTGTAGTAGCTCTGTCTACACAGTGATGTAAGAGGCATTTTTTTGTGTGTGTGTCCAACAATATGTATCTATTTGAACAGAAAGACTGAATCTTTACTTTTCTCCATATTCATTGATTCCATATTACGATTTAAAGTTCTCTTTAAAAATCCTTGAAAATAGGTTATATCTCCATCCTGGGATCATCAGAGAAGAGTACCAGTGGAAGTCTTTCATTTGGTGAACAAAGGCAAGAGGAAGCCAAAGAAGTAAACAGGAAAAATAACTGCATTTCTTGGAAGAGAAGCATTTGCTAGATTCAGCAATGTGAAATGCATAAACATATGGCTTATCTCACTATACATTTTCTTCACTCTAAAAATAATTCCCTGTACAACCTTAAAGTGGCTTATTCAGGAGACTTGTTTACTCTCCATCAGTGAATGATTTTACAGAGTGAAATATCAAGAAGCATTTTAAGATTGCATTCATTTTGTATGTTGCTCCCGATATTAAAAAAAGAGATCATTTATAAAAGTCAAGGTTTTCAATGTAATAGACTTGGTTTCCTAGTAGAGTGAACTTCTCATGAAAGCTCTAGATATAATTGAGTTTTCTTTCATGCCTTTAAAGCCTTTTAAAATTCATGAATTTTCTTATCATTTTTGCAGCAAAGCAAAAGTATTTCCAAATCCTTTTTGATTTTGTATTTAATATTAACATATTTAAAATGTTACAGAAATAGATGGAGTGGAATAAATCTTACAATAAGGAAGTAGTTGATTTTTGATGCATTTTAATGTTACCGATAGGTCAGTTATTCCTATTAAATTGGTTCCATTACCTGTCACAGAGCTGTCTAGATTGTCCATACTGGATCCAGGTGTCTGGTCCAGTGCTCTCAGGGGCCTGGGAATTTCTAAAGCTTCCTCTTCATCATCAGCATCATCATCTGGAACATCCGTTTCCAAATCAGAAATCAAGGCTCCGGACACATAACCTAATGGTGGAATCGGAGGCTGTGGAGGTTGATTATTGCTTTGAATGTGCCTAGAATTCAAATGAAATTTTAAAAAGAAAAGCAATTCATTACTATGCGACAAAATTATAATTTGAATTAAATGCATGCTATACTAACTCATATTGTCTTTTTCCTTTCCATTAACTAATTTTGGAGTTCACAATGCTTTCAGCAGAGACAATGGCTATCAATACGAGCCTCACCAAAAAAAGTACAACATAGACCATTAAACTCTTTACTTGGCATTTATAGGATAATACATGGAGATAAAAAAATATGGACCCAGTGTTTCTGTGAAAATAAGTCATCCACAGGAGAATAGGAATATTCATCATGAGTAACTATTTAAAGTTGATATTTTTCTCCAAAAAGACTATACTTTTGTTCCCAGTTTAGCGTCACCCACCAAAATCTTAAACTCCTCAAAGGAATAAACAATTCATCTAAGCATTCTCTGTGTCTAGAACACTAGTGTGCTAAATAAACCTTCTGCGATGAATAGAGAATTCTAATCTCAACTTTATGAAAAAAATAGATCATGTATTATCAATCATTTTGTATTTATTTATTTAATTTTTTTGAGAGACAGGATCTTGTACCATTGCCCAGGTTGGAGTGCAGTCATGCAATCATGGCTCACCACAACCCTTACTCCCGGGGCTCAAGTGATCCTCCCGCCTCAGCCTCCCAAGTGGCTGGCATTACAGATATGCCTCACCATGCCCAGCTAGTGTTGTAGAGTGGGAATCTCACTATGTTGTCTAAGCTAATCTGAAGCTCCTGGGCTTAAGCAAAGGTCCTGCCTCAGCCTCCCAAAGTGCTGGGATCACAGGCATGAGCCATCATGCTTGGCTCAACCTTCTTTAGAATTTATCAAATTGAAGGTCAAATTTAAGTGACTTGTTTCAAACCAGGTAGCTAACAAAGTATGAAGTTGGGCAGTAAGGCCCAGTTGATTTTTCTTTGGGTCTACTCAGATTTTCTTCTAAACCATAAAATGTTAAATGAAATCAATTCATTGTTATTTGTTACCAGTATTAAAAAGTGAATGTACTACATGTTTTACCATATTAAGTATTTTCTTTGCCTTCATAAAAAAGTATTTAAAAGACCAGGCTATTTAAGGAAGATATTAAAAAGTACTATGCATTTTTATTGTTTGCTCTTGAATGAAGGACATGAGATTATTTTGCTTTACCATTTGCATTCTTTGGGGAAAATATTTCATTCTTCCTAAATTTGTTTAATTTTCTCTCCCAACTGGCTTCTTCAACTTGTAATCAACTCCAATGTTAACAGAATTTTAGATATTTCAATATTAAAAAAAAATTCTAATTCTTAAAGCTACCTCAATATCATCAGACAACAGTCTTTAATTTTTAATAGATCAGAAAGTTGAGACCCCAAGTTAGTATGTGGCATTCATCACAGCTTGCTAGTTGAAAGATCGGAAGAAATAGCAAGTTTCCTAAGTATTACTACAGAAAACCTTGAGGGTAGATGAGCACATCTTGCTCTAAGTGTTGCCTCAAATCTGCTTATGAATTGGGAATGGAGACAACTAAGGGATGAGCAAGAGGCTATAGGGCAATATGATTCATTCTCCTATAATGATGTTTTCTTCGGTCCTGGGAGGGCTGGATCAGGCCAACACTCTGGTCCTACATCACTGTTGACACCTCTTAATGGAACAAATATACCTTGAGGGTTAAAAAAACGTACTCCTCTTTAAGGAAAATTAAGAGATAAATTGAAATACCAGAAGAGGATACATAACATTTTTAAATATCTTCTAGTGACAGGCACTGTGCTGTGTACTTCATGAATCAATAGAAACAGACTCTGGGAGGTGGAGCCTGGGAATTATTATCTGTTAACAGTCCTCCTAAGATGTCGACGTGCAACCCAGATAGAGAGTCACTTCCAAACCAGAAGCACATGCAGTCTCATAACTCCCACGTATGGAGTCAGCCAAGGTGTTCTGAAAGATTGCTGGGTTGAGTAGGAACACATTCAGAAGAATCAGGGTGTACTCTGTGGGTATTTGGAGCAGGTGGAGATGAACTAATCTGTTCATTTTTTTTTTTGGCAAATATTTATCAAGCACTTACTAAGTGAGACATTCTTCTAAGTATGGGAAGAAAGCAGTGAACAACTCGGGTAGAAACCCAGGCCTTCCTAAATAATAACAGCTAATATAACAGCCGGGTACAGTAGTGTAAAAGTTCATACTCATTTAATTCTCACAAAAACTAAAATATGTAACGAAGAATTGAACCTTGACCCAAGAGAGGTTAGGCCTTTGCCCTCTACTCCTGGGAGGAAATCTCTAAGCCCTCAGAATGTCCTGTTTGATAAGTCTCTCTGTTTACCGAGAGGCCATAGGCCACTCCAGAAAGCATAGCAATGTGATTTATGGTGGGCCTTGGCGTTGCACGATATCACCTCAGCCTCTGGAGGCACTGGAAATTGAGGTCAGCCATGTGGATAGTCAATAATGTCTATGTGACAGAGCCAAAATGAAGTCGCAGGACCTCAGGGAAGGTGTGCCCGTCCCTGGCTGGCAATTCTCCATGGTGTTTAATGTCACACTCTGTTGGGAAAGTAATGCTGTCCATGATTCCACTGAGAGAAGACAACTACAAGCTCTGCTTTTGGAATTTTCCTAGACTGTGTCCCATGCATTTCTTCTTTTGGCTGATTTTAATGTGTATCATTTCGCTGTAATAAACTGTAACTATGAGTGTGAAATCTTTTGGTGAGTTCTATGACTTACTATAGATAATTCTCAAACTTTAGGGTGCTCTTGGGGACCCTTGAAAATTGTACTTGGTATCTGAAATATAGGTGGTCTTGGGGATTGCCCTCTAATTTCTTATATGAGCTAATTACATATGAGGAAACTGTAGCATGTAAATGTTCAGCAAGTTGCCCAAAGTCATGCAGCCAGTAAGACAGGTTCATCTCCATGGCAGTAGTCCCAAACCTGGTGGTCCCCAGTCAAATTCCAGATCATGGAGTCAGAATCTTTCTCTGGGAGTAGAGCCCACGTATCAATATATTTTAAGGTTATCCAAATGGATAACCTTAAAATAGGCTCTAAAATGTAGGCAAATTTGAGAACCCTTCAGCTAGAGTCTGTGCTTTAAATGACCAAACTGCATGGCTTCATTAGTTAATGTGAAGGAAGTCTTATGGCTCTTGAAGCAGCTGGCTTCAACTTCAATAGTGATGTTTTATAAAAAGCAGATTGATGCAAAATAACAGTGTTTAACAGTTGTCTTTGACCTTTGAGAAAACATCTGATGATTGTTAGAAAATGTTCAAGAATCCCCAATCTTAAGAAAAGGGGCTGTTTGTAATAATCTTTAGGTAATGCTTCTGGGTTTGTATCTCTTTCTATGTACAGTTAGCTGTATTTGAAAAATAAATATTTCATTAATGATGAGAATAAGAATTTTATCAATTTATCCCCATAGCTAGAATTATTTTAAAAAACACAACTAAATACTATTTTAAAAATTTACCCAGATTTCAAGCAGAAAGTGTAAATCAACAGAAGAAAATCAGAGGTATGACATGGAGATTTAATTTTCAAAAGCCCAGACTTTTATACCACTATTTTAAAGTAGAAACACTGAATAACAACAAAACCTGTATGAAATTGTGAGTTAGTCGCATTTATATTTCTGCATTAATTCCACAAGATACCTAGGTAAATTGCTATCTATAGTTTACAAAAGTTAATAGATGGATTAGAAAATGAAATGTGAAATCTTCGATATTCCTGCTTTTTATGCATTTACTGATACTAATATTGTTGTTTTTTCTGTTTCATTTAATTCGGGTAAAGAGAGTCTTTTTTTTTTTTTTTTTCAGACATAATCTTGCTCTGTCACCCAGTTGGAGTACAGTGGTGCAACCTCAGCTCACTGCAGCCTCCGCCTCCCCAGTTAAAGCAATTCTCCTGCCTCAGCCTACTGAATAGCTGGGATTACAGATGCCCACCATCACACCCAGCTAATTTTTGTATTTTTAGTACAGACAGGGTTTCACCATGTTGGTCAGGCTGGTCTCGAACTCCTGACCTCATGATCCACCTGCCTTGGCTTCCCAAAGTGCTAGGATTACAGGCGTGAGCCACCACGCCCGGCCAAGAGAGTCTTTTAATAATTAACACTAACCATATGTGATTTGCAGAAGCTTATATTTACATATTCACAACCACATACAGAATTAATCAAGGCACTTTGAAGAATCTAAAAGGAGTCTTTTATTACTTAATTGGAAGTGAGTTCAAGGATAAGTTAATTGAAGATAAACCATAAATTAGAAAAGATTCTGGTGTAGCCAAGAGCACTTTAGCCTGAATTTCAGCAGATCTGAATTCTTGCTCTAGTTCACTCTCTGAAAATGTGACTTTGACCAAATTATTTAACATTTCTTCAATCGATATATTTAGCTAAATGAAATCATTTTCAACCCTAGCTGTGTAGTTCTATCAGAATCTCTTGTGAATTTATTTGAAAAAAAATTTTCATGCATTGAAAGCATGGGTCCCTTGACTTAACGAAGATATTTACCATGCTTGTTTTGCTATATCGAACTGATAGGCTCTTGTCAACTCATCCAGGTGAGCCTGCAACATGGGTTGCATCTCTTCCCGTGGGGATGGAGTAAGAGTTGCAGTGGACTGCTGTCCAAAGGAGATAGCAGGAGAAGAAGCCACGCCTCGAACAGGAGGTGTTGGGACCCTATCATCATCTTCTTCCAGTTCATCTTCCATACCTTGGTGTAGGTAAGTTTGTACAGGCAGTGGTGGGCACCAGCTATCACTGTCATAGCTGAAATTAAATGAGAAAAATATGCACATTGACAGATGTATACATAAGCACACATGCACACAATTATACTAGCAATAAGCAGCAACCACATGGTATCTAAAACGTTCTCTCAGTTTATTTCCTCCTGAAGCTGTTGGTGCCACCACAGTAAATCACCTGGCTATTATCTTAATCTCTAATTGTAATTACATCCTTTATCTCAATATCTCAATTTATTCTTAAAAGACCTTATTAGCTAATTGTTACCCCACAGTTATAAGAGGCAATAACTTCCCAACAAACTTACTCATGTGGAAAAACCAAATTGCTAATTAAAGACAATTAATGAATTTAGTGCTTGTAGATTTAACTACTTCCTTCTCCTGTTCAGACTTGTGCACTAACATTATATGCCAATATAGCTGATTGATTATCTAAGAAGTTATTGGATAATTTTACTTATTCTTATTCTAGATCTCTGACAACATTTCATTCCATATGTTATTAAGACTATGATATAAATGCATTCAGTATCTCTTTGATTCTCTTAATTTTCTCAGTAGAAACTAATTCCTCTTTATCTTGTCATCCAAATGCAAATCATAAAACCGAAGTTCAAAATCTTGCCCTATAAAATAAAAATAATATTTTTATTGTATTAAAAATGTGAGATTTATCCTTTAAACAAATTTTGAGTGTAAAATATAACAATTATTTTGAAATCATATTTTTTTTAGGGACTATGGTCTACAAACATAGAAAATTAATCCAGAAAATTTTAACCATGAGACAAAATCAATAGTATTTTTATTTCAATTCTCTGTAGACTGAATATTTTCAGAAATCAAATAGATTATAACATCCTTTTAAAAACAGACAAGGAAAAGGTAAATAGCATTATTGGATATCATGGTCTTATAAACTCAACCTCTTAAATATCTAATGAATCTTTCTCCTACAATTCATCCCCACTGCCACAATCACACATCAGTTTCCTGCTGTAAGCTAGCTCATTAGCTTTCCTTCTTTTCTGTATCATCTTCTGTTCTGCCCTTTCTTACACACGTGCAGTAGAATATATCTCTAAAATCTTCATTCACATCATGCCTAAGCCTAAAATTATTTAGTGATTATAACTAATATTAAAAAAAACTTTCCAACTCATTAGCTGAGTCTAAAAATACCCATCCTCATCTGATAAACTCATCTTTCAAGCTTAATCTCGCACTATTTCCTCAACATTCGTATACTCTATTTTCTTCTAAAGTCTACGTCTGTTTATACCTCTTCTCAAATCATTTGCTGGTAAGTGCCTACTCTTCCTTTAACCAGATTCACTTCAAACATCATCAGCTTTGTGAAGTCTTCTCTGCCCCACTTCATATGGAATTAATTGCAATTCTATAATACTTAAATTGTGGTACTCCCCATATTATATTGGAATTAGTTGTTTCTGTGTCTCTTTTCTCCCAATATTTTGTGAGATTCTTAAATTCAAGGAAGCTGTAATTCTCAGACACTTCTTGCATCTAGTGTAGTATCTGGTACATGAGAGATTAGGCAAACTATGATATTAATAAATATCAAAAATGTACATCTCTAGTCTTGATCTATCTTACAAACAGTAACTCATAAATTTCAAGATGATTCTTGAATATTTTGACTTGGATGACTTTCTATTTATTCTGTTTAAAAGTTGAATTTGGCCAGGCACAGTGGCTCATGCCTGTAATTCCAGCACTTTGGGAGGCTGAGGCGGGTGGATCACGAGGTCAAAAGATCGAGACCATCCTGGTCAACATGGTGAAACCCCGTCTCTACTAAAAATCCAAAAAATTAGCTGGGCATGGTGGCACGTGCCTATAGTCCCAGCTACTTGGGAGGCTGAGGCAGGAGAATTGCTTAAACCCAGGAGGCAGAAGTTGCGGTGAGCCGAGATCGCGCCACTGCACTCTAGCCTGGGTAACAAGAGCGAAACTCGGTCAAAAAAAAAAAAAAGCTGAATTCATTATAAAACTTGAACATGTATATTTATATTGGTTTTATTCATAATTGCCAAAACTTGGAAGCAACCAAGATGTCTCCCAGTAGGTAGATGGATAAATAAACTACAGTACAACCAGGCTATGGAATATTATTGTTACTAAAAAGAAATGAGCTGTTAAGCCATAAAAAGACAAGCGAGAAACGTGAACACATATCACCAAGTAAAAAGTGCCAATCTAAAAAAGGTACACACAATAAGATTCCAACTACATGACACTCTGGAAAAGGCAACACTATGGAGACAGGAAAAAGATGAGTAGTTTCCAGAGGCTAGATGGGAGGAAGCCATCTAGCAAAGAAGGATAGGCAAAGAACAGAGGAATTTTAGGGCAGTGAAACTACTCTGTATGATACAATAATGGTGGAGGCATGTATTGCATTTGTCCAAATCCATAGAACATTCAATACAGTGAGAGCCCTAATATAAACTAGGGACTCTGGATGATGATGACATGTGAATGTAGGTGCATCAATTGTTACAAATGTTCCACTCTGGTGGAGAATGTTGACAGTTGGGGAGGCTGTCCATGTGTAGGGGCTGGGATAAATCTGCATTTTCTGCTCAATTTTTCTGTGAGCCTAAAACAGATGTAAAAAAATAAACTTTATTTAAAAAAAAAAACTCCGAATTTTTTTTGGACAAGTATGTGTCAGGGCCCTGAATGTTTCACAGAGCATGCATTTCAGTGGGGAAAGCTGATATTAAACAAATGATCAGCAATGCAGGATGCTATGAAAGTAGAAAGCAGGAGGTCTAAACTAGTTTTGGAGTTGGGCAGGGCTATGCTGACCACCAGCAGAAGGAATATTTTAAACAACATGTGTGGAAGCCCAGAGGAAGAGAAAGAAATTTGAAGCGTTCCAATAGTTCCCTAAATGCCAAGAGCTGGCAAAGAAGGAAGAAAGCTGGCAGTGAAAATGGCAGGGGAATTGGGGATAGGCTGCTCAAAGAAGGCCTTATCAGCCCCTAAAAGGAGTTTGAAAATTTCCTGTGGGCCATAGATACTTACAGAAAGGGTTTTTTGTTTTTGCTTTTAGGGAATAATATCATCTTTTGCGTTCAATCTCCTTAGTCCCTAAATTCTTTTTCCTAAATCCCAAAGATTTTTCCTTCAAAGCAAGTTATAATTCTGACACCTTTATTTTCATTTCTATGGCCATTTTCTTCTCTTGCTGAGGCTACCTAAATGAGTTGTAAGATCCTGTTTCACAAGCCCTGTATGGTTTGAAAGGAATATTTCCTCCTAAGTGCCTTTTATAATATTAGACATTATAAACAACAGACAGACACCAATGTGTTACAAATAGCAATTTTTGTACTAGAAAATACCATCGTTTAGGCGGTATTCCATTCAATTGACTATATAATGAGTGCTAATCTGAATTGAAAAAAAACATTGCTCTAAATTGATGCCATTTTTATCTGTTCTATATGCCGGAGATCACAACTAAATTTCACTTGGAAAAAAGTCCTATTGCTTGAAAATTTTTTACTCATTGTCCGGTGGGACTTGCTGCTTTTAGTTTTTCCCAACCTCTCATCTATCCTACCCACCACTTACAAATTCATCTATGAAAACATCAGGATGGTCTGAATAAAAATATTTACTTCTCTTTATTCCATCCATTAAATATGTCTAAGCCTCAATCTAACTTTTCAGACAGTTTTTACAACAAGAATCTCCTGGTCAAAATAAATTAGTGTGTTTTCATCTTTCTGTATGCTTTTTTTTCCCATCCTGGTACATTTATATATAAGAATCCACTTATATCCAATAAGCTGCAGTCCTCCCATTTTACCTATCTTAATCTTATAAATCCTTCAAGCCACAGGCTAAATCCCGTATCTTATATAAAGATTTCCTTGATGAGGCCAACCAGCTCTCATACATTACTCCTCTGAACTTGCACTGACAATATATTCGCACGTTTCTTCGAAAATTGATTATATACAGTCTTAGGTCATTTCCAGTGTTGGTTCCTGTCACTCTTGACCAATTTATTTTTGTATTTAACTTTTCACATGTTTGTAATACCTTTTCCTCAACTGCATTACAGTTATGACATTGAACCGTTCTTGTTTTATTATACCTAATATAATATGTTAAAAAGAGTTGGTCATAAGCATATGTATTGATTTGAATTGAAAACACACAAATCATTTCATGAATTAGAATGCTTCATTTTCATCATAATTTATTTATTTGACTTAAGACACCTTATTAAGTAAAACAGAAACACATAAGAGTAGGCTAATCAAAAGAGAACTGTCCGTTTTCAGTATGAAATGTGCGTGCTGTTCTGATTCGTAAATAGATATAATTAAATTTACTTTGTAAATCTTATTACAAAAAAGTCCTTTTCTTTTTTTTTTTTTGGCCAAAAAGTAATAGGTGCAGTTTCCTTACTTACATTGGTTTATGGCCAAGGATATCATACCTTGGAAAAAAGAAAGAAAATGTTTACACATTCAATCTTTCAAGTGAAAGTGGTCTATTCTTTTCTAAGATATTTCTGACACTCCAGAGGTAGTAAGATATCCTTACTTCTGAAAATCTAATAGGGATATACACATGAAATGAAAATTCATAGAGAATATATTAGAAGAAATATGTGTTACATGCATCATGTGTTAAGGAAACATAGGAGAAGTTATAATATGTTGTAATCAATTAATTTTTATTAATCAAATAATATCAGGGAAAGAAGAGCCTAATTATATAAATATTATTTTTGACATTGCTCAAATACATTGTTTAATGCATTAAATAACTAAAACATATTTCATTAGCTATTCCCGTTAACTAGAATGGGATGTTATCACCAATTTTTCCATGTCCTTATTTTTATAAAGATAATCTAGAACAGGAAGGAGCAAATTCTTTACCCCATAGCAAAGCTGAAAAACGTCCACAGATTCTTCTACTTGCCATGTGCCAAAAGAGGAAAAATGGGAAAAGAGAAAAAAGAAAAGGCTAGAAGTACCTGAAAGAATAAATGAAGGAAAGTTGGGGCATGGTATATATCATATGAAGTAGAAGAATGGTCTGTTATCTCTATGGCATTCATGTCTTAATCCATTCCAAGCAACAAACACTTAGGTTTCATACAGTTACCGAAGAAAGGCGAGAAGACTCTATAAATTTTATGAAGTGTAGCTCTGTTTTTACAGTTTCCTTCACATTTTACAGATATACATCTTATTTGAGTGATAGAATTTCAACTTTTTCTTGTAGTAACATTAAAAGGACTGTGAAAATGCTGCTAATGCCAAACCAAAGATCTTTCAGTCAGCCTTTCACGGAGAAGCTTTTGTTCTTTGACTTATTGTCAGTGAACTATGAGGCATCACAGTATCTGTCTTGCCTGATGAATAATGATAAAGATGACAACAAATCGATGTTGCATGTAAATGAACTTATAAAAGGCCAGATACAAATACCAAATTACTAATAAAGATACAATAAAGTTCACCACTGGCTGAAACTTGCCAATCTCTAATTGCAGTAACAAAGAAAAGCTCCACTTTTCCATTTAATTACCATTGAATTCTTCCTAGAATCATATGACTATGATAAAATGCATTGTATTTATAGCTAGGGATTAATACATTTTGACAATTTTTGTCAAGCTGAGAGAGGCATCTTGATGGGAGAAAATATTACTGAATTAACAATTAAATACTTTTTTGTTGGGCAATTGATAACTTTTGATATTCTGATATATTTTCTTTTATTTCGATATTTATTTTGATATGTGTGGAAAGGAAGGCTTAGAATGAAAAATGATGATATCTAGGCTCTTAGAAACAATACTAAATATTGTAACAAAAAACTAGAGACATTAGTTTCAAGATGATGATTACCATTAACTAGGTATATCTCCTAAATATGTACCTTTCCTCCAACCCAATGCTATTGCTTTGTTTTATTCCCTTACCATTTACATGATATTGGCCATTCTACTGCAATATTCCATGCTTTATCTACCTGCCCCAGCCTCGCATCCTCCAATTCATCATATGTACTCAAAGATCAGAATTCCAGTATGACATACAAGGCTTCACAATTGCCTTCAAAACATCTTAGATTATCTCCTACCCTACGCAGGTTTCAAACTCAACAAGCCTCCGACATCAGCAACAAATTGATAAAGGGCACAGACGAGCAATTAAGTGTGATATGAGGAGTTCTGCAACAGAGGAGCAAGCTTTAGGAATAACAGAAACAGAGGCAAACATAAGGTTGGGTTTCAAAAGAATGACTAATGGGGCTATCTGCTACTTCCTGTTTTCTTGTCTTTTATTGTATTATATTTCTTTTCTTTTTCTTTTTTTCTTTTTTCTTTTTCTTTTTTTTTTATGTCTTTGGCCAGTAAATTTCTCTCCATTTGCACAGAAAATCACAAAATAGTAACATTTTGTTACAGTTGTTGACTATCTATTCTATGTCTAGACCACTTTTGGACAGAGACATTTTCTTTTTATTCTTTGTCCTTATTTTTGGCTCAGTGCCTGGCATCCAACAGCCACCAAATGTGGTTCTATTATTTGTGAATAAATGATTCTAGATTCACCTCAAAATTAACTTCTACAAGCTTTCCCTGGCATCCCTGGTATATATGATTGCCCGTCTGTTGGGAAATTATTAGTTCTTCCTCATTGCTGAGTTAGGGCTTGTCATACAAAATTGTGTGTGTACGTGTGTGTGTGTGTGTGTGTATGCATATGTGTGTATATCAGGAGCAGAACAGTGTTTATTAGTGTCTGATCTCTAAAGTATCAAGAGCAAAAATGTTTCTAAATTTTTTATATTTTGTATATCAAGAAAAGCTTAAACCTGAATTATGAATGTTCCAAATTATAGAAAAATTATTTAGAAGATGTCTTCTAAAGATTTCCTCTGTGAATTACTTAATATTAATATTATGAATAGTAGAATATTCTACTGTGTTCAATAATCTTTCCTTTTTCAGTATCATATGGTTTACCGATTAGAAAACATCAAAGTATAAAGAATACATCAAGAAATGGACAAAACCATCCCCAATCTATTAATGTTTATTTGTCCTTATTATATTAACTTTAAATATGTGTTTTTATTATAAATAATTAAAATAATAATTTTCAATTGTTTAGAAACTGAGCTCAAAACATTAGGAAATTGAATTTTGTTGTCAGTATTACTGACTGGCTAAGATCCAACCACTATTTTTAGGAAGAATGATAACATTTTAAAGCAAATACTATGTATTTAAGGCAAACAAGAACTTGAAGGTAAGTAACTCAAAATACATATATATATATAAAGTTTCCAAATATGTAAAAACAATTTTGTGTTTTATGTCTTAATTATACTGAAAATAATTTGTGTCAAATAATAAAAATTTGCACCAACTATTATTTCATGAATATTTCCAATTCCAATGGAAGGTAATGAAATAAAGTGAGAAGTTTAGCACTGATTTTGATTTAACTAGTTTTATTGCAGGGGGTTACAGGAATTATTATAGTCCGTGTGTTTTTTTGTAGATTCAACGGTGAAAAAAATTCAAAATTATCCACATTTTCATGTGATCTGAGTTCAAGACTTTATGTATATAAAGCTTTAACAGCACTACTTTCTCTTCCTATTTTACGAGTCCCCATTTCTCTCTTCTCTGACTATAGCTTTTAAAATGCAGATTTCTGAGCTCCTTAATAATCTTTTCTTGTGAAATACACATCTTTGGTTTTCTTTGCTCATGATTCGTGTGGCACTGACATATTTATAATGCTAGTATAAATTAAGATTATACACAGAATTTTATTATTTAAGTTAGAGAAAGAGGACACAGGATATGCTTTTAGTTTCCCATTTCAAATGTGAACTTAAAAAAGTAAAATAGTAATATATGCATATATAATAAGAACTACAATCTCAGAGAGACAAATGAAGGCTTTTGGAGGGAGAGGAAGACATAGACAAAAACTGTTTATAAATGTATGTGTGTACATATATATAATGCATATACAAACTATATATGTGTATATATATATATTATATCAAAAAAAGACAAATGCTATCATTAAAGGAAGCTAATATTGTGACATAGAAAATTCCCATTAGAAAAATTAATCTGAAGACCTTGAAGACAACAGTTATGTACAAAGAAAAGAAAATGACAAAAAAATTTTAAAGCATGAGTATGTGATTTTTTTTTAATCCAGGCAATAAATAAACCATTATAGAAATAAATGGATATGTTGTAATATCTAAATATTTTTAAGTAAAAAAAAAAATGTGAAAAGAAAAACTGCTTTTATTGTATATTTTTATCTTACATAAAGACCCAGTCAAAATAACAGTGACCTGGGAATCATAAGGAAGACAAAGCCTTTAGAATTATTAAACTAGAAAGGAGACTATGATTTTTTGACCAGGGTTTTTTTTTTTTGGAATTAGAGGATAAAAAGTATCAGTGTCTTTGTGTTTAAAATCATTTAAAGCTTAAACTAACAGAGGAAAACTAACTCTTGTGAGACACTTGGGAAAGAATAAGGAAACTGGTCACATTTAAAGGCCCTCAAAGGAAATTTTATAGCTTAAAAAGGTTTCCTTACAGAGTGTGCATTGGCTCTATTATTGTTCTGGCCCCTAAATTCCCATCAGAGCTGATGATTAAAGTTCTACCCACTGGCCAGGTCCCTACAATTATCCCATTGTGATGGTGCTCTACAGTGGCGCCCTGCTATGGCCAGACATCAAGTCATTAGAGAACTGCAAGGGATGATGAAGAAGGTTATTTTAATTCCCTTTTCAGCCCTTCTCAGGAGTGGCTCTTTAGTTCACAGAGCTGTGGGTACTTGCTTTCAAACTAACAAGCAATATTATAAATGGAGGCCGCATTATCATGATTGCAGACAATCTAAGGCACTTGAAGGCCAAGGATTCTCAGTCTTCAATATGTGCTGTTTTGTATTTATCAGCTAAAAATATATAGACAGTGCAAACAATAAAAGAAGGGAAAATGCAATGAACATGGTGGTAGGGGGCAAGGGAAACAATAAGAGAACACAAGATGATGGCAAAAATGAACAACAGAGAGGAGAGGAGAGCCCTGGCCATTTTGTTAGGAAATAAAATATTTTTACCCATTTTCTTGTTGTTCCACTGCATAGTGTTCCAGCTCTGTACCAGGAAGGGGCTGGACTGGGGGAGGAGGTAGAGGGACATTGGCCCAAGTGGATCCATTGTTTTTCTGTGGTTTAGAAGAATTTTTATTTTTCTTCTTTTTTCCACCTTTCCCACCTGAAAGTAATGATGTATTTATTCAGAGATGCCAAATATCAGAATAAATAGAATATATCAGATGGCAAGATGTATCTACATTTCAAAATACCAGAATCAGTCTGTTGGAGTTGTTACAAGCTATAAACAATGAAATGATATAATAAGGAAAATATTTTAATAAATCACTCAAAACGATATTGCTTTTTTTTCCCTAGTGCATTAACAGCGGAGCTGAATAAACCAAAAACATGGCTGCTGTATCAAAAGCATGCTTATTGATTTATTCATGTCTGCTGCCTGCACATTTTCATTGTTAGAGGAAATAATGGGCCATAACAAATTCTTTTAAATGTCAAATTTTAGTACACTTATAATACTCTTTTGCATACAGGCTAAACTTTTCCATTAGAACTTATTCAATTTAATTAATCCAGGAGAGTAACAATTTTTATCTTAAAAATTACTGATAAAAATCAATCGGCTACAATCGGGAAAATAACTGTAAATATTTCACCAAGATACATTTTATAGACTTTTAAACTAATGAATGGCATGATTATTTTTGCATATAAATGTGAATAGTTCTTAGCTATTTTAAGCATAACATTTCATAACATTCCAAAACGGAGGAAAAATTAATACAGTAATCAGTTTCAGGAGCATTGTAATACAAATGAAATCATGCACAAAATATGAGCAGAAAGTAAGCCGGCAGCATATGAGCCATATCTAGGATTACACGGAGCTTAATGAAATATACTAAATATAATTTATCATTTGGACAGTGCCATAGTTTTTACTCTTCCAAAATTAAGCAAATAAAGCTTCTTCCTTAAAAGTGGACCACAGTCAGATGAGGAATGAGTACTTCTTGGAGCAGAATAACAAAGGGCATTTCAGGGGACCCTATGTAACTTCCGTGACTCCCACCACAGCCTACAGCAATATATCTGCTGAAAATCTAACTGATCATTGGGACTTCATCTTTCTGGTACTCCAAGTTGTGAGCAAAAAAATATTTGTAGCAGGGCTATCTAGCAACATATCATAGTATCCCTAGAAGTCTACTCTTCTCCTTTCTTCTACCAATTACTCATCTGCATCAGCCAAATCAGAATATTATGTAATTTAATAGCAACGTATTTGAGCACCAGGAAGTGATAAAACTGTTAAACTAGAGATATACTTTATTGCCAGTTATAAAATTGTATATGTTTTCCACATAGCATGCATACCTACACACATTTAAAAGAATATTCCTGCACACAAATTGTTTTCACCATGCCTTTTATTATACTTGTTTGGTAGTCTGCTTAGAGGATAAGAATTTGGTTTTGGGTTTACAGACCAGTTTCCTACTTACTAGATAAGTTACTCAATAGTTACTGCCTACATTTTTACACATGTAAAGCAGATATAAAGTTACTACTTCTTTGAGTTATTTTGAGAATTTCAAGAGACAATGGTATCAAGTACTCAGAATGTACCGGACTTCAATAAATACCACACATTGTATTCTTCCTTTCCCATATCCTCTATTTTAGAGCAAACCCAGCTCCTCTTGATTTCTAAAGCTTTCGCTACTCTCAACTTCTCCAGGCCCAATGAGTATCCCACTAATAGCCTGACTCTCAGAATAAGAATAAACTTGCTTGAATATAAATCTGTAACATTTTTCTTTAAGGTAGATGAATCTTAATCCTTTTGTTTCCTGAAAAGTCAGCAAAATTGTAACACAGGGACCATCTCTTCTGTTGTGGTATCAGAACTCCATTTCAATGATTAAAAGGGGAATAGTTTAAGCTACTTGTCTTTTGTAGCTTTCCTTCTAGTTACACCTCCTTTATTCCTTATTTATTTATATATAGAAAAACGCTTTTCATTTTCCATAGTACCTTTAGAAACATTAGGTGATGACCACCAGAACTGAGTGACAGAAATAGACAAGTTCTTGCATCTCCATTCATATATGAAGTAACTGAGGTTCATTCCAATTGTTATGTGGTCTATAGTCACTCAGTAAGAGAAAAATCAAAATTCGGAGTGCAGCAGCTTTTTACTGGAAATTACTACTTCTAGAGCCCTGAATTCTGTTGAACTCATTTTCCAAAGTTCAAGAAAGCCATTTATTACCTACTCTTCCAAACAGATTTAAAAATGTATTTTGGAAACAGAGGTGATTCACAGAAGAAATTTGTGAGGGCTTTCTATCCATCATCCACTTTCACTTCTTTGGGGAATATTTCTGCTCTCTCATTGTGGGCAGTATGGGTAGGATTACTAATTAACACACCTTACTTCTTTTAGCAGTGAGCTAAGTGGTAGGCTCATAGCATGGTGGAGAGCATACGACAGAACCAAAGTCACTTACATTCTCTGACATTTGAATCTTGAGTGAAGTGAGCCACAGTCTATTGCTGTTATTTGTAAACAAAGAACCCTCAATAATTTTAAGGTGAGAATTGCCTATATTATCTTTTAAGAGAGAATATTTTAATGAATTACATATATATTTAATTTAGGTGTATATATGTGTGTGTGTGTGTGTGTGTGTGTGTGTGTGTGTATATATTTTTTTTTCTTTTTCTTTGAGACAGGGTCTTACACATCCACTGCAGCCTCAGCCTCCCAGGCTCAAGCATCCTTCTACCCCAGCCTCTCAAGTAGCTGGGAATACAGTCAAGCACCAGCATACTTGACTAATTTTTGCATTTCTTTTAGAGATGGTGTTTCGCCATGTTGCTCAGGCTGGTGATTTTGTTTTCAATGATGAGATTTTTAATGGAAGTGCTCAGAACTTGTGTATTGAATAACTTATAAGTGTTTCAAAGAGGGTGATACACTCACTCAAATAATTCAGAAATGTCCACTTTTATCACTGTGATTATTTTAAATTGCTTACATTGCTATGCACAAATTAAGAAAATCTTGTAATACCATATGATTAGCTATCCACAAGGTGGTTTGATCTTAAATTTAAGCCTTAGGAAACATACCTATGATTATAAGCATAAAACAAAACTCCAACATTAAACTAAAAAGAGAATAATCACTTCACTCTCACCTACTAAAGAATGCTTTCTATCATCAATTTAAGTAATTTTGCATTCAAATGTAGATGAAGTAGTTAATATAATTCATAGATATATATAAATGTCACTCAGGAGATTAATGGATTCAAAAAAGCACTAAGCACTATGGTGAATCGTGTTCTGCTTACAATTACTCAAAAGATAACTTTTAAAACTTGGTGGTGGCAATCAATACATATAGAATACTTAAAGAAAGATTTTTAATGTCTTAGTAATCTTAAAGATTTTTTAAAAATCTTAGTAATCTTAATGACTTTTAAAAGTCTTAGGCTTATAGTATATATATTTATTTTTACATACTGCATGTGACTTTACATATCTTTAATAAAATAAAAAGGAAGCCCAGGATAAATTACTTTTTAATTATTCAGAACAATTGTGAGACTTACTATAAATAAATGGCAGTCTAAATGACATATAAGGTCATTCAAAAAATTCTTCTATATTATTAAACCAGTTTAAATTCATAACAGATGTTTAAAATTTTCTGGATTCTATAATATATCTAATCCTACCAATAGTCAAGAAGAGCAAATAACTTATTTTGAAGGGAAGAGGGAGCATTAACATTTTCAGACGAAAGGGTTCCATCTCCTGAGGAAAAGTAATTTAGAAAATGTTACCCTAATCATGTAAAAAGTTTAACTCTTTATGGCCTTGATGCCTGGTAGCCTTTGACATGCCATAATACACTATAATCTTTTACAAATAACCTGTAATTAAACAATAAAACAAAATCTCAGTACAAACAAACAGCATGTAGTTAATCCAAACAAATTAAGCAAGTGGGGTCATGGAATAAATTAGAAATGCACAAAGTCATCAGCCATACAATGTAAATGTCATGGTTGAAAGTTAGAGTGTGTCTACTACAACCGCCTTATTTTATAGGTAAGGATATTTGGGCCAGTAAGATTTCACTTATAAGTCATTACAATAGGTTTATACTTCTGTCCAGTAAAGGGTATTTCTTTCCATTTGTGCTACATGATACCTACATTATAGATTGTTAGTTTGGTTGCTATGTCTCAAATACATATTAAAATTTATACCATAAAAGAATTATCCATATCAAAGATTGTATGATTTCTTTGGAAATTAAATATTAATATTAATTTCTCATTCTTGTACAGTACATTAGAATATCATTCAATAGATAAAAAATCCTATTACATGATATTTTGAAATCTTGTCCAAAAATAGGAAGTCACATCAATGATATACTAACATTACGAAGCACTCCATAATCATTTTCATTGTAGTTGAATTCATCTTTTGGTATCCATGACATGGAATTGACTTTCATATATGATCTTTTTATTATAAAATTGTCTTTACCCTGTGCTTTAATAAATAGAATTTAGTAGAATGGCATAATTTTTCTTTAAATATATACTTGTATAGTTAGTATATAAAAGGGGACAGTGATTTTTCTCTTTCCTTTCTCCCATTAAGGCAGAATTTCATCAGCATAAACTGTTATTGTCATTTGATAGATACAGGCCTGACAGGGAGCTGTGATTCAGTATATCTTCATGGTTGTTAGGAACACAGGTCATATGCTGGTGACAAACAAATATTTCTCCTTACTGTGATGAGACCAACCTGAGAGACTGCCACTCCTTTCTGAGCTGTTGTGAGAGCTGGTGGTGCTGAAATCCTGAGACTGGTTGTGTGGCATTCTATTAGACAATCCCTCAGCCAATCGGTAGTCAGGAATGTAAAGTAAGGCTAAGGGTTAAAGGGCAGAGGTCATAGTGGCATCATGTGATTAGTTCACAGCACAAGCCCATGCAGAACATGCAGTTAGCAACTCAAAAGCAGATGTCGTGGGAGAGTGGAGGAATGTTTTGTCTAGCCTGTCCTAATGGAAGTAGAGATGGATTGCCGATCATTATGTTGAAAAGGAGCTAAAAGATGAAACCGATTGGCGCTGGTGTGTGGTGGTGGTGGTGGTGGCGGTGGTGGTGGTGGTGGTGACGGTGGTGGTGGCAGTGGTGGTGGTAAGAATTATTCAAGTTACTGGAAACATGCTAGTATCTTTTTTTAGTTAAGATAGAAAACCTGGTAATGAATCACTGAAACAACAACAAATACTAATTTCTATCTCATGCACAAATGATATGAAAATAACTCCTCAGGACACAAGAACCTGACTCACCATTGTTACCTTTGTTCTGATCAGGTAGAGAATAACCAAATCCTATCAGATCTGTTTTTTGCTGAATTGAGCTTTTCCATTGTTGATCAGGCAGATCGACAGCCAATTCATGTATGCTATTGGAATGCAAGATCTGTGTGGTCGCATATGGGGTAGCCTGTGTTATTTGGCTGGAACTGTTGTAAGTGGTTTTGGTAGTGAAGTCAATGCTGCTATAAATGGCTCCATCTGAGAGCATCGTTGCTGTTTTATCCCCTTGGCCTGGAACTGGTGGCAGCACATCTGTGGTGAACATAGGGAAATGAAACAATTTAATGAGGCACCGGAAGCCCAAAACTATCAGGGTTGAAGATGAAAAATAAGTGTGTCACACTGCACGTTTGCATTTCAGCTGAGATGGGCTTCATGAGCCACTGAAGGGTAGATGATGTACAACCATCGCCAAGCTATCAGCCTCAGTGACAGGCAGGCCTACAGCTCGCCCTTCACGTCTCACCGCTTAAAACACCCCTCCCCCATTTCCTTCAACCATGAATGAGAAGTTTGAGATATTTCACTACTGAAAAATGCTTTCCCTTGCTCACTGTGTTTCAGAACCAATAAAAGTGTTAGCACTTTACAGTAGCAATGATAGTGTATCCACAAATCACAGATGAAAAACATCTCTTTCCGCTTTATCCTAAGAGACATAGACTACAACTGCTGAATATCAATGCAAACATTTCCAAAATTATACTGTCTTGACTGTGAAGTACATTTTTTAAAGTTTTAACTTGCCACTTACTGATGTGATTTCATTGCTCCAGAAATGGGGAATACATTCTTTTTTCTTGGATAACAAAAGAAAATTTTCATGAATAAGTCATTTGCACAATATAGCAGGATTTCACTATAGAAAAAGCAATCTCAGTGATCGGTGAGTTTTTAATTTATGCTATCAACTCCAAACTAGAGAATTACAGTTTCATGTTGTAATACAGCAAGAGTAAAATTAAACTTCAGGAACAACGCTGAATATCAATCAGTCCATTTTTCATTTTGGTATGCTGAATTATTTTTACATGATGCTTTGTAAGTCAGAACTGCCACCTCTCCCCTGAGCTCTTCTTTTCCCTTTTTGGAAGAAAGATACTAAGTGAATCTAAGATAGAAATCACTAAATAACACTACTTTTAATCATGTAGAGTCAAAATGATTCTAATTATTATACTATATAATTATTATTCTAGGTCTGCTTTTTTTCCATTTTATAATAATCTATATTCTGAAAGCTTCACGTCATGGGACTTGAGGTCATCAAATCACTTCATTTCTTCATTATAGGACATTTTCAATTATCTTAAAACTTTTAGATTAGCTGAGACCCAATAGTACCTGAAAAAAAAATTCTTATAGAAATATTACTTTTACTTTCAAATTTTACATATGCTAAAATTGTCTTCTTTAGCAACTGTAGAAAGAAAGGTATAATGTGTTTTGTACACTGTATAACTTAAGTCTTTCTGAAGTTTTTGAATTGGAATTATTTTACAGTTAAGTGGATATGTACTTAAGATAGTGAAGTAAGTATCTTAAACGTATATCAGTGAAATTGTTAAACATATTTAAATTTATAATATTTCACCAGGTTGTATGAGCAAATAACATTATTTTTGAATTTCAGAACTTTGGAACTACTTTCTTGCCCTTCTTTCTTTGAGCTATGTACTAATCGCAAAATTTGATGTTAAACGTATAGCATTCTCAAGTGTTAACATTATTTTTATTTCTCAAAAACTTTTAATGTGTAGTATATCCAAATTGGTGAAAATAGATCCTTGACTCTGGGTGAGTTTTCAGACTTTTGTTTCTGCCACTTCCACCACGTCTTTCACTGATGAATATTAGCTGAATATCAATGGTTCTCTAACTTGGCTCCAATTTCACAGACTCTGAATTTGAAGTTCTCCAAAGCTTTAGGTGTGAAGAGCAAGCCACTTCAATGGCAAGCTTTTCAAATGGCTGTATGCTCAAATGATAAAAAATGAAATAAAATGGTCCAAGAATCTAATCCTACATAATATTGCTATACAACTAATGCTATGGCTCTGGATACTGAATCTCTCCTCTCCCTGCTAGATGAAATTATAGTTAGCCTTTAAGTCTAAGTGCTTCTGTATTGATTTTTAGGCTACATATTGTCTTCAAATATGATTTGATCATCCCTACATTTTCAAAAAATAAACTGAATTATATTCTAACATTGAAATATTGGAATATTGCACATGAATATTTGGAAGTTAAGGAGAGTCCTGTAATATCAGATGGTTTGAAACTCTGGGCTGGCCTTCCTCCCCAAAGGCTAGACCTAAATAGGTGATATCATCTTTAGGCAGGGCCTTTTTTCCATTTTCATTTATCACAGTCTTCACCTAGCAATCCTGAATGTTTTAGGCTGTCTGACTGGTGTTTGTTAACACTTGTGTTTGAAACCTATGAGTTACAGAAACACTTCCTCTATTTGGAATTGGTAATTGATTCTGTAGTTTTTCAGCCCTTTGGTTATACTTATATTGATATTTATTTCCTTTTGTGTTATATAATTATCTGTATGAATGACTGTCTCCTTCACTATATCATAAAATCACTTGAAGACAGGAGCATATGGGCTAGGTCTGCATTTTCATAATTACTCACCCAGTGTTTTGAAGAGAGTAAGCACTTGCTGACTTGAATGGTTAAATAATATTTTTTATGATTTGCTTTGATAAAATGTAGATTTGTGCTATAATTTGTAACTTTGTTATTACAAATACTATTTTATTACATTCAAACATGTATTTTCATTTCATTCTTAAGGGGAAAATGTCAGTATCTATCCTTATTTTTCCGAGTGAATACGGTTATGTAGTCATACATGTGAATTTATGAAATACGTAGCAGAGTTTTAAAATACGAAGCAGAGTTTTCTACAACCAGATCTCAAATTATTTATCTTAAGAAACCTTAGTTCCTTGATCCTTAAAATGGAAATGTGATTATCTATTTCATACATTACTATGCAGGCAAAATGAATTAAAATATACCAAATACCCTAACAATATTTCTGGCACATAGTAAATGCTTAAAATGACTATTAAGTGGATAAGAGATACAGTCAACCCTGCAAAAACTTTGTATTGGCCTTGCTGTTCATCTGTGAAATATTTCACATCGTGAAAATGAAGTGAAAATGGAAGAAAAACCTTGCAAATCTCCAAGTATACCCTTTGGTTAAATTTGACTGAGACATTTTAGATGTTAACATAGCCTGTGGAAACTGAAAAAAAAAATCATTTTCTCCATCTGTAAGCATTTACTTCTTGATATAACAATAGAATGTGATATTATTTCTATAAAATGCAAAAGGTAAAAGAGGCAGCTATTCCTTGATTGATAAAATCTTTGGGAACAGAATTCCTTTTGACAAAAATCAATCTACATAGCAGGGGGAGGGAGACTCTTGTTTCCTGATGAGGAGGTGCTCAGGTACAGAAACTACCCATGGCAAAGTGATAGCCTACAGTTGCTCACAGTCAGGTCACTTAGGGGAGGAAGCCACTATCAGAGTCTCTGGGCAATTAAGAGTCCTAAGTGGGTGTGTTGGCTTACAGAAGCGGAAGAGGAAGCTGAGAAGTCATGTAACTTACTTTTCATTCTCTCACTCTACTGATGCCTAGTAGTCATTGATGGTATGCCAAGCTTTATGCTATATATATAGGTTTAGCACAAAGTAATCATATGTATGTATGTGTGTGCTAAACCTATATATAAACATATATATATATATATATAGGATTACTATATATATGTTATATATATATATAAAACTAAACTATATATATATAGTATAGGATCACTGTGTGTGTGTGTATATATATAGTCATCTATTTAATCCTCATTGCACACCTATGAGGTAGGAATGGTTATTTTCCATATTTTATTTGCAGAAAGAAAGGGAGTTCCTCTTCTTATAGTTGGTATTGACAGAATACAGACTTATGCAATAATTACTAGCTTCATTATTTGAAATAGAATTTTAAATATAGTCCATTCTTAAAGAGAAAATATGAAGAATATTCTTCTCAGTCAACCTGGTTATATACTCATCATGAAATCAACACATCGAGGCTTATGTGGACTCAGAAAAATGTAACATAGCTTTGGGTCTCCTTCATTAATTCTAAAAGTGCAGAAATCTTACAGTGAATTCATCCAGCTTTGCTTGGATCACAGCACTCTTGTAATTAATCACTCCAATTTTCTACTGTTACTCCATTCTTCATCGAGCAGCAGGCTGCATGACTTAAAACAGTACTTGGATCCCAGCATTCTCCTCTTAAAAATCCATCAACGGCTTTTGATTACCTCTGAATAAAGTCTAAACTCTTTATGTGGCTTAAAAAGTTCTCTGTTATCTATCCTATATTTCTTACCATTTCTGTGTCCTCGTACTTTATACTCAAGTCATTAAGAAATTCCTCCATTTCTCAAGTAGGTCAATGCCTCTCTTATTTCTGGAACTTAAAATACAGCAGTTTCTTTTCTACACACTTTTTTATTCATACTCTTGACTCATTCTTAAGCTTCCTTCAGGTATCAATTTAAATATTAATCTTTTCATAGAGACAGTTTAAGTACATTTAATGTTTGTACAATCTTCCACCAATGGAAAACTCACATGAACCCGCCAAGCCACACTGAGATCAGAGAGTTCTATCTTCCTCCCATCTTTCTCTAAACCCAGCTCTCTCCTATTTGACTGGATTAAAAGGTGAAGTCAGGAGAAGCTGGTAGTTATTTACAGTAGGTTACTTCTGTCTTCTTACAAACCCATAGGGAGAAGACTTGGGCACTAAATCTTCGAAGCTTAAGCATGTTGGGTACTTAGCACCTTTTTGTCTTTTTTTTTTTGAATAACAGTTATTAATTGTGAAACTACAGAAAAGTTGTCTCTCAACATGTTGTTATATTAACTTAATTGTCTATTTTTTAAATGACACATTGTATGAGGGCAAGAACCATCTTCTTTATATCAATATTAGATTCTTACAGTCTTCCATAGTGCCAAGTACACAGGAGATGCTCAATAAACACATATTAAATGAGACAGAGAAAAGAAACCTCTGCTCCAAAACCATAAGGCCTAGTTAGCAAAATAGTTTCTGAGTTCAGTAATCTCGTACTAACAATCTTGGAAGCAAATATTCACCTTGGTTAGTAATATCTTCCTTAAAAGTTTGGTTTTACTCAAGGTAATGTAGACACGATAGTTTTACATTAAAATATTTGGTAATGTACGGCACTGTTAGTGCACATGCTTCATTAATTTGAATTATGAGAGAAAATCCTCTCTGATATGTCTCTTTAAAAAAGTCCAGGAAGGTCAAAAAAAAAAAGAAAGAACTCAAATAACATTATTTTAAAAAGCACAACTTACCTCCACGGCCAAAATTTCCAATCTCATTTGGGCCGCTATTGCTATTATTTACTGGCAAGCTTGTGGCTGGCCAAGAATCAGCAAGCCATGGATAGTTGGGATCACCAGCATTTAGAAGACCCGGACGGCTAAAACAGAAATTACAAGGAAATCAATCCATGGGGCTCAACGCAAGATTTTGACACCTGTCTCATGAAACATAAAGGGTTAAGAAACTGAAGATTTTAATTGACTTCAAATTTATATATGTAGACTCCCTAGAAATAAAGAACTCCAGCAATTCATTAAGGTTATACATAGATCAACCCCAACAGTGGAAGCAGGGAGTCCTTGTCAGGTATTCTGTCGATCTCCAAATGAATTCAGGTGTCTGTCCTGAAATTGGTAGGAATCATTTACATACTGGGATCCCAAAGCAAGGTTTGATGATAAATTGGCACCTCAAAGGAACAACTTCTCAAAGTGACAGCTCTATGCCAGATATTTCTAAGACGCTGGGCTATTCTTTCCTCAATTTCTGCAGCTGCCTTATGTATCTGTTCACTCTAGGCTGTAACCCTTGTTAGGAGCCCTCATGCTTGATTTGGAGGCAAGGAACTTAAGGGAAATTAATGAACAGTATTTGTACTGTTCCATCAATAGCATATATCCGAGTTCTTTAAATTGCAAAATATTAAGGGTATATTAAGGGTTTTGTTAAGGGTAATAAAAGATACACTGTGATATGATCCAGCATGTGAGTATAGTCTATGAGGAAAACTTCCTTCACATCATATTTAATAAATAACTCCTCCTTTAATATAAAATATGGGATTCTGATTTCTTTCCAGATTACTAGCATATTTACCAGGGAATAGAACATCTATAATCATTACACTTTTTTTTTTTTGATAGACCCCTTCTGGTACAATTCCTAAGAGAAACATGTGTTTCTATGGAAACAGCAATAAGAAGACCCAACTGCTTTCTTGCTACATCCACTAACTCTCATTAGACTTAATCTCTTTTTGCTAAAATATTGATTAAATGGGAGATTGGAAGTTATTACCAGAGCCTAACTACAATCTCCATATTGGCAAAGGGAAAATAGATGAGGATATATGAGTTTGTTATCAGTTTTTATCAATTTCAATTGAGTATCTAAAGTTGTGGAATCCAGTCCTATCAATCTACAGCCTATTCATCATCCATGAATCATTTACTTTGTGATCGATTATGTGTAATTGTTCACTCACAGCAATTTAGTGAGAGCCAATAAGGAGTCTTAAACAACAGCAACTTCATTTGCTAATGTCTAATTAATGCAATAAACATCCTGCTAACAAATGAACACATTCCATGTGATATTTACTACTAATTTCTTCAGGGGCATCTGGGAGATATGAAACATCTGGACTTGATTCCTCTAAAGTGCACAACAGATAGATCATTAAACTTTGTGGTAAGCCATTTAATTCCTCCTAGAATTCTCAGACTTACAAGTGATCATTTATTACAATAATAGCCTCTTACTATAGAGTTCTCTAGTCCTGATTAAAAATAACAATAATAATAAAAAAACAATCTCCTTAGCATACCTTCCATTGCTCATTAGTCCTCCATCTCCTCTTTGAAATGTAACTGTAAAAAAAAAAAGGAAAATATGCACATACAAGTAGTCAATACTAATTACAATTAATAACAACTATATATTAGCCCTTACTTTAGAGCTGAGGCCTCTGGGAATTTTAAGAAAATATAATTAATATAATTGTACAGAGAGTAACAAGCAGTGGTTTGGCCAAGGCAAAGCCATCATTTGATCCAATTTTAATAGGACATTTCAAAATTCTTTGAGCCAAATCCATGTTTAAGTTAAAGAACCAATTTGCATTGAAATGTCAAACCTGTTACAGTTAGTATATATAGTGGTATTGAAAGATCAATGTAGCATTATTGTGAATTTATCAAAATCAAGACTTTTAGTTTTAAAACAAAGGTGTCCCAATTAGAAGGGAAAAGTGTTTTACTCATAATTTTGAAATTGAAGCAGGAGAGTTCAAACATGTTATGTCCTCCTAATGAAGCAAGAAAAACAAATACTCACTGACTATATGTTTTTCACAATCACAAATTCTTTTATGATAGTCATAAACAGCTATAATTACAATACACATGAACTATAATTAATAGAGAATAACATGGTCACAAAAATGAAATTTTCAAATAATCAATACTGAATATATTCCTAATTGTATGTAGTGATCACAAAGGTGGACTCCTCCATCTAACTATGGAACTTATTAGCAACACCAACAAGCATCCACCAGAGCCACAGCCAGTGAATCCACTTCTCCAGTTGATAGTTTCAAGTCTACAAAGTCAACAACATGACAGTGGATTTTAAGGACTGGCCAAAGAATATTATTATCCGTTCAGGTCCATCATCCATTGTTCACACCTTTGCAGCCAAATGTACTTGAACTCCAAAATGATTCAGAATTGAGAAAGTATTCAAAATACACTTTGAATACTACAAAGAGAGTCTAAGACAGTAAACTGTATTCAAAGTTATTTAGTTTTTCTGTAGTGGAATGTGAATATCCATGATTAGTAGGATAAAGGCTACAAATAACTTCACATTGGTTTGGATCAAATTTTACTGTTGGGTTAGTTAACTAGAAAATTATTTTTAAAAAGAAATGTGGTGTTTAGAAGTGTATAGCTTGCAAAGGTACAATGAACCTGCAATTCTGACCAAAATTAATCTAGATTGGCTAAAACAATCACTGGGGAGAAAGGAAAAATAATGCATTTTCACAGCTGTGAACCCAATAAACCCTATCTTTGGAAGGGGTTAAATGATTGTATTTACTATGATTTTTTAAAAATGTGGTGAGTACAGGTGCAAATAAATGAAATTTAATTAATTGATTCATATTTTAAGTAAATAGAGGATATATTGCCACTTAATATATATATACATAGTGAATACTTTTTAATTTGAATAACTCTCCATAACTCCTCTGTTCTTAAGTTTGGGCTATCAAATATGATGATCACTTTTTAAATATTACAAATTTCCAAATGCAGTTTCCCAGTCCCTGCTTTAAGGTTATCTACTAATATTATCTCTCATGATACCAAAATCAGGCAATATGATAATAAAATCCAAGGCTCTTCATGAGACAGTAAAACATATCAGGGCTTTTAGGAATTTCTTATACCTGAAATATACTGTCTTATCAATTTTACGTGTAATATTCCAAATGCATTTCAAAGCAATCTTGACATAACCTTTGCATCTGCTCAGGACTAGCTATAGGCACATGCTCAGAGAAGATGAAAGAATACAGATTGCAAAAGGCTCACTTAAGTGCAGGGAATCAGGAATCAGCAGTGCATCTGTCCCACATTGTGCCCCTTTAATAACTGCTTTTAACAAAAAAGAATTAATCTGAAATAATTAAGGCAAAAAATTGAGCACTGGAGATATTAAACAAATGCCTGATTAGTACACAGGCAATGTGAAAACAGTATAGCTAATTAGCTTTCCATCTGATGTGACTTTCAAGTTTGTGGTTTTTTTAATGGACTATCAAGTGATTGTTTTAGTCTGTTAAAAGAGAGTTAAGATAATAGTGTGAATATCATTGTGAATATGCAAATAAGCAGATGCTGATGGGCTACACCTCAAAATGTGCTGTTTAAGAGATATGTGAGAAGCAAAATAGTTTTCCCTAATTTAGATGCTATTTTGTCCCATTCAAACTTTCTGTTACTGCCAGAGCAATAGATAGTATTAGAGAAAAGGAGGACAAGAGAAGCAGAGGGAGAAACGTTGAGTTGTACTTAACTTTACTACACGAACCAGTGGCAAATTCTTCATAACATGTAAAGTTTAAAATAGTATAATGGAACACTGAAACCTTATCAAAAACGTATCATGCATTAAAGTTAATTTGCAAACTTGTTTGAGTATGAACATTATAGTAGGTATGACCCATATCTGGAAATTGAAAACTGAATGCTATGAGTTAAATAATTTCAATTTCAAAGTATTTCATATTGAACATTTAGGACATACCTATTTTCTGTTCGTGTTCCCATCAGCATTAAAATATGTTTTTCAAATGGTTCGAACAGACTGCTAATAGGGTGTCAAAATATTCTGTAAAGACATTTATCTCTGTATCTCTGCATATTAACTATACAAAGGCAAAACTTCACACTACATTATGTAAATATTTGATAACCTTAAAAAGGTTCACATGTAATTTAGTACACAATCTAATTTTCCATTTTGTATTATTTCTGTAAGAGATTTAAAAAAACGCTGGGTGAGGTGGCTCACGCCTATAATCCCAGCACTTTGGGAGGCCGAGGCGGGTGGATCACGAGGTCAAGAGATTGAGACCATCCTGGTCAACAAGGTGAAACCCCGTCTCTACTAAAAAATACAAAAATTAGCTGGGCACGGTGGCGCAGGCCTGTAGTCCCAGCTACTCGGGAGGCTGAGGCAGGAGAATTGCCTGAACCCAGGAGGCGGAGGTTGCGGTGAGCCGAGATCACGCCATTGCACTCCAGCCTGGGTAACAAGAGTGAAACTCCGTCTCAAAAAAAAAAAAAAAGAGATTTAAAAAAGAAAACTGTTATCTTAAGGGGTTATTTAGTTGTGTTTTTAAAGCAAAGGAAAAAAAGGGAACACTTTTCTAAGTTTCATTTTTTTACTTTAATCTTCAAAACTTTTAGATTTGTTCTATTTTGAAAAGTAGATCAAAAGTGACTAACTTCTATTAGACCATGAGATTTAAGGCAGACTACAAATAAGGATGAACAATTAGAACTCCTAAAGTGGAAATTATATCTAGTATTTTGATCAGCATTTTTTTGGTTGTGCAGAGAGATGAATATACAAATAAAATGCCACAGCAAATGGAAAGCGATCTTGAGGTGGTTCTCATTTCAAAGAAATGTTTGCCTTGAAGCTGTAAGAAGGGTTGGGAGTGGTCAGACAATCCTGTTCTTGTCACAATTTTGACAATCACAGAGTAGTAACTTTGTGCTTATAAGAGATACATATGGAATAACTGAATCTCAATCAGATTTCTCTGCTAGCATCTAAAATTAAGAACTTTCAAGGAGTTACATACGAAAGATTTTAGCTTATACTAACTGAAGAATGCTAAGTTGTCCAAAAAGTTCTGCAGACGCTACAATCTAAAATGTTTTTGAATTGCATAAAATATTTTGAATTTCTTGCAATCTTTATAACATATATAAGGTAAAGAGATTTTGCAAGGTTATGGCATACAAAAAGTAACTCTAATATTACCTCACAGGAATAATGCTAATCTCATGCCTGCTACAACTAGGGTAGAGGAGGAGAAAAACATAACTGCAGTAAATTGCCATTTTGAGTGAGGAAGCTTTCAGAATGCCTATCATTAGTAGGTCACATTTTCCTACTCCAAATGGAAACTTTAATGTTGCAGCCAAGCCTCATTCCCTTTCCTGATAAGCTATTTCTCAAATATGAATGTAGATTAATCCTTTTTTAATAAGCACTAACTCAGCCCAGATAATCAGAGTATAAAAATTCCATCAAATCTTTTAAGTGCCTTTGGATAATTTTGTCCAATAATTTATATTTCACTGACAATATTAAGACCAATGTGCGAAGTGTTTAACATTTCACCTAATTTGCTCAGTCATATTAAATTGTTTATATTTACTGAGCTTCATAAAATCTGTTACCTTCAGAGCCAGCCATCTATCAGTTAAGTATAAAAGTTCTGAAAGCTTCTCTCTGGCTTGACCTTATTCCAAAATACTTGAAGGACATAACACCTTCTGAGTTAGCAGTTCTTCTACAAGCAGATGGGTATCAATCACAATAAAAAAAATTATAATAGGAAATGTACTATTCTCGTCAATCTCAAAGATCAACATGTATTTTCAAATCAAATGCATAGGTTTTGCAAAGAATTGCTGTTAAACAAAGAAGAAAAATCTGTCTGGTGTAATTTTACTAACAGTATAAACTTACTAGCTATGAGAGATATTTTATTTATAAGGAGTGAGTGAATGAAGAAGTATGGAGGATAAAAATGCAACATTCCAAATGTGAATATATTAGAACTTTGCACTGAGTTGACCAGCATAGTCATTTTTTTATTATCATTGCTAATGTCAAGTGAAGGGATAAACACAAAATAATCCGTTAATTAAATCAGTTACACCTTATGTTTTATATAATGTATACGAGTGTATCACAGAGACATAATATAACATGGTGAATGATTAAACAGAAAGGTTGATGGCCAATACCTTTAGGGATGAAGGCTGAGAACTGGACTGCATAACAAAAAAGTACATTAAAGTATCATTAATTTTCAAGACTTTGACACTCAGGAGTTATCGCCTAGCACCCCCTTCTGCAAAGACTCCCTCGTTGTTGAAGTGATACAGCAGTTAGGTAACAAATTATGAGGAAGCAGAGAGGCAGCAACCAATGAGAAATGAGAATGGCATGTCACCCAACATGGAAGCTCCTTGTCAATGGATATGCTGTACTAATTTCTCTAGTACTGGATTCTAACCAGTAAGTAATAAATTTTATCTTCAGAAGATATAGGCATGAGCTACAATGCTATAATGAAATGATCGTAAACATGTAAATGCATCAAATAACAAGCAAGGCAACCAAGTCAGTGCTATACTTAGCATTTTTCACTCTTTTCCACATTCTCAGCAGTTTGGGAACCTACAAGCCACAGCAGCTTAGAAGCTTAATAACCAATGACGCCGCTGTCACACTCAGTTACTAAGACATTTGTGCTTCCTACCAAAGTTAAAATTAGAAATAGAAGATTGAATATAATGTTTCAAAAATTTCTTACATGCTTGTAGAATGATGTCAAATTGAAACTGCTCCCTTGTAAATTCTAGAAAGTGTAAAATGTTGTGAGCTATTTCTTATTATTGTTGCTGGAAAAAATATTTAAAATAAACTGCACTTAAAATTGTAATTGAACATAGATTCAGAGTATTCAGTTCATTCTCTCAATCACTGACTATATAATTTTGTGTCTCTTCTCTCTCTCTCTGCCACGGAGGCCACAATATAGGATGCCCTTGAAACTCTGTCTTGGATTCTAAGAAAAAAACCTTCCTGTGGACACGTAGACCATCTAGGGTCTTCTTTTTATTGTTCTGCTTCTGCTTCTTTCTCTTTTTCTTCCTTTTGCTTTCATTTTCTTTTAAAATACTGCTTGTTTGCATTGTAGTAAGACAGTCTATTTAAGTGAACCGTAAATCACTTAATTCATGCTTCATTGCTTTTGTCAATTCTGGTGATATTTTCGCTTGCCTGTATTTTTCATGAGGGACATTTCCTATTGTAATCTGCATCCTAATACACTAAAAGCTATATTTCATATTTTTCTTTTTTTCCTGAGTATTTTAGTAATGCTCTTTGTAAATTCACTTCTCAAAATGGCTTCATAGCATGTAACACATTGTATGTGTGTGTGTGTGTGTTTGTGATTTCAAAGAACTAGTTGAGAAAAAAAGTTAAGCATTTTATCAGTCTGTACTCTTGTTATGCTTCACTGGAGATACAAGCAAAAAGATTGTCCTGTGGTTATAAAGTGATATGGTCAAGAGCAATGAATGAGAGCATGTTGGGTATAATTGCATTTTACAGTGCAGGTTTCTAAAACAAGCCAAAATCACTTATTTGTTATTCCATTCTGTTCCTTCTATTCATTTCATTACATTCCTACAGACAAGAGGTTTTCTTAGCTGGAAATAATGACTTACCAGCATAATTACTGAGTCCCTTCCTCTTCTTTCTTCTCCAGTACAACCAGATGCTAAAACCCATCAAAATAACCCAGCAGGCACCTCCAATACCAGCTATAAAAGCTGGTTGCTTCACCACATCAGTGATTTGCTCAGTTATACTGTTATTGTTTTCAGTAATGACAACTTCATTACGTCTCCCTATTAAAAAAAATTGTGTTAGTAAATATTAAAATAAAAATAAGCACAGGAATACAAACAGTGCATCAAAAATGAGGAAAAATTATTTGAAGGCAGGAAATACTTGTTTTGAGCCTATCACAATTACTATAAACATAGTTCATAATTTTCAAAAGAATAATCAAATCATGAGTTCGAAATGTGATTAAGAACACTGACCTCTTGTGTTGTAGATTGCGATGGACAGATTCACAATCAATCACATGATTTGTCACCTTATAAATTATTACGAAACTAAATACTAAGAGTTGAATTAATAATTTATCTTGAATTACATAAAGTGTTTTTAAATATAGTTCTCATTTTTAAGAAACCAATTACAACTTTTAACTTAGGGTATTTGAAAATTGCCCTTCTGCTAAGGCACTGTCCATTTTTAAATGTTCATAATTCACAAGAACAGGTAACTTCATGTTGACCTTAATATTTTTCTACCAAAGAATTTATTTTAATTGATCAAATATCCTTTAATTTTCTGGAAAGTATTAAAACTACTATACAAAACAATGATCATTATGTAAACAGCCTTCACAGAGATCAGCATGCATAATTAAAAATGAAAAGATTAAACACATATATTCCCTTAAAGTATCTGAAACTAATTTGAAAATCCATTTGAAAGCTAAATGTAAAGAACAACTTAAAAATTAATTTTGAGGTCTCCATTATTGAGACATCCATTTAAATCTGCACTAAGATTATTCTACAACTAGTCATGTTTGGAAAATTTGGACCTCTCAGATAATTAAGAAAATCTCAATCCATTTTAAATAGGTCTTAAACTTGTGAAAACATAAGATTTAGGGGCTAATTTAGCAGATTAAGAAATTTAGACACTGGGAATTAAGTGATTTCTAATGTCAATATCATGCCTAATTAGTGACTAATCAAAGACTTTTAAAAGGTAAATGGTAAGCAAAATACAAATGGCACATTTAAGCATAGCACATCAAAGGAATGTGTGGGATCTTCCTTGTTTTAGTTATTGCACTGCAATATATTAAAAAGATCATGGTCTTTGAAGTTGAGAATTTGAATATCAACTCTGCCACTTAACTACCCAAGTAAGCAGTAAGCTTATATAGGGCACTGAATCTTCTAGAGCCTGTGTCAATTAGTTGGCAGCAGTATTGTCTACTTTACATATTTGGGGAGGACTGAAGTGACAGCTAATATAAAGACTGTAGTTTTTGACTCAAAATTACGACCCATGTATGTTTAAGGGTTGCTTTAAGGGCCTCTCAGTCAACTTCAGTGACATGAGTGATAAATTATCTAGATTTGAGAATCCTGCAAACCTCAGTTCACTTGTTTACTTCACTGCTTCTCCTTTCTTGTAGGGCAGAAAATTAGCCTGCATTTCCTAGCATCTTTTACAGTTGAGTGCAAAAAATAACTGAGCATTAGTCGGAGGTAAGTAGGAACAAAAAGTGCACACAACCCTTCTGGCCTGACCCTAACACTGCCTTGACTTGAAACTCTCTTTCCTTATTGGTTCGACAGATACAGGGGATCTGCTGGAGGATATTGTGCTTCTAAAGAAATGGCAGAGCTATGGTTTGAAAGATCCCAAACCCCTGAATAACAGTATGGAGTAGAAACTCCATTTCTCACTCTGCTGACCCATATTGGACTGGGCTGTGAACTAGAAATAAAATTTTATTTTGTTTATCTTTTCAAAATGCAGGCTTTTTTACTATAGCTGCTAGCATTTCCTTATGCATACTTATAGTCCATTCCTGAAAGGTCTTTTGTATTAAATTTCAGATTTATAAACCAGTGTCACTTATGTAGTAAATCTGGCTCATCTTCCCACTATGTCTGCCTTTAATTATTATACATGCAAACGTAGTCAAAACTCTATTTAAAATGAGCTCATACTTTCAATATGAGACATACACCTATCTGGTGATTTCCTTAACTATTAGGAATTATCAGAAAGAAAACAAATACCTCATAGAACAAAGAGAAAAGAAAATTTGGTCTTCATTTTTTGGGCCCCCTTTTGTAAAGGGTCCATAAAATATCATATTTAGTAAGGAATCATATTTATGTTACTCAAGGTCTATTACTATTTTTTATGCTGCTGGTATTTTTGAAACTATGTTGTCAGTTGGACTAATTAGAGCATAGACAAGGGATGTGTGTGACCTGTAACGCTCCATTGTTCTTGCAGACAAAAAATATAATGAAATATAATGTCTTCCTCCCATTGGAGAGTAATGAAGAGAAAAACTAATTTGTTGGACTAAAAATTAATTAGACACATCAGATTCGATTGTACCTATTACTGTGAAAGTTTGCAGCTGTTCCACATATTATTTTCAACTATGTAATGTAAGCGTGAAAAGCCAAATGATTAGAGAAGCAATAACTATATTATTAAGCAAGATAACTAAAAACCTTAAGTCAATATAAATTGGTTATATGACACACTGCTTAATGAATTTATAACTGAATGTATTTGATTACATTTTTGTGTCTGTAAATGCAATGGTACAGAATTATGGACACTTTGATGTAAAAGTCATCTTACCATAGGAAACGGGACAGAAAAGAACAATACCAATGTTAAGCCTGTGTAAGGCAGTCTGTTACATTTTTACAATGTTCTAATTAATGATCCCTTCATAGAGCTTTCTGGAAGGAAGTCTAAACTGAGAAGGAATAGATGAAACAATACATGATCTGGCATAGTACAAATCTAAAATTCTCAACCATAAATCACATCAAATGCCAATACATTATTTAATTAGAACAAAGGGGAAACCTGGTACAGTTTGAGTCACTTCAAGTGCCATTTCCAGTTCTGAATAGACAAGGGGAAAGTGTAAATTGAAACACAAAAGGAGATTAGCCATCACTAAATCACTTTTCAACTAAGGAGTAACAGTTGTGTAGATAAGGGTATCAGACAAGATGTTAAGGTAGATATGCAGGGGTAATTAAGGAAATAATTAGATGGCTTCTCAGTACAACCGTAGATATTAAAAAGAAATAAATCTTTCAAGAACAAATAGCCTTTTCTTGGTTGAATTGTCATTTGTCTGTGTGTGTGTGTGTGTGTGTGCACAAAAAATAGAATTTCTATAATTTTATTTTTATGATTACATGCTGAGTATAGTATATTCTAACTATTTGAATAAAAGATAGACATACTATTTTCTATATTACTTATATTTCATAGAAAAATGTGAAAACACTTGTAGATACACTAAATAGTAAATTAAAAGGTACTCATTACCTGTCTGAAGACTCGGACTTTTATAAATGATAGGAAAATTATGTGAAATTTTTGATTTGATTTAAAATAATCATTAACTTTATTACTTTAAGTTATGATTCAATCGTTCAGTGCATAACTATGATTGTCATGACATGAACTTGATTATATCATATGCTTGTAATATTTTACTTCTCTAAAAGAAAATAAATCACCTAAATATCTGGCGAACATATAGTCATTAGGAAGAAAAAGAAACAAGAAAATTTTGCTTGAGAATGGTATTTATTAATAAAGATAACAAAAAAACTATGAAAGGAAAATATGTTGACAGTTATTTGACAATCTTACTTATCTTTCACTTAGAATAATTATATTCAGCCAATCCATTTCATAAAGATATAGATATAGATATTGTATACTGTCTCTCTGGCATATATATGCCAGTATTTATGTGTATATGTACACATACATACATAAACATACATATATATGTATGTATATATTTATATATACTGTATACTGGCATATACACAGCTTTTTAAATAAAAAAATTAGGGCTTATTTTTAAATACTATAACACACACACACATATATATATCTTTTTAAATAAAAAATTAAGGGCTTATTTCTAAACACTATAAATGAAATACACACATTATATATATATACACACACGTATGTTAAATCCTTTTGGGTGTACCTGTATTTCTTTCTTATTCCAATTTATTTTAGAAAATCTCAGAAGGGCAAGATTGTAGGTTTCCCTCAGGTTAAGGAATTAATTCAGTCTGAATGACTAATTAAGAAAGAGAAGCCAATTTAAAGAAAAGTTAATACTTTAACTTTTCTCTTCAATGCTTTTAATATATAAAAGAAAGAAAACCTAGAGAATCTAAAAAATTTTAATGCTATGACTGAATGTTAAATACAATAAATATTTGTAATAGAAAGAATTCTCCAGAAGTTGGCAGGCTGCTTTATATGCATCATTTTAGAAAATAAATAGAAAAAAAATGGGAATGGCTTATATCAAACACTGAAGAAACATTTAAAAAATACATAAACTCTAGGAAGAATATTTTTTTTTATTATTTTTTATTAAAGGCACTACCAAACAAATAAAAGCAGGAAAAAGTGAAGGGGATGCATTTATTGAATGAAGGGCACTTTACCAGAAGAAATGTGTAGTTATGAGGCCTTGTTTCCCTTGGAGGGTTCTGAAATTCATAGAGTATCAGGCAGTTAGTACCTCAGCTGAAAAAAACTCAATCTTAGTCAAATGAGTCGTCTCAGAGTGGAGTTCAGGGAGGCCAGAGTGACTAAAAATTGAGGGGGGATCCATATGAAAGAAGGGGACAGTGGAGAGTGATGCTCCCAAATTTGTGTATACTCTCCTCTTACATTCAAGGGCAAACCCTGAACTGTGCAGGCAAAGAGAAGATCGTAAGGATCTGGTGAAAGGCAGAGGTTTTAGCTCACGTTCACTGCAAAACTGTGCTTAATTTTGGATTTCGCCACGTTAGGAAGAACAGATAAAAATATTAGGCTTCTCACTGGAAGCCCAGGAGAGGGTTATGCCTTAAAAGTAAATATTTTATTGAGATTTTGCTGTAAGAATAAGGGCAAGACATAAAACACCTCATACCAACCAATATAAAAACTAAGATACCACCAGTTAAATGTGATCAGCCAGTAATGTATGCGCCTGCTGGAACATAAACACTTTTCAGAAGGTCACAAAATTTTATGTCATCTGAAATCTCCAATATAGTAAAAAATTACCAGGCATGTGAAAATAAATAACAGCAAACAAGAAAAATATGACCCAAGGTCAGCAAAAAAGATAATCAATAGAAGAAGACCACAAGATAACACAGATATTGAAATAAGGAGAAAAGAACTTTAAGCAGATATTACAATAGGTGTATAGACTTAATAAGGTCATAAAAAATTATTTCATGGGAAACATCAGAGGGAAATGAAAACTGTAAAAGGAATCAAATGGAAAATATAGACCAGGAAATTGTAATATATGAAATGACCAGTTCCCTAGACACTTCCACTTCTGTCCATGAAGAAGTAACAGGTATTGGAATACACACTCCCATCACAAACAAATAGAAGACTAGTCAAGATATGTGAAAGAAAAGGGTAGGACTATGACCTCTGAGAGAAGGGAAAAGAACAGGGACAACTTTAACATTTTCACAGCTTTGTACCTACAGATAATTTTAAAATGTAATGCAGCCAAGGGTAACCCAAACATTGCGGAATGGCATCCCTGAGTTGAAAAGACTTGAGCACTCGTGGAAGCTGAGGGGACTGAATTTACGGAGCAGAATACCAGATAAATATGAGTAATGCACTTTTTATTTTTAATTTATTTAAATTAAAAATAATTTTTAAATGATTTTAATTATTTAAAATAAAAAAATAAATAAATTTATTAAAATAAATATATTTAATAAATAAATTTTAATTTATTTAAATTAAAAAATATATTTAATTTATTTGATGTTTAAGGTAAAAACAACAGTAGTGCTATAATTTGTGTATTGCTGTTTGTTACACATAACAATAGCAAAATAAAGATGAGAGGAAAAGGAGTGACATTACACTGCTCTAGGATCCTTATAGTCAAATCCTAGAGCAACTGTCACCAAAGAAATGACGTGAACCCATCCAAGAGTGGACATAAAATACTAAAATGTCTTAGTTTATCAAAAGAAAGCAGGAAATTAGGAAGATAGTAACAAAGGAGGACAGCAAATAAGTAGCAAGATAGTAATTCTAAACCAACACACCAGGAATTACATTAATGGTAACATTTTGAGCATGCAATTAAAAAGGCAAAGATTGTTCGAGTGAATTAAAAAACAAAACCAACCAACCAAACAAACCCCAGACTGGCTGGGTGAGGTGGGTCATGCCTGGGAGGCCAAGGTGTGTGAATCACATGAGGCCAGGAGTTCCAGAGCAGCCTGGCCAACATGGAGAAACCCGGTGTCTACAAAGATACAAAAGTTAGCCGGATGTGGTGCCAGGTGCCTGTAGTCCCAGCTACTCAGGAGACTGAGGCAGGAGAATCTCTTCGACCTTGGAGGCAGAGGTTACAGTGAGCGGCGATCACGTTAACAATATGCAATTTAATAGAACTGCGCATTGAATACAGAGAAACGGGTTAAAATAAAAGAATGAAAAATGACAAACAATGCAGACACAATAAGATGATGTAGCTATACTAATATCAGAGAAAGTAAATTTTAAGTCAGCGGATCTCACTAGGAATAAAGACGGGCATTTCATAGTAATAAAGGGTCAATTTAAAAAGAAGATAGAACGATCTTAAAACATGAAACACAAACTTATACATGGAAGGGAGAGATACACAAATCCATAATTATAATAGATTTCCAGACTCTGTTTTTAGTAATTGAAAGGGCAAATAAAAAACAATAAAGACCTGTTAATACTAACAAATAATTTGACCTGACATAGAACCTTCCACTGAAAAAAAACAGAAATGCAAATACTTTTCAAGTGCCCAAGAAACATTCACTAAGATCATATGCTGGGCCATAAAATAAGTCTCCATATTTAAAAGACTAAATTTACACAGAGAAAAATTACTCTGGGGCTCTGGCCTCAGAGGAATCAAAGTAGAAATCAAAAACAAAAAGATAATCTGGAAAAATCCCTAAACATTTGAAAATTAAATAATACACTTATAAATAACCTCTATGAAAAAACACAGAAATCGTTAAAGAAAGTAGAAGATTGTTTATATTTCATGATAAATGGAAACATAACAAATCAAAATTTGTAAGATTCAGCTGTAGAAATGTTTAGAGGAAAATTTAGAACTTTAAAATACCCAGAAAATAAGAAAGGTCTGGAATCATTAATTTACGGTTTGATCTTAAGAGATAAATAAAAGTACATAGAAGAAAAAATAGCAGAAATCAATTAGAAAACTAACAAAGCCAGAAGTTTGCATCTTGAAAAGATTAATAAAATTGATAAATCTTTATCAAGACTGATTTAAATAGGAAAAAGAGAGGCAGAGAAAGGAAGGAGGGAGGAGAGGGAAAAAATGTGAGAGAGACAGTACACATACATTTCCAGTATTTAAGAATAAAAGAGGTGGCATTACTCTATATCTTACAGACATTCAATGATAACAAGGGAATACTGTAAACAACCACATGGTAATAAATTCAATAACTTAGAAGGATTAGAGAAAGTCATTGCTGGTCAAAAAACAAAATATCCATTTACCACAACCAACACATGAAGAAATACAAATTCTTTTTTTCTTTTCTTTTTTTGGTGTTGTTCCAGCTGGAATGCAGTGGTATGATCTTGGCTCACTGCACCTTCCCCTCCCAGGTGGATTCAAGCAATTCTTGTGCCTCAGCCTTCCAAGTATCTGGGATTATAGGGGCCTGTCACCACACTTGGCTAAGTTTTGTATTTTTAGTGGAGGCAAAGTTTCACCATGTTGGCCAGGCTGATCTCTAATCCCTGACCTTAAGTGATCCACCCACCTCAGCCTCAGAAATACGAATTCCGAATAGACTTGAATTCATATATATTTTTAAAAATTCACAAAGAAAAACATAGATATCACCACTGAATTCTAGAAAATATTTAAGGAAGAGATAATGTTAGTCCTAAAAAACGTCTACAGAAATTAGAGGAGGAAGGAATGCTTCCCAAACTACTTTGTAAAACCAGCCACCTGATTTCAAAACTGGAAAAAGAAAACTACAGATCAATATTCCTAATGAACATAGATGCAAAATTCTTTACCAAATATTAGTAAATTCAGCAACATCTATAAAATGGATACTATATCATGACCAACTGTGGTTTATCCCAAGAATACAAGGTTGATTTACCTTTTAAAATCATTCAATAGATTTCATCACATTAACACAAACAAGAAGAGAGAAAACATGATTATCTGAAAACACTTAAGAAAAGTTTCACAACTACTAAAATGAGTAAGAGAGGTAGTAAGGTCACAAAGCACAAAAGCCGTATAGAAACTAAATTTATGTGAAATATAAGACAATTGGAAAAATAAATTTTAAAAACCCATTTATAATAGTGTGAAAACGTCAAATAGGTCAGGTGCAGTGGCAAGGGCTCATGCCTGTAATCCCAGCACTTCGGGAGGCCGAGGCAGGCACTGCTTGAGGTCAGGAGTTTAAGACCAGCCTGGCCAACATAGCGAAACCCTGTCTCTAATGAAAACACAAAACATTAGCCTGGCATTTTGGTGCACACCTACAGTCCTAGCTATTCAGGAGGCTGAGGTGGGTGGATCACTTGAACCTAGGAGGTGAAGGCTGCTGTGAGTCGAGATCACACCACTGCACTCCAGCACTCTAGCCTGGCCAAGAGAGCGAAACTTTGTCTGAAAATAAAAACAAAACAAAACACACACACAGAAAATCAAATGCTCAACAAATATGTTGACACACTAAAAGCTATATAATATTGGAAAAAAGTAAAGAAAACTTAAATAATGAAAACATATATCACATTCCTGGAGAGTTGTTATTAAAATATTTACCCATTTTGATGGATTGATTCACTGCATTTGCACTTACCATTCAACATATTTTTAGAGATATCAACAAGCTGATTTGAAAAGTATATGGAAAAGCAGAAGGCCTATAATAACCAAAATAATTGTGCAGAAAAAAATGATGGAGTATTCATGTTACCTGATTTCAAGGCATACTAGGAGCTATAATAACCAAGACAGTGTGGTTTGGCGTACGGATAGACATATAAACAAACTAAATCCCATAGGGAATCCAGGAATGCAGGCATGTATATATGATTAACTGATGGAAAGCAAAGTCTTTTTAATACATGATGAGTACACAATTTGATATACATATGGAAATAAATAAGCCTGATTCCTTGAACCACATGCGATTACCCTCAGATGAATTATAGACCTCAGCATAAAAGCTAAAATTATAAATTTTCTAGAAGAAAATATTTAAAAAGCCCTAAGTATCTAGAGGTAAGCCACAATATAATACTTTTGTTCATCGAATGACATTATTAAGAAAGTGAATAGGGAAGTTATGGACTGGGAGAAAATATTTGTAATATATGTACATAGTAAAGAACTTGTATCCATAATGTATAAGTAACTCCTACTAATCAGTAACAAGAGACAATCCAACTTTAAAAAGGCAAATATGTGGTCAATTCACAAAAGAAAATATGTGAAGGGCCAGTAAGCACATGCAAAGTTGCCCAACATCATTAGTCCCAAAAGAAAATTCAAGTTAAAAATCACAGATTACCCCAACTAGAATGGCTAAAATCACAAAAACTGGAAACAACAAATGTTTGTGAAAATGTAGAGGAACTGGAACTCATTTTCCTTGCTGGTGGCAGTATGAAATTATACAGTAATTTGAATATTGTTTAGCGGTTTCTTATAAAGTAAAACTATGCAACCCTTTTACCCAGAAATTAGACTTCTAGGTATTACTCCAAAAGGACACAAAGATTTACACAATAATATTCATTCTCTCAGGAGAAAAGCCGATAAACAAAATAGGGCATATTCATACAATTGAATACTGCTCAGCAATAAAACATATGAACTGAATAATACATATATGGATGAATCTCAAAAACATTATCCTTAGTGAAAGAAATCAAATACAAAATATCACATTCTGTATGATTCCATTTATGTACATCTCAAGAACAGACAAACATAATCTATGATAATAGGAAAAAAATTTATGCAATCATGATACCAGATTTAATATGATTTCTTCTTTGGGATAGGATTTTTAGATTACAAAGTTTCTTCTGGCCTGTTTCTTATTCATTTTTGACATTTCTCTGGCTAAGAGGAAGCATATAGATTTGAAACATGATGATCTCTCTTCAATAACTATCTAATTTTTATTATATATCAATGGCACCAAAGTTGGTAATGAGGCAATTGATTAAAAATAATTTTTAAACTACCTTTCAGCATTTAAACTCTTAATTATTGTAATTTAAAAAAGGCTCTGGGACTTTTTTTAAGAGCGTGATCAATTGCACCAAGCATTTTTGTAAGAAACCCTCTTCAGTTAACCCATTTGCCTATATGATATGTGTATCCTATCATTCATAAGTGTATATTCACTATGAGTATGTTGATGCAAAAGCACATCCACCTTGTCAGTTGAGTGATTGTAAAGCACAGATCACATAGTTTGATACTCACCGATTATTATTGGCTGGGGCTCACTTTTTACTCCAACCCCTGCACTGGTGCTAGCTGCAACCTCTACCCGGTATTGAATACCTGGGAATAATCCACCAATTATTACAGACCGAATGGCTGCATCCACAGTTTTGTTGATATGGAATCTCGTTTCATTTCCTAGACACCAGATCTATAGAAATGGAAAGTGAATAATACATGCAGATAATATTATCGTTTCTGGTAACAAGATTAATATAACTGATGAAATATTTTTCAATTGTAACTCTAGGCTTATAGAAGTTTTGTAAATGCCATCTTCTAAAGCCCAACCTCTGTCATTTATTTATATGTGTATATGTAAGTGTATTTGTGCACACATGGACCTGTATTAAAAGAACAATAAGGGAAGCTGAAACTATGCCATGTTCATTTATATCTTATTCTCAGCACTGAAGGCTCATAAGGAGTAATTTAGAAAGCACAGTGATTTCTTTAACACCTCTGGTATGTGGTCTTTTGTTGCAAATGGCATTTTTGTATGGATTAAAACACGTAATTTCCTCTACTTTATCAAAATTTATTATGCATATAATCCACTAAAATATGGTGATTATAAGTTGTAACATCTAAAGTATATAGGTAGACATCTCAGCAATTTACATTTCATTTAAAAAATATTAACTTACACAGGAAGTGGTTAACAAGATTAATTGACCTAAGTTATAGGTATTGACTAAAATGAAATTAAAGCCAATATTTACATTGACAGCAATAAATCTAATATTGATCAACACATATCTACACACACATACACATTCATGAGAAGAAAGTGGTGTCTAGTCTTTAGACATTGATGTTAAGAAGTTAGGCTTTTATTTCAAGTCGGAATCAAATTTTAGGGTATCTTCTGGGATGTGGAAATTGTTATTATAAAATGTGTTATGAAAAGAAATCCATCGTGTATCCATATTTGGTTTCATATTATATACCATTTTAAAATCTACATGTAGACACCTACGTAGGAAAACATGATTTGTTTCAGAGCAGGTAAGCTCCCAAATCGTTTTCAGTAAAATAATTCTTGTGAATCATGTGTTTCTTTTATTTATATATGACATCTGTTTTCTTAATGAAGGAATATTTAGCCCTTACCTAAATATGCACTTTGAAACCAAAATATGGCAAGTCTCTAGAGAGTGAGAACATTTACAAGTTACAGAAAAAAATTCATCATGTTGTAAAAAAAAGGAACAATATTTAACTACATGGAAATTTAGGATATTTAGTCCGAAATGGTACAAAAATAAATTCCTAATCTCATTAAAACACACCCACACACACACTCAAACTCACACAGAGTTGATAATTTGTTAGTCTGTTAAAACAATGTCCTAATGCTTATAAAATCTTAGGATCTATATAACTACTGTATTGTAAAAGCATTTATTCTTATGTTTCTTAAGCATTCATCTTTATAACATGATAGAAATCATTTAAAAATAAATCCCTATATATTTAGTTCATTAGTTTGCTTTAGCAAATTGATCTTTAATAAAATTCTATGTAGAAATTAATTTCTCCTTAGAAATAAAATTTAATCTTCAAACTTTTGAGTAAAATTATTCAGGTTAATATTAAATACTAGCTGTGATTTTTTTTAGGTGAAATGAGTGACTAGTTTTGTATTGTATTAGATGTATAGAAAATGCTATTTTCAGAAATCTAGAAATATTTATTAATAGATAATCCTAATAGATCACCTATTAACAAATTATAGTTTTGAATTTTACAAAGATTAATGAGGGGTTTTTCATTCAAATATGTTCTAAATACAACACAAACAGAATCTTATTTTGAAAACTCGGACATACTCTCTGCCTTAAACATCAAATGATAGCAATGAAACAACAGATATACACTGTTTCTAAACAGCCAAAAATTCATCAGTTGAAAATGAGACAATCAACTGTTTTTTTGTAAGTCAGTATTTGCAAAATGTGTTGTTTCAGTGGCTTTTTTCAAGTGAAATATTCTATACAACTTCAATAAATACACAAAAGTAGCATCTAGAATGAGGGTTGGTGCTGCCTACAACTCACTCCACCTCTTTAACCCCTGAAGCATCTTTTTTTCTGAGCATGGTTTAAAAACAGCTCATGGTTTTTAAACAGAACATGGTTTAAAAAAGCCTCTTCTGCAGAATTCTAATAACAAAGATAAAACTCATTTTCTGGTCTTCACTACCAACCCTGTGCCCCATCTTTTTAAATTCTTGAGATTCTAGAATCACACTATACAGAAAACTGTTTCACTAGTGTGGCTTAATCATTTAACTGGGTTTGTGTGATCTGTGACCTTGAACTCAGGTTCTAATACTTATGCATTTGTCTCATTCTCTGTCACACAGAAATATAAATAATAACTTTACACTTAAACTGAATAAGAGACCCTTTAGAGCTGTGCCTCATTCGTGAGACACTGACATTTCTCTGGGAAATTTTATATGAGAGCTGTCCTTCTGCACCCTGGTCCTACCTTGTATTCTTGGATAATCCCATTCTGATGATCTGGAGGAGGAGGATCCCAGGAAACACTAATACTTGTGCTATTGTAGCTTCCAACCGTCAGTACAGTGACAGACTGTGGAGGGGCACTTGGGGCTGTAGAAGAAGTGATTAGAATAAATGCAAACTGTAAGCCTTGGTGCGCCTGAGTGCTACTTCCAGAATATGAATATAAAGACAAGATGCAGGAGGCCCTGGCTTCCAAGAGTTCTGAATCCACACAGTGTTCCAGTTTTTTTGAGAGATATTCTTTAAATACAATATTTAGATTTAAAGTAAATGCAACAGCTTTTGTAATATGCTCTCAATAACAGATGTAACAGCTAACATTCTAATAAGTGTTTTCTATACTCCCCGCACTGAGCTAAGTGTCAGGTTAAATTCCCGCATTAACTTCAGGAGGTAGAAACAACTCTTATCTCAGTTTTACAGATGAGGAAACATGAGGTCACCGTAAGGGACTTAGGATAGTCAAACAGCAAGTCAGAACTTGAACCAGTGTATGTCGGATTTTAGAACCCTGATTATTTCAACCCTAATAGGCTTTCTAAAAACAACCACAACTTCTTCTAACCAAAATTATTCTGAGAGCATATATTCCAGTACTTACCATGTGTTATTTCTGAATGGTGGCATTAATGACAGCTTTTTTGGTATGCTTTTACTTTGTGCTTACTAAATAAAAATGGAAACCTAACTATAAATGTCACCAACACAAAAAAAAAAACTTCTTATTCTTCTACTGGGAAAAATAATTGACTGCTATAAATTGACCCGTAAGTTAAGATTTAAAACTTATTTTAATGGATGGGCAAGGGACTCTGATGATAAAAATGAAAACAGTTCACGCTGGGTCAAATGTGAAATGGGAAGATTTTGATTTCTACAATAATTCTCTGCCTTTATAGTTTCTCCTATAACTAATTACAACCATACTGAGAAAAAGCAAGAGAGAAGCTCTTCCTGATTTTAGACTGCCGCATCTCTCATTTAGTGTGTCTGAGAACAAAGAAATAATAACTTTGTGGAAAAATTCATCTATTCTCAGTGAGTTTCTGAATTAAAACCAAAGGTAGGAGCAAAATCATAGTATTATATAACACACTTCTTGACAGTTTACAATATCAAATAATTTTGTGTTACTGATGGCTTTTTATATAAAATCATCAATGTTTGTGTAGCTCTACACAGTTCAGCTTTCTGAAAATATCCCAAAATATATTTTAAAAGCCTGACAACAGATATTCTATGTTTTGTAAATATGTCATGATATATTTCATATAGGTATAGCCATATTTGCATTGAGATATAGGACATGCACAGACACATGTTAACACAATACTGCTCTTTCTTATTCCTCTATGTGACAATATTGCTCCAAAGTATGGCACGATGACATAAATCCAACCACTTGTCTACCAGCCTTGTAGTTATTAACTAGACTGCATTGAAAAATAAGACTTTCAGAACTGGTTTCTCATTCGCCTTGCCTCTGTCTTGGCGAGAACACCGTGCCTGCTTCTTGACAGGTCAATTATTCCAGGACCCAGCTTCTTTCTATAGATGTGAAAGAACCCAAATCACCACTCATCGTTCCCAGACATAGCCCAGCTGAATTCCATTTGTTACCGTCACATAGCCACGGAAATTGGAGATGAATGTATACCCAACGGTGACAAATGTCTAATCCAGAGGAGAAGTCTAACTGCAGTAAAATTGATTTTGGAAATAGGCTTCAAACAGAGTATTCTGTGTTAAGGTTACCTGCGCTGCTCATTAATACTACCAATTTGCAATATAGAGTGAAATTTAATAATGGATAAAGATATGATGATGATGATTATTTTTAAACATGTTAGCAAGGAGAAAAGATACTATTATAATTATTGGTAAATTTTTAACATATCCTAAAAGTAGATTAATGATGTCTTTTTAAATATGTATTTTTGCCCTTGACTGTGTATCACCCTGCAAAACAATGGGAAAATGACATTTTTCCCGCGTTGTGTAAGACATGTATAATTTCAGCACTCTTTGGTCAAGTATATACATGTTAACATGGGCAACCTATGTACATTTTCTTAAGGCTTCTCTTATTTTGTATGAAATATGTTTCGAGAAAAGGCTTTTTACAAGAGTCGTGAACACAAAAGTAGTACAAAAGCAGAATGGAGGAGTTTATTTCATTTGGCATTTCCTTTTTGTTTTTTTTTTAAACTTTGATAACAACATGTATTATAAGCCTCTATTTTTGTGAAAGAGACACTACTAAATGAACTGGTGGAAACGTACATTAATCGCGTGTCCATCACAGATTGACTTTAACCTACCTTTAGGTAAGAAAAGATCTGGCTGGGCCCGGTGGCTCACGCCTGTAATCCTAGCACTTTGGGAGGGCAAGGCAGGTGGATTGCCTGAGCTCAGGAGTTTGAGACCAGCCTGGGCAACACAGCGAAACCTTGTCTCTACTAAAATACAAAAAGTTAGCCAGGTGTGGTGGCATGCGCCTGTAGTCCCAGCTACTTGGGAGGCTGAGGCAGAAGAATTACTTGAACCCAGGAGGCAGAGGCTGCAGTGAGCTGAGATCAGCCACTGCACTCCAGCCCGGGAGACAGAGTGAGACTCCATCTGAAAAAAAAAAAAAAGAAAAGATACAAAATGGGGAAAAAGAGGGAACTTCACTAAGAAGAAAGCTACTGCAAATATGCAAGTGACCTTCCTGATTAGAAATTATGGGTTTGACTGGCAGTGCCCACAGGAGAAAGAGGCTAATGAAAGAAAATGTCACACTTAACTATAACAAAAACAGAGTAGTCGCAATGAACAGCCTGTGTTCTTGAATTTCCAGTAGTCTGTCTTTTCATGATCCAAATGAGTTAAATCTACACAAAATATAAGGGAATATTTTATAATCCAATTCAAGTGAACTGAAAAACAAGATTTGGTGCAAATTGTTACTTAAGAAAAATTCAAAATTAATTACATCAGTGTCCCTTTTTTTCCTGCTTGTCAGATTCTATAGAATTCTCAGAATAAGAGGAGAAAATGACACTTCCTGGATTTACTTTTAGAGGATACCATTCTATTTGTCTAAGGAAGATAATACATAGGTACTGTAACAGAAATTGGTTTCATCATGATATGAGTTTGATTTATATTCAAAATCTGAATACTGACCTTCTTCAGTAGTACGAACCGTTTTAGATTCACTATCCATTCCTTGGAACTCATTAAAATATGGCCGGACTTTAATTTCATAAGTCACCCCCTTTTTCAGGTTGACTAAGACAGCACTTCGTTCAGTCGGGACTTTGGCATCTAAATTCTGCCATGAAGATGTAGCCTGCAGACCTGAAGTCTGACGATACATCACTCGATAGCCTTGGATAAACTGTGGTTGGCGATCAACCTGAAAAACATCGTAAAGGGCGTTTGAAACTAAAGGAAAGTATTTTAAATATCACAATGGATTGGTCCCCTTTTCATCTGTCCCTATTTTTGTCCTCGTAACTATCATCTGAGTGATGTCATGACTTTCTAGCTAATCTCTCTGCCTCTAATAACTCCTATCCTTTTAGAGTTTAGATTGTTCCCAAGATTATTTCCAAAACGAAGACTGGAAGAACTCTCTCCCCTGTTTAAAATATCTCACAGTATCTAAGATACCTATCTAATTAATTAAGATTCCTTGGATTAGCACAAGGGCCTCTCAAAGGCCAGACCTGCCAATATCTCCAGCGTTATGTATCCTCTGCTTACCCTTTTTATGCATTCAACAATTCCCTTTTATATGGCCATATATGTAATATACCCCTTGTCAGGGATTTCCATTCCCATCCTTTGTCTATTCACTAATATCATCAATCACTCAAAACACATGTTTTGGATTCCTACTCATAGGTGCCAGAAATTCTGCTGAGCTCTGGGGATAAAATGGACAATGAAAATAGAGTCAGTCCCTGCCATCATGAGCTGAGGTGAGAAGGTGGAGTCCAAGTGGAAGGTAAGAGTTGTCTAATAATGACTGAACCATGGTCAAGTTACAATCATAACAAAAAGCATAGACAAATGTTCAGAATGAGAAGCACCAGGAGGTAAGAAAGCCTATAGTGAAGAGAAAGGTGACTGAGTCCGGAAGAGGAGACAAAGCTTCCCTAAATAATTGTTAAGTGCTTAGGTAGCAAGAAGAGCAGGATTCACCCAGGGCAACAAATGCGAGGACATCATGTATAAAATCTCTGTGGCTGGAAAAGGCGTACAACAGACATTAAAGTTGTAGAGCTAGAGCATTTGTATTGAAAGCATATGAATGCTTATACCCATTACCAAATATTAAATGAAAAACTTCTAATTTACCAAATTCTGACTTCTTTAATTCCCCATTCTTGACACAATTTGGCAACTTTTTTGGTATCTTCATTTATTTAAGGCACAGTAAGAAGCTATTTTAAATAATAAACTAAGATAAAACTCATATCGAATAGAACTTTTAAGAAGTGTTTTTGTCTGCCATTGACAATCACCTAAAAATCAAATAAATATAAATGCAAGATTAAATAATGAAATATATTCTTCTCTTTATACATTTATTTTAAAGTCTTTACCAGGGTTTTATGGTTGTTTCATTAACAGGGAGAAAACAATTATAGTTTTTTAAAGTTATTTTTAAAAATTAAGCATCTTTTAATGCTTTGTCATGTTTTTAGAAACGCTTGATTTAAACAGAAACTATGACAGCATGTTCCAACTAATATCCCTTATCATAGCTTAATAGCCATAGTCTAAGAAGGTTTAAATTTGACATACTTCATTGTCAAAGTTTAAAGATTAATGGAAAAGAAATGGAATAACCTCATTTCAGGAAGTTTGTAGAGAAAGAGGAAATAAAAAAGAAGATAGTGAAGATGGTTATTAATTTCAGTTTTAAACAAATTTCTTTATCCAAGAAATTTGAAATTTATTCAGCATTTGAAATGTGTTTCAACATTTGTGGAAATGTTGAAATTTGTCACCAGGTTATAAACAAAACATGTTGCTTCATGTATTAACTGCTAGATTCTCTTTTTTAGTTGCAGTCTTGTTTTATTTATTTCTAAGCAAGGGCAGCAAATAAATATTAGCTAGAAATATTGGCTTTAAAAAGTTAAAAATGCAGACCCTCAATATGAATAGAGTGGAACAAAAGGAAATACTTAGAATGTTCAAATGTGAAAACTCCCTGAACTGAGTATGAGTGTGTGTGTGTGTGTGTGCACGCACGTGTGTGTGTGTTTCTATGTTCTATGTATGGGTAAGTCCAGTTTCCCAGATAAGTCTCAACAAGTATGAATTTTATCACCCACCTGACAGCTTTCTCACCTTCAAAGACTTTCTGGAGTTAGTGCTACACTTATATGAGGTTATATCAAGAAAAAGTAAGCCCAGGTCTAACACGGAACCTGATAATCTACAAGTCCTCATTCATGTTACCAGTTTATGTTTCTACCAATGGACACATTTTTTTAAAAAAAGCAGGATTTATTCTGACACAAAAAATAAGGCAACCAAGAGGCAAAAGTTTAAATTTATGAGATCCAAACAGAGATGACTTTCATCAAAACTGTCAATGTTCAAAAAAACCCTTGCAGTATATGTTAAAACAACATTAAGCTTGCATTTTATAAACTTCTCTGCATTTGCTTTAAGTGAATTTATATACTGAAAGAAAGACATAACTCACAATAATAGCTTGTTAATACCGAAAGTAGCAAGCTGTGTTTTTAAGAAGAACATTAAGCAGCTGTTTCCAGATGAAGGGAGTCTGTAAATCAGGGTAAATTGGTTTTACCCATGTTTGGTTTTCATTAATTAAATGTTTTAGGGACTTTATGAAGCTAATGTTTACTATAAAACATTGTTTTGCACAGTTCAGTGTATACTATCTTCAGCTAGTATATAGTATGGGGCTTCTTAATAGTTAAATAGTTTAACTTGATTGTGTGCAGTGGGAATGCATTTTTTTTTTTTCAGGAGGAAATTTGTTGTTACAGGTGGAAGCAGAAAGGAAAATGTTGAACATTTACTTTTAAAAAAATAGGTGAGATTTTTAGTGGATGTGTGTTCTACCCCACTAACTAACTGCTGGAGCTCATTTTGACAGGTGGTCATTTTCAAGTTAGGCCATATGTTTGTTATGGGTTTTATTAACATTCTGATTACAAGAAGGAGGATTTTCTTTTAGAGTTGATTACAATCAGAGTCTGACCACAGATTCATGGGTTTATATAATTTAAAAAAATAGTGTTTTCTGAAACTTGAATTAAAAAAAAGAGTTGTCTTAAAGAAAAAGTAATATGATGATGAAAGCTTCAGGCTTCCAGCCATAGGTCTCAATTGCAATTAGAGTTCAATCTCTTAAACTTTCTGAGTCTCAGTTTATTAATTTGACCACATAATACTCATATCTCAAGGGCACAGAAACAATCAAAGGACTGATACAACTGAACGCATTTTGCAAACTTTAGAGATGCACAATGATAAAACATAATTGTTAAGGAAGCAACAGACCACAAAAAAAGAGGGCTCATCTGTGGCCCTCAAATCAACATTTTGATTAAATTGTTTAAGTGTGATGCTTTGTATTTACCTTTTCCATTTACAATATAAAATAACACAACAACTCCATATAAAGCGAAAATTCAAAATGAATTTTCTGTGATGGGTTTAGCTGCTAAGGGTCTGATCTGGTTTTAGCAGACTTCCGAAATTCTAGTTTGTTGAAGCACTCTTTTCAACCTCTGTGTAATAATGCTTAATGGGCAAAGAGTATGTAATTCTTTTTGTCCTTGAACCATAAAAAGTCAAAAAATAAAATGAGAATAATCATTTTTCAGTAAGTGACTTATTGCTATTTTTCTTTATGAAACAGCAGGTGTCTTATCATTTATGCCCACCCTCATTCTAAAAGCATTCATTTTTAGAAAGTAGCTGTTGCTAACTATTGCTATTTCAAGCTTAGCCTGGTGAAGAGGTTGGCAGTAAATAGTCTCCCTAGTAGTCTTGCTCTTTTGGTAATTAATCCTCCCAATCACTGGGAAACTTCCCCAGCTGGCCCCAACCCTAATCACATGGTAGGGAATTACTTCTCCCCTCAACCCCAACACTTCTGTAAAGCAAATGCTAAAATTTTGATAATTCAAATAACACATTCATTTAATAAACTGAAAATATTACAACTATAAAAGAGTTATGCAAATTCTTTGGCCACTAGGCACACCCCAGTCTGACTTTATTTCACTTAATTTACTTCTTTCAAATGCATACTTATGTCATGTGCAACTACAAAGTAATAGGGAACACTATGTCATGATATCAACTGAATTCTTTCTTTTACTAAAAAAAATTTAAAATGTATGAAAACAACTAATTTGATCATTCAACAAACAGTTATTGAAATCATACTTCATAATAGACACTCTGTTCTGAAAAAAAACAGAAATGAAAGACATTGACGTAGCCTCACAGAAGTTACAGCCCATGATGGGGATAGGTATGAAAACTCATAATGGTAGTTTCTTGGATGACTGTGTGCAGTGGCAACACATTTTGTTTTCAGGAGGAAACTTGCTACAGGTGGAAGCAGAAATGAAAATGTTGAACGTAGAGATGACTATGACAACGTTCCTCTCCTGGAAGAACCCCCAGTCTACTGTCATGCAATTCTGATCTAATGCTATTTACTCTTTAAACTCAGTGACTTTTAAAGTGATTAACTTCATAAACATAATAACTTTGATTCTTTCCCAAACAATTCCCACATTTAGAAGCAGCTTAAAAGAATCCCCCTTGTAACTTACAATAGAACAGAGAACTTTTTCAATTCAGAATGAGAAAAATATGCTATGAAAAGTACAAAATTCCCTTGGTTTTGTTAGTTTTGTGTCTACTCAAGGGTACTGAAAGATAGAAAACACATGGCAGATAATACCCATTACTATGCCACTGGAAAAATGATTCGGTAATTGTGTTCCCTTCATGAGAACAGAAGAATAGAAACCAATATGTGCAGAAAATAGAATAGATCTATGCAAAATTATATAAAAAATGAAATAAGAGTCATCCTAATCATAATTACTCTTAAAACATTATAAGCTTAGTCTTATATTTTAATAAAATATTACCCAATTTTCTACTCATAAACCAAGAATTTGCTCATGGGGTTTGCTTTAAGGAGTAATAATATGGATCAACAACAAAAGACTGAATAGCTAAGGCAATCCTAGGCAAAAAGAAGAAAGAAGGAGCCATAATGCTAATCAACTTCAAACTACACAACAGGGCTACAGTAACCAAAACAGCATGGTACTGGTACAAAAACAGGCATTTAGACCAATGGGAAAGAATAGAGGTCTCAGAAATAGTGTTGCACACCCACAACCATCTGATCTTCCATAAAGTTGACAGAAATAACCAATGGGGAAAGGACACCCTATTCAATAAATGGCACTGAGATAACAGGCTAACCATATGAAGAACACTGAAACTTGACCCCTTTCATACACCGTATACAAAAATTAACTAAAGATGGATTAAAGACATAAATAGAAAACTACAAATATCTATCTATGATTTATCTTTAAAGTGAAAAACAACAACAAAAAAGGCAGATTTAAGGTCAGAAATTAAAATTTTAAATCCTGTCTTTACCTATAAACAGAAGTGTGATATTGGGAACATTGTTTAACCTGTCTGCATTAGTTTCCTTTTATGAAAGTACAGAATTACAGTAAACAAGTTTAAATGTTACTTTAGGTTCTTTTATTCTAAGACAATGCCTCCATATTTTCCCATATAGGTATATATGAGTGATTATGTCTTTTCGGTGTCTGAGGACAGAGTTAATAACTTAACTTTTGGTGGTAATTTCTGTCGGTTATGTGCATATATATTTGTTATGGAACTTATCCCTGTGTACTGTCATTAAGAATTTCCATGTCTCTCTCAACTAGATTTGCATCCCTTCATACAGTACTCACTCACATCTATAGAACACAGTAGGTCTCTAAAACTGCTTCTTGAATTGGATTTGTTCGGTGGAATTATTATTGAGAAAACATCAGAATAATTTTCTTCACCGTGTTTTATACTTTGTACACAACTACTCAAGAACTGATGAAAAATAACCAGTTTTCCTCTCAACCTCTTGCTGGAGTAGTCGATCGAAATAAGTGAAAGAGATGTTTCCCTAAAGTAACCTGGACTTCAAGGGAGAAACATCCAATTTTTTGACTTATAGTCTTCCCTCCACTTACATATCAACAAAATAACAATGACAACATTAATAATTATAAATAGATTATAAACAATACTATCATTAAAGTGAAAATTCTTCCAGCTATCCTTGACTCAAATGTCTTTAGTTATACAAGCCCTGCCATATCCACAGAGGGCTTCAGGTAGATGCACTCTTCTATTATCCTAATATATTTCCTTCTGAATTTTTAGACATTCCATGGGAGGGAGTGTGGGCATAAATAAGAAGTTGGTACTATCTGGACACACAGAGAAGAACATTACCTGATTCCTCTCAAAACACAGATACACCCACAAATACGCACACATACACAAGTATTAGTAGTCTTTGCAGTGGCTGCACACAAAGACACACAAAACATTCTGTGTTTTGAAATAACAGTGAGTATTTTGAAATAAGAGTGGGTATTCTGACACATTTAAAAATGCCTGGCATTTGAATATTCTTGACATATATTTAAATATCAATTTATTTCTTAACACCCACTAGTTTTTTTACTACACGTGTCAAATTATTAAAATCATATACATGTCATGATGCTGCTATATAAAATTCAGATTAAAGAATGCAAAGAATGGTTGACTGGAATTCAGAAGATAATGTCATCAAAATTAAAGTATTTTGTGTTTCAAAGGACACCATCAAAAAAGTAAAAAACAATCCACAAACTGGGAGAAAATGTTTGCAAATTACGTATCCAATAAGGCATTTGTATTTAGAATATATAAACACTTATAAGTCTATAATAAGAAGACAAACAATCCAAATTAAAAATGGACAAAGCGTTTGAATAAGCATTTCACTAAAAAAGTTCAATTAACACATGAAAAAATGAACATGATTAGTCATTAAAGAAATGCAAATCAAAACCACAATTATGTATCACTACATACCCACTAGAATGGGTATAATCCAAATGGCAGATAATAATAAGTGTTGCCAAAAATGTGAGGAAAAAATGGCAACGATTTGAGAGAATCAGGAATGTCAAAACATTGCTTGTGAAGGAAAGCATTTTGGCAGTTCATCAAAATATTAAATGGAGAGTTACCAATATTACTGAACACGTTATAGGTTTATACAAAGAAAAATGGAAACATGTATCCACACAAAGACTTGTACACAAATGTTTATGGCAGCATTATTCATAATAGAAAAAACTGGAAACAACCAGAACATCCATCAATTGATGAAGAAATAAACAGAATGTGAAGTATCCATAAAATTGAATACTAATTGATAACAACAAGAAACAAAGTACTGATGCATGCTACAACATGAATGAACCTCAAAACATTATGCAGAGTGAAATAAGAGAGACACAAAAGACCATATATTGCACAATTCTATTCATATGAAAGGTGTGGAATAGGCAAATCTATAAAAACGTAGAGTAGATAAGTGTTACACGGGGCTAAGTTAGGGGAAATGAGAGAATCATTGCTCACAGGCACAGGATTTCATTTGGGGATGATGAAATGCTCTAAAATTAGATTTTGGTGATAATTTTAAAAGTCTCTAAATGTACTAAAAATCATGAAGTTGTTCACTTTATGGTATGCTAATTATATCTCAATAAAGCTCTGAGAAAATTCAGAAGACAGAATATGACATGTTTATATAATAATCAATCTATTCTTACTGTGTTTATTCTAATAACTTTTTAATTTACTGAATTTCTTTATTGTCATGGATTACACCTTGATTTTAAATGGCAAGAATTTTTATTATCACTTTTTGTTTATTTGCGTTTTCCATCTTTTGCTTTCCCTAAAGAAAGAGGTTACTATTAGTATTGCCTTCAAAAACTTACCATCCATGTGACCTGAACAGTGGTGGGAGTCAGTACAACTGGATTATGAAGACGGACAAGGACGTCTCCAAGTTCTTTCTGCACTTGCCTGTGGTCCACTCCTTGTGCTGGTGGGCTGATATCTGCAGTTAGATAAGAGAGTCACTCCCAATTTTTAAAAATTCATATTAAAATTACAATTTATTTTATATTAGTCAATATTATACCTTTAGAACTAATTACAGGGAAAAAAAACTAAAACCCTTTTGTGACAAAAAACATTTAAGCCTACATATATAAATATACCATAGTGGTAGAACATAATGAGAGATGATATTTATCTTTATTAAAACATATTGATAAAAGAGTATTTATAATCCCTCATCCCCATTAAACTGCAGACACACTGTTGTATAAGATCATTTATTTTCTTATTAAAGGACAAAGTATAAGAAGTCTAGAAAGTCTAGAAAGATCTCTAGAAAGATCAGTTTTGTACAGATGCTCATGTATTCAAGGATTTTCTGGATTTGTAAATTGGAATATATCTAAACACTGCTGCAAAGGAACTTGTTAATCCTTTGTCTCAATTTGCAGGTTGTATTTTCTCACTCCTTGACCTACTTCAGTCTGGGAGCATGGATGGAGAAGCGATGGTGGACTAGGGAAGTGAATTCTGTCATTAAAGGTAGAGTTTGGGGAGAGAGGGGAAGCAGCTCCTCAAATTTGCAAAGATATTTTGGAAGAAATATTTATAATACTGATAACATGTTCTAAAGCAATACATTTTGAACAATAATATCTGACACTGGGTCAAGCATCACTTTTTTGGAATGGGGTGGGGAGAGAAGGGAAGAAAGAAAGGTGATTCTTAAAATATTATACCCTCAGTCACATATTGTTATACCACCTTAGTCATCAGTCTCCTCAGTACTACTGTATTTCTCCATATGATGGTTTATATTCTGTGTCCATTAAGAAAAAAGGATAAATTAAAGGCTGTGTCCATTAAGAAAAAAATGATAAATTATAGGCAGCTAAGTCCATCCAATTTGTATTAAACATTGAATTTTACACATACTTTGTTTTTCTCCAATTACTGTATTTGAGAAAAGAAGTCCAATTTAAAATAATTTATTTTCTTAATCCTGTTTTCTCTTATTATCTCAGGCTACAATGCAGCACTCTTGCAAAAGTATTTTTTTTTTAAATTCTCAGCTATTACTTAAATTGGGTACAACAACTTAAATTGGGTCATAAATAACTGAGATGATACTTAGGTAATTTTTTTCCAATTCTACCTTTTTTCATTTTTAACATAAACAGTAAAATGATTTGGAAAAAAGTCCCTGGATGTGAATAATATTAATCTATGCCTATATAGGTATGTTCTGTTTTGCTGTTGATGATGCAAGTATTTGTTCCTTTAATGAAATAAAAGATTTCTAGATTCTCTGTTATTTAATACCTTTTGAAAAAAGAGCTCAAAAAGCAAAGTGTTATTTGAAAAGAAGTGTTTTGCAGATTGCAAAGCTGCTGAAAGTATGGTATCTAAAAATAATCCTGACATTCAACACAAAACAGAAGTTTTCCTATTAAATATTTGTTAAGAGCACATAAGTCTTTTGCTCTAGATAGTCTTTCCATTGAACAAACGAGACCACAAACAACTTTTCATTAATCTTTCTTGATCTTTTCACTAAGAGTTATTTTATGAGTCAAGATTTAGTGACTGGCATAGTTACTGAATGATCGAAAAGGTCTGCCAGATACAATCACAGCAAATATCTTCCCATTCTGATCTCTCTCTACCTTTCATTGGCTACACACAAAAACTATTTCTGTCCACATAGGTATAAATGATCTCGGTACTGTAATTTCTTAACTTAAAATTGTACACTTATTCCATTTTATGTTCAATAATATAATTTACACACTTAATTCAAACACAGTAAAAAGCTACCGGATCTAGGCAAGGTAAAATGTAACTAGTTTCAGATCTTCGAATTCCTTGTTGTGCTTTTTCTTTCTCAAGAGACAGGTTCTTTACCTACAGGCCCTTTATCATCATGGAAAATTAATCACATTACTGCTTAGAGAACAATAGCAAAATGGCATTCCCTCCTCCCTTGACTGTCATCATGTCAGCAATGTGACGAAGTCACGTGGTGACTTTATTTCACTCGATTCCTTTAAGGCGCTCTTCTCTGTTATAATAGCATGCTAGTTACTATCACTGAACTACATTGTAATTATAATAATATTTTATGGCTGTATGGCGCTTTTCATTGCATAAAAATACTACTTTGAATTATATCTTGCTCAAAGTCTTTTACAAATAAGAAATAATTAACCCTTTCTGAAGAACCCTGTGGGAAGTAGGTTATAACAAATAATAAAATTACCATTTCTATTTTATTAATTTCCTTCACCTACTTGTCAGAAGGGAAACTATAAGGTAGCATTGCACATTAAAGCTGAGACTCCAGTGACTTCTCAGTTTGAAGAGACAAGTAATAAAGATGAAATTATGTCATCTTCCATTTTGAAAATATATTTTAATATTCTGTGTGTATTTTACATTATAGTCAAAAGAATTGTGTTCTTTAGAAAGAAAATTTGATTTTCTGCTTTCTGTCATAAATTGTCCCTTTAAACATCCGATTTAACGAAATTCATCGTAGCAGTGGTTGTAAAACTTATACATCAGCATCACAAGGTGGGACTGTTAACACAAGCACTGAGCCCCAACCTCAGACCATTGAGTTTGAGCCTGAAAATCTGTATTTCTAATAGTTCTTGGCTATACAAGTGCTGCTAACCCAGGAACCATACTCAGAACCACTGCAGCATAAAAACAGAATTCCTGAACAATAGGAAATCACTTTTCTAACTCTATTTGGGCATCTATTTGTTAAAGAACACTTTTCTGTCATTGTATAATTAAATTTCAAGAAGGAGGAACATTTTCCTTCCTTTGAAATATAGTGAAGCTCTAATTTGGTGGATTCATTCTATGTAGAAGTACACAATTATTTTGTTTACATTTTGCTGAATAAACCCTGAAAACTCTAGAAAGAGGACACATCCCACCAAGGTAAACAGCAAGCTACCTTCTCCTTCCCTGGATAAAGCCTCGTGAACCATCATAAAAAGCAATGCAGGCACATTTACATTTCCTCATCAATCCCCTTATTCTTAAATATCTGATGTTTCTTCTGAGAACTAGTCATGTTGACAGCTATTGAAATTACCTTGTGTGCGCACAGGATCTGACATGGGGCTTGGGTCACTGAGACCTTGGGGGTTGATCGCTCTGACCATGAATAAGTAGATTGTATTGGGCCGCAGTCCTCTTACAGTATAGAGGGTGGTCTTTACATGGTTTGCCACAGTCTGCCAGCTATTGCTCACTGATTGGCTGAAACACCAACAGAAATTTCATTTAAAGAACAGTCGTTTGAATACTGGAAATGGAGTTGGATATCAATGACAAAGGTTAATGGCTGAAAATTAAACACACACACACACACAACACTTGAAGTGTTCAGCCCAATAAATGAAACATTTGGATGATTTCAGTTTATTCAACAACAAAGCCGAGCCCACCTAACGAAAGTGCCATGCACAACACAATTAAACTCAGCCCAGGAGATGTGACAGCCCTTTGCTAATGCACAGCAGCCCACTAAATGAATACCTGTAAAAGGAACAGAGGCCAAGATCACAACATCAAGTTTATACAATAAGTATGGTCCTTGTAAATGTATATATATTTATATATACCTTGAAAAGAATAAACCTGTAGAAAGAATAAATGGACTACAGAGTAAATTATGCCAATACATTTTCCTGTTACAAGGTGTGTTTTCTTTTGCATCAATTCCACATGCAATATTATAATAGAGCCTTCTAAAACTACATATCTGTAAAAGAAGAAAGGAAGCATGTAATGAATATTTTCCCTTGGTTACATTTTTAACAAAGTTGTACATTACACAGTATTGTGATTTCTCATCTCAGAATGGTGAAATATCTCTGAATCTGTGTGTGAGGACGCTTTTATAGCCAGCCACAGATAGATGCCATTTTAGAACAGTTTGTCTAAGGTCAAATGTTACTTTTGCTCAGAAGAAGGGGAAAATGTAATTTTCAGGGAAGTTGGTTTATTTTTCTGATATCCTTAACTATCCAAGCATAAGAATTATAGAAACATAGTATTTTTAAATTTGAAAGTTAAGTATCTAGCATTACCTTAAGTAATGATTAGAGAAGCCTTAAAAGAAAGTGATCATTTGTCCTAATGTTTAAAAAGAACAGTGGTTATCCATTAAAATTTATAATGTCACATAAAAGCACATTTGAAAGGAAATATGAAAACACATTTTACCATTCGTGTAAATATTTTATCAAATTCTCATAGGACAATTTTATGATGATATTTGCTAATTTACATTTATATCTTTGAATTGGCAACAATTATTTCAAATAACACATGGAAACGTCTTTTCCATTAAGCAACTAGAAGTATATGGAATAAATTGCTTAATTATTGTTTTTAATTATCTTTCAGGCATATCTAACATATGTATGTAACATATGGTATAAAAACAATGGGATTATTTTAGGTTATGCTCTAATTATTAGGAATAAAAATGCCAGAGTCCCCTGCCTCAATAAATGTTGCATAATTTCAAGACGTCCCTGTGCCTACACCTAATAAAATTATTTTCTACTCAGTTTTAATGCCTACATTATCACATTAAATGCCTACAATGGCCTGGCTAAAAAATGAAGCTAAGTCATTATGTTATGAATTGGTTCCCTATAGACCTAGGCATGAAAAATGCATATTTAAATCTTATAATTAAGTTGTAAACTAAGAAAAATTAAGTATGTTCTTGAATAAAGTCAGATAGAAGAGATGAACTCTTAAAATGCATTGATTGAACTTGTCTTTAATAAAACAGCAGGATAGTTCAGGTGATATTTCAGAATACAAGAGCTAAAGCAAAAACCCAATGGAGAAAAATGGAATTGTCCCATACCTGAAAGCCTCAATGATATATGCACTTGCTGGAAGGGTTCCAGGGGTACCTGGTTGCCAGGACAAGGTGACAGTGTTCTTAGTAACATCAGTGACCTGCGGTTTGGATGGTGGCCCTGGCAGGTCACTTAAATCATAATTTTTACTGATTGTTGCTCCAGATTCTATAGAGGACAGACAGAAAAAACTTCATTCCTGATTGCATAAGTTGACAATACTGCCTAAAAGAAGGAAGCAGTCTACTAAAAGACTTGACCTAGACAGTGAGAAATTCATCTCCATGAATCGTAAGTATGTAAGTGAGTATTTGCTTCTCCTACATGTTAATAAAACTAAGCTGCACTTTTACACATGATCACTAGAATTCCTTACATTTCAGAGGAAATAAAATAACAAGGTTATCAAGGACAAGCATATTAAATTCCACAAATGCAATGGTAGGTGCAAACTCATGCATGAATCAAAAAGTGGCATCAAACGTAAAGACTTAAATTTACATTCAATGAATTAAGCACTTTAATCTCCCGTTAACTTATTATTTGATATTGAGCTATCACTAAAGGGGCTCAAGATTTCTGCTAATTCACAAAGTCCTCACCTGTCACATCCAGCACTGCACTCCAGGAAGTCTCTCCACTTGAACTTGTAGCCACACAAGTATAAGTGCCAGTATCAGAAATCTTGTGTGCATAGAAGGGAGATAATTAAATTGTTTCAATCAATTTGTAGAATAATTACTCAATGACAACCAGGCAATGTTTAATTTCTTAAAGTTAGATGTATCATTTTGCTGTCCAAATTATGCATTAGAGTCAATTATATGCACACGTAAAATATTGAAATAAACTCATATAAATATTATTCATAACTGATCCAAAGGGCTTTTAAAATCATATTTGTGCAACTCAATGTCATTCGTCTGATAAACTATTTGCCCCTCTCTTTCTCTTGCTCCATGGTAATACTCTTGCCTCTTAACTCCATTTTATGGTGGAGCTGTACAATATCTAAATTGTTTATGAACAACTCAGAACAGAATTCATTCAGAATCTTATACACTTCCAGAGAAGCAGCAATGCAAAACTGTCTGTTCTGTCTCAAATAAACTATGTTTCAATGAATAAAATCTACCCGAGAAAATAAGCAATAAGACAGCAGGGGACCACACTTTTCTTTTGAAAGACATGGAAAAAATGAAGAAGAAAAAGAAATCTTTTTAAGGTAAATTTCTTCTTTTAAAAGCTTCAGAATTCACTTAGATGTAAATTACAGTAGTGGAACAATGAATAATATAAAGTATCACTTGAAAAAAAAACATGGTTATGGAGTGACTGCAATTTCAAACTGAAAGGGTCCATGAAAATATCCAAATTCATAACTCTTGTTTTGAGCACAATTGAAATTTGTCATTTCATTGATCACTTCAAATGGTTTTGTTATTCACAGAAGAGTGGCAAAAGACTTGAGAAAAACTTGATAATGTAATCAAGAATTCTCTTGTACAAATACAAAAAGCAGAATATTCTGTGATTATATTTTGAAAAAAGCCCCAAGATCAATAAGAGAGGGAACTCAAATTCTCTCTGTGATCAGGCCTTGTGGGCTTACACTGCAAACAACATTCACTCTCATCAATTTAGGGGTGAAGGAAAAGTCACACTGGGAAGAGAAATCGATGACCAAACAAAATAAGACAAGGCACAAGATGTAGAATTAATATTCTGCGATGAACACGAGTCTAATTGTTGATGAACTATAGTAGTTCACGGAATATTATATCTGCTGGGTTCAAACTGCAAGTGTATTGATGACTCAAGCTTTCTAGATTGATTCTCAGGTAAATCATTAGGACCTGGATGTTACTGCCATTTCACTATCTTAATTGATTTTAAATGTCGTTATGTATTTTAACTTAAGTTTCAAATTGCTCTGGCATGACATTCTTTGCCATATTATCTCTGTACAACTGTCTTCTATTACACAGAGGGATGATGGGGATAGCCATTGTAGAAAGAGCCATTCTTTCAAATGTGGCTGTGCACACATTATAGTCATTAGAAATCCGTGCATTTAAGAAGCATCACTCACAAACTAAATATAATGAGCTGAGGCTGGATTTTAATGGGATGTTCATTTGAATATGGTCTGTGAAAGAGTAAAAGAATTTGCATTTTATTATGGCTGTTGAACTAAAATGTAGCACTTGTTATTACTTGCAAATGCTAAAAGAAAAGTATGTAGGTAATGCTTCTTAACTGCATCTCCTTGTCATTGTGTAGAGATACAAGTGTGACATTAGCTGTGGTAGGTGTGTTTTAATGAGTGCTGGAATATTCTACTTCTCAAAAGATAAAGATTCAGTTACCAATTAGCTGGCCTAGGAGAACACAGTATTCATCATGTTATTTTTTTCCCTTGCATTAAGTACTTAAAAAAAATAGTGAGACACAAAGGAATACAACCTATGGAAACTCTCTTGACTGTATGAGTGAACTACTGGAAAGCCCATTTTGCTCTCCCTTTAAAGACAGTCATATTCCAGAAAAAGAACGTTTTCATTTTGGAGTTTCTCAAAAACCTAAATTGCATTGCTAAAGCTCACACTTGTATGACCATCATCACCAGATTTTAGTCCTTTAATTTTAAATATGTCTTTTCTGGTCAGGAGTGCTTCTCATTTTTTCCACCCTTGTCCTTTTACCCTTAATAAATTGCTTTAAAAAGAGATTAATGTGTAGGCAAACTCCATCACCTACTTTTCTCCTTGTACCCTTGGCTGCAGACAAGCCCCAGGAGCTGGCATCTCAGAGAGACTGCTCAGAACCCTGTCAGAGGGCTCAAAGTTTGTTTGACATCATCAAGCACCCACCTTTAATTACTTCTTTCAAACACTACTAGAAATCTTGACTACTCAAGCATACCCTTTAATTCAGTGATACAGTGAAAATGCATTAACCTCCATGGCCCAAGTCTGCCTTTAGCCCAGAGATGGAGGTTAAAGTGTTTACACAAAGAGAGTTGGCATTAATTTTTTAGTAACTTCCATTTTGTTCAAAGGAGGTTAACAATTAATTTACAATAAATAAAAAGACAGGCTCAAAATATCTGTATTAATTTACTTTTAACTTAATTTGGCCTTATTTTTTTCTACTTCAAGCAATAATTAATGCCTGCTTCTCAAAAATTAAAGACAAATATTATATATACAAATTAAAAACTTATGTGTTCTTGTGTGCACATAGAAAAAATAGTGACTTTGTTTTGTCATATATATCTGTATGATATAGTGATAATCACATAAACCTATAATTGTAAATATATTCCCATCATAAGAGAAGAATATGCCAAATTGTCATCATTTGGAAATAAGTGTAGTTAAAAATGTTTCCCTTTCTTTTTAGCTCCAGAATGGGAAAATTCTAAAAAATAGTTTTCTTCATCTTGGCTCTGAATTTCTACCTGGACATAAGATTCTACTAACTGCTCCTCCACTGAATTTTTCTTCATGCACTATTACATCACCTACCTTAGTTCTGAGTCTCACCCTCAATATTGTGATTACTAAAATATACTCTCCAGCTGTAGCATAGCACTCGCTATGCAGCAGTTACGAGGCAGAGACTTACAATACCTGGTTGAATGAGTTGAATATACTTACTGGTAGAGGACAGGTGGCCTCCACAATAACATCCTTCTGGTATTTGTATCTTGTGTAATCTTTCACCTGGAGTGTAAGCGAAACCTGCTGGTTTTCTTTTGGCCAATGTAATATTGCAAAAATGTCAGTATGTCATGTTTGTGATTCGTTACATAGGCCTGGAGTGTCCATCTTGCTGGGAGACTCTCTTTCTTACTGACTTGGAGAAAGCAAGTAGTGATACAAGAAAGATCCAGATGGCAAAGGACTAAAGGCTACCTCCTACCAACAGCCATCAAGAAGGTGAGGCTGTTAGTCCAGTAGCCACAAGGAACTGAATGCTACCAGGAATAATGTTGTTTGTAAGCAAATCCATCCTGTGTCAATCTTCATATGAGATGGCAACTCTAAATGACATCTAACTGTAGCCTTGTAAGACTCTGAAGCAAAAGACCCAGCTAAGTTATGTCTAGGCTCCTAACTCACAGAAACAGTGATATAATAAATGTGTGTTGCTTTTAACCACTATATTTTTGTTAATAGTGTTACATAATAATAGATAACTGATACAATATTCAGAAGTAGACATCTTATTTTGAGTTGCTCCTGAAGCAGGACTGACTTATTAAGTTATCAAGAATGCTCATTCTTTATCATGTAAATATCAGTAAAAAACCATCAATGCCTTGTTTTTTCTGTGGGTTTAAATCTAAACTTCACTGCAACTTAACCTAAAATCTAAGGTTTTCCGCTAATTAGGCAAACTTGCCTTTTATGTACTCAGTCTCATCTCTTTGTTTTTCTTCTACTCACTTCTTTGGCCAAGCCACTTTAACTACATTTCCTTAAAATGTTCTTTGGTTAATGAAAGTACATCAGAAGTGTTTGTCACTTTTGTCATTTCCAATATCCTACTCCTCCTATTAATGTTACGTGTTTAAGATTTCTAGATTTATTGATTGTATACATATGGAATGGAATGCAGGAATAAAAGTTCCAAAGTTCTGTTTTGAATGTGTGAGTAACAAAAAAATAAAAATAAAAAGGACCTTTCCTCTAATTTCAATCCATCATTTTTAAAATAAGTAAAAACTTTAACTGTTTTTAAATATACAGCAATTATACTAGGATATAAGATTTTAACTTCACAATATAATTTTTCCGTAGAGCAGCACTTATGTGTAGATCACGATTCAAGTGCAAGTTCAGTATTACTTACCCGTAAATTCTTAATCTGCAGGGTGCCTTGCTCTTGTATAGTTGCTCTGGGATCTCTACCCAGAAAAGTAAATCCCTCCTTTAGCCAGCTAATTACAGGAAGAGGATCACCAGTGGCTTTACATTTCAGTAATGCTGTACCATCCACTGCCAGTGTTTGGTTGGCTGGGCCTTGTAGAATTATAGGTGGAGGTCTATCTGTCAAAACTAAAGAATAAAGCTATTTTCAGGGTATTTTAACTTCAATGAAGTCCAGTAATCTTGATATATTGACATTGAAAGTAAGGTGAAATCCCAACACAATATGTATTATTCATAATTTATTCTAAGTAATATGTATATTTTTAGTAATATATATTCTAAATCTATCATACATCTATCATCTATACATACATACAAATATAGTATACTACAGCCATACTATTTTTGTCAATAACTTCCTCTGTGTTACCTATAATTAAAATGATATTGAGATCTTTATTAGAGTTCACAGTTTGGAAGAATAAAACATTAAAAGTAAGCAGCCTTTTCAGAATCTATCATGAGAAAGCCAATCATATTTAATTGAAGCTAGAATTTATGATACAGGGTCCCTTCATATCAAAACATTGCAGATTCTAAACCTACTTTATTCATGATAAAACCCAAGAAAAATAGTAAAAATTATTTATTGTTCACAAACAAAAATTGGAATCATTTATTTTACAGCTTTTTTTCATCAAATTTTTACTTTCAATACTAAATAAAATATTTTAAGAAAATACTGAAGTAGAATATTTTAATAATTCTGGCACATCTGGCAATAATTAGGCAAATAGAAATTCAAACTGAAAGTTTCATGGGACTTATCCTTCTGGGTCAAAAAGAGAAGGCCAATAAACAAAACATTATAATTTTTAATGCAGTGAGAAAGTGAGTCTGTATTACCAAAGTAGCACATACTAATTAAATTTTAAATGATTTTTTTCAAATTAAATACCTATGCAGAATTCAGGTAACTTCTTATAACCTGCTTTTATTGTCATATCCATGAAATCATTAGATGCAGCCAAAGGTCATCTAATTAGTTTTTTTCTTTCCTTTTTTTACTGACCAAATGAGTAGCTCATCACCTTTTGAATGAATCTGATCAATAAAGTAATTGAAAATCTCCTGGCCAGACATAATTTTCAGTTTCAAGGATGTTATGGGTGAAAGATGACCACAGGTTTCCATGACACTAAGGTCAAAGGTTAAATGAACATTTAGGGATTCCAGTGATCTGTGAACAACTCCATGGTTTTCTCTCACTATGCATTATAAATCCTCAATAAACCATTCATAAAAGATCATGATGTGACATTTATTGTCAGGACAAGATATAAATATATCTTCTCTCTCCAGTCTTTTTAATTTCTATTCGCTCTATTCACAGAATGCTGATTACAATTTCCTAATTCTCTGAGAGAAAAAGAGCAAAAGAAAAGAAGAAATAAAGAACAATGGCAGTGAACTAATGCGGAGGTCTTCTAAAGAAATATATTGAAACTCAAGTATATTGAAACATATTAGCTTAATCTATGATCAGTAAACTTGTTCCTCAGCATAGCACTATTCATCATCATTAGCAATTTCATCTTTTCTGAATCCTTGAATTATAAATATTTCCAGAAAGTGAGTCTATATAAAAATGTGACAACAGATTCACTAATATAAATGGAATACAGGAATATCTCAGGGGTATTTTAGGTTTGGATCTAGACCACAACAATAAAGCAAATACTGCAATAATGAAGGTCACACAGATTTTGTTTCCCAGTACATTTAGGAGTTATGTTTACACTATGCTGGAGTCTATTAAGTGTAGAATAATACTAAGTCGAAAAAAAAAAACAATGTTCATACCTTAAAAATACTTTATTGCTAAAAAATCCTAACAATCATTTGAGCCTAGAGTGGTAATATTTTCGGTGATGGAGGATCTTGCCTCGATGTTGATGGTTGCTAACTGACCAGGGTAGTGGTTGCTGAAGTTAGGGGTAGTTGCGCCAATTTCTTAAAATAAGACAATAAAGCTTACCATATTGATTTACTATTCCTTTCATGAAAGATTTTTCAGTAGCATGCAATGCTGTGTGACAGTATTTTATCCACAGTAAAATATCTTTCAAAATTGGAGTCAATTCTCTCAAACTTTGATGTTGCTTTATCAATTAAGTTTACGTGATACTTTGAATCCTTTGTTGTCACTTCCACAAGCTTAAACAGAAGTAGATTCCATCTCAAGTCATCACTTTCTTTGCTTATCCATAAGAAGCAGCTTTTCACTTGTTCACCTTGTATCATGTGACCGTAGCAATTTAGTCACATCTTCAGGCTCCACTTCTAATTCTAGTTCTTTTGCTATTTCTATCACACATGCAGTTACTTCCTCCACTGAAGTCTTGAACCCCTCAAAGTCATCCAACATTACAAACTCCTGGTAATGTTGATGTTTTGGCCTGATCCCATAAATCATAAATGTTCTTCATGGCGTCTAGAATGGTAAATCCTTTCCAGAAGGTTTTTAATTAACCTTGCCCAGATCCTTCAGTTGAATTACTGTCTTTGGCAGCTATAGCCTTGAAAACATATTTCTTGAATAAGACTTGAAAGTTGAAATTATTCTTTGATCCATAAGCTTCTGAATAGATGTTGTGCTAACAGATATAAAGACATTAATATCTTTGTACATCTCTATCAGAGTTCTTGGGTGACAAGGTACATCATGGATGAGAAGTAATGTTTTGAAAGGATTTTTTTTTTTTCTGAAGAGTAGATCTCAATAGTGTACTGAAAATATTCAGTAAACCATGCTGTAAACAGATGTGCTGCTGTCATTCAGGCTTTGTTTTTCCATTTATAGAGCACAGGCAGAGTAGATTTGGAATAATTCTTAAGGGTCATAAAATTTTCAAAATAGTAAATGAGCATTAGCTTAATCCTAAAGTCACCAGCTACATTAGTTACTTACAGGAGAGTTACCCTGTCATTTGAAGCCAGGCATTGACTTCTCTTCTTCAGCTATGAAAGTCCTATATGGCATCTTCTTTCAATATATGGCTGCTTTGTCTACATTGAAAATCTGTTTAGTGTAGCTAGTTTCATTAATGAGCTTCTGAATAACTACATGAAGCTCAAAATCAGCTCTTGATGCTTCACCTTGTACTTTTTGTTATAAAGATGGCTTTTCTCCTTAAATCCCATCAACCAACCCCTGCTAGCTTCAATTTTTTCTTCTACAGCTTCCTCACGTCTCTCAGCCTTCACGTAGCTGAAGAGAGTTAGGGCCTTGCTCTGGATTGGCTTTGGCTTAAGGGAATGTCATGACTCACCGATCTATCCAGACACTAAAACTTTCTTCTTATCAGCAATAGGCTGTTTGACTTTCTTATCATTTTTGTGTTCACTGGAGTAGCACTTTTAGTTTCCTTCAAAACTTTTCCTTTGCATGCATAACTTTGCTAACTGTTTAGCACAAGAGACCTAGCTTATTGGCCTTTTTCGGTTTTTGACATGCCTTCCTCACTAAACTTAAGCATTTGTAGCTTTTAATTTAAAGTGAGAGACATCTGATTTTTTGCTTGAACACCTGGAGGCCATTGCAGAGATACTGATTGGCCTAATTCCAAAACTTCTGTGTCTCAAGGAATAGGGAGGCTCAGGGAGAGAGAGAAAGACAGGGAATTGCCAGTGGGTAAAGAAGTCAGAGTACACACATGTATCAGTTAAATTTGCCATCTTATATGGGTGCAGTTTGTAGTAACCCCCCAAAATTATAGTAATTTCAAAGATCACTGATCATAGACCACCATAACAGATGTAATAATAATGAAATTGTTTGAAATATTGTGAGAATTACCAAAATATGACACGGAAACACAAAGTGAACACATGACATTAGTAAAATGGCACCAATAGACTTGCTTGACCCAGGGTGGCCATAAACCTTCAATTTGTAAAAAACTTGGTATCTGCAAAGTACAATAAAACAAGGTATGCATGTAATCATTTGTTTCTCTGAACATGACATACGTTTTCATTCTACCATGGAATTTCAAATGGCTCTAAAATTCCCTGAATTATTATAAAAATAAATGTGTTCGAAATGAAAATAATGGCTCAGATATTACTAAAAAAATTATTAACCAATATGAAAAATCAAAACTATGAATAGAAGCTTAAGGCATGAGCCAATATGGCAATTTCAGTTTTAGAGACAGATTCATTTATAATATGTGTGTATATATTTAGTTCTTATAGTTCATTTCTTTACTGTCAACATCAACAACACTGTAATTTCCAATCAATGTGTCTGCAAAAGGATCTTGACTTTGTAATTGCTTACTCAAGTAAAAATCAATATAGGAATTAATATCCAAGCCAGTTGTAACTAGATGGCCAGAGCCATCTCAGTTGGTAGAAGGTTTAAAGTTGGTTATCACTTATTTTTGACCAGAAAGAAATCTAGAATAACTACTGATTTGTGAGATATCATGTAAGGTCTCAAAGGTTTTCCACTTATTGTATCAGATGTAATTCTGAATATCCACCTGTTTTATGAACCATACAAGTCACATCAACTGGCTCTTTTAGTTCATCAGTTTTGCTTTCTACAAATATGGTTTGCCTTTTCCATAACAATTTCTTCATTTAGAAACATTTGAGAGTCAATCTTCCATAAAATATTGTAAGTAGCTAAATGTTAGCCAATATCATAAGCATTATATTTGGAGTGTTCTTAGGAATAGAATAAAATGTAGGTTTTGACCACAATATCTTATTTTTCAAGTGTATGTATCTGGACATTTTTGCTGACAGGTGAAACCATAAAATCTTTAAAATGATTAATAATTACCTTTTATTCTTTTAAAGAAATATGGAGGTACAGAGAATCAAAGACCTTGCCCATCTAAAGAAGAATTTCTCATCACTGCTACCCTTGAACCTGACTTCTCCTTTCAGTTCCATAGCAGTAAATCTCTGCAGCATCAGCAGGTGCAGCCATTAACGACTCAATGTCCCTGCAGCCAATGTTTGTCTGTTCTATTTATTCCCATTCCTGACATGTCACTGAATCAGGCCATACCATGAACAGATATTAAAAAATACTGCCTTTCTATTAATTTTAAATGACCTTTTAATCTACATGTAAATTTGAATTGTATGAAAGCACATCAAATTTCACCAGCAGATAAAGAAGGGGATCAACAGAAGCCACAGACCATAGCACTTATATTTCAGAAGCCAGCATTAGGGGAGAAAACAAAAATAAAAATCCTCACAAATATAGGAGAGTAAGAAAGAATTTTCAATTTAAGACATCAAAGAATAGGGATTAAATTCACGCTCAGAGGTTCATGAAATAACTCAAACTCGCTAGCTGTCAATTGTGACAAATAAGCTGCTGGGGAAAAAATCAGATTATGCAGAACCCTTCATCCTTTTCAACTTTCACTATGAATGTAGGTGCCTCAGTTAAGATTCAAAGTGCCTATGTGCAAACAAAAATAATCATTTTAGCATTCTTCAGCACTTTGAAAGGTAGTTAATTTAACTTAGTGAATGAATAATTAAAGTCATAGGAATGTCCTCATGCAATTAGCTAACTGAAAACTCATCTCTGATAATATTAAAAGTGGTATCACCTCCTCCTAGAGCAAAACAAAATTATTAATGTCTAGTAGAACCAATCATGTCAGCATAAAATCTAAATAAAGATATTCAGATTATATTTTAACATGCAGTGAGTGTAATAACATTTATTTAATATAATGCACTATTCTATTTTTAAGAATTAAGTACTTTGTCTCTGAAGTTCTTCTTTAGGAAAAATAACTGGTATTCAATCAGGGAGAATTAGAAACTATAAAAAAATGTGACCCGGATTCAAAGTGAAAAGATAAGCACACACAGAGATGATTTAACAAATCAGCAAGCTCCACATGATCAAGATGTATCTAGAAATAAAAATCATTGTTTTCATAAGAGAAGTTGAATAAAGATATCGCACCATCAGTAACCTCCAGTTGAGCTTTTGCTAAAATGCTTCCTGCCACAGTTAAGGCCTGGCAGATGTAGTAACCTGCGTCGGAACGTTGAATGTTGGTGATTGTGAGGTCTCCTGTTGGTGAAACTGAGCATCTACTGTTGGGCTGCTGGGGCTGGTTTGGGAAAAGTAGGTTCTGCGGAAGCAAACACAGTCTCATCAGTATTCTTTTTACTTAAAAAAATGTTAATAAAAGCTACTACAATTAGCGAATATAACGGGAAAAAGAAAATATATAGATTAAAAAATATATGGCACAGAAATGTTTAATGCCACACAGTGGGTTTCACTGATTGATAAGCTTTTTCCAATTCGTGGTGAAATAATACACTCTAAAAAGTCACTATCTGCTAGCTGAAAGAAGAGTCATTTGTGTTTTTAAAGAATAGGGATCTTTATCCCAGCCTGATTTTCTGCTAGTTACTTAATATCTTCAAAACTGGTTTCTTCACCCGGAAAATGGGCAAAACAGCTCTTATCTGACTCAACTACGAAGGCCTTATGAAGATCTGGCCATAGTGTTAACTGTGTATGGGTTCTATAAACAGCACAACACTGAAGAATGCAAAATATAATCGCCATTAATCATTTGAATACTTGATGGACTCAGTTGAATTTCTCCCAAAGTTGTTCAAAAGTGTGTGACAGAGAGCTGACTCTACTACTACAAAGTTTTTGCAGCTTTGAATGGAGCTATGAACAAATGCTACATTCTAAGCAAGATTAAACAAATTACTGTAGATAAAAAGAAAATGTAGAATTTTTCTAAAAGTGTATACCTTAAACAATTTCATAGTATTACTTTCTTTTAAAAACAATATTACTTTAGTTTACTCTATATTTCTTATTAAAAACATATTGCCTAATCACAAATTGTAAAAGTTCTGCTATGAGAGGAGTCACATTAATTTGGATGAAGTATGTTGCTTTACTGTTGTTCAATTAAGGAAAACATTTGAGTATAATAAATTATATTGAGGCATGTTTCCAAGTTGGATTATAAATAAGAAGATATCAATTTTTATGTTGTATTTACTTACAAAAAAGGACATAATAACCCTCTGGGATCTGTTTCTCCATATAGTAATTAATTTTCCAGGTTTGTAATTAAACAGTTTCAATACGTTGCAATCAGGAGGTAATAACATTCAATTAAAGGCACAGGACACATTTTCACCTTAAAATGTTTTTACCCTTGAAGTAATACCAATGGAAGAGGATAAAATAGGGTATTAACACTTTTCAATTATGCTAAATGACTTTAATCCAGCAAATGATGTCCCACTTTAATTAGAAGCTCTTCTCTTTATTGCAACATGATGGATGTCCACTTTATTAGATTCAAGTGTGACACTATAAGCCCACTTTACATAAACATTACCATGTTATTAAACTCCTTCTAAAAGGAGTGATGTTTGGTAGCATGTCAGAAATGTAATTTCAATATGCTATTGACCTCATAAAATGTGTACTAGTGTATAAGGCTAGACATTTTCATGCATATGAAACACAATTTGAGAATCAGTTCATTCTACTGTAGATTCCAAATGTTTTACCAAAATAAAGCAGCTAAAAGAGAGAATCTAAATCTTGAAGTCATTTGAAAATGATACAATAACTCAAAGTGCACACTTTCCTACAATTAGCCATTAGAATACTAATTTACATAGCACTAATACATCAGATGGGCTTTATTCTCTATGGGATCTGTTCCTCTACGATGTACCATCAGTCCACCTTCTAAATGATTCTTTGACATGGAAAATGGCATTATATGAAGGTTAACCCATCATCTTTATTCCCTGCTTGCATGACATAGGCAAAAGAAAATGGATTACGAGAAAACCTGGGAACTTCACAGCTCTTCCTGCCTTGGAGAGTGCCTGGGTATCCTATTAGAGCTAATTGGCATTATCAGTATATATTGAGGAATATGGACTATTAAGTCCAGGCTTTTAACAGTTTCTACTGATGGATGGTCATAGATCACTGTAAAAACTGGATACTAGAGATAGTAAGTCCGATTTATTTTTTCCCAATATTCCAATTCATGATTTGAAAATTTGTAATTTGCTCAAGCACTTATCTCTTGTTATCATTCACAGTATTTTTTTTTCTCTCTCTCCCTCTTTCTTCCACCCCATCCCTCTCTATCTCTACCTCTGTCTCTGTGATGGGAGAGAGATAGGTGAGGAAAAGAAAACTAGACATAGGATTTTGTGTAATCTTTAACATTAACATATCTGGAATTATATACTATTTCGTTAAATGCAAAAAAAAAAAGGAATACTTAAAAGCTATTTGTTATTTATTTTGAAACCATTAAAAAACAATGTAGCATATTTAAATACCATATGTTTATTAAACTACAAGGCCAATACACATTTTATGCACTACCTTGTAATTCAACTTGAAGCCACTTTAGGGGATGTGATTTACACATGATATGGTCTTATCTATATACTAAAAAGGCATGTTATAATGAGATTTCACTCAATACATGGATATAAAGTGTAAATATGCAATGACCAAATTGCTTTACATCATATTTAGTATCAGTGACATAACATCTTGCTTAACCTTCTTAATGTGTAAAGCAATTTTATATGTAAACTGACCAATTCATTTAAACTTTACTTGGGTGAAGTAAAAAGTATTAGCTCTGTATTTTAGATTAAGAAAATGAGGTTCAGCAAACTTAAATACCACTACAAAGTTTGTACAATTTATAAGGTGGAAACTGGATTTTGAATTCTCTCCATTTTCTGTATGTGTGTGTATGTGCATTTATATATGTGTGTGTGTATCTATGTGTGTGTGTCTATGTGTGTGTGTATATGTATGTGTGTGTGTGTGTTTCTATGTGTGTGCATGTGTGTCTATGTGTGTCTATGTGTATGTGTGTGGTGTGTGCATGTGTGTGCCTATGTGGTGTGTCTGTGTGTATGTGTGTGCCTGTCTCTGCATGTGGGTGTATATGTATATGTGTCTATGTGTGTGTGTGTCTGTGTTTAACTGTCATGTTGCCTTACACTCACTTTAGAGTCTGAGACGCTAACATCTGAAAAGAATTTAAAAGCAAAGAGTCAAAAAACTCTATGTGTAGAATCCTATTTTCTAATTACTAAATTATAAAGAAGATTTGCGAGTTAAGGCCTGGAACAGTTCTGATGTGGGATAAGGCAATGGCCATTACCTTTCCTTACATTTCCATCACTACACTTACATTCACAAATCCCAAGAGGAGATTTGAGGAGAGTTGAGTAAAGAATAAAATGAAGAGAGTTGAGTAAAGAATAAAAGGCCATTTGTCCATCCAGACTGAGCTGTTAGAACTGCTAGCTGGGAGCTGGTACAGGAATTTACAGAAACCCACAACAATTAGAGATAACGGCTGAGCAGAACTTCTAAAGGCTTCCTTGCACACATGCATGTTGCAGATAAACATATATAAGCTTTAATCAACAGATTCTTCAAATGCAACTTACATTTCCCATCTCTGACCAAGGTTTTAGATTTCCAGAGATGTTTAATAATGATTTCCATTATTCACCCCAAAATTTTTCTGGAGCGTGTAGTAATAACAGAAAGTGATAAGGAAGACCACCAGTAGGTCTCTTCCTCAGAATATGCCTAGTAGTGCATGTTTCTAGAAAGTTTAGAATGAAAATATCTCCAGGTCCCATAGGAATGCACAGATAAATTCTTAGGCATACAACACAATTTTTGATCTAGTTTAAGCTGGAAATGTCACTCATTGCCTAAGAACCTAGAGGCTAAGCACTTGTCCAAGTTTAGACCAAGTTCTCAATGAGAAAACTAGTGTATCCAGTTGACTTTTCATAGCGACTCTGAGAGGCTATGTTGCCCAGAGAGGGAGCTGGAGAGGACAAACCAGAGCAGAGCAAAGACAAGACAGCTATGGGTTCCTTCTAATGTACTATGTATTATTTACTGTCTAACCCCACTGTGGATGAATCCAGGAAGAACAGGGAAGAAAAGATTTATCCTACTCTTAAATGGAAGCACACTTTAATTAAGGATAAGAAAAGTCATTTATGCTACATATCTAAAAGAGAGGATTGAAATTAAATTCTGGGCCAATTAAAAAAATATTTTCCATGTCACAGAGACTGCATATGTCCTGACTGTATCATACCACTTAACTCAATGCAAGAAAACAAAATTAGCTTCACATTCACAGCTTTTAAATAGCTACAGAGGTTTTGGTTGGACTTTTAAAGGTAATTTTGTTACACTGCTTTATTGCTATTCTATGTAAGAGACAGAATTTTGAAAAAATTAGTACTAGCAAATAAAGAATGCTATTACTAGAACATCTGACTCCCACTTATTTTTAAACTCATCGGTCTCTTTTTCAGAAATAAAATAAATTCAAACATTGAGAACAAGAGAAGCAAGGCAAGCTTTGAGGAGCAGCAGAGACTGGGGAAGTTCAGACATTTCAGAAAAGCAGTGAAACCTCACACTCACCTGGCTGCCTTCTTTCTGCCAAAAAACAGCTGGCTGTGGGTTTCCTTTAGTTTCACAGGGAAATGTCACTGTTCGACCTTGAGCAACAATCTGATCTCTTGGCCGAACCACAAACTGTGGGGGAGCTATAATTTAAAAGAAAAGAAAGTGTGTAAATATCAACCATTGACAAAGAAAAATACATCAAAGAGAAAATATAGCACTATGTTGATTGTTCAGTGCCAGAGAGAGACTACAGTTTTTTATTTACCTTTATACACTTTTCTAAACACAAAAAGAAAGACATTATATTCAATCAAATGTGAGAAAAGAAGCAAATTTTTAGCAGACATATTTTAAATGTTGTACATTGTAATCCTTTGGCCTATATATACTTGCATAGGAAATTAGTTTTTTTATGATTTTAACATTTTTAAGGAAAAACATGGATGCTTAAGTTGGTTCTGCTTTTTAAATAGATAAAGACAAAAAAGAATCACTCTCTTATTCGACCATCTCCTTCCTATAAAGTCAATCTATTGACAAACATTGATTGTTTTTGTAGTAACTACAAGAATTATATAAGGCACAGGGATACCAGAAGGTATAAAACATGATCTCTATTCTTAAAATACTTAGATTCTAGTATCCAAGAGTTGAAAGATTAAAGACATTGAAGAATTGAAGAGATGGAAATTACATACAAGGATAATAAGCAATGTAAATAAATGTATTAAAATGGTTGACTCAATCTAATTTATTTCATTTAGATAACATAAACATTAGTCAGGTAATTACTATGTTCCCCTACTGAGCACTAAACATACAGAGATGGAAAGCTTTTATTCTGCAGCCATCAAGACGCTTGTAGTCTAATGGAAATGAAAAACACAATGACAATGACAAAAGTGAAAACAAAATTAAATCAACACATCTAAGACTGCCGTTAAGTGCAATATTAGAGTTAATTTCAGAGCACAGTGGAGAATTTAAGTTTTGTATATATAATAAATTTAATAAGACTTAGGAAAAAGAAATCCCTTTGTGTTGTCAAACCTATGGAAGGCTCTGTTTAGAAAATGGGCATTATGGGAGCTTTGAGGTAAATGGAAAAATGAACACATTCCGAACAAGGAGATTATGGAGCAAAGTATAAGAAGCAAGAACAAACTTAGGAAACAGTGTGTAATTTGGCAGGCTGGAGGGTCAAGTTATGTAAACACTTGTGGCTACAAACCAGGGTTTAAGAAGTCAAACTGAGGATTTTATTCTGACTTTTTCTAAACTGAAAAGTGACAGATGCAAAAGATAATTTTTGGCATCTTTTACTCTCTAATGAATGTAGCACGGATTGGAGGGAAAGGCATTTAGTCTATAAAGAAGGAGTCTGCTGGAAGTTAGCAAAATGGTACAGATGAAGCTAATGAGATCAAGACATAAGTAATTCCTTTATTACATTCGAAAATAAAACAAAGGAATGGGGGTAAAAATCCTAAGAAAGTTCAGATTTAAATGGTAGTCTAATGATAATGAGAGAGAATAAAGTGAAAGACAGTAAGCAGTATTGTTGGAAGTTTTCACAAGGGCATCTCCCTACCAAAACGCATTTTCGTTGAACAGAAAACACGTGCATTCCATGGCTTTTCTAATAATTGATTTTTACTTTAACTAGCTGCTTAGCCTACAAAACTGAGACCAAGAAAATATTTTAAAATCAGCTTTAGTTTTTAGAACTCAGTGGTACTCTAAAGCCCTCTAACAATAAGTGATGTCTGGTAAAAACTGTCACCTGGAATCATTTCAGTCCTTCAGGAGAAAAGAAATGTAGGTCCAAGAATGAGGTAAATGTACAGCAGCCCCAAACATGCAACCAATTCCTCATCCTTACAAGAATGCTAACATAGAAAAAGCAGCAGCATTTTTCCAAACAATTCACTGGGATGTGTATAGACTTATTTTTTAAGTTCTATTATACTGCCTCCTAGTTCAACACATCTAACACATACCCCAGGGACAAACGGGATAAATCTACTAAGTGAAATTTTCTTCTATAACTATAGATAACAGAAGACTCATTCTAGCAGTATGGAGAACCCAGATTTATGAATCTGTTTGGACAGAGCGTGGTATATGTTGCCCTGTATTTTCAGAAGATTACTTGCTTTTAACAATCTTCTTGTTATTTCTATACAATTCTCCTGAATCAGCAGATACATTGATTTTTGTTTCTAATGCTTTCTAATAAAATGATAGTTTAAATCAATGTTACAAAATTACTTTAGAGAAAACTCTTAAAACACTGCAGTGACCATTTTTCAGTAGAAATGTGAAACCAGGTATTTGTACCAAAAAAAGACTTAAGGTTTGTTTCTATCATCTGCAATACTGTAGAAAAATTATCTTTGTTATGAAAAAGTTAGGAATGAGTATATGGTATCTGTTCGTAATCCTATAAAGAAAAGTAATAGTGCCAACATGGACACTTGCCAAGTGAGAGGTATTAAATAATTTACCATGTATCTAAAATTATTAAAAATTCAAAACTCAGTTCAGTCAAAATCAATCATTTACAAGACTTGAATAAAAATCACCTATTTAGCTTATTAGTTAATTTATACTGCTTTGGACCAGAAATAATTTAAATTACTTCACAAAAGTAGTTAGTAAAACCTTCGAGTCCTGCATACTCTATCTAGTCCTTCCTTGCAAAATTTTTAAATAAATTAAATGGAAATACACATGATTGAAATTATGAAATAAAATCAGTGAAATATAAACATATATTTATATATTTTATACTTTTAAGCACATTATTCTTCAATTATCTGTCCAGGAAAATTACCAATCTATATCAGTAAAATTACCAATCTATATCAGTAACATTACCATCTGTACTTTAGAAGTACAGATTTCCATGAATTCAATTTTAAAACTTTTGAAAAATTTTTTTTGTAGATGAGTGATATTGCAAAATGCTTTTGGCATCCAGATACTACAATTTTAACCCAGCTGCTAAAATACAGTCCCCAAAATAAGGACTGGCAAATGACCACATCTATGCATCCACTTTTCTGAGAAGAGGTAATTCATTTATTCACTCAAAATGTATTGATCAACCAGTAATAATATACATTCTGCTTGGTACAGGAGATGGGAAGCCAAATAAAATAGCTCTTGCCCTATGGCAGAGGCTTCCAAGTAAACATATAAATAAATATGCAAATATAGCAAAATGTGATTTTTGAGCGAAAACAGAAAAAATGCAGAAGGCATTGGGGGAGAAAGAGTAGAACAGAACCAATCAGGCCATGTTGTAAGGGAAAAAAGAGAAAAGGGGCCAGGACATGGCTACACTAGAGCTGTACTTTGGAGGACAAGAAACAGTTGACTAGGCGAACAGTGGTAAGGTCACTTGGGACAAAGAGAAGCAGCACATAAGGCAGAGACCCATTGAACTGGATTTTTAGGGTGTGTGAAAGATTCTGATAATAAAAGAAATCTGGGACCTAGAGGTGATATAGGTAGGGCCAGATGATCTCTGCTAAAGGAGTGTTACATTTTGTCTTTATGAAGATCTGTTCAAAGACATTTTTGTAAGAAAGATATAATCAGATTTATATTTTGGAAAGGGTGCTTTGGAAGCAGTGTAGATGAGGATTGGAGAAAGAGTAAAGTCAAAGAGCTGGGAAATGTTTGCAAGTTGAGGCAGAAAATCCAGTTGAGAATTTGTATTTATAGGAGCACCTAAAGATAACATTTCATCAGGACTGTTATAGGACAAAGAAATTCTGCAAAATCACAGCATGATATTTACCACTGATGGTATAATCTAAAAAGGCCAGGAAATTCTAATTTCTAGAGCTTTTATCCAATTCTGGATTATATGAAAGACCACTAACAAAAAACTGTCAGTATCTATGTTATTTATCTTATAAAATATATTTTCATGTGATGTTTACTTATATTGTACGTTTACTCCAAGTTGTAAATGTGCTGTATTTCAAATGCATCCAATAGATTATTGTCACCAGAACTTATGCCACATTGATCTTGCTGGAATGAAAATCGTCTTATCATTTTTTAATTAAAAGAATTAAAAATATAGAAACATTTATCAAAGCAAAAAATTTGAAGAGTATTCAAGTCTGTGAAAATATACATCCTTTCCTACAATCACCTGAAGGTGGAACAAAGAAACGAATTGCATCAATCACTTTTACTTTTGTAGACTCTCTCTCTGCCCAAGATCTATATTGCAATCTTTTGTGAAGGGATGTCAGCTGAAGGAATTTACTTTTGAGGTTTTAAATGAAAAATTACATCAATAATTCTTCCGATAATACTCCGCAGTTTCAGTAGCTCTGCCAGGTGGCACTGAAAATGGTCTGAAAAGACAGTAGTTGGCTGATGGCACCAATGGGAGGGAGTAGACAGAGGTGGCATTTTATCAACACAGCACAATAGCACAAAGTGTGCTATGCATAAAATAGATTTTCTATAATGACGCCCATTAAATATATAAAAGAAAACACAATTGGATCCTCAAGATAACAATTCCAAACACACATTTAAACCCAATGTGAATTAAAGAGGTTGAGTCATAAGCTCCAGAAGAATATGCCCATTACAAAAACGGCAATTCTTCTATATGTCTCTAAGAAGACTATAAAATATATATTCATATTCTGTCTAAAACCTGAAAGCATTGGAAAAATATTTTGTAACTATGATGTAATATCCTACTTGCTTAATCTGTGAGGTGATTATACCTGATTGCTTCAGCTGTAACTAGAAACGAGATGAAGCAAACAGAATGGTATAATTCAGTGCTTAACACTTACAAGTTAAAAAACAATAGCTCTATAAGAAAAGTATGTTGTATGATTTCCAGAGAAGTAGACCCAAATATAAAAAGGTCAATTAAGATTAGAGGTCTGGGACAGTTCACTTGAAACTGTGTTTTGAGAATTTAAATATAATGCACAGTAAATTAGATTTGATTTCTGCTAAATTATGCTTTGATACTGCATTCAGCCCAAGCTGGCTTCAATCAAAGTCACGCTACAGCTCTGTTATGCTAATGCCTGCTGGTGAGAGTGAGTGGGCGATATGGAAATCAGAGGGTTGAACATGAGTGGGAAGCACAGGCCATGCATGAGGTGGGGTTTGAAATGGGAGGATGAGGACCCTAAAGGTTAATCACATCATGTTGAGAGTTGTTTCAACAGGAAAATATGACTTCCTATGGCAGGCATTAGCAAGGAGACAGTCATACAAGAGCTAGGAACATTCATACGTGACACAGGGTGAATACAGGCACGCTCAGCCACTCTTTTTCTTTGGATATAATTTTATGCCTGAATGAATAAATTTTTAATTCTATAATAACCATTTTGAATTTTTTGACAAACTCAAGTAGAATTTTTTTGCTATATCATATATTTGCTTGTTAAATTCTAACATATTCTATAAGCATATTTAAGAAACATCTCTTCCATCATTTGCTTGAGTTAAAAATTCACTTAGTCACAAACTGTTTAGTACAATGGCAATAATTAACATTAATTGAGTGTTTATTATATGCCATGGTTTGTGTTAAACCCTCCACAAGCATTATCTCAATTCATATTTGAAAAGCCTTATGTTTCAACTACTATTTTAATGATGTAAAACCAGTAAACTGAATCTTATGAAGGGCATAAGTAACACAACTTTTTATTTTATTTTATTTTAAGTTCCAGGGTGCATGTGTAGGATGTGCAGGTTGTTATACAGGTAAATGTGTGCTATGGTGATTTGCTGCACCTATCAACCCCTCACTAGGTATTAAGTGTAGCATGAATTAGCTATTTGATGCTCTTCTTCCCCCCTGCACAAACCCTCTCAACTGGCCCCAGTGTGTGTTGTTACCCTCCCTGTGCCTATGTGTTCACATTGTTCAGCTTCCGCTTATAAATGAGAACATGTGTGAAACACAGATTTCTTAAAGTTAAGTTAGATGGGAGGACGGGTTTGACTTCTGGCTTATTCCAATGCCACAGTAGGATCTCTTAAACACTGAGATGCCAGATTAATATGGTTCCTTTTGAACCAAGATCTGACTAACTAAAAATCTGTCATGTCTAATACTAAGTAGAATGATAGAATTTTAATGCTGTAACTTCCAATATGATGTAAAGATTTGACAAATCATAACATTTTCCTTGAATAATTGTTTTAACTATTATGGTAGCATAAAATCCATGATCTTTCTTTCTCTATACTACCTAAAAGTATAACCTTTCATAAGTACACTTTCTTCAAGTTACTCTTTATTCATAAACCTGTAGTGCTTTTCATTTCACCGCGGTGAAAAGCTACAATGCTTATCATAGCAATGCTTGCAGATTATTCTTCTCAGTGTAGCATTTTGGCTTCTATCAGCTGACCCAAGATTTTCCCATCCTGACACTCATTTGTCCCCAGACTAGCTTTAGCATTTCAGCAGAGCCGTCTACTTTCATTCACTGGCATTTCCTTGGTCCTGTGGTTAACCCACCCTGTTATCAATTATCCTTTGGTCCTTTTTGTCAACAACGATTAACCTGAACAGTCTCTGACCTTGTGCTTGTCTTGTGTTCTTTCCTATTTAAGATACTTGTTGTTGCTTGCATTGCCTTGCTTCTCTATTTTTCCCCCAGCCTGTGTGTCTGACTTTCTCAGTTCAGTTTGAAGTTTTTACTGGTATAGGGTGCTGTCTACTATTCAGCAAATAAATGATGTATTTATTTCACCTAGAAAAGCCCTAAACAGTGAACACTAAATGAATTCCTGGGAATAGGACATTAAAAAAAAAAATAGAATCCCTGATCTAAAGCAAATACTCAATATTTTTTCCATCTCATTATACATAAGGAATAATAAACCTATATTATTATACCTACTCCATTATACCTATATACATACCCACTATTGCAGTAGTAAGTATGGTGTTTGAAAAAAAAATGTGGTTTGAAAAGAAAACTAATTGATTCTGATACATGTTGTTTCAAATATGTTGTTTGAATACAAATCTAACTGATTCGTATATGTGCTTTTGTAGAGGGTACTGCTACACCAAGTTGAAAATTTGTGTCCCAAAGACTATAAATGAGTAGCCAACATTCCAGAGTAACAAAAGCACTACAGACAAATAAAGGCATTGTATAACAATGGGTTTTAAAAGTTCCTGCAAAAATTTGTTAACAGGCTTGCCTCCACCAACAAGAAACAGTGAGAAATCATTTCTTTACAATGAAATGTAGACCAGTAGTAAGAAATAAGTGTTTACTCAATATACTCAACTCAGGTTGGGTTCTAACTGATACATGATTGTTTCTTCAACTTATTGAATTTTATTTTACTTTTACTATGTAACATTTCACTTGATTTCAGAAGATTTTCTGTTAATATTGGAAATGCATACACACTGTCATGGAAATATTTTATTTGAAGCTTATTAACACATAATTCATCTCAGAGGAAGCAATGTATTTATAATAGAAAATATAAATTGGAAATATAGGATTTAAAAAAAAATCACTTTTATAAAGACCGTTTTATCACATTTTACTCATTTGTCACTGTTTCCAGGGAATATAAATGATCAAATTGCTAAATTACCTCTCTTTCTGTTTTGTTTTTTACAGAGTCTATGGCAATAAATCTTTTAGATGAGTGATACACTTTCTTTCCCACCAGTTACTTACTTGTAGCTAATAATAAAAATCCTGATTCCATAGTAAAATGCCAATGTCTATACCTGATATTGTTTGGCTGTGTCCCAACCCAAATCTCATCTTGAATTGTAGCTCCCATAATTCCCAGGAGCTACAGTTGGGAGTAGCAGGAGGCACCCAGTGGGAGATGATTGAATCATGGGGGCAGGTCTTTCCCCTGCTGTTCTTGTGATGGTGAATAAGTCTTACGAGATCTGGTGGTTTTATAAAGGTGAGTTCCCCTGCACAAGAGCTCTCTTGCCTGCCATCATTTAAGATGTTCCTTGCTCTTCTGCCATGATTGTGAGGCTATGAGTCACAATCATAGCCATGTGATTGTGCCCTAGCCATGTGAAGCTGCCCTAGCCATATGAAGCTATGAGTCAAATAAACATCTTTTCTTTATAAATTACCCAGTCTTAGATATGTCTTTATTAGCATCATGAGAACAAACTAATACCATTTCTTTCAACAACAATCATATATATGTATATATGCTTCTTGAGTGTCAAAAGGAAAAATACTAAATGATTTACTGCTTTCAAAAATATGAAAAAATAAATAATCAAACAGAATGGAATGACTACTATGAATTATAATGCTTAGATTCTTCATCTATTTAGACTTCATATTCTACTCTACACCCATGAAAGGTCTCACATGTACATAAATATTACATTCATTCTTTGTATGAGTAAAACATGTTACTATTACGCAGCTATTACTCTTTATAGTTTGGAAACAGTCTTGGAATTTGTTGGTTGTGAGATTAATTTTGGAGGGTTCATATGAAATCAGAATCCTCCCCCACCAAAAGAATCCTCAATTATTCAAAATCTGATTACTTGAAATAGGCAATGAAGTCAGCCAATACTTACATAGTATGACTACAAAATAAAAGAAGTGGCCTTCTCAATTGCCATGTGTTGCAACTGTAAAGCAATTCCAAAGTGGGCCAATGACACTGAATTTATTTTGGTAAGTGTGATACACACCCCCTAAAAACATGTATATGTTGTGTGAAAGTGGTTCAAACCATTTTCTTTCATTTAGAGTCACACATAATGTGCTCCTGCCTAAAATAGAAAAGTGTAAATATCAAAATGAAATAATTTGACAATAATATAGAACAGAAAGAATGCTTCTGAAAAGAATTAACTGATTTAGTTCAAAATGTCTTGCATTTTTGGATCTCATAAGCAAGCAAATAAAAACAGTGTTCTAATGAACAGCTACAAGCACATAGCCATTTTTACTTGGGTCAGTGCCTTAACATATTTGTTTTTGTTTCTGAAGGCAAAATATTACTGGAAAATACCAGAGTAATAAATTTGTACAAAAATGAATTCAGATGTTGCATGGTAATTTAATTCATAATACTATTCAATTATTTTTTTAAACAACATTAGTGATTTTATTTTGTGTCAGAGAGTACTAAGATCTCTGTCCTCTGGAAGTCACCTCCTACCAGAAGAGACATGCATGGAGACAATCAAGCATGTTACAACACACGTTACAATTGTGTTGTGATATGTTACGATACAATGAGAGTTGTAATATAGTACATACTAAGCAAAAGAGTGACTTGACTCAATTGGCCTTTTACAGCTGGAGAAACGAGAGAGAGAGAAAGAAAAAGAGGAAAGAGATGGAGGGGAGAGGGAGAAGAAAAGGAGAGAGAAAAGAAGAAAAGAAGACAGAGGGGGAAAGAGAGAAAAAAAATTGATTTGTTCCTTCAAATTAAGTTGGTAAGGAAGGAAGGGTGGGACAGTGTACTTCCCAGAGGAGAAAACTCAGGCAGTATGTTAGAGATAGGGTTTCTCAGACTGCTCCAAGGCACCATTCCCTCATGTGTCTTCTTTGTCACCTTTGGAAATCTGGATGGGTGTGCTCCTTTAGTCAGCTTGGGTATTGGAAGGCCTTGGGCAAGTAATATAGTTGGACTATGAACTTGCTTATAGTTCAAGTTTGCCAGGCAGAAATTAAACTGAGGGATTATTGGGGTGGAACCATGTATTTTTTCATAATGGTCTTCATTGGCTTTAGCAAGTCCACTCTAATCCTGTAATCATATTAAATATTTCTACATTGCAACCAATAGTAATACTTTACTCACACTGTAAATAAGGTGGGTAAATTTGCAGGTAATTTTAAACTTTGTTATATTTCAGATTACTAAAATAGATTTCCTTAATTATAGGTAAGCACAGGAAATCATGTAACTATCGAAATCATTATGTGATTCACCATGCAAAGTTTCATAGAACTTTTAAATTATACATAGGTATACATTGACAGTGCCTAAGAAAATCCATCAAAATAATAAATAAGTTCTGTACTTTCAAATTCTATTGTCCCATATTATTCTGTCCTTTACCAATGCGTATGTACTTTGCTTTTCTACTTATCTTTAGGACTAAAATACTAAAAATAGAACAATAAAATTTTGTTTTCTTTAAGGGACTGTTAATATGCAATAAAAGTGCTATTAACTTCAAAACTAATTCATTATTAGAAAAATTAACACATTGTTTGTAAAGAATCGATTTCATTTTGACTGGCAGAATAAGTCTAGTTTACAGTGGTGAAAACTTCTTTCAAGATTGTAAATTCCTAAATTGGGAAACTAGACTTCTCGTATCTGGGATAGAAGGGGTTGTAAGTGTAGGAGTAAAGAGAGGAAACTATAGCTTAAAAACGGCTCTTCCAGTCAATGGTGAGACAAGACATCCATTTTCACTCACTTAACCTGTCAACTTGCCAGAACTGACATGTCAGCACTCCAGCTCAACCACGAGGGCTGATCACATCCCATTATCTCGTTTTTTAGAGAAAGACTGCATGAAGATGCCAATCAGGAAAAAAAAAGAAAAGAAAAACTTGAAACCAAGGAACAAATGTACTGATGCTGAAGGGTTGCTTAGTTAACGGAATTTTAATATGCAACTGCAATGTTTCTTAATAACATTAATTACACGCTTAGTAAGTCACCATCCTAGCTCATTAGTGCCTTCTTTTTGTTGTATTTTATCTCCTACCAGCAGAATGGGGAATATGTGATTGGCCTGTTACCATTAATGTTGCTTAATCTTTTTATAGCACTATTTAAAGCTGCTTGCATAAACATTTTCTAGGCAAGTATTACCTATGTATGCATATGTGTGTATCAATTAACTGTACCAACATTTGTGTGCCTCCAGCACATGTAAGTGTTATGCTAGACCTAGAGGTGGCAGAAAGATAAATATAACAATGTATTTACTGACAAAGACCTAATAGTTTTGTAGGGGAGATGAAAATAATATCCCTAGTAAATCTGGGAAGCAATACTTGCAATGACTGAGATTTTAAAAGGCATTCAGATATATTTTAAATCAAAATGTAATATAGTTTGCTAGTTTATATATTTTTAATGAATCTAATTATGTACTATTCCCTTGAGTGACATTTAATATGTTTAAGTACTGTAGCAATTCAAATATCAGGCATATTTAGGTGTAACTTATATCATGAGACATATTTTACAGTATATATATCATCACATCTCTGTCTACTAAGTCCAGCAACTTATGAACATTCTTCGAATATGTGATTCAAATGTTAATGTAATTTATTCTGGACACAGCCAGTGAAACTTCTTAATATTAAGCTCATAAGACTGTTTGGGGCCTGAGTATCTATGTTATTCTGATAGTTAATATTTATAGTACTTTAATTTTAAGTACTAATTAAAAATACTTAGTATTTATTTTATTCTTATTTAAATAGACTCCAAAAATAATGATTATTCAAACTTTTTGCTATTTGGGTTAAGATAATTGAGTAAAGGCTTATACTGCTTCACTTTCATGTATTGAATAAAACAAAAGAAATGAATAATAAGAAAAAAACTAACATAGCCCAACCCACAAATTATGAAGAAGCCCTGTCAAATACAGCAAAGTCTGAAGAAAACTGAGGAGGCACACTGAACACCAACATAACTAGCCTTAATCCCTTATCAATGCCAGTTTCACAAAAATTATCTAACATCTTTGTGGGAGCCCATCCCAGGATCTTTTTATGGGAAAAAAAATGATACATAAAGTCGAGTGAGATGTGGGAAATATGAGACATAATTACAGAAAATAAACTAATACTGAGAAGGCACAGAAAGAAGTATTGAAAGAAAGAAAAAACAATAAGCCTACTGCAGTTGGCAAAATTCTTTTTTTTTTTTTTTTTTTTTTTTTTTTTGAGATGGAGTTTCGCTCTTGTTACCCAGGCTGGAGTGCAATGGCGCGATCTCGGTTCACTGCAACCTCTGCCTCCTGGGTTCAGGCAATTCTCCTGCCTCAGCCTCTTGAGTATCTGGGATTATAGGCATGCACCACCTTGCCCAGCTAATTTTTTGTATTTTTAGTAGAGACGGAGTTTCACCATGTTGACCAGGATGGTCTCTATCTCTTGACCTTGTTATCCACCCACCTCGGCCTCCCAAAGTGCTGGGATTATAGGCGTGAGCCACCACGCCTGGCCAGTTGACAGAATTTTAAGGTTGTTCCCATGACCTCAGGCCCTTCCTCGAAATACTTTCATGATTATATTAGGTTACAAAAAAGATTCTGAGATGTACTTAAGGTTACTAATCAGTTGACCTTAGGATGGGTTGAGTCCTCAGGTGGGCCTAACTTAATACATTAGCTCTTTAGATCAGGAAATGTTCTCTAGCTGATCTCAGAAGGATGCCTCAGTGAGCTATAAAGCAAAGCCCATGAAGGATTCAGGGTAACCCCGCTGGCTATGAAGGTTGTGGTGGCAGCGATGTGCTAAGGCTGAAGAGCAGCCTCTTAAAACTGTAAGTCACCCTGACTAGCAGCCCAGGAAAAGAGGACTTCAGTCCTACAACCACAAAGAACCAGATTCTGCCAAACACCACAAAGAACTTAGAAGTTGATCTTCTGAAGAGACTCCAGAGAAGATAGCAATGTTTGATTTTGGTCTGTGAAACCCTTAGAAGAAAACCCTGTTGAGACTGCCTGCAATTTTGGACTTACGGAATGACATGGTTTTAAATTGCTCAATGTGTGGTAATTTTTATGCAACAATAGGAAACTGACACAACTGAAAACCATCCTTCTTATGAAACAGAGGATAAAGGAAGACGAAGAGAGAGTTTTATAGGAAAAGGCACACAGCTTATAACTTAAAAAGGGTGGTTCTGAATCACCAGGGCCAGTACAATACTGAGAAGAAAATAATATGGTTTTAGTAAGATATTAAAAACAACATTCCAAATAGGGATTATTGAATTACCCTGCTACTTCTCATTTTCTCTTCTCCAAATATGCAAAACCTAGTCTTCACAGCTAACTAGAAAATGAATAATCAGATAGGAACCAAAACAGGATCTATGTAAAACAAAATTTAAGAAAAACTTGTATATTAACTAATTACTTATTTAATTCATGAGAGAAAAGGAACATAATTAATTAAAGAGAGATAAAGGACCTATGTCTTCCAAGAATTACTCAAAACACAGAAACAATTTAAAATAAATAGTTGGCATAGTCTAAGTGAAATTATATACAATGAAATCACTCTTTAACAAATTAACTACAAAAGGCAAACATAGGCTAAAAGACAAGTAAAGATAAAGAATTTTATATTAGAACTTAACAAGAAAATAACAACAACAAAAAAAACCCAGAAAATTAGAACATATTTTAAAAATAAGAAATGCATGATGATAGCAATTTCGAAAGTTAGAGACATGGTATATTATCATAGAGAAATCGTAAAGCATGAAATAAAAATGACTAAAATTATTAAAGAGAAGTTGATAAATTTGAAATTGTGACAAAGGAAAGCCAATATAACTAACGTATTGGAAGAAATGAGGAAGTAAAACAGAAAAAAATTCAAAGATAAGACAGAAGAAAATGTTATTGAAATAAAGTAAACTAAAGCACAGATCTGACAGATTCAGGTGGCTTATTGCATCCTAGAAATATTCATACAGGATGATCATTACCAAGATATAACTCAGCAAAGTTACTTGAAAGAAGGGACTACATGCATATTCATATGGTAAAAGAACATCCCAGCCAATAAAAAAATATACGTATTTATAAGTTTCAGACTTCACTATAGTACCATTCAATACCAAGACAATAGAACATTTTTACCAAGTTATGACGGGGGGAAAAAAGTGTGAGAGTAATTTAAGATCTGGTCTTTCCTCCTGTTCAATGGACAGACATTGTCAAGTACACAAGGCTACAATCCGCTCAGCCTGAGAAGTAACCTGCACTTGTGTTTCACTCTAGAAATGAACATTAGCTTAACATATTTTAAACGTTTCACATTATGGAAACTCAGTTGGAATATGGAAGATAAAACAGAATGCCTTTTTTAAACCTACCATTTAATCAAAACATATGGAGCAATGGAAAACGTGATGCTTAATAATAGTTAAATGGAACTCTGCATAAAGTAGCTAATTAGTGCCAGGTGCAGGAAACATTAAGTGCTCACAGGAGGGAGATGATTACCTCAGGTCATGGGGTAACAGCTTGTCCAAAGAAAAAAGGGATGCGAGAAATAAACTTCTAGGTCTCCTTCCAAGGTACACTTAGGGTATCTTTTGCAAAAAGTGCATCCAAACATGAAAAAGTTAATACACAATACCTGTAAGTTTTCCGATTTTAAAAAACTGTGATATTTCCAATATTAAATTATATCCTGTACATTACATTTTCCAAATTTCAAGTTGGGGTGGAAGATGGGGGTATCAAAATATCTGTTATATTATTCTTTAAGTAATGTCAGATTTATAATTCACCCTGAATGAATTTTTCAATCACAAACTTTTTTTTTTTTTTTTGACTTCTTGGTGGCCTCAGAATAAAATGCTTTAGAGTAAGCTTTAACAAAACTTTGCTTCAACTCATAAAATAGAACTTTCTAAAATGGCATATTTAATTACTGTGGTTAAGCAGTTGAAACATTAAAAAATATGTCCCTATGGATTTCTGTTTAGAGTAGTGGCTGCTGCTTTAAAAAAAATAATTTTTAAGTGGCAAATTTTGCCAAAAAACTTATATACTTCTCAATACTTATAAATTCTTGTGTGGCCAATTATATTTTTCCATCAAAAGGAAACATATTTTTCAGTCATTAAGTTAGAAAATACTTAGAAGTTTTCATCGAGTTGTGCATTGTCAGTTTGTTTTTGATATTTTAAACAAGTTTTACTTGAAGTACTCAGCTTTCAGTTTTCTACTCCAGGCAATCAGCATCTAGCATATGGTATACAAGTTACCAAACGGAGCAGGACAGCTTCATAAGCAAGGCAGCTGGTAGATTTGACAGTTCCTTTCCAAATTACTCATCGTGTTTTGAGTTGCTGCTAGGAAAAAAAACATGTTGCCCATCTCCAAAATAGATGTTCTTTTTTATTTTTAAGCTCAGGAGAGGCTTCCAATAGAAAAACAAGACAGATGGGTATAGGAAGCAAGATATTTATCCCTATTTAGACCATTTTCTTCTGTCAGTTTCCTCATCAGAAGAGTTTTCCAAATAAACAAATGAATATTTCAGCATTCATAGTTAACTCTCCTATGATGTACTTTTGCTTCTCATATAAAGAACGCCTTTGGAATAGTAAAACGTCAAAACTACAGGAAGGGCTTGCAGATTTTTAATTATCAAAGCGATTGTTGCCTAGATTTTGTGGCAACCAGCAAATATGAACATTAGATTAAAGTGATCTTTTCGACCCATTGGTGACATTGCAGATGAGCAAGTGAAATCTGTAAAACACTTTTCTCCATTGGCAAGTATATGAATGTCTGCTTTTAGTAATACCTCCCACACTAGAGCAGCCTCTAACTTCGCCTAGAGGAAAACTAAATACAGGCCAGAGGTGTTTATTCCAACTGTGATTGCACAGAGTTGCAAATTCTTTACCGCAAACGCATCTCATAAGAGTCATCCATTTGGACAAAATTCTGTTTGGGTGTTTGTAATGATTTCTAAATGGGGCTTTCTACACAGACCATCAAGAAGTTTCACCCAGTAGGTAATGTCGCAATTGGCTTTGGAATCTCAAAGTATTCCAGAATCTGCAATGATTTCTAATTTTCATTCAAAAGCTTTAGACAGAAACTATGCTCTGAATTTTCTCTAAATGTTATATACTTGGTACATATTTTTTCACCTAATTTATATTAGAACTAAAAGCTAGTTTTTCTCCCCTTTCTGTGGTCTTTACTTTGCAGAATACCATTTATGCTATTGCTAAGAGCTTCAGAGTTGAAAAATATGCTTTTAGGTTCATTAACAAATATAAATAATAATAATGTAGCTTTTCTATCATTTTAACATTTAATCATTACTTTACTTGACTTATACTTTCTGACTGTACATGTTCAGATATCTATGTTCTTGAACTAAAATTAATGTAAGAAGTACATTCAAGAAAATGAGGCTAATTGCTTTATTATATCTCTTCTTTGGCAATCCAATTAAAACATAACCAACACTCAGTTTTTAAAATTAATAGTGGTTGTCAAGTTTAAAGTATAGTTCTTTATATTTCTGAACATTGTCATAAGTCATTTGAGATAGATTTATGAAATGACAGACTTCCCCGGAATAAAGTACAATGTGTCAAGAAGCTATTCTTTAGTTCCAGTCCAATGGGAATTTAAGAAATCATTTCAAACAGGAATAAAAAATGGAAATAACTTTTGAAACATCTTGCAGATGACAGATACATCTCAATATTCTGTGTATATCACATTTTGAAATCAATGTACTTTTTTCTATATTTAAAGGTTTTAAATATATTAGAAGTTATTAGCATACTGTTCTATGTTCTGAAAATTTGTGAGATAATATAAATCAAGTGGTCATAGTATATTGGCATGAGGTTTCTGTATATAAAGATCTATAATTTAAATGTGACTTTTCATTTGAAAAGTCATTACCTTCCAAGGACAACTGCTGCCAATGCAAAACCAACTGTATTTTTTAATACCTAATATCACCCTTTCTTTGAGAACTGTTTTCAATCATTCATCTCTTTTCATATCTCCTGTAAATACTATGATGCTTAATATCTTTAAAAAACTTCTAAATAAGGTTGCAAAGATTTTGTATTGCATAGTCTCAAGAATTCTGAAAAAGTGTCAGATTGTTTTAAATCTTTCTACTTAATTTACTTTATTATATATATAACTCATAATATTGTTATATATAATTTATATATAAATCTTTCCACTTATTTTATTATATGTAATAACATGCTTTCTTATTTGACACATAAATGAGTGAATTTCTGAACCTGAAAACTAGCTCACAGAGGTTGCGAAAAAGAAATCTAACAGAGTGGTCATGTATTCTACCATCAGCTCTTTCTTTGTCTATTGATGCTGCATCTTATTCTTTCTCATTCTTTTCTTAATTTTGTATGTCATTCAAAAGACAGATAAAATTATCATTAATAGGAATCCTTACAAATACAAGGAAATAAGGCTTAAAAATTATTACAATATATTCTTGAATTTTCAAACATCAATTGTACAAAGCACAATTGATTTCATCATTATTTAAAAAAAAAAAAAGCCCTGCAGTTTGTGTTTCGATTAATTGTAAGCCATGACTTTATTTCCAAAATATTAAAATGTGAAGTAATGCCTCAGAAACTAGGCATATGATGGCTACCAACATTGGCATACAAAATGCCTTTTACATATAAAATCAATCTTAAACTCAATCCACTCCTGCAACAGCTCTGATAAGTCAGTATAATTATCTCCATTTTATAGAGGAGGTCACTGAGCATAAGGGATATTAAATTACTAATCAAAAGGAAGTATTGCTCAGAAACACCAGATCAGAAAGTCAGATTGGGAAACCAAAGTATGTTTACTGTATTTGCTGACAATGTAAAAACATACTGTTTAACAACACAATCTGTGATTGTTTCAACCAAAGGGGGAAAAAATGTGTGAGTCTGAACCAACATATATTACCAAGTGTCAACAATGTCAAGCCAGTATATTAAGAAAGCTTTTGAAACTAGATGGACAATTTATAAAGCCCTCAAATTTGAATAAATTGTTATTAAAGTATCTTTTAGTATATTAAAGAAGCAGTGTACTAAATTCCTTCACTCTTTCATCCATCCATTTGTACATTCATCTATTCATTTACATGTGACACAATTACTAAGATTTATTTAAACATAGTTATTGGTGGATTAAACTAAAGCTTAAAAGAGATGCAGAAAGCTTACTAAATCAACGAATAAAAAAAGTTATCTTCCAAATGTTTACAAATAATTGCCACTTAAATATCTGCAAAAGCAAGCTGTTAACGTTCTTTGATTTCACAAAGCCAAATGCAAAATAAGATATATTAAAACCCCAAGCACTAACTTTTCATGCCAAAGAACACAGCTCCTCTCTCCCTCCCCCACTTAGGGTAAGCAGCTACTTGAAGCATTTTACTCCATTTTGTTTAAATAGGCATGCAGGCAATAAATATGCAGCAGCTAAAAAATCCTGGGACTCTGAGTAACTTAAAAGAAGTGCATAAAGTTGTAGTACTTTTTAATTTAGTTCATAACTTTTTATCTTAACATCAAACATTACTAATAATTGATTATTTTATACATACAAAAAAGGACAGTAATCCTTTCTTATTGTATTCTAATGCAATATATTTTTCTCCTGTAAGAACAGCTAGCAGTTCACAAACATTAATCATTCATTTATTCTCTTACATAACACTTGTTACCTACTTACTGCTATGTAGCCAAAGTCACTACAAAATTCTTTATCAAAGTGATAAAAAAAAAAAAAAAACAGGAGCAACTTTTACAGCAGACAGTCTCAAGTATTATTTTAACATGGGTAAAATAAATACATTTCATTCTGTCAAATCTTACTATGCATGAGTTATGAAGCACTGTGCAAAGCCATGCTTAGTGGATAGAAGGATGGCTACTTACCAACAGGGCGAGCTGTAGACATTACAATGGTGTGGTGAGAACATAAAAAGAAATTAAAAAAAAGAAAGAAAAATTATCAGAATGCATGATGTGTAATGTTACATTTAAGTATGGACAATAGAGTGATTTCTAGTCTCATAATTCAAGTATGACCAAGATGCCTGAGTCTGGTAAAATTGAGAGTTACAAATATAATTCTAGGAAAATAATTACTTTGACTGTGAGGACTGACTGTAAGCAATTTGAGAGATATTTTAGGTAAAGTCTTATTGTCATCACTTACTATAGTTATTATTTCAAAGATCTTGAGTTAAATAGCCTTGTGTTACTCCAAAGTTAAAAACCTGATGAATATAACTATTCAAGTCACAGACTAGCAAATGTCATATCAATAAAAGAAGGCCTCACTGTCTGATTTAAATAGCAATTGGATTTTAAGCATGGTTAGTCAGAACCATTACAAGGACTACAGAAAAGCCCCTGACGCTGCTTTTCAGTCAGTAATAAGTTAAGATCACATCACTTTTCATCCGTGGACAGGGTGGATGAAAATATAACAAATAGGTTGGAACATCCTTAGAGATTTCAACTCAGTAGCTCCCTAACTACTGTTAAGCTTTTTTCTTCTTTTGGCAGAGGGCAGGAAACAATGACTGACAAGTTGATTCTTGTTCACACTGAGAATGGCTTTCAAATTGCTGCTTCAACAAATTATCATTTTTTTATTATACCGTAACTTTCAATCACTAAAATTAGTGGTAATAGGCTGCCCCAGTTATTAATGCAAAGAAATTGTAAGAGATACACATGGACTTCGTAATATTTCTTTAAAAGGAATAACACCCTATCAGTTTAGATGGCAAACCATTTTACGTAAAAGCTATGGACAAATATTGTAAAACATGTAATCCCATTATCCAAATGAAGAAGAAATGTACTTAGTAATATATGAACTTTCATGAACTCTAACATTAAAAATATAGTTTTTTCAACAGTGTTTTGCCCATATCCCAGTGGATACAGCTCCAGTGCATATGTAATGTGACCCTGGAACATATCAATAGTTTTGTGTTGATGATGGCTGTTTGGGCATGGCAAGATAGGAACAGGCATTGAAAACATATTTACACATATTCACTTAACACATACATCATAATACTAGCTCTGTGCAATCCCTAAAAATAAAAACTATTTGTCTCTATATGAGAGCCATGGTCTATAATATTCACAATCGAAACAGGAAAGATTCTGACAATAGGCAATAAGGCAATGGGAGCAGTGTTGTGAAAAGTCCAGTTTAGTGGAATCCTAATGTGTCCTAACATACGTGATGTGTTTTCTATAGCAAGAGGAAAAGAAGAGTAAGTTACCTAATGTACCATAATTTCCTTGTTTTTGCAGGGGAGTGGGGAGCAGAATACAAGATTAACTATCAAAAAGAGATAACAGACTAACAATGTTAACTTGTGGCTTATTCTAACAGATGAAGTTTCTCTTAATTTTGCCAATGTCCAGTAGAAAAAGAACTTTGTCCTCCACCTTTGAATTTGCGCTTTTCAGCTTGCCACCTCAAGCTGAATTTCAAACATGTTTCCTTTAGAAACAGAAAGGTGTTTTGAGTCTAGGATATTAACAAAAAAAGAAAAGAAAGAAACTGTCGTGAGAAATCATGTTTTAAATAAATAAAATATATTTCTATTTTATTTTAGTATAGAATAATTCCAAAAATGTTAAGGCTTTATTGCTCAAGAAGCAAGATTATTTGTCCAGTCAGATCTTTATGCAAAAAAAATTTTAAAAATTTAAAAATGGGAAAAAATGTGCTTACAAATATGCAGCTGTGTTGTCACTTTTTAGCCACTTTAAAAGTTTTATTAATAATAAATTATTTGATTAGAATAAAGATGGTAGGAGGTTTGTTGTTGACTGGGTTTATTTCTTCCTAATTTTACATTTGCAAAGTCAGCAAAGGGAGCTTCTTGATCTTCGGCTTCACTTTACGTTTTTTTTTTGTTTTTTGTTTGTTTGTTTGTTTGTTTTTTTAAAGAAAACATATGTCGGAAATGGGAAACAACAAAGTGGATCTGTTTCAAATTTTAAGAATAAACTCCCTTACCTTTTTTCCAATTGACTAATGTGAATGTTACGATAAATTTTAGCAGAAACATCACAATAAATTTTTTTGTCCTGTTACATTAGCAACATTTCATCCTGAAGAAAACCAGCAGATGGATGTTTTCAAAATCAGCAAATTAAACTAAACTGTGTCTCTGCATTAAATGGATGAAAATGAACATGGCCTCTTGGGTCAGTCGACCCTGCTCTAATAAAACAATCCAAAGAAAGGCTGCACATTTCATTTATGTGCATAGAAAAATGAGCACAGAAAAAAAAAATAAGTCGTAGAAATCAGTATTGTCTTTTTTTTCCCTGTAATCTCTTAGCATGAGAAAACCCAAATGCTTTTCCTAATGGTACAAAAACGTTTTTAAACAGTATTTTACTCTACATTATTTTGTATTAAGGAGATTTTTTTTAAACCCAGTTTTTGAGGTTTCAGCCTTAGAGAGGTGATAAGTACATACCACAAAGAATAAACACTCTAATCCATCTACAGGATACAGATTAGGGGAGAGGCCATTTAAGATTTGCTGATTTAAAAAACAAAACAAAACAAAAAACCCTATAAAAACAAACAATTTTTTCTATTAGTTTTGCAAGTTAGCTTCAAACATCCCCATCTGAGGAGCATGCTTTGTTAAATGAAATGTTAAGGCTGAAACTTTCGAAAAATTATGAAAACAATTAGCTGGGAAAGGTCTTAAAGCAAACAGACCACTTCAAGTCTCACTCATCCAAGCATTCAAGTATAAAAGAAACCCTGCTGCTTCTACAAACAAACAGCTCCTCACATTCTCTCACTATTTATTTAGTCAGCAAATATTTCTCGAACGGAAAATTTATTGGTTGGTTGTTTATTATTTTTTTCCATTTACTTTAAAAAAAAGAAAAATAAAACTTTGGGGATAATTTGGTCTAGTAAATTGTTTTTGCAGTAAGCTGCCTAGCAAACATGACAAACATATGAAGTCATCCACGCAGAGTGTGGGTTAAATAAAGTGTGTTCATTGGCTTATAAAGGTTATCAGATTTCTATCTTACATAATCCATATATATATGATTCATATATGATCATAGCTCTTTATAGCCTGTTAAGTAATGAAGAGTGAAAATGTTTTTATGCAACTAGCTGTCAGTTTTGTCTAAATATGTTTTGTATCTAAGTTCACACTAGAATGTCTGGAGAAGAAAAAATGAATTAAGTGAAATAAGAATGGAGCAGTTGAGGAGTATGAAAAGCAACAATATTTTTCCAGGTATCCAAAGAGCCTGTCTCCTAATAATTACCTGGAGGTCACTGAGTTTTGTATGATTTGAAGCACAAATCATAAATCTGGCAAAAATCCTTTTTCTTACCACAAAAAGGACTAACCTGAGAATTCCTGACACCTTTCTTGTAGCTTCAAACTTCTCCAAATCATTCTCCCAATGTTCTGAAACCGTCAGAGGTATGACTAAACAGGGTAAGATGTAACTGAGACTTGAATGAAAACATGCAGCCAGTCTCTTTATTGCCAAGGATGAGAGGAGGCAGTTAGTAGTGGGAGAAGGATGTGCTTGCCTATCTTTGTTTGATGTTCTATGAGTGTAAATGATGCCATGGGTAATGTCTATTTCAAGAATAAGTGTAACTGTCTATATGGTACTTCTTGGTAACTTGGACTATATAATTTACCTCATGTGATCAAAAAGTTCCACTGAAAAGACAGTTAATCTATTCTAGTGCACTCTAAAGTTAAGTAATGCTTTCTTTCCTTTATAAGAAATTCCAGTGAGTCTATAAATGAACATTATTCCATGACTGAGGAAGTGCATGACACCCAGAAAGTGAAAGTTATTACAAGAGCAGCACCGACTATTTCAATTATTTAAGGCCAATGAACTTCACAAATCAGTCTCTAAACCAGATTATCTCAAGGCTGGAGAGCTCCTCTGTATTCATTTTCACCTTTGGAAGCATTGCTAGTGTTTTTCAGATTGCTGTTTTGAATGCTGACATTAAAAAGAACTTCAAAACAGTATGCTACTAGTATAAAGTGACAAACTAGTAAACAGAAAACATGGGAGTACCTTTGAAACTGATGACATTTAAAACAGTAAGTAGTTGAAAGCAACGGAAATGAAAAGAGGAGTACACATCTTTTCTAATTTTAAGATTTACTTTTAAGCCATATAAACTATTAACTTTAAACCACATAAGCAATTTACCAAGTAAGAATTAATCCCTTTAAGTTGTCATCATTTGGAATCAAATATTGAAACTGATTTTATTGCAGTTAATTAGAGAGGACACAAAATATAGGCATTTTAGTACAACAAAATAGCATAATCCACTAATTTGACTGTAAGTCCACTTACCAATTTAACCAAATATTAGTCTCCTGGTTCAATTATGTTTGACATCTTAAATCTCTTACCTCGGACTGTGAGTGTAGCAGAGGCTTCCATTTTTCCAACACGATTCTCGGCAATACACATATAGGTGCCTTCATCTGTACTCATGGTCTTTTTAATTCTTAGTGTGTAATCATCTTTTATGTCATACCTGTGTAGAATATGAGCTGGTTTTATTAAACTGTATTATCTATATAGATAATAGCACTAAGTATTTATCTTCATTTTTCTTTTTATATTGCATTTTACCTAAACACACACATATATATACACATAAATCAGCCATAAAGTACAATTGCTTAGATTGAAGGTATTGCTAATAAAATCAATTTCATATCTGATCTTTAGCTACTTGTCAGTTACCTATCCTTTACATATGCTTGCTATTCTTTCCACTTCACATCTATCAAAGGCATAATCAGCACTTTGACCTTTCTTTGGTAGCTCTTAACTACTAAAGAAAATAGTGTATATCTCAGTTTCTTGTTGAGTCATATCTCATTAGTCACATTGTTCAATAATACAATTTATTTTTAGGCACCTTGGAAATAAGATAGCTGAAATATATTAAAGAACAAAATTTTTCTCTTGTTTGTTGGCAAATTGACAAAATGGGCATTAGTTAAAAGAATTAAGGGTATGTAGTCATTTTTTTTAATAAGGACTATTAACTCCTGAAACATCAACATGCCTTGGAGTGGTTTTTGGAAATGCACATCCTCAGCTCTTTCACATGCATTTATTGTTTCACCGCCACTTCATTAATGAAGCAGACTAGCAGAGTGGGTCAGAAAACATTATAACATGAAATATTTGGGGGTATTTACATGAGAATATATTCTTATTTGATTCTAAGAAATTATAATTATACCAACTAAATAATCAAGCTATCTTTTTTTCATTCTTTTCACATCTGATCTTTCCTCCTGATATTTACCAGTGGTTCTAATTTCAAACACACATCTTGCAATAGTTCCTGATTGGCCACATTGCTTCTCTTCCTCATATATACCACAGTTGGATCCACATTTCCAAAATATGATTTTAATTGGTTCTGTCTGCTCAAAACTAGCTGTGACTTCCTGTTGCTTTCAGGACAAACACAAACATTTTAGGCTTGCATTTAAAACTACCATAATCAGATATTTTCTACTTCCAGCTTTAGCTAGAAGAATAATCCAGCTTAACTTTATTAGAGGCTAAGACATGAACTAATATAGTCCTATTTTATAGACTTCGACATGACAAAAAGAAATGTCTGCGTACCAATCATGCCAACTAAACTACCCTAACTCTTTCATCCTTTAATTATTGTGGTTACTTTTCTGTCTGTATGTTTTGCCTTAAAATTCTGCTTATTAAGTATGTTAGGGAAACTTATCCACTCCTTTCTTATCCACGACTTTCATTGTGAAGCTATCCATTGCCATACTATAAAAATCGAATTACTCCCTTTTTGAAAACTTATTGCTACAACAATAATTCTGCACTTAGTTACATTTTGTATTGTTATCTATTTTGATGAAGGCACAGATCTTGTCTGCCTCACTCACTGCAATATCCACACCACCAAACATAGAGTTTTAAACATCCAGTAGCATGATCAAGTAGTTAAAAGTACAGACTCAGGAGCAAAATGGTCAGAGTTGTATTCATGGACTTGGCCACTTAATATGCTTCTAAGGGTGGGCAATATACTTAAATTTTCTGGGTCTCTATTTCCTCATTAGCAAAATAAGTGCTAAGGATAACATTTATTTCATGGAGTTTGTGTGAGCTTTAAATGACATATAAAGTACTTAAAACAGGCACAGAAAAAGCACAGTACATATTAGCTATTATTATTCCACCTACTAGGAGCTCGAGAAACACTAGTGGTGAATATATATCTTGTTTCCTGTTGATATAAAGGCCAACTGTGAATGGCTTCAAGGCTGCAAATTACTTTACCTGTATCTTTATAGTTTCGTGCAAGTACTAAGCTAAAATGCATACAAGAGCAAAATACAGATGAACACTTTGTGCTTGACTTTGCCAGTAAAAATGTAAAAAAAAAAAAAAAAACTATTTTGATAATGGCTTCAGAAAAGTTACTGGTGATGTATTTAAGGTATAATAAAAATAATCTTTTCTACAGTTAGCCTATGTACTGCATGAGATGCTTAGCTATAAGATAGAAACATTTAAACACTGTATTTTGCAGACATTTCCAAATCATCTAAAAAAATTGAATTCTTGGCTACTGTTTAGCCATTTATTCTTGTTTGACCTTCAGATGTCTCTACATTGTCCTATGTTTGAGTTTTTTCAAGAGCTAAAAAAGGGGAGATAAACTTAATGACCTAAAAAGTCTTTTCTGGATCAATACATATGTGAAGCCATGATTCCAAGTTAATAAAATATATATATATACACACACACACACACACACACACACTCACACACATACATACATATATCTATATACATATAGTATATTATTTCTGATTTGCCATTGAGAAAAAATTGTATGTTACCTCAATTAAAAAAAATGGTTTCATGAATCATTCATAGTATCCTCAAAATCTTATTCTGAATCAGAAATTGTCATTTTATAGATGAGAAAACGGATACATAGTCAAGTAAAATGACCTGCTCAAAGTCATGTTATTGCTAAAGAAAAACACTAGAATTAACATCTTGACTCTGAATTTGTCACTTTTCCCATTCTATCTGTACTACTTCTCTGAAAGAAAACAGTTTAATTTTTAAATGCTAACTTAAAACATTAAGACACATAACTACATAATTTGGACAGATAAATAATTTCACATTCAGCAAGTATTTAGTTATAGCTTATGACAAAATTTTCCTTCACATTAGAGACATTAATTACACAGGAGACAACATGGAAGCTAAACAAAATGTAAATGTTATCTCCTGCTTTAGTGTAAAAAAAAGAAGTGTATATTCTAATCATCAGAGAACTGCAATCAAAACCACAATGAGATACCGTCTCACACCAGTCAGAATGGTTACTATTAAAAAGTCAAAAAATAACACTTGCTAATGACTCTGTGGAAAAAAAGAGAATGCTTACACATTGCTGGTGGGAATGTAAATTAGTTCAGACATTGTGGAAAGCAGTTTGGAAATTTCTCAAAGAACTTAAACAGAACTACCATTTGACTCAGCAATCCAATTACCGTGTAAATATCCAAAAGAAAATAAATTGTTTTACAAAAAAACCCACAGGCACTTGTATATTTATTGTCACACTATTCATAATAGCAAAGACATGGAATCAAACTAAGTGCCAATCAACTGTGAATTGAATAAAGAAAATGTGGTGCATATATGCCACTGAATACTACACAGTGATAAAAAAGAAGGAAATCATGTTCTCACTTAGAAGTGGAAGCTGAAAATTGGGTACACATGGATATAGAGATTGGAACAATACACACTGGGAACTACTAAAGGAAAGAGAGAAGGAGGGGGCAAAGGGCTGAAAAACTATCTATTGGATAGTATGCTTACTTTCTGGGTGATGGCACCATTTGTAGCCCCAACTTCACTGTCACACAATATGGCCATATAACAAACTGTACATGTACCCCCAAATCTAAAATAAGAGTTGAAATTTAAAAAAAATTTGAAAGTGTTTATTTAAACATGACAAAATACATAATATGTGAACCCAAACCAAGTCTGAAATCTGACTTCCTGAGATTTTTCATTATTTTAAAGAAAGGTGGAAATAAGAATAGGAATGAGTTTTTTGTTTGTTTATTTTGTAATTAATGGTACCTTGATCAGGGATACAAGTAATTGTACATTCTATGATTGCAAATTACCTTCCTTGTGAAAAGTTAAAATCAAATATTACTTGGGAAGAATAAAAGGAATTAATCTTAACAACTAATAAAAAAGACTGCCTTTCAAAGGGACTGTGCCATTAAAAGCAAACAGCAAATCTAATTTTTTTTTCTACCTATAGAACAGGTTTTCAGATATAGATTGTAAAACAATGGCCAAGGCCAATGGTCTGGTGACATGGGCCAGATTTGTTAGAAAACATAAAAGTACAGAAAGTAACTAAATCCATTCCCAGTGAGACAGGTATGCTTTGGAGTAAAAATAAATTTTTGGTGATAATTTTTAATGATCTTTCATATAACAGTGCCCAGCATAGTTCCTAGGAATTAGATGCTCAATAGCGTTGTCATCTTTTAATTTCTCCTTGATGATCATTGAAATTTGAAAAGATTATAAAAAACATTTCATTATTTTATTCAAGAAATGCTGATGACATATCTCATGCATTGCATCAAAATTTGGGGATACATTACTTAATAAGATGTAGAGCCTACTGAAATGATGTCTGCCTCCATATTAGGGTGATCAGAACTACCTCTGATGCTCTCTCCAGCTAACACACATTTCCCGGGGCCATGCCTTGTCTTTCTCCAATTGGAAATATATGCTACAATACATATCTTGTTATGTCCCATCACATTGGGATGTTGTAATTAAAAAAAAAATTTCCAGTACTTAGTTTCTGAAATGCTCACAGTCTTTTAAATTCTCATTTTTCTTGCTGCATCTTTGCCTGAGGAAAGACTGCAAATATGATTAGCAGTTTATATGATGTATTTATAATCAAATACTTTGAATATATATAAAGTGATTGACTCATTAGGCTAAAACAAACCTTAAAAGTTCACCTTCTGCAACAATCCATGGACACTTGAATCCTATCTGCAACATGCAACCAATCAGTCTTCTGGCTTGTTCCTAGGACAAGTAGCCTGTTCTATCTTTGAACATCTCTGACTATTAGAAGATCTTCTACATATGATGATATAAAACATTTCTTCCCAAAGTTACTATTAATAGTACTTACTCCTTGTGCCAAATAGAAGAGTATACTCTCTCTCCTACAAGAGAGCTTTTTCAATTTTGGGTTTCTTATGAATTATTTCATATTCAGGTCAACTATTCCTAATAACAGCAAACATATACTATACAGTGATCCCCATTATTCAGAGGGACTATGTTCCTAGACTCCTAATGGATGCTTGAAACCACAGATGGCACTGAACTACAAACACTCTACACGAGACAGTCAATCATAACTGAGAAGGTTATTAAGTGACTAACTGGCCAGTAGTGTGCATAGCATGGATACGCTGGACAAAGGGGTGATTCACGTCTTGGTGGAATGAAGCAGGAAAGTGCAAGCTTTCATCATGTTACTCAGAATACTGTGCAGTTTGCATCTGATGAATTATTTCTAGATTTTTTCATTTAATATTTTTGGAACACAGTTGACCAAGGGTAACTAAAGACACAGAAAGAGAAGGTACAAAAGTACAACTCAGAATGAACCACTGTAATAGCAGTTATCTTATCTAAGGGCTTCATGGGGAATTAAGAGCATCAGTACAGATTTACTGATTGATAAACCTAAATCTGATTATGTCACTGCACTGTTCAAAGCTATCCAATGGCTTCTCATTTTGTCACTCAGAATAAAATGTATTTATTGATGGTGTTTAAAGCTTTAGATAATCTGGTCCTTGCCTACCTCTCAAACTTCATGTTCACTCTGTTCCAGTCACATGGCTTTTCTTTTACATGCTCAACGTAAGAAGTAAGTTCTACTGTGTCTTTGTAGTGCTTTTGCAAATTCTCGGCATGTTCTTCCCTACGTTTTCCACGGCTGACCCTTTGTGACTTTCAGGATAGCCTGAAAATCATTCCCTTAAACATGTCTTTCCAGCCTACGCAATCTAGTTACTGTCCACCAATCCAGTTACTTTGAAAAATTACTTTCTTTTTATACTTTGCTTTCACATTTCTTTTGTCGTATTTTAATATATTTTATTTTCTTCAATGCACATATCTTCACCATGTCTTCTGTTTCCTTGTTTATTGTCTCCTTTATTTCCAAGAGCATGTATGTTCCATGGGAATGAGGACTGCTTTTCTCTTGCTCTAAACTGTATACCCCAAGTCTAACCAAACAGTGCTGAGATATAGGAGGTGTTCAATGAATTCTTATTGCAAAAACGATGAAGCATGAACAAATGCTTGAAATTCTTCTCTGCTTCCTTTATAGCATGCTTACCAGTACAACAATTATAGGCAGTACTGAAAGATTAACTAATTTGACATATAAAAAGATATTGTATCGGGAGGCCGAGGCAGGTGGATCACGAGGTCAAGCGATCGAGACCATCTGGTCAACATGGTGAAACCCCGTCTCTACTAAAAATACAAAAAAATTAGCTAGGCACGGTGGCGCGTGCCTGTAATCCCAGCTACTCAGGAGGCTGAGGCAGGAAGAATTGTCCTGAACCCAGGAGGCGGAGATTGCGGTGAGCCGAGATCGCGCCATTGCACTCCAGCCTGGGTAACAAGAGCGAAACTCCGTCTCAAAAAAAAAAAAAAAAGATATTGTATCAAGAAGCATAGTAATGTTGTATTTATATATCAGCAATTAGCTCTGAAATGTAAGTTAAATTCATATTGATGTAATGCTGAAAATGTAAGAATTTGGAATATTTAATGCATTAATGTTACTAGCTATATGGAGATAAGTTGGCAATTTGAACGGCAATCTACACATTTGGTTTATATATTATAATTAGTAAATTACCCTCTGTAAATTAGTAACATGAATAAATAAATAATATTTCTCCCTCCACCAAAATAAATGAAATAATTTTGAAGAATATGTAAAACAAATGTGAAGATTGAGAGAGAACAAAGTAAGCTTCGTGTTTTGTTTCATGCTTTCAAATATATAAGCTTGCTATTTTGGCAGGGCCGTTTCAAGTCACAGGTCTTATGAAAATAAAATAATGACAATAAAAATATATTTGCATAGTATTCTCAAATATATCTTTCATTTATCCTCATAACAATTCTGGTAAGTAAGGTGGGAAGTTATTACTTCCATTTTAAAAATTAGAAAATGTACATATATAAAAGTCAACCTGAAAACAAACCATATAGATTATTCTTAGACGTTTAAAAAATCTGGCATAGCACAAATCGGGATATTATGTTCTGTTTTATTCCTTGTTTCTTAAGAAAAGAATTATAGTGTGAAAATTGGAAAGGTGAAGTACACTGAACTCTTCATGTGTAAAATTAATAATTTCAAAGAACTTTGTTAAAGTCTAGAAAACCATGAAGATATAAATGAGTGAACATGAAAATATTAAGCTAATCCCATATTATTAATACTAAAGGAGAACATTTGGAACCTAAATAAAGTACCTTAGGATAAAAGAAAAAATATTATTTTATTATGCAATAATAAGAAAATTGGTTACTTCGAGAAACAGATCATAAATTCTGAGACACAATAAAGAATTTCAAAATTATTGAGGCTAGTCTAATGTCCTAATTTTAATATTAGAAAAATAGTACTGGAATTTCATCAGTAGCAAAGGTTTAGACTGTACTGGAATCTAAGTCTCCTGGCGCAATCTTCATCAACCATATTACAAAGATTTTTACCTAGCTTTTTGCCAAGGGACAATATAAGCATTCAATTTTTAAAAATCCTGATGTATGAATCCACATAAGAAAATTAAAGTAAGCAGGGGTTATACCACCAAAAGAGTAGCTGCTTTCAGAATTTTTTCCCAATGGGTTCAAAGAATAAATGGTTAAGCCTTTAATGGCTATTGTTATTAAAATTCAGGTCTCATAGTGTGGGTACTGAAATTTACCTTAGATTGTATAAATTTGTGGGGGGTGTGTGTGTTAGTCTAATAATATTTTAGAATTATTGAAACAATTGACATCATTTAAAATGTGAACTTTTTTTTTTTTTTTTTGAGATGGAGTCTCTGTTGCCCAGGCTGGAGTGCAGTGGAGCAATCTGGCTCACTGCAACATCCGTCTCCCAAGTTCAAGTGATTTTCCTGAGTCAACCTCCCGAGTAGCTGGGACTACAGGCGTGTGCCACCATGCCCGGCTAATTTTTGTATTTTTAGCAGAGACAGAGTTTCACCATGTTGGCCAGGCTCGTCTCGAACTCTTGACCTCAGGTGATCCACCCGCCTTGGCCTCCCAAAGTGCTGAAATTACAGGGGTGAGCCACCCCGCTAGGCCACATGGATATTTTAACGTACAAACTTGAATTTTCAAATCAAGGTCTGTCTTACCCAAAATACAAGCTCTTTCTGCTTCCTCATACTGCTGACCCAACAAGTCGAATACAATTGTACACCATGCAGACACTACAGTTCCTCCCAACATCACTGATTCACAGTGCCAGTCTCTAGTCTGAACCCTGACAGTAACGATAAAAAACCTGGGAAACTCAATCAAATTAAGGTACCTTTGTGAATATTTACATTAAGAAGTGTCTCAGGTCAGAGAAAGGATAGGCCTATAATTGTGATTCAATTAACTCCTATTTGCAAAAACTTGAGAAATATGAAGACTACTTTAAATAAATTATGTCTAACTAATTTCAAAAACTAGAATGTAAATAGTTGGCTCATTACTAATTTCACATGTAGGCAATCTGAAGCAAAACATGACAGAGTTTCTTTCCCAAAACACATATGGAGGCAGTATGGTTGGGGAAAACTCTTGTGACTATCTACTACCAGTCTCTGCTTTCCCTAATGGGTCATGGTTTCCCTAAGACAGTAATTTGCTTCCTAAAACCCCCAGGTGTCAAGTATTTTCCCAGGTCTAATAAATGTGGCCTTATTTCTTAGATTTCTTTCTAGTTTGGTCCTTGTTTAATAGTAATTTCATTGTAACCATTACATTGAAAAATTGGGAAAATATGCATTTCTCCCTTGAAAGCAAATATTGAAAGTGTGATATGAAAAGTTACAAATAATAATTCCTTACATTTAAAGATATCTTTATAGTGTACAACAGGGTTTTACATATAATTGCACAGCAGTAAGTAACTTAGAGAAAATGCCTATTTCCAAACACAATTTTACAGAAAATGCTGACATTGCTGTCTCAAGTTATAAAGGGACTGGAACCCTTTACAGGTACATTTATTTTTCTAACAACAGCATGCATTTTCCATTGGATGTGTGCATTTATTGCTCTGTGTGCATTTGCATTGGGCAGGTGGGTATTAATGTATTGGCTATCTTGTGTTCAGTTTCAAAACCTTAGGAAATTAACTTTATCAATATTTTTTCTCAATATTACTCTAAAACCAACTGTAACTCCAGGAGGTTCATAAATGTTTTTCCTGATATTTATGTCCTTTAACATTATTCTCTTATTAAAACAACAAAGGTATTTAAATTTTGCTTCTAATTGCCTTTAGCCTTCTTTAAACAGTCTAGAATAAATTTTAAGTAAGTAGCGTTTATTTTGGTATGAAACAGCTACTTCGTAACATGGTATGATATTATATATGATCAACACTGCTGGTTGATCACATGTAATGATCAATGTCAACGTAGAAGGTATCATTGGCTGTAATTAAAACCAAGACTAAAGAAATAGATTTAAAAAACATTACTGATGAGGAAATTCAAGTAGAAATTTGGTGATTTTCATTGTGAAATCTGCCAGTCTTTTACTCAAATAAATGCAGTCATTGTTGCCAAGTTTGATTAATGGGAGTTGTACAATCGTGTGCTGACAGTCCCCACCATAGAGATACCTTATTTTTTCTGATATGAAACACTGCTGAAAAATGCAACCCAATCAGATTTGGCCCCTGGACAACATGTGCTATCATCACTGTACCGTGAATTGAGATTGATTGGTAACCAGCTGTGACAAAGTGGAAAAGAAGCTCTGTGTTTTTGTGTTTTTTTTTCCCTTGGGGAAAAAAAAAGCAAAAGAAAACTGAATTGTGTCAAAATCATTACCATCTGTTCAGCTGAATAATAAATAAAACAAAGTAAATTTATTTAATACTTAAAACCCACAGTTTGCATGCAACATTCTGTGTGTGATATTTCATGAACAATCTCAAAACTACTTCAAAAGATAAATATTAAGTAGTTTTGAGAAACAAAGTACTACACTCTAAAATCATTTCCAGATTTAAATAAGAGAATCTATGTTATTTCTTCCTCATAAACATACCTGCTCTCACACCTAGTGGAAAGATTTCCTATACAGCTAAATTTACTTTTAAAATATCAAACAGGTGACAGAGCAAGACTCTGTCTCCTCCCCCGCCCCCAAAAAAGAAGAAGAAAATCAAACGGGAATTGAAAACTGGCAAAATTTGATAACCACATTTCATTCATGACTCATACTTTGCAATTCTTGATTCACATTAAGCCACAAGGGTAGGAACGTCTCATGATTTTCTAGCTATTAAGAATAAATTTCAGACAATTTAGGGACTCCCAAGCCTTCCACAATGACTACAGAGTTTAGGAGGAAAACAAAATTAAGAAATATAAATTATAATTTTTATTACAAACTGGAATGTGATCATGCTCTGTTCAAGCCTGTGTATCTCATCACCTTGTTTGAATTATGTAAGGACTCTATAAAACTTCCTGAACCGCCATTCTCATCTCAAAAGCACCTTTGTTTTTTAGGGAAGGAAATTTATTTTCTCAACATGTTTAGTTTTTGAAATCACCTACTACTTCTTATTATAAGATTTCTGGCTCCAATTCTGGAACAAGTGTTTTGAATTAGCACTTAAAATTTTATTATGCATCTGCTGTATTAATCGTTAAGTTGGCCAATAGTAAAAACCATGAATTGAACCAGGAAACATTTAATGTCTGTATGAGTAAATATTTCTTTCCCTTTAAAGAGACTTGAAAAGTTTGTTTTCAATTTTCAAAACACTTCCACTCAATTCAAATAGCTGACGGTCAAATTATACCTTTAGACTCTTTCAGAAAGTAAAGGTCTATAAAAATAGGCATTCTATATTTCCATCATTCAAGAAAATTTCACTATGGTGCTTTATATGAAAATGTCTCATATTGTATTATCTTACTTTCAACAGAAGAATTTTTAGGATAAAATCACTTATTCATCTTATGGAATCATGTATTGATTTTTTATACATACTAACTAATTAGTTCTACTGTGCCATGTTATGGACACGGAGATACATCCATCTAGAACTTAGTGACAGTGTTATTCAATCACTTTAAAATTTGCATTTTAGTAACTCACAAGTTTATTCAAGGCATGCTTCTATAAAATATAAACTTTCCTGCAGAAACTTTAATCTTTTACCTCCTTCACTTTGAGAGCTGAGAATAGGAAACGTTGCTCAAATTTTCTAAAATGATCTTTCCACTCACAATTTTTCAAATATCTTTGCAGAGACAACATTTGAAACTGTTACTAAGACTCACCTAAGTATTTCTTGGCAATCTAATTCCATATGATGCTTTCCTAATCTTTAATATTTAAGGTGTATCCTAAAGGCAAGCTCTTAAATCACCTTTGAACTCTGAGACCCCAAAATGAACACAATAAGCCATTCTTTTGCTGGTACAGACTGAGTCTTTGTTTTTAATCTATAGCCAACCACAGGTCACACTTTTCTTTTTGTCTACAATTATAATGCAGGCTAATGTTTATAGTTTGGGTAAAGTGAATATTTGCCTGTTCTCTCAGGGATCAGGTTGCAAGCAATTTCTCGTCAGGGGACCTCAGAGAAATGTGAAAGACAGATGCCCTTTTAAGAAAATAAAAATTTTCACAGCATTCATTGTAAAAGGAAAGAAACAAAAACCTGGAAGGTTACTCTTGCAGGGAAATAGTAAGAAGCAAGGTTATCCTTCAAGTGAACTTGCTGTTCTGTTCTGGAAGCCTCTACAGAAACCCAAATGAAACTTGAAATACGATGGCATTCTTACCTTGTCTTAATTAAGCAAACAATATTCTAGCCTCTCTTGATTCCCCATATTCTACCCTCACTACTTTTATCCTCCAACGATTACTGGCTCTCTCCTGGGTCTGACTCATAAATGCAAAACCCTTATGCTAGTCTTCCTTTAGCACAGCTGAGAGAGGAAGGCTTTTTTTTTTTCCAATTAAAAAGCTAAGCAAAGACATACAAATGAAAAACATCTTTAAAACTATCCACAATTGGATAATAGTTGATTTAACTAAACGCAGATTTCAGCTTCTAAGGTAACTAGGCCAAAAAGATTGGGACTTGAACCCATGCCAAGGAATTTGGGTACTGACCACCTTGGAACGAGAGCCTCTCTCTGGAAAGTGGGCAATGAAACGAAACTTTAGCTGGGCTCTTTTGGAGGTCAAAGCATCCTGCTCACCCTAAACCAGAACTCCTTCCAAGTTTTAACCAGTGTAGCCTGTGGCTGTCTTCTGAGTGTCCGTCTCTCCCATCTTCTCTTCCTATGGCAGACATGTGAGGCTTCAGGGATTAATTCTCTTGGCAAATTTGTGGCCAGCTGTAAAGTTCTCAGACTGTTGGTTTTGGTGATCACCCAAATTTCCATCTTCTCTTGCCTTCTTATTCTCTTGTTTTTCACTTCCTTTGAAATGAGTTTCATCTCCTCTAATATAACCCCTCACAAAATTTTTGTGGCCATCTCCATAAGGATTTTTCACTCTGTTTTCTAAATTATCTGTTTCCTGATTTGTGAAAGTGTCCTTCTCTTCTGTCATTCTCGGATATTTCTGAGATATATCTGAGAAATATTAATATTTCTTTTGCCTTAATGCAAATCTGGCTCTTCTCTGAGGATTAGCCCTCTGGTATAAAAGCAGAGGAAGAGGGAAAATGAGGACCAACCATTCTAAGCAATTACTCCATGTCTGACACAGAGTAATTACTCAATAAATATTCTTTGAATGAGCTATGTATTACATACAAATAAAATAAAGCAAACTAAAACAAAATTCAACTTCATTGAGTCTCATGTCATCCAGTTTTCAAATGAGATATTTAGAATTTTTTCTTCCTTAAGATGATAATTAATAGACCCTACCTCACAGGGCTATTGTAAGAACTAAATGTTCAGAGTTTTGAGATTTGCACAGGCACATAGTAAATCCTAAATAAATGTCACCTAACATTTTCCATAGCTGCCCTCACTTCATTCTTATCACCTCCTCCAGTGATACTATTGTCTTTATCTTTGTTTGGCCATTGTCCTCCCCGGCCTTTCAAATGGTTACACCTTTAAAATCTGAGGTTCAAATGTCTAATCTGGCCATAACCTCGGTTGCATCCTCCTCGCTTAATTAGTTCACAGACTGAAGCTCTTCCTCCATGTCTCTCTATCAACCCTTTGCATCTTCTTTACTTTCTCTACCCTGCTTAGATGCCATGGTCCATAAGTTGCTTGTCAATATCTTCGGTTATCTTGTTGCATTGCTTTCATGTTGCATTTGCCTGGCAAACCCCCAATTTTATAATAATATAACTGTTTGCCATCTTCTTTAAATGTATACAGTAGACTAATAAATACTTCAATTCACCTCTGACTGACTCTCTGAAGGGCTCAGGGAGTAGTTCAAACTTCTGAACTCAGTCTATATGTGACTTCCTCATTGGTCTTTGGACACTTCTCCAGTGTCCTCTTACATTCGAGCCCTCAACTATACCTCAGAATTCTCAGGCTGTCTCTTGTATCCCTGCATATGCTGATTCTTCACATCTGGCCCACTCACCACACCTCCCATCTCTCTTTCCCTTTAGCCCAACTACTTCTGCTTATGCAGACCTATGAGTAATTTAATACCTACTTATGCCTCTAGATTTCAAGCTTCATGAAAGCGTGGCCATGTCACTTTTATTAACCATTGTATCCTCAGAGCATAGTACAGTTAATTGAACCTAATAGGCAGTCAAGACAAATTTGCTCATGAGGGAATAAAAGAATGCCATACACATGTAGAAATAGGAAGGTTATGTTCTCTCATCGGCATCAAACATTGCTCATGACAAACTGCCAAGTGTGTACAGTGGAGACACTGTGGACATTACACAGTACATTTGAAGCAGAAGAATCACTTTGTTTTCTGTTTATTGAACTTCGAGTTTGTTCAAATAATATCTTCTATTCATCATTTTCCACTTCAAATATTCTCTCTATGTCCAATTCTGAATGTCAACACAATTAACACAATTTTTCACAAGACTCCAGAGCCACCACCTAACCTACAGTTCAAGGTAGAGATAAGTTAAAGAGAACATCCTTGCTCATACCTGTCTTTGTTCTATTATTTAACCTGAAAATCTTATGAAGAAAACCAGAGTGTACCACCCTAATGTATGAGGTATTGTTAAGCTGGGGAAAGATAAGATGCAGGGGAGCTTCCTGCCTTTCCTCTGTGTTTGCTGAAGATAGGACGGAGATTTACAAATACAAAAGATCTTTCTCCCCTCCTTCCTCCCTTCCCACCTAAAGACAGGCTGTAAATTCTCCCTTACAACCTTTACTAGCCCAGAGATGGCTCCAGGAGAATCTGGGAGTAAACTCCTCTTTCCTGGTCTCCCACCTTTGAAGCCTAGGACTACTCTGTCTTGGCGCTTTTGAAAAATTGATGTTCTTTGTTGAAAATAATAGATAAACAAGACTCCTAAACCACTGCTTTGAGTTACCTTTCTCTAGCTGTGACGCTTTCTACATTCTTTAATAACCTGTTTGCTTTTCCTCTTGTGAATCTGTCTTTTGTTGTGGGAGTCTATTACAACTACAAACTTATGAGGATTGAGAAAATAATACATTTTCTCCCCTCACCCATCCACTCCTGTTGCCTAGATGAAGAAACCAAAGTTTGATCTTCAGCAGTAAAAAAAAGAGCAAGGTCTAAAAGGTGTTTTTGTAAAAAAATATTTTAAGATAATAATTAAGTTTAAGTTAAAAAGCATATGATAAAAATTATAAACATATTTCATTATTGATAAACCTTTGATTTATATCAAATATAAACTTCAAAGAACTTATCACAATTTTAGAATTTACTTAGAATATTAAATGATTCACATGGTAGTTATTATTTCTTTTTTTGGCTTTAGACTATGAATAGCTGCAGATAGTGCACTGACAATTACATTATTGTTCCCAAAAATGCAGAGAACTTTAATATCAACTATAGCCACTCTGTTTTACACTAAATTGAAAACTCCTAAAAATTTAGAGATTTAAATATACTCATCTATTTAATATGTATATATTTATCTTATACTATCTTATAAATATGTATATAAATCTCTAAACTTTAAATATATGCATTTATATATAATATATAACTTTTACTATCTAGCTTATAAAATTTATAATAATATATGTGTTATATATAAATTTTTGTAATATATAAATATATAAATACATATTTAAAGATTAGAGATTCAGATATAAATATATCTTTGCAAAATTTTGAAAAAGACATATAGAGATGGCTGGAACTTTCAATTTAGTGAAAATCAGAATAATTATTACAGTTCCCTGCAGTTTTGAGAACAAGATATTTATGTACTATGTGAAATCAGGTACTTCTTCTTTCCACATTCATAGAAGATCAAATGCAAAGCATGATAGAGATTAGATTATAGAGAAAGAGTTTCTTTGGTTTATCATGATCAGAAAGGAGTATTTCACTATTTTCATTATTGTCCTTAATATGCAACACTCTTGACAATTTTCCCACTAACATTTCATAGATTATTTAAATAAAATCTGGTGCAATTTCCTGAATTTATTACTTTTAAATCCTTTTAAAATATGGCAGGTGTTATTTTCAATAAGTTCTTAACTAAGTAGAACTTGGAAATTTGCTGTTAAAAAGGCAAATCTGTTACAACAGAGAAGAACATGTCGGAACAAATAAAGTTGTGGAGGCAAGTTAAGTTATCCTTTCATTTAGAAATAATTGTTTTACTGGATTAAATACTTTCAAAACTGGTTTTAAAATAGGACTAGAAATTGCATTATCAAATTTGGAAAAATAGATATATCTCACAGTTGTGTGTTTGGGTAGAAATTAACCTCAACTTTAAGTCCTTTTAGGAAAATACTTTAGAGATCACATCCACAAGAATCCACAGAGCTCACAGCTCAGACCAGAAGTTTTTACGTAGGTACAGCTCATTCTTGCACTCTTTTGCATGCAAGAAGAAACACTGTGATAAGAGACAGCCCATTCACGGTAAAATTGGTAAAACGCATTTCTGAATGTGCCATCTACGTGGTGGCCTTGCTGCCTTACTTGGACAAATGCTAAGAAGTCTTCCTCATCAGTGTTCAAAGAACTAGCTGGGGAGGCGACTACATTATCAGAGGGATGTTCAGTCTGGGATGCTGTGGAAGATTCAAAAGACTCTCTTCTCTTTTCTTCTGCCAAGAGAAACTTCCTCTTAAAATGTGTTTATGGAATAATTCATGAATTCCATACAACCTCGTAGGAATACTTCTGATCATTAAATATTTCATATAACTTGAAAATGAGACCTACATTCGGACACTTCTCTAATTAAGATATTCACTAGTTTCGTCAATTCAGCAACTATTTGATATGCAAGGAATATAAAGAAAAATTATCTGCCTTATATAGTCGAGAAAAGGTACAAAAATACACATTCATCCCAAATCATTAGAAAACCAACAGGTCTTCTTCTTGTGTTAAATGATGACATGTCTACATCAAACCAAATTATAGTATTAGTCATTTATCTTACTAGGTATAACCATCCTATCTAAGGCAACAAGGAAAGATTATTATCTTTGAAGTCTATGTCAGTGAATTATATTCTATTATTTTTGTCCTAACATTAAAAACAAAAATAAATATTACATAAAATAACTAACTGAGCAATGCCCAGATTGATCTTTTCCATGAAATCAGAGTTTCTTAACCTCAGCACTATCAGCATTACAGGTCAGATTATTTATTCTTTACTGTGGGAGTTGTCTTGTGCATAGCAAGATGTTTAGCCGCATTCTTGGTGTCTACCCACTAGATGCCAGTAGCACCCATCTCTCAAATGTGGCAATCAAAACTGTCTCCAGACATTGCCAAATGTCTGTCAGGGAACAGGGAAAGCAAATTTGTCCCTAGTTGAGAATCACTTCACAAAAGGCCTAACTAGTGAGCAATATGTGGTCAGACATAGGACTGGATATTTAGGATTGAAGATAAATAAGGCAAAGGAAGTTAGGGAGATAAAGAAATAATTATAATAATGAGGAACTGAGCACTATTTTCTCTTAGAAAGTTATGCAGAAGTATAAAAAATAAAAATGTCACCAGCTGTTGACTAACACATGGAATGAAGGGGGTTCTGGGCCCAACTTAAGACATGAGCACAAGCTCTCAATATTAGAGAGACCTGAAGTTTGAATCCAGCTTTGTTCCCATGCTTCCTGTGACCTTAAACATATTTTTCACTGTCTCTGACCTTCAGTTTTCTCCTCTGTTTGAAGAAGGGATTTATACTTCAAGGCTGTTGGAAGCATTAAGTATAAATATTGTGCAGTCACTAAGCAGAAAGCCAGTGGGCCCTTAATATAAAATTAGTTTCTGTTATTTTTAAATCCTTTATTAGAAATAAATGACTGTATATGGCAGTCAAGAAAGTGGGCCTTGGATTTGGATTATTTGTATTCAGATCTCTATCATTTAAATTTGTCCCTCAGAGTCTTCATTTATCAAATAGCAATGATGTGAGTGTCAGTTTCATAAGGAAATTGGGAAGATCAAATGAGTTATTTCTATGTAAAACACCCAAAGGTTTTCATTCAAGATATTTTAAGATGCACATTTTTTATATTTTAACATGTTCAAAATTAGGAATCATCCTATCATAGATGGCATATCATAGTTGATTTGCTCAGTATCATAGTTGATTTGCTTATTTTTTTCCTTTCCTTAACTCAGGGAAAAAGTACTGTTAATCTCACAATCAATTCTACCTTGGATTCAGTGAGAGAAAATACTATTACATGATTTAAAATAATGAGACTGAATATGTTTAAAATTTTTTGTGGGTACATAGTAGGGTACATGAGATATTTTTGTTTGTTTTGGTTTTTTTTTTTTTTTTTTTTTTTTTGAGACAGAGTTTCCCTCTTGTTGCCCAAGCCGCAGTGCCATGGTGCTATCTTGGCTCACTGCAACCTCCACCTCCCAGGTTCATGAGATTCTCCTGCCTCAGTCTTCCTAGAAGCTGGGACTACAGGCATGCACCACCAAGCCAAGCTAAATTGTTTTGTATTTAGTAGAGACAGGGTTTCACCATGTTTGTCAGGCTGGTCTTGAACTCCTGACCTCAGTCGATCCACCCACCTTGGCTGGGATTGTAGGTGTGAGCCACTGCACCCAGCTGAGATGTTTTGATACAGGCATGCAGTGTGAAATAAGCACATCATGGAGAACGGGGTATCCATCCCCTCAAGCATTTATTCTTTGAGTTACAAACAATCCAATTCCATTCTTTAAGTTATTTGAAAATATACAATTAAGTTATTATTGACTATACTCACCCTATTTTAGTACACTGAAATTTGGTCTGAAAATTTTGTTAGGCAGTGAATGCAAAAGAAGACAAACTATCAATGCCCTAGAAGAATCCATCATTCTAGATTTATATGCAGTCCTCTCTCGATATCCACGGGGATTCGTTCCAGGACTGCCATCCCTACAACCCTGAAAATACCAAAATCTGAGGACACTCAAGTCCTTTACATAAAATAATGTAGCATTTGCATATAACCTATGTACATCCTCCTGCATTCTTAAAGTCATCTGTAGATTATCATATCTATTATTATAAATGCTATGTAAATCATTATAATACTGTATTTTTATTTGTATTACTTTTATTGTTGTTGTTTTTTTGTTTGTTTTTTAGTGATTTTTTTAATCAGGATTGGTTAAATCCAATATGTGGCACCCACGGACGGAGATGGCCAATCATACTCTAATAATATTATTTGACTCTTTCAGCAAGCACTTCTTTAGCTTCTGATATGTTTTCAGTAAAATTATTTTTTCTTACCCAATACAGTGTTGAGAAGAAAAGAATGTAAGTTAATAATCCACAAGAACAAGATTTGTTTTAAATTTTGTCTCAATAAGCAGTAGAAAATAGTGATATTAAAGGAAAAGATATAAACCTATTTATTTGACATAATAAATATACGTTATGGGAAATAAGTGCCCTCATAATAAAAGTTTTCAAATCTTTAATGTGTGCTTTATTATATATATGTGTTCTCTGACTTTATGATAAAAATTATACTTCTAGGGAAGCATATGCTAGGCTGTTTTCCTTATCTTCAATCCCAAATTAAGAATGAAAAAAGTTATTTATACGCAGCACCATTATGTAGTAGCCAAAAGTGTGAACTTTGAAGCCAGACATTCTAGGTCCCCTACTTGGTATGTGACATTAGCATATTTATCCTCTCTGTATATCAGTTTTCATATTTATTTTATAGGTATAATATTGTTTACATCATAGCGTTTTCTACAGATGAAAGAGTATTACTGCAAAATGCTTAGAGTAGTTCTGGTATAGAGTAAGCACTATGTCTGTATCATTTATTATTATTATATTTATGGGAAAGGAAAATGCAGTCAGAAACAGCTATTTTGTATTGAAAGTGGCTTTTTAAAAATAAAAGCCTAAGTAAGCATTCAGGGTCAAGAACAATTTCAAATGAAAAATATGCCTGAAATATACATAAGTTTACAAGATGTATTCTATACATAACATGTGGTTGTCATTGGATAATAGATATATGGGTAACATTAATTTTCTTCTTTAGGTCCATCTATTTCAATTTTCTTGTTTATTTTCTTCTATTGAAAAAAAATATTACCACGCTTCTCTAATTGTTTTGAGTGGTTTCCATAGAATCACACAATTTCAGAAGTTGAGGACAGCACCGAAACCGTTCAATCCAACATAGTTTGCATATATGGACTCTGGTACTCAGACATGTTACATGAATTGCTTAAAAATAAAATAATGAATTACAGCAGAGCTGGGATAAGAACATTATCTCTTAAATTATATTTTACCTTTCAGCCTCACCTTACAATTCAACTTATTAAGAATAATAACAAAAATCAGAAATATATTTTTAGAATAACCTCTGGGGTGATTAAAATTTATTTGCATGATTCTAACCACAAATTCTCTTATGAACACAAGTATTTGTGTTAATATAATTAATTAAACAACTTTTTTCTTTATACCTTTTGTTTAGAGTTAATGTAAGAACTAGGTACTGGGGAGAGTGTCTCTAATGGTAACACTCCTTCCACCTGTGTGATAGAGTGTGATATGAGAGCTATCTTCTGGTAAGCCTCTGGCTTGCCCTACAGTTTGGTTTAAGGTAAAATGTTGCCCTGGTCGCTACCTCAGCCTAAATGAATGCTCTAACATCCACACTTTGATGGAAGAAGTACACCTACTGTGGCTCCTGTTTTGGACATTACACACATGCCAATGACAGGTGGCACACAGACAGATCCATTTGCTCTGCATACTGGCACCTGGTCTTGGCTCTGCCCATACACTACACAAGAGCTGTCAGTTAATGGACAGCAGAGCATCTCTGACTTCAAGGCATTTCATATTCCAAGTGTGCCCCAGCTTGTTAGTTGACCATTGGCCAGAACCCAAATTGGATCCAGTTCCAGCATTGTTCCTAAGCTGAGATTCTTAACAGATGGGCCAATGTGGTCACAGGACCAGGCAACTTGCACTCACCACCCTAGGAGGCAATTAGTTTTGTGTTAACAGCAACTATTAGCACCTATTTGATGAAAACACAGAAAAACGGCCATTCTGTCATCCCTCTGAAAGTTGCCAATTAATCCTGTTTGTAAAAACAAAATCTATATTTTCAGTTTCCAAGAAGGTAAACTTGAACCACTTTACATTTAGATTTCTATGTCAAGACATTTTACATGTGGCTTATGAAGTTCCTCTAAAAATTACCTTAATTCTCTTGCTGTATAATATGTTTATTTAGTTATTCATAATATAGTATTTCTAATCAATTATCTAAGTTTATACCTAAAATATAAAATTCATAGGTGACTCAAATCCTTAAATAATTAATAATCATATGATTATCATGCCCTCCCTCATTTAAAATAGAGATTTCATCCTAGACAGATTCGAAATCCAGTTCTGGCCCTAATGCTTATTAATGTGTGGCCTTAAAAACCTAACATGTTTAAGCTTCTGTTTCCATAACCCTCAAATAGGAGTAATAGTATGCTGTAACACTATTCTTTAAAATAATGGAATTCTTATATGTAAAAAGCATTTATTACATTGCAAGGCGCATGTTAAGTCCTCCCTAAATACTTGCTTTTAACATTATGCAATCTTTTCATAATAATGGTTTTATTCTTATTTACCCACAGACAAACAAAACAGTATGTGTGAAATGTGAAGGTCTCAACCCAGGTATCTGATTGCACTGGGGCTAGCACACAATTCCGGGAGAAGGCATAGCTCACGAAAGATAGAAAATGCATGGCAACTTTTAGACTAGGCAGTGTCACTAGAAATATTTATAAATGAATCCATATAATTTAAAAGCATGAGTGACACCTATTTAAAAATAATATTTTCTGTGTTTCTATGGAAATCGTATGGTCAAAGATGGGAGAATGTGCCATTATATACAAATTATGTATTTCATATTTTTCAGCATTATTTTTTTCCCTGTACTTAACTGTAAAATTAATAAATGTCACCAATCAAGTGGATTTGTAAAACTCAGACACCATGTATGTGCATCTATTGTATAATGTTTACAATGCTTTGAAATGGTTATATCATTTTAATAGCTCTTTGAGTTAGAATGTATGACATAATTCTTCACCCTATAAAATGAGTCAAAGTCAGTCTCCACATTGCTGGTCCATATTTTCAGGATGTAAAGCGCAAAGTTTAAATAGCTTCTTCAAGATCACATTCCTAGTTTGCAGTGAAGAAATCTGTCAAATATCATTTCCAGATAATGAGAATATAAATAAACTAAATGTTCAAACAGTAGCAGAATAAGGCCTCAAGTCGAAAACCCCTTGGCCATGGCCTAAATATTTTTTATGCTATTGTAATTTGTATGAAAAGATCCCACAGTAATTTCCCATGCAGTTTCTAATTATTTTCAGACAGACATGGCTAAGACATCTGTATAGCATAAAAAAGAAAGATTTTTAATTCATTCTTTTCTTTAAATTCTGACCTTTAGGAAGCAGTCCATTTTTTAGATGTCATTAACAGTATTTTGTGTATATTGCTTCTCTCTTGTTCTTAGTATTTCCTTGTTTTTTTTTTTTTTTTGGCTAAGACCATTTTACTTGCCCAGTCTTTACCAGCCAACCTAATCAGTGTGGTTATTTATCAGGAGCCCAAATTACCACATGTCCTTGATGCATACAGTATATGTGAAGAAGGCTGATTGCCTCCACAGGGTAGCTGAGCACCTGTTCAGCATCTCTGTGTCCAGAGAAGCACATGCTCTAAACAATAGAGCTTCCAAACAATTAATCAAAAAACATTTCCAGAGCTAAGAGAAAAGAGCCACTTTACAGAAATGCCATCCAAAAAAAAAAAAAAAAAGAATTGTAAATGGTTCCATTCAGTTTCTTAAAGAATCATGTGTTTATGCAAATCTCACATTTCATGGAACTAAAAACTCTGAAAATTCTCTCCCTTAAAACAGACTTGCACTTTAGAAAAGGAAATTTTGTCAGTGGGTTAAGGAAAATTGATGGAATTTTGTTCTCTATATCTTGAAACTTTTATTTCCTACTCCCTTTTCTATTTTATGAAAAATTCATTAATTATATCCACTACGTGCAAGCCATCAAGTGCCTTTAGAATTTGCAGGCATACATAAAAATGTAAATGGCATATTTTATTTCCTTTTTCCTCTGACAAGCTATTATGAACATTCCATTCTCTACTGTGGAAGAGAGAAGTTCTTATTGAGAAAGTTAGTGTCACTTTAGAATTAATTTAGAAAAATGAAACAAAAATGATCATGGAACTAATGGTAATATGCTGAAATTATATAACTGATGAGAGATATTAAATCTCCTGTTTACAGTTCTTTAAAGACTGCCAATAATTAAATGAAATACAAACTCTGCTGACATGCAAAGATAGGAATTCACAATTAGATTAATCACACTAACTCATATCCAAGTTTTGGGAGGGATTTTTTTTTTAAATTTGTCATTAATATTAAATTGAACAGAATAATGTAGTGTTGTCATATTTCAATTTATTTTTATATCTTTGGTTATAAATATTATTTATATGATTTTATATTGTTTATGTCATGTTACTTGTGTTATGGTAATGTTTCTTCATGTTATAAGGTTTTTTTTTTTCTTTTTTGAGATGGAGTCTAGCTCTTTTTTCCAGGCTGGAGTGCAGTGGTATGATCTCGACTCACTGCAACCTTCACCTCTCAGATTCAAGTGATTCTCTTGCCTCAGACTTCCAAGTTGCTGGGATTATTGGCGTCCACCACCACACCCAACTAATTTTTGTATTTTTAGTAGAAACGAAGTTTCACTGTGTTGGCCAGGCTGATCTTGAACTCCTGATCTCGTGAACCACCCACCTTGGCCTCCCAAAGTGCTGGGTATATAAGTGTGAACCACTGCACCTGGCCATAAATTTTTACAGAGTTTCAGCACATAAATATATTTATGTAACAAAAATATACAATAAGCCTATGTTATGATATAACACGGCATAAGATAGAATCTCACCTCATTAATTATAAATACTGGCAACTTCTATCACATAAAACACTTTGTGAAAAGATGTATTGAAGGCACTTAATCAACAGAGGACTAATAAGCAAAATGCTGTATATTTGCCTGCAAAAGATAGACAGTACCCAAGAAAATAACTAGAACTACTCCAGATTACTTTCTTTACCGTATTCAGAATGTAAATACTTTTCCACATTGACCAATCTCACTAAGATAATACAAAACTAAAGAACTGATAACAGTTGATTCACCTTGTTTAAAACGACTTATTTTTTGAAACTTGCAATGAACATTATAAATGTAGTAGGCGCTTACTAAATGTAAGTAAATCCAAAAGCGCATCTTCTACTATTTAAATTATGCTTTAAAAATGTGCTTTAGGCTGGGCATGGTGGCTCTTGCCTGTAGTCCTGCATTTTGGGAGGCCAGGGCGGGTGGATTGCCTGAGCTCAGAAGTTCGAGGCCAGCCTGGGCAACATGGTGAAACCCCGTCTATACTAAAACACAAAAAAATTAGCTAGGTGTGGTGCTGGGCACCTGTAATCCCAGCTACTTGGGAGGCTGAGGCAGGAGAATCACCTGAACCCGGGAGGTGGAGGTTGCAGTGAGCCAAGATCGTACCATTGCACTCCAGCCTGGTGACAGAGTGAGACTCTTGACAAAAAAAAAGTTCTTTAAAAATCATACTCATTGTAAACTATAAAATACCTTTTACTTGCTTGTTCCCCATACTCACTTTATTTTCACATTAGTGTATAAAATTTTTGTCCCTAACACATATGTATTGAAATGTTCTAGAAAACAGTATTGATACTTGGCACAGAATCAATACACTTCCTGAAATATTCAGTGAAACGGTAATATCTTCAGAAGTCTCTACAAGGAATTAACACTGTGGCAGTAACGTGTATAATGCAAAGACTCCTTCCAATTTTGTCCCTTGGTCACGTAGAAAATATCCACATAAATAACTTTCCCTAGTTGAGCACAAGGGTTATTGTTAGACTTGCTATGCCTCCTACCTCACTAAAACATTTATCTTTTCAGAAAATGCTTTAATACAACTCACCAAGAGTCTTGTAATTTCATTAAAGGTAGTTACTGAGAAAGGTTGGGAGTTTAAGACTAAATAAAAGAAAGAGGCATATCAGTACTACTTAAAAAATGTTTTCAAGGCAAGGGAAAGAAATACTCCCTTAATTCATCTCTGGTTACTGAAAGGTTGGCACATATCTTCTGTGTTAAAGGTTTTAATATCTCTCACAGCATTTCATAAATTTAAACTTGAATTGAAAAGCTTTTCTTGTCTCCAAAAGAAAAACAGTCACATATTACTTACATATTAATTACAAGCTACGCAGCTGCCTACAAAGCTTTCATATAAATGTGTTAGGCATGAACCACTATACAAACCTTATTCAAATTTCATTAACTGCTAAGCCAAGGAAGTGCCATCCACCACACCAATCGCTTATACAAGAACAATGGCCATCTCCCTAGTTTGAAACCTAAATAATGTAATAGAATCAATGTTGTTGATTTAGTCTATGGTTGTTTAAAAGTTATTACTGTTATTCCTCACCAAGGAAAGAGGTCTCTTTCTCTCTCATTATGCATAAGTGAGGCTTATGCTAATACATACAAATCGAGGAATGAATAAACTCCTCTGAAACATCACTTAAAGACTGGGAATACAAGAAAAAGTACATGCGTCTGTCATGATGAAAATACTGACCTCCGTTTCTGTATTCCACTTATCCTTGCTTTAAGCCTTTCTAACAGAACAATTTAAAGCTTACACAGCACTTCCATTTGCCTAATATTTTAAAAATATTTCACTGGTTACACAGAGTACTACAATAATATCATGCCGATAAATAGAATAAAGAGGCCAAAACATGAAAATGTTTTAAAAAAAGTTAGTGAAGGTTAGATTTCTCAGATTTTCAACCTTGTTGTTTAGTGGCCTTCATATCATGCCTTCTGAAAATGTAGCTTTAATGCTGTTTGCTGATTTATATGTATCATTTGTACATGAAAGCAAATGAATTTGGCAAGATTTGGAGAACAGTGTAACCACTAAAGTTGTCAGGTATATGACCTAACACCTACATTAAGCTGGAAATAATCAAACTAGGCACAATTAAGTTTTATTTTACCTTAATTCAGAAACATAGACATGTTAAAATGCAATGCACACTTAAAACAATTGTCTATTTTTAAACTTTTTTCAACTTGCTCTTGTTCAATGTTTGAAAATTAACAGGGTCACCAGTGCTGTTACATGGATATAATGTATCCCCTGATACAATGTGATAAGAAGAGTATGTCATCTCTATGGTATTCTTTCTAAAAACCTATAAACCCAGTCTAATCAGGAGAAAACACCAGACTAATCCAAGTTTCGGGGACATTCAATAGCATACCTGGCCAGTACTTCCCTTTAGGGTTGTTAAGGTCACGAGAACTAGAAAACACTGAGAACTTGTAACAGCCAGAAGAGACTGGAGAGGCATGAGAACAAAATGCAGAAGTCTGATACTCAACTAAATAATGACCTGAACTGGACTGGGGGATCCAAATAATGTATATACTTTACTTAATTATTACATATCAAGGTTTGCTCATTAGATGTGACAAGTGTTTTATAATCATGTAAGATATTAACAAGGAAAACTGGGTGCAGGGCATATGGGAACTCTCTGTGCTAACTTTGTAACTTTCCTATAAATCAAAATTATTCCAAATCTAAAGGTTTTTAAAGTTTCAGTGGACAAGGCCATAGACTCCCAGTTATTGAAAATAAACCTTTGTTTACACTAGGATAAATTTTACTTTAGAATTAATCTGTTCACCTTACATCAACATTGTAAAATTATTCATTATCTGCTCTCAAATTTGTAGAAATTTATTGATTATATCTAAAGGATGGACAGAGTAATTAAATAGTGTAAACTGTCCTTGTTTTCTAACCCGCTTCTCCAATGAGCTGGCATGAAAAGCATCACATTTACAAACCTCTTCTAATACCATTCCTTTAAAGACAGATGTCTGGCATTAAAATGATAAAAGAAATGCAGCCTATTACAAAGGCTGAAAAACTAACTGAATTAATGTTTTCACTTGTTTTATTCCCGTAGATTGCAAAGAACCTCTCAGGAACTATTATATGGTTGATACATTTGAATCCAGTGCATTCAATCCATGAGTGACATGTGTTTTGAAGTAAAGTATCCTATCATATCTTGGGATTTATAAAATTGATATTTTTAAAATGAATGTTTACATTTAGGAAAGTACTGATAGCAGTGAAAGCACATAAAAGGTATATAGCTTCTGTGGAAGCATGTTTAATATCAGTCAGTGGAATGAAACAAAGTTTTGTTTTGTTTTTCTTTTTGAGACAGAGTCTCACCCTGTCACCCAGGCTGGAGTGCAGTGGCACGATCTTGGTTCACTGCAACCTTTGCCTCCCAGGTTCAAGAGATTCTCCCTACTCAGCCTCCCAAGTATCTGGGGTTACAGGCATGCATGACCATGCCTGGCTAATTTTTTGTATTTTTAGTAGAGACAGGGTTTTGCCATGTTGGTCAGGCTGGTCTTGAACTCCTGAACTCAGGAGATCCACCTGCCTTGGTGCTGGGATAACAGGTGTGAGCTGGGAATATAGGTATGAGTCACCATGCCAGCCCATAATTTTTTTTTAAAAAAAGAAAAACTAGAGAAACCCAGCCTGTACAATTTTATGCAAACAATAATTGTAGCATGCATAATGGTTTTAATGTCAGTAGGTAGAACTAGCAGGAAGGCATAACAAGCCTTAAAGATAAAATTACTTGTATTAAAACAAACAAAAAAAAAACCACTCAAATGACTTATTTGATTCTAAATGGCAAGATCTTAGGGAAATTTATATAACAAAAAAGTTAAAATTATCTTTATATATAATGACAGGCATTTTTTAATACAGGTGAGAGTCTGAGAGATTGGGTTTGAGGGTTTTGTGATTAGAACAATAAGAAAGAGATGGAAGAGAGGGGCACCATGAAGAGATGACAAGGAAAAAAGTGAGTGGAGGTCCCTGTGTTAGAAATCCCCTATGTGGGCCAGGCACAGTGGCTCACGCCTGTAATCCCAGCACTTTGGGAGGCCGAGGTGGGTGGATCACGAGGTCAGGAGATCGAGACCATCCTGGCCAACATAGTGAAACCCCATCTCTGCTAAAATGCAAAAATTAGCTGGGCATGGTGGCGCATACCTGTAGTCCCAGGTACCCGGGAGGCTGAGGCAGGAGAGTGGCTTGAACCCAGGAGGCGGAGGTTGCAGTGAGCCGAGATCGCACCACTGCATTCCATCTCAAAAACAAACAAAAAGAAAAAGGAAAAACAAAAAGAAATCTCCTATGTGAAAAAAGATACCAACTACTTGCTACTATTTCAGTGTTGTGCTGACCTTTCCTTTATTCTAGGACTTACGGTCGGTCACATGCAATAGTCTTTTGTTAGTTATGCTTTGGGCCATGGAGGTAACAATGGTATCCCAAGAGGGTGAAGCATAAGAACAGGGCAGTCATTGATGGAAGGAAGGAGGGGGCATTCTGCAGAACAGAACAGTATGCCTCAAAGGGTCCAGAAGAAAGAAGGCACCCAGGAATCCTTGGCATCTGGAGATAAGAGGTGGAATGAAGCATTAACTTAGATATTCATTGAAAGAGTGACGCTGAAAGTCTGGTGGACTTTAATATACAAACAGGAAATATGTGGCTTGCATATGTAAAAATTACATGAGTGAAAATTCCCCAAGATGTAGGAGTGTTTGCTGGTGGCACTGCAGTAGTTCTTTTCTTTCCTAATCATTCACTGGTTATCTAACAATCTTCCATCCACATGATGTTCTCTTACCTTCCTCTTGGCAAGTCTGCATCATCCTTTTTCCACCTCACAGTTGGTTGAGGATCTCCTTGCACTTGACAACGAAATTCTACAGTTTCTTCCTCCAGCACCACCTGGTTAATTGGCCTCCTGAGAAACGTGGGTCGTTCTTGAAAAAAAATAAAATATAACAATGGTAAAATTTGATAAAATATTATGCATGTTTTAAGTACATTATGAAAAATGCAAAGGAAACCTAATTTACTTTTGGTATACAGGTACCTAATAGTACCACAGCTATGTCCTAAGAAGGACTTGTGAATCCAACATAATTCAATAAAATAAAATATTTTGGAACAAAGGAATAGCTACAGTTTGCATATAAGACCATTCAACGTTTGGAAAAAAATATTAAATTGATTTTTCAGTGAATACCTGAGCTAAATCAGGTGGATCCTATCATTAAAAAAAAAAAATCAGAACACTGAACTCTACAGGAAAAAGAGAGATTAAAAATGATTACAATAATCTATTATCACGGCTCCAAGTGGAAAAACTAAAAGTTGAAAGGAATAAAAAATTTTTAAAAAAACAAATATTAATATTCCTCAAGAATGCTAGAAAAAACAAAAAAAATGTGTACTTTCACACATACATATTACCTAAATGTTCCCACTTAGGCTATGATTTTTTAAAGACTCAATATTTCCATGATTATTTTAACTTCATGTATGAAAAGCTGTCTACCTGATTTTTTATTCTTAAATGCAAAGACTATCATTGTTAATTAGTGCAAATGATTTATTTATCAATTATTTTGAGGTTTTCTCCAATGGTCTTCTAAGTTTTTGAGATATTTACCCATTTTTATGTTACTTAATTTTATCTTTTTTTATTTCTTCAGTATTCTGTTTTACTGTTTTCATCCTTCCTTGTTTTATTCATCTGTACTTGGCACTATTCAATTGTATTCTAGCAACTCTTTTACATAAAGCTAGAGAAAAATAAATCCTTATCCACAAGAACCTTTTCCTGTCCGTAAGAATCTTAGCCTCTGAGGATACAAAACAACAAGTAGTTTTATGTATTGCCAAACACTGGCATTCCTTGTCCAATTCCTTCCCTTTTTGATAATAGACTGACACTGAAAAAATTATCATTTAAATTTGATTAGCCTATGTCTGCAAATCACAAACAAATTCAATATTGCTACTTACTGAGGTAGAAAGAGAACTAAGCCAAGGAAAAGAAAGATGAGATCCATAGGAAGTTGACACAATTTATCTGGCCATCTGGACATATTTAGCCACCTAGGACTTTAGTTTCAAAGCTTCTAATTTAAAATTCTGTATACAGTGGCAGAAAAACTAAAATGTATTTAGCAGGAAATATTCCAAGAAAATAAATTGCTTCAAATAATACATGTTAAGAGTATAGAATGAGGGTATTTGATTTTATTGACTAAATCAAGATCCATATTTACGAAACAAATGTGTAAGTCGCAAGATAAATATTTTATTGTAATAAAATCAACTATCATTGGCATTTAGGAGGAAGACAATTGTATCTTTCCAGAGAATTTGACAGTAAGGATCAAAATTTTCTTAATACACAGACCTGCATATGCTTGAGTATCTGTACTCTGGAACTCAAAAATCCCAAGCCATAAAACAAGACAAATAAAGTTTTATCATGAAAACTTTTGTAAATGTAGAATTGACGAACAACCCATAAAAATTTAAAAAATGATTGCCTCTAAAGATCTTAGATAACCTTAATAAATTAGCAGCCTATTGTGCCCTGTAGACAACAGAACAAATTTTCATGTCAGATAAAACGATTTAGTGTTATTTTTTTTCAACTCTGGACACTATATGCCCAAAACAGTTATTTTGGGGCTGGCCTAGTTGGTATTGAGTTATCATTTCTGATAGTTAAATAGACAATAGTATTTGTATATCCTTATCAGGGTCCCAAATGTTAACAGTCAAAATGAATTATTAGCATAGGAAGCGGGATTGACTTTTTCCGTGCTATCAGGTGCAGCTATTCATTCAGTTCATCCAAAACCTTCATTAACCCAATGTTAAAGAGGCTTGAGACATGACCGATATGACACAAGATTGAAAAATGATTCATCAAGAGGAGACCCTTCCTGTTCCCTTTGATTTTAGTGGGAGTATCATACTACATCCTGACACTGGGATGAATAAGCTAGAGAAGTCTTTCTCTCATTCACTCACTCATTCATCACATGTTAATACAATTACTCCTAGAGGCTTTGACTAAGTGGTCAAGCTGGTGAATAGTGAGCAGCTTAGTTTTATCAGGGAAAGTGGTGAGAGACAAAGCTAGCCAGAGAGTGAGTGGTAAAGACTATGAATGCCTTGTTCACCACTCAAGGACTGTGAGCTCTGCCCTAAGGACTTTAAGCAAGTAAGCAACATTTTGAATAAATACATGAAAAAGGTCCTGTTGGCAGGTCTGTGAAAGAAAAATTAGAAGAGAAACATAAAGTCATGAATTAGGTCAAACTGTTGTTATAGGAAATTATTTCAGCTTAAACTGATGCAATGGTCCATAGGATGTGGAAAGGAGACAGACAAGAGAGATCAAAACTGGGAGATCAGTCAGATGCAGACGGTGAAAATGAAACTCTAGGGACTGTCTCAACTTTTCATTTAGCAAATTGAAACAGACTGGCAGGTAAAACATGGATTGTGTGTGAGTGTGTGCATGGGTGTGTGGGTTTATGTGTGTAAGCTCCTTTCCTCATAGAAATGGTAAGGATTAGAAAAATTAACCTCTTATGTTTAAGTCATTGTTAGGTAGATTTCTATTACTTGAAGTCAAGTAAATTTTCAGTGAGATAAAGGAAGTTACTTATACAATAGGAGGGGAAAGAAAAAATATGATCAAATCTGTAGATATAGCTATTGGATTAAAAAACATCTAATTAAAGAAGGAATCAAAAAGACTTCTAAAACATGTTGAAGACATTTTTTCAGAAATTAAATGCCAAAATTATCTTAAAAGTAAAATACAAAAGATATTCCCATTGAAGTCAGGAACAAGATGGGCATGCCGACATTAAAAATCAGTAAGAAAAAAGAAGTGTGAGCACTGAAGAAGAACCAAAGCAACCATTATTTGCAGACACGCTGCAAAATATAACAATGCAAAACAGGGACTTTGATAATTGATAATTGCAACAAAAATAAGAAATACATAGAATAATTGCAGTAAATCTGACAATATTGGAAAATAGGAGATTTTAGGATAAATTGCAGCAAGCTCATATATTGAAAAACTGTTAAGTCATTGGAATATTAAAACTATCTACCTATCTAATATGAAATAGTATCTCTTAACTATCTAATATGAAAAGTTTTCATGACATTATGCTGGGTATAAAATAAATTGAAAACAATATGTGAGACTAGTTCTATTAAATACTTATATTTCAGGCCAAGTTTTTTTGTATGCTTTTCTTAACTTGCTAACAATCACAAAATCACTACGTATAATTAATCCAAAAAGCAAACGTTACATCAGAGATGTCTTAAAACTAAGTTGTCCCTTCTTCAAGGGGAGACCATCAAAATCCTTAAGGGCTTTTTGGTCACTGTACTTGTTCTAAGCCCCATTGTTTTATATGAAGACACGTGGAGGCACTTGATTTATAATTTCTAGAAGAATCAAGATATCGGATCCCTGCTGCTGTTCAAATGAACTCAGCAGGGGTGCAGAACTTCACAATGAACCTTCTCACTTCCTTTCTACCCTCAAGCAGAGTCCAGTTGCTTAGCAACTGGATAACCACAGGAGCATATGTGGTATACAATTTTTGGAAGTCTGACATTGGCTTATGGTGAAAAATGTAATTCAATGGATAGAAAAAACAAAGCAAAACAAAGTCCAAGAATAACTGAGATGAAAGTCACCTGCATACACATGACAGATCCAGATGGGTTTTACACCTGGGTATTAGGATATGCTCTCCAACAATGTGACATGGGAAATTCCTGAGATACTGGAGTTTGGTCACATATTTTAAAGTATTACTCTGAGAATTTCCATAGCACCCTTTCTAGCAATTATCTCTAAACTGTATTATTCATTATTCCAATTGCTTTATGTTAATTATACTAAACTCACCTTCCGCTTTGCAATTTTCATAACCACCCATAGAAAACATTATGTTAAAAACATAATGTAAGTTTGCCTAACATTTACTTAAATGGAAGAAGTTTTTTTTTGTAAAAACTATTTTCCACTTTTCTTAACAAAACTGTATTTCCAGAAAATCTGAGAATCAGAAACAAATATAAAGCCTAAAAAAGTTGTACGGGCCGAAAAGGTATTTTTAAATGCTTTGCATTTACAGTGGCAACTGTTACAACACGCCAAACAAAAAGCCAAGCCCCTTTCAGACACAAATTTTAAAAATTACAAGGAAGTGTCTTGAGTCTCCCCTTTTGTCTCAAAATCATTTGCAAACAAATTAAAAGCTCAAAGGATTAGAAAGTAAGTTGACAATGGAACCATCCAATACATTGATAAGTGATCACACTTTATACCTATTAATGCTCCGTAGAGTTTGGACAATTAAAGCTCTGTACAATTAAAATAAATATGTACGAAAATCTTAAACTATTGAATAACAAGCAAACTTAATTTTAAAACATGTCAAAACAAGGTCACTGATTTTTTCATGTTACTATCTTATGTCTGACCACATATTGAAAAACGGGGAAGAAATTTCAAGGGTCGTTTGCTGACCGCTTATCAATTAGATTAGAGACTCTCTGAATGGGCTGATCTCTAATTATATAACTGCGGAGTGATCAGAGGCAACGTCTTTGCCAATGCAATTAACATTTCTTTATGTGAGATTAACGCGATTTGAATCACCTGCATAACTTGCTTACAAGGTTAATCTCTCTTGGGACAGTAGTGTTGTTTGCCTGTGTGTTGTACTCTGTAAAGTACAGCTCTCAAATAGTCTTGTCAATTTAGTTCCAAATTGGCATTTTGGAAAAATCCAACTTTATATGCAGTTATAATACAATCAAATGCCAAGTCTCATTGCAGTTATGCCAAAAATATTCAGAAAGCAAATACACAATTTAACACAAAATACCATAAATTTGAAATATGGTTGCATCGTATCTCTTAAGTTTTTTAGCTACATGAAAAAAATTAAGTGCCCAGCAAACAAATTTCTCTTTTTAACTGTATTCAATCATTGAAAATGGCTTTAAAATTGTCAATGGCTGTGTTATAACAGCTATTTCTCAAATGACTGTAAAATTTTTAAAATAAACTTTGCTTAATATTATAAAGCTCGTGTTATGGCAATAATTACATAGGTAAGTTCTTTAAGTCCTGTAAGACCAAAGCTATGTAATAAAAGAATATTAGAGTTAACCACTACTCGTAAACCTTATCTTGACTTCAGCTGCCCCAGAAAGACCTGCCACCCTGTAGTGTCAATTAAATTGGAAGTCAGATGGCTCTGGTAGGTCTCCTTTATTTAACTGGGCATGTACGAGGTGAGGGTGGGTTTGATAGTCATTGAGTTTGAATTATCATGCCCTTCCAGAAAAGACTGAATGAGAATGATGGAGCTGTCTGAATGTGATTAAATAAATCCTGACTGCATTAGTTTCTTTTTGGCTAGAACTTTCCTTGCCTGAGAAAAATCCTCCTATGAAGCAAAGACAAATATAGATAAATGTTTTCAGAGGAAAAAGAATGCCTCTCTCGCCATATATTAGAGGTAAAGTTTCATGTTATTGCTGATAACATGATATGGGAGTCCAAGTGAGGGCAGGGGCTCTGCCTATTCTACCACCATTAGTATTTAAGCACTTAAACAGGGCATAGGACATAGTAGATGCTAAATAAATATACTCAAGAAAGGATTATATTGGTAACAACAATCCTTTAATAACACCTAATGTTCTTAATACTTAATACCACATGTTATTAATAAAATACAGATATTTCTTAAGGTGTGGGTCTTAAGGATCTTCTCTCTCATAGCATTATCTCTGAATACCTCAACTACTCTCAGGCTATCAACTATTATTTCTCATTCAATGACTGAAAACCAGCATCACCAGCCCCGATCTCTATCCTAATCCTCACAAAAATGGTTAGTTCTCAATCTGAACATCCTACAGTGAAAATCATCAGTTAGCACAGAGTTTCCAGTAATTTTTTTGAAAAATAACAATTAAATATGATTTAACAACAATAGATCATGTGCCATTTGAAAGAAGCTTCCAGTGAAGAAACAGAGAACAATGTGGCCGGAGGCCAGGAGAGGGTGATGGCGGGGAGAAGTAAGAGGAAATAAAGGCAGAGAAGCATCACAAGATGATGTTACTGAAAAAAAAGTGTTATTAAAATTCTGTGATACAGCAAAAGAAACTATCATCAGAGCGAACAGACAACCTACAGAGTGGGATAAAATATTTGCAATCTATGCATCTGATGAAGGTCTAACATCCAGAGTGTACCAGGAACTTAAACAAATTTACAAGAAAAAACAATCCCACTAAAAAGTAGGCAAAAGACGTGAACAGACACTTCTCAAAAGAAGACATTCATGTGGCTGACAAACATATGACAAAAACTTCGACATCACTGATTATTAGAGAAATGCAAATCAAAACCACAATGAGATATCATCTCAAGCCGGTAAGAATGATGATTATTAAAAAGTCAAGTAACAACCGATGCTGGTGAGGTTGCAGAGAAATAGGAATGCTTTTATACTTTTGGTGGGAATGCAAATTAGTTCAACCATTGTGGAAGACAATATGATCATTCCTCAAAGATTTAGAACCAGAAACACCATTCAACCCAGCAATCCTATTACTGGGTATATACTCAAAGGAATATAAATCATTCTATTATAAAGATAAATGTACATGTATGTTCACTGCAGCACTATTCCCAATAGCAAAGACATGGAGTCAACCCAAATGCCCAATATAGACTGAATAAAGAAAATGTGGTACATATACACCATGGAATACTATGCAGCCATAAAAAGGAATGAGGTCATGTCTTTTGCAGGGACAAAAATGGAGCTGGAAGCCATTATCCTTAGCAAACTACTGCAGAAACAGAAAACCAGACACCACACGTTCTTACTGATAAGTGGGAGCTGAACAATGGTAACACATGAACACATGGAGGGAACAACACACCCTGGAGCCTGTCAGAGGGGCATGGTGAGGGAGAGCATCAGGAAGAACAGCTAATGGATGCTAGGCCTAATATCTAGGTGATGGGTTGATCTATGCAGCAAAACACCATGGCACAAGTTTACCTATGTAACAAACCTGTGCATCCTGCACATGTACTCAGGTACTTAAAAGTTGATGCATAAAATAAAATAAAAATTACAAAAGCAATATTCTCTGCTATAAGAGAATGAAACACCCATCAAACAAGAACAGGATGCTATAAGTAAGGAAGAATTAGAGAAATAAAAACCTGCAGAGGTTTAAAATCTAATTAATGAAACCATGTTTGAAAAAGAAAAGTAAATAAATAAATAAAAATTTCATTGAATTGTTTTGGTTGAGAGTTTTCAGATTAAGATTGCTCATCAACTACATAGCCAGGAAAAGAAAAGAGTGCCAAACTAAGGTAATGTGTTGAAATGTTTCAGAAAACTGGGGGTAAAGAGAGTACCAAACATTTGGGAAAAAAAAAAGAAAACTGATCACATACAAAGATATAGGAATCAGAATCACAGTAGACTTCTCAAGAGCATCATAAGAAGCTAAATGATTAATTAGAGTCACAACTTTAATATTCTGATCAAAAATATTATTTAAGTAGAATTCCCTAACTAAAGTAGAATTCTAAACTAGAACTCTAAGGTCTAGATAGAATAAGGGCATTTTGGTTGGGAATGTGCTCCAAGCTTCTGTCAAGCAGAAAGAAGTTCAGAACCCTTCTGAAAAGAGCTGTTAACCAAGAAACAAACAAACACAGGATGCAGAAAATAGCAGATCTAGCATTAGAGAACAGGAAGACAAAATCAGAATGAGGATGCAGAAAATAGCAGATCCAGCATTAGAGAACAGGAAGACAAAATCAGAATGAGGTTTATGGGGTAGACCTAAGTAAGCAACATGTAGCCCAGTCAGATCAGGCATAATGTCTGAAGCCTCAGGGAAGGCTGTAGTGAAGGGGTCTTCATAGCTAAAGTCTAAAAAATAGATTATAGACGATTTTATAGTTTCTGTTAGAGATTTCAAGAATCCATAACAGGTATAGACAAACATAAGTAAATGGGAAAATGGCTTTATTATTCATTCAAAGAAGAACAAAAATAGTACCAGAAAAGAAATATGGTCATAATACTGTAACATTCAACTCACAGTCAATAATATTTACATGGCTATAACTCAAATTCTGAATATTAATATAACCAATATTTCTAAAGTTCATACACTAAAAAGAAAAAAGGAAGAAAAAGTGAAGGTGAGAAGGTGGGGAAGGAGATATATGTGAGCCAAGTCACCATCTTCCATAATAAAAAGTCAAATAATGTATGAAATTGATACATCAATAAATAGCAGATTAAGCACATATTCAGAAATATGGAAACAAATCCCAGAAGAATTAGATAAAACACAATGTAAAATGATGAGATGTGTGTGTGTGTGTGTGTGTGTGTGTGTGTGTGTGTGTATGTGTTGGGACAAGAGATTCCCATATTTAATTCTGAGTTTTGTAATACTTATTATACTTTACAAATGTTACAAATAAAATATATTTTCAAAGGACATTTAAAAATCTTCCATAGCTGCAGAGTAGTTATAATAGCCAGACTTTTTAAAGTGAAATTGCTGCTCCATGAAAATAAAACTGAGGGAGGTAGAGTATGAAATGTAATCACTTTTACTTACATAAACATTAGGTCAAAAAATGATAATATCTAACAATGCTAAAATATAAAGAGTTTTATTGGAAAATGTGTATTCGATGTAGGAGCACCAGCATAAAATAAAGAAGACCTCGCTATTAATAGCACACTGTTTCTTTTATGTTATCTGAGAATAGGGAGTCAAGGTACAGAAGGGGTCTCTCCGGCAATACTTAAAACATCCTTGATTTGGAACACCACTTTTGTTTTTTTGTTTTTCTTTTGGGTTTGGATTTTTTTTTTTTTTTTTTTTAACGAATAATGGAAAGTTACTTTTCCCCTCAACTTAATCTTGTACTTACAACCCGTCAGGTCAGTTCTGACTAGCTTACACCATCTAATAAACATTTCTCAGTTTCCTAAATCAATTTTGCCAGAGGAACTGCCTCTAGACAAGTTCAATCTCTTTGGATGATAGCTTTTTTCAAAATAATTTAGAAGTTCCCACATAACTCTTGACATGTTTAGGAATCCCCAGTAGTTCTCATCATTTCTTTAGGGAAAGTAGAGTAAATATTTCATAAGGATGTCTCATTAGTGGTAAGTCTAATTGCTTCAGTAATGACATTAAACCCTTTCAATTTCCTTCTGAAGGCAGTCTATACTGCAATAATATAGCTTCTCCTTTTTTTTTTTTTTTTTTTTTTTTTTTTGTTGTTGGTATTCCAGAGTTTGTAGTAGTTACAGAAAAATAGCAATGAGTGTTTCTTTAAATAGAAGAGCTGTACTTGTGGGCTTTCAGTGCTAACATTCAGTGACCACTAATATCATGTCTTACCAGGAAAATGTGTGTTTTATTCATTACAGAGTAGAGCACATCTTGAGACTCTTATAAAGGACTGCATGAAATGTAGGGGCAAACTGACACTTGTCTGAGCTCTGCAGGATAGAAATTTACATGCATACTTTGAACAATTTTATTTTTTCTATTCAATTCCTTTAATAAATTATGGGATTTCTCCTAGCTTTGTCGTTTGGGACTTCAAGCTGCTTAGTAGCCACAGGGAGTGTTACCAGAGATTACCTGGTGCTCAGAATGATTGAAATGAGAGGCCTGCATTCTGGTACATATGCATAAAGCACAATATTAACTCTTGAAATAAAGTGAAAATCATAATACAGCTCTTTCTACAGTGTCACTCCCATTACACCATGGGAGGCAGCTCCCAAACTGCAAAATAAGTTTCTTTAGGGACCTATGCAGGACTTTGGTGCTACACTTGGTGTGTCCTGAAGTAATGACCAGAAAAAGGAATTTTATATCATGCACAGAAGTAGAGAATTATTTCACTGGCACTGAAAAATAATTTAAAAATCACAGTGATTTTTTTGCACTTAAAAAATCACATAATATCTGCATTAGCAAAATGTTTAATGAAGACTGTATATATAAACATGTATATATACATACATACATATATGTACATGTATGTGTGTGTCTATAAATGTGTGTGTCTATGCAGAGATTTGAATAGAACTTCAATGTATTCTAAAAGAGAGTTTCGTTTTCAAATGCCTTTAGAATATCTATTTTCTCCAATTTTTTGTCATTTTATATCTTTTTCAATCTTCCACAGTTTCCCTGCAGGATTTTTCTTACTTTGTTTCCTTGGCCATCTTTATTTTTCCCAAGTTTTCTCTTTTCTGATACTTTATCCACCATTTATGTGATATGGTTCTAATCAGTTTTTAACCTACTAATCGCATTTCTCCAGCTAAGGGGAGCCTTGGTTTTTAAAGTTGAAGAAACATGAATGTCATAACAAAATATCTTATTTTGAGGGTCCTTTTCCTAATATTGAATGTATATATATGCATACATAGTATTTTTATCAAGAGTTGAAATTAAAAATACCTCAGTTTGAATTTCTAAAAACTGGAAAACAAGTTTTTTGTTCCATACTCTCTAATTTTTAAAAACCTTACCCTGTGTCTTGTACATAATAGCTACCTGATAAATGCATCAGAGTAGAATGAGTGATAAACTTTAGATAGATGTAATATCTCCAATAGACTTTGAGAAAAAACGTATTTTTACATTTTGATGAACTGCAAAATCTTATAAATATATGAACAATATAGGTGAATTAAAGTTACAAATAATTTTTTCTTTACATCAAAGCTTTTATTAGAAAGACAGAAAATCAGATAATTCTAATTTGTCACTTCTTACCACAAGGCACGAGTAACTGTCCATAAATGGCCTTGTTTTTAATGTTAATAATACTTAAAAGCAAAGAAAGTTGATACAAATAAAAATTTATAATTCAGAATAAAGTTTTACCAAAGACAGTCAGCTCTGCTGGGTCACTGTCTCTTTCTCCCACCATATTGGTACCAACACAAGTATACATCCCTGCATCACTTTTCCTGGTATTGGATATCATCAGTTTTCCACCACGGATCTATTAAAATCAAGCAAAAAGAAAAGAGAAGGGAAAGAAAAGAGAACAAAATAGAAAATAAAAGGTCATTAATCAATAGTTTTGAGTATTTAAGCATATTTGTTTCACAAAGGAAAAAATTCTCCCATTATTTTGGCATTTGCAGGTATGCTTTCTTTTCTTAAATTCACCCTCAGTATAAGTTTCCATATTTTCTTCATAGAAAATATTTCTTTAAGGCAGCTGTCCTCTCTTTCCTGATCTAATTTTGAGTCTTGTGACTGACCCTACTAAATCCCAGTTGTTAGTTTTCACACTGAAATTCATTCCAAGAAATTGCTATTGTCATTTGTCATCAGAAAGAAACACTAGATATTCATTTTAAATAATCTAATAAAATCCAGTTGAATCAGAGGGATTCAAAATATATATATTTAGTATTTATATGGGCTAGGTAGTATTCTGGACACTTAGGATACAGCAGTAAACCAAACAGGAAAAATCTTTGCCTCCCTAGAATTCACATTTCAACTGTTAGTATTAATCATCTTTATCTAATCTTAATTGTATTTAAGAGATAATTCTTGGTGAAAACAGCAGGTTGGATAAAAACTATAACAATTTATAAAATGTTGATATATATTAGTATAAATCATTAGCATCTAATAGGTTTCCCTTAAAGATTTCTTAAATGAGAAGCATTTATTGGCGGAAAAAAAAATGCAGTAATACTAAAATATATATTTGCTAAAGAGGACATTAAAGAAGTTAGGCTTTCAGTAAATGTATAACTCATAGTTTCTTTTCCAGTTTTTTTTGTGTGTGTGTTAATTTAATTCAATATTAGCTTTACAATGATTGAGTGTTCTTGAAGAAATACAAGATAAGAACATGTTGGTTTTCTCCGTTATTTTTTAATTTCACAGGCAAACACAACTCATGTAGGTTAGCTCTTATCAGAGACGTTTCAAGATTTACAACTTGTCATGTTATAGAAAGGAATTTTCAACTTTTTTTTTAACATAGGAGGGAAAGATCATCAACCTATTCTCAATTCTTTCTGGTAGAATGAAATGAGAGGTTATAAAAATGGCTATGAAGGTCATTTCTCCTCCATTTGAAGCTGAGAGCTAGGTAATATGTCTTGATTTGACCAATGGAATGAAATCAATTATTTCACTGGAAGAAGGGTCCTTGTGAAGTGGAAATTTTGCCCAGGATTTTGTTAGCACATAGTCAGCAACCGTCCCTATTCTAAAACTGCCCGTTTTTGTCAGTAACGGCCTCTTTCTGCTTCTGTACCTCAGCTTATTGCTTACTAACTGAAAAACCTTAAGAGAAACTGCCTCATTGTCTAAAACCTGCTGCGTTGTCTGAGTTAACGTCCCCTGCCCCTTTACCTATAAAAACTGTGTACTTTTCTTAGCCAGGGTCCAGACTTTGGGGTGTGAACCTGGGCCCACTGGCATAAGAAAGTGAGTTCCTCCAATCTCCTGAGTGCTGGTTGGGTTTCTTGTCAAGAAAGATTTTCCAGAACATTTGGTTCCTGACTGGGAAACACAACCACCCTGGCCCTTTGAGCCACCAGTTTGGGGTTGGAAAGGATGGACAGCTCACTTGTTCCCTGCTGGGAAATGAGGCAGCCCCCCCGCCACCCCCGTAAGCTTCTACAGGGCCTCCTTCCCTGGAAGGGGGACTGCTGCTGCTATGGATGGAAGGGGAGCTTGATCACCTCCCAGGGCTTCCATTTGGAGACAGCAGGCAGATTTCCTGGGTTAGGGCGCGAATCTGATAACCTCTGAGTGAGTGTGTGAGTGCATGGGGAGCTCAAGGGTCTGCCCTTGAACCTCCAGTCTGTGGCTCGACGGCACAAACTATGGAGTCCAGGAGGGCCCAAGCCTGCAGTTTAGTGGCAACTTCATAAGGCTTATGGTCATATCGAGCTGAGTGCAAGCTGAGCTCAATCTTGAGTTGGGGGATTATACTGACCTGCTGATGCTGAGAGGTGCCTAAGTTCCTGCAAAGGAAGCATCAAGGTGGGCACCTGAGTGGTCCTTCACGGGACGCCCCTCCTTTGTCTGTCTTGAACCACCAGTCAGAATGGGACACACATCATGGGGAAAAGTCAGTCTAAGCCCATGGTCCTAAATTGTATGGTCAAAAACTTCAGGAAGGGCTTTTCTGGAGATTATGGAGTCAAAATGACCCCAGAAAAGCTAAAGACCCTCTGCGGATCAGAGTGGCCGGTGCTTAGCATCGGCTGGTCACCAGAGGGCACCCTGGATGTCTCCACAGTGCAGGCTGTTTGGAAGGCTGTGACCAGCAACCCCAGCCACCGGGACCAGTTCCTATATCTTGATTCCTGGTTGGAGATAACTTGCGCTGGCAGGACGGGACAGTGCAAGATCCTCATGGTCCAAGCAACTAAGGGACCCAAGTAACCCATTCATTAGGGTGATCCCGAGGAGTAGCTGACACTGCCTTATGTCCTTTCAACACCATCAACCCCCAGCCCACCGGCCTTGCCTGACACACACCCCCACACAAAGGAGGGAGATCTGAGTGCCCTCCCTTGCAGCTAGATCAGCGTGCATACTGCAAAGAGGTGGGACACTGGAAGAACAAGTGCCCCAAGCAGACGGTCCTAGGTGGGGCACCCACCCCCAAGGGAGGGTAGAATACCAGCCAGAACCTAGCCAGGCCCATGTGATTGGCTTGGCCAGGATGGACTCAGACTAGGATGGACTGGGCTTTATGAAACTTGGCCCCCAACAGCCCATGGTCAGGATGAAGGTCGGGGCCACCCAATGACTTTTAGGGTAGACACCGGAGCGGAGTACTCAGTGGTCGCCACTCCAGTTCCCCATTTTGCAACTGGAAGGCAATGTTGTGGGAGCAACAAGTACCAGATAGTGCCCTAGCTGTTCTGCCAAGATTGGATATGCCAATTGGGGGGCACCAGGTATGCCATGAGTTCCTCTATCTACTGGAATGTCTTGTCTCCCTTTTGCAAAGAGACTTGTTAAGCAAACTGGGGGTGCAAATCACCTTTGAACCTGGGAGGCCAGACAGTCTGACTTTGAGTGAGCCAAAGGAGGGCCTGGTCCTAGCAGTCACACTTCCACATGAGGAAGAATGGAAACTGCACACTGCAGAGAGGTCAGAGGAAAACTCACCAGAATTCCTGGGTGCCTTCCCTGCAGTCTGTGCAGAGACGAACCCCCCAGGGATGGCTAAGGCCCATGTGCCACTAATAAGTGACCTCAAGCCTACAGCCCTCCCTGTCAGGCAGAGACAGTATCCAATACCCCGAGAGGCCCAGCTGGGAATTCAGGAACACATTTCACAGCTTAGGAAGGAGGGAATCCTGGTCGAATGCCAGTCTCCCTGGAACACCCCTCTATTGCCAATAAGGAAGCCCAGTGGGGGATATTGCCCAGTACAAGAACTGAGAGCAGTTAACGGTGCCACAATCACCCTCCACGGGGTAGTTCCTAACACATATACTCTCTTGGGTCAGCTCCCCGCTGAGGCTGAGTGGTTCACATGCCTGGACTTAAAGGATGACTTTTTCTGCCTACGATTGGCACCAAAGAGCCAAAGAGCTAGCTGCTTTTCACCTTCAAATGGGAGGACCCCCAAACATGAAGGAAGACGCAACTGACCTGGACTCGACTCGTTTGCCCCAAAGATTTAAAAACTCTCCCACACTGTTTGGCGAGGCACTTGCCACAGACCTAGCTGCCCTCCCGCAAGGACCTTAACTGCACACTGGTGCAGTACGTGGATGACCTTCTTGCCAGTAGGGGGTGGGAGGACTGCTGGGAAGGGGCTAAGGCGCTGCTGCAGCTCCTTACAGAGGCAGGATACAAAGTCTCATGTAAAAAGGCCCAAATCTGCAGACAACAGGTGAGGGACCTGGGGTTCATCATCACCAAAGGACATCGGTCCTTGGGACCAGAGAGAAAAAGGGTGATTTGCTCCATGCTCACTCCCAACACCAAGCGGAAGCTCCAGGAGTTTCTTGGGGCGGCAGACTTCTGCCATATATGGATTCCCAGCTTCTCAAACATAGCAAGGCCCCTCTATGGGGCCCTAACTGGACCGGAAGATGGACCTCGAGTGGGGTGATAGCCAAGACATGGCTTTCCCGGAAATCACGGCACTGCTCCAAAGTGCCCCAGCACTAGGACTTCCAGATGTCACCCGAGAATTCAATCTATTTGTTCAGGAGAGAAACAAAACAGCAGTTGGGGTCCTCACCCAGACCACTAGGCCTTGGCTGAGACCAGTAGCATATCTGTCTAAACAGTTGGATGCAGTGGCTTTGGGATGGCCCCCTTGTCTCCGAGCCTTAGCTGCCACAGTCATTCTGATGAAGGAAGCTGACAAGCTAACCTTGGGCCAGATTGTCCATATCAAAGTGTCCCACTCGTAATCTACCATTATGAGCAGTCAGGGGCACCGGTGGCTCTCAAACGCCCATTTAACCCACTACCAAGGACTGCTCTGTGAAAACTCATGGGTCATCATTGAGACTGTGCGTGGCCTCAGCCTGGCCACATTTCTACCCATGGCGGAGGGAGCCCCAGACCACGACTGTGAGGAGGTAGTAGATGAGGTTTTTGCTAATCAGCCAGATGTCAAGGACTGTCCCCTCCCAAAGGCAAATTTAAATCTGTTTACCGACGGAAGCAGCTATGTCGAAAATGGGCAGAGATACGCAGGGTATGCCGTCACCACTGCCACTGAAGTGGTCAAGGCAGCCCCCTTGCTCAGAGGCTGGTCAGCACAACAGGCGGAATGACACACCCTCATTCAGGCCCTGTGCCACGCGGAAGGTAAAGTGGCCAATATTTACACTGACTCCAAGTACACCTTTGCAACTGTCCACATACAGGGGGCGATATACAAGGAAAGAGGGCTGCTAACAGCAGGAGGAAAAGAAATCAAAAATAAGGAAGAAATTCTCAGACTGCTAGAAGCAGTTTGGAAGACCAAAGAGGTAGCTGTCGTACATTGAAAGGGCCACCAAAGAGGAACTGATCTTATCTCTACAGGAAACCAGCTGGCTGACCGAGAAGCTAAGGCAGCCACTCTGAAAAAGAGCCTGTGCAGGCCTCCGCCCACTTGTTCACAGTGACTCCTTGGCTCCGAGAGGATGTGGGAAAGCTGGAGCACTCTAAGGAAGAAAACCAGTGGGCATAGCAGGAGGGGGCAAAGCAGAGTGCTGGGGGATGGTGGCTACTCCCTGACAACAGACCGGTGGTGCCTAGGAACTTGGTTCACACCGTTGTTACTCAGTGCCATGGTCTCACCCACCTAGGTAAAACTGCTCTGGAGAGCTTACTCAACAGGTATTACTATATTGCAACCTTTCCTAAACTCTGTGCTGCAGCAAGCAAGCAGTGACTTACCTGTGCTAAAAACAACCCCCTACAGTGGCTGAAACCTGCCCCAGGAGTGCAACGGGTGGACGGCTACCTGTTTGAGGACATAGAGGTGGACTTCACTGAAGTCCAACCCAGTAAAGGGTACGAATACCTACTGGTCCTTGTATGTACATACTCAGGCTGGGCTGAGGCACTCCCAACTAAGGCGGAAAGAGCCCGAGAAGTAGTGAGAGTCCTACTTCGTGAAATTGTTCCCCGATACGGGATTCCACTCACCATACACAGTGACGATGGGCCAGCATTTGTGGCAGAGAGCATCCAAGCCATCATCAGCATGCTCAAGATTAAGTGGACACTTCATACAGCCTACAGGCCACAAAGTTCAGGGAAAGTGGAGCACATGAATCGAACCCTGAAGGTTACACTAGCAAAGCTCTGTCAGGAAACCCAGGTTTCCTGGGTAGATATGCTTCCCCTAGCCCTGTTGTGGTCACGGTGTACACCGGGACTCGCTGGCTACTCACCCTTTGAATTCCTATTTGGGAGGCCCCTGCTCTGGTTAACAACGTGAGGGGGGACCTCAGACAGCTAGGGGAAACAAGCATAACATCCCAGCTGCAGGCATTGGGGAAGGTGGTGTCCCAGGTCAGTTAATTTGTAATAGAAAGAGCACCTATCTCCCTAGCTAATCCAGTACATCCCTTCCAACCTGGGGACCAGGTCTGGGTGAAAAATTGGAAAAAGAAACCTCTCCAACCTGTCTGAACAGGGCCCAATACTGTAATCCTTGTCACCCCAACTGCCCTTAAAGTTGCAAGAGTCGTTCTGTGGGTACACTATTCCAGAGCCAAGAGGGCCCACCCGAACACATTGCTAGACCAGTGGACTGCGCATCCAGACCCTCGGCACCCCACGAAAATCACTCTCAGGCGAGCTGAATCCTGAGAACTTGTAAAGCCCTGCTTTAGTCACACCACCGGAAGCTGACTAGTCAATGCATGGCCGAAGCTTGAGGAGCCTCCACTGAATCAGGAAATGTGAACTGAAATCTTAATACTTGGAACTATTCTGACAGCATTTGTTGTTCTACGGTTGTGCTGACATCATTGTCGTCCCTTGAGGGACATTCCTTGTCCATGTCTGGTGTAAAATGTCACTTCCTGTTTTGCTATTAATAATCTTCCTGGCCCTTGCCTTCGGCCCTTGCCCAATTAACATACTCCAGCGCTTCATTGAAGCCACAGTAATTAGAAAACCAAGTGCTCAGTTACTAGCCCTCCGTGAGTACAAGCCGCTAAGCACAGACACTAGCGTATAAAAGGTGATGCTCCCTAATATCCATAAGAGAGCATCAAAGGAGGGGATGAAATGGAAATTTTGCCCAGGATTTTGTGAGCACGTAGTCAGCAACCGTCCCTATTCTAAAACTGCCCGTTTTTGTCAGTAACGGCCTCTTTCTCCTTCTGTACCTCAGCTTATTGCTTACTAACTGAAAAACCTTAAGAGAAACTGCCTCGTTGTCTAAAACCTGCTGCATTGTCTAAAGTCCTGAGTTAACCTCCTCCGCCCCTTTACCTACAAAAACTGTGTACTTTTCTTAGCCAGGGTCCAGACTTTTGGGTGTGAACCCTTCTGGGCCTGCGGGTGTAATAAACTATGTTCCTCTGATCCCCTGAGTGCTGCTTGGGTTTTTTGTCAGGAAAGATTTTCCAGAACACTTGACCACTGTGTCTTGCCTTCTCTTGCTGTAGTTAGAACCCTGAAACCAACTTGGGAACCAGACTGAACTAGCCTGCTGGAAAATTAGAGATCACGAGGAGGGGAACCAAGATACCCAGCTGAGAGTCAACAAATTGCCAGACTTGTGAGTAAGGTTGTCCTAGATTAAAGGTGTCCAGCACACCTTTAAATAGGCAAGATCTAAATGCTGTAAACATAAACTACCAATCCATAAACACTGATTTTACTCCATCATCAGGAGAACATTTTCATAAATTTGGTACCCAAGCAAGACCACTGAGAACAAAACTCTCTTTGCAATGTAGGTATCACAGTGTTAACAGTCAAACTAGTTTTGGGTCTCAGAAAACAATACCCCAAAATATGGTGCTTTGGCTTTCTAAGTACTTTGAACTAAAGGAGATTGTAAGTCTTTAGAAACTGCCTTAATATCAATGTCTCTCTGACATGTTTCTCCCCTCCCCTTGGCCCCAAGAACAGAGAGGGGAGCTCTCCGAAGTTTTCTTATCTGTGTGAGAAAAGTTCTTCCAAAAGAAACACAATGGCCTTAAATCTCCTATCTGAAATCTTAACCTGCAAAGATTAATCACAAAAGAAAAAACAACTATTCTTCTTCCAGTTGTTATCTGAGAGACTTCATCTACATAATAAGACAACCTTTGTTTGCAGTGCAGTTCTGCCCCTCACCTTCCCAGAACTTGTCACCACCTCTCCCAGAAGCCAGAGAAACCTCCTCTCAGGCTATTGTCTGTTTGTTGGACCCATTCATCTCCTCTGAAAATCATTTAATCTTCCTATAAAATTGCAGAATATCCCCATTTTCTCTATTCTATGAAGAGGGTAATTAAGCTCCAACCATCTAGCCCTTCTTTGAGTTTTATGTATGATTCCCTTGCACTTGTATATAAATACATTTGTATGCTTCTCCTTCCATTAAACTGTCTATTGCCAGTTTATTTCAGCAGACTAAAAGACAAACCTTTAGAGGGTGAAGGGAAAAATTATCTTTGCCTCTATAGCAAAAACACATGAATATATGTTTTCATCTCTTCCACAGCCTATCTGGTTCTATTTTATGTTGTAATCACATTATGCACATATGAAAAATCCTCATTTGTAATAAACATATTTTTAAAATAATAGATACCAATACTTCATTAATTTTCATTAAATTGGCATCTTTATTCAGTCAAATGATAAATTATCTTAAAATATATTCACTCTCAGTTGTATTGAATATAAAAATTATACTACTGAATAATATCAGAAAGTTAAACCATTATATATACTATTTCTGTGAGGTGGTTCTTGCTTAAAAACCTCACATACAAATGTTGCATGGATCCTCTGAAGAAATAAAATGATTACATGCCATTTCCCTGTTTCTCTCTGTTTCATTTTGAATTTTAATCAACTGATGAACCTCATTATCAATTTCCTTTGAAAACAGTTATTTTTCTACATGAGCTAACATGCAGAATCAGTCAGCTATTTTGAATTTGATATTATTTCATATCTATTCATTTTGCTTTCAAATCAATTCATGTATAAAGTTTTACTATTATAAATATTATTTAATTGGAAAAACTGGAAAAAAGCATTTGAGATTTTCATCATCTTAAATTATTTTCACTTATAATTTTGGAAAGTGGTATGAAATTAGATGTAGTTAACATGGTTTATGGCTATCATTTATACTTTAAAACTCATACTGTGTGATCAATAGAAGCTTCTGGAGATTTTATAAAAGAGATAAAACATCAATATTATAGTGTAAAGATACAATTCAGATTGGTGCAATTATTAATATTTCCTCTACCCTTGATTTACATAATTTTTTCTCTTTGTAGTCTCATCCCAATATTTTTAAGTCTTTTCAAGACGTGTAAATTGTAATTAACATTCAAATACAATTGTATTAATAGTAAGTCAAAGAATAAAATACATCTATTTTAAGACTGAGAATTCAATCTCTGCGGGCTGTGATTTTAATTTAACTCACACTTATTCTTTCTTCCTTGTCATCGATTCGAACTTTGTCTTTTTTCCAGTAGATGGTAGGTTCTGGGTGTCCCCGGGGAGGTTGGCACTCCAGGATTGCAGGCTCTCCAGCTGCCACTACAACATCTGTGGGGTTTTGTCGGAAGTCATCTCGTAACACTGAGGAAACATAATTACAGGAAAAGAAAACTCAACGACAGTAACTGAAGCTTTTTGTTGTGCAAGGTAACTTCAAGCCTGGCTACGTTGTTCTAGTAAAAATTGCCTGGATTTTTACTGAGAACATAGCTACATTCACCTTAAAATCTTCTAGAGCCAACATGAATGGTCATCAACAGAAGAATGGCTGACTAAATGATCATGCACCTTTGCTCAAAATTTCCATTTTAAAAATGAAGTCTTAAAAAATGAGGAATATGTATGTACAGTTCTGTGATTGAATAAAAAAGCAAGGTGCAGAATCCTTCATTAATATGATTCTATTTTCTATAAAGAAAATCACATACACAGACACACACACACACACACACACACACACACACACACACGAATGTGGTTTGTGAGCCTGCAAGCCTAATGGTCTGTAAGGGAAGCGGGGTGAGAATTCTTTGAGAAAGTCCTTTCTCATGACATAAATGTAGACAAGATCCACACTGTTTTCATTATACTTCAGAAGACAGATTCATAGTTCACCCTTGTAGCGTGCTAGCACCCACATAGGCAGGGCTACATTTTCATTCTCTCTGCATCTCCACCTGCCGAGTGACATCTGGGCAGCGTGACATTCAGGGCAAGAGATATCCCTTATAGCAGTTTTGCCTGTCTGAAATTTCCCTCCTTTCATTAAGGAGAACAGCAGGTTGGACCTCCACTGTAACCACCGAAAATCTGGCATGCCTAGCTCTCCAAATGTCACCTATCTATCTGCCTGTGCTTCTCTGCTCCTGACAAGATGAAAAGCCTGGAGAGGTGGCTCAGCCCTATCAGACTGCATTTATGTGATAAATCAGAGCTACACCAACTTTAGGGTAAACATTCACAAAAGTAGTTAAAATCAGCAAATGTACCATATACCACAACTGCCTCTGCTTTTCCTCACTGCCTTCACTATTTCTGCTCTTGGACGTTCCAACCCTGACATGTTTGGTTCCAAAGTACCTCAAGGAAAAATGAAACTACACACAAACACACACACACACACACACACACACACAGAAACACACACACGCATCAAGCTGTTGGAAATCAACATTAGGCAGCTTGTGCTAGCCTTTTATGTAAATCATATGCTGCAAGTGGGGATTAGGTCAACTGCCTTCCGTGTCCTGTAACGAGACCCACTTCAGCACTCTGCTTCTTTGTTGTGCCAAGTCTGTAGGTTAATTGTCATTCTCCAAATAAGTAAAAAAATCTCTGTCCTTAAAATAGCTCGAGAGACAACTGAGTTACTTTTAGAGTTTTTCTTTTCTTGTCTCCTGCAGCACATCCTTTAACACGGTTTTCCATCTTAATGAAGTCATGGCCCTTTATGAGATTAGAGAACCTTGTCTCTTAGTGAAGGAGCAGTAAGAAATAATTCAGCACAAATTGTTCACTCTCAGTTTATAAGCTGATTAATTTACTGCTTTCACTGCTAAAGAAATGTGTTTCATTTTAGCACTGTGAACTGCACATTTTTGGCCCCCTTGTCTAACTGGCAAGAAAGGTGTGATTTATATGTGTAAGGATTTGCTTCTGAATGGGCTGAGGAAAGTGTGCATTTAAATGTGACATTCGTGCAACTGATGAGAAGGGGTTAACACTGTGGTTCCCTCTTGCAGGTAAATCCTCCTGGGAGAGCAAGCTGGTGATCATTTATATTCTAAATACAGAACAGCTGCCTATTTATGCAACGTTAAGAAGTGCAAAAATATGGTAACAGGGTGATGAGCACCCCTACAATATCCTGTACTGGCAACAAATGGTGTTTTGGCAGGTCCTCAATCTGTTCCAAAATGGCACATCTGGCCAGTTGAAGGGCCTTCTCCAGAACCGGTCTCCTGAAAAACAACATGCCAGAAAGCCTAAGCACAAATGGTGCTTAAGACCATTGCAAATCATTCAGAAATACAATGTTACACCAATTTGCTACAATCCAATTTTTTTTTAAAGGCCCTTTGACATGAGGGACAAAAAGAAGAAAAACATCATAACAAACTATGAGGACTGCTTCTCTTTAACAATAAAACATGTGTTTATGGCATTCAACAAAAAGTGGGAAAATGACTCCGATTTGCAAATGAAGCCAAGAAATCTAACATCAACTGTAATTTTAGGCTTTCAGACTATTCACCCAGGGAGGAGGGTGAGATAATGATATAATTGGTACTGTACCCTCTTCGACTTGTAATATGCTCTTTGGGGTTTGTATGGTACTCTGTAAATTCGTTTGTGTTTAGTGATATCACTTCTTTTACCCTAAGTCTTCCGGATATTATAATATTTTCTTCTCTCTCTCGGGTAAAAAACATGCTCTTCAGCAGGTTCCAGCATAGTAAGCCAAGAACTGATTTTTACGAAAAGGAGTAAAGTCATTTTTACTATTCTCAAATTTTAAAGGAAGATGTGTATGTTCTGATATTTGTTTATATGTTTCTGAGGTCAGTATGTACATTTATAAATGTAAGAAAAATAAAATGAAATATCATCTATCAATTCCCATTTTTATGCTAATTATTAATTTCTGCCTTGGATCATGCCCTGTGCTCTTTATCGTAGCTGATAAAGGATAGAAAGTGTTAGCCACAGTGAGGAACAAGTTCCAAACTGGGAAATCCGCTTGGAATCCCCTCCCTCTGTAAAAGAGCTTTTCTCCTTTACCGATTAAATTTCTGCTCTTTTTTTTTTTTTTTTTTTTGGAGATGGAGTCTCGCTCTGTCGCCCAGGCTGGAGCGCAGTGGTGCGATCTCGGCTCACTGCAACCTCGACCTCCCGGGTTCAAGCGATTCTCCAACCTAAGCCCCGCCCCGAGTAGCTGGGACTACAGACATGCGACCACGCCCAGCTAATTTTTCGTATTTTTAGTTAGAGATTCGTTTTCAACGTGTTGGCCTGGATGGTCTGGATCTCCTGACCTCCTGATCCGCCAGCCTCAGCCTCCCAAAGTGCTGGGATTACGGGTGTGAGCCACCGCGCCCGGCCTAAACTTCTGCTCTTAAACTTACTCCTTGTGTGTCCATGTCCTTGATTTCCTTGGCAGGAGGAAACGAACCTAGGGTATCACCCCAGACAAACGACATCGCTTCAGTGCCATATTTCAGGGTACCAGTTTCTGAGCCCCAACAAAATATACAGGGGTTCCCTTTCTCAACACCCTTGCCAATACTTACCTTTCATGTTTCAGATAATAGATTTTCTAACAGGTGTACATTATACTCAGTAAATATATACAATTACTCATCAAATAAAAATGCAATATTTAAAATTACATTAAAAAAAGAAAAAGGATATAATAGGTACATCTAAGTTAGAATACAGGGTTTCAAATCTCCATGGGTGGGGTGGGGGGATATGAAAATGACTAGAACCCAAATACTCATTTCTAGATGTGATGTGGAAAACACATATAAAGAGTTCACTCAGCTAGTCATAATATAACCTGAATTAGATTTATATGTTTTTTACATTGGGATGCACCATAACTTAGGAAATTGTTTTGGAAAACTGGAACATTCTAAATTACAAGAGTACTTGATACAATATCGTTCATGTTTATAACACAGAGGTTTTTGACAAATTAAAAATCTGCAAGTATGTATTGAATGCTACAGTGTGCTCAACACTCGCCTGTGAACTGGTTAAGAACTACATGAACAGGAATGGCATAATAGTGCCTGTGGTAGGCCCTTGCTCTGTTCTCCAGCGCTCACTCCCTTCTGATATTTACTCCCTTTGTATATCCCCTCCCCTTAGCATGAACTAGACCTAGTGATTTACCTTTGATGAACAGAATGCTACAAAGTGATAGGATGCCACTTTCAAGATCAGGTTATAAAAAAATTGTGATGTTCATGTTTTTGCACTCTTTCTCTCTCTGTCTCTCTCATTGGGACTTAGAAAATGATACCCCAAAATAAGCCACTTCAGACTTTAAACTAAGAGTGCCCAGTGAGAAGGAAATGGAGGAAAGAGCTTTCTCTAAAGATCCCCTGTCTACCTAAAGATCCTATCCTCCAGAAGATATTCAATTATTTGGATTCCTTTCTCAGATATCTCATTAACCAGGGGAAACTGATGCATACTGCAGGAAGAAAGACCAGAGTTGACACTGCACCCAGAGCCCAGGGAAACTTTGTCCCAGGCTACCCTTTGTTCCTCAGGCCCATTCATCTCCTCTAAAAATCACTTCTTCTTCTTCTAAAATTGCCTATATCCCCGACTTCCCTCTCCTCTATGAAGAGAGTAATTAAGCTCCAAGTATTTAACCTTTCTTTCAGTCTCATATTTTGTGTGGTTTCTAGGCACACGTGTGCAGAGTAAATATGTAGCCTTTTTTTCTTCCTGCTAATATGTCTATTGTCAGTGTATTTGAGCAGACTAAGTTATTGATTCTTTAGAGGGAAAGTCTGAACTCTTCATACTCTCTTCTCATATACTTCCTCGGATTATGCAGGGTGCCATGTTGCAGAATGGAGAAACCCTTTTGGCAAGTACCTGAGGTCAGCTTCCAGCCAACAGCTGGCAAGAAACCAAGGCCCTCAGTCCAAAAACCCTTGAGTCACCACTGGATTTTGTAGTAATTTGTTATGAAGTAGTAGGTAACTAATAGAGCACCTTTAAAAAACTTTATGTCCAGGCTACTCACAGTGGCTCACGCCTGTAATCCCAGCACTTTGGGAGGCTGAGGCATGTGGATCATGAGGTCAGGAGTTCGAGACCAGCCTGACCAATATGGTGAAACCCCGTTTCTACTTAAAATACAAAAATTAGTGAGGTTGCAGTGAGCTGAGATTGTGCCATTGCACTCCAGCCTGGGTGACAGAGCAAGACTCCATCTCAAAAACAAACAAATAAAAAAAAACCCTTGGGAAGCCGAGGCGGGTGGATCACAAGGTCAAGAGATCGAGACCATCCTGGTCAACATGGTGAAACCCCGTCTCTACTAATACAAAAAAATTAGCTGGGCACGGTGGCGCGTGCCTGTAATCCCAGCTACTCAGGAGGCTGAGGCAGGAAAATTGCCTGAACCCAGGAGGCGGAGGTTGCGGTGAGCCGAAATCGTGCCATTGCACCCCAGCCTGGGTAACAAGAGTGAAACTCCGTCTCAAAAAAAAAAAAAAAAAACCCAAAAAACAGTTTTATGTCCAGTTGTGATTTTAGAGCTTACATCTTTGACTCCTTCTTCCTTATAATCCCATATTCTTTCCCACCCCAAACCTCTCTGTTTTGTCTTAAATCAATAGTTCTTAGACTTATTTTTAAAAAACCTCAGTTTAGGCAAATCACTACTCAGCTATTTCCAACATAGTTTATTAAAACAAATTATCAATGACAATGAGATGAGAATATATAATTAATGAACTTCTGAAAGATACATTTCTAAACCACAATGTGGACATGATCCCAACTGAAATTATTAGAAGTGTAAAGCCTAAAAGGTTACTGATTGGTGCACATCATTAAATAAAGAATATCATCCACAACCAACTAAATATTACGAGAAAGATGATCTAAGAAGTAATTGTAATGAAAGGTATGGCCAACAGCAGTTGAAAACCACAGGCAACCCAAACAACACTGAACACAAGGCTTTCTTGCAGGCAGATTTTGTCTGTGTGTGTGTGTCAGAACTGCTGGAGCTATGTGGTACAGTGACATCCAAACTTCTCCTAGAAGACTGAACTGTAGACCCAAGCAGATGCTTATATGACATACATTTTAGATTGTGAATGCAGTTTCAGTAAATTATGTACATAGAAGGATACTCAGGAACTTTTACTCATGCATATATTTAATATATATAATTATGTGTTTATTTTCAGTAAGAATTTTTTTAAATTTGCTTCTAAAAATTAATTAACAGGCACACATGACACTTGTAATCTATTTTTAAAATAACTTGCTCTATAATGATAGGTAAAAATTAGTGACTATACACTATATACCAAATATAGCATCATGGATATAGAATAGGTCATTGGAGCCTCATCTACTGTGTTAGGTAAGTACAGGATTTGAATCCAGTGTGTCTGACACTAGAATTTACACACAATCATTATGCTGCACTGATTTGCCATATCATCTAGGTCTATTTATCCTCTCTCCACTGCTCTAGTTCGGAATGTCCTTTTATATCCGTTGAATTACTGTAAGAATCTCCTATTTGACCTTTTTCTCTGATTTCTCCTTTAAACTTTCCATTGCGGGTATATGAGTTAGCTAAAATGCAAATGTGATCATGTCAATTCCCCTTTTAACACTTTTTAATGACTCTTAAGATAAAATTCTCTCCTTAATATGATTTCAAATGTTGTCTGGAATCAGGTCCCTGCATATATCTCCAGGCTCATCAGGGACATTTCTGTAACCTCCATGCCCTAGGGATATGAAGGAATACCTAATTATCATTGTATGTTGGCATATGATGATCTTTCTGCCTGAAACTAACTCCTAGGTGTCCCTTTGTTCTCTTACTTTTGCTTATTCCTTTATGAAGTACATAGTGTTCCTTTAGTGTCAACTTTGGACTCACTCATCTGAACAGGTTTTCCCTATCTACTTTACTGGACTGGGTAACCCTCCAAAGAGCTCCCAAGTTGAAGGGCACCAGAGAAGTTAATCAAGTATTGTTGATTGATTGATTGAATTGATGTGCTCTTCTTCAAGATGTGTGTTACAGCCTTTTTAAAAATTATATAAAGTAGTGCACAGTGTTTTAATTTGATTTTAAAATGTCATTTATGAAGAATAATTTGAGTTGTTTGGATTTAAGAAATAGAGTCTTTGGTTTGCCTACCTACCTGCTCATATATCCGTAAAATAAAAGCAGACAGTTCAAGAAGGTCAGAAATCGACTCAAAGAATAAAACAGATTTATGTTTAGCCAGAAAAACTGGTTGCAGAAATTATACATTTCATAGTAAATTAGTACAATGGACTAAGAGAAAAAAAAAGTGATGGCCACTCATACAATTGGCAGAGATTATTGTCCCAGCCCTACCAACACCACTGTCACCACCACCACCATTACCATAGGGAATGATTGTGTGTAATCCCAACCAGCATGCAGCTCAGAACTTCCACTCTACACAAGAAGAAAGTACTCATCTCTTCCTGGACTAAATGGCTGTAGTTGGCAGCCATGCTTTGACCCCAGGGGGAGCTCTAGCCTCAGGATGAAACTGAGGCTATGAACAGAGTGTAAAATATCTGGGTTCTTAAGGACATGGCTGGACAAATTTATTCTGAAAACTGTGCTAACTCTGGACTTTCTAGATATGTTTCCTTTCATATTTAAGCCACTGTAAGTTTCCCTTTTCAACCAAAAGCTCCCCACTGACATGGCATAATAATCCTGTATTTTTCCGAAGTTTTAATGACTAAAAGACTGAATAATATTGTCATTCACAAGAAACTACTTTATTACATTTGATACAAGTGAACAAAATATGGTCAGGATGGGCAGGCTAGCCACCAGTTAAACAGACAATAACATCTGAAAATGTGGGCGTAAGTCATAAGTGGTTTCTTCTGTACAGAAGGGGAATGGGAAAGAAATAACTCAGTGGGGAGACATCCTGGGACCACTGTGCAAGCTGACACTCTGGCACCCTGCAGCATGCTGACAATTTCAAAATGAGAAGCTCTCAACCCCACTTCCAACAAGATTCTGTGTACAGGCACATTCGCTGAGCAAATAATCCAGATAAACCAGCGGTATGAATTGGAGCATGTTGAATAAACAAGAATGCCCTATGACTTGTTCATTTTCAAGTCACAGAATTTTGTGAAGTCTACTATTCTGCAGGGAATAAAACACACAAACACAAACATAATTCACACAAGAGGAATGGCCAGCTTCGAGTTTCTTAGCCAAGTCTTTATTCTTGAATCCTTTTTTTAGCCATGTTCTGTGCTCACCGACAATATAATTTGGAGTCCTGCTAAGAGTGCCAAGGCTTCCTTAATGTTTTCCATTAATGTTTAAAACTTGCTGAAGGATTCTTAGAAATTGCATGGAAACATTGCGCTCTCTGTAATTTGTATCCATAACCTCTGTAATGCATATGTTCTCCTTGGGGACCAAGTGTTGAGATCATTCATAAACTCTTGGATCACATGTGGCACTGCAAACTGGTGACATCTGACCACGGCAGACTCTAGGCCTGTCTCTGGCAATCATTTCCTTTGGTTTGTAGTTAAAGAGCCAGCAGTTGGCATGCCTTCAACACTTGGAAGTCCTATTTTTGGCAAAGCCTAGCATGTGATATTTGACAGGGATCTGCATGGCCTATCCATTAGCTTATGAGGAAGTTGTGGATGAAGCTAATTAATGTTTAATCAGTTCCTCTTTTTTCTCCCTTAAAGAGCCATTGCCCACAGAATTGTTCACATAAGATTGCTGTCTCCAAAATCACAGAGAGCTCAAAGGAACAAGATCAAGTAAGAGATTATGTCCAAATACAGCATGTGAGGAGGATGGTTTCTAGAAATGCTAGGATTAACCTAAACATGTTCACAGCAATGCCTTTCACAGCTGCAGAACAAAACCCAACCTACCATGCTACCAAAACGTTCTGTTCTGCTCCACAAGTTACTGCCTTTCAGTACCTGCTCAGTTTGGATGAATTCTTGCCTTGGTCAAAGCAATGCTTACAACTTTGGACATTAGAAGATATAATACATTCAATTTAAAATTAAGAACTACACAGGCTAGCTTATTTTTTTTTTTAATTAGTATTTTTTAAGATGGTAGCAAGGGGAAACAGTAGATTGTTTCAAGGTTATAATACTGCTCCCTACCTTTCTTAGATCTGGTTTGGGGGTGGAAAGATAGATAGACAGATAGATAGATAGACAGACAGATACACAGACAGATAGATGATAGAGCCAGCAAGCCCACCAGTTTTATAGAACTTACATTGACAGGATGATTACAAATAACCATCTGTCTGCTTCTAGCTTTTCAGTCTGGTTCTTGTCTCATTGGCCTCAGGTCTTCAGACAAAGCAATTGGGTTGCTAGGTGCCAGGTAGGCGTGTCACAGGTGCTTTGTAAAATGCCTGCCTTATTTCCCTACTGCTTCTCATTTTTCTCCAACTACCTGCATTCCCTCCTCATTTAGCCCTTACCATTAGATCAAAAAAACGAAAATTAAAGTATTAAAACTTATTTACATATATTTATACAAAGTTTGAATTCAATACATTTGTTTACAGGTACGTTTACATCAAAATATACCTAAGTATATATTTAAATCCAAATTTCAGGATTCATTACTGACCTATAGCTCTAGTTGTCCATTTGAATAAAGGAAATAAAGAGTGTTATCAAATACCTATTAATGTGCTGCATTATTCTGCATCCCAACTGATCTTCACTCTCCTCCCACCTTGTCAGTCCTTATCTGAAGATATTAGCTTTTACAGCATTCCACTGCACACTTCACAGAGGTACACGGCTTCAGCAGCATCTTCTGTCATTCTAGCCTCTCCTAGTAACAACGTGTTATTGCTCTGATATTTCTCTACCATCGTGTATTCTGATGTGCATGATCAACATGAGTTACAATGCCAAGTAACTGCCAGATGTCATGAGTTATAAACTCAATAGTCTAAGGATTATTACACATTAGGGCACCCTACAGTGCAAGGGTATCCTGGAATTTATGTGTTATTTATTACCTATTGGCAGGGTCTCAAAGTAATCTCACCCCTGCTGATGAAATAAGGGTTGAAAGGAAAAGAAGGTCAAGGTCAACCCTCTTTGCCAGTTCCTTCAACACTACTGTTGCTTTATCTTTTTTTCCTCTCTACCTGAAACTCAACAAATCTCTGAAAAGAGTAGAAATACTATATTTATGTACTTACAACTTGATTCTGCTAATTTCACAATTTCCATCATTTTACCTATTTAACAACACATTTTGCAACCATAACCATTAGCCAGGTCCTAGATAGGTGGTTCACATGAATCACATGATAATCCACAAACTTGAAAATGAGCAGTTTCGGAGTACACTGTTTATGTTCCTCTTTTGCACTGGAACATAAACCAAAGCCTAACTACATAGATTATATTCGAATTTTGAATTAAAAAAAATATATTCCACATGCTTGTGGATTTTTTAGTCTTAGTTTTCCAATATTAAAATTTGATATGTCCACATCACAGAATATGGGCATTACACCATCATGAATTTTGCTGAAATAGATCAAAGTTGACAATCTATATTCTTCAAGAAATGTTCTACTTGATTACTACATGACAAGAGGCTTAAAATGTATCCTAATTCAAATGTATCTATTGATTTTTAAATTCACTGATTAAAAATAACTCTATCACTTCTCTACTCTATCCCAATCCCAGTAACCTTCTTTTCTTTTGCTACTAGATGAATTCCGAATGCAGTAGTTAACATTCAGCAATCTCATTACCCATCTACCATAAATCTTCAAAAGCATCGCCATCTTTTGACAGTTCAGCAGTAGAAGAGGAAGCAAGGAGCATATCCAAGTACTTTTTATAAATGCAAATGTCCTAAATACCAAATTTAAATTACTTCAGAAAATTCGTATTACACCATTGACAGTGATTGGAGAGCAATGTGCTTGAAGATTTTTGTTTACTTATGAAAAGCACAATTTCCTATATTCCTAAAGACAAACTGAATCAAATACTGTATCAAACAACAAATTCTGAGTATCTTTTAAAAATATAATACTGAGTTCTCATGAAGAGAATTAATTATATGTGTGTTTTACCCAAAAGTATTTAAATATTTTAAAACTCATGGATGTTTTAATCGAACCTTCATATCTTATGTGAAACTGGAAAGACGTCCTCTTAAGTATAGAGATTTAAATAAAATCCTTCATTTCCTCTGATACACACTGAAGCCATCTTACCTATCCATAGAGTATGTGCTCAGCAGTAAGAAAATAAATAATATTGTCTTCTGAGTCTCTAGCTATATATTTATTCCCTTGGCTACGCAGTTTCTCCTAGCCTTAGGACTTACTACACTTTCACTCTCAGAATGCTTGGAGATTAAAAAATAAACATAAAAATAAACATTTCCTTTCTGTGTGGAGAGGAAGCAACTCTCTACATTGTAGTTCCTACTTACTTTGCTGCATGAGATGGTTTTAGTTTCTCTTCCTGGAATGGTACCAAACTTGATAAATAAGGTTTATCAGAAAGTCTACTAAACCTCCAATATTTTGACCTAATCAAGGCAATTCATTATGCCACATCACTAAAATTCACAAACTACCTTAATCTCTTTTTGGCTTTTTTCACACACCATATTAACTTTACTCCCTCTAAAAACTGTCTACAAATACTAAAATTAGAACCTTGTTTTCTAGGTACTCTTGATTAACAGTCAAATTATGGATGTTGTGAATGTAAGGCAAGTGGTCTAAAATGTCAGCAACAACAACAAAAAATCTGAAGTTGGCAAATGGGATGATCTTTGAAATAAATCAGTAGATACTAAATAATCAAATGTTATATACAGATTGAATAATTTGTAATGCACGTGTTTAATACTGCCCTTGACATATTTTCCCTGTATTTACTTAAAGGAAAGACCTTTGCTTTAGAGGGTGAGAGTCTTTATGAGAAATAGCTTCAATCTATCATTGGAGAACCAATCACTGAGGCTGCTCTCAGTTGATAAAAGTGTTGGGTATGAAGTACGGACTAAAAGACTTCTTATTTTCCTTCTAATATCCCAAGTAGTGAAGGCGGAAATCTATTCATTCTTTCTGAAACATAAAAAGAAAAATATTCAACATTACCTAAGAATTGGATAACTTCCTATTTTACCTTCCAGACTAGACACTTTGAAATCTAAAGGAAGTACTATTAATATTCCAGGACAGTTCCAGGAAATTCAGGCTGAATATTCCCCTTCCTCCCCATGTAACTCTATGTGGTCTATCCTCTAAAATAATTTCTACAGCCTCTTCTTTGTCTCCTCAAATGTAATATTCAACCCACACTTCCTCAGGCCTTTCTTTAGGTCCTGAAACACAACATGATCTTTTCTTTTTTAGGGCCTAAACACAGTTTGCTCTCTATGTCTGGAATGCACTCTAATTCCTCTCCACCATATGCCAGTTCTTCTTAGGGACTTGGAACTCCCATTTAACAAGTGTTTGTGGAGCTACTACTATTTGGCAGGAAGGCAACAAAGCACTGCGGTAAAGATAATGGGCTTGGTCAGATGGCCTGGGCTGTCTCTGTTCTGCTACTTTTATTATACAGATGATTACCTACTTTTATTATTAAATTATTAGAGATCCTTGAGCCTTTGAGCCTCAGCTTTTTCATCTGTAAAATGAAGGTCAAAAAAAAGCCTTTGTCTGGTTTGTTAGGAAGTGTTAACAAGTACAATGAAAAGTAAAGGAAGTAGATCATGAAAGAGTTACTGTCCTTAGGGATTAGAAGTAGTGTAGTAAACAAGAAGGACTTTGAATTTTACTTTTGCATCTACTCCTAAATGAGTTTAATGACTGTCAATTTTTAATTCCTTTGACTGTCAAATAGTCAGTAATCTTTAAGAGGCCAGGCATAGTGGCTCACACCTATAATCCTAGCACTTTGGCAGGCCATGAGATGGAAGGGTCTCTTGAGCTCAGGAGTTCAAGACCATCTTGGGCAACATGGTGAAACCTGTCTCCACCAAAAATACAAAAAACTAGCCAGGCGCAGCGGTGTGCGCCTGTAGTCACAGCTACTTTGGAGGCTGAGGTGGGAGATTTGCTTGAGCCCAAATGGTCAAGGCTGCAGTGAGCCATGATTGCACCACTGCACTCCAGCCTGGGCGACAGAGCAAGACTCTATGTCTCAAAAAAGGAGCAATAATAACAGTAATAATAATAATCTTCAATAACCCTGTCCTTTTTATAAAAATTTTCATATTTTAATGTCTTAGGGGTCAATCAATTACTATGCAATTGCTGAAAGTGATAATCATTATGAATAAGTATTAAGAAGTAGGGATTTATATATAATTCCAAAATCAGACATATTTAGAGGTATTATTTTATGTTATATAGTACTAATATCATGGTTCTTCCTAATCGAAAAGTATAAATTTTGCCTGGTAAGTTTTATCTAGTTCACTTAAAAGTTGAAATCAATATGACCTTTAATTTTGCTCTGTTTAATTCATAACAAACTTATATATTTGTTTTTCACTTTTCAACCAGCTCTAGTTGTTGAGACTAGTTCTGTTAAGTATCAGAAGAGTTTTATTTTTCAATCATCCACTTCTTAAATTCAAGTATGTACTGCACGTTTTGTTTCAGTCTCTATGTAGCACACTTTAGGAGTACAAGATATTTCAATGAAAGATGTTCCCTTCATGGTACTAAAGAGATTATGGAAAGTTACCATAACTAACTCAAAAACCACAAACTGAAAGATAAAAGTATGAATTATTGGGGACAAGTACGTTAAAGATGCCATAAGGTACAAAGGAGGAAACATTGTTTTCATAAGCAAGGCTTTTTAGAGGAGCAAGTTTCAGAGCTGGGTTTGGAATATGCATTGTATGCTTTAATTAATCACAAAAGGAGAAGCATGCTGGAACGTGCTTGCATGCACATGAAGCAATCTCTGAAAGGACACACAAGAAACTAATAATAGCAAATGCCTTTGCAGAAAAAAAAAATACTGGAAAGTAAAGAATAAGAGAGGAAGACTTCTCTGCATCCACTTCATAATTCTTTATTTTAAAACCCTGTAAATGTATTATTTACTCATTAATACATGTATTTACCAATGTATAAATTCAATGCATAAAGAAAAAGTATATTGACACAGAGTATTTTCAAATTATGCTATCTGTCCCAACTGGATTCAACACAAAGAGTTGGGAAGAGAGCATAGAAACATGGTTTCTTACAAGAGTCATTCAGTGATACAAATGGCAATTTTCCACAATTAGGTGCTTTGAAATGTAAATGTCAATAAAATATCTGTAGTATGCTGGTAAGCTTGGCCTTAAGCCTGATAAAAATATACAATTCAACTAATCAGTTTTTTTCAAAGATAGACTAAAAATTCTTCAGTGTTAAGAAGGACCCTTCTTTTCATTTAATATTAACTGAAGGTCTACTATGAGCTACGTACAAGAGACATGAAGACAAATTTGATAATAACCTTTTGATTTGAGACTTAGGTCCCTTCAGTGCCTCAATAGAATACTGGATAAAGAGTGGGGATGTTGTAAAGGAAGGAGCAAGTATTACCAACTGTGGTCTAGTTGAAAGTGGCTTGCAGCTGTCAAGACATCTTCTGTAAAAGCCAAAATATCAATTATTACCAAAAATTATCAATTTTATGAAAAGTTATTTTTCTCTCTCAAATTATAAGTTGTGAGTCTATAAATCTATTTCAAATAAGTAAATCAGGCTGGGTGTGGTGGCTCACGCCTGTAATCTCAGTACTTTGGGAGGCTGAGGTAGTCAAATAAGGAGGTCAGGAGATCAAGACCATCCTGGCCAACGTGGTGAAACACCGTCTCTACTAAAAATACAAAAAATAGCTGGGTGTGGTAGCGTGTGCCTGTAATCCCTGCTACTTGGGAGGAGAATGGGTTGAACCCGAGAGGTGGAGATTGCAGTGAGCTGAGGGAGCACCACTGCACTCCAGCCAGGTGACAGAGACTCCATCTCAAAAAAAAAAAAAAAAAGTAAATCAATGATTCCTCCTTTAAAAAATAAAAACTTATTATAATATAACAATTCATCATAGAGATTTTCTTAAAGAAAATATTTTTTAAAAAACTAATATTATAAAAATCTTAGTTTGTTTTCTTTGATATGCTTATGCTTTTTTAATTTTATATGGGTTGAATATATTAAAAAAATATCATTTTTTAAGTTTAGTGAAGAATATATCTGTGTACAGCACAAGTATAATGCTATTCAACCATTAGCATAATTTTTCATATTAGGATAATTGATGGTTTCTCATAAAATGCATTATATTCCATCTTTAAAAAATATAATTAACTCTTGGTGAACTTTTCTCAATACCAGTAAATTCAATTTTGTCTAATCCTTGGGTCTATAATAATGTTGGCTCATTAAAATGTTAGTTAAAATTCCTAAGAATGCATACTGAGAGGTAACAGCTACATTACTGTAATATGATATAAAGGAAAAAAAGAATGTTTTATTATCATTTAGTTGTTTTTAAAAATGAATGAATTTGCATAATAAAAAGGTTCATTCTATATTTTCAGTAGACCTCAAATATTAAGCAGTCCAATAATTAAATTGCATGTTCTAAATACACATTTTTTTTTTTAACCACAGAGTCCCAGTTGCTGTTGTTTTTTTCAATTATAAAAAAATAGTCATATGAGAGATGGTGGTTATTAGCAATAGAAAAGCATTTAAAATGATAGTAAAATATACGAATATAGCCATTATTTCCTTTTCAATATTTAAAATATTTGGTGGAATAAGACTTTGGTACAACAGTGTATGGCTTAATAAAATATTGTGATTAATTTCCTTCACTACATAATATATCAATACCTTATAAGACTGAAGAGTCAGTTGGCCATGGAAAAAAATGAGAAATTCGCTATTAGCTATTATCTCCAACACAGATATAATTTCCGCATGTTTCTCTCCCATTGAATCTTACCTATAATAAGTGCTTGATATATATTTGCTGAGGGTTAATATGTGGAAAATTCTTAGTTATTTTTTTGTATTTCCCCCTCAGTTACTATTTAATGGTAATGATGAAGTCATTACCATTAAAACATTGCATTAAAATGTATCTAATTTAAATGTGTGGTTTTTACTTTGTCTTCTGGAATACTTTCCTAATTTCCTTCCAACTAGCCATTAGTCATCCATCTACTCTGCCAACAACTTCTTGCCCTTAAAAAATAGTCAGTACTCAAGACGGACTGTCGCAGTCACACATTCTTCTGAGTGAACCCCTGCTGGCTCTGCTCCATGCTGATGATCCCAAAATGTATGCCTCCAGCCTGAGCTACCCTGGAGCTTCAGTCTTGTATCCACCTGCCTGCTTGACAGCGCCTTGAACGTCTAAGAGTAACATGAACTCAACATTTCCAGAACGGAATTCTTGATTTTTGCCACTCAAGTCTTCATTTCTTCAGTCTTCCCTGTCTTTGTTCATGGTATCATCTATAAATTGCTCAAGGAATTATTATTGCTCTTCCATTTCTGTCACCCATGGACATACTCACACCATCTTGACCATTAGTAAGGTCCAATGACTGTGAAACTTATTCAGAATTCACCCGATTTTCTTCACCTTCACTCCTGTCATTTTGTCTGAGTCATCAACATCTCTCAGAGTATACAGCAGCCAACTCAACAATCTTATGCTTACTCCTGTCCATCCTACAGTCAATTCTTCCTGCAGCAGACAGAGGAACCTCTTTAAAATTATAAAAACAAATCTTGTCATACTTTTACATAAAATTCTCCGAAGGACTCCCCCCCACCAATTACATTTAGAACAAAATTCAAATCCTTATCCTGGCCTGCAAAGCTCAAGAGAGCTGACCTCTCTCATCTCATAGTACCTACCCTTTCTATTCCCTTCTTTCCCAGCCATGCTGGCTTTTGTCTTCTTCCAGCAGGGCCAGTTACTTCCTTGAGTCTTCTTTTTACAGTATTTAATTGGCCTATGAACAGTTATTCTCCCAAGACTTCCTACGGCTCTCTTCTTCTTTTAGTCAAATCTCAGTTTACATAACACTTCTTCAGTTTCCCCTCTTAGGACTACCCAAACTAAAGCAGCAGCAAGATCACACATCTCTCTCTGTTTTTCCCCCTGAATAACACATATTACTGTGTAAAAAGTAGTCTTGTTTGTGTTCATTATCTATATGCTTTTAATAGAATGTAAGCTAGCTCCATGAAGGCAGGAACCAAGTTCATTTTGTTTAGTGTTGTATTTCCAGAGTCCGGAATGCTAGCCTTAGCACACAGTAGGTGCACAATAAATGTCTATTGAATAAACAAATAAATAATGAATTTCAATTCTTGTCATTACTAAACTGGATATAGTTAATCATTACATGTGCATCTTTAGTAGAAAATTCGTTATATTGGTCTAATTGCTGAGTTTACTCAATATATGGGTAGTTGTTAATCTTTTGTTTTAGTAAGGAATACAATACGCATTGAGAGGTATCATTGTGGATTGATCTTCTGTGAAATGCTACTAGTTTCTTATTTTCAAAGATAAAAACTAACTCCTAAATTTCACATATTCAAATGGTCAGAAAAAAGCCAGAAGCTTGTATCACTTCTTATCACATCCATAACCTTTTAAAGATCACATTCTGAATGCTTATTTTAAAATATTGCAGTTGTCTAGTGGGGTGGATAAAATAATTTCTATTAAATAATCAAATTCTTGTCTCCAAGGTCAATTGAATACTCACTATGACCCTCTGAGGTTGGCAGGTTTATAAATGAAAAGATAGAGGTTCCAAGATGTCAAGTTTATCTAGTTAATAAAAGTAGCCAGGATTTGAAACTATATCATTTTTTATTCTAGATCTTATTCTTTAAAAATATTGTGGGCCGGGCGCAGTGGCTCATGCCTGTAATCCCAGCACTTTGGGAGGCCTAGGCGGGTGGATCACGAGGTCAAGAGATCGAGACCATCCTGGTCAACATGGTGAAACCCCGTCTCTACTAAAAATACAAAAAATTAGCTGGGCATGGTGGCGCGTGCCTGTAATCCCAGCTACTCAGGAGGCTGAGGCAGGAGAATTGCTTGAACCCAGGAGGCGGAGGTTGTGGTGAGCCGAGATCGCACCATTGCACTCCAGCCTGGGTAACAAGAGTGAAACTCCGTCTCAAAAAAAAAAAAAAAAAAAAAAAAAAAAAAAAATATTGTGATGAAATCAGATGTAACAGTGATATTTTACAATTCCTTAACCTAATAATCAAAGTATACCAAAAATAATTTAGCTTGGTAACTAAGGTCTTCATTATAATCAGTTATTATGCCATGCTGTGAGATAGTGACTTTGAACATTAGGCTAAATCTATTTTTAATTCAAAATTCATGATGAAGCATGCTTCTTTGAATAAATCCCTAATATGAGCTTGATTCTGTACAATTGCCTTTTTGTTCGTTAAAAATCTAGAGAAAAAAAGTGATGGTGAGTGAATTGCTGATCAGTATTATATTCTTTTCTGTATAATGAACTATGGCAGCTTTTCCTAATGGGTATGCTGAAACCCTCAGGATTGGTCTTCACTTTTTAAGAAAAATTTAAGACAGCCTCTTTTTTCCAGCAAACACAAACCTAGTCAGCCTCAATCTTTTCTCTCTCCTCATTTGCTGTTACTAAAACATTCAAAAATGTATGTTATCATCTTGGAGACTGTTTACTTCTCAGAGTCATATAATCTTATAGGTTATTTTTCTGCAATTCCAAGTACAAACAGAATCTTGCGTCTTCTTTGCATCAATCTTGCATATTCTTTGCCCTCTGGAGGTTATGACCACAGGTTTTGGTGACTGAAAGCCTTCGGTTTGAGTCCTAGTATTGTTGCTTAATAGCTATGTCATTTGGAGGAAGTTACTTACCCCCTCTAATTTTTTGATTCTTCATCTGTGAAATGGGGATAATAATTCCTCTTATCTAAGGTGGCAATGAGGATTAAGTGAAAGTATTTTTTTGGCATTTAGCACATACCTGGCAAAGAGCAAGGTTCATTCATTATAATGGTTTTGCATAATCAAATAGAGATATTTAAAGTTATATATTGTCTCTTGTAAAGTATATATTTGTCCACAGTGTTAATTCTCCTGATTAAGTATATAAATGTATAACTAGGTTGTATCTCTAACACAATAAAGTGTCTATTTCTCTATTATTCTATTAATTTCACAAATATTAAATCAAAAATATATTTAACAAAGAATATTTTGACTGAACAAAATAATAATTAGGAGGCCAGAATAATCTGGTTTAAACACTTATATTCATTAGCTTAGATAAACAGTTGTGACACTTTGCATTAATTTAGAACAAAATCTAGTCATTTACTTTGTGGATAGCCTTTCTCAGTGAAAGCACATAAGATAAAGAATCAAGATTTGTAGCAAAAGAAAGGGATTCCTGCTGTATGGGAAGCAAGTGCAGAGAATTCTCTAATATAATACGATCAAGTTTTATGACCAGTTCTTAGTGAACAACCATTTAACTTTTATTTATATACAGGCATTTTAACACAAAAAGTATCTCCTTCTTAATACAAATTTTCACTTTGCTCAAATTTCTATGACTTTATCTGTCTTTATATTTTAAACTTATACTAAGCAAATGCTATTGCCATTTATTACACTCCGTGCTTGGTCCTCCATCTTATATAGCTATTGCTCGCTAACAACTGAAGGAGATCACAGAAAGAAAAAAGTTGCAATAATGAAGGGAAAAGACAAAACAAATCAGGCATCTCTTAGTTTCTTGACAGCCCCAAATCTCCTGTTTCTGACAGTTCCATCTTCCACTCTCTGAATGCCTGTTAGTAAAAGAAAAGCAGTCCAGCCCACCTCCTGACATCTTTAATTGACTTCCTAGAGAGTGTTATCAAGAGCTGCTCAAGCGGGGCTAATAGTGCCTGTAGATTGCTCACACATGGCCCAGCTTGGTGTGCTGGACTTTTAAAGGGCTGGAGGGGGACTGTAATCTCTACTCAGTGTGGGAGCAAGTAGCAAGGTTTATCTGAAAAGCAACAAATAATCCTTTGGTACCCTTGAGACAGGAAAAAGATGTGTAATGGGGAGACAGGGAAATTGGTGCCCAGATGTGGACCCACCAAATATGCCTCACATCGCCATATCTACATTGTGACCCTGAGTTGTGTTCAATCATGGAAACTAAATGACATGAAAGGACACGGCCCATGCTAAGCCTCGTTTTTGCAATAAACGTGGATTCTTCCAAGAATACCTTCTACTGAGAAGAGCCATCCCATGTTGAGATGAAGCAAAAATAATCTGGCAGAATTCAAACAAGCCCAGTCATTTCAGTTAAGTTTAAAATGTCATCCCCATGGGAAGAACAGCACATATGGTACCTAAGATCTTCTACCACTTGGATGGCTGCCTTGGCACTTCAGAATGAAGTGAAGTCTGTTTGTTTTCTTTACTTTTCTTTTTGGATTTGCCACTAAATTTCTCACTTCTGTACATTAGAGCTCAGTATTTTACTGGAACAAAATGAAAGTTTTGCATACAAAATCCAGCATGCTGTATATCCTTTAGCTTTTATTAAAACATAATAAGTGTATTTTCACATAAATGTTTCCCTATCAGTTCCAAGACTACCCCATACCTCTTTCCTACCAAGCCAATATTCTTTCCTTTGAAGCAGGGCCAAGCATTGAGGTTTCCTATATCTCCAACGAAACATAATTACAGACAGCAACTCCCGTTCACTCTTAGTTTTGGATCTTCAATGACTAACTTTATTTGCTTGCTATTTCAACTTACGAAAAAATTGACTTTGTAAGTAAAAAATAATGTAGCTTTCAACATAAGTGCTTTTTACAGTTTGATATCCAGTTGTATTCTATTTATATATGGGTTTCTATAGAATGTGCTATGATATTATGGCATATTTTCATACTAGAGTAATAAATAGGATGCTCAGAATTCAAGGTGACATAAGAGCACTGATAATACTTTCTGCGTAATTCCACTATCGCTCTACTGCAAGAAGACATGCCTGGCCTTGATCATTCATTTTCAATAAAAGGAAGGGAAATAAAATTTGCATTTACTTTGCAGATTCCTTCCACATTTAGGAATACTTAATTGACAAAGTTGCCATCAACCCTCAAAGGACATTACTGTAAAAAGAAACATTATGTGAAAATTGCTTTGCAAATGAGATGACATATATGATGATGGCATTTGGTATTTATTAATGAATGAATAAAAATGCATATTGGTCATTGCCTCAAACACTTAAAAAAAGGGGAATAACGATTTTTGCTTTTCCTTAATTTCAGACTTTTGTTTTGCCCTAATTAACCATAGTCTTTTAGTGTCACAATTTCTCAATATTTGTTTCTATACATTCTTTTCATTCGTGTAACTGAAAAGTTTTCATGAATGATTGTACCTGCTGAAACATTTGTTTCAAGTTTCCTTTAATGATTCAGTATTTCCTTCTCAAAGGTATGAAAAAATGTTCTCTCATTAATCAAACAACATGCAAGCTTCGCTAATTATACTAGTAATTCTATCTACTGTAAAGGCAGTTAAGTTTACTGATTTGGGGTCAGCATTAGAGTTTCATTCTTCTATTTGTTCTTCCATAATAATTTTACCTTTTGAAATTACAAGCCAGTGACTATTAACATCTATGTTATAACAGCCACAACAAACTACTCATCGATTTTTTTCTTGCCATCTCCTAGTTTAAGCCGCTTTTATACACCCAGGAGATGGCAGACTAAATTATAGGTACAGCCTGGTTGTGGGAATATGTTAACTGTAAGGAAAAGCTAACTCAACCATGATCATCAAACTATGATAGTTCATATGGTATCCCAACAAATAATCTTAGTAGTATGTCAACCTCTACACACGAAAAAATGGATGTAAATAAATAACATAAATAAATAAAAAACAGAATAGACGCAATTAAGTAAAATTGGTTAGAATGAAAAATAATCATCCTAGAAATTTGTAAGAGTGCATGATGGCTTCTTATGAACTAGAGGTGAAAACAGTATTCAAAGGAAACACCTTTCAAAATGACAAACTGTGAAGTGTTATAGGTCAGATGCACTATGGATTAATAATCATTTTCTGTGAAAATGATGACAGTACAGAGTTTGAGTGATGCCACGGCATAAACATCACTCTGCAGCAGATTTAATACAAATATTTCCAACTTTCTGCCTCAAGTGTGTAAGAATGACTAAATGAAAGGGTTGCTTGATATAAAACCTAGTGTGCAATCAAGAGAGTTTTGATTGGAAAGGAGTTAGGGATTTAGCATAAGTGCAAAATCTATGTGACTATGACAGTGGAAACACATAGAAATTGATGAGGCCAACTAAAGACTCCAAATTTAGCAAGGTAGTATCCCAGAAAATGCAAAAACCGAATAACCAAATTGAATGCTTACCGTTTTTTCAAACACAATCATGTTTATATTGGTAAATAACAGTAACAGTTAAAATAAATATCGGTATCCCAAACAAGACTTAAAAAGGAGTAATAAGGTAGCAAGTATGTAATAACAAAACCAGGTCCATCTGCTCCTGAAAAAAAAAAAAAAGAAAGAAAGAAAGGACAACAAAAAAAAAGGTCTAGAGTAAGAAAACTTTGAGGAAGATGCTAATCTCGAAGAGTGCTATATACAAGTTCTATTTTTTAAAATGTCTAATGAAGTTACCTGGTCCAATCATTAATGGAAAATGAGGATTGAAAATAGATATGCTGATTGAACAGGGGGAGAAAAAGCACGTGCATTTGCAAGATACTTAAAACACATCAAAAATCTTTCAATCACCTAATGATCTATCTTCACTTTTCTTCCTGGAAGCTCATATTACAAAAGGTCACTATGTTATTTGCTTTTAATTTTGGCAGTCAACTGATATAAATTAATCACATAATTGCTAAATTACTACTCCAAGCCTTGCACTCAAATATAACCTGGAAAATAACAGTAATAAGGTATAGTTTCTGTATTGGTAAGAATCTAAGAGTCTAATAAAAACTATGACTAAAAAAAGAAAACATTTCATACTTCTCAGAAATATTTGGAATATTCACTAAATTTTACATATTTTTTTCCTATCAAATAGATTCTGACAAATTCGTCATTTTAGCTGCTTGACAATGGAAAAAGTCTCAAGTTATATGAAGCTCAATTAGCATCTGTAAATTGAGGAAAACAGCGTAGATTATCTAAAGTTCCTTTTCATCCTTACATCCTATAACATAAATAAAACAATCATAAAAACAAGCAGGAAGAGTAAGTGAATGTGAAACTAAGTTTCAGTTAGTGGCTATGACTAGAAGTTGAAATCGAACTAAAAGAAAAAAAGCCTTTAAAATTGTAGCTAATAGGAATCAATCCAAGTAGATGAGCATTTAGAGAGACATCATGTTCTCTTTAACTCTGTGTCTCAAAGCTAAATACAGTAATGAGAAAGTTGGCCAGTAAATGTTGAATGAAAATAGACATCGAAGATCATTGGAGAAGATACTCTATTTTTATTTTGTTTTATGAGTATTTCTTCCAAAATTTTGTAGTAGTTTATTAGAGAAGGCAGTAAACAGGTTTAGATAAATAAGAAAGTAGAATAAGGTGTTGGTAAGATGTTTACATGGCAATGTCGAGTAGATTTGGCTATGCAGAACTGATACCAAGGCCATAGACATTCTTTGGGGAAACGTCATCCACGTGGTAAATGAAGACGTGGGATTAGAAGACATTACTCAGGGAGATGGATGAATTCCTGACAAGAAGGCTGAGAAATACCCACTTTAAGGATCAACAGGAAGAATGAAAACTGCAAAAAACATTACAATTTAATTCACATTGGCTTGTATGTGTGCTTTTGATATTCAAACCTGTTTCTGCAACTGGGATAAATTTTTCCATTGATTTCTATAATTAAATTCTGGTTTTTGTTAAAAAAAAACATGTTTTGGTTTTAGGACACAAAATGTCACATTCATGAAATAAATCCATTTAATGCTAATCTTGTCACCTGTAAGTTGGATCTAGTAATAATAACAGCTACCATTTATTGGGCACTTGCTGTAAACTGGATACTGTTTAAAGACTTTGTAGGCATTTTCTTTTTTAACCTTAAAAGAATCACAAAGTTACATATTGTTATACTTCCATTTTGCAAATGAGAATATAGAGCCACATGAATGTATACTTGGTGCCTACTTCCAGCAATAGCAAAGGGGTATCTAGGGGATTGGAATGATTGTCTGTTACACCTAAAAGCATGCTTACTATATTCACTATAAAGGTTGACACAAACGTGGTTAGTTTCTCTGATTTTAACTATATACACTCAGAAGGAGAGAGAGGGAGAAAAAGATAATATTTCCACAGTTCAGTCAATTTTGAACAGTATTCTTCTGAAATAAAATTTGGAAATCTTCTCAATCCTGTTTTCCACATGAAGTGTGAGGATCTCATTCTTCTGATTGTGATGAATGAGTGTGATATTTTACAGATGATTCGAAAGACTTTCAACAATCATTTTTACATTATTTTGCCTATGAACCAACTTCAAAAATTATTTTTTCTTTAAAATGTAATTCAATGAGGTATTCATTTTTTGCTGGGAGGAAAGATGAAAGGTAGGAAGAAGCAAAGAAAGAGAGAAAGAGTAGAAGGGAGAAACAAAGGGCAGGAGGGGAGTGATAAAAAGGAAATGAAACACTTTGCACATATTGGCTGGTGATGGCGGAATAGTCAGATTTCAAAGAGTGAGACTTTGCAATTATCTTCTCATTTACTCACTGAATAAATATTAAATAAAACCACACTTTGGGCAAGCACTGTGCTAGCTAGCATCAGGGGATGCAGCATGCAGCCAAAACATACCTGTACCCTGTGGTCTTTCATTGAAATAGCATTACCTTCTTGTCATGAGGACATTAAGCCAAAATGTAGTGATCTAGATAGTGAAAAACATAGGAATTCAAAGAAAAATACTATAAAGTAATAATAATTTTGTATAAGAGGACGAATTTTATTTCTTTTATGTTTGGAGGATCCTTTCAGCATAAATCAATTGAAAATGTGGTTTTTATATGGATAGGGATGATTTTTTAAACTTTAAAATTCATACAAATTAAATGGAAACAATTGGAAATTATAAATTCTGCTTAAGTAAAACTTGCTTACACAGGATTTCAAGCTATTAAAGATTTTGATATAACTGGGAAATAAAAATTTGTAGGAATCCACTTACATAGCATCTGTTCTGATTCCCTTTGGGAATTAGGACCAATCTCAAATGCATTTAGATTTTTGAAAAGTGGTACGCATGAAAGCTTAATGAATATAGCTACTGAAATTGACTGATGAATGTAACAAAACGTACAAGAAAACTAGAGTGTTTGAAACAAGGTTTTTGACTTTGTAGAATTTCAAATATGTATTCAATGAAATGTGCAATTCTTTAATAAATTTCACTATACTATGAATTTAATTAATGAAGGCCGAGATTTAGTTCTCTAATTATCCAGCTTGAATGCCATTATTTCAAAGTATGATTCTGCATATATAATATCTAACAAAGACATTTTCATTTCACTACCTTTACTCTTACCTTGCCTCAACTTATGACTATCACAAGGAAATCCTTAGTCTTTCTAAAAAATAAAGTCTTTAGACTTGCTGTACTTATTCTCCCATTTTTATATCGACAAAGTAGAAATCTCATGTATAAGTATCCACCAATAATATTTAAAACTTTTCCATATTAATTGATGAGATCCAAGTATACAAACAGAAATTTATTAAATATGCCAGTTCTAATAGTAATAATGACTATTCTTGGGTATCTATTATCCAGCAGGCATATATTAGCCAATAATCTGTAAAACTCACATTTCTTTTCAAGGAATTATTATCCCTAACTGTACATTTTTGAGTTTCAAAAAGTGATTTTCCAAAGGTCATTAAGCTTAGAGATGGAAATCCAGGGCTCTTTTTCTCTAAAGTGTGCATTCTTTTCACTTACCTTACTAGAAAATGGCTTACATTAGTTGAAGCTGCATGATCAACATTCCATGTTAACAACAAGGAGTAAAGTGTCTCATTTAACAGCAAAGTAAAAAAAGTAGGTTTGAACATGTTAACAACTGGATTCTCAATTCTAAATAAAACCAGCTGACTCAAAAATGCAATTATTCCAAAATATGCCCAGAGAAAAGTGTCTAGAGAGTATCTAAAAATTAGCAACCAGCTATTTCTCATATGGATAAACAAAAGCTTCTGGCACACATGTTATTACTTTACAACACTTTTTTTCTCTGTTTACAGAAGACACATATATTTTTATTTTACTAGAGCTGAAATAGAAAATTATTTTATTTTCCATTGGCAGTCAGATGGCAGGATTTATTATTTTTATTTTGTGGTCAGTTAAAAATAAAAAGCCCATTGTGCTTTGCAAGAAGGTCTGTGGCTTGTTTTTAACAGAGCAGGGCTTACTTGGTAATAAAATGCTAGCCAATCCCTTACGGCCCCTTTCGAGATCTGACTTTGCTCACTGTGAGAGACACCATTTTTTTCACTTGAATAATTTTGTATAAATAAACTCAGATTTTGCTAGCTAAGCACGTGGAAGTCATATAAAGCGCACCTAATCACACAGTTTAAGCATTCAAAATGCAGCATATCGCAAAAACTGCAGTGCTGTTTCTGTCAAAACCTGTCACCTGATGCATAAAATTGTTGGTTTTATGAGTCATTTTTCAGTGAACTTTAATGGAAACATGGCTAGATAGAGATTTTAATGAGAGATGCAGATTTCTTTCTTCCCTTTATTGAATGAAACTCAACCAAAGTCCCTCTCTGTGATTAAAATTAACTCATAGTTTGTTAAATAGAAAAAATACCCTTTTCAATGTACTTCAAAGATGTATGGGCTTACAGCACATTTTTTATCCCTTCTCATCCCTAAAAATATCTTCGTGAATCTGACTGCCTATCTAACAACCTAAAATTCACTTGCCCCCATAAGCATATTTAAAAATTCAAAAATGAAAATTAAAAATATAGACCTTTTCATTCTTCTCATTACTATCTTGTTTTTATGACCTGAATAACCATTTGCTTTTATCACTAAAGTGCTTACTGCATACTATTGGACTTCAAGCTCAAGTGTTCTTTGGTGAATGTTAATATTGAGTTATAGAATAGAATATTTAATAATGTTAATTTTAAAGAACAAACTAATTCCATGTTTTATGATTATTATTACACCTTTTCATGTAAGCAATTCACATATCTAATTGAATACGCAGTATTATTAGAAATGTTTATTTTTCATTTCAAAGTAGTTCTACAAAACTTAAAGAGCTAAGATTTTTATAAACAATTTATACCTATCTCTAAATATCTGTAATTTTCGACTTCATATAAAACAATACAATCACACCAAATGAAATAGATAATAAGTTAAATTTATTCACACTTTCTCAGATTTTTTTTCGCATAGAGTTCATAAATGTTTTAAACTTGGCTCTTATATGTGACTTTATGAGGAAAATCATGTTCATGTTGGTCTCAAGCCCAGAGCTCAGCAAGAGGCTGGAGGTGACTCTTGCCGGCAAAAGTTCAATAAGCGATGTGGTTCCTTTGCCCAGTTCCCCCGTGAAGCTGCTAGTCTCTTGAAATAAAGTTTTACTTACTTTATTTAATTTTGATTCAATAATTTTTCCTTAATATATACTCTGTGCCAGGCAGTGAAATGTACACAGACTAATAGCTGTCACTTCCCATAAAAGGTGTATGCAGTAATTAACTCTTCCTGCCTTTCTAGCCTCAAAACTCAGTGGCTTAACAAAGCCAACTTAATGGCATACAACAATTATTTCATTGGCTCACACTTGTGTGGGTCAGAGATTAGGGCTGACTTCGCTGAGTGGTTCTTCTGTTGATCTTGCTTGGGGACACTCATTCATCTACGGTCATAAAGGGGGTTTTACTAAAGCTCAATGGCCAAAGGTGGCCCCGTTTACATTTTAGGTAGTTGATGCTGTTTGTGGTCACTGGGGCAGCTATATAGCTGTGTAGCTGGGCTACTCTCTCCTCATAGCAATCTCAGCTTCAAAAGACATAGGCCAGACTGTTTCACATGGTGACATCAAGCGCTGATGCTCCTGCAGAAATTTTATAAATACTATTGCTCCTCTTCAAACCTGGTCCAATTTATATTCTTGATTGAGGTAGATGCAGCCTTGGATACTTCTCATCCTCAAAATATTGGACAGATGCTGCATACTCATTTCACACATTCTCAGTTCATCGTGGTATCACTAAAAGAAGGTATGTTCAACAACGCAAACGTTCTTTTCAAAACCAAGTTTGTGGATAGTGTATCTACAGTAGCCAGATTTACTCAGTGTCAAAATGGAAAGATTCCAAAGGAAGCAAAATGCAAGGCAAAAGCACCCAAAGGAACACATGTGGACATTTAAACTCCAAATGTATCCTTCACCTTGACCTGTTTTTTTAAACTTAAACTTTTAAGGACTTGGGATAACTAATTTGTTTATATAAAAAAATTAATGTTATTATGTTACTTAACCCATGTTTTCTCTTTATATAATCATTTATAAATGAGCATATAGTCCTCATCTCTTAGTCTAATTATGGTCCAATTATTGTGGTTGTATAACCTATAGCATTTATTATATATATATATATATATATATATATATATATATATATATAAAATAAATACTATCACTGATGCTCCTGCAGAAATTGTATAAATATAAAAAATGAATTCCATCCCAAAGTGTGATATCAAATTTATCTAAAATTTTAGTGATCCATCTTGTAAACCTATTTCCAGAGATATTCCTTGAGCACATTAACATCTTATGGCAGCACAGGGCTAATCAAAAACCTATTATATTAAGCCTTAGTATATAAAAAGTTAATTTTTTTACAGTTTATTTTAATTTAATGTTCTCAGAATTTAACAGGTATTAATAATTCAAAAGCATTACTGAAGAAGAAGCTCATCACTATTAGTAAACAGTAAAAAGAGGCCAAGTATTGAATATTCCAACACATGACATTCAGAAACTATGTTTATTAGTATAGTAAGCTGCATCCATAATGTTAATGCTGCTTGTTCCTGTGTATACAGAACAGATATTTATGGACTATCAAGCAATGGAGCTAAGTAACTTACTAGTATTGGCTGTTGGTATAAAACATTTCTAGGTGTAGTATCAATTAAAATCTCAATATATGTGACAGAACTTCCCCCAAATAGCAATGGGTTATAAGTAGGTTTTCTTTCATCAGACTTTGATCTCACTTTTCCTTGGGAAAACTTCTGTCTCTCCAGGAAATTAAATAGTATCTGATTGGCTTGTTTACATTTTCTCATTTCCCCAAACCATTTTGCTTCATTTATGCATTCTTTCATAGTGAAAGTGATTTGGGGATTTAAAATGGATTCATTCTGCTCAAACAGATGTCAAAGATGAGGTACATTGGTTTTAACAACTATTTAGGGGCCATGAGAGAAATAGCTTTTCCCATGTAAAAACCCATTGTGAGCATCCAAAGAATTTTTTTCTATTCGTTCCACCACTATATTTCACTAAATTTAGTCAAATTTATTGAGGAATTGTTTTGTGTATCAGTGTGGAGAACTGACATACATATTTAATTTAAAATACTCTGCTAATATATTGTAGAAATTATAAACATGGGAATAGTTTCATGATGCTAAAAACCATATGTAGCCTTCAAACACTTTAAGAAAAATAGGCAGTGTCTATTTTTACATATATAAAGTGATTTTAATAGAAAAACAAAAGATATGCTCCTTAAATCCTTAAGGGATGTGATAATGTGATGAAAAAATTGTGGATATATACTTATTTTGTTGTACTTTTTTTGTGTGTTATTTGCACTTGGGTGCAATGAGAAATTAGTGCTTTCTCAGCAGTTAAATCAAGCATGACTAGAGCTGAGTGATATAGTAGTCTTAATATCCTTTCAAATTATTATTGGTTTAAAATTATGTAATATACATTGCAAAACATTACTATATGAGAAAGAGAAGTAAGAAAGAGCATATTAACTGCCTGTGTCATCATTTTCTCTGTGTGTGTGTGTATGTGTGTGTGTGTGTGTGGCTTTGATGTCTACAATTTTGTCTTAGTAAGTGATTCTTTGACAATTAGATGGTGCTGAAAAGTATTTAGTGACCTGAAGTATGATGCTATTAACATCAGCTGGAGAGACAGAAAAAAATCAATACAAATTTTGCTCACAATTAGCAAATAATTCAATGATTTCTTGCTGGTTCTCTAGAGAGAAGAGTTGTAGAATCCTTGAATTCTAGGAAAGATACTCTAAATTTATTTCTACAGAAAAGCTTATCTCACAAACCTGATGAATAAAGGCATAAGTCTAAATGAGTCAATGCCTCAGGGTAATTGGAGTTACAGACCCAATTACTACGTGTCATCCTTAGTAATTATTTCACCTGTACAGTATACAAGACACAGTTTCCAAATGGAATTCCTTTGGTTTATATTACAAAAAGCTATTCTTGCTATATTAAAATCAGCAAAAATCCCTTTTAAATTGTTTAAAAGCAACCGTTACTTTTATATGCTCATACAATTAATTAGATAAAAATACATACTTTTTTTTATTAAGAAACTATCACGGAAATTCTAGCTTCCATGGTTATCAAGTTAAGGCTATGTCTATATTTAAATTATTCACTTACTTTGTTTACTTTGTAGAAAATCTTGAAATCTCTAACCTTGTTTTACAATATTATTTATAATTTCAAGAGTCAATTTTTTTATTTTTTCCATTAGAAGTTTTGGTTGACGGTCACTATTAGGTTGCCATATATAATTATTTTTGTTTGGATATTTAAGAGTGAGAGTATAAATAAGTCAACTTTTTAATTTTTTCCATTAGAAGTTTTGGTTGACAGTCACTATTCGTTGCCATATATAATTATTTTTGTTTGGATATTTAAGGTGAGAGTATAAATAACTATATATAATCATTGGGAGAGGGAAGTATTTTATGAGGAGTTACATACACATATTACACCAAATAAGCTTTCTGTTTGTTTTAATATATATCCTATCGATTTTGAGGTAAGATACAATTATTGAATGTTACACTTGTTCAACTGGTTGTAAGAAGTCCTGAAATAGTCTTAATTTTAATTTTGCATTTTCTCCTTAAATTAAAAAAGCATTAATTTTTTAAATGTGTCTTTCCACTAGTAGCATAGATTGGCTAATGATGCTGTGAGCCAGGTGCCCATCTTTCCGCTCTCGTGACATCATCTTCCTAAGACACTGAATTATCTGAGTCCCTAAAAAGGCTATATCTGCAGAAGACACAAAATGTGTCAGCAAATGGCAGTCAATGTCACCAAACTGATGTCATACATAGATCACTTGCTGATTTTATTTGCCACAAAAGGGCAATATGCCATTTTAAGAATGAGAACACCAAATCAGCTTGGGTACTGGAACTGGAGTGCATGGTAGATACGTGTCCCATCCTGACTTCATCATATCAATGGGTGAGGATGCACCTGACATTCCAAACATAGGAGACAATTCTGCATGTCTGCTGACAACTCCTAACTGGAGATACTAACTATTCAAATATGAAATCTGTGCCCTTCTCTATACATCATGTAGATTAAATAAAGGTCTTTCCAAATTCCCAAAGCCTGGGATAAGCAGATGTGCTTTTTTTCAGTAACTGCTGCCTTTTTCCCACATAGGATTTTATACTTAATTCACTCACAGCCTTCACTATCAGGCAGCAATTTGCTTTATGTAGAGATGTCAGCGCTGCTAAATCAAGAATTCCAATGTGTATTTTAACCTCTTTTTCCTCTTTAAAACTTCTCAAGATTGCAAAACGTTAGTTTCAATTAACTGAACTTAGAAAAAATTATCTGTCAAAGGGTAAACTAAAAAACACCAACAGACAGAAATTAGCATGTCATTGAATGGAATTTTTGAGGATGTTTACATGGAGACATAAGTTAATGTATTCAGAGACATAGTTAATGTATACAAAAGTTAATGTGTTCATTGAAATTGGAAAGTTTTATACACACATATCTACCTGATCAGAGTAAGCATGTAATTATATACTCAAATATATCAAGCACCATAAAAAGTTTATATTCCCTTAAAAACCTCATCCTCTGTATTAAATAGGAGGTTAGATTTTCTAATAAAATACATAAAGACATGAACCTACATTTATTCATGCAAATACAGGTGTAGTAAGAGAACATTTTAATATTAAAACTCCACTCAGTAGTATTCTTGAATTTACTTCACATAGAGTTTTAGAAGGAAATGTTGAATAAACAGAAACAAAGATCTAAAATCAAAAATGAAGGCATTAACAAAGATAATGAGAAATAAATGGGGAGGTGATCAGGAGGAGAAGAAGTAAGACTAATTACGGACATTATCTACTAATTTGTAAAGTATGAAGCTTAAGATGCTTTATGCAGATTATTTTAGAAGATTGCGAAATTGTTAAGAATGACATAAGAATCAAGAAAAATAAAATTCAGATTTGGTAGGAGGGAGGGGCTTTAGCCTAGGTAACCCTGACATTCCCTTTATCTGTCATTTAATCCAAGTTGGCTGTCTTAATGCTGTGTCTGCCTGCTGGGTACATAGCTATAACTTGCATGGGGAAGAAACAAGAACCCTCCAAATGAAGCTAGAGGATCTACTGTCTTTTTATTAATATGAGGAATAATTAAGATATTAAATAAGAAATTATTTGTGTTAATACATGGGTAAAAATGTTGAAGGGAAGAAGAAAAAATATATAGTATTTTTCTCAATTTCTTCAATTATTTTATAAAATGCAATTTTAGTAGACGTGTCTACCTCTAAGAACTACAAAAGCACATACATTTATTCTTCAATATTATTTTGACATAATGTTTCATAATACTACTAACAATAGTAGTTATAAAATGTACTAGAACTGCACTACTTAAATTTGGCAATGAGTAAGACTTAGACTACATTATTGAGTACTATATGTAAATGATGTTGTCACATTGGAAATTTAAGATTTTAAGTGAGAAAAAAATCCATGTCAAGCTGAATTTATTTTTCTTCTCAGTCTTTTTCCTCTCCTGTAAAAAAATAATAATAATAACCATCCCATTCTCAATGTATGAGGAGAATTATTTGAAGATTATTGAGCATAATGTGTAATATGGTTCTATAAACTGTTCAGATCTATACAAATATTATTAAAAGCAATTACTCATAAGCAAAATTATAATAAGACTGATTTTACATCCACTGTTTTTCCCATTGTGTCTAATCAAATCCTAGTATTTCATTAAAGTCTCTAAGAATAGCAACAATATTTGATATGAATTTCATTTTGAATTTGGTTTTCAACTACTTTTATAACAAAAACTAACAATGAACTCAGACACATCATATTCCAATCCCATCATGTGAGAACCACCATATGGGCAAACAATTTAACTGACTTCATTCAGAGGTTAGACTCAGCTCTTTCTGAGCACCGCTGTAAAATTCAAGTGTTTATTATTACTTTATTATTACAAATATCTGTACAGCACTGTAAGGCTTGCAAAACCATTTCAGAAACTTTTTATGGGAAAGTCACACACTACATCACAATAGATCTTGGAACAGAAGATTCTGATTTAGCATTTCAAATTTGCCCTGGCTCACTTGGGAAATGGTACAAATGAGAATGCTACACATGTGAACTCTGGTAGGTTCACTCAATACTTAGGGGCATCTGCTATGAGGGGTAAGTGCACATCATATTACTATAGTCATTTGACCACTACAGACTGATACAACATGGCATAGCACCATGATGTTGCGCCATGTATTGTAGGCTGTTTTGATATACATAAGTTTTAAGTGCTTATCCTTAGACATTTATATTCATAATATCTCTTATACAGTTCTGCCATGAAGAAAAGGTTTTCATTGGTTGAAAAAAGTTTAAAAATTAGTCATACCTCCTATACAACAGGATAGTTTTACAGAATGGCCATACTCTCTTTTTGAATGGAAATAGCAGCATGCAACAGCACATGACTGTAAATTTATATTATTGTTCTACTTTCACACTTAGGAAACAACTCTAAAATGTGTTGTTTAGACCTAAAAAATTCTTTTAAATGTGAAATGTTTTAAAACTTTAATTCCTCCATAAACAAAATGTTGATGAGCATCAGCAAAAACTGATCATTCTAAATTTGTGTTTTCTTTGATTTTCTTAAGAGAATTGCTTACAGTCATATTCCTCTAATATTTTAAGCTAATTTTCCAAAATTAAATTTTAAAGTTTAGAAACTAGCAGAGTTTTTTTCTACAATAGGGAAAATGTCACTTTGAAAACCTTGATTAAAGACATTTATCTTGTAACTTTTACTCTGGGTGATCATTTTTCTTCAGTCTGATCCCAAAGGCCTCTGTCACAGATGTCCTTCAGAATACTTATTTCTTATGCAGTACAACTCACTTTATAATTTTTTTGTTTAAATTCAGACATGAAGACATATTTTCTTCATATCTCTTATTTTAATCCCTGCAAAATGATTTTTAAGTAATGTTTTATAACAAAGTTAAAGTGTTGGGATTTTTAACATGACAATTATCGTATTTTTCTTGTGTATTATTTTATGAATATTTTAATATACAGTATATGTATATGTGTGTATGGATATACATATATACAGTTGCACACTTACATTTTAAATGAAACAGTAATATCTCACCCCACCCTGATCAGCACATATACATTCCTGTCTCTATTTTGAAAACATTCAGTGCTTTACATGGCAGTCTTCAAACATGTTTCTTGGATTAAATTAAGGCACACCATGCTAAAACTAAACAGAAATGAAAAGGAGCTGCTCTGTTGTAAAACCAGTTGGGCAATGAGTGGCGCAAGGGGACAAGCCCCAAAATAAAAGCAGAAACGTCCACAGGGAGAGAATGACACATAGAACAGCACACTAGTCTCTTGTATCTCACTCTTCCCTTGGGCACTGTCTTCCCACAATCAGCATAAAATCTTTGACAGAAAGAATAGAACATGGGAACTCTAAACAGACTTAGGGCAAGAAAAGAGAAAATGGGGAGGCGAGGGAGAAAAGGCAGAGAATTGGGAGTTTTTCTAAATCTGGGTGCATAGTGAAATATCCTCCCCTCCCATCCTCACTGCCCTCAACCCTCAAATATGCCTGGAGATTGAGCTTCCAGAACCAGGTCACTTTGCAATGATGAAAATGGAGAAGGAATGTAGTGGAAATTGACCAGTTTCAAAGATTGTACCCTAGGCTGAGACTTTCCTCCTTTCTTAGTAAGAATCGATAAAGAGGAATAAAGTTGAGCTTTCACATAGGTCTTGAGATTTATAAGAATTTTGAAACATTTTATTCAAAAAGAACAGGAAAACCTATCAAATGTTTACTATAAACACAGTGAATTTACATTTTTATTGTTCATATTACTTCTAATAGAATAATTCCATCTATCAGTCATGACTTGTATATATGGGCTAAGATATTTACAAAGAGTGTATTTTAACTACTGAAACCATATGCACAGCTCATTGTAAAATGACATTTCAACTACTATAAATGCAAAATCTTTACATTTATTTGAAAAAAAAAGCAATATGTGATACTGGTAATTTAACTTTTATTTAGATCAAAAGACTCCCAAGTTATCAATGAATTTTGCCACTCAATACTAAAAAAAAAAAAAAAGGATGTAAAGTAGCATAATAAAGTAATTACAGGGATGAAGTCTGGATTCAATAAGTACATGATAGCAATCAATATGGAAAGCTAGGCTTTTAATTGACCAAAACGGTATAAAAATCTATCATATGTAAAGACAAGATAAAAATAGGATTTGTGCTGGGGCACAGTGGCTCACACCTGTAATCCCAGCACTTTGAGAGGCCAAGGCTGGCAGATCACAAGGTCAGAAGATGGAGACCATCCTGGCTAACACAGTGAAACTCCATCTCTACTAAAAATACAAAAAAAGTAGCCAGGCATGGTGGCACGTGCCTGTAGTCCCAGCTACTCGAGAGGCTGAGGCAGGAGAATCGCTTGAACCGGGGAGGCAGAGGTTGCAGTGAGCAGAGATCACACCATTGCACTCCAGACTGGGCGACAGAGCAAGATTTTGTCTCAAAAAAATAAATAAATAAATTGTAGGATTAGCAATGGTCATTTTATTGAACTTTTTTTATTGTTACTCTAAGCACATAGTAGGCTGCCATAAATGGAAACAGCTTCTGTATTTTAGCTACATTTATATTCTGTTTCTCACATTGAACATATATACAATAAATATCTTCTGCATTTAAAACTACATATTAAGTAAAAACTCATTTCTATTTGCGATAATTTTTGCTACATTATTCATTGAATAAATATTTCCTGACTGCCTCCTGGACCAGTACCAGGTCAAAACCTGTTTAACTTAATTAAAAGCCACTTAGGAGATGAGGTATGATATGTATGCGGTGTCTGGAAGACAGCAAAAACATGTTAGAATGTAAAATGTTCAGATAAAATGTTTATCTGGAAAAGAAGAACACAGAAGAAACAAAGCAAAGAAAATGAGAGGAAAATTGAGGAGGGTAGGAAAAAACAGGAAATGTTGGAGGACATGAGACTGTCAAAGTTGACTGACATTCTTGCCTTAGTAGGTTACCTTGTTCTCCTGAATAGTAATGGTTAACATGTGACTTCTTCTGAAATGCATTAATGCAAGGAACCCTTCATACTTAGTAAGGTATTCTTTCGGTGGATTTTGGTCTATTCTGTCCTGAACAACATAAGTATTTATTTCAGCAAATGCCAAAGAATAAGTGAAGGGAAAAATGCAGTCCATCTTTTTCAGAACTAACTTGGGTATCATAATTTCTAATTTATATCACAAGAGGCCACAAAGCCATGTAGCTTGATAAAATACACATATACTGCAATGGAAAAATCATCAGATTTTTTTCATTTTACAAATGACATAGTCATTCACTTTTTCTTACAAAGCCAAAATGAGTTATTTAGAATTATATGATAGTTATGTAGTAACATATCATCTACAAAAGAAATCTTTCTTCTTTTGTTTATAACTTTTAAAAGTACAGTTTAGCACAGGGGTCTGAAAACAACATCCTGTGGGTCAAATCTGCCTGTTGCCTGTTTTTGTAGAGCTGGTGAGCCAAGAATGGTATTTACATTTTTAAATGGTCACAATTTAAATGGCTAGTAAGCACATATATAATACGCTTGATTTATATATAATAAACATAACTATTGATATAATCTAATATGTAATATACATAATATATACACGTATTGCATGTATGTGTGCGTGCGTGTGTGTGTGTGTAACCCCTTCCCTTCAATTTACACTCCTTTTCAGATACACACTTTTCAGCCTAAACATTCTAAAGTGTTCTAAATCTTAGAAAATAATTTAAAATCTTAAATATATAACCCTAGGCACATTAAATTTCAGTACTTGAGCACAAGTTTCATGAGATGAAAGATAATGTAATACAGTAACAATCTGTGCTCATTTAAAATAGTGTAAGAACTATATTCTTATAACAAACTTAAAAATCACAAATTTGAAAATCAATAATTTTTCAGATATTCAAAGAATTCATGCTGGCAGGCCAAGTGAATGGTGAACTGGGTTTATGCTATTGCCACGGGTGGTTCCACTTCAGTGGTTAAAAGCAAAACTCTGTTATCCTTTGTCAGGGATTACAAATAACAGAAGATCTGGATTATGCAAGGTATCCAGAAACACATTTTCTTGCATGAATTGTATTTGTCATGTTTTAATATTTTTTAGGCCTGAATCAGAAGAAATGCAAAAGTAGAAAATCATGTATATACAAGTCTCCAAAGATTGCTATTATAGAATAGTCACTCTTCTTAATAATAAAATAAGTTGCATAAGCAAAGCCTGAATACACATTATGGTTTATTGCATAGCTACTAAACTTTGGGGTTGACAGATATTTCCTCTGCATACAGGCTATAATAGTTTCTTTTCTTATTACTTAGATTTTAACTATGAATAGATTTCAAATTGATTAGAAAAACATAAATAGCATCTAAATAAGAAAATCCCAAAACATATATTTTTTGGAACTAGTTCTGACTTTCTAACATATGATTTCCAAATATTATATTATTCTGAAATCCAGTATCTCTACACATAAATTAGTTTCTATGTTCTTTTTGCATCGACTCAGAAGGCCACATCTGACCATATTAGAATTTTTAAAAATCCCCACAGACATGCTAACTTGAAGAATTAATAAAACAGAGTATTTTTTATCCTTAAAGTAGCAATGTTGACACAGGCTGACACCTACATTTGCTCTTAAAATGTAACAAGTCCAAGAAAATAAAATGTGTAGAAGAATAAAAAAGAAAAAAAGAAATTTGTGGTAGGCTCTTTTCCCATAGCTATACTATCCCCATTAGCCAGCTCTGGTTCCAAAACATAGATGCGATTCTATAATACAGTGGTGAAGAATACATAAAGAGAATTTTTTTCATATGCATACACTTTACCACAGTATTTTAAATTTTATTCAACAGGGAGGACATCTCATAATCTGATGAATTACTAGTTTGTGATTATGACAGAAAATATTTCTTCCATCTACCAATTTCTCATCAGCCCAATGTAACATATCTGATTTTCAAAATCTGAAATGTAAAAAAAAAAATACAGGAATATAAAATATGAATTAGAGAACCTACGAATCAGATGTATTACATATCATACAAAGTCACCTCTTTATGACCAAGCATAGCAGGACTGAGTCCATATCATGTCTTTTTTTTCTCTAAGACTCACTTCGTAATCAAGAATGACTTTGTCTTGATTAAGAATGACTTTGTCATTCTTGATTAAGAAGTGAGTCTTAATTTCTTCAAAGAGGCTCCTAGGACCAAGACATGGCATTGTCATTATGAAATATTTACATGATGAATTTCTTGCACGGTAAACCTACAGAATTCCTTTATAAATGAACACCTATCAAATGTACTTTAAGATATGTCCATTTCATGGTCTCCAATAATCTTGGATACCCTGTTTCTTTCATGACCTTTGTCTACCCTGTTTCATTTTTAACTGGTCTATGCTGCACATACACATTGATCTGCAGACAAAGCATTGTCAGATGGAATCAATATATCATTCCTTCAGTATTGAGACTGGCTCTTGCTTAGTTTGCTTTCATTTTTTAGCAGATCAATAGTGCTAAACTGATGCATTACAAATTGGGGTACAATTAGTATCTGTCTTCAGACTAATTAACATGGGAATACAGCTTGAAAGGTAGAATTTAGATGAAAAAAAGTGTTGAAACTGTTAAACCTGTACTCAAAACTTCCTCCAGAATATGAACATTTTTAAAAGAAATTAAAATTTTTTAAAAACAACAGCTACTTTTCACATTTCTTTGTATTTATTTGGTTTAAAAAGTTTTTCATAATGGATCAGTTTCTTAATAAAATATTATATGAAAAAAAATACTTTCCATCAATGTATCAAAAGGTTTTTCTTTTAGAGTCTATAATCTCTGATTTGGAAAGAAAATAAACAGATTCATGGAGTCAGTCTAAGATACTTAAAACATTTGTATTAGTTTTATGTAAATTTCATGGGAAAATTAGCTTAATTACGTTATCTATATCAAAAATTTATTTTTATTAATAAATATAATGTTAAGATTGAACTTTTATGCTTATACAATGGCTTTAATGCCTTCTTTTTTACCTACTTCTTAGTTTGTGTAATAGGGTTCATCTCACTGATGACAAAAGACCATTGAGCCCATTTTCCTTCAATTTCATCAATATATTCATTAACAGGACTTCATCAATCTCATTGCCCTAAGAAAATATTAAATCTTCTAAGCATATTAAAATTGATTTTATGATTTGGGGATCAAGTATTCATTATTTGGCCATTTCTTCATTTTATATGTGAATGCATTAAAAATAATAATACAGTAAGTGATCTTAAAATAAAAGGATATCCTGTGAAGCCATTTTCTAAATGTAAGGGTAATAAGGTACACAATTTATTCAATTTGACCCTTAACACCAAAAATACTGTTACATATTGATTTTCTCTTCCTTACCTAGGATCCAGTAGCTGGACCTCATCAACTCTTCATTATGCATGGTAATGGGGAACCAGGAGAGCAAATAAGCCCTAAACCTTCTTTGCAATGTATCGCAGTACATGGTTTGAGGGTCTGATAGACTAGATTGAAAACTTAGCTCGACCTAGTTCTCATAAATGGTGACAACAATAAGTATCTAATAAGTATACATGTGTTAAATGAGCTCATTCATTCATTCATTCATTAAGTCAGCGCATTAATTCTTTCAATGATGATAAAGTTGTGTTAGGAGATGGAAACCCAGTCCTAATCAGAACTATACAGCTCTTGTCTTCCTAGAGAGTCCATTCTGTTGAGGCTGACACATTTTATACAATTACATACTTGTTTACTTAATTCTAGATGTGAATACAGTTACAAATGGGAAATTTGGGGGTCCTCACCTAGTCTGATCATTTTTTAATTTTTTTTTTGAGACAGAGTCTCAAACTGGGCTGGAGAGCAATGGTGTGATCTTGGCTCATAGCAACCTCCGCCTCCCGGGTTCAAGCTATTCTCCTGTCTCAGCCTCCCCAGTAGCTGGGATTACAGGTGCCCACCACCATGCCTGGCTAATTTTTTTTTTTTTTTTTTTGTATTTTTAGTAGAGACGGGGTTTCACTATGTTGGCCAGGCTGGTCTCAAACTCCTGATCTCATGATCCACCCACCTTGGCCTCCCAATGGTTTGATCATTCTTAAAAAATTCACATTAAGGATATGACATAAGTTCTGATAAGAAAGATAATCAGGGGTTACCTAGGCTAAGGATAAGAAAGTAATGTTTTCAAAGACAGGAAGAAGAAGAACACGTGGGAGGAAGTAGAAAAGGCCAAGGAGAGAGCTGTGAAGAGATAATGCAGGGTCTTGTAGGTAACATCAATACTACTGGACTTTTTCCAAAAAGTAAAAGGAGGTCACAGAAAAGTTTCAAATAGAAGATCAACATGATTAGGGTGAAGAGTAGCTTTAGGTGCATTAGCTAACAATCTGTTTTCTCCTCCGAGGAAGAAATGCACCTGCTTTGACTAGGACGGTGGAAGTATGAATAATAAAAAAAAGTAGATGGATTTCCACTTATATTTAGAAGAAAATACATACTGTACTGGTTGATTTGATCCAGGGGATAAGGGAAAGGGAAAAGACAAAACGGACACAAGAATTACTGAGTTGAGAAGTTTCATGTATTTACTACGATAGCCTCTGACTGAAGAGTCAGATAAAAAGACCATGAGAGAGCCAAGAGGAAATGTTTCCAAGTAGGTAGTTGGGTATCCTGATCTGGAGCTCAGAAATTGGGTCCAGGAGAGAGTTACACATTTGAGAGTTATCTGTTTAGGGAAGGCACTTGAAGCTGTGATTGTCTAGGGAGAAAATACAGAATAAGAGATTAAAAGAACTCACAATAAGTCTAGAGGAACAATTGTTTAAAGATTAGGTGAAGGAGAATTACGTCTAAAAAAAAAAAAAAAAAAAAACAAGTTGCCAGAGAAGAAGGAAAATCCTTAGAGTGCCAAGCATGGAGCACCCTGCATGGTCCATAATAAGCATTATATAAGTGTCATCTAGGAGTGATACTGACAACATAACATAGACTAATAGAGCATAATATAGAACAGTGTAGGAAGGATAATACAGGATGAGCAGCACGTACTTCATGGTTATCTCTCCTAGCTAATAAATTATCTGAAACGCAGGAGGAGTCTGGGAACCCCTGCTCATCTTGCCTCACTGCCTAGGATACTCTCTTTATTTCTCTTTTTCTTGCTCTATTGGCTTCTGGCCAAGACTAAGCTTTTTAAAGACATTGCATGGTGTCTCATCCCAAGACCCATCCTGATCAGGGCTAAGATGCAGACAGACTAGTTAAGGGAACAGTTTAGCAAGAAGTAAGGAAGCAAGCAATGACTCCTTCATCACTAACTCTCAGTATAAGACAGTGTCACCAAATAAAGCCATGTCCTCACCTCTCCAATGAACTTGAAACATCAAAAAAAAAAATCCAATCCCACTCTTTTATGTCTCATAGACTATGTCCTGTGAGAGTCATCTCCTCAGACCTTGAGAATTAATTTCTGCCACATGAAGTTGTACCACTGTCTGGAGGGACAGGGAAGTACAAGAGGATGCTGTGTGACACAATAAACCAGCGTACAGGTAGACTAGGGGAACATGGATTTCCGATTGATCTCTACAGTCAAAACTGAATAAACTTCATAGGCCACCCTTCCTTTGTGGTTAAAGACCATTCAGGGACAGGCAAACACGTCCTCTGAAAAGTTGGGTTTGTGGACCAAAAGGTCTGTGTTGGAACTACTCAGTCTTTTCACTGTGGCCCCGAAGCAGCCATAGACAATATGCTAATAAGTAAGCACAGCTGTGCACCAAGAAAATGTTGTTTACTAAATCAGGGGGTGAACCAGAGTTGGCTCAGGGACCCTTGTTTCCCCACACCCTGGTCTATAATATCGTTAGTCCCTTCATAGACTTCAGATGCTGTGCTACATCAGATTTTGTAGACTGGTGTGGAGGTAACTAAAAACTATATTTAATATTGCTTCCATGTACCACTATATACCCCATTGCAAACAATAGTTTACAAATGAATTTTGTAAACTTAGTCAACTCACAGAGGGCATCCTGTATTACCCATACAGAATTAACTTTATTAATATAGATTTAAGGGAAAAATAAGCCTGTATATAAAATGTCATTCCTTACATTTCCTGTAAATTCCTGTAAACACCACTGCTCTAGCTTGACTATACAAATGACTTTTATAATCCTCTCTTTGCCCTTATTTTTACTATGTTTATAAACAAGGCAAAAGTGTCAAAACAAATATCAAAGACTTTATTTCAAATTGCTAAAAAAAAGTTAGAGGCATAGAGTATGCACATTGTATGCTGCAGATAACATTGTTCTGCCTAGTTTTGCTAAATATTTATAGTTACATCAATATCCAACATAAGTCACAAATCTGTGCCCTTAATTCCAGGATGTGGAATTCAAGGCTGTCCCTATAAACGATGACTGCCTGAATTTTTACCCTGGAGACAGAGAAACATCAGTGTAAAGCAACATACGTATGTTATGGAATCTTTCTTGTAGGCTTCCTTATAGACTGACAGACTTTGCTGGGATTTGAAAAGAATAAAAAATAGCCTCCCTGGATTTAACACTGTCAACACTTTCTCTGGGCCTGGCAAGGATTGAAGTCAACCAGCCTGCCCCTTTTCATCACTGACTAGCCTTTCCCTTTTAGGGAGCCAATTATAGATTCTTTGTTCCTTAATTCAACTCACATTTATTGAACAGTATGAGCCAAACATTGAGCTAGATGCTGGGAACACAGGATGAAAGTAAGACAGATTCTGCCTTGGGAGGGCTCAGAGTCCAGCAACTATGCCATTTCAGGCATAATGTGCAAGTAGGGTCATCACTAAAAGCTGAGAAGAGAGACTTAATTTAATATAAATCAATAATTACTTATATCTATTTTTTAACTACGAGTGACTTCAACAATTAGTTAGAAAACTATCCTGTAGAGCATATAAAATGTTTAGCTTTTCCTCATTAGTATTTACTCCTTCATAAATATTTGTTAAATGAATAGATTCTTATATCCTTTCTCCATTGTGGATGATCATAACCCCTTTATCAAAGGATACATTCTTGAAATCTTCTTTGTTTTCACATCTAATCAAATCCCATTGATTTATTTTGCAAGATTTCCCACATGCAACTGTCCTATCCATTAACATTGTAATTGAGGATATCATCACCTCTCAAACATTAAGTAGTTGTTTGCTGGAACCAGCTCATGCTAGATATCAAGAGCCAATTGCCAAATGCTGAGTTATTTTGTGAGTGTGCTGTTGCATTATATACATTTCTAATTGATTCTAAAGCTGAAAAGTTTCCAGTTTAAAGTGTATAATTAATATAAGGATGAGAAATAGTTACAGCAGATCACATATAAAATTTAATGATAATAAACTTACTGGGAAAAGAATAAGCAGATTGGGATGCAACTTGATTTGGGAAACCATGGCTAGACTGCAAATGCAGATGACATACAGACACAGAAGTTTGGCACAAATCAATGACAGAATTTTGAGATAATCAACTAGCCATATGAAATGTAAAATAAAGGGTGTTATACATATATTAGTCTGCTTGGGTTTCTATAACAAAATACCTTAGACTGGGCAATTTATGAATAACAGAAATTTATTTCTTACACTTCTGGAGGTTGGAAAGACCAAGACTGAGTTGCCAGCAACGTCCAGTGAGGGCATGCTTCCTGTGAGATGGTGCCCTCCTATGACGCGAGGAGCAAGGCAGCTCTCTGGGGCCTCTTTATGAGGCCACTAATCATGTAAAAAGCCCCACTTCCTAATCTAATATCATCATCTTGTGGCTTAGGATTCCAATATAAGAATTTTGAGGGAAAACAAACATTCAGACTTAGCCACATATTTTACTATTATTTGTAAATTGTGTGTTCCATATCCTATCGAGAAAATTTTTAATACATTAATATGGACACACATATATTTATTTTGGAGAGCTAGTTGGTAAACATTTACCAGTACACCTCTGAGCAATAGCCACTCCTTGCTAAAACACACAAAGATATACAAAAACAATGCCAACAATGAACTTCAAAGGATGCCAAAGTAAACATTTTATTATCTAAGGCTTTCCACAAAGCTTCCACAACTTCATGTAGACCTTTAGCTCTCCTCACCCTTCTAGTCACCATTTAGAAAGCCTTTCTCACAGGATCCAATCTTTAGTACTCATACCACTCCCTCTGTCAGAATTGCCCTGATCCTCTAAGAGTCGGTTGAAGTCCCTCCTTCTCCACAGAACTGATTGCAACCCAGTAATCACTCTTGGCTTGGGTTTCTAGCTATCATTCAGTGTCTATGCCACGTTTCCAGCGATAGGATTACATGAAACATATTGAACATTGTCCATTGCACTAAAGCCTCACCTGATCTAACCTCGTGGTCACAGCAGAGTGGGCCAGGGGCTCCCACTCTTGCTCTCTACCATGCTGATCCAGATTCTCTCTCTTGAGATACAGAAATGATTAGCAGTCATTAGTGAGTACCGTAACTAAGAGACCATGAAGGTGTGATTTGTATGGGGCCATTTTAAACCACAAGTAGGATAAAGAGGATCAACATGCAGAGAAAAAGCGGTGCAGACAGATCGCTGTGCTCTTTAGGGAAGATCACAACCTTGTTTTTCAACTTTCTAGGTCTGATTCTCATGAACTTCCTTTACGGTACTTGAATATCATGAAATAAGGAGCACATGTTTGCAAAACAAAACAAAACAAAAACCCCTGCTTTTTACATGAGCAATTTTGAACTGTTTTCTATTACTTACAGCCCAAAGATCCATGGACAGAACAAAACTGCAAAGTTCTTTGCTCTCTATACTGCCTGGGATTCCCTCAGAGACCAGCAAAATACGATTTTGATGATTAGTTGATTATATAAAGGAAGAATTTCCAATCAAGTCTGAGGAAGGGAAGAAATCTCATTTTACTTGTCTTCATTTTGAATCTGTGTTTTCTGACCAGTTGGGTACCAGTGGGGGCTATAATAATGGCTTAAAAATATGTGTCATGGCCTGGTAAAGCAAGTCAGGTGCATTTATGGGATGGAATACAATGTAGCTCCTGGCCTATTACCAGAATCAGTAAATTGAGAAATAAAAGGTAATAGAGAGACTGAATTCGTGAGCTTCCACATTTCCACATTCAAGAGTAACCGGGAATACTTTTAAATGGATACTTTGGATAAACGTAGCTGATTTGCTTCATGATAGGATATGACACTGAAATTTGCTCTTTTTTGTCCTGTTTGTAAAATTATCAAATTATGGAAATAAAAAATTGTATGTATGATAATTGCTTAGCTGATATAACTTTAGATTAGCATTAACTATTCCCTTAGTTCTAATCTAAAAATAAATCAAAATTCTATAGTATGGTTCTGACTTTCTCTTCAATAAACTTTTTTAAAACTCAAACTCTATGAGTTTTGACAGAAAAAAATGCATTTCTCTTATACTGTTATTTTGAAAATATTCACACTAAAACTTTTTGATGTCATGGATATGTGCATTATCCAATTTAGTCTTGGCATGCGATATATCAACATGACTACTAATACAAGTATTTCTTCTTATGTGATTTTGCCCAGCCATAGCAAAAACATAAAAATTAATTAAAAGCTATTTAAAATAAGCACCATTCTAAAAGCATCCAAAGGAACATTGACAATAAAATATTACCCAAGTTTTGCTGTGAATACCTCAAACATAAAATATTTCCTTTTTATGTATTACAAACCAGATAATTTTGACACTCTATCCTCATTAACTTCAGTAACAAATAAAATCACATACTTCCTATAGTTTCAAGGAGAAAAGAGATCAGTTTTCTAAATTAATAAAAATAAGGAGTACTCCTTATTAAAAAGCATAAAAATTTCAAAAATAGCACTAAAACAATGTATTTCAAGACTTTGTTTATAATGATCTTTATTAAAAAGGTAACATCTGTCTTGTTGTGCTTTCTTAGTAAGTCAGAATTTTTTTTTGTTCCTGGAATGAGATATCACAGTAAGAATTCAATAAGATAAATGCCACATTTTTAATGAAAAACCAGCTCAGCTCAACTCTGTGAAAAGAAATGGCTAATCGTTGCCTGTAAGGTTAAAAACGAAACATAAAATTAATCTTTTTATATCAAGGATCAATGCAATCTGAATAGTCAAAATTATTTCTCCTTATTAACCATATCTTTAATGATTTATTGCATTCTTTATTGATGGTTTAAATTATTCTAGTAAGATAATTAGCAGTCTTTGCAAACACAATGAAGCTGACTAAATGATTCAGGTGAGATGAGTCAGCAATGTACCAGGTGCAGAAACTGCAAGCTTTGCAGTTGGGAAAATTATGTTTTATGAATTAACGACTTGCTGTTATTTTCTTTCTTTTTCCCTGGCCAGTGGGAGCCAGAAGGCCATTCACTCCAGGAAATCAACTAGCGTCCAGGAAAGGCAGCCTTTCTTTCCTCTGGGATTGAAATCTCTTGTACCCTCACCCACTCATCCCAAACAGCAAATAATAATTGCAATAAGTCCTTTGTGTGCATAGGAGTTCAAATCCTAGGTCTACCACTTATGAGACACATTAACTTCAGCAAATTATTTAAGTTCACTTGAATTTCTTCAGTTATAGAGAGAAAAATTGCACCCATTTAAAGAGTATGGTGAGAATTAAATGAAATAATACACCAAGTGCTTACAACACTGCCTAGCACATAATAAATAGAACACAGATTAGCTATTATTAATTTGGCCCTGTGTTTTCAGTAGCAAGCATTCTGTAGTCTGACAATGTTTCTGTCAGATACAACTTCAGGATCAGTTGCAAGGGTAGCCACTCTGTCTAATCCCAAATCCAGAGGTTTTCGTGTTAACCTCGTCCCTGTTCCAGTGCCTCCAGATGCCTACAAACAGGTTGCTCATATTTCACACATTCCATATGCCCTCTCCAGGAATCTGGCACACCTTCCATGCAGAAGTGTCAATTTTAGAGGTTTTAGCTCAATGTTAAATTAAAAATCTTAAAAGGGGTACGACTCTTGAGAGAGAACATAGAGTTCAAACATGTTCATCAGATTTTCAATACAAATTCTTACCTTATATGAACTTTGGAAGCAGAGTTAATCTTACTCGTATTTTTAATCTTTTTTTTTTTTTTACATTCAAACAGCTTTGTTGGGTTGAGGACTAGACCAAATTAGTAAATGATTTTAATTTTTGAGGTTGAATTATACATGGGTTTCTTTAGTCAAGAAAAATTTTCCTTCCTTCCTTCCTTTCTGTCTGCCTGCCTGCCTGCATTTCTTTTCCTGACCAAATGATATCAGTTATTCTTTTTAATTCTCAGGCTTTATGTACACACACACACACACACACACACACACGTGTGTATGTGTATATGTGTTTGTGTATGTGTATGTATTTACATTATACAAACTACATTCTAATAGGGTCTTTCCCCTTATGATCAAGAAAAAGAATTTCTACAACTTCAATTATCTATATAGTCCCATTGTTCAAATCTTTGTCTGTTACCTAAATCTCACCCCTGATTTCTGAACACTCTGAAGCATGTTAACCTGAATGACAATCAGGTACGTCCAATTCTGAATACAAAGTGGAACTCAGCTTCTTCACCCTCAAAACCTGCCCACCACGATGGGCCCTGTCTCTGTTCATGATTCCTCTATCCATCCTGTTGTTCAAGTCAGAAACCCACAAATTCTCCTTGATCAGTATTTCCCACACAACACAAAGCCGGCACTTGGAGTCCTTACTGCTCAATATCCCAAGTATTTCTAGAACGTGCTCACTTTCCTCCATTTCCACTGCCATCACCCTAGCCAAATCCACCTTTATTTTTTGTCTGGACAGCTGAATGACCTTTAAAATGATATTCTTGCTTTGCTCTCGCTTCCTTCCAATCCACCCTCAATATAGTAATCCCAAGAATCTTCGGAAAATATGAACTGAGTCATGCACTCTACTGCTTAAAATTCTTTCATGGTTTCTAATCACATCACGAATCATATTCAGAGGCTGGGCGCCATGGCTCACCCTGTAATCTCAGCACTGGGAGGCTGAGGCGGGCAGATCGTTTGAGGTCAGGAGTTGGAGGCCAGACTTGCCAACATGGTGAAAACCTGTCTCTACTAAAAATACAAAAATTAGCTGCACATGGTGGCACACGCCTGTAATCCCAGCTACCTGGCAGGCTGAGGCAGGAAAACTGTGTAGGAGACAGAAGATGCAGTGAGCCGAGATCGAGCCACTACACTTCACCCTGGGTGACAGAGAGAGACTCTGGGGGAAGCAAATCATATTTGAGTCATTGGCATGGTCTGCACACCTTTGCATGACATGACCTGACTGTTTCTGACCGCCCCATCCTCCTCACATCCAGTCTTCCAGTTCCTCTCACTGCTATACCACTGCGTATACACTTCTACCTTCCTGCTTATTAGCACTTTGTCCCTGTCTTTTACGGAGTATGGGTGACTTCATCTTTCACCTTGGCTCTAAGTTTATGTATCACCCCCTTAGAAAGAACATCCCGGGCCGGGCGCAGTGGCTCAAGCCTGTAATCCCAGCACTTTGGGAGGCTGAGGTGGGTGGATCACAAGGTCAAGAGATCGAGACCATCCTGGTCAACATGGTGAATCTCCATCTCTACTAAAAAGACAAAAATTAGCTGGGCATGGTGGCGCATGCCTGTAATCCCAGCTACTCAGGAGGCTGAGGCAGGAGAATTGCCTGAACCCAGGAGGCGGAGGTTGCGGTGAGCTGAGATCGTGCCATTGCACTCCAGCCTGGGTAACAAGAGCGAAACTCCGTCTCCAAAAAAAAAAAAAGAAAGAAAGAACATCCCTGGCCACCTTCTTCAAAAGAGGACATTCTCCCAAGTTATGTTTATTTTTTTTTCTTTTAATTTTACTCTGATTCTAAGAGATCAAACTACATTTTACCACATCATCTGTTTGCTTTTCTTAACATACTTCCAGCAATTTGCAATGTATATATTTAATTCTGTAATTGTTATCTATCTCCTCACTAATTCGAAGCTCCATAGAGCAAAGACCATTCAAGTCTTTTTTTTTTTGCCATTGCATCCCTGACAACTAACATACTGCTGGACACATAGTGAGAACTCAATAGATGGTTCTTAAGTGAATTAAAAATAATTCAATAGAGAAAATATTTACCAATCTGTTTGCCATTCACTCAAATATTAGCCATTGGTGAGAGTTTAGCTCACTCAAATTCTATGTCATATATGTGTATGATATATATATATGTGTTATATATGTGTTATATTATATATATGTTGTGTGTGTATATGATATATATCTTGTGTGTATGTATATAATATATATGTTGTGTATTGTGTATTGTGTATATGTTGTGATGTATATAGAATGCATCATATATGTCATGTATATCACATATATCATATATATGATATATATATGTTGTGTGTGTGTGTGTGAGCTGGAACAAAAGATATATACACACACACATATTTCTATATATATGTGTGTGTGTGTGTATATATATATATATATCTTTTGTTCCAGCTCACAATAATTGGGAGGGGATAGCTGTGTTGCCTTTTCTTAGGAGGATTTTAGAGCCAACGCCAAATACAGAAAGAAAACCATCTATTAGCTGAAGATGTCATACTATGGAAAGGCAAGGTTCAGGGAAGGCACTGAAAACCCTAAACTACACTGACAAAGTTTGCTTCCTCCAACTTTCCCCTCCAACCCTTCTCCTTATGACTTCACACACATATACGGGCATGCAGTGTTCATATACAAAAAAGAATTAACTCTGTATCTAAGAAAACTTCTCAGTATTTTCTCAAGTTGATGGAAACAATTTCATGGGAATAAAACAAACAAAAAGAAGAACAGACCCTTTATATTACCAGTTGAGGAAGCCTAGTTGCTATAGTAAATTAGAAATACATTTATATATAAGCCAAGTTTCAAGGTTTGGGATTATATTTAAATTTCAATCCTATTCTAAAGTGTAACATAAAACACTTTTATAAATTGTTGCTCATTTTTCAATCTCGATGGAATAGTCTCTAGAATTTCACATATATTGTACCTTATATCAAAATAAGAAAGCCAATAAGTATATATCCTCTGGGTAAAAGCTATACTTTGTAAAGACATCAGACCAATCATTGAGTAATTTAACACTCTGTTTGCTTACTCTTCTAAGGACATTTTAGGGTTTCCCCTCTCAATGTTTTGCTCATATCATCCTACTCACATCCTCACATTTCCTCTGCCTGTCCAAATTCTACCCATCTTTTAAATTTCATTTTAAATCCCAGTTCTTCTACAAAACCTTTTCTTATTGTCACTGCCTACAGTTATCCCAGAGTTACTATTTCTCTGGTTTAATATCTGTGCACGTTGTCACCTATATAATTTTAGATAATTTTTATTATTTTGCCTGTGCTACATCAGCTTTAATTCTACACTTAAAGAGCAATGTCAAGCTATTTTTCTGAGCATCAGTATCCTCATTTATAAAATAGGGGAAACAGGTAGAAACTCTCCAAGATATTTCCCAGTTCAAGAAAAAAACATGTTACTGAATCATTAATATAATAACATATTCATTCATTCAGCACTGAATTTAGCTCCTGTTATATGCCAATCATGTTAATAAGCACTATAGACACAAATATGTTATGACATTTACCCTGAAGGATACAGTAAGTCATGACGCTACCCTGGGAGAATTATTTTTTGGGAAGCATCAGGGTAGAGTTAGGGGTTTATGAAATCACATATGGTAGAATGTCCACACCTTGAATTATTTTAAATGTAAAATCTGCATAAACAATAGTGTAGTGCCTAAGTCTTCTTGTGAATATCAGCTGGGCACACTTAGTGTTCCAGGTGAGACTGTACAGATGAAAAGTAAGTGTTCCTGTCAGTAAATAGTGGTGAGGGACATTCTAGGCAGAAAAACCAGTAAGGACAAAGACACAGAATTAAGGAAGAATAAGATATTACGTAAAATTATAATACAATTGTATGAGGTTATATTTGGCCAAAACAGTTGAAAACTAGCAATTTCATACATTTCAACCTACTATAACTTTAACAATTGTTTATTTAAAAAGTTTACCTACACTATTCGTCATTCTGTATTTCATATTCATGGGAAGTTCTGCAATTACCTTAAAGCTCATGGCAGGAAAGGTCACCTCTTATAAAAGGTCATTGAGTTGAACATACTAGTTATACAACAAATATGCAATTAATATGACATGGTAATTCATTTAGTCTTTTAAATAAATTTATCTGTAAAGCATATTAAAAACTAAACAGTAAGATTAAAGAAATGTTGCTTCATAAGCTGGTGAAGTGTAGGGTCCTCATTTACATAAAATGTATTTTGATGCTTTTGGCCTAATGAGTAATGCGGGGAAAAAATAGTTATTTATATCAGCACAGCATTATGCTGCATCTGATCCCAGGAAATCTGTTTTATTAATCACTTAACTTCTAGATTGTACAACTCTGACTGCCATAGAAAATATAGTTACACTATATATGGGGTAAATAATGAAAAATAGTAATTTACATAGAAAACCAAAATATTGCTTTCCAGTGGTATATCGCCTCTAAAAGTGAGTAAAGTGTTTTATTTAAAGGGTGCTTGAGTATTCATAAAATGAGGGCACATTATTTTCTAAGCCTTCTACCCTTTTCTAAAAAGTCATATAATTATATAATCATAGGCTGACATATCCATGAAAAATAGGTGCAAATCACTGTGAGTGTCCAGGCAATGTTGCATGCTGAAGCAATAAAGATAGAACAATCCAACCAAGGGAGGTCAAATAAATGTAAAGAACACATTAGCTATGTTTTGCAGGAAAATATTAACATAATCATTTTAAATCCATGCTTGAAATGCAATTCTATTTAAATAAATCTGTGGTTCAATATCATTGAACTGACTCTAATTTATGAAACAGTAGTTTAGGAACAGATTGATTCCAGAGTCATATCTCAAGGGGATACAGCAAAGACATTTTTTAAAAACGGTGTCTTAAATGCCCACCATGTGCAACAATTTGTACCAGGAGCAGTCTGGGATGCAAAGATAACCATGAAATAATGATATGGAGGAGTGAAAAAGTACATATTAGCTATAAATGCCTTCTTAGCCTTCATGTCCATTTCTAGGCAAGATTCTCTGGACACCAGAAGATACAGTGAGCACAGGAGGGAAATGAAAGGTATAAAATGTCAAAAGGAATCGCTAATCCCTTGTCTTATTCTACACCAACTTGATTTTGCCTTCAGGTACGGTTCCATAAAACTAAATAGGATGCTTATGCAGTTAGACTGACATTGCAATTAGGTAAATGGCTTCTTGACTTTTGTGCTAATCTGCCGATGTTGGCATTTTCTAGGGTGCTGCCTCAGCATTCAAAATTGTCAGAAGAGTATAAAGCAAAGTGCCCATTAAATGCAAGAATACAAATCAGCACATGAATCTAATTTTTCATGATATTATGTCTTTTCATTTGAATAAATTTTGAGGAACTCTAAGTTACAGAAATCTAAATTAATACCATTTTAGTGTATAAAAGGAAATAACATTTTTAGACAGCAGATCTTGTTTTTTCAACTTACAATTATTTCAGGCTGATAGACTTTGTTTGTTCATTATAATAAAATTTCTACCATATCTCCAGAAAACAAGACACCCAATGGATTACTGTTAAACGCTATTTACCTATTTTTGTTTATCTAGTTCTATCTACTTATCACTTTCCCTTTTTAAAAATCTACTGCAATTAACATGTTTATGGAGTTTTTAACACTATTATGCTCACTGAAGATGCTCACTAGTTCAATGCTTTAGATGATTAAAGTTCTGTGATCCAATAAAAAAGTGCACCCATAAAGAATTTTCCCGAAATTACACAACAAAAGTTTGTGGAGTTTTTTTCCTACTTATTCCTATGGTATTGTATGAGCTAATTCTTATGAAGCATTAATCCCCTGTGATTATGGAAATATTCTTACATACAAATTTATACTGATGCTGCTGCATCACCCTCTGTTAACCAATATTGACAACATAATGTTGAAGACGGCAATAGAAAAATAAATGCTACACAAGGTCAGATTTTAGTAAAACAAAAGAACACATAAAAATGAAACTTCTCTGGATACTTTTCATGATGTAAATATTAGTGGGATAGATAAGCATATAAAACACAAATATATCAAAATAACATTTTAGAAACCAGATAATACTAAAAATGTATACAAGAAAATAATTGTCCTGTGACAGTTCCAGACACATCGAATGAATAAAATAATTCTGTTTTACAGATTACAAAGCTAAGGCTCAGAGGGATTAAAGAGCATGCCCAAACCTCAAAAGATGGTGCAGGCCAACTTCGATTTCTGATGTGATATTTCCAATGTGACAGGAAAGACTATGATGTCTTTCCCTTCCATGTTATACATTCTTGTAGACAATTTTCAGGTAATACAGAGAGACTGAGCAGGGAGAAGAGGTGAGTTGGAAACTGTTAAGGGAGGATGGGGAACACATAATCACGTACTAAAAGCAAACTGTCAATGTAGGGGAAAGTGTGTGCAAATCTACTTTATAGAGTGCAATGATATAACATTTGATAAGGGAAACATTCTAGAATGCCTCATTTTCCAAATTTATCTCTCCAGATCGTTTCAATTCTTCCTGGTAAAAAGGCGTCTCCAAATCAGCAGTCTGGTAGCCTGAAAGGAGCTTCAAGCACTCCACGAGTTAACTAACGGCACACATTTTCTATATGAGTATCTGACCAGTTTGATTTACTTTTTCGAACTGAATCAGAGTGACAGACAACACATTTGGTAAACCTTCGAGCCTGTCTGTTTGGCAGAAATCATTAGAGGAGCAGGTGGCTTTCATTCTGCTGGACGTTTCCCAATTGTACAGCTGCTAAATGGGAAGTAAAGAGAGCAACCACTCCCAGAAGGATGTGTGCCCAGGAAATTTGGCCTGATTGGTAGAGCCAGTCCCTTGAAATGGGAAGGCTTTCTTCTGAATAGCAAGAGAAAGCCCCACATCTACCTTATTTTATTTCATTTTATTTTATGAGACACAACCATATGTACCATATGCATACACATATTCAGGATTTTTAGAAAAAAGTTACAAATAGATGATAATGACTTTTCCAAACATATTTATTTAATTAACAAAAACATAGTCTGGAAAATATTTACCTTAAATATTTACTTAATACAACTCCTTTGAAATGAAAATTCATGGAACCACTATAGACTGAGACCACTCTTTCATTTTATGACCATCTCTGCCATCTTACTGAAGTCATTTTTTAAAGTTAAAATATTAAAGAATTTTTTTTTTTTAATGTTGAGGGGAATGTTATGAATACTTACATTAAACCTACACCAATGGTTTTCAGGTATTTGATATTAAACAATTATCCTGGATACTCCTTTATAATGCAAATTGCCTCACCCTGTTTCCTGAAACTTCGATTCAGAAGGCATGGTGTTGAGCAGAGTAATCTTAACTTTTCCCTATTCCTATGACACTCATTTTCAGGAATACAATATGATGATCACACTTGAAAAATATCAGCCTAGGGAAGCACCTCAAAAACATCAGGCTTTTCTAGCTTAGAAATAAATTCATTGTTGAGAATTTCTTCAGTTTATTTCCTTTTTAACACATATCCATTTATTTATAATGGCAGAATTTATATTAAACTCTACTTCGTGAAATAAAGCTTTCAATCCACAACTGTAAGGTTTCCAAGCAATGTATACTATAGCCTTAATATTTATTGTCGTAGTAAGTAGCACATAATATTTTTACATAGGGTAACGAGTTTTGCTGCAGAAGGTAGAAGCAGAAAGTGCTGAAAATTGAGTTGATCATACCACACAGAGTTCCATTTCCTGTCACTACACTATCATTTAATATTTATGCTCATGTACCACTTTTCCTTCTTTATTCAGTTTTCATAGTAATATATATCTTCATGTTCAATTTGTTTTATTATTCCTCTGCTTATCACATGAGAATGTTTACAGATAACACTCTTTATGCCTCAGTTTTCTTATCTCTACCAAGAGCATGATAGTAGTACTACCATTAAAGTGATGATTAAATGAGATATACATGTGAAACACTTAACTATTTCAATACATGATAGTTATTGCTAATAACATTTATTATTACTCTACTAGATAGGTCAATGTATCTCTGTAAGCTGACAAAATATAATTTAAGGTTTTCTATGATAGGACATTACTAAAACCAGACATCAGTTTATGTTGCCTTGGGCCTTTATGGTATCTGTCTCTCTGCTTCTAAAATAAATTGAAACAATAAATAGTGAGAAACTATTATTTTTCAAGAGGAGGCCTGGGACAGTTACTCCTTCAGAGTCTCCAGAAGGAACCAAACCTTGATTTCTGACTTCTGGCCTCTTGAACGAAGATGGAATACATTTGTTTTAAGCCACTCAGTTTATACTAATTTTTAATGGCAACTCTAGGAAACAAATCATTATTCCTTTCTTCCAATTGCAACTGTAACTTTTGCACATATAAATAGCTCTTCCTTCATCATCTGCGGTATATGAGAAGTGACAACTTTAATCTTTTTAAATTCCTTAACAATTTTTTCTAGGTGCTCCCATAGTTTATAGTTTTTAAAAATCCTACAACAGCAAACATTGTATTCTCTCTAGTTCTGTGCTTTAAATGTCTCTCTCCATCATACTATTAGTTCTTGGAAAAGGCAGGTTGGGCCTTTCCTTTCTACATCTCATAACTCCTAGTGAAATGGAGATTTCAGTAAGCTATCTGTCATATGAAGGTATGAATCACATTACTTTTCTTTGTGGCTCCTAAAAAGATTTGGTGTTAAACGATATTTGGGATAGTGATTCTCCAAGGGAAAAAGAAAGAAAATGACAAAATATAATACAATTATGAACAAATTATAAATTATAAAGTCCAGCAAATGTAGTCCATTTTATAATATCTTTGGTAAATTGAGCCACGATTAATTTTAAAAACTTATAATTTTAAAAATTACCATTTATAACCACAATAGAAATACACACTTGATTGGAAAATGTATATATCTAATATGTTACAGAGTGTGATTTGACGATAAGAACATCCTCTAAAAAATGAGGAGAAGCTGACTTAGAAGTACCAAGAAAACTTTTGCTCAACCACAGTACCCATCCATGCTATACACAGTGGTATCAATTTGAAGAAAAACAAGAGGCACCAAAAAGGCTGCTGTGACCTTTCACATACTTTTCTGCAGGTAAAAAAATATAAAGATGTTACTTTCAGTGGCTACTAAAATTGTTCAAAGTAAGATATTTTTAAGTTATCACTTGAGGCAACAAGGCTTATTTATTAGTTTAGTTTATATATTCATTCATTCATTCCTCTTTTGATCTTCTGTCAAAGAGACTTTAATCAATAATAAAGTCCTTCATCCAGTAAAAATATAAGAACTTAAAAAAGAAAACTAAAAAAAAAAAAAAAAAAAACATAAAATGAGAAACTTTTAAATACATTAATAATAAAGGAATATATTTGGCATACCTATATATTAAATTTAGGTCTATGTTTCCAGAAAAAAACCTTGCCTTAAGTATGCATAATCTCACAATAAAAACTGATAATACAGTCACATGATAACTATTCATCATTGATAACATTTGTGAGTACAAAAACACTATGATAGTATAATGAGAAAACAGAAGAAAACCTCATAGCATTTAATAATACTCTTTAGTTTGCTAAAAAAAAATGTTTACTAATTTTTAAGATTGTTAGTGTATATTGAATCCATAGACTGAAGAGGTACAAATCAATGGAATCTTTGCGGATTGATCAAATAGGCATTCTTTCTGACATTAAATGGTCTTGGTGTATAATTAATGACTTTGACAATGCAAGAAGAAGCTTGATGCATTTGTTATGTGTATTTTATTGAAGTTCTTGGAAATCTTAAAGCTATATCATTTTCCACTGGGCACATATGAAAGAAAAGCATCTCTTCAAGTAAACTGTTCCTTTTCTTTATGCTGTATTACTTAATCACTTTTTCCTAAACATCCTTCCAAGCTTCCAGTTTTTCTTTATCAAAGGATTGATCATGTGTGAATATATAACAAGGAAGTATGCCTGGCACATCTTATAACTTACAAAAAATTACTTTAACCCCCCCCAAAAAGTGTGGTTACCCTGATACCCTGCATTAAAATAATGGAAACCTTGATTTTGCTAGGTATATAATGACTTTGCCCTTTTGCAGTCAATATCCTTTACATCAAATTGCACCTAAATATTGCTAGTTTTCTTGATTTTTCTTTTGTTGAGTTCAGATGGTAAAATCAACGTTGATTAGAAGACAGGAAAGTTGTCAAAGAAACAAATCCTAGACTTTATAGTAGCTCAAAATTACCTAGTATCCAACATGTACATAATGTCTCATTCTCAGCAATCTAAATCTTGACAAACCAAATCAAAATGTAACTTTTACTCCAAACAGCAACCTCATAGTCACTGTTATTTTTTCTCTTACTTTCAAAATACTGTAAAAGTTCTACTTAAAAACTTACTAGGATGTATTCCCTACTTTCAGCATCAGCATCTATTGCCCTTTTTGATAGTAGCAGGAGGCAGATGAATTTCTTTTTCTTTCTTTTTTTTTTTTTTTTGAGATGGAGTCTTGTTCTGTCACCCAGGCTAGAGTACAGTGGTGTGATCTTGGCTCACTGCAACCTCTGCCTACTGAGTTCAAATGATTCTCCTGCCTCAGCCTCCCAAGTAGCTGGGATTACAGGTGCCTGCCACAGTGCCCGGCTAATTTTTATATTTTTAGTAGAGATGAGGTTTCACCATCTTGGCCAGGCTGGTCTCGAACTCCTCACCTCATGATCCACCCACCTTCCTCTCCCAAAATGCAGGAATTACAGGCTTGAGCCACTGTGTTTGGCTGAGGCAGATAAATTTCTAGGCAGACACGGATGGGTCCCAGTGAAATCCGACCTCAAGCCAAAGACAGCTTAAAGCCTGAAAACTGAACTTACAGTTCTGAGGAGAGTCCACTACCACAGTGAGAACTTCCTCAATGCCTTTTAGCCAACTGAATGGTGCTTTTTCCAGGTCCGCCCATTGACCAGTTAGCATGCATTCCCTCATTCTGAGCCCATAAAATTCCCAGACTCAGGCACACATTGGACTGCCCACTTTTGAGCCCCCCTCTCACACAGAGGGCCACCATTGTCAAGAACGTTTCTCTCACTCAATAAAATTGTTCCCTGCCTTGTTCACTCTCCAGTGACTATGTAATCTCATTCTTCTTGGTCGTGGGAAAAGAACAAGGAACCGCCAAACAGTAGGTACAAAAAGAACTGTAACACTGTAACCCTCCCTCTCACTCACCAAGCAACGGTGTGTGTGGGGGGTAACCTCTGGACACCACGTGTTCCCATTCACTGAGCCACAGGCAGTGGGGACTAACAAACTGTAACACGAATGAGATGTAACCTGCCCCCCTGTTTGCCGCACTGCAGGCCACAGGTATAACATTTCTGGGGGGCTCAAACCTGGAGACTCCCTGGCCAAGAGTCATAAAACCCCTAGGTCTCTGTGGTTACTGGCAGCTCTGAGTTTTTGTGTGCCACTGCGTTCCGCTCATCCAGATGCTGGTGCCCAAAGCAAAAATCTCTTTTGGCACACCCAGGTCAGCCATGGGCTGAGCACAGAGTCCCTGTGCACACATGAGATTTGGGCTGGTAGTGCAAGCTGAGTGCAGCTCGCAGGGCCAAGCCCGTGGAGCGAGCCCAGTAAGGAGCCCAGAGCCGAGTGAAGCCTGGACAGGGGCCCTGCCAGCCACAGAGATTTCCAGCTGGTGAAGTGGCACTGAAAGCATCCTGTGTCATTGTCACTTCCTTATTATATTTTGCCTGGACTATTGCAGAGGACACAGAATGATTTTCAACCTCCAATTTTGGCCAGTCTGTGCTCCATATAGCTACTGCGTTTCTCGCCAAAACACAGACAGACACACTTATGTCACCATTGATGTTTACAGAAAAATATCCACACCCCTTAGAACAATTATTCATTCACTATAACCCTTATCTATTTTCTCAGGCTTAACTCCTGTGTCTTCTTTTATTTCCGTAATTTCAATGCCTTAAGACTGCTTTTCACACCACCCAGACAAAGTTGAGCATTTGCTCTTCTGTTCTCCTATAACACTGTTTATTTCCCTATTTCATCATTTACAAACATCTGACATTAATTATGGTAATAGCAAACATATGCCCTGAATATTTCTGGATGTCCCAAATGTTAATATTCTTTCCTGTTGTTGGACCATGGGTGGAGTGATCAGTCCTCAAAATACCTTAGGGCTTGTTCCACCAGATGGGCAGCTCCCTGAAGGCAGGGGTGGAGTCTTAATAATCTTCATGAGCACTCAATACTTCATTGTTTAATTAAACAAATCTGGAAAAGGAATTCTCTATTTATATAAATTGACTATAACAGGAGCCATATGCAATGGATTAAGACTCCAGCAACACTGTCTGGAAATCTGTTCTCTTTTAGCATAATTCATTGTTTCTCTACCAAACAATGTTTGCCAACGCTCCAACTTATTTTCCAAACATTAATGTGAAATAATGAATGCATCATGAACTGCACACTACAACGACCAAATATCTGGGATTATCTACCTCCTTTACCCATTATCTCCCTTCTCTCATAATAATGATGATCTGTCTGTGTGCCTACATTACAGTAACTTCTACACTTGTGCCTAGCTCCCATCTCGTTTTGCCTGCTCAAGTGCATTGCTTCAGCAATTTTCCTCCTCTGTTGTCATTATTTTTTCTAACTAGATGATTCCCACAAGCATAGGGACATGCTTTTCCTTATTCTGTTTTAAAAACAAAACCTGTTATATCCACATTTCTCTCCAGATATTCTTCATTTTCCTTCTTCCCTGAACTGCAGGACACTGATGTGGTATGATTACCTGCTATCTCCACAGTCTCTTCTATCATTCTCTGTTGAATCTTCTGCAATAAAGACTTTCCCTGTACCACTCCAGGAAAATTGCTTTTATAAAGGTGACCCATAATGTCCACATTGCTGTTTCCAATAGTCGGTTCCTGTTACTCGTTTCTGTTACCTTAAGTAGCGTCTGACACAGTTGAGCATTCTATCCTTAAATACTTAGTTTACTTGGTTTTCTGCCTGCTAGCTATGTTTTTTTGTTGTTGTTGTTTTCCTCAGTCTCCTTTGCTAGGTCCTCTTCATCTTCCTAATCTTTAAAAATGAAGTCATCCAGGCTGGGCGCGGTAGCTCAAGCCTGTAATCCCAGCACTTTGGGAGGCCGAGGTTAGCTGGGCATGGTGGCGCATGCCTGTAATCCCAGCTACTCAGGAGGCTGAGGCAGGAGAATTGCCTGAACCCAGGAGGCGGAGGTTGCGGTGAGCCGAGATCGTGCCATTGCACTCCAGCCTGGGTAACGAGCGAAACTCCATCTCAAAAAAAAAAAAAAAAAAAAAAAAAAAAAAAAAAAAATTAAGTCATCCAAAGCTCAGTCTTGGGATCTTTTCTGTTTCTGCAGACTCCATCTGTAGACTTATCAAATCTCATGACTTAAATTACCACATGCATACAAAGATTCTAAATTTATATGTTGAAGCCATATCTCTTCTTTGGACTCATGCATCCAACTGCCTACATTACAGCTCCATCTTTAGATGTCAGATTGACCTGTCACATTTTACTTGCCAATAAAACCTACATCCCTCACCAGTCTTTTCATCTCAGTAAGTGGCAATTCTGTTCTTCCGGTTAGGCCAAAAAAGTGGAGTCATCCTTGACTCTCGTTCTTCCTTTATATCCTCACATAGAGTGACGTAATCCTCATGGTTTTGATATGAAAATACACCATCAATTACTTCTTCACTTCACCACTGATTCCACCTGGTTAGCTCTCAGCTAGATCACTGCAACTGATTTCTCTATTTCAGGTCTTGTCACCATGTGGGAAAGTCTCAACTAAACATCAAGATCATTTCAGTACGTCAGATCATGTTTCTTCTTCAAAACAAAACAAACAACAAACCTTTAAATAGATTCCTGTCTCACTTAGCAAAAGTCCCCAAAGAGACTACATGACCTGGCTTCTGCTCACCACTCTCAGTTCACCTCTTTCAAATTTGCAAGACTTAGTCCAATCAGGCTGTTCCATTCACACTGAACTCCTTGCTTTTCCTAATTTTAAGCCTTTGCACTTGCTCTTTCCTTTTTCTAGAAAATTTTCTGTCCCCACTTCCCATTCCTACATATCTGTTTCGTTTTTCTTTCTTAATTTTTACCCCCAACCCTTAGAGTTTCATCCTAAAACAGTATGTTTTCTTTATTTGCCTTGTTTATTGTCTATTATGTATCTACTTCCAGGAAGGAAGTTTCATGGAGATGTTTTGGTCTCTTTTGTTCCTTTCTGAATCCCCAGGGCCCAGAAGAATACTAGTCTCAAAGTCTGTACTTACTAGATATTTTTATTATTTTTATTTGTATTGTAGAGATGGGGTTGTGCTATATTGCTCAGTCTGGCTGGACTCAAGAGATCCTCTTGCCTCAGGCTTCCAAAGCACTGGGATTACAGGCATGAGCCACTGTGCCCAGCCCTCATTATTTTTTTTTTTAAATGAATGAATAGTGTTTAAAGAATCTGCAGCACTGACTCATCCCCAAATGTCAAAAGACATTAGCTAGGGTGGGAAAGGAACACATTGACTAGCCGAGCGCCCCAGGGCACAGACTGACTATCCATATAAAACAGAAAGTGTAGAGTCGGGCCCTAGTGAGCAGAGAGCCCTCAGGAAATGATTAGGGAAGCATTTTGGGGATCAGTCTTGGCAGGATGGGGCTCTAAGTTCTTTGCAAAGACTTTCAGATTTTTTAACTCAGAGAACTTTGATAGCCCAAGGCTTGGGTGTTCCAGGAACAAATACTTTCTGATTGAGATTCCATTCTCACCAGTTACTGAAATCAGAAAAGTAGATCAGATCAAGAGAATTAGTGACAGACAGCTGTACTCAGACTAGGGCTCTTTTCTACAGTGCCTTCAGTAGATCCTGACGACAGAGGGGCTCTAGAGTCTTTCTTTTTAACACACATTCCATCATGAAGCATATGCCGTTTGTCTTTTGCCACATGTGTGATAACACACTTAGTATACTGGCTTAGAGCTCCGCACCTCTGTCCGGTTTGTACTTGAAGTTTTCCAGCATGCAAGTTCCTTGGAACCCCTCTGGGCATCAATCTCCCAGTAGAATCTTGGTGTGAGTGGCAGTGACTGCTTTGTCCTTTTGTCAGGGATGTGGATTAAAGAACCTACAGATGTCTTTGGCCTGTTGGCCTCACTTTAATCAAATGATCATGTAAGCACTGCCTGGAAAGTACTTTTAAGGAGTTAGAATTCCATGCAAGTTAATAACTCTCCTCTTCTACATAGAAAACATGCCTGGAAGGTAGGAGGCTGTCACCTACACATTAATATGAATTTAGGTTGTTTTTCTAATAGCCAACTAAAATGGACAGCACTAAAATGGAGATTTAAAAGAGAGGAAGAGGAAAAATGTAATTTGAACATTTGAACGTGGTATGTCAGGTTGGGAAGGAAAAAATAAAGGATGAGAATATTTTTAATGTTTCAATGGTATAAAAACATTTCTTAAGTGGATAAAGAAAAATACCATGCTCGTCCCTGTCTTCTTTAGCTTTGTCCAGATCTCCTCCCCATAAACAGCCAGTATGATTGATTTCTTGTATGTCTTTCCAAATAGAGTTTACACACATAAGCTAATATGCATAAATTTACATATATATGTATATATTCATTTCTCCATTTCTAAACAAATATTTTTAAATGGGGAAGTTCAGTTTAGCACCTTTATTCTTCTTCCTTAATAAAGTGTCGTGGTAACTTTACTGTAGCAAGGCATAGAGGATTTCCTCATTTTTCTATTATGGCTCAAAACAAACTGTATCATAATTTATTTAGCAAGTCGCCTGTTGACTTCATCCTTCTTAGGTTGATCCCTATCTTTCATTATTTAAAACAATGCCATAATGCAAAAGTTGACACATATAATGCTATTTTTTACACACACAAATTTATCTCAATTATAGATTTACAGCAGTGGAATTGCTGGGTGGAAGGCTGCAGGCATTTGTACTTTTAATAAATATTGCTAAGTTGTCCTCAGTAAAGGCTTTATTAATTTATGCTCTCACCATGTATGTATGAGTATGGAAGACATTTAGAATTACTTGGATAAGTATGGAATCAAGAGGGGGACTTTCTTCCTGGGCGGACAGTGGTGAATAGGCAAGAAGAGTTAGGTGAACCTAAAAATAATGTTATTTCTGCTCTGTGCTTATAAGAGATTACAAATTACAGGCCGGTTGTGGTGGCTTATGCCTGTAATCCCAGTATTTTGGGGAGGCTGAGGCAGGAGGAGGATTGTCTGAGCCCAGTAGTTTGAGACCAGCCTGAGCAAAATAGCAAGATCTTATCTCTGCAAAACATTTTTAAAAACATCTGCGAGTGGTGGTGCATGCCTATGGTCCCAGGTACATGGGAGGCTGAGGCAGGAAGATCCCTTGCGTCCAGGAGTTTAAGATTGCAGTGAGTTATGATCACACCACTGCACTCCAGCCTGGGGTGACAGAGTGAGAAGAAGAAGGAGGAGGAGGAGGAAGAAGAGGAGGAGGAGGAGGAGGAGGAGGAGGAGGAAGAGGAAGAAGGAGAAGGAGGAGAGGAAATTACAAATTATGGAACACTTTGCTGTGTGTAATGTACCATCTCTGTGAGTCAACCCATACCAGAAGCAATACAGGCCAAGAAAGTTTGCTATAGATTTTTCTAACGCATCTCTAAGTGAAATTTAGAAACTAATAATAATAATATTTTTATAAATGAAAGGCTTACATTAATGGGAGGCCATTTTAATAGTAACACATGAACTAAAACATTTTGATACATAGAAACAGATTCCACAGAAAGATTCATAAACCCATTTATCTGTCACATCTCAAGAATTTTTGAAGATTTCTTTATTCACTGTTAATTCAAAACCAATTTTGTTACACTAGTAGGTACTTATTCTTTTAAAATCATCAGGCAGCTACAGTGTCTAAGAAGGCATGTAAATTAGTTATTGCATGCAATTTACTGATCACTTAGGAGATAACCCAATTAAGGAAGTGAAGATTAGCAGATATAAATTTAATTACATAAGAAGTAGTTTCTGTTTTACTTGTATTTTTATTGTGCTGTGCTAAATGCGAACATCTGTAGACTTCAAGTTAAATCTTTATACAGGAAAACTATGTAATCAAAATTATGGTGTGTATATGTGTGGGCATTACATATTATTCACTTTGATCCTTTCCTTGGCCTTATAATTGAAAATATGAGCTAGATACACATTGCAGTTGGGCTCCATAGCTTCATCAAAATCAATTGAGCTGCCAGAACATTTTTAATGCTACTTGAAACTATTAATGACAAAGAGTCATTTGCTTACCCATGGTCCAGTCCTTCTCCAGTGAAAATTACTGGTCATGAATCTGGTGAACATTTACAGGAATCTGCAAATGAAACAGCTAAATCCTTGATGACAGGGAGCCTCATAAAGGCGGCTCATTTATTCTCTCGGGGCACTCATCCCCGCAACTGGGATCAATAGAAAATCTCATCTGATATATTCTTAAATGCCACGGTGCAAATGCTCTCTTGACAATTTGCAGGAGAAAAGCCCCACTTCCATTTTTAAAGAATCAACATCAAATTCACTAAATAAGCCAAACAGTGCTACCTTGAATTTGCTTTAGTTTTAAAGTCTGTAGAATTAAAAATGATCATTTTTTTCTCAATAAATAAGAGCAAGATTCAGACATTTGAGGTTATGAAATTGCCTACTAAATAAAAGTTTATGATTTCGCCACATATCCAACAATGTAAATATTAACTGTTTCAGAGTCTCAAACAGAAGCTATGAATTATCAACTTGTTGCAGTATAATTGTTCTGTAATCTTTACTGGTTTACTCTGCAAAAAATGATTTTAACCTCAGTAAAAGACACTATATATATAAAGAATTTAAAATATAAAGAATTGTTTATGCTTAAAATATGTGTATATATATTTGTGTATAAATGTATATATATTTCAAGATGGTAACATAAACAATTCTTTTAAAAGTACATCTAAGGGAGCAGTGGTGGCTCAGGCCAGTTGTCCTGGCTCATGAGGAGGCAAGGTCAGGTGTTTGAGGCCAGCCTGGGCAATGTATAAACCTCTCATCCATTAAAAGTACATCTAAAAGGTGGATTCCAGGTACGATGACTCACACCTGTAATTCTAGCACTTTGGGAGGATGTGACAAGAGGATCGCTTGTAGCCATGAGTTCGAGACTAGTCTGGGCAACAAAGCAAGAACCTGCCTCTACAAAAAGTTTTAAAAATTAAAAAAATTAGCCAGGCACAGTGGTGTATGCCTGTAGCCTCAGCTATGCAGGAGGGTGAGGCAGGAAGATGTCTTGAGCCCAGGAGATTAAAGGAGGCTGCAGTGAGCTATCATCATGCCACTACACTCCAGCCTATGATCTGTCTTTAAAAATATAATAAAATAGATAAATTTAAAAAAAAGATGGAACAGAAGAAATCAATGTAGGCTAAATACAAGTTAAAATTTTGATAGCAATTGGGAAAACAAATACCCCCAAATCAAATTTATAATAACAGAATTATTAGCCCCAGTCCTGATAGTATACTATAAAATACAACAAATGAAATTTTGCTTCTATAAGTTCCCCCTTTTATAAATGTCATGACTGCTTACCTGCAATTTGCTATTTAATTAATATGGGAGAGGGTGTCAATTCTAAAATCTGAACGTCATAATGAAATATCTTTTGGCAAGAGTACAGATTCTATTATGATTGGTAAATTATAATACTAAGGTAATAAAGGAGCATGCACTTTTATTTCAACTTAGAGAAATAAGAAGGATAGAAAACCTTTTTATTCTTTACTTTCATTGAAAAAGTGAAAATAAAAATGACACACGCACATAAAAAGAGCTATTGCCTGGGTGGTTCACTCTTGTTCACACACAGTTTAGTGTGGAATTAAACATATTTAACACCAGAAATGTATTTGTTTTAAGGAGAATAAATCAGTCACTACTTAGCAGATCTATTTAATGAATCGCAAAGGTTAGAATGTTCCTCAAAGATAAAACGCCTAAAAGCAATTCATGGAAGCGTGTTTTGTTTTTTCCAACCCTCCCTCCAATTACTATGATATAGTTACAAATGCATGACATATTGACAAACTTGTATGAGAAATATAATTTTCTTGGGAAGGGCATGCATCTTTCCAGCATAATCAAAGCTAAAGATTTATCCTAATTTATTAAATTATATTATTATTATACTAATTTATACAAACTTTATTAAATCTGTTAGTAACATATAAAGTGAACAACATAAACTTATAATTCTATCGGTGACCATGTGTTTATATGAATCTTCTTTTACGTTTTAAATCAAAACTAAAGTTTGATCATTCTTTATACTTTTTCCATGCAAAGTCCTATGTAAAATAAGAACAACTTTAAAAATTAGGAATCCTGTCTAAAATAAGCATGAGCATTATTTTTTAAAACTGCAAACATAGTTTGGTTTAGGCAATAGCCTAGGAGGCAACAGGCCAGCAGGAGGCTGGGAGGATTAGCCTTAATTACCTCATGTTTCACCTTAATTAACTCCTGATACGAAAAGTAAACGCTGCAGGAATGATGGAGAGACCTTAGGCCAGTGGGCAAGATCGCTAAGCTCTCTTTATTTGCACATGATAATTTTTCTTTTGAATTTCCCTTAACTCCTCCAAAAGATCAAATGATGGACACACATTGTACTGTAATTAGCTTTGCTACATTTTTCATATTTGTTCCTAGCATGAAATCACATTTCCAGCAAGGCAATGTGGCCATAAATTAGAACCATAATTTTATAATATTTGTTTATACGGTCATATAAATATCTAAAGAAACAATTCTAAAAGGCTTACAGAAAACTACTCTCGAGTTGATTTTTTTTTTTCCAGAAATTATTTGGCCAACCCACACATAACTTTATTTTAATCCACCAAAATTCCATTTTCCAGATGTCCCTGCACCATATCGTCTTTGAAAACATGAGGCAATGTGAATACTGTGCATTCCATGGTCACTTAGGATAGATATATATCCGCAAACATAAACAGAGTTATTGCCTGGGTGGTTCACTCTTGTAATTCCAGCACTTTGGGAGGCTGAGGCAGGAGGTTTGCTTGAACCCAGGAGTTCAAGACCAGCCTGGGCAACATAGCAAGACCCCATATCTATATAAAAAAAGAGTTATAGCTATTAAAAATATCTTTCTCCTGTCTTTGCTCATAAATAAAACTCATTTAGTGCAACCTGAACTTGAAATACAAGGTCAAATGTATTAAATTTAAAATGTAAACTCTGAGAAAGTCATGGACTGTACATTTTCTTCCAAAACCTCATGTTGCTACAAAGGAGCATAAAATAATTCAAAGAGCAAAAATAGTTAGAAATTGTGACTTGTCTCCAAGAAATAGGAAAGTATGAAGTGGGAACAAAAAGGGGCACCGTAGCCTAGAGCTTTCAAAATATGTGAAAACCAAATGAGCCACTTGCAGTCATGTTTTTACTTTTCAACTTATAGATAAATATATTTTAATATCTTAGGAAAAAAATAAAACAAGGAAAGGACTATGCTTAGCATCCAATTATTAAGTATTACTAATCAAAATTGTTTTCCAGTAAGCACTCCTTTTGCATTGAATGTATACTATTAAAAAATAACTGATCCATTAATTTCTAACTATGCCATTTTCCTTCTAATTTTTACTTGAAAGGTAAAAACAGTACACAAGATAACATCGCAACACAGACATTCTGGAGAAATCCCTGGGCTATGGCTTGGCTCTGTGTCCCCACCCGAATCTCATTTCGAATTGAAATCCCCGTATGTCGAGGGAGGGACCTGGTGGGAGATGACTGGATTATGGGGGCAGTTCCCCCCCATGCTGTTCTCTTGATAGTGAGCGAGTTCTCACAAGAGCTGATGGTTTTATTTTTACTTTTATTTTTATTTTTACTTTTTTGAGACAGAGTCGTGCTCTGTGGCCCAGGCTGCAGTGCAGCGGCGCAGTCTCAGCTGACTGCACCTCCTGGGTTCAAGCAATTCTCCTGCCTCAGCCTCCTGAGTAGCTGGGAGTACAGGTGCACGCTGCCATGCCCAGCTATTTTTTTGTGTGTTTTAGTAGAGACAGGTTTTCACTTTGTTGCCCAGGCTGGTCACAAACTCCTGAGCTCAGGCAATCCGTCCACCTCAGCCTACCCCGAAGTGCTGGGATTACAGACATGAGCCACCGCGCCCAGCTGAGCTGATGGTTTGAAAGTCTGGCACTTCCCCTTTGCTTCCTCTCTTGCCTGCCACCATGTAAGACTGTGCCTTGCTTTCCTTTCACCTTCTACCATGACTGTAAGTTTCCTGAGGCCTCTGCAGCCATGTAGAACTGCAAGTCAATTAAACCTCCTTTCTTTATAAATTATGCAGTCTCAGGTAGTATCTTTATAGCAGTGTGAGAATGGACTAATACATATTATTCATACCTCTACTTTTTGCCATTCAAGTCAAATTCAAGTTTATCTTTTCAGGACATACAGAGATCAGCAAACATTTTCTGTAATGGACCAGATAGTAAGTACTTTCTTGATTAAGTTTGGTTGGATTTGGTCCAAAAGACCTTTTTGCTCACCTCCACATTATGGAATTGTATTTCTTGCAATCCAACATAATTGTTTGTGGGTTTTTCCTTTTTCCCTCCCAACTCCTAAACTATTAAAAATCTTTAATTTTTTAGTAGACTTGGAAACATTAAGAGTTGGAAGAGGCTTATACTTTTTATAACTAATATTTATAGTCATTATATTTATACATAATTATAACAAATATTTATCCTACACCGAGCAATTGCAATTCTAACTTCTAAATATTTCCAAACACTGTAGAATTTTTTCTTTTTTTTGAGACAGAATCTCACTCTGTCACTCAAGCTCCAAGCTGGAGTGCAGTGGCATGATCTCAGCTCACTGCAATCCTTGCCTCCTGGGTTCAAGCTATTCTCCTGCCTCAGCCTCCCAAGTAGCTGGGACTACAGGCACATGCCACCATGGCCGGCTAATTTTTTTATTTTTAGTAGAGACAGGGTTTCACTATGTAAGCCAGGATAGTCTCGATCTCCTGACCTCAAAACCATAGAATTTTATAGGCGATGTTAAGTTATATTTAGGACAGAACATACTACACATTCACTTTAAAGACATACTGCTATTTAAAACTTAATCATACTTAGAATGTGAAGATATGAATGGTACCATGATATTTTAAATTTGTTGGTGAATCAAATACATCTCTAATATTTAAATAAATTACATATCTTTTACAAAGAAAGCTCTAATATACTATTTCATTTTTTACAAAAAAAGAATAATCTCTACATTTTTACTGTTTACAATGAAATGTATAAAATCGAAATAAGTAAATATCACTGTAACATCCATACACTATCATATTCACTCATTTATTTATTTGTTCATGTAGTTATAAGCTCTTATTCATCTTTTATTGTATTCTATCAGCCCTGACCTAGCAATACTGTACATGAAATACATGAAATAGGAAGTTCATGGTGTGTTAAAAATAACTGAAGACCCAAAGGAGTTTTATAAGAGAGATCACTGCTTCCAAGAAACTCCTAGTCTCGTGGGATAGGTAAGTAAACAAACAATTCTGTGATTTTTGCTTTCAGGGACGTGCATGTGTGTATATGACTTGCAAGGAACATAAGACATGGGAGAAACAACATCAGTTGGGGAGGGTATTAGAAAATTTCAGGCAAGGGAAGACACCAGCCCTAGAGCTTTACTCAGCACAGACTGAAACCTATCATTTAAAATCAGTTACAACATCTTTTTTGTCATGCTTTTATTTGAATACAATTAATTCCCATTGATTGAAATTACTCTCATTTTATTCCTTTGGATTTTTAAAAAGCTTATAACAAATGTAATTATAACAAGCAAAGCAAATGAATATTTTACTTCCATTTTGCCAAATTTCCCATAATGGATTCCAGGTAAGTTCCCCTATCCTCCATTAAAATCTAAGAACATCCATATGTCCCCTGTAAAAGGTTACCTTAATCATTTGGAGAGAATTTTCCTTCTTTCATATTTCAGTTGAACATATGCAAAGAATGACATGCTTTGAACTGAAAAATGGATCTTTTCATAATAAAAGCAAGTTCTAGAATTCCATGTTTATGCCTTGCCATATTGCTGACCTTTATGATCCTTTGTTATTTGTGTGTTTATTTCTAGACTGATTACTAAGTTTAATTATGACATCTGTAGACTCTTAAAATGTCTAAGCTTGTTGTCCAACAACTGTTACAAGAAATACTGCAAGTGACACAGAAGAAGAAATGTAATCATGAAATTATCTGTTTTATATAAACACCAGTAAGAGTGGATTTTGCCTCCTTACATCTTACAAATACACACACACTTAATGTTTACAGAGAGGGGCTGTGTATATAAACTTACACAGGAGACATTATGTTCCATAAGGCTTTGCTCTACTTTAATAATTTCCCAATGTCCTATGCTTATTTTAAAACTAAGAATACATGAGTCATGATATTACATATAGAGACTGTCATATAACATTTTTGCAGCCTCAGTGTTATGAGGAATTATTATCCCTTAATTCCTTCCTCATAATAAAAAGAAACTGTGGTATTTGTGCACCTTTAATTGGATGCTAGTGCTAGTGTTCTATTTCAGCAAATGCCAACTTGAAAATCAACCATTTGTCAAACTAGTGCCAATTTGGAACACTGACCTACTCCAAGCAATCCAGGTTTGAGAACAAAGAGCCAACTGAGAAAAAACAAAAAACAACACAAAACAACAACAACAAAAAACCTCTCTCCATTGGTCTGATTCAAGCTCCATTTTTTCATGTTGATGTATTACTCCATTGAAATGTTTGGTACATAGAAATGTATCATATGATCCAACAATCCTACTGCTGGGTATATATTTGAAGGAAATAAAATCACTATTCCAAAGAGATATCTGCAGTCCAATGTTCACTGCAGTATTATTCACAATAACCAAGATAATCAACCTAAGTGTTAATAAAAGAAAACACACACACACACACACACACACTGAAATGCTACTCAGACTTATAAAAAAAGAAGGAAATCCTGTCATTTATGGCAACATAGATGAATCTGGAGACCATTATGTTAAGTGAAATAAGCCAGACTCAGAAAGACAAATACTGTGTGATCTCACTTATGCATGGAATCTAAACAGTGGAAGTCATGGATGCAGAGAGTAGAATGGTGTTAACAGAAGCTGGGATGTCAGAGAGTAGAATGGTGTTAACAGAAGCTGGGATGTGAGAGGAATTGGGGAAATGTTGGTCAGATGATATAAAATTTCAGCTAGACAGAAGAACAAGTCCAATTGATCGGTTATACAATATAACGACTATAGTTAATGTATTGTACACTTGAAAATTGCTGAAAGTAGATTTTAAGTGTTCTCACCACAAATAAATGATAAATATGTAAGACAATGCACATGTTAATTAGCTTAGTTTAGCCATTCTACATGTATACATATTTTAAAACATGTTGTATACCACAATTATACATAATTTTGTCAGTTATAATTAATTAATATAAAATATTTGGTCTATCGTTGCTTATGAATTCTGTTACTGGCGGTGGAATGTATCTGTATGGGTCTGCAGTAAACTCAATGCTTGCCTCCTCGGAAATAGGAATTCAACTGAAGAACGTAAGGCAAAATGAGAGGCTGAGGGAAGTTTTAGAATAGGAGTAAAAGTTGATTAGAAATCTTTAGAGCAGGAATGAAAGAAAGTAAAGTATACTTGGAAGAGGGCCAAACGGGTGACTTGAGAGATCAAGTGTGTGGTTTGACCTTTTAACTTGAGATTTTGTCACTGGCATACTTCTGGGGTATTGCAACGCTTCTCCCTGATTCTTCCCTTGGAGCGGGCTGCTCTCATGCACACTGGCTTACCAGCACTTGGGAGGGAAGCATGCCCAGTGTGTTTACTGCAGTTGTACACAAGCCCACTTGAGGTGTTCTTCCCTTAACAGTCAAATGTCCCTAGAACGTCATATACCAGTTAAACTCGGCCACTTTGCCTTTTAATACACATGCTTGAGCTTCTGATCACCCATTTCAGACATTTGTTTTTAATGGAAGATTACCTTTCCCTGGTGCTGGCTGCGACTAATTATTATTTTATTGCATTTATTTATTTTTATTACACTTTAAGTTCTGGGATACATGTGCAGATCATGTAGGTTTGCTACATAGCTATACAGGTGCCATGGTGGTTTGCTGCACCCACCAACCTGTCATCTACGTTAGGTTTTTCTTTTAACGCTATCCCTCCTCTAGCCTCCACCTCCCACCTCCCAACAGTCCCTGGTGTATGATGTTCCCCTCCCTGTGTCCATGTGTTCTCATTGTTCAACTCCCACTTATAAGTGAGAACATGCATTGTTTGGTTTTTCTGTTCCTGTGTTAATTTACTGAGAATGATGGTTTCCAGCATCATCCATGTCCCTGCAGAGGACATGAACTCATCCCTTTTTGTGGCTGCATGGTATTCTATGGTGTATATGGATGACATTTTCTTTATCTAGTCTGTCACTGATGGGCATTTGGGCTGGTTCCAAGTCTTTCCTATTCCGAAAACTGCTGCAATAAACATACCTGTGCATATGTCTTTATAGTAGAATTATTTGTAATCCTTTGGGCATATACAGCTGCTGGAGAGGATGTGGAGAAATAGGAACACTTTTATACTGTTGGTGAAAGTGTAAATTAGTTCAACTTGTGGAAGACAGTGTGGTGATTCCTCAAGAATATAGAATCAGAAATACCATTTGATCCAGCTATCCCATCACTGGGTATATGACAAATTATTATTTTAAAGAAGCAGTTAACAAATGCCTGACCATCACCTGATGGTTGCCTGACATTCCTGGTGTGTGTGTTGCAGAGACGGTGCTCTCCTGCTCTGCTTATGTCTGACTAGCTAGCTACTGTAATAATTTCAGAGAATATGTTCCTTAATGTTTTTAGTCCAATATCTCAATGCTTTCTAAAGGCCACCAAGTTTTCAAGTGCATACCCTTTTTACAAGTCCAATAGGTTTAATTCTGTATCACCCTGCTTAAAGAGATAGGATTGTCTTCAAAATAAAGTACAGTGCAAAATCTAATTCAAGAAGCATTTCATAAAATTCTGAGTATATACATTTAGCATACATAAAAATCAATATAAAAATACACTGTCCCTGCTTTGAAAAAGTTTAAAACCTAGCTGTAAAGAAGTTACTTGGATTCATGAAAAGACTTGTCACACTGCATGAATTCTAGAAAGATAAACAAAATCCTTTTGCCTTTTAAGGATTGAAATCCACTCTTTGAGTTAAAAAAAAAAAATACAAACAACTCTGCAGTAGTATATGACCAGCAGAAATAAAATAAAGTATAAACTCAAATCAATCCACCCAGAGCGGTTATTTATTTTCAATAAACTGCAGGGGCTGATGAGGAAGTAATCTAAATGAAGGCATGAAACTTCTGGACAGATTTACTTCTTTCTACAATACATTTGTATGCTCTATGCTCATGGCTTCTATGGAGGAAATAACTAAGAATCATGAAAACAATCCAAAAATGCCACACAACCCTATGTTTTCATTCTTGCAAGAACCCTCCCAGGAAAACTAGGAAAGAACACAAAAATTGTACACATACGTTAAAACTTACTTCAAACACAATAAGCCATAGGAATTAACAGGATAAATTTTGTAATAGAAAAAAGTTGAATTGTAATTAAACGTTGCCACTCACTAGGTATAGAATTTTGACAACTCACTGAACCAGGCTCTATCTCATTTTTCCTCATCTATGAAATGAAGATCTTAATACCTACTTTGCAGAGTAGTTGTATTAACTACATCTGCATCTAGCTCACTCGTGAAGACATAATTAACTGTCTACTAACCAATATAAAAGTAGTTCTTGAACCATTACAAAGCAATCACAAAAACAATCAAAGAAATGTTACTCAGAAGAAAAAGTTGAACATAATTTGTCAATTAAAACAAATATGCAAATTAAATATGCTAAAACAATTACTTGTATAGTTACACACATAAGTGAGCAAGTGTTGGATAATTTCTAATGTCTAAAGTGGATTTACTTGCATCTTCTTAGAACTATGTGCTCCAATGTGTAATTTACTATCAAAGACCCCCAGAAAGACTCCAGAAGAATCCATGGTTAATTTCACATTATCAATAGTTGATAAAGCCTACAGAAAAGAAACCAGTGCTGTTCAGAAATATTAACTACTAATTATTAAAGATGACCTAAAAGCTATTGAAACATTCTAATAGCTCTGTCTGATTAGAATTCACCAAGTCAGATAATTCACAACCCACCCACTTTCTTTTGAACTAACCTTATCATTTTAAAGCCTAAATCCTTGGATGAATGGCATCCTGGGCCAGAAATAAGGAACATTTTTAAACAAAGCACTAAGCTACATGGGTAATCAGTGAAAATTCTAAGAAGTGGAATTTAAAAATCAATGTCAATGCTTTAATTCCTAGTTTCATCCCTTTCTCTGCCTGTCCATCCATTTTGTCTCTCCTGTCTGGCCGCACAAATCCTCTTCCATCTCTCTTTTCCTATACAATCCACTCACAGATTAACCTAGCCCAAGGCAATACACAGCAGATTTTAACCTACATCACAGTGTCAGGCTGATGGGTTTCAGTGTAATCATCATGATTCCTAGAGCTATGTGAATCGGCCAGGTTACTTAGGGTTTCTGGGGCCTCAGTTTTCCAGGGATAATACAAGTTTCTACTTTAGATAGGTGTAAACATTTTTAAAAGACAGAGATAGCTTTCTTGCTAGCTAGTTAGTTATAGATAGATCTGAATTCATACACAGGCACCATGTGCATTCTAACCCTAAAGAGAGTACATGGACTCTATATCTATTTATTACCATTAAGTACTATATAAGTGCTTATCTTGGCCAATTAAATCAATTTCCTTCTAGAAATATGGTCTAACCACGTGTTGCAGTCATTAAGGTACAGTTGCATCCTCAAAAACATAGGGATATAGAGTTTGCTTAGATTGAGGCTTTAAAACACACAATTTGAAATTTGTGCCATAGAACATGGATTTTACATCTCTGATTCAGTGGCTGAAGTTGTACTGAATGGTGACTTAAAAAGAAACCCAAACAAAAATACTGATTTACCAAGCCAAGTATTGTAAAAAGAAAAAAGATTACTAGGAAATGACTATAAAATGTATCCTGACTACTTGTCACCAAGGAATATTTTCATTAGGGCATCCTATCTGCAGAGCTTTTCTGGAGAATCTAGATATGAAAGGAATAATGTGCCAAAATAAACTTAACTCTCTGTATCATTCATTCAAAGCATTTAAACAGGCTATTTTAGTACTTAACTGTTTTAAGTGCCTTTCTAGAATCATTTACTGCCTCAAGTATTTTCCTGAAATCTACATCTAATGAGAACTGAAAGAAGAAAAATATATTTTAAAAAAAACTTGGCAATTTGATTTCTTTTCAAAGAAACTCTCAAAGGCTTGTGTAAGCAATCAACAGCAAAAAGGCAATAACCAATTTTGCTAATTTCTGAAACAGGAGCTTGAATCATATCACTTTTAGAAGCAAAAAAAAAATAACTTCTATAAACTAATGGTCCGGCATGGTGGCTGACGCCTGTAGTCCCAACACTTGGAGGCTGAGGTAGGTGGATATTTTGGGCCTAAGAGTTCGGGACCAGCTTGGGCAGCATGGTGAAACCCCATTCTCAACAAAAAATACAAAACTTAGCTGGGCAAGGTGATGTATGCCTGTAGTCTCAGCAACTAGGGAGGCTGAGGTGGAAGGATCATTTGAGCCCAAGAAATCTAGGTTGCAGTGAACTATGATCGTGCCACTGCACTCCAGCCAGGGTGGCAGAGTGATACTCTGTTTCTAAAATATAAATTAAAAGAGAAAAGAGGTCTCGTAAAAAAAAAAAAATCTATGTTGTCAGTAAGCCTGATCAGGAGAAAATCCTTTACCAAAGGAAATGATTTTTTTTTTTTCCATGTAGATAATTTTACATGGCTCAAAATATACAATGAGAATTCCACTAGATTCAGCCTCCCTTTTTCTCTCTGATTGTATCTCTCTTTCAGAATTTCAAGAACAAAACAGTATCACTGGCAAAGTTAAGAAAATAAAGAATAAACTCCTCAGCTTGGCATCATGGCTCCCACAATCTACCTCATTAGTTCTAACACTCCCTTCTCACTATCAAGCATTCCAAACTAACTCACTCCTGCACGTTCCTCGAAAATCCTCTTTTGGTTTTCCTGCATCAAAAGAGTTTACAAAGGACTTAGATGTCTAAAGCTCAGTAAAACACAGAAGTTCATATAATTGGCTTTAAAATGATCCTTGTTACCACATTGTTGAAGTAAATATTAGTGTAGTTAATTTGTATATAAAATACAATACATACATTCTAAAAAATCTATAATGTTTTCTGTGTTATTATTCCTCATGTTTATAAAACAATACATCTAAATGCTAAAGACATTTTATTTAAGTACTAGGATTAATAGTGGTTTAAAATTTATCTTTATTTTTATATCTTTTCTTTTTCCTTGTTTTTCCTAAAAATTTTTAGTTTTATTTATTTATTTATTTATTTATTTATTTATTTATTTGAGATGGAGTCTTGTTCTGTCATCCAGGCTGGAGTGCAGTGGTGCAATCTCAACTCACTGCAACCTCCACCTCCCGGGTTCAAGAGATTATCCTGCCTCAGCCTCCCAAATAGCTGGGACTACAGGCACCTGCCACCATGCCCAACTATTTTTTATTTTTTTTTTTTGTATTTATTGTAGAGACGGGGTCTCACCATGTTAGCCAGGATGGTCTTGATCTCCTGACATTGTGATCCACCCACCTCAGCCTCCCAAAGTGTTGAGATTAAAAGCATGAACCATTGCATCTGGCCTATTCCTAATTTTTTTTAAAGTAGCATAAATTACTAAGATTTAGTAAATAAATGGTTTTGCAGACAAATTGAGAACTCAATACAAAGCTGGGAAGAACACTTCAGAAATTTTACAAAACAAAAATTATATAGTTTGCACTAAGTAAACAAATTCTTAATAAAACTATTAAAAATATAAATTCAATTTATAAACAGCAATTTGTTGCAATGAACATTTTATGAATAATGAACATTCACGGGTGCTTATTTACAGGGAGATAGCATGCACTAGAGATTCGCTGAAAGACAAATCATAAATCGTTTCTGTTTGAATGACACTGGAAACATGCATATCATCGTAATTTATCTTAATCTAGGATACAGAAATGTAAATAGTAACCCAGAAAGCAGGTCCAAATAGGGATGGATGGATGCATGTGAGAATGGCTAAAATGCTTTTCTTTTTTTTTTTTTTTAAGTTTCTCAGATATAATTTAAAAACACATTACTAGACTTGAAAATATATAATTTTATTGGTTATTTGGATGTCAAAAGATTAAGGTTTTGCAGAATGATTCCCTAGAAGCTGAAATTTTCAGCATGCTTCCAAAACTAAATGAAAAAAAAGAAGTTCCGAATTCTAACAAAACAAGGTGACTTCCAAAGCTATGGCTCATTCATGCCTTAAAGAAGTATAGAAGAAGCTATGCAAAACATAATCCAACAAAAGTATAGTGAAATACATTTAAATAGAGAGCAATGTATCATGCATCATGTATTAAATTCCCTTAAAAATGTTGGTAATAAAACAATTTAGTAAAGTGTCATTATCAGTTAATCCCTCAGAAAAGAAGAATTGTATCATACACTATTACACTTAGATCTATCGCAGAACATATCCAGTGCCATTTTATATGAAGATTCTGGAAAAACTTGTTGAGTTGACTAATTATGATAACAATTACTTCATATCAGGTTGGAGCTTGGGCATTCGATCAGTTCAAACACACCTAAAATACAATTCAAGTAAAATGCTATCAGTAAAATACAAGCAAAGCTTGAATGTAAAAGCTGAATTGGTCCATATCATATTTTTATGCCTTCTAATTTCCCTGCTCTCTTAAAGCATAAATCTCCTTCTACTCCCTCCAAAACACTCAATTTTTAATAAAGTAACATCTGTTTTGGGGATGAGGCTATGCTACCTGCTGTTCCCCCACCCCTCCGGGAAAGTGGAAAAGTAAGCAGTTATTCAACATCATTTTTGTTATCCTAGTAACAGCTGTGGTTTTTATGGGGATAAAGGAGGAGAAATTAAAAATGAGAGTACTTGAACACAGTGTTTGCCATCTATTATATTAAAGTCAATCTATTATAGCAGAAAATTAGACAGTGGCAATCCTATATGGAGAAGGGAAGGAAGAAAATAGTGAATACTGCATTATGTTCCAGACTCTTTCGGTACGCATATATACATATAAAATTAAAATAGCAAGAGAAACTATCAAGTAAACTATTTTCTTCATAGTTTGAGTCTATGAATGTAAACACCCTGTTAGTAGGAGAAATGGAGAAATACTGGGCCTATTTAGGGAAGCAGGATCTTAAATAAATTATACATCGAATAATAGTTATTAGTGAAGAATTCACAATGAAGTTAAAAATAATGTAGTATGGTTAGAAGCTTGTTGATATCTTGATACCAACACTATTGCTGATATGAATATCATATGAAATAATGAATTTGGTGAGTGAAGATAGGTAAGACATATGTCTAAAAAGCTATGATGACAATTATTAGAACATTAACAATGCAGGCATTCTTGGTTACTTTTACTGTTACTTATAAAGACTTTTGTTTAGTGTTATTCTAAATGTAGACATGGTTATTCAGGTAAGGAAAACTGACAAGGAGAAATGAGCTAAAGTCATTTATTCTTTGCATTCTCAAACTATGTATTTCTGAACTATTGCAAGAAAAGGAAATAAAGAAGCAAAACTCATCTGAGCACAAAATAAGGAACTGTGATCCTGGCTCTGCTTTCTTCTTAACAATCAGTATAGAAATATGTTTTCATTAGTTTTTTTAATAGTATTTCAATACTTCACCAGTCTTTTAACCAGAATTTTTTCTTCCCTTTATTATCCTTAATATATTCCACTGAGAGTTTTCTTTTCACTTCAAGAATAGGGAGGCGACCAGCCAACGGCATCTCCCTCCCAGAAGCCACTGCCATGAAAACCTGCACACTAATCAGAAGTGGGTCAAATGGTCTTCACATGAAAGCATCTAACAAGGTCCCCAAGGAAGCTCTTCTAAGTGGCAGCAGGGAAAAGCACGATTGCTTTTTTATGGAAGATGGATGCTAGCTTCCATTGGCCCTTCTTAAAGTACAGATGCTTGCTGCTTTGAAGTTCCTATAATCACCATTGCTTTTGAAAGTCTATTATGGTGTTGGAAACAAATTCCCTGAGATTTGGGATTAGAAGCAGTTACGAGGGTTCACTCTATAAGGAGAGGCTGCACACATAAAAACAAAATCTGTTGTCACTGCTTGATCAAATAAGCACTCGTAATCTTTCCTTTCTCAGATTCCAATGGTAAATATTACAATTAACTCTAATAAAGTCTAGTTGATATTTTAATAAATTATAATATATATATATATAAAAGATTCTGTAATTTTGTCTAAGCAAGAAAAGACCTCCAGATTTAGTTGTAAGGAACAATCATATTGATTAAGTTAAATAGCAGCTAGCATATGAATAGTAAATAATGATTGTTGAATAGTAGTATATGACATAGGGATCAGTCTGTAAAGAATGTAATAACTTTAATAAACTTTATATACACATGAATATCCTGAACTACGTGAAGTTGTCCTGGCAAAGTAGTTGTTATAATTAAACATTGTTTGATGCTTAATATAAATATATTATATATTACTAGATATTATCATTGTACTTCATACATTTGATATTTAATATAAATCTATTACATATTACTATATATTATTATGCTATATATGTTTGATGTTTAATATTAATATTTCTTACTTTATATTATTATACTATCTGACTATATAAAAAATATATAGTTAATTCATTCACATATATATAAGTAACTTACTGTGTGCTAGTCATTTTTTGGTACTGTAATCACAGGTAATTTTTCTTCTATACTTGAAAAACAAAATTTGAGCATATAGAATGAGATAGAGCAATTGCATTTATGCTTTGTCTTCTGGAAGTTTTAGTTAATGCTGTTCACCAGCTGCTAAAGCTCTAAACTGTGTTTTTTTTCCAAAAGAAAATAGGTCAATCAGACCAAATATATATTTCTATTCAAAAGCAATCTTTCATCCTGCTTAACACATTTTTACTGGTAAGAAGGCATTGAGAAACGAAATTGATATATTATTCAATTTCTGCAGGCAGACAGAATAAAAATGTGTTAATTGATATTATGTCAATAAACAAAACAGAAAATGAGATTTCATTAAGAAAACTTTCAATAAATCCAGATTTATTATTGAATATGGTTTAAAATACAACTAGGAAAACAAAACTCTTCCTAACACAGAGAGACAAAAGTGATATACTAATAACTGGTGCTCAACTTGATTTGAAAATGCAATTACAGTTTTCTGAATCTACCATTTTATGACCATCAATGGTAAAACTTCTAATATCAGCACAAAATAATAAAAACGGTTAAATTTTAGTGGCATCACAAACTTGTTTTGTTCAAGATTTGCTTTGTATGTGTAACATGGAACAGACCAAAGTTCATAATACTTCCGCAAATTCAGAAGAAACAAGACAAAGAAGTAGCCTCCTTTAGGAATAAAAAAATAGTACTATGTTTAAATCCCACAAAATTAATGTTTAGCTCAAGGATTTGCTGTTCATCTCAGAAACCCTCAAGCCTGAGGCAGGATTAGGTCAGACTCATGTTCGAACAACTGGAGGAAATCAATGGATTTCACTTTATTAATAATTAAAAGGCTAATACAGACTGGCAAGTGATTAAAAATGTGTAGAACACATATTTATTACTGCAATTGCAAATACCTCCACAATATATAATTTTAAATTGGGCCTCACAAGAAAGAGGTTATGTTAAATAAGAACAAATAAGAGACAGAAACGAGAGGCAGGCATTATTGTATCCATTATAGATTTAGCAAACTTTCTGCTTGCAGCAGGAAAAGCACAGCTCACAACTAGTTTGAATCCACAACAGAGTGCAGCATTGCTGTTGCAGCTTGTCCTGTCACCCATAACTAAATTAATCCCGATTAGGATTTGTCGAGGGTGACAGAAACAAAGTTTGCACAAATGAAGAACATTAAAGCTCTTCTGACAGAGTCAAATAGGTTGAATTTAGCAATTCAAAAACAGTCGATTACCGGAGCAGCAATACCTAATTTTTACAATCTGCAGTAACTTCATTACCATAGTGACTAATAGTCTAAATATAATTTATGAAGTCAAAGAATAGATGAATATACTTCTAAACTAAAATGCCAGCCTTCAATTTGACATCAAAGCTGCCCTTAAATATTGTTGCTTTGACAGTTTCTTATTTCACAGTGCAAATTTCTTCCATAGATGAAAATCTGTTACTCATGGCCTGGCTAAAATTAAGATTTTTAAATATTAGGTCTCAAGGGATTATAAAGCATATGGAAAATAGAGGTTAGAAAGCAAAAGAGATGGTCCAAACCATCTAAGGTACATATACTTATCACCTTACAAAAAAGAATGCTTTCAGCCAGCAATGGTGACTCATGCCTATAATCCTAGCACTTTGGGAGGCCGAGCCAGGAGGATCATGTGAAAGTAGGAGTTCAAGACCAGCCTAGGCAAGATAATGAGGCCTCATCTCTACCAAAATTCAAAGAAAAAATTAGCTGATGTTTTTCTTGAGGTATGGCATCTGATATGGTTTGGCTGTATCCCCACCCAAATCTCTCCTTGAATTGTAGCTCCCATAATTCCCACATGTCATGAGAGATACCCAGTGGGAGGTAATTGAATCATGGGGGCAGGTCTTTCCCATGCTGTTCTCATAATAATGAATAAGTGTCATGAGGTCTGATGGTTTTATAAAGAAGAGTTCCCCTACACAAGCTCTCTCTTGCCTGCAGCCATGTAAGACATCCCTTGCTGAACTACAGGTGTAATACAGGCATGCGCTTGTAGTCCAAGCTACTTGGGGGCTGAGTTGGGAGGATAGCTTGAGGTGGGGAGATCCAGGCTGCAGTGAGCCCTGATTGTGCCACTGCCCTCCAGCCTGGGCTACAGAGCAAGACACTTTCTCAAAAAAAATTTTTTTTTTAAGTTTTTTGTTTTGATACTTATAAAGTATACTGTAATGCAAATTCAGAGACTTCTAATGGAAACTTGAATTTGAATACTGCAAGTTATAAGCAATTTGCTAGGAAAGTTTTTTGTCTTCTTCCTTTCTAAACCTCTAGTGCAATACTTGGCATTGTAAATACATTAACATAATAAAATATTCTCCTCTAAAATCATAGACCCTTAGTGTCCAACAGAGAGAAAGAACCTGGGAGTGGAATTAATGCCTTTTGAGGGGGATGCAGTGAACTTCAAACTGTGGGGTTCAGCACTCAGGAGAGTATCTAAAATAAAGGCGTCTGAAATCCAAAGGGACTGAAATACATCCAGAAAGCACCGGGAAAAGAGGGAAAACTTGTGTTAGCTTACCTGCAAGCTGAAAGAGGTTCTCACGAGAGATGGAGACTGGAGAGATGCCCTGAACTGTTGGAGTGTTGGGAACTCAGCAGGACAATGATTCTAGTAAGAACTATTAACACTTCAGACACTGTGTATAATGACTGCAGTGCTTACAGGAATAATGCATGATCTCCATCACTGAATGTTTTTAAAGTGTAAGAGATTCACTTGCTATTTAAAAATACAATGCTCATTTCTTTCATATTACATTTTGATTATAGTTGCTGTATTAGTCCGTTCTCATGCTGCTAATAAAGACCTACCTGAGACTGGGTAATTTAGAAAGGAAAGAAGTTTAATGGACGCTCAGTTCCATGTGGCTGGAGAGGCCTCACGATCATGGCAAAAGAGCAAGATCCATCTTACATGGTGGCAGGCGAGAGAGATTGTGGAGGGAAACTTCCCTTTTATAAACCCATCAGATCTTGTCAGACTTACACGCTATCACGAGAACAACATGGTAAAGACGCATCCTCATGTTTCAATTACCTTCCACTGGGTCCTTCCCATGACACATGGGAATTGTGGAAGCTACAATTCAAGATGAGATTTGGGTGGGGACACCCAAACCATATAAGATGCCATACATTAAGAAAAACACCAGAGTACTTGACTGGAACTTTTTCTTATATAACAACTTTAGAATTTTCAGGAGGAAAGTAACCAGTTTACAGCTTACCAATAGGTCAGGTAAAATAGGAATCTGGGATGCAATCTAAACTGCATGGTTAACGTGGAAGAAGGGGCGGAAGGACTGGCCTTAAGGACATAGATCTTACCACCTTCATCCAACTGATCCCACTCCCCCATAACAGCCAGGCCCAAGATTGATATTTGGAAAAATCTGTTTCCCCTCTTCTGGACATAGGTTACTTTTGTTTAAATACACTTACAGGTAAAATCACAATCTTAGAATCTTCTTATTCTTTTCTAGTGGGTGTATTTGACATGATCAAGTATAAGGCAATCATGTAGGCTAGGCTTCCATAGAGTGGAGGAGCACGTCTGTGCTCTTCATCCTCATCTGGATTTAGCATCCTTACTAGGTAGGGGTGAGAAAACAGACACACTCCTAAATGAATACAAAGTGGGTAGGCCAATGTTGTGATCTTGCTGAAATACTTCTCTTCTTAAAACGTTAATGAATTAGGTCAAATGTAAATATACTCGAAGAGAGAAATTAAAAATAATAAAGAAAGAAAAGCATGAAGGAAAGACATGAAGGAAAGAAGGGAGGAAGGGGAAGAAAAAGGGAAAGAAGAAAAAGGAAAGAAGAGAAAGTAAATATAAATGTATGAAATGTATAAATGTATAATACAAATACAGTTGACCCTTAAACAACACCGGCTTGAACCCACACAGTTCTGCAATACTGCTGATGTTCCTGGTTACATATCAAACTACGTGGTGTGGCACTGTCCAGTAGAACACTGCATCACAGAAATGTTTTATGTCTGTGTTGCCTAATAAAGTAGCCACTCGCCCACATGAGGCTACTGAACAGTTAACATGTGGCTAGTGCAAATAAGGAAGTGGATTTATTTTTAATTTTAAATTATTTAAATGCACATACGCATATGCAGCGAGTGGCCACACTATCAGCACCATACATCAACGGAGGGAGAAAGAGGGCTAAAAAAATAAATAAAACAAACAGGAAAAACCACTCCAAGGTAAACTCTGAATTTGCTTTATATTCTATATATTAAAATGCTACATCTTGTCTCTATTTAAAAATTGCCTTTAGAGAACATGGCTCTTTCAGACAATTTTTTTGTAAATTTTATTGATGCATTAAGGTTCCTTTCTAATTTACAGTCAATTTGGTAGTAAAAGGTAAATTTATTTGAGGTCATCTTTGCAAGTTTACAAAAATTAAAGTGATAAACATCTATGAAATATTAAAAATTACATAAAGGATGAAAAATCTCTTTTGTTGAAAGGAAGAATGGATAAATCAGAGATTTAGAAAAATGTTAAATCTGAAGTTTCTCATAGAAAGCACTTAGTTAATCTCTTATCCTCCATGGCAAAGTGTAGAAACCTATGGTAATAGCTTTTAGTCCAAAAATCCATATATCTATCTTTAGGGACTTAAACCAAAAAATAATTAAATTTCAGCTAAATTTTGAGTTGTCCCAGTAAGAGGCCTTGAAGTTCAAAACAGTTCAACATAAAATATAGTAAAGATGACTTTAGTGCACCATAAATTATACCATATTTGTTTGTTAATTAAATAATAAATGAAAAGAAAAATAAAAACTTAGTAAGTATGAATTAATTAAAAGAATCTGGAGATTGTTGATATAACATATACCTTAATATAAGAATGGGCATATATTTAACCTGTATATTATCATTCCAATGATTTTAAA